>NW_026988465.1:0-2857500 GCF_030222135.1 Aotus nancymaae
AAATTTCATTCCCAGTGCTGGATTTGGAAATACTAGTGAGACTAGTAATAGGAGTTACAAAGGACATTTAACCTCTACCAGGCCATGTGATTCATTTGGGGCTACCTCTGGCCCCAACTCCCCTCCGAGACTGGGGCCAGAGTACCCCACTGCCCACTCCACATTTCCTCTGAGATACGCAGAGCAGCTCAATTTCCACACTTCCAAAACTACGCTCCGGCTTTCCCACAGAAGCTGGTGCACATCCAGCTCATTCTGTCCCTGAAGCCCAGGACCTCAGCTCCAGAGGGGAAAAGTGTGCAGTTGCCCCACATCTCCTCCCTGCTCCTGCCTTATCCTCACTCACTCCTCCCTCGCTCCTCACCTCCAATCCCCTCCCAATCCCTCCTCATCTTGTCCTCACCCTCCTCATCTCCCTCTCACCCCCCTATCTCCTCCTCACCCCTCCTCATCTCTTCCCCACCCTCCTCATCTCCTCCTCACCCCTCCTCATCTCCTCCTCACCCCTCCTCATCTCCTCCTCACCCTCCTCATCTCCTCCTCACCCTCCTCATCTCCCCCTCACCCTCCTCATCTCCCCCTCACCCCTCCTCATCTCCTCCTCACCCTCCTCATCTCCTCCTCACCCTCCTCATCTCCTCCTCACCCTCCTCATCTACTCCTCACCCTCCTCATCTCCTCCTCACCCTCCTCATCTCCTCTCACCCTCCTCATCTCCTCCTCACCCCTCCTCATCTCCTCCTCACCCTCCTCATCTCCTCCTCACCCTCCTCATCTCCTCCTCACCCTCCTCATCTCCTCCTCACCCTCCTCATCTCCTCCTCACCCTCCTCATCTCCTCCTCACCCTCCTCATCTCCTCCCCACCCTCCTCATCTCCTCCTCACCCTCCTCATCTCCTCCTCACCCGCCTCATCTCCCTCTCACCCTCCTCATCTCTCCTCACCCTCCTCATCTCCCCCTCACCCTCCTCATCTCCTCCTCACCCTCCTCATCTCCTCCTCACCCCTCCTCATCTACTTCTCACCCTCCTCATCTCCTCCTCACCCTCCTCATCTCCTCCCCACCCTCCTCATCTCCTCCTCACCCTCCTCATCTCCTCCTCACCCTCCTCATCTCCTCCTCACCCTCCTCATCTCCTCCTCACCCTCCTCATCTCCTCCTCACCCCTCCTCATCTACTTCTCACCCTCCTCATCTCCTCCTCACCCTCCTCATCTCCTCCTCACCCTCCTCATCTCCTCACCCCTCCTCATCTACTCCCCACCCTCCTCATCTCCTCCTCACCCTCCTCATCTCCTCCTCACCCTCCTCATCTCCTCCCCACCCTCCTCATCTCCTCCTCACCCTCCTCATCTCCTCCTCACCCTTCTCATCTCCTCCTCACCCTCCTCATCTCCTCCTCACCCTCCTCATCTCCTCACCCCTCCTCATCTACTCCTCACCCTCCTCATCTCCCCCTCACCCCTCCTCATCTCCTCCTCACCCTCCTCATCTCCTCCTCACCCTCCTCATCTCCTCCTCACCCCTCCTCATCTACTCCTCACCCTCCTCATCTCCCCCTCACCCCTCCTCATCTACTCCTCACCCTCCTCATCTCCCCCTCACCCCTCCTCATCTCCTCCTCACCCCTCCTCATCTCCTCCTCACCCTCCTCATCTCCTCCTCACCCTCCTCATCTACTCCTCACCCTCCTCATCTCCCCCTCACCCTCCTCATCTCCCCCTCACCCCTCCTCATCTCCTCCTCACCCTCCTCATCTCCTCCCCACCCTCCTCATCTCCTCCTCACCCTCCTCATCTCCTCCTCACCCTTCTCATCTCCTCCTCACCCTCCTCATCTCCTCCTCACCCTCCTCATCTCCTCACCCCTCCTCATCTACTCCTCACCCTCCTCATCTCCCCCTCACCCCTCCTCATCTCCCCCTCACCCCTCCTCATCTCCTCCTCACCCTCCTCATCTCCCCCTCACCCTCCTCATCTCCTCCTCACCCTCCTCATCTCCCTCTCACCCTCCTCATCTCTTCCTCACCCTCCTCATCTCCCCCTCACCCTCCTCATCTCCTCCTCACCCTCCTCATCTCCTCATCCTCCTCATCTCCTCCTCACCCTCCTCATCTCCCTCTCACCCTCCTCATCTCTTCCTCACCCTCCTCGTCTCCCCCTCACCCTCCTCATCTCCTCATCCTCCTCATCTCCTCCTCACCCTCCTCATCTCCTCCTCACCCCTCCTCATCTACTTCTCACCCCTTCTCATCTCCCCCTCACCCTCCTCATCTCCCCCTCACCCTCCTCATCTCCTCCTCACCCCTTCTCATCTCCCCCTCACCCTCCTCATCTCCTCCTCACCCTCCTCATCTACTCCTCACCCCTCCTCATCTCCCCCTCACCCTCCTCATCTCCTCCTCACCCCTTCTCATCTCCCCCTCACCCTCCTCATCTCCTCCTCACCCCTTCTCATCTCCCCCTCACCCTCCTCATCTCCTCCTCACCCTCCTCATCTCCCTCTCACCCTCCTCATCTCTTCCTCACCCTCCTCATCTCCCCCTCACCCTCCTCATCTCCTCATCCTCCTCATCTCCCCCTCACCCTCCTCATCTCCTCCTCACCCTCCTCATCTACTCCTCACCCCTCCTCATCTCCCCCTCACCCTCCTCATCTCCTCCTCACCCCTTCTCATCTCCCCCTCACCCTCCTCATCTCCTCCTCACCCCTTCTCATCTCCCCCTCACCCTCCTCATCTCCTCCTCACCCTCCTCATCTCCCTCTCACCCTCCTCATCTCCTCATCCTCCTCATCTCCTCCTCACCCTCCTCATCTCCTCCTCACCCCTCCTCGTCTCCCCCTCACCCTCCTCATCTCCTCCTCACCCTCCTCATCTCCTCCTCACCCTCCTCATCTCCTCATCCTCCTCATCTCCTCATCACCCTCCTCATCTCCTCCTCACCCCTCCTCGTCTCCTCCTCACCCTCCTCATCTCCCCCTCACCCTCCTCATCTCCTCCTCACCCCTCCTCGTCTCCCCCTCACCCTCCTCATCTCCTCCTCACCCCTCCTCGTCTCCTCCTCACCCTCCTCATCTCCCCCTCACCCTCCTCATCTCCCCCTCACCCTCCTCATCTCCCCCTCACCCCTCCTCGTCTCCTCCTCACCCTCCTCATCTCCCCCTCACCCTCCTCATCTCCTCACCCTCCGCATCTTCTCTTTATCTCTTCCTTAGCCCACCTCACCCCTCCTTATGTCCTCACCCCTCCTCATCTCTTCCCCACTCTCCTCATCTCCTCCTCACCCCTCCTCATCCACTCCTCACCCTCCTCATCTCCCCCTCACCCCTCCTCATCTCCCCCTCACCCCTCCTCATCTCCTCCTCACCCTCCTCATCTCCTCCCCACCCTCCTCATCTCCTCCTCACCCTCCTCATCTCCTCCTCACCCTTCTCATCTCCTCCTCACCCTCCTCATCTCCTCCTCACCCTCCTCATCTCCTCACCCCTCCTCATCTACTCCTCACCCTCCTCATCTCCCCCTCACCCCTCCTCATCTCCCCCTCACCCCTCCTCATCTCCCCCTCACCCCTCCTCATCTCCTCCTCACCCTCCTCATCTCCCCCTCACCCTCCTCATCTCCTCCTCACCCTCCTCATCTCCCTCTCACCCTCCTCATCTCTTCCTCACCCTCCTCATCTCCCCCTCACCCTCCTCATCTCCTCCTCACCCTCCTCATCTCCTCATCCTCCTCATCTCCTCCTCACCCTCCTCATCTCCCTCTCACCCTCCTCATCTCTTCCTCACCCTCCTCATCTCCCCCTCACCCTCCTCATCTCCTCATCCTCCTCATCTCCTCCTCACCCTCCTCATCTCCTCCTCACCCCTCCTCATCTACTTCTCACCCCTTCTCATCTCCCCCTCACCCTCCTCATCTCCCCCTCACCCTCCTCATCTCCTCCTCACCCCTTCTCATCTCCCCCTCACCCTCCTCATCTCCTCCTCACCCTCCTCATCTACTCCTCACCCCTCCTCATCTCCCCCTCACCCTCCTCATCTCCTCCTCACCCCTTCTCATCTCCCCCTCACGCTCCTCATCTCCTCCTCACCCCTTCTCATCTCCCCCTCACCCTCCTCATCTCCTCCTCACCCTCCTCATCTCCCTCTCACCCTCCTCATCTCTTCCTCACCCTCCTCATCTCCCCCTCACCCTCCTCATCTCCTCATCCTCCTCATCTCCCCCTCACCCTCCTCATCTCCTCCTCACCCTCCTCATCTACTCCTCACCCCTCCTCATCTCCCCCTCACCCTCCTCATCTCCTCCTCACCCCTTCTCATCTCCCCCTCACCCTCCTCATCTCCTCCTCACCCCTTCTCATCTCCCCCTCACCCTTCTCATCTCCTCCTCACCCTCCTCATCTCCCTCTCACCCTCCTCATCTCTTCCTCACCCTCCTCATCTCCCCCTCACCCTCCTCATCTCCTCATCCTCCTCATCTCCTCCTCACCCACCTCATCTCCTCCTCACCCCTCCTCGTCTCCCCCTCACCCTCCTCATCTCCTCCTCACCCTCCTCATCTCCTCCTCACCCTCCTCATCTCCTCATCCTCCTCATCTCCTCCTCACCCTCCTCATCTCCTCCTCACCCCTCCTCGTCTCCTCCTCACCCTCCTCATCTCCCCCTCACCCTCCTCATCTCCCCCTCACCCTCCTCATCTCCTCCTCACCCCTCCTCGTCTCCCCCTCACCCTCCTCATCTCCTCCTCACCCCTCCTCGTCTCCTCCTCACCCTCCTCATCTCCCCCTCACCCTCCTCATCTCCCCCTCACCCTCCTCATCTCCCCCTCACCCCTCCTCGTCTCCTCCTCACCCTCCTCATCTACCCCTCACCCTCCTCATCTCCTCACCCTCCGCATCTTCTCTTTATCTCTTCCTTAGCCCACCTCACCCCTCCTTATGTCCTCACCCCTCCTCATCTCTTCCCCACCCTCCTCATCTCCTCCTCACCCCTCCTCATCCACTCCTCACTCACTCCTCAACCTTTCTTATCTCCCTTCCATCTTCTTCCCCCCGTTCACCCCTCCTCACTCCCCTGTCTCCCCACATCCCCACCACCCCCGTCCCCAGTACAGACATAGAGTCTTTGTCTTGGACTGCTCTGTAGCCTTTATTCAGCTCTGCCAAACCCTCTGCTGCCCATTCCAACGAGTTCCCACTCTGCAGCCAGATTAATCTTGATAAACTTGCAATACATCCATAGATTTGCTAATTGTTTCTCAATCTATCTATATATATATCAGAACATTATGTGGTATACCGTAAGCATATGAAATTTGTATTTGTCAGTTATACCTCAATAAAGTTGGGGAAACGCACAAAAAGCCATCAACAGCTTTCCCCTGTCCCTAGGAGAAGCGCTGTTCATGTGGTCTTCGACACCCTGGCGGTGGTGGGGCGGGGGGCCGCCACCAGTGTCTCCAGCACCCACTCAGCGCTGCTGCTCTTGCAGCCTCAGCAGGTCCTCACCCTCGCCATGCAGCCCTGCCGCCCACCTCTGACACGGCCCGGTCTTACATGTTGGTCTCCCTGCCTGGACAGACACGTCCTCCTGGCTTTGCTGAGTTACCCCCACCCCTCCTCGCCCTTCAGACCGCAGCCTGGTCCCAACCTCCCCGTTTGGCGGCGCCCCCTGTTGGAAGATCCTGGAACTCCCGGTGTCTTGCTTGAAAGGCCTTTTCAGAATCCGAATTTAACTCCCGTTCGTGACTATTGAATGACTGCCTCAGCCTCTCTGGATGGGAAGCCCCACACAGGCAGAGACTGTTTCTGGCTTTGCCTTCTATACTTTTGAGTTGAAAGAATCAATAATACGTGAAATCCTAACTAAGCAGGAAATTGCTGTTAGCGTTTTCGTGGTTGCCGTTTCTACGGAAAGCCTGACAGTTCAGTCCCTGAGCATAATTAAGTTATGCTAATTTAGACGAGATAAGAAATAGACGAATGATCATGCTCAGAACAGCCATGGAAGTGCAAACCTAAAAGATTATGGTTAAAAAAAATCACTCTGGCAAAATGAATCTGTAATATCAGTAATAAAATTTGATTCTACATGAATTAAGTTTGGAAACACTCTTAGCTTCCTTTCTCCTCATTTTAATGAGAAGACAAAGACAGGGCTGCATTCTGCGCTTGATAACCTCCTAACTTTCTAGTGCTTTACCCCCCTTTCTTACTTTTTCTGTTATCCTGGAGTTTTGGCTATCTCTGTACAATTAGACCTGACTTTGGAGCTCTCAGAGGAAGAATCCTCACATATTTGGAGAACGCCGGGTTTGAGAAGAACTTTGAACAGTGTCCAGCTTTGAAAGGTCTTGGAAAACTCACAGCCATCTCAGCTTGCTTGTCGTGATTTCTGTGGATTTTCACTAAAGTCTTTCAATGTACGCATCTGAAATTTCCTGAAGAAATTTAGTGAGTTAAACCAGTTGATCAGCAACTCGACGGTTTTACCAACTTGCTAAAACCGAAAGTGAATCTCTATCCAGGGAGGTTTACTTAGTGGAAGTTTGAGTTTGGGGTAAGACTCGCTGTTCTGTGAGTGTTTGCCTGTGAGTCCTACTCTGTATCTGCACTGACATTCTGAAGTCACACAAAATTTACAAAGGCAATGGAAAAAGAAGTGATTACGTATCCATGGGAACTTGGGGATACTGTAAATCAGCCTGCCCTCCACCCCTCCACCGCCGGCTCTGAGGGCTCAGCTGACATCTTGACTTTCAGATTTTGGGAACATAATTCAACCTCAGTGCTGGGTTCATCTATGTGGCTTCTTCCCAGAAAAGCCCGAAAAACGTCCTGAGAGTTTTCAGATTACAGCTTATTAAAATTCTTAAATCATCTCAAGAAGGCAAATAGAACCTGAGTGAAACAAGCATCTTTTTTTTAAGTGACCATCAGAACAAAGCCCGGTGGTTTATACTAAACAATTGCTATGAATTGGGCTGCCATGGAGAACCATTCAAGGCTTTGGTTGAATTTTAGTCACATACTCATGGCCATATAATAAGCATATTATGCTTCAGATGCATGACTGTGCATGCCCCATGTAACACAATATTAAGAAACTTGAAGCCAGCTTTCAACAGCTGAAGCAGAAGTTTCAACAATTTTCCTGTGAATTAGCATCATTCTGAATTAGCAGCTTGGTCAGACAGCCAATTTGGACAATTGAGACCCCAAAGTGGTGTCTTAGGTCTGATTTATTTGTTTTGGCTGTCTAGGTAACTCCCAGTCACTAGACAGTCATTCATGGGGAAAACGGGGGAAATGCCCTTCTTCTGTGTGTGTCTCCTTTCTGGGCCGGTATTTAAATATGAGTTGGTAAGACTTCGCCTTTCCTGTGATTGAAGGAATGACTTCACAAGGTCTTACATTTTTACTTTTCATTCTTGAAGCCCAGACAGCAGTGGAACCTCATGAGCCCTGGAAAGCCCCTAACGGCAATTGTGGGATGATATGTTTTAATTGACAAAAGAGCCCCTTGGCTAAATTCTCAGCTTTGTAGAACTTGTCAGAAGTGTTCAGTTTCAAGCCAAAAAGCTGCCAGAATGAGGGCCAATCATTAATGACAGAAAGATTAGGAGAGCAGACATCAGCTGGCTGTTCACCAGCACATAATGAGACGAAATGCTGACAGTAAACTAAGGGCAATTGACCCACAGCCAGTACTTCACAGGAGGGGACCTCAGTGCCAAACGCCTCCCACCTCACCCTGGCATTTCTAACACGCATAGCAATGATTTGTCTGTGCCTCATGATACAAAAAATATGGTACTGTGAGTGTATTCCTAACTCAAGTTTTCAATTTGTTGCACGTTAACACTGTTTGAGGCACAGGGGAAGATGGAAGAGTTAAAAAAAAAAAAAGCAAGTGAATACAACACCCAAGTAATTTACTAGAGAGTGGATCCTAGGTATTCCAATGGTCAACACTCATACACAGTGGACCCCAGATAATCCAAGAAAAGTTTTTGCATTTCTGAGTTATACATGCGGTTGATGGATGACGTAACAGAAATACAGTACAGAGACATCTACGAATGGATCTGAAGATAATTCTGCCCTTGCCTCGGTCATTGTGGTTTTTGACTTGTTCTTGACTATTGAAGACGGTTGTTCTTAGCTTTGTAAGAGCTACAGGTGGAGTGGAGAAATAGTTTTTTTCCATTTGCTTCCTGGCAGCACCCCTTTCGTGTTACCAAGCCAGAAGAGCAAGGTGCTTGATGGAACTGAACTTCAGTTGATCAGTCTTGAGATTTAGTGTTTGTTGTGATTTCCTAGAAAAGAAGTTGGAATTTGGCTAAGAAACTTTCTGAATACTTTACATTTTCCCCTTAATTGTAGAATCCCCATCAATATAAACAATGACAGGAGAAGTAATTACTATGCGAGTATTTGTACCTTCTCCACTTTCACTCAGGGAAGGGCATCTGTCTCAGCCGTTTCACTTCTGAGTCTTTATTGGACAGAGATCATGTGAGGAGATAGTGGTGAAGGTAGAGAATCCGGGGACAGTTGATTAATTTCCCGGAAGTTACAGGTGAAAAGAAAGGGATGGATGGGCAGGGAGAAGGGTGAGCATTAGCTCAGACTGACTTGAAGGAGTATTTTGGGGAGAAGGAGGAGAGAAGATTTAGGGGAAGTTGACATGCAACCGGGACATTCAAAGAAAGAGAACAATGGGGAAGAACATTTTCCTTAGTCCTTTATGAGTTTTTGTTGTTATTTTACTTATTTTTGTAGAGATGTCATCTCATTGTTGCCCAGGCTGATCTCAAATTCCTGGCCCCAAGCGATCCTCTCATTTTGGTCTCCGATATTTTATTCATTTTAATTAATAGAATCCCCTTCTGCATTTCTAAGGGAATCCAGTAAAATCTACTTTAATTGTTTTTCCAGTTAACATCATGGATGACAGTGTTTCTTTGTATTTAAACCTTGCTAAGACTGAGTGGCAAAGTGTCCGGGTTTATGTGGTGACCTATGTAATGGAAGCCTTGCCCAAAGGATGCTGAACATGAGTGTGAAGAGGGGCAATTGTGGCAAAGGCCCCCATGGCCAGAGGCTTCTGTGGTGCTTGTGATGCTTGGATTTGATGTATGGGTCATAGACACCCAAGTATCCCAGCCCTGTGCCTACGAAGTCGCAAGGGTCCAGGTTCCAGGAAGAGCTGGAATGAATGATTAAACTGCAGACATAAATACTAGCACCTGTGCATGTTTCCAATAGGTACATTCCTTGAAATAAAACGGCTCGTTTTAAACCTTGTGTGTAACTCAGGCAGGGCAAGAAATTTAAAGCCAAAAAACACTATTTTCTATTTTCTAAAAAGCTGCTGTTTTCAAAAACAAAAGAGGGCAGAATGATCATCTCAAAGTGAAACAGTCAGTGCTTGATAATTTTCCATCAGTGCCATAGCAATTTTCACTAGCAATTTTTAAAAAATCCTGTTCTAAGCAGAAAACAGGTTTGGCCATGAAAGTTAACTCCCTTCCGGCTCGTGATCGAATGTGACTTCCAGATTTATAAGCTCACAGGCCACTCACATCGTGTTAGTTGTTGAAGCGGGGCGAGGTTTGGCTTTGAAAGATGTTTACAATATTTTTTAGATTCTGTAATAAGCAAGTGTCCAGTGAAATTTACCATGTGGACCCCGGAAGGCCGCCGCCGTTTGCCGCCTGAGTTACCAGCCGAGTGTTGCCGCCTAACTTGATGACAGAGGCTTAAACAATATCAGAATGACGTGGTAATGCTGAATCATAAGATGCTGAAAGACCTTTATCTGAAGTGTCCTACACACCAATGTTAAGTGAAATCATCCTTTCTAAAACTAGCAGATTACAGGTTTTCATATGCCTTGGGCAGGAAGCCAGCAGTTTCTGGGAACAGGAGAAAGTACGGATTTGTATCTCCTCTATGTTTTCATGGAGTGTGAATTCATTCCGCTCAAATTATTTTATTGAAACCTCTTTTAAGAACCTGGGGCTGGAGAGTCACGGAGATGTCTGCAGAATAACTTGGCTGTCCTAGTTTCCTATATCTGTGTGACTCAGGGCCGTCAGTGCATTTGGGGCTCCCCATCACTGATATTTTGGGGATCAGCGTTTCATGTAGTTATTTCCAGACCCCAGGCATTCTGAGGCCCATATGGCTTTGGCTACCAGGTAGAGCCATCGACTGGGAATACAGGGAGGTGGTTAGAAGCTGGGATGAAGAACGACCTGCGTTCCTCGTGTATACTCATACTCAAATTAATGTAACCCTCGGGCTAGCTCTTTGGCAACGGTCTCCCCTGTTCTCTCCACAGCCCCTTCCAGGCTGCTGTATCATGCTCTTTGTGGCAGCTTCTCTTCATTTCAAGCCTACTCCGTGTGTTATTGTAATCAGATTCAGTGCAAAAATGTTAAAGAGGGTAGAGGAGGAAAAGGAAGACACGCTGATTTGCTTCTAACAGCCCCACCACCCCACACGCACACCTGGTCTTCACGATCCCCTCTGTTTGTTTAGTTCATTGGTGTTCCTCCTTCCCTCCTTCTTATTCAAATCTTTCAGCCCAATGAATTGCATAAATTAATGTGAATTAAAATAAAAAATTTTGGAGAACTGATCTAAGAACCTTGAATATCAGTTAGGCATGTGTTTGGCTGAATGTAACAGAAAGCCCGAGGATGTTTAAATAATACGAAATATGTTTGTGTCAGGTAACAAGACATCTCAGTGTAACTGGAACAGGGTTGTTATCCAGGCTCCATCTGACTTCCTGCTCTGCCACCCTGGGTGTGTGGGTTTTCATCCTCATTGTTGCAAAGTGGTTGCTTTACTTCCAGGTACTGCATCCTTGTTCCAGGCAGGAATAAGGAGACAAAGGAAGGAAAAGGAACAAAAGGCTGAAAAAGGACAAAAGGGGAAGACTACTGATTCTCTCGTCTTTAAAAAGCTTCCTGGGACGCTCAGCTGTAACCAATGTGCTCATTTATCACGGCTCAGAACTGGCTCTCATATCTGCCCTTTGCTACACACAAATTCTCTAGCTTCTGTGTTGGAAGGAGGGGTGATGCATGGCTTCTGCATAGTTTTCTGAGGACTTTGAACACAGTATAACAAAATCCAGAGGAAACACATATCTTGACTCCATGAAAGTGGCCTTGAGGCAGGTTTAAATGAAGAGTCGGGATCAGCTGTGCCTGACGTGGCCCTATGTCCAAGTTTGTCTGAGATGCTCCCAGCTAAAGCCTGGGTTCCCGGCTTAATTCCTAATAGTACCGCCCACCTTTTACTTCCCACAACTTGTTACTATGAGAAATTTCATGTTATCATGACAAAGGTCGAGAAGATGTTATGGGAATAACTGTATATTATCCACTAGATTCTACTACTAACTATTTACTACTCAGATCGCTCCATTCATCAGACCATCTTATATTTTTTTAGATGCATTTTGGAGTAAATTACAGACATCACTATACTAATCCTTAATTATGTCATTAATCAGAGTTCTAGATTTGTTTACAGTTTTTTTTCTTTTGAAGTAAAATTAATATAGAATGAAGTGTATGACCTAAGTGTATATTGGCAGAATGCTGACGAATGTGTAACTCGAATTCCTACCAAGGCATAAAGCATCACCAGCACGCTAGAATGTTCCCTGATCCTCCTCCTCCTCCTCCTCCCTCCACCCAGATGACCCAGTGTTCTGATTTTTTTTCAATATATATTATTTTGCCTGTTTTAGAACATCTGCTAAATGTGGTCATACTGTAGAGACTCTTTTGGGTAAGGCTTATTTTACTCTGTGTAAAATATATTTTTTAATATTTGTGGGTACGTAGTAAGTGTATGTATTTATAGGATACATGTTGTGATGCAGGCATGCGATGCATAATAATCATATCAAGGAAAATGGTGGCTCCATCCCCTCCAGCATTTATCCTTCATGTTTTGTGCATAATATTTTTGAAAATCATCCGTGTTGTTGTGTATTTCATTGCAGAAACTCGCTTTTTCACTCTTTCTAGAAGAATCAAACAAACTCTAGATTCTACTTAAGTCAGAATTGGTTATTTTCAAAGGTGGTTTTTAAAAACTCTGTAGGGAGCAAAGATCTTTAAAACTATCAAGGAAATGCTCCTCTCTGCTATTGCAAAGAACGTAAACTCTTAGAAGTAAAGAAATGTTTGGTTCTTTATTTTACAGAAAGGAATGTGGGGTTGGGAACTTCTAAATGGCTGATTTTAAATTTAATGTCTCTCTAAGAGATATAAATTAGCAGCAGCAAAATATTATGGCCCTTCAGATGCTTCGGTCCATGAATTGTAAATTAAAGTTGGTTTAGCCATTTGGTGGGACTTACCATACTAGAAAGAGCTGTTAAATATTTTATGGTATCTAAATGTATTTGCAACTATGGGCCACGTTCCTGCCCCCTGACACATTTTTGTTACAGCGAGAAAGGGAACAACGGAGAATGCACATAAAAATATTCCCAGTTAACAGAAGTTGAAATGAATTAGAGACATAAAGAACACACATGTTTGCACTTAGACATGGTATATGGCTAATTTTTTCATGAAGAGCGCCTTATTACTTTTGCTCTAAGCGGTATTCTAAATGCTCGACATTTGACAAGGGGAATTTCCCTTCCCTTCTCTCCTTTCCCTACAGTATATATTAAACTAATTGCTTTATTTTAACAAGGGGGACCCTGTTTCCCTAACCATCCTCTGGACCCCCAGCCTGACCTTCGACTCCACAGATCTTTGCTGAGAGATAATTGCACCACCAACGTGATTTAGTGCAGTTTGGCTCTCTGCATCCAGCCTTCTCTGTCTTCGAAACATTTTTAACTCTGAAAGGGTCAGGTTCCCATCCTCTATAATTCTTGGAGAGTCACATAAAACTTAAATTTGGCCCAGAGTTTCCTTATCATTTATAATTTCCATAATACTCTCAGAGTCACAAAACTATCTAGTGTTTTGGGGGTGAACGATTTGTTGTTTTTCTTGAATAAAAATTCTCTGAAGAGTAAGGTAAGGAACGCCAGTTGGCTTAAAACTGTCATGGAAAATTGTAAATAAAACTCATGCCATCAGCCACAGTGCCTTCTTTCAGGTCACATTTTAAAAAAAATTTTACTTTAAGTTCTGGGGTGCATGTGCAGATCTTGCAGGACTGTTGCATAGGTATACACAGGCCATGGTGGTTTGCTGCCTCCATCCGCCTGTCACCTGCATTAGGTATTTTTCCTAATGTTATCCCTCCCCAATCTCCCCACCCATTACTATCCCTCCCCTAGTCCCCCAACCCCCAACACACCCCAGTGTGTGATGTTCCCCTCCCTGTATCCATGTGTTCTCATTGTTCGACACCCACTTATGAGTGAAAACATGCAGTGTTTGGTTTTCTGTTCTGTCAGTTTGCTGAGAATGATGGTTTCCAGCTCCATCCATGTCTCTGCAAAGGACATGTACTCATCCTTTTTTATGGCTGCATAGTATTCCATGGTGTATATATGCCACATTTTCTTTATCCAGTCTATCTTTGATGGGCATTTGGGTTGGTTCCACATCTTTGCTATTGTAAACAGTGCTGCAATGAACATATGTGTGCATGTGTCTTTATAACAGATCGATTTATAATCCTTTGGGTATATACCCCGTAATGGGATTGCTGGGTCAAATGATATCTCTATTTCTAGATCCTTGAGGAACCACCACACTGTCTTCCACAGTGGCTGAACTAATTTACACTCCCACCAACAGTATAAAAGCATTCCTATTTCTCCACATCCTTTCCAGCATCTGTTGTCTCTGGATTTTTTTTAATGATTGCTATTCTAACTGGCATGAGATGGTATCTCCATGTGGTTTTGATTTGCATTTCTCTAATGACCAGAGATGATGAGCATTTTTTCATATATTTGTTGACCACATAAATGTTTTCTTTTGAAAAGTGTCTGTTCTTATCTTTCACTCACTTTTTGATGGGGTCGTTTGTTTTTTTCTTGTATATTTGTTTTAGTTCTTTGTAGATTCTGGATATTAGCCCTTTGTCAGATGGGTAGCTTGCAAAAATTTTTTCCCGTGCTGTTGGTTGCCAGTTCACTCTAATGATTGATTCTTTTGCTGTGCAGAAGCTCTTAAGTTTAATTAGATCCTGACTTCAAACCATACTACAAGCCTACAGTAATCAAAACAGCATGATACTGGTACCAAAACAGAGCTATAGACCAATGGAACAGAACAGACACCTCGGAAGTAACGCCACACACCTACAACCATCTGATCTTTGACAAACCTGACAAAAACAAGCAACAGGGAAAGGATTCCCTGTTTAATAAATGGTGTTGGGAAAACTGGCTAGCCATGTGTGGAAAGCAGAAACTGGACTCCTTTCTGACACCTTACACTAAAATTAACCAGATGGATTAAAGACTTAAACATATGGCCTAACACCATAAAAACCCTAGAAGAAAACCTAGGCAATATCATTCAGGACATAGGCATAGGCAAGGACTTCATGACCAAAACACCAAAAGCAATGGCAACAAAAGCCAAAATTGACAAATGGGATCAGGTCTACCTTTAGGAACACCTGTTGTTGAGAACTGCTTCTCAAAAATTCCGAATGCTTGAAGTAAACATGCACGACAACTTGGCAATGGTGTGAGGGATTGGCCCTTCCATCGTGGATGGAGGGAGAGGTGGAGACTGCACAGGTCTCAGTGTCCCCATCCTTCAGGGTTCGAGTTCCCCTTCCCTGAGGAGTTCTCCCTGACAGAACCACTCTGAATTCCTCTGACAGTGAGAAAGCCTACTGGTCAGAGTAACTAACACGTGAGCTTCCTTCCCGCCTCCCTTTTGTTCCTGTGATGTTTGGTGGTTTGCTTTGTTTCTCCAACTTTTTTTAGTCTTTGAACACAGGAACCGTGTGCCATTCTTTATGTTTTCATATCACATTATGTTTATACTTATTTCAATGTGTCTTGCAGGCTTGCTTTTTTTTTTTTTTTTTTTTTGAGATGGAGTCTTGCTCTGTCTGTCACTCAGGCTGGAGTACAGTGGTGCAATCTCAGCTAACTGCAACCTCTGCCTCCTGAGTTCGAGTGATTCTCCTTCTCAGCCTCCCGAGTAGCTAGGATTACAGGCATGAGCCAACATGCCCTGTTAATTTTGTATTTTTTGTATTTTTAGTAGAGATGGGGTTTCACCATGTTGGCCAGGCTGATTTTGAATGCCTGACCTCAGGTTACCTGCCCACCTCTGCTCCTCAGACTGCTGGGATTATAGATGTGAGTCATCGAGCCTGGCCTTACCTTGTTTTTTCGGTCTCTGGGTTTTGTAAAATGCAGAGAGTCATGGGGAATTAGATCACATGATCATTAAGGTATCTCCAGCTCCCTGAATTCACTCTGTAATTTTGATATGATTTAAGGGAAATTTCAGCATATAATCACAATCTAACAGCAGCCATCACGTTTTCAGGGGTTGAATATCCATGTTCATTCTCCTCCTCCCCCAGTGGACTGCCCTCGGATCATTCATTCATTGGGAAACTCTACTCCCAGGTTTGCAAACCTGAGGGTTAGGTTTGTCTTTGAATTAAACATGGAATAAGATCATAGATTGCCTGGGCTCAGATTTCTGTTCCGCCACCTCCTTTCTCACTGAGCATGTAACTCACTCTCGCTGTACTCCAGTTTCCGCTTCTGCAAAACGAGAATCATCATAATCCTACCTGATAGGATTCATATGAAAATAAGTGAATTAATATTTGCGAAGTGCTTAGCATGTGATGCATACGACATAAGAGTCTGTTAAAAAATAACTCAGGGCTTCTACTAGCAGGCGAGGAAGCCACTTGTCTTTCTCATACTTTATGTGTGCGGGGGCCATGAGGAACGCCACCGGAGAAACTCAGCGGGCGTCGTGTGGGAGCTGTCTAAATGGTGTGACTTTTGGATCTTCTGCCTTTCAAAATTCTTTCCCCTTGGCTCACTGAGGCCTGAAATTCCACAGTCACACCCTCCCATGCCTTTGATGTCTGCCAGACAAGGACTTTGTCCTCCGCAAGAATACCCGGGGAGGCACACGCAAAGCCTCTCTGGGCATTTTAATTTCCTCATTACGTTTATCAGATTCTTTCTGAGAGGAGATTCCACTGGGTGGATTTGGAAAATGAAAACAAAGCAAGAGAATGTTGGGTGTCTGCCTAGTATGAGGAAGATAAGAAGGAAAAGAAAGATTGGGACCTTGCCCGGGGTGGCCGCACCCTGGGAACGTGTGGAACAGAGAGCTGGCCTTTCGTGCACAGCGTTGGTGTCAGGCAGGGCAGCCCGAGCCCCACCTCAGCCACTTATGAGGTGGCTCTTCCTCAAGGCTGATCCTCAGGTTCCCACCCGCAAGGATGCAGGCGGTCACCTGGCCCCATGAGGTTGTAGCAGGAATTGTCTTCGGTTATTTGAAACGCTTGGTGGTGTCTCCAGCAAGCAAGCACTCAGTAAGTAGGTATGTATGACCTTGCTCCTTTCAGGCTTTTAGATAATCTGCATTTCAAGTTTGCTCTTTGACTCTCAGAAGGCAGATGGCATTGAAAAAATCAAGGAACCTTTCAAATAGTTACCCATTTCAGAGCCCAGAGTTCCAGGGGAATTTCTTGATGAAAACAAACAAATAATGCTAAATCAGTCACTGCGGTGTTT
Source organism: Aotus nancymaae (assembly GCF_030222135.1). NCBI lineage: Eukaryota > Metazoa > Chordata > Mammalia > Primates > Aotidae > Aotus > Aotus nancymaae. The sequence goes on from NW_026988465.1 coordinate 16,735, forward strand.
CCAAAGAAAACTGTTGAGAGCGCACAAGTTTGCTTTAAGTAGCTGCCTAGCTAACAGCACATTTACATTCATACTAGTTAGCAACTTAGACAGTTATGATTCTCTGATTGGCAGATGCTAGAGGACTCTATTAAAAAAAACGGAAATAATGGTGAATTTTTCTATCCAGTGAAATTAGCCATTCAGATATGGTGAGTAAAAAACAAATTGAGGAAATGTATAAATCTAAGACTTTCAAAACGAGTGGTATAATATTTTATTTATTCACTTTCTACCTAGCTCTTACTTCTTAAAGGAGAATCTTGCTCTTTGGGATCAGTTTAAACAAATAACTTCTGAAATTCCCTCTTTTGTAATGCACTGGGCTGAGTCAGTGATTTTATTTATAGCATTATCTCCAGACAGCCTCAGATAAGGAACTCTAAGGACTCTGCTTCTGAAAACCAGACCCCACCCTGACCCTGACGCTTCCCATCTAAAACATCTGGGACAAGTTACTTTGCTTCTCTAGATCTTGGTTGTCTTGTCTGTAAAAGGGGAATAAAATGATCCTTCCCACAGCATTATTGTGAGGCTATATAACATGTAAGCATTTGAAACCTGTGAAATGCTACAGAGTAGTTATCACCACCACTGATTGACTGCCTCCTTTTAGGCAAGGACAAAGTTCGAGCCAGGCTTCCTTCTAGTCCCATGGCCAAGTGCCATGGTCCTGGAGAGCGTAGCACACATGGATCATGAGGATGGGAGTGAAATAGAAATGAATCTGAGTTCTGTGCAAAGATCCTTTTAACTCTTTGCTGTTGTGGGATTCAGAAAGAGGGGGCGGCATATGTGGGCAGGAGGTATATGGGGAGGGTCAGTGGCTCCTTTGAGGCTGGCCAGTGGTGACACCAGAGACTCAGCTCCCTCCCAGGTTACTGAATAGCAGAGGGCCAGACTGTGTGGGGCTCAGGTAGGAGATGGATTTCCGAACACCTCAGAGTCTCTTCTGTGCGAGATGCAGGGGGTGCTCTCACACCCCCTTCAGGTTACTGCAACTCCTGTCTGTACAGCAAATCTTCACTTTCCTTTAGTTCTTCTTTGGGAATCTTTCCTGCATCCTCGGGATCAGCAGCAATGGGTGTTCCTAAAGGTAGACCTGATGCATCTGTTGCCATGAGCACGGTGAGCCAGCGAGCATAGCTAACATGTGGCAGGAAGGGGAAGGAGGAGAGGCACTGTCAACCAGCACCATATCCCCAGGACAACTAGTCCATTTCAGATAAGCCAGTGGCATGGCGTTCTTACTAATGTCAATCCATTTCATTGGAATCTGGGGAGAGGAGATGAGTTTCCTGCATTGGCTGGACACAGGAGGCTGCGTGCTCTGCTGTGCTGTTTACCAGCATTGCGCTTTTGCCCCTTGCTCTTCGGGGCCTACTGTTTGCTGAGGCCCATTGTTCTCAGCTGCCTTTCATCATAGATTGTAGCTTCTTGGTTCGGTCCTGCAGTGAGTTGGAGATGGTTTTGCTGAAGGTCTTGGAGTTATCCCTCCAGCTACAGGCCATGACTTCCAACCTAATTCTTTTTGTTAGTTTTCATCTTTGAATAACTTCCAACCACAAATCCCCGTTTCTATCTGTGGCCAGTTAGTGTAGTTGATGGCAACAAAAGTATAGGTTGGCACGGTTTCAAGTTCTGAGCAAGTCGGTTATGCCACGATTGGACAGTGTCTCTAAAAAGTCCAGCCATAGAATCATCCAGCAATCCAGCAAATGCTGCGTATTGGCCACAGGGGCAAAGGACGAATATTTGGTTGGAATCTGTATAAATCCACCATCAGCATTGGAAAAACGCTTTCTGGAGGAAGTCCCGCTATGTGTGTGTTGATTGGCATCGTACGGCCAGTGTAGCAGGCCAGTGCTTGTAAGGAGCTAGCCTCCCTTCCTGGCCCCTCACTCTGCCCCCACCTCCTGCGGGAAGACGTCAGCTTTTCCCACATTTGGTCCTGACTCTGTCCCTGCAAACTTGACTCATCCTAGTTACGGTTATTTGTTTATAGATTTGTTTTCCTCTACTGGATTCGAGGCAATATTTTTCTGTAAAGGGCCAGATAGTATTTTAAGGTTCCTGGGTCACACGGTCCCTGTATCTACTACCCACCTCTGCAATCATAGCAAAAACCCCAAAGATCAATATGTAAACAAATGCATGTGGCCGTGTTCCAACAAAAGTTTAGTTATGGACACTAACGTCTACAGTTTGTATCATTTTTACATGTCAAAATCTAGAAGCAAATAATCCAAACTTATATTTGCCTTGTTCTTTACAGTTGAATAAATACTTTCATCAACATCATTTTATTTCATTCCTATGCCTGATGACCTCAGGGAATACAACGATTCTATTTTATTATAGACGGTAGAATTTATCCTAAGAGAGCATTTTGGCTTTTCTAAACCCATCATTCCAACACTGATTTTCCGTGGTGTCCAAACAATCCCCCCACAGAAAATGCCTCGCTAGTGTTTTTAGTTTTTTCTTTTTAAATTTTGATTTCCTTTAGGAGATGTTGTGGGTAGTTTTGGTGACCTAATAATAAATCAGGTCTCTATAACACACTTCAGCTTCTCGGTGACTACACTTCATACCTGCCAAGAGAGGAAAGTCTATCGATCCTTGTGAACATGAAGTAAGAGTGAACTCTGGAAATTCCATCAGTGGATTAATCTCCAAAGGAAAGACATGCCCTCCATGGGGGACAGATGAGCCTCAGGGGCAGGCGGCCGCTGTGCTGGCTATTGTCTATTGGCCACTCAGCCTGGATCTGTTCTCTACCCTTCTCAGCATGTTCTGTGTCCAGTTGGGTTTGATCAATGGGCAACATCAGTGGAATATCAGAGGATGAGAGGGAGCAGAGACTGAATGCTTCATTCACCCACCTGTCCTGGGGGCTGCAGTGACTGTGTCTTACATGGGGGGGTACCCCCATTTATCCTGGGTCTGCAGTGGCTGTGTCTTCCGTGGGGAGCACTCCCCTGCCTGCCCTGGGTCTACCATGCCCCTGTTCTTCATCAGGAATACCCTCTTGCCTGTCCTGGATTTGCATGGCTCTATCCTCCATGGAACCACTGCCTTTTCTGTCCTGGGTCTGCAATGGTTTTGCTATTTGTTTTCACACTAACTTTAGAAATCAACTCATTTACTAAAAACCACCCTGTTGGTTTTTTATTGGGATTATGGTAAATTTATACATTAATTTAGGGAAATACATTTTTTGTGTTTGTTCAAGTCTTTATTTCTGTCCTTCAGTAGCATTTAGGAATTGCATATTTTTATTAATTATATGCTTGGGGTTTTTTTAAATTAATTTCACAAATGGGATCTTTTCTTTCATCATTTTTTTTAGAAACAGTATCTCACTATATTGCCCTAATTGGAGTACAGTGGCTATTCACAGACAAAATCAAGATGCACCGCAGCCTCAAACTCCTGGCCTCAGGCAATCATTCCACGTCAGTCTCCTGGGTAGCTGGGACTACAGGAAAGTGCAACCTTGCCCAGCTCTTTCATCATATTTTAAAAATTCCATCAGTGATGTAATCTCTGCTCATTATAGAAGTTTTCTACTCAACAATTTTATTGTATTCAATTATTGGTTGCATTAATTTTAGATTGAATCTATTAGGTAAAATTATAATAATTTTACTTTCCATTTTCCAATTTTGTGTTTTTATTTCTTTCTCTTGTCTAATTGAAATTTTAGTACCTGTAGAACGGTTTTAAACAATAGTCATGATAAAGGACATCTTTTATTTGTTTTTGAATTTAAAGAGAATCTTCTTATCAAATAATTAAACTTCTAAATTGTTAGGTATTTAAAAAATCAAGAATGGATTTTGGATGCTGAGTTTTACCAACATTTTTCATTATCTATGGAGATTATATCACATTTTTTCCTTTAACATTTCAATACGTACATTATATCAACAGATTAACTTGATACATTAAACCATCCTTGAATTCTTGAGATAAAGCACTTAGTGTGACACATTACCCTTTCAGTATTTTTCTGGATTCTATTTACTTATTGAGGTAAGAGTTCATCTGTCCAAGATTGAGCTCCTAAAACATGGCTGCCAGAAAGAGCTGGTCTTTCAAGCTATGTGGAAACTGGCTACAGTGCAGTGTTTAAGCATCAGTTCTGGTTAATTGCAAGGCCTGGATCCCAGCTCCTGAATGTGCCAGGGTAGGGGCTGGTATTTCCCTAAACATGAATGCTGAGATGATGATAAATCCTGCCATTACATTGCTCCTTTATCAACTATAGCTGCAAAATTTAAAGCCCAAGATTTGCAAGGGATCAATCTTTCTCTCACCAGAGGCGGAGGATACAATGCTTCCTCTCCAGACTCTATGAACCATGGGCTGGTAGGCTACAACAGAAACCAAGGTTCTACAGCATTATGTTGGTATTGCATTTTATTGCATTTTAGCCCCTGATTACACCAAGTAAGGGCTGATCCCTCTCTAGTAATGCAACATAAAAGCCCCTCAACCTGAGAGTCAGAATCCCTCTCTCCAGTCTCATATCTCGCTCCACCAGGTTGCCTGTCGTGCTTCAGACAGCATGGATAACAAAGGATCACACATTTGCCTGAGAATGCTGAGTATTCATTATTTCCTGTATACGCTGCTTCTGTGGGTCATCTGCCCTTATGTGCACTATTTTCTATGTGTTTTCTCTGTGAGTATTCACAAATGAAATTGGCCTGTATTTTTCTATTATGCAATAATTTATGAGAGGTTTTGTTATCAATGTTATGCTACTTGCATAGAAAGAAAACGAAAGTTCTGAAACAAATTAAATCGCAATAGAGTGACCTAATGTTTAAGGCTTGATAGAAATCTGTGGGAAGTGTCCAGATTTGATGCATTTTAGGGAGAGATCTTCACTAATTTTAATTCTTCTGTGTTAATTGGTCTGAGTAGATTTTTCTGCTTAGGGATCAATTTTTATAATTAATATGCATTTATTTGTATAACATTTTAACCTTAGTCACTTATGATTTTAAATTTTTATTCTGTATTCACATTGTTATTTTTAGTTTTTATGTTTATATTTCTCTCTTCATTCATTCTAATGTTTTTTGATATGAGATTTACTAAAACCAGCAACTGAGTTTATTTATGGGTATTACTGATTTCCTTTTTTAAAATTGTTTCATTTGTTTTTATCCATAGAAATTACTTCTTTCTACTTTCTTTACATTCATTCTGTTATTTTTTTCTCAAGTTCCTAAAATGCACGATTAATTTACTCATCTTCCATACTTTGTTTTTAACAATATAAACATCTAAAGCTACTATTTTTTCTGAGCACTGCTTTACTGGTACCCCATAGGTGTGTGTGTGTGTGTGTGTATATATATGTGTGTGTGTGTATATATATACACACACACACACACATATATATATAGTTCTCATTATCATTATTTTCTAAATATTCTGCAATTCAGATTTTGATTTTTCAGTGATGGAAGAACTTAAAAAGAGTTTTCAAAAATGTTTTTAGTGGTGGTTGTATTTTGTTTATATGTTTTCTCTTTCCTTCCTTCCTTCCCTCCTTCCCTTCCCTTCCCTCTCTCCCTCCCTGCCTCCCTCCCTCCCTCTGTTTCTCTCTCTCTCTTTCTTTCTTTCATCTTTGATGGAGTCTCACTCTGTCACCCAGGCTGGAGTACAGTGGCGTGATCTCAGCTCACTGCAACCTCCGCCTCCCAGGTTCAAGCGATTCTCCTGCCTCAGCCTCCTAAGTAGCTGGAATTACAGGCATGCATCACCATGCCTGGCTAATTTTTGTATTTTTAGTAGAGATGGGGTTTTACCCTGTTGGTCAGGCTGGTCTCAAACTCCTGACCTCAGGTGATCTCCCCCGCCTCGGCTTCCCAAAGTGCTGGGATTACAGGTGCGAGCCACTGCACCCAGCCCTGTTTATTTGTTTTCTAGTTTCTAATTGTATTATTAACCTCTCATTTTATTGAATTATGATAAAAATGTTTGTATTTTTTAACTTAATAAAAATCGATGTTTTCTGTCTGCCTGACTGTAGTCCATTTTTATGACTATTGCTAGGTCATCTGGGAAAAGGATGCGTTCATTCTCTAATTTCAGAGTATAGCATCTGACATATAGCAATTAGATCTGCTTCGTTACTGGTTTAGGTCTTTCACTTGACATTGTATGTGTGCACACGTGTGCTTGAGCTACCATGAAGCGAGTTTCCTATTGTCAGTAAATTTCTGCCTATTTCTTCTTGCATTTCCTGTGGGTTTTACTCCATCAGTGTTGCTGTGCTCTGCAGTGCAGATTCATAACAATTATGTCACCATTGGGGATTGCAAACTCCAGCATTTTAAAGTGTGTTTCTTTGTGAATTGTATGATCCTACCACTTAAAGCACATGTGTCTGAGGGCATATTTTTATAGTATAGCTGTTCTGAAAACACAAACCAACCAAGGCCAAGGAAAGACAAGAGCCTGATTCTTTTAAATTTATGAAGATAGCACTAAAATTCCTGCTACGGAGTGAGCTTCCTCGGTCTCAGAAAATGGCTTCAGTTCAAGTAGCCGGATCTTTTAGAAAACAATTCTATGTTTGCACATATTTGAACCTTTCTGACCAACAGCAACAACAAAAAACACAACACGATGTAAAGAGCACATTCTTTACCACTAATCATCTAACCGCAGAGGGAACTTCACTTCCTTCCTTCTTTACCACTTCCCTTTTTCTTCCCAACCCTCGTCCCCTCTACCTTCTCTCTTGCTGTCTCCTAACTTATATCCCTTGAATAAATGTGCTTTTTCCAAGGAAGATCGCTCCTGGCTCCTGCTCTCTCGCAGCTACTGACCATTTGAACTCAGGATGCTGGGTCCCCTGGTGATTAGATGTGGGCTCCCAGAAGTAACAAAAAACCCATCTGGGCTGCGGGATCTTTAAATCCCAACACTTCACATGTTTAACTTCTCACTCTTGAGAGTCTGTCACTTAAGAGCTTTATTTTTCTGCTCCCATTCTGTGCCACTCCAACCTATAGACTCATTTTGCAGAAGCAGCAAAATCCAAGCCTGACAGGTAATCCCATCTCTCCAGATTAGATGAGCTCAAAGCAACTTCTTGGCCCTGACATGTTGTGCAGAGGCACACAGCCAACCTTTGAAAGCACAAATGGGGGAAATTTGGAAATGGAGAGAGTGATGTCTCATGACTGTTACTATGATTTAGATTAACACATCTTTGGCTTGGGCCCTGGAAGCTGGATTATCTTACAAGGACGTGTACCAACACAGAGCCTGCAGAACACTTGACTACACAAGGCATACAGTGACCAGGATGGGCAAAGTCTTCCTGGCAGGCAACACTTTATCCTAGCACACATAAGTATCAGAGCAAGAGCACAGAACAGTCCTGGAGTGCTTCAAGTTGGGTCAGATCACCATAGATTTGGAACAAAATTAGTATCTTGGAGTTTATGATGACTGGGTTATAAATGCACCTATTAGGAAAATAGCTTAGAGTTTTTAGAAACCAGAAGCAATTGAAGATTATAGATGTCTTAGTATTTTATAATGAGATATTACCTATGAAATTTTTTGTTTGGGGCATTTTAGCAAGATATTAACTCACAAATAGATAAATCCAAATTATTGGAAAACCATGGTGATGTAATTTCAGGGTCACTTTGCCATGTTAACTCAAGGAGCATCATTACAGCAGGGAGCTGGGCAAGGTCCTTCTTGTTTACTTGTTTAAGTATAAAGGCTGAATTTTGGAAATAATAAACCAGTAAGCTTGAAATCAATCCACAGCAACATTCTAAAACACATCACTAAATTAATATTTACCAGTAGATCTCATGCATGAAAGAGCAGATCCATCATTTCTGTTTTGGATGGGGTTGCAATAACAAACTTATAGATGGGAACAAAGAGCTAGCCCTTCACTTCAGAATTGCTGCAAAAACATCGAAACATTCTCATTTGATAGCTGTCAAAGACCAAGCTAAATGAAGATATAGACAGATGGTTTCAAAGTTTGTTAAATATCTTTGCTAAATAATATTAGTAATGGCCCTTGTCAGCTGAAAGGGACAGCCTAACTCACCACCTAACTGCCTGCCAAAATGAGGAAGCAACAGTGTAAAGAAATTAAAAGTGCAAGTTCTGCAAAGAGATGAACTGGATTTTTAATCACACGCTTTCCGCTTTGGCCTTGAAATGTTATTTACTCCTTCTTCCTGCAGCGCCCTCTGTTGACAGAGCTAGGCATTGTGTCAAGAGAAAATCAACAGGGACCAGCTCCAGCATCACAAGACAGGCAAAGAAGAGTGTGTTTGGAGCCAAAGTGACAGCTGCCACAAGCTGGGTGCTGCTTTCCATAGGACCTCATACACCACTCTAAGGACTTTTTTTTTTTTTTTGAGACAGAGTTTCGCTCTTGTTACCCAGGCTGGAGTGCAATGGCGCGATCTCGGCTCACCGCAACCTCCTCCTCCTGGGTTCAGGCAATTCTCCTGCCTCAGCCTCCTGAGTAGCTGGGATTACAGGCACACGCCACCATGCCCAGCTAATTTTTTGTATTTTTAGTAGAGACGGAGTTTCACCATGTTGACCAGGATGGTCTCGATCTCTTGACCTCGTGATCCACCCGTCTCGGCCTCCCAAAGTGCTGGGATTACCGGCGTGAGCCATCGCATCCGGCCTCTAAGGACTTTTACCAGAGCAAGAGGGCTTTGAGCAGAAGAATGACACAACCTTATTCATACTTTCAGGATGATTCTGGTTCCTGAGCTGAGAATGGACCAAAGGAAGGCAAGGTGGAAGCTGGTGAGGAGGCTGTTGTGATAATATTGCAATAAGAATTTAGCAGGCTGTTTAGCATTTATGTAATAAAGATATTCCTATGTGACTATTATGATATCTTGCCTAACTATCACTGCTAACTCTAGGTCTAAATAAGAAATAGATATTTTTTAAAGAACATTAAAAAAATCAATCACCACGAAATACATGCCAACTCTTATAGTAGGTAATTGTGATTATATTGCATTATAAACTCAAAGTAAACCAAATCAAACAGATATTTGGAGTGTTGACCTTTTTGGCAAAGTGATTTCTTAACATCTCTACTTTTAAAATTATTGAATCTTTTTGATTAGTAATATATTCACATGGTTTTCAAAATAAAACAAAGATATGCAAAAGTATTCAGTAGAAAGTCTTCCTTCTGCCTTTATCCACGATGTATCCTGTTCCCATAAAGCTTTCGTTCGCAGTGGACTGAATAAATAAAATGTGGTACAGGCTGGATGCAGTGGCTCATGCCTGTAATCCCAGCGCTTTGGGAGGCCAAGGTGGGCAATCACAAGGTCAAGGGATCGAGACCAGCCTGGCCAATATGGTGAAACCCCAATTCTACTAAGAATACAGAAATTAGCTAGATGAGGTGGCAGAAACCTGTAATCCCAGCTACTTGGGAGGCTGAGGCACTAGAATCGGTTGAACCTGGGAGGTAGAGGTTGCAGTGAGCTGAGATTGTGCCATTGCACCCCAGCCTGGGTGACAGAGTGAGACTCAGTCTCAAGAAACAACAACAAAAAAAGACAATGTGGTTCATACATGCCACAGAATGCTATGCAGCCATCAAAAAAAAATGAAGTCATGTCCTTTGCAGCAACATAGATGCAGTGAAGGCCATTATCTTAAGCAAATTAATACAGAAACAGAAAGCCGAATATAACATGTCCTCACTTATAAGTGGGAGCTAAACGTTGGGTGCTCATGGACGCAAAGATGGGAACAATAAACACTGGCAATTTCAAAAGAGGTGATGAAAGGAGGGGAATGGCTGAAAAACTACCTATTGAATACTATGTTCACTACCTGAGTGACTGAATCATTAGTCCAAATCTCAGAATCAAACAATATACCCTTATAACATACGTGCACATGTACCCCCGAATCTAAATTTAAAAATACAAACTTTTATTTATTTATTTATTTTTGCATCTCTTTCCAGAGTTTTTAAGTAGAAATGTTAGCAAACACAAACATACGTTATTATCTCCCCTTTCAGTTTTACACAAAAGGAACATACTGTGTACACAGTTTTGTTCACCCTGCTTCTTCCACAAATTTGTGTATCTGGACATATTTCCATATCATATGCATAGAGAACGTCTTCATTAAAAAAAAAAATACTGTATTTAAATAATCCTTACTAATGGAAATTCGGGACGTTTCCCATCTTTTGTGATTACAAACAACACTGCCATGAGTTACCTTGTAGATAGATGTCAGTTTTTTGCACGTGTGCAAGCATATCTATAGGTCAGTTACAGAAGTCAATTACTGGGTTAAAGGGCAATATGCGTTGGAAATTTTGATAGCTGTTGCCAAATAGACCTTCACTGGGGCTGTAGCTCCCTACTATGTATGAGAGTGGTTTCTCTACAGCCTCTACCATGGGGAAAGATTAACAACTTTTGGATTTTTGCCAAACTGATTTATGAAAAATCACATCTCAGTATAGTTTCATTTTGCATTTCGCTGATAATAAGTGCAGTGAGCCTCTTTTCTTATGTTCAACAGACAAGTAATTTTCCTTTTTTTTTTTTTTTTGAGTTGTCTGTTCGTATCCTGTGCATTTTTCCAATGGATCATGGATCTTGGCTCTGTGTTTTCAATGCAATTGAGACAAGTCAAGCCCTATATATTATTTTAGGTCTAAAAAATCCCATTGCCTTTTTAATGTTGTAAAACTTACAGTAAGTCTGCCATTTTAATACTAGTAAATATATCTTATTATACTACAAAATAGTCTTTGTTCAGAGGCTGAAATTAGCAGTTTCAAACATGGCTCATATGTATGTGTGTGTGTGCATATAATGATGTCCTTCTTATAAAGTCACATGAGGTCATAAAATTTTACTCCAGAAAGGGAAACTGAACTCAAATGAGGTCTCTGGAATATTGCTATTCTGAGGCTTAAACATAAGGTCCCAGATTAGCCTAAGCATCACTCACTCGAAGGGGATAACCTTTTTAATTATTTGAAGCCCACATGTTGAACAGTTTCCAGTCTAAATCATTAATATCAAACCAGATTCCTGCGTTGGCTATTTGATTAGTGTACAGTGAATTATATGTATATTAAACTCCATTTTATTAATGATTTTTAAAAGCACGGTAGACATCGTGAAATAGAATGTCAGAGCTGGAAAGGCCTCTGTCATCTTGTCTAAGCCCCCTGTTTTACTAAGCTATTAATATAGGCTTTGTTTTTTAACCTTTCTCTTTATTTTTCTTCAACTTTTAAAATGTTTTTAGTACCTGTCACCCTAACATCTGGTTATAAGTTCCCCCAACTTCCATGTTGTATAGACAAAATCTTTCTTGTGTAGTTCTTGGCTACTCCCAATTTTAGTGGTCACTAGAAAAAGTTCTCTGCGGCAGAAGGCCTGTTTTTTTAAGTGGATAACCTTCAGTTTCCCCATGGGTCAATTAGGAATTTTTGATTAGAAGTTCTCTGAAGTTGCCTAAGATCCAACCATATGCAGGTCTCTGAGAGAATAGGACGGATTCTTCTACTTTCCCTAAAGAAAGGGCTGCTCTGCTTTGGGGCAAAATTAATATTTCTGCGTAGCTTTGTTACGTGCTATTTCCTGAGGTCATAACAGTCTGGGTTCCAATTACATTCCTAGAATAATGAGCCTGTTACAGTAAATGAACATTTTCAAGTGCAACTGAATAAGCACCTATTGAGTGTGCTGGCACCTAATAATTTTCCCCTTGGCAGAGGAGAGAAGTGGGCATTTGGGTAATGGGAGGTAGTTTGTGAAATGTGATAGAGAAAAGGATGATGAGAATCTGAAGCAGCTCTCCACACCTTGCAGGGCTCTGTTTAATGGAGGCAGCCAGGAGACGCAGGCGATGGGACCTTTCTGCAAAGGCGGAGGCCCCTGACTCTGCACCACCTCAGGGTTGGCGCTAACCTGACCCCACGAGTCATCCGATCCAAGTTTGTCTCCTTTCTCCTTTTAAAGTTGTGATTGATATCAAATGACAAACCAGTATCCCGACTCTGTTAGATTAGAGCTACCTCAAAGAAAGGGGCTGGATCAAGAAGCCTGTGTTGGGAGAGTAAGCCTTAGCAAGAGATATTTTTTAAAATGTTAAAACCACGATTTTCAACAAAGCATGCTCTATGTAACAATATTTATTGCCCTTTGGCTTTGTGGTATTTTCACATGGTTTTTATCAAGGCAACTTTGTGACTGGACATACACAAGGCAAGCGTTCTGTTCAAACAGCAAAAAGAACACGGGTTCATGACCGTCAGCATAGCAAGTCCTGATGGAGGAATTCCCCTCAATAAGAAATGAGGCAGGTCCCCAACCCAGGACAGAAAGGAGGAACAGCATCAGGGCATTGCCATCCACAAATACCTATGTGTATTTTTTTCTTACCAAACAATTCCTAATATTTCAAACTTTCATATCATATTGGAAAGAACCATATGTCTATTCTGGCCCCACAACTTTCTCTGTGAACTTGTACAAGCTCCCTATCTGCTCTGTGTCAAGGTGGACTGCCCAAGCTCAAGCAGTAGCTCCGTTTACAAATACTATGCTCGAGGCCAGATGTGGGACTGTTGCTAGGACAGATTCTTGAGGCCTCCGGTCCACGGTATCCATTTGGTGGATGTATTTTCCATTCCTATCAGGGAAAAAAAAAAAAGGGATCAGACACCATTTGTATTCGCATAAAAAAGACAACTATAGGCATTCGTATTTTTGTCCCAGAACCATGTTAGCTTTCCTGCCCTCTGTATTAGTCCAAGGGAATATGGACCACTGGACATCCTACAAAATATTATGTTGATTTTTTTTTTAACTTGATGACATCACACTGATTCGCCAGGACAAGCAAGAGGTGGCTAGTATATTGGTAAGATACATGTATTTCAAAGGGTAGGGGATCAGCCACATACAAATTTGGGGGACTGCCATTTGAGGAAAGTCTTCAGGGGTTCAGTGGTCAGGGGGGTTATCCAGGTATTCCCTCCAAAGTAACAGACACACTGCTACGTCCTGCATTCCTACCGTAAAGGAAGTACATTGCCCGTGTGGCCTCTTGGAGTTGTTCAGGCAACAATGCACACTAAGGATATGCTCTGGGCCCTGTATCAGATGGCATGGAAGGCTGCCGGCTTTAAATGGGGCCTGAAGCAAATCCAGACACCCCATGGGGGCCATACGAGCTGGCACTGATCCTGTGGTATCAGACAGAGGTGTCAGTGGGGCCAGATGTTGTGTAAATTTGTGCTGAACCCCAGCAGAGGAATCAGCTCGTGCCTCTGGGGTGCTGGAGCAAGGCCATGCAATTGCATCCACGGTGGGGCACTGCACACCTTGTGAGAGACAGCTCTTGGCATGTTACCAGGCTCTGGGGGAGATGGAACACACTTGGCCATAAGACAGCTGCCCGCTACAAGCTCATTCTTCAGACCCATTAAGTCATAATGTTGGCCCAGTGGCCGTCCATCATCGGATGGAGATGGCCCATCTGGATCAAGTCTGAACAGGACCAGAGGAACAGCAAGCTGCATGAGCAGGTAGCCCAGACTCGCATGTCACCAACCCTAGCTCATCCCTGAGGCCGGTGGGATCCTCTATGACTAGCTGGAGGAAGAACTTAGTTGGAGAGAGACCATCAAACTTGGATTGTGGGTGCCAGCTAGAAATAGTGGCTGCATTGCAGTCACTTTCAAGAGTGGCCCTGGAGACAGAGCAGAAGGAAAAGCCTCCCGGAGGGCAGAGTTGTGAGTGGTACACCTGGTCATCCACCGTATGTGGAAGGAGAAGTGGCCTGCAGTGCGAATATATGGTTTTCTGGGCTATAAGAAATGGTTTTGCCAGCTGGTCAGGTGCCTGGGAGGAGAAGGAAGACAAGATCAAAGACAAGGGCGTCTGAAGTCATGGTGTGCAGCTGGGGAGGGGACACAAGGAATTCAGCTTTTGTATTGCTTGCTGGTGTCTACCATAAACCGCACACCTGCATAAGGAAGGGAACAAATGGCTCAACCAGTTCTGGCTGAGCAGCCTTTGTCCCTGAAGTTAGTACAATGAGCACGCAACTAGAGCAGCCCTGGTGGGTGCAAATGCTTGAAGTTTTACCTACCAAGCTAGTCCAGCTACTGCTGCCTCTGAATGGCCAATGTGCCAGCAATGGAAAGCTATGCTGAGCTCCCAATATGATGCTGTGTTTCAAGGAAACCAATCAGCCTCTTGATGCAAGATCTTCCAACCTGAAAGAGCCAGCAAGTTGTCTTAACAGAAGTAGATGCCTCTTCAGATACAGTTTGCCTTTCCTGCCTCCAGGGCTTCAGCCAGCGCGACTATCCAGGTGCTCACAGAATGCCTGATCCACAGGTGTGGAACCCCACACACGGTGCAGTGTTCAACCAGGGGGCCCACCTCGGAGCGAAGGAACTGCAGATGGGATTCCCTGGTTGTATCACTTCTACGTGCTCCAGAAACCCTTCTAAAGGCAAAACTGAAGCGTCAGCTCACTGAAGGGACAGGGTACCATCCTCCGGTACACAGCATAGGTATTAAACCAGCAGCCCTTGTATTGCTCATTCTGTTTCCCCAGCAGGGGGAAGAAGGGCTGCTGTTCCACAGCAAAGGCAGCAGGAATGTGTGCCGCACTCAGGCCATCCACTCAGGGGCCCAGTTGTAACCGGGAATGGAAATGTGCAGCAACTCTAACCTGAAAAGGACACAAAAACCAAGGGCTCAGATGCCTTAGAAACAAAGGTTTGAGTCACACCACCAGGCCACCAAGGCCACCATGGTAGCCATGAATGAAGGGAATTTAGAATGGATAGAGGAGAAGGGCTGATGAGTATCAACTGTCGCAAGTAGCAACCCCTGCAGTGGTAGGGGTGCGGTTCACCCATGCATTAGTCGGGCTTCTCTGGAGAAACAGAACCAATAGGAGATAGAGAGAGAGAGAAAGGGAGAGAGATTTATTACGAGGAATTGGCTCACAGGATTATGGAGGCTGAGAAGTCCCTTGATCGGCTGCCTATAAACTGGAGTCTCAGGAAAGCTGATGGCATAACTCGGAAGAGATGTCGCTGTTTAAGCAGTGAGACAGAAAAAAAGGAGTAAATTCTTCCTTTCTCTGTTTTTTGCTCTATTCAAGGCCTCAGTGGATTGGAGAATGCCCACCCACATTGGGAAGGGCCATCTACCGAGTCCACTGATTCAGGTGCTAATCTAATTTACTAATCTCACAGACACATCCAGAAACAATGTTTAATCTGGGCATCCCATGGCCCAGTCAAGTTGACACATAAAGTTATCTAATAAAGTTGCTAATCTCACAGACACATCCAGAAACAATGTTTAATCTGGGCATCCCATGGCCCAGTCAAGTTGACACATAAAGTTAACCATCACACCCCAATAATCTCCCTCTACTAAGTCTCTTCTCAGGAATAGCCCCCTGGATCATGGAGTAACAACTCCCCAGACATGCATGGAGATGTGGATTCACAACTGTCACAGTGATATATCACTTAGAGGTCTCCTTCAAGAAACTCTGCTGCAGAAGGCACAGTTGACTAACTGTGAACTTGTACAAGCCCCAGTTCCTTTGGATCCACCATGGTGATCATCTTGAGCCTGTGTTTCCCCCAAACTACACCCAGCCATTGATTAAGCATGGCAGAACAACTAAACCTGGCTCATTCCTGCCAGAAATGGGGCCCTAACCATGGGCAACCTTTACTCAAAGACTCCTCATCAGCTTGCCCAAGACGTTCTCTGATTTTCAGAGGACCTGAGCTGGTGCAGGTTATAGATACCTGCAAAGACAAGAAAGTTGGTTAAAGATGAAGTCTGTCTTCAGCTTTGAAAGCCAAGGGTATTATCCTGTCTTATATTTTACATGTGTAGTGATCAATTTAGAGAGTTTTTAGTTTGTGGAGATACAGTCACGTGTGTGGTTAAGAGCGTGGCTTCTACAGTTGCACCCCCCTAACTTAGTCACTGATGAGCTCTTTGACTTTGGACGAGTTGTGTAATTCCTCCGTGCTTGGTTTCTTTATATGAAAACTGGGTATATCAGCCAAGGTTCAGTCAGGGGATAGAAATTACACAACGTATTGATTTGCATCTCCCTGATGATCCGTGATGTTGAGCATGGTATACCGCAACGTAAATTCTCGATAGTTCACAATGTAGAGCGCGATGTACTTGTTGGCCATTTGTATGTCTTCTTTGGAAAAATGTCTATTCAGGTCCTTTGCCCATTTTTAAATTGGGTTATTTGTGTTTATGTTTTTACTACTGAGTCATATGTGTTCCTTATACATTTTAAACGTGACTCCCCATTGGATCGATGGTTTGCAAATCTTTTCTCTTACTCTGTAGTTTGCCTTTTCATTTTGTTCATTATTTCTTTGCCACACAGAAGCTCTCTGGTTTGAGGTAGTTCCACTTGTTTATTCTTGCTTTTCCTGCCTGTGCTTTTGGTATTCAAGAAATCATTGCCAAGAGCAATGCCAAGGAGATTTTCACCTATGTTTTCCTCTAGCAATTTTATGACTTCAGGTCTTACATTTAATTCTTTAATTCACTTTATTTTTGTGTATGGTTTAAGATAATGTCTAATTTCATTTCTTTGCAAGTGATTAACCAGTTTTCCCAGCACTGTTTATTGATGAGATTCTCCTTTCTGCATTGGTACCTTTGTTGAAGATTAGTTAGCTATACATGTAGGGGTTTATTTCAGGTTCCCTATTCTGTTCCATTGGTTTATGTGTCTGTTTTTATGCCAGTAGTATACTGTTTTGATTACTATGGCTTTGTAATGTAATTTGAAATCAGGAAGTGTGATGCCTCCAGGTTTGTTCTTCTTCCTTAAGATTGCTTCAGCTATTTGGGGTCCTTTGTGGTTCCATATGCATTTTAGAATTATTTTTTCTATTTCTTTGAGAAATGTCATTGAGATTTTGATAGAGCCTGCACTGAATCTATAGATCACATTGGATAATACAAATGTTTTAATGGTATTAATTCTTCCAATTAATAAACACACAATATCTCTCCATTTTTTTTTGTGTCTTCTTTAATCAAAACCACAGTGAGATATCACCTCACACCTGTTAGAAAGGCCGTTCTCAGAAAGTCAAAAGATACAGGTGTGGTGGCTCACACCTGTAATCCTAGTATTTTGAGAGGCTAAGGTGAGTGGATCACTGGAGCCCAGGGGTTTGAGACGAGCCTGGGCAACAGGGCAAAACCTCATCTCTACAAAAAAAAAAAAAAAAAAAAAGTGAGGTGGAAGGATCATCTGAGCCTGGAGAGGGCAGATCTTCAGTGAGCCATCATGATGATGCGACTGCATTCCAGCCTGGGCAACAGAGTGAGACCCTGTCTCAACAAACCAAAAAATTAAAAATAGAGCCATTATGTGATCCAGCAATCCCACTTCTGGGTATATATATAAAGGAAATAAGATCGCTAACTCAAAGAGATATCCATACTTCCCTGTTCCTTGCAACATGATTCACAATAAGCAAGATATAGAAACCACTTAAGTATCTGTCAACAGATAACAGATAAAGAAGATGTGGCATATATACACAATGGAATATTATCCAGCCTTAAGAAAGAGGGAAATCTTGACATTTGCAACAACATGGCTGAACCTGGAAGACATTCTGCTTAGCAAAATAAGTCAGGCACAGAACAGCAAATGCTGCATTGTCTTACATGTAGAATCTACAAAAGTGGAATTCATGGAAACCCAGAGTAGAATCGTGGTTCCAGGGACTGAGGGTTGGGGCAAATTAGAGGTTTTGCAAAGCGTATAAACTTCCCATTATAAGATAATAAGTTTTGGAGATCCAATGTACAGCATGATTGCTATAGCTAACAATGATATATTTTATATTGGAAATTTGCTTACAGAGTAGATCTTCGGTGTTCTCACTCCACACACACGCAAGTAACTATGTGAAGTGGTGAATGTGTTAATTAGCTTGATTGTGGTAGCCATTTCACAATGTATATGCATTTCAAAACATTATGCTGTGCACCTTAATAGATACACTTTTTATGTGACAATCATACTTCAAAAGATGGGAAAAAACAGATAGCGCACAAGGTACTTTCCGGCTTAAACCACACAGTTCTGGAGGCGAGAAGTCTAAGGTCAAGATGCAGGCAGGACTGGCTCCTTCTGAGGCCTGTGAAGGACAATTTCTTCCACACTTGTCTCCTAACTCCTTGTGGTTTACTGGTAACCTTCAGTGTTCCTTCGCTGCACTCTCCTTCAGCCTCACAGGGCAGCTGTTCCTGTGTGCATCTCTCTGTGCTCAAATCTCTTCTCTTTACAAAGATATCAGTCATATTGGATTAGGATATACCCTAATGACCTCATCTCAGCTTCCTAATTACATCTTCTATGACCCTATTTTCAAATAACGTCACATTTGGAGGCACTACGATGTTAGATTTCAAAATACGAGTGTCACATGGGACCGAATTCCACCTATAACAGGCCAAATAGAATAAAAAGAGACCTCTAAGTAGGATGTGGAACTTGACTGGTGCTAATATCTCTGCGATCAGAGGAGGGGTTCCTTTGGCCTGCAACCCAGATCCCTTGGGAGGGGACACCGGTGCTGATGCTGGTAACTCAGAGGGGATGCAATGACACTGATTCTGCAAATATTGAAAAAACTTCAAATGTGATTCAGCTGTTGCTGCAAGAAGAAACTGCAGCTTCCGGATTGAAAAAGTCTTGTTGGGATGAAACTCACAATTGCAGGCAAACAGGAAGCCAACAGAAAGGAGCAGGTCCCTTCTTCTTCCTCCTCCTTCCGGTCTCTCCCCAGCTACACAGCGTGCAAAGCCTAACAGGGAGCGAGCTGGAGTGCAGACTGTGGTTTGCAGAGCCCTTGCTGCAGCGAGACAGAAAGGCTGGAAGGAGGACGTTGGGGCGGGAGCCAGGCATGCAGTCTACCCCTTTGTCCACTCACCTTCCAGACACACCCTCTTCTATTTGGAATTCCATACTATGGCAAAACCAACTCTCCGTTTTCACCTGATGACAGGCAGCTATCCTTTGAACAAGCAAAGATGTTTCTACCCTCTCCACAAAATGAGGAAAAGCAGCAGTTACGTCCAGCTCTGGGAGCAGGCGGGGAAAGGCACACCATCCATCTCTGTCTACGCTAATCAGTCCTCAGATTCAGCAGCAATCCCACCTGCATGTGTTGTCACCTAAAGACTAGACTGTCAAGTTACCTTACATCAAAACTGACGTAAATCAATAATATTTCCATAAATACATTAAAAATACATATAGCTGCTACTATCCCTGCAGCTGTAACTGATCATGAGACGATAGTTGGTATGTTTTTAAACATCTTTATTGATGTGTAATTTACATATCATAAAATTCGACCCTTTAAGTGTGCAATTCAGTGGTTTTAATCACAAAGTTGTGCAACCATCACCACAAACACTCTAATCATCCCCCAAAGAAACCCCATACCCACTAGCAGGCACTTCCCATCCTACCCTCCCCGGAGTCCCTGGCAACCACTACTCTAGTTTCTGTCTCTGGAAAGACATGTGCCTATTTTGGACACTTCATAGTTTGCATAAATGAAATCATATGATACGTGACTAGCTTCTTTCACTTAGCGCAATGTTTCCAAAGTTCTAGAGCTTTCCTCATAGCTGATGTTTATAATAATTTAATAAATGGCAGAGTGGTTAATACTACTACTCATTCCATAGAATCGTAACGCAAATTAAACAAGTTAATACATGTAAAACTCTTAGAACAGTGCCTGACACAGTTAGTGCTTAATAAATTAGCTGTTATTGGTTGTTTCACATGGTATAGAAATATTTATGAAGACAACAATAAAGGTGTTACGTTCTGGCTTTACTGACAAGTCAGCAGATGTTTTTTAAAAAACAGGTACATGTTTAAAAGACAAACTGGGGCCGGGCGCGGTGGCTCACGCCTGTAATCCCAGCACTTTGGGAGGCCGAGGTGGGTGGATCACGAGGTCAAGAGATCAAGACCCCCATCCTGGTCAACACGGTGAAACCCCGTCTCTACTCAAAATACAAAAAATTAGCTGGGCATGGTGGCGCGTGCCTATAATCCCAGCTACTCGGGAGGCTGAGGCAGGAGAATTGCCTGAACCCAGGAGGAGGAGTTTGCGGTGAGCCAAGATCGTGCCATTGCACTCCAGCCTGGGTAACAAGAGCGAAACTCCGTCTCAAAAAAAAAAAAGACAAACTGGTGAGCACCAAGATGCTTGATGCGAATTGAGATTTGTCAAGTTCCCAAGTTTCACGATATATTGTCTAGCACCGGGTAAGGTCAACATACAGCTACTGTACTCACTCTGCAGGAAGAAATGTAGGGTAACACTTCAAGTTATTGTATTCTAATATTCCACTTCAAAGCATGGGTCCCCCAAATGTGTTCCTTATATTGAAACTAAACTGTGTATTATATTTGTGCTTTTCTCATCTTATGTTTTCTTTTCTCCTCCAAATTAGCTTGCTGCAGTCTGAGGCTTTGTAATTACTAATATTAGAGGGCTAAGGAGGGAGCTTAGGTACTCTCTTTAGAAAGGTAATCAGGCAGGCCGGGCGCGGTGGCTCACGCCTGTGGTCCCAGCACTTTGGGAGGCCGAGGCGGGTGGATCACGAGGTCAAGAGATCAAGACCATCCTGGTCAACACGGTGAAACCCCGTCTCTACTAAAAACACAAAAAATTGCCTGGGCATGGTGGCGCATGCCTGTAGTCCCAGCTACTCAGGAGGCTGAGGCAGGAGAACTGCCTGAACCCAGGAGGCGGAGGTTGCGGTGAGCCGAGATCGCGCCATTGCACTCCAGCCTGGGTAACAAGAGCGAAACTCCATCTCAAAAAAAAAAAAAAAAAAGAAAGGTAATCAGGCTAGAGAGCACCTAAATCTCACTGCTATTCTATTTCTAACTCAGAGTCATTTTGGAGAATTCCTCGTTTCCTATGTAAGAGTTCCTGACTCCTGCAGGAAAACCTGGTGGACTCATCTGCGTGGCCTGCTGACCTCTGAGGAGGCCTAACCTAACCTGATGTAATATTTACATTTAGTAAAGGGAGGCTAGTTTGTTTTTACAATGTATTTGTGTATTTAAAAGAATTCAATTGGGGAGTTTTAATTTAACGAGTACAGAATTTCAGCTTGGGAAGGAATAAGAGGCTTGGAGATGGACAGTGGTGATGGTTGCACAATGTGAAAACAGCAGAAAGGGTAACATGTACTTAATGCCTGTGAACTGTTCACTTAAAAAAATTAATATCTTTGCCTCATCCATCGCAAGTTTCATGGTTCAGTCTGCAATAAGAAAAGACAGACTGGCAAGAGAAAAGCATAATACATTTACTTAATGTAAGTTTTACATGACACAGGAGGCTTCAAAAATGAAGACCCGAAGAAATGGGGAAATCTGTGTATTCTTAGGAACAGTTGTGCAGAAGAGTGACTGGAGGACAAAAGGGTAGGATCTAATGGTAACAACTAGGGGGAACGTAAGGCTTGTTTGTTCAGATTCTTCTTGGTGTCGCTGTCCCTGTATGACATTCCTTCCTGTCTCCAGGAGAACAGCGAGGAAGAAGTTCCGAGAGTGACCTTCCTAGGTCTCATGACATGCTTCAGGGAAGAAGGGACTGGGAAAGGGAGAGGGGCCTTTCTGCTTCTGCTGTTTTCTCAGGTGCTGAGATGCCATATTTTGGGGTAGCATGTTGTGCACCCTGTCACTGTCACAGTCAGGCTCTCCACCTGGGCCCTGGATCCCATCTCTCGCTTACTCAAGGGCATCAGTCCAGCATCCATGGAGTTTCCTACATCATCAAATCTTCCTGCCTTACTGGATCATTCATATAAACATGCAGACATGCTGTTATTTCTTCTGACCAGAGAGAAAAAAAAAAAGCCTCTCTCCCTGGACTGCAATTTTCATGCTAGCTATGTTCTACTTTGCTATCTTTTGTGAGAAAACCTCTCAGAAATGCTGTCCACATTTGCTGTTTCCAATTCTTGTCTTCTCATTCTCTCTTAAGCTCTTCCAACTGGGCTTCTGACACCATCACTACTGAACCTGCTCCCTTAGAGGTCACTAATGATGTCCACATGGCTAAATCCAACGGCAAAGTCCTGGTCTTATCAGCTGACTCCTTCTCTGACCCATTGGCAAGTTCCTCCTCTTTCACACTCTTTCTGCCCTTGACTTCCAGAACACTCCAGGCTTTCTGCCTGCTTTAACTGGCTAGTATTTCTCTGTCTCTTTTGCAGATTTCTTCTCCCCTCTGGGACACAGCAGTTTGGTGTTCTGAACTGCTTGTCATTCACTCCTGGATAATGTGATGACTTATGTCTGTCAATTCCCAAATGTCTGTCCAGCCCAGATCCTCCCATAACTCCAGACTCCTATATCTAACACCTCCGCCTGAATTTCCAACAGGCAGGTCCAATTTAGTACATCAAGAGCTGACCCCACAGTGAGTCTTCCCCATCCAGTTAATTGGTGACTCTACCCTGCCAGTTGCTTGGTCCAAAAATGTTGACTTATTCTTTACTCTCCCACCACATAATCCAGTAAGAAATCACTTTGGCTCTGCCTTCTCTCCAAAAATCATAATCTGATCGCCTCTAACTATTTGAGCCACCAACGTGGCTTTCTTTGCTGGACTACTACAATCAGTTTTCCAGCTGGGGGTCCTAGCTGCCACCGCAGCCCCTAAAGTCCATTACCAACACAGCAGCCATAGCAGCTCCTTGAAAATGGAGCTCACACCATGTCATTCCTCTATTCAAACACTGTTCCCAGTCTTTAAAAAGGTCCTCAAAGCCCTGACCCCACCCCACCACCTCTCTAACTCACGGAGGTCCAGTGTATTGCTCTCCTGCTGTTCCTCAGCATTCTGGGTATTCTCCATTCTCAGGGCCACTGCCTGGAATCTTCTTCTGCCCACAACCCATATCAATAACACCTTAGCCTCCTTCCAGGTTTTGGTCATTCCTCACCTTCTCAATGAGATGTGTGTGGCCTACTCTATTTACAATCCTGCGACAACACACCTTTTCCACAGCACTGACTTTGGGGCATACTAAATAGTTATTGTTAACCATCTGCCTCTCTCCTGCTAGAATGTAATAAGTTCCACAGGTGATGGCTTTTGTCTGTTTTGTCCATTAATGTTTCTTATGCACAGAAACAAGGTCTAACACGTAGTTAATTGTCTCAAGAATACTTGATAATGAATGAATGAATGAATAAAAACAGCTCTCAATTTTAGGTCTCTTCTAATCTTTATGCACTCTCTCATTTTGTGATATTTCATATAATGTGATTTTGCATGAATGTTTGGATATTGTAATAACAGAATATTTTTATTAATTTAATGTGCATATTATATGTATATATTATATTGATCAAGTTTTTCTGAAAAGGGCCAAATAGCAAATATTTTTAGGTTTTGAAGGTCACGTACTATTTGTCATGTGTGTGTGTGTGTGTGGGTGTGCGTGTATGATGTGCTAAATTGGACCTAAATTCAGGTGGAGGTTATAGATATAGGAGTCTGGGGTTATGGGAGGATCTGGGCTGGACAGAGATATTTGGGAATTCTCAGCCTATAGACGTAAGTCATCAAATCATCCAGGGGTGAATGTAAATAAAAAGGAGGGTAGGACCGAGGACCAAGACCCAGAACACTGAGCTGTTGTGTCCCAAAGGGGAGAAGAAACCCTCAGAAAAGATGGAGAAACAGTAGCCAGTTAAAGCAGGCAGAGAGCTGGAAGTCAAGGGCAGAAAGTGCCAAAGAGGAGGAAGTTGCCAATGGGTCAAAGGAGGAGTCCTCTGATAGGACTGGGACTTTGCCATTGGATTTAGTTGTGTGGACATCACTGGTGATCTCAAAGAGTGATGGTGTCAGAAGAGAGATATATACATCCCCCAAATCTTTACATTCTTAGCTTGTGGGCTGTTTACAAGTATCTGCAGCCTCATATATTGTGATTAACATAATTAACCTCATTATTGCATGTATGAACTATTTCCCATATGTTACTAGTAAAATTCTATTCAATTAATAAACCTTTGCCTGTTGTCTTTACTTCCAATTTTTCCTATTTCATTGTTTCCCTTATTATTGTCCCGTTTTCTTTATTACTTCTTTTATTATTTAAGAAGTCAAAGAACTATTCCTATGACATGGCATGAATTTATTATTTGACCTTTTAAAAATTGTTCTATTATTAATATTTTAATTCTAAAACAATACATGCTCATTACAGAGAACTTGGAAAACAGAAAAATTTAAAGAAGAAAATATAAATCACTAATAGATACGATACTCAGGAGTAGCTATTGTTAAAGTTTTGTGAACTTTTTCCAATTTTTTTCTAAGCATATGTATATGTTCTTTAAAAATAATAAAATTAGGATAGTACTATATGTATATACAAGTATTGTCTTGAAATTTTTTTCTTCGCCATGAAAGCATTTTCTAACATCATTAGAAAATATGATTTCTCAATAATACCATTTAGATGGCCACATAATGTAACATTAATATTATGTAACAATTTATCGCAATTATTTGTATTTAAGCTACTCCCTGTTTTAAGCAATGCTTCTATTTTTAGGTTGGATTCCTGAAGAAGAGTTGTGTTTGTTTAGATCTCTTTTTCACAAATGCTCTTCTAGAGAGGATGGACCAATACCCGGTCCTTTGAGCAATACGGGATGGGGCGGCTTCTCTGTGTATCCCTCACCATCAAACTAGGGACAGTGACAATTCCATCACTCAGTCACTTCTGAACGTCCCGACCTTGCTGGATAACTGTTGTATCTTCTCATTTCTTTTATCTGTAGCTCAGCTTTTAAGAGCCCATGTTTTATAATTACACAAATATTGGTTTAAATCTTGGCTCAGCTGCTTAGTATTTGACCTCGGCCAAGTATTTACGGTACTCAATTTCCTCACTTCTTAAATGTGGATAATGATATCTACTTCATGAGCTGCTGTGAGGATTAAATGACACAATGCAGGTAAAGTGCTCAAGACAGTAGTTCCCCCAGAAAGTTAGCTCGCCTCAGATCTAACTCCTTCTATGAATTTATGAATTCTCTCTCTCTCTCTCTCTCTCTCTCTCACACACACACACACACACACACACAGAGACCTTTTTTTTTTTTTGAGACAAGATCTCACTTTGTCACCCAGGCTGAAGTGCAGTGATGTGATCACCGCTCACTGCAGCCTCAACCACCCAGGCTGAAGCGATCCTCCCACCTCAGCCTCCTGACTGGCTGAGACTACAGGTGTGCACCACGCCTGGCTATTTTTTGTAGAGATAGAGTCTTGCTATGTTGCCCAGGCTGGTCTCTAATTGCTAGGCTCAGAGATTTGCTTGCCTCAGCCTCCCAAAGTGCTGTGATTACAGGCATGAATCACCACACCCCGCACACTTTAAAAAAAAAAAAGTCAGACTTCTTTGATGACTTTTCTGGGCTCTTGAAATTTTCAGTTAAAAATTGTTTTGTTACTTTCAGACAAAAATGTTTCCCTTTGCCATCATTCACGGTGTTTACCTGATTGACCTTTGATGTTCATCAGAAATTTATGTAAGATAATTTTATTGGTAGTTTTGATTTGTACGGGAGAAGGCATCGGAGTTGCTGCTCACATGGGCTCTGCCCAGTGGTCTGTGTACTTGGCAGGGCAACCAAGGAAATGAGCAAGTTTAATTGGGTTAAGAAAAGGCACTTACACCTCCCACAAAGCTTCAACACTTCAAGAGGAGCCGATGTCTAAGCTGAGAGGCAACTAGCGAGGTAGACAGGTCTGAGAAGGCCATTCCCAAAGAGAGAGGAGGCAAACCAGAAGGAGGTGGGGGAAGGGAAGGTTTCGGCCAAGTTGCTGGGGGCTATAGCCCTGCCGATCGGCTAACCCGAAACTCCCGTGCAGGAGTCATCAGGACTACGGTGGGCAGTTAGAACTCACGTCATCACGCAGCTCTGTTAGAGCACTACCTTCTGCCTTTCTCCCTTTCTCTCTCTTGAACTCCTTCAAATATGTTGTGACTAGAGCCTCTAAGGTGGAGAGCGTTTTTCCATCCTGTGTGTTTCTCGAGTTGAATGTGCCTCTCGGCTATCCAGGTGGGACATCCGATGAACTTCCTTGACCTTCACGCTGAGATCCCTCTGACACTAGCTGAACAGTTAAACTTGCTGAACTGGGTCTCCCCACATTTGTATGTTAAAGTCCTTAACCCCAGGACTTAAGAATGTGGCTGTATTTGGAAATAGCATTTTTTTTTTTTTTTTTTTTTTTTTGAGACGGAGTTTCGCTCTCGTTACCCAGGCTGGAGTGCAATGGCGCGATCTCGGCTCACCGCAACCTCCGCCTCCCGGGTTCAGGCAATTCTCCTGCCTCAGCCTCCTGAGTAGCTGGGATTACAGGCACGCGCCACCATGCCCAGCTAATTTTTGTATTTTTTTTTAGTAGAGACGGGGTTTCACCATGTTGACCAGGATGGTCTCGATCTCTTGACCTAGTGATCCACCCGCCTTGGCCTCCCAAAGTGCTGGGATTACAGGCTTGAGCCACCGCGCCCGGCCTGGAAATAGCATTTTTAAGAAGAAATTAAATTAAAACAAGGTCATTAGGGTGGGTCTTAACCCAATCCGACTGGTGCCCTTATCAGAAGAGGGGACGAGGACGCAGACGTGCAGAGAGGGAAGACCGTGTGGGGACACAGGGAGAAGCCAACCCTCTACCAGCCCAGGAGGGAGACTGCAGGGGAAACCAACCCTGATGACCCCTTGATCTCAGACTTGCAGCCCCAAAGGCTATGAGGAGACCAGTCTCCGTTGTTGAAACCTCTCAGTCTGTGGAGCTTGGTAGGCTTTCCCAGCCACCATTCCCTCTCCCACCTGGATCCCTGCAACAGCAGACACCTGGTGTCTCAGCGGTCACTTTGCTGCTGAGAAATAAAGATAAAATCCTAAGTCCCTCGGCCAACTGAGCAGACACCCTCTTGGTCAGGGGAAGCCTAGAAAAACTGTAAAAACTGAGTTCACAGCCATGATGGATGGGAGGTCAGACGCGCCTTGTTATACCCGCTCCCTTGCTAACTGCCACTAGCTTTTCTTGCCTACGCGTTAAACAGAGACCAGCTGTTTTGAAAGACTAGCTCCATCGCTGATTTTGAGCTATCCCCTGACTTCTGCCCCTCCCTTTTGTGGTTTCAACACAACAACTGCATTCCTTCCCGATAAGAAGCCACCAACCACAGAGTGGTTCTGTTGAGTCTATGGAGGCTGCACACAAAGAGTTTTCCCGTCCTCCGCTTCACCTTCTGATGTCAGAGGGCCAAACACTCCAAGCTAAGGTTATGCTAGCACTGTCATTTTGTGTACATGCCACCCGGAAGAGGCATGAAGCCCAATTGCACATGTGTACATTTCTCCTTTCATAAACATTCGTGCCTCCTCCTGTAGCTTACTGAATATGTGCATCTGGTCACCTCATTCAGCATAAATCCCTTTTATATTCTTCCCACCTTCTAAGTGTCTGTTTCTAGCTTCTGGCCGGAGACTACGCTTCCCAGTCTGTCAGAATGTCTACCCTGCAGGCTGCAACCCTTTCTGAGAAATCTCTCCTTTCTAAATATATGAACCTCGTTATTCAGCTAACACTGCCCAGCAGGCAGAGCAGTGATTTTAAGTGTGGATCTCAACACATCACTTCAGTCCTTCTTTGGCTCTTCAGATAACCCCCCTGGTCTTCACCATGGCCCTCCAGGCTCCTGCTCTAGGTTCCTTTTGTGCATTTTTTCTCTTCTTCCTTCATGCCTCTATCTGTACCTTAAATGCTGTTTTTCCCTGCCACTGAGGACCTTGGTTTGCACTGGTCCCTCTACCCAGACAGCTGTCTGTCCCGTAGCCACCTGCGTATTACTTTCCAATGCATATCAAATGTACCTTCCTCAGAGAGACTTCCCCAGTTATGTGACCTTATAACTCCTTGGACATCTATTTTATGTGAGGTAACATACTTGCAATTACTGTAAGTAATAATTTGAGAAATTAATCATCCCACCTTTTCTTCCCCATAGCTCTGCACTGTTCTGTAGGACTCTGGGTGCTGCTGGAAGTATTCCATAGTCTGTGCTGTCTAACACAGTAACCATTAGCCCCATGCAGCTATTGAACACTTGAAATGTGGCTAGCATGGTGTATTAGTCTGTTCTCACACTGCTAATAGAGACATATGAGAGACTGGGTAATTTATAAAGGAAAGAGGTTTAATTGACTCACAGTTCCACCTGGCTGGGGAAGGCTTATAATCATGGCAGAAGGCAAATAAAGAGCAAAGTTACGTCTTACTTGGTGGCAGGCAAGAGAGTTTCTGCAGGGGAACTCCCACTTATAAAACCATCAGATTTCAAGAGACTTATTCATTACCATGAGAACAGTATGGGGAAAACTGCCCCCATGATTCAATTATCTCTACCTGACCCCACCTTTGACACTCGGGGATTATTACAATTCAAGATGAGATTTGGGTGGGGACATTGCCACATCACATCACATAGCATGTGATTTTTATTAATTTAAATTTAGGTAGCTACATGTGGCTGGCAGACACCTGGTTGGCCACACAGCTACGGGCTGCCCGCTCTGCACGGGCAGATGCCAGTCTCTGTTGCTCCCCATGGTGCCCCCTACATGGGCATTTAAATATCTGTGAATAAATAAGTGAGTTTAACTAATTTAAATTTAACTAAAGAGGTTATATATTTGAAATGTCCTATGTAAAGAATATTGCTGGCATCACATTCTCAGCAGGACAAACTCTGCCATTATTCTTGGTTTTTTTTTTTTCCCTTTACCAATGAAATTTGGGTTGATAATGAGAACTTTTTCGGGATGTACTATGTAATGCATCACTTGATTAAAATGGACTAATTTTCCACATGGCAACTAGATGGGATTGCATATGCCGATAGATTTTAGAAAGTAAGACCAGGAATATAATACAGACCAGGACCAAATAAAAATTTAAAAGCAGCAAGTATCAACTCAAAAAAGCTAATAAAATTTTTCAAAGAAGCAGGCAAAGATTTTTAGTGTGAATCCAAGGATCTAGAGAGAATTTTAAGGAGAATGCGGTACATCTTCTCTATAAACACAGAGCTAACTCCTAACTAGGATTACCAGATAAAATTCATGTCAGTTAAATTTGGATTTCAGATAAAGAATGAATAATTTTTATAGCTTATAATAGGCTATTCATTCTTTATCTGAAATCCAAATTTAACCATATTTCCTGTTTTGAGATTTTTTTTTTTTGCTAATTCTTACAGACATATTTAGAATACATGGGAGTAAAACAAGCACAGAAGATGAAAGTGTGCCAAGTCCGAATATACACGGCACAACTGAAAATGAATGCCAAGGCAGTGACAGAGAGCTTTTCCTCATTCCCGTCTTTCCTTTTTTTCCCTTAAATTTATTTCTAGAAACCTGCCTTTTCTCTGTGGTTTTCTCCTCTTGATCATGTTCCCAAAAAGCTAGACCAAGTTTTGGCATCTCTTTGTGTTTTATTCCTGTACTGCATGATGACTCTTTTGATGCTGAGGGTTTATGAGTTTTATCAAGCAGTAGAAAGAAGGCAATAATCATTGTCTATGAGCTCCTAGGAAGAGGAACTTTGTCGTAATGAATTCTATAGCTTAGGGCCTTGCATAGCACCTGGCCCAGAGCTGGCAATCAACTGAGGTTGGCTGTTCCTGTAGATACATGGTCATTCTGTTTGCAGTGGAGATAGAGACGGACAAAATTATCACCGACATGCACATATGTGATTCCTATTCTTATTCCCACTGTTTTTCACAGCACCTCACATGTAAGAGAATCTCAATACTTGCTCATTGAACTGAACTCAGCTGATTTAAGACCAGGAGATTCCTTCCTATTAGGGCAGATGTTTCTTGAGAAACATTTTTATTATTTAGCATGTTGCAGAAATTCAGCTTTGCTAAACACCTCATAACCATGATTATTATTTGATTACTTTGTATTCCTTTGGGCTTCTTGTTCACGGCACACAATGCTCTCTGGTGTGACAGATCTTGGCCTTAGTAATTGCGAACCTCAGCACTCTCTCATCATCTTGCCCCAGCGCAATTGCGTGAGTGCTTGGGAGCTGGCTGAGTCAGGAAAGTGGATGTAAGTGAAGCAGACAAGGTAGAAATGAACAGAGCGACATCTGGAGAAAACCACAGCCAGGACTCAAATCTAGCCTGTCTCCAGCTCACCGCCTCCCTCCTCGATCACCGCCCCCTCCAAATCAGCATGTGATTGATCGTAGAACTATTCACACAGGTCAGGCTGTGCTGTCCCTGCTCAACCCCCAGCCCCTCCAGGTAGGCAGCACCAAGGCATACTCATGGTCATTTTTCCATGCACTGTGGCTATATCTGTGTCTGGTTTATCCCTTGAAAATGATCCTATGTGTAAACTCTTAAATAACCTTTTAAAAATCTCTAATTTCTTTGAATTTTCTACACCAAGTTCACATAGGAATTCCAGCTTGGCCATGGCCACTTTAATTAAGTTAAAGACAGAAAGAAAATGGAAACACTAGTCCTCCAGGTGGTAGAATGTTTGGGTTTAAGGTATGCACACACTTTCCTAGATTTCTAAGGTAGATTTTTATGGTTTTAATCAAAAGTATAAGCTTTCAGGATAATGCTAAGAGATGGTCCATTGAACTGCATTCTTAAGCTATGAAAGCCTTCCAATCATCCTACAATCCGTATATTGTAAAATTTTATGTCTCAACTATATTTAATTTTCCATCACCCAGACTCTTGGCTGGACTTCCACATTTTCTCAATAATGACTTTTCTTACTTGGCTAGTCATGTTACATTTAGCAAAACTGGGACACTGATCACCTCTGCCCCGTCCCCCTCTATTGGGTCATTTCTGATGCTGTCTTGGACTTCTTTCATCACGTTGTGGGTCTCTGTATCACTCTGCTCCACATTCATGAGAAATTGCTTATTTGGAAATCCGTCCAAGCAGCCCCAAATCTGCAATCCACACCATTGGCTGCAGGAAAGAGGCCTTCGTGTTCTTGCCTGATCACAGGGGAGCAGAGTGTGGAATCTATTAAAACGTTTGTTCAGATGCCTTACAGTGCTGGAATACCTTACAAGGGGTAGAAACACTGCTTGTTCACAAAGAGTGCATGGCTTCAGTGGACAGAGAGGTCAAGATTTCCTTCTGTCTCACACCTAACACACTATGGTCTTCTTGAGCCTTGCACAGTGATTACATGATTATACTGAGCAGGAAGGAGTTGGGGTGAAGACAGAGTGGGAGGATTTTCAGGCTCTCCCCAGGCTATTCTAGGGACTGTTACTGTAGCAGAATGGAAATGTGGTGTGGAGCTTTCATCTCACACTTGGGGCTGGGAGGTGTGATCTGGTCTCTTACTTCCCCAACGTTGACTCTCATGGGTCCTTCTGAAACTGCCTTTGCAAAATTATGACAGTAAGAGAAATCTGACATAGCTAACTCTATTTGGCTTCTTACCTCTAAGCTGTCCTTGTTCATTCCTGGGCATAGGCCACGCTAACTTCGGGAGGAATTTAGTTAATAGTTTAACCTTAAAGCAAGGATGATAACAGCCTTTCACAAAACTATGCATTCTTTGTTCAGATACCAAATTGCCTTTGAAAAACTAATGAAAGGCCACAAGATTAGGGAGGGGTCTGAACTCTGCTAAGACGTAGGTGTAGTTAAAGGATAGCCAGCCATTGTTCCAGTGGTCATAAGACCTGAAACCTCCCCAATCATTCCTATAGATAACTATTGTAAAGCCTATGATGGGTGTTTGAGGCACTTTTCAAACTCTGCATTCTGATGGATCGGCTGGCACCACCCAGACTGCTAGTTCATCTGGTCTTGTGGCCCCTACCCAGGAACTGACTCAGCACAAGAGGACAGCTTCAACCTCCTATAATTTCACCCCGACCCAACCAATCAGCATTCCCCATTCCCTAGCCTCCTGCCCATAAAACTATCCTTAAAAAACCCTAGCCTCCAAATGTTCAGGGAGGCTGGTTTGAGTAATAACAAACTGCTGTACTTCCACTTAGCTGACTCTGCATTTATTAAACTCTTTCTCTATTGCAAAGACCTGCTGTTCTCAGTGTACCAGCTTTTCTGGGCAGTGGGCAAGATGATCCTGTTGTGTGATTACATTCCTGCCTCACACTAAAAGCCATGTTCATGCTCAAACAGTCTCATTTTGGGCCTTGATTTCCTCTGACTAAAACATCTGTGTTCCTCCTACACATTGTGTGGCTCCACTCCTATTCAACCTTCAAGTCTCAGTGTTGCTGTTGCTCTGGTGTGAAGCCTTCCTGTAACCTTCGAGACCGGGTCAAGTGCCTTGCAGTGCTGTGGGCTTACCTCTACTATTATTTGACAAGCAATGTGGAAGAAGTCTGTTTATCTATCCATCCTGTAAGCACTCTCCCTGTCTGTACCCCCCACACATGTACATGTTTAGACACACACACTTTGGAGCAGTCATGCCTATTTAGATACGTCCACCCTGGCACACATATACATACAGGCATTGAGTGTCTTCAGGGCCACAGCAATGTTCACTGTTCAGTGTTCATCAAGATCCTTACTCATAGTGGGTGGTCAATAAATATTTGTTGAATACATGTAAAATGAAGAATGGTATGCCAGAATATGCACTTCTTCTGGTCAACTTCTGTTAAACATTTGATCAGGAATTTTCCATTCATTCTGATTCTAGCTGAGAATTCACTGATAACAACTGGGACTTTGAAGTCCAATTACTTCTCCCTAGTTCCCAAAATACACCCAATAAGATAAAGTTTGAGCTGTCAAGAGCAATGTCATTCTCTGAATACTTTCTATCAGAGACTCAAACAAATGCAAACAGTTCCTACTCTTGAGCAAACACTGTTTGTATTGAGAGTAGGTCAACAAGAGCATAGATAAATTAGCATATGCCAACAGGGGAAGCATCACGTTAATGCTAACTGTCCAAGATCAACCCACAATACAGATACATGCAACAAAACAAAATAGCATCATGAACCACATGCAGCAACGAAGACAGAAATTTCAACCTCATAAAAAATGTAAGTGCAAAAAAATAGGTATATATGCATACACATGTTTAGATAGAGAGACAGACAGATAGACAGATGGATGAATGGAAAATCTAAAATATAATGGGGGAAGCCAGCCTGTTTTTTTCTTAAGGCTGATGATGAGATGAGCAAATTTGCCCTATACTATACTACGTTGTGTTCCATGAAGGGTAGGGAGTGAGAGGCATTGGATGAGGTTAGATGAAAGCTATTGAGAGAATTTGAGTGAGGAAGTCAGGTCAAGCAGCTCATTCCAGCACTTTGTGCTGGGGCAGGGTTGGAGGGTGTGGGAAGGAAAAGGGACACAGGCACGCTGGAGTAGAGAACTAAGCTGATATTAAGACAGAGAAGAGACAGGGGTCAGCATGAACCATCTGCCCCATCCTTACACGCGGCCCAAGCCTTAGTCTCAAGAAACCTTCAGTGAAGTGCCTCGGTGCTTTCTAGAGTAGGAATTGCTATTCTTTTATTTTCCACAGCCACCAAGACTGTGCCTCAGGACCCAGTACGTTGTGCAAAACAACGATGATGATAATATCACCTGACACTTATATTGTACTTTGCAAAGCAATTTCACACTTCATACCTCACTTGGCCTGTGTGTTTGAAGAGATGCTGCTTCCATACCCCACCTGCAAGGCTTTGGGCCTCCAGGACATCCTTATTCGCTGCAATTCCCACCTCAGAGGCCTTTTGTAATGTGCTAGACTCACATGTGCCTTAACAGTGACTTGATCATGCATGGCTTTCCAAAGGCTATATCCCAATACACACCTCAAAGAGTTCCCCGAGGCATATTATCTTGCTCTAAAAGATTTCTTTATTTTCAATAGTCCAGAATTTCCTTCCAATACTCATGGTGAGATAAATCTACAGACCTTGGCGACTCAAAGTGTGGCCCGTGGACCAGCAGCATCAGCATCATCTGACCTTGTTAAAATGCAGACTTTCAGGACCACCTAGATCTCCTAGGATCTGCATTTTAACAGATCCCCCATGGTCCCAGGGGACTCCTGGGCACACTGAAGCCTGAGAATCTCTGCTATCATGGTTGCACATACCTAAAAAACGTTGAGTACACAGAGGGAAAATTCTTATGATGTTGTTGATAAATGCAGTGTTCATTACAAGCATTCATCCTGTATATCCTGTTAGCTTTGCTAGGTTACTGAATACTCATTGATACTCTTGATACTTTTAAACATATAGTTAGCTGGGGAGAGGGTTCCCAGCGTCAATGACTGGACCTCAAGGAGTATCCAGAAGTGGGAGTATTAGGAAAAGTCACAGACTACTTTTGCATATTGTTTGAAATAAATATTTTAATTCCTGGGTGATCTTGATTAATCTGGTGTTATAATATCTAGAATTATAATATGTACTCAATGAAAGCAGCTGTATTTTAAATAGCCAGAAGACTAGAGATTGGGATGTTCTCTTGTCCATACGGGTTTCACATGATTTATAAATAGAGGGAAAGGCCAGGGTACACTTAAAGTCTACCAAAAGAATTAGGAGGGGACAGCTGGGTGCGGTGGCTCACTCCTGTAATCTCAGCACTTTGGGAGGCCGAAGCCAGTGGATCACTTGAAGTCAGGAGTTCAAGACCAGCCTGGCCAACATGGCGAAACCCCGTCTCTACTAAAACTACAAAAATTAGCTGGGCATGGTGGCACATACCTGAAATCCCAGCTACTTGAGAGGCTGAGGCAGGAGAATTGCCTGAACCCAGGAGGCAGAGGTTGCAGTGAGTCAAGATCACACCAATGCACGCCAGCCTAGAGACAGAGCCAGACTCTATCTCAAAAAAGGAAAAAACAAAATTTGGAGGGGTGTACCTGAATATCAAGTAGCTGATAGAGTAGAAATTCATAATGGCAAAGTTTGAAGTATTCAATGGGATAATCAAAAAAATATTGCCTTCTCCTCTCAACATAATAGACAGTAATTATTAATGGTGGTCAAACCAAGCAGTCTACACAACAGAAAAACACTGATGCCTTGCTTGAAGGTGGGAGATTGCTCATTACTCTTCTTTTCCATATCTGAGGTCCTAGCACAGTACTGGACGCACAGAACACGACTGTTAAATACTTTTTGAAGTCAAGAACTCAAAGGTCATCTTTTGAAGAATTTTGCTAATCTGTTCAGGATGAGAAGAACTGACATATTTGAGAAACATTTAGCTGGATACAGCTTCCGAAAGAAAAGAAGTCTCTGACCATGACCCTAATCTCTTTTCCCATGCCCGTGATACTGAGTTTCTATATGTAAAATACCTAAACATATGCCCAAAATAGCAGCAGATCAAGAAGCATTTGCTGGGTCAGTGAACATGTGAATTGATGGTTTCAAGTCCCTCCACTTGCTTTCCTTAGAGAGTCCCGTTGTCATGGCCGTGGGATGGTTACATTCACAACGCTTGGTCTGGCAGAAACTACAGCCAGAAGGGCTATACAAAGATAAGCCAAATGTTGAAAAAATAAGTTCTTATTCTACACAGATTTATTGCAGAGTCAGAACAGAATTTATATCTTTTTATGTTATCTATTTTTTTATTTACTTATTTTAGAGACAGGATCTTGTGATGTTTCCCAGAATAGACTTGAACTCTGAGGCTCAAGCAATCCTCCTGTTTTAGCCTCCCAAGTAACTGAAACTATAGGGGCACGCCACCATGCCCACTAGAACTCACATCTCTGAAAAAAAACGTTCTTGATAAAAGCAACGAACTGTCTTTTCTAATTATGATATATAATTACTGTAGAAAATACAGCAATTCATAAGAAGAAATTAAATTTCCTCATACCTATCACTGGGAGTTAGCCATAAGTATTATTTGGACACACTTTCTGGTTTTTTTTGAAATAGGGTCTCACTCTGTAACCCAGACTGGAGTGCAGTGGAGTGATCTCAGCTCACTGCAACCTCTGCCTCCTGGTTTCAAGTGATTCTCGTGCCTCAGCTTCCCGAGTAGCTGGGATTGCAGGCGTGCGCCACCATGCCTGGCTAATTTTTTTGTATTTTTAGTAGAGACGGGATTTCACTATGCTGGCCAGACTGATCTCTTACTCCTCACCTCAAATGATTCGCCTGCCTCGGCCTCCCAAAGTGCTGGAATTACAGGCATGAACCACCGCTCCCAGCCTTGAACATACTGTCTCTTAATCTTCTTTTCCTGTGCACATAAACCTTTATAAAATCAAAAGCGTTGCATTCCTGATTCTGCATTTTACCTTTTTCCTCAAATACTGTAGCACGAAGTATTTACCATATTAATAAACATTTTTTGAAAATACCATACCGATGACCACACATATGCACATATACATACAAAATATATATAAACATTCTTCTATTGTTGCTATTCTAAACAACACTCCGATAACTTCTTGAATGTAAATCTTGTCCACGTTCTGATTATTTTCTTGGGGTAGTTTCCTAGAACACAGAAAAGGCTTTCAAAAAGCAGCAGGACACACGTGCCTTCAAGTTAAGCTAGAGAAAAGCCATGGTTGTGCATCATCTCAGCCCACCTTCGAGGCGTGATCCCTACAGAGACTCGGGCCTCCCTCAGTCCTGGAGGCCTTGGCTTCAGGCCCATCAAACCACTGAGTTTCTCTTTTAAAGTTTCTTAAATTTCCTGGCTTTTAAAAGAGAGAGAACTTCTTCAATATTTGTTCCAAAAGCTAAAGGAAAAAGTGGGTGGGGGATGTATATTATTCCTTGAAAGAGAAAGTAATATATTTTTAATCAGTGTGATCTTATCTCACACATCTTTGAAGGGCTAGTATTAATTTAAAGTCTACTCACGTTCATAAAATGCGATTTTTCCTTACAACGACCTTTTGTTAGAGGTATTTGAGGTTTGTTTTTATAAATAATTCTCACTTAAATGAGAAACTCTTTATAAAATCATTTCAGAAAGCAGTTACCCTGTGTCAAGGGGCAAAAAATTACTTTTACCAAAGTTAGGAAATGCATCTGCTCTTTCTGAAATGAAATAACTTCAACCCCTATTTCAGTAAGAATGCATGACTTAAGTATGTATAGACTTTAATACATACATAAATGTGTAGTCATATATAAAGTCATACACAGTGCAGAGTCAGGTGATGTTTACAAAATATTTTCCAACCATGATCTCTTTTGATAGTCATTATAACAGAACATTAGGCATGCGTGATATTATTTCAGGTTTGCTGTTGAAAATAATGAGGTTAAGTAAGTTCTCAGTTTACCTCCCTCCATCATTGGTTAGCAGATGACTCCCTTCATCCCTTACTGCTACACGACTTCCCTGACATCCTTCGTGAACTTGGTAACTGACTAATCAGCCTCAGTCTTGGTTCCATCTTGCAGAATATAAAGATGACTTTCTCCTCACTTCACACAGAGATATTATATAAAGACAAATCAGTCTGAAATTGAATACACAAACACACAGACACACGTACACACGCATGTTCACGCATGTTCACGCATGTCCTATTTACAAAAGGATTGAGGTGGTCGGTAGCCTTACTAGGGACAGAAATACTCTCAAAGAAGAGCAACAAGAAATGAATATTTAAAAATGAAAACTGCAGAATCTCTACCACTTCTTTATTGCATTTTGCATGATATCAAAATGGAAATTTTTCTTGTCAATGACCCCTTCAAAAGACAAAGGATGCCATGCATTGATAAAAATGTAAAATAAGAGGAATAAAAAACTAGGTTGTCGTGAAGAAAGATGAAGAGGAATGGCTCTGCAGGTGAAAAGATAAAACACAAACCCAGGGACCCAAGTTTCCAGAGTTCAGCTCAGAAAATAATACGTGTAAATGCTACTGAAGACTTTTTCCAGACTTAAATTTTTGTTATTTGTAACAAAAAAGCAAACATATTTCAAGAGTTGTTCTTCAGAATCTGGATGGCGTGTATGAGACTGCTTTGTTAAATCACTTCTGTAATTTTACCCAGCAAAACCTTTTAAATAGTAAACCTTGGAGAAAACTAATACAATGTGAAATATGCTGCAAATATAAAGTGCAGTGTAAATGCTTCCTGATGGGGTGACGAAAACACAGATGATGTCTACAAATTCCAGTTCTGCCTCTGACTCAACCACTAAGGAGTGAGTTTGGCAACTTTCATCTTGCAAAGTACAGATTTTTAAAAAATGAACATGCAACCCCTTCTGACAGATGTTACCTCTCCAAGCAACACCTGATATGTTAAGTTTTACATAATGTGAAGACAAATTTGGCTTCTTAGCTATCAAGTCTGAAACAAACAAGTCACTCCTCTGATCAGTTGCAGCCTCACTGGAAAGATGGGCCCCCTCCTCCCCCAGCGTCTTAATCATGCTTTGCTGAAAGCATGGCTTGAAGCAGCTTTCTGTCCTGTTTTTTCCAAATGTATTTTTTTATTGTATATATTTATTATTTAAGACGTCGGACATGATGCCAGGCAAGCAAATGAACACATCCATCCTTCCTTCCAAAGTTACCTTCTGTTTCTTGTGGTTTTGTTTTTGTTTTTTTGGTAACAGCACCTAAAATCTGCTCTCTGCAGTTTTTCAAGGGCTTCCAGACATGACCATTTCAAAGGATCTTTAAAGAAGAGCACATGCCACAACACCGGGGCTTACGTTTTCATCAAGTTTGTCGATTTCTAGCTATTGATTTAGGTTTCTGAAAGGGAATTCCTTCTTCCTCCCTCCCTTCTACTCTTCCTTCCTTTTCTTTTTTGCAAAAGTAAGAAAGAGCAGAGAGGTCCAATGGCCTGAGCATTATTTTGTCCTTGCTGCTTGCTATGGGACCACTGATGCCCTGAGTGACTGGTTACCCAATTCTGCTAATGCCTCCCACTTGTATTTGAATAGGGAAAGTTGTTTTTAATTAGTGCACTTAATGTCAGTCAATAAAGAGAACTAAGCATTCCCCCAAACAGTAACACACACACACACACACACACACACACACACACACACTCCCTCTCTCTCTGTCAGTCTCTTTTAATTCCCCAGGTCAGATGTTCTGCCTAGATTCTGCTGTTCGTTACAAATCCAGTCTTTTTCTCATCCTCTTGCTTGGGGTGGCGGGGGCGTCTTGGCTCCTTTCCACCTGGTACTCTGTTTTTAGGGCCCTCACCAATCTTGATGCTGTCTCATAGGTCTTTTTCCCCCTTGAGATGGAGTCTTGCTCTGTCGCCCAGGCTGGAGTACAATGACGCCATCTTGGCTCACTGCAACCTCAGCCTCCTGGGCTCAAGCGATTCTCCTGCCTCAGCCTCCTGAGTAGCTGAGGTTACAGGATTACAGGCACCCGCCACCATGCCCAGCTAGTTTTTGTATTTTTAGTAGAGACAGGCTTTCGCCATGTTGGCCAGGCTGATCTCAAACTCCTGACCTCAGGTGATCCGCCCACCTCAGCATCCCAAAGTACTGGGATTACAGGCATGAGACACTGTGTCCAGCCTGTCTCATAGGTCTTAAGCTGGCAGAGCAATAAGATCATGTGGGGTGGGGACTTCAAAAAAATTGCCAGCTGTCCAGCTGCATGATGAGAGACTGTGACTTGAGTGACCTAGGTTCAGGCCTCAACATTCTCCAGTGTTTCCCCCAACCATGGTAAGGAGCAGCCGGAGTTAAGAACCATGGGCTAATTCTCA
Organism: Aotus nancymaae; assembly: GCF_030222135.1. NCBI lineage: Eukaryota > Metazoa > Chordata > Mammalia > Primates > Aotidae > Aotus > Aotus nancymaae. Next base: position 56,741 of record NW_026988465.1, read on the forward strand.
CCGTTGAGTTTTCTCCTCACTTCACATTTTGGCTCCTTATGCACCCCAGGGCCTCTGAAAACAAGTTACAGAGAGATTTTAAATTAAGAATTCAAGTAGGGTCTACTCTAGTGGTGGGATTTTAAATATTTGAGCTGGTGAACCCTTTGGGATTGGGCTCAACTCATACTGTGACCCACTAGCATGGGTTGACTGGGATGTGGGGTTCAGGTCACCCTGATTCCAGATGTGCTCTCAGGCCTGGTGCCGTCACTTCTCAGCCACTTCTCCCTGGCAAATATACAGAGATCTTCAGGAGCCTCCTGGGCCTTGAAGCAGAGTCTGACAGCCACCGGAGGCTGCAGGCACACGCACATGCTCCTTCTTGCCTGGCCCACCCACCCTGCACTGCCACACTCCCTACTTTACTGAGATTTTAAATCTCAGCCTCCTGAAGTGCTGAGATTACAGACCACTGCACCACTCTTCGGCCAGGCGCAGTGGTTCGTAATCTCAAAACTTTAGGAGGCTGAGGCAGGAGGATCGCTTGAGTTGGAGGCTGCAGTGAATCATGATTGTGTTACTATACTCCAGCCTGGGCAACAGAGCAAGACCTTATCTCAAACAAAACAAAACAAAGCCACTCAACTTCACTCTTTCAAGAATATGCCATTTCAGGACAGCTGCTCCAGCCTCAACATTTCCTACACCTTCCCCTCACTCCTGTCACTAGAGGGAGGTGTGATGTAGAGGAAGGGGAGGAGACAGAAAAAAGACCATTGTTTCAGCAGCCACACCCTCTCCTCCATTAATGATCCTTCAGGCTATTAAAGCAACTCCTAGGAAAGATGCCTCCCTTTAGTTCAACTCCAACTCTTACAGTTGGTTCTGACTAGCATCGGGTACGACCTACCAGAAGCCTTAACTGGCGGGAGGGGGCTGCTGCAGCATGTATGCGGCATGTGCACACGTTCACATGTGCATGTGTGTGTGTGCACGTATGGTCTGCGTGCATGTGCATGTGTGCACTTGTGTGTGGGTGTGTCTGCTTCGTAGCACGCATGCTTCGGTTCTGGCAGTGCCTGTTGTCTTTGATGCAAACTGTACCTAGATTTCTCCTGCATCCGCATCTTGGGTTTCTCCCATCCCCCTGGTCACCCCAACTGAATCACAAAGAAAAACTGGTCAGCAAATATGGCTGCCCAAAACGTTGCTGGTGACCTCAGATGAGCGCCTGAGCGATGCGGTCATAGGGAAGAGTGAAGTTTCTTGAGCCCTCTCCATCATCCACACAGATCAGCTTCCCCATCTTAGGCAGGTCACTGTCTTTAAGCCTCAGTTACTCCTGTGCAAAGAGGCATAACAAAGGCTGCTGTGAAAGTCAAGGAAAATAATGTGTGGGAAGTGTTTACCAGAGCCCTGGTACTCAGCAAGCACTAAATAAATGTCATGAGCCACAGAGAGACCAATAAATTCTTTAATAGGAGTTTACTTCACCTGCTCACAAGAATAAAGAACTGGTCTTTGTGTACCTGCTTGTGCTTCTCACCCCTTCCCCAGCCTCACTGGACATCTGTGTCTAATGGAATTGCTAGACCTCTCATTCCTGGGATGATTTTAAATGCCTTGTGCAAAGGAAACATTCAGGACGGCTCCTAGGAAAGATGCCTCCAGTTAGTCCAATTCCAACTCTCAGGAAGCCCTTGCACTGAGCACAGCCCACCAGAAGCCTTACCTTGGGGTGGGGGGAAGCTGCTCCAGGCCCTGCCTCCTTCTCTCCATTCTGGATGTCCCCAGCATCTGCCCTGTCCTCAGTGCTCTGTTTCCCTTACTCATTTCTTGCAATGCAGTGAATGGGACAGAGAGAGGGCACAGAGTCCCACTCCAACCTGTGTCCTCCCTCCTGGGAGGAGAGGACAGCAGATGGCCAGACCAGCGCAGATGCTCAGGCTACCAAGGGGTTTGGCACCTGCAGCTGCACACTATCCACAGCCCCATGTTCCTTCGCTCTGCGATCAGCTGAAATTTCACAGTGACTCCAGGGGCGGGACCAAGGTCAGAGCTTGGGCAACGCTATGCAAGCAGCTGCAAGTAAATGGGGGATTTTATTCCGTGATCTGAATGGGTGTCTTGTGCCTTGAGGAGAGAAATGGAAACCAACTCCCCACACCCCTGTGGGTATCCTCAGCTTTGTTCTCATGGCAGCGGAGATGGCTCCGTGACTTCTGGAAGTGCTAGGGCCCTCCTGGACTTCCAGTGAGATGCGCAGGAATTTAATGACAGGCTAGGAAGAAAAAGGTCCACTCTGGCAATGCTCCTGCGATTCAGGTCCCCAAACAAACCTGGTCTCTGACAAATAGCCCATTGATCCCTCTTCTCTCTTCAAAGGCGATTTTAGAGAAACTTCTTGACATCTAAGTTATCATTTGTTTACAAGGCCCCATTTCAATGATCAGTTGGAAGCTAATGTTTCACAGACCACATGTTTAAATGCTCACCTCCCTCACTGTTTATGAAAAAGCAGAGCCTGAGATTTCCAAGCAGGCAGGCTCTTCCAGGGGGCCAGGCTGGTGGGGGGTGGGGGCATGGGAGGTCGGCACTCCCTCCTTCAGGAATCTCTGAGCTCGCAGAACCGTCCAGTGCGTGGGTGGTAGAAGGATCAGCTGACAGGGAAGTGCAAGCGTGAAGGCGGCCACCCAAGACTTCAGGTCACCACTGACCTCCCGTCGGAGCTCAGATCTCAGCACTGGGAGGGCATCTGCTCGCCTGCCAAAACAAACCAGCCCCCGCGAGGGCCACATTGCACAGGAAGGGGGGCTGGAGAGGCAGGGAGCTCCGGGTTTCACTTGAACAGTCTCAAGTAACTGGTTCACAATGATGCGATGTTCTTGGCGTTGTGGGTAACAAAAGGGCTGAGGCTTGACTCCAGATCTGGTGAGCATTAATAGGCAGCACTGCGGAGTTCTAGAAAGGAGCTGGCCGTGCCTCCGGCCAGCCCTTGCTCTGGTGGTTTTCTACCAATGGATTCCAAACTGCTATTTGTTGTCTTTAGGCCTGAGAATCCATCTGGTTTTGATTCAGGTGGCCTCAGGCTTGCCTCAGAGGTGAAAAGGGTGTGCACTCAAATTGAATTTCTCACAAATTTCAACCCAGAAGAATCCCAGGCTTCCCACACAAAGCCCATGTGCTTGGGCAGCCCCTGGCCCTTAAAGCCTGGCATAAATCAATTTCACCTGTTTGGCTAAATGTGCACATGTTAACCTAATGAAAGTGACCGGTGCAATCAGATAGCTTCTGCATATGTTCTAACTTGGAGGGAATGGGGAGGGGTGCTGACCTCTCCCTGACCTTCTCTGTCCCTGCTCTTCCTGGTGGGGACAGTGTTTCTGGGCCCTGGTGGGGCTGTTACGAGTCCTTGGGCCAGGCTCAGCTTGGGTGGTTCTGAATATGTAATAGAGCCCCACGTACCCACTGAATAGCATCAGAGGAGAAGGAAGTTTTGTATCTAATTGGGAGGGCGGGGGTGGGTATGCCTAATGGGAGCCATTCAAATTAAAATTTCCCTGGAGGCTTCAGATGAAAAATGGTTACACTTTTGCCCCTGGCTTCCAAGGTCAAGTCTTGAAAATAGCACTCATGTCATCGAGCTGAGTGATGAGGCAATGAGACCCGTCTCTCGGCAGGATATATAGCCAAGCTGAAACACCTGCTTGTTAAAACTATTCCCCGATGAACATTAAATACATAAATATTTGATTCACTAAAAGAAGACTATTCCTATATCTAGGTCCTGCATGGGCATTTTCAGGAACAATAATCTGTCAACACACTCACTTTTTCTTATTGGAAACCATGAGTCAAGGAAGCAAACAGAAGTTGAATCGACTAAAACAGGGATGTGCAAATTGTGGCTGGTGGGCCACATTTGGCCCAAAGCCTGTTTTTATGAATAAAGTTTTATTGGAACACACCCATGCCAGCTGTTGCATCTTGTCCATGGCTGCTTTCTCAACAGCAGCGTTTAATGGTTGTGGCAGAGACTGCAAAGGTGAAAATGTTGACTCTAGGGTCCTTTACAGAAAGTTTCCTGACCTTCCTCTGAAATGTTGCGGTTCTGTTTTCCTTGATGTTAGCCTTCTTTTGTAAAGAATAATCAAAACCCACAACTCCTTCCCAGAGAGCAAAAAGCAGACAATATCACAAAGAGGGAAGGGGTCGGGCACCGAAGGGAGAACCCCGGGGTGAGGCAGCGGTTCAGATGTCTTTAGTAGTCGTTTCATGAATTATTCTTGCACCCAAGTGAAAATGAAGCCTGATTTCCTATTCAGAAAAATAGCAATCCATCCCTAAAGTCAACCACACTAGATAACATCTGGAAAGTACTCAAAATTAGGTAAAAGTCTTGGAATTGCTCAGTTTTCAAACACGCCCTGGACTGTTTTTCTCCAGCTTCGTCCGTCAGCATCTTGGGAGGGTGGTTGTGTCAGCAAGAGGCTTTAAAGGTTTCCATGTGAAAAAGCAGCTTGAAATGATACCATCTCCACAGGAAAAACAGATCTGCGCAAGGGTCAGCCATTTGAAGTTCTTATTTCAAGAGGAAAGTAGAAGGAAGTGTGGAAAATAAAGACAGCCTCTGCCTTGGGATGAATGCTGGATTCTTCTGTGACTTGGCCCACGTTGGCCTTCAGCAGACAGAGTGCCACATGATTCTGGGCTCGCTCTGTGACAAACGGACCACACAAAACAAAGAAGGGCAGTGCTGTGAGTGAACACTGTTGCTCTCAATAAGCTCTCTGGGGTACGATTTCAAGGAGTCAGTTAATGGCCTCACTACAAAAGAGTCCCAGGGGTCCCTGAAGTTTGACCCCAAAACTTGAACTCTACCTGAACTGATTTTTTTTCCTTTTCTTTTTCCTTTTTTGAGGTTTGAAAACATTTAATCAACTCCCCTCCCAGGACATTTGATTTCTGTGCACTCTGCACTTCTGGGCTCCATCTGGGGGAAGAAGTGCCAAAACCACCATTCGAAAGGCTGCCCCGGAGGTATTTGCAGTCGAACTGGAAGCAGCAGGTAACGGAAATCTTATGAGACAGTGTGTTCTCAGGAGGTTTTTCTGTCCAGTTTCGCTGGACAGAAAAAGCATTCCCCCGGTTCAGATAAACCTTGAATTAGCAAGTGCACTTTGAAACACTATTTGGTGCTTCTAATTGCAGTAAAAGTGCTTGAAAGCTCTACCCCATCCCCTTGCGTTTGGCCATCCCTGCTTTTGTCCTATGACATAAGTGCTTCCTAAGCTCCCTAAAGTTTTTAGCTCCCCTTCCAGAAACTCTGACATTGCACAGTTGAGTACATCATCTCAGTTCTTCCGACTCATTCAACAAACACGTACGGAGCATCAATAGTATTCCCGCCGTATGCTTGGAGCTTGGAATGGAGCCTCATATCCCTGAATTCAAGGGACTCGATCTAGCACAAAGGCAGACACACTCTCATGGGAGCCTGTAAGTAACATTAAGGGCTCAGATTAAATACAGTGGGAGTACAGAGAGGTGCTGAAGATGTACAAGGATTAATAATTGTATATTTTCAAAATAATGGTTACAAAGTTCTTTCGCCCAAATGCCAATTGTTTTAGAGAGTAATTTGTTTTGTCTTGTTTAATAATATAACTAGATAGACCAGGTAGTGGCAGGTAGGTTTCAATGCTGAGTTCATCGAATGGATTGGTGTGTCTCTGTAGAACGCTGTGTTGAGGGAGATTCTGATATTGTGTTTGGTTTTAACAGGAAATGGTGCTGTGATTGGTTGGTTGTCATTGATGCCTTGTGTGGAGGGAGGAACAGCATGCATGCCACAAACAGGCCTAGTCTGAAGTGGATATAGCCCAAGGATGAATCATCAATGCAGCGTTAAAACAGAGCTCAAAGCATGGACTTCCTCAGTCCCAACTGTGAACTACAGTGGAATCCCCTTGTGCCAGGGCTCTACCTTGCACTGATTTGTGTACTGTGCAGGTCAAAGGCTAGTTCCTGAAATATTAAAAATGCTTAGAGGGAAAGTCAGAGATAATAATACGTTAGAACACTGATGTCCATGTAAACCCCCCAACCTGTGATTTATAAAGGGTCTCTACTGCATTTAGATACTCTATCCCAAGAAACAATGAAAATAAAACCTTCCCACCACTTTACTATAAGGCTTTGAAAGTGACCTACGGCCTATCGGCAGGTATAGACTCTAGGGGATTATCTTCAACTGTAGATTAACCAAACAAGAACTGGGAATTTTTTAGTAGAAATTACAGTATCTGCCTACAGGTGGGGCATATTTACGCTTGTTGGGAAATGGAATTCCCAATTAATCCTGGAAGACCGGAGGCCCAGCCAGGCCATCCTGACAGCTGGTTGCCAGGCAGCCTCTGGTGGTGATGTACAAGAACATATTTATCACCCGAGGGCTCTGGGGGAAAGTGAGATACCATGACTAGAGTGCCGTAAAGCTGTCTGGCCATTTGGGAGTATTATTCTTATTAAATTAAAGTTCTATTAAAAGGAAACATGTTACTATTTAGATTTCTGTCTGCTTGGCAGCATTTGCTTCATAAATCTTGTAGGAGAAAATTGGCCCACTGGAACTGAATGCTGGATATAGCATTTCTTCAACATCAAGAAAATGGCCACACATTTTTTTAATTGTTTTCCTTGCAAATAATTTTTAAACAGTCTTACAAAAATGTTTTCCTTGCTGCACTCCCCAGTGAGTTAAAAATGCACACCCGACATTGCCAGTTGGCATAATCTGTTGTGGATTCCAGCAGACAGCAATGGGAATGCATGAAGTGGTGGCTGAGTCGGAGGACGGCGGAACTGCTTTTTCTTGCAGTATGCCGTATGCAAAATGATCCTCTTTATTTTTAACTAATTCCTTAAAGCGAAAGCCCTTCCCACCCACGAGTGTTGCCTAATTGGGGGACACGGAAAATGAATGAAGAAACGATCCGCAAACAAAGAGTGTTTGCTGTTCCCATTTTAGCACTAATTAATTACTGTTGTCAGTAAACCGAACGTGTGCATGGAATTACATTTTCCAGAGCCTTCTCCTGGACCTAGAGTGGGATTTGGGGTATGTTGCTCCAGGCTTCAAACAGTGGTGGGGCACAGTCTCAGGCTACAGGAGCTCTGGATCCACAGCCCTTTGGCGTAAAGGACGATGTGTGTCAGTGTTTGTGTGTGGTTCTGAAATGAGACGCTTTCCTACTTCAATTACATTGTGGTGGCTCAAGCACTACAAGATAAGTCTCAAATAGGAGTGCAGCCTTACCAGAAATGACAGGATGTGTTTGAGTTTCCAGATCCATTGGTCATATGTTGACACCTTGAACTAGGCTGTTCCATGTTTGGGGCTTGATAGGCAGAAACTGAAAAAGGCAGATACTTGGTTCTGAAACACTCCCAACTCCCTTGGAGCCTTTTTCTGTTTGTTTTCTTTAAGCCCTAGTCCTCTGCTTTGCCACTTGTAACCCATTCTTTTCCACAATTTTAAGCCATTCTGTGTTCCAGTCCACAGGGATGTAATCCTTCAGTAAAGGATATTGGATGGGGAGTTATTTTATTCATTGATTTATTCAACAAATACATGAGTACCTCTTGGATTCTGGGCTCTGTGCTAGGCATTAGGGATGCACACCGATATGATCTCATTCCCATGCTGTGCAGAGGAGGAGAGAAACATTAATCAAATAATCACGAAAAAGAATTTATAATTAAAACTGCAATAAGCATTGTAGCATGAAGTTGAGTCGTTATCAAAGCATATAATTGGTGCGGGGGGTGCACATTGCCTGGTTGAAGGAAACGGGTAAAGGGCTAGGAAGTCAGGGAAAACTCTGCTTTGATGATGCTTGGGCCAATGTCAAATAGCAACTAGATGGCTTGAGGAAGGTGGAGCATTTCCACATGAGTAGGGTTTTCTGGGTCAGAGAGAGTTCCCAGGATGTGGGGCTTTCAGTGCTGAAATCAGGACAGTCCAAGGCAAACCTACACATAAGGTTAGAGAGCCTGAAAAGACCCGTCACAGAAGGGGCATGGAGCATTTGAGGAATTGCTAGAATTGCTGTAAATATCTGGTAATACCCGATCCCAGGTGAGATCCAATGAGGGACAGGGGCCAAGTCATGTGGGGCCTTAAGAGTCATCTTCAGCTTCTATCTTAACAGCAGTGGAAAGTGTTTTAAGCAAGTAGATGACAGAATCAGATTTGCCTTTCGAAAAGTTCACCCTAGCTAGAATATAGAGGCCATTATTATGCAAAGTTCAGAAATATTTTCAAGTAAAGCTGGCTGTGGACACTTGGTGGTGGTGTGCTGATAAATGTTTCCACAGCTGGCTTTCTCGGGGGTTGGTGTTACCAGCCAGTTCCATGTCCATTCTGCCTGTGCACAGTAAATCAATCACTGTGACACAGGTTTTGCAAAAGAGAAAAGATTTATTCGCATTCGCAAGGCCACCAAGAGAGGAAGTAGAAGATAAGGCTTGGGGATTTTTATGGGTTAGAGAAGTGGGGTGTTCTAAGGCTTGGAAAAAGGTGATTGGCAGTGGGGAAAAACGACGTTACAGGTTCATTCTGTGTGAGCACAGTCAAGGTTCGTGGTATTTCATGGGACATGTGTACAGAAACTGGAAGCGTTACCATGATCTGAGGGTGAAGTTTTTGACTCTCTGATGTTCAAAGACCACTTCTTTGGGCATTTGCTCAGGCCCAGTTGTAGGGCCAGTGGTCTTAACTGGTGTAAGTTGAACCAAGTTTCTGTAAACAGTAGAAGTGACTATAACCATGGTGACCTATGAATGTTAGCTGTAAAGTAGTCAGTGAAGGATAAGTCTCAGTGTTCTGCGGTGAGGCCTTCAGCTACTGCAGCCTTCAGCTTCATGGAAAAAGGAAAAAAAAAAAAAGTAACAAAAAGCAGCCAACCAAAAGCAGGCAGGGCAGGCAGACCTGATCAAATGAACTCCTTGGTTTTGTTGGAAAAGGGATGGCCAGGAAACCATGATTGACAGCATTTGCCAATTTCCATGGTGTAAAGCTGCTACCACGGTCAATTTCACTGACTGCAGAGTTGAGAACAGAAACCGTGATGAGCTGTCAAGAGCCATGCCTGTCACTTCCACAGGCTTCTGTTCCCTGCCTGAAGAATGAACAGGACTGTTTAAACAAAATCTGATTCAAATAACTGATAAATCAGGGATGCACACCAGATACGGTCCCATTCCCATGCTGTGTAGAGGAAGAGAGAAACATCAATCAAATAATCACAAGAAAAAATTTATCATTAAAACTGCAATAAGTATTGTACTATGAAGTAGAGTTATTATTAAAGCATATCATTGGGGTGGTGGGGGCACATTGTCCTTGGGCCCCTGAGGAATTCTAACCCAGGAGAGAGTTTGAATGGGGAAGAAATGGAGCAACTTTACAGTGTAGAAGCCTGACAAATACATTAGCGAGGAGTCAGAGTTAATACTACTATGTGATGTGAAGATGCTGTTGGCACGGACAGCCTTGCTGCACTGACTCTCCAGGGCCTCAATGACATGGAAGAAACGGAATACTGATAGAAATGTAAAAGCCACATTAGTTTAATAGATTCTTTGGAAACCATCGCAACATTTGTACAGCCTTCTGTGATGCGGGATGTTGACTGGAGAGCTAGACATCAAGACCAGTAAGATGCCCTGCGGTTACTCACGTTTCCACTGTCTTGTTTCAAAGATCGAAAGTTTTTAAAAGTCCAACAAATATATTAAAAACAAAGCAAAAAACTGTAAAACCCTAGACTCAGAATGCTGTGTGTGTCCACATAGCTGTATATGTCTGTGCCCTTGCAAAGAAGAGAGGCATGCATCATTTTAACCCTGAATATCCACAGCAGTAGAAACTCAGACACAGTTCAAGGAGACATGAGTTTATCCACAGTGGAGAACATTTCTGATTCATCACAGTGCCTGAGCTCAGAGTCAGGCCCCAGATAGAAGTTAAAAAGATGATTGATAGATAGATAGATAGATAGATAGATAGATGGATGATAGATAGATAATAGATAGATGATAGATAATTGATAGATAATGGATAAATGATAGATACTTATTTGTTACCTTGCATTAAAAGGTCTTTATGATTAACTTTGTAATCATCTATCCACTAAAAGCTGTCTATTTGCTGACCTTGACTATAAACAAGGGTTAACCTTTTCAGAAAAGGGATAGCTTATTAACTTTTAAAAATTTTTAAACTTTTCATTACAGAGTGGATTTAAATGTACAGATAAGTTCTGAAGGTGGTGCAGAGTTTTCATATGCTTCACACCCAGTTTTCCTTATATTAACATCTTACATTTGTCAGGTACATTTGTCACGGTCAGTGAACCATTGTTGATACATTATTATTATTATTATTATTATTATTATTTTTTTTTTTTTGAGACAGAGTCTCACTCTGTCGTCCATCCAGATTGGAGTGCAGTGGTGCCATATCGGCTCACTGCAACCTCCGCCTCCTTGGTTCAAGCAATTCTCCCGCCTCAGCCTCCCAAGTAGCTGGGACTACAGGTGCATGCCACCACGCCCAGCTAAGTTTTGTATTTTTAGTAGAGACAGGGTTTCACCATGTTGGCCGGGATGGTCTTGATCTCTTGACCTTGTGATCCACCCACTTCAGCCTCCCAAACTGCTGAGATTACAGGTTTGAGCCACCGTGCCCAGTCCATGCATTATTCTTAATTAAGGTCCATCATTTACTCAGATTTTTTTCATTTTTACCTAGTGTCCTTTTTCTGTTTCAGGGTCCCTTCCAGGATACCACATTGTAGCCATTCATCACATCTCCTTAGTCTCCTCTTGACATGACAGTGTCTCCACCTTTCTTGACTGTTTTGAGGAGTACTGCTCAGACACTTGGTAGAAAATCCCTCAATTGGGATCAGTCTGATACTTTTCTCCTAATTGGATTGGGTAACCCCGGTGTTTTGAGGAGGAAGGCTGTAAAGTGTCGTTCTCATCACACCCTATCAAGGGTACATATTATCAACATGGCTTTTCACTGTCATGTTGACTCTGACTCCTGGCTAATGTGTTTGTCAGGCTTCTACACTGTAGAGTTGCTCTATTTTTTCCCCATTCAGTACTGTATGCTTTGGAAGGAAGTCACTACGCATAGCCCATGCTTAAGGAGTGAACAGCTATGCCCTGTCTCTCCTTGTGGGCAGTGTCTACATGAATTATTTGGAATTCCTTTGCAAAGATTTGCCTCTTCTCCCTCAATTATTTACTTACTCAATCATTTATCTATGTCACTGTGGACTCATGAATAGTTATTTTACACTTTGGGTTCTAATCCAGTACTACTTCATTTATTTTGTTGCTCAGATTGTTCCAGCTTTGGGCATTGGAGTTCTTTCAGCTGGTTTCTGGGTCCTTTTGACATATTCCTATCATTGGGGGTATTATTTTGCACACGTCCCTGCTTTCTGGCACTATAGACGCCCCAGGATCACCTTGTATGTCTCCTGCCTTAGTCCTAGAATCAGCCGTTTCTCCAAGGAGCCCTGTTTCCTTTTGTTGGAGAATGGTATTAGACACCAAGATCTGGGTGCTAGGGGTGCTCCTTGCTACTGGGGCATCATGGCTTCCAGGCCTTCTCAGCTAACAGAGCAAGGAAATATAGATGTGTGTGGTAACCTATGTATATGGACATACCCATAAATATTTCTCTATATATCTATCAATATCTATGTTAAGCAAAATATGTGTTCATAGCAATGTCTCTAACTGCAACCTATTACTAAATAGATCGTTCTAACTTCTTTCCCTTGCTTGTCTATAACTTCTCACCCCAGTAGTTAGAAATCTAGCTCCTACCATCTGTCATGCATTTTCTTAGTTGTTTAGTTCCAGAATATGTGTGTAGTGGTTTTACAATTGTTAACACATACCTTCACAAAACAACTTTATACCTTCACAAACTTTATACCATATCTTCATGAGAATGAGTTTAAAGTACAGTGCATACATTCAGTTGATTTTGTCCTTAGTCAAATATCCACCATTCATTTTCAAAGTTACTGGTATCAGTATCTTTTTCCTCCAATCCCCTCAATGAGGGGGTTTCATACCTTTGTAATATAGTTAGATTCTTTTGTTGTAGTCTGCATTCCATCCTAGGATCCCCCAACCTACTAAATGATTATTTTAAAAATTGCGTACACTAAGGTTCACTCTTGCTGCTGTAAAATTCAATGTCTTGACAAACGCATAGTGTCATTGTGCATCAGAATAATTTCACTACCCTAAAAAAAATTCCCTGTTTCACAGACTCAACCCTCTCTCCACCCTAAACCACTGATCTGTTTGCCATCTCTATAGTTTTGTCTTTCCCAGAATGTCATATTTAGGTATGGGAAATTGTGCAGTCTGCAACATTTTAAGATTAGCTTCTTTCAATTAGACGTATGCATTTTGTAGTTTTGTCTTTTCCAGAATGTCATAGTTACATATGGGGACTTGTGCAGTATTTAGCCTTTTAAGATTAGCTTCTTTCACTTAGGCATATGCTTTTGACGTTTTTCCATGGCCTTTAAGCTCGACAGCTTATTCTTTTTGATCACTGAATGGCATTCTGTTCTATGGATGCATCACAATTTATCGATTCACCTACTGAAAGACATCTTGCTTCCTTCAACGTTGGGGCAATTATAAATAAAGCTTCCATAATAATTTATGGGTATGTTTTGGTGTGGACATAAGTTTTCATATCAACTGGATAAATACTAGCAGTACAATTGCTGGATCATATGGTAAGATTATGTTTAGCTTTGTAAGAAACTGCCAAACTGTCCTCCAAAGTAACCGTACCGTTTTGCATTCTCACCAGCAATGAATGAGTTTCGTTTGCTCTGTGTCTTCACCAGCAATTGCTATTGTCCGTTCTTTTAGATTTTAGCCATTTTAATGGATGTAAAGGGGTATCTCGTTGTTTTAATTTGCATTTCCCTAATGACAAATGATGTTGAGCATCTTTTCATTGCTTATTTGTCATCTCTATATTGTCTTTTGGGAAATGTCTGTTCTGATGTTTTGCTTATTTTTATATTGAGTTGTTTATTTTATATTTTTGAGTTTTAAGAATTCTTTATATTTTGATAAAAGTCCTTTATCAGATACATATTTGACATGTATTTTCTCCCAGACAGTGGCTTATCTTTTCATTCTCTTAAGAGTGTCTTTTCAAGAAAAAAATTTAATTTTAATAAAGTTCAACTTATCTATTTTTTTCTTTCATGACTCATGCTTTCTGAAAACTTATCACCAATCCAAGGTCATGTAGATTTTCTTCTGTATTTTCTTTTATAAGTTTTATAATTTTACAGTTTTTCATTTAGGTCTAGATTCATTTTGAATTAATTTTTGTATAAGGTGTAAAGTCTTTTTTTTTTTTTTTTTTTAGACATACTCTTGCTCTATTGCCAGGCTGGAGTGCAGTGGCACGATCTCAGCTCACTGCGACCTCTGCCTCCTGGATTCAAGTGATTCCTCTGCCTCAGCCTCCTGAGTAGCTGGGATTACAGGCACATGCCACCACGCCCAGCTAATTTTTTGTATATTGATAGAGACGGGGTTTCACCATGTTGGCTAGGATGGTCTTGATCTCCTGACCTTGTGATCTGCCCACCTCAGCCTCCTAAAGTGCTGGGATTACAGGCATGAGCCACCATACCTGACTGTGAAGTTTATTTTTATTCTTTGTTTGTTTTGCATATATACATACAATTGTTCCAGCATCATTTGTTAGAGATTATTCTTTCACGAGTGAATTGACTTAGCCCCTTGATTTTTTTTGGTTTGTTTTAAAAACCAGTTTACTCTATGTATTTGAGATAGGGGCTAAAACAGAAGCCTAAGCACTGCCATCTTATAGAGAAGCCACCTGGGCCCTGGGCAGAGTTGTAGTTCTCAGAACTGTTATTGTATTGCAATTCTCAGAAGTGTTATTTTCTAAGGGTAAAAAATTTCCACTGCTGCTCCCCTCCCCCTGCAACAAACCACTGACTTTAGCTTCTGTACAAACAGCTTGCCTTGCACACCCCCATGCCTCCCTGAACAAGGATGTGGCTTTGCAGCTTAAATGCCTTGCTCCCCCTGAGCTCGGGGCCACGGGTTGCAGAGATGTGAGTCCTCCGTGGCTGCCGGCAATAAAGACCCTGCAATTTGTCATACTTTTGTCTTGGTGTTTTCTTTGCTTGCTCTGGTGCAACATATTAGTCCACTTTCATGCTGCTAATAAAGATATAACTAAGACTGGGTAGTTTATAAAGAAAAAGAGTTTAATGGACTCACTTCCACATGTCTGGGGAGGCCTCACAATCATGGTGGAAGGCAAAGGAGGAGCAAAGGCACATCTTACATGGCAGCAGGCAAGAGCGAATGAGTGCCAGCAGGGGAAATGCAAGACACTTATAAAACTATCAGATCTCATGTGAACTCACTCACTTTCATGAGAACAGCATGGGGGAAACAACCCCCACGATTCAATTATCTCCACCCAGCTCCACCCTTGACACATGGGGATTATTACAATTCAAGGTGAGATTTGGGTGGGGATACAGAGCCACACCATATTACTGTATCTGGGTAGCTGTGTTTCTGGGTTCTCTATTCTGTCCCATTGATATACATGTCTCTTCTTTTGCTGGTATCATGCTGCTTTGATTACTATAGTTTTATAGTAAGTCTCGGAATTGCAATGTTGAGTCCTCCAACTTTGATCTTCTTTTGTTTTGCATTGACTATTCTAGATCTTCTGTTTTTCCATATGAATTTTAGAAGCAGTTTGCTAATATCGACAGAATAGCTCACTGAGATTTTCCCTGGGATTGCATTTAATCTATAGATCAAGTTGTGAAGAATTTATGTCTCAACAATATTGAGTGTTCCAATCCATGAATATGGAATATTTCTCTATTTATTAGATCTTCTTTGATTTCTTTCACCATTGCTTCTTGTTTCATGCATAGAGATCATGTACGTATTTTGTTAGATTTATAACTAAGTATTTCAGTTTTTGGTGCTATTAAGTGGCATTGTTTCCTTATTTTCAGTTCCCAATTGCCTGTTGCAGAGAAGTTGCCAAGAAGAATCTTTTTATATATTTTTTTTATCAGCAATCTTGCTATATTTGTTTAATAGATACTAGTTCCTTGTCAGATATGTGGTTTTCAAATATTTTTTTCCTGTTCTCTAGCTTGGCTTTTCATTCTTTTAAGACTCATATAGCAAAAGCTTTTAGTTTTGATGAAATCAAATTTATCACTGTTTTCTTTTATGAATCATGTTTTTGGTATCAAGTCTACTAACCCTTTTCATAGCCCTAGTTCTCAAAGATTTTCTCTTATTTTTTTTCTAAAAGTGTCTTTTTAGTTTTAATTTAAGACCATGATCCATTGTGATTAATTTTTATATAAATTAAATAAGGGTTAGCTTAAGGGTTTTTTTAATGCCTGTATATGTTTGCTTGTCTTCTATTTGTTGAAAAGACTATCCTTCTCCTGTTGAATTATTTTTGTACCTTTGTCAAAAGTCAGTTGGGCATATTTGTGTGCATCAATGTCTGTGTTCTCTACTCTGTTTCATTGATCTATGTGCCTGTCCCTCCCCCAATGACACACAGTCTTAGCCATGTAAAGAATCTTGAAATTGGGTAAACTAATTTCTTTCACTTTCTTTTAAAAAATGCTCTTGGCTATTTTCATTTTTCTGCTTTTTCATATGAATTTAGAATAAGCTTATCTACAGCTGCAAAAAAAATCTTTTTGACATTTTGGTAAGAATCTCATTAAACCTCTTTATTAATTTCCTATTACTGCTTTAACAAAATCTCACAGACTTCGTGGCTTAAAACAACATGAGTTTATTCTCTTACAGTTCTAGTGGCAAGAGGTCTTCAGACTTATTGGACTGAAGTCAAGGTATGAACAGGGCTGGTTTCTTTTGGAGGCTCTGAGGGGAAAATCTGTTTTCTTGCCTCGTCTGGTTTCTAGTGACTGTCTACATGGCTTGGCTCAGGACGCCTTCCTCCATCTTCAAAGTGCGTTGCTCCAACCTTTTGCTTTCATTTCCACATCTCCCACTTGCACTTCTGTGTCAAATATTCCTCTGGTTCCCTCCTATAAGGATACTGTGATTACATTTTAGATGCCCAAATTAATCTACAATAGTCTCCCAATCTCAAAATCCTTAGCTTAATCACAACTGCACAGTTCCCTATTTTTTTTTTTTTTTTTTAATTTCTGAGACAGAGCTTCCCTCATGTTGCCCACACTGGAGTGCAATGGTTAAATCTTGGCTCACTACAACCTCTGCCTCCAGGGTCCAAGTGATTCTCCTGCCTCAGCCTCCCAAGTAGCTGGATTACAGGCATGCACCACCATGCCCAGCTACATTTTTATATTTTTCATAGAGATAAGGTTTCACCATGTTGGCCAGGCTAGTCTCAAACTCCTGACCTCAAGTGGTCCGCCCACCTCAGCCTCCCAAAGTGCTGGGATTACAGGTGTGAGCCACCATGCCCAGCCCAGATCCTTTATATAGGATAGCACTCAGGGGTTTCAAGGATTATGACCTGAATATATTAAAAGATTTTACTCAGTCTACTACAAACTGTATATCAACGTGGGGAGAATTGACATTTTAATTATTTTAGTTCTTCCAATTCACAAACATAGTATATCTCATTTATTTAGGTCTTCTTTGATTTCTTTTATTAGCAGTTTGTAGATTTTTTAGCATGTAAGTTCTACACATTTTGTTGTATTTACACTAAAGTGTTTCCTGTTTGTTAGTGATTATAACTGTATTATATTTTAACTGGTGGTGTCCATATTTTCATGCCTAGAATATATAAATACACTTGACTTTTATACTTTGGTTTGTCTTCTGTCCTGTAACCTTGCTGAGCTTGCTTATTAGTACTTAGTTGATTAATATGATTAGTTTAGGAGTTTTGTGGGTTTTGGGGGGTTTTTCTACATAGATCATTATATCATCTACAAACAGGAACAGTTTCATTTCTTCACCTCTACTCTGTATGTCTTTCATTTTCTTTTCTGGCCTTATTGTATTGAATACAACTTCCACTACTGTGTTAAATGGGAATCGAGAGATGGGACATTCTCGCCTTGTTCTTGATCTTAGAAAGAAAACATTCAGGCTGGGAATGGTGGCTCACACCTGTAATCCCAGCACTTTGGGAGGCCAAGGTGGGTGGATCACCTGAGTTCAGGAGTTCAAGTTCAGCCTGGCCAGCATGGTGAAACCCTGTCTCTACTAAAATACAAAAATTAGCCAGGCATGGTGGTGGGCCTCTGTAATCCCAGCTACTCGGGAGGCTGAGGCAGGAGAATTGCCTGAACCCAGGAGGTGGAGGTTGCAGTGAGCTGAGATTGCACCATTGCACTCCAGCCTGGGTAACAAGAGCGAAATTCTGTTTCAAAAAAATAAATAAATAAATATATATATATGGTCTTTCACTATTAAGCATATTGCTAGCTGTGGGGTTTCTGTAGATGCCCTTTATCAAGTGGAAATTCTTTTCTATTTGCATTTTTCTGAGAGTTTTTGTTATAATTCAGTTGTGAATTTTTAGAAAATTTTTTCTTCACCAATTGATTTAATAATTTTTTCTTTAGCATATTAGTATAGTGGATTACATTAATTAATTTTGAAATATTTAAGCAGCTTTGCATCACTGAAGTACTTTGATTGATCATCACATATATTTTTATGTGTTGTCAAATTCTATTTGCTAATGTTTTGATAAGATTTTTGGCATCTATATGGGTCTGTATTTTTCTTTTTTTTATAGTCTTTTCCTGGTTTTTGTATCAGAATAATACTAGCTTCATAAGATGAATCAAGAAGTATTCCCTTTTCTTCTTTTTTGGAAGAGATTGCATAGAGTTAGTGTTAATTCTTTAAACATTTGGTATAATTTTTCAGCAAAACCATCTGGGCCTTGAGATGTTTTCTTTAGGGTGTTTTAAAATTATTAATTCAATTCCTTCATAGTTACATGGGTATTTAATCATCTATTTATCTGAGTGAGTGGTGGTAGGTAGTTTGTGCTTTTCAGTAAGTTGGTCCATTCAATTAAGTTGTCAGGTTTATTTATTTTAGTATCACCTCATTATCCTTTTGATATTATAAGTTCTCTAGTAATCATGCATGCCGTTTCTGGCATTGGCCAAATTGTGTACACTCTCTTTTGTCTTTATCAGTCCTCATACTGGCTTGTCAATTTTTTTTAACATTTCAAAGAACCATCATTTCATTTCATTGATTTTCTCTTTTTTCTTTTCAATTTTATCAATTGATGCTCTTATCTTTATTATTTCTCTTTTTCTCCTGGTTTTGTGTTAATTTTTTTCTTCTAGATTCCTGTGGTGGGAGATTAGACTATTGATTTGAGATTTTTCTCTGTTCTAATTTAAGCACTTAGTCATATGCATTTCCCTGTCAGCACTATTTTAGTTGTATTCCATAAATATTTTTGCATTGTATTTTCACTTTCATTCAGTTTAATATATTTTTTAAATTCCCCAGAGACTTCCTCTGTTATTTAAGATTATTTAGAAGTGTGTTTTTTGGTTTCCAAATGTTTGGAGATTTTCCTGTTATCTTTCTGTTACTAATTTATAATTTGATTTCATTTTAGTCAGAAGCATACTCTGTACAATTTAAAATATTTTACAATTTTTGAGATTTGTTTTATATAGCCCAGGATATAGTCTATCTTGGTATATTTCTGTGGATGCTTGAGGAAAATGTGTATTGTGCTTTTAGGGGGCAGAATGTTCTTATAAACGTCAATTCAATCCTATTGATTGATGACATTGTTGAGGTTTTCTGTATCCTTGCCAATTTTCTGTCTTGTTATATCTGTCAATTGTTGAAGAAAGTATTGTGAAAGTTTCCAATTACAATTACAGATTTTTCTATTTGTCTTCATTCTATTTATTTTTCCTTCACACGTTTCACATATTTCTCTGTCGTTTGGTGCATACCTTAGGATTGCTATGTCTTCTTGGTGGACTGAGCTTTTAATCATTATGTAATATCTGTTTCTAGTAATTTTCTTTGAAGTCTACTTTATCTGATATATAGCTACTAGTGATTTCCTTTGATTGATACTTATATAATATATTTTTCCACCATTTTAATTTTAATCTGCCTCTATTGTTATAGTTGAAGTGAGTTTCTTTTAGACAGCACACATAGCAATTTTTAAAATTCAATCTGCCAATCTGTGTCTTTTAATTGCTGTATTTAGGCTTTTACATTTAGTGTAATTTTTGCTATGTTAGGGCTTAAGTCTATTTTTGTTTTAGCTCTCTGTTTGTTTTCTGTTTTTCATTTCTTTATTTTTTTCTGCTTTCCTGTGGGGTTACTTGAATATTTTTTAGAATTCCATTTTGATTAATCTATCATATTTTTGAATGTATCTCTTTGTTTAGCTTTTTTGGTGATTACTCTAGACATTAGCTTATATATATATAACATCACAGTCTACTGGTCTACGTAGTGCCAGTTTAAGTAAAGTGCAGAAATTTTACTTTCCTTATGTCCTTTTATCCTCCCCCATTTATAGAATAACTGTCTTAAATGTTTCTTCTAAAAACTACATCAGTCATTAAACATAATTTAGAAAACTCAAGAGAAGAAAATGTATTTTATTTATATTTTTCTCTTTCCATTGTTATTTCTTCCTTTCTGATATTTCAAGATTTTTTTAAAAAAATGATTTCATTACTTGTTGGAGAATCTCCTTTAGCCATTCTTTTAGAGCAGGTCTGATGGCAGCAAATTATATTTATTTTTCCTCTTCTGAAAATATCTTAATTTTTCCTTCATACCTTAACACTTTAATCAGTAATAAGATTCTGGGCTAACAGTTCTTCTATTTCAGCCCTTGAAAAATGCTGTACCACTTCCTTCTGGCATCCATGGTTTCTGGTGAAAAATCTGCTGACATTTGAATCACTTTTCCTCTATAGGCAAGGTGTCATTCCTCTCTTGCTGCTTTTAAGATTTTTGTGTTGTATAGTTTTTAGAAAGTTGACATGATGTGTCTTGGTGTGGATTCCTTCAGGTATATCCAGTTAAGGGTTTGCTTGACTTCATGAATCTGTTGGTTTATGTCTTTTGTTACATTTGGGGAATTTTGAGCCAATATTTCTTCAAGTACATTTTCAGCACCACTTTCTTTGTCTTCTCCTTGTGGGACTCTGATGACCTTGGTGTTAGATCTTTTATTATAGTCCTCCAGGTTTGTGAGCCTCTGTTTATTTTTTTTCTGGTTTATTTTCTTTTAGCTGTTCAGATTGGGGGACTTCTGTTCTAACTTCAACTACTACTGATTTTTTTCTTTGTCTCCTCTGTTCTGTTGTTGAGCCCATTCACTGAGTTTTTAATTTTTGGTTATTGTATTATTTCAACCTTCAAATTTCCATTGGGTTCTTCTTTATGCCTTCCTTTTTGTGTAAACTTTCTATTTCTCTTCTGAAACTTTTTTTTTCATTTGTTTCAAATTTGTTTATATTTGCTGTTGAAGCACTTTTTTTTGTCATGGCTGCTTTAAAAGCTTTTCCAGATAATTCTAACATCTTTCCAAACATGGTGTGGGCATCTATGGATTGTCTTTTTTCATTCAGTTTGTGATTTTCCTAGTTTTTAGTATGATGAGTGACTTTTTTATTGAAGCCTGGACATTTTTGGGCATATGTTATAAAACCCTGGGTTTTTTTTTTTTTTTTTTTTTTTGACATAGTTTTGTTCTTGTTGCCCAGGGTGGAGTGCAATGGCATGATCTCAGCTCACCGAAGCTACCAGGTTCAAGTGATTCTCCTGCCTCAGCCTCCCAAATAGCTGGGATTACAGGCATGTGCCACCATGCCCAGCTAATTTTATATTTTTAGGAGAGATGGGGTTTCTCCATGTTCATCTGGCTGGTCTCGAACTCCCAACCTCAGGTGATCTGCCCACGTTGGCCTCCCAAAGTACTGGGATTACAGGCGTGAGCCACTGTGCCTGGCCTAAAACCCTGGATCTTATTTAAACCTTCTGTTTTACTGGCTTTCTGTGGCAATGCTCCAACAAGGAAAAGAGAGGAGCACTACTTATTACTGATTAATGGGGGCAGGAATCCAAGTTCTCTGCTTGATATCCAATGACATTATGAGGAGAGAGAGAGGCAGGAGGCTCATTACTCACTATCGTGGATGAAAGTCCCAGCTCCCCACAGTTTTCTCTGACACCACCCCAGTGGGGGGTTAAGGCTCATTGTAGCTTTGCAGGAGTGAAAGTCTGGGCATCCCATTGGGCCTTTATTTGTGTTGGAGGGGGGCAAAGTTTCTTCTGTGCTGTTTGCCTGGAATAGAGCAGTCATTGTCTAAAAGTATCCTGTCTTGCTAATCTGCCCTTTTCCCGGTCCTTTAGTTAGAGAGAGCAGGCTTTGTTGGGGCTTTTTTTTTTTTTTTTTCCTGTGCCTGGGTTTCTGCCTTCTTCAGCTCCAAGACAGGGTTATATGAGACAAAAAGATAACCCAGGGAACTCACCACTGTGTTATGCCTTAGGCCGTCATGTCCCCAGCTGGTCTGCCTTCTTCATCTTTCAGAGTCTGCGTATATTTGTTTTGTAGATAACGTGCATGGTCTTCAGTTATTCTTAAAGGGTGGAAAAGTGGATGACTTAGGGAAAACTGGATGACTCTAGCTTCCTGGAAGCAGAAGTCCTAGTGAGTAATTTTTGTACTATTATTTATTTTACGAGTATAAAAGATATACCTATTCTTTAGAGAAAACTTAGAAATTGTGGAGAATCTAAAAAAAATCATCTCTGATTCCTATGTCCACTATTAGCATTTTCTTTTATTTCTAGTTTTAAAAATTCACGTACAAATTGTAGATCTCTTTTCCTAAAACTGAGGACTACTGTAAATTTTCCTTTATATATTTTATTAACATATAACATACTATGAGCATTTTTCTTACAAATATTTTCTGACAACATAGTTTAAATAACTGCATATGACTAGATTTAACCACTGCCCTGAACTGGACATGGTTTGTAATTGGAAATTACGTTGGAAATAGTTTGTAATTCTCTGTTTCTCTAAATGTTATAATAATAAATATACTTATAGATATATCTGGATTGCACTTCAGATTATTTCCCCAGGATCGACTCGTAGAAAGTAAAAAGACAGGTGGCATTTGAAATTTCTGTATGCACATTGCCAGGCTGATTTCTAGAAGGACCCAGTGTCTGTACTGTCCACGAGTGCCAGCTCTGAGTATTACCACATGTAAAATCTGCGTGGATAAGGACTTCCCAGGGAGACTAAAGCCACTTTCATTTTATGGAATAATACAATTTGAGCTTGGAAGGACAGCTGAAGTCACAGAACCTACCACTGTGATTTTATTTACCTATTTATATTTTAAAGAAGGGACTTGCTTTGTCGCCCAGGTGGAGTGCAGTGGCATGATCATAGTTCACCGCAGCCTCGACCTCCTGGGCTTGAGAGATCCTCCCACCTCAGATTCCTGAGTTGCTGGGACTACAGGCATGTGCCTCTGAGGAAGGAGACCCTTAATCCTGTTAAGCTTCTAAGACCACTTCCTCCTAGACTTCTACATTGCATTTCAATAGAAGAAGTAAAAGCTGGCAGACCGTGCACCACCCTTAATTGCACTCCTATAGATCGCAGGCATGGTATGGAGAAATCTTTCCAGAAGGCATTGTTGTTGCTTAAACATGATCAAACCCCCACGTAAGTCATGTACCCCGAGCCTACTTCATGGATCAAGACCCTTTCACATGTAATTTTTACAATTGTAAGCCTTTAAAAGGGCAAGGATTTTCTTTGTCAGGGAGCTGGGTCGTTAAGGTATTTTCACCTGCCGCAGCTCCTGGCCAAATAAATCACTACTTCCTTCCCTGTTCAGTGTTGGAGAGGTCTGTTTGCGGCTGCTCCCTCTTCACCACCACATCTGGCTAATACTGTGATTTTGTAGATGAAAAGAAAAATAACCAGAGAGGTACGTGTAAAGGAACCAAGATTTTTCTAGCCTGGAGCCATGCTGTGATCTTGAAGAGTGCAGACACCACCTAGCCTTGGACCACTGCCTGAATTCTTGCTTCCCCTGATTGAAAAAAGAAGAAAGAAAGAAAAAAGAAAAACTAGGATGTGTATTTGTAACTAATCTGGCAGGAGGAGTCGTGGAACTGTGAGAAGGGGAGGGTGACATTGCCTCTGCCCCACCAAGAAACCTGAAGTTCTGTTTCGTAAAGCAGTTATGTATAACCTGTGACAAATTCTTAATATTAGCCTCACTTCCCCACTCTTTTGAAACGCATTTGAAAAGGGGGTTAGGGAGTAGTGGAGGGATCCCAGGATTTGGGTCAGAGTTCTCTTTGCTGCTCTTAAAGGGATAAGACAGATCCCTTCTGAGCTCCAAGTTTTACCTTTACAAGGAGAGGGCTGGCTGAGATGCCTCCGGGGCTGCCTCCAGCTTCAGAGTCCTGTTGTCCCATTGTGGTTAGAAGAACCCAGCAGCCCGCACCACTGCTGCATGGCTCCATAAAGCTGCACAGTCTCCTCCATGCCCTGGTCCGCAGGGCCTCACCCACAGAGCCCATACCTGCTCTCATCTCTAACCCCAGCTCACATAAAATCTACCTGTTGACAAAATTACAACCCATGTAGCTGCAGATCTCATTGGCTTTTATGCATGATTCATGAACCAGGGCAGCCTTTGTTCTATTAAACAGAATGAGCGATCTCACTGGGTAAGGGCAGAACAGTGGGTTTGGTAGGTAGGAACAGGGAAACAGAAGGAAAACTCTGACTGGTTAATATGAGGATACTTGTTTTGGACGGTTTGGAGAACCTAACTTCCTTATTATGCTGACTCAATAGACTGGAATCTCTTGATTTCAGGAAAAACTGGTCTGTTTTGGGCTCTCCCTGCTTCCTTCAAGTTTCAGTTTGGTGATGTGGCATTTGGCATGAGTGACTCCATTTTGGTTCAGTCTGGTCTGTTGTGACCTCGTGCAGGAGTTTAGTCTGAAGCAGTGGGCTCTCATCTTTGTTTAATGCCAGGTTTCTCTAACCCATCTTCAGAGATGGAATCACAGCCTTTGCAGGGACTGCAGGGGCAGTGAGTGACCTTGGAACACAGGAAGTGTATTCATGGTGTCTCAGGGCCCGGTGACTTTCATGGAGTCCTGCGGGCCCCAGCGGGCTGCGCACTGATGGATGAAGTGTTTCTGACAGGGCCCATGTTCAGTCAGTGCATTCACAGCTCCCACCGCCGCAGGGCCTGGGTCCCGGCCTCTGGCCACAGTGCCTGTGCGTAACACATTGCAGCCGTGTTTTACAAGTGAGTTCAGTGGTACTGACAGGATCCACATTTCCAGTCCGCAGCCAGCCACACATACAATATTATCTGCGAATGGAAACTGTCACTGTAGATTTCTGCTTGGGTTTTGGCAGCTGCCCCTGATGGGATAGAGCATGTCACAGACCTCATTGAAGTCAGAGTCCCTTCTGTACAGACAGCAGGGCTTGGATAGCCCCTGTGTAATGAGCCACGTTCTCCAAGCACCGGGAGTCTGCAGTTGCTGCAGACAGACACTCTGGTGAGGAATCAGCAATACTTTCCATGGGGCAGTTTTACCAAGCCTGTGATGGAGACAGGGCTGTGTAGGCAAGACTAGAAGGGTGCTGGGATTGTGGAAGTGTCTGGATAGTTCTGGAAAAATCTAATAGCCATCTAAAAGGAGAATAAAAGGCAGGGTGTGGGAGTGGCTGTGTGGAACTTCTTGGAAATAAAGATAGATAAAATAACAAGCCTGTTCTCTTGACCTCTCGCTGTACCCCAGGCTGCTGACTAGACTGCTCCACAGGCTCTCTGATGTCACCTCAGACTTAACTTATCCAAAACTGAGGTCATCCTACCCCAGACTGGCTGCTTGTCCTAATTCTGTCAGCAAAACCACACTTCCAGACACCCAGAGTTGGCTTTTGGGGAACACTTTGGTTTTTTTTTTTCTCCTTCCTATTGAATCTGTCCCCAGCCCTGTTGGTGATTATTGGTCTCTGGATGTCTCCTTCTCTGACCTTTCCGAGTCATGATTTCAAAGTCATTGCTCACAAAAGTGAGCAGTATTAAAGTAACCATAAAATAAAAGGAGTTTCAGAAAGAAGAACTAAACCCAAAATTGGCATAAACTGGGGGATTCCCTGTTGCTTCATCCTGCAGACACCAGCCCAGCCCATGACGGAACCTGCGGGTCAGCGCCAGTGCCTCCTGAGCCACGGCTGAGCCAAAGCCCACAGTCCACATCGTCTCTCAGGCTTGGAACCTGCCTGCAGCCTGCCACATCGAGTCCCATGTTTTGTGCCCACTTTCTGTGCCCAAGCCCCTGACCCAGCCTTTCCTGCAATTTGCTATTTATTCCTCTTTATTAAGCGCTCGCTCCGTCCTCCCGCTTGCCTCCTAAAATGCCCTTCCTTTGAACTGAAATCTGCAAATCTCTCAAAGCCCAGATGAGCTGTGTAACCTCGCACTCATGTGGCTCCTCCTGACTTGTACCTGCTCTGAGAGTCTGTTGCACCCACAGCAAGGGCATGGTCATGGTTACAAGCTCAGGCCCCAGAGCCAGAAATCACCTGTATGCAATAGCTGTGCAATTTGGGCCAAGTCACTTAACACTTCAGAGCCTTCATTGTCTTATCTGTAAAATGGGACTAATCATAGTCCCCCAAACTTGTAAGACTGTAGAGAGAATTAAACAGGATATTGCACACCATGTGCTTAGCATAGTGTATGACAATTAATTAAGAATCTGTAAGGTTTGTTAAGTTCTCGCCGAGTTTAAAATGAAGAAACTGAGGCCAGCACAAGAAGATCCAATGCGAAGGGTTTATTCGGCTCCCAGGAAAGGTTCTGCGGTCTGCCAGGAAGGGCCGGAGAAGTCGCAGGGACTCCTTGCAGACATGGGGTTTTATAGGGAGTGGAGGCATTCGATTGGTTGTGGGAGAGCAGGGTGTGGGCAAGACAGGACTGCTATTGGGTAGGGTTACAAGACTTTGTTTGCATACAGGACTCAACTACTATTGGCTAGAGTTACAAGACTTTATTTGCATACAAGACTTGACTGCTATTAGCTAGAGTTACAAGACTTCGTTTGCATACTAGACTTGACCACTATTGGCTAGAGTTACAAGACTTCGTTTGCATACTGGCAGGGTTTTTTTAAGGGAAGGCTAGGCTGTGCAAGGGGGTGGACGTGTCCGAGCTCTCGGAAAAAAAGAGGGGGGTGTGCATCCGAGCTCCTGGCGAGGCGACCGGCCTTACAGAATCATTCAACAAATTCTTGTTACTATACTTTTTCTTATTCTCTTATTTCAGGTTTTTCCTATTGTCTGCTTTAATGTGGCCATCTTATCTACCCCATTAAGTTGTAAGGTCTTGAAGGGCAAAAGCAATGATATCTTTCTAATGTGTTCTGCCCTGGTGGCCACCTCCCTACACCAGACACACGCACGCACGCACACATGCACTCACGCACGTACACATGAACACACGCATGCACGCATGCACGCACGAGACAATGCTGGAGGAATAACTGGAAGCAGAGTGAATAGCTGTGGGTTGTTAAACTTCTCAGCTCTCTGTGTACGAGGAGGAGGGGAAAATTGGGCCTTTGTTATCTCCGATGAGGAAACATGGGCCCAAGAGAAAGAGGGATAGCTAGTGAAGGATAGCTAGTGAAGGATAGCTAGTGAAGGCCTTCCCAGGAGACACAGTTAAATCAACTGTTAACCTCAAGGAAGGGTAGACTAATGTGTTTTGGTTTCAGGGAATTTATAAAATAGGTGACAGAAGAGCTGGTAGGGAAATGACAGCTTCCAATTCAGGATTTCAAACCCCATGTGAGAAGGAATTACAGTAGCATAAAAGATCTCAAACAGTAGAACTGGGGTCAGACATTTGGTGATTTTATTATTACCAGGAACAAAATACATAAAGAATCCCTCCATTTCTGAGTCAAAATTCCAAAACCATTCCTCATCAAATAAAACAACTAAAGGTAAAAAGCAGAAGCCAATAAAAGAGAATTAAGGACAGGAAAAATGAACCAAATACTCTAAGATTCTTTTAGTTTGTCATTCTAAATTAAGAGACAAGCAAAAACAGCCCTCAAATCCCTAACTGGCTCCCCAGTCTGGGAGTTACCAGAGTTCCTACTTGTCCTATTGTTGTTTTAATCAAGCCCCAGGGCACTGATACTATCTCTTTCGGTTTATTCATTTCTTCCTTATTTGTTTTTCCTATCTTCAAAATGCACCATTGTATAGAATCTGGGCACAGCTTCAAAGATTACCCCACAATTCAACAATGGTCTACTCTAAAGCCCAAGTCTCCCTCTCTCCTCCACTCCAACCTGTTGGAGACTCAGTCAGCGATTCACATGTCCTCCAGCTCCTTCTCTGACAGCCACTGGTTAGATCACAGTGGGGTTAAAAACAATTAGAAAAGCACGTGAAAGACCAATGGTTTTGGCTTCCACCAGAGAAGAAGAAGTAAAGGATGCCTCAGAGGAGAGGTCTGTCCACTAAAACACAAAACAAAATGACAGCAACAATAAAACAAAACAAATCA
Source organism: Aotus nancymaae (assembly GCF_030222135.1). Classification (NCBI taxonomy): domain Eukaryota; kingdom Metazoa; phylum Chordata; class Mammalia; order Primates; family Aotidae; genus Aotus; species Aotus nancymaae. Next base: position 84,496 of record NW_026988465.1, read on the forward strand.
AGAATGCTAGAGTCACGCAACATAGTAGCCGTTCAACAGAGTCGCTCAACATAGTAGACGTGTGTTTTTCAGCTAAGTTTTGTGTTTTCGTTTCAGTACCCAATAGAGCATCAAGCTGTGACATGGAAGTGGGCAGGTTGGCGTCCTGGCCTGTGCTATTGGTACAAGTTACCAGTTGGACTGAGCCCATGAGCAGTGTAAGAAATAAAAGTGATTATCCCGAATAGGCTGCTGGGTCACACCTGCCTTTAAAAATATCAGCTTTCAAAACCATGTTTGCTGCCATTATGATGAGAACTCAGTCACCGGTAGGGGCTGCTGCCACGTTCCACTATGCAGAAATGAGAATCAGATAGGCCACCTTCATTTGCAATGAAAACCTATGTAGGCAGGTATCCTTTCTTCTCTATGATATTTTTTTCCTTTTCCTTTTTATTAAAAATTTTTTTGGTTGACATAATAATTATACATATTTATGGTGATATTTTGATATATATAATGTATAGTGGTCACATCAGGGTAATCACCAGCATATCCGTTAGGTCGAATATCTATCATTTCTTTGTGTTGGGAACATGCTGTCTCCTCCTCCTTCTAGCTATGGCACTATCGGTAGTATCTCTGTTACCTATGGTCATCCTACAATGCGCTAGAACCTATTCCTCCTATGCAGCTGCCCTTTTACCAATCCCTCCTTATCCCTCCTTCCGCTTCCCCTTTCCAGGCTCTAGTATCCTCTGTTCTTTTTACTTCTATGAAATCAACTCTTTTTTTTTTTAACTTCCACGTATGAGACTGTGTTGTGTTTAACTTTCTTTTCTGGGCTCATTTCACTTAACATAATGTCCTCCATTTCCACACTCATTGCGGCAAACGACAGCATTTCATTCCTCTTTATGGCTGAATCGTATTCCATTGTGTATATAAGCCATACATTTTCTTCATTCATTTGCGTTGGACACCTAGGTTGATTCCATATTTTAGCGATTGGGAATAGTGCTGCAATAAACATGAGGGTGCAGATGTCTCAAAAGTACTGATGTCCTTTTCTTTGGATAAATTCCCAGTAGTGGGGTTGCTGAAGCATATGGTAGTTCTATTTGTAGAACTATTTGGTAGTTCTATTTGTAGTACTATTTGGTAGTTCTATTTGTAGTGTTTTGAGGAGCCTCCATACTGTTCCCCATAGTGGCTGTACCAGCTCACACTCCCACCAACGGCATACGAGTTCCCTTTTCTCCATATACTTACCAGCATTTTTTTTGGTCTTTTTGATAAAAGCCATCCTTACTTGGATGAGATGATACCTCACTGTAGTTTTGACTTGCATTTCCCTGATAATTAGTGATGTTGAACATTTTTTCATATTTTTTTTTACATAGTTATTGGGGTACGGGTGGTATTTGGTTTCATGAGTAGGTTCATAGTGGTGATTTGTGAGATTTTGGTGCACTCATCACCTATGTATAAACTGCACCATATTTGTAGACTTTTATCCCTCGCTGCCCTCCCACTCTTTCCCCCAAGTCCCCAAAGTCCATTGACTCATTCTTATGCCTTTGCATCCTCATAGCTTAGCTCCCACATACCAGTGAGAATATACAATGTTTGGTTTTCCATTCCTGAGTTATAGCACTTACAATAATAGCCTCCAACGTCATCCAGATCACTGCAAATGCTGTTAATTCATTCCTTTTAATGGCTGAGTAGTATTCCATCATGTATATATCATATATATATATATCATATACATGATGGAATACTATTTAATGGCTGAGTAGTGTATGTGTATGATATATACATGATGGAATACTATTCATCCTTTTAATGGCTGAGTAGTATTGATTTTTTTTTCTTATTGTATATGTATAAAATGTATAAAAGGCTGATGTATATATATCATATACATATATATATATATGATGGAATACTACTCAGCCATTAAAAGGAATGTATTAACAGCATTTGCAGTGCTCTGGATGAGACTGGAGGCTATTATTCTAAGTGAAGCAATGCAGGAATGGAAAACCACACATTGTGTGTTCTCACTGAGATGCATATGTCACAGCTTTTTATCCACTTGTTGATTGATGAGCATTTGGGTTGTTGCTACAATTTTGCAACTGTAAATTGTGCTGCTATAAATACGCATGTGCAAGTATCTTTTTTTGAATAACGTCTTCTTTTCCTCTGGGTAGATACCCAGTAGTGGGATTGCTGGATCAAATAGTTCTACTTTTAGTTCTTTAAGGAATCTCCACACTGTTTTCCATAGTGGCTGTACTAGTTTACATTCCTGCCAGCAGTGTAGAAGTGTTCCCTGTTCACCACATCCACACCAACATCTGCTGATTTTGATTATGGCCATTCTTGAAGGAGTATGGTGATATCACATTGTGGTTTTGATTTTCATTTCCCTGACCATTAGTGATGTTGAACATTTTTTCACATTTGTTGGCAATTTGTATATCTTCTTTTGTGGATTGTCTATTCATGTCCTTAGCCCACTTTTTGATGAGATCGTTGTTTTTTTCTTACTGATTTGTTTGAGTTTGTTGTAAATTCTGGATAGTAGCCCTTTGTCAGATGTATAGATTGTGAAGATTTTCTCCTGCTCTGTGGGTTGTCTGTTTACACTACTGACTGTTCCCTTTACCGTGCAAAAGCTCTTTAGTTTAATTAGGCCCCAGTTATTTATCTTTGTTTTTATTGCATTTGCTTTTGGGTTTTTGGTCATGCCTAAGCAAATGTCTAGAAGGGTTTTTCCAATGTCACCTTCTAGAATTTTTTATAGTTTCAGGTCTTAAGTTTAAGTCCTTAATCCATCTTGAGTTGATTTTTATATAAGGTGAGAGACAAGGTTCCAGTTTCATTTTTCTACATGTGGCTTGCTGATTATCCCAGCACCATTTGTTGAAAGGGTGTCATTTCCCCACTTCATGTTTTTGTTTGCTTTGTTGAATATCAGTTGGCCGTAAGTATTTGGGTTTATTTCTGGGTTCTCTCTTCTGTTCCATTGGTCTATGTGCCTATTTTTATACCAGTACCACACTGTTTTGGTGACTATGGCCTTACAATATAGTTGGAAATTAGGTAGTGTGATGCCTCAAGATTTGTTCTTTTTACTTAGTCTTGTTTTGGCTATGCAGGCTCTTTTTTGGGTTTCGTATGAATTTTAGAATTGTGAAGAATGATGGTGGTATTTTGATGGGGATTGTATTGAATTTGTATACTTCTTTTGGCAGTACAGTCATTTTCACAATATTGATTCAACTCATCCATGAGCATGGGATGTGTTTCCATTTGTATCACCTATGATTTCTTTCAGCAGTGTTTTGTATTTTTCCTTGTAGAGGTCTTTCAACTCCTTTGTTAGGTATATTCCTAAGGTTTTATTTTTTTTCGGTTATTGTAAAAGGGATTGAGTTCTTGATTTGATTCTCTGCTTGGCCGCTGGTGGTGTACTGAAGAGCTACTGATTTGTGTACATTAATCTTGTATCCAGAAACTTTGCTGAATTATTTCATCAGTTCTAGGAACTTTCTGGAGGAGTTTTCAGGGTTTTCAAGGTAAACAATCACATAATCAGCAAACAGTGACAATCTGACTTCCTCTTTACTGATTTGGATGCCCATTATTTCTTTCTCTTGTCTGATTGCTCTGGCTAGGACTTCCAGTATCATGTTGAAGAGAAGTGGTGAGAGTGGGCATCCGTGTCTTGTGCCTGTTTTCAGAGGGAATGCTTTCAATTTTTCCCCATTCAGTATTATATTGGCTGTGGGTTTGTTAAGGATGGCTTTTATTACATTAAGTATGTCACTTGTATGCTGATTTTGCTGAGGGTTTTAATCATAAAGCATACTTGCTTTTGTCTAATGCTTTTTCTGCATCTATTGAGATAATCATGTGATTTTGTTTTTAATTCTGTTTATGTGGTGTATCACATTTATTGACTTGCATATGTTAAACAATCCCTGCATCCCTGGTATGAAACCCACTTGATCGTGGTGGATTATCTTCTTGATATTTTGTTGCATTCAGTTAGCTGGTATTTTGTTAAGGATTTTAGCATTTATGTTCATCAAGGATATCAGTCTGTAGTTTTCTTTTTTGGTTATGTCCTTTCCTGATTTTGGTATTAGGGTGATGCTAGCTTCATAGGATGAATTAGGGAGGGTTCCTTCTTTCTCTCTCTGTGGAATAGTGTCAAAAGGATTGGCACCAATTCTTCTTTGAATGGCAGAATTCTGCTGTTAATCCATCTGATCCTGGACTTTTTGGTATTCTGTTGGTAATTTTTAAATTACCATTTCAATCTCACTGTTTGTTATTGGTCTGTTCAAGGTATCTAATTCTTCCTGATTTAAGCTAGGAGGGTTGTATTTTTCCAGGAATTTATCCATCTCTTCTAGATCTTCTAGTTTATGAGCATAAAGATGTTCATAGTAGCTTCAAATGATCTTTTGTATTTCAGTGATGTCAGTTGTAATATCTCCTGTTTCATTTCTTAGTGAGGTTATTTGGATTTTCTCTCTTCTTTTCTTGGTTAATCTCGTTAATGATCTATCAATTTCATTTATGTTTTCAAAAAAACCAGCTTTTGTTTCATTTATCTTTTGTACTGTTTTTGTTTGCTTGTTTCAGTCTCATTTAGTTCTGCTCTGACCTTGGTTATTTCCTTTCTTCTGCAGGGTTTGGGTTTGACTTGTTTTTGTTTCTCTAGTTCCTTGAGATGTGACCTTAGATCGTCTGTTTGTTATCTTTCAGACTTTTCAAAGTAGGCATTTAGGGCTATGAACTTTCCTCTTAGCACTGCCTTAGCTGTATCCTAGAGGTTTTGATAGATTGTGTCATTATTGTCATTCAGTTTGAAGAATTTTTTCAATTTCAATCTTGATTTCGTTTTTGACACAGTGCTGTTTCAGAAGCAGGTTATTTAATTTCCATGTATTTGCATGGAAATTTCCTTTTAGAGTTGATTTCCAGTTTTATTCCACTGTGGTCTGAGAGAGTGTTTGATACACTTTTAATTTTCATAAATTTATTAATGCTTGTTTTATGGCCTATCATGTGGTCTATCTTGGAGAAAGTTCCATGTGCTGTTGAATAGAATATGCATTCTCTAGTTGTTGGATAAAATGTTTGTATATATCTGTTACATCCATTTCTTCCAAGGTATAGTTTAAATCCATTGTTTCTTTGTTGACTTTCTGTCTTGATGACCTGTCTAGTGCTGTCAGTGGAGTATTGAAGTCCCCTACTATTACTGTGTTGCTGTCTATCTCATTGCTTAGGTCTATTAGTAATTGTTTTATAAATTTGGGAACACCAGTGTTAGGTGCATATATGTTTAGGATTGTGATATTTTCAGGTTGCACAAGGCCTTTGGACACTATATACTGTCCCTTTTTGTCTCTTTTAACTGCTGTTGCTTTAAAATTTGTTTTGTCTGATATAAGAATATCTACCCCTGCTTGCTTTTGGTGTCCCTTTGTATGAAATACCTTTTTCCATCCCTTTACTTTAAGTTTATGTGAGTCCTTATGTGTTAGGTGAGTCTCCTGAAGGCAGCAGATAGTTGGTTGGTGAGTTGTTTTTTTTTTTTTAATTTTATTTTTTATTGCATTTTAGGTTTTGGGGTACATGTGAAGAACATGCAAGATGGTTGCATAGGTACACACATGGCAGTGTGATTTGCTGCCTTCTTCCCCATCACCTACATCTGGCATTTCTCCCCATGCTATCTCTCCCTGACTCCCCACCCCCTGCTGTCCCTCCGCTATTTCCCCCCGACAGAACCCAGTGTGTGATGCTCCCCTCCCTGTGTCCATGTGTTCTCATTGTTCAACACCTGCCTGTAAGTGAGAACATGTGGTGTTTGATTTTCTGTTCTTGTGTCAGTTTGCTGAGAATGATGGTTTCCAGGTCCATCCATGTCCCTGTGGTTCTGTATCTTTTAAGAGAGTATTTAGGCCATTTACGTTCAATGTTAGTATTGAAATGTGAGCTACCATTGCTTTCATTGTGATCTTTGTGCCTGTGTACTTTGGTTTTGTTTTTTGTTTTTGCTTTTAATGTGTATTTTTGTTTTGTAGGTCCTGTGTGATGCTTAAAGAGGTTTTGTCTTGATGTGTTTCCAAGATTTGTTTCAAGATTTAGAGCTCTTTTTAGGAGTTCTTGTAGTGGTGGTTTGGAAATGGTGAATTCCCTCAGCATTTGTTTTTCTGAAAAACAACTGTATCTTTCCTTTATATATGATGCTTAGTTTCATGGGATGCAAAATCCTTGGCTGATAATTGTTTTGTTTGAGGAGGCTGAAGATAGGTCCCCAATCCCTTCTAGCTTGTAGAACCTCTGCTGAGAAATCTGTTGTTAATCTAATAGGTTTTCTTTTACAGGTTACCTGGTGCTTCCGTCTCACAGCTCTTAAGATTCTTTCCTTTGTCTTAACTTTGGATAACCCAATGACAGTGTGCCTAGGTGACGATCTTTTTGTGATGAATTTCCAGGTGTTCTTTGTGCTTCTTGTATTTGGGTGTCTAAGTCTCTCACAAGGCCAGGGAATTTTTCCTCAATTATTCCCCTAAATACGTTTTCCAGGCTTTTAGAATTCTTCTTCCTCAGGAACAATGATTATTCTTAGGTTTGGTCATTTAACATAATCCCAGACTTCTTGGAGGCATTGTTCATATTTTCTTATTCTTTTTTCTTTGTCATTGTTGGACTGGGTTAATTCAAAGACCTTGTCTTTGAGCTCTGAATTTCTTTCTTTTACTTGTTCAATTCTGTTGCTGAGGCTTTCCAGAACATTTTGCATTTCTAAAAGTGTGTCCAAAGTTTCCTGAATTTTTTATTATTTTTTCTTTAAGCTCTCTATTTCCATGAATATTTCTTCCTTCACTTCTTGTATCATTTTTTGGATTTCCTTGCATTGGGCTTTGCCTTTTTCTGGTCCCTCCCTGATTAGCTTAGTAACTAACTTCCTGAATTCTTTTTCGGTAAATCAAGGATTTCTTCTCGGTTTGTATCCATCACTGGTGAGCTAGTGTGATTTTTAGGGAGTATTGAAGAGCCTTGTTTTGTCATGTTACCAGGGTTAATTTTCCAGTTCCTTCTCATTTGGGTAGGCTCTGTCAGAGGGAAGGTCTAGGGCTGAAGGCTGTTGTTCAGATTCTTTTGTCCCACAGGGTGTTCCCTTGATGTAGCACCCTCCCCCTCTCCCTGTGGGTGTGACTTCCTGTGAGCCAAACTGCATAATTGTTGTCTCTCTTCTAGGTCTAGCCACCCAGTAAGTTTACCAGGCTCTGGGCTGGTATCGGGCCTTGTCTGCACAGAGTCCTGTGATGTGAACCATCTATGGGTCTCTCAGCCATGGATACCAGTGCCTGTTCCGGTGGAGGTGGCAGAGGGTGCAATGGACTCTGTGAGGGTCCATAGTGTAAGGTCTGTTCTCGTCGAGTCTAAGATGAAGAAACTGAGGCCAGCACGAAAATAATCCAATGCAAAGGGTTTTATTCAGGCTCCCGGGTGAGGTTCTGCGGTCCGACAGGAAGGGCTGGAGAAGTCACCTGGACTCCTCTCAGAGGTGGGGTTTTATAGGGAGTGGAGGTGTTTGATTGGTTGTGCTTAAGGTGAGTGGGACAAAATGGCGGGGAGTCGGGCCCGGATGGAACAAAATGGCAGGGAGTGGGGTCTAGACAGGACAAAATGGTAGGCAGGAAGACAAAATGGCAGGCACAGTGTGGGGCCTGGATTGGACAAAATGGTATTAGGTAGGTCCTGGCGGGGCTTTTTTTCCCAGGCTCCAGGGAGGGCGGGGGTGTGTGCGAGCTCCCGGCAAGGGAGGGAGGTGTGTCTGAGCTCCCGGTGAGGGGAGGGGGTGTGTCCGAGCTCCCCTTGGGGGAGGGGGGTGTGTCCAAGGTCTCCACAAGGGAGGTGGGTGTGTCCGAGCTCCCCGCAGGGGAGGGGGGTGTGTCCAAGGTCTCGGCGACGCAAGCAGCCTTACACATAGCTTTGGTGGTTTAATGCTCTACTTTTGTGCTGGTTGGCCTCCTACCAGGAGGTGATGCTTTCCAGAAAGCATCAGCTGTAGTAGTGTGGAGAGGGACCACTGGTGGGTGGGGCTCTAGAACTCCTAAGATTTTATGTCTTTTGTCTCCACTACCAGGGTGGATAGGGAAGGACCATCACGTAGGGGCAGGACTAGGCATGTCTGAGCTCAGATTCTCCTTGGGCGGCTCTTGCTGCAGCTGCTATGGGGAGCATGAGGTGAGATTCCCAGGTCACTAGGACGATTATGGTTCCCTCTGCTGAGTCGTGCAGGTTTTCAAGGAAGTGAGGGAAAGCCAGTAGTCACAGGCCTCACCCAGCTCCCACGCAAACCAAAGAGCTGGTCTCATTCCCACCATGACCCCCCAACAGCCCTAAGTCTGTTTTTTAGGTGAGGGTGAGATGGGCTTGAAAACTTGCCCGAGGCTACCTGCCTCCCAGCTGTGAGAGAAAAGGGCTTTAGTTTTTCCCCCACCCCACCTGTGAAGTCTGCACGCCCAATTCACGCTTTCCTCTGAGTTCTGACCAAGAAGCTTCTCGAGGGGTTCAAATTGTTACAAAGTTCAGCTAGAGAACTCCTTCTCTCTGTGGAGTTTTACCCCCTGCTCCTCAGGCCACCCTCCCGCTGGATCCCTGTGGTGCCAGGCAGGAATGGGCTGCTTGGGGACCCAGAGAGCTCCCAGGGCCCTTATTCTGCTTCCTCTACCCCTGTATTTCACTGGGCTCTCTAACTTGACTCAGCTGCAAGTAAAGTCAGAAACTTCTCCCACAAACAGAGCTTCAGCTTCTCCAGTGGGACTGTGTGTCTGGAAGAGGAGGATCTCTCCCTCTCCCACTTCCACGGTTGGGGCACTCACACTATTTGGAGTGTCTCCTGGTCCTGCAGGAGGAATCCGCTTCCATCAGAGGGTCTGTGGGTCCTTTCAGGATTGCTGGTTTGTTCTTGCAGTCGATCTAAAGCTAAAATTCACAATGCGAGTCTCTGCGTGCTGCTCTCCCTGAAGATGCAATTTAGTCCTGTCTCCCGTCTGTCAGGATCTCAGCCATTTTCTCATATATTTATTGGATGCTTGCATGCCATCTTTTGAGAAATGTCTCTTCAGATCACTGCCCATTTTTAAACAGGATTGTTTGTTTTTTGCTGTTGAAATGTTTCACTTCCTTATATATTTTGAATATTAATACCCTGTCAAAGGAATGATTTGTAAGTATCATCTGTGGGTCGTCTTTCCATTCTGTTGAGTGTTTCCTTTGTTGTACAGAAGTTTTTAGTTTGATGTAATCTTCATTTGTTTATTTTTGCTTTGATTGCCTGTGCTTTTGAGGTCTTATTCATAAAATCTTTTCCCAAACTAATGTCCTGAAGCATTTCTCTTATGTTTTCTTCCAGTAGTTTTAGCTTCAGATCTTACATTTCAAGGTGTTCTTATAAGGTGAGAGATAGGGGTCTGGCTTCATTCTTCCGCACATAAATTGTAGTCTACACTGGGCCGACAATGGTGCTGCTGCTGCATGTAAGCCTGGATTTCTTGGTAAAAGTTTCCAAAGTCTTACTGTTTGGCAAACCTGCAAGATTTATATTAGATAGGCTTGAGACCTAGGCACATCTGTGAGCTTAAAATAAAACAGTCTTCCCCTTGTGCCAAAGAACTGAACTCAGAAAGTCAATAGCAAAGTCTTGGTTATCAGCGGGACTGTAATCTGTGCTTTATCTAACTTTAATTCTGGGCTAACTTCGGACCGCTCTCTCCATCTTTCAGCCAGAAAGCACCAAGGGAATGAAGCCCAACTTCACAGTTTATCTAAGCAAAATATAACTGAGAAAGCAAACCTGCAAAAGAAAAAAATTAAAACTCGAAACAAAAATCAATTCCCTCTACTCCCTATGCACGATACCTGTGGAGCCAAAAACAAAGACTTTCAGGTGATCTGTTTTACTCCTGTGCATGTGGAGAATTGACTGTACCACGTTTTAACACTACAGTCTCCAGATCATTGCTGGTGACCATAAAGCTGTGCTTTTCTGTGGGTCTGAGGAGAGCATGGGTTGGTGAGTTGCCAGACTTTTACTGCCATAACCCAGCCATGTGCTACCAAGCCAGAGCCAACAAGGGTGTCTGAAAAATGTGCAAAAGTGCGTGCTCGTTGACTGCCTGGAACAGGCTCTGCATAACGTAAAAGAACAAGACAGTTTCCTACCAGAATCCAGCCCCAGTTAAAGGAAACCGGGGGAATAATTTCTGCTGCCCTTTTTGATCCTGCTAAGGTGAGATGCAGTTGCTGGTCATTCTGCTTTCAACTCAAGTGCATCCTTGATCCTGAGGTCTTGGAGCAATCTGGCTCTCAATAATTAAATATCTATTAATAAAAGACATAACACATCATGATATATAATAGAATTTAAAATATAATAGATAAAGTTATTACACAGCTCTACCTAATATTACATAGCATGTACTATTGCTGCTTATGCCAATTTTCACAAATGCAGTAAAATACAACGATATTATATATGTTATATACATGATATAATATATTTTCATATACATATACATATGACATATAACAGGATTATTATATGGCATGCAATTACACTATATATCAAATAATATATAATTATTATATAATATACAATTATTTTATGTATCATATAATGGATATTATTGCATTACTATGACTGTTGGTGCTGCTGAGTGACAGAGCTCAGCCGTCAGCCCTCTCCAGGAATTGCTCTTGGCAGCTACCTCACTCAAGGTTCCTGCCATTTTCCTAGGGACAGCTTGTGTCCAAATGACTAGTTGATGTGGAGTGTTCAGGCTTGATCCCCTTATCCCAATTTGGGGTAACTCCACAAGACATTCCAGCTTTCCTGTGGGGCTCCCTGTGGGGTGAGCTGAGATCTTCGTCTTCCACGCAACCCTGCTCCTTTCCCTCCCTTCATAGGTGGTCCGCCCAGCAGCACTCTCTAAGGAGCTTCTGAGAGCTCCTTTTATGAGGGCCCACTTCCTGGGGACCTGATTGGCAGCTGTTGGTCTCAGGATTGTCTGGGGAAGCAATGCCAAGTGGGATCCCAGTGCTGCACCCCCACCACTGGCAGTGGGAACCCGTCTCTAGTTGTAGGTTGGCTCTGGAGCAGAGCAGCAGTGATGAAACTCAGGCTGGAGGTGACAGGGATGTCACAGTGACAGAAAGAAGGTACCAAAGGGCACACTCGATCACGTGTTGGAGATATATGGAGGAACTAAAAAATTACAAGGTCAGTGGAATGGAAAGACTGTTGCTAGAGGTGGCAGGTTCTTCAGAAAACAAGATGAAAGGCCAGGAAAACTCATGCAGCAGTGAATGGCTGGGCCTGAGAGCCAAAGTCCGCCTTGGTAAAATAGGAGAGACTCCCATGTCCTGCAGCCAATGGGCTACAGAGGTGAGTGCCAGGCTCGGACTCAACATCAGAAAGACCAGAGAAAGCTGAACTCTCAACCTAGGCAGGGCTGCTAAGCCAGGGTCAGAGACCTGCAGGGGGAGGAGTGGGACTTTAAGTCCTTGGTTGGGGACATTTGGGAAGAGGCACTTGGAGGTTTTGAATCCCTGGATTCCTTTGAACGCTCTGGTTGCCGGACGCAATCCACTTCCCCCTGTTCGAGGTGTGTACCTTCCCCTTGTGCAGTCGGTGCAGAGGCCTCTCCTTATGAGACAATGAAGGCCTGCTCTGGATCTACCCTGAGTCTCCCTCTGCACCTGGACCACTCACTAGGGTTAAGTCACAGCCTAATTTGCTGGAAGTGTGCTGGCCTAGGGGAGCAGGTTAGGGCCTACACTGAAGACAGCTGCCGGACCCAGCCAGTGTGAGCTGGCAGGGATTGGGAGAGTACAGATGGGACTGGATGCTGAGAAGGCTGGAGCAAAGTTAGATGAGGAGGACTGTATGAATACACGGGAATGATCCCTGACTCAAAACTTGACCTTGAGATGGTGTTGCACACCAGTGATGGTCCACGTCCGGTGAGGTAGAAAGACCCAAACTGCCACAGCACATGGTAGAAGAAAGGATCAAAGGCTCAGGAAATGGGCCTGCTAGAGCAGCCACATTAGGCAAGGGCAGAAAACCCACCCGATGACCACATTCTGCAGGAGGGACTCGAGGAGTCTCTGTTTAGGATAGCATTGAGGAATGCCAGGGTGAGGGCACCAGCCTCCTGGAGAAGCTCGGTGGCAGTCCCTCCTATCAGGCCAGGGATAACCCCAGCAGGGCTGTCCCAAAACTGGGCTCCCTGATGACACTGGTGAGAAGGCCCCTGGAATAGCAGAGGCTAGGTGAGAGGGCTTCAGCATCAATTATCCTGGGGAATGGCAAGACTGGAGGCAGCCAGAGGCCTGCCCTGTAGATAGCCATGGTGATAACAGAGGCAAGATCCCTAAGGCAAGAAAGATGGGCAGCCAGCAAGAGCACTGATTGCTCAAACCAGACCAACGGACATCAAGGGTGGATGAGCAGGAGGCTGAGGACAGCGATCCCCATAGAAAGTCAAGATCTGGCTGGGCTCAAGTGGCTCATACCTGTAATACCAGCACTTTGGGAGGCGGAGGCAGGAGGATTGCTTGAGGCCAGGAGTTCGAGACCAGCCTGGGCAACATAGTAAGACCCAATCTCTACAAAAAATGTTAAAAATTAGCCAAGTGTGGTGGCACACACCTGCAGTTCCAGCTACTTGGGAGGCTGAGGTGGGAGGATTACTTGAGCCCAAGAGTTTGAGGCTGTAGTGAGCCACAATTGTACCACTGCACTCCAGCCTGGGCAACAGAGTGTGGCCCTGACTCAAAAAAAGAAAAAAAAAAAGAGGCTGAGCACAGTGGCTTATACCTGTAATCCTAGCACTTTGGGAGGCCAAGGTGGGTGGATCACTTCAGGTCAGGAGTTTGAGACCAGCCTGGCCAACATGGTGAAACCCTGCGTCTACTAAAAACACAAAAATTATCTCGGCATGGTGGCACACCATAGTCCCAGCTACTCAGCAGGCTGAGGCAGGAGAATCGCTTGAACCCAGGAGGCAGGGGTTGTGGTTAGCGGAGATTGCACCACTGCACTCCAGCCTGGGAGACAGGGTGAGGCTCCATTTCAGAAAAAAAAAGAATAGTCAAAATCCCTTGCCTGGTTTCTAGCCTTGCACTCCTTGACTGCAGCAGGGCCAGAGCAACAGGAAGAAGACCTACAACACCGTGACAAGCATGTATAATCATTTCCTGTCCTTCTGTAAAGGGACCTATGGATGTTCACTCAGACAACTGATCACTGGGAAAATGGGAATGACCAAACATTTTGAGTCACCCAGCCTGTGCCTCGGCCAATGCTTGAAGACTTCCTGAGGATTCCCGTACACAAACCCCCATGTCAGAGTCAGCCTCCTGAGAACTCGGCCGAAGCAGTGCTCATCTTCCTGTCTTCCAGAATCAGCCTTAACGGAAATAATCAACTTTGTCCTTGCTCATCTTCATGAGTTTATGCGGTAACAACATTTAACAATTACTGTGTGTTTGCTGGCCACACGGTGCTGAGCCCCGGGCACAAGAAAGAGAAGACGGGCTTAGGTCCAGGGCCCGTACAGAAGACCCAAATCGATGTTAATACCCAGGGATCATACAGAAGACCCAAACCAATGTTAATACCCAGGGATCCCAAATGTCGTTAGCAATTTTTCACTGCCATCTTCCAAGACCTGTCTTGCTCTTCTGAGGAGTGACTGGTGGATGACATGGAGATTTGATTAAGGACTGGTAGCCCCACTGCTGCCTTGATAGAGCGGGACATGTGGAGATCAGGCAATAAATGGAGTCCTGGCCCAAGTCTGGGCCACAGGAGTCCACAGGACCCACAGACCCACCCAGCAGCCATTTTCACTGTCCCTGAATGTATAATTGGCATGGACATATTTGATAACAACATGGCACAACTCTCATGGTGGTTCTTGAGCCTGTGCATCAGCTATCAGGGCAGGGAAAGCCAAACTGAAACCTCAGAAACTGCCCGTGCCCCAGTGAAGGGAGTAAGTCAGAAACGATATTGCATTTGGGAGGATGGCAGAGATGAGTGCCACCCTTAGAAACCTAAAGGGCTTGAAGTTAACAGTCTTCGATCAAATCTCCATGTCATCCGCCAGTCACTCCCTAGAAGAGCAAGCCAGGTTTGGAAGATGGCAGTAGACAACTGCAAACCCTGCCAAGACACCACCCAAGTGCAGCTGCAGTGCCAGATGTGGCATCTTACAGAAGCAGATTAACAGTATAGCCACTGATCCTCCTTCCATGCCTAAAGAAGGGTTAGAAACAACCCACATTCCTGTGGACCAGACAAGCGTAAACAAGTACAGTTCTGCCACAGAGCCGTGATGGGTCTTCTACCTTCTATGATCATATCGTCTGGGGAGACCTGGACATTGGCCACCTGCAGAAACTCACGCTGGCCCACTGTGCTGATGACTTCCTGCTAATTAGAGCAGATAAGCAAGATATGACAAGTATACTGGATGCTATAGTAAGACCCACGCACTCTATGAGGTGGGAGAGAAATTCCATAATAATTTAGGGGCCACCCACACCAATAAAAGTTGTAAGATTCAGCAGTCTGGGGATGCCAGAACATCCCTCCAAAGTTAAAGACACATTGTTGCTTCTTATACCTCCCGCCATGAAGAAGAAGGCATAGCGCCTGAGAGCAGCAGAGACAGCATCCTTCATACCCAGCCATATAGTAGTATGGTGTTTCCAAGGACCACTGTAACCAATCACCACAAACAGGGTGCCTTAAGACAACAGACACCTGGGCTGGGCACGGTGGCTCGCCCTGTAATCCCAGCACTTTGGGAGGCCGAGGCAGGTGGATCACGAGGTCAGGAGTTCAAGACCAGCCTGGCCAACATGGTGAGACCCTGTCTCTACTAAAAATACAAAAATTAGTCAGGTGTGGTGGCGGGTACCTATAATCCCAGCTATGCAGGAGGCTGAGGCAGGAGAATTGCTTGAACCTGGGTGGCAGAGGTTGCAGTGATCCAAGATCCCACCATTGCACTCCAGCCTGGGCGACAGAGTGAGATTCTGTCTCAAAAAAAAAAAAAACCAAGACAACAGACACCTGTTCTCTCCTGGTTGTGGTGGCCATAAGTCTGAAACCAAGGTGTTGGCAAGGTCATTGATCTCTCCAAATGCTCTAGGGAAAGATCCTTCCATTCAGCTTCTAGAGGCTCCTGGCATTTCTTGGTTTGTAGAAGCAGCACTCCAGTCTCTGCCCCCATCTTCATGTGACCTTTTCCTTGTATATTTCTGTACATTTTAGATTTCCCCTTCCTTTTTCTTATCAGGGCATTTGTCATTATATTAGCACCCACCCTGCATCCTGAATGATCTCATCTCAAGATTCATAATTGAATGACATCTGTAAAGACTATTTTAAGGTCATATTCACAGGTACTAGAGATTAGGACTTGGATACCTCTTTTGCATGGAGGGGACAGTTTAATCCATTATACCAGGGAAAGCAAAGGGACATCAGCTTTGAGTGGGGTGAGAGCAAGCTAACCTTGCAGACTGTGGTGTGGGGGTATTTGTAGGGAAAGACGTTACCATGTAATATATGACAAGCCCCAATAGGAGAAATCCAACACAGTTCCAAGGACTTTAGACCAGGGCCATGCCAGCCAAAGAAGAGAATTATACGCTTCATGGAAAACAACTCCCAGTAAGCTAGTAGACCCTGGTAGAGTGCCAAAGTTGTGCCACCAGGTGACCCTAAAGCCAGAACTGCCCATCAGAGCCGAATTCTATCAGATCTCCCAGGCTGTAAGGTCGGATGGGCCCAGCCAAGTCATTCATCGTAACAAGAGTGTGCAAGGCTGGAGGGCATGGGTGAACCACGTGGGCAGGTGCCCAGACCCCAGGCTGCCCACTGGGTGGCAGTAGTGACTCTCCGTCAAGCACCTCTAGAGCCTCATCAGGAGGGGGATCTCCTGCCCAGCTCAGGAAGGAGGAGCAAAGCCGAGATATGATCACATGGTGCATTAGTGCGAACCAGAATCAGACTGCAACTGCTCTACAGCCCGTCTCAGGGCTGGCATCGAGAGACGGTGCCACTAGGTGAGCCACCAAGGCCAGTGAAGGTGCCCGCCAAGCGTGAGGAACCCGTTGTTGCTCCCTGGGGCAGCCAGGGCTGTGCTTTGTCCTCTTACACAATTCTTCCCAGGAAATCAAGCCCACCAGACTCATAGAAATACTACCCTCAGATGTCTGGGAAGAAGTAAGGCTCAGCCATTATCTAGCCAAGGCTTGCCCTTGGCTGATGACATTCGGGGCTGGTGGTCCTTTGTCGTGGAGGGCCGGCTGTGAATTGGAGGGTGCTTAGCAGCCTCTTGGGCCTCTACCCACTGGAAGCCCTCCCTGAGTCATGACAACCCAAAATACCCACAGACATTGCCAGACGTCCCCGGGAAGCAGAATCACCCCGGCTGAGAACCACTGCATCAGGCTGGAGGGCCACCTAGCTGGGGAGCACATCCTCTTCCTGGCAGCCTGCATCTAGTCACCTAGCCGCAGCCACCACGAGGGCCCGCCGGCCTGCACGGGGACCCAGGCACTCTCGGTGTAACTGCGTCACCCAGCCTGTGCCTCGGCCAACGCTTGAAGACTTCCTGAGGATTCCTGTACACAAACCCCCATGTCAGAGTCAGCCTCCTGAGAACTCGGCTGGAAGCAGTGCTCATCTTCCTGTCTTCCAGAATCAGCCTTAATGGAAATAACCAACTTCATCCTTGCTCATTTTCATGAGTTTATTTAGAAACATTTAACAATTACTGTGTGTTTGCTGGCCACACGGTGCTGGGCCTGGGACACAACAAAGGCAAGACGGGCTTAGGTCCAGGGTCAGCTGCTTGATTTGCAGGGTCCTTAAAAAACTGCTAAGAATTTCAAGATAGGCCAAGCATGGTGGCTTACACCTGTAATCCCAGCACTTTGGAAGCCTGAGGCGGGTGGATCACCTGAGGTCAGGAGTTGGAGAGCAGCCTGGCCAATATGGTGAAACCCCATCTCTACTAAAAATGCAAAAATCAGCCAGCTGTGGTGGTAGGTACCTGTAATCCCAGCTACTCAGGAGGCTGAGGCAGGAGAATCACTTGAACCCGAAAGGCAGAGGTTGCAGTGAGCCGAGGTCATACCACTACACTCGAGCCTGGGGGACAGAGCAAGACTGGGTCTCAAAAAAAAAAAATTCAGGACAGCAACATCAGAGCCTTAAACCCAGTGTGGATCCCTTCTGAGAGGGGACCCCGTGCGACTGCACAGATTCTTTGCCCATGATGCTGGCCTGAATAGGTCATGTTTTCATGAGACGAGTAAACCATTAATTACATACCCAGTTGCTTTATTGCAACTGTGAAAAGTGTCATGTTGGAGAGATGCCGGCTCCATGCAAGCTAGTAAGAGAGTCACACCCTTATGGGTTGGGGCAGGGGGTTGTGGGAGAGAGAGGGACTAGGGACTGTGGAGACCACAGTCCCTCACCCCAATTCCTCATCACCTGATCTGCCTGCCTGACAATTAGCAAGCAGTGTTTTCTTCTTTGAGACCACGCAGTCTCTCCAGTCCAAGAAAATGGACCACAGACATGTGGCTTCCTCTAGATGTTATACAACACTTCCTCCACGTAGAAACAGCTCCGGGACCAAAAATCATTAAAAGAAAAAAAATGCTGTTAAAATAAAGTGAATGGAAATATAAGGAGGTCCTTTACTGCTTTAAGAAAATAAAGCCAGATCCAAAATATTCTGAGACACACATTAGAGAATTAGAGGGGATCAGAAAAGTCCACAAAAGGACCAGTTAGACGTCACGTTCGGAAACTGATTTAATTCTACACTCACAGCAAGGAGACCACAGTTCTGTTTTCAGTACTCTCTCCTTTTTTTCTTTTTTCACACAGAGTCTTGCTCTGTTGCCAGGCTGGAGGGCAGTGGCGCAATCTGGGCTCACCGCAACCTCCACCTCCCAGGTTCAAGTGATTCTCCTGCCTCAACCTCCTGAGTAGCTGGGATTATAGGCATGCGCCACCACACCCAGCTAATTTTTGTATTTTTAGTAGAGATGGGTTTCACCATGTTGGCCAGGATGGTCTCAACCTCCTGACCCTATGATCTGCCCGCCTTGGCCTCTCAAAGTGCTGGGATTACAGGCATGAGCCACCTCCCCTGGCCCTCAGCCCTCAGCACTCTCTTCTAGTTCAGAGAAAGTCACTTCACCTTTCTGTTCTTTGTCTGAATAAGAAAAAAAAAAGTAGGTCTGTCATTTTGGATTTCATGAGTATTATAATATTAGGATGATTCTTTGAGGATACTTTGAGCTAGCTCTTGTAGAAGCACAAACTCTATTTATTCAAAGAGAAGGCAACCTAAGTTTAGTGTCCACTGCCCGACCACACATAACCATGGTATATGTGTCGGCAGTCACCGGATCTTCTTCAGTGCCTACGCCCTCCCTTTGGACAGGGCCTATCTGAGCCAGGTGCTGGGGAGAGGAGCCAGCTTTTGGTGGCATCTCTGTCTGAAGGCCTCATCCACGGGTAGGATTGGTCCTGGCATTTATTTTTGTCTTCTCTTAAGTGGAACTATTTTTTTTTTTTCTGAGATGGAGTTTTGCTTTTGTTGCCCAGGCTGAAGTGCAGTGGCACGATCTTGGCTCACTACAACCTCCATCTCCCAGGTTCAAGCGATCCTCCTGCTTCAGCCTCCCGAGTAGCTGGGATTACAGGCATGCACCACCATGCCCAGCTAATTTTGTATTTTTAATAGAGATGGGGTTTCGCCATGTTGGACAGGCTGGTTTCTGTCTGGTGGAGGACCTTTGGGCACCACCCCCCCCAGCCACGAGTGAGATAAGGGACTGGGGGGGGGGGATGTCTGCCGGGAATCGGGCCGAGCCAAGGCGGAAGATAAGGGACCCTTCTTGCGAGGGAGGAGGGGCTTTCCTCATCTGGAAGTTAGGCACTTTCCATGTGGCTGGGGGGGGCGGTGCCCAAAGGTCCTCCACCAGACACTTTCGAACTCCTGACCTCAAGAGATCCACCCGCCTCGGCCTCCCAAAGTGCTGGGATTACAGGTGTGAGCCACCGAAGTGGAACAATTTTAAGCCATCCTTTTGTCCTTGTGATCATTTTTACCTGTCTTATAGACCTGTGCAGCCACACAGACACACAGCAGCAACGGAGGCATGGGCGGCATGACCACCTCAGGAGCGTGGCAGTGTGTGGCTGACCGCAGGGCCCCCTGCAGATGGGTCTGCCCCTCACTGCTCCTGCCCTGTGTCCAGCTCCAGCGCTGTTCGACCTCCCCACACTCATCGTCACACCCATGTCTTCTGTGTGTGGCGCATGAGGCAACAAAGTCACGGCAGGGTAGCGTCTGTCATTTTGGATTTCATGAGTAAAACTACGAAAGGGGAAAACTACAAAAAGGAAGGTTCTTTGATGTTTCAGTGACACAAAATAACTTTGCAGGATTGAGAGGCTCACAGTTTCACGTTAGAAGGGGTGGGAATAAGCTTCCTGGAGACTGAACTCCTTAAAATCATAAGACAAAGTGTGTGCACCTGCATGGGTGGGTGTATGGGTTTCTTCTAAGCAGAGAGTCTTTAGTATTTACCAAATTTTAGCCCAGAAGTGCCCAGACACTGCTTCTGCAGCGTCTCTACTGAGTGGTCTTGCAGAGGAGAAATAATAGCCTCCTGCGGGGCCACCCTACGTTAGTCAGGGCGTTCTAGAGAAACAGAAGCGAGGGGATTGCTTATGCACGCTCTCTGTCTAATCTATCTATCCAGTGAGAAAGAAATTTTATTTTAAGGAATTGGCTCATACAGTTGTGGAGCCTTGCAAGTGTGAAGTCTGTCGGGCAGGCCATCAGGCTGACAATTCAGTAAGGAGATTGATGTTGCGGTGTTCAGACTGAATTCCTTCTTCCAGAAACCTCATTTCCTCATCAGTCCTTCAGCTGATTGGATCAGGCCCGCCCATAGCATGGAGGGTCATCTGCTTTATCCAGAAAGTCTACTGACTCAAACGTGAATCACATCTAACCAATGCTTTCACAGCAACATCCAGGCTGGTATTGACCAAAAACTGGGCACCACAGCCTGGCCGAGTTGACACATATGATTCACATTGTACTTCTCCAGCTTGGGAAAGCTCTGGATTTTCTTAATTGCAGTGAATAATTCCTACTATGATATCCCCAGTTGATAGTTTGAAAGCTTCTTTAATTGGCTGACGGTTCGGACGCTTGCCCAAGATTATGGCTTTCTTTCTCATATGGCCACATCCCAGCAAGTCAGCAGTCACTTCTGGTGAATGATTTGATGAGCATGAAAAGGCAGACCTACCCCCACCCCGCCCCCACTCCCCCGAAAAATATTTGTTCTTTTCTCTTCCAGAAACCTTAACATACTGCATCACTCACTTTGGGGGTTAAATCATGAACCACCGAAGTCCAAGCTGGTGGACGTTACCCTGGCAATGTGGGGGAGGAGGTGAAGCTGGTTTTCAGAGCCAGTGGTAGTCATTGGGGCTGCTGTTCTCACTTCCAGTGCATGGTAGGTTTGTGCCTCACCCTCTGTGAGTTAACTATGGCCACAGGCCTGCTTTGGCAATGGCGGTGAGGATGTGGTGTGTGCTGCTTCTGGGTGGAAGCTGTGAGTGTCAGGCCACTGTTCCTTACACCCTGTCCACGTCCCATGATAATTGTGGGAGCCTCTTCCGTCTGGGACCCTGGGGGACTTTTATGAGCACAGCCTCCCTGTAATCCAGACAAGAAATGGAGCATGAGTGAGAAAATGTGCTTGTTACTGCAGCATAACCTGAGCCATCCTGGCTACATCAAGCCACGCATGACTTTCACAGCATACACCTCCCCATCTTCATTGTGAGCAATTGAGACACAGAGCTGAGCTACTAGAAGCCTCTGGCTTTTCAGGTTTCTCAACACCACAGGGTTGCATCCCACTGAGGCCTGGAGAGATGTCTCACCTTCTTCCCTCGTTCTTCTTCATGTTAGCCATGTCCTCTATTGCCATGGTCTGAAGGTTTAAGTGCCCCAGGATTCGCCTGTTGAAATCCTAACCTCCAAGGTGATGGTCTTAGAAGGTGGGGCCTTTGGGAGGTGATTAGAATGGAGCCCTCACGATGGGATTAGTGCCATTACCAAGAGATCCCAGAGAACTCTATCTCTCTTTCTGCATATGAGGATACAACAAGAAGATGGCCATGTGCAAACTAGAAAGAGGGCCCTCACCAGGTTCAGGATCGGTCAGCACCTCGATCTTGGATCTCTCAGCCTCCAGCACTGTGAGAAATAAATTCCTCTTGTCTATAAGCCACTCATTCTATGGTAATTCTACAGCAGCCTGAGTGGACTGAGATGTCCATGAACACAGATGCAGAAATAAGCCTTCACATTTTGAAAATTATATCATGAAAAAGAATTATGTATAACTCTATGGTAATAAAATGGGAAATTGAAATGCAATTGAATTGAGAAGAAAGAAATATAGAAAATTAGAACAGACCAATACCATGGAAGAAATTGAGAAGAGATGTCAAATAAATCGCTTCAAAAAGTTCTATAAACCACTTTTTTTCAATGGGCAGGTTCTTTTTAGCTTTCAGGGAATAATAATGAATAATTTTAGGACAAGTAGAAATAAGAAAGTCACATCAGGTAATTTTACTGACAAAAGGAGCAAAAAAGAAAAGAACCTACAAGTAAATCTCAACTTTGAATATCAATGCATAAAGTCACATTTAAGTAGAGTTTGTTCTAGAAATTAAGGCTGATTAATAGTAGTAAATTGATCTGTGTCTTTGTTCAAAGCAGCTGAACACAGGATGTCCCCATTAAGGGTCTTAGTAGATAGACTATAGGCATTTGGTAAAACACAACATCCATTTAGAATGAAATGTTCAGAAAGCCAAAACTGGATACTTCTTTAATGTGATAAAGAATATTTCAAACCAACAGCCAACATCATACTTGATGGTGTAAGTTAGAAACAATTCCATCAAAGTTAAGAAGAGGAGACTCATGATGACCACTCCTATTTACTGTTGTCAAGAAGCAAAAGGGTGAAGAGAGAGGAGTAAGTATTAGTGAAGTGACAGAAAATTATCCTCAGGGTTAAAGAAATTCAAACTATTCACAGATACTAACAAATGAACATTGCCTAAAATATTTATAACTAGCAATTGTAGTGAGGCGTCTAGCTGCCGCAAAGAGTTATCAAAAACAAATATGCTGAAAATATTAAATAGAACTGCAAAGATGTTGACAATAGCTTTAAAAATATGAAATTTCTGCCGGGCATGGTGGCTCACGCCTATAATCCCAGCACGTTGGGAGGCTGAGGCCAGTGGATCACCTGAGGTCAAGAGTTCGAGACCAGCCTGACCAACATGGAGAAATCCCGTCTCTACTAAAAAATACAAAAATTGGCCAGGCATGGTGGCGCGATCGAGACTTTGTCTCAAAAACAAGCAAACAAATATATATATATGTACACACACACACACACACACACACACACATGCATACATATATGAAATATCTACAAATTAAACTTATTTTAAGAGGAAATGTAGAGGATGCATATTTAGAAAAAAGCCTTAAAAACTTTATTTTTAAATTAAATTTAATTTAATTTAGTTTTACGAGACTGAGTCTCACTTTGTCCCCCAGGCTGGAGTGCAGTGGTGGATTTCAGCTCAGTGCAACCTCCACCTCCCAGGTTCAAGCGATTCTCCTGCCTGAGCCTCCTGAGTAGCTGGGATTACAGGCATCCACCACCACGCCTGGGTAACTTTTGTATTTTTAGTAGAGATAGGGTTTCACCATGTTGGTCAGGCTGGTCTGGAACTCCTTACCTCAAGTGATCCACCTGCCTTGGCCTCGCTGGGATTACAGAAGTGAGTCACTGCACCTGGCTAAAAACTTTATTAAGAGGAAAAAAACAACGACAATGATTAAATGGAAGGGCAGATCATGTTGCTGAGTGGGAAGATATAGTACATCCATGTAAATTATCCTCAAATGAACATAAAGTGTTAATGCAATCTCAATTACAACTCCAGTATATTTTTTTAACTTTAAAAAATGATTATAAATTTCAACTTGAGGAATAACTTGAGAGGAATAACTAAGAAAAATTCATAATAATACCTGAAAATGATGATATGTATTTTTTTTTTCTTTTTTTTTTTTTTGAGGCGGAGTTTCTCTCGTTACCCAGGCTGGAGTGCAATGGCGCGATCTCGGCTCACCGCAACCTCCACCTCCTGGGTTCAGGCAATTCTCCTGCCTCAGCCTCCTGAGTAGCTGGGATTACAGGCACGCGCCACCATGCCCAGCTAATTTTTTGTATTAGTAGAGACGGGGTTTCACCATGTTGACCAGGATGGTCTCGATCTCTTGACCTCGTGATCCACCTACCTTGGCCTCCCAAAGTGCTGGAATTACAGGCGTGAGCCACCGCGCCCAGCCCGATGTGTATTTTTATTGTTACATATTAATGTGTATTTTGCTAGTTGAAACAGGTTTCTGTTAATGTAAAAAGAGGCACACCAGATTTAGAAAGACCATTTAAAATCCAGAAACAGGCACAAGTGCCTATCATTGTTTAATACAGGATAACTTTGGCGCTTCATATGAATGAGTAAAGGAAAGATTATTAAATGTACCAGGAAATCTACTTACTTATCTGGAAAAAATTAAGCTTTTTACCTTACTCCAAATATCAAAATAAATTTCAGATGGATTAAAGAGATAAAGTGTTAAAAATGAAACCTTACAAGTAGTAGAAGAAATTGAGGTAAATATTTATTTAATTTGGGTGTTTGGAAGGCCCTTTCTAAAACCAACACTGAAGTCAGGGATCGTAAACTAAATTACCAGTATCTCTGACTACATGTGATAAATTCTGTAAACCTCCTGAGCAAAATGAAATGTCACTTCACAAAGCAGAAAAATACCTGCCATATGTATTCCAGATACAGGACCAGTGCCCTTTAGATATAAAGAGCTCCTGCAGGCCAGTATGTAAAAGACAGATTCTTTGGCCAACAATTCACTTCCTGAAGTTCATCCCAAGGAAATAAGCCTGGAGGTGGCAACACAGAACTTGGCCTTGCAAACTCCCTGTGGAGTTGGTCAGAGACTCCACGTTTCTTAGGAGAAAGCTGCAGCAAGACCAGAGTGAGGGGGAGTCGGAGGTGCTGAAGATGGTCTACTGGAAGGGATCTTCTGGGGGCAACACTTCACATCTCCAGCTGCTGGAGAAAGGGGACACTGGGGAATTAAAAGAAGGCATTAGATAAATGGGGTGTCATACTAGGAGTGGTGTCAGAATCTAAGGACAAAGACCCCCGCTCTGGGGGCCCAATAAAAAATGACAATACTCAGCCAGAGTGGCATAAAAGACTGCAAAGAATCCTTGAAACAACCTTATGACTATGAGTAGTTAGTGTCATTTCTTTTGTTTTTGGTTTTTTTTTTTTGCAAGAGTCTCGCTCTGTCACCCAGGCTGGAGTGCAGTAGCATGATCTCAGCTCACTGCAACCTCCACCTCCCGGGTTCCAGCAATTCTCCCACCTCAGTCTCCCGAGTAACTCGGATTACAGACATGCACCACCATGCCTGAGTAATTTTTTTGTATTTTTAGTAGAGATGGGGTTTCACCATGTTGGCCAGGCTGGTCTCGAACTCCTGACCTCAAGTGATCCACCTGCCTGCCTTGGCCTCCCAAAGTGCTGGGCTTACAGGTATGAGCCACCGTGCCCAGCCAGTGTCACGTCTTTTTAAAACTCAAGAAAATGAAGCTGAGAAAGATGAAGTTACCCACGCTTCCATTCTTGAAAAGGAGGAAACGGATCAAGCCCACACTGTCTTCCAATTCTTTTCTCTCAATCTCTGTTCTTTCTTGGACGCCTTAACAAATGTTCCTGCTGCTTCTTTTCTTACCGGCTCCCAGTAGAAGGAGGTATTTTTGTGAGAAACATTGGTGTGAACTGCCTATAAACCAAGCCTGGTCAAGGGCAGACTTTCTGTGGGGACCTGTTCGCAGTTTCACGGGCCCCTGGACTACATCCTGTTTCCATAAACGTCCCCAAGAAGTCTAGAGGGCTCGAAAGAAGAGCTCTGTGTTTTCAAGCTCGGATTTCACGTTGCCATTTCGCAGCTAAATCACAGACCCTGCCACTTAGCTGCGAACGGGGGGCCAGTAATCAGTGATTTAGGTGGGGCACAGAGGCCTCCAAAATTCTTTAAAAATCAGTTTCTCTTTGTTTGTTTGTTTTTCACGGGAGGGAAAAAGTCAGGCATTGAGAACCGCGAGTGCCTCCACAGAGGCTTTTGTGAACGAACATTTCTCAGAAACAAGTTACCAAGTCTGAGCCTGGGTACTCGGTTATTGAAAAAGTTTTTTAAAAATCTTCTTGTGCAGACTTGCAAAGATCCCAAATGTGGAGGCTGTGTTTTCCCTCGTTAGCCCCTTTTTCCTCTCCGACTGTCTCACTGGCCTGCTGAGGTGCACAACTCACTGCGAAATTACGGTGCACATGGACATTCTAGACTCCTTGTAGTCCAGGGATCACCAAACTTTTTCCATCAAGTGTTAGTAAACATTGCAAGCTCTGTGGAGCCTGATGGTCTCTCCCACACCGTACACCTCTGCCGTCTGAAAGTAGCCGTAGACAATCCACAAATGAATGGGCATGTCTGTGTTCCAATAAAACTTTATTTACAAAAACAGGTGGGCTGGATTTGGCCCATGGGCCATAGTTTGCTGCTCCCTGTTCTGGTCAAAACTCCTGAACTTCATGTCTTGTTTTCCATACATTTCATGTTCTTTTCTTGCTTCTTCCACATTTTGTTTAACATCTAAAAGGTAACCAGCCCGCCGACAACCTCCCGTGAGAAAGTTGGGTTTTGAACATTTTGGTACCTGGTATAGCTCAATGTGCCCTTTCCTCTGTGTTCCTGTTCCCAAGATGGATTCTTTTTTTTTTTTTTTGAGATGGAGTCTAACTCTGTCACCCAGGCTGGAGTGCAGTGGTACAATCTCGGCCCACTGCAGTCTCCACCTCCCGGACTCAAACAATTTTCTGCCTCAGCCCCTTGAGTAGCTGGGATTACAGGCCCCTGCCACCATGCCTGGCTAATTTTTGTATTTTTAGTAGAGGCAGAGTTTCACCATCTTGGCCAGGCTGGTCTTGAACTCCTGACCTCATGATCCACCTGTCTTGGCCTCCCAAAGTGCTGGGATTACGGGCATAAGCCACCGTGCCCAGCTCAAGACGGATTTTTTAAAGTTTGCATTTTTTTTTTTTCTTTTGAGAGGGAGTTTCGCTCTATTGCCCAGGCTGGAGTGCAATGGTGTGATCTTGGCTTACCGCAACCTCTGCCTCCCGGGTTCAAGCGATTCTCCTGCCTCAGCCTCGCGAGTAACTGGGACTACAGGCATGAGTCACCACTTTCGTATTCTTAGTAGAGAAAGGGTTTCTCCATGTTGGTCAAGCTGGTCTTGAAATCCCAACCTCAGGTCATCTGCCTGCCTCAGCTTCCCAAAGTGCTGGGATTACAGGCATGAGCCACCACTTTTGTATTCTTAGTAGAGATGCGGTTTCTCCATGTTGGTCAAGCTGGTGTTGAAATCCCAACCTCAGGTCATCTGCCCACCTCAGCCTCCCAAAGTGCTGGGATTACAAGCATGAGCCACCGCGCCCAGCTTTGGTTGCTTCTTTAAATGTCTCCTTTTCCTTTTCTAGTCTGATATGAAATGATTGGTGCTGCTGAGACAGGGCTCTGAAACGCATCATCCTCATTTTGCAAGCCACTCTGCCCAGACTGAATTCTCTTTGCAGCCAAGTATTAAGAGCATTTACACCCCCGGTTTTCACTACTATTTGCATTAAGTACACCTGCATGCAGAGGAAACCACTCATCTCTGCGATCTCCCACAGCCTCTGACCCTTGATGCTTGCCTACGCTGCTGTAGCCCTCCGTTGCCATTTAACTTTTATGGTATTGGGTGGAAAACCACTCCTTTTATTGAAATCCTACTAAGTACAGAATACCTTGCAAGTTGCCTTGTCCTTAACATATCACATAATGTCATTCCAACGACTGTGGCATCCCATTTTCCAGAAGAGGTAATAGAGGGGTTCACTACATTGCTCAGGGGCACAGCTAGGGTTGAACCCTGGTACAGAGTGGATATTTATCCCTGCCCAGATTTCATGTTGCATTGTAATCTGCAATGCTGGAGGTGGGGTCTGGTGGGAGGAGGTGTTTGGGTCACGGGGGTGGGTCCGTCATGGCTTGATGCTATTGTAGCCATAGCGAGTGAGTTCTCAAACGATCTGGTCATTTAAAAGTGTGTGGCACCTCCTCCCAACCTCTCTCTCTCTCCTGCTTTGGCCACGTGACGCACCTGCTTCCCTCTGCCTTCTGCCATGAGTAAAAGCTTCCTGAGGCCTCCCCAGAAGCAGAAGCCAGAGCTATGCCTCCTGTACAGCCTGCAGAACTGTGAGCCAATTAAACCTCTTTTCTTACAAATCACCCAGTCTGGGGTATTTTTTCATAGCAATGCAAGAATAAACTAATAGAAATTCTAAGTTTGTCTGACTCCGAACTCATGACTTGAATCATTATTAATTTGCCCACCAATTACTATTATTATTAATTTACCCACCAATTTTTACACTCATCCAATAAATATTGATGGAGTTCTTCCTGCCTCCCTGATGCTAAGCCAGGCACTGGGAATTCAGCAGTGACCAAGGGAGCATTGACTTGTCTGCTAGGAGCGCTTGGATGTTTACCAATAAGCACCGTAATAATGGTGTCATTACGACTATGGCACACACCGTGAAGGGAACCCCAGGGAGCCACGTGGGCATGTGGCAGGGGTCCCAGGCGCATCCAGTTAGCTCCCACCAGGGTTAGAAATGTATTCAAGGACACAGATTGCCCGCATATCACCTGCTGTTTTATGTAGCTGCCCCCAATGGGACAAATAATTCTGGAAGGAAGTCCCTTCCCAGTGTCAACCACTACCATGCATGTGGAGTGATGGCAGGGACCCATGTGGCCTTCGTGCACTGTGGTGTTCTCTGCATCAACATGAACAGAACTTAAAGCATAGTATCATGTGGGAAAAGTAAGAGAAAGAATGCAATGTACACCATAATGCCATTTATGTAAATTAAAGCACATACACATAGCCCAATATGTCCTATAAAAAGAATCCATGATTATTTGATTATTTGAGGACTTCTGTAAAACACCTCACACTGGGTCTGGGGGTAGAAGCAGGGGAATAGCCAGGAAATCAGGGGTAAAAGGGAAAAAAATACAGCAGGAGAGGAGCCTTGGAAAGATTCTACTGATAAACACAATTGATTAAATCTCTGTCTGTGAGGTCCCCAAAATAAACAGAAGCAATAAATCATTTGACAAAGCCAGTAGCCTCTTGTACTGAACAGGGGGTGATCTTTAAACACTGGCCCCAAGCTTAAAGCAGAGAAGTTTCATGATGGGAAACCAGGTCAGGAAAGATAGAGGCAAAATGGAGGTGAAAAGAAAGAGACAGAAGGAGAGGAAGAAGGAAGGAAGAAGGGAAGGAAGGAGAGAGAAAGAGAAGAAAGGAAGGAAGAAAGGAAAGAAAGAGAAAGAAAGAGAAGGAAGGAAGGAATGAAATAATACACACAGAGAGAGGCAGAGAAACAGTGAAAGAAGGAGGAAAGGAAAGGGAGGAGGGAGGGGAGGGGAGGGAAGGAAGATCTAGGAACAATGGTGAATGTTCGTGTGTTTATATAAACGTGTTACTTTAAGATGGTTGACTCCTTAGAGATAAGGGACCATATCTTCATCACTTCCTACAAAGCCTCTGTGCAATGCCCAACAAAGTGAGGGGTCCTTGGTGTTCCCAAAGCATTTAAGAGATAACAACAGTAATGTCCATGTGAAATCCTCTCACTGATGTGTGGCCTCTGAAGTGCATCCTGTGTTGTGAAATGGTAGCCGCCATCCAGTGTTGATAACCTCCGTTCACTGTGGATCCCATCTGACGATGCGTAAAGTCAAGAAAAGCCAACCGTGGCCCCACAGAGGGGGAAACATCTAGTCTCTGCTTCCTGAACAGGCTGTTCTAAAAACGGGGCTGTTGTTTCGGTTACTTGCAGTAATAAAACCCCTGCACTTGTGTGCAGACCCCATATTCATCTTTCCACATTCCCCGCGTCCCATCCTACCCAAGGTCATGAATATCAAACTTGGAAAGGAGAAGAATGAAGGACGTCTCCCCCAGGAATTAAGGGCCAAGAAAATTAAGTCCTTTTTCTTGTCTCCTAATAAAATCTTGGACATGATGGCAATTGCATTTAGCGGGATCCCAAACCCTGCTTTTACATGCCAGCATTCCATTCGGGGAGCTGATTTGTAGGTTAAAAATATGCAGTGTATGAAAGAGACACTCATTTATTCCTTTCCTCTCTTGACTGACCTTGGGCCTTGATTTATCTCAAAACCAAGAGAATTTTCCTCTTGGTAAAGGAGGACTAATTTTTTCAGCAAGTCCTTGATAGTTTCTGCCATCAAAAACAAAACATACGCTGAATATACAGAAATGCTCTGAATTTAAGAAAGATGACGTGGGGAGCGGTAAAAGCAGGAGGAGGAAAAGTGTGAGCAGAAAACGAAGCATGGAAAACCGGGGGCGGGGGGGTGGGCGGAATTGATGTGAAACAAATCATGCACATTTCAAGATTTTTGAAAAAGCAAAGCTATCCATCCCCATTTGGGGATGCACAGCTGTCACCCTCGCCACCTTGGAGGAAGGTTTTGCTGATTAACTGGTTATCGTCATGCAGGCCGGGGTGGTGGCCTCGGCGGGCTGGCTGACCTTCCCCTGACTCCAAGAGGAAAGAAATAGTGAGGCTCTGTGTCCTGCAAGTTGGGCCTTCCTGTGACCCGAGTGCACCGTCTCAGCCCCTCTCCGAAAACCCTCCAGCAAAGCTTGCTGGAGCTCTTGGTTTATTTTTTCAGGTGAGTAAACGCCGTATCAAATACTGGTTTCTCAGTTGCTTTTAATTAGGCTTCTGGGTTCCACTCTTTCATCTCGCCTGAAATCTGCATCACTTTTCTCCAGCTATTTCGGGTTCTAAAGCCACGGGTTTGCTTTCATTCAGCTAATTGAAGGCACACAGAAAAGGAGAAGGGGGATAATCCTAATCATTGGACGTTTTTTAGGGTTGTGAAAAACCACACATTTTTTAGCAACAGAAAACCACTTTCAAAATATGAACTCCGCAGCCTCTCCCCAGGGGCTGGAGTTCCTACCACAGAGCCTTCAAGGTTCATGTCATACGGGCTTCTACAAGACTCCTGGATGCAGAGAGAGACCGGGAGGGCAGGTGAGATGCCGTGATGTGACCCAATGGGCCTCATAACTTTCCCCTTCTGGTGTCAAGCTACTGGGAACGTTGCTATTAAACTGTGTATCTGCAAAGCTCTGGGGTGGCGGCCCAGTCACACACCAGCATCAGAGAACAGAACTGATGCCGATGTCCCATCAAGCGTCAGCCAGGTGCTTGCTTAATCCCAGAAAAGGCAGTATATCTTTTTAGTAAAATTTCATTAAATCCTAATGCAAGGTCTTTTTTTGCCCTTTGGAGCAAAAAACTCTTGAAAACTATATTCATGAGGTATGTATAATTTGTTGATTTTACCAAGGCTTTATAGTAAACAAACTTTAGATCTTGCTGGAGTATTCAAAATAGGTTTCTGTAGAGCAAATATTTAAATTTATCTCTGTTATTCTATTTTCATAATTGATGGATAGGATCATAGGCATTTAACAAAACTTCTACAAAATAGAGCAGGGTGGGGAGTAAATCCTACTTATTTGCTACCAAATGAATCAAAATTACATTTCTACTTATATTTCAATATATGGTTCTTCAAGTCATTTCAGGAGATGAAATCGTATACATTACTAATGACTTCTAATTTTAAAAACAAAGTATTTAAATGGATCTGAGACAGTCAGTTGACAATAAATCTAAATGCCATGTTATAGTGGCCTCTGTAAGACAACGGGAAAAGTATTTGTAATTCATACACAGTCAAAGAATGCCTGATACCTAAATAGCTCCCACAGTCAACAAGAAAAAGACCAATTACCCAGTAGCAAATTGAGAGAATGACACCTTACAGACAAGATCACAGAAGTTTAGATAGGTGGGAAGATACTTAGCCTCACTCGTGGTAATTCAAACACAAATTAAACTATACTGAGATTGCATTTTCCAACTCCCAGGTTGTTAAAAAAACAAAAACAAAACCAAAAAAACTAACAGGTTAATATGCTGGTGGCAGTGGAGTAGAGGAAAGACATTTATGAAAGCCCGATGGGAATATATATATTGGTTTTGACTTCCATGGGAATTTGTCAATACCTGCTAAAATTATAAATGTAAACGTGCTTTGACCCAAACTTATTTTTTCAAAAATTCATTCTACAAAAGCATTCACCGAGAGGAAAAGTTCCTCTTCTCCCCGCTTTCCAAACTGTCCTCTTTGGAAGGAAGTCATTATCTGCAGCCCACACTTACCGGGTGGGGAGTTAATGCTCCCCCTCCTTGAGGGCAGAGTAGCTACAGAAATTATTTTGAGACTTTCTGCCCAGAACATTTGTCTCTTTTCTTCAATTCATTTATTTTTTCAACCATTTGTTTATATCAGTATGAGTTCGTGGATATTTATTTTATACTTTGGGTTATAATCCAATGCTACTTTATGTACTTAGCTGAGTTTTTGATTAAATGGAATGATTGTTTTGGCATCCTGTACAAATCGGCTTAGAACCCAGAGCTCATCATGCAGCTATGTGGCCTAGTAGACTCTTTTTATGTGCTCAGGGAGCACCTGTGTCTCTAGCTGATTCGACAAGTGTGTATCATGTGGCCTTCCCTGTGCTAGGTACACTAAAGTGAATGGAAGAGACTGCCTGACCGCCCGTGGGAATTATCAACCTAATGGGATGACTTATTGTATACAGAGCACGGCAACAGAAAATCTGGGGCAATGGCAGAGGCAATATCATTCCTGTCTTTGGAGTGATAATAGTCATCTGGGCCAGCTCGAGGGACACCCAGACTCACACAAAACTAGAGATAAAATAGGTACAGAATAAATACAGGCCAAAACACCAAAACCAGTCTGGTGTGCTGAAGGATGACGTGAATCAAAGACAGGTTTCTTGAGATGGCACGGGAGAGATGTTCTTATAAAGGTTTCGTTAAAATAAAAGGAAAAGAAAAAGTGATGCTGAACAAATCATGCATATTTCAAGATTTTTTTTTTTTTGAGCCAGAGTCTTGCTCTGTCACCAGGCTACAGTGCAATGGAGTGATCTCAGCTCACTGCAACCTCCACCTCCTGGGTTCAAGCTATTCTCTTGCCTCAGCCTCCCGAGTAGCTAGGACTACAGGCGTTTGCCACCACACCAGGCTAATTTTAGTATTTTTAATAGAGACGGGGTTTCATCATGTTTTCCAGGATGGTCTTGAACTCTTGACCTCGTGATCCACCGCCTTGGCCTTCCAAAGTGCTGGGATTACAGGCGTGAGCCACTGCACCCAGCCACTCAAAATTTTTAAAAAGCAATCATTAAAAGAGACATCATAAAAGAGACAATCATTGGAATGATGGAGTCAAATGTAGATTTTTCTAAGCACCATTTAAAAAAAATAGAACAGACAGACGATCTGTAAAACGGAGAAGGAAGAGGAGGCTGCAGGAGACTGAGGCTGTAGCTGAGAGATCACCCATAGAGCAGACACTTCCAGCCACAGAGGGGCAGAGGGGTTAGTTTTGGAGAGAGGATGAAAGTGGAGAAAAGTAAAACACTCAACATTCCGTGTAAAAGGAACATGTATTGTTAGACTCTGAGAGGCAAAATGGACCATGAATTCTTAACAGCTTCTGGTATGTTGGAAATACCTATGAAAAGTTTCATTCAGTTTTGGGGAAAAGCAGGTAGGGTAGCCCCATAAATCCAATGTTGAGCTGCTGTGGTGTTTCTTGAATGGTGAAAGATAACATTTTCCCCTTAACTGTGCCAAATTTTACTGCCCACACTCCTACCATTGCTCCCAGGAGATCTGATATGTTGACCTCTTTTTTTCTTAATTTAATTTAATTGTATTATATATATACATTATTGCTCTTTAGGTTCTGGGGTACATGTGAAAAACACGCAGGATTGTTGCATAGGTACATACATGGCAATGTGATTTGCTGCCTCCATCCCCCTGTCACCTATATCTGGAATTTCTCCCCATGTTATCCCTCCCCAACCTCCCTACCCACCGCTGTCCCTCCCCTATTCCCCCACAGCAGACCCCAGTGTGTGACGCTCCCCTCCCTGTGTCCGTGTGTTCTCATTGTTCAACACCGGCCTATGAGTGACAACATGCAGTGTTTGATTTTCTGTTCTTGTGTCAGTTTACTGAAAATGATGGTTTCCAGATTCATCCATGTCCCTACAAAGCACATGAACTCATCTTTTTTTATGGCTGCATAGTATTCCATGGTGTATATGTGCCATATTTTCCTTGTCCAGTCTATCACTGATGGGCATTTGGGTTGGTTCCAGGTCTCTGCTATTGTAAGCAGTGCCTCAATGAACATATGTGTGCATGTGTCTTTATGATAGAATGATTTACAATCCTTTGGCTATATAACCAGTAATGGGATTGCTGGGTCAAATGGAATTTCTATTTCTAGGTCCTTGAGGAATTGCCACACTGTCTTCCACAATGGTTGAACTAATTTACACTCCCAACAGTGTAAAAGTGTTCCTATTTCTCCACATCCTCTCCAGCATCTGTTGTCTCCAGATTTTTTAATGAACACCATTCTAACTGGCGTGAGATAGTATCTCAATGTGGTTTTGATTTGCATTTCTCTAATGACCAGTGATGATGAGCATTTTTCATATGTTTGTTGGCCTCATAAATGTCTTCTTTTGAAAAGTGTCTATTCATGTCCTTTGCCCACTTTTGAATGGGTTTGTTTGTTTTTTTCTTGTAAATCTGTTTTAGTTCTTTGTAGATTCTGGATATTAGCCCTTTGTCAGATGGGTAGATTGCAAAAATTTTTTCCCATTCTCTTGGTTGCTGGTTCACTCTAATGATTGTTTCTTTTGCTGTACAGAAGCTCTGGAGTTTAATTAGATCCCATTTGTCTATTTTGGCTTTTGTTGCCAATGCTTTTGGTGTTTTAGTCATGAAGTCCTTGCCTATGCCTATGTCCTGAATGGTTTTGCCTATGTTTCCTTCTAGGGTTTTTATGATGTTAGGCCTTACGTTTAAGTCTTTAATCCATCTGGAGTTAATTTTAGTGTAAAGTGTCAGGAAGGGATCCAGTTTCACCTTTCTGCATATGGCTAGCCAGTTTTCCCAACACCATTTATTAAACAGGGAATCCTTTCCCCATTGCTTGTTTTTGTCAGGTTTGTCAAAGATCAGATGGTTGTAGATGTGTGGCGCTGTCTCTGAGGCCTCTGTTCTGTTCCATTGGTCTATATCTCTGTTTTGGTACCAGTACCATGCTGTTTTGATTACTGCAGCCTTGTAGTATAGTTTGAAGTCAGGTAGTGTGATGCCTCCAGCTTTGTTCTTTTTGCTTAGAATTGTCTTGGCTACGCAGGCTCTCTTTTTGTTCCATATGAAGTTTAAGGTGCTTTTCTCCAGTTCTATGAAGAGGGTCATAGGTAGCTTGATGGGGATAGTGTTGAATCTATAAATAGGGCAGTATGACCACTTTCACAATATTGATTCTTCCTAACCATGAGCATGGAATGTTTCTCTATCTGTTTGTGTCCTCTCTTATTTCCTTGAGCAGTGGTTCGTAGTTCTCCTTGAAGAGGTCCTTTATATCCTTTGTTAGTTGTATTCCTAGGTATTTTATTCTCTTTGTAGCAATTATGAATGGCAATTCGTTCTTGATTTGGCTCTCTCTAAGTCTGTTATTGATGTATAGGAATGCTTGTGATTTTTGCACATTGATTTTGTATCCTGAGACTTTGCTGAAGTTGCTTATCAGTTTCAGGAGATTTTGGGCTGAGACAATGGGGTCTTCTAGATATACAATCACGTTGTCTGCAACTAAAGACAATTTCACTTCCTCCTTTCCTAATTGAATACCCTTTATTTCTTTTTCTTGCCTGATTGCTCTGGCTAGAACTTCCAATACTATATTGAACAGGAGTGGTGAGAGAGGGCATCCTTGTCTAGTGCCAGATTTCAAAGGGATTGTTTCCAGTTTTTGCCCATTCAGCATGATATTGGCTGTGGGTTTGTTGTAAATAGCTTTTACTATTTTGAGATATGTTCTGTGGATACCTAGTTTATTGAGAGTTTTTAGCATAAAATGCTGTTGAATTTTGTCAAAGGCTTTCTCTGCATCTATTGAGATAATCATGTGGTTTTTGTCTTTGGTTCTGCTTATGTGGTGGATTATGTTTATAGACTTGCGTATGTTCAACCAGCCTTGCATCCCAGGGATGAAGCCTACTTGATCATGATGGAGAAGCTTTTTGATGTACTGTTACAATTGGTTTGCCAGTATTTTATTGAAGATTTTTGCATCTATGTTCATCATGGATATTGGCCTGAAGTTTTCTTTTTTTGTTGAATCTCTGCTGGGTTTTGATGTCAGGATGATTTTGGTCTCATAAAATGATTTGGGAAGGATTCCCTCTTTTTGGATTGTTTGGAATAGTTTCAGAAGGAGTGGTACCAGCTCCCCTTTGTATGTCTGGTAGAATTCGGCTGTGAACCCATCTGGACCGGGGCTTTTTTTGGTTGGTAGGCTATTAATTGCTGCCTCAACTTCTGCCCTTGTTATTGGACTACTCAGGGTTTTGACTTCTTCCTGGTTTAGGTTTGGGAGGGTGCAAGTGTCCAGAAATTTATCCATTTCTTCCAGGATTACTGGTTTGTGTGCATAGAGTTGTTTTTAGTAATCTCTGATGGTAGTTTGTATTTCTGTGGAATCTGTGGTGATATCCCCTTTATCGTTTTTTATTGCATCTATTTGATTCTTCTCTCTTTTCTTTTTTATTAATCTGGCTAGCAGTCTGTCTATTTTGTTGATCTTTTCGAAAAACCAGCATCTGGATTTATCGAGTTTTTTGAAGGGTGTTTTGTGTCTCTACCTCCTTCAGTTCTCCTCTGATCTTAGTTATTTCTTGTCTTTTGCTAGTTTTTGAGTTTTTTTGATCTTGCTTCTCTAGCTCTTTCAATTTTGATGATAGGGTGTTGATTTCAGATCTCTCCTTGCTTCTCGTGTGGGCATTTATTGCTATAAATTTTCCTCTGGAGACTGCTTTAAATGTGTCCCAGAGATTCTGGTATGTTGTGTCTTTGTTCTCGTTGGTTTCAAAGAACATCTTTATTTCTGCCTTCATTTCTTCATTTATCCAGTCAACATTCAGGAGCCAGTTGTTCAGTTTCTATGAAGTTGTGCGGTTCTGAGTTAGTTTCTTAATCCTGAGTTCTAATTTGATTGCGCTGTAGTCTAAGAGACTGTTTGTTATGATTTTTGTTCTTTCCATTTGCTGGAGTGATTTACTTCCAATTATGTGGTCAATTTTAGAATAGGTGTGATGTGGTGCTAAGAAGAATGTATATTCTGTGGATTTGGGGTGGAGAGTTCTGTAGATGTCTATTAGGTTTTCTTGGTCCAGATCTGAGTTCAAGTCCTGGATATACTTGTTAATTTTCTGTCTCATTGATCTGTCTAATATTGACAGTGGAGTGTTAAAGTCTCCCACTATTATTGTGTGGGAGTCTAAGTCTCTTTGTAGGTTGTTAAGAACTTGCTTTATGTATCTGGGTGCTCATGTATTAGGTGCATATATATTTAGGATCGTTAGCTCTTCTTGTTGCATTGATTCTTTTACTATTATGTAATGCCCTTCTTTGTCTCTTTTGATCTTTCTTGGTTTAAAGTCTATTTTATCAGAGACTAGGATTGCAACTCCTGCTTTTTTTTTTTTTTTTTTTTTTTTTGCTCTCCATTTGCTTGGCAAATCTTCCTCCATCCCTTTATTTTGAGCCTATGTGTGTCCTTGTATGTGAAATGGGATACAGCACACCAATGGTTTTGACTTTTTATTCAATTTCCCAGTCTGTGTTTTTTAACTGGAGTATTTAGCCCATTTACATTTAAGGTTAATACTGTTATGTGTGAATTTGATCCTGCCATTTTGATGCTAGCTGGTTATTGTGCCCATTAGTTGATGCAGTTTCTTCATTATGTTGATGGTCTTTACCATTTAGTACATTTTTGGAGTGGCTGGTACTGGTTGTTCCTTTCTATGTTTAGTGCTTCTTTCAGAAGCTTTTGTAAAGCAGGCCTGGTGGTGACGGAATCTCTCAGCAATTGCTTGTTCGTAAAGGATTTTATTTCTCCTTCACTTATGAAGCTTAGTCTGGCTGGATATGAAATTCTAGGTTGAAAGTTCTTTTCTTTAAGGATGTTGAATATTGGCCCCCACTCTCTTCTGGCTTGTAGGGTTTCTGCTGAGAGATCTGCTGTGAGTCTGATGGGCTTCCCTTTGTGTGTAACCCGACCTTTCTCTCTGGCTGCCCTTAGCATTTTTTCCTTCATTTCAACCCTGATGAATCCATAGTTATTTGCCATCTGTATACCTTCTTTGGTGAGGCATCTGGTAGGTCCTTTGGCTTATTTTCTAATTGAGTTGTCTTCACTGTTGAGTTTTAAGAGTCTTTGTCTATTTTGGATACCAGTCCTTTCTCAGATGTGTCTTTTGCAAGTATTTTCTCCTAGTTGGCAGCATGTTCTTCTCATTCTCTTGATAACCTTTTCACTTACAGCTTTGCAAATGTTAGCAAACGACCTTAATAGGGCTCTGGAGCAGCACAAGCAATGTCCTCTCGCGAGGCTTCCTGTGGCAGTGATTGCTCTGAATGCCAGCGTTGTTGCTGCAGCCTGGCCAGCAGGTGATTAATCACTGTCGATGTTTTCATATCTTAACTTCCTTCTGAGGAGTGTCTCAGACCTGCTGGTAAATGGTATCACGAAATCTCTGCCCGCAGTCCAGCTGGCTTTGTGTGGGCCAGCTGAGTGGTGTGGAGGACCAGGAAACTGGATTTCTTCCCAGTTGTTACTCTATGTCCAAGGTATTGGTAGGAAATAGGCATCAACTCAAGAAACCAAATCTCCCAAAACTAACATTAATTAGTTTGAGCTCGACTCTCTCCCTTTCTTTGAGTGTTATAGGTACATTTTCAGTTTCAGTTCTAGATTTTGTAAATTGCATTCTCCTGATCACAGGGGACAAGTTCCTATGCCACTTACTAATATGTGATGACAATAATGATTAAGAAGAATAATAGTGACAATTTACATTTCTATTGCACATGAGACATACAAAGTGACTTCACATGTTTTCTCATCTTGTGATCGTGGGACCTTCTTTACAAGCTTTATCTTTGTCATGATCGTAATTAACATTTATGGAGACCTCTTTGTGTTCCAAATTCTGTTCTATGACTTTTCTTCGTACTAATTCATTTAACCCTTATAATAACCTCTGGCAGGTAATTTTACTATTCCCATTTTACAGATGAGAAGACCAAAGCATGACACCTTGCCCACAGGTTGTTTGTTTGTTTTGAGACAAGGTCTCGCTCTGTTGCCCAGGCTGCTGTACAGTGTTGTGATCACGGATCACAGCAGCCTCAAAGTCTTGGACTCAAGCAGTCCTTCAACGTTAGCCTCCTGAGTAGCTAGGAATACAGGCATGTACCATCACACCCAGCTAACTTTAAATTTTTTGTAGAGACAAGGTCTCTCTATGTTGCCCAGACTGACCTTGAACTCCTGGCCTCAAGCAGTCCTCCTACTTCAGCCTCCCAAAGTGCTGGGATTACAGGTGTGAACCACTGTGCCTAGCCCTGACCAGAGCTAAACATACCCTAGGCTGTCTGGTTTCAGAGCCTGCACCCATATCTGCTCTGCTACCCTGCTTGGGTTCAAATCTCGACTTGTCACTTACTGTCTGCATGAGTTTGCACAACTTATCTAACGTTTTCTTAAAAAATCTCAGTCCCCTGATTTAAAAATGAAGGTAATAGTAGTATCAGTTACATAGGGATTTGATTGAATGGCATAATTTTTGTGAAGTTTCTGCTATGTGCTAAGTAAGTGTTAGGTGTTATTTTCATCCTGGACCATGTATTCTTCTGATAAACAATGAGCACATGTTCTCTGCCTGGCACTAGGCTTACACTGAGGGTCTTAGGGTGTACAAGTCTCCTACTGATGCTATAACAAGTTGCCTGAAGCTTGGTAGCTTAGAACAACACAAGTCTGATTTATAATCCTTTGGGTATACACCTAGTAATGGGATTACTGGGTCAAATGGTATTTCTGGTTCTAGATCCTGAGGAATCGCCACACTAGACTATATTTTTAAAAATGTGGTCCACACACACCATGAAATACTATGCAGCCATTAAAAAGGTTGAGTATATGTCCTTTGCAGGGACATGGATGAAGCTGGAAACCATCATTCTCAGCAAACTAACACAGGAACAGAAAACCAAACACCGCATGTTCTCACTCGTAAGTGGGACTGAACAATGAGAACACATGGACACAGGGAGGGGAACATCACACCCTGGGGCCTGTCGGGGGTTGGGAGGCCAGGGGAGGGAGAGCATTAAGAGAAATACCTAATGTAGATGATGGGTTAATGGGTACAGCAAACCACCATA
Organism: Aotus nancymaae; assembly: GCF_030222135.1. Taxonomy (NCBI): domain Eukaryota; kingdom Metazoa; phylum Chordata; class Mammalia; order Primates; family Aotidae; genus Aotus; species Aotus nancymaae. The sequence goes on from NW_026988465.1 coordinate 124,430, forward strand.
GCACATGTATACCTATGCAACAAACCTGCACGTTCTACACACATATCCCAGAACTCAAAAGTATAATTCTTTTAAAAAATGTATATATAAAAAAAACACAAATTCTGTTGTCATAGCGGAGGTCAGAGTCTGAACTGGGTTTCACTGTGCTAAAGTCAGAGTGTCAGCAAGATGGTGTTCCTTCTGGAGGTTCCAAGGAAGGATCCATTGCACTGTCTTTTCCAGCATCTAAAGGCCACCTGAGTTCTTCAATTGTGGTCCACTTCCTCCATCTTCAATACCAACAATGGCAGGTTGAGTCCTCACATCCCATCATTCTAACCTCTGCTTCCACATCACCCTCTCTGGCTCTGACTCTCCTGCCTCTCTTTTACAAGAACCCTTGTGATTCCATGGGACTCACTTGTCCAATCCAGGATCATCTGCCCCTCTCAGAAGCCTTAACTTAAGCATGCCTGCAAAGTCCCTGTGGGAAGAAGAAAAATTCCTCTCTAAAGTTTCCTTTCTTATTAAAGAATAAATCATAAGTGTGCTAATAACTCTTCGTTAAGCCCTATCCTATGTATCTGTTAAACACGCCATGCTTACAGGCACTTAGTATATTCTATGTCCTTATACTTTAACAAAGATATCTGTGCTGGACGTGCTCGCAGGCATGTCCCAGCTCTCCATTGCTTTTACCTGTTTAGAAAAGTTTTAAGTTGTTAGCCAATTGGGTTTTAGTTTAAATTGTGAGGTCTGGCTTCAGCCAACAGAGATCAGACACAGCAGTAAGGATGACCCCAAATGCGTAAGGGATAAATATGTCCGTTTTCCTTTGTTCATTGCACTCTCATGGCAAGATGGCTAGCAAGGGTACCCTTCCTGCAGTCCAGGAAGTAAAAGTTGCGTTGCTGAAGGATCTGTTGTTTCAGTGCTGATTTTTCTTTGTGACACTGAGAATCTGTTTCCCACAGTCCCTTTTGCCACATAAGATAAAATATTCGCAGGTCTCGGGAATTAGGATGTGGATATCTTTGGGTGTCATTCTTCTGCTTTCCACAAATGGTAAACCAGACACTGGCTGGCTTAATGAGGTTTGCTTATCATCACCAAAAAAAGTTAACAATAAGAGGTGAAATGGTTTACAGAAGCCACTGAGAAGGCCAGGGGTTCTAAACATTGTCACGCCAACTATTTTAAGATTTGGGAAACTGAGCTTTTACAAACTACTCAAGGTTCTTCTCTAAATATATAACATCTCAGATTAAAAAGAGAGAAAAGAGAAGTTAGTGTTGTTAAAGATGTCGATTATGATACTCTAGTTACTTGTCCTTTTAAAAAACTTTCCTGATACTTAAGATGTAGTATTAATGCACTCTGATACATTAACTCTGGAGGTGCTATTTTAGGAAGATTTTGAAAATATATCTAAAATTCTTCCTCTGAAGGGAGATTTTTTGAACTATCTTACTTTGTTGCTATGATTAGCCACATTTGCTTTCCTGTCGGGGGTTTAATGTACAAATTATTTAATCACCCAGGTACTAAGCCTAGTACCCAATAGTTATTTTTTTCTGCTCCTCGCCTTTCCCCCCACCTCCACTCTTCAATAGGCCCCAGTGTCTGTTATTCTCCTCTTTGTGTCCACGAGCTCTCATCATTTAGCTCCTGCTTATAAGTGAGAACATGCAGTATTTGGTTTTCTGTCCTGCATTAGTTTGCTAAGGATAATGCCCTCCAGCTCCATCCATGTTTCTGCAAAGAAGATGATCTCATTCTTTTTTTTTTTTTTTTTTTTTTTTGAGATGGAGTTTCGCTCTTGTTACCCAGGCTGGAGTGCAATGGCGCGATCTCGGCTCACCGCAACCTCTGCCTCCTGGGTTCAGGCAATTCTCCTGCCTCAGCCTCCTGAGTAGCTGGGATTACAGGCACACACCACCATGCCCAGCTAATTTTTTGTATTTTTAGTGGAGACGGGGTTTCACCATGTTGATCAGGATGGTCTCGATCTCTTGACCTCGTGATCCACCCGCCTCGGCCTCCCAAAGTGCTGGGATTACAGGCGTGAGCCACCGCACCCGGCCCCGATCTCATTCTTTTTAGGGCTGCATAGTATTCCATGGTGTATATGTACCACATTTCCTTTATCTAGCCTTTCACCAATGGGCATTTAGGTTGATTCCATGTCTTTGCTATTGTGAATAGTGCTGCGATGAACATACACATCCATGTGTCTTTATGATAGAATGATTTCTATTCCTTTGGGTATAGAAATCGTTTTTAGCTCTTTGAAGTGTCACCACGCTGCTTTCCACAGTGATTGAACTAATTACACTCCCACCGACAGTGTATAAGTGTTGCCATATCTCCACAACCTTGTCAGCATCTGTAATTTTTTGACTTTTTACTAATAGCCATTGATAGGTGTGGAATGGTATCTCGTTGTGGTTTTGATTTGCATTTCCCCAATGATCAGTGATATTTCAACTTTTTTTCATATGCTTGTTGGATAAATGTAAAAAAAATAAAGTTTTAAAAAGTGAGAGTCCATCAGCCTTGCTGTGCTTTGTAGTGACTACAATAGCTCATCTGCTGTTGTTTAAAATCACTGCACAAGCAGAATTATTCGGTTCTGCTTGCGTATACTTCATGTAACTCCTTGCTTGTCAATTAATACGGTATTTTGACAACTCCTTCCAAAAGAACATTCTTGCTAAAGAAAAAACGCAGCCCATGACCTCTGCATTGAATAAGCGTGGACGGATTTTTCATGAAGGAGGCCTGTCACTGAGGGCCACAGAGATGTCACCATGCCAGCATTTCCTGTTGGGTAGCTGAGATACCTGGGACATGAAAATTGGCTTTCTCTAGTAGATCCCGACTGAGTTAGGTAAGAAGTTGTAACACATAGAATACCATATCCAGGAATCAGAGAGCAACTGATTCTCAGGGTGTTCAGTGTGTAGGTCAGTAAATTTGGTGAAATTGTGATTCAGTTAAAAAATTGGAAGAGATCATACTGATCATTGGCCTCCATTTTATTATTTTCTGATTGAATGGAGTAACTGGGGCCCAGGAGGCTCAGGTGACTTGCCAGGGCCACCCCTCAAGTCAGTGGCAGAGCCAGGATGTGCCTGGGACCAGTGACTCACGTCGCACTTTCCTGGGTTCTAAACTCAGTGGAGGAAACTCTTTGTTTTAAAAGTTACATTTTTCTCTTTCAAGCTACTGAACTTCCTGCATCTGTAGGGAAAATAACATTTTTGTGTGTACGTAGCCAAGAAAAATCAGGATAAACAACACACCATTTAAGAATTTTGGTGATGATATCAAGGACAAGAAGAAGTGTAGAGAAGAATACATTTTTTATTAATTTTTATAACATTCTGGACAGAAGTAAAAGTTTTAATATGCAAACATGATGCTTCCTCAAGTTCATATCTGAAATGTACATTAGCTCCATGCTCATCTCTCCTTGTCCTGCTCCTCAGTCGCTGCCTTTCCAATCCCATATTCCCATCCTTCCCTCAAAGTAGGCTCCAGACATACCAGACAGTTAGTGCTCAACAGGTGGGCCACCTATTTCTGCTCCCGTCCCGCTAGACACTCCCACCTCTCTGCATGAACCCATCTCTTCCACACTTGCTGAATTCCAGCTCAAGCATCGCCTCCTCGGTGCAGCCTTCCCTGACACTGCGACAGAATTAATCAGTCCCTCCCTTGTGCCGCCATTGTATGCATCTTTTTTTTTTTCGAGATAGAGTCTTGCTCTGTTGCCCAGGCTGGAGTGCACTGGCATGATCTCGGCTCACTGCAACCTCTGCCTCCCAGGTTCAAGTGATTCTCTTACCTCAGCCTCCACAGTAGCTGGGATTACAGCGCCTGCCACTATGCCCAGCTGGTTTTTGTGTTTTTAGTAGAGATGGGGTTTCACCATGTTGGCCAGGTTGGTCTCGAACTCCTGACATTAAGTGATCCACTTGCCTCGGCCTCCCAAAGTGCTGGGATTACAGGCCTGAGCTGCCACACCTGGCCATTGTACCCACCTTGACCTCCGCTCTAGCACTCATGGCCTTGTATTATGGTTATTTGTTTACTTGTACATCTTCCAGTATCTGACACAAGAGCTCCAAGCATGTTTAATAGATAAATGGATACTGATATGTCAAGCTTGGAGGTGGGGCCTGGTGGGAGGTGCTCCCTCATGATTGGCACGGTGCCCTCCACATGGTAATAAGTGAGTTCTCACTCTGTTAGGCTCTTTTATAACAGTTTACATGACAGCAGATTATTTAAAGGAGTCTGAGATCTTCCCCTCTTTCTCTTGCTCCTTCTCTAGCCATGTGAAATGCCACCTCCACCTTTTGCCTTCTTCCATGACTGTAAGCTTCCTGGGGCCTCCCCAGAAGCAAAGCAGATGCTGGCACCGTGCTGTACAGCCTGCAGAACTATGAGCCAAATAAACCTCTATTTTCTGTATAAATTACCCAGATTCAGGTATTCCTTTATATCAATGGACTAACACAAATACACAGAGGTCTCTGAATTTAGCCTGAGGCAGAAAGCAGTGAACAAAATCATCTCAGTGGAACAAGTCATCCTTGCAACAGCATAGCTAATTCTGAGGGCAGTTTGACTTTTACAAGCATCATGCAGTGCTTAACCCTAGGGAATGTGGGCATTCAGGGAGCCTGAAGTTAAGCCATGGGTGGGCACTGTTGGCTCCCAGGCATTGCTAAGTGGAAGCAGCATCCTGAGGAAGTAAGTCTGTTTGGGGACTTTCTCATGCTTTGTTTTTTCCATGTCTTTTTTTTTTGAGACGGAATTTCATTCTTGTTACCCAGGCTGGAGTGCAATGGCGCGATCTCGGCTCACCGCAACCTCCACCTCCTGGGTTCAGGCAATTCTCCTGCCTCAGCCTCCTGAGTAGCTGGGATTACAGGCATGCGCCACCATGCCCAGCTAATTTTTATATTTTTAGTAGAGACAGGGTTTCACCATGTTGACCAGGATGGTCTCGATCTCTTGACCTCGTGATCCACCCGCCTCGGCCTCCCAAAGTGCTGGGATTACAGGCGTGAGCCACTGTGCCCAGCCTTTTCCATGTCTTAAACATCATTGTGTGTTTGTGCAGCAGAAACACACCAGATAGAAAAAGCTGGAGCAAAATGAATGACGTATCAAGGGGCAGAAACGTCAAAGGCGTGACAACGCCACGACAAGAAGTAAGATAGAATTTCCAGAGTGACTTTACATACTGAAGATCTACCCAGGCTCGGGGAGTCCCTCAGCTCTACTTATGGGCATGCAAAACAACATTTCCTATATATATTCGATAAGAGGCTAAGTGGTTAAGACACAGACTCTGGCTGCAGACCAACCCGGGTTCAAATCTCAACTCTACCACCTGCTGAATATGTGACATTTGATGTGCAGCCTCTCCAAGCCTCCAGGTTTTCCTCTTTGAAATGGGAGCTTACTGTCAATATTGAGAAAATGCAGCTAAGACTTTTAAGCACAGTGCCTGGCATACAGGAAGTGACCAAAATGTTAAAAGCTAGAGAGAATAATCTGGTGACAGTCATAAAATAAATTTTTCTATTTCTGAACAAGCTGGAGACTTGAAACACGTCTCTAGATAAATGAACCATATAACCAAGACTATTGAAATGTCGAGAAAATAATCCTTTTCCTGTAAGTCATGATTAATTTGCCTCTGTTAATTTTTCGGTTATCTCAGTGACTGGTACACGGAGTTTCTTGATATTCCAAGCATTTTGATTATCTGTTGCCGAATTAAAATACTGCCTCTAAACCTCAAAAGCATATTACTAAGTAAGAAGCCTATCTGCAAAGGTTTCGTACTGTGTGATTCCAATTATACAATACTGTAGAAAAGGCAAAACTATGGAGACAGTAAAAAAAATCAGTGGTTGCCAAGGGTTAGCGGGAGTGAGGGATGAACAGGCAAAGCACAGAGGATTTTTAGGGCAGTGAAAGTGCTCTGTAGGATACTGTAATGGTGGCTACAGGACATTATACATTTATCAAAACTCAAAGAATTTTAACACAAAGAGTGAATCCTAATGTAAACAGGGGCTTGGCTGGGTGCGGTGGCTCATGTCTGGAATCCCAGCACTTTGGAAAGCTGAGGTGGGTGGATTACCTGGGGTCAAAAGTTCGAGACCAGCCTGGCCAACATGGTAAAACCCTGTCTCTACTGAAAATACAAAAATTAGCCAGGCATCGTGGCGGACGCCTATAACCCCAGCTACTCAGGAGGCTGAGGCAGGAGAATTGCTTGGACCCGGGAGGCGGAGGTTGTAGTGAGCTGAGATTGCGCCATTGCTCTTGAGCCTGGGTGACAGAGCAAGACTGTCTCAAAAACAAAACAAAACAAAACAAAAAACCAGGGGCTTTAGTTAATAATAATGCACCAATACAACCTCCTTAACTGTAATGGATGGACTACACTTCGTGCAAGATGTAATAATTGGAGAATGTGTATACAGGGTGCAGGAGGCTTGAGAATCCTCTCTATTTTCCAAGTGGAAGCCCAGATTCTAAGGAAGAGCAAATACGTTCCGTTCCCAATATAAGGGGTGGCCAAGAGTGTGTGGCCATCTATAACCGGCTCAGCAAGTTGATTCATGTCTTAGTGAGTAAGGTGGTTCCGCTTGAAAAGAAGGTAAAAAGACACAGTTGTTCTTCCAAAACAGGGCAGGTTTCCCAGGATGCTTTGTAAAAGGTCTAAAGTCACAGTAAAGGACTCCGAACCCAGCATGACATAATGTACAGACAAAGGTTGACCAGTGTGTGTAAAAAATTCTGTTGCCAGAAAATTGTAGGAAAGTTGCATCATTTCCAAATAATTAGCAGGAAGGGTGGTTTCAGTTAATGAAAATTCTGAATTATAGCCTTGTAAAAATGCAATATTATTACTTTCAAGCGAGAGTAGTCATTAGACACAGGCTAATAGTATGTCTAATTAAGTCCTTAAATAAGGCAGCAAACATCTCTTCCATTAAAACCATGGGGAAAAATTGGTGGGTCCCTCCCATGGTCTCCAGGACAGCTGAGTAGCTCCAGTTCTTCTGGCCACAACAGGGGCCCTGGAGTCTTAGAGAGGTAACAGTGGCTCAGTGGCCCAAATGCACCGTCCCACCTGGGGTCTCGTGGAAAACCTGCTGGTTCCCTCCCCACTGTGTCCCTAGCCTCGTGGAGTCTCTCTTCTAGTCTGTGGGGGACTCTGTACATCATACTCTCCAGTTCTTGGCCAGCACATTTGCCTGTATCCTAAATCCTTCTCTAATGACTTACAGTTTTTGTCCTGAAAAGCCAAAAGCTTTCCTAGACCATTTTTCTTTGTGGTTTGACATCACCTCCTTCGAGACAATGAAGATACGATACCCTGGCAGATATCTGCTAGAGTCGAGGGCAAGAGGAAAACACAGGTGCAGAGGGGAGAAGGCTGTATGGATCCATGTGTCAAAAAGACTACACTTCCATGCAGTTGTGTCAGGCTCTCTCAGAGAGAAAACATGGCCAGCTAGGATGCCGCATCATTGCCTCACCAGGAGTCCATATTTCCAAATCATGAGAATATTCTATCAGAGAGACGTGAGAGAGTGAACAGAGCATGAGGGATGCATATGCTGCTGTTCCTTTCCTAGACCACATGCCAACCCAGCCGAATGGTAGAGACTTAGAGCTGAGATGTAGAGGAACTTGGGACACCCCATATCATTCAACGCCATGAAAAGAAGAGAAGCCAGGATGCACTGGGATGGGAAAATCCATTGGCCACCGAAGTAATGGACCCACAGGGCTGGAGGAGGACTTGCGTGCACTGATCGAAATGGGGCTCATTTCAGAACTCACAAAAGGCTGAGGGAGTCTCGAGAGAAGGAGAAGGGGGAGGAGGAAGAGGAGAGGGCAGTAAGTAAGATAGGCAAACTGTGGATAGTAGTTGGAGGAGTTCCAGCAAATTCTGACACGAGACAGTTTGAAATAAGATGCTGTCCAAAAAGTGCCTTCTTTCCAGGGTGGTAGAGGCCAGGAGTACACAGAGAACCATGAAGGCAGGGCTGGGACTTCAGTGACCGGGGCCAACGGAAAACAACTAAAAGGTGAAGGACAGCAGCAAAGGCAGCTCCCAGGAAGCATGTGCCCTGCCGACTGAATGGCTCACGTTCAGTGCTGAGGTTTGTTGCAGCGCCTCCCTGCCTTTATAACAAGGGACTCGGTACAGAAGAAAGTCACTGGGAACGGGGAGAGAAGAGAAAGACCATAAATCCATCCCACCCTAGACCTTTCCTTATTCTTTTTCTGGATGGTAGTAGCCAATCTTATCCAAAATAAATGAATGAAGAATCGAGCAGGATGAGTTGCCTTCTCGGTGCCTGAGCAGGCAGGCAGCCACAAGGACTTCATTTAATAAACGCAAGGTTTATAGTTAGTATGTGAACTACCTAGAGATGGTTTCAGTTGTTCATTTTATTACTGTCAGTAGGTAGATCCTCTACCATATTTACACTATTAACAGAGCCCCTTTCCCTGGAGAGAACAAAAGTAAATGTTAGTTAATGCTTCCAACCCAAATCTCAAATTTGATAATCTGCACACTTTTCTTTCTCTTTGTACTATTTTCATTAGCATGATACGCACCTATGACCCATATCTCAGCGCAATCATCGCAAATGTCACTAAGATACACTGCATGCTTTGAGAATATACAGGAACCGATGCCAAATGGTATTTGTAACTAGCTAGCAAGGGCTTTGCCTCTGGAGCCTGGTTACTCAACTTCTGAAAATCACTTCCATCTGAGGCAGGTTTGGGGGCCGAGTTTGACAGGAGGGGAGAGAGTCAGCCAGTAATCTGATCTCAAAAGAAATCGTCACAATTATCACCTATGCCGGTGGTCTTGGCCCAGGTTCACACTGACCAGGAGCGGAGAAAGAATCCACTGGAAGAACAACGGAGAAGAATCTCCTTCGTGTTCTCAGAGGCGTGGCTATGGTATCTCCAAGGCCCTCCGTGGTTAGCAAAGTATGGAAGGCATTGCTGTCTGTGTGGGCAGAGCAGGCACAGGACTTGAAGGCGCAAAAGCCTCTCACCCAGAAACCCAATACGTTTCAAAGGCCATTGGTAGCGTTCCGAGATGGCCCAAGATTTCTGCCCTCTCAGCCGCTGATCTAATTATGGCTGGGATAGGGGTTCACAGATGTAATTAAGGTCCCAAATCAGTTGACAAGATAGGGAGGTTGCCTGGTGGGCCTCACCTGCCCCATGAGCTGTTTACACCTGGGAGTAGAGGCCTGAATGGAGGGGTTCTGAAGTGGAAGGAGCATGAGGATTCTGTGTGCCATTGCCAACTTAAAGTTGGAGGGGCTGGCCAGGTGCGGTGGCTCACACCTGTAATCCCAGCGCTTTGGAAGGCCAAGGCGGGCAGATCACAAGGTCAAGAGATTGAGACCATCCTGGTCAACATGGTGAAACCCCGTCTCTACTAAAAATACAAAAATTAGCCAGGCATGGCATGGTGGCAGGTGCCTGTAGTCCCAGCTACTCAGGAGCCTGAGGCGGGAGAATCTCTTGAACCTGGGAGGTAGAGGTTGCAGTGAGCTGAGATTGAGCCACTGCACTCCAGCCTGGTGACAGAGTGAGACTCCATCTCAAAAACAAAAGATGGAGGGCCACATGCAAGGAAGGGGGCCTCTAATTGCTGAGAGCGCCCCCAGCTGGCAACTAGCAGAGAAATGGGGCCTGCAATCCTACAGCTACAGGAACCAATTTCTGCCAACCATGAGAAAGAGCTTGGAAGCAGATTTTCCCACAGAACCTCCAGACGAGGACTTGGTCCAGCCGACACTGTGACCTCAGCCTTTATCCTGGGCAGAGAACTCAGCCACACCGTGTGGATTCCTGATCTGCAGAAACTGTGAGATAAGAGATGTGTGTTGCTTCATGGTCATAAAGGTGGAAATAATAGGCACTCTGGATTCCAAAAGTGGAGAGTGTGGGAGGGCGGCTGTAAGGGTCCTTGGGTTCTTGCTGAGTTTAAAATGAAGAAACTGAGGCCAACACAAGAAGATCCAATGCGAATTTATTCAGCTCCCGGGTGAGGTTCTGCAGTCCAACAGGAGGGGCCGGAGAAGTCACACGGACTCCTCTTAGATGTGGGGTTTTATAGGGAGCAGGCAAGCTTGCTATTGGCAGTTAGGCAGGGTTTGAATGCTATTGGGTAGATTTACAAGACTTGACTGCTATGGGGTAGATTTACAAGACTCGACTGCTATTGGGTAGCTAAGACTCGACTGCTATTGGGTAGATTTGCAAGACTTCTTTTGCATTTTGGTGGGGTTCTTTAAGGGAGGGCTAGGCTGTGTGAGGGGGGTGGGCGTGTCCGAGCTCCCGGAGAGGGAGAGGGTGCGTCCGAGCTCCCGGTGAGGCGACCGGCCTTACAGCGGCGAGGGTTGCAAAGTTTCCTGTGGGTACAATGTTCACTGTTTGAGTATGGGGTACACTAGAAGCCCAGTGCCTACCAGTAGGCAGTATACCCATGGAACAAACAAGCATAGGTACCCCACAAATCTGAAATAAAATAAAAATGAAACAAAGATCCACAGAAACGGTTGAGAAAGAAGAGAGAGAGGTGTATTGCTTTAAGCCGCTAATCTGCAGTCACTGATGACTCTGCAATGGAAAACAAACACAGCCACCTTTATGTCCTCCGGCATTTGTCTTTCTCCTTCCACCTCACTCTCATCCTCTATCTCTGATGTACAAAAAGCAAAAAGTAAGCCAGACACACAAGAACAATTTTGTCTGTCGAGGTCTAAGAGGAGAGTCCTTCATGTTTTAAGGTAGAAGTAATATTTCTATAATAAGTTTTTGGCATTTTAGATTTTCTGTCTTAAGGGAAAAAAAAAGCTTGTTGACTGTGTAAAGTGTAAACAGGTGACTCCTAGTGATGCGTGATGTGCCTGGCTCTCCCCTGACACCCACTGCCTCAGCTTCCTGGGCTCAGGAAAGGCGTGGCAGGGACCAGGGTGCAATGAGCAAGGCACTTGCCTTCGGTGCAAAGTTTAAGGGAGTACCAAAAACTCAGTCATTAAGAGAAGTAACATTTTTTAATTGCGGTGAAATATACACAACATAAAATTAGCCGTCTTAACTATTTTTACTTGTACAGTTCAATGGCACTGAGTACTTTCACATTGTTGTACAAATATCATCTTCATCCATCTCCAGAACTCTTTTCACCTTCCAGAACTGAAACTCTGTACCCAGGAAACAATAACTCCCCAGATCAAAGTTACTTTTTCTTAGCCTATATTTTTTAGAGCAGTTTTAGGTTCGCAATGACACTGAGCAGAAGGTATAGAGGGTTCCCACAAACTCCCTTCCCTGACACACACACAGACTCCCCCATGTCAATATCCTCCACCTGTGGGGTTCATTTGTCACAGTCGATGACATATTGACATATTATATTCACACGGAGTCCACAGCTTACAGTAGGGTTCGCTCTTGGCGTTTTCCATTCAGTAGGTTTGGACAAATGCATAATGACATGTATCCACCATCATGCTATCACACGGAGGTAGTCTCAACACCCTAAAAATCTTATTTGTCCCTTCCCGACTTATTTTTACTTTTTGCTGACCTTTTTACTGCCTCCCTAATTTTGCCTTTTTCAGAATGTCATATAGTTGGAGTCGTACGGTATGTAGACTTTCCAGATTGGTTTCTTTCACTTACTGATGTGCATTTACATTTCCTAATGCAATGTTTTTTAAAGATCCAGATTAGTGAAAAAAAAAAACAAAAAACTCAGGATGAACAAAATACCATTGGTGTCTGCCCTGTCTTCACACTTTAGCTCACACTGCGCTCTGATAAAGTAACAGGGTTTGTCCTCTAATAAAATTGGGGCATTTCCCTTTGACCATTTGCTGCCAACATTTTGTGCTTATTCAGGAGCCCTTCTAAGCGAATTACTAAGTTGGCGGTGACAGTTTGGAAACGGAGTCTGGCGGCTGCGCAGTCGCCGCCAGAGCATCGGGTGCATTCTTTCTCATTCCCACCCTCCCCTGCTGGACATTTCTGGGAAGTTTCTAGGTGGTGGGTGGTGTAGATTACAGCTGAAAAATTAGCTCAGATCATGCAAATAAATAAGAGGACTAGAGAATCAGCATGGAGCTCTGTCCTCGGCTTCCAGCACAAGCTCCCATCACAGTTTCCAGAGCTTTTACTGGCGTGACTTCAAAATAAGTTCTTTCTGAATTTCAGCAGAAAAGTGCTTTCAGGGATGAGAGAATTACTTAGTGATTGGGGAAAAAGCAAAGTACTGTGCCTTCACCAGCTGAGTCTCCTTCCTCACCCAGCTCACACCCAAAGGGTGCCATGAGGTTCAGATTGAGGGACTGCCAGTGCTGGCAGGTGCTTGTTCCCTCCTGTAATGAGGAGGGGCTTGGACCAGGGTGACATCCTCAGGGGAGACAGCCATGGGGCCATGGCTCCCCTAAGTGGTGTGTGGGTCATCGGGCCGTGTCAAATGAGTGTGAGAGCTCATTGCAGTGAATGGAAAGAAAGGATGAAATTCCTATTGAGCCCCGTACAGGGAAAGACGTCAGACAGCTTCATTGCTAATCTCCCTCTGACGGAAGACAGTCTCTGGGCTTCTCAGATGCCAGGGAGTGGCCTGGTCAATGTTGATCTTGGAGGGTGTGGGACCCGTGGGTGAAGGAGGAAATGCTCCAGGCCTGACAGCAACTGCAATGGGGAGATGGGTCAGAAATGAGGGGTTGGAGCTGACAAAGCTGGACCTGGGAGGGGAGAGGAACCTGTAGCAATCTGAGGCATGCTACAGCCCCCTCAGAGCGGGCCTGGCCCCTGGCAGAGTGGCTCCATGCCATCAAATGCCCTTTCTCCCTCAGGAGACAGGGAAGCAAGTCCTCCCACTGCCTCCAGGGAATGTTCCTGAAGAGATCAAGTGGACAGATCGTCAGGGATTACAGGAAAGACCAACACTTGCTACTCTCTTATGTTGATTCTTCTATGTCTATCATGAATGTGCCAGTTTCAAAAGAAATACAAATCACTTTCATTTTTGATTTTCTGGAAATAGCGCTCAGCTTTTAGGGCAGAAGTACTTTAATTTCAAAGTATCTTATCAAAGGAATGACTGAAAGCCTTGCATCTCTTCCCAGCTTTTACGAGTCTTGATGGGGTGTTGGGGGGATAAAATCCACATCCCTCATGGGAATTGTAAGCCACTGTAGGCCGTTCCTCAGAGGCAACTTCCCTGCAGAAAAGGGAGACAGAGGCAGAGCATGGGTCAGATCTTCACATAGGCAGTTTACATTGACTTCATGTTTGCCCTAGATAGTGGATTCGTCCCTGGATTTTACTGATGAGGAGACAAGTGCTCAGAGAATTTAAAGTCAGACAGCAGACAGCAGACAGCAGACAGCAGACAACTGGAGTTGCTGGGAGCCCAGCCTTAGGAGGGCTCAGGCCCCCTGTCCCACTGTGCTGGATGCTCCTGGAAAGTCAGATTTCTCAGAATGAGGGCAGTGTGGGGGCGAGAGGGAGAGCAGAGGGGATCCAAGGGACGTGGGTGCTTTGTGAATGAAGTCAAGTCACACAGTGCACTCATCCAATATTCCAAGACTTCCTTTTGAGAAATGGAATATTTTGTCATGCATGTTGCTGGCCTGTGTGGGATAAAATTAAAAGGGAAAACTAGGCTTTTGGTTATTTTCCAGAAATGGCCATTCTGATGTTCTCAGGACCTAAATCAAACTGGGCCTTCCCTCGGAGAAAGCAAAGGCCTCAGAGATGCTGGCGGCTGCTGCTGCCCACCAATGCCACCCAACTCCCCGTGGCCCAATCCAATCCCCCAGGTGCCCACGGCCCGGAGGCAAGAGGCAGGACACCTTATCTCCTTTGATGCATGTGACAAATGAGATTCAGAGGGGTTAGTAGATTTCCCCCAGTAGTGGGATTTCAGCCCAAATTTCCTGACTGAAGGTTTCCACTCTAGAATAGCGCAGTGAGAACGGGTCACCTGTTCATCTTGAGGGCCTGAGAGAGGGCTTGTTGAATGGGGAATCTGGGATCCTCTGAGTCTCTGTCCCAGGACTGAAGGATCCAAATTTTCTTTCCTGTTCCTGAGAGAAGAGCCCAGTGCAGCTCTTTAAGCCTGCCAGATGGGCCTGGACATAGGCCTGGAGGATCCAAAGAGGCCTGTGACATTGAACCCCTCCAACAAAGTGAACATGACACATTCATGTTTCTGCAGGAGTGAAAACTCACACTTGGAGCCGCCCAGGAAGCAACTAGAGTGGCTTTTCCCCTGAAAATTCTACCCATGTTGAACTTTGTCATGCAATAAACGTAGCAACATGCTGCTATTTATTTAATTTAAAATAGCAAAAATGCATCTGGGCTCTAAATCATCTATTTTCTCAACAAGAAACTTTGCTGAAACAATCTTCAAAATGGCTCATTCCTCACCGCCAAGATTATCTCTGTTCCTGATCGAGAATGGCAAAGAAAAGAAGCAGAGGGCAGAAGGAAAAGGGAAACCCTTCAGACCGTACTGGTGTGTTTCTGCTTCAGCCTCTTTCACAGGGAAGTTCATACAAAAACAAACGGCCCATTAAAAATACAACCTCAAGAGTTGTATGTTTGTTCCAGCTCTGATATGTCTTTGCTACATCCTGGGCCTATGATTGTGATTTTCTTTTCTTCCTAGTAAATTTTCTATTCTTTTGAAGTTAGGAAATGTCCATGGTTTCTTTCAAGCATCTTTGGGTGAGTTTTTTTTCTTTTTTTTTTTAAGAGTCAGAGCAGGAAAAGGCCATTCAGCTTATCGTGTCCAGTTCCTGAAATCCAAACAAACTCTCAGAAAACTGCCTCACACCCTATCCATTCAGCGTGTGTCTCTGTACTTGGACAGGAGATTTCAGAGCCATTTCGACTTTATGAAAACTTTTGGAACTGGTTAGAATAGCCCCCAAAGATTTTGAGAAATAACTTAGAAAGTTTGAGACTAAAATTGGCATGGTTAGTTCCCTCCTAAGGAAATGATTCAGAAAAAAAAAATTCTTTCTTTTCTCAGAGAATTCCATCCCAGTTGGCTGCCCAAAACTTCCAAGCAAACTGATGGCTGATATTTTCAAACTCCTGTCCAAATTCTATTTACCCATTGAGTGGAGTATCTCAGCCTTTTCTTAGAGTTCTTTATATCCTAACTAAGAAATGGGTTTCGCAATTGGCACGTGACAGAAATTAAAGGCATCTATAGTACTGGCCCGCATCAAACAAAACGTAGTGTAGACTCATTTACAGAACGTTAGCATTCGCACTGTGCAAACCAAAAAAAAAAGGTAAGAATTTCAGTGCAAACTTCCCCACCAAAAGAGTCAAAGCTATTTCCCTTAAAAAACAGTTGCCAGGCCGGGCGCAGTGGCTCACGCCTGTAATCCCAGCACTTTGGGAGGCCGAGGCGGGTGGATCACGAGGTCAAGAGATTGAGACCATCCTGGTCAACATGGTGAAACCCCGTCTCTACTGAAAATACAAAAAATTAGCTGGGCATGGTGGCGCGTGCCTGTAATCCCAGCTACTCGGGAGGCTGAGGCAGGAGAATTGCCTGAACCCAGGAGGCGGAGGTTGCGGTGAGCCGAGATCGCGCCATTGCACTCCAGCCTGGGTAACAAGAGCGAAACTCCGTCTCAAAAAAAAAAAACAAAAAACAAAAACAGTTACCAGAAGGCAGGGGATCTGTACAAACCAACTAATTTTCCAAACACAGCTCCATCTCCTGGTGAATCTTCAGTGCTCCTCCTAACAGACTTTTTCCCCTTTCAATGTGGAAAAGCAAAAACGTGAAGGAAAACATATTGCTAAGGAGTAGGGAGCGGGAAACGACAAGGATGAATTTTCTCAATGGACAGTCTCAGACCATACCTGGTGTGGTCTTGGGAACATGACAAACTGTGGGTTTACGTGAGTGAGCTCTCAAAGCCTCTGCCATTCTGATAAAATTAACTCTAGATGGCCATGTTGCTGAATCAACGTGGTTACTCCAGAAGCCTGGGAGGGTTGTGCCCAGTGCCTGCCACCAGGAATCTGTTCAGTGTTATCAGTCCAGACAGTAAACGTATTCATCCATCAACCCTGGCTGTTCATGTGGAAACCCTAAGCCAACACTCATCAGAGGAGTCAGGCTGGGCTGGGCCACAGAGTGAGCCCAGACTTACAGTGGGGGATTTTTTTGTTGTTGTTTCAAAGTCACATTATCAGACCACAAGATTTGTAGCCATATTTCATTGTCAGAGTTAAAAATAAGACCCAGTCCCCAAAAATCACGATATCCAATTCCTTCTGTCAGAATATGATTATTTGCTTTTGAATGAATTCCAGTGACACCTTATTTTTCAAGCATCTTTGATGAAGGAGAGACTATTATGAGTGAATCATCAAGATAACTTTTGCAAACTCTTGAAGGAGCACATTTTTATTTTTAATCTTAGAAATGTTGGTTACATTTTTTTTCCTGAAATATTTATGAAGTTCCTAATCCTCTTATGAACTGATTTTTTTTATTGTGGCAAAACATACAAAACATAAAATTTACTATTCTGACAACTTTGAAGTTTACCGTTCAGAGGCATGAAGTATATTCATCTTGTACCACCATCACCACCGTCCATGAGAACTGATTTTTTTAAAAACATAAATTAACCTCGTCTGATGACTTTGTGCCATGATTACAAATATCCAGTCCTGCGCTGGGTCATTCATTATAGCACTCGCAGGGACGAATGAAGTGTTTATGACTCTTTATCCCACATACAAGATAACCTCAGGTTGCTAAGCTTTCTGAGGTCTGGAGATTTTTTTTATTGTCCTTATATTTGTTGTTGTTCTTTGTCTTCTTCCATCGGTTGTAGGCAGTCATTTTTATCTACTTTCAGTACACTTACCTGGGGCATCTACCCTTTCCTAATGACTGCAGGGAAACCCAATAATCAAACTGGTTAGAATTGTACTCAACCAGGAGTCCCAGTGTGGAGAAAGACTCCCCGTGAGTAAGGGTCAAAAATACCCCGACAATATCTCATGATATGCATCTGGGCTCTTTGTAAAACATTTTTGCTTCTTTCAGGATCTCAACTTGGTCTTAGAGTGCAGTGATTGACATATATCTGACCTGTGGATGAAGGAGGACTTATTCTTGTATTATCTTGGTTGCCTTAAGCTTCCCTTAACATCAAAAGGCAAAAAATACCAAAAACATCTGGTAGCCTACTCCCAATTGTGAAAGCGAAAGAGAAAACTCAAGCAAAAGTCCCTTCTAGGTAGCTACCGTTTCCTGCCATAGAAATAAAAGATAGATCCTTTCTCTATTTGCTCTTGATTCATCATGAACATAATTTTTCTCCTGAAACTACTCCTCCTTCATATGTGCCCAGACAGAGAAATAAACCCTGACTGAAGCCTGAAAATTTAGAGCAACCAGAAAGCAGACAGCACCAGAAAGGACTGAATCGGGTGGGTCGGCGATGCTTTCAAATATCTTCTCTCCTTTCAGTTTCAGTATTTGCTGGATGGACGAGTATTTTCTCTGAGTATCTGCCACCAGCACTCAATTCTGGTCTTTAATTAAGCGGGTAGTTCTCAACTGGGAGTGACTTTGTCCACCCGGGGGACATTTGGCAATGTCTGGAGACATTTTGATTATCAGTACTGGGGAGGAGTTGCTCTTGGCATCTCCTCTTGGTAGAGGCAGGGATGCTGTTAAGTATCCGCACAGGACCGCACCCATAACAAAGTATTTGGCCCCAGTGTCTGCAGTGCTGAGGGTGAGAAACCTCACTGAGCCTCCGAAGTGAGCGATCCAGGGAGTGGCAGGAGGAGGAGATGGGAGCCGGGGAGGGAGAGGAAAGCTGGCACCCTAGCACTACCTGTAGGTCACATAGGTGCGGCGAGATTTATGAAATGTTTGTGGGTAGAAAGAGCCCCTAAAAGTTTATTTGTGCAGCTAGAGGACTAGGGCTTATTGGAGTTTGATGCTACAGAATGTGAAGGGTCTTGGTAAGGAGTTGGGGCTGCAGGGAGGAGCCCAGCCGAACACTCCAAGAGCTGCCCCTGAAGGCAGGAGACAGACGTTGTCTTGGGTCTGGAAAAGGGATCTGACTCCAGCTTGATCTTTAAAGAATGTGATGCCCAGAAGAAATCCAACTAATCAATAATAATTGAAGAAACACTCAAGCTCTTCATAATTAATACACAAATTGAGAAAATGGAGCGCCCCTTTTCACCCTTCAAATGGCCACATTCCTTTTTTTTTTTTTTTTTTTTGAGACAGAGTCTCACTGACTCTGTTGCTCAGGCTGGAGTGCAATGGCCTAATCTCAACTCACTACAACCTCTGTTCAAGCAGTTCTCCTGGCTCAGCCTCCCAAGTAGGTGGGATTACACACATCCACCACCACAGCCGGCTAATTTTTGTATTTTTAGTAGAGACAGGGTTTCACCATGTTGACCAGGCTAGTCTTGAACTCCTGACCTCAGGCGATCCACCTGCCTTGGCCTCCCAAAGTGCTGGAATTATAGGCATGAGCCACTGTGCCCGGCCAAAATGGCCACATTTTAAAAACTCTGACAATATCAACTTGCGTTCTTTGTCCCTCAGTACGGTTTTGCATATTTCCCAAAGACTGTGTATTACTTGAGTACTAAAACAGTCATCATTCACAAGAACAGAAAACCAAACACCACATGTTCTCACTCATAAGTGGGTGTTGAACCATGAGAACACATGGACACAGGGAGGGGAACATCGCACGCTAGGGTCTGTTGGGGGCTTTGGAGCTAGGGGAGGGATAACGGGGTGGGGAGATTAGGGAGGAATAACATTAGGAGAAATAACTAATGTAGATGACAGGGGGATGGAGGCAGCAAATCATCAGGGCATGTGTATGTTCCTATGTAACAATCTTGCAAGATCTGCACATGTACCCCAGAACTTAGAGTTAAAAAAAAAAAGTCATCATTGTTGTGTACAGAATCAAGTCCATTTGACGAGTTATACAATGCCAGTCAGGACTCACTACATTTATTTTGTGATCTGTTCGTGTTCATGACCCGTGGTCTGAAAAACACACCCCAAGAAGAAGAAAACTTGTATGAGGATGTGGTTTAAATGTTGTTTTGTGTGATGGTTAATTTTATGTGTCCATTTAGCGAGGCCACAGTACCCAGATGTCTGGTCAAACACTATCCTGTATGTTTCTGGGCAGGTGTTTTTCCGGGAATTAATTTACATCAGGAGACTTTCAGCAAAACACATTATCCTCCGTGATATGAGTGGGCCTCATATGAAGGCCTAAGGAAAAGACTGACCTCCCTCAAGTCAGAGGGAATTTTGCCAGCAGATGGTCTTCAGGCCCAAACACAACTTCCCTGGGTCCTCAACCTGCCAGCTCACCCTGCATTATGGGAACCTGCCAGCCCCACGATGCCATGAGCCAAGTCCTCAAAATATACTTCTCATTCTCTCTCGAATGTTGAATTTTGTTATGAAAAATACCCCGGTCACCTAGGATAGGATGTTCACATCTGTCCTTTCTGGATGGTGGTTGTAGTGGGTTGAATAGTGCCCCCATCAAAAAAACTACATCCACCCGTAACCTGTGAATGTGATGATATTTGGAGCCTGTGCAGATGCAATTAAGTTGGGGATTGGAGGTGAGATCATCTTGGATTAGAATGGGCCCTAAATCCAGTGACAAGTCCTTACCATCACAGACTCCAGTTTTGCTTCCAAAATTCGGAATCTCTTCTCAAAAAATATGTTAATGTATTTGAGAGAGAATGAAGACACGACTTAAAGGCATGATGATTTGATCTGACCTGCACAGCACCTCTCAACCCGCCCTTGTCCCTCTTGGGTAGAATAAATTTATACATTAGAATTTATACATTCCAGTTTCTACATTAGTATATGGTCTTAGACCTTCCCACCAGCCCTCTGGCCCTCTCTCCCTCACTTTAGTAATGCTGGAAGCCAGGGCCTCCAGACAGCCCAGCTACAAGATGGAAGTGGCAAGGATCCCGCTCACCAGAGGAGAGCTGGCCTGGAGAGCTGCCTGATCCGGCCTTTAATGAGCAAGAGGTAAACTTTTCTTACGTCACTGAGACCTTGGGGTTTGTTTCCACAGCATGACCTGTTTTTCCTGACTCATACAAGCCCCTGGAAGCATCTGACTCACTAATCCATTGACCTTCTCTAACATCAGCATTTACAGATCCTGCCATCAAAATTCTTCATTCATGATGAGGGCTCAGCCAGTTCTCCTTAGGATTATTAAACCATTAGTAAAAGTGCATTAAAATCAGTTTATAGTCTCTTCCAATGGGATTTCACAAATATCACTCCATAGCCAAATGGTTTACCGCTCTCTTCTGACTCAGAAAAGCATATTGTAATTAGAACACTTTTTGCACAATAATAAAAACAAAGCAGCTTTCACAGGTTGCGCTGGATGTCAAACGTGGGTAAACCACTCAACTTTGAGCTCAGCTCAGCACAGGTTTATTTAGTATTTACAGGCACTTCAAAAAGAAGGGGGTAGACCACGTCCACACCGCCCAGGGTGTGGAGTGTGGATGCGTTTGTCTGTCTGTTATGACTAAGTCTTGCTCGGTCTTAATTCTTCCTGGTCAAAAATTGTTGTTTTTAAAAGACTTGAACACAAAACCCTTCAGATGTGATGGAGATGTGGCCAAGGGAAGCAGTGAAGTGTAGTGATGCTGTGATGTGAATGCAGGCTCTGAGCCCAGATCCCAAATCCTGACACCCACCCGCAGCTGTGTGTGTTTGAACTTACGAACCCACTTCCGCAGGTGGAAAATGGGCGAGTAAGCTCATCCTTAGCTTTGTCAGGAGCATGAGAAGTCCTCAGCAGGGAGCCTGGCTAGTCCTGCTCCCAAGCTAAGCGGTAGCTCTTCCTGTCGTCCTGCTGACCAGAAGGAACGTCACAAACTCTCCTGCCCACAGGTGGAGGCCTGGGGAGGATGGAGGAGGCAGCCCATCCCTAGGCGCCTTCCACGGAACACTGCCCCCTACAGGCCGACGGTGTAACAACCCCATCCTGGCAGCTGATCCCTTAGCTGTCCCGGAATTCGAGAGCGTTTTTGGAAGAGAGAAGTTAGGTCCTTCCTGGGGGCAAGGAAAGGAGGACCAAGGCCTTACCTGACTGAGATGAGGAGCGGACACCATGGGGAATGGGGGAAGAGAGAATTGCAGCCCGGAAGGCGCTTCCTTTACAGAATCCCGAGGCCAACGCAGGCAAATGTCAAGACCAGCAAATGCCGCCCACTTCAAATCAATTAAATGTGTAGGACCAGCTTCCAAGGAGGAATAATCTGGGTATTGACAAGCTTGTCTTCAAGTTAATGCAAGAGAGAGAGGTCTTGAAGGATATTCATTAAAATGTTCCTGGTTATCCCCGGATGGTGGCATTTGGGGTGATGTTCATGCTTGTTTTACAAAAGCAATTAAGCTATTTTGAATAAGGGAGGAAAAGGAAATATGAAAGAACTCAAGTTCTGAGTTTGAGATCTGACTTCAAATCCCACTTCCACTACCACCAGCTGTGACCGTGAGCAGTCTCAGCATTACAGAGGGCCTCAGTTTCTGCATCTGCAGAATGGGAATAATAGTATCTGCCGCCTAGGGTTATCGAAGCTGAAAGTGGATAATTTAGGATATGCCAAACATCTGGAATCGGGCTCAAAAAGTGGTAAAGAATTTTGAAGATTTTTTTCTTTACCACTCCAAAACAACTCGTCAGGGAAAGTCATTTTTCATGGAAGGTGCTGACTTTATTGGAGACTGACCATCCCCTCATCACAGTCCACTCCAGGAAAATCAGAGGGAGGCGGGGAATGTTGTACCCAACTTTCTAATGCTTTTAAGATGTGGGTGGCAAGGTGGGGGCTGTCGGCACTCCAGAATAATGCTGCTATCCACCCATTTGGGGCTTCGCATCACAGCCAAACTGAGGTCCAGACCCCAGAGAAG
The DNA here is from genome assembly GCF_030222135.1 of Aotus nancymaae. Lineage (NCBI taxonomy): Eukaryota > Metazoa > Chordata > Mammalia > Primates > Aotidae > Aotus > Aotus nancymaae. The sequence continues at coordinate 146,520 of NW_026988465.1, forward strand.
CCGTGTGAATCAACAGCAACTGTGCAGACCCCCACCCATGCGACCCCACCCCAGCCCTGGCGTCCCACTCACTGAGGTTCTGGCCAGGTGGTGGTGACTCAAGCCTTCTCCATTTTAACTTGGCATCTCAGAGCTTTTGGACAGAGTCCACAAATGCATGAGACAGAAATAGGCCAGCATGCCCTCCCTTGCCAGGCCCTCATTGTTGAGGGATGACATGAGGGCTGGGCGAGCCATCACACAGCCAAAACCAGGGCCCTAGAACCCAGCTCTGCCACGCATGGTCGCCCCAGACCTCTGCCCACAGTGTCTGCTCTTTGTTCTTGATTTCTCCTCTACTTCTCCTCCACCTCCCATTCTTTGTGATCCATCTTTTTCCAAAAGTTGACAGGTTGGCAGAAGACAATTCCCCTTGCTGGCTTTTCTGTCCTTTCCACCCTTAGTTTAAATCGTCCCAGAGGGCTGGGGATCCACTTTCTGTCCTCCCTACCTTCCCGGCATATCCACAGCCTCCACCTTCCCAGCTCCCTCCTCCCGGGGCCTTAAGCTGTTCCCTTTTTCCATCCTCTATGCACCGTTTCACCCCGACATGCACGTTATTGTTTTACTGTGGCATCAACCATCCTTGGTGACTTTTCCCAGGACTTGCAATTTCGTAGCAGACAGAGATTTTCTATCGAAAGCAAAACGCTGGTCCTGTTTAAATAAATAATAATAAGATAAAAGAATCAGGCACTGTAGGGGTATTTGGCCCACAGCCATCCTGTCTCAGCGGGGTCCTTTTCATAGAGGGAAGCATTTTTCATATCTATAATTTGCCCCTTTCCTAACCCAGGGTGCATGCTGCCTTGGCCCTTGGTGACAGCGTCCCTGTGGCCTTCCTCCAAGGCTTGCTCCAGCAAGCTCGGACATGGTCTCCTCCCTGCCTTTCTGGCTGTGGCTTCTCCAACCCGCCCCCCTCCCCACCCCTCGCTCCTGCAGACAGAGGAGCAACAGCAAGGCACAAGAGAAGACAAAGATCCTCTAGGCCAGGCCACCCCTCGCTGCCACTCCGGGACAGCAGGGCATAAAACAGGCTCCAGCTCTGGACGCCTCTCCTCCTCCGGACCCTAACCCTAACTGTAAGCCGCTAGAACACCCATGGGAGAAAGGCGGACCTGTGTTGAGGCTCACCTCCCTGGGTGCACATCCATCCTGCCTCTCTCAAGAAGGAAGCTGGTGTCTGAGAGCCGCGGGTCTTCATCCCAGCTCTAATATTTCTCTCATGTGGTCACATAACCTTGAATGTCTGACCCTCAGTTTCTTCATCTGTACAGTGATGAAGATGATCTCCATTTGGCTACATTGGTGTGAGAATTGCTTAAGAGATAGGTGCTATGGCGGCATGTTTGTTGAGCTAGGGGGACTTGGAACAAAATCAGCTTCTGCACCGGCTGTGCTGGAGCCAGGGAGGCCGCTTCAGTGTGGCCCTGTTTTTCCTGGTTTGCGTCCCAGGAACCTGCCAACCTTCATTGTCCAGGATTTTCCCTTGGACTCCGAAAGCCGTGTCATTTTTATCAAGCCTCTTTATTTTTGTTATTATCCCATCAACATACTCCCCTCTGATTCGCCCTCATTAATGACCGGAGGCCTTTCCAAAATCCCAGCACCCCGTCTTGATAATCTCTTTCAATTGTCCTTAAAAAGGCTCCGTTTGTCACCTCCGCCCCGCTCAGGGGCGCCCGGACTCTGCGGCGCGACCCTCGCGGGCTCCCAGGTTCCTTCGATCGCGTCCCTAACGGTGCCGGCCGCAGCGTTGGCCCAGTAGGGCTCGCACCGGAGGGAATGTTTGGATGGCTAACGCCCAGACGTGGTCTTCCCTGTGTCTTTTCTGGGAACACGTTCGTGCCTGCGCCCCACGGGACCGAGCCGTTTTCCCGCCCGGCCGCCCCGCGCCCGCAGCCTCTTCCCGACGCCCTCGGCCGTGCGCCCCCCACACTGCGGGCTCTGCGGGGCTTTCGCTCCTGCGCACCAATGCTTCTGCGAGCTTTCTCGGAAGCAGCTGGGGGGCGGGGAATCTGCTGAGGAATGGCGCTTTATAAATCAAAAAACAATAATAACAGAGCGTACGGTGAGCACCGGAGGCTGGAAACGGCAGGGCATCCGCTCGGGGCGGGGCGGCGCGGCCAGCGAATGACAACACTGCCCCCTGGTGGCCGAAGCAGTGGCGCCCCCGAGGGCGCGCAGGCCCGGTGCGAGCCAGGGTTCTTCACCATGCAGCTTCCCCACTCATCCCATAGAAACCGTAATTGATGGGAGGCAGAGGCGGGCGGATCACGAGGCCAAGAGATCGAGACCATCCTTGCCAACACACGGTGAAACCCCGTCTCTACTAAAAATACAAAAATTAGCCGGGCGTGGTGGCGAGTGCCTGTAGTCTCAGCTACTCAGGAGGCTGAAGCAGGAGAATCGCTTGAACCCAGGAGGCGGAGGTTGCAGTGAGCCGAGATCGTGCCACTGCACTCCAGCCTGGCGACACAGCGAGACTCTGTCTCAAAAAAAAAAAAAAAAAAGAAAGAAAGAAAGAAAGAAAGAAAAAGAAAAAAGAAACCATAATTGAGCAATGACAAGAATTCTCCAGGAAGCATTAAGGCCAGGAAGAACACAGGAGAAAAATCCGAATCCCGTTTTTTCAGAGTATGAATTTATTTACTGTTCCCAGATAGCAAGCTGAATTTCTGAACAGTTCAGAGCTCACAAAAGAAGCCAAGACCTTTCAGGGCATTTTGTAATGTTGCTTTTTATAAATGAAATATTTAAACCATTGTTATTACTGTTACTGGGGAATTACTATTGATCAGAAATGCCTGTGAAACTCCCAAAAGAAAGGGTTGTTTGCGCTTCTTTGGCATTAAGTAAAACTGTCCTGTTTGGTGTGTACACGTTTTCATATTTAATTATTCAGACTGTGCACTTTCTATATAAACTCAGCGCTTAGGTTCTCTGTGAGCCAGAAACCTGGCTCATCCGCAGACCCAGTGAGAGCACAGAAGCCAAGCCTGGTGGAGCCTGTTTACCAGGGCAATTCACTAAAGCTTCACCCACGCACTGTAAGTATCTCCCATCGAGGCTGAGGAAAAGTTGTAGCATACTTGGAAATTGGGGTGGAGTACTGTCATCCAAGAAGACGTATTTCTTTTGGTGTTTTCCACGCCTGGCTGTGTCACTGTGAAGCCGCAGCTCTCCCACTCTCCCTATAAACTGGAGGAATTCTAGCGTTTCCTGTCCTGCCACTTCATGTGTGGGAAAGATTCTTTTTTTGGTGGGTTGGTGGGGGGGTTGGCGGGTGACAGAGTTTTGCTCTGTTGCCCAGGCTGGAGTACGATGGCGTAACTTCAGTTCACTGCAACTTCTGCCTCCTGGGTTCAGGCGATTCTCCTCCCTCAGCGCCCAGAGTAGCTGGGATTATAGGTGCCCATCACCACACCCAGCTATTTTTCATATTTTTTAGTAGAGACCAGGTTTCACCGTGTTGGCCAGCCTGGTCTCAAACTCCTGACCTCAGGTGATCCACCCGCCTCAGCCTCCCAAAGTGCAGAAAGAATCTTCGGATGGATTTTTAGTAAGTACTTTGAGCAGCTTTATGAAAGCTACCTTCAGTAAAGCAGAAAACTATATATGCACATATTTAGATACCGAGTTCCCAGGGAGGATGTGCTCTGAACATTACAGGTCTAATCTGTCCCTAATTAAGTTGATAGAAACATCAAGGAAGCATGTAAGTGACTTTGTTGTGTATTTTATTTATTTTTTTGTTTTGTTTTGTTTTGTTTGAGACAGAATTTCGCTCTTGTTACCCAGGCTGGAGTGCAATGGCGCGATCTCGGCTCACCACAACCTCCGCCTCCTGGGTTCAGGCAATTCTCCTGCCTCAGCCTCCTGAGTAGCTGGGACTACAGGCACGCGCCACCGTGCCCAGCTAATTTTTTGTATTTTTAGTAGAGACGGGGTTTCACCATGTTGACCAGGATGGTCTTGATCGCTTGACCTCGTGATCCACCCGCCTCGGCCTCCCAAAGTGCTGGGATTACAGGCGTGAGCCGCCGCGCCCGGCCCGTGCATTTTATTTTATGGAGTGTAAGTGCCTAATAAATGAGTGTGTGGGTCTGAAAGTGACATTTTCTAATGGAAGTGTAAGTGTCACAGTCCAGAAAAGTAGAACCCAAGCAAACACGAAAAGGAGTATGCAAAGCCCACACCGCGCTGCACAGACTCTTCCCGCCTGACCAGGGGGCCAGGCCACAGGGACAGAAGGAAAGGTCGCCGGCACTGAACACCAGGTGACCCCGTGACGTGTGCGCTCCTGAGAGCAGGGGTCCCCCAAATGAAGTGGACGATGGCCTCCACCTCCTTGAGAGCTCGTCTTCCACAGTTTTTAAAGCTGCCTTCTGTTTTGTTTAGTTCTGGTAAGATACACCTAACGTAAAACGGACCCTCCTAACCATTTGTCAGTGCGGAGTTCAGGGGCATTAAGTACATTCAACCATCTCCACCCTCCATCTCCAGGACTTTCTCCTCTTCCCAAATGGAAACTCTGGCCCCACTACACACCAACTCCCCAGTTTCTCTCCACCAGCCTCTGGCAACCCCCGTTCCACTTTCTGTCTTTGTGAATTTGACCACTCTGGGAACCCTATGTAGGTGGAATCACGCAGCCTTTATCATTTTTATGACAGGATTACTACGCTTCGTGTGATGTCCCCCAGGCTCATCCATGTCGCAGTGTGTGTTAGGATTCCCTTCCCTGTTAAGGCGAATCACATTTTGTGAAATGGGTGTACAAATAACTCCTTGAGTTCAATTCCTTTGGATATATACCCAGAAGCGAGATTGCTGGATAATGTGGAAATTCTGTTTAATTTTTGGAGGAGATACCCACCCACGGATCTGAAGGGTTCCACTTTTTCCACATCCTTGCCAACACTTGTTGTTTTCTGGGTTTTTGACGGTGGCCCTCTTGATGAGTATGAGGTGGTAGAGCTGCCTGCTTTTTGATTAATGTGACAGTCACACCCTCTGCCTGGGAGTTTTACAGAATGGTGATGTCTTTTTGTGGCATCAGGAAAGAACAGAACTTAGTGGATGTCCTTAGTGAGGATCTACTCAGGCCAGGCTTACATGAGACCTCACCTCCCCAAGGAGTCGCCACCTCCACAGCACTTCTTCCTTCTGCTCTGCCCCCCACAAACTGCCCTGCCAGCCCTCACCCCCTCAAGGGAGATTGGGAGCTGGTAGAGGAAAGGCACCTAAATCCCCGAGGTCAAGCAAAGCCCTGGGCTGCACAGCGGGACCCCTGCCTCAGGCCTGCCCAGATGGTATGTGAATGAGTCTCCCCGAGATTTGCCCCTCTGTGACCTCGAGGACTGGCCAGCCTGTGTGGCCGCGAGCCACTCTCTTCCTAGAGGAGCTCGACTGCGGCAGTATGACTCCACAGCCTCAGGGGCGGCCTGGGTATGTGTGTTCCTGTGCCACGGTTGCATGTCCATTCATGTGTGTGTGCGTGTGTGCGTGTGTGTGTGTGTGGTATTCAGCAGGACCAATGTGTCTTGTATACTCAAGGGCGGATTCTTTCAAGTCAGCCTTCCTTCTGGTGCTCCGCTCCCTGCGTTTCCACTCATGCTGTGTGACTGGTTAACATTTGTTTATCGTGCGCTTCCCATTAAAGCTTCTTTAGGCCTGCCAGGCACCGTGGCTTATGCCTGTAATCCCAGCACTTTGTGAGGCCAAGGCGGGCGGATCACGAGTTCAGGAGATCGAGACCATCCTGGCCAACATGATGAAACCTCGTCTCTACTAAAAATACAAGACTTAGCTGGGTGTGGTCGTGTGTGCCTGTAATCCCAGCTACTCGGAGGCTGAGGCACGAGAATCACTTGAACCCAGGAGCCAGAGGTTGCAGTGAACCAAGATTGTGCCACTGCACTCCAGCCTGGTGACAGAGTGAGACTCCATCTCAAAAAAAAATTATTTAGGCCATGGCGAAGTGGGGAGCTGCCTCGGTTAGGTGAAGGTCCAAATCACCTCCCTATCCAAGAGGCCCCTTCTCTAGAGAGAAGATGATACAAGCAAGAACCGAAACCTCACAGGAGCTGCTTGTTCACCTTCCAGAAAGGCGCAGACAGATGTCCACGACGGTGGATGGAAATCCTTTTCCCCATTTCCTCTTCTTGCAAAATCTAGCCACACCATGACCCGGCCACGGAGAAGCAGCCGAAGACCTGGCAGGGATCTCGTTTCCTAACTGTGGCCTTTCTGGCCACGCCGCCCGTTGAGTACCATTCCCAGCGCCACACGGCGCCTTGCTGCATTCTGTAGGGGCTCGGGCCTCAACACTGCCCTCACTGTTTTTCTGTCTTCCATGTTTCTTGGTCTGGCTTAGGGTCTTCAACCAGCCACATTTCCCAGTTCATCTGGGATCCTTTGTTCCCTTCAAACCTATCTCTGCATGGTTGGGCAGGTGTGAGGATTCTGGAGCTCTGGGTTTCCACACCCGTCGCCCACACGGAAACTCCCTTGGTCTCCAAGTTCAAGCAGACGGCGCATGACTCCTGTAGGATGAGGCGTAGCGAAGTGCGGCTGGCCTTTGCCTTCTAAGAAAGACGGTGTTTCCTGACATCTACACTGCCTCTGCCGCTCTTGAGGGATATCCAGCGCTCTGCTCCTGGGTGAGACCGCCTCACAGGACTGGATCTTTTGGCTGCCACGGTTTTCACTGAGCCAAGCGGACCGAGGTTTGGCCTGCTTCAGCTGTCGGTGTGTGTGCCATCGCCAGCATAGGGGTGGGAGTGGCTGGCATGAAACAGGAACGTCTTGGGTCTTCTGGCAGGCATCCCTAAAGGCAGCTTGGAACCGAGCATGGCCCTCCTGGGGTCCCTAGGTGCGCTTGGCCTTTTCTTCACTTTCTTGGTGAGGGGGTCTCCAGGTGGGAATCCCGCCTCGGAGACACACTCTCACTCCACCCGCTCGCCAGCCTCGTGGAGTCCCGTGTCACAGCACCCCCCACTGTTGCCTGCGGGTGGGTTCCTGAGGCTCGGTGGAGCGGGCACCCTCTGTGGCAGGCTCTCTCCCACGGTCTCTGTGTCGCACTGCCCTGGTCTGTTTTCTCCAGGGCGTCGCCAGGGTGGTCCCGGGATCTTAGGAGTCGCAGAGGGCTGACCAGGATGAACAAATGTCAATCATAGCCCCAGCGATGCACCGCAGGACCCCTGTCTCAGGCCTGCCGGGGTAATGTGTGGGCGAGTCTTCCCCAGGTCGTCCCACTGTGACTTCGAGGGCTGGCCTGCCTGTGTGGCCGTGGGCTGCTCTCTTCCCAGAGGGGCTTCTTGGCAGCAGCAGAACTCTGCAGCCTCAGGGCAGCCTGGGTATGGGTGCACATGTGTCTGTGTGTGTGCATGTGTGTTTGTGTGTGTCTGTGTGCATGCCTGTGTGTGTGTGTGCGTGCGCATATCTGTGTGCGTGTTTGTGTTTGTGTGTGTGTGCATGTGTATGTGTGTGTTTGTCATGTCAGGAGGGACCAATGTGGCCTGTATACTCCAGGGCAGATTCTTTAATGTCAGCACTCTGCGTTTCCACTTGGGCTGTGTGGCCGGTTGGCATTCGTTGATCTTGCACCTCCTGTTTGGGTTTATTTAGACCTTGGCAAAGTGGGGAGCTGCCTTGGTCCAGCGGGGGTCCAAATCACTTCCTCATTTAGAGGGACCATGTCTCTAGAGAGAAGATGACATACCCCAAACCAAAACCCTCACAGGAGCTTTGTGCCCGCCCGCAAGAGAGGTACAGACACATGTGAGACGGGAGACGAACTTTTTTTTTTCCTTTTCTCTCTTTCCAAAGTCTAGACACACCACAGCCCAATCGTGGAGAAGAAGTCGAGGTCCTGGCAAGGATCTTCTTTCTCAGGAGTCGCGGAGGGCTGACCAGTCTCAGTAAAGCACACGGGGAGCCCATGTGACCCAGCGTCTGGGTGGCAGCCCGTGGACCATCTGCAGCTCATCTGGATCACACAGCTCGACTGAACTCACAGCTCAAGGCCCCGCTAGTGGCTGGCGGCCGTCCTGCTAGGATGGGGCTCCGCATGATGGACAGCCACACAGCGGTCTCCCAGGGAGCCTGGGAAAAGAGAGGGTCCCCAGATTACAAGGGGACAAGACTGTGTTGGATAAAAATGACCAAGTGGGAAGCTGCCTAGCTCTGACCAGGTCTGGGAATGCCTTGGGACTGGAAGTCATCTAAATATAGCTTGTTTATAGCCTGTGATCTGACTTTCTCAGGCACTGTTTGTACGAGAGCTGGTAACTAGAGCACAATTTTTCTAAACTGATCATTTTCAACACAGACTTTTTATTTGCATTTGAAATTATTTGATTATTGGCACCAGAGAATTAAAACCCCAGACGATTGCTGTGGCTGAAAGCTACACACGGCTTTTCGTGAAATCTTAGTCAGTCTGTTTGGGTGTTTGAACATTTAAAGCAAGATTAAAAGAATCTCAAGGGATTGCTTCTTTTCATATCTCATCATTCATCTGACTTTGTTTTTAACTGCTCAGTTCACTGGAAGTTTATATTAATGCTTCACCCATCCACAGAGGTGTAACTATGAATGACAGTGTGTGCCCGTTCAAAGGGACAATGGGAGGAAGATAATCCCATAGTCTTGGGACCATGTGGCATCCAAATACCTGCAAAGCAAATGAGGAAAGAGGCTTAGTTGCCCCTTTACCCCTCATTGCAGGCATTCTCCAAGTTTTGGGAATCAACATCTCCATTTGCCTTCATTCTTTCCCCTTAGCGGTCCCCTCAACCACGGCTACCTCTGAGAATCCCCTGGGCAGATTTTCAAAGCTCCATACCCAGCCCCACCCAGGGTTCACCTCAGACCTGTCATCAGGCCCCAACCCTTGGGATGGGCCTGTGAAAGCGCCCTAGTGGATTCTCACCTTGTACTGGTGGAGACTGCCACCTAGCAGGCCACAGCACATGGAGCTCCAGAGCTGATCTGACCGTGCAGCCGCGGAACAGAAGCGACAAGACATTGTAAAAGAAAGTAATGGAGCAAAGGTTCTTTGACTTCGGCCAGTGACTAGTGGATTTCTGAGAGTCATAATACTTTAGGCAGTTCTTAAGTAAAGCAAACAGAATATAACCACAAAGACCAAAAAACCAAACCCGAGAACAGTCTTCTGAAGCCGTTTCAACCATCTGGTTTCTTCCTCAAGACTCAGTGCCTGTGAACTTTCCTTCTCCATCCTCATTAAATACTGCTCTCGATGCATGAATGTAGTTAACTCACCCCAAAGAGTCAATGACCAGTGAGAACCAAAGTGATACGTTTTCTGGAGTGCTCACACTTCACCCCTCCTCCCCACACTCATCAGTACACAGGCACACATCACACACATGCACAACCACACAGACGTGGACCTGTGTGCGCACACACACACACATGCATGCACTCATACACACATGGGTACACACACATGGACAGGCACACACACACGCAAGCACAAACATGACTAGGGCAGCAGGCTGTTCTCCTAATCACCACGGTATAAATCACCACTTTTCTTCAAGTCTTAGGTTAGTTTTCTTTTTGCCTTTTTTAAACCATCTGCTCTTCCCCTAAGATTAGCTGTACCCCAGGGATCCTGTCCCATAGTTCTCCTAAAAACAAGTGTTATATTGGGGTTCAGGGGTTTAGGGTACCCTCAGATCCTCTGAGAGGACATTTCTCCAGGTTCTTGGTCTCCTGCTCTCTCAAGAATGAGAGAGGGGACCACGGCACAGTGCGCAGTAAATGCTGGACTCAAAAGTGTTTATAGAAAGTGATTTATTTAGAGAGAGAGAAACAGGAGAAGGAGAGAGAAAGAAACAGCTAACTCTCACACTGAGTGAGAGAATCCAGAAAGATGGAATCCAGGAGAGGAAAGCACCTTCCACGGGAGTGTTAGGGAATAGAGAGAGAGGGAGTTTAGGAAGGGAAGACAGATTTCCATGAGAGAGGGTGGAAGGGGACTCCAGAAGGGAAATCCAGGAGAGACAAAGATGGCTTTCATGAAGGGAGTGTTCCTGGAAGGGGACCCAGACATGGAGTCCAAAGGGATGTGGAAGAAGGGGACTTTTAACCTGGGAGTTAAGTCCCACCTTCTCTAAGATCCCTGGCCAATGAAAGGAGTTCCTTAGAACTTCCACTGGAGTGATTGACTCTTAGCTTCTTCCCGTGCCTGCAAAATTTAAACATAAACCCTTAAATCTCCCGGATGGAGAGAGATGGGAGGAGGGCATGGCGCTGGGAAGTTCTTGCCCTTAAAACTACGCCCCCTTGTGGACCCAGAAAGAGAACATATTCCCTCATAAGTCTATAAGACTTTTTTATTTTAGAGAACTTAGAAAAAACAAAAACAAACAAACAAAAAAAAACAGAGAAATAGACAAGGTGGTAGGAATGACAAGTGCAGGCGATAACAGTCAACAAAGATGGAAATTTCTTTTCCCTGTGGTTTCAATTGCCTTTTTTAGGAGATTAGAAACATTCATTTACCTCTGGCTCCAATGTGTTTCCTAGTGGCTGGCTGGGAAGCCAATTGGTTTCAGGTCTTTGATTTCATTCCTGCAGGTAGAACTCACTCCTCACCCCGCCCCATTCTCCCCCATTCACTCATCCCTACGTCCTGCAGGACGTGTGTGTCACGAAGTTTCTCTTTTTAGCATCTCTGCTTGCAGTGTTAGGCATTTACTCCCACAGGGCTCACAGCTGCTAGTTAAAAGACCAACTCTACCAGGACAGAAAGCGTTTTAGCCATCAACCAAGAGGGGAGGGAGGATCGAGTGACCTGGACCTTTTCCACGTGCTCCCAGGACCAGGGAGGACAAATGGGAAGCTTCCTTCCTATAAATACTACACGGGCCAAGATAGTGGAGGAGAATACTTCACAGAAAAATAACTCTCCACACTTACTAATTAAGCACATGGCAGTGCCATTTATTAAGTCTAGTAGAAATGGTAGAGGCTCAACAGCTTAAAAGAAAAAATAGGCCAGGTGCAGTGGCTCATGCCTGTAATCCCAACAATTTGGGAGTCCGAGGTGGGCAGATCACAAGGTCAGGAGTTTGACTAGCTTGGCCAATATGCTGAAACCCTGTCTCTACTAAAAATACAAAAACTAACCTGGCATGGTGGTGGGTGCCTGTAATCCCAGCTTCTCAGGAGGCTGAGGCAGGAGAATCGCTTGAACCCAGGAGGCAGAGCTTACAGTGAGCCAAGATCACACCACTGCACTCCAGCCAGGGCAACAGAGGGAGACTCCATCTCAATACATAAATTAAATAAGAAAAAAATAGTAATATTGAATAGTTCTATTTATGTCAAACTACGACAACATATTAATGTCAAAATGCGCAGCCAGTCTCCCACCATTTGAAGTTACTAATATGTCTGCAAGGCCCTTTAAGAACAGTCGTTCCCAGCAGTGGAGAACATGTGGTCCAGCTGAGAACACGGGTCTAGGAAGCGTCAGCCCCAGTTCTGCCGAAAGGAATGCAAGGCAATAGTGCCGCCACTGTGTGCCTCAGATCGTCTCTGCAAATTGAGGGGAATAACATCTGCCTTACGGCTGGCACATCCCTTAAGAGTATTTCAGGGCTGGGCACAGTGGCTCGTGCCTGTAATCTCAGCACTTGGGAGGCTGAGGCCAACAGATAGCTTGAGCCCAGGAGTTCAAGACCAGCCTGGGCAACATGAAAAGACTCCATCTCTACAAAAAAATACGAAAATTAGCTAGGTATGGTGGTGCATACCTCTAGACCCAGCCACTAGGGAGGCTGAAGTGAATGGATTGCTTGATTTCAGGTCAAGGCTGCAGGCAGCCGGGATCATGCCACTGTACTCCAGCCTGGGTCATAGAGCAAAACCCTGTCAAAAAGAAAGAAAGAAAGAAAAGAAAGAGAGAGAGACAGAAAGAAAGAAAGGAAGGAAGGAAGGAAAGAAAGAGAAAGAAAATTTCAGGATATCACTTAGTAGCAATGTTAGCTGGACAATAAGTGCATGAAACCGTACTCAACATTAAACCACATTGAGATAGCACTATACTCCCACTGGAATGGTTACAGTTAAAAAAAATTGAGTACATCACTTGTTAATGAGGAAGAGGAGTCTAGCTGGGTCTAGAGGCATGTACCACCACACCTGGCTAATTTTTGTATTTTTTGTAGAGACGGGGTCTTTTCATGTTGCCCAGACTAGTCTTGAACTCCTGGGCTCAAGCTATCAGTTGGCCCCAGCCTCCCAAAGTGCAGGAACTCTTCTATACTACTGGAAAATTGGCACAGCCACTTTGGAAAACTGTGTGGCCGTATGTCCTTACCCATGACCCAGAAATCCACATCTAGGTATTTACCCAAGAGAAATGACTGCTAAGATGATGCAAAGACTCAAATGCCAACGTTCATGCAGCATTATTCAAATAAGCGAGAGCTGGAAACAACTCAGGTTTCCATTAGCTGCTAAATAAATAAAGTCTGGGATATCGATGCGATGAAACTACTGAGCAATAGAAAGGATCACAGCATGAACACAAGCCACAGATGAATGGAGCTCGAAAACGTTCTGCTCAGTGAAGGAGTGAAACACACAGCATTTCATATCGCTTGATTGCATTTATACGAAAGTCTAGACAAGGCAAAGCTATAGCGGCATGAAGGTCCTCAATAGTTGCCAGGGACTGGGGCCAGGAGAGGGAATCAGCTACAAACAGACTCAAGGAAATTTCTAGGGTGATGAAAACGTTCCAGATCTTGATTGTGGTGATGGCTGCTCTATAAAATAACCAAAACTCACCACACCATTCACTAAAGTGTATGTTAACTGTACAATGTGTGTAATTTAAATGCCTGAATTTTATCATAGGTAAATAATGCCTCAATCAAGCCAGAAAGACATTTAAATGAATTTTCCCCCACGCATCATCCATTTTGATACTGTCATTATGGTAGTATCCTGGGGGAGGCAGTATTTTCTGACTTCCACCCATGGCTGGTGTTACCTGCTTCTGGGGCACTTGGTTGCGTTTAAGGATCACGTTGGCATGGTTCTGCCACTTCTGAGATTTCTAAGGGGGTGGCTTTGTCTTCTACACCCTTTACTGTTCTCAGAGAGCCCTGGTCACTAACTGCGATGGCCAGAGCCTTACAGAGAGAAATGGTGGAAGCTGAGTAAAAGGGGAGGTCCTGAGTAAGAGATTCCCAAAGTAGATCTCACATCCAAAGGGACACATGCAGGGAGGAAAACCACTCAGAGGAAGCAACATTCATCCTCCCATTGCATTAAAAATAAATACAAGACCACCATTCATTCAAATAACTGGGTCCATTGTGTATTCAAATAAGCACTGACGGACCTTCTCTTCCACGTCATCGAGCGGTGGAGAATCAGCAGAAGCGACCTGACCAACTGGTCATTTTGATCACATGTACATATGAACATAAACCCAACCTCAAGGATGCTGAAGCGGTGGCTGTTTTAGTTTGAGTTATTTTGAAAGCAAAGCCTGAAACACACATGTGAATGCAGATAGTTTCCATGGAAAGTAATCGCAGGAAGCAGCGGGAAACAGAGAGAGGAAGAGCAAAAGGGAAGAAAGTCAGCATGAACTGTGTTATTGGGCTGGCTATTGCAGCGGGCAACTGGGCTCAGCTCCACTGGGGATCTTCTGAGGAACTGGAAAGAATACGCCTCCTAGACCTCTCTCCCAAGGGCAGAAAGCTGGGCAGTTCCCGCTGACTCCCAGCTCCCCTTAGTAGAGGGTCCCCATTCCAGGGCTGGGTGCGCCTGGACAAAGCTACTGTCTGAGGCTTAGGAGAAAGTTTTGGGGCTGAAGAGAGACCCCTGGGGCACACATGTGGGAGTGCACTGAAATCAGGTTGGCGAAGTGGTGTGGCACCAACTGCAGCATCCAGGTCCAAAGGAGGGGGCCGGGATGACAACCTTTCCGATCAAAGAGATGCAAACCCAACATTTCTGAAGAGGAAGAGCGGAATGGACAGCTCACTCTGGGAGATGCTTTGGCTGTCCCTCAGCGCTGCTTGGAGCACGGTGGGGGGTTGGGCGGGGGGGACGGGACTTGCAGCCATGCCTAGGCTGCCGTCGGCCCTCTGATTCTCTTGGACCTTGGTGGTGTGGGTCTCCTCAAGCCTGGAATAAACAGAGATAGGAGATTTTTGCCATGTGACTGTCATCCTGAGACTTGAACCAAGCCATTGCACAAACATGTGAAAGTTTCATGGTTTAACTTTAATCACATCCAATTCCCACCAGGCAAGCTGGGGGCACATTTCCTGCCCTTCTGCCTTGCAGCTGCAGTGAAGGCCCTGGATCTAAGTGGAAGACGAGGTGCATTTGAGACAATCCGATACTTCAGCCTCCTTCCTGGGGTAGCTGTGCACAGTGTGCATGTGTGTAATAAGAGCTCCAGGGGTGACCGAACACTTGCCAAATGGCCTGGGGGATACTCTGTGCTTTTTGAATTTTTCTTTGGAGACGGGCAAGAATCAGCAGGTTTCTGCCATTTTTGAAATATCAGCTGACTGTGCCCTGCCTGCTCAATAAAGGTCATTCCAGCTGGAGCTTTGGGTAAATGTCTCTAACTCTCTGAAAAGCTCACAACCAGCTCATAGAGGGGAAACCAGAGGCAAAAGGAGGGATCTCAGATAAGCTCTTAATAACAAAAACCCTTTATTAACAATGGTGTTTCCCTGCCTCACAAATTTCCAGGACCCGGCTAAGCACGTTGGGTAACTGTGAGGCCAGCCTATCCCCAGAGTGTATTTGACACTCAATAAAAAACCTGCACTAATTTAAACAGCTCCAGAATGGCTGACAATATGGGCAACATTTTAGGCTGGAAGGAAAAGTGAAAAAGGAATGAAACACTTTCATTTTGAATGAAGAGTTTGATTTTAAAACACAAATGATAGATAAAATCAAGCCCACAGACACGTTTACAATGAGTAATTAACTGGTAGACATTGACCTAGCCTGGGAAAAGGCTGGGATATTATGTGAGCCCCAATGTGCTTCCTTGTCTTCCACTTGGAATGGTGGCCTTTCATGACAGGTGCAAGGAAGTGGCGGGCTGTGAGTGTGTGTGTGTTTAAACAGTTTTCCATCTTTAAGCCAACTTTACAGGATTCCAATATTTTACATATGAACTCATGATTAGCTTAACCTATATTTACATTTTCTCTGAGAGTGAAACACTGTGTGTGCATGTGTGTTTGTGTAGTGAGTGGGTGTAGGTGTGTGTAGTGGGTGGGTGTAGGTGTGCGTGTGTGTGTGTAGTAGATGGGTGGGCATAGTTGTGTGTGTGTAGTAAGTGGGTGGGTGTAGGGGTGTGTGTGTGTAGTGAATGGGTAGGTGTAGGTTCATATGGGTGTGTCTATAGTGAGTGGGTGGGCATAGGTGTGAATGGGTGTGTGTGTAGTGGGTGGGTGGGTGCAGGTGTGTGTATGGGGTGAGTGGGCATAGGGGTGTGTGTGTGTGTAGTGGATGGGTGGGCGTAGGTGTCCATGAGTGTGTGTATGTAGTGGGTGGGTGGGTGTAGGTGCGCATGGGTGTGTGTGTGTAGTGGGTAGGTAGGCATAGGCGTGCGTGGATGTTACATGTGTAGTAGATGGTTTGATATAGATGCACATGAGTGTGTGTGTAGTGGGTGTGTGGGTGTAGGTGCACATAGGTGTGTGTCTGTAGTGGGTGGGTATAGGTGCGTGTGGGTGTGTGTGCATAGTGGGTGGGTGGGTATAGCTGTGTGTGGGTGTGTGTGTAGTGGGTGGGTGGGTATAGGTGCGTGTGGGTGTGTGTGTAGTGGGTGGGTGGATAGGTATAGGTGCACGTGGGTGTGTGTGTAGTGGGTGTGTGGGTGTAGGTGCACATAGGTGTGTGTGTGTAGTGGGTGGGTGGGTATAGCTGTGTGTGGGTGTGTGTGCATAGTGGGTGGGTGGGTATAGCTGTGTGTGGGTGTGTGTGTAGTGGGTGGGTATAGGTGCGTGTGGGTGTGTGTGTGTGTACTGGGTGGGTGGGCATAGGTGTGTGGGTGTATGTGTGTAGTGGATGAGTGGTTATAGGTGCATGCGTGGGGTGCGTGTGTGTAGTGGGTAGGTATAGGTGCGTGTGTGTGTGTGTGTAGTGGGTGGGTGGGCATAGGTGTGTGGGTGTATGTGTGTAGTGGGTGGGTGGTTATAGGTGCGTGTGTGGGGTGTGTATGTGTAGTGGGTAGGTATAGGTGTGTGTGGGTGTGTGTGCGTAGTGGGTGGGTGGGTATAGGTGCATGTGGGTGTTTGTGTAGTGGGTGGGTGGATAGGTATAGGTGCACGTGGGTGTGTGTGTGCATAGTGGGTGGGTGGGTATAGCTGTGTGTGGATGTGTGTGTAGTGGGTGGGTGGGTATAGGTGTGTGTGGGTGTGTGTGTAGTGGGTGGGTGGATAGGTATAGGTGCGTATGTGTGTGTGTGTAGTGGGTGGGTAGGCATAGGCGTGTGTGGGTGTTACGTGTGTAGTAGATGGTTTGATATAGGTGCACATGAGTGTGTGTAGTGGGTGGGTATAGGTGCGTGTGGGTGTGTGTGTGCATAGTGGGTGGGTGGATATAGCTGTGTGTGGGTGTGTGTGTAGTGGGTGGGTGGGCATAGGTGTGTGGGTGTATGTGTGTAGTGGGTGGGTGGTTATAGGTGCGTATGTGGGGTGTGTATGTGTAGTGGGTAGGTATAGGTGTGTGTGGGTGTGTGTGCATAGTGGGTGGGTGGGTATAGGTGCATGTGGGTGTTTGTGTAGTGGGTGGGTGGATAGGTATAGGTGCACGTGGGTGTGTGTGTGCATAGTGGGTGGGTGGGTATAGCTGTGTGTGGGTGTGTGTGTAGTGGGTGGGTGGGCATAGGTGTGTGTGGGTGTATATGTGTAGTGGGTGGGTGGTTATAGGTGCATGTGGAGTATGTGTGTGTGCAGTGGGTAGGTATAGGTGTGCACAGGTGTGTGTGTGTAGTGGGTGGGTGGGTATAGGTGTGCAAGGGTGTAAGGGTGTGTGAGTTTATAGAGAATAGAAAATAATAGCAGTGAGCATAGACATAAGGAGATTGTCTGATGCCATAAGGACCACTTCAGTGCTGGCTACTTTTGTGACCACAGTTATCATTGCTGCAATGACATGGGTCAGAGGAGCATCTTCCAAGTAACCTCTAAGAGGCATTTTTCACAATAGAGATATCTTATTTTCTTTTTTTTTTTTTTGAGAAGAAGTTTTGCTCTTGTTGCCCAAGCTGGAGTGCAATGGCACAATCTTGGCTCACCACAACCTCCACCTCCCGGGTTCAAGCTATTCTTCTGCCTCAGTCTCCCAAGAAGTTGGGATTACAGGTGCACACCACCATACCCAGCGAATTTTGTATTTTTAATAGAGACAGGATTTATCCATGTTGGTCAGGCTGGTCTCAAACTCCTGGCCTCAGGTGATCCTCCTGCCTCAGTTTCTCAAAGTGCTGGGATTAGAGGCATGAGCCACCATGCCCGGCCAATAGAGATATTTTCAAAATTTCTCAAATGACCTCTTTCACATGGTCTCTCCTGTGCCCCACTCATTGTTTTGACGCCATTCTCACCAGATCAGCACCCACAAGCTCCAGGTTTGCCTGTGAACAGACATTGGAGGAGAGTGGTGGAATGGCTTTTGGGATAGAAAGTTCTTAGCGTAAGTCTCAACTTGGCCACTTTCTCACTGAATAAACTTAGCTGCAACACTTAGCTGTAAAAAACTGTTTCCTTATCTAGAAAAGTAGTATTATACCAGCACATACCATTTAGTGATTTATTATAACGATTAAATTAAATAGTGAGGGTAAACCTCTTAGCATAGTGTCAGACACAAAGTGTCTGTCCAATTAATGATGATAACTATGAACCCATGGTATACCAGATGACTTTTACAAACATAAGCACCAATGCTTGAAAATTGCCTTGATGTGTTTGTCTTGGGGGCCAGCCTGCGTCTTTGGGCAGCACAGTAGGACTTTTTTAATACGGTACATGACAGCATAAAAAGCAACACTGCTCTGCCATGGATTGTATCCAAAAGAGTATAGCCATGAAGGAGTTAATGCAGTTTCGCTTACAAGGAGATGCCATGGAGTGGATCCCATACGCGCTGTTTTTGGAAGAGTGCTGGCATTTTGTTGTATATTGTAAGCTGAGTCATCCCTATCTGTATCACAGACTACTTTGGGGTTACTACTACAGCAGGATTTAGGGAAGTTATTAGTGTTAAATGACTATATGAGAAAAGAAAAAATAGTTCAAATCAGTGATCTAAGCTTCCTCCTTAAGAAATTAGAAAAAATACAGCAAACTGAACCTACAGAGAGAAAACAGTAAAGAACAGAAATCAATGAAATAGAAAATTAATACATAAAACCAATGACACAAAAGCTACTTCTTTGAGATCAGTAAAATTATTAAACTTCAAGTCAAATTAATCAGGAAAAAAGAGCTAAGTCACGAATCAGAAAGGAGAAAGGTGGTATCAACACAGACTCTTCATATGTTAAAAGGATCATAGAAAATGTTACAAACAACTTTATGCCAATAAACCTAGATAAAAAATAGTTAAGTTCCTTAAAGGACAGTAACTACCAAATTCGCTCAAGAACAAATGGATACCTAGAATAGTTCTATACCTATTAAAGAAATTAAATTAAATTTGTGGTTTTAAAATCTTCCCACAAAGAAAACTGTAGAAAAGATGGCTTCACTAAATAATATCAATTCTACACAAACTCTTCCAGAAAACTGAAAAGAAGAAATGCTGCCTAATTTTTTCTATGAGCCCAGCATTGCCCTGAAGCCAAAAGACAACAAAACTGCAGGATATCTTTCACAAACATAGATGCGAAAATTCTAAATGTAATTTTACCAAATTGATTCTGAGAGCATATAAAAGGATGATAAACCATGACCAAGTTGAGTTTATTCCGGGGATGCAAGATTGGTTTAATATTTGAAAATCAGTAGATGTAATTCACCATATTAATAACCTAAAAAAGAAAAGCCATATGATCATCTAAATAAATGAGAGTATTTGACAAAATCCATTGCACAGCACTGATGAAAACTCTCAGAAAACTAGGAAGAGAAGGAAACTTCCTCAGCCTGATAAAGGTCATCTATAAAAAAACTTCAACTAATATTATATATAATATTGAAAGAGCGAAAGCTTTTCTGTAAGATCAGGAATGAGATGAGGTTATTTGTTCTAACTACTTCTATTCAACATTGTACTAGAGGTTCTGGCTGCAGTAATAAGAGAAGAAAAGAAATAAAAGGCATTCAGATTGGAAAAAAGTAAAATTATTCTTTTTTTTTTAATTGCATTTTAGGTTTTGGGGTACATGTGAAGATCATGCAAGATTGTTGCGTAGGTGCACATGTGGCAGTGTAATTTGCTGCCTTCCTCCCCTTCACCTATATCTGGCATTTCTCCCCATGATATCTCTCCCCAACTCCCCACCCCCCACTGTCCCCTCCCCTATTTCCCCCCAACAGACCCCAGTGTATAGTGCTCCCCTCCCTGTGTCCATGTGTTCTCATTGTTCAACACCCTCCTATGAGTGAGAACATGTGGTGTTTGATTTTGTGTTCTTGTGTCAGTTTGCTGAAAATGATGGCTTCCAGGTTCATCCATGTCCCTACAAAGGACGCGAACTCATCATTCTTGATGGCTGCATAATATTCCATGGTGTATATGTGCCACATTTTCCCTGTCCAGTCTATCATCGATGGGCATTTGGGTTGGTTCCAGGTCTTTGCTATTGTAAACTGTGCTGCAATGAACATTCGTGTGCATGTGTCCTTATAGTAGAATGATTTATAATCCTTTGGATATATACCCAGTAATGGGATTGCTGGGTCAAATGAAATTTCTATTTCTAGGTACTTGAGGAATCACAAATTATTCTTATTCATAAGTGACATGATTTCTATGCAGAAAATGTAATGAAATATACAAACGTGAGAATTATTGAGCTCAGCAACACTGCAAGACAGAAGATCAACATATGAAATCCACTATTTCTTAAATAGCAAAAAAAATCAAAAACTAAAGTTTTAAAGATACATTTACAGTAGCATTAACAAATATGAAATATTTATTGATAAAACCTGACAGAAAGAATGAAAGATTAGCACACTGAAAACTGTAAAACACTGGTGAGAGAACTTAAAAAAGATCTAATTAAATGTATAAATACAGTGTGTTCATTTGTCAGATAACTCAGTATTTTCAAGGTCTCAGTTCTCCCTAAGTTAATTCGTAGGCTTAATGCAATCCCAATCAAACTCCAAGCAGATGGTCTTTGTAAAATTAACAGACTAGTTCAAAAATTAATATGGAAATATTAAAAACCTGAAATAATCAAAACAATTTGAAAAAGAACAATGTTAGAGGACAAACAATATGTGATTTCAAGACTTTTTATAAAATTCCAGTAATGAAGACAGTGCGGTCCTAGCATCAAGGCAGACAAGTAGATTTATTCAAAAAAAAAAAAAAAAAAAATAGAGAGTCCAGACCCCACATATGGCCTTTTCTAACTGATTTTAGACAAAAGCATGAAGTTAGCACAAAGCAGAAAAGATTTTTTTTTTTTCTGGAAATAGTGCTGCAACAATGAATAGTCATTGGTAAATAAATAAATAAGTAAATAACTTCTATTCATATATTTCACCATATTCCAAATTTAACTCAAAATGCATTATAAACCTAAATATAAAGTTTAAAATAATGAAACATTCAGAAAAAACCATAGGATAAAGTCTTTATGATTTGGGGTTAGGCACAGACTTCTTAGCTATAACAATGAAAGTGCAAATGATAAAGGAACAAGTTGATAAATTTGATTTTAAAATTAAGTTTTTCTGGCTGGGCACAGTGGCTCACGCCTATAATCCTAGCACTTTGGGAGGCTAAGGTGGGGGGATCACTTGAGGTCAGGAGCTCGAGACCAGCCTGGACAACATGGTGAAACCACGTCTCTACTAAAAATACAAAAATTAGCCGGGTATGGTAGCAGGCACCCTATAATCCCAGCTACTCAGGAGGCTGAGGCAGGAAAATTGCTTAAACCTGGGGGGCGAAGGTTGCAGTGAATCAAGATCACACCACTTCACTCCAGCCTTGGTGAAAGAGCAAGACTCCGTCTCTAAATAAATAAATAATAAAATAAAACTAAGTTTTGCTACTTAAAAGATACTTTTAAGAAAGTTAAAAGAAAGCCACAAATTAATATAAAATATTCACACATTGTATGTCTTATAAAGGATCCATAGCCAAAATATCAAGAACTCTCAAAACTCAATAATAAGAGAGGAAACCACTCAATAAAAGAGAGAAAAATTCTTATCAGGCACTTTATCAAAGAAGATAGGCAGGTGGAACATAAGCACATGGAAAGATACTCAAATTAAACAGTCATTAGGAAATGCAAAATAAATAATAATTTACTACTACAGATTTATTAGAATGGCCAAAATTTAGAAGGCTGACTGTAAGAAGTATTGGCAAAGATGTGGAGAAACTGGTGACAATGCCAAATGGCACAAATTATCTTAGAAGGCCCTAATCTCTCACCTGTGGTTGTCCTTGAGGCCCCATAAAAACAGAAAATGAAGAAAATTAAGATCTAAATGGTTATTGCATTGACTATGTGCCCCAACACACAGAGAAAGACCCTTAACAAAGGTTAGAAGACTTATTGTTTAAGAAATGTATTAAAATCACTGTTCAATCAGTGAGCCAATTGAGCAGAGACTTAAGTGGCTTCATATGACAAGGAATGCAGACTTTTCAGAATTAGTCCAAGAAAGTCACTAAACAGGTATTATCATCAACAGCAACAATGAACCCTGAGGAGGGAGAAATCTGATTTTCAGAGTAATCACATTATATTATTTAAAATGTCCTTCTTTCAACAAAAAACTGTAAAACACTGAAAGCAAAGGAATGTATGACTCAAATAAATGAACAAAGTAATCAGTAGAAATTATCCATAAGGAAGTCAGACTTGGGGACTTACTAGAAAGTTATTATAAATTTATTCAAAGAACTAAAGAAAACCATGTCTAAAGAATTAAAGGAAAATGTAAGAATTATGTCTTGCCAAGTAGAACATATTAATAAAGAGATATAAATTATTTTTTTAAATTGGTCATTTTAGAACTAAAAAGTTACAATAGCTGAAGTGAAAATTGAATGAGATGGGCTCAACAGTAGATCTGAATTGGTGGCAGAAAGTATCAACAAACTGGAAAATAAACCAATTAAGATGATCAAGTCTGAGAAACATAAAGAAAAATGAAGAAAAATGAACTGAGCCTCAGATATCTGTGGAGATGGTTCAAGCATACCAACATATGCTCAATGGGAGCCCCAGAGACAGAATAGGAGAAAGAGAGAGAGAGAGGAGGAGAGAGAGAAGAGAGAAGAAGATATAATATTTAGGGAAAAAATAGCCAAGAACTTCTAAAATTTGATGGAAAACATTAAGATACTCAAAAGACTTCATGTAGAATAAACAAAGAGATCCACACCTAGGAACATCACACTCAAACTGCCAAAAGACAAACGCAAAGTATCAGGAATGCAGCAAGAGAAAGCAAGCGACTCATCACATACAAGTGATCCTCAATAAGGTTAACAGCTGACTTACTTTCAGAAACCACAGAGTCCAGAAAACAGTGAAATGGTACATTCAAAGTGCTGAAGGAAAAAGACGGTCAACCAAGAATTCTATATTTGGTGATCTGTATATTGGAAAGAGTAAAACATTCCAATATAAACAAAAATTAAGAGTATGTATTACTAGCCAAACTTCCCTACAAGAAATAATAAAGGGAATCCTTCAGGCTGAAATGAAAAGACACCAGACAGTAACTCAAATTTATATGAAGAAATAAAGAACACCAATAGAGGTACATAAGTAAATATACTATCTCCTAATTTAAAATACAGCTGTGTAAAGCAGTAATTATAAAATTACATTAATATGCTTATAGTATATAGAAATATATTAATAGTTTGCATGATAAGAACATAAAAGAGAGAGTTGACATACAGCTATCTTGTAGCAAAGCTTTATTTATTATTAAAATTAAGTTGATATTAACCTAAAGTAGATTGTTGTAAGTCAAAGTGTTAATTGTAATCACCAGAAAAACCTCTAAGAAGATGATTCAGAAAATACGGTTGAAACTGGCTGGGTGTGGCGGCTCACACCTGTAATCCCAGCACTTTGGGAAGTCAAGGCGGTCAGGTCACCTGAGGTCAGGAGTTCAAGACCAGCCTGGCCGACATAGTGAAATCCTATCTCTACTAAAAATAGAAAAATTAGCTAGGTGTGGTGGTACACACCTGTAATCCCAGCTACGCAGGAGGCTGAGGCAGAAGAATTGCTTGAACCTGGGAGGCAGAGGTGGAAGTGAGCCAAGATCGCGTCACTGCACTCCAGCCTGGGTGACAGAGTGAGAGTCTGTCAAAAAGAAAGGAAAGAAAGAAGAAAGAAAGAATGAAAGGAAGGAAGGGAGGGAGGGAGGGAGGAAGGAAGAGAAAAAAAGAGAAAGAGAAAGAAAGAGAAAGAAAAAAGAAAGAGAAAGGAAAGAAGGAAAGAAAGAAAGAAAATGTAGTTAAAACTTTGAGGAACCAAAATGATACACTGAAAAAAAATCTGTTTAATAAAAAATAAAATAGTAATAGAGAAATAGAGGAGGAAAATGATATGATATATGGAAAACAAATAGCAAAATGACAGATGTATATCCTTTTTTGTCAGTACTTACATTAAATGCAAATGTGTTCCATATTCCAATTAGAAGGTAGATACTGGCAGAAAGACTTTTTAAAAAATATGATTATCTATATGCTATCTGGAAGTGACAAACTTTAGATTAAAAGTCAGTTTGCACGAAAAAATACACATACAAACAGTAACCCAAAGAAAACTGAAGTGGCTATTCCATTATTAGACAAAATAGACTTTAAGAAAAAAAGGTTTTGCTAGAAAAACAAAGGACTTTTTTTAATCCTAAAAGGATCAATTCATCAGGAAGACAACAATTAAAATTTATATATGTGTAACAATAGAATTCTAAAATACATGAAGCAAAAACATACAAAATTGAAAGGAGAAACAATTCACAATAATAATTGGTGAGTTCAACACACCACTTTCAATAATAAATAAAACAAACAGAAGATCAACATGAAAAGAGAAGAATTAAACGGTACTTTGAACCAACTACACTTAACAAACATCTGTAGAACATCGCACCCAATAGCAGCAAAATACACATTCTTCTAAAGCCCACAAGCAACATTCTCCAGGGTAGTTTACATGTTAGGCCATGAAACAAGCCTCAATACATTTAAAAGGACTGAAATTATAGAAATTATGTTCTCTGATCACAAAGCCATTAAACTAGAAATCAATAACAGAAGGAAATTTGGAAAATTCACAAACGTGGAAATTAAGAAACACACTCCTAAATAACCGAGTAGCCAAAAAAGAAATGACAAAGAAAGTAGAAAATACTTTAAGATAAATGAAAATGGAAATGAAATATGTCAAAATTTACAGAATCCAGCTAAAGCAGCGCTTATAGGGAAATTTATATCTGTAAACACCCATATTAGAAATGCGTGTGGTTACCATAATGAAGGTAACTTGCAAGTTACATCTATTCAATTGTTCTACCATATCTGAAAACCATTTTGGAACTTTTCCTGAATAATTTTTAGGGTAGCCATTATAGTTTTAAAAACGTCTTGAATGAGGGTGTAGCTCTTTACATTTGGATGTTGTATATAATAATTTTTGAAAACACAAGTAATTTGGAGATGCATTAATGAATAAGGTGATGAGTGAGGCTAATGATCCCATTGTTGGGCTAAACACTAGGAGTGGTCATTAAATAAATTATACTGATTTCCACAGAGGAATTTATGAAACAGAACACAGGGTAGTTCCTGAAGAGGAATTCCAAGTGTGCATGAAGTAGAGAAAACATAATCAGATTAAGTACCTACCCATAGAGGATGACTATTTTGAGTACAAGTCATTCACATGCGTAGGTTTTAGGCATATTTCAAAGTAAGCATCTTCAGAATCTTGTTAATTACTTTGTGTATCTCATTGTTTCCAGGTGGTTATCATTACGTCAGCCTCTATTGCAATAAACAGTAGGCAAGAATTGGTCTAGGAGTTTGGTCCTTTAATTTAAGTTCATATTGATTAAATCAGTTTCTATCTGATCTTAATTCAATTTTTCTCCATTGTCTTCTGTTCGTAAGTCTAGGGATGAATGTGTATGTGTGTAAGTGTACATAAGAAATACAATAAACTTTTTAAAGACAGAGAGTCCATGTACCGTATATACTCTCTAAGCCTGATCTTTTTTTCGGTTACCCAGGTGCCTCTGTACAGTTAGTACACAATAGTTACTGATCACTAATAAAAATGACTGTTAAGTTCCTGTGCAATATAAACTACTGTATAAAGGCTAAGCAATAAATCACTTACTGCTTACTCTGAGCAAATGGAAATCTCATTTTGCCAATATAAACAAGACCTCCTCTTATCCTATACTTTATAGTGGTATTATTTTGAAAATCACAAGTCCCAATAGATTGTCACGACAGGAACAATCATTATCTGATTTGCTCCTCTTTATGGTATTAACAATGTTCTAATGTTGTGAAGCACCTTAACCGAGTAACATTTGACGTTTTAAGAAACACGTGGTTGTTAGCCACATTTGTAAGACAGCACAACCTAGAGCGATAGAACTGGTGAGTGAGGCAGAAGGACAGTGAACACTGTTGCAGCAGAACAGTGACCAAGACTGTGGAATCTGGCTTAAGGGAAGTTGGCAGAAGGTAGGTTTGGCAGGGTAGCGAAAACCACGTTTCATCTTGGAAATCCGTGAGCTACTGCACACAAGACAAGCCTGCTAAGTTAATTATGAAACAATAAGATTTGGGACAAATAAGAAGGTGAAAGAATTTTTTTAAAGACTATTTTAAAAGCATTTCTAAAAGCAGAACATACATGAGCTTTTGAAACCTTAGGAATACTTCATCATTTTTTGAAATATAAAGTTCAACTTTATTAAACATATGGGTTACCTTGAAATTATCCAGAATATTAAAATTAATTTGAAAATAATTAAAATACAGAAAAACTTCAAGTGTGCGTCCAAGTTCTGGGTAGCATTAATGTGGTATAAAAATTGCTGAGAAAATTTACAGTGAACAGGTGTGTGAAATAATTGAGGGGAAAAAAGTTCAGACATTAATTAGCAAGAATTATGAATTTTCATGTTAGGTTGTTCTCAAGTTGATGTATTTTAAAGCATATGTATGTATATATATATATGAAATAGTTTAAAATCGTGGATACACATGGAAAACAAAACTTTATTCATAATACTCTGTACTTTTGTTATCAATCACCTGATGAGACATGGAAAGAGAAGAAAAATGTCTAAATTAAAAGAAAAAATTAATTCTAAACATTTTGGAAGTTTATTCAGTAAGTTTTGCTAGTGGTGTTGAAATGTTCTCATTTCAAATTCAGTAAAATAAAGACATGCACTTAAAGAATGTCTCTCCTGAGACTTGGGGAGAAAAGGGATAAATATGCCAAAAATAATACCCTAATTTCTGCACTCAAAGAATTTATGGTGGGGAGGGAAGTCAGGCCAAAATTAAAAAGCATAACGTTAGAAAATAATGTGACAAATGCTATTAAAGAAACATATATTAATAGAAGATGTGACAAAGGCATAAGGACTTTACCCTGGGTTGGGAAGGATGGTGCGATCTGGGTATTTATCAGGTAAGATTAGTGGAAAATATTTCAGACAAAGAGAAGAGGATGTATAAAGCTTCAGAATTATAAACAAGCCGATTGTACTGGTGTTGTCAGGATTTGACAATACTCAAAAGAGTACTGCCATAACAAAAATCTAAAAGGTGGGAGAGACATGGGAACCAGGCTGTGGAAATAAGCTGAACAGACTTTGATGAAAGTATTAGTGAAAGCTCGAAGAGGCTTGAAGAGTGTTTCATGACATCTTTTTTTTTTTTGAGACGGAGTTTCACTCTTGTTACCCAGGCTGGAGTGCAATGGCGCTATCTCGGCTCACCGCAACCTCCGCCTCCTGGGTTCAGGCAATTCTCCTGCCTCAGCCTCCTGAGTAGCTGGGATTACAGGCACACGCCACCATGCCCGGCTAATTTTTGTATTTTTAGTAGAGACGGGGGTTTCACCATGTGGATGGTCTCGATCTCTTGACCTCGTGATCCACCCGCCTCGGCCTCCCAAAGTGCTGGGATTACAGGCGTGAGCCACCGCGCCCGGCCTCATGACATCTTAATGATTGCTGAGGAGGTTGAGAGTGAGAGTTTGAAGAAAAGTTAAGAAAATTTTATTTGAAACTGGAGGAAAAAAAATTTTTGTTATATGGTGGTAGAAAGTTTAGCAACACTGTCACCTGTAATAATGGGAAAAGTAAAAAGTTTACCTAATTAACTGTGTGATCTAACTAAGGATGTTTCCAAAGAGTGCTGAAAGTCTTCCAGGTTTCTTTTTGCTGCTTGTAATAAAATGTGAGAAGAGAGGGATAAAGGAAAGGAAAGACTTTTGAAGAAAAAATGATTTTTTAAAAAGATGCCAACCTCTAAGGACAACAAATGATGCTACAATTAAGAAATGACTTCTAGGTAAAGATCAAATCCAGGACACTCTAAAGAAAACATGGTCTAAATATGAAAGCCAAGAATTTAAAATTATTTGTAAAGACCTCAGAAATATTCAAGACAGTGCATTAGAGAATTATTCAGTCAACCGATAGGGCTTCTAAGGGGTTTAAGGCTGTTGTCCCTCAATAGGCTCAGCAGAAGTTCACGGTAAAGAAGAGCTTATCTTGAATGGTGAGTGTAATCCTTGTCTAATGAAGTGAACCCCAGTAAAATTCACAGGAGGCCTAGAAAGTTTTGACTTATGTTGCTCGAAACACCATCAGTTTGGACAGAAATGGGCAATGACCATAAAGAGAAAAGAGGCCTTTGTGCTCCCAAACTTCCACCACCAGGAAGTAGACTGAGAAACCTACACACACAGACTAACCTTCACGGAAAAGGGAGAATGACTCAGAAGATAAAAGCAACAGTCCGGAGGGTGGATCCAGGAGTGGGTGACTGTGCCTTGCATGGAGAGGGACATGTGTCATTGGGGAGCCAGGGATAGACAGTGATCACTGACCTACAAAGTAGTCCCCAGTGATTCTCACTTCCTGGGGGATGCCAGGAAGCCGCATCCTTGTCAGGGGTGTCTGTGTCTGTCAGGGTGGACCAGGGAAGTGGCAGGGAAGTGCCCAGGGGGTGGGGGTGTATCCTGCCAGAAGAGCCCATTCTGTCTGACACACTAAATGCTAGACTCGTGTTAGAATATTTTAGAGGTCTCTAGAAATAACCAGGTGAGCTGTGAGGTCCTGAGCCAGCTAAATTCAGATGAGTATCTTTCATGAGACCCTGTGTCATCATGGTACTGTCTGGAGAGTGCTGATTACAAGCTCTTGGGGAAACCCTAAATTAGGAGCAGGAGAGAGAAATGACTGAAGGATGAGCAGCGGGAACCAGTCTTCTTAATGGCTCAGAATCATGGGGTGGGGCTGGTGTCCCCTTTCCAAATTGGGAGAGGGAAGGCAAGTGGTGAAGGGATTCAGCACCCTCCCTCTGTGGGCATGGTGAAGGAGACACCCCCACACCTGCCATCCACCTTACCCTGGGAGAGGCCAAGAAGGGCCAGGGAAGAAGAAGATGGCTGACCCTTCTCTCTGAGTCGCAGGCCCTGAAACTCCAGCACTGAGAATCTGTTCTGGGAATGGCTGGGGTCATCTTCTGGGAACTGCACCAATAATGGCGGGAGGGCCAAGAAGATTTCCTCACTTTGGGGAAGAAATCAGAATGCCTCAGCTAGAAGTCCAAGTGGGAAAAGACTGGGTTCAAGGCAAGATTGCTTCATGTGAGAACACCAAGCCCCATCTCTCCCTGCTGCTTGCAATAAGGGCAATAGAAAACCCAGTGGGCCCGCCTCAAGCCAGACCAGGGTCGGGGGTCTTGTTGCTGCTGGGAGAGTTGATCACTGCTGGCCTGAGATGGGAGTGTTGGCCTAGATCCAGGCGTCAACCACAGACTCACATGCAGGCCTGCGAGAGAACAGTCCCATCTCCAGACAAGAAATGGGCCCAGAAAGTGATGCAATAGCCTATGGCGGTTGCTTTATACTGAGGTCCTTCAGCATTGGGACTTTTGAAGCAGACACTTCTCAGTGTTTAAGGAATAATCACTAACGACGTGAAAGGGGTTGAATTGCTACTAATTGCCTTAATAATTTATTAAATATCCTCTGGAACTAGACACTTCACATAAATCTCAGTCAATATTTGTGTGTTAATAGGGAAAGAAGCACCCTGAACCTTGTCTTGGTACATCAGAACCACCACGTTTTCAAATGGGAGAGTTGTTTTTCCCCAATGTGGCTGGCCAGTGTTACTGTGGATGGGTCTAGGGCCCCGACAAGTGTGAGGCTGTTTTAGGTAGCTTTGGTTCTGAGTGTCACAGGAATTGACATGATAGACCTGAAGTAAAGGAGTTTGCATTGTATCTGCCAAGTTGACATCTGATTTGGCTCTGTGTCTCTGCCCAAATCTCATGTGGAATTGTCATCCCCAGTATCCGAGGAGGGGCCTGGTGGGAGGTGACGGGATCATGGGGGTGACGTCCCTCTTGCTGTTCTTGTGATAGTGAGTTCTCACGAGATCTGGTGGTTTGAAAGTGTGTAGCTCCTCCCCCCACCTCCCCTTCCCCTCTCTCTCTCTCTCTCTTTCTCTCTCTCTGTCTCTCTCTCTCTACCTCCCTCCCCTGCTCTGGCCATGTGAAGACCCTGCCTGCTTCCCCTTCACCTTCTGCCATGGCTGTAAGTTTCCTGAGGCCTCCCGAGAAGCAGAGGCCTGTACAGCTTGCAGAACCATGAGCCGATTAAACCTCTTTTCTTCATAAATTACCCAATCTCAGATAGTTCTTTAGAGCAATGCGAGAATGGACTAATACAACGTCATTGAATGATTGAGCCCATTAATCAAAAGATAAATAAGGTCCATGTTTATTCTTCAATATAATACATATACATGACTGTTACATGTCTTTATAAAGCAAAGAAAAACAGCCGAATAAAACTGAGTTCGGAAATTTAAAATATACATCATAGACACAATCACCACATTATGAATTCTTTTTTTATTTCTTACCAACACCAGTAAACCTAGTCAGAAAGACTGACACATCTATCAGCTGAGATGACAGCAAAACACACATTAGGCCACATGTGAACGCTCACATAGCAGGTGCTTTCTGCTTTTCTAAATGAGTAGCAGTGGTTGAGTTATAAGCCTTCACGGAAGGTCAAACTGCCCATAGAAAGACCACCTATACAAAGCACAGCCCACTAAAATGGAGCAAAAAGAAACATAGAACGCTTCTAATTGAGAAACTGCAGACTCCAAGCTATGTAAGGAAGTCATCTTAATCCAGAAACCCAACATCTAATAAATCCAGTAACCCACTTCCCTTTAGGACAGATGGAAAGTTGCCTTCTGGTAAGAAAATGTCTTAATCTCAAAAAGGCTTTCAGGGAGCATGGTGATGGATAAGAAGACAAACTTCGATTCTAACTTAAGAAAAAGGAAAGAAGTAGAAAAAAATGTAAAAGAGAGTGCAAAAGCAAGGGGAAGCTTTGTGGATACTGGGAAGTGGACCCTGGTGACGCTGCAGCTCACAGAGACGACAGGACGGCCAAGGGACAGGAAAGAACCGAGTCCGAGGACCACAGCTCTCTGGGGGCCTGAGGCTGCCTCTCAATTGCACTTTTCCAAGTGGATTTTCAACCAGGGTTCTGTCATTTGGCCCCCAGCACAAACTAACCCAGTACACACATGCTCACTGGCACCCCGTGCTGGGTGGCTGGGGGAGGGGCAGAGGAAGCAGAGGGACAAAAAAGGAATGAAATAAAGAGCTGATTCTGTTCCTAGTATCAAATCCATATTTTGATTCTTAAAAAAAAATCTAGCTAATTTCCACAAAATGGATAAAAATTAAGCATTCACACATCTTTCCAAACATACTCACATCAAAGCAAGCCAC
Source organism: Aotus nancymaae (assembly GCF_030222135.1). Classification (NCBI taxonomy): domain Eukaryota; kingdom Metazoa; phylum Chordata; class Mammalia; order Primates; family Aotidae; genus Aotus; species Aotus nancymaae. The sequence goes on from NW_026988465.1 coordinate 177,846, forward strand.
AACAATGGCAACATGCCTACTTATGTTTTTGAGGAAAGAAAGCAAATTAATATCTAGTCAGACAAAATAACTGAAAACAAACTTATGGCACTCAACAGACACGAGTGTTACCAACTTCAACCTAGAAATTGTTTCTCCAAATTAGTTCACGTGAGAGTCTTCCAAAATTTCAACTGTAACAAATGGGGATATATGCCCCCCTGGTTTTGAAATAGCATCAGATTCTGGGTAAGCGTTAGTATCTCCAGATACCAACGTGGCATGCCTGCCCTTAATAACCTGCGAGTTTTATTTCTCTCCAGGCGGTGGGAAGTGCCATAGAGGCGCTTAATTTCCTCCGTTTGCTAAAGAAAATGGGAACTGCCTAGTGAGTGAGCAAAGCCGTAGCATCCATTAAGAGGGTGGAGGAGAAATACAGCCTCCCAAATCCTAATGACCTGTTGGAAAAATTGATCTCCATAGCCCTGGTCTAGCCAGACTCAAGCTTCTCTGAGTCCATGCTCACATCTGGCTTGATTCCTCGGCTTTGCAAAGCCCACTTTTCCCATTAGAGCAGCAATCTACCTAGTTACCAGTTCTCGCTGGAGCAGCCACACGAAGGCATGGAGGTGGGGGTGGGCAGGATGAACTCTAGACTGATAATCTCTCATTTCAAGTAACTCTAGACTGTAATCATCAACTCTGCAATGCAAACTACCCTCAGCACTCATATAAAAGGCACCCTGCTGGCATGGAGATGCCTTCCCATTCCAAATGTTGAAATTTAACTACAGAATCAAACAAGACTCATTTTGAAAGTAGAGTCTCCTTTCTAAACCTCAAAACAAAACAAAACTCACACCCACTCACTGCAGGGTCATCAGTGGATTAACTTGGCAAAGAAAGCATGCCTGCATTTGACCTGAGCTGTCTCTTCCATGTGTGGCAGGGTCTGGGATCTGCCAGTGTGAGTCAGAAGGGAAGGTGGATGCAAATGGCCCATCGTGCAAAAGACCTCATGCTCGATTTGGTAGAGAATCCTCACCACAGGACAGAAAACGCCCTTCCACGAGGGGCTTCAAATCAGACCCTCATGTCCCGTTCAGCATCTGAGTGGAGGCCAGCTCTCTGTGGTCTAACTGAATATTAATGCACGCACTGGCCTGTGTTTTTCCAGACTCAATGAATAGCATCAGCTAAAGATAGCACAGTAATATAACACTTCAGTCACAGGGTTGCGCATGCGTCTGTGTGTGTGCGTGTGTGTGTGTGCGTGTGTGTGTGTGCATGTTTTAAGGAAACTAAACATTTTAAGCATAGTCACATAATAGGAACATAAGAAACCAACCTTGGATAAATGCAAGACCAAAGGAGATAAAGAAATACACCCTAATGTAAGAGCAAAGGCCAGAAAGGAGTCAGCTTTGTAACCAGCACCACCACAAAATTTGCATGTGGCCTTCACCAAATCACACATTTCCTTCTACCTCTACTTCCTCCTCACCTTAAATATGAGAATAAAGACGTCGCACATACTGATGGCATGCTGTAAGGATTCCTTAGGTGGATCTGAGAGATACTGGGGGAAAGCTGATGCAAAGTGAAGCCGCCCTCCCTGCTGAGGCCACCAAGTAATTTCTTATACCTTTCATTGCTACTGTGACCACAGTAGCCCAGAAGGACGGATGGATAAAAACAGAGGTATTAACACAGCCGATGTCAACACAACAGCTATTTGGAAATGGAAAATGTGAGGAAAGCTCATGAAGCTGGGCGGTGAGCTTGGAGTTGAGCGGGTAATGGGAATTTTGTGGGGCTTTTCCTTGCCTCTCCTTCCTGTGGAAATGACACACTCGTTTTTCCCTCTTTAAAGCCCAGTTCCTTTCAGAATCCCATAAGCCATCTACAGTAGGGCCCACTTCCCTGTTACATATCTGCCATGAAATGGCACACGGGCTAGGCATAGGAACCTTCCAACTGGAACATTCCAACGACCTCATGTCCAGCAGGTGAGCCAGCAGAGTTGCCCTCAGCTCTGGTGTGCGACTGCGATTTCTTCACTACGACTGAGTCCTGTGAGACTGCACGGGCCAGAGACTGCACTTGGTCTTTGGCAGTGTTTGTGTTTACCCAGAAGCTTGAATGTTATTTCCCAAGTCACTTCAACATTGGAAGCTCAGCACTGTCTTTCTCCAGGAGGTGCAGAACCGTCTCTTTTCGTTGACAACTGGGGCTTGAGGAAAGCTCTTTGTGACTGCTGACATTATTCCAAAGGTTGGAATTTCAAAGACCAACCATAAACATACACTTTCTGCATCACCTCTCAAAACCAACGTGTTTTGTGGGGATGAACTGTCAGTCAGAAGGCTCCGGGAAGTACAGATGTGAAAACAGAATCAGCTACTTGGAAGAAAACGTGCATGGGGGACAATTCAGAATAAATGAAAGACACAGTGGCTGATGCCTCTCGTTTGAGAATTCAAAGATGGCTTCTGTTCCAGCAAGAAAATCATTTAGCCATTGTAGTCACGTGACCTCAGAGCAACCCAAAACGAAGAGTCTGAGAAACTAAGTGTTCAAGGGTGCACTGGACTTAGAATTCTATCTGGTCATCAAATTGCCCCTTTGAAAGGCATTGTCTAATGGCTGGAAGCAGTTTTCTCTCTCTCAATGCATCCTCCAGTTTTAAAATCTCCAACAAATCTCCAGTGTGATAGCTGTAGTAATATGAGAAATAGCAGACATAATGCACCCCCTGCCCCAGTGACTAAGATCAAAAAATTTAAAAAAACAAGTAAAAAAAATCTCAAGATGGCAGGAAAACATCTTCCCAACATCACGATCCCCCGATGCAGGGATGCGTTTGCGCCCTGGGGTGGGACTCCAGCGCGGGGTGTTCTGAGCGCAGCAGAGGCACTCCAGTTCAAGTTCAAGTTCAGGGTCAAGAGCTCCCCTGCTAAGACTGCCAGTCATCATAGGGGTCAAGGCATCAGAACTGCTGATTTTTCCAAAAATTTTCTCAAAGCAGCAGCAACCGCAGCAGTTTTCCTGCAAAGCAAACAAAATATGAATCTTGTTAATTCAGCAGGGCTTTTAAAATTATAATTAGTTGGTTGTGCCCCTTAGGAAAACCACAGATGATTTATTTAATAATGTATGTGTGCATGTGAGAGGAAAAAAGAAAGAAAGAAACCTCTTGATGGATTCCACCACTCACCAGAGTTGGGCTTTTTATTTTTTAGTTTGTGCAAGGTATTTTTTTTTCTTTCTAACTTTTATTTTAGGTTCAAGAGGTACATGTGCAGGTTTGCTACATGGGTAAATCTGTGCGGGATATTTTAGTACTATTCGCAGTGTTGAAGGACAAGGCGTCTTTGTTTCATCTGAAGTACAGCCACTCCGTCCATCTGGTCAGTTGATCCCGGCATCAGAGGGAAAATGCAGCCTTAGGCGTGGGGACATTTCCATCTGCTTTACAACCACGTCTGACCTGGGGCCCGCACACGGCTGCCCGCCATCATTCCTGTGGATCTGAGAAGTGCCCTAAATTTATATCCCAGAAGTTGGCAAAAGATACGACGGAGGTAACCAGAAACAAAATGCCACCAGGTTGACTTTGGGAGAGTTTCCTCTAACAAATTGCAGGAGGTGTATATGACTCGATTGACATTGTGGATTATGCCTTATTTATCGGTCTGGAACTCTTTCCTTTTTCCACAGGAATAATCTTCAACCACCAGATTTTTTAAATCAACATTATCTTGAATTTGGTTTCCGTCATAATACATCCTGCCATAAACCCATCTCATCCTGGCAGGGAATATTATTATGAAGAATAATCTCTTTTTTTTTTTTCGAACTTCTCAAACAAGGCCACTCCCAGAGTTAAAAATCTTACATTAAGTTTCAATTAAAAAAAAAAAGAGTAAGAAGGTAGGCCGGGCATGGTGGCTTATTCCTGTTATCCCGATGCTTTGGGAAGCAGAGGCAGGAGGATCACGTGAGCTCAGGAGTTCAAGACCAGCCTGAGCAACATAGTGAGACCCCCACCTCTACAAAAAATTTTAAAATTAGCCATGTATGGTAGTTCATGCCTTTGCTCCCAACTACTTGGGAGGCTGAGGTAGGAGGATCGCTTGAGTCCAGGATGAGGCTACAGTGAGCCATGCTGATGACACTGCACTCCAGCTTGGGTAACATAGCAAGACCCTGTCTCAAAAGAAAGAAAGAGAGAGAGAAAGAAAGAAAGAGAGAGAGAAGGAAGGAAGGAAGGAAGGAGAGAGAGAAAGAAAGAAAGAAAAAGAAAGAAAGAAAGAAAGAAAAAGAAAAGAAAAGAAAGAGAAAGAAAGAAAACTAGTAAGCATCCAGATTGTGTGTATCCGAAATGATTCTTCCTTGGCCTTTGCTGTGATTCAGGTGAATTTCTGAGGCCAAATGGGCTGGAGAGTGCAGGAAAGGAAGGCAGCCAGGCCCGTGGTTGTCAGGAGCCCTCCTCAAGCAGTTCCAGCAGAGGCTGTGTCCCGCTGCCCCAGCGTGGCCAGCCCGGATATTGCTGTCTTCGTCCTCTGCACAGCCATCACTTCCTAGGCTGCTGCTGTCTTCCATCACATTGGGTTGGAAGCACCCATGTCTGTGTGGAAGGACTCTACCCCTCCCACCACCATTTCCTCCTCATTCTTCCCTGGCCAGACCCTGGCGGCAGGCCCGCCTTGGAATGCAACCCTGTCACCCAGTGAATTTGTTCCCACCAGGCCTCCTAAGTGGCTCCAGTCCTTATGGTGGGAAGGTGGTTTGTGGCAAACCCTCAGGGTTTGTGGTCACTGGGGACAAAACTGCTTCTGGGGGAGAGGGTGAAGGCGGGGAAGGGAAGGGGGGGACACAGCCTGGCTGCCTGTGGATCCAGGCTCTCATGGCACTCGCTGAGTGCCATAACCCAGGCCTGGGGACACGAGGGTCCTTTCTTACTCCAGGTTGTCCTCACAAGAAACAGAACTCCCTCCTACCTTATGGAGACTTTCATGTCCTTGCTGTTTTTGACAAACAAGAATGGTCTTTGTAAATAGAATGTACAAGCCTTCCCGTTCACTTTTCATGGATTTCTAAATAAGTGACAGGACATATGTAAGTGTCCCTTCCTCTGAAGGCCAAATGTTTTCCTAGCACTGATGTGTGGCCTTTACTATGAGGTGCTGATTCATTTCTACCCCCATCTTATTCTACAAAAAATTGAAGGCAGCTTACAAAAAAAAAGTACAGTCAGACATGCAAAAACTTCAGGCCCAGAAACATACCTATCAGAAGAAAGGATTAAGACCAGGCCGGGCCCATTGGCTCACGCCTGTAATCCCAGCACTTTGGGAGGCCAAGGCAAGTAGATCACTTAAGGTCAGGAGTTCGAGACCAGCCTGGCCAAAATGGTGAAACCTCATCTCTACTAAACATACAAAAATTAGCTGGGCATGGTGGCGCACACCTGTAATCTCAGCTACTCAGGAGGCTGAAGCAGGAGAATCCTTGAACCTGGGAGGTGGAGGTTGCAATGAGCTGAGATCGCGCCATTGCACTCCAGCCTGGGCAACAGAGTGAGACTCCGTCTCAAAAAAAAAAAAAATACCAGTGGGCAGCAAGAACTCATCACAAGTCATCAACCCTGTGCAGTTATGTGCATAAAGCTGCAAGAATGGCTGTGGACTTTCTGCCCAAGATAAGGGAGCTGACTTGCTGCAGGGTCCAGGGCCCCCGGCAAGGACATGAATGTTGGGTTTTCTTAGAGTCCTTTGTAAGTACATGTGCCTCTTAGTCTTCTCCTTTAGGGCTACATTGGGCTAGATTATTGATATCAAAGAAGGCATTCATGTGTAAACCCATCTCTCAATAATTCCAAAAACACCTGAGCTGCGTGGAGGTTGGCATGTGTCTGGGTGCGCAGGAGGTGGTATTCCTTGTGCTCATAGAGCAGGTCAAGATCAGAACGCAGCTCAGGGGACTAAAAATCATGGGCTTCAGCTTCAGATACACCCAAGGGAACCACACTCCATGCTTTACAAGCTGCATGGCCATGGGGGTGTTATTTAGTCTGAGTATCTGAGACTCAATTTTCCTATCTGTACAAAAGAGGGTGTCACTTCCTCTGATCTCACACATTGTCGTAAGGATTACCCTCAGACAGTCACCAGCATCCCCTGGGCCGGTTATTGATCCCTCCTATGCACCAGGCCCCTGGTCTCAGGGCTTTGCTTGGATGCTCTCATGGGAGCCACTCAAGAAGCTTAGGAAGTGAGACTCTCCCCAACCCACAAGTCAGGCACTGAGCTTCCTCCAGTAAGAAACAGCAGAGCCAGGGTGCAGACACAGCAGTCTGATTTCAGGGCCCTCCACAGCAGCCAAAACGCTGCTCTTCTTCCTGCATAGTCTGTGAGCAAATGTTCCATTTCCTTCTCTTCCCTCTCTCTTAAGGCCTTCACAGACACCTGTTCAGGAGACCCATGACTAACCTTTCAAATGGGTGCCTCCGGTAGACTATTTGGTCACAAAGTCCTGGACATCAGAGCCACGATTCTTCTTCTTCTTCTAGGGAAAGCAGAAGGCACATGGGAAGGATTAGGACATTTCCATCAGGTCCTGACTTATGGGAACACGTGAAGAGATGATCACTTGCTACTGAGTAGAAGGTGCTCTTCAAGAGAGGTTCCTTAAGCTTAAATTGCCAGCGAGCCCCTGGCGGACACATTGGCCAACCTGAGAGTCCATCTCAGAGTCCACTCTCCCCTGAGGCCCCTGTCACACAACGCTTCCCTCTCACTTAGAGTCAGCGCCAAACAACACAGCACCTAATCACACTCAGGTGTATTTTGCCAAAACTCATGCTGATACAGCGCAAGAGTGCTCTATCACGCGCGATACTGGGGCTACCATGACTACAAAGATGAGTCACACACAGAAACGGCTTCTTCCAAAAGTTTTCAAATTGAGAAACAACAGTAATAATATAAATACACAAAGAGATTTAAGAAGACAAAGAAAGAGTCTCCGGTTTCAGGACTGAGAAAAGCAGTGGCATTTGATACAGGCCTTAGACAGGAACCGACTTGTGGGCTGCTCTGGAGGCAGCAGGGGAGACGAGGCTCAACACAAGAGCTGGGGGTGCCCTGGAGCAGGCCCTGACTGCTGCTGGGTCGGGTCTGCTGTGGACAATGGGGAACGGGTGAAGATTTTTTTCAATCGGTGTCTGAGGTGTAATTAAGGAACTAATGATTTGATAGATCAGGGAAAAGGGTGAGTGGAGGCTGCATATCAGTTCATGGGTTGTTTTATTAGTTCACTGAGATGACATGAGCCAAGGTCATAACACTGAGAATGGGAAAGAAGGGTCAGAGGCTTCGTAGTTCTGGGGGAAAGAAACCATGTGAAGTGTGTGTCGTGGTCCTTCCTCTGGTCCCAGAACCCTGGCTAATTCTGCAGTAGGTGCTGAGTTCTAGTAGATTCCTAGTTTGGGAGTGCTTTGCCCCACCCCAGCTGAGAGACGCTTCTGATGGAAACAGGTTACGCACAGATGGTTGGGGACGTAAGAAAGACCTGCGAGTCATCGCATATCACCTTGAGGGTGACACAGAGGGCAGAGATCTCTAGGATATTAACTTCTAAGAAAAAAAAATCCTTCTTAAATTTAGTGACAGTCAATATGCTATTCAAGTGGTTATGAAATAGTAAGTGCTTTTAAGCTTGATGCCAAAGAGACAAAGAAAAATATACGAAAGACTTAAAAAATAGAATTTAGGTTGAAATGGTAAACAGTTTTGGATCAGAATTAAATTTTCAACATAAAGGTGAATTCTAATTTTGCAAAACATATCAGAACCAAGATTATTCCCAAAATAAGCCTTCTGGAAAACTGTAGCCTCAATATTTCATTGAAAAGTAAGATACACTAAGTTTGAAAATTGACTTTCAGAAACGCTAAAACTGTATGGTACAAGAAAGGTTCTGGAAGCATCGCTCAGGTCCCCTGTGCCCAGCAGCCCGTCACCGGCAGGAAAGCTGAGCAGTGAGGCCCTACCTGGACTCCAGAGCTCAGCCCTGGTCCTGCGTATTCTCCGCTACAGACACTAATGTGCCTGTTTTGTGGGTTGGTATAAGGAGTGAGTGAGTTAATTTTTGTAAAGCAGTTAGAAGAGTGCCTCCACAATGCCATATAATTATAACTATAATAACTAGATTTATAAAATTGAATTTGTTTTTCATTTTAAAAAATCCATCATTACTCTTGAACTATCTATCACTTCAGGTACCAGCAGACGGATGGATACAAAAGGTGATTTTACCTGTTGTTGTTGTTTTTAAAAAATATTCTTAAACACTTTTCGAACTGTACAATGTCATTAATTATCTGCCGTGGTTTCTATACTGTCCTGCCATGTCAAAGTGTATTTGGAGACCAATAAGCTTGGATAAAAATACATTGGTGGAAAATTGGCTCAAAATAGGTTGGTAACCCTAATAAGCAGTTTATGTAGTCTGGGTGAGGTACCCACTAGGTAATAAGTCTATTTTTATTTGACATCAGTACCAATTATCAAGGAAAGGTATATTCAGACACAAATAAAACTTAGTGCCGATGCTGAATTTAGAAGTAAAGTTAATTTCAATAAAAACTGGATGTGGAAAAAGTGAGTACCTAAGGCATAGTCATTCCAAGGTTTGTTGGTCAGTGAAAAAGTTCCATTCGAAAACCTCAGGAAATGGAGAGGATGAGGAGCAAAGGTGGAAGAAACAAAAATGTATCAAACCCATGCTATGCCAGGGCAGGGCACCAGCCACCCTAACTGATGGGCATGTCAGACAGGTCCCTGGTGAGCCCAAAGGCTTGCATGGCATCTTGCCTGTAGTGCATCTTACCAGTTGAACACCCAAGGTGTTTAGTAAGTTACTTGGGCATTACACATCTGTTTCTGTGTTAATTATATAATCCACAATTATTTGGATGGAGACAACATGAAGGAGGCAGAGAAGCCAGTTAGGAGGCTGCAGTCACTCAGGGGAGGCATGTCCCAGGCTGCGGTAACCACGGGAATGGAAAGAAATAGACAGATTCCAGAGGTAAGTAGGGGTATCAGGTACAGAACATGGATGTAAATTAAACATGCGATGGGGGATCGAGGGAGAGGAAGGAAACAAAGAAGATGCCCGGGCCTGGCTGAGGCCGCTTCCTGGACATCCTTCCCTAGGAGGGTCACTGACGGTGAGGCAAGGTTCAGGGAGATGAGATCAGTTTAGGGATGGGAAGATCCAGGTGGAAACATCTAGTACACAGGAGGACATATGGATCTGCAACTGAGGAAGGAGATCTGCGCCAAAGAGTCAGATGAGGAAGTTGGAATATAAACATCTGGTAATCAAGGCAATGAGAGTAGATGGAGATTTCATTGTAAGAAGTTACTACAGAGTGAGGGCTTGCTTATTCCCAATATTCAGTCTGTAGTCCAAGAGTCTCCTACACATAGACTTGTATAGATAGCTGGAACAAGCAGAGTATTAGAGTTAAGATTTGGTGCCCAGTCAGACCAAACCAGGTAAGCACAGAATTTAGAATTCTGAATTCCATTTAAAGGAGGCATAGTTCTCCTGAATGGACATTACTGTATATTGTCCAGAACTTTATATGTTTATAGGTTATATCTGTGTATGTATGTGCACATAAGACAATGAAGTAATTCATTTTATAATGGATATAATAATTTAATAATAAACAGTTATGGTGAAAATACTTTATTAAACAACAAATACATTATTTTTAAAATGCGAATTGCTCAGAAAAGCATTTTAAGGCCGGGTGCAGTGGCTCATACCTGTAATCCCAGCACTTTGGGAGGCTGAGGTGGGTGAATCACGAGGTCAGGAGTTTGAGACCAGCCTGACCAACATGGTGAAACCGTCTCTACTGAAACTATAAAATTAGCTGGGCATGGTGGCACATGCCTGTAATCCCAGCTACTTGAAAGACTGAGGCAGGAGAATCGCTTGAACCCGGGAGTTGGAGGTTGCAGTGAGCCAAGATTGTGCCACCGTACTCTAGCTTGGGCAACAAGAGTAAAACTCCATGTCAAAAAAAAATTTTTTTAAAAAGCATTTTGGCTGGGCGCAGTGGCTCACACCTGTAATCCCAGCACTTTGGGAGGCCGAGGTGGGCGGATCACAAGGTCAGGAGACTGAGACCATCTTGGCTAACACCGTGAAAGCCCATCTCTACTAAAAATACAAAAAACTAGCTGCGCGCGGTGGCACGCGCCTGTAGTCCCAGCTACTCTGGAGGCTGAGGCAACAGAATCGTTTGAACCTGGGAGGCGGAGGTCACAGTGAGCAGAGATTTCGCCACTGCATTCCAGCCTGGGTGAGAATCCAGAGCAAGACTCCATCTCCAAAAAATAAAAATAAAAATAAAATAAATAAAATTTTTTAAAAAATTAAAAAGGCATTTTAAGTAATTTAATACCGGCACAAGATTTGCAGTCTACAAGAAAAGGAATGAGAAAGAACCTCATTTAAGGTTAAGATAACTCTAGCATCTGATCTTCAAAAGACAGACAGACAGGAGAAGAAGAGGAAGAGCAAGAAGCCATGGTCACCTGGGCATTGAGTCTGGAGTGGAGCTTGTGGTCTGACAACCAGGGGTGCTTGAGAGCTTCGCTTGCACTTATTCGCCAACTAGAGGGAAATTCAGAAGGTAATTAGTAGAAATACGCCGAAGGAGGTCTGTCTCTGCTGTTCAATTTCAGCTCCAGCCTCTGCCTTTGGGAGACCAGATGGCCGGATGCCAAACTCATGGTCAATTCTGCCTTCTCTTGAATTGTATGCTGTCGACGATGGCATAGGTGACTATCAGAGCCAATCAGGATAACATTAGTAAAGACAATAATCAAAATTCTTCTTAATAACTGAACACTTACTGTCAAATATAACCATTTCTGTGATATAACATCTGAGCTTAGTAAAGTGAACTCCTATCAGTCAGTTGAAAAATAAATATATATTTACTATTATAAGAATGAAATGCTACAATGATTCCTGATGATTGCCAAAGCAATTTATGTATTAAAACTTCTGAATAATAAATATTACTAACTTTTGTAGGTAAATAGAGTTAATGTAATTATGAAGAGAAGGACCATTAGAAACTTTTATGAAGAAACAATATCCTTTTGGAGCTAGCAAAGGTTTATACAATTTTGGAAAATAATATGAGAAAGAATAATATTGATTTATTATATTTGAATTCTAAGTGCTATAAATTTGTTTGATGTGCTAACATTTATCACATTAAAACAAATAACCTCTCAGAATAAAAACTGTAAGTGAATGCAACAATCTGAAGGCAAAGAATTAGTTTCAAGCAGCACGAAAGCTTCAATTTGTAGGATCGCTTCAATGCAATCACTTCATCAGATACCAAAGTCTTTAAGTATCAGATTTGAAGAGGAGATAAGTATTACGGTCAGTGAACTTGGTGAGAACATCACCATTATAGTGCCCAAAACAGGCAGAGGTAATTTTTAAAAACCTATTGAGTGCCACCAACCTCAGGTGGAAGTGTGGCTCTGCTTAGTATCATAAATTTTCAGTACTGGACCTCCAGAGCCTTCCAATGGCTGACCAAGGTGAAAAACAATGATTCTGTACTCTAGTGTCGAGCTTTTTAAATCTGGCTATTAAAAAGTTAACAATAACATTGTACTAATGATTAAACTTTGAATAACATTTCAAGTTTACTTTTGTACCCCAGAAATTCATTCTTTGATAGTGGAGTTTGGCTTTTGGCTTTCGTTTCATCCAAGCATTGACTGGAATTCTAAGCCAGTTGCCATTGGCCCAAATGTGTATCTGATGCTCCTTGGGCATTAATGAAGCACCCAGACTGAAAGGATGAGTGGCACTAGAGCCTACTGGGCCCGCCTCTGTATCTGCTCGGAGCTGGCCATGTGACTGTGGCACTGCTCTAAGCCTCAGTTTCCCCATCTGTAAAATGATGGTCTCCACAGACCACAGGATTATCCAGAAGCCAAATAAGATAACACGTGAAAGTACACATGTAAAACAGGTTCACAGTAAATATGGATTTCTCATCTTCCAAAGATTTGATAGGGTTTACAGTTTTCATCTATTCACTGCCTTGGGTAGGGTAATGTGTCAATAATAACAACCTTGGCTATATTGTGCCTTGACAGAAAGGCACAATGACAGCCAAGGTTATTATTATTATTAATCCACTATTTGTGAATTGTCCCTCCTGTTGTACTGATATTCTTAACCTGGCTAGGTTCTCCTCATCCTCTGAGACTCAGTTTTATTACATTTTATTATATCTTTTTAAAAAATACCTCAAAAAATAATAAAATAAAAAATGCCTTATCTCTTTGATTAGATGGTGAGTTACTAAAGGCAGGAACTGGATTTATGCATCTATTCTTTAGCACACGATGCATTTCCTGGCACACAGTAGGTGATCAACACTTAAATGAAAGCAACTCCTGCCAGTCTCTGTGCCACACCCACTGCCCACACTGTTTCCCCACTCCCTGTGACACCCCCCTACCTACTGATTCCTGGCCATGTGTATTAATGACTTTAAAGCCGTAAAGATAATAAAATGATAAAGCAAGTGCTGTTGGCCCTGAAAATCTCAACTGCTTCAATCGTTACATGGTTCAGTTATAAAGCCATCTGAAACAGCGTGTTTGATGGGTTAAAATCACAATGCCCTTCTCCCTCTATGATTCTAAAATGCAGATCCTTGTATTTCAACGTTACTCTTTTTCATCCACTGAATATTGAATTAATGTGGTTTTAGCGTGACAGAAAATAGAGGGCCATGTAATAAGTAACAGCCAAGTGTGTAGCCTTGGAGGAAGGAGAACTACTTGCTTGAGCCTCCGTTCCGCCAATTACTAGCGGTGTGATCACGGACCAAACCTCTTGGGATCTTCTACCTCATCTCTGCCTCATGGAGTTGGGGGTGTGGTGGTCGTTAAAAGAGATAATGTCTACAAAGCACTTGGCATGATCTGGCCCGTAGTAGGTTCTCAAATGAAATTGTACCTAAAAGATTCAGCTACACAGAACCATATACAGCTTTGTAGAGGTGAAAGGAATCCTAGAAACAACTTCTCCCAATTTTGACAATGAGTCAGCTGAGGCCCAGCAGGAGCCCATGACTTGTACAGCTGCATGGTGAATGGCAGGAGAAAGGTTTGTGTAGCTTCATGACCAAAGAAGCCCCAGATCTCAGTAGATTGGGTCAAGAGGCTCAAACATCATTCTATCTACAACTTTGCTCAAGCATCACGGATTCATCAGGGAATGAATTCTAACAGGCCTGGTGGTGCCCACTGCTTCCTGATTGTCCCTACTTTGCCCAGAGCACAGGCAGAACTTGGATTACCTCTTCTCCTTAATCAGAAGCTTAGAGATGAACTCCTTGGCCTCGTCTGAAATGTGCTGAAATTCTTCATCCTCTAAGTCCCACCTGCAGGCCAGGATGTTGTTCAGAGTCTCAGCATCATTGTCACCCAGGAAAGGGGACAAACCGCTAAGTCTGGAGGACATAGGGTCCAGAGTGAGTATTTTTTAAACAGCCTCAACCCCTTTCCATACAGGTTGCTTTTTCGGTTCTGCCGTTTAAAAGTGAGAGAAGGAAAACAACCTAATCCTGAAGTGTAATTTTATAATATATTATTGCAATCAAGAAAATGCTTGCCACCTCCACCCAACTCCTAATTCAACAACTGCGGCAATAAAGACAGCAGCAAAGGCCGGGCCCAGTGGCTCATACCTGTAATCCCAGCACTTTGGGAGGCCGAGGTGGGTGGATCATGAGGTCAGGAGTTCAAGATCAGCTGGCCAAGATGGTGAAACCCCATAACTACTAAAAATACAAAAATTAGCCGAGCGCAGTGGCAGGTGCCTGTAATCTCAGCTACTCGGGAGGCTAAGGTAGAAGAATCGCTTGAACCCAGGAGGTGGAGGTTGCAGTGAGCCGAGATTGCACCACTGCACTCCAGCCTGGGTGACAGAGCGAGACTCCCTCTCAAGAAAAAAAGAAAAAAGACAGCAACAACAACAGAATATGAATCTCAAAGAATAGTGCAGTTTCCTCTTTAAAGTACCTTATAGCTTGCAAAGTGCTACTACATGGTCAGATGGCAAACGCCAGGCATGTCACCTCTGAGGGGTGAGACTAGCCTGAGTCATTTAGGAGATCAAATTGCAAAACCTCAGAAAATATGGATGAAGTTGGCAAAGGGTAAGAGAGAGAGGAGAGCTGCTCACAGCATATAGGCGATGACCCCCACACTCCACATGTCCGTCGGAAAGGAAACAAAATCATAGTTCACAACTTCAGGGGCGAGAAATTCTGGGGTTCCAAAGTTCACCTTCAGCTTCTCTCTGGGTTTGTATCTGGAATTTAAGAGACAAAATGGAAGGATGGAAGTGTCAATCAAAAATCATGAACATTGAAATGATGCAGTCTATGAGACAAAATAACTTCAGCCATACAGCAAACCTCAAATAAATAAACATTAAAGGAAATCAAGCCATTAAGCAAGAGTGTCAAAAACTTGTAAAGGGGCCCCAGAAAATTTTAAAGTCAAAATTCATACTAGAAAACCTTAAAAAGCTGAACCAGTTGTGGGAGAAGCTACTGTGAATAATTAGAACATGTGAATTATAGAAGATGACAAGAGGAAAACTGATACAGTCATTGACAGGGGATGACTCCAATAAAGCCGTATTAATGAATAAACAGAGTGCTGCAGTAATTTACAACATCCATTTTATACGCATCGTTAATGTGCTGAATTGTTAACTTGTCCACGTAAACACTTTGTTCCCTGAAGAAGCTTTTATGTGCCAGAACCCTTCACAATCGTGTTTACGTTGTTAATATTTTTAAAGTAAATCTTCTCTGTACAGATGGAACAAATATGAACAATGAGCACAAACTCTTGCAAATGCTAAATTAATGGCTTCTAACTTAATAAACTTCACTGTATTAGGTGTTAATTTTTTATACTTTTTATTGCATGCATTGTAGAAACTTCTAAACATTCAAATCTCAAATTTAGCAAGTTAAGGCCAAACATAATTTTTGTTAAATTAATTATAAACGAGATCACAAAATCAAGGAGCAGATCAGATATATGTTTGCAAAGACAGGGCACCCATCGTGTCCCCCAACTCCATTCGTACATCTGTGTCCAAATAGACGTACCTTCTGGCCAATCCAAAATCAATAATTTTTATTTGCTTAGCATCCCGATTCACACACAGGATATTCTCAGGCTGCCAGGAGAAAGAGACACATTAGCAATGAAAACAACCATCATTCACTCAAATTGTCCTTGAACCACAACTAAAAATACAACGATGCTCAGAAAAAACATATCAGGCTTTTCACTTCGGGGCGGGCTTGTCCGTGTGGGTATTTTCTCCTTTAATTATGTGGTGGATGAGGTTGCGGGTATCCTGCCAGCCCTGCATTATCCAGCCTGTCCTCTCCACGGCTTCACAGTTCACCATAATGCCTGAGTTCAGGCAGAGGCCTTGAGGGGAGCAAGAAGAGGAGGCCGCTTCAGTCCTTCCCAAATGCACTGGTGGAGGCCCGCTCAGGCCGGACATCTGCCCCTCTAAATTATTCAGTATGAATTTCCCCTTCTTGGAGAAATATTTTTCTTAAGATTTATGAGTTCCAAGAGAATTGACCTGATCTGTTGAAACAGCCACACTGAACATGCACTGCAATGTGAACGTTCCGGCCTCCAGAGCTTCCCTTTGCTCAACGCCTATGGGAAAGTCGCGCGGCAGAGGAGAGCTTTTCTCTCCAGTCATTCTTCGGTCTCAGCAGCTCCGAGGTTTTGCTGAGTTTGGTCTCAATGCCTAAAATCCCTGACTAAGTGTGCCCTTGGAGCTAGGCGCTGGTAAGACCTTACCCTGCTAACCTGACGGTCTTGGGGTGTCTGGGGAGAAAAGGAGGTTGCAGCGCAGCTACTCAGTGATTACAGAATGTCTTACAAGTGCACCTAATGTTTTTTGGGGTAGAAAAACAGAGGTCCGAGGAAAGTAAGGGATTTGATTTAAAGCCAAGGCTATTTATAAAAGAGAAAAAAAGTTTTTGAAGAGTCAAGAACCCTCACATTCCAGTCCCAATGCTTCTTTACAAGCTAGAGGCCACCAGCCCAGAAGCTGAATGCCCAGAATCCCATTCCTCAGCCTTTAGTGGGATCAAGCTCCTGCTCCCCGACCTGTCTGGGTGGAGAAGAGGTTCCAATGGGATCAGAAATTCAGAAACACATTATGAAATGACATAGTGTCTCCTTATCAATATTCAATAGTCCATTTGGTTGGGTAGAATATCTTTGGAAGTGCTTTTCTAAAATATCACTAAAACAGATGTCTGTGAGTAAAAATCATTATAGAGAAGGGGGTGCTAAGTAACACGTTTGGTTTCATGCTTTGATAACTGATTGATCATGTATAAAGCTGTCCAATTGTGAAGGAGTATTGTGGCGTCAAAAAGTTTGCAGAATACAGAGAAACTGCTTTGAAGGCATTTCAAAAGTTAGCCTTTTTATGATTATAAAATTAAAGAATGTTCACTGGATAAAATTTGCAAAACAGAAAAATATAAAGCAGACTGTTTGTAAGTCACCTATAATCTCCCCCACATAGTGACAAATGCTCAATATTCTTGGCCCTTTTCCTTCCAAGAAGCTTTCAGAAAAGCAGCTCCTTAATAACCCATCCAGCTGTCACCTTTATTATGATCTTTGCATCCAAGCCATAACTAAAATTGCCCACTGCAAGTCCTCAATCAATGTTATGAAGCCCCATATGGAGTCATTTGACTTACAATAGGTTCGCTCCTAGTTCCAGTTGCCAATCAAATCCCTGTAGGAATATCTGCAGAATATCTACATTCAATGAAAATGCTCCATGAAAGCATGCATTATCAAACTCAGTTCATAGTGAGGGTTTTGCTAATGATTTTTAACCTCGGACTGTGTCATTTTATAAACCACTTCCTCCTGCACTTCTCCTGCTCAAAAGTGAATGGGAAAGGCAAGGCACATAAATCAAGACAGTGAGGGAAGCCAAGTTATAGGAAGAGAGGCCCATGGAAACCTATTTAAGGAGGCTAAATTTATTTTGCTATGCAATCCCAAGTGACTTGCAATAGATGGGATGTTATATAGAATATATATTTTATCTCACTGTCACGCTGTGCAAACAGGGAAATGAGAAAATGACCGAGCAGCACAAGATGTACTTTACGGGTACTTAGTCCCAATATGAGACTTGATCAGGGTTATTGGGCCTAGGTCTTTTACTGGTTGTAACTAAGACTATGTACAGTCCGATTCTAGGAACTTCTTAGTGAGAGAGGTAAGGAGGGAAGAGGCAATCAATAGGAGGATAGAGAAAGGCGGCTTGGCTTATCCTGTGTGTTTTCCACCATTTGCAGTGGGGTGCCCGCCCCATCCTCCCTGCTCCTTAGCATTTCAGCCCCATCCTTCTGACTGTCCTCTGCTCCATTCTCCATAGGATTCTATTCCATGGTGCAGCAAACCCACAGAAAAACAAGTCCCAAAGTCCAGAGCTACCTGATTGATTCAAGGAGCTGCCAGCAATTCTTGGAGACCTAGAAAGGCTGGCTCCTACTTAGGGAATTCTGAGTTAGCTAAAATCCTCCCACCTACTTGTCCAGACGAGAGGGATCCATGTGGTATCCCTCTCATCTGGACAAGTGGTGGTGGTGGTGGTGATGACTGTTTTAATTCTAAACTTTCAGGGAAACCATTGCCATATAGATTTCCTTAAAACAGGCAAGTTACAAGAATCCGAATATTAGCCCCAAAGATGGAACGTGCAAATATTAGAGGGTGACAGAGCTGAGAATAAGGAGATGAGGGTAACAATCCAGATGTTTATTTATTTCTGAAATGACTGTACCAATTTCCCCAGCTGATGTGTAATAGCAGACAGGGCCCACTGAGCAAGGGGTGGGAAGGGCTTAGGTCTCACGAGATACAAAACACGCTCTACCTTCAGGTCCAAGTGGAGAATGTACATCTGATGCATGTGCCTTATCCCCTCACATATTTGCTTCATGAACAGGATGGTATCAAGCTCCGTCAAATTGTAGTTCTCATCAATGATGCGGTCAAACAGCTCCCCACCATCCACACTGCAGAGGGAAGAGGAGCAAAGCCCTCAGTCCTGATTTTCCAATCACCATGCGCCTTTCTCGTAGCAACTCATTGTTCAAGTTCTGCTACCTCTTCTGAAAAGTGTATGTGCAGTTATTTCTCTGCCTTCTTTGCTATCTTACTTAGATGATTCTTATCTTGAAGGCCTGTATTTTGTATACCTTCAATCTTGCAAATGGAAATCCTCAAAGCCCCCCCACCGCCAACTTTTTAGTGTTTTTTTTTTTTTTTGAGATGGAGTGTCACCTAGACAGAGTGCAGTGGTGGGATCTTGGCTCACTGCAACCTCTGCCTCCCAGATTCAAGCGATTCTCGTGCCTCAGTCTCCCAAGTAGCTGGGATTACAGGCACGTGCCACCACGCCCAGCTAATTTTAGTACTTTTAGTAGAGATGGGGTTTCACCACATTGGCCAGGCTGGTCTTGAACTCCTGATCTCAAGTGATCCGCCCCCCTTGGCCTCCCAATCTGCTGGGATTACAGGAGTGAGCCACCACACCTGGTCCTCAAAGCCCATTTATCCAATGTCTTCAGCTCTAGGGTGAGCCCACATGTATCATGCTCTAAAGATGTTGACGAGAAAGAGGACCCTAAGAACTCTGGGAGGGGAACTCCAAGCCCTGACTGAAGGTGGTCAGAGTCTCAGCCCTCTAAGTCTCCAGACTGAATTCAGTGATAAAGTGCTTCTATGTGTCTGGTGCTAGACACAGTAATTTCCCTTATCCTCAGGGACACGTTCTAAGACCCTCCGTGTTTGCCTGAAACTGTGGATAGTACTGAACCCTGTATATACTATGTTATTTCCTATAGATACATACCTCCGATAAAGTTTAATTCACAAATTAAGCACAGTAAGCAATTAACAACAATAACTAAGGGAAAAGTGAACAATTATAACAATATGCCAGCTTCACTACTCTTGTGCTTTCGAGCCATTATGAAGTAAAATGAGAGTTCCGTGAACACAAGCCCTGCGATACCGCCACAGTCCATCTGATGACCCAGCTGGCTACTAAGTGACTAACCGCAGGGAGTGGTGGAGACGCTGGACAAAGGGATGATTCACGTCCTGGGTGGGACTGAGCGGGATGGTGGGAGATTTCATCAGGCTACTCAGAACAGTGTGCAATTTAAAACCTGTTGATTGTTTACTTCTGGAATTTTCCACTTAATATTTTGGGGCCTCGGGTAACTGAGACGATGGAAAGTGACAGTGTGGATAAGGGAGGACCACGATACTATACTTTTTATTCAAAATGCCTTCTTGCAGAATGGAAAACAAAACGGAATCACAATATCGATTCAGTGTTGGAAATGCAGTCAGCTCTCCCTATTAGTGGGTTCTGTAATCACAGGTTCAAACAATCGCAGATTGAAATGTTTGACCAAAAAACAATAAAAATTGACAATACAACAACAAAAATAATACAAAATTTTAAAAATACAATATAATGACTGTTTACATGGCATTTACAGTGTATCAAGTATTATAAGTAGTCTAGAGTTGATTCAAAGAACTCAGGAGGATGGGCATAGGTTAGATGCAAAAGACTATGCCATTTTATATCAGGAACTTGAGTGGCCTCTGGTTTTTGTATTTGTGAGGGTCCTGGGACCAATCCCTCTCAGATACCAAGTAATGACTGTACCCAGTTTCTAACTAACCAGTCCTTAGGCTTTTATAAAGGTGAATTTAAATGGAAGCTTCTTAGCCCTAATCATCAACAGTTTTTGACATGAACTTTGTATTAGTGAATATGTTGAAAGAAAGACGTAGCTCAAAAACCACTTTCCTCAGGTCGCCCTGGCTAATAGTTAAGCTTGGTGTTTGATGAACAGTTTATACACAAAGCTGGATCTACTTGGCCCCACTATTTCTTAGCAATAAAATCCTATAATTGAGATGCGTAATTCCAAGTAGTTTCCCTTGTAGAACTGATGTGATTGTGTGATCCGAGGGAATCAGAATCTGCAGGGGCAAGCTTGGTTCTGTTCCCGCTAGAGCAGGACGGAGCTGCTGGCGCACAGTCATGGTCAAGTGTGCTGTTGGGGAGGCCAGGGAGGGAGCAGGGAGGATACGTACTACTCCATGACCAGGACAATGTCATTCTTAGACTCGAAGGCATCGTAGAGCTGGATGAGGTTCGCATGGTCCAGCTGGTTCATGACGCTAATCTCATTCTTCACCTCCTCCTGAGAAGCAGGAAACAGTGCATTAGTGTGGTCAAGACAGGGCGGGGAGGGAGGAGCTGCCTCCCACAGGCTGTACCTTGTCCTTCATGCCTCTGGTCTTGATGATTTTGGCTGCCAGCTTCAGACCTGTGGCTGTCTCCTCACACTTGTGAACCTGGCCGAAACGCCCTCTGCCAAAAAAAAAGGAAGTCGCACAGCATGAGGCCCTGTGGTCAGCTACCAAGTAGACAGGACACAGTGGCCCCAGCATTTCTCCTGAGTCTGAATGAGCAGACCTATGAGTGCATCAACCTTGTTCAATAAACTCCTAGGCAGCATTTGTCAAGGTGTGGTCTGTGGGTCACTTGCATTAGAATGCAGGTTTCTGGGCCCTGCCCCAAACCTCCTGAGGCAGAAATCCAGGGGGAGGCCCCAGAATCTACATTTCAGCCCATTTCTTGGGTGACTGATATGCACCCTAACATTTGAGAACCACCTTTACAGACCATGCAGAATCTTTCTGAATACATATGAATGTGATAAGCTGGGCTTTGTTGGCATATGAACAAGAGCCTACCTTCAGATATATGAAATTATTTTTGGAAACTGCATATGTAATTATACTGCATATATCTCCATATAGTCAAGACTACATGTTGCTCAGGCACCTATGAGCTTGAATGTAAACATAAGACAGCTTCTTACCTATGTAATCACGTACAGATGTGCACACTTGTGAGCGGTTTTAAATTTAATTTGCTTACTTTGATTTCTTATTTAGCAAAATAAGCTAGAACATGTGTCCCTGCTCTGCAATGGTGGCTGTCACAGTAGGGAGTGAGGAACGGCTTCCCTAGCAACACAGTGAACCCAAGGCGAGCCCTGTGACAAGGCCAAGGACTTCAACAATGAAGTTCATGGCAACGCTGGGCAGACACAGGGCCACTGGCAGCCACCGCATCCCATTGTGGGGCTGCACACCCAGCACAGAAGCAGATGGATCTTGGAGAATGACACAGGATTACTGTAAACATAGCCATAGGGTGACTTCAATTCCAACCTCTGTTCCAGTTGGGGTCTCTATGGGAACACATGGACACAGCCCCAGCCACCTCTTCAGTGGCTCTTATAAAAATGTTTTTTCCCCTTCACTAGCAATGGCCCCAGAACCTCCTGAGCCAGCAGTGGGGGCCATCACTGTCTGACTTCCCAGCTCCCTCAACCCTCTGGCTGTTTCCCGTGATTTATTCTCCAAGGCCCGGAAGGTTGAGGCCAACTCCCAGGATTCATGCTGGCTCGACAAGACGGTGATAACCTTATGCTCACTGAACATGGCAAGCAGGGATGTTAGAGACCCTCGAAGCCACAGGGCAGGAGATTAACCCCCAGGAAAACTCAGGGGCTGCTGCATCGTGAACCTCCTCCCCCTAAAAAGGAGATGCAGCACTGGTGACGTCTGCATTTTGAAGGCATCCACGCACATTTCATCATGCTCCTTTAACTTATTTGCTGAGTGAATTATGGCTGCCAATTTTGGTAAAGCCCATAACAAGGGTTGATGGGCAGCTGGTCTAGACTATGGTACCAAAGGGAAGATTCCATGGTGCCCAAAGAGACAGAAAAGAAATTTCAAGGAGCCACTGACAAACCTTGACCAAAAAAACAGCACAAACCCTGGGAATTATTTCAAAGCTTCTTCTGCAAATAACTATTCTCGGTTAGAGAAATAGTTGCTGGCTTGCCACTGAAGTCCCTGAAGACTCAAATCCCTCAGGCCTCCATGGCACCACTTCGTGCTGTGGAATTCCTATTTCTCCCTCAGCCCATCCCCGCAGTCTCATGGGGCATTCTCCAAGATCAGCCAGCTCAGGAAGGAAAAGTCCAGGTGGTTCCATACGGCAGAGGGTGGAAGAGGAAGAAGGGACTTCACAATATCAGTGACTCCCTGAAGACTAGCAGAAGCCTGAACTGCAGTGGCGATGCATGCTTCCTTTGTGTTGGTGAGTAAATATTGTATGTACGCGTACAAATGTTCTGCTTTCCTCTTCCTATTTTACACAGACATGCTCATGGCAGCAAACGTTGTAATTTAGACTTTGAGTTACAAGATATCATAGGGGGATTGTGAAAGAAGCAGCAGAAGAAAGAACACTCTCTCCCCACCCCCAGCATGAAGCTGGTCCCTGATGGATTTTAATCTTCCTTCCTTAGGGACAGTGTGCATTTAGGTGTCCCTAAAATAATTTATTTGCTGAGCAAAGTAATCAATTGAAATGGATAATAGCAATTAATACAGTAACAACATAAATGAAAAACCAGCAGCAATGACAGAAAGACCTAATACAGGCCACGAGAATGACACGCTGTTGACTCATTTCTGTGTTCTGTCTCCTGGAGGCTACACTATGCGCTTTGGATAGCTGGTCAACCTTCTGGTGACTCACAATGGGTTTTTCTTTCTTTTAGACATTACAACATGGGAAGTAAAGCAGATAATAAATGTGGAGTTTAGTCACTACATCAGCCTTTCTGGCAGCAGTGACAATTTTCAGAAATGGTTACAGTTTCTTAAAATGTTTGTTTCTAACGTTGCTAGTTGTCGGGTCAAGATAGGCAGACATTTACAAAGTCGTCCGCCCCGTGTCTTTGCAAGCTCTCTTCTTTTGTTGAGAGAATGTTAACATTGAGCATTACTCACCCTCCTAAGATTTCTGTCTTGCTCACAGTATAGAAGCTGTTGACCGCTGCTTGCTTGGCTGTCACAATACGATGATCGAAGGGGGCAGGAGGGGCCGGGACATCAACTAGAAGGTAAGAGAAATGGAAGGGCCATCGGTCAAGCAGTCTGACCTCGTTACAGCAGCAAGTATGGGACTCACGGTAAAAATATGCTCATTTAATAAGAAAACACAAGGAGCCATCTGTTTGATTCCTAATGATCCAGGGCTATAAATTCTCACTTGAGATTATGAGCTGTGACTCACAGAGGTGATATCTGACCCCTCTGAGGAAGTGTGTCAGGGCGGCTCAATGGTTATCTACACCATCTTCAGTATCACTTTTAGAAATGTCAGAATAGTTGAAAATTTCCAACCCAACACAGTCCAAACAGGTCATACTTCCAAGCCTGAGACCATTCAAGTTCAGACATGAGAAACTGTTTCATCCATTTTTAAAAATGCAATACCGATATAACCCGTTATTTTAATTAAAGCAGAGAGAAAAAAAGAAAAATGAAACATTTCTTCATGTTATCGAAATGCCTGATAGTATATATTACTTTCCAAAATGTTTTAGACTTTATTTAAGACAGATTTAAGACACAAAGATGAATTTTTTCTGACTGGCTGGAAATAAAACACCCAATAAAACCACGTAAGTGTGTACTCAACAGCGATCACATTTCTCCCACTTTCTTCCCTTCCACCTTAAGTGTTTAAACACTAGCCCACATCAGCACCAGCTCTAACATACAGAATTACTCAGGGATATTCTTTCCAGTATTCTTTTACCTTTCCATGACTACTACTGTTAAAATTGGCTTGCCATGAACCCGCTCATTCTCCATTAATTCATTTATTAAGAAGCTACCACATGCATACAATAAGAATACAAAGAGAAGTAAATAACAGCCTTGCTTCCAAAGAAATCTAAATTTATTTAACATATTTTTCTTGAGCATTTTTTTTGTTCCAAACACTCTGGCAAGTGTTAATATTTTTTGAAATTCAGATAATATAAATCTCTGGGAATCTGATTTGACATGGACATCACCTCTCACAGCGTAAATATGCTGAAAAATGAAGTCACAAGAGAAGCGTCTTGATAACATTCACTGCTTCAGATTAATAAAAAGAGGGAGTTAAATACACAAGTGGCATCGAAATGGCATTATATCCTCTGCAGGCTGTTAGACTAAATGAAATTTAGTCTGAAATGCTTGCTGGAAAAGGTTAAAGAGCCTTCAAAGGCCAATACAAAAGCCAACTCCTACCCAATGGGGCCACGCGATCTTGCCCTCGGGAGGTCTTCACACCAGCAGGCTCCTGGAATCTGCCCTGGGAGCTCCTCAGCCTGCCCGGCTGCCTGTGTCTAATGACACGTGTGTTCTTCACCTGCGCCCACTACGTCACCTACTCTGCGCTTTCTGCCGTCCTCCTTGACGAAGCGCTCCTCTGCCACTCTGCGCTTACTGCTGCCCAGGTACTCTGTTTGGTGCACATTCCAGAAAATGGATCCTACTGCTGAACGTCCAGGGATGCGTGGGGTAGAAATGGCCCTTATGCTGCTGACACACCTGGAAGGTGAAATCCAATTGCAGCTCTCCAAGTTTCAAGAAGAGAACTTCCAGATGGTGAAAATTCTTAGAACTAAGGCTTTCTTCAAACAGTGTTTTGGTGACGAGGACGCAAGTTCCGTGATAGAGGTGACCATTTCGGTGCTTGGAGACGAGATGGAGCAGCATGCTCTCCCCATCAAGCCTATAGGTGTAGATAACCAGGGTCCCAGGGAATCTCCCTGCTGCCCAAATCGTGACCCCAAGTTATTCCACCGGCCCTTATAAAAGCAGTCATTTTATGAATACCTAACTAATTTGATCTTCATTTTTTCACTTCCTTTCCTTTAGAGAAGAGAGAAATTATTAAATGACAGCACGATAAAATAAACAATAATCTCTCTGAATCTTAACAGCAGTGAGACTAAACCTTTCTCAGTGGAAGAATTGGCCTAACGTCCATTTCTCGGCAGCTCTTGACCTGATTGAACACATCTGACAGTGATGAGGTTTCTTTCTCAGCAATTAGTAGTATTTATGCTTAAATCTTGGAAATTAAATTTCTCCAAGATGAGGTTTCAGATATCTTATTTAAAAATGAAATAAGAATTATGTTTTAAGTCCCTTTTAAGACCACACAAGTGTTTTGATACTTTTGGTTCCAAATAGATATTGTCATATGTGACTACTCATAACTTAGAGTAGTTCATTGTAATTGGCTACAATATTACCTGAATGTGTATGTGAAACTTTGTAGTTGAGGAAAAAAGTCATTCAGTAATCTACATCTTACTTAATCCTCACAATATTTGGGAAAAATAGGCAATTTATCTGCGAGGGGACCTTTGTATTTTGCTTTTGACCTTGGTTCTGTGATTTGGGTGTCAACCACTTCCCTAAAAAGCACCAGTATGTTAAGTTCTAATGTCATGACCCAATTTGTGTTATTCATCTTTAATCCTGTTTCAGTCTCTGTGTGTACAGCAGTATTTTTAATAAGGAATTACGGAGATTTAAAAAAAGTTATCATTTATAATAGAGTAGGCAAGCTTTTTCAGATTTCGGTTTTTAACTTATAGATAAATCTAATCACTCGACCTTAAAAAGGATATGCTCTGTATTGCTGAAAAGAACAATGTTTTGCTTGATCTTTAAAAAAATACTGATTCCTGTGGGCACTATTAATCATCGTCTTTGTCTACCAGTTGGTAGAAAACATAGAAAGTAATAAAATGCCTGAAAATATCACAGGCAAGAAGAAAAAATAATGGCAAGAAAATGTGGCCATGAAAAATTCATATAAGCTGGAAAACCGAGTTATAAATCATTGCTTCAAAAAATCTCTTCATTTATCCTTTTAATAAGGCCTTAGACTGCAGTGGCACACATATGTCTACAGGAAGCATCGCTGTGGATATGCAACGCTGTAACCCTACCTTTCATGGAATTGGTCACTGTTAGTTTTATACACATATCGATATTTATTGGACGTTGGTCCAGCACTGTCTCATATGCAGTTGCCAGTTCTCTTTTCTTCTCGGCTTCTCTTCCTCTAGTATCTCCCTTAGAATGAAACCCATTTTCCTCTTCTTCAGACACTTGCTGTTGATTTCCATCTACAGTAGCTTGTTTAGCATTCTCAGCACTATCACTTTCTTGTGTATTCAGGCTCTCTGTGCATGAAATGTCTTTTCCATCTATATGATCTCTTGGCTGTACAGAATTTCTTGGAGCAAAAGCTTCTACTTCGTCTTGTCTTTCTGTATGAAAGATGGCAAAACTTCTATGAACCAGAGAGGCATTGGTCTTCTCAGCATTTTTCTTGTTGAGTTTATTAACCTTTCCTTTCTCAGAGGAGAGCAGATTCTTCTGGGTAGATCTCTCTAGAAGCCACCGTAGGACACAAAATATTTTAATGGAGAATGCAGTATAATTTTGGCTTTCTATAATGGGATCTTTATCCAGGTTTCTTTTTATCAGCAGATAAAGGCTTTCAAAACAAAGTAGATGGAAACATAACCAATTGGCTTCCAAAAGATTTTCATGTTTGTAACTAGTGAGACCCAGACAAGCAAAAACAAACAAAAAAAAAGTATTTTTTTTTAAATAAAACAGCACAAGAACAGAAAACAAAACACCGCATGTTCTCACTCATAAGTGGGAACTGAACGATGAGAACACATCACACAGTGGGGCCTGTCAGGGTGTGAGGTCTAGGGGAAGGATAGCATTAGGATAAATACCTAATGTAGATGAAGGGTTGATGAGTGCAGCAAACCACCATGGCATGTGTATAGTTATGAAACAAACCTGCACATTCTGCACATGTATCCCAGAACTTAACGTATAATAAAAAAAGAAAGAGAAAAACATCACTTCTTCCTACACAGGGCTTTATGCACATGCAATTTCCTCTCTTTCAATAACAACAGGACTTTTATAACAGAACTTTCTTTATCCGTTAACTATCTAGTTTTCTGAAGATGTTACCTGTGAGGGCTGATGTCCTTTTGCTTTTGACGGGCATCCTTTCTGCCAGGCCAGCGTTTGACCACAGCTTCTCCTTCTCCTGTGGAGGCACAATCGAGTAATGAAGTTACAGATCACATCTGGGTTTTTCAGCACTCCTGACACTTGTGCTGGATGATTCTGTGCCGTGGGGAGTGTCATGAGCATTACAGGATGTTCAGCAGCATTGTCGGCCTCCGTCCACCAGATGCAAGTCGCACCCTCTCCCAGTTGTGATGACCAAAAAGGTCTCCAGAGATCTATAAATGGCCCCTGACAGCAAAATCGCCCATCACACCAGGCTAAAAACTACTATATGATTCAAACATACAAAAAAAAAAAAAACAAAAAAAACAAAAATTAATAGTAATGTAGAGGGCAGAATAGTCTGAATTAATGGAACTCCATATAGCCTACAGTATCTGAAATGAACTCACTATTTTCAAAGAAATTCTGTAAAACCGTCCTTGTGGGAAAAGGCCTATCTTCATGAATAGATTAAAGAATATTAATAATGTGTACATCACCCTTGACCTCTATTTAAGTTGTCTTGATATAGTTTACATATAAATCAAATAAAAATGAGAGGATACATGTGAATGGGCTCTGTAAGCCAGAGAATAGGAGATGAAAGTCAGCTTTGTAAATGGAACCTTTACAGTGCTTAGAACAGATGGCCCTTTTCCTAGTGGGTAAACATTCTTCTCACGGTCCTGGAGGCTTTGAATTAGTTGAGCAAACCGTTTGCTAATGCACCCCATATAAAAGGGAAACATTAGTTCAATCCACCCAAATTATCACAAATTCTAAAATTATGCATTATAAATTAATGACATTGTGTGGATGTCCCCAAAAAAGTTTTTATTTCCCCTTTGAAACACAACATAATTTGCCTTCAGCTCATTTGCAAGCATGAAACACCATGTAAGTTCACAGAACAGATATCGAGACAAATTGCAAATGTGCTTTTTTTTTTTTTTTTTTTTTTGAGAAGGAGTTTCACTCTTGTTGCCCAGGCTGGAGTGCAATGGCATGATCTCGACCCACTGCAACCTCTACCTTGCAGGTTCAGGCTATTCTCCTCCCTCAGTCTCTCGAGTAGCTGGGACTACAGACATGCACCACTGTGCCTAGCTGATTTTTTATATTTTCAGTAGAGACAGGATTTTGCCATGACTGCCAGCCTGGCCAGCCTGGTCTTGAACTCCTGACCTCAGGTGATCTGCCCGCCTTGGCCTCCCAAAGTGCTGGAATTACAGGTGTGAGCCACCGCGCCTGGCTGCAAATGTGCTTTTAAACAATTCAGAGGGCAGCTCCATGGATTCAAAGTATTCCTGTGTTTTAGATGGTGAACTTACAACATAAAGGCATGTTTAGTAAATCTGTGGAAAGCCAAGGCTAGAAGCGAGAGCTTCAGAGTTTCTCTTAAAGTTTCTCTTTAAGTGAAGGTGCAGAGAGGCATCTGCCTACTTTTCCAATTGCAGAGAAAATGAGCTTCCTCAGGCAAAGCTGATTGCTCCCTTCTCTGTGCCTTCACAGAACTCAGCACATAGCCCCAGCCCTGGTAACCCTTATAACACTTTGTTAAGCTTTTTTTCCTGTCAATATCCCACTAGATTGTGGACTTCTAATGGGCAAAAAGACTGGTTCATCTTTGACTCCCTGGTGCTTACCCCAGAGACCAGTAGACCAGTATATAGCGATGATGATGATGATGATGATGGTAGTGGTCATGATAGTGGGGATCATGATGGTGGTGGTAGTGGTGGTAATCATGCTGATAGTGGTAATGATGGTGGTAGTTATGATGGGGGTAGTGGTAGTGCTGGTGGTGGTAGTGGAAGTGATGGTGGTGGTGGTGATGGTAGTGGTGGTGGTGGTAATCATGCTGGTAGTGGTAATGACGGTGGTAGTTATGATGGGGGGTAGTGGTAGTGCTGGTGATGGTGGTAGTGGAAGTGATGGTGGTGGTGGTAGTGGCGGTGATGGTAATCATGCTGGTAGTGGTAATGATGGTGGTAGTGGTAGTGCTGGTGGTGGTGGTGATGGTGGCAGTGGGAGTGGAGATGGTGGTAATGGCGGTGGCAGTTGTAGTGGTGATGGTGGTAGTCATGATGGTAGTGGCAGTGGTGGTAATCATGGTGGTAGTGGCAATGGTGGTGGTCATGATGGTGATGGTAGTGGTAGTGCTGGTGGTGGTGGTGATGGTGGTAGTGGTAGCGGTAGTGCTAGTGATGGTGGTAGTGGGAGTGGTGATGGTGGTGGTGGTTGTAGTGGTGATGGTGATTGTAGTGGTGATAGTGGTGGTTGTACTGGTGATGGTGGTTGTAGTGGTGATGGTGGTTGTAGGGGTGATAGTGGTGGTTGTAGTGGTGATAGTGGTGGTTGTAGTGATAGTGGTGGTTGTAGTGGTGATGATGGTTGTAGTGGTGATAGTGGTGGTTGTAGTGGTGATAGTGGTGGTTGCAGTGGTGATGGTGGTTGTAGTGGTGATGGTGGTTGTAGTGGTGATAGTGGTGGTTGCAGTGGTGATGGTGGTTGTAGTGGTGATGGTGGTGGTTGTAGTGGTGATGGTGGTTGTACTGGTGATAGTGGTGGTTGTAGTGATGGTGGTTGTGGTCATGATGGTGGTTGTAGTGGTGATGGTGGTGGTTGTAGTGGTGATAGTGGTGGTTGTAGTGATGGTGGTTGTGGTCATGATGGTGGTTGTAGTGGTGATAGTGGTGGTTGTAGTGGTGATGGTGGTTGTAGTGGTGATGGTGGTGGTTGTAGTGATGGTGGTTGTGGTCATGATGGTGGTTGTAGTGGTGATGGTGGTTGTAGTGGTGATAGTGGTGGTTGTAGTGGTGATGGTGGTTGTAGTGGTGATAGTGGTGGTTGTAGTGGTGATGGTGGTTGTAGTGGTGATGGTGGTTGTAGTGGTGATGGTGGTTGTAGTGGTGATAGTGGTGGTTGTAGTGGTGATGGTGGTTGTAGTGGTGATAGTGGTGGTTGTAGTGGTGATGGTGGTTGTAGTGGTGATGGTGGTGGTTGTAGTGGTGATGGTGGTTGTAGTGGTGATAGTGGTGGTTGTAGTGGTGATGGTGGTGGTTGCAGTGGTGATGGTGGTTGTAGTGGTGATGGTGGTTGTAGTGGTGATGGTGGTGGTTGTACTGGTGATAGTGGTGGTTGTAGTGGTGATGGCGGTGGTCATGGTTATGATGGTGGTAGTGGTGATGGCAATCGCATATTGAGCATACACACTATGTACCAGTCACTCTTCTAAGCACTTCATTTACCTGGTTGCTCCTAATAGCCCTTTAAGATAGATACTATTAGCCCCATCTTATAAATGAAGTTAGGTAATTTCCCAAGGTTATAAACTTTATAAATGATAGAGCTAGGATTTTAACCCAGCTGTCTACTTCAGTCTGTGCACCTAATTACCACACTGTACTGCCTTTCTGGAACAAAAAAAAATAGAAGGATTATAGCCAAGTTACATGATTCATATTTATTGAGATCTACTACATAATTGGCCCTTGCCAGCCCCTGGATCTGCCAGCAGCCTGATTTGGGACTTCTCAGCCCCCAGAGAGAAGGTCATAAATCAAAAACAAATTAGCATAGTGAAGAGATAAATATTTATTGGTCAAAAGATTACAATTAACATGGAAGAGAGGCAAAAAAAAAGAAGAAGAGAGAGAATTTAAGTCCAATTTTGAAAGCATATATCCAAATTAGTCAAATAAGTTTAACAAATTATGTTTAAGATGTTTTATAACCATCTTGCAGTTCTTCCCTTTTGAAATGAAAACTCCTGGTGTAGCAATAGACATCGTGCTTCTGGATTTATTCTGTGTGGCATGAAGGCAATGATATAAGCATATGTGGATTTAATAATGAAAACTGCTATGTATCAGTCAATTTCAGCCCATCAAAGTATATAAAATTGAAGAGCTGGCTGTAAGACTCCGTGGAGCACTGATGGATCCACTTTTGCCTCTGAGGCCGTCTGAGTGTCAAGTGGAAAAGTCCACACGCTGGGCAAATATTCTTTGGGTATGGAGTCGGACTTGACCAACAGGAGAAGCTGTTGGTATTGAGGAACATAAGAAGCCAGCTTCCAAGTGAGGCTGCTTTTTTCTTCGGTAATTATATGTCACATATGTTTTTTCATTTAAATAATGTAAGAAGGTCTTTATTCATTGCCAAAGGCTGTTATATTTTCATTTCCCTATGTAATACTGACATCTAGAGGAACTTTGAATTGAAGAGTTTCCAACAAACAGAAGTTGTATTTTGCCTGTTCCTTCCAGGACGGCAACCTAGTGAACCTCAGTGTGAAACGTTTTTACTTTGTATTTCTACGTTATGCCTAGAAGTTGCTAAAATAGGAAACACAAGTCTGTAGATACATCTTGTTTGTTGTCCAAAAATAAAACATGTCTTCTACAGATTAAAGAGGATAGGACCAGTGCTCTTAAGCATGAAGTTTCTGATCCAATCCTGACCATCCCCAGTTAATGGGATGAAAACCACGTCAGTGACTATGTTCCTCTGTTGAATTCAAATCAATGGCTGGGATGAACCTAAGGGCCTCTTTCGTGCAAATTCACTTAAAAATATTTCTATGTTTGCATAAGGATTCCTTTGGAACTATTTACCAATTCATTTTATAATAGTTTATCCGTGGATGTAGGATGACACAGGGAAAAAATGCTACGTGGTCCAAATGCCCAAGTATTCAAAACACAACTCAGCTCTCTGCACTCTGTCTGGCTTCCTAGATTGGTCTCCGAAGTGGGGCATACGTACCCAGGGAGTGTCCATAGTAGTCCTTTGGAGGGTGTCAAAAAATGCTAGAACTCATTTCAATTTATTCCATTTCTTATGGATTGAATGTTTGTTCTCCCCCCAACCGTATACACATACAAATTCATAAATTAAAATCCTAACCCTCATGGTGATGCTATTAAAAGGTAAGCCCTTCGGAGGTGACTAGGTCATGACTGGGGAGCCCTCACGAATGGGATTAGTGCCCTTATAAGAACTGACATGAAAGTTTGCTCACTTTTTATAAGGGGACGGCCACTGCACACTAGTAACTCGACCCTTGCCAGTCCCTGGATCTGCCAGCAGCCTGATTTGGGACTTCTCAGCCCTCAGAACTGTGAGAAATAAATGAGTTTGTTGTTTAAACCACCCAGTCCAGAATAATTTGCTAGAGCAGCCCAAGCTAAGACACCATTCTTTTAACATTTATATTTTACATATGTTTTTAAAAAATATATCGCTACAGTTGGCCACATATAAAAGTATCTGATATATTAAATGTTATTTCTAAAAATAAAAGTGCAGCCAGACATGGTGGCTCATGCCTGTAATCCCAATACTTGTGAGGCTGAGGTGGGCAGATCACAAGGTCAGGAGTTTGAGACCAGTCTGGCCAAAATGATGAAACCCCATCTCTACTAAAAATACAAAAATTAGCTAGGCATGGTGGCACACACCTGTAGTCCCAGCTACTCGGGAGGCTGGAGCAGGAGAATCACTTGAATCTGGGAGGCAGAGGTTGCAGTGAGTCAAGATTGTGCCACTGCACTCCAGCCTGGGCAACAGAGCGAGACTCTGTCTCAAAATAAAATAAAATAATAAAAGTGCATGTAGTGGCCATCAATGTATACAATTTATAAATAGATATATTTGGATGTCCTTTAAAATCTTTTACCGATGGCAGCGCAAAATCAAAATAATTTTGAGACAATTCTAGATAACATCATGCTTCACGCTCTGATTTTCTGAAGTGTGCTTTGGAGAAGAACCATTCTAATTAGCAGGCTTGAGGCCAAGAACATTATTAGAACTCTTAGCTCAATTATTACAAACTCTTTTTCTCCTTCTGCAAAGTACTGCTTTTAGGAGTTCAGTATTCATTGCTCACATGCCAGTTTTGATTATTTAAACAATTTTTAAGCAAGTGCTTTTTCCTCTTTTCTCTGTCAACCATCCCATTTACTGCCATAGAATCCAGATTTGAACAGGAGGTCAGCATTGGTCCACAGGTGTGTGCTGGCTACCTGGGCATGAGGGCGCTCTCGCCCTGCCCTACAGACCTGTCCCAGTACTACACCAAAACTCTGCTTTTCCTGAAAGTGGTGGAATAACCGAAAGGGAAATTAATTCAATTGAACAACATCGTCTAGTCCTTCTTTCATTCCCATTCAATAAAAATCAACTTAAAAATCAATCATAAAGTAGATTTGACCTTCAAAGGACATAAAGCCTAAGATAAGGGCTGTCTCCTGTGGACCTCAACAATACCCCCATCATTTTCCATGTTACTGCAGCGTTCTCAATGCATCTGTCTGCCCACCGGCATACGGACCCTTCTCTTCTCCTTTGTTTCCCCAGCACCAAACACAGGTTCTAAAAGTGCTTGGTGAAGCAATGTGTGATGACAAAAACACATTTTTTTTGGAATGGCACTCTCACTGTGAGAACACTCTCTCATCAGGCTGCACCACTGAAAAGCCAGGCTGCCCTGGGGGCCATCTCAGATGCATCCCTGCCACAGGGACTCATATCCACAGCCCTGAATTTACAGAGCTGATGGCTAGCAATATCAACAGCGATGCATTTTGGGATTACAGTTGCTACAGAAAATTGTGTTCATAACATAATATATAGGGCATGCCTGGTTCCTTTCAAAACTTGTGCAGACAGGCCAGAAAAAAAGAATGGCGGAGAGCAAATATTTGTAGTAATTTGTGGCTGTGACCCACAGCCTGGACCCTGATGGTGGCAGGTAGGTGTTAGGCTCGGCCACCCTGTCCTACCGCTCTGTCCTCTACTGTCAGGCTCAAGCGTTGATCTTTTCAAACCTCCTCAGCTCTGAACGTATCACCCACATAGCCTTCCTACAAGGGGGTTATCAGAATAAGAAAACTTGGAAGTATATTTAAAATTTAAAAGCTCAATGTCAAAAAGGAATGGCCTAATGAAATAAATGTGATGGGTCATGAATTCCACAGTCTTTTCTTGCTAGTACAGGATGCTAGGTCATGTACCCCGAATAACAGCTTTTCATATTACCGCTTATGGAGATGCCAAGATGAACAATTTTTACCCATCTTAACCTAAGTCCTGGAACTATCTAAGCAAAATTATAACAATTTATAATGACTTTATTAAACTTTGATTAGGTTCCTAATGGGGGAGAGAAAAAAAACAAATAAATCCTACAAGAATACAAAGAGAGGAATTTTCAGAAGAAATATTAAACCATTTTCTTGCCTAAGCATAGAAGATACTTTTAGAGATTGTTTGTAAAGTAAATCAATTTCCCTTCATCGTCAGCACACACTCAATTTCTCCAGGCATCCAGCGAGAAAACCCTGAAGTCCTGAGTAATAAAAGGAATTCTCACAAAGCACAGCCTGTTTCGTGGTCTGGGGACTGGCATGGCGCAAGGCAGAACAGGATCTGACGGACCAAATCCAGAAAGGGAAAGTGTGTGCCTGTCCCCAGAACTCAGTAAGTGGTTCCTCCCCAGGCTGGTGATGACATTAGGTAGAATCAGTCACCTGAGAAAATAACCCTGCCAGGAAAATTAAAGCCTTTTGATGTACCCCACATTATGTGCACAATGCTTTATTCAGAAGCCAAGTCAATGGGACCCTCCGAGGACACAGACGAAGAAAGGGCCTGAAATTAAAGGTGTGAATTCAGGAAAGCCTAACTGGATCATCCATTAAATGAAGATGCATAGAAAACTGTACTTTATTTTATTATAATATGTATCAAGCTGTATCATAAGAGAAAGCATGCTGCCACTTTTTTTTTGTTTTTTTGAGATGCAGTCTCGCTCTGTCACCCAGGCTGGAGTGCAGTGGGGCGATCTCGGCTCACTGCAACCTCCGCCTCTCAGGTTCAAGCAATTCTCTGCCTCAGCCTCCCGAGTAGCTGGGATTACAGGTGCCCACCACCATGCCTGCCTAATTTTTTTTGTATTTTTAGTAGAGACGGGGTTTCACATCTTGACCAGGCTGGTCTCGAACTCCTGACCTCATGATCCACCCACCTCAGCCTCCCAAAGTGCTGGGATTATAGGCGTGAGCCATCATGCCCGGCTGCTACCACATTTAACAGCCTCTGCCAGCAAGAAAAGACTGTGTGGAGCCCAGGACTGGCGAAATTTACTCCATTAGGCTATTACTTATTGACATCAAAACTTTTTATAAATATACTTCTAAGTTTTCTTTTTTTTTTTTTTTTTGAGACGGAGTTTCACTCATTACCCAGGCTGGAGTGCAATTGCGCGATCTCGGCTCACCACAACCTCCGCCTCCTGGGTTCAGGCAATTCTCCTGCCTCAGCCTCCTGAGTAGCTGGGATTACAGGCACACGCCACCGTGCCCAGCTAATTTTTTGTATTTTTAGTAGAGACAGGGTTTCACCATGTTGACCAGGATGGTCTCAATCTCTTGACCTCGTGATCCACCCGCCTCAGCCTCCCAAAGTGCTGGGATTACAGGCGTCAGCCACCGCGCCTGGCCCACTTCTAAGTTTTCTTATCCTGATAACCCTTTTGTTGTAGAAAGGGTGATATGTTTGGAGCTGAGGAGGTTTGAAAAGCTCAACACTTGAGCCTGGCAATAAAGGACAGAGCTGTAAGGTGCGGTGGCCAATCCCTAACATCTACCTCCCACCATTGGGGTCCAGGCTGTGGGTCACAGCTACAAATTATTACAAATATTTGCTCTCCTCCATTCTTCTATCTAGCCTGTCTGCATTAATTTTAAAAAGAGCCAGTTAAAATGAACAAATTAAGAACCTTCACCTACCTACGTGGCCACAGTGAGTAGTTCGATAATACAGATTTTATTTCCCCCATCTTATACCAGTTGGATGTGCTGACACCTTATAATGAGTTGGATATTGTTATTTTCTTCCCACTGCCACCTTATCTGTCGTCTCCAAAGAGAAAACTCGGAGCCCTCTGACAGGAGGCCGCTCCTTCTTTCCCTCTCAAACTCCCGTTGCTCACCCTGCCGCTCCACTACTGCACCTGCCTTTGTTGCCCAAAGTGTTCTAAGCTCCAGTACGTGGCTCTCAACCATCTGGGGTCGTTGGATGCTATTGCCTGGGTCCTCCCCTGAAGATTCTGATAAACTGGGTCTTGAGTGGGGCCAGGACACCGGTGTTTTTTAATCCACCCACACCCCAGGGATTGTAAAGTACTGAAAGGGTGGGGACCCATTTCCTCTGTTGCTTCCGGTCACTCTGGCCTTTGTTCTGAGGCCTTCATACCAGCCAGGCTTTCTCCGGCCACAGTTTGGAGTAATTGTAACAACACTGGAATCCCTGTTCCTCCCCCGCACAAAAAAGGGTGTTTGATCCTATCCAGGATGGATTATCTAGCAAATCACTGCCTCCTCCTTATCTCCCCACCCAGGGATACGTGTGTGGAAATGAGTCCAAGGCAGACAGCCCTGACAACCATAAAACCTCCCTCCGAAAATGATCTACGGGGCATCCTGGGAGGGAAGCAAATTAAAAAATCCAACATTCCCAACCATGCCTCTGGTCCTCTGCCTGAAAGCTTTCTGCCTTGCTTCTTGGCCAAAATTTAGTAATTGAAAGTGATTTAATTCCTCCATTAAAATGGAGGTAAACGAAAGAGAGGAGGACTCAGGCTGAGGTGGAGAAATACCGCCTTTCGGGGCATAGAAGTATCTATAGCACTTTGTGTAAAAGTATATCTAAAAACTATACATCAAGAGGCATGTTTTGCCTTCTTGGGATTCCGTCACCAGAACAGCACACTTCAAACACCGCAGTGAGGCTACTAAGAAATTGAGAGCATGAGTGCATGTGTATGTCAACCAACTTCAAATGGAATCACAGCTCCTCATGTTCATTTCATTAAAATGAGTCTTACTCAGTAAAATTTCCCTTTTATAACACAAGTCCAAATCTTGGAATGTTTTCACATGAAGTTTACAGCATTTCTTCATCACCCAATAAAACTCTTTGATTTCTTCCCGCCACAGACAGTTTTAAGAGCCTTCATTTCACATGGTGTTCTCGGTATGCTTTTTAATTTTTATTTTAAGTTCATTTTTTATCACTGCATCTCCTGTCTCCCACTCAGAGCCTAAGTTCAGTCCAGCCTCCCCCAGCGCACTGGCTTCCCGCAGTGGGGCACGCTGGTCGAGGCTCAGAGGGGCCTGGTGTTTCCTAAGGTGAGGCGAGGTGTGGTCCCCTGGACTGCAGGAATATTTAGAGATCTGCACTTAGACTCACTGAGCAAAACGCTTAACCTCCTAATGGTTTACATTTCTACATCTTCCCTTCCACAGGAAACACACACACTGCAAAGCAGAGTGACTTTTAAAAAGCTACCTCTGAGGTTGCAGTGAGCCGAGATTGCCCCACTGCACTCCAGCCTGGGCAACAGAGCGAGACTCCATCTTAAAAAAAAAAAAAAAAAAAGCTACCTCTGAAAAGCAAGGAGATACTACAAAGCTCTTAAAAAATGTCTTTGCATGAATCAATTTGTAGTATATAACACAAACTTCGCAGGTAAAAAACTAATCAGTTATGACTGCCCCCAGCATTTAGTCACCTGGTCCAGTTTATTCAAAGTAGGCTGGTGAACACACAGCGGCGACATCCCCTGGGAACCTGCTAGAAATGCAGAATCTCAGCCCCTCCCCACCACCCACCTAATCAAAATCTGCTCTTTAACCAATCGCCAGGTGGTTCCCATGCACCTTAGAATTTCAGAAGCGTTGACCTAGTTAATATACGTCATGAATTGGTGTTAAGAAACATTTTACAAAATATGTGTCCCGGTCTCGTGTGTCTATTTACATCTTGCCTCCATCCACTAGGGCTCTGAAGAGCTAATCTCATACTTGGGCAACTCAGAGGGAAGCCAGTGAGGAGTGGGGAGGGAGTCAGACTGAACTCAGCAAGGACTGCATGCCGCTGGCCTCGCGGGCAGCTGTCGGTGGAGACCCAGCGCTGTGTGGAACATCCATGAGCTGCTCAGGTGGCTCAGGACTGCCGCCGGGGCTCAGAGAAGAGCATGCATGACTAGGTATCATGTGCCTGGAACTCTCCATTAATCTTTGGGGTTGACAGATTGTCCAAACTCAGGCCTCAGAGAAGAGCAACATCTAGGCGCACAGAGAGGCTGAAAACGAAAGCAAACCAAGCTCTAGAGAATTAGGAACGTATTCTGATAGGCCCCAAAATGCAAATTACACAGTCAGGATTAATGCAAAGACCACAGTTAGGATTAATACAAGTGCTGTAACCTGGTGGCTATCAACTTTAAAGAAAGTAAGAGTCATTGTATTTAGCACCTTTCTTACAAATCAAAATTTAGAGGCTGAAGGGTGGGGTGGGGAAGGGATGGGAAAAGAGGAGCCGTTGATTAAAGGGTACAAAGTCTCAGACTGGAGGGATAAGTTTTAGTGAACTGTTGCATGCCTTGGTGACCACAGTTGTTAATAATGTATTGTAAGTATTTCAAAACTGCTAAAAGAATAGATTTTTAACATCCTCACCACAAAACAGTGTTAAGTTGGTGAGGTGGTGGATGTGTTAATTAGCTTGATTGACCCTTTCTACAAAGTATACATAGATCAAAACTTCACGCTGTGCCCCATGAATATATACAACTGTCATTTGTCAGTTAAAAATAAATTAATAAAAAACGTTAAGTACACAGCTAGCACATACCTGCCAACACCCTTGACTGATCTGTGCTTTTACTCTTAAGATATGCTTAAGCCCTCATATATGAAAAACATGAATACCTAGCTGAACTCTTCGGGTTCCTGTCTCATTGTCCTTCGTTTGATTGTGGACATGGGGGAATATTCAACTGGTATGCCGGTACTGTCCCAGTTATTCAAACATGGAAATACCTCCATACTGGCTGGCAAATAGGGGATGTTCGGAGACTCCCAGGAGCTCCTCCCACCTGCCGACCTTGCCTCCTCTCAGCCTCAGGACTGTCCTAGGACCGGTAACTACAGGGTCAATATCTAGCAGGGAAGGGGCCCCCAGAACCCTGCTCCAATGCAGTACACCCTGATATGTGAGCAACTTCCCCAGTTATTAGTGTACAGACCAGGGAACAAGGGTGTCATATGAAGGCACATGGCCACAATTGGCTGCTGGTTATGTAATTTTCAATATTTAAATAAGAAGTTTTAAAAAATATTTACACTATCCCTGTAAGTTAATTATTAGGTGGGTAATCAGAGTGTGTTTTGAAAGTCAAGGACAGAGCAATGGACAACAGTAAAGAAAGGTAGGTGAGTTGTTACCAGCAATGCCTTTGCCTACCTTAGGGCCTGGGATAGTGGCCCTGAAATTTATAAAGCTCCTTCCCCAGAAATTATTAATCCGTAGGTCTGGGTTGAAGCCCAAGAACATTTTTCATGGGCTTTGGGAGTAATTCTGATGCACGTGTTCCAGTGACCCTACTTTCAGAAAACTGATGGAATTCCTACTTATTATTCAAGACCCAACTCAGGAAGGTTTCCCTTTGTGAATTCTTTCTTAAACACTCCCCTCCCTTATGTTCTATGCTAAGAGGAGTCCACCTTCTCTCCACCTCTGTTCATCATGCATCTTTGTGGATTTGTCACACTGTGCTGAATGATTAGTTCACATTTCTGACCCCACCAAGGCATCTCAGTATCTCTAGCATCTAACTCAGTGTCAGCTCATGACAGACACTGATTGACTGATTTATTGATTAGAAAGTTGGATGCGGGGAACTGATGCCAGGCTGTATTTACTGAGCATCTCAACCACCTGTATAAAAATTTGTGTCAAGGGCTGCCATTGCATGCCTCTATTACATCCTCCTCGACATCACACTTTGATGTCCAGCTCCCAAACTCCTGTGATACCTACAAGTCCCATGTCCATGCAGGGCAATCTGTTGTCCTGTACCACTAGAAAAAAAGCTAAGTCTTCTCAGACCTTTGTAGAAATTCAAATGTTTGTGTCACCAACAGCATCTGAAACTCTGTCCTCAGTATGGTTTTTGAAGTAATTTACCATTTGCCCACCTTCTGAAAGTTCTTAGACCTGCTAAAAATCAGAGCATGTACTATAAACATTCATTTGCTTAGTGTATATATTTAAGATCTATTATTCCTATTTCTGCGTTGGCCATAACTTCTTTAGCATGCTTTAACGTATTAGCACAGAGAGGTAGTTCATGAACACTTCTGATGATGGGAAATGAGGTTAGAGTTAGGTATTGTTGCTGCCACATTTTACTTTATTATGATCATGGAAACTAATTTTGCCAGAAGGCAAGAGCAGGCAGTAGCTCTTTCCTTTGAAATGCCTGATTAAATTTATTTGTACAGGCGGGCGCTGTGGCTCATGCCTGTAATCTCAGCACTTTGGGAGTCTGAGGTGGATGAATAACCTGAGGTCAGGAGTTTGGGTCCAGCCTGACCAACACAGTGAAACGCCATCTCTACTAAAAATACAAAAAATTAGCTGGGCATGGTGGCGGGCACCTGTAATCCCAGCTACTAGGGAGGCTGAGGCAGGAGAATCACTTGAACCCAGGAGGCAGAGGTTACAGTGAGCTGAGATTGCGCCATTGCACTCCAGCCTGGGCAACAAGAGCAAAACTCCATCTCAAAACAAAAAAAAATTCTTAGTTCATCACCTAGCTCAACATCCAATCAGGTGCTAAATAATGTCTTTGCATTTTACTATTAAGGTCCTTTACAGTATTTCTAATGGCAACTAAGTAGCCAATCCAATTACACATCATATCGATCACTTTAATGTCCCCTCAGCTTTAAAGTTCTAGGATGTCACAGAAGCTAGAAGAATGCTAGGCAGAGAAGCACGCTCAGAAGCTTTGTATGGTTGCAAGAAACTCCTTCTTGGGTGCTTTTCCAAGTATCTCCGCCCTTGGAATTTGTCTTCTGATGTGATTAAGATTTAGCAGTAACCAGTTTCCTAAGCAAAAATGTCTTTATGACAGATTACAGAAAAAAGCAAGATGCTTGTTTGGCTGACTGTGCTGCTTATTGATTTATTTAGTATTTTTAGTTCTTCCCCATTTCTCAGCAGGTGAAGGCTTC
This sequence comes from Aotus nancymaae, assembly GCF_030222135.1. Taxonomy (NCBI): domain Eukaryota; kingdom Metazoa; phylum Chordata; class Mammalia; order Primates; family Aotidae; genus Aotus; species Aotus nancymaae. The sequence continues at coordinate 219,157 of NW_026988465.1, forward strand.
GCTTGGGTTAAGTTCTTAGCTTCTCCTTACTGCATTAGGAACTGTCAACATGGAAATCGTTCTACTGGGGACTTCCTCAACAAAGTTTCCCATTCCCCTCCATACAAAGGGAAGGGAAGATGATGGGAGTGGTCTGGAAGTTCTTCTCAAGTTTCTTTTCTAGCATTGCTTGGAGGTAGTAATCAGTGAGGCGGGATGGAGGTATACACAGTCTGAGCTTGTAACACATGCCCCTCCAGGTCCTTTTCAAATTCCTGGTCCTAGTCAGCCATGGCAATGAGCCTGTCTTCCCTGTTTAAGCAGGGAGCTTGATTTGCTGACTCAAATAAGAATAACAATCTCTTATTCTCCAAGGCAGGAAATTGCTGTTTTGGTGAATAAAACCAAAACAAACCCAAAAAGTAACATTTTTTTTGTTGTTGTGTAAATCAGCTATTTATTTTCCTTATTGGCTAAAGGCAGAACAAGAAGAAATCTGAAAAAAAAAAAAAAAAAAAAAAAAAACTTAGATTTAACATCACATTTAATTTTATGTTACAAAGAAATTATGGCAATGAAAGGAGTTTGCCTCCTAGTCCATTTGGTTAGAAAGGTAACTGTTTTGTATTCTCGACCATACAATTTACCACAAAAGAACACAGTATTTTAGAAGCTCAAAATAAGACAGAGAAAAAGAAAATTTCTCAAATTATATAATATATTTGAATTTGGGGGAAAAAAAACAAAACCTTAAAGAGCATGTAGCCCAATCAGCTCAACTTGGAGGCTGAGGTGGATAGGTCAGGAGTTCAAGACCAGCCTGGTCAACATAGTGAAACCCTGTCTCTAAAAAAAAACACAAAAATTAGCCGGGCATGGTGTCACATGCCTGCAGGCCCAGCTACTTGGGAGGCTGTGGCAGGAGAATTGCTTGAACCTGGGAGGCGGAAGTTCCAGTGAGCTAAGATCATGCCACTGCACTCCAGCTTGGGCGACAGAGTGATAACTTTGTCTCAAAAAAAAAAGAAAAGAGAAAATGAGATTCTACCCAATTTCGCCTAATTACAGGAAATTTCAAAACTGTTTAAAATGTTTCTGCCAAAAAAGTTGACTGTTGATAATACTGATTAATACTGATGATCTTTTCCACACATCTTCATCTTTAAAAATGTCATAGGACATTGCAATATATGATTTTTTCCCTCTCATTAAACATCCAGCCATCACAATGCAAAGGCACACACAGTTCTTAACATTCCATCTGTTATTATACACTGGTTTTCTGTGACATTTAGAAGAGTAGGCAACTATAGATTAATTTGTGTTAGGTATTTGTATAAGCATAAGAATTAATTTATGTTTTGGTATCAGGTTGCGATAGTGAGAGTCATGTTCTTCGTCACTCTAAAGCAATTTTTTTTCAGGAAAAAACCCCACCAATGAACAAAAGGACATTATTGGAGGTGATGGATAAGTTTAGTAACTTGATGGTGGTGATGGTATCACAGGTGTATGCATACGTCCAAACTCATCAAAATGTGTATATTAAATATGTGCAATTTTTTGTATATAAACTTATACCTCAATGAAGCTTTTATGAATATAGATATAATAATGGACAGGATTATGAAAACTATATTAGCACCTATGGTTTCTAGAGAGAAACTTTAGCCTTGGGCTAGACAGCTCGTGGGAGCCAGGAGAGGCTGGCCTACTTCCTTGATTTGCAGAGGGTCCCACTTGGAATTCTCCAAGGAGGAGAGGGGCACAGTTATCACCCAGGGTGTGTATTTCCATAGGAAGCCACAACAATGCAGACTGGCTCTTCCTCCTTCACGGAGAAACATGCCGAACTACACCCAGAGCAGTAATAAGTAAATCAGTGCCCACGATGAGGTGACAGTTGGCCTCTGCAGCAAAAATACACGATCACAGATGGAAAGTTCAATTATGGGTATTCCAAGAACAGAATTAAAGTCTGTTTTCAGTTAGGAGCCTCGTATAAAGCAGGGCTCCATCTGTGTTTACTACATGCAGCTGTGTCTTTCTCAAAGTGCTTAATGAACTTTTTCTTCTTTGTGAACGTCCACTTGCATACAAAGTTAGCAACCTGAAGTAAATATCCTGCACAAAGCAGCACGGGACAGTACACGTTTCTCTTCCTCTGTTCACTGAGAGGCATTACATACTCCATCCTCACATCCTGAGCTATTTCACCCAACTGCAGAAAATAGATCTAAACTGTGAAATAAAAAACTGCTTTAAAAATAGTAACTTTTCCCAACTATTCTGGTCATATCTCATTATTTTCATGTATTAAAATTTAGGCCACAGTATAAATATACTTGAATTTCACATTTAATGAGATCAGTTCAATTTGGCATTTAACAATCGCTATAAAATTTTTCATTTTGATTTAATTCAGTTATATAGCAATATATTTTCAAACTGATCTCATTATTGGTGGCACACATTTACACATACACATAACTTCCCACAGCAACATCAGTCAAATCGCAACATGAAAAGTTCGAATGCCATTACGTTGCTGTTGTTCATTTTCTATTCACCCCCACAGAATTAATTATACTGGCATGAACTTCTCCTAATAGAGAAGTAGTGTTATTTAAAATAAGTAAGTTCGGTTCCCAGGTAGATGCTATAAAAACTGTTAAGCACATTTTATGAATTCTACTTTTAGTTAGTATCACCTCCAAATTTTACTCCACTAAAAGTTGTGACAATAAATGTCAAAGTCGAATGTGGGTTTTCTTTTGAATTTTAAAGAAAATGAACCGAATAAAGATTACGACACCTAAGAAAATCCACATTCTGTAAAATTGAGACTCCAGCTGCAAAAAAATCAACAAATCAAAATCCTAAAATCTGTATTTTTTTCAAGTGATTAAGTAACTAAGACTAGTTTATTATATAATATGGAAATATATATTTTAGTGAAATAGCATACCATTCCTAAGCATCATATTTTTATTAAAATATTGCTCCCATCAATACTTATTTAACCATATTCACATTCACAGAGTGTATAGAATCTTTTCCCCTGGATGATTTAATATCTTTATTAAAACTCAAAAATAGAAATTTTGATGGTATTAATTTCAAACTTATGTGGAAACAAAATTTCTCAAAGCAATGTTTTATTTTAATAATCAATATGTTAAAGTTGGTTTCCTTACTAAGTTCAAGTAACAATCAAAGGACACCAACTCCAAAATAAAAGTTGGGAAAGTTGACAGTGAATCTACAAACATATTCATACTTAGAAATAATAAAAATGTGCGCCTCTGAGTGCTATTCCTTGATGAAAACCTCAGTTTTAAAAATTTGCCTTTGAGTATTACATTTTGTTACATTCTCTTGTTTATGAATGATTTTTCAGAGAATACCAAGTAGCTTATCTTTGCTCACCAAAGTTCAACTTCACAGATTAGCCATACAATGTAAACTTCATTGCCATTTTGCCTATGGGAGAAAAAAATCATGGCTCACCTTTCCATTTCCTCTGCTAAGTAGAGGAATTATCCAATCTCAAAAAAGTATATTTACTTTGACTTAAACCGTTAGTCTCCGTCAGCCCCAAAGTTAATCGGCTATTCTAATATGCTTAGGGATTCTGGAAACTCTCCGCTCTCCCAAAGGTTGTTGTTTTGGTTACACCCAGAACTATATGTTCCAGTCCACTTAGTCTTTTGACATTACTTTGTGCTCCGACTCATAACTAAAAGTCCCCGTTCCCATGAAGAAACGTGGTTCCCTCAAGGCAGAAGTCAGCATTATAGAAAAGCCTGGATTCACCTTCTGGCTTCTGCATTTCCCTGTATTTACTCATAGTCTTAAACACAGAATCTGATTTCTTTCTAAATAAGCTACTATTGTAAAAACTTGAAAACATTTAACCTCCCTTCTCAAGCCATGTGCCTATAAAATTTCAGATTGTCCCCATTTCTTAGAAGATACTTTGCCTTCTTCAGCTAGATAATAACAGAATGATCATGGTTGCTAATGGCCTTTATCCTGTTAGTGGTACTCATCATTTATGTTTAATCAGAACACCTCACTGCTATTTGACGTTTCTTCCCACTTTGGCCATCATAACCCTCTATCAGTCTTCTCATCTACTAGTCTACTAGGCATCTATGAACAGTGAACTGAGATTTCTTCCTCTTGGAAAACTCATCAGCCCTTTCTACTCAACTCTGCACCAATCATTCCAAAATTCGGTCTTTATTCCTATCACACAATGATGAGTAGACCTTAACATCTGGTCATGCTGTAAGGATCTCGAACTTTACATATCAAAAAGAAAACATAATTTTACATCAACATCTTACACTCCGTATTAGCTTGCCTTCCCATTGTTCAATTTCTGTCAGCGGTGCCATGAAACCTGTGTCTTATTCGTGGATCTGCCTGTAAGGTATGGGGTCCCACTTAAAGCCAGACAGAGCCAGACCTGTGCCTTGCACCTTACCACTGAGCATATCTCACAAAGGACGTTCACCACCTTAGAATTCAGGGCCATCCCAAGCCCCAGGATTGAGGTTCATGAATGGCACCAGGAATTCAACAAGCAAGAAAGCACAGTGCATGGCAAGCCAGAGAAATGCTGCTGTGCGATTCCATTTGAACTCATGTTCTGCACATTTTTCTCTGGCAACCTATGTGATTCTAACATTCAGTCAAGGGTTGAGAACAATTGCCCTAGGGTTAGCTTCCTAATGTACCATGCCTATAATTTGTAAAGCTTGTGCTAAGTGGAAAGTGAATTCTGTAGCCCCAGCCAAGATTTCTCTTTCGGGTTTGGTTAACGATGTTTAATTCACCAAACTTTAATAGTAGGTATTGGGAGGTGCTAGGATTGACAGCAGTGAAATATACAAAATACTGTCTCTGTCCTCAAGAAACTAACAGTCCAGAGCTGAAATAAAATAAAATATTTCACACTTGAATACATATTAAAACAATAAATCATTTCTTTAAAGTATAAAAATATGTAAGCAGTAATTGGCTATGTTGACATTTCTGTTTATGAGAGATGTTCACTTAGAATAAGACATAAATAAAACCCTTTCAGATGGAGGTATCAAAAATATATTCTTAAAAATTAGCAACTTTTAAGTACTAATATAAAGCTTCTCTCACTTGAAAGTTTTCTGACACTGAATGCTGCTTCCAGGTTTGAATGACGTCTCACTCCTGCAGGCTGCGTTGAATAAACATAGAAATTGATCCTCCCAGTGCTGGTGTCAAAGCTCTCAAGCCATGTGGTTCCTTAGGAGATTGAAATCAGCCCAATTGTCCCACAGAACAGATGTTCACAGTTTCGTATTAGAAATTTACAGCCCCCACTCCCACCCCTAGTCTTAAAACTGAAGAAAGTTACATTTTTCTTATCTGAGTCCCTTTCTCAGGAAACCATCAGGTCTCTCAGACAGTATCAAAGAACTAAAACTTACCAGGTCACCACCACATCTGGACAATGAAATGCCAGCCTCCTCATCCATCATGATTGCCTAAACAACCACTTCCTTCCTGCTGACCAACTCTTCTTCCTTACCCATCCCTAATTCCTGTTTTACATTTCTTCACTGCTATAAAAACCTCGATTTCAGCCGGTTAAGGAGATGGATTTGCGACAAATCTCCCATCTCCTTGGTTGCAGCACCCAAAGAAAGCCTTCTTCCCTGGCAAGACTCGAAGTCTCAATGATTGGCTTTCTGTGCTGCAAGTGACAGGACCTAGACCAAACCCCTGGTGTTCCAGAAATAAGATTAGACACATGGCTTTCAGTATTCTTTAAAGCTGGTGTTTAAAAAGATGAACAGAGTGCTGGGCGTGGTGGCTCACGCCTGTAATCCCAGCACTTTGGGAGGCCGAGGCGGGTGGATCACGAGGTCAAGAGATCGAGACCATCCTGGTCAACATGGTGAAACCCCGTCTCTACTAAAAATACAAAAAATTAGCTGGGCATGGTGGTGCGTGCCTGTAATCCCAGCTACTCAGGAGGCTGAGGCAGGAGAATTGCCTGAACCCAGGAGGCGGAGGTTGTGGTGAGCCGAGATCGCGCCATTGCACTCCAGCCTGGGTAACAAGAGCGAAACTCCGTCTCAAAAAAAAAAAAAAAAAGATGAACAGAATGAAGGGCTGTGTTACAGCACAGGCTGTCTTACAGTAACCTATAATATCACCAATAATTTGTTACCAGCAACGTCTGAGGTACTGAAATCTTGCCAGCCTTTTTTTTTTTTTTTTCACATCAGTGGTTTCAGGCTTATTCCTTATAATAACATATCTTGCACTCACTTGTCTCCAGCAGTGTTTTCCTGAGTAGGAGACACAGGGGAGGACCTGTGGCCATTCTGCTGGCTTGCGTATAACCACATACAGCTGTGTACATGAGACCAGGCTGGGAACATCCTCCATGTGAGACACAACAGAAAATGACAAGAACCTCCACTCCAGGTTCACATCAGTCCATTACTCAAAGTGTATCAGTGCCACAACTTCACCCAGCTGTTGCTACCCAGTTCTCATGCTTCTGAATTTCCCACAGGGACATGGTAAGAAACTGAATTGCATAAATTAATCTAATCCAGGTATTGCCATCAACAGCTAGTTTAGTAACCATAAAGAAAAGGAAATAAAATGACTTTAGCATGATATTTCTTAATGAACTTAAGTTACAAATTATTTTTAGTGCTCTGGATGTGTTAGTATCCCCCCACCTTCATGCTCAGGGGGTTCCATATCCTAAATAGATTTCAATTACTTCAGAATCTTCTCATTAAATGTTCTTGCCTATGGCTCAATAGAGATGAAATGAAATGAGGGGAAGACGCTCCTCTTATTTTCAAACTTTGCACTACTATGACATAGGAGGACAATTTCCTGTTTATCCTACATGAGCTTTCCTATGCGGCGTCAGCTCCATGGAAGGGCCACAACTGCACAGGAACACACTTTAACGGGGCAGCACTTCTCTGATACGCTAAGAGGTGCAAAGATGCATCTGAGACATGCATTTAGTATGTAACATTATCCACTAATTGAAAACCTTTTTTTTTTTTTTTTTTTTTTGAGACAGAGTCTTGCTCTATCGCCAGGCTGGAGTGCAATGGCACAATCTTGGCTCACTGCAACCTCCGTCTCCTGGATTCAAGCGATTCTTCCACCTCAGCTTTCCGAGTAGCTGGGACCACAGGCACGTGCCACCATGCCCGGCTATTTTTTGTATTTTTAGTAGAGACGGGGTTTCACCATGTTGGCCAGGATGGTCTCAATCTCTTGACCTCGTGATCCGCCCACTTCGGCCTCCCAAAGTGCTGGGATTACGGGCGTGAGCCACCGCGCCCGGCCAAAAAACCATTTTTAACAATACTAAAGTTGAGTATCATTGTTTTTTAAAAAAGGTAAATTTTAAGGTATATAACTTTAAAGTAGGCTTTAAGAATTTCATCTGAAAGAGCAACATATAAATGATAAATGTTTTTCAGAATAACTAAAGCTCTTTCATGCAATCATGACATCCTTGACAAAAGGTGCTTCAGTAAAGATGTAAATCATGAAAACACAAGTTACACATTATGCAGGTACATAAATATCAGGATATATTCAGAGTTGGCCATATGAAGTAGATTTTTCTTATCCTTTGTTTTAAAAGCAGAAGAGGGACTGCTGTTAACTGGTTTATTTAAAGAAAGCATCGCCGTGTTTCCACTAATACTCACTGTAATCTAAGGCCCTCAAGCACGGATGCCCCTCTCGCTAAACAACAGCTTCATCATGTTCTGGAGCTCATGTTCAGCAGAGGCCACCTGAGATGATAAATGACCTTTGTGGAGAGACGCTATAAATCTAAGCTGGCTCCCTTTTGTCCATCAACGGCAGTCATCAGCTGTGTTCGGTAGCACTCACGTACTCAGTGACACGCAGGTCCTGGCTAGCAAATTCCAGGAGATGGACCACATGCGGGTAGGCTTGCCCAGCCCTGTGTGTCTACTTCAGGCCATTTAAACTCAAGGAGAGAGCCAGCAGGCATTCAAAGTACATCGCCAGTGATGTAAAATGTCAAGTGATCTCTGACTTGCACCGAACAGAGCAATGACAACAAAAACCCAGCAAATTCACTAGTCTATGACATTCATGTTTTTGAGAAACAGATTTTAATGATCACAAAAGTCATAAGCAATAGTTTCTAAACTTAAGCTAAGCAGAATCAAACAAACAGAATCTCCAATAATTTTGAGGTACACTAAGTGGGACCCACTGAGGTTAAGAAGGCCCAGATGAGATGTGCCTCTCTTCACAGAGCCAGACTGCTGCATCGGGCTTTCACACACCAAGACGTTATGGAGAAAGGACTGGACACAAGCTACTCTCTGCCATCACTCAACAAAGTACCTTGCTTCAAGCCCTCAAAAGTCCTGAAGAAAGCAGGCTATTCAAATCCACAAAATGTTAACTCCTGGATGGGATCCTCTCTCTCAAAACCAGTGATTGATCTACAACCAGGATGCTGAGTTCTCATCCTATTTCTGCTAACTAGCCATGTACCCTCGAGGAAGGCATTTAATATCTCAAAGTCTATGCTTCTCTGTCAAATGAGCATACTTCCTACCGGATCCAAAGATTATTGTGAGGCCAAGATACAATGACACATGTGAAGGTGCTTTTGGAAAGAGAAAAGCAACATAAATACTAACCCGATTTAGTCTTCCCATCAATAAGCATTTTCAAGTTCTGCACAAACGGAGCAGTGCAAAGAATCCTCTCTCCGGGGCCAAAGAGAAGGTTCTGTGTGTGTCTCAGTGCGGAGTCTTTGTCACTGCTTGGTGAAATAGGAGGCTCGTCCACGCATGGCCCTGATACTTGGAACAACATTCTTCCTTTACATAACAGGAGGCACAAAGCTGCCCCGGTATTATGTTAGAGAGAACTCACTCCCCACCCCATGAGTCAGGGCAGAATTTAACTGCCAGGAATGCCCTGGGGAGGTCATTGAGGACCCTCAGGGCCAGGTGGTACAGCCAGTACCTTTTAAAGGTCGTATCCCATATTTAGGCCTACACATAGGCTGGCAAAGCTGCCCTGAGCTCCCATTCAGTAGAGAATCTGCCTTTGTAAAAATTCCTCTTCAAAACACAAATAAATCGAGGACACTCTCACTCAAACCCAGGGTGAAGAATAATTTTTCTTGGGTGAAAAATTATACGAGCCCAAATCACAACGAGATAGTATCTTATACCCATTAGGATGGCCACTGACAAAGAAAATAGCAAGCATTGTGGAAAAATGGGATGTGGAAAAATGGGAACCCTTGTGCACGGCTGTTTGGAATGTAAAATAATGCAGCTGCTATAGCAAGCAGTGTGTAAGTTCCTCAAGAAATTGAACATGGAATTGAGGTAGGAGACCAGCAGGACTTGTTTCCCGGACCCAGACAGAGGAAGTGAAGAAACCAGCCAAAACCAGCAGATGGCGACCAAAGCAATCCCTAGCTGGCCCCATTGCTCATTAGCATAACACATCCCACCAGCCCATGACCACATGACAGTTCACAAATGCCATGGCAATGACCCAGAAGTTACCACCCCCTTCCTAGAAAGTGCTAAGTAACCTGCCCCTCAGTTTCCATTAACTCACCCCCTAATTTGCATACAACTGAAAGTGGGTTCGAAGGAGTATAAATACAGTTGCCAATAGCCCATACATTGCACTCTGGACACACTGCCTATGAGTCAGCCCTTCTCTGCAAAGAGCAGTATCATTCGATTAAAGATTGTTGTCTAATGTCACTGACTTACCCTTGAATTCTTTCCTGGGCAAAGCCTCAGTCTGGGGGTTCGTCTGTCCTGCATGAGAGTTATCATATGACCCAGCAATTCTACTTCTAAGTATACATCCACGAGAACTGAAAGCAAGGATCTGAAGAGCTATTTGTACACGTGTGTTCACAGCAGCATTACTCACAGTAGCCAAAAGGTGGAAACAAACCAAGCATCCACTGATAGCTGAATGGATGAACGAAATGTGGCATTTACACACAACAGAATATCATTCAGCCTTAAAAAGAAAGGAAATTCTGATCCATGCTACAACATGAAACTTGAAGGCTTTATGTTCAGTGAAATAAGCCAGACACGAAAAGATACATTCTGTACCATTCCATTTACAGTAGTCAAATTCATAGAGACAGAAAGTAGAATAGTGTTTGCCAGGGGCCAGGGTCAGGGAATAGGAAGTTGGTCTTTAATGGGTATAGAGTTGAGGTTTCATAAGAAGAGAGTTCTGGAGATGGATGGTGGTGATGGCTGCCCAACAATGTGAATGTGCTTAACATCACTGAACTGTACATTTAATGATTAAAATAGTATTTTATGTTCTGTGTATTTTACCACATTTTTTTTTAAGTCATGAAAGCCAATTTCATCTATATGGCTATTTGGAACCTTTCTGAGAAGAAAATTGGCTGATCCAATGTTGGCCAGAGAAAAGTGTAGTGCTAAGATTTACCTGTTGTAAAGCCGGGCGCGGTGGCTCATGCCTGTAATCCCAGTACTTTGGGAGGCCGAAGCTGGCAGATCATGAGGTCAGGGGTTCGAGATCAGCCTGGCCAATATGGTGAAACTCTGTCTCTACTAAAAATACAAAAATTAGCTGGGCGTGATAGCACGCGCCTGTAATCCCAGCTACTCGGGAGGTTGATGCAGAAGAACTGATTGAACCCAGGAGGTGGAGGTTGCAGTGAGCCGAGGTCACACCACTGCACTCCAGCCTGGGTGACAGAGCAAGACTCCATCTCAAAAAACAAAAACAAAAACAAGATTTAACTGTTGTATGAGCAAGAGGTTTTCCCCTCCTGCCTGAGTGCAGGGGCTTGCTGGATCCAGGGGAAAGGAGTGTCTCCCTACAAGGCATCTGAATCAAAGTTGACTTCCAAGAATGAGCAAGTCCTGCTTCAAGTATCAGGATTACAGGTGAGGGTCAAACCTACTCACAAATATGCTCATCTCAGGTTCATGAATGCATTCTTGCTGTCTCCGCATTTCTGAGAGAGGGGCCTATTCGTAGCATATGCAATATGGAAGGGTTTTCCCTGCCAGAGGAGATGAAATGTTTGCACAGTCAAATAACTCAGAACATGGGTGAAACTCCAGGTCCTTGGAAAGTCCAAGATTTATGGGACCTGTTCCGTGCTAGCCAGGATTCCACAGTTCCTTGTGCACTGCCACCACCCAGGCTACCATGACTGCTGCCCGAGGGATTCCAGAGCCTTTGCACTCTGGTCAAAGCTCTCTGCTGTCCCCCTTTTATTTATAAAACAAAACAAAACAAAACAAAAACCTCCAGTAATTTTTTTTTGTAAATACAGAATAACAGAAACTACAGGAAGAATCCTTTAGTGATTCTGAGTATTGTGGACAAGCACATTAGTTAAGACAGCTAATTAGTTCTCTTTCCTAATTTCTTTTCCTCATCACCAAAGGATCTGAGGTTACGACCACGTGGTCAGAACAACTATTTTTATGGACACAAAATCAAAGGAATTTTCAAGTATTATAGTTAACCAAAACATCATACGTCACCCCTTCATTGGGTTTTCATTTTGTCATAAGTTAAAAATTATCTTTATACCTGTATGTGTTAGCAAGGAGCAGAATGTGCTTAAGTGTGATCCTGTTTGGATACATTTTTAAAGGAAAATACATATATGCTGGTGTATACATTAAAACGTGTCAAAGAAATCACAAAAAGTAGTGTTTGTTATGCAGATAAAAACTTGAACTGGGAGCATAGATACTCTATTTTAGCATTTTCTGTAGTTTGAATTTGTTACCATGTGCTAGCATGTGCTATTCATTCATTCATTCATTCATTCATTCATTCAGGATAAAAGCTGCCTATGCTCAGAGGAGTAAGACAGAGCCCTGACAGAAAATTCCTTATAACCCAGTAGGGGAAACTGACGCACACATTATTAGTTACCATGTGTGTACTGTAATTGCTCAAGAACTTAGGTTCAAATCTTGATTTGGCCGTTTCTTAGCCATGTGATCTTGGACAAGCTATACTTTTCTGTGTCTCAATTTTCATCTGTAAAATGAGGACTGTAGTTCCTATCTGAAAGAGTTTTTATGAATATAAAATGAATGAATCTATGTAAAGCAGTTAGGACAGTGCTTGGAACATAGTAAGCTCTCAATAAACGCCTGATGTTACTAAAGTAAAGATATGAGACAGGCATTACGCCAGTAGAAGAGGGATTTCTTCTGTCTAGACCCTGAGGTATCAGGGCTCTAAAGTGGAGATGCTTTTTAGCTAGGCCTTAATGGAAAAGTGGTGTTCTGCCAGGTAAGAGGAGGGAAAGGATGTTTCAAGAGAAAGGGACAGCATGAGCAGAGGCAGGTTGGTATGACTGCCTGGTTAGCGGCGACGCAGGCAAGGTGAACTCCTGAACTTTCCTTCCAGGAGCGTCTCAAGGAAATGAAGAAGAAAGAGCAAGTTTGTTGGTTTTTAAAGTCCAGTACGTCATTTGTGTAAAGTCTGACCCTTCCTATGGCATTTCAGACTCACTTGTTAAATTTACTTTTTACAGTCTTCTTGGTAGAAATTCACACCTGATCAAACATCTGTAAATGAGCTAGCATAAAAAATGAAAATCCTGAAATATAAAGCAGATCCCTAAGCAGACCTCCAGAGCAGACATGCAGTATGCAGTGGGCCTCACACCTCTCGAAATCCAATTGACACCTGCTTCTGGGGCTGGGGAATGTACAATATGGCTGTTGGGCATTGGGAGATCCGTTCAGTATCCACTAAGCAGGGCTGGACCTGCAGGTCACATTTCCCTGGCTCCCCCAGGGAGAGGGATTAGACTGTAGCCTTGGGTTTTTCAACTTAAGGTTACACTAGTAAACACCTACATGTTTGAGATACTGTACTAAGATGCCCTCATCCAATCCTCAGCAGAAACTTGTGGGCAGACATTTTTTCCCTTTTGTAGGAGAAAAACTGGGCCTCTGAGAAGTCAAGAATTTTGCCTGAGTTCATTATCAATACTTCAGGATTTAGATCCATGTCTTCTGACTCCACATTCAGTGCTCTTTTCACTTCCACATGCAGTGAAGTGCTTTACACTCAGCACCCCAAGATGTCGACTTCATAGGATCATTGTGCGAGAGATATAAGAAATCCCAGACATCGGCCAGGCGCAGTGGCTTATGCCTGTAATCCCAGCACTTTGGGAGGCCGAGGCAGGCAGATCACCTGAGGTCAGGAGTTCAAGACCAGCCTGACCAACATGGAGAATCCCTGTCTCTACTAAAAATACAAAATTAGCCAGACATGGTGGCGCATGCCTGTAATCCCAGCTACTCAGGAGGCTGAGGCAGGAGAATCGCTTGAACCTGGGAAGCGGAGATTGTGGTGAGCAGAGATTGCCTGGCAACAACAGTCAAACTCCAACAAGAAAGAAAGAAAGAAGAAAGAAAGAAAGAAAGAAAGAAAGAAAGAAAGAAAGAAAGAAAGAAAGAAAGAAAGAAAGAAAGAGAGAGAGAAAGAAGGAAGGAAAGAAAGAAAGAAAAGAAAGAAAGAAAGAAGGAAGGAAGGAAAGAAAGAAGGAAAGAAAGGAAGGAAGGAGAGAGAAAGAAAGAAAGAAAAGGAAAGGAGAAATAGAGAAAGAAAAAGAAAGAAAGGGAAGGAAGGAAGGGAGGGAAGGAGGGAGGGAGGAATCCTAGACATCTAGCACTGCGGTCTCCAAACCATACACCAAGAATCTCCACCATGCCCATGATTCCAGATGCACTCCCAAGTATTGTCTATAGACTGAACAAGTCATAGATTGTTAGTAGCCTAGCCAGTGTCCTGCCTTCTTCTATTCTAACAGATACCTGGATAACGTGCTCTCCTAAAAAACTATATCCTTTAGCCTCCTTTGAAGAAGGGGTAGCCATTGATAAATAAGCATAAAAAGTATAAGAACCTTTTGAGGAAAACTCTTTGCCCTTCCATCATCCTTCCTTCTTCAAGCTGCAGGAAAAGCAGATGTGGTAGGAGCTCAAGCAGCCACTTTGGGATCATGAAGAAAAGGTCAGAGAATTTCAGAGATCTTGGCTATAAACCAACACTTCTGGGCTTCTTTATTGTGAGGGCCGATATCTTTATGTTTAATATTTAATACACTATGCTTAGACCTTTGTTTCTAGAAGCTGCATACAATTTCTAACTCAATATTAGCACACCAAGGAATGTCTGAGCATTGTTCAGATGTTTGTTTATATTGGTGTGGTTAGTAAGAATCAAATTTATTCAAAAGAACAACTGAATAAAAATAGCTATTAGTCGTGCATTTTCTCAACAGGAAATAACAAGGGTACAGCTACTATGATAAGGAAGTCTGTGAATGTTTTTCTTTTACATTAAGAAGGCCTTTTGATATGGCTAGAAGTCATTAGTCTCCTTTGATCTATAAAGTGACATTCTAAGACCAGTTATCTAGACTCACGATGTGATCCTCTTCCCACCATCCCACTGACGTGACTTTAGACTGTTCTTGCAGACAGACTGTATCAGCAAGGAGTGAGGGAAAATGGGGCACTCGCTTTGAGCAAAAGTCCTAGGGTTTCTTAGGGAAAGCTAGAACTCTCTACAAAAAGCTCTTCAAAGGGCAGGATGTGCAGCTAAATCCTGGGTTACATTCTTGAATCACATTCACCCACATATGTGAGAAAACACTCCAGTCAGCTTCACACATAAAAACCAGTACATTGAACTTTCATCAGTGAGAAAGGTGGGAGGGGAGGAGGACCAGACCAGTGGTATTAAAAAGAAACAAACCAACAGCATTTCTGTAAACTGTAAGGGTAATGCATAATCCCCCCACCACATGCACACAAGTACCTCGTGTTTTATAATAGTTCTTGAAACAGTCAAAAGAGGGCCACCCTTTCACAGGTAACATTATGAGTTTGAAAGCAACTAACTACAGTAACTTCCTACCCAGCTACAAAAGTGCCTGTGCCAAATAATTTATTATTAACTCTCTGTGAAAATGTGTGGCATTTAATAGCCCTTGAATTTTGTGCCTCTGTTTGGTGATTTATTAATTACAAATGACATATTATATCTCACAGTTTGTCTTTCTGTTATTTTCATTAGCATAAACCCCCAACACTTCCAAGTTCAGGTAGATTACAAGTCCGTAAAACAAAACAAAACAAAAAAGCATGAAATTTGTTTAAAGAGCAGCACAAACTGTATCCCAGTCCTGTTAATTCAGTAACACAAATTAATAGCTAACAAAGTGAGGCTCAGGTGTGTGCCATATCAGATTCACATCAACAAGCAGCATTTGTCATCAGAAAAATTAGTCTGGGCTGGGTGTAGGGGCTCATGCCTGTAATCCCAACACTTTGGGAAGCTGAGGTGGGTAGATCACCTGAGGTCAGGAGTTCAAGACCAGTCTGGCCAACATGCTGAAACCCATCTCTACTAAAACTACAAAAATTAGCTGGGTATGGTGGCAGGAGCCTGTAATTCTAGCTACTCGGGAGGCTGAGGCAGGAGAATTGCTTGAACCCCAAAGGCGGAGGTTACAGTGAGCTGAGATCATGCCACTGCACTTCAGCCTGGATGAGAGAATAAGACTCTGTCTCAAAAAAAAAAGAAAAGAAAAAAATTAGTCTGTCTTTCTACCTATAAGATCTAATAATATTTTTGCACATGTTCTCTCTTAACCAGGTTAACAGCCAATCTGGAACCTTGTTTGCACTATTTAAAAAAAAAAAAAATCAAATCCTCTCCCTGCCAAAGAGAAGAAAGATAAATTTTAATCCAGTGCATTTTCTCTAATTATAAATTAGCAAAGTTTGACACCATGAGGTTATATTGTGTAACTGACTACGATGCCAGTGCTCTTGTATTTAAAGATTTGGGTTGTTCTTAAGCTTGTAGCTCCTTTTTGAACAAATAAAACAAAGTCCAAATTACTGCTGATATGTTTACATATATGCCAATAGGACCCTTCCAGTTCAAAACTCACCACCTCAAATTATCATTTCCTACCTAGCTGTACTCCATGCTCTGCTCTTCTGTAAACCCCACTAAAATAACAGTAAAGGAATTTGTAAAATGGCAAACACATGCACACACAGTGAAAAAAGACAAGGGAGGAGACAGTAGCACTAGACTTTTGGAAGTTGGAGGTAGACGAGTGAGTGGCGATCAAGGACATGGGCAAGAAAGTTAAATCTTAAAACAACAGAGGACAAAGCTGAGAAGAAACTTTTCCCAACATCCATGAGGTCACCTGAAAAGCTATTTTTTTTTAAGTCCTATTCCCAGAGATTATAGTTTAACTGACCTGGTCTTTAGAATTTGTAAAGATTTCCCAGCTGATTCTAATAGACAGACAGTTTAGGGACCACTTTCCTTTTTTTTTTTTTAAAGGAGAGACTAAAACTAATGAAACAAAGCAAGTTGGAGGCAACAGAGATTATGCAAGGAAATGAGAACTTTAAAAATTACTCATTGATATTAGGTTAGTGCAAAGGTAATTGTGGTTTTTGCCATTAAAAGTAATGCAAAAAACTGCAATTACCTTTGCACCAACCTAATATCTTCAGGGAAATAAGAAAATGTATTAAATCTATGTCACAAGAATAGGGTTCATGTAAAAGAAACATTCAGAGAATAAAAAGAAATTCTTGGAAATTAAGACTATGATAGTAGATAAGAAAACTTAAAGAAAGTTGCCACAATAGAGTAAAGAAGTCTCCCTGAAAGTAGAGCCACTAGATACAGAGAAGAAAAATAAAAGCTAGCCGGGCACGGTGGCTCACGCCTGTAATCCCAGCACTTTGGGAGGCCGAGGTGGGTGGATCACGAGGTCAAGAGATCGAGACCATCCTGGTCAACATGGTGAAACCCCGTCTCTACTAAAAATACAAAAAAAAATTAGCTGGGCGTGGTGGTGCGTGCCTGTAATCCCAGCTACTCAGGAGGCTGAGGCAGGAGAATTGCCTGAACCCAGCAGGAGGAGGTTGCGGTGAGCCGAGATCGCGCCATTGCACTCCAGCCTGGGTAACAAGAGCAAAACTCCGTCATAAAAAAAAAAGAAAAGAAAAAGAAAAGAAAAAGGACAGGATGTAAAGAACTAAACCAGGAGATCTAACATGCAAACATAAATAATAGGAGTTCTAGAACAAGAATAAGAGAATGTGGGCTGGGGGTGGTGCCTCACACCTGTAATCCCAGTACTTTGGGAGGCCGAGGAGGGCAGATCACGAGGTCAGGAGTTCAAGACCAGCCTGGTCAACATGGTGAAACCTCATCACTACTAAAAATACAAAAATTAGCTGGGCATGGTGGCAGACGCCTGTAATCCCAGCTACTCGGGAGGCTGAGGCAGAAGAATCACTTGAACCTGGGAGGTGGAGGTTGCAAAGAGCTGAGATCACGCCACTGCACTCCAGCCTGGGCTGACAGAGCAAGACTCTGTCTTAAAAAAAAAAAAAAAGAGAGAGAGAGAGAAGATGAAACTATCCAAGAAAGGTTCCCAGACTGAAAGATGTGAGTGCCCAGCAAATGTCCAGCACAATGGATGAAACACCCATACAAAGCCTATCACTGCGAAATTTCAGAAAATCTACGTGTTGTGAAAATGTATTCTGGGTACGTGACCTCAAAGTGAGTTGCAGGATGCAGTGACTGGGGCACCAAGATAACTGCTGCTGCCAGGAATACCTGCCCCTGCTTCAGGAGTGCTGACAGACTGAAGGGAATCCAATTTCTTTAAGTAGAAAGTAAATAGATTAAGAAAGCAACTGGATGGTTTAACACACCTTCGGTGACTTTTCTTTTTTTTTTTCTTCCCCTTTTCTTTTTGTGATATGAAAGGTTAGAGAGGCATGCATCGCAAGCTCGGAGAGCTACCTCTTCTTTCTCCTACCCAAGGCTGCCTCAGATATAAATTCCTCCTGAATGAGCCTTTGACTACCTACCAACCTAGAGTGGTTTTGCCTCTTTCTTCAGTCTGAACTTGCCCTCCACTTATGGGCAGTGGTTCTTGGTTCTGGTGGAAACTTTTCCCAACACAAGGACAAAGAGAAGGTTTCCCAAGTTGCTAGAGACAGAAAATATAGGTCACATCAAAAAGGTCAGGATTCTGAACTTATTTAGACTTCTCAACAGCAGCTTGAAAGCTAGAAGACAATGCAAAACAAAGTCAAATAAACTATCCAAGTATATGGGTAAGATTAAGACACTTTCAGAAATGTAAGGTCTCAAAAATATACAACCCTGCATCATCCTCAGAAAACTACTGGAAGATGTATTACAACTAAACAAGGAGTAAAATCAGAAAGGAAAGCAAAAGATACCTAACAGAGGTGATGCAACAAAAAGAGACAGGGTTTTCCAGACTGTTGGAGAGTTGAAATCCTCAGATGCCAGCTGTGCTTCAGACTTAAAGGGCAACCACTGTAAAAAAGCCCAGATTGGTTAGAAGTCTCTTGGAGAGATTTCTTTAAGAAGATAAAATTGATAGAATATTTAATAAATCTGAAGGTATGTAGAAAGGATTTTGACCATTAGTAGATAGTATGGTTGAGAGTTAGATATGTGTTTTTCAAAAATAAGCAAGTTTTTAAAAATCACGGCAACCAATAACTCCAGGGAAAAGAAAAATCTGAGAGAGAAATAAAAAGTTATAATAGCGCTCTACATAGCTCTCAGCTATGAATAATAACATTTTCAAAATAACAATCATGGAAGCACTTTTTATTTAACCAAAACCTATAACTATGTTGAGAGAATAAGGGCAGGGGAAGTAGGACATAAAAGGTAGGGGTGTGTGTGTGTGTGTGTGATGTGTGTGTGTGGGGGTGTGTGTTGGAGGTGGAAAACAGAAGAGACCTAATCCTCATCTTTCTCTATACAGAAGTCAATTTTTAAAACCCAATTATGAAAAGAAAAAAGGACACATGCATATTATTTAGGCACATGGAGGTAAATAACAAAAGAATCAGATAAAAGAAATGAAAATGTTTACCTCTGGTGAGTGGGAAATGGACACAGAAGGGGTAGGAGCTGCTGTGTCTTGGCAAAGGCTTTGTAAAACCATATGACTCTTGAAATTATGTAAATGCATAATGAATATAAAAAATATAAAGATTTTCATGTAAAAGTACTTTATATACCATATAAATGAATTATGAATGAATTGCCTCAATTGTTAGAATGACAATTTGAGAATCTATTGTATCACCTTAATATGCATTTTTTCAATGATATATCAGCTTCTCATATTTTTACTTCTTTAAGTGTTTTTAAAAAGCTAAGTCTGGGCATAGTGGCTCATACCTTCAATCCCAGCACTTTGAGAGGCTAAGGTAGGAGGATTGCATGAGCTCAGGAATTCAAGACCAGCCTCAGCAACATAGTGAGACCTCATCTCTACAAAAATTCCAAACAATTAGCTGGGCACAGTGGCACATGCCTGTAGCCCCAGCTATCAAGAGGCTGAGGTGCAATGATCTCTTGAGCCTGGGAAGTCGAGGGTGCAGTGAGCTGAGATCACGCCACTGCACTCCAGCCTGGGTGACAGAGTCAGACCCTGTCTCAAAAATAAAGAAAAGAAAAAGCTATGTAAGTGCTGATAATTATTAAGATAAGTAAGGTTCTAATTGAAAACTTTTTGTTCTCCATACTTGTGGAACATGGGGAAGAGTTTATTTTAAAGCTCTAATTTGAAACAAATCTGCTGAAGCAAATGAGCATTCAAATATTGGGGAATAAAACAGATGCAAAGATCTCTCAAAAAAAACTGGTAACCTCCCTCACACTGAGTTAGCTTGAGGTTCTCTCGCCCTCACCAGCACGCCAGGGTCTGCATTCGTCCTTTCACTCAGAATCAATTTTCCATATTTCCTCTTCACTTACGGCCCCGTCAGAGCACCTCATAAACTTAGGGTTTTGGCTTTTTGCATCCTCAGTAAGAGTTCAGGTGGAAGTGGTCGGGTTGTGGGCAGCTTTGGCTCCAGTCATCTCTGGCTAGACAGACGCCCTTCATTAGGTTGTCAGCACTCATAGGAGCCGCACTATTTCTGGGCTCTAAGACAACTTTGGTTGTCTTCTACACAGTTATTTTGTCAGTTTCTGATGCCCTTCACACTGCCTCTGTGGGTTGATATTTTATTTTATTATTATTATTTTTTGAAACAGGGTTTCAATCTGTCACCCAGACTGGAGGACAATGATGTGATCTTGGTTCACAGCAACCTCTGCCTCCCAGGCTCAAGTGGTTCTCCTGCCTCAGCCTCCCAAGTAGCTGGGATTACAGGCATGTGCCACTACCACTGAGCTAATTGCTGTATTTTAGATGGGGTTTCACCATGTTGGCCAGGCTGGTCTCAAACTCCTGACCTCAAATGATCCAACCACCTCCGCTTTCCAAAGTGATGGGATTACAGGTGTGAGCCACCGCACCTGACCAATTGATTATTTTAAAGATGACCTTGTCCTCCTTCAGTCTCCCTGTAGCCAAGAATGACATTTCTTTCCTTACCCAACATCTGCTGCAGATGGGTGATACACATAGAGGACTTTCCAGTGACTGATGAGTCATTGTCACCAAAAACCCATGTCTCCTGATGTTCCCGCTCCTGAGGTTCCAAAAGGGAGTCGCCTTGGATAGGGGCACATTAAGAAATCCCGGAGGGTTCAGATCTTTAGGAGGTATGAAAGGGTTCCTCCAACTGGAGGCAGAAGAATCACTTGAACCTGGGGGGCAGAGGGTGCAGTGAGCCAAGATTGCTCCACTGCACCACTGCACTCCAGCCTGGGCAGCAGAATGAGACTCTGTTTCAAATAAAAAAATAAAAAAATAAAAAAAGAATATAGGGCCAGGCATGGTGGTTCACGCCTATAATCCCAGCACTTTGGGAGGCAAAAGTGAAAGGATTGCTTGAGGCCAGGATTTCGAGACCAAACTGGGCAACAGAGAGTCCATCTCCACAAAAAGAATTAAAACAATTATCCAGGTGTGGTATGGTGGTACACAACTATAGTCCGAGCTACTTGGGAGGCCAAGGTAGGAGGATTGCTTGAGCCCAGAAGTTCATGGCTGCAATGAGCTATGATTGCACCACTACACTCCAGCCTGGGTGACACAGTAAGACCCCATCTCTAAAAATGAAAGAAAGCAAGCGAGAAAGAATGAAATCATTTTTTAAAAGAATATGTTGTAGATAAGCAGAATGTTAAGCTTATCTTTTAACTATTGTTAGGCAGAGCACTTCTTGAAATAACCTCATGTATTCTGGGGGAATATACATCAGAATTCAAAGCACATCCGAATTTAACATTTTTAAAAATCAAAGAATCCTGCAGTTTGGAGGGACACGTGAGTGCATCTCACTCAACCTTCTGTGATATTAATAACACACCTGACAACTGATCATCCAGCCACGAGCACTCTATTTCAGAAGGCGTTCTAGCATGGAATGAGCTCAGTGTTTGGAAGGTCTATTTTTATATAACAAAGTGACTAAGATAACCCTAGTCTCTTATCTTTAAGACAGACTTTGAGGGGTTTTCCAAGGAGTACGCAGTGGCCAATGGCGCTGAATCATCCCTTTCTCTGGCTGACTTCTCTCATTGACAGTTGCAAACATCTCATGGAGTTATGGCATTAAAACGACTGAGAAATAATCCACATATCCAGTATGTTTAGAAGACGTATACTGTTATTAAAGTCCAAAGATGGTTTCGAGACTCTCCAACAGCAAAATCACAAAAAAGGAAAATACTTTGGGCTATAGACAGATGTAATAAAAAGCAGAAAGATGTAGTGGGTGAGAAGAAGGAAGGAGCCCTGGGCCATCAGAGCCGGTAGCCATTTTTCCAGGAAGTAGCCTTAAGTGTTTTTGGACTGTTAGGTGAGTAGCTGGCCTGAAACCAGATCTCAGCATTCAGGGGCTGCTTCCATAAATTGCATCCTTTCAGTCATTGAGAAAATTAGTCACTCCAACTTAGAGGAGACAAAAGCCATGCCCAGAGTTGTTAGGGCATTACCAAATATGAGAAGGTAAAGTGAGGAGCCAGAGTGGCTCAAAGGAACCCCAAACTAACATAATTCCCACATCCTTAGTTGTGCCTACTATAGAATTGGTTTTTTTTTTTTTGAGACGGAGTCTTGCTCTGTCGCCGGGCTGGAGTGCAGTGGCGCAATCTTGGTTCACTGCAACCTCCGCATCCCGGGTTCAAGCAATTCTCCTGCCTCAGCCTCCCGAGTAGCTGGGACTAAAGGCGCACGCCACCACACCCAGCTCATTTTCGTATTTTTAGTAGAGACGGGGTTTCACCATGTTGGCCAGGATGGTCTCGATCTTTTGACCTCGTGATCCGCCCGCCTCAGCCTCCCAAAGTACTGGGATTACAAGCATGAACCATCACGCCCGGCTAGAATTGTTTCTTTGTTTTTGTTTATTTTTTTGTTTTTTAGGGTTTTTTTTTAAGACAGTCTTGCTGTTGTTGCCTAGGCTGGAGTGCAATGATGCGATCACAGCTCACTGCAACCTCCACCTCCTGAGTTTCAGCGATTCTCCTGCCTCAGCCTCCTGAGTAGCTGAGATTACAAGTGCCCACCACCATACCTGGCTAATATTGTATATATAGTAGAGACGGGGTTTCTCCATGTTGGCCAGGCTGGTCTTGAACTCTTGACCTCAGGTGATCCATCTGCCTTGGTCTCCCAAAGTGCTGGGATTACAGATGTGAGCCACCATGCCCAGCCACCTACTATATAATTAACTAAATGATTACCTGGGCTAAAACAAATTTCTGTGTAAATATCTTAAAACTGTATTATTATCTCACAGCAGGAGAGATCAGTTTCATGACACAAAATACCAAAGAGTGGGCTGAACAGAGAGCATGGCTTCAGAGAGGTGGGCAGAACAGGTGGAACCCAACCTAGAGGATTTGCTCTTTTTTGTCTTACTGTCAGTTTTCACAGATCTTAAAGAAGTGGCTCTATTAACTAGGTCAATCAAAGGCTGCTATCTTTTAAAGCAAAATGAAGCCACTGCTCAGCCTTAAAAATAAAAACTTGGATTCCACTACTCTAAGATTCTGCCCACAAGGAAAGAGAAGACCCTGGCAAGCCTCGCAGAGCTGTCAGCGTTAAATGAAGTTGGGAGAGCTGGAGGAATGCCACGAAAAGGCTGCCCAGAGCTGGAGGCAGGGGCACTGAAAAACTCTGCCTTCTCCTCTAGAGTCTCAGGAGGGCCCCTGATTCCCGCCCCCATGCACAAGTGAGTGGGAAGGCCCCCCAAAGACAGCCACTCTTCCCAGAAAATGACAGTCAGTGCTTCCAAAATCGTAGAGTGCCTACAAACCACTCGAGGTTGCATTTAGACAGAAGGATCAGAAGTTTTAATTTCGTAAGCCTGGAATGGGATTCTAAAATAAAAATAAGATGACTCATATCTCATCATCATCATTATTATTAATAGCTGTAATTTACTAGGGCTTACAGTATCCCTGGCATAGCCCTTATGTAGTGCTCACCTCCACCTTGTATGGGCTCCATTTTTCCCCATGCTAAACACAAGTAAACTGAGGCACGGAAAGGATAAAGAATGAGTCCAAGGTCACTGAGTAAGTAGCAGAGCTGATATCTCTATTTTTAAAAGTGATCGAGGTACCACAGTTTGAGAAATGAAGTCTCAACAAATGGCATCATCCCAAGAAGCTATCCCTACTGCTGACCTCAGAGGAAAGGGAGCTGAGAATCTCCACGGTGCATGGCAGGTCCTGGCTTTCTGTGTCTCTGCCTTCTGTTGCTGCCTCCCCTTTTTGCTATAATAGAGCTCGGCAGTCTTTGCTGGTTGCTATCTGTACACACATACCATAGTTCAAAGGAGGTTTCCACTCCCTCCTAGCTCACAATCCACCAACTGTGCTCATGCTTGGGCTCCCAAGGTTCCAGCTCTTTAGCTCACACTCTTGCAAAGCCGCAGATAACGACACACGCTTCATGTGCCAGCCCCACTTACAGGTCATGCCCCTATTATCAGGCAAATAAAAATACAGAATGCCCAGCAAAGTTCACATTTCAGATAAGCAACAAACAACTTTAGGATGTTTACCAATCATTACAAACTTATACCAAACACGATCCACCATAATCTATATTCCAATTTCACCAAGGGGTCCTGTATTTTTCTTAGTTCTCCGACCCTAAACCCTGACTGCAGCAAGGGGCCAGGCTCTCTCAAGGAGTGTTTCTCTTCAGGTCTCTTGGGATGCTTTCCAGACTGTGGACTTCAGTGGATCCCATGTGTTTTAGTGACTTTGAACTTCACTGGAGAGGGGGTGAAGGCCTCATGCTATTTCTCTCTAAGAGGCATTTTTCAGCATTTACACACCAAGACCATTGGGAGAGGTTTCTCACAACCTACAAAGAACCCCATTAGGACCTATACGAAGGCAGTGGCTTCTGTGATCTTTTTTTATTTACATAAGCAAGAAGGGTGGCTGGAGCAATCCCTCCCAGCCAGGCCACTGGGCCCAAGACAACTTCTTCCCTCCGTCCAGACAGAAACACAGTTGGCAGTCTTCAAACGCTGGATTTTCTCCCTAAAGCACATCGCCTTACTGAAACTATACTTCCTTCAAAACTTCATGATCTGGGGTAAATGATTTTGGATAAAATGTTAGTGGTTCAATAAGAAAGAATAGAGAGGTAGATGAGAATAGAGCGCTGGGGAAGCGTTCCAGCAGGCCATACGCCTGCAGCATATAGTTCACGCCCTCCACAGGGCGGCCCTTCGAGGAGGTAAGGGGCTGAAAGCAAGTGTGTGCTCCCTTGGCCAAACCCAAGGAGGGGAAGTGCTGTCAGCTGGCCAAGATGTAAGCCAACAGGGCACGTAGAAGCATATCCCTGTCGGCTGGGCGTGGTGGCTCACGCCTGTAATCCCAGCACTTTGGGAGGCTGAGGTGGGCAGATCACAAGGTCAGGAGATTGAGACCATCCTGGCTAACACGATGAAACCGCATCTCTACTAAAAATATAAAAAAAATTAGCTGGGCATGGTGGCATGCACTTGTAGTCCCAGCTACTTGGGAGGCTGAGGCAGGAGAATAGCTTGAACTTGGGAGGCAGAGGTTGCAGTGAGCCGGGATTGTGCCACTGCACTCCAGTCTGGGCAACAGAGCAAGACTCCATCTCAAAAAAAAAAAAATAGAAGGATATCCCTGTCAATCTGCTACCCCCAAGGGAGTGTCTCTTTCAATTTTGTACCTGCTTGCTTGGAGTGATCCATTATTCTGGGAGAATTGTATAGCATAGAGGGAGGAAGGATGCAGAAAACACAAGCAAAGTGTTGAATTTGAAAATTCCAGTTTTCTTCATTGCAACATTGAATGAGGGACTGTAAGGAGCCACAAGAACAGGTCCTCGTGTAGTTAAAAGCCCCAGCATTCACGTAACAGGCGAATTTCCAGGCAACATTCTCTTACTCAGCACTTTTAGTCAAAATAATCAGTCCAGTGTCTGAGGAGGAATGAATAGGGCAGTGTAGGAATCCCCTGTTGCTAATGAAACATTTAAAAATCCAGGACAGTAATGGCCTGTGCTATTTAATACAGAGGAGATGCTTACCACAGCCCCCCACACCCTGTTTTTTTTTTCTTATTTGCAAAAGGAAAAAAAATAGACTTAATTCACCTTAAAAAAATATGAAGTGAAAAATTATCCATTTGCACAGCAAAGACCTATTTCCAGGAAACGAGTTTTAAAAAGAAAATTCTTGACGTCCTAAGGTTGAAAGCGGGAGGTGCCATGACTGTGAATGTGCAGGATGAAAGGCCCAGTCTGTCCAGGTGCAGTTCAGGCTGGCCTCGCTTCATCTGTTACGGGAGGCCGCCTAAAACCCTGGTTGTGGTCCAAAAATATTCTGGCAGTTAGCGTCCTGCATTAAAATTTATAAACCACGAAAGACCTTTTCTTACAGAAAAGCTAATTCAGGCTGGATAGCCTTTTTTTAAAAAAAAAGGATTTAAAAGGGGTAGTCATCAGAAGAGGTTATATGGAAAACTAGAGGTAAGTAATGCTTTTCACTCCCCCAAAACATACTAAAAATATAGCGACAGTAATTTCAGAAGAAGGAAAATGGTACCAAGCATAATTTCATTTCTAAGAAGTCCCAGGAATGAATCCTGGAACTGCCAGAATTAACTTTTAGGGGTGACCAAAAAAAATGGTAGGATTATGATCAGAAAATGGGACCTGACAGGACGATGGAAACAGGCTGCACCCTGGTGTCTTGGCTCCGGGGCTGGATACGAGGCCCCAGTCTCTCTGGACTCTAGGTAGGCAGGTCTGAAACCTGGTCACGGAGCCATGGCTGCTGGAGGTGCTTCTGCCTCTGCCTGGCGGCATTCCTTCACCCCCTGCTGAGCCTTTGCTGAGCGCCTCCTGTGCGCCCTGGCTTTAGTCCCCGCTGTCCTTCAGGTGCAGATGAAACTTCACCTGCTAAGAGAGGCCTTCCTTAATCCCTACAGATTAGATAAAATTCCCCTGCTCTGGACTCCCACAGCACCTGCTCTGGTCTTAACCCTGAGCATCCTTTTCCACTGCTGAATTCTAAGATTGGTGGGGGAGGGGACTGTTTTTTTATTCATCACTGTATTCACCCTCCCTCACTCATCCAAGCCCATACCCAACCGTTAGGTGCTGAATGAATACTGATGAAATGAATCAATACTATTTTCTGTGAGTCCAGTTTTATATGCCTCGGTTATCTTTTATTACAATAGGACGTGATGCTTTGGCTCCAAAGTTAGCATTTTAAGGAGATTGGTAAGGAAGAGCAAGCGGCAGCAAGGAGAGGTGAGGTGACCACGGCATCGTCCTTCCAGCAGTGGGAAGGCCATCCACAGGCAGTCAGGCTGCCCATCTCCGGGGAGCACAGGGTACACTCCATTTCTGCCCAAACTTAAGTGAGAGGGAAGAAAGAATAAACAGACCTGGAAATTGGCCTGGACCAGCCTGCTCGTGCACCTGCAAAATGCACCTAGAAGACTGTAGCCTCAAAGACCCATGCTGGGATTTGGCCAGCCTTGTTTTCTTCCTGATTCATATAATCAGACACGTCAGTTTCCAAAAAAATAATAAGCTTCCGGAGTGACGGTAACAATACCATCAATAATGATTTTAGCTACCATTTAGTGAGTGTTAACTTTGTGCCTGACACAGTCCAAGCATTTTATGCACAGCATATATTTACCTGCATCACAGCCCAGACAGAAACAATAGCGTTAACCCCATATTTCAAATAGGTTACATAGGTCCAGCAGCTCATTGTGATAGGCACTGGAAACCCCATTTCTTTGGCATCTTCCATAGATCCTAATGGATATCTGAGCACTCAGGAAGCACTCAATAAATCCTCTCAACTTAGCCAGAGCAGAGTAGAAGTCCTTGTATTTCCATTTACAGAAGCTTCCACCTGAGCCTACACTTACAGCCACAGAGTCGGTCTGAGTGACCCCTGGGCTGACAGAGTTCGTCGGCCAGCTCTGCAGTGGCCCTAGAAACACCACACTATGCCTATCATGCCAAGTGACCCCTGAGACCCACTGGGGCTGATGGAGCCTAAGGAGAGTGTTAGATCAACATCCTGAGTGGTTGCTGTAGCTTCCTCTGATGCCATAAAAGTGAAAATCTAGAGGGTTTGCAGGAACGATCAAAGGGACTGGACTGTGCTCTGTTTCTGCTGAGAGTGACCCTATATCACAGAGAGTTGGGCTTCACTCCACCTAGCCCTGGCTGTTCCTTCCAAACATTCTTTCACTCACAACCTTCCTTGACCCTCTGTCCCCATCTGCTCCCTCGATCTATTTGTGGACGTGCTTAGGGCTAACAACACTGGAGTTGGATTTCATTCAATTTCTCAAGTAGATTAAAGGAAGGCTGACTTTATTATAACTATTCAGGCAGAGAATGGCCCACTGCTTTCACACAGAACAAAAATGGTCTCAACTCTTCTTCAAATTGTCAAATTATATTCTTCTTCTTTTTGAATTATTTATAATCTGTTGTTTTTATCCTGTAAAAATGGGCTTTTGCTACTTCAACCACATATCAGATCTCTTTTGCAAACTGTAAAAGAAGCCAGCCTACTGTCAGAGAAAGGTTTCTGACTTCACTAGGTATAAGAGAACCAAATTTTTAATCCCACCAAATTTTTCCTATTTCAGTCTTAGCGCAGCTGATACAAAGGAAGAAGAGTTATGGCAGAAATGGAAATACATGTGTAAAAACTACAGTTCTACAGTTTTCTGTGAATTCATAATCCCCAGAGACCAACAGACCTCAGAAACCAACCAAGCAATGGGAAGAACTAGAAACCCAATGGTATCAGCCAAAACGAGCATGGAGTGTTCACTCAGAACGAGGAACCACCTAAGAGGTGTTTGTCATCAGCCTCACTCACAGAGAAGGAAACCTTAGTAGTCACAAAACTAATGAGCTGTACAAGGGAGGGGCAATGCGCAGTCAGCACAGATAGAGCTCAAATGTTTTAAAGTTTAATATGTTTTTTATAGTCTAACCAATCCCTAGCTAGCAATGACACAATATCACCCTCTTGGCTGTCAGTTGGCATCTCCTGGTACAAGTGAATTTAGAAGGATGAAGGAGGAAAGTGAGTGGACAGCAATCAAGTGGATTCCCTCCAACAGCACAAACCATACTTCTCATGAGACCCCTGGAGGGTTATCAAAAGCACAGATACCCAAGCTCCACCCATGGAGATGCTGCTTTGGTGACTCTAAGGGAATCCTGGGAATCTGGATGCTAACTTAGTACCCTGGGTTACTCTTATCTACAGTGGTTCTCATCCCTGATAAATAAATAATAAATGTCAGAGCATCCCACAACATGCTCAAAGTCAAGGTCACTTATCTAACATAAGTGCCAAAGCCCAGAAGGACCACAAACTCCAGACACTAGTGACCTTCCCATTCAACCCTGGGAACTTACGAGCTAAAAAACATGGTAAAACCAGAGACAGTAGGATGCAGTGGTAGTTAGCTGCTCCACGCCACACATACTCATGTCTGCAAACCCTTGCTAGCGGGCACCTGGCAGAAGCAACTCTGTAACAGGATAGAATCTCGTGGTTTGTTCCCTTACCCAGCACATATGTGGCTTTTGCTAAAACACCTGCTGCTTTGCTGACAAGGGCCGACCAAGGAATTTCCATGCTGGGGTCTGTCGGGGTCTGTCATAGAACCACCACCCTTCCAAAGGGTGGGGAACTTGGTTCCCAGACCTGCCCTCCAGGGGCACCAGTGTGATCCTCCCAGGGCAGGGGGAGTGCTGCCACTTCACACGTCCTCTCACCCTGGCTTATCTCACTGGCTGCAAGACAAGTTCTGTGTTTTGTCTGCCTGGGAAATCTAATGGAAAGTACTATTATTAGAAATATTTATTTTATCAAGGAAAATATGCTCTTAAAATGTTCAAGAAAGGATACTGCCTGGTTCCCAAGGAATAGCGCGAGAGACTCTCTCTATATATATGTACATATATATATAGTCTCATATATATATATGTGTGTGTGTGTATATATATATACACACACACACTCATACACATACACACATACACACATGTGTATATATGTGTGTGTATTTAAATGTAATATGCATAGGAATATTACTTAGGTGAGCATATAGTCACAACTGCAGTAGTACACGTTATCTTTATTTTTTTCAGCAATTTTTTGAAGTAAATTTCATTATTCGACTGCAAGGGTTAATGAATATTCTAGTGCTTCTCACACATTGATGTGCACATGAGTCATCCAGGAACCCTGATAAAATGCAGATTCCAGGGCCAGGCGTGATGGCTCATGCTTGTAATCCCAGCACTTTGGGAGGTCGAGGCGGGCGGATCACAAGGTCAGGCATTTGAGACCAGCCTGACCAACACAGTAAAACCCCTTCTACACCAAAAATTCAAAATATTAGCAGGGCGTGGTGGCGGCCGCCTGTAATCTCAGCTACTCGGGAGGCTGAGGCAGGAGAATCGCTGAACCTGGGAGGAAGAGGTTGCAGTGAGCCAAGATCATGCCATTGCACTCCAGCCTGGGCAACAGTGCGAGACTGTGTCTCAAAAAAAAAATTGCAGATTCCTATTTACCAGGTTGGATGGTCCCGAGAGCCTGCATTTGCAGCCAGCTCCCAGGGAATGCTGGGGCTCAGGCAGGAGCCACTCAGAGCAATCAGCTTCCAGTTTGTGATAGATGACCATATTTGCATCACACATAAAACAGCACCTGTCAAAACTTAGAATATGTAAAATAAACAAAACTAAGTTCAAACTAAGACACTCTTTCAATGCCTCTTAGCCATCATTACAAACAATTCTTCCAATATTAGAGCCATCTCAGTAAGAGTTAACAGACAAGTCCTGACTTACAAGAATCAGGTTGCCTTCTTCAGAAGAGGACAGAGAGCACCCAGAACTATGGGTATTTTTCTTTCATTTTTGACACTCTGATCTGAAGGTAAATGAAGAAAGCTGGGGCATATCAGGCCACTCTGACTCTTCAAAATTGATTCCACCAGTCTAGAAATGATTAAAATTCCAGGTCTTGGAAGCCCTTGGGAAAAAATATGCAAACCCTATATTATTCCAAATATTCTGCTATATGAAGGCTGGCCCTATTCATTACATTGTTTAAATATTTGAAATAAGTACATTAATCATTATCTTCACTTCTAAAACATCAAAGATGAAATTATGCCTAAAATGTATTGGTAATAATTGGTACACAATCCATTGAGAACGGACACGTCTCATGTGAAGGATACGAAGAAATACATGGAACGATTCCCATGGGGAGGGACCTCCAGCTTTTCAGGAATGGAAGTCCACACCCATGAAATAGTATTTATCATACAGTACCCCAAAACTATGCACACACCTGGTGCAGCGTATGTAGTCAGTGCAAACTGGGGAGGGAAAATGAGAATCAGCTGAGGTGGGATTTCAATTTGGCGTGAAGGATTTTAAAAGGCCCAGAAGACGAGGGAGAAGAGAACAGGTTTGGGGAAAAACAATGACGCAGACAGAAGTTAAGTTTTTGGGTCACATCTCTAACAGACACATCGATAATTTAGTCCTCCCAATGATCCTGCAAAGTGGCATTATTCCACCAATTTCATGAACCAAGAACTGAAACTCAGAAAAGTTCAATGACTTTGGTCACACAGCTGGTAGACGGTCACCACTGGGATTTGAATTTGCACCGATTTGATACCAAAGTCAATCATCAGTCCACGCTAAACCAGCACTCCCCAAAGCACATCTTACAGCTCCCTAAAATGTTAATAATGCATCAGGAAAAAGAAAATGCCAGAATCAAATTAATTTTGAAAACTTTCAGGATAAATAATAATACTGTTACAGATAGAAGTTAACATTTATTGCATGCTTCCCGTGTGCCTGGTTTAAAATATTTGCCATTATTATTGTTGTTGCTGCTGTTGTTTTTGAGACAGAGTCTAGCTCTGTCGCCCAGGCTGGAGTGCAATGGCATGATCTCGACTCACTGCAACCTCTGCCTCCCAGGTTCAGGTGAATCTCCTGTCTCAGCCTCCCTAGTAGCTGGGACTACAGGCGTGTGCCACCACACCCAGCTAATCTTTGTAACAGAAACCTCTCAGAGCCTTTAACACTCTAGCCTGCATTGAAAATCTCTAATATTATGTGTTAGAATCATATTAAAAATCCCACATAAGAAAATATGGATCATGTAAAAACATAATATTGAAATCAAATAATGGGAAGTAGACTCTGGTGTGTTTCAACGATCAGTCATTATGTTAGGGTGAACTAGCTTAAGAGCGACACTGTGTGCCTGATGACTTTCCATTTTTCCTTACATCCCCAGCTAATTTCATTTGAAGACACACTTTAACAGACTGCGGCAGTTCTCAGGGGAAAAGGACAGAGAATGGAAGGTGGAGACACAGCTTCCGCTGTGGTATCTAACAGCCAGGTAAGTCAGGTCTGGTGGGTCACCATTTGACATATCAAGAGGCAATGGTTCCAGACAAGACACCAAAGGAATCTCTCTTGCCCCTTTTGTTACATTGATTATATTAACTGTTGTAATTTCCTAATTTATAAGTCTTTGTACACTATCTGCACGAAGCTTAAAGTAGCCATCCATCACCTGGCTTTCGTGACATACTGAGTTGCATGTGTCCAATAAAATAGTCTCTGCCTTCTCTTATGTTCTACGAAGCCTATGTTGCTAAGCTCTTAGGCACATCAAATAATACGATCCTACCATGACGCATTGCTTAATGCTTTGGATTTTCCAAGGCATTTTCACACCTGTGACCTTGATAGTACTTGGGCATCGTATTCATGCTGGACTGGATGAAGTTCCATTCTCCTTCTTCAGTCTCTCATGGTGACTCATCCATCCACATCCTTAGATGACAGTCAGGGTGGGGAGGGACTAACACATTTTGCAGTCTTACCAGTAGGAATGAAAAGCATAGACATAAGACACATTTCAAGAAATCATGTGCAGAATTTGGTATGTTATGGGATATGATAGGGGAGGGAGGGGGAGTCCATAGCTCGGGCAATGTGGCATCGATGCCAGGATCCCAGCCCAGTGCCTGAGAAATGTGGCAGCATCACCCACAGAAAGAAATTAAGTGTGGAAAGACATGAAAGAAGAAAATGTCCTTCAGGAAACTAGATCTGTAGGACTCTGAGCAGGGAAGACATTGGGTCATAGACCATATGCCCTATAAATTACTGTAACGGTAGAGTGGTGTAAAGTTTTAGCTGTATTAATAGTAAGAGTGCATTGTTTTGTTCACTTTGCTTTTTTTTCTCCAAGCCAAGCACTGTGTTAACTGCTTTATACAACAACTCTGTGGGGTCAATATTATTAACCCCAGATAAGGAAATAGTTGAGAGAGGCTAAATGATCTCCTCAGTGTCACAGAATTAGCAAGAGGCAGAAATGAAATTCAAGCTGGTGGTCTTATGTGAAACTAGATTGCACAGTAAGAATGTGTCACATTGCAACTTATTAGGCAAAACAGGTGAGTAGGCAACCCTGCAAAACTAGCAAGTGGGTGACGCTATAAAAAGCTAAACAGGATAAATTTTGGATCACCCACCTTCCTGATCTGTCTTTAGTGAAATGTGAATTCCATTCAGTAGTCAAGACTTAATTATGATTAATAAAGTACTGAGCATGGGAATATATTAATACATTGTTTAATGAAACAAAGTATTTTAGAGCATGCCGGCAAACTGCATTTAGTTTATAATCGTCCAGCCTTATTCTATATACTTGAGGGAATCATTCGTTCCAGTTTGGTCTTTCCCAGCCACTTCTGTGTCCACGAATGGAGAGCTGAGAGTGGCCTGACATTGATTTCAACAATTAGGATTAGCCTAAAATGCTGTGACTTCACTGCACTGCCGCAGTAACTTTTGCAACTTTTCCCCACTAGAGGTCACTATTACCTTGTAGTTGCAGAGAAGAACCTCAGTTTGTGGTGGTAAAGAAAGTGGATGCTTTTATCTATCTAGGCTGGCTGTAGTTGCATAAGGAAATCAACCAACCAAAGCAATAATAAAATTTTAAATATACTTCAGATCATGTGGCTATAAACTATCCTTAGAAAATTCATCAGTGATAGCAGCTTGTTTTCAGATACTTAATGTTTCATCTTCACACTTTTTAATTATTAAGTTACTATAATGGTAGATACATGTTATTATATATTTGTCCAAACCCACAGAATGTGCAACACCAAGAGTCAACCCTAATGTGAACCACGGCCTCTGAGTGATACTGATATGTTAATGTATCAATTGTAAAAAAATGCCCAATTCTGTTGGGATTGTTAAGAGCTTGATAAATTATCATCGATAGTTGATAAATTTTTTTAATTCAGTTAAAATTCCTACAAAGAGACCTAAGCACCTGTTTCATATGTTGGGTAAGAGAATGCATTCAAAGATCAGATGGCACATAGCTTCATAACTTTGGACCAGTTCCTGACCTCATTACACCTCAGTTTGCTCACCTACAAGGTAGAGATAAGAATTCTACCAACTGCAGCCAGGTGAGGTGGCTCACGCCTATAATTCCAACACTTTCAGAGGCCAAAGCAGGGGGATCACCTGAGGTCAGGAGTTCAAGACCAGCCTGGCCAACGTGGTGAAACCCCATCTCTACTAAAAATATAAAAATTAGCTGGGTGTGGTGGCAGGTGCCTGTAATCCCAGCTACTCAGGAGGCTGAGACAGGAGAATCACTTGAACCCAGGAGGTGGAGGTTGCAGTGAGCCAAGATCACACCATTGCATGCTAGCCTGGGTGACAAAAGCAAAACTCCAGCTCAAAAAAAAAAAAAAGAATTATATCAACTTCATGGGTCCCTGTGAATGTTCCACACTATTTAGCACAGTGCCTGGAACACAGTCACTCCAACAGCAACGTTAGCATTCACTATTATCGTCCATTGAGCCAACCCAGGGAGTACCTACCTCCTGAGATTGTGGCAAGATTTGAGTTCACATTTGCAAAGCACTTAGAACCAGGTCTGGTTAAATATTTGTCATTTTATTTGACAAATGTGTAAATGTGTAATGCCCATTTACACATTTGTCAAATAAAATAAGTAAATAATTAAATATACTCAAGTCAAAAGCCTAAATCCAAAATAGGTAACACACAAACATAGCTTTAAGACTATAAAAATGTATCTGTATCATCTCAATTCAACATGCTCATTCTAGAAGGCAGAACAGAAGTAAGACTTTACTTGTCACTGTCAGTTTTTCAGTTTCTAAACTACTTGGATTGCCAAGTAGCCTAAGGGACATCCTGACATAGAACATCTCTGTATCAAGGGAAAAAAAGCCCGTCACAAACGGAATATGTATCTATGTTTACCTTTTCAAGAAATGATCCTGTTTCATCAGATTCTGTCTCTTTTTAAGACCATCAGTAACCATTAATAAGTAAAACCACTTATGCTCTCTAACTAAACTTGGGTCTGCTGGTCTGGCATGGCCAAGCTAAAGCCGAGGACAAACACTGGGATTTTGGCAAGAGAAAGAGAGGCATTTATTGCAGAGTGCCAAGAAAGGAGAAGTGGGCAACTCATTCTTAACACCAAGCTCTCAGATGGCTTATAGGTAAGGGTTTTTAAAGACAGGAGGCAGAGGTTATAGGCAAAGTCATAAACCAATATTTCAAGGCTCTACATTGGTTTGACCTAAAAATGTGGGACATCTTGAAGTGAAGGCCCACATATCATTGATGGATTTAAAGATTTTCCCATTTGTGATTGGTTAAGGAGGGAAAGCTTTGTCTAAAAATTTGAGATTAACAGAAAAGAATGTTAGATCTGGCCTGTGGGCATGACCTCTTCCAGGACCCTCAGGAAGGAATTTAGAACAAAGAGCAGTGGTGAAAGTTGAGTCCTCAGTTTCCCCTTATCTACGGTCTACGAAACAGCAGATGTCATTTTTTTATTTGGCATGGATCCGGGTTTCTGAAAAACAACTCCAGGACATATGTTAAGGTGTTATATTTAGTTTTTATAAGGAACCAAACATTCTGTGACTCAAACTTCCTTGGCTATTGTTTTATGCTATTATTACCCTCTTGTTTATTAAGTTGTTTAATATTCAGGGCTAGCTAGGTGCCTGGAATTTTTTGGAAGAAACTTAAATTTTATTGTTTTATTTCCATGCCTGCGGAGAGGGGTGCCTGGCAGGCACCTAAGAAGGGTCCCTACTCTGTCTCACTTGCCTTTGGGTTTCAAGTATTTCTCCTCCAAACAAGAGTCATTGGCAACCATTACTGGAAAGCCCAGCCAGAACCAACACAGTGTCTTTTGTGCAGTGGGGGCTCAGCAATTATTTGCTGAGTAAATTAATACAGAATCTAGGCATAAATATTTGAAGGAATGCTTAGACACTAAGGAATCTTGCACAAGTCCATCTAACTTCTCCTGATCTTTGAGTTCTTCAGAGAAGGGTTTGGATGAGCTGACCCCCAAGGTCCCTCAAGATCTATGCATTAAGGTCCCTAATCTTTGAGTCACAACCTGCGGGTCAGAGCACAGACCTTCAGTGTCCCATTCACATGGAAATGCCATGATAACCTGTGTGCAACCCCAAGTGGAGGAATCCATGAGCCACGGATTATGTTTCTACTGGTATCCAGCCGAGCACACAGCATAATACCACCCTCAATGGATGAGCAAATTGGACACTTTTCCCCACTGAAAATAGCAAAGGAAGTTTTAAAAAATCATTAAAATTAATACAAAATGCCAGGAGGTACTGAACAGGTTGTATCTCCATATTTAATAAGACTTAGGACCTGGGCCAGGTGTGGTGGCTGACGCCTGTAATCCCAGCACTTTGGGATGCCAAGGCAGGCAGATTACAAGGTCAAGAGATTGAGATCATCCTGGTCAGTTGGTGAAACCCTATCTCTACTAAAAATACAAAAATTAGCCGAGCATGTTGGTGCGTGCCTGTAGTCCCAGCTACTAGGGAGGCTGAGACAGGAGAATCGCTTGAACCCAGGAGGCAGAGGTTGCAGTGAGCTGAGATCAAGCCACCGCACTCCAGCTTGGGCGACAGAGTGAGACTCTGTCTTAAAAAAAAAAAAAAAAAAAAAATAGACCTAGGACCTGACGATAGTTAAGCACATAAGAGAAATGTACTGATCGCAGTACTTAC
Organism: Aotus nancymaae; assembly: GCF_030222135.1. Lineage (NCBI taxonomy): Eukaryota > Metazoa > Chordata > Mammalia > Primates > Aotidae > Aotus > Aotus nancymaae. The sequence continues at coordinate 255,973 of NW_026988465.1, forward strand.
AGCATCTTACATTTTACAATGAACTTTCATACACACATGGTATTTTATTTGGCCCTGTGTGGTAGATGGGGCTGCTGAAACTGACATGCATATACTGTTGTACAAAGAATTTAAAGAACTCCCCTGAGAGGGCACAGCTAGGACTGGAAGCTGCATCTCCTGACCCCAGTGGTTCATCTTGAACAGGATATTTAACTGTGAAGCATGAAGTTGGGTGTAGCAGGACAATCCTTGATGGTGGTGTAGAGTGCAAGCTAGGTGCCCACCAATGGGTTCAAAGCCCAGCTCTTTTGCATGTGGGTTTTGGGCCAGTCAATTAGCCTTCCTGGGTCTGTAAAGTAGAGGAAATAGTACCTACCTCACGGCTGACAGTGAGACTTTAAAGGCATCAGAATATGTGCACCTCTCCTCGTCCTCTGTGCATGGTTCATCCACTTCTGCTCCAGCCAGTACTGTGGCAACCAGCTCGTGGAGGTGCAGTCTGAAAGTGCTTCACCTCAGGCCACTGCATCACGCCTTCTCTCCAGGGTCTCTGGCATTGCTGCGGGACTCTAGTGGGGACTGGCATGTATGCATATGCAACTGAAAATGCCAGGGGATAGTCACCCCCCAGGACCCGCCTGATGGTGGAGATGGTGCCTGAGGGATCAGTGCCAGTGTCCACTTCAGTCCTATGGGCGGGCGGCTCTGAGGTCATCCTGTCTGAAGTAGCCAGCTTGGCAAGGCAACCTTGCTGGGGCTTCTCTCCTTCCCTGTTTCATACTCCTCAAGCCTCATATCTATTCCCTATTGTCAGTCCCCAAAACAAGCCCCCATCATGCATGTTCTGGTCTCAGGCTCTGCCTTCTAGTAGGAACTCAGGAATGACATCGTGGAGACATGGTGCTGGGCACATAAGAAACCCTACATACACTTTACCTGTTAGCCATTTTCTATACTAAACGCTGCCTATTATCAGTCTTCTCCACGGCACTAAGAGCAACCCTGGGTGGTAGATGGGGCTGCAGAAACTGACATGCTCTCTTGAGGGAAATGGTCTTCTTTGCTGTCACCATAAGGTGGGCAGAAAATGAGAAATAAGTGAAGTGGCATTTCCACAGAGCAAAGACCTGGAATAGCTTCTTCAGTCGAATGTCCACAGATTGACTTGGGGCCACTTCACTGCAAGCGGCTTAAGGTGGGTTTAGACCATAAGTAACAAACCATTTTAAAAATTTATGTGTGTGTTATTGTGCATTAGAAAATCTATAAATAAAACATCAAAACCATGATTTCACTTTATTTTTGCTTTTGCTAAAATGTTTTAAATGACTTGACATATGAAAAATATTAATAGAAATAAAGTTAGCATGCAAATACAGCAAAAACCATGATAGTGGTGTGTGAAAAAAAGGTCTGGAAAACTAATAGATGAATGTGCATTTTATAACCATTGTGTTTTAGATAAGTGGATAGGATCGTAGTTTGGGCATCTATATTTAGGAATTTGGTTATCAAGTGTGCTAACTATTCTCTTACTTAGGAACACAGATTTGATTTGCAACATTTGTATTTTTGACATTGTCATTTTAACTTTCAGAGAGAACAAATAAAGATATTTTTCTCATATTAAAACAAATAACAGAAATAGCATAATCTATAAAAATCTATAAAACAATCATAATTTTAATTACTCTAAGAAGCTCAAACAACATACACATAAATATGACTCATCTGTGCATTTGATCAAGGACACTCAGAATTTACATGGGCAGGTATCTATACACAGTACATTGGAAAATCTTTTTATTGCTCTCTGTCCTGAATAGAGATAGAGCACCTTCACATATCCAGGACTTGAACTCAAGCCTGGACCAAGCAAACCTAACAGACATTTACAGAACTCTCCACGCCAAATCCACAGAATATACACTCTTCTCAGCACTACATCACACCTACTCTAAAACTGACCACATAATTGGACGTAAATCACTCCTCAGCAAATGCAAAAGAATGGAAATCAAAACAAACAGTCTCTCAGACCACAGTGCAATCAAGTTAGAACTCAGAATTCAGAAACTAACTCAGAACCACACAGCTTCATGGAAACTAACAACTGGCTCTTGAATGTTGACTGGATAAACAATGAAATGAAGGCAGAAATAAAGATGTTCTTCGAAATCAACGAGAATGAAGACACAATGTACCAGAATCTCTGGGACACATTTAAAGCAGTGTTTAGAGGAAAATATATAACAATAAATGCCCACATGAGAAGCAAGGGAAGATCTAAAATTGACACCCTATCATCAAAATTGAAAGAGCTAGAGGAGCAAGATAAAAAAAACTCAAAACCTAGCAGAAGACAAGAAATAACTAAGATCAGAGCAGAACTGAACGAGATAGAGACACAAAAAACCCTTCAAAAAATGAATAAATCCAGGAGCTGGTTTTATGAAAAGATCAACAAAATAGACAGACCACTAGCCAGATTAATAAAAAAGAAAAGAGAGAAGAATCAAATAGATGCAATAAAAAACAATAAAGGGGACATCACCACAGATTCCACAGAAATACAAACCACCATCAGAGATCATTACAAATAACTCTATGCACATAAACCAGTAAACCTGGAACACTTGCATCCTCCCAAGCCTAAACCAGGAAGAAGTCGAAACCCTGAATAGACCAATAACAAGGGCAGAAGTTGAGGCAGAAATTAAGAGCCTACTACCCAAAAAAAGCCCAGGTCCAGAAGGGTTCACAGTCGAATTCTACCAGACATACAAAGAGGAGCCGGTACCATTCCGTCTGAAACTATTCCAAACAATCCAAAAAGAGGGAATCCTTCCCAGATCATTTTATGAAACCAACATCATCCTGATACCAAAACCTGGCAGAGACTCAGCAAGAAAAGAAAACTTCAGGTCAATATCCATGATGAACATAGATGCAAAAATCTTCAATAAAATACTGGCAAACAAACTGATTGCAACAGCACATCAAAAAGCTCATCCACCATGATCAAGTAGGCTTCATCCTGGGGATGCAAGGCTGGTTCAACATACACAAGTCTATAAACATAATTCACCACATAAACAGAACCAAAGACAAAAACCACATGATTATCTCAATTGATGCAGAGAAGGCCTTTGACAAAATTCAACAGCCCTTTATGCTAAAAACCCTCAATAAACTAGGTATTGATGGAACGTATCTCACAATAATAAAAGCTATTTATGACAAACCAACAGCCAATATCATACTGAATGGGCAAAAACTGGAAGCATTCCCTTTGAAATCAGGGACTAGACAAGGATGCCCTCTCTCACCACTCCTATTCAATATAGTATTGGAAGTTCTAGCCAGAGAAATCAGGCAAGAAAAAGAAATAAAGTGTATTCAAACAGGAAAGGAGGAAGTCAAATTGTCTCTATTTGCAGATGATATGATTGTATATTTAGAAGACCCCATCGTCTCAGCCCAAAATCTCCTGAAACTGATAAGCAACTTCAGCAAAGTCTCAGGATATAAAATCAATGTGCAAAAATCACAAGCATTTCTATACACCAATAACAGACTTAAAGAGAGCCAAATCAAGAACGAACTGCCATTCACATTTGCTACAAAGAGAATAAAATACCTAGGAATACAACTAACAAGGAATGTCAAGGACCTCTTCAAGGAGAACTACAAACCACTGCTCAATGAAATAAGAGAGGACACAAACAGATGGAGAAACATTCCATGTTCATGGTTAGGAAGAATCAATATCGTGAAAATGGCCATACTGCCCAAAGTAATTTACAGATTCAACACTATCCCCATCAAGCTACCAATGACCTTCTTCACAGAACTGGAAAAAAACACCTTAAACTTCATATGGAACCAAAAGAGAGCCTGCATAGCCAAGTCAATTCTAAGCAAAAAGAACAAAGCTGGAGGCATCATACTACTGGACTTCAAACTATACTACAAGGCTGCAGTAATCAAAACAGCATGGTAGGGTACCAAAATAGAGATATAGAACAATGGAACAGAACAGAGGCCTCGGAGGCAACACCACACATCTACAACCATCTGATCTTTGACAAATCTGACAAAAACAAGCAATGGGGAAAGGATTCCCTGTTTAATAAATGGTGTTGGGAAAACTGGCTAGCAGTGTGCAGAAAGCAGAAACTGGACCCCTTCCTGACACCTTACACTAAAATTAACTCCAGATGGACTAAAGACTTAAACATAAGACCTAATACCATTAAAACCCTAGAAGAAAATCTAGGCAAAACCATTCAGGACATAGGCATAGGCAAGGACTTCATGACTAAAACACCAAAAGCATTGGCAACAAGAGCCAAAATAAACAAATGGGACCTAATCAAACTCCACAGCTTCTGCACAGCAAAAGAAACTATCATTAGAGTGAATCGGCAACCAACAGAATGGGAAAACGTTTTTGCAATCTACCCATCTGACAAAGGGCTAATATCCAGAATCTACAAAGAACGAAAACAGATTTACAAGAAAAAAACAAACAAGCCTATTCAAAAGTGGGCGAAGGATATGAACAGACACTTTACAAAAGAAAACATGCATGAGGCCAACAAACGTATGAAAAAATGCTCATCATCACTGGTCATTAGAGAAATGCAAATCAAAACTACATTGAGATACCATCTCATGCCAGTTAGAATGGCGATCATTAAAAAAATCTGGAGACAACAGATGCTGGAGAGGATGTGGAGAAATAGGAACACTTTTACACTGTTGGTGGGAGTGTAAATTAGTTCAACCATTGTGGAAGATAGTGTGGCGATTCCTCAAGGACCTAGAAATAGAAATTCCATTTGACCCAGCAATCCCATTACTGGGTACATATCCAAAGGATTATAAATCGTTCTACTATAAGGACACATGCACACAAATGTTCATTGCAGCACTGTTTACAATAGCAAAGACCTGGAACCAACCCAAATGCCCATCGATGATAGACCGGGCAGGGAAATGTGGCACATATACACCACGGAATACTACGCACCCATAAAAAACGATAAGTTCATGTCCTTCATAGGGACATGGATGAATCTGGAAACCATCAATCTCAGCAAACTGATATAGGAACAGAAAATCAAACACCACATGTTCTCACTCATAGGTGGGTGTTGAACAATGAGAACACATGGACACAAGGAGGGGAGCATCATACACTGGGGTCTGTCAGGGGGAAACAGGGGAGGGACAGTGGGGGGTGGGGAGTTGGGGAGAGATAGCATGGGGAGAAATGCCAGATACAGGTGATGGGGAGGAAGGCAGAAAATCACACTGCCATGTGTGTACCTATGCAACAATCTTGCATGTTCTTCGCATGTACCCCAAAACCTAAAATGCAATAAAAATAAAATAACATAAAATAAAATGAAACAGTAAAAAATTTTAAAAAAATAAAATAAAAATAAACAGGATTCACTGACACCTCTACAAAAGACAGTTCTTAAAACTGCTGTGCTTATAGATATTTCAAAGACAATAGGTCGCTCACATTTCTAAATATTCAGTAATAAAAAGAAAAGCGATGAGGACATGTTGTATATTCTAATTTAAGAGAGATTTTCTTTATGGCTAAAAAGTTGCAAAAACATTCTGAAATACACATCCACAATACTCCTAATGAACTCATATATCTTGTTGACCTTTTCACTGGGAAATGCTGCGAGGGCTACATTCTCATAACATTCTTTTCCACATGGAAGATGAAAGCCCTCACAGTATTTCCCATAGGAGAAATGTAGTCCTCCTGGTATCTCCCAAGGAGAAAGATATCCCTCCTAGTATCGCCCACAGGAAATATGATAAACAGCAAAAAATGATTCACACATGAGTAACAGTGACTGTCTAAAAATATAGACTTAACCATGATGTTAGGTCAGACCTAAAGAGAATTATAATGTTTTATGATTTCTTACTTTAAAAACAAAAAAATCTCTCCCTATGTTTCTTCCATCTCTTTCACTTTGTCCTCAACTAAGATAGATCAGATGATTGACAAACAATTCCAAGATTGGCTTGTCCATTCAGTTCCTCTTATTATGAACTTGATGCTCCAGAAATATTTGCTGTGGAGCCTGGAAAGGCTCAGGGCATGTAGGAAGCCTGACTCCTAGAGTTCTCTGACTTCGGAATGCCAACAAGATGCTGGGTTGGTGGCTTCTTGTTGAATAAGATATAAATAAGGGATTTATACACAGGTATAGGGATAGATTGTCTAACTCCCCTAGAGAAATGTTTTTAACTGCATGCATTGTCAGTGGGGACAACAGCACCCCAAAGGAACGAAAATTGGTTCTTCTGGAGGCATGTAAAAAAAAAATCTTACTCTTTTTATGTATAAAGCATAGATATACAAACAATGCATCAATAGGTATACAGTATATATGTGGTATTAAAATTTAATGGGAAGAGTCACCTGGGGGAAAAAACCCTAAAAATTCTAGGAGAGGGTGCACAATAATGGAAAAAAAAGACTGAGAAACATTGCTACAAACCCACCTTCAGACAGGAACAGCGATTCACACGGTTTTCTGTAGTGCTTTCTAAACTGTTGTATATTGTTTTAAAAATAATTTATCATATGCTAATTATAAGGTAGTAAATATGAGGAAAGAGCTGTCTTCCCAGATATGAATACCCTCTCTTGCAAAGTGCTAAAATCCTTAGAATAGGAATTATTTCTTTTCTTCCAGAATTCTACTATGCTCCTGACTGAATTCCATTCCTGGAATAGCTATGGTGTCACATGAAACACATTATCAGGCAACAGTTCAACCAAGAAAGCAGAGAAGGCTATGCTCAGAAGGGCTATGGCTGCACGTGCTGTTTGCAATCTATTTCTTAGTAAAAGAACTTCTGCTTAGGTTTTATTTTCTTTTCATAACTCATATAAGTAGGAGAATGAAGAGATATGGACATTATTTGTAGCCCTCACAAACAAAAACAGGTCACCAACTCTACTATGCACAGGGAATCCCTACCCATGAGGTTCCCCAAAAGTTGGTGCAAGTGTTTGAAAGGCTGAAATGTGCCTCATGCCACTATTATTACCCCAACTGCTCCTAAGGCCAGTGTCCTGGGCAAAGATTCAGCCAGGGCATGCATTCCATTTTCTTTGGCAAGCGCCACTCCCAGGTTGGAAGCGTTCAAACAAAATGAGTCTGTCAGATAAAAGTGATTTTACTACCTGCACGTCCTCAAGAGCAGGAGCCTGGCAGTGGCCTCCCCGGGTCATCACGAACCGGATCAAGTGCCAGAGAACTGAAGACGAGAGAAGGCACACGCTGCCTATAACCCAGACGTCTTTTCTTCTGAGTGTGAAGTCCATTCTCTGGGAGTAGCTGTGGATGTCGCTTGGCTTATATGCTCCTTCCCTGCCCTGATCTAGCACCAGCACTTCCCAAGCAGTATCACCCTTTGCTCTGCCCTGAGGAGTGGGTGTCACCAAATTACAGAGGTTCTTGCAGAGTCCTGCCAATGCAATGATGTCTCCAGTTACGTGATCAGCAAATTATCTGCCTCTTTAAAAGGAAAAATATGACGGCCTCGTGTGACAGATCTGAAACAGGTGTAGGGGCGTTGGGAGACCTGCTGGCAACAATTTACACCATGAATGTGCATTTGTTCCCAGTTCAAGGACAATTAGCACGACTGTATCTGGCATCTGCTGGCTGCCAAGGCTGGGCCACCGCCAGGGAGATTTCTCCTGGCCTTACAGGGTGAGGAGCACAGGGATGGGGGTGGGGAAACACAACTTTAAAAATCACAAAACCTCTGCCCTCAGCCTTGTTATTTTGAGATCTAAGTTATAGTCATTATGGATGGTGCTGATGGTACAATTTCACAGCAGTTGGTCAGGAAATTCCACCTGGTGTTAAATCCACCAACTGCAATCAAAAAGGGGAGATCCACACTTTACTCCAACCCACTCTGTCCCTCTGCACATCCTGTTAATAAATATTTTGCTTTGCTTGGTCTTGGGAGCATTTGTCCTGGCCATTTAAACACTCCGGGGGCTGTGGGTCCTGAGTCTGCTGGGGACATTCTTGTTTCTACCCCCACAGCTTTGGGATACCCCCTGGTTGGGATATGGAAGAACTTAAGACAGGTTTTAAGACGGGATTATTCCCGATGAAGGAAGGCTTCTAGACACAAATCAACGAGGGTTAGGATAAATTCAGAAATGATTTACTTAGGGGTCCTCCAGGCGCAGATGTGGAATGGTGGGCCATGCTGACGTATTTGTGTAGAGTGAGCATTCACAACCTGTGTCCTATTTTTGTACTTGGGACCATGCCTTTTGGATGGAGAATGAGTAACTAGGGGTGAACAGGAAGGTGGAGAAAGCCAAGGGACGAGGAGGTGAGCACAGACAACCCCGGGCCTCATAAGCAGGGATGGGGGCGGAGCACAGAGGAAATCAGTGAGAAGCACACAGAGCCGAATGGTTGGCTGAGAATATTACCAGGCACATTTTTGTTTCATTAAGCAAGTAGAGGGGTGTAGGGGTGTATGTGAGAGAGAAAGATCCTATTAAACATTCAAGTAAATCTGAGGGAAATACAATATGAGGGCTATTTACTATATAGATAACAGAAAAAGAAAAAGAAAAGATCCTAGATTTGATTGTACAAAAACAATACTAATTACAATGATGAGATCTGTTCATCATTTATAACCTAATGGTACAGACACAGTAGCCATCAAGCTCATCACTATATGAGTCAGACCAATTTGGTTTTGTAAATTTTACTTGATGTCAATACCATACCATGTATGTATATTTAGATCTAGTTTATTATGACATATGGTTATCTGCTGAAAACTTAGAATTTCACATAATACGTAGAACTTGGGTGACTTTGAACAGCCTTTGGAAATAATAGAATGAGAAAAGTCACTAGAAAACAGACTAAAAAGAAAAGTAGGAAAAACAGGCCACACATAGTAGATCATGTCTATAATTCCAGCACTCTGGGAAGCCAAGGCAGGGGGATCACTTCAGCCCAGGAGTTCAATACCAGCCTGAGCAACATAAGGAGACCCTGTCTCTGCAAAAAAATACAAAAAACATTAGCTGAGCATGGTGGCGTGTGCCTGAAATCCCAGCTACTCAGGGGGCTGAGGCAGGAGAATTGCCTGAACCCAGGAGGCGGAGGTTGTGGTGAGCCAAGATCGCGCCATTGCACTCCAGCCTGGGTAACAAGAGCGAAACTCCGTCTCAAAAAAAAAAAAAAAAAAAAAGTAGCCATGGGTGGTGGTGCCTGCCTAGTCCCAGCTACTCCGGAGACTGAGGCAGGAGGATCACCTGAGCCAGGGAGGTCAAGGCTGCAGTGAGCCAAGAGCAAACCACTGCACTCCAGCCTGGGTGACAGAGTGAGACCCTGTCTCAAAATGAAAAAAAAAAAAAAAAAAAAAGAAAAATTAAAAGAACAAGAAAAAGAAAAGAACTTAAGTAGAAAAAAGAAAAATACACTATGAAGTGTTTCATAAACTCAACAAAACATAGAGGAAAAGAAAGAAGATCGTTAATCAATTCAGTGGAGGAAATATTAAAAAAATAGAAAAATCTGATTAAGAGCAGGAAAACATAAAGAATCTGAGTTTTATCAAACTGTTTTAACAACTATAAGTTGTTTATGTAAAATTCTTCCCCTATTGGGACCGGAGAGTGATTCTAGACACTAAAGAAACTGCACTGCAAGCTTCCAGAACAAAGCTTTCATGTCACCATGTCACCAGAGTCTGAAATTCAGAGTCAATTCTATCCAGCGCACCACAGCACGTTTCTACTATGATTAGCAGTGCTAATCTTCTCAAAGAGAAAAGGGATGAGAGAGAAAGGGGAATAGGTGGAGAAAATTGACAAGCATTTTTTTATAGTCCCTGGAGAGAAAAGAGTGGCATTTTAAAGATTTATTGCTACTCCAGCAGAAGATGAAGACGTGTTAATCTTGCTCTGTCTGCATACCTGAAGACATCTGAGCTGCTGGAATGTCCTTCTCCACCCACTCGCTGCCAAGCCTGCTGGCTGCCCTGGCACCCACCAACTGGGCAGGCTGGGGCTCCAGGCCACGGAAAGGAGAACCCTGTGCCTCACACACGTGCGCCCATCCGTTCTCCACATGGACAGAGAGAGACAGGGAAATTTATTGCAGACGTCTCCAGGCCCTTCACCATTTACAAGTAAGAAACTGAATGGGACACATGGAGCTCCTAGTGACTCCTTCCCACCTTCCGCAGGCTGTCAACTGCAGGACCTAAGCCAGGAGGCCCAAGTTACAGAAGGGATATGAGACTTACTACAAAGGACATTCTCTGAGGGTTTCTAGGGGTTAAATAGCAGTCTCAGTTTTTCCCTCAAAAACATGCTAAAAATATTTAACTTCCAAATCATCAACTTCTGGATGCAGTTGGCTATCACGAAAGTAATATCCCTACATATATTTATGCTCCAACTTAGCACTATCTCATGCTTTTTTTTAATCTTCAGAAACAGGGTCTTGCTCTGTTGTCCATGCTGGGGTGCAGTGGTGTGATCATAGCTCACCGCAGCCTTGAACTCCTGTGCTCAAGCAATCCTCCTGCCTCAGCCTCCCAAGTAGCTGTGTGTCACTATGTGTGCCACTATGCCTGGTTATTTTATTTGTATTTTTTATTTTTGTAGAAATAGAGGTCTCACTATGTTGCCTGGACTGGTCTCAAACCCTTGGCCTCCAGTGATTCTCCTGCATCAGCCTCCTAAGATGCTGGGATTACAGACATGAGCCATGCACCCAGCCTATCTCACTCTTGAAAGTGCTTCCCATTTCTAAACATTGTGTCACAGAATTTGGAGAAAAACAGTACTTGAAAGATAATGAAATTCATATAAACTATTGCAGTTAGTTGATGATTTCAAAGTTATCCAAGAAGAATATTTTGTCTTCTCTGTCCTGCCGAAATTAATAAACAGAAAAAAGTATCCTGTTTGTTTGTACCACTAAGGACCCTAATGAGAAAGTCATGTCTCACTTAACTTTGCCTGTGGATATTTCTTCTTGGTATATATTGAACTCATGGGGAAAGCAGAGGTCTCAAAAAAAATCTGTTTCAACCTGATTCATTTATTCTCTCCAGCACATTTTGTCATTTCTTATTCACTTACAATAAAAAGCCTCCTAGACCTTTCATATACAATATTTCTATCTCATTGTCTGTCGCATTGTTAGAAACGCTCTTCCTACCTGAATAGTGTTTTTTAGAACAGTAGCTGGGCAAAGAAGGACGTTTTCTAAACCTGCCTGATAAGAATCACTTGCTCTGATTATCAAAAATAATGGTTCCCAGCCCTCAAGCAGAATTAACTTAAATAGATCTGTTTGTTCCAAAAACACTTTTGGTGCCTATTTGTTCCCATTACCAGGAAAGCAACTGAGAAAACATGAACAAATAACACAAGGTCCCAACCTGGAGAAGGCTTGTCTAGAGAAAGGTGATTCACATGTTCAAAACCACTGCATGTGCTGGAATGAAGGCAAGGGCAAAATGCTCGATGCTCCCACCAGGCAAGGAGCCAATGGATGATGGGCCGGAACTGACTGGGCCAAGGCAGGCGAGGGAATTGATGCTGCTGCTAACACATATGAAATGCTTACTCTAGTGACAGATACTAGGCTGAGTGCTTTACAGACGTGATCACACTTACTTTTCACAACTGCTGTTATCTCACTAGTTCAGAGGTGGCAAGCCCTCGGTTAAATTAATATTTTGCCCAAGAACAAGCAGCTGCGTTGAGTTCAGAGCTCTCGTTCTGCACAGAGGAGGACACAGCCCCACAGTCGTGCCATCAGCAACTCTTTCTTGTCCCTTCTCCGAACTTCACTATCAACAGCTCTGCCATCTACCCCGTGAGGAACTCAAAGTCTGGAGGAAATGAGAAACTTCTTTTGCAGAACAGTTGTGCCTCTCACAGCACTTTTCTGAATTTCAAGCCCAAATCCATCATTTTAAAGGATTCTTCTTCATTTCCACAAGCTGGCTGTATAACTCTGAAGCCACTAACCATAATGTGAAGTAGATTGCAGGCAGAAATGCAGTTTCAAACGCCTAATTATTTACCAAATGCAATTGCCTAGTTGACACACACAATTCTCAGTGAAGCGAAACTGAATGGTGTCTACTCATAGACTTTCCTTAATTCTACTCAATTTGGAAAGGGTTGATGAACCGCTCCACGACATAAGAAAAGATAAGGTAGAATGAATACTTTTTAGGAGATTAAACTAGCACATGATTACCTCATTCTGTTCAGATCTTGAATCCTGGTCCCCAGAACTTTCTCCCAGAAAGCACTTCACTTTCTCCACCTCTTCCCTGCACTGAAAAAAGGCCATTTTCTCCAGCTGGTTGCTGTTGTAACATGTGTTGAATTCTTCCAGCCTCTTCAGTTTTAACATCTTAGTGGTGAGTCCGATTAAGCTTCTGTCTGGACTGCGGTTTTCGTCTCCCTCTGTCTCCGATTTATAAATCAAGACACAATTGTGACTCTTCAGTGCTTCCTTTTCTTGACTGCAGAGAAGAGAAACACAGAAAGTTCTCATCACTTATTCACATATTTGACTTCTTGGGAAAATGAACAGTGAGAATTTGGAAATCTCTCCTGTTTAAACTGGAGAGTAGATCCAAAATTAAGAAGAGAAATGCTAATATTCATATCGAGTTTCCAACATTGGAACTTTAAAAGAAAAATGTTTTTTTCACTTTAAAACTACAAAAGTGAACAGTAAGAAGCAATGTTGAGTTTCACTGGGTGACGAAACTGCTCCTTATTGCATAAAATAAGCTGTGGATCAAGTGGCCAGTTTAAATGTAAAATAACAAAGTATCTTTGGGTTTAATTGGAATCGCCGGTTTTGCAGCCCCGTGGGAAGGGCTTATCACAGAAGGGGTCTCTCCTGCTTCCCCTGGCCTCCCTCTTCAGAGGGATCTCCCCCAAATGAGTCCTTTTCCAGTTCTCTTCTCTACCTACGTCTTAACATGTGCGGTGTTTGTGACAGAAACGTGCTTCCTTACGGTCCTCTCACGTGGGCAGCATACCCAGATACCTTTCTTTGCATCTGCATTAACAGCTATGTACTGAGGAGTTCAGAGTCCTTTCACATTCCTTAAAATACCTTCCTCACAAATGAAGTAATGCAAAATACATAATATGCCTTGATACTGGAGCATATACGCATGTCTATATGTACACATCACTTGATTGCATAGAGAGGCAGGGAGAGAGAAAGAGGAAAGATTTTAATTTGTGCTAGTTCCGCATGGCTGACTACTGAGACCCCCTGGTGGAGATTTTTTGAAAAGCGCCTCTACCAGCATTTTCTCACCTTAAAAACCATATTGTAATTCTCACCACAAAACTTAATATTTTGTTTTCTCAACTCCTATAGTAAAATGATACTCCTGAGTTTCAAAGTATTTAAAATTCACTGTTCTAAAAAGTTACACGTCCACATAAAGAGCTTACATTCAAACAAATAAAAATGCAAATATTAATACTATTAACCAGAGCTCTACAAATACGTTACAGACCATTCCCAGCATTCTTTCAAATTGCCCTGAAAAAAATTATTAAAATAAGGAAACAAACGCATGGCTATTTCTAAAACGAACTATGACTAAAATGCTATGGCTAATTACAGATGAAACTCAAGTTGGATCAGGAAGCCACATAAAATTAATGTATTAAAACAAAAGCTTAGGTTTAAGACACAATAATTTTGCAAAGAAATATTATACATTAAGCTCTACCTGAATTTTATTACAATTTGTTATTGAAGACAACTTAGAAAAAAGGGAAAGAGATTTGGGAGGTTATAGCAATAAACAAAAATAATTACCGTTGATAGAACATCAAAGAGCTTGAGCCACTCCAAGTGTGGAACATACATTCCAGAAGGTAAAGAGAAAATTCACGGAATTCAAACTGACTGTGGAAGTCTCTGGTAAAAGTTTTGACTCTCAGTCGTATAAATCTTCTGAAAAGACAAGTGTTCACTACGAGAGGAAGTATCTTCTCTCTCAAATGCCACTTTGAGCCCCTGTTTAAATTAATATGGCCCTTGATCTCATGTTGCTCAGCTGTTGCCTTCTTAGTCAGATGGGGAAGAATATTAATTTTAGACACTAGGCTTTTCAAGGCTGATGGCTCCATTTCAGAGGTCAGGTAAGGAGAGGACGAACTGGGAGCACTGGATGAAATATCACCTTGACCTTTCCCTCGTATCAGTGTGGCAATACTCTCGAATTTACAAAGCTAGATTTGTCCTCGGCCATCATCTGCCGGCCCCTCTGCCCCTTTCAGACTCAGGATTATTTAAGTGCTCATTAAATTTCCCCCAGTCGGGAAAATTCCAGGCGTGGAAACTCCACAGCCACCTCTGTTTGCCCATCTTATGCTTTGAGCATATCCAACTGCAATACAGAAGATCTTCTGAAAGCAGTTAGCAAGTTTGTTTTAATTTTCTCAGTTCTTAAAGATGTTTGCAATGTCTCCAACCATTTATAGCTCTAGGGAAAGGTTAAAGGCACAGGCACCCAGGAAACAGGAATGAATTTTTCATAAATTCTCCTTAAGCAACACTGGGACTTCCCCCGTAGTTTTTTGCACAGACCAAGAAAGGGGAGTTTCAGCCTGCTTGCCCCACTCTCACAGAAGTGCACGCCTAGATTCACTGAAGTGGCATAAAAAACTTGATTGCCCAGAGGCTGGACTTCATACTGCAGACAACTCTGCAATTTTTCAGGACCCGGACAATTGTCACCTCTTATTTGGAGCCTGTGCCAGCCCCTCTATGCCCCATTATAACACCAGCCTCTACAGCTCTTCTGCTTCTTAAAGAAAAAAAAAATCCTTATTTTTAATTCAGATTAATGCATTCCATGTGAAATAAAAATACACATTTTTCCATTTTATGTAGTACTAATGACTTATAGCAAAATCTTTTTAAAAACACAAAACGTTTGCTATTTTTCAGATTAGAGAGCTTTGTTCTTCAGGAAAAGTAATGAAGTGGAACTATAAATTTGTGAGAGATAAATTATCTGACAAAATTATTATATAAAGACTAAGCTGATTTGAGGTCACCAATTTTGTTAGTATAATTAAATTGTGTAAAAGTACTGCTAAGATGACAAATGCTTTGCCAGAAGCAAAATGTGTGTGGGCTGCTGCTGATCCAACCACATCCTCCACCCAGACCACCACCACACAAAATCAGACTTTCCATCTCCTTGGCTCCAGCAAACCAACCACAGGCTCGAGTGAGCCAGAGGCCCGGAGAATCTGCTCCTTTGCTTATTCTTTTTTAATAAACTTCTCCTTTTAGAGTAGTTTTACATCTACGGAAAAGGTGCAAAGGTAGTTCAGAGAGTTTCCCTTGTCCTGCACCCCAAATCCTCTGTTTTTCACATCTTACCTTGGTCTGGTATACTTGTCACAATTAATGAAACATTGTGAACATTATTTTTACATAAACTCAATACTTTATTGTTGTTGGTTCCCCCCCACCTCAAATGCCCCTTTTCTGTTCCAGAATCCCATGCAGGATTCCAAATTACATTTAGAATCAGGATTTATGATAGATTGGGTAAGGGATGTGAAAGAAAGATGGTAGACACCTTTGCAAATTTTCTCCTGAGCACTTGAAAGACAGAGTGAACCTTAACTGAGATGGAGAAGGCCGTGGGAGGGCGACTCTGGAGGGGAAAGGTCAGGCATGCAGTCTTTGGCAAGCCCATTAAACATTCAAGTTGAATAGGCTGTGGAGATAGAGATCTGAGTTCAGGGGAGGGGTGTAGGCTGGAGATAAGAATTTGGAAGTCATCCACATACAGATATTTCCATGCGCAATATACATTCAATACATATTTGATTAATTACTAGGCAGAATGATCTTTAATTGTGTCTACTTGCCCTAAAAAACAAGTCAATTAAAAGAATCCATGCTACTTGTCCTCTAAAATTAGTGACAGTTGTCTGGTTCTGCTACATCACACTGTTCCCAGCTTTCGATGGCAGAGAGGACAAGCTCACTGCTGGCACAACACTTGACCACAAAAAAACTAGTTATACACGCATACTCATTCTGGTCTATTGGCCTAGTCTCAGGACCCTAAGCCCGTACCCGTAACATATTCTGTATGCTTAAAGATGCTCTTACACCTGGAAATATTCATTAGTGAGGAATATGAGCAGGCCCAGTAATACTTTTCCAGTATTTCCATATTTTGGAGTTATATATCTTTAAAAAAAAAAAAAAAAAAAAAAAAGAACATCAGGAAAATAGCACCCTACAGAGCAATGGAAAAGAATCCCTTGATTCTTTTCAAGGGACATTTCCGTTAGCTGAGTAAGAGACTGTGCTGTCAAAGGAGCCACAGGAAGAAACATCGTCGCAGCTCTTGTCTACTGGTTGGCATTGAAACCCACCTGGACTGCACTGAGAGTTTTTGTTTCCACACAGCATTCTGAATGTTTCCAAAACAAGGCCTCTTGAATGTTTACACACAAAAGTGGAGCAACAACACAAATACCAAAACCCAAATAAGAAGCTACTGCATCCCTGTTATCCACATTACAATGGAACCTCCTCACTTTCAAAAAGCACCGCTGAACACGACCCATAAAAGCAAAGATTGATAAATTGCAGTTCTTCAAAATTCAAAACATTTGGCTTTGAAAAGGCACTATTAGGAAAATGAAAAGACACTATTATGACGATAAGAAGACCAGCTACAGATGTGTAGAAAATACTGTGAAGTCACATATTTGACAAAGGACTGTGTCCAGCCAGCACATATAATAAACTCTTACAACTTAATAATAGGATGACAAAACATTCCAGTTTTTTAAATGGACAAAAGATTACAACAGACATCACCAAAGAAGATATAAAAATGGTGAATAAGCACATGAAAACAATGCTGAAAACCAGTCATCAGGGAGATGCAAATTAAAACCACAATGAAACATCATTTCACACCCACTAGGAGAGCTGTAATAATCATGAAAAAGTAACGAGAGAGAAGCTGGATGTGGTGGCTCACACCTGTAATCCTAGCACTTTGGGAAGCCAAGGCGGGAGAATCACTTGAGCCCAGGAGTTTGAGACCAGCCTGGGCAACATGGCGAGACCCCATCTCTACCAAAAAAAAAAAAAAAAGACAGAGAAAAGCAAGTGTTGACAAGGATGTGGAAAAAGTGCAACCCTCACCAAATATGTTAAAGGCAATTTAAAATGGCACAGGTTTTATAAAAGAGGTTGAGAGTTTCTTAAAAAGTTATTTCCCATATGACCTAGAAATTCTTCTCCTAGGTATCTACCCAAGAGAAATGAAAACATATGAACACAGAAAACATGGAACATGAACGTTCACAGCAGCATTATTCACAACAGCCGAAAACTGAAAATAACCAAAATGTCCATCAGATGGTTTGGGGACTAGGAAAAGATAATGTAGTATACCCATATAAATGGAATACTACTCAGTAATTAATAGGAATGAAATACTGGTATCTACTACAACATGAATGAGCAAAAACATTGTGCTAATTGAAAAAAAAAAAAGCCAGAAACATAGACCACAGACTGTATGATTCCATTTGTATAAAGTGCCCAGAAAAGGCAAATCTATAGACACAGAAAGCAGACTGGTGGTTGCCTGAGGCTGGGTGCAGGAATGGGGGTAAACTGTAAACAGAATCTTACCAGATGATGTGTTGTAGTGATGACTGCACAACTCATTAAGTTTCTTAAAACAGAGTAGAATTGTGCATTTCGGATGGGTGAATTTTATAATATGTAAATTATATTTCAATAGAGTCATTAAGAAAAAGAAAAACCCAATAATACAATTAATAAAAAGTAAGGTTGTTAAAAGGAGAGAAAAAAAACTGAACGCTTTGTGGCCATCTGTCCCCAGTGACCAAGGCTGGATTCCAGGGAAACATAAATTATATTCCACACTTGCCAGGTCACCTAGGGCCAAAGAAACGGAAATGGTGAGCAGGAGACAGGACTCTCATGCTTTTCTTCTCCTGGCATAAATATCACATAATGTAAGATTTTGTAATTAATAGAAAAATTAATCGTAATTTAAAAATTTCTATCTCTTATTTTCTGCTTGGAGATAGGATACTTTGAGCAAGAAAGATAATGTTATAGAATATTCAGTTTTATTCACAGGAAAGTTTGATATTAGACCATTAAAATGTCTAAATGGCAGCAATTAGCTAAGTATTATGAAACTTAAAAATGAAAATAAAATAGGCTTTAAAAATTAGATAAAAATATGTATTGGATCATTTAAAAATTAGTATTTTTCAGAAATATTAAATAATGTTTCATTTATTACCTCTATAGTGGCTATATAAATTGTTCCTTTAATTATATCCCTTAAACTTTCTTATAAATATCATTAAGTTGAGGAATTGTTTAGAAAACAACACGTGTAATATTTCAATGGGAACAAAGTACATTATGCAAAACTACTCATAAATAAATTCATAGATGACTTTCATATTGTTTTTGTTAAATACTTTTCCTTTCTCACACGTTTTTTAAAAATTTCAAACCTACATAGAATTTGCAAGCATAGTACAATGAATACCTATACATCCTTCACCCATATTCGCCAAATGTGTTTTCCCTGTTTGTTCTCTCTCTCTTTTGCAAGTAAGTTGTATATCTCATGAAACTTTACCCCTATATGAATTGGTGTATGTTTCTTGAGAAAAAAGACACTTTCTCACATAACAGAATCTACTCAAAAATCAAAGTACATTTAATCACCATGTCTTTTTAGTCTTTTATCTATTTAGGAAATAGTCATTCCGTCTTAATTTATTTGAAACAGGGTCTCACTCTGTCGCCTGTGCTGGAGTGCAGTGGCGTGAACACAGCTCACTGCAGCCTTGACCTTGGCTCAAGGGATCCTCCTGCCTCAGCCCCCCAAGTAACTGGGACTATAGGCAGGCACCACCATGCTGGGCTAAGTTTTGTATTTTTTGTGAAGATAAGCCTTCCTAGTCTCTCTCTCTCTTTTTTTCAATCCTTCATGTCATTCATATTTTTGGAGTCTTCAGACAAATTGATTCATAAAATATCTCTCAATTCTAATTTCTGTTTAAAAAAATTATGAGATCACACTCACATTAATATACTTCTATTGTGTCTTTGTTCCTGGAGCCAGGTTATATCTGAGCATGTAAACTACAGAAGTGATACTGTACCTTCTTCAGAACATCGCAAAAGGTGGCATATGATGTCAGTTTGTGCTATTATCTGTGATGTCAAATTTGGTGATCTGATTAAGGTTGTGTCCACCAGACTTCTCAAATGTAAAATTAACCCTTTAATTTTTGTGATTGATAAGTAACTTGTGGGAATTTGTAGGTATCATGTTCCCCAACACTGCATCACCCAATGTTTCTTAGTATCTACTCTCAAGAATCAGTAATTACCACAGTGACTGTGAAATGATTTTCTAATTCTACCACTTCTTCTATACTTACTAGTTGGTATTCTTTTATAAAGAAGAGCTTTCCATCCCCATCCTGAACCTTGCTCTTTTTAGTATCAGGATGAGCTCATGGCCTTTCAGATTTATATCTTTGCCATTTATTTTTAAAAATCAGTAGAGATGGGTTTTCACCATGTTGGCCAGGCTGGTCTTGAATTCCTGACCTCAGGTGATCCACTCACCTCGGCCTCCCGAAGTGCTGGGATTACAGGTGTGAGCCACCGTGCCCAGCCTCATGGCCTTTTAAAAATGGATATACTTGCCCTACATTCTTTATTTTGATGCTCTAATTGTCCCAGAATGGCCAATGGAAGTACCTTTGAGCTAGCCCCTACGTACTTTTGACACGTCATTATTATTTTTTGAGTACTTCATTACTTTCTATACTGTTTTCACCCTATTTCTGAATTCTGCCATTTCTTCAAGGAGCCCTCCTTCCTCTTAAGTAGAATGGTATTTAGAAATCAAGCCCTGGGCACCAGCAGTGTTTTTTCTACTGGGGTGTCACTGCTCCTAGACACTTCAGAGGATAGAGCAAGGAAATATAATTGTTTAAAAACATTATGAGTTCATACTCATATTAATATAGTTCTAATTCCAAACCAATATCATAGGATTCTTTCCACCCTTTCCCCATACCACATACGTAATCCCCTCCCACCGATTCTTTAAGCCTAAAAATTTTAAACATAAGAAAACACAAAATAAAATGCTGGCTACAAGGTAAAATTCATGCTCCTGTTGTGACTATCCATTCTAAACAATTGAGGAAAGTCTAAGGATGCTCATTTCCAATATTTAAAAATCCCAGGCTACAGCATGAGTCATCATTTTCTAGTTTTAGGAACTGGAGGAAGAATATGTTTATATTTACATTCTTGGGAATGCATTCCTACCTTCTAAATTGGAAGTGGATTTCAGAGCTAGAATAAGCTTATGATAGTAACAAGGCATGAAATTACAGAAGTGCAAAGTCCAAGTCATGCTCTTCTGACCAAATGTTGGCCTGCTTGTCCGAAGAGGGTAAGGTTGAGGGGAGAAATTTTCCACACGGAAAAACACTGCCATGGGGCATGCATTAATGGCTGATGGGCAGTTTGGTGAAAACACACACTCTCAGAGGTATTTTTTTTTATTTAAAAGTTGTATTTTTAGGTAGAAAATAAATTGAGCTATTATGTAATGGCTCATAATAGGTTGCTAGCTTTTATTCTCTATGTCTAAAAATACTGAAGATTCTGGGGTGCGAAAGGACCATGGCAGCTTGTAAAATGGTAAAAGGCATTATAAGCCCCAGTTAGTATATGGAAAACATCTTCAGTG
This sequence comes from Aotus nancymaae, assembly GCF_030222135.1. Taxonomy (NCBI): domain Eukaryota; kingdom Metazoa; phylum Chordata; class Mammalia; order Primates; family Aotidae; genus Aotus; species Aotus nancymaae. The sequence goes on from NW_026988465.1 coordinate 276,883, forward strand.
TGAATGAACCCTGGGAGGGAGAAGGCAGATTGGCAGCCTTGTACACTTCTGGTCAAAATGCATATTGCTCTAATTTTTATGGAAGGGAACTTGGCCATGCCCTTTGACCCTGCAATTGCATTTCTAAGAATTTGACCTCAAAGAAATACAGTTGTACACAAAATATTATCTCTGAAGATATCATCATAACATTTGTTATATATAGAACACTGAAATAGAAACTAAGTGCAAGAGTTGGTAAAATAGGGTACTACCATAAAAAAAATACTCGGCTTCTATTAGTCATGTGTCAATGTTATCATTAGGGGAAAAAGGGCAGATCAGGGCACAGTAGATGCAATAGGATCCGAATTTTAACTGAATAAAGATGCAGTGTCAATACGTAGCAGAGGAATGATAATACAGAGATCCACAGCTAAGTAGATAAGATTGCTGCACCAAATATGGGTTTGTGCTTTCCTAATCATATATTTCCTTCTTAATTAAAAAAAAAAAATTGCCAAAATAAATTTCCCAGCCTAGTAGGAAACTCCGGGGCCTTGGAGGCAGCCTCGGCTTCAGTTCAAGCTCTACCAGCTGTGTCTTCCTGAGCCTCAGTGTTTCCTATTTGTTAAGTGAGGACAACGACATTTACCCATGGGGTTGTTTAGGGGTAAAACTTGCAATAAAAACGGTTCATGCATCAGAGAGACTTAATAAATGACAGCCTTTATGGTTATCATTGGTAATATTATTGCTATTGATGTTACCAAATCTCATAAGAAATGAAAGATTATTGGCTGAAAAATTTAGAGCCAAGATTCTAAGGAGGAAAAATATTCCGGAGTAGCTCAGTTTTCTTCATCAACAGTGTAACATCACTTACTGTTATTGTACACCAGGGCCTCAGCAGTTGCAAAATGAAGTCACAGTAACTTAAAATATTTTCTTTTATCAGGACTTATATATTAAATATATATTACATATGTATATATGAAAATACATATTTTTGATAATATAACATACAAATGTTATATAAGTATACATGATATATAATATGTAAGATATATGACAATAAAAGATATATATATCTTTTATTGGAAGATATATATATGGAGAGTACATAAAACCATAAATACTATTTAATAAATAGTTATAAAAGCAATACTCATAAAGCCACCACCAGGTCAAGAATCCCCAAATTCCAAAATCCCATCCTTTGCCCTTCCCAAGCTAACCACTAATCTGAAACTTTTCAATAATTTCCTTGATTTTCCTTGCAGTTGTACCATTTACATGTGCACTCTAAACATATAGCTTTGTTTTGGCAGTTTTCATTTGTATGAATGTATTCACTGTTTGTATTATTTTCTTAGTCTTTCCTCCAATCAAAACTGTCTTTGATCCATCATATTGTTTTATATAGTGTGTACAGATGTCTCTGTAGTTTTCATTACTGTGTAGTATTTTGTTGTATGAATATTATAAAATATATGTCTATTCACTGACGGACATTTGGCTGTTTTCCATTTGGGGCTGCTATGAAGACCAATGTGCAGGCATGAAGTACATACACTTAAATGTATATACAATTTACACTCCCACCTCTAAGAATTCTCCTGTTGCTCTAGAGCTTGAAGAAGATTTAGTTTTTGCTAATCTAGTGGGTACAATAATATATCATTTTTAAATTTAAATTGCATTTCTCTGATTACTAGAGTTGAAGAGTTTCTTTTTTGTTGCTATTTTTAGAGACAGAGTCTCACTCTGTCACCCAGGCTGGAGTGCCATGGCACATAGCTCACTGTAGCCTTGAATTCCTGGGCTCGAGTGATCCTCCCACTTCAGCCTTCCAAGTAGCTAGGACCACAGGTGCACACCACCACGCTAAGCTAATTTTTAAAAAAGTTTTTGTAGAGATGGGGGTCTTGCTTTCTTGCCTAGGTTTGTCTTCAGCATCTGAGTTCAAGTGATCCTCCTGCCTTGGCCTCCCAAACTGCTGGGATTACATAACTGCTGGGATTGCATAAACCACTGGACCAGCCAAGATTTTCTCAAATGCATATTTGGTCACTTGGTCTCTGTTTTTTATGAAGTACATATTTATGTTCTTTACTCACTTTTAATTAAATTTTCTACTTTTTTTTTTCTTTTTGTGGAGAATGGGATCTCGATATATTGCCCAAGCAGGTCTTGAACTCCTGGGCTCAAGCTATCCTCCTGCCTCTGGGTCCCTAAGAGTTGGGATTACAGGTGTGAGCCATAGGGCCCAGCAATTTTCTACTATTTTCTTATCATTATGTAGGACTTACTCTACAACCTACACACTGTGCTTAACAGTAATGTGTGTTTCAGATGCCTTCTCCCTCTCTGTGCGATGTATTTTCACTCTTTCTTGTAGTATCTTCTGATAAATAAATAGATCTTCATTTTCATGTAGTAAGATGTATTCAGTTTTTCCTTTTATGGTTAGTGCATTATTTTTTAAAAAGAAATCTTTCCCTCATCAATGATATTTTTACCATTTAACATGATAGTTGTGCTGGTCTGAGGCAAAAAAAAAAATCATCATGTTAAAAAGATAATTTTCTCTATTTTACTAGATTTTTTTTAAAATCAGGGATTGAAGTAGACTTCTATCAAAAGTCACTTCACATTCCACTTTATAAGATACAGAAAACTGATCTTTCCAATAATTTGACAATACAGTTGGCCCTTCATTTCCACATGTTCTGCACCCACTCATTCAACCAACTGTGGATCAAAAATTTGGGAAAAAATAAGAAACAGCAGTACAGTAACAAAAAATAATACAAATAAAAAAGCAACACAGTATAATAACTATTTATATAGCATTTACATTGTATTAAGTATCACAAATAATCTAGGGATGATTTAAAATATGAGAGTATATGCATAGGTTATAAAAAGCAATACAAGTAAAAAAGCAATACAGTATAACTACTTATATAGCATTTACATTGTATTAGGTATCGTAAGTAATCTAGAGATGATTTAAACTATATGGGAATATGTGCAGAGTTTTATTATAAAGTTTTATTAGAAGTTTTCTTATGAAGGAGACACACAGGGTGAGGGGCAGGAGGGTCTCAGACATAGAGTTTCCATACTCTCTCCTTGCAGAATCCAGGCACACCACCCTCCCAGCACATTAGCATGTTCACAACCAGGAAGCTCCACAGAGCTTCTGTGTCCACAGTTTTTACTGAGGTTTCATTATGTAGGCCTGACTGATTAAATCATTGACCGAGCAATCAAATTCAATTTCTAGCCCCAGAGATTGGTCTGGTCCCAAGTTCCAACCTTAGGGAGCCACTAGGAATTGCTTCATTAGCATTATAAAGGCACTCCTGGCACTGAGGAAATCCCACGGGATTCTGAAGATCTGTGCCAGGAGCTGGGGAGAAAGGCTGAATATACTCCTTTTTATACTACCAGTATCAATGGAAAGTCACTTAAAACTAGTAAGAGTTCACAAAAAAGCCAAGTATGAAAGAAATTAACAAAAAGTCAATGCATTTCTTTTATATCAATAAAGGGCAGTAACAGAGTAAATAAAAGGTTCTACTTACAATAGCAAGAAAATTTAAATGTGTTAGAATAAACAATTAGAAATGTGGCATAGGTTCCAGAAGATGTAGTGGAAAGACAAGAAGAGAAAGGAACATGAGGTTGGGTTAGGGGAGAGTAATCAGAGTAGGAAGAAAAGATGACCATAGGACTAACTTTGAGGATGCTGACTAAAGATGGCAGGGATGTGAGTCATGTGGGATTAACTGGACTCAACTGTCCAGCATACCTTACGTATGAAAATGAGGGTGCAAGATGATGCCTAAAGGTTCGTTAATACTAGGACTCTTATAAAATACCTGCTCGTAGGCACTGCAGCCAAGCTGACTCTACTTGTGGTTACTGACAGAAGGTCTATCGAGTCACCACTGAATCTATCCCCCCGATTCTGGTTCTGGGGAAGGAAGACAGAGAAGATGGTTACACACTTAAAAGTAAACCACTGAGGCCACCTGCAGACAATTCAACAGTGAGGTATTAAAGGAGAAAATGGAAGCCTGGGTTTCTGCTTTACATTGATGTCATCTCCTGAGAGCTTATAATATATGAGTTTAAATTTATTTGTATTTATGGTGATCTGAAAAGAAAGTTTAAACACGGTTGGCAAAGCAATAGAAGAGGGGTGATTTTTGGAAGTATGTTTTTTCATTTATTTTTCTACCATCGCCACCTAGTGGAGAAAACCCTGAACTTCAGACAGAGTGGGCTAGGGTTCAGGGAAAAAAGCATACAGGACCTATTGGGTGCCAGGCACTATACTACTTTCACATTGACAAGTTCATTTAATCCTCACAACAGACTGTGGGGTAGGCATTCTTATTCCTCCTTTACATTTGGAAACTGAGTCTGAGAATTTACGTAGTTTTTCTCAAGGTCACACTATGGACAACTCAAAACCCGGGTTCTTGAACTCAAGGTCTAGTACCATTTTCACCTTATAGTTCATCCAAATAGCTCAACTTCATCCATACGTGTGGCCATGGGAGTAAAATACACACACACACACACACACATATGTACATACACACAGAATCTTTGCTTTGTATTTCTTATATATATAACATAGATTAGTAAAGCACAAATATAAAAAGGAAATGGGATTATACTATATATATGTTCTATATCTCTTTTTATTCCCATAGTATATAATAAATAGTTTCCCATAACAATACTTTTGAAAACACGTATTAGGTAACAATAAAGTTGGACATAGAATTACATCTGTATGTAAGTATACTGTCTAATCTTGAAATACACCTTAAAAGACTAGGAAAAGGTGCTAAAACACTAACAATGATTATAAGTAAATTTTCTATAGCACGTATTTTTTTAAAAAAAGAAATTTTAGGCCTTACATTTATTAAAAGAAGAGATTCGGCTGGACGCGGTGGCTCACGCCTGTAATCCCAGCACTTTGGGAAGCCAAGGCGGGCGGATCACGAGGTGAAAAGATCAAGACCATCCAGGCCAACATGGTGAAACCCCGTCTATACTAAAAAAAATAAAATAAAATAAATTAGCTGGACATGGTGGCGCGGGCCTACAGTTCCAGCTACTTGGGAGGCTGAGGCAGCAGAATTGCTTGAACCCGGGAGGCGGATGTTGCAGTGAGCCGAGATCTCACCACTGCACTCCAGCCTGGTGCCTGGTGATAGAGTGAGACTCTGTCTCAAAAAAAAAAAAAAAAGAGATTCAAGAAACTTCACAGTTGTCTAGTTTGTTGTCAATATTTTAAAATTTTTTTGGATGGGTTAAGAGTGATCATGTGTCCATATATTTCTATAAATGTTTAAAATCAGTGTAGTGTATTTCCAAATTTAGTAACACTTTTGAAAACCTGTTTTGAGGTCGGCCCTAGAACCTCTTTTTCCAAGAAGTACTTGCTTCTGTGATGTTCCTGTGATGGTCCTTCTGAGGGACAAATAAAAATAAAAGCTCAGGTGGGCATGGTGGCTCACGCCTGTAATCCCAGCACTTTAGGAGGCTGAGGCAGGTGGATCACCTAAGGTTGGGAGTTCAAGACCAGCCTGACAAACCTGGAGAAACCCTGCCTCTAAAAAAAAAAAAAGAAATTAGCTGGGCTGGTCGCGCATGCCTGTAATCTCAGCTACTCGGGAGGCTGAGGCAGGAGAATCACTTGAACCCAAGAGGCAGAGGTTGCGGTGAGCCGAGATCACATCGTTGCTCTCCAGCCTGGGCAACAAAAGTGAAACTCCGTATCAATCAATCAATCAATCAATCAATTAAGCTTACGATCCTCTATCTTTTGCACGATTTCAAATTATACGATGATTAACGAAATAAAATTTCTTAACTCATGTTTCTCTAGCTTTTCTATTAATCTTATTTTTGAGCCTAACTTTTTTAGTTAGAAAAACTCTTAACCATCAAGCCAGGTGTCGTGGCTCAGCCTGTAATCCCGATGACTACAAAGGCTGAGATGGGAGGGTCCCTGGCGCCCAGGAGTTCGAGGCTTCGGCATTCCAGCCTGGGCGACAGAACCAGTGACATCCTCAAGCTGCTCTTGTGCAGATTAAATAAAAATTCAACTTCCGCCAAATTTCAGAAAAGTCTTCATTCTCCCTCAATTCACTTACCTCCTCTGGTTACCAAAAATGCATGTTTAAGATACATGTTTTAAAACGAAATACTTACAGAAAAGGAGAAAATAAAATCACAGAACATGGTAATTCATTCAAAGATGCAGAATGCCACACTTGTTTTAATCTGATAGTCTATATCTATCCCTGCCTACGACGTAACTGCACACGGGCACCTCCCATCATTTGGTTGCTAAGGTAACAGAAGGCTCGTGTTTCCGATTTGCCACTATCACACAGCGGCCCGCGAGAAGCGTCTCTAGGCTCGAAGCGCGCTGTAGGTGAACCGCCCTTGACTAAAAAGGCCAACAATTCTAAAAGGGGGCGAGGGACTTTTATTTGCATTTCTCTGACCGCCACTGAGGTGAGCATTTCTTTCACCTGCGTACTTGTTTGTATTTTTCTGCTGTTCAGGTCCGTTGTCCAGTTTTCTACTGGAGACTTTTAGGGGTGTTCTCCATTTTCCTTCAGTTATAAACGACCTGCTGAGGCCTCCTCCTGCTCCTCCCATTTATCAGCCAGGCGCAGAGGACCGGGAAAGCGACGCTCGCCGCTGCAAGCACGGCAGGCAGTCCACCGCTCCGCCCCGCCATCGCGCGCCTCGCAGGCTCGAGTGGGGCGCTGCCTCCTCCACCTCGCAATATCGCGCACGCGCACCACGCTTGCCCCACGACCCCTCACAAATGCTGCGCTCATAGCCGGAAATGGACGCACGGCGGCTGGGGCGAACGGCCGCGGACTACAATTCCCCAAGTGCAGTGCGAGGTATTGTCGGCGGAGATTGGGACAAATGGCCACAGACTACACTTCCCGACACGCCGCGCGGAGAGGTGCGGCCGCCGGGGCAAACAGCAGCGAACTGCACTTCCCGACACGCCGCGCGAGGCGCTACCAGCGGCCGGTCGAGGGCGGGCAGACGCGGGAGCTGCGGACGTGAGGCATGAGCTGCGCCCTCCCCCGACCCGCGCGCGTCCTGCCGGCACCCCGAGCAAGGGTCGCGCGGCGCGGGGCCTAGTGGAGGGCATCAGAGGCCTCAGCGTGCGCACGGGCTGCTGCGGCCGCGCCGGGCGCCGGGGAGAGCGGCGGCCGCCATGGAGGTGAGCGGGCCGGAAGACGACCCCTTCCTCTCGCAACTGCACCAGGTGCAGTGCCCCGTGTGCCAGCAGATGATGCCCGCCGCGCACATCAACTCGCACCTGGACCGCTGTCTGCTGCTCCACCCCGCGGGACACGCGGAGCCCGCGGCCGGGTCGCACCGCGCCGGCGAGAGGGCCAAGGGGTCCTCGCCACCCGGCGCCAAGAGGCGGCGGCTGTCGGAGAGCTCGGCGCTGAAGCAGCCGGCCACCCCGACGGCAGCCGAGAGCAGCGAGGGCGAGGGCGAGGAGGGCGACGACGGCGGCGAGACCGAGAGCCGTGAGAGCTACGACGCGCCGCCCACGCCCAGCGGCGCCCGCCTCATCCCCGACTTCCCGGTGCCCCGCTCCAGCAGCCCCGGGAGGAAGGGGTCTGGGAAGAGGCCGGCGGCCGCGGCTGCGGCGGGGAGCGCGTCTCCGCACAGCTGGGACGACGCGGAGGCGCAGGAGGAGGAGGAGGCGGTGGGCGAAGGCGATGGCGATGGGGACGTGGACGCGGACGGCGAGGACGACCCGGGGCACTGGGACGCGGACGCTGCCGACGCCGCTGCCACCACCGCCTTCGGGGCCACCGGCGGGGGCCGCCCGCACCCCCGGGCAATGGCGGCCGAGGAAATCCGACAGATGCTAGAGGGCAAGCCGCTGGCCGACAAGATGCGTCCTGACACGCTGCAGGACTACTTCGGGCAGAGCAGGGCTGTGGGCCAGGAGACCCTGCTGCGCTCGCTCTTGGAGACCAACGAAATCCCCTCGCTCATCCTGTGGGGGCCGCCGGGCTGCGGCAAGGTGAGTGCCGCCTTGGCCGCCGGGCTTCCTTAGTTTTCTTGGCTGTGAATGCCGCTGGCGGTCCCATAGCCGGGTTTGCTGCCCGCAAAGAAGCCGCCTGGCTCGCCTGGATAGGAGGGCCCAGGAGTGCAGACGCAGCCTATGTAGCTGGGCCAGTGCCTGGTCCACAGGTGGAGTCTGTGATGGGTGTGAAAACGGCACACACTCCTCTCCCCAGATTCGTAAGACAGGCCTGCCGAGTTTTAAAAAGGACGTTGTCTGTGAATCCACAGTTTTACAAGATGTGGACTCTTAGATTTGATCTGCATTTATCTTCCATCAGCCTCCCTGCCCCTTCCCCAGACTTTGATTTAGTAACTGAATTCACCAGAAATCAGCAAGTTTAAATTGTAAAGAAACATTTGTGTATTCCATTTGTACATAATAGTGTTTCAGCTTTGAAAAAAAAATCGAATTCTGTTGTGCTTCCTTCCCTTTCTACTAGTTGTTGGTTTAACAGACTGATATTTATTTATTCTTGAGAATATGTTTATTTAACATTCTTATATTCTTGAGAATATATTTATTTTACTAAATATATTCATACATTTACAAAACTAACATAAAAACTTTTTCATCTGCAAGTTATTTTCGTCCAATATTTTCATAACTTTTCTCATGATGTCTTGTACTCTAGAGAAGAAACATCTGTGCATTTTGGTGTCCATTTCTATGTCCCTTTGTGAGGCGTTAGCACAAGTCCAGACGAGGGCGGTTAGGATACTGTGGGTCTAGAAAGCATGTCAGTGTAAGAACACTTGAGAAAAAATGGAGGCGGTGAGCCAGAAAACAGAAAGCCAAGAAGTGCTTAAATACAGGATGCTTTTGTATCCATAATAAGGGAGAAGAACCAGCATCAGGGAGTGAAAGGGAGAATTCAGCATCAAACTGTAAAGAGTTCTTGTAGCTCTGAGATTCAGACTCTTTTGCACACAAAGCTTTTATGATTTTTCTATTTTTCTTTCCAGCTTCATCTCCCACGCTTAACCACACCCCCTTTAACTCCAGTTCCTGGAATGCATCTTGCCCTTTTTGTGCCGCCTTGTTTGCCCTCATGTCTTCCCTTTGGCCAGGAATAAACTGGAGCTATCCCAAATAACATTTTATGATGATGGTGGTCAAATTGTTGAGGTCTGTCCCCATGGATTTAGGTGTTACCCCATTTAGGGGATTGAGCAATAGCATTCTTAGTAATTGTGAAGTCTTTACATAAGATCATGAGAATGGATAATCAGTTGTTAGTAGCCCCAGTCAGCAAGGTCCTTAGGGAAGTGAGTGGGTGAGCTCATCCCACCTACCAGATGCCAGGCAAGAGATTTGAGTGGTCCAGGCTGCTCGGTGAGATGGGTGTTGGTCAGTTGCAGACCTAGGCATCTGTGACATGGGAGCCTGATTCCAAAAGGCAGGCAGGCAGGCAGGCTGGGATTTGTTAAAGCAGCAGCCACAGAATGGTGCTCTACAACTTTGAGAAAACAAAGTGCCACCATTCCATTCCACTCATTAAACAGTCTTCACTTTTTCTTCATTCTCATTCTTTAGTACTAACAATAACAACATTCATATTCATAACAGCATATACATATTTGTGGAGCACCCATGAAGTACTAGGTACTGAGCCAGTGCCTTACTTGGGTCTCCTTGGTTTTCTAGTAATTGCTAATGTGACCACAGTGCTGTTGTTCATCTCCTACCAGAGTGAACACACAGAAGTGGCCTGCAGTCATCTCAAATGCTAGGTCATTGTCATTGGTCTCAAGGCAAAGTCTCCACTCTCCTTTTCTCAGCTGTGCTGAGCTTCCAGTTTGAGCTGTGGTTCTGTGATGAGTTCTGCACTTAGATCCTTCAGCAGCAGTGCTGTCTTGGCTGGAGGCGGGAGAATTTTCTCTTTGGTGAGAGGTCACAGCTGTCACTCTGCTAAATCAAGACAACCGCTCTTTACTGGGATTCTAAAGATCTTAAAGAGTCCCACAGAAAGGAATCAAAGATGATTAGGGACGGAGGAGAAAAGGTCAGGATTAGCCTGAGGTTTAGCTGCTTTCCTGTTTTATTTATAATGTTGGTTTTTTGGTTTTTTTGTTTAGAAATGTACTGTGGTATTTTAGATTGCATCTGTGCTGCTAAGCATTCTTCAGAGTTCAAGTTGCTTGGGAAATGGTGATGCTGCTTGTAGTAGTTCCCATGGGTGCTGGTCTCTCTGTGTCTTATCAGCTTTTCAAACTGTATGTGTGTCATCTTTTCTAGACCACTCTGGCTCACATCATAGCCAACAACAGCAAGAAACATAGCATAAGGTTTGTGACATTATCTGCAACAAATGCCAAGACAAATGATGTGCGAGATGTCATAAAACAAGCTCAAAATGAAAAGAGCTTTTTCAAAAGGAAAACCATCCTTTTTATTGATGAGATTCATCGGTTCAATAAATCTCAGCAGGTATATTAACTTCCTTCTACCTTTTGGTCATTGTGAACATCAAACAATATGAAGTATGTGATCTCACCTTGGAAAGAACAATGCACTATACAAATCCTAGAGACTTGTTATTATGAGCTTTGTTTATAAAGAAGCATAGGCTTGTCAACCCATCTCCTTCAAGCCTATTAGTGTTTTTTGGGAACAAGAAAATGTTTTCTCTATCTGATAAATGAAGTGGTTGGTATATCCCTGAGCTGTACATATCAGAAAAGCAGCTTTGAATCAAATTTTCAAGTTTTAGAAATTTTTAATCTAAATACTAGGAGTCATTGTGAACAGTAAAATAATGATTTTAAGATCATTATTTTAATGTGTTTTTTAATTTCTTTAATGGTATTTTTATTTTCAAAATTAAAGAATCTATTTTCTGTAACTCCAGTCTCCCTTCAAGGTGAATGTTGCAAGAGCTAATGGTTACTGTTTATTTAAATGGCTTTCTGAATAAAAGGACACAATTATTTTTATAAACAAAGCCACTTTGGGATTTTAAAAAATAAACATTAAAATTTTATCAGGCTAACATCTGAGAGCTATACTCTAAATTAAAAAAATTAAATTTTTAGGCATACTTATTAATTATTTTGTTGCAACTTTTTAGTCACACACAGAATATTTCACAAAATTCTACTAAGCCTTCTTTGAAACTTTTTGAATAAACAGACCTTTTTAAGTTCTGACTGGATGTTAGCATTCTAGGTTTCATATTGGACCATTGACTCATGTTAGTATTTTTTCCTTATAAAACAGCATAATCACCAATTTTGTTAGGAATAATAATATGATTGAGTACTTGCAGTGGAAGAAGATTTTGGAAGTGTTAATTAATGTTTTTGTGTATTCTTTCTCTTCTGTAAATAAATAGCTGTTAACATATAAGCTCTGTGCCAGTTCAGCCTTGGGTAGATGTTTTTCTGAGTAAAGAAATCATTTTGGTCGAAACTAAGTTAGAATTCTACTTAAAGCTATTAGTCTACCAGCAAGAGATCAGGCTTAGACAGTCATTCCAGAAGATGTGTTTTAGACTTAAGAGTTGTACTCCCCCAATATTGCATCCACATTCAATGACTATAAGGCTGCTGCTATTCCTGAACTCTAAAGGTAAAAATGAGGAAAAGGAAGGAATGGATAGCCAACTTACATAGGATTCTGCAGGTGGCTGTTGACTGGAATCACTTTTTTCTGTTTTCCTCCCATGTTTAGGACACTTTCCTTCCTCACGTGGAATGTGGGACGATCACTCTGATTGGGGCAACCACTGAAAACCCTTCCTTCCAGGTCAATGCTGCTCTTCTGAGCCGCTGTCGAGTGATTGTTCTTGAGAAGCTTCCAGTAGAAGCAATGGTGACTATTTTAATGCGAGCGATCAACTCCCTGGGAATCCACGTCCTAGACTCTAGCCGTCCCACTGACCCTCTGAGCCACAGCAGCAACAGCAGCTCAGAGTAAGTTGACAGTGTGCAGCGTCCTGGGGGCACACACCTCCCAGCGAGTCTCCTGGCAGGGGGCCAGAAGGGGCTGGGCATCAATGAGGAGAGGGTGGGGACAGAGGGGACAGAGAAGAAATGTTGATCTGCCAATAATGAAAATAAAAGAAGAGGGAAGTGTTTGATTATCTACAAAGGTATCCTGGCAAACTTTATAATTTTCTAGCCTCTAATGTGTGTTTATAGTTGTTCAAGCTTTAATTTAGCTTTGTTGTTTTAGTTCTCGAGTGTTCGCTTTTGTGCTTAGGGTTCTATGGGAAGTCTTAGTGATTATATGAAAGGCTTTATGTCCCTCATTGATGATTTGAAAGGCTTTATGTCCCTAACTGAATAGAACAAAAAAATAGATACTTCCTAGACTTACAACTCTTTTGAGCATTGTACTCCCATTTCAGTTTCTTTTTAACCTGCAGTTTAGCATTTTGTTAAAAAATATCAAGTAAAAATTAATGTACTTGCAGTGGAAGTACTTGTAACCTTAAAATTATGTAATCCTTTTTTGCATACTTGAAACTCAACTTCATGAAAGTAAAGGAATGGCAACTGGAAATGACATTAGAGGTTGTCCCTATTCTTTTGGTGACCTGTTTCTGCATCATGAGTACCACATTGCTCATTAATATACCAAGTATATATCATAGATATTCAATTTGATTTCTTGGTCAGAGGTTTTCCTTTTCTTTGTATTACAACATATTCTTCAGATGGTATTTGTCCATGTGTTGGCTGAAATACTGCCATGGAACATAATCTGGTCTGATGAGAGGCTGTTGCCCACCTCCTCCTGCTGTGGATTCTGCAGCTGCTCGTGCCTGCCCTGAGGCCAAGTTCTGGAGCCACTTTTCTGTGAGGATTAAAGTACAAGGCATAGTTTTAGGCTCAGGGTTTAGGTTTCAGCAACTCTCCCTATGTGTCTGGCCGCATTTGCTCCTGTCTGAGATGGAGGAAGAATTCTGCCGTGTATAATGAAAGCCTTGAAACATTTGGCCCATGGACCGCTGGGTAGGTTAGAGTGGCCTCATTTTGGAATACCGTTGTGATGGGAATAGCCATTAGGACTGCGACCACAAGTGAAGTGTAGAACCTATTGGTATCAGCCATATGGACTCATACTCAGAAGCCCTTGTGTGGTGGGCATTTGTCAGGGCCTAAGGGGGCCTGCCAGCTCCTCCTATCTAGTATAGGTTCAGTATCCCAAATCTAAAATCCAAAATGCTCCAAAATCTAAAGCTTTTTAAGCACCTTCATGATGCTCAAAGGAAATGCTTATTGGAGCACTTCAGATTTCTGGATTTTGGGTTGCTCATTTGGTAAGTATATAATGCAAATACTCTAAAATAAAAAAAAATATGAAATTCAGACCCTTCTGGTCCCAGGTACTTCAGATGTGAGATTCTCAACCTGTGTAGCTTTCCTGTAACAGAATTCTCATTACAGCCTCATGTAAACCACATGTTAAAGACAAGTTGAAAGCAAACGGAGGGAAATCCTAACACGTTTCTGTGTGTTCTTTTTCCTGTGTACTAATTATCATAATGTATCTGCAACTTAATATCTTGCATGTGTATTTTTCTAGGGTGATTATTACTGATTTCATGTCATCAGTTCATGAAATAGAACATGAAATCAATAATTAATATTGATGACATGAAATCAATAATAATCGTTACTCAGATATCCTCAGATTTTCCGCTTCTCCCCAGTCACTGCCATGCCAGAATTTAAATGAAATGAGGAAGGCAGCAGCCAAGGAGCTCATCCTTGTGAGAAGAATTTCTGTATTTTATTATGAAAAATTCTCAGGCGATTTGCAGGCACATTAAAGTTTGAGAAGATCAAGTGAAAGAATTAAGACTTAGTTATTGAAACTGATAGAAAAATGAGCTAGAGATTCTTAATCTGCTGAAATTGCCTTTCAGAGAAAACCTCCCATACCCAGTAAATGGTTTACTATTTCCACTACCACTTGCTTAGAATTGATCCCAAGTATGACTTTCTTTCATTCACGTATTTGCTGTCTTGTGTTCCCCTCTCCTGGGAAGACTGGGAGGACAGGAACTCGTCCTTGTTCATATCCCCAGCACAGTGCCTGGCATGCATAATGTGCTGGGTGAATGGTTTGTAAATGAATAAATCCTAACTTTCGATGTGAGAAAAGTAGTTTAATTTTTTTTCTCGTATTATCCAGCATAAGGGATAATTACCCAGGTATCAAGAGCCTTTTTCTTTAATACTATTGCCCTTTTCATCAGCAGCAAGCAGAGTAAAGTGAAAGAATATTTAGCTTAAATCCATTAATTGGTCTACTTGTTAGCAATTCTAGCAAGAAGTTAAGTTCGGAGATATCATAGCCCACAGAAAGAACTTTTACATAACAAGTGACTTCCAAATAGAAGTACCTGCCACCCCAGTTGTCATGGATAATTAAGAGTGGATTGTGATATCTTCCAGTTGTTTTTAAGTAAAATTTTACTTTCCAATCCCTGTTGACGGCTATATATACATCCTTGTGCATATAAATCAGATTTGGTGACAATAATCTAGCTGAAAGAAAAGACGTTTAATCCCAAATACTTACTTTCTCTCTCCGGGAAGCTATTGGTGTGCATTTGTATTCTTGTGTCACGTTTTGGTGCCCTAGATAGCAACTAGAACATTTACAGAGAAGTCCCCAGGCTGTTGAACTGCACGTGAGAGGAGGTGAGCAGGGCACTGGATTTGGAAACTAATCAAGCTGCCGCTTAGCTGTTCTTGATTATACTTGAGGAATTATGAGTTCTCATGCAGTATACTCATGTGAGTGATACACTCCCGTTAGAGCAAAATAAGTGTTCTTTTAAAAAAAGTCTCTCCTATAGTTATTATTCAGTCGAAATTGAAGGTCTTGCATATGCTAGGCATTGGCTGAGGGTTGAAAAGCTTGTTCCTTTGCCTTTAAAGGGAGTGCAGTATGATGTAGGCTAGAGGAGCAGGTCTGCTTCCAGTGCCATGATTATATGCCAAGTGCGGTGGGTATAAAGAAGCGTTCAGAATATGCGAAATACAGTATTCACCTCCTAGATGAGGGGTGCAGAGTTGTTTTGAAGGATAAGCAGAATTTGCTGAGTGAAATAGAAAGCTCATTGTGCCATAGTTGCTTTGGTTTGTATGGCTAAGCAACAGTGTTCACATATTTTGCTCTCTAAAAATATTTGGGTCACATGATATAAACAGTGAAGCATGCTATCTGCTCTACTTTAATTTTGGAGGGCAGGAAAAAATGTCCATGGTCTGTGATACACGACGAATGAGCTTGTGCTGCTGAAAATGAAAAAGTAAACTAGTATTTCATCATCCTGCACTACTTGCTGCTTTGAAGGAGTGTGGATTCCTAGGTCATAGACTATATACATATTCAAAAACGCTCCTAAAGAATCAATTCTTTGTGAACCAGATAGAGTATACAAGTCTTTGGAGATCAAGAGAGTGAAATGAGAAGTTATAACTGCCCTCTGCCTCACTAGGCCAAGTTCCAAGAGTTGACTGGAAGACTGAAAGTGGGGTCTGTCCCTGGGTAAGGTGCTGTGGCATAACTGGGTTTGGGACTTTTCTCTAATCATCTGGAGAGGAGAGCCCCTGACAGCCTGGCCCCCAAATAAGGTGGCTATGCACTCTTTTTCCTTTTTATAAAAGTTTAAATATTTGTTTAAAATAATCTTTTCTGCCATTGGATAGAAAAAAAGGTAGTAGAACTTCAGAATACAAGGTCCTGGTCAGAATAAATTGTTGGTATAGGGTAGATCTCAATACTTTTAACTGAAAATTTTTTTAAGTACATTAATATAGTAAATTAACATAGCTGTTTTAATATAACGGTCCAAAATAATGCCATAAAAGCACCAGCAGCCAGAACCACAGGTCTCATCGGCCTTGGATGCATTTCTTGTGGCTGCTGTAACAATCAAAGTGGGTGGCTTAGAACACAGAAGTTTATCCTCACAGTTCTAGAAGCCAGAAGACCAGAATCCAAGAAGCAGCCGGGCCATGTTCTCTTCCAGCGTCTGATGGCTCTTGGCATTCCTTGGCTTGTGGCCATGTCACTCAAGTCTGCATCCATCTTCACATGGTGGCCGCCTTCTCTGTGTCCCTATGTCTTCTCTTTTTCTGTGTTTTATAAGGACATTTGCCATTGGATTTAAGGTGCACCCTAAATCCAGGGTGATTTCATCTGGAGACCCTTAGTTACATCTGCAAAGACCTTATTTTCAAATAAAGTCACATTCACAGGTTCCAGAGATTAGGACTTACATCTTTTGGGGTCACTGTTCAACCCACTACAGACCTCTACCAAGTATAATGTAATTTGGAAAGACATGTGCCTCTGTGGGATTAAACAGAAAGATACCATCATCTGAAATGTACCTTCTCTCTTTGTGGAGAGTGTAAGTTTTGTTTTGCTTTGCTTTCACTCTGGTGTTAGGGATCCAGCAGCGTCTGGGGCTCTCCCTTGAATATGTGCAGTTCTGGAGAGTATGCTGTTGCAGTCTGATGAGGGTGATTCTCCTTACTGTTGATCCTGATAGCAGCATTTGTTAAGTCTCATGACATGGCAGGCACTGCTCCAAGCATTCCACATGTCTTATTCAATCCTCAGTACAGCTCTGCAAAGTAGGTATCATTACCTCCTATTTACTAGATGAAGAAACTGAGGCACAGACAGATTAACTAACATGCCCAAGACCAACTAGCTTCAGTGTGATGGAGCCAGTGTTTAAGACATGTCTCTGTGTACTCAGCGACTTCAGGTGGAGGTGCCAAGTTTAGAGAGGTGGAACCCACCGCTCAGTTTTTCCATTGTGACTGTTCTCTCTTGGCACTTTGTGTAAGAGCAACTCTGTATCCATTTTTAATGGATTAGGAACAAAGTAGTTCCATCTGTAAAGTAGCAGGAGAGCCTTTTTTTTTTTTTTTTGAGACAGAGTCTCCGCTTGCCAGACTGGAGTACAGTGGCGCGATCTCAGCTCACTGCACCCTCCACCTCCCAGATTCAAGCAGTTCTGCCTCAGCCTCCCACATAGCTGCGACTACAGGCGCTCGCCACCACGCCCAGCTAATTTTTGTATTTTTAGTGGAGATGGGGTTTCATCATGTTGCCAAGGATGGTCTCAATCTCTTGACCTCATGATCTGCCCACCTCAGCCTCCCAAAGTGTTGGGATTATAGGCGTGAGCCACTGCGCCCAGCCCAGGAGAGCCTTTTAACCAGATCTGTACATCACTCTTCCCTGGGATACATTTTAGAAACATACCTTGCCCAGGGTCTGTGTCTGGAGATTTGAGGTCAGTCTGTGGTAAGGTGCATGTGGCTGTATTTGTGTCTAACTTGATGCATGTACCTAGTTGAAAACCACTGCACAGCAGTTATCACCCTGACTGTGAAATGTTCCTTTTCCTTAGTGAAAGCGATTTGTGGGGTTTGGTTTGTAATTTAGAGAGGGAGTGTTTAATCAAGCCGTGTATATTCTTTCGTTCTGCCATGAAATAACAGATACATTTTTACTTACTACACTCTTCCACTTATAAATCCAGCTATCTAATTATTCTCCAAATCCCAGTATTATCCAATGTATAGAAGGCTTCAGGATTTAGGTACCCAGAAGAAGAAAGAAGACAGCTTCCTGTATTCTTCTATTAAGATTAAAGCTCTTCTCTTCAGTTGGAGAAGCTAAGCTTTCTAAGTCTGTGTTTATCTCTAGATCTTGTTAACTAGAAATATGATTTTTCCAGTGCATTATTTGAACCAGTTTTCCCTTGTTACTGAATAGTGTTTTATTATAACAACATAATTTACTTCCTATTGTTTATTTCGATGTTGGATGCCATGACATTTTGGGCAGTCTGTCTCCAGAATACATCTCACGTCATTTAATTGTATTCTAACTTTGGAAGGTTATTTTTAAATGTAAAACATTTTATAAATATATGCTTAAATTTAAAAATAATTGTAAATTCTCTATACTGGGAATACTCTTTCAAAAGAGTTTGTGTAGCAGTTACTGTTTGCTGAGGGATTTTGCCAATATCAATACAGCTATCCTTTCGTCACTCTTGACATGAATTCTCTCATGAGCTCCCCATTCGAAGATCTCAAAGTATTTTAGTGTATCTTACTTTATTCTTCAGGACTTAGTAAATAGGGGTTCAAGATATATTGGGTGTTAAGTGGAATCTTTCCCTAAAAGGCTCAGTGTTCTTCACGGTAAATTTCCATTTTGTAATTTTCTTTTTCTTTTTTGAGATAGAGTCTTGCTCTGTTGCCCAGGCTGGAGTGCAGTGGCACGATCTCGACTGACTGCAACCTCCACCTCTCAGGTTCAAGCGATTCTCCTGTCTCAATCTCCCGCGTAGCTGGGATTACAGGCACGTGCCACCACACCTGGCTAATTTTTTTTTTTGTATTTTTAGTAGACATGGGGTTTCATCATGTTGGTCAGGGTGGTCTCTATCTTCTGACCTCGTGATCCACCTGCCTCCGCCTCCCAAAGTGCTGGGATTACAGGTGTGAGCCACTGTGCCCGGCCCATTTTATAATTTTCTTGTGTGACCGTTGTGAGTGGTGTCAGCAGCTCCTGTATTACTTGGACAGAGTGTTGCTGACAGATTGATTTGGACCTTGAAATACTTTCTTCTTTTGGACGGGGTGAAATTTAAAATGTGGATTATATCCAAGGGGAAGTGGAGTGGTGGGAGTGGTGGGAGCACAGGTGGCTTTTGTTGTGGCAGCACCTCCATTCCTCATGACCCCAAACCAGAAGAGTACAACTATTTGTACTTTGGTCAGGTGTTTAAAAGCCAAAGGAAGACCTTATTTTCCAGCCACATAAAATACATCATCATTGCTAAAGACTTATTCACAGCATGCTGTTCATGAATCTGTAACTGCTAGTTGGCTTCTCTTCCAATTAATAAGGCCTGCCTTCCTGACTGTATATGAGGACTAATAGAAGTGGGACAGTATACTAATAAATGCCGTGGTATATAAGGCTACCCATCTTGTCACTGTCCCCACTGTACCCATCTTGTCCTGCCCCTGAATGCATACAAAGGACAAATACATGGAAAAGGGATGCATACCAAAATACTAACGTCAAGGTAGTCTAGCGCAAGGTGAATTTTCTCCCTTTGTCTATTTTTAAAATTTAATGTACATTTTTTAAAAGTAAATATTCACAGGTCTGAGTAACTTGTTTTTCAAACAACTACTTAATGGTAAAGCATGTAAAACTATACAAAGTATGGTCCCAATTTTTGTTTAAAAAGTTAGGCGTAAGGTTGATGTTTGCATAAAAGAAATTCTCGACACGGTAGCTGTTATCTCTGGGTGCCGAAAATATGGATTCCTTTTGTTTTCTCTACACTTTCCGTATAATTTATAAAAAGTAAAGGTTTCACTCTGAGATTATGATGAAACTGAAGTTAGTCCCTTTATTGTGCAAATATTGGATGCCTCTCATCTACCAGGTCTGGGAATACAAAAAAAGAATAAAATATTCCTGTCCTTGAGGTGCTCAACATGTAGTAGAGATGGAGAGATGATGAACGTAACGTAAGCAACATGGTGCAGGAGATAGGCTGGTTCGGTCCGTTAGGATCCACTGGGGCTCCTGCTTTTACTCCTTTTTCTTCCCTCAATTGTCCTACAGACCTTTTGTTGCTCAGCAGCCTTCCAAGGAGATAGAAGCCATTGCTTTTATTATTTCCGAGGTGGAAGTGAGATGCCCAGGCAGTTTCTATTCTCCCTTCCTGTCCCCTCACACAGGTCGAGCCCGGTAAGGGGCTAAGAGCATGCCCTTCTCTCCCAGGGATGTCGCACACTGCCACACCCCTCTGATGCTGGTCCCTCCCATACATTTTCTTTAGTATATGTCCCATACATTTTCTTTAGTATATGTTCTGTCTATCATTATCTTCCAAATCATCTTCCAGAAAACTTGCCAACCAATTTCTAGTTAAGAAGTGATCCACAGACTTTATAGAGTGCCAGTGACGTGGCCTTGGTGTGTGTTTTGTGTGTGTGTTCTGGTGAGGTCTACTGAGAGAATGCTGCCATCAGGAGAGAGGAAGATGGGTCTCCAGGCTGCACCGGTGGCTCTGGGGCCCCAGTGGTTGGCATGAGTGAGGAGAGAGTCATTTGTTGTAAAGCTGGGGCTGGTCAGGTGTCTTAGGTGTGGTGAGAGACCCACAAGGAATAACTGGAAATCAACACTTTGGTAAATATAGGGATGAGATGAGGCATCTTGAAGACATTAGGAACAAATCTTTCCATGAATGAAATGCCGATTGGTGTTACTCGGGTTCCTCAGTGAGCAGAGTAGTGTCGGTGAATGGGTGTGTGGTGGGGAGTTCTGCATTGATGCAGCAGGCAAGCTTGGTCCCCTTTGGAAACTGCCACCCCCTTCCTGGCCCAGCCTCGTTGGTGCTTGTACATTATTTTCCAGGTAGCTGATTCGGACAGTCCTAATGGGCTTTTTATTTACTGTTCAGCTTATAAGCTGAACGTTGATAATGACATAAGAGAACTGTAACTGAAAAATTATTTTTTTGCTTCACAAATGTGCAACTAGCAGCCCAGCCAGGAATAATATAAGACCCCACTAAGTCATGAAATATGTTAGATATCTTGTTTAACTTGACTAGGAATAGAAAATTTTACTGACTCAGTCTTCTGATTGTAGTTAGGTCTTATTTATGAGGGTCCAAATTTAGAAATGTGACTGTTAGTTTTAGTCCTGATGTTCAGAGAGGTTAGATGGCTTACGCAGGGTCTCATGGCTATGTACCAGCAGTCTTCTGGTCGCTTCCCAGCTAATGACTTCTCTGCTTACCTGTGCGGATTTTGCATGATTCATGCCCACTATGAGATGACCTATTGCAACCTCCAAAATGCCCCAGGCCAAATTCCTGAGACCTTCTAGGACCTGCTGTGCTCAGAGTAACTAGGGACCCAGTTTGTTGTTTTAAAGCAAAGAAATTGAACTGCATGATCTGGAGCCTTTCAGAGCTAGTATTCAGATGTGATGCTGTCTCTCCCTTGTGTGGAAAGTAGTCTAAGCTTATGCCTGTCTCAGCAGGATGTAGGCTGCATTTGGAACATGTTTTCCATACACGGTAATGAGGTGCTAGCATTTCTAATAAAGTTTTCACTGTTCTGTAGGGTAGAACCAGAGAGACCACCTGTCAACAGTAACTTTCCAGGCCATTCAGTGTCTGTTTCACACAAGCTTAGATGTGTGAACCTGTACAGTGAGAAACCCTCGACACTCATAAGATACAGGGCGATAACCTGCTGACTTAGGAGACCCAGTCAGTTCATAGTCTTGATGATGCTTAAGCACACTGACAATGTGAGGTGAGAATAAGAGGCAAAGGCCTTCAACTCTTCAGTGTCCTTGCCGAGAAGTATGAGTTTCTAAGACGTATGCAAAACGAGACGTATGCAGCCTGAGTGTGAGGGTAACTAACCCTGGTTGTGTTTCAGGCCCGCCATCTTCATAGAGGATAAAGCAGTAGACACCCTGGCTTACCTCAGTGACGGTGACGCCCGAGCTGGGTTGAACGGACTGCAGCTGGCAGTGCTGGCTAGGTTAAGCTCTAGGAAGATGTTCTGTAAGAAGAGTGGGCAAACCTATTCTCCCAGTAGAGTTCTGATCACAGAGAATGATGTGAAGGAAGGCCTCCAGCGATCCCACATTTTATATGACCGGGCAGGTAAGTAACTGACATGTGGAAAGAGTAAAACTGTAGGGAAAGAAGTGTGTGCACACATTCTCATTTCTGGAAGCCTGACTTTCAGCTGAGTCCAAAGCATGCCAGTGATTCTTAGGTGGATCTCCATGTTGGTATAAGCCTTCCACACAGGGCTGACCTTTCCAAAGAGAGGCTTGAAGCAGAAGCTACCCTGATGAGAATCTAGAGGAGTTTTGGGGTTGGAAATGGCAGGCTGCACATTCACCTTAGAAGGTAGTTAGCTATTCCCCACCTTGCAGAATACAAGCACCTTTGGAAGCCTGTGTGTTCACTTCACAGTGAATATGTTTTGTGATCATTTACAATGGCAGTAAATAAAAAGGGGACTTTTGCCATGATGACTTAATAGGTTTAATTGAGAATTACAATGCTTTATTTCTAGAGTCTATACTAAAAAATAAATTGTCGTGGATCTTGAAGATTTTGGTTTTTTTTTTAGTAGCTTTTTCAAAAATTAAATTCACTGTGCACACTTACCTGTGTAGAACTGCATTTACAGATACCAGATTTGACACCAGCTCTTATGAAATCTGTGACCTAGCGATATTAAATGTCATTAGCACAGCACATTTGCAGCTTTTTATAAAAGAAATGGGAGATGAAGATAACACACGTAGATTAGGCCAAACTGCTGCTGCCTGAGCGTTTGTGGGACTTTGGATGGAGTCATATTGCAGTCACTGTGGAATATAATTTCCACACTTCTAAAAGCTCTGCCAGAAAAGGAAGCTGATAATTGAATGTTCCAGATCTCACGTAGGCTGTGCCACATGACAATGGAGAGCCCTTACTGGTTAGAGAAGGGGTGGAGGGGCTTAAGAATGACTTTGGTTTGGGCGCTGCCTCCTCGTGAGTGAGCACACTCGCTGCATGACCTTGGGAGGCTGACCAAAGCTTTTCAGCCTCAGCACACCTCAGCTGATAGTAGCTCGGGAGTGTTCATTGGTGCTAAGGATACATTGGCAAGTTGAACAAACAGTCCTATCCACACGGTGACGTGAATGTGCCCTCAGCGGGGCCTTCTCAGATGGCCGGCTCTCCCTTGTGCTCTGCAATGTGACGTGAATGCTTGCAAAGTCTGAAAAGCAACACGTTCTAGGTGTAGAGCTCTGCTTAACTTTTGGCCAAATACAAAAATTGTACATGTGAACAAGATAAAAGGTTTTAAGACATTAAAAAAAAAATCTCCCCATGCCGGACTCGCCACTGTTTCTGAGGTCCAGCAGCAGCAGTCTCTCTCCCTTCTTGTAGGCGTCCCAAAGGTTTCGCCCTGTTTTGATTGGACCGACTAGGACTATTCTTTGACATTTTATCAGACTTTGAGATCTGTGTAACATGGCATTCACTAACAGCCATAGAGTATTTTATAGATGCATTCATTTTTTTAAATTCTCAAAATAATCTTATGGAGATAGCTATTATATTACCCCATTTTAAGATAATAAAACTTGCCTGTGTTCACAAAGCAAGCAGTGAAGCTGACCCTTAAATCCAAGTCCGACTGGTTCCCAAGACTGTCCTTCCCCACATCCGTGTTTGCCTCCATACCAGCCTCCCTGTGCCGTAACTGATCTTACCTGTTACATCATGCTCCTGAGAGGCATCACCCCTCCATCCACATACATGCAGAGGGGATCTTGAAGGGGTCCAGTCCTAGGAATCCCACTTCTTGAGCCCCATGTTGCAGAACTCTGCACAGTGGGGATCACCTTGTCTATAGCTTGTAGCTGGGGGGCCATGGAGGCTGCCTAGTACCACAGCCTTAAGAACCCCACATCCTACATGTCTTGCCAGGATGAGTGTGCTCACACACCCCACCCCACTGCAACATGTCTGCCCCATTGTAGATCCACAGACACATAAATATCATTCAGATCCTGGAGAAAGCTGCTCTTCCAGGCTTTGCTCCATAAATAAGAATGGTAGAAGCATTGCCCTGGAAACCTGTTAGCTTATACTCTTAGGCCTTTTTATAACTCGAGTCAGACAAAGACCCAGAGTTTTTATTTTTTTTTTATATGTCACCTAGTACATAGTTACCTGCTAGTAGGATCCAGTGATGTTTCTGTATCAGAGTGAAGGAATTTCTAAATGAGAGCAAAGTCTCTGCCGTGCATTGACATCGGGGTTCTATATAAATAGTCAAATTACAGGTTATAAAGTAGTATATATTAAAAGTAAACATGGAAGGTAGCATAGAATAATACAAGTATCTACCACTGATGCAAAAGAATCTTTCTACAGTGTCTGCTCTGTGCCAGGCGTGTGTTATTTAATACAGCCCTGTGAGGTAAGTGGTCTCGTTGTCCCCATTTTACAGATGAGAAACCTGAGGCACAGTGAGAATCAGAAACTTGCCCATGACTCACGAGCTTGGGGGTCCAACCCAGGCTGCCTGGTCCCAGAACCTGTTGCTCTTGCCTATTATATTGGTGGTATTGCCTCTGACATTGACAAGGTGGGAGAGGATGACTGACCTGTGTGGAAGAGTTTAACTTTGACGTAAAGTGGCCTGGGTAGTTTCTTCCAGCCCCCGTGCCCTGAGTTTAGCCTGCTCTGTTCTCTGCCACCCTCCTCCCTACCTTCCTCCGCCCTGCAAAGGAGCAGATTTTAGCCAGAGTGCCTGGGCCAGCAGGGTGATAGCGTGAGCCAGAATCATGCAGATATCTTCCAGGACACCCTCTGAGCCAGTGTTGCTAGCACTCTGACTTCACCAGGGAAGCCCTGGACAGGAGACCCTCAGTTTGTTCTCAGAAATCCAGTAGCTGAGCTGACCCATCCTTCTGCCCCGGTTCTCGGAAACCAGAGTCACTAAGGCTGAGCCGTGAGTCCTGCAGGTCTTTCCCCTGTGGGAGGCCAGCATCTTCTGCTTGCTCTGTTCTCTACCTGAGGACCAACCGACATTTTGCCAGCGAGCTCGGCTGCCAGGATTTGTGACTGGCGCCAGTTGTATTGTGGACATGGGCTTAGGCTGAGCACAGACCAGGAGCTCCTCTGGGAGGAGTGAGACTCACAGGAACACCATTCTCTGCTTTCTTGTGAGAAGGGTGCCCCCTCCTTGAACTTACCTAAGGGACAATAGCCAAAGAATAGTGAAATGTGTGCAAGTGCCACTGCTTAGTTCCTGAGAACTGTTTAGCTTTAATTTTTTGCCCTTAAATATGCCTTTTTTTAAAAGCACATTTCACTGATTTCATGTGAATCTAAAGTAAAAATGGGATAAGACCAGGCAGTGAGAGACTGGGCTTCTGTACCTTCAGGGCGGGAACTGGTAGTCCATGTGTCGGTCCTTCTGGGACCCTGCCACACAGGTGTCCCCACACCAAGGCTGGCAGAAGGATGTTTAGATGACGGCAGGCTTTGGATATCAGAAAGGCAGCTGGAAATGACACTGAGGAACAGATGGGCTATAACAGCTGCCCTGGCCGCTTGGCTCTGCATCCTCCTGGCTCCAACCAGGCCCACTGTCGATTTTCCTGCTGTAGAGGGTGGGCTGCAGGATGGAGCCAGAACATGAGACTCGCCATCCCTTCACTCTTGTCTCTGGCAAATCCGCCAGCTGGAAGGACCACTTTTCCAAGTGAACGTCTCTTACCCGCTGCCTCTGTGCCTGTGTGTGCACACTGTGTGGATAGCCACAGGTTGCTGCTGCAGCAGCCTCTTCCCCTGAATAGGACTGGGTTCCTGAACAGGCTCCTAGCCCCACAGAGAACTGCGCTGGGCCATGTCCCAGGTTTAGGCCCGAGCAGCCAGTGCACCCCGCTCAGAGCACAGTTGAGGCAGCTGCCCAAACCTCTCCTCGGCTTTCCCAGGGCCTTTGTTAGTTCAGGCTTCCTGGAAGTCAGCTGGTGGAGACGAAGATGGCTTGGGCGCTCCTCCTGTGAGCTCTATGTGAGTGGTGCTCTTTGTGATGTCAGGAGAGGAGCATTACAACTGCATCTCCGCCCTGCACAAGTCCATGCGGGGCTCCGACCAGAACGCCTCCCTCTACTGGCTGGCTCGCATGCTCGAGGGAGGAGAGGACCCTCTCTATGTGGCACGGAGGCTTGTGAGGTTTGCCAGCGAGGACATAGGTGAGTGTGGTGGGAGAGTCCCGGAGCCCTGTGTCCCGGGGGTGGGGGAATGGCTGACGGTTACATCGTGGCTTTTCGGGGGAGGGGGGCAGGAAGAATGTCTCCAGGCTATGTGAGACTGGCAGGGGAAGATAAGACTTTATGTCTAAGCTTAGGTGTTTATTACTTGGTGTGTGTGTGCTTTTGAATATTTGTGTTCCTAAAGTCACCATTTTCTGTTTCCTCTTTGGGAATGTTTTTACTAACATTCAGAGTATTGCAGTAAGATGAGCTGCTTTTAAATTTGCTTTGAAGTCAGGTGTTCAGGGTTTTCTTTGGATAACTCCCAAGGTAGAAATGGAAGACTCTAGACACTAGATGAAGAGAAAGATCAGGAAAGCACTCCTCTTCTTTGGTCTTGGGATGTTTGGTTTTTAGTGTTTCCATCTTGGCAAATGTCTCCATAGCCTTGACTTCTTATGTTTATTGTACCGAGACTCTTGTTTTCCTAGACGTAGAGTTTTTACCCACAGGGAAACCGCTCTTAACACCACACACAGTAACCACTCACTAAATATTTCTTGCTTAAGTGCATGGGATCAGAGACTAGAGCTAAGTCAGTCGGTTTTGCTACATGGGATTGTTTTGGTCGTCAAGTGTACAAGCAGTGGTGGTCTGTGGTCACCTGCGCATAGGCCAGGAGGACAGCGTGTGTCGTGACTAAAACTCTCCTTTATCTCTTTGTGTGTGGCAGGTCTGGCAGACCCATCTGCATTAACACAAGCAGTTGCTGCCTACCAAGGCTGTCATTTTATAGGCATGCCCGAATGTGAGGTAAAGTAATCAGCTCAGTTCCTTGCACATCACTTCTTTTCTCTTGTGCTCTGTCCCTTTGTAGATTTGAATAGATGTCCCTCCTTCACCGTTGGTGGATTGAGCCCACCGAGTAGGCTACTTGGCTTTTGAATGCCTATAGTAGACTCTTAGACTCCTAGAGAGGGAAACCTTCTTTGTCAGCGAGGTCGTGTTTCAAACTGTCCTCAGGATTCCGGGATTCAGAGGACATGCGCCAGCTTTTCCAGGGAGCAGAAAGGTTAAAGGAGCCAAACAGGAAGCCTCTGCAAGTTTGCCCCCAGAGCAGCTTCATATTCATCTCTTTATATATTGGAGGCCTAAGAATAATTTAATTTAGTAAAAATCCTTCAGTTAAAAAAAAAAAAAAAAAAGAAAACCACTCACCTGGTTTGCCTCTCACCTCGTGGGAATTTCTTCTCTCTGTGATAGGTGGTTATCCAGGCTCTAGGCACAAAAGGGGGATAAAATCATGTGGGGATCTTCTCAGCATTACCTAGAGCTGTGAATCGGAAGGGGCTCTGCAGAGCAGAAGCGCAGCATCTTGCTAGTAAAATGTGTCCTTCTGTGTCATCGGTAGGTGCTTCTGGCCCAGTGTGTGGTCTACTTTGCCAGAGCCCCAAAGTCCATTGAGGTGTTCAGCGCCTACAACAACGTCAAAGCCTGCGTGAGGAACCACCAGGGGCCGCTGCCCCCCGTGCCCCTGCACCTGAGGAACGCACCCACTAGGCTGATGAAGGATTTGGGCTATGGCAAAGGCTACAAGTACAACCCCATGTACAGCGAGCCTGTGGATCAGGAGTACCTGCCGGAAGAGTTGCGGGGAGTCGATTTCTTCAAGCAGAGGAGGTGCTGACTCTTCAGGCCATGACAGCAGAAGGATGTTGCTTTTTTAAGGGAGGGCCAGAAAGAAAGTAACTGGGTTGCAAAATTGGTTGCCTGGTGGAAGTTAAAACAGAACCACATTTTGTGCCAGAAATTTCAGAGTTTCGTAGGTGGAGGCGCAGTTATTTCAACTAAACGTGTAACATTGAAATTGTGTTCATTTGCACTTGGTGCGGCGGTTATGCTTATGAAAATATCTGGCAGCTTTGTGCAATGATTTAATGTTATAAGGAATTATCTATTTTGTCATAGTATTTAAGTCATAATGTCATTTCAGAATTAAGTTCTGTAGGATTTTTCTTTAAAAATGTATATTCTAGGTAGTTTCAATTGGTAAAAAAATGTAATTGTGATTTAATACTGCATAGTGTTTTGGGTATTTTTTTTATATGCAAAGGTCTTATGAGCCAATAAAACTATTTGAAAGTACTCAGATTCTGTCATGATTTTCCCGCCTGGATGCTAGGTACCAACATCGTCACCATTGCATTTGGTGGGTGGATACGGGGAAGGAGAAACATCACCCTGGTGGTGGGAAGAGTGGGGAGCTGAGTTGAGAAGTCAGGGTTATCTTGTTGGAAGTTAACTTTGATTTCTTTAAAGGAATTCCTTTTTAAATGGCTTGTGAAAGACTCCAGTAGTCCCCATGGCCCATTCCTCCCCGCCTCCCCTGGTTTCTTCTTGCAGCTCCATATTTCCAAACAGTAATTTTTCTTTGAGTTTTTGTGTTTCCTGAACATAAAATATGCCACTCCCCCTCTCAGTTTAGAGTTATTTGTGCCTGCTGCTACTTCCTCTCCTTAGTCGCATGTCATGCATATTCCCGCAAGGACGGCCCCTTCAGGTAGTCGATTCTCTTCCCGCCTTGGCGTGATGCCTCCTGGGGTCCTCCTGCCATGTCTGCAAAGCTGCCGGTTGCTGGCCCGGGACGTCCTCTGCCTTTCTTCTGAGTGAGATTCCCATCTTCTGTATGCGCCACCCTGCCTTCTTGGTTTATTCTGCTATTTCGGTGTGACCCGTCCTCTAGTAGTTTTTATCATGCTGGAGGGCCTGTACATTGCAGAGGCTTGGTCCCGACTGGGCCTCCCTCCCTCTGCCTGGAGTGGCTGCACTGTAGTGTGCAGTTGCCATCCCCAGAATCTCCCTTCGTCATCACCCTGGAGCTTCCCTTTGCTTCTCCCTGCACCCCATCTGATCGCAGGATCCTGTGCTTTCTCGTGCAGGTGGTGCGTATCCTCTAGTAGCTTTATGGAGCAGGGGTGTGTGGAGGAAAAATATTTTTAGGCTTCGAGAGACTCAAAATGCTCTTATTCTACCTTCAGATGTGTCTGAGGGTTTCGCTAGGAATATATTGTAGGTCAGAAATTACTTGTCTGTTGTCTTCCACCTTCCCACGTTGCTGTCAAGTTTGAAGGCATCCTGATGTGTGTGCTCTTTTGTTTGTAATCTCTGTCAACTTGTAGACTCTTCTGTCTTTGCTCCCCATGTTTTAAAAGTTTGCACTGGGCACTTGGTGGGCCTTTCAATCTGGAAACTCTAGGGAGTTTTGTCTTTCAGTTCTAAAGAAGTTTCTTTTTTACTCATTCAATAAATATTTTTATTTATTTTAATTTTATTTATTTTTTTGAGACAGTCTCGCTCTGTCACCCAGGCTGGAGTGCAATGGCTTGATCTTGGCTCACTGCAACCTCCACCTCCCGGGTTCAAGCGAATCTCAGCCTCCCAAGTAGTTGGGATTACTGGCGCTGGCCACCAAGCCCAGCTAATTTTTGTATTTTTGGTAGAGACAGCGTTTCGCCATGTTGGTCAGGCTGGTCTTGAACTCCTGACCTCAGGTGATCCACCCACCTCAGCCTCCCGAAGTGCTGGGATTACATGTGTGAGCCACCATGCCCGGCCTCAATAAATACTGAGTGCCTTCTTTGTGCTAAGCATTCTTGTTGATGTTGGAAACATATCAGTGAGCAGAAGGGACCAAAAATCCTGGGCTCAAAGCCTATGGTGTGAAAAATAACATGTTAATATCTCAAATAATAAGTGCTATGCTAAGGAGAAAATGAATGGAAGAATGGATATGGAAAGGGTAGGGAGACGGGTGCAGTTTTAGTAGAATGGCCAAGGTGGATCTCACGAGAGTGTTTGAGTCAAGACTTCAAGGAAGTGAATGTGCCATTCAGACATCCGGGAAAAGATCATCCCAGGCAGAGGAAACAGCAAGTGCAAAGGCCCCGAGGGAGGAAGGAAGGCTGGGCGGGTTCAGGGTCTAGTAAGGAGACCAGTCTCACCAGAGTGGGGGAAGCAGTGATAGAAGTCAAGGTCGAGGATCATGGAGCTTCAGATAAGGTGGGACCTTTTAGGTCATGATGAGGACTTTGGCTTTTACTCAGGGTTTCCTCCAAAGGAGTGTCATGATAAGACTTAGATGTTATAGGGATCCCTTGCCACAGTGTTGAGACTAAATGGTAGATAGGGTAAGACTCATCTATTCAGTCAAGTAGGTCAAGGCATGGCTCCCTGCCTTGCCTTCTGAGTGCCAGGTAGGGAAAGAGGACAGTTGTCATACATCAATTAGTATGTGCCTATAATTTTGACCTTCTGACTGAAATGGTACCCAAGCCCCTGGCTCTATGTGGGGTGCTCTGCTTCAGAGATCTTCCCATGGCCTGGAGTAGGAGAAGGTGCCTGGGGACCCATCTTCCTCTTAACTTCCCTACCTGCTGCCACTTTCCAGGCCTCTGAGATGTTTGCCACGTTGACCTCTTGGCATTCCCCACTCGACTTGCCGGGTCGGTTAGCATTTGCCTGTCAGGTTTCCACCTCCAGCACCATGTTCCCATTCTCTCACTTGTTCTCCTTACTTTTAAGGATTGATGGTTTTTAAGGATTTCTTTATTGTAGTTTTGGTGGAGGCTTAGGAGGAAATAAAATTACATATGGGTTCAATCCATTATTTCTACTGGTATTTCATTAAGAAATTTATTGCCCAGTTTTTATTGTTGGTTTGTTGTTGTTGTTGTTGTTTTTGGAGTCGGAGTCTTGCTCTTTTGCCCAGGCTGGAGTGCAATGGTGTGATCTCGGCTCACTGCAACCTCCACCTCCCAGGTTCAAGCAATTCTCCTGCCTAAGCCTCCTGAGTAGCTGGGACTACAGGTGCATGCCACCATGCCTGGCTAATTTTTTGTGTTTTAGTAAAGAAGAGGTTTCACCTTGTTGCCCAGGCTGGTCTTGAACTCCTGAGCTCAGGCAGTCCACCCACCTGGGCCTCCCGAAGTGCTAGGATTACAGGTGTGAGCCACCGTGCCCAGCCAATCCTGATTCTTTAACATTTTTGTTGGGGGATGGAGTCACTTTCAGATAAGAAGTGTGCTGTCATATAACTGGAGGCAGCATTAACTCTCAAACAAGCTGGTCAGTCATGACTCTCTTGCCAGTTTGCTGAGGGACGGAGAGCCTGGTGGTGGTGAAGGCACAGGTGTGAATTTATGCCAGGAAAATATGCAAGCATCATAACTCAAGCCAAAAAATACATGATGAGAGACATGTGGCCCTGGACACACAGTGTGTAACACAGACACGGGGCCTGCTCCGGAGCACACGGTACTGGGGAGAGCCTGCAGCACAGTTCTTGCTGTATCCAGCCGCGGGTGCTGAGCAGCCAACTTTCTGTAATTGTAAAATCAAGCTTGAAAGTTTGGAAACGTTCGTTTTTTGGTTTCAACGGATCTTATGTGAAAGCAGTTTTTTTTAAGTTTTTTTTTTTTTTTTGAGACGGAGTTTCACTCTTGTTACCCAGGCTGGAGTGCAATGGCTCAATCTCGGCTCACCGTGACCTCCACCTCCTGGGTTCAGGCAATTCTCCTGCCTCAGCCTCCCGAGTAGCTGGGATTACAGGCACGTGCCACCATGCCTAGCTAATTTTTTTGTATTTTTAGTAGAGACGGGTTTTCACCATGTTGACCAGGATGGTCTCGATCTCTTGACCTCGTGATCCACCCGCCTCGGCCTCCCAAAGTGCTGGGATTACAGGCATGAGCCACCGCACCCGGCCCTTAAGTTTTTTAAAGCAGATGTTTACTGCCTAAATACTTACCATATACCACAGTGAACATGAGTGTGAACATACATTAGCTGAACCCTGGGAAAAACTAATGCAGTGAGCCAGTTTCTGGTGAGGAAGGCAGATCTCTTGCCTGTTTATAGTAGAATTCAACAATTGGGGGCAGCCCTTTGTATGATGCCATTTAAATATCACAGGTTATCGGCCACGTGCGGTGGCACACACCTATAATCCCAGCACTTTGGGAGACTGAGGCGGGTGGATCACTTGAGGCCAGGAATTTGAGACCAGCCTGGCTAACATGGTGAAACCCCATCTTTACTAAAAATACATTAGTCAGGTGTGGTGGTGCACACCTGTAGTCCCAGCTACTCAGGAGGCTGAGACAGGAGAATGGCTTGAACCTGGGAGGTGGAGGTTGCAGTGAACCAAGATCGTGTCACTGCACTCCAGCCTGGACGACAGACTGAGATTCCATCTCGAAAAATAAGAAATAAATAAATATCGCAAGTTCTGAAAAAGCAGTATCACCACCAGACACAGTTTGTTCCTTATGTTCCTAGTGTATTTTGTACTTTTGTTCACCCTCATACAGCCAAACCTGAATTTAATAACAGTAAGAATGGTGACTTTCAGAGATTTGTTCCAAGTATTGCAGTAAGAATAGTTGTTAACTCATCTTTTCAGATACAAGTCTTCAACCCTAGACAATGTTATCAATTAATTCCAAATGAGAGAACCTGCCTTTTGATACTGACGTTACATGAGAAAGTATGAATTTCCTATACTTTCATATAAATGCCATGGATGTCTTACTTTTTTATGAATTAGCCTTTGTGTAGCGACTACAGTTTGAAAGCATTACTACACATTCATAGATGCAGTTCCAGGCAGTTTGAGCCCACAAAGGCCTTTATAACTTAAGTAGAAACCAAGCAGAAGTAAATAATTTTTAACAGAGTTAACAAATCTTCATAGAAAGCAATCATTTAAAACTAAACGTTTTGAAGCTCTTAAGCCAGTCAAGGCTCCGGGGAGGATGCAGATGGTCCTCTCAACAGGCCACTGAGTAACTTTTAATCAGGGATCACAAGTCTTTGAAAAGTATGGGGATGGGTCAGGGGACCAATACAAGGTAGGAAGCAATTCCCTGGCCAGACCTGAAGAGACAAGGGGTGGGAACAGGCAGGAATCCTTGAGAGAGCAGGAGTTGGCCAGCGGCCTTCAGACAGGAACTGCAGCCCTTAGCAGAGGCAAAAAACTCAGCAGCTGCTGCACATCTGGAGTAGGGAACTAGGGGTTGGAGGAGGAAATGGATGGTTTGACCCCTCTCTCTCCTGCCCTCTCATCTCCTGCCAGCCTCTCCCACGAGCAGGAACAACCAGAAGTTTCCCTGGTTAAAAAGCCAGGCAAGAGTGGTAGAGAATACCCAGTGGGGACAGATTTCTGAAATGAGAAATACTACTGCTCTATTTCAGGAGAAACAAAATTCTTTCTGTGTGATTGTATACCTTGAGAGCCAAGAATAGTCCGAACAGCTAATAGTCCAGTAAAGTGGCCACATGGAAACAAGAATGGAAATCCATAGCTTCCAGGCCACTACGGTAATCAGAAAAGACACCAAGAAAAAGATTCCATTCTCAGTAGCAAGCTGGAAATAAACCGAATTGTAACTGAGGAGCAGGATTTACATGAAGAAAACTACTGTATGATACCATACTGTTGAAACAAAAGAAAGTGTGAATGAAAGTAGACAGAAGCCATTTTCCTCAAGATTTCATCTCAAATTTATTTTTACAGTCCCGTCACACTGGGGAAGTAGAATGTGATGGGTACATATTTGTTGAATGACAAAATGAGGGAATAAATAAACTTTCCCTGAGGTGTGTATGTAGACGTTTAAAATAGAAGTCTGCCCTTGATGTTTCTGTCCACCAGGAGGCAGGCTTCAGCCAGGAGAGAGTGAGGCAATGTCCGCGCTGTCTCTCACCAGGGCTTCCACCAGGTCCAGGTGACCAGGTTCAGGCCAAGACTGAGTTTCAGTATTTGTCATTAACCCAATAGATTAATAAACGGTTTTAAAATAGAGTTTATGTATTTGTCTGACTGCAAAAGTAATACATGATCATTGCACCTAGGCACAGGAGAGATGAAAAAAAGTCGATAAAAGATAATAAAAATCAACTTTAATATTTAATATTTTTTTCTCAGTGATAACCACTATAAAGATTTTAGTGTACGTCCTTTGGGAATTTTTTCCAATGGGTATGTGTGTGTGTGTGTGTGTGTGTGTGTGAAAATCGGAGACCTACACCATCTGTTTATAGCTTGCTGATTCTCACCACTCACGTGATTTCCCACATGCAGAATTAGTCTCTTAGTATGTGACTTTTCATGGCTGAGTTGGAGCTACCAGGGGGCTGCACCCCTCCTGTGCTGCACCCCACTGGCCGTTTCATCCACAGGGGATAGGACAAGCTGGGCATCTAAGAACTGGATTCATTTATTTTATTGTATTTTATTTTTGAGTCGGAGTCTCGCTCTATCACCCAGGCTAGAGGGCAGTGGCGCAATCTCAGCTCACTGCAACCTCTGCCTCCTGGGTTCAAGCAATTCTCCTGCCTTAGCCTCCCAAGTAGCTGGGATTACAGCCATATGCCATCACGCCCAGCTAATTTTTGTATTTTTAGTAGAGATGGGGATTTCACCATGCTATCCAGGCTGGTCTCAAACTCCAGACCTCAGGTGATCCACCCACCTCGGCCTCCCAAAGTCCTGGGATTACAGGTGTGAACTACCGCACCTGGCCTAGAACTGGATTTAGTAAGAGAAATGGAGAGCCTCACACCACTCTCTCCTTCTCTCCTCCTTCAGCACCCCGCCCCTAGGGTTCTTTCAGCTCTCCAGCCAACCGTACATGACAAGGCGTGTGGGCCCAAAAATCTGTCTGCTCGGGTTCAAATCCTTATCTTTACTCCATGACCTTGGTCAAGGTTATCGTCTTCCTATTTTCTCATTTTTAAAATGGGGATTAAAATATTGCTTAATCCCAATGGAGTTTACATGATTCAAACCTGGCATTGCTTAAGTCAAGTCTGGCACATGGTCCATAAATGTTGGTTATTGCCATTAGTCATTCTTCCCATCTCAGTTCAAGCATTGTTTTCTTCTCAAAGCCTGTGCTGAAGCCGGGCACGGTGGCTCACACCTGTAATCCCAGCACTTTGGGAGGCCGAGGCGAGTGGATCACGAGGCCAAGAGATCAAGATCATCCTGGTCAACATGGTGAAACCCCGTCTCTACTAAAAATGCAAAAAATTAGCAGGGCATGGTGGCGCATGCCTGTAATCCCAGCTACTCAGGAGGCTGAGGCAGCAGAATTGCCTAAACCCAGGAGGCGGAGGTTGCGGTGAGCCAAGATCGCGCCATTGCACTCCAGCCTGGGTAACAAAAGCGAAACTCCATCTCAAAAAAAAAAAAAAAAAAAAAAAAGCCTGTGCTGAGCCCTCAGGCTGGGTCAGCTTTCCAGCCCAGCTGTGTGCAGCCCCAGGTGCTGTTGCTCATGGCCTTGAGCCCTTGTGGTGTTCCAGGGCCCTGGGTGGTTACGGGTTGGGCATTGCTCTCTCCCTCTGGGCTCCCCCTGGACGCCAGCCTGTATCCTTCTTCATTTTTTCTTCTCAGGGGCCAGGCTGAACCTGGGGACAGCGGAGGCTTGCAGTCTTGCAAGCACACTTGATGCTTCATTTTGGCTGGCAGCAGTAACTGCAAACATGTATTCCCTGCCAGCCATATGCTGGGCACCATGCAAAATGTTTTCCGTATGTGATCTCCATTTCCAAAAAGACTACATAAGCCGGTGCTGTTATTATGTCTCTTTTATATGGAGAAAAGGAATGTACAACTTAAAATGGTGGAGTGACTTCCTGAGAGTCAGCTAGGATGGAAACCCCCAGAGCCTGATCTGCCCGGCCCCCTTGCCAGTGGCTCCGAGGCTCTTATGTGCAATCAGAATTGCCTGGAAGGCTCATTAAATATCCCAGAATTTCTAATTCAGTCCGTCTTCAATGGGGCCTAAGAATCTGTATTTCTAACAGTAAGTTCTCAGGTGGTGCTAACGGGGCTGTTCCACACCGACCACACTTTGAGAACCACTACACTGTGCTATGTGACCTGCCATCAATAGCCTAGAAATAAGTTTTTAGTGGCAAACAGGCTCTTTCCAGACCCACCTCCTGCCTCCCTACCTGTAGCTGTCATTTATCTTTTCTTCCTTGCTCCAAACACAGGCAGTGACTTATGCAGCCTTCGGGCAGTCCTGAGCCCCCATGCCACCTGCACTTGCCTCCTTCTTCCCCCTCCCCTGTCACCCCTTCTAACGGCAGCTGCTGCTTCTCTCCAAGTGTGTCATCCACACTTGAGATTGCTGCATGGGTGGAGAACTGGCTGCTGTGTGGCTGTGTGGACAGGGCAATGCCCAGGGGGTCCAGCTGAGGGCCGACAGTGAGCAGGCAGAAATCCAGAGGATAGGACGCCTTTTTCTGAGTCCACAAAGGCACACATGGGCTAGCTGGGCTCTGAGGGAAGATAGAGGCTTTTGAGCAAGTCCATCCATGCCTCATGCCTATTTTGCTTTAGCTTGTGGCTTCCAGTGAAAATACACCTTCTGCCGGGTGTGGTGGCGCGTGCCTGTAGTCCCAGCTACTTGGGAGGCTGAGGTGGGAGGATCTCTTGAGCCCAGGAGTTCTGGGCTGTAGTGCGCTATGCCGATCGGGTGTCCACACTAAGTTTGGCATCAATATGGTGACCTCCCGGGAGCGGGGGACCACCAGGTTACCTAAGGAGGGGTGAACCGGCCCAGGTTGGAAACAGAGCAGGTCAAAACTCCCGTGCTGATCAGTAGTGGGATCGTGCCTGTGAATAGCCACTGCACTCCAGCCTGGGCAACATAGCAAGACCCCGTCTCAAAGAAAAAAACAAGAGAAAATACACCTTCTTACTCATTTGGCTCCTTACTGAGGAATAAAATACACGAATTCCACTCCATAGCCTGCAAATTCTCTACCTGCCTCATCACCTCCTCACTGTTCCAGGTACTTGAGACAAGTACAGTGAAATGGAAAGTCTACTGGGTCAAGAATAGACTTTCTGCTTCGAGATTCCCCCAGTGTGGGCAATGGTGAATGTCGGAAGCTTGAGTCGCAGGTGCACACAAGGGGCAGGTCTCTTGTCACTTGTGCTGGTTGTGCTTTAGTCACAGTAGGCTCTAAGGAAGCCAGGGTCCATGTGGCCATCTGCTTGAGCAACTGCAAAGTCCTGGGTGTGGTATTTCTTTACTCTGCATGGAAGTTACTCAACTGCCATCTCTATGACTCCTCAACTTTGTTTGAAGCAGAAAGTATTTGAATTTGAATTCCACATTTCTTCCATTTCCTAATTTTTTGAAATCCTACCCCAGGATCTATT
The DNA here is from genome assembly GCF_030222135.1 of Aotus nancymaae. Lineage (NCBI taxonomy): Eukaryota > Metazoa > Chordata > Mammalia > Primates > Aotidae > Aotus > Aotus nancymaae. The sequence goes on from NW_026988465.1 coordinate 314,064, forward strand.
TAAAAATAAACCATACAGTTCATTAAGTCTCTCCTTCCTCTGCTCACATCACACTGCAGAGGTTCTGTCTTTTTGGCTATGGATTATAAGCTTTCTGAGGGCAAGCACAGTCATATCATAGTCATGTTCACTCCACAACGTTTGGCTCTTAGTAGGTTTTCAGCAAGCAATTGCTTAACTGACTTTCCTCGCTACAGAAGATGGTGCTTTTCAAGAATAGGCAAGTACATGTCTCAGATAGTGTAGGCGTGAACATCCCCTGGCTCAGGGCAGTGGATTAATCATGACTTGAGATCATTTTCCATGCTCTGGTTTGCAGAGTGGAACGACTGGTATAGCTTAAGATGTGGTATGAATTTCCTACTAGTGCACGAAAAACAGGATTCACATCCCTTCTGCTTCATGATAGTTTATGCAATATCCTCATTGCAAATATAGTGTTGCTGTACCTTCCTATGGTGTTTTAATGAAGTAGAATTTTAAAATATAATTAACATGCTTAGGGTCATAAATCATAAAACAGATTTGAACAACTTCTGGATTACAGGATATCAGCCTCTCTAAGTCTCAGTTTCCTTATCTCTTAAAGGAGGATCGATTACAATAATCTCTAAAAACTCATGCTGTTTAAAAATACATAGTTGTTATCGATATCATAAGAACCACTAAAAGGAAACTCTCCATTTTGCTAATGAGCTGTTAAATACGTATTTTATATCCTTCCAACAAGCTTCTATGTTGAGAAAAATGGTTTTTGAGACAAGGCCATTGTTCAATCTCTGGTAAGTCATTTCACTCATTCAGGCCTCAGTTTTCTCAGCTTGGAAGTGGGTATAACAATGACTTCCAGGCTCACTTTTATTTTGTGGCAGGACCACTTTTACATGGGAAGTTTCTTATGAAAATCAAGTCAGATATGCAGATAAAAATATTCTACCAAGTGTCAAGTGCTATATAAACTTAAGGCGTGATTATTTTGACTGTTTATATAGGAAAGCATTAAGAAATATTAGCAGTTTTCAGAAGGGAGATGCTGTGGAAGTCAGAATTGTTTCATTAACTCTCATGATAGTCAAATAGGAACGGAATGAACTCCGATGGGAAAATGATCAAAGTGCCGTGTGCCTCCCTCTTTCCTTGTCTCCTTTCCTCCCTCGTTGGAGAAACCTTGGCTCCTTCCTCCTTGGGAGAGAACAGACCTGGATGGCCACAGATTTTGACGGACATGCTGCCTTTTATAAGCTGGAGTTGTCGTTGGCCTCTTGGTAGATTTAGAAAGATCTGTTACTGCCCGTCTGCCCACTCCATCTGCCCATTCCTGTAACCGGAAGCAGGCTTGATTGAGAAGCTAAATTTAGAGAATTTAAGATCATCAAAGAATACTGCTAACCTGGTGATGGTGCAGAAATTGTGAAATAGAGAGGAGAGGAGCCCTCAGGACAGTTCGTACCAGAAACCTCTTTTCTAGTTTCCTCTGGCCTGTGGGTTGTCACCGTGACACAGAACTGGGAAGAGAACAGAGGCAGTGTCACAACAGCGAGGCTTATGAAATCTTTGCAAAAGTTTCTGCAAGTCAAACTTGAACTAGGAGTATGAGCTGCCCTCCAGGTGGATGGCACATCCATGACCCCGCAGGACCGCCAGCCCTGTGCTCTCAGCCAGTGCTGCCCAGGGTCTGGTGCCCGGACCAGCAGCCAACAGCGCCTGAGCCCGCGAGAAACGCAGAACACGAGGCCCAGGCTCGGCCGACTCAGCCGGAATTGCTAAGGAATCTGTGTGAACAAACACTCAAGAGATTTTGTTGTACCCCTACATTTTAAGAAACAATATCGTAGGTTGTGCTAAGAGACTTTTGTGTCAGAATGTCAGGAAAATGGATCACGTGGTTCAGTAACTGTCAGATAATATCAAAATAGCGGGGCGGGGCACGATGGCTCACGCCTGTAATCCCAGCACTTTGGAAGGCCGAGGTGGGTGGATCACAAGGTCAGGAGTTCAAGACCAGCCTGATCAACACGGTGAAACCCCATCTCGACTAAAAACATAAAAATTAGCTGGGCATGGTGGTGGGTGCCTGTAATCCCAGCTACTCAGGAGGCTGCGGCAGGAGAATCGCTTGAACCCGGGAGGCAGAGGTTGCAATGAGCCTAGATCGCACCATTGCACTCCAGCGTGGGCAACAGAGCAAGACTCTGTCTCAAAAAAAAGCAGCAGATCAGCTTTCCCAGTCTCTTCTCTTTCTCCTCAAGTGCCTCACTGGGACTCTCCTCTTTTATCTAGAAGCAGATGCCTTAAAAGGGCTAGCTGATCATTCCACAGTTCCACAGAGTTTGCAGGGCAGCACCGGGCATTTTGAAGGCCAAGGAGGAAGAGGGGGTGGACTGCTCCTGCTCCTCCCCTGTGCCCACCTCCAACCACCAGCCCAAAAGCTGCTCTCAGAGAACAAGTCCAGTCCTCTCTTCTCCCCCCATTCCTCCACTTCAAGTCTCTTTAATATGGAAATGTCCAGGGCTCTCCAAGGCTGGATGTCTCTCCATTGACTGAGAAGACTCTTACTCAACTCATTCCTTCTGGATTTAGGCCCCTGGCATTTGGGAAGAGCCACAAGGATGGCCACACATGGTGGAGCTCGCAAGGACAGCTCCGGGGTTGCACTGTGTCTGCAGGACCAAGGACACAGGGGAAGCCCCTTGGGGCAGGAAGTGGTCTTGGTGAATTGAGAAACTGAGGCCTCAGCACAGAAGGAAGGAGATGAGAGGAAGCTGGCCAGGTGAGACTTTGGGCTCAGTGGCCTGGAGGCGCGACACCAGATTCATTGCTGCAGCTTCCGAGGCCTTGGCCAGCTCCTTCCAGTTAGGAGTTTGAATGGTGGGTGGAGGAAGGCACCTGAAGTTCCCTACAATGGGCAAGGGTGGGAGAGCAGGGGTTGGCCCTCAGTGATGTAGTCCCTGGAAACTTGGGCAAGAGCTGAGAATGAATGTGGTGTCCTCAGCAGTACTGTGCAGTGGTCCTTCCCTCCCTGATCTCCTCCCAGGATATGTGACAGGTGACATTCATGAGCAACACACTTCCCAGTTCCCAGTTCCCTGAAGTCCCTTGAGACAGACAACAGCAAGCAAGGGCGGGAGGGACAAAGCCCAAGGAATGACTTCACAAGAATGTACACAAACCATGAAACCACCAATTTGAACACCACGGTTTCAGCCCTGGCCTGATCTCACCTCAGGCAGATCTCCTTCCCCTCTCCTCCCCTTCCCTCTCCCCCTCCTCCTCCCCCTCTCCCCTCCCCCTCCCCCTCCCTCTCCCCCTCCCCCTCCCCCCTTCATGCTGCCCTGGGCAGGCTGTGAGAGAAGACGGGGAAAGAGCTGCTGTCACTTTAAAATCAGCTTCCGCTGTGACTTCAAGCTAATGCATCAAACTAACTTCAAATGAATTCCTCCTCTCCATCCAAATATGTTTAAGTGTCATAGTTTCTTCTTATTTTTGCATCAAGAAGATACTTTTAAATAAACAGTTGTTAAAATACTTGTGAGGTAGTGATAACTTTGAAATAAACAATGTTTTAAACTTAAAATTCACACAAAGCCCCTAGTGATTGGAATCACTGCCTGTAGTGAGTTCTACTAAATAGATAGCTCCTGCTGCATGCCCAGTGATGAGACCCCTCTCTTGGGCGGTGGATGGAGACACATTTGCAGAGATCTGCTTGCTTGGCTACCATAGGCATGGAGGATTTCACATACACATGACAGCAACTCCTTTCTCCAGGGACATTTCCTCTTCCTCTAGTCTAAGCGTGTGACGTGAGGGGAGGTGTGGACTTCTCAAGTCCCAGGCTGCCCCGCCCAGCACATGGAGAAACACTCCCTCCAGGCCGCCTCCTCTGGTGCCCCCTCCTCAGGCCCCAATCACTCCATCCAAAGACGGGCTCTTGGCCTACGTTCTCCCTTGGGGACACAGGAGCAAGCCCTGATTCTTCTTTGGTCATGACGCTCAGAGATGTGAACATGTGTTTCCTGCTATGTGAAGAAGCCAGTGTGAGGAAACAAGGCTGGGAAGAACACAGCTGAGAGGAGGAGACAGGGGGGACCCCTGGCACGCCTAGTGACAGGTGTTTCTGACGCCAGCCACACCCCTGCCATTTCTGTGGTAGCTTGAAGCTTCCAAAAATCCCTTCCTTTATTTCCTCTTAATCCAGTTTAAATTGAGTTTCAATAACTGGCAACCAAGAGGTGTTATGACCACTGGACAGCAGGGCTAGTGTCGGGTGGAGCCAGGACAGCTGGGTTCCTGCCGTGCGGAGGCCCATGAGGCCGGGGCTCAGTAGCCATCGGGGTGGGTGGAGCGCAGCCCCGGAAACCCCATACCCATTGGGGTACCTTGGTTTATTGGGAACTTGGGAATTTGGATTTTCTTTCCTTTTTTTTTTTTTTTTTTAGACAGAGTCTTGCTCTGTTACCCAGGCTGGAGTGCAGTGGTGGGATCTCAGCTCACCGCAACCTCCGCCTCCTGGGTTCAAGCAATTCTCCTGCCTCAGCCTCCTGAGTAGCTGGGACTACAGGCACGCACCACTATGCCCAGCTAATTTTTTGTATATTTTTAGTAGAGACGGGTTTTCACCATGTTGACCAGGATGGTCTCGATCTCTTGACCTCGTGATCCACCCGCCTCGCCCTCCCAAAGTGCTGGGATTACAGGCGTGAGCCACCGCGCCCAGCCGGGAATTTGGATTTTCTTTCCTTTTTTTTTTTTTTTTTTAGACAGAGTCTTGCTCTGTTACCCAGGCTGGAGTGCAGTGGTGGGATCTCAGCTCACTGCAACCTCTGCCTCCTGGGTTCAAGTGATTCTCCTGCCACAGCATCCCAAGTAGCTGGGATTACAGGCATGCATCACCACAGCCAGCTAATTCTTTTATTTTTAGTAGAGGCGGAGTTTCGCCATGTTGGCCAGGCTGGTCTCGAAGCTCCTGACCTCATGCGATCTGCCTGCCTCAGCTTCCCAAAATGCTGTGATTACAGGCATGAGCCACTGCACTCGGCCTGGATTTTCTACTGAAAAAGGAAAGCTCAAAATTTATTTTGAAATGGAGGTAAGCAGAGTGTCTTTGTCTTCAAGAACTTTAAAAGTCTGGTGGGAACGTCCTTCTACTCTAGTTTTTTTGTTTGTTTGTTTCTTAATTTCAATTGAGCAGCCAGGTTTGGCGGCTGCTCCCCGCTTACCTCTGCCCCTCTCCATCAGGCCCTGATACCACATCCCCCACCAAGGGGCGGAGCCTCTGGAGAGACCATGGGCCTTGCACTCAAGCCCGGTTTCCTGGCTCATTGCAGCCACACTCTGAACCTCCATCCTTCATTTGCAAAACCAAGCAAATGACAACTACTTGTAGGACCAGAGAGGAGTTCAGACAACAAATACAAAATGCCGGGCACACACAAGGTGTTTTGCGGCATATCTTGAAAGCTCCCTATGTAATAACACTTTCTAGTCAAAGCAAAGATTTTTTCTCTGAGCCTGACTATTTTTAGAAGTGGCCAGCATAGTACTCCTGTGCTGAGACCTGGACAGATGTGTTTTTTCTGTCCACCTGCAAAGCCAGGAGTGTCAAACACTCATTCTGGGGGATTTGCTTCTGGAGGTCCTTTTCCCTGTGTTGTTAAAACATACATAAGTAAATGGAGCTGGGTGATGGTCTGTGTTCGAGGTCTAAGATTAGATCCCTTGTAGATAATCAGCACCATGTCACATAGCATTACGGGACTGGAAAGGAACTTCTGAGTCATTTAATTCAATTTCCATAGTAACCACGTGTCATCCACTGACAATGTGCCAGAAACACCGTGGTGGGAAAAGGAAAGATCAAAATCACGGATACTTTGGTAGATAATGTGTCTGATTATAACGTTTTCTGTTGATATAGCTAGTAAACACCAATCCCTAATCTAATCAGCTCGATAATACTTCTGCCTGCAAATAAAAAATGGTACATTATTTTTAGCACAGTGACCATAGGTTACAGATATGGAGAATGTAACTGGAAACCTGACTGCCTTCACTAAGTATGTGAGTAACAGACCAAGTTAACTCCTCCACTGACTCTATGCCCTCCCGTGATATTCCACTTAGTTCCCTCCGAGTTTCTGTGAATGGTCCAGGCTCGCTGGAGAACGGTCTAGAAAGAGTTTGTGAAGCAGCATCACTGGGCACTGGTTATGAATACGTCTGAGCCTGGTGAGACAGAACGCAGTCAAATTTAACAAGCGCCATGAGGTAGATTTCTTACTCACAGGTGGACCGCAAGGGACCGCAGAAGACTTGGCTCCATTGCAAGCCAGTCCCCAAAGCTCAGGAAAGCTGCCCAGGTGGGTAGAGTCTCCTATGTGTACCCCTCTTGCACTGCAGCTGAGTGACCCCCCCAGAAAGCAGCCCACCCTGGGGTCACAGGACACACTGGGCTTCAGTGTTGAAGGACGTACTGTTTCTAGAGGAGACTGGAACAGAGCCGAGGCAGGCCCAGTCAGTCCCTCCCTATCTTGGGATGTTGCATTCCAACACATTCTATGGTTAATCTTGACAGCTATGAGTGAGAAGTCGGCAGAACTGGGTTAGTCCAGGGTCACCTGGAGAGTTGTCCTGCAGTCCACCTCAGGACCCATGTGCCCCCTTTCGCAAAGCCAGTCCTTTGCATATGCCCTCGGACCTCTCCAGATCTAGGGGCAGAGGCATGTAACACCTTGACAGACACAGGCTCAGTGCAATGTCATTGTGCCATAGCCCGGTTACACTTCACCAGGCCCAGGAGGACCATGATGACCATAGCAGCATGGTCAGACCTGCCGGGAGCAGCAATCTGGCCCAGGATCCCAGCGATCCAGGTAACGAGGTTGGAGAAGGGTCCTTAGGTAGCCTGTAGTAGGTCTGCCTCCAGACCTCTCCTTGTGTCTCTGCAGTCCTTGACACACACACTCTTCTTGGTCAGGGAAGACAGTCTTGAGCAATCCTGTCGTCTGAAGTAGCTTCCAGAAGGAGCCAAGGGCTGGCTGCTGGCTGCCCAGGCAGAGGTGGTGGAGGCTGTGATACCTGCAACACTCAGGGACAGGTTTCTTAGGTTTTCGTGAGCACTGATTCATATGATGCTACCAGAGATCCCTTGGGGACAGAAACCCTCGGTCTGTTACTCCTCCTGGCAGGTCCCTAGCAAGCCTGGTGTAAAGCTCCAGACTCTTGGCCCAATGGTGTGACCCATTCTCAGAGGTGATAGCCAGGGTCGCTCCTAGCACACGCAGCATGCAGGATCCCACCATCTAGAGGCTTTGCTGGCATAGCATTGCCTGTCCCAGGGCTGCCCACAGAGAAAGGTGTAGCCCTTCCTCACGTTACTGCTCAGTGCCCACTCGGCGGGGGTGGAGGCACTGTTGTTCACCAGCCAAGCCTCATGGATGCAGAGTTGCTGAGCTCAGTCTCCCCTGCACAGAGGGCTGGTGCCAATCCAATTCTGATTTTCTTTACTGCACGGGGACACCTCTTGTCCATGGAAACAAAGGAGTGTGGTGTGTCAAAGGACAAGCCCATGGAGAGGTTTTATTAGTTGTGTTCATGCCATTTTACTGCAGACTCGGTTAAGTTAAAACATGCCGCCTCCAGCTCCCTCCCATGCCTGGGTGCCAGAGGCTTCCTCGGTCAGCCAGGGCTCTGGCTTTGTTGGGTGCGCGGTGGCATCAGGCACACAGATGTCACTCACCATTGATGGGATGAGAGGGTTGCTCTGGTCAGGGACAGAATGAGGTCCAGGAGGGTAGATCTAGCACTTTGCCAGGTTGCCTGGTGGGGGCAAGGGGGCTGCAGCTCAGAGAGCCTGACAAACACATTGCGCTTCTGGACCTCTGCTGCCGCGTCCCTGTAGAAAAGCAATGACATGTTAGTGCCCCTCCCCAACGCGGGGTCCCAAGTGTTCCTCACCCGTGGAGGAGGCTGGGCTGAGTTGCTGCAGTGACCCAGTCTGTATGCCCCAGCCCAGGCCACTACCTCTGTGGCACCCATGGCCCCGGTTGCATGACACAGACCTTCTGGCCTCACTCATCCAGTCCAGGAAGAGGTGTCACGTCCTGTACAAACGACATGCCTGATAATGTTACCCACCTTAGTGGAAGATCAGATGTTCCCCATGCCACTAGAGAGACCCGAGCACCTAGGTATTCCTTGGTCCCATCCCCACTCCTGTGGGACCCCATAGAGGGGAGGCCCCCAGGGGAAGTATTGAGTCCAGGTTCAGGTTGGGGGCCCTGTCTGGGGTACTATGGCAGCCCGAACCACAAACCACCTTCAGGACGTGCACTCTAAAGGCAGAAGGGAAGAAGAATGGCAGGGAATGCTGAGATTGGGATTTCGCAGGTGCAGCCTAATGAGGCGCTGCCTGGTCCCCTGCCACCCTCACAAGCGCAGCGTCTCTAACGTGCCCTGCAGTGTCATGCTTCCCTTGTGCGGGAGTGCAGGGTTTAGGGCCATAATGCCCCAGTGAGATGGTGTCACCCCACTAGCGGGCCATCTTGATGTCTTGTCTTTGGTTGCTCTGTGGACAACGGTTCCATCATTCAGTAGCCCGATTGGCCTGCAGATGACAGCGTGCATGGAAAGTCCACCCTATTCTGTAAGTATGCACCCACCGTTATGCTGCTCGGGCAGTGAGAGAGAAGAGCGAGGTTCCGGGAGATCCAAAAACATGAGAGACTCCTCTCAAGGGTGGCCATGGGAGTCTCAACATCCACATGAGTGACATCTCTGTGTCCCTTTCAGGCAGCAAGCTATTGTCATAATTCTTTAACAGGAGACCCTTTAATAGTCCAGCTACTCAGTAGCCATTCTCCTGAACAGATGGCGAGGCTGTGAGCCACAGTTCATGAATCAGTGAATATATAACAAGATATGGTGGTGGCCTGCGTGGCCATCATCACTGCCTGTGGTCCAGCCCATTGGGCAGAATGTCCATGCCCAGTCTCAATCAAAAGATAGCCATTCATTGGCTAGACAGTGGCCGCAGCCCAGTGGACCCTGTCTGCTGGTTGTTTTGCAGAGCTGTCAGTGAACCATGCCATATCATAGGCAGTCCAGTCTCTGAATCTGAATCTTGGGTCCCAGGTAGCCACAGAAGGAGCTGAAGCACCCCCGTCAGCTCACATCATGCCTTCTGTCAAACTAGCCATTATTCATGAAGCCCACTGGCCCCTGGGGTCCTGGCTGGACCCAATCTTAAATGTACTATTTTCATTTAACAATTGGGCTTTGGTGAGCCTGTTTGATTTTATTGGTGGGATTTGTATGCATTCAAGTTGGGCAGTTCAGGTTGCAATGTCACATGTGGCTCCAGTCTCCCCCAGTGCCCAGTAGCAAGCAAGGAGCTGCCATTCAATAGACGTATATCTGGGGGCTGCTTTAGGAATTGTGCATCCAGGCAGGGCATGGTGGCTCACGCCTGTAATCCAAGCACTTTGGAGGCCAAGGCAGATGGATCACCTGAGGTCGGGAGTTCAAGACCAGCCTGACCAACATGGTGAAACCCCGTCTTTAAAAAAAAAAAAAAAGGAATTATGCATCCAAAACCTAAGGCTGGTGCACCCCAGTGGCAGTTTCCTGTTGCAAGAGACTCCAATGGGCAAGTGTGGAGATGGCAGACTCCCATAATTCCTTTGGGCTGTCAGGTTCTAAAAGTTTAAAGGCAGTGCCTGGGACACAACTTGTTAAATGACTTCCAAGGCCTGCTATTGCAAAGAGCCCTGTTCAAAGTTGGCAGCTTTGCCTGTCACTTTGACTAAAGGGGGCACAAAAAAAACAAAAGGTGGGTATATCCTCTCTCTAGCACCCAAAGCGACCTACCTGCTATGGGACCTCCTCTTTATTAGAGGACGCTGCCAGGCCAACAATTTTTCTTGATGGCATCTGGGACATTTCTTTGGCTTGCTACCCAAGTGGCCTTGGCATTCAGCCCGCAACAGCCCATTGTTGGTCTCCATGCCCCAAAGATCTTTTTGACCAGCCAGAGTCAACTGTCACGTTGTGACAGAATGTTTGTAACCTTTTTTATCGGAATTAACGCAATGTCCTGTTTTCCCCTTTGCATTCAGTACCGCTTTTGCTGAACAGCCCCCTGGGGCTTGGGGAGCTTAGGTGGTGGGCAGGAGTGGGTCTACCCCACTGTGGTTGCGAGGGCATACCATCTAGGTAGTGTGACCTTCTGTGCCACTGCAGCCCAAGTGTCAGTGCCTGTCATGCAGAGGTCCTCAATCGTTTTGGCACCAGAGATTGATTTTGTGGAAGACAATTTTTCCCAGACAGTGGAATGGATGGTTTCAAGATGATTCAAGTGCATTATATTTATCATTACATTCTCATAAGGTGCACACAACCTAGATCCCTCACATGCACAGTCCACGATGGGGTTCGCTCTCCTGTGAGAATCTAATGCTGCCACTGTTCTGACAGGAGGGGCAGCAAAGATTGGCACCAGTCTGTGGCCTGGGGGTTGGGACCCCTGTTATAGTGCACTCAGAGGCGGGAACCATGGTCACTGCACCCAAAACGGCCCAGACATCACTCTGGAGTTCACAAGATGTGCCACTTCCCCATTTATTCCTGAAGATAACATCATTATTGTAGAACCTAAGATTGGCCTTTTAAGATGTCTTTTTAGGTCTCTTGCATGTCTGACATGATATCCCACCTGGACCCACCAACCACTCCTATGGCCCCAACCAGAAGTGACTCAGTGTGCAGGAGAACCATTTCCCAGAGCCCAGTGATTGCAGCCTCAGCCAATCTGCAGCAAACACCCAGCCTAGCCACCACTCCTGTCTTCCCCCAAACTACCTTTGAAAAACCCTAGCCTCCCAGCTTTCAGGGAGATTGATTTGGGGAATAATAAAACTCTGACCTCCCATTCAGTCAGCTCTATCTATGCAAAACTCTTTCTCTATTTCAACTTCCTTGCCTTGATAAATCGACTCTATCTGGACAGCAGATAAGAGGAACCCACTGAGCACTTACATTCCAAGGCTCAGGAAAGCTGCCCGGAGTAGAAGAAGTCTGGAGAGAGTAAAACAGAGGGTCTTTGGCCTATGTGGAGATTAAATGAACCTGTACATACCAAATATCAATGCAGAAACTCACTTCATTCTTCCCAAAACATTGGCAGCCAGATCTTTAATATCTAGGCAGGAAATTGGGGATATCCTCTGGGATTCTAATCAGTGAAAGAGGAAAAACCCAGACACCCTGACAATGGCCCACCTTAGAGTAAGCTGCAAGCTGACACTGACCACCTAGGTGCACAGAGCTTGTAATTACTTGTCTAGTCCCCGACTCTTAGTCACAAGATAACCAATCATCGGATGCCCAAGAAAAATGATATTTCAGAATGCCGAGGGTAAAGAGAATATGTTTCAAATTTCCAAAGAAAAAGACAGGTCACATACAAAGGATTGGGGGCTTGCAAATGACAACACTGGAAAAATAGAAGGCAAGGAAGTATTGCCTTCAGAATTCAAAAGGACAATGATTTCCCAAGTAGAATTCTAAACCACAACTACCTATCAGATCTGATGGTAGCACAAAACAGGTGCAGACATGTAAATTCTCAACAACAACAACAAAAATACTTGCCCCGTATCATATTCCAGGATAGCTTCCCCCAAAGAAGAGAATGAACCAAGATAAAGGAAGACATGGAATATAGAATATGAAGAAGTCCTACCTAGAAGGAAAAGGAAATCTCTAGGATGATGTACATCTTGAGCTGGAAAAGAATTCTATAATGACAAATAAGTGTAGGGCAGGGGGAGCACCCAGCCAGAACAGGCAGTGAGACTCTGAGGCAGCACACTGCAATGGATGTCACTGTGCCCTCAGCCTTGTGCCACCACCTCCCTGGGATGAAACAATGGGAGGATGTGCCCCACCAACCAAGGAGATAAAGTCAAAAAGTAGGAAGAGGCAAGATCCAGGAAATAGGAAATCCAAGCAGGAAAAAGATAAAGGGAATTCCATGAGTTAAAGTAAAAAGATTTGTTCATCATACCTAAATACAGCTGGAGGAAATCAAAACATAACTGGCACAGCCACTATGAAAAACAGTATAGAGGTTCCACAAAACAAAACTAAGAAATGGAATTGCCTTATGAGGGGCCGGGCACAGTGGCTCCTGCCTGTAATCCCAGCACTTTGGGAGGCTGAGGCAGAAGGGATTGCTTGAGGGCAGGAGTTCAAGACCAGCCTGGATAACATAGTGAGACCCTGTCTCTGCAAAAAGTAAAATTAGCCGGGCATGGTGGCACACACCTGCGTTCTCAGCTACTCAGGAGGCTGAGGCAGGAGGATTGCTTGAGCCTGAGAGGTTGAGGCTGCAGTGAACTATGATTGCACCACTGCACTCCAATCTGGGTGACAGATTGTCTCTTATTAAAAAAAAAAAAAAAAAGAACTTCCGTATAATCCAGCAATCCCTCTTCTGTGTATATATGCAAAGGATGTAAGAGATCACTGCATTGTCATGTTTATTTCTGCATTATTCACAATAGCTAAGATAACGAAACAATCTAAGGATCCGTTGATGGATGAATGGATTAAAAATGTGGTATATAGGCCGGGCGTGGTGGCTCACACCTGTAATCCAAGCACTTTGGAGGCCAAGGCGGGCGGATCACCTGAGGTCGGGAGTTCAAGACCAGCCTGACCAACATGGTGAAACCCCGTCTTAAAAAAAAAAAAAGAAAGAAAATGTGGTATACATAGAGTAGAATGTGATTTATCCCTAAAAGAAAATCCTGCATTTGCAACAACATGGATGAGCCTGGAGAACATAATGTTAAGTGAAATAAACCAGACACAGAAAAACAAATACTGCATGATCTCATTTATACATGGAACCTAAAAAAGTCAAACTCCTAGAAACAGAGGGTGGAATTGGGGTGGAGGAGGGCTGGGATGCAGGGAAAGGAACGGTGAGACGTTGGTCGAGGGGTACAAACTTGCAGTAATAAGATGATTGTGTTCCGGGAATGTACAGCATGGTGACCACACTTTAAAATGTACTGTACACTTGAAATTACACACACTCATAACTCTGTGAAGTGATCAATATATGAGCTTGAGGAGTCATTATGCAAGGTATACATATGTCTAATCATGTTCTTTACCTTAAATATATACATTTTTTAGTTTATTTGACAATCATACTTTAATAAAGCTGGGTTGGGGGTTTGTAAACGGAAGTCCCAGGATGCGATCTATGCAATCATTCCAGACAGATGAGCAAGGAGGTTCGCGGGGGGATATCTCCATGAACAAAGTGGATGCAGCTGATTAACTGATGTCATTGACCTTGCTGTGAAAATAGTGCTAAGAGGCTCTTGGAAAGCATGGGGAAAATTATAGGTACAAAGAAACTGAGCAATGAAAAACAAGGCAGCTGTTAACCTCGGGAAAAACTTCAAAGCAAGAAGAGAAGCAATCAGAGTTTACCATGCTGCTCAGTTGTAAATAACCCTTGTGTGATTATAAAAATAATGTTATACCAAATACTGTTTAATTCAAAATTATAAGCAAAGAAGAGGGTGATTGGAAGCAAAGGGAGTAGTGGAAGCTGAGAGCTAAATCCTCACCCTCCCTAAGTAAAAATCAATTCTCTATCAATTTCATTCTATTCAACTTCTATCGATGAGCACAACTTCCCCTTCAAGCCTGACTCCCCCCATAAGTCCCTCTATTCAAGGCTCTGTTTGTACCCAGGACTATTGGAGGACAGGCTGTCCTAGGCAATGGATTGGTCAGAGGACAACTTGGCCCAAGTTATCTCTGCTCTCTGGTTCCTCCACCCATTCTTACTGTAGCACAGAGGACCTCACTCCCTTCCTGCCTTCCTCAGTTGTGCCAGTTCCTCCCCCGCCACTCACAGCATCTCGTCTTTCAGCCTAAGCCAGTGTTATCAAGGGTTTGCAATCAGAAAGACTCAGATATGCCTACCTCGAGGCTGCCCTTAGAAACCACGGCAACAAAATCAGCAGTTTTTCATCTTTGGGTTTGTTTTCCTGTACACCAGGGGTGTCCCTGGGTGCGGTGGGAGAGAAGACAGAAAGAGGAACACCTGGCGTGGGGAAAGCAGAGTAGTACTTGGAGTTATAATCGTGCCTTAGTGATTTGTAGGTGATGCAGAGTCATGAAAGATTTTCAGTCAAAAGAGCGATTTCCGCGGATTAGAATTCTGTATTGTGAACTGCAGCCGCAGTGGGGTTGAATCACAGGCTGTTCCCATGGGCTGGGTGCAGTAGGTGAGATCTCCCATGATGAAGGCGGGTGAGGACAGAGCGGGTTGAGAGCCTTGGGAGTCAGCCGAGGAGGATTAGTAAGAGGGTGACTCAGGGATCTATTCTGCGGAACAGGTGCTACCCATGAGACGATAAGGCACAGGTGTGGTCAGAAAGTTTCTGATTAAGGATTTGGGCCTCTCCCTCCCTTCAGTCTCTGCTGAGACAGCAAACAGTCCGGAGGTTTTCAAAAGAAGGGAACTCCCAAGAAGGATGTGGAGAGTAATTCTGGGAACTCTATGAACTTATGCCTCAGGTTACAATTGTGTAATGGAGGTTGCTGACTGTCCTACAGGTTAGCTTTTCTTACTCTATGAAAGGGAGTGCCTCTCAAATATGTAGAGACTGTTTCACAATTATCATCACAGAGTCAATGCCACAGGCCTCGGTGACTCCCAGCTAGGCAATGCTATGCCTTATCACCCACAGAGGCAGGCTTCGGTCATCTTTCCGACACTGCACTGTGCCCTATAATTCAGGTGCAGTCCTTAATTTTATAAAATCCAGCATCTCAGAGAAGCCATCACTCCAATTAACTTAGCAGTCTTAAAGATCCCTAAATAGTCACACAGTTGGAAGCTTAAACACTTTTACACATAATTGCAAAAGAGTTGGTACTTTGACAGAGAGAAAATTTGCTAGGAACAGGACAGGTTCAACACAATCTCTTAGGAGAAGTCTTTTGACCAGAATTAATCTTTTTGTTCGGTCAAATAGGGCTAGTACCTTATCTTTGATATTCTATTCCTTTTCACGGTCTGCTTTGTATTTTAGTTAAATTACTAGGATCTGAAGAAGGTACAAAGATAAGCAAGAAGTGGGTATTTGCCCTCGTGGAGTTTACGGTAAGTCTATTATATTTGCAGCTTGAAGACAGAAACGTTAATGGTAACTCAAAGAAGTAATATGTGGTGCATTTTAAATAGCAATGGAGGGCCGAGGACGTGAGCAAGGATGCTGCTCCATCAGGAAAAGGTCCAAGTGCAGAGGGCACCGAGGGCGTCTTGGAGGTTAAGCAGTATTCCAACAGGTGCAGATGGCAGAAACTGGCATTCCATAAAGAAGACAGGGCATCCACAGCTCTGCTTCAGTATAGGAGATGGTTTCGCAGCCACAGCACGACTGACATTTTGGCCAGATAATTCTTTGTTGCGGGGGCGGTCCTGTGAACTGTAGGCTGTGCAGCGGCATGCTAGTGACACGCCGACCCCAGTCATAACAACCAGAGTGTCTTCAGACATTGCCGACTGTCCCCTGGGGTTGAGGGCAAAATCACCTTGAAGGAGAGCTACCGACACAGCATATATACACACAGACACATATATGAGGAGACATATATACATACAGTAACTGTCCAAGGCACTTTGGCTTCAAGAGAACTGACAATGTGCAGCAGGTCCTCCAATAACATCATTTCATTCACATCATTTTGTTAGAGCATAACGGAGAAAAAACTCATTTTCATTATACATCATTTCACTTACAATTGCAGTTTCCAAAAACCTATTGGGGAAGTTCAGACCTACTGCACATATATGTATGTATATGTAATATACAAACATGTACATGTATCTTTATAAATGTATACATGCACCAATATATATACACACACATATATAGTTGAACCAGTTGAAATTGTCCATATTTCACCATTTTTTACCTACAAAAATGGCAACCTCATATTGGCTCAACAATGTAGACCCTATAAGATATAGGTAGCAATAGACAGCTGGGAAGATGAACTAGGGGCCACTGTGAATGTCAGGCTGACTAGATTACGCCAGGATGGATTGTAAAGAGGTGATGAAGGGTCACACAATCAGACAGACATGGAGTTTTTTCTGGTGCTGCTGTGCAAACTTGGGCAAGTACTGCCTGGAAAAGAGGATGAGGGTAATAACACATTGAAAGATTAATGAAAAGATTAAATAAGATAATGTATGTGAAGTTTCTGGCACATAGAGCTATCATCGTTCCTTAAATCAGTGGATAATAGGAGTTGTTGAAGATATTGGAGCAGGGCGTTGGTGTGTTGGTGTGTTGCTGTGTTGTTATGTTGGTATGGCTGAATTTTCGGAAGTTGGATCTTGTGGCATTGATGAATGGTTGATTGGAGGATGTTAAACAGTAAACGACAATGAAGGTGTTAGCAGAGGTGGGGTGTAATTAGAGCCTGAACATAGAGGGTGTCAGTGGAAATGGAAAAGGAGGAACGGGCTGGGCGTGGTGGCTCACGCCTGTAATCCCAGCACTTTGGGAGGACGAGGTAAGTGGATCACTTGAGGTCAGGAGTTCAAGACCAGCCTGGCCAACATGGGGAAACCCCATCTCTACTAAAAATACAAAAATTAGCCGGGTGTTGTGGCAGGGGCTGGTAATTCCAGCTAGTCGGGAGGCTGAGACATGAGAATTAATTGAACCTGGAAGGCGGAGGTTGCAATGAGCTGAGATCATGCCACTGCACCCCAGTCTGGGTGACAGAGTGAGAGTCCATCTCAAAAAAAAAAAAAAGAAGGAATGGGTTGGAGACAGAGATTTCTTTAACACCTTTGTTGGTTTTTTTTAAATTTTTTTTAGTTCTTGTTTCCCAGGGTGGAGTGCAGTGGCACGTTCTCGGCTCACCACAACCTCCGCCTCCTGGGTTCAAGCAATTCTCCTGCCTCAGCCTCCCGAGTAGCTGGGATTACTGGCATGTGCCACCATACCCGTAGTAGAGACGGGGTTTCTCTACGTTGGTGAGGCTGGCCTCAAACTCCTGACCTCAGGTGATCTGCCGGCCTCGGCCTCCCAAGGTGCTGGGATTACAGGAGTGAGTCGCCATGCACAGTTGAGTTTTGACGTATATATACACCTGTGAAATCATCATCACAATCAAGAGGGCAAACATAGTCATTAGCCCCCGACATTTCTTCATTCCCTTTTATAATCCCTCCCTCCCTTCCCCAGCTCAGGCAACCATCGACCTGCTTTCTGTCACTGCACATTAGTTAGCAATTACCAGAATTCTATAATATATACTCTTTTTTTTGTCTTGCTTCTTTCACTCAACATAGGTATTTTTGGATTCATCCACGTTATAAAGTGTATCAATAATTTTATTTATTTTTTATTTTTTGCTGTGTAGTATTCCACCGTATGACTATATCACAGGTTGTTTATTCATTTTCCTGTTGATAGACATTTTGGTTGTTTTCAGTTTTTGGCTATTGCAAATAAAACTGCTATTAATTTGTGCATACTTCGTATGGGTCTATGCTTCCTTTTCTTGTAAACACCTATTAATAGAAGTGGAATGACTGGGTCACATGTCCGGTATACATTTAATGTTTTAGGAAATTGTTTTCCAAGCCAGGCACAGCGGCTCATGCCTGTAATCCCAAAAATTCAGGAGGCTGAGGCGGGAAGAACACTTGGGTCCAGCCTAGGCACTATAGCAAGATCCCATCTCTAAAAGAAAAAAAGAAATTGTTTTCCAAAGTAGTGTACTAGTTGACAGTCCCCCCAGAAGAATACATTTAGTGTGGTCAGACTTTTTAATTCTAGGCATTCTAGTGGGTCTATATCTCATGATGGTTTTAATTTGCATTTCCCTAATGACGATCATTACATGACTAATGATGGTCCTTGCCTGGTTCTTGATCATAGGGTGAAAGTAGTCAACCATTAAGTATGGGCATCCGCCTTTTCATATGCTTATTTGCCATCCGTATATCTTCTCTGATGCAGTGTCTGGTCACATCTTCTGCCCATTTTTTAAAAAGTGGATATGCACTGACAGAGTGGAGTAATAGATATTGGAGACTCCGAACGGTGGGAGGTAAGAAGGGGGTGAAGAATGAAATACCACCTATTGGGGATAAGGTACACTATTTGGGTGACAGGTACACTAATAGCCCAGACTTCACCACTATGCAATAAATCTGTATCACACAACTGCATTTTTATCTCATACCTCTATGAAACTTAAAAACAAATATATAAATTGGGCTGTTTGTCTTCTTATCATGTAGTATTCTTTATACGGTCTACATTCAAGTCCTGTGTCAAAGATATGTCTTGCAAATATTATCTCCTGGTCTATGGCTTGCTTTTGAGGAGCAAAGAGGTTTTTTGTTCTGATAAAATCCAATATACTGTTTTTTTTTTTTTTAAAAATAGTTTGTTTTATGTCACACTAAAGATTTCTTTGACTAACCCAATGTCACTAAGATTTTCTTATATGTTTTATTCTAGAAATTATGCTTTTTTTAAGCTCTTGCATTTGGGTCTGTGCTTCATTCTGTACTTCATTTTTGCATATTAAAATTATACACAAGGAATAGTGTTGAGATTCATATTTTTGCATATGGCTGTCAAATTGTCCCAGAACCATTTGTTGATAAGATTTTACTTTCCCCATGGAATTGCCTTGGCACATTTGTTAAAAATCAATTGACCATATATGTGTGGGTCTATTTCTGGACTCTATTCTGCTCCATGTGTATACATGATATAGAATACATATATATACACACACACATATATAATTGCATACATATGAATACATATATATATGTGTGTGTGTATCTATGTATCTATCTATCTATCTATCTATCTATCTCCTTAATCTGAATATCACACTACTTTGATTACTGGATCTTTATAACATATCTTAAAGTAAGGCATTTAGGTTGGGCACAGTGGCTCATGCCTGTAATCCCGGGACTTTGGGTGGCTGAGACAAGAGGATCGCTTGAGCCCAGGAGTTTGAGACCAGCCTGGGCTCAATAGCAAGACATCATCTCTGCTAAAAAACATAATAATAAAATATTTTAAAGCCTGCAACATTTTACGTCATTTTCAAAGTTGCTTTGACCTAGTCTAGATTTTTTGCATTTCCATGTAAATTTTAGATGTAGCTTTTCAGTTTCTACAAGTAGCCTGCTGAGATTCTGATTGGAATTGCATTAATCTACAGAGCTAGTTGGGCAGAATTCACTTATTAACAGTATTGAATCTTGCAGTCCACAGACATGGTAATTCTCACCATTTTTGTTTTGTTTTCTTTCTTTTCTATGAGCCATTTTGTAGTTTTCAGTGTACAAACCTTAAATGTATTTTGTCAAATTTTTGAATAAGTATCTTATATTGATGATCTTGCAAGTGATATTTTTATTTTTATTTTTATTTTTTTGGAGATGGAGTTTTCGCTCTTGTTACCCAGGCTGGAGTGCAATGGCGCGATCTCGGCTCACCACAACCTCCGCCTCCTGGGTTCAGGCAATTCTCCTGCCTCAGCCTCCTGAGTAGCTGGGATTACAGGCACGCGCCATCATGTCCAGCTAATTTTTTGTATTTTTGGTAGAGATGGGGATTCACCATGTTGACCGGGATGGTCTCGATCTGTTGACCTCGTGATCCACCTGCCTCGGCCTCCCAAAGTGCTGGGATTACAGGCGTGAGCCACCGCGCCCAGCCCGCAAGTGATATTTTTAAATTTCAACTTCTGACTGCTCATTGTGAACATATAGAAATAATGATTCTAAGACTGATGCTTTGCATATTGCCCTTTCATCCTGAAACTTTGTTAAGTGGCTTTTTGTACTTTCCTTAGATTTTCTGCATAGATTGTTGTGTTGTTTACGAATAAAGGCTATTTTAATTCTTTCTATTCAATTTGGATGCCTTTATTTCTTTCTTTTTGTGGCACTGGTTAAAACCCCCCATATCATGCTGAATAGAAGTAAATGAGAAAAGACATCCTTGCCTTGTTCTCAGTCATAGGATAAAAGTATTCAATCTTTCCCCATTAAATATGTTAGGGTGTGGGTTTTTTGGTAGATGTTCTTCATCAGGTTCAGGAAGTCCTATCTTTCTTCCTTTCTTCCTTTCTTCCTTTCTTCCTTCCTTCCTTCCTTCCTTCCTTCCTTCCTTCCTTCCTTCCTTCCTTCCTTCCTTTCTTTCTTTCTTTCTTTCTTTCTTTCTTTCTTTCTTTCTTTCTTTCTTTCTTTCTTTCAGAGATAGGGTCTCAGTCTGTCATGCAGGGCGGAGTGCAGAGGTGCAATCATAGCTCACAGTGCCTTGAACTCCTGGGCTCAAGCAGGCCTTCACCTCAGTTTCCCAAGTAGGTAGGACTACAGGTGCAGCCACCATGCCTGACTACTTTTTAAATTTTTTTGTAAAGACAGGGTCTCACTGTGTTGTTCAGGCTTATTTCGAACTTTTGGCCCCCCAAGCAATCCTCCTACCTCCACCTCTCAAAGTGCTGAGATTACAGGTATGGGCCCACTCTTCTCTTTCTAGTTTGTTGAGGTAGAGTGTTAGTATGAATAGATATTTAATTTTTTGAAAACTTCTTCTGTATCTATTCAGATGATTATATTGAGATAGTCATGAATATAGTCTTTTGTTTTTAATCTGTCAATATGGTTAATTTAATTCTTTTTTTTTAATCGAGTTTTGATTGATTTCTGAATGTCAAACCAACCTTGCATTCCTGAGGTAAACCCCATTGGATCACTAGGTATTATCTTTTTGTATATGGCTGTGTTTGACTTGCTAAAATTTAACTAGTAATTTTTGCATCTGCATCATATTATATCTTGTTGTCTAGTATTTGTTTCTTGTAATATCTGTCTGGTTTTGGTAATACTGGCCTCATGTAATTAGTGGAAAGGGTTTCATTCTTTTCAACTTTCTAGGAGAGTTTATATAGAATTATTATATATTCTTTAAATTTTCAGTAGAATTCAGCAACGAAAGCTATCTGGGCCTGGAGTTCTCTTGATGAGAAGATGTTTAGTTACAAATTCTA
The DNA here is from genome assembly GCF_030222135.1 of Aotus nancymaae. Lineage (NCBI taxonomy): Eukaryota > Metazoa > Chordata > Mammalia > Primates > Aotidae > Aotus > Aotus nancymaae. The sequence continues at coordinate 335,205 of NW_026988465.1, forward strand.
CTCCTTTAACTGATAGTTAGGTTATTGATTTATTTTTAGTGTGTTTTGGTAATTTTTTATCTTCAATAAATGTACTCATTTCACCTAAGTTTTTGAATTAGCATCAGTATAAAGTTTGTAATTATATTTTCTTATTGTCTGTAGAATCTCTTGTAGAGATCTACATTATAGAATAACCATGATGTCCTTTGTCTCATTTCTGGTATTTGTAATTTGCATCTTTTTCTCCTGTTCAATCTGGCTAGAGATATGTCAATTTTATGTATACTCTTAGAGAACCAGCTTCTAGCTTTGTTGATTTTCTCTATTTTTAATTCTGCTTTCTATTTGATTGGCTTCAGCCCTTATATTTACTCTTTCCTTTCTTCTGCTTACTTGGCATATATTTTCTTTTCTAACTTCTAAGCATAGAAGCTTAGACCATCAATTTGAGACCTTTCTTTTTTCTATCATAGACATTTGATACTTTAACTTCCCTGTAAACATTACTTTAGATGTATACCACAAATTTTAATATGTCATTTTTTTTCAAAATTAAATTTACTTCAAAATGCTTTTGATTACTTTTTACTTTTCTCCTATGGGTTACTTTAGAGTACATTGTTTAATTTTTCATAGAGGATTTTTCTTGATATCTTTCTGTTACTGATTTCTAATGTAATTCTATGGTGGTCAGAGAAAAACTTCATATGATTTTTATAATTTTAAATGTATTAAGACTTGTTTTGTGGTCCAAAATATGGTGTATCTTGCTCAGTGTTCCATGTACCTTGAGAAGATTGTGTATGCTGCTGTTGTTGGGTGGGTGGAGTGTTCTGGAAATGTCTGTTAGGCCAATTTGGTTGATAGTGTTGTTCAAGTCTTCTATATCTTTACTGATTTTCTGTCTGTTCTATCATTTATTGAGAGAGATGTACTATAATCTCTTACTATAATAGTGGGTTTATCTGTCCCTTTTTTTCAATTCTTTCAGTTTTTGCTCAAAGTATTTTGATCTTTTGTTATGTGCATGGTCTAGAATCAGTTTAGGAGGAAGGGAATCTGTAATCCTTTATAGCTTTGTGGTTGATGAGGATGGGGTGCTGGTGAAAAAGAAGGAGGAATCAAAATAAGTCTGTATTGTCTGATATCTGTGCATTCAGCTATTTATGTAAGTCACTGGACAAGTAGGGTGCTCAAATTAGGGACAGTCTTAGGCCAGTGTTTCCTCCAAAGTCTGTTTTTGTTTGTTTTGTTTTATTTTGGAGATGGAGTCTTGCTCTGTTGCCAGGCTGGAGTGCAGTGGCCCAATCCTGACTCACTGCAACCTCCAACTCCCCGCTTCAAGCGATTCTCCTGCCTCAGCCTCCCAAGTAGCTGGAATTACAGGCATGCACCACCATGCCCAGCTAATTTTTGTATTTTTAATAGAGCCTGGGTTTCACCATGTTGGCCAGGATGGTCTCAACGTCCTGACCTTGTGATCTACCTGCATCAGCCTCCCAAAGCGCTGGGATTACAGGCGTGAGCCACCGCGTCCAGCCTATTTTGTCACTTTATCCAAAGTGCGGTGCCTTCATTCTTTCTTGCTCTCAGATTCTTCATTCCTACAAAGATATAAATGACTAATCTTTACTAAGATGCAGATTAAAGACCATCATTCCTGTAGTAAGCATTTTTATAGTAAACAGAACTTAAGATTTTAAGGTAACAGGGAAATATCTGTGTTGTGACTGGGTTAGGCCAAATACTTTCCCAAAAAACCAAAGCATCTAGCTCTCCTGTTATATTCCGTAAACATGGACTGTGGTTCCTGTCCAGGATTCCTCGCATTTGGAGTGCAGTCTCTTTTCTAGCTCAGCCATGGAATTTCAGGCATTAGTCAGAGGATAAGCACGATCTCTGGAAGCAGAGGAACTGGACTCCTGCAGGAAGAGCTGTAGACTGTCAACATTTCTTTTTGGCTTAGATGAGCCTGGTTTCGGGTACAATAAACACTTTATGTTCCCAAAGAATCCTCCAACATTTTTACCATTTTAAAAAGGAAACATGCCTTGTTGCTTCTTGGTGAAAATTCAAAGGTTATCATACCCTTCCTGCTCTCCAGGAAAATCTAGTTCTGACCAAATCACTTATAGCACGTGAACCTGAACTCTGAAATTCTATCTTTGCTTTCTCCCAGTATAACTGCTTGCTCTGCCACAGGCCTCACAGATGGCATTTTCAAAAATCAATAGGAATTTTGACCATAATGCTTCAAACTCAAACCAAAGCTGAGACTGCAGAAATAGCAGTAAAACATCCAGCATCTTATCCTATAGTTAAGCCTGCTGAATCTATCACTTTTTACTTCTGCTGCCTGGTAATTCAGGAATGTAAAGGGACTTTATTATGTGTGGGAGGGAACAGAATAGGGATACATTTGCCGAAGTTACTGAGACAATGATAAGAGGAGAAATGAAATCAACAAGGAAGTTGTTGCCCGGCAACATGGTTGGTTGTCAAAGAGACAGAGCAACCTTCGGTAATAACCATGAACAATCTATGATAATAACTCACGAATCCCTGAGTTAGAAAATAGCTGTGTTGTGACTGGGTTAGGCCAAATACTTTCCAAAAAACCAAAGCATCTAGCTCTCCTGTTATATTCCGTAAACATGGACTGTGGTTCCTGTCCAGGATCCGTCGCATTTGGAGTGCAGTCTCTTGGCTAGCTGGGACATTTTGTGGCTTTTCTTTTTCCTATTTTGTTTTGATTACATACCCAGGCTGTGTGTAATATTTTTACTTAACACAATCAACTGCAGTCATGTGATGCATCCAAATAATGCCAGATATCTTGTTTTGCCTGCCTGGTGAAGCTTTGCTGGCTTGATCACAGCATTTGACCAGTGAGTCCCATTCCTTAACAGGACCATGAACACTAGTGAGGACCGCAGGGTGGTATAGCTTGAAGGATCATTACAGAACATTCTTCATTTTCGCCCATGGGAAATGTGGCTTCTATGCCTGATATGCTAATGACCATCTCCTTTTGCTCTTTGAGTCAACAGGTCCAAATAGAATCTGGTCTTTATGTTCAGAGTCTTGTGCAGCCGAGCTCATCCTGCCCTGTCTTTTTCCTCTGTTAAAAGACTCCTTGCTAGCAAGGACTCTGCTATACTCATTCCTGGTCCCCAGCCACTAGCACACTTTCCAGTATTCAGAAACATTAATACGTGGATCTGAGCAAGGATCTTCAGGATGCACAGTAGATTCTGGTCTGCCGCAGGCTGTCTTGAGCACATAAAGAAATGTCACTCCTCCCTTGCCACCCTGTATTATGCTGGGGGCAGTAAAGTGGGTAAGAGCACAGACTTTGCAAAAAACAATGGATGCTGGCGAGGCTGTGGAGAAAAGGGAAAACTTATACACTGCTGGTGGGAATGTACATTAGCTCAGTCACTGTGGAAAGCAGTTTGGAGACTTCTCAAAAAACCTGAAACAGAACTACCAAGTGACCCAGCAATCCCATTAGTGGGTATTTACCCAAAGGAAAAGAAATCAATCTATAAGAAAGACACCTGCACTTGGATGTTTATTGCAGCACTATTCACAATAGAAACGATATGGATTCAACCAGGTGCCCATCAACAGTGGATTAGATTTAAAAAAAAAGTGGTATACATATACCATGAGATACTACTCAGCCAGAAAAAAAAGAACAAAGTCGTGTCCTTTGCAGCAACATGACTACAACTGAAGGCAGTTATCCTAAGAGAATTAACACAGGAATAGAAAACCAAATACCGCATGTTCTCACCTATAAGTGGGAGCTAAACACGAGGTGCACATGGACATAAAGATGGGAGCAATGAACACTGGGGACTACTGGATTGCAGAGGAGGGAGGGAATGGGGCTGAAAAACTCTCTCTTGGGTACCATGCCCACTACCTGGGTGATGGGATCGATCAGACCCCAAACCTAAGTATCATGCAATACATTCATGTAACAAACCTGCAGATGCACCCCTGAATCCAAAATAAAAGTAAAAATCATTTTTTAAAAGGTAAAAATAGATGAGTAAATACAAATTGAAAAAAAAAAAGAGCACAGGCTTTGGAGCCAGGCAGTCTGGGTTGAATCCTGGTCCTTCGTGACTGTTGGCAACATGCCTAACAGGGTATGTGTCGGTGTCACCGTCCATAAAATGAGGACACCGGTCATACCCAACTCCTAGATTGTTGAGAGGATTAAATGCACTCCTAGAACTTAGGAAAGTTTCTGTTACTTCAGCGCTTTGTAGCGTGAGATATCATCTTCCTTTTAGAGTTCAATCTATGTCAATGTCATCGTTGATCATGTCAACGCAAAACTTCCTCAGGGTGACAGATTGGAATTTGGAAGGGCTGTGCTCAAAACCAAAAGCCAAGAAAAACAGAAAGTGGGTAGGGCTGGGGGAACACAGGCACCTTTCCTTTTCTTTGGGGTTTTTTACTTTCCTCCCATGATCCACTTGATTGATTGCTGGGGCTTGGTGATTCTTAGCAAAATAAATTAAGCAATTGTTTGGCTCTTCTTCACTGGGATTTTCTGTGTCGGTGCTGATTTTGACATATAATAAAAGTAAACTTTTATTTTTTCTAAAAAGTACCAGGCCAAGAGGCCTTCCTGAGAATCTGATGGATCATCATGACAAAACTGTGGTTGAACTGTTCAGGAAGAGAATGGTTTCCTGCTTAACTGGTGCTAGATTGCTCACATCTAGAAGGGTTTCTTAACGTCCAAGAGAAAAGAGCAGGCTAGGGAAAAAACAAAAAAAGACGGCAAGAATTTGCTATGAACTTGCATGTACCTAAAAGCCAAATACAGAACTTCAGTCCTAAAGGATGTTACTTTCTTCACAAGGGTAGTTGGTCATTCAAAACAAATTGATCATGGATGCCACACATATGTATACAAAAAATATAACAGTAAGAAAATTAAGACAGTATATAGACAAAATTCCTCTATGCTCATTAGAAGGGGTCTGTGGCCTCTGGAGTGCTGGGAGAATTGGATTTCTTGATCTGAGTGCTGAATACATGGGTGTATTTTTTTTTTCATTTGTTTGTAAAGAGCTTTCTAAGTTTCGTGAGGACAAATAAAGGTATTCCCTTGCTAGAAAAATGGTTGGTTACAATAATTAAATAAAACAAACATCATCAAAGAGCAACAAAATAACTATAGTAATGTGTGGAACCCAGTTCCAGGCTTATCTGAGCTCCCCAGGGCAAAGTGAATCTCTTCTCCCTTTGTGCTGCAGAATGCAGTGGATGTCCCTGCTGCCAGCTTATGGTATTTGCCTCCCCAGATAGATGGCCACCTTCCAAAGGAACCACCTTTTCTTACTTACATGTTATTCTTCAGAATCTAGGGCAAGGAGAGGTACTTATCAAGTGTTCATAATTCATCTGTTGAGTGGGTGGATGGACAAGAGGACTTCGCATCTGGGTCCCGGTGAGGCAGCTTCCTGGAATCACAGGACCACAGGGACAAAGGCATTTTCTGAGGGGTCCTTCACACAACCTTCTGTCCCTGATGGTGGGACACAGTGATTACTCTCCTGGCAGATGTCTCAGATACATTACGCCTTTGTTATGTATTGTGCAAATATTTTATACGGGTAGTAGAAAAAAATTATGGAATCAAATCTTTAAATTTCTACTTTATGGCTAAATTTCTACTTTCTGGATCTTTTGTCTTGTTTGAGAAGTCCTTTCCTCACTCAAGGATATAAAATATATTCTCCAGTATCTTGTTCCAGTGCTTTTGCGGCTTTATCATCTAAATTTATCACTTTGATGTATCTGAAATTTGTTCAGGGTACAAAGTAGAGAACTACTTCTTACCAAAGAACAGCCTCGACACCCACCTAGTCCATCCTTTCCCCAAATTTGAGGTGGCACATTAATCACACAATGAACTCTCACAGATTTTCACAGATTTTATTACTTGACAGTTGTGTACTCTGTTGATTTTTCTATTTCTGAGCCAGAGCCAGAGAGTTTAACTATAGGACTAATTCTTTCTCGTTTTCCCCTCTTTCAAAAATACTTTTCCCATTTTACTCATTTACTCTTCCAGAAAAGCCTTAGAGTTAGTTTGCCAAATTGGGATTGGGATTACATTAGAACTATGGATTAATTCGGGGAGATTAGTGTCTTTGCCATATTGAGTCTGTCTTCTAATAATGTGACGCCGTAGTCAGTGTCTTCTGTATCTTTCGCTAAAGTTTTGTAGTTTCCTTCCTACTCTTGCACCTCTATTAATCTCTAGATTTTTTTTTTTTTTTTTTTTTTTTTTTGAGATGGAGTTTCGCTCTTGTTACCCAGGCTGGAGTGCAATGGCGCGATCTCGGCTCACTGCAACCTCCGCCTCCTGGGTTCAGGCAATTCTCCTGCCTCAGCCTCCTGAGTAGCTGGGATTACAGGCACGCGCCGCAGTGCCCAGCTAATTTTTTGTATTTTTAGTAGAGACGGGGTTTCACCATGTTGACCAGGATGGTCTCGATTTGTTGACCTCGTGATCCACCCGCCTCGGCCTCCCAAAGTGCTGGGATTACAGGCTTGAGCCACCGCGCCCGGCCCTCTAGATTTTTTTATCTGATATGGTAAATGGGATTTTTATTCCAATTTCTACTTTACCACTGCTGTTATATAGCAAAGCTACTAATTTTTGAATAGTTACCTTGAATCTTGCTATCCTCTTGGTCTCCTTTATTCGTTATAGCAGTTTATTCATTCATTCCCTAATTTTCTAGATATTGTCTTTTTCTTTTTCGAATATTCGTACTTCGGTTCTCTTTCTTGACTCATTTCACTGCAATATCTAGAAAAATGTTGGTGTTGGTGATAGCAGGCATCCTTAATAACAGGTCTTGACTTTAATGGAGATGCTTATAATATTTTATCACTAAGCATGATGTTATGGGTTTCTAGCAAAAGTTCCTTATCAAGGTAGGGTGTTATTCCAAATGCTTTGTCGCCATTTGTCATAATGATTATATCTTTTTCTCATTATATTGTGTTTCTTCTTACTAGACTGTCTAATGCAGAATTGTATTTGCTTTCATAGTGTAGAGTCAACTCAATTATGTCCATTAAAAATATGCAGATAATTAAATTATGGTATATATCCAAATGCTATGATCTGAATGTCTGCATTCCCCTAAAATTTGTGTGCTGAAACCTAACCCCCAAGCTGATGATATCAGAAGGTGGGACCTTCGGGAGGTGATTAGGTCATAAGGGTAGAGCCCTCATGAATGAAATTAGCACCTTTATAATAGGGACCCCAGAGAGCTGCCTCCCCACTTCTTCCACATGAGGATTCAGCGAGAAAGGGCCATCTAGGAACCAGGAAGCAGGTCCTTGCCAGACATCAAATCTTTCTGTACCTTGATCTTGGACTTTGCAGCCTCCGGCACTGTAAGCAATACATCTCTGTTGTTTATGAGCCACCTGGTCTATTGTGATTTGATATAGCCGCCCAAATGGACTAAGACACAATGAAATACTATTTGGCATTAAAAAAGAATGAACTGATACATATAACAACATGGATGAATCTCAAAAGCATGCCAAGTGAAAGAAGTCAAGCACAAAAAGTGCACAGTATATGGTTCCATTTCTATAAAATTACAGAACAAAGGAATCTATAGTGACATTTAAAAATCACTGTACTCCTGGAGTGACAGGGTTTTCTATATGTTGACTGGGGTGCTGGATTCACAAGGATATACGCTTATCAAAGTTCATTGAGCTTTATGCTTAAAATGGGCGATGATGTGTAAACTATGATTCGAGACTGATTAATAAGAAAAAAATGTATGTTAGCGCCCCAATCTTGCAGCCAGAGTTACACTATTTACTCTTTAAACCACTTCAACTTGGCTTTTGTTCCCACCACTCCAAATACATTTTCCTTGCTGAGGTCCCCAATGACGTCCATGTTGCTAACTCACCTCACCTGACTTCCAAGTAGAATGTGATGCAGTTCATCTCGAGCCCTCCCATCTCCTGGGCCACTTCTCGTTGGCCTCTTGTCATCCTCACTCTGTTCCTGGCCCTGAATGGTGGATACCTCTGGTTCTCTTTTAGGCCCTCCCCTCTTCATATCCTTCACCTTCTCATCCATGTAATCTCATAGCTCTGTGGTGTGTGTAACCAGGTTCACATCTCTTCCCAGACCTCACTTCTGAGCTCCAGGTCCACGTACCCAACCGCCAACATAGCACCTCCTTCTGAAAGACCCACGTGTTCTTGACTGCACTCCCAACCTTCTCACCAGAACTGTTAGCCTTCTGGGTGTCTCATCTCAGGGGTAGCATGTTCATTTGCCTAACTGCTAGAAAGCTGAAGGAAAACTTTAATAGATCATTCATTTTCTTTCACCCTCCACAACTTATCAACATTGCAAAGTGCTGCTTTCAAGTAGGTCTCACATCCATCTCTTCATGTCCACTGCCTCTGGCCCCTGGTGGAAGCCACTCTCGTGACCCCTAAGTGACCCTGCAGCTCCCACCTCTGACTACCTTGCAATTATTCTTCAAGTGGCAGGCAGAGTCAGTGTTTTAATGTGAATTTGTTTATGTCACTGTTGGCCATAATATGCTTCAGCAGCCATGAGGCTTTTTGACATTAAAAAATATACATTTTTTTCGTATATATATTTTATATATTATAGGTGGGTGGATCACTTGAGGTCAGGAGTTCGAGACCAACCTGACCAACGTGATGAAACCCCATCTCTATTAAAAATACAAAAATTAGCTGAGTGTGATGGCTCACGCCTGTAATCCCAGCTACTGTAATCCCTGCCTCAGGAGGCTGAGGCAGGAGAATCACTTGAACCCAGGAGGTGGAGGTTGCAGTGAGATGAGTTTGGGCCACTGCACTCCAGTCTGGGCAACAGAGCAAGATTATGTCTCAAAAAATATATATACAAAAATTAGCTAGGCGTGGTGGCACACGCCTATAATTCTAGCTATATGGGAGCCTGAGGCAGGAGAATTGCTTGAATCTGGGAGGTGGAGGTTGGAGTAAGCCAAGATCGTGCCACTGCACTCCAGCCTGGGCAACAGAGTGAGACTCCATCTCAGAAAGAAAATCAGCTTTGTTACACATAACAGGTAAGATGTCACATTATAAGTTATCCTTGGGCACAGTGATTTGAGGTCAATTCGTTCACTCCACACCCCTCTTCCACAACGTGGGGATTCAGTTGTGCTCACAGCAGCTGCTGGATGTTTTTTCAGATCAGAAGTCTCCCCAGAATTGCAATTCTGTCATTTTAAATATACGTAATTAGCAGCTGAAGAAATGCTTTTTTTTAATAGAGAGGGGGTTTCACCATGTTGGTCAGGCTGGTCTTGAACTCCTGACCTCGTGATCTGCTCGCCTTGGCCTCCCAAAGTACTGGGATTACAGGTGTGAGCCACTGCGCCCGGCTATATATTTTATCTTTTATTCTCAAAATTTAATCACCTTGGATAATAAATCCTATGGTCATTATACTTATGACAAATGCAGCATTTCAGGGTTGAGAGTTAACGGGCAAAATTTTCAATAAGTTGTCTGGGACATTTAGGAATCCATATGAATCAATTTAAAGTTGTTTCCTGCCTTACAACCAACACGAACACTGATACCAGATGGACTGTAGACTTAACTGTGAAAGCAAAACAATAAAGCTTTCAGGAGATAATAGAATCGTCTATCTTCGTGAACTTGTGAAGGGAGAGATTTCTGAAGAAGACACGTACACAGGTTTTGTTACATTTAGTCCGAGGCATATGGACATTTTTGATGCTACATTGGACCAAATGAAAATTAAGAACTTTTGTTCTGCAAAACATAGCATTAAGAGAGGGAAATGGTGAGCCTCAGGGTTAGTTATGTAGACCAATGCCCCAAGAAGCTGTAACATCTGAATAGGATCTGAGAGTTTCCATTGGCAGCATTCCAATTCTAGAGCTTTTCCCACTTCACTCTGTGATCTCCCAAGCTGCTGCTGAAAAAGTATAGTGAAGGCAGACGGAGGGACCTCCGTGTAGTCACAACTTTGGAGAACTGGCTTCCAAATATCTTCCGAGTTTTTAATATTTCAGAAACACTGCCTTAGGTGACCCAAAGGAAGTGGAGGCTAATTCTGAAGTGGGAATCCCCTTTTGTAGTCTTAACTTGTTTAGGATCAAGGAGAAATAAGAAGAGGCCTGAGACCAGTCTGGCTTGCAGAATCCTAGGAAGTTTTATTAATTTATGATGCCCCCTATCCTTGTGGGAGCAAGAAAATGCAGCATTTCAAGCCCCAAAGAACTACATTTGATAAACTTTTCTATTAGTCCAAGAGCCCCCACCCCATCTCCCCACACAGCCTCGCACAGTGCCATCTTATTGCCATAACAACTTGTGTGAATGAGGGAAGTCAAGAGCCTCAATCAGAAAACACATGAGAAGGCCGAGGTGGGCAGAGATCACCTGAGATCAGGAGTTCAGGACTAGCCGGGCTAAAATGGCAAAACCCCATCTCTACTAAAAATGCAAAATTATCCAGCTCTGGTGGTACACACCTGTAATCCCAGCTACTTGGGAGGCTGAGGCAGGAGAATTGCTTGAACCCACGAGGCAGAGGTTGCAGTGAGCCGAGATAGCGCCACTGCACTCCAGCCTGGGCAACAGAGCAAGACTCTGTCTCAAAAAAAGAAAAAAAGAACACACATGAGAAGGTGGCTAAGTGTAAAACCTTTGTTCAGCAGTTTATCCTACTACATGGTTATTTTTGTAGACTCTTGGCATCTTTTATCCTAAAACACTCACTTCTTGACTCCATGCAGTCCCACATGAACTGTATGTATATCATACATAAAGAAGAACAAAAAAGGGAATGCAGGTTATAACTGTTGGCCCTTTAATTGAAGAGTCTAAGAACTAGAGGGCTGTAACAGAATACTAATCCTGCAGAACAAGAAACAGAAACATCAGGCAAGGCAAGTTTGTCTTCATAACCCAGGCTCTCAATTGGGGTGCTCTCTTATATTTCAACTGAATACCTGTTTTTAATTGCCCATTCAACAGTCAGGGTGTCTGTCTATTTTGCAGCTTACAAAATTCTAATTTCTTTTTCTTTTTTTTATTTTGAGATGGAATTTCGCTCTTGTTACCCAGACTGGAGTGCAATGGCACGATCTCGGCTCACCGCAACCTCCGCCTCCTGGGTTCAGGCAATTCTTCTGCCTCAGTCTCCTGAGTAGCTGGGATTACAGGCACGCACCACCATGCCCAGCTAATTTTTTGTATTTTTAGTAGCGACGGGGTTTCACCATGTTGACCGGGATGGTCTCGATCTCTTGACCTCGTGATCCACCCGCCTCGGCCTCCCAAAGTGCTGGGATTACAGGCGTAAGCTACCGCACCCGGAGGTCCAAAATTCTAATTTCAAAATGCTTGACCACCTTATCACGTTTTCCCATGGCTATCAGGAAGATACAGCAATTTTATAGATTACTACATGGTCAAGAATCTACACATCTGATGTATTCTTTTTTCATTTTTACTTGATGCACTCAAAAGTAACCACTGGATTTTTTCAATGTGAAAAAAGAAAAATAGATACTCATGCCAAAATTCCTGAGTGTAAACACCCAACAGAGCAGAACTTAGAAAGAAATTGAAAGATTCGTTTCTGGATAGTGGTTTTATTGGTAAAGATGTAAGAACATTGGCACCATTAAAAACTCAGGTAATAAAGCTCTAAGCTTGATTTTGTATTGCTATAGTCTCTTTCTTCTAAGGGGAAGAAAATCTGCCCAAGAACAGGATGCTACCTGAGGAATTGTGCCGAATAAAGAAAAAAAATGGATGGTCGGCTGTGAAATTTTCCTCTGGCATCAACATGCAGAAAGTGGCGATGCCTGCGGTGGCAGCTGCTGCCTCTGTTCCCTCTTCATTCACTTCCACAAAGGACTTATGGACAATTTTTGATATAAAAATATCTCTGGCTCCTGACATGCCAGACAGATCAGCCTTGCTACTGTCAAAGAGATCCTGCACACCCAGGCGGGCCAGGTCAGAGTTGAGGGTGTAACTCTCTTCCAGTTTGAACCTGGGCAAGCTGACATTAACTTCAATGGAACTGAGATTCTCAGGTTTGGTCCACTCATGCAGCTTTTCCAAAGTCAATTGTTCCTCAACCTGTAATTAAAATGAGGCAAAAGAAGAAGTGATATCAATTTTTACATAAGTAAGGCAAAATAAGGCAATATTTAAATGAATGGACCCATAATATCAGTTGCTAGTTATTTTCCTTCACGTTTTGTGCCAAAACAGATTCCATTGGAGAATTTTATTTATTTCTGGCAATTGATGAAATAGGCCAGAGCTAGTGTTCCAAGTCATCAAAGGTTCAAGTACAGGGACTTTGTACATTGGGTCCATCATCCACTCACCCACCCATTCATCCATCCACCCATTCATCCATTCATCTACTCATCCATCCATCCATCCATCCATCCATCCATCCACCCACCCAGCTACCCAGCCACACAGCCACCCATATATCCATCCACCCATTCACCTATCCACCCATCCAGCCACCTATCCACTTATCCATCATCCATCCACCCATTTACCCATCCACCTATCCACCCATCCGTCCACCCATTTATCCATCCATTCATCCAAGGCTTACTAAACCCCTGCCACAATGGATTACTGTGATAGGCCATGACAACTGCTATTACTCTTCATTGGCTGAGTAGTGCTAGAAGAAATTTAAAATATTTCTTCTGTTTAGTCTGAATCCCACTGAATCTGTGGTAATCTGTGAACCTCACTGGAGCCGAAGTAATATCTAATAACTTTAGCTCCTAGGTAAAAATTACAAAGGCAGATTATGCACTGGGTATAGTTCCTCATCTGAAATTGTGATGTGGACAATACTTATATCTACCTTACAGAATGTTGAGAGCATTAAATGAAATGATGTATATAAAGTGCTTGGTGCATAGTGCTATATAAATGTCAGCTATTATCATTACTATTGTTATAGCTATCGGACTGGGACAGAGCCATCACTCTACTTGTTCCAGTCGTGCTGATAATTCCTTTTATGAGGCTAGAGATTTTCACTTTACAATCAGAAAAAAAAGAACTAATGCAAAAATACAACTGAAAGAAAGACCACATTGATTTTTATACAATGTATTAAAAGTCTGTACATGCAAATGATTTTTTTTTAGAAATAAAAGGCAAAACTTTTATTATTTAAGACCAGTATTATTTATATATATATATGTATTTTTTTATTGCACTTTAGGTGCAAATGATTATTATTAGACTCCCTTCCTGATAGCAAGTTTAGTTGGGGAGGAAAGAAAGAGCACAGAGCAGGCCAGGGTCCCTAAAGAAAAACTTTAATCTTCACAGTTTTGCTTACTTCTAGCCCTGGCAAGAAATGTAATAGCCTTTAAATTACATATAACAGACAGCTTGGGCAACATAGTGAGACCCTGTCTCTACAAAAAATTTAAATGATCACCAGTGCACTCCAACCTGGGAGACAGAATGAGACCCTATCTGAAAAAAAAAAAATACACATAATGGAAACGTCATACAAAGTTCATATTAGTAAATAGGCTTAATATGTCACATGAGGCTTTTTCTGTCTTGTAACCATTGGAAATTTAATTCACTATCTCTATGAACTGTGATGAGAATGAACAGTGTAATAATAGAATTTTATAGTAGATGATGAAGCTATATGCTGCACTATTGGGATGTTTCAATATTTTTCCTTAGTAAAACAATCCTCATCTTACTGTAATTTCCTCTAAAGTTAATTCAAGAGCTTTTCCATGGGCTGCTACTAACCAGTATTATATTTAGTATAGATCTTTAGATGACCCCATCACATGTGTCCACTGAAAGTAGCTGCCCATCTTTCTTGAAAAATGAAGTGTTAGCCGGGCACAGTGGCTCACACCTATAGTCCCAGCTACTCAGGGGGCTGAGGCAGGAGAATTGCTGGAAGCCAGGAGGTCAAGACCAGCCTAGACAACATAGTGAGACCTTGTGTCTATAAATTAAAAAAAAAAAAATTAACTGTGAGCTTTGGTATAGTAAGTGTTGATAGGCTACATTTACAAAGGAATAACAAACTATTGGAAAATGTGCCATCGGTGAACACTTAATGAGCACCTACCTACCATGCGACACATACACACAGGAGGAACCACAAAGCATGAAGGCCAGGAGCCATACCTTCTTCAGGCCCATGGACTCATCGTCAATGTCATCCGGCAGCAGGATGACCATGCTGAGCTCCTTGCCTTGGTAAGGCAGTTCCAGCACACGGCACTTAAGGTCCTCGATGTAGCCAAATGGAAATTTGTTCTTCTGATACATCATTTTCACAGTTTTTGTGTCTTTCTGAACAGTTAAAAAAAAATCACTGAAATTACTCTCTGCATTCTTTTAGAGCAATGTATGATTCTGTACAGTTACCTCACCTCACCTTATTCAATCTGAACGGGGCATCCGTCGTGGCTTCTTTTAGGAATTTCTCCTGCCAGTTTCCCTTGAAATAGATGGCATTTACTAGCACGAGTTTAGTCATGTTATCAACCACACCTGAAGCCAACAGTTCCGGAATCTTCCCTAAAAAAAATCAAGTTAGCTTTAGAAAAAATCCAAATTGGAATTCCAAATTTAGCTGACAATGTATTAGCATAGAAATGCAATGCAAATGTACACTTTGTACTTAATCTTCATTAAACCACATATTAAGTTAGGAAAGCCCTACCTAGTAGCATGTCTTCACTTTAAACATAACAACCTGTGGGGCAGACCAGGGTGACACACAAACTACCCAAAAAGGACTCGAAAATTTAAACAAGTCAAATGTGCTGAAAGACTAAAGACAGGAAAACTCTCCTTTTCTGGACTGTATGATAATCAATGAGCCTCATTTTGTAACAAGCATTCATTTTTAGAAAAACAATTCTTGATGAAAAAAATGGCTTTAGTCATCAGTAAATCACTTCTTCAAATCGCTGAGTAGATGCCTACTCTCACAAAAAAGATTTAAACAATATCCCAAAGGCGGAACAAGACCAAGCATGGTGGCACACACCTGCAATCCCAGTGCTTTGGGAGGCAGAGGTGAGAAGATCCCGTGAGCCCAGGCGGTCAAGGCTGCAGCGAGCCACAATCGCACCACCGTACTCCAGCCTGGGCGACAGAGCAAGACTCTGTCTCTTAAAAACCAAAACTAATGAAACAAACCAAAAAAACAGCAAAACAGCTACTCCATGGAAACAAAGGTCACCTTGGTGACCACAAGTATGGCCAGGAACAATTCCCATAATGGCAGACAGGCCTTCTGGAGTGGGTTGACTGATACAGGACTATATAAGAAAACAGATGTGGTAAAGAAATAAATTGCCCCCTAAAGAGCAAGTCAGTCCCCACCTACCACACCTTTTTTTACTGGACAAGATCTTGGCAAAAAAATTTATGACCACAGCAGTTTGTGAATATTGATTTCAGGTATTTCCATGAAATTCCAGGACATTTCTTTCCTTATGGGTATTAGATAATTTTTGGCAGGCTGGATTCTCCTCAAAATTTTAATTTCTTTTTTGCTATATTCAGTGTTGGTTTTAACTTTACTTATTTACTTTCTTAATTAATTTTTTTTTTAAGACAGAGTCTTACTCTGTTGCCCAGGCTGGAGTGTAGTGGCATGATCTTGGCTCACTGTAACTTCCACCTCCCGGATTCAAGCGATCTCCTGCCTCAGCCTCCTGAGTAGCTGGGATCACAGGTGTGTGCTACCATACCCAACTAATTTTTTTGTATTTTTAGTAGAGACAGGGTTTCATCATGCTAGCCAAGCTGGTCTTGAACTCCTGACCTCAAATGATCCCCCTGCCTTAGTCTCCCAAAGTGCTGAGATTACAAGCATGAGCCACCGTGCCTGCCAATGTTGGTTTGAACTTTAAAATGTAGTTTTGGGGAGCTGATGAGAACAAAGAATTTAGCTGCTTGAGTTAAATCTTGTTTAAGTTTCCACTCTGGTGAACTTCTAATATTTGAGAGCTGTCCAGCAATGGACAGTGCAGAGTTCACGCACCCCAAGCATCCTCCGACTGTAACCGTGATGTGTGCCAGGACTGTGGGAGCTGGGGAGGGAAGAATTGCAGGTGGGGAAGGCAGACTGAGGAAAGGAATGACCTGTGTATAATGATTCCATTCTGCCCAGGCTCTCACCTTCTGTCTGTCCCTTCACCCACTGGTTTATGGTCTTCCTTGCATCTTCAGGGGCGTGCTGAAAATCCACACTGGTCAGGACGGCACCATATGTTTTCTCAGTCGAAGCCAAGAACTCCTATTTAAAAAAAAGAAGAAAATAGAAGCAACTCCTCCTACCTATAGAAATTGTTTTCTAAAATCCTGAAAAGCAACAGAAATTGTCCTAAAAGGCTACAGTTTCAACTCTTACAGTTTTTCTCATAGTAGCAAAAAGCATTGAACATTAAATGTACTATCTTAGCCGTTTTTACATGTGCGTTTCAATCATGGTAAGTCTAACCCTTATCCTGTCGGTGTTATATAAAAATTACCACTCTTTTCTGACCTTGGACTAAGATTTCACAAATACTGATTGTACTCTTGCTTCAGTAAAACCTCCAGGAGCTATCTTTTCACTAAAAAGACTGTAATACACAAACCACCACGTCAATTAAAGTTTGCATTCTGGCTGTTTGCATTCTGTCATGTTGCCTTCCGTGTTGTTTCTGCCATATTTGCCTTCTGTATTGTTTTTCTGAAAGTTTACAAATATTAAAACTGACTTCCATGACTTGATTGTGCCGGAGAATATCTGCACTGTGTAGCGGGGTTTTAGAATGTGAAAGGCAAAGTACTTACAGGGAGGAAATTGTAAGTTTTCTCTCCGTACAATCTATTAGCAAGTTTCAGAATATAGGATGCGCCACGTTTGTTGATATCAGCATTCAGGCTCTGGAATCTTGAATGGATCTCCTCAACCGTGTTGAAATGAAAAGTCTAAAATAAAGAAAACATTCTTTCCACAACCATTTATTTATTTATTTATTTATTTATTTATTTATTTATTTGAGACGGAGTCTTGCTCTGTCACCAGCCTGGAGTGCAGTGGCGCAATCTTGGCTCACTGCAACGTCCGCCTCCTGGGCTCAAACGATTCTTCCGCCTCAGCCTCCCAAGTAGCTGGGGCCACCGGTGCTTGCCACCACGCCCGGCTAGTTTTTTTGTATTTTTAATAGAGATGGGGTTTCACCGTGTTGGCCAGGATGGTCTCGATCTCTTGACCTCGTGATCCGCCCGCCTCGGCCTCCCAAAATGCTGGGATTACAGGCGTGAGCCACCGCGCCCGGCCACAACCATTTATTTTAAAACCATAAAGTGGTTCCTTGGTGTTTCCTTCTATCAAATTAAATTAGTGTGTTTCTATTACTAATTATCGATGATCCCCAACCCAATATTTATTAATTTGCCATTGCTTTCACATCACTTTTTGTTATACTTGCAGTTCCTCAAATGTGAGTGGTTAACACACTATATATTTATGTATACGTCTGTCTTTTTCCAAAGCAAATCATAAATGGTATGTTCATGTTTATTTTCTGTATCAAATACAGTTTTACTGAAAGTTCTTAGAAATAAGCAGTAAAAATAGGATTCATCCTCTATTCAGAACCACAAACATATTACAAACTGAGGTTTTTAAAATTTTATTACCCTATTAAACATTAACTCATTTATTTTAAAATAACTTCCTTAAACTTAACATTCTTAAACAAAACATTCCTCATGTATCAGTTACAAATCAAGAGGCCCTTTGTGGTTTTATGAGGCCTAGGCTGGTTCTTTTATTATTAAGACACAAAGAACAAAACTATATAGAGTACAAAGTCCACATTACTCACTGGGATATGGAATCTTTCCACTGTGCCTATGATCGATCTGCTTTAATGGAAATGAAGGGGGAGTCCTTAAAACTATTCGTTGCTGAGGTTTTTAAAGTCCCTGGAAAGTCTCAAGCTAGGAACTGATATAACCCTGCAAGAAGCAACTAACAATTAGTAACAGAAGTTTCTTTAACAAACTTTTTAAAAATTCTTTAAAATGCTTTCATATCTAAAGCGATGAGTAATAGAAGCTTCACAGCCCCTGAAACTTGAATCCCGGGCTGCATCTTGCCAAGGAGCAGGTGCAGTATAATTTGCGGCAGGTATGTTAGAAGAACCTCCACTGTCACCTCTCCTTTCTGCTGAGCGTTGAGAGGCAGCTAGAGTTCTCTTCTCAGAATTGAAGAGTACCAAGCACAGAAGTCCCCTCCATTAAGGACAAGAAGGAAGGCTGGGCATGAGAGTGACCTGTCACATCGCCAGGGGCTGGGTCCTGCTCCCGAAGCTATTGGGTCTCCCCGTCACCTCCCTTGCAGGGCTTGTTATGCCACAGCCCACTAAGCCATGCGCAGCGCCCTGGGACTATAGAACCACAGGGTCACTTTCTTCCCTGCAAAAAAGCAATGCCACTATCTTCATTATAGTGCATTCCTTATGTCTCATTGCTCTCACTATAATTGAAAGTAGCATTATATAACAGGCAGTATTTATGAGTTGCAAATCATCATATGCAAAGAAAAAACTGGAAGCTGCTGGCCCAGGAGGATCTGGTATGGCTTTCAGGAAAGCTGTCAGAGTCATCCACTGGAGCAGAAGCCTCGCCCTGAAGGGATTTTTGTCAGCTTTGCTCACTGCTGTCTCCTCAAGTACACAAAAAACAGTTCCTGGCATGTGGTAGGTACTTAGGAAAAACCTGATGATGAATCAAAGCCTACATACAGCTGGGCGCGGTGGCTCACGCCTGTAATCCCAGCACTTTGGGAGGGCGAGGCGGGTGGATCACGAGGTCAAGAGATTGAGACCATCCTGGTCAACATGGTGAAACCCCGTCTCTACTAAAAATACAAAAAAAAAAAAAAAAAATTAGCTGGGCATGGTGGTGCATGCCTGTAATCCCAGCTACTCAGGAGGCTGAGGCAGGAGAATTGCCTGAACCCAGGAGGCGGAGGTTGCGGTGAGCCGAGATCGCGCCATTGCACTCCAGCCTGGGTAACAAGAGCGAAACTCCGTCTCAAAAAAAAAAAAAAAAAAAGAAAAAAAGAAAGTCTACATACAAATGGGACTTTTCGGAAAGTCTGATCTCATAATGTATAGTTGTTGAACACAGAAATACCGTTTTGAAAACATGCTGTAAGAGCTCAACGGCACAACCTTTCCATACAGACTGTCCATTCGTAGGGAGACAGCAGGAAAGCAGACCCTTTTTGTTTCTTTCTGCTGACCTTGGACAGCTGCGCCGCCGTGTTACCTCTGGTCCCCAGAAAGACCATGGCCATCGCAGATGAAATGCTAAAGGGAGAGATGAAGACATTTCCAGCCGGATTGTTCTCACTCAAGGCCAGGAACAGGTCCAAGGCGAAGCGGGTGTTTGCTGAGCTCAGCTGCTCCATGGTGAAAGCTGTAACACATAACAGGAACCCCATGGTGCCTGGTTCCCGCTGCTCATCCCAGCTGATCAGGCAGCACCATTTCCCCAGAAGCTTCCTCATCTCGTGCCAACCACCCTGTGATGCCCTGGATCTTGTACTTTCTCCCCACTTTTTTATTCCAGCGGGGCAAGAACACTTTCCCAGGCCCACAGATATGGGATCATGCTGGCCGAGGATTCAGCAGTTAAAGGGGATCAGGACCCAGGGTGCCCTATAGGGCTCTGACTTTGCAGACAGGTGAGTCTGGGGGGTAGGGTGGGGCAGACCCCAGCCACCCCAGCCCTAGCATAGCCACCCAGCCCTGGGTCCTTCCAACCTACATCTGGGAGTGCACCTGCTTCTGAGCCTTTGATTCAAGTCTCTGATTCACTGGGCAATGAATCTATTGCCTACCTTTACCTGAACTAAAAGCGTTCTATCAGAGACTCATAGCTAGCTACTGTGCATTAAAACTCCAGCAAGGGTATCGCTGTAATTATTATAATCATATAATTATTCCTCATTTTTGAGGTTCAAAAGGTGTAAGAGGTCCAGTGCCCAAAGTCTCAGCGCCGGCGCAGGATGCGCCGGGGTGTGGCGGTGCAACATCCCCATCCTCCACCCACCAGCCCATCTTGATCTCCACTCTCAAGAGCCCTTATTTCCTCAAGGACAGGCAAAGAAGAACTGTGCTGGCTGCTCGGCACGTAAGTACAAAGCTGACTTCTCCTTGCTGTTAAGTTGTGTCTAGAATCGCACGGGGTTCCTCTTCTCCCTCCCTGCAGCTGCAGAAAGGGGAAGCGGCTTGGCCCTGGGCTGCCTGGAAACTCACAAACAGCTCTGGGAAGCAGGGAATTCAGAGAGAAAGAACAACATTCGGATCTCAGGTTTCAGTCCTGCATCTGTCGTCCTCCCTGCCTCCCTCGCTGGCTGGCCCGGCCTGCGCCTCCGCAAGGGCGAGGATCCGAGGGGTCTATCTCAGACCGGGCGCCGCTAGGGGATGGGGGCGCGCACCGGGGGTGCAGGCGGAGCTGTGGGGCAGACTGGCCTGAGCCTAAGAGGTGGGGGGTGCTGGGCTGGAAGCTGAGCGAGGGGGCCTGGTCCCTCCGAGTCCCGGCCTTACCCGATGCGCCGAGGCACGCTCCGGGCTCCGAGCTGGGTGCGAGGTCTGGGAGGAAGCGCCCAGGGCCGCTGCCCTTATACCGTGCGGAAGTGTTTCTCAGGCCGCGGCCGCGGGCGGGGCAGCCGCCCTTCCCCGTGACTGCCTAGGAGTCAGAGCTCCTGGGGTTGCCTAAGTGGAGGCAGAAGTGAGCGTGGCTTCCCAGCAGCGCCCTCCTCAGGGAATTGGCGCCTTTCTCAGTTCTAAGCCTTTCCCGGAATCTCTGGCAAAGACCTGAAAAGCTATTTCTTACAAAGGTGTGAAAGACTGAGAAGACAGTGTGTCACCTCTTGGAGTGCAAATGACTTTCTTTGAGTCCTATCTATATTGGGAGCTTTCTTTGAAGGGAGGAAGCAAATGTGGGGATCTTACATAGGGAAAAAGAGGGGCCTCCAGGATCAGATAAAACAGACCCAATTCCAAACACGTGCTCTCTGCTTCCAAGATCACAGCTTGCTGCTGCATCCTCAATGGTGGAAAGTGGAAGGGCAAAAGGGCCAAATCCCACGTGAAGGCTCTTTGAAAGGGGCCAATCTCACGTCTGAGGGAGGTGCTCTCAAGATCGAATCACCTCCTAAAGGCACCACCTCTTAGTATTACATTGAAGATTGTTTCAGCATGAATTTTGGAGGGAACACAGATATTCAAAGCATAGCATTCTGCCCCGGCCCTCCAAATGTATGCCCTATTCACATACAAATGCATGCCCTACTCACATACAAATGCATGCATTCTATCCCAATGGCCCACAAAGTTCCAGCATCAACTTTAAAATGTAAGTCCAAAGTCTCATCTAAATATCTTCTAAATTAGAAAGGCATAAGATTCAAGGTACAATTCATCCTAACTGAAATTCCCCTCCAGCCATGAGCCTGTGAAATCCAACAGGTTACATGCCTTCCAAATACAGTGGCCAGACAGACATAGGAAGGACATTCCTATTCCAAAAGGGAGTGACAGACAAGGAGAAAGGAGCATCTGATCCCAAGGAAGTCCAAAAATGCAACAAGGCAAACAGCATTAAATCTTGGGGCTTCAGAATAATTTTCTTTGATGCTGCGTCCCCCATTTCAAGCACATCGGGGTGGGGATTGGGTCCTCTGGGGTCCAGGGGACCCAGTCCCATGGATTTACCAGGTGTAACCATTACAGCAGCTCTGACAGTTTGAAGTTTAGGCTTTCACAGCGGGGACTTGCATGCTGGTGGCTGTACGGTTCTGAGTTTTCAGGGACAGCCCTGTCGCCAGAGTTCTACTAGCTATTACCCTAGTTGGGGCTCTCTGCAGTGGCCCCAGTGCCATTGCTCCACTAAACATTGCCCTAGTGAGGGCTTTCTGCAGCAGCCTCACCTCAGTGACAATTCTCTGCCTGGACCCGCAGGTTCCCCATGACATCCTTCAAAATCTAGGTGGAGGTGGCTATGTCTCCACAGTTCATGCACTCTGTGCACCTGCAGAGTTAACATCACAAGGACACTGCCAAGGCTCACGGGAAGGGTGTCCTGACAAGGGCCTGCATAAGCCACACCTGGAGTGGTGGCCAAAGAGTGCTGCACCAGAATTCAGGGGGCGGGTGGGCAGAGACTTGAGGCAGCCCTGGGCAGCAAGCCCCAAGGTTCCATGGTGTCCTGAGTCCTCCCTTAAAACCATGCTGCCCTCAGGGGCCTGGCACTCTGGGATGGTGATGGGAATCCAGCACCAGCAACCTCTGAAATGCCTTTGGGTTCACTCTTCCATTGTCTTGATAAATAGCATCTGGCTTCCTTCTATCCATACTCATCTCATTATCAAGTGTGAGCCTGGCCACACCCTTGGTCTTCACTCTCAAACATGCCTTTTCATTCTTTACACGGCCAAAGATTAGGAAAGAATTTTCTAACCCTTTAAGCTCTGCTTTCCTCTTGATTATAAATTCTGTCTTTAATTCATTCTCTCTGCCCACATTGTACTATAAGCAGTCAAGAGAAGCCATGCTGCACTCTGAAACTTTGCTCAGAGATTTCTTCCACCAAATAGCCTAGTTTATTACCTTTAAGTTCTGCCATTCAGAAAACACTAGGACACAGACACAGTTCAGCCAAGTTCATTGCCACTGTGTAATAAGGATGACCTTTCCTCCAGTTTCCTTTTAAGATCTCATCAAAACTGTCTTTATGGCCGGGCGCAGTGGCTCACGCCTATAATCCCAGCACTTTGGGAGGCCGAGGTGGGTGGATCACGAGGTCAAGAGATCGAGACCATCCTGGTCAACAAGGTGAAACCCCATCTCTACTAAAAATACAAAAATTAGCTGGGCATGGTGGTGCGCACCTGTAATCCCAGCTACTCAGGAGGCTGAGGCAGGAGAATTGCTTGAACCCAGGAGGCGGAGGTTGCGGTGAGCCGAGATCGCGCCATTGCACTCCAGCCTGGGTGACAACAGCGAAACTCTGCCTCAAAAAAAAAAAAAAAAAAAAAAAACTGTCTTTTTACCTCTAACTGCATTCTGATCATGACCACTTAATCTCTCAGAAGATTTAGGCTCTCCCTGCAGCAGTCCTTGTCTTCTGAGCTCTCACCAGAACTGCCCTTAATGCTCTGTTCATGTCTATCTAGGCTTTTTCCAGCATGCATCTCCAACTTCTTCCAGTCTCTACCAGTTAATCAGTTTCAAAACTCTCTCTACATATTTAGGTATTAGTTATAGCAACATCCCATTTCTCAGTATCAATTTCTGTCATAATCCATTTGTGCTGCTATAAAGAAATACCTGTGATTGGGCAATGTATTAAAAACAGAAATTTATTGCTCACAGTTCTGGAGGCTGGGAAGTCCAAGAATAAGGCACCAACATACTCGGTGCCTGGTGTGGGCTGCTCTCTGCTTCCAAAATGGTGCCTTGTTGCTGCATCTAAAGGGGAAAATACTGTATCTTCACGTGGTGGTGGGAAGGATGGAAAGGGATGAATGCATTCCCTCAAGGGCCCTAATCGCACCCATGAGGGTTCTGCCCTCATAACTTATCACTTATTAAGGCTCTACCTCTTAATACTTTCACATTGGTGATTAAGCTTCAACATATGAATTTTGGAGAGACACATTCAGCCCATAACATCTCTTCTGCCACGTGAGGACACAGCATTTGTCCCTTCTGCCTTTGCCACCAAGTGAGAACACAGCAAGAAGATGCCCTCATCAGATACTGGGTCTGCACCTGCAGATCTTGAACTTCCCAGCCTTGGACTTCCCAACCTCCAGAACTATGAGAAATACGTGTCTATTGTTTACAAGGTGTTTTGATAAAGCAGCAGGAAAAGGCCAAGACAGGAGCTCTTCTTGAGAAGCTGGCCTTGTCCTTACCCTCTTGTCTAGGAGAAACGTGTGGACACCTCCACATTACTGCCCCCTGAGTCTTCCTAGCCCATCTCTTCTGACAATAACATGGAGAAATGTCAGTCTCCTACGAGATTTTCCTTGTTCTCCTCCACCTTGAATTATTTCTGAATTATTCCTCCTGCCCCCAGCTCCTGAAAGTAAAAGTGACTTACTCTTAGACTTTTCTGGCTTTTCAAGCTGCAACTGATCACCCAGAACTCTCAGAAGCATCTTGAGAAGTTTTTTCCTCACTTTTCAAAAGTCATTTGGAATTAGCTTGTTTTCTTGTTCAGTTTAAGAAACTGCTATTAAGTGAATAGTGACACTTTTAATAAACTTGCAGCACGGTGAAATTAAAAGTCTCACAACAGCGTATTATAAATATGTTAAATATAATTCTTCTGGGTAAATTATTTCCATGTTGTGCTCCCTGAGTAATGTATTTTATTTTAGATAATCAATTCCTCAGGCCGGGAGTGGTGGCTCATGCTTGTAATCCCAGCACTTTGCGAGGCCGAGATGGGTGGATTACCTGAGGTCAGCAGTTCAAGACCAACCTGGCCAACATGATGAAACCTCACCTCTAAAAAAAAAAAAAAAAGATAATCAATTCCTCAAAACATAAAATTCACAGTAATTCACTAGCAGTTCAACAATTCAAAACATTTTAAACTAAAAAAGCAATTTTTGTGTGCCATAGTGTGTATTTGCTATAGTAAAAGAGAAATATGAAAATAACTGTTAAACTTGTTCTTAATAAATAGTTTTTCCAGCCTGGGCAACATAGGGAGACCCCATCTCTAAGAGAATTTAAAAATTAGCTGGGTATGGTGGTGCACACCTGTGGTCCCAGCGACTTGGGAGGCTGAGGTGAGAGGATTGCTTGAGCCCAGGACTTGGGTGAGGCTGCAGTGAGCTATGATGGCGCCGCTGCACTCCAGCCTGGGTGAAAAAGTGAGAACCTGTCTCAAAGAAAAAAAAACATCGAAAAATGAGTTAATAACTTATAAGCTAGAAAAATAACACAAAATCATTCTACGGATAATGCTTTCTTATAATAGTCTGAGAATTTTGGGTGAGGCTAATTTCATGACCGTGAATAATTTTGGCCCCTGGGCTGTGGTTACAGATAACAAGACATTTTCAGGAAAGTCTAAAATAATTTACATTTTCCTATGTTAGGCAGCTTACATGATTGAAGTGACAGAAATGAACAAAGTAACCAAATAACCTCTCAGGGTTTGTTTGTTTCTTTTTTTTTTTTTTTTTTCTTGAGTGCAGTGGCACGATCTCAGCTCTGCTCACTGCAGCCTCTGCCTTCTGGGTTGAAGCGATTCTCCTGCCTCAGCCTCCTGAGTAGTTAGGACTACAGGCGTGCACCACCACACCCAGCTAATTTTTTGTATTTTTAGTAAAGACAGGGTTTCACCATGTTGGCCAAGCTGGTCTCGAACTCCTGACCTCAAGCAGTCCGCCCACCTCGGCCTCCCAAGATGAGGGGATTACCAGCAAGCCGCTGCGCCTGGCCAGAGTTTCTTTTAGTCCTTTTATTTTCTGCCAAATAATGGAACTAACCTAGCATTAAAATTTCAGCTGTGCAACATGGCTTTATCCTCCAGAGGGCAGAATTGCATCATTTATAAAATGCAAATCATTGGCTTCTGCTGAGAACATAAATGCCAGGACAGCATGTAATTTTTCTTCAGTCAAGCTTGGTCCTCCTTACTGGGGTAGCTAGAATGTCTCTAATTTAATTTTATGTTGTGAATATCCATGTAAGCAGTCCATTGGGGACTTCCCCTGACCTTGCGTCCTTCTTTCTCCCTCGTTTCAGAGGCTTCTTTTCAGTGTCTCACCTTAGAAGGCTCATTTTCTTTCAGGTCTTAGCCCCCTGCTATTGCCTCTTTCTAGCTGATTCTAATTCTGGTCTCGGTTCAATGCCACCTCTTCCCTGAGACCTTCCCTGACTTCTGTTCTCATCCCGAATTACTTTCTGTTTGCTTTGTAGCCTCAATCGCCATCAGAAACTGGTTGCCTACCTCCTTCAATAGAACATAACATCAGGAGGAGAGGGCTTTGACCTACTTGTTCACTGCTGCACCCCCAGTCTCTAAAACACCTGGCATATAGTAGTTGTTTAAGAAATTTTGTTGAATAAGTGAAGGAAGGTTATAGTTCAGAATAAACCGAGCCATGTGGACAGATGATATGCTCAGTTCAATTTCTTGATTAATGATAAGGAGAAGAAAAGGCTCTCCAAACTGCATGCATAGAATAACTACAATGCGAATGAAAATGGAGCCCCCACAAGAGGAATTCAGGTCCCAGTATAAATAGCAAGATACATGAAACAAAGTACGTGAGAGAAACGATATGCATGGCATAATCACGGTGCAAAAAGTCTGCCTGGAATTCAGAACAAAGAAAGTGGCATTTACTGAAGCCTCCCAGTGTTACTCTGAGGACGAGATAAACAAGGGTAAGCTGATATTATTGTCAGGGTAGCCGAGAGAAAGGAGAATAGACCCAAAGTCAGGCAAGAAAGTTTTATTAACCTGCCGGGCTGCTCCCCAACAGTCAGAGGAGGCAGCCCTGAGCTTACAAAACAAGGGGCTTATATAGGGTGAGAGGGGCATAAGTTGGGGGGTGGCGTTTCAGGTAACAGGCGCAGAGATAGCTTGTTAACTTGCAACGAACCTATGATACATCATCCTGTGACTTCTGTGGCGGCAGTCTTTAAAAAAAGACAGAAACCAGGATTTTTTACAGACGTGTGTCAACACGAATTGACAAGTATAGAGAACCAACCTCTGTTTTCCCCATCCTCCCTCGAGCTGCCCGGATGGCTGTAATCAGACTTTGCTTAATTGCCACATGTCTGGCAGCCGTGGTGTGGCACCTAGGTAGGGGTTCAGGAGTGCAGCTGCAGAGCAGTTAGATGCGGGGAGGGGTCAGCCAGCACGGAGGGGGTTTTCTGAGACAGCACGGCTCATCCCTAACAATTATAATACAGGATTGTTAGCTGGCTATAGAAATGACCTAAAATTGCGAGATGCGGTGGCTTATGCCTGTAATCCTAGCACTTTGGGAGTCCGAGGCAGTTGGATCATCTGAGGTTAGGAGTTCGAGACCAGACTGGCCAACATGGTGAAATCCCGTCTCTACGAAGAATACAAAAATTAGCTGGGCATGGTGGTATATGCCTGTAATCACAGCTACTCAGGAGGCTGGGGCAGGAGAATTGCTGGAACCTGGGAGGCGGAGGTTGTAGTGAGCTGAGATCATGCCACTGTACTCCAACCTGGGCGACAGAGCGAGACTCTGTCTCAAAAAAAAAAAAAAGAAATGACTCAAAATTGTGGCTCACCTGGGAAGGAGGTCTCTCAAGGTATACCCCAGGGCTCTTCCTGTATGTGTTCCTGTCTTACCCTCTCACAAACAACTTTGATGGAAGCATAGAAGGCCATAAAGAAGAAATTTTCTAATAGCACAAGCCTATTGCAGTGATGACAGAATTGAGATTTGAAAGAAGTCTGCTAGCTGAAATGTCATCCCAGACCAATACAAAGAAATGTCATAATGATGATAGAGATGTTTTCAAATTTAGATATTTTTAAAAATCAATTCTGCCAATGCCAGAAATGGGAGGCCTATTTTAGAAGCACTTCACATGAAGAAAAATCTGAAATTTTAACTGACCGCAAACTCAATATTCACCAATAGGGTAAGGAAGGTTTTAGCACTGATATAAGTGTAGCAGCCACATCCAGTAAGGGGGTAGGGGCCGTTCCCCACGCTCTGGCCTGATCTGTCCAGAGATGGCTTTCAGATGTGGGTGCCACACGCAGTCAGAGGGGGACAAGGGTGATATTCTGTGGGGAATTTTGGAAGGAATTGGATTTGCTTAATTCAGAAGAAAAGACTCTGAAATGAGCGAAAACCATCAGGTAGAACTGGACAATTCAATAGGACATTTGAAGGAAGATTTTGTGGCAAGAAGCCCTGGGTCTGGATGCCAGTGCTGCCTCTTACTGGCTGGATCTTTGGGGAAAATTTCCCATATCCTCACAGACCCAGCTGCATCATCTATGATTGGGGATAGCAATGGCAACCTCCTAAGGTTTTCGGGTAGATTAAATGAAATGACTGTAAAGGTTAGGATCAATCTAGATACAGCCCAGGTGGTAAGAGCATGCTTAGCCTACAGCATGCGTGCAATAACTGGTTGTTGGAGCTCAGGCTGCCTTGGTGTGTTTCAGGTATGGCAACAGGAAGCTGAATGCAAATGAGAGCACCTGTCCCAGGAGCCACACCCCTAGCCCCACCCACTAGTGCCACTCGGCGCAATTCACAACAGACACTTAACCAACCAGACTGGTGCGCCTCCATCCTTCTGGATGAGAGACATGTGGGTTAAGATGGCCAGGGGCAGAACTATGGTAAGACCATCTGAGAGTGCTGTAAAACCGTGGAACACCGCCAGGTGGTTGCAGAACAGGAAATACCGCTTCTCAGCATGTATTCTCCTCAGCATGGAGGCTGCCTGAGGGTCTCGTAAAGAGGACTTGTGCAAGATCTCTGAGAAGGGAGG
Organism: Aotus nancymaae; assembly: GCF_030222135.1. NCBI lineage: Eukaryota > Metazoa > Chordata > Mammalia > Primates > Aotidae > Aotus > Aotus nancymaae. The sequence continues at coordinate 363,887 of NW_026988465.1, forward strand.
CCACCTCTGCCCACAAGATCCAGGAGGGTCTCTGCAGATGGGAGCTTGCAAGGAAGAACAGCCTTGCAGGGCAGAGATGATCCTAGGTGGAGAACACAGGCTCTGCCTAGTTTCTCAGAATGTGCAGTAATTTTGATTGTTCTGTGTCCTCAATGCTGGGAGATAAAAGCCCCTTCATGCATTGGATGTGGTCAGACCTGGAGAGGCTGCCTTATCTGCTATGCTTCTGATGCAAATGCACCTTGATAGGAACCAAAGGTAGAATTCAGTGTTCTAGGTTTTCGTAAGAATCACATCTGCGGCCGGGCGCGGTGGCTCACGCCTGTAATCCCAGCACTTTGGGAGGCCGAGGCGGGCAGATCACGAGGTCAAGAGATCGAGACCATCCTCACCATGATGAAACCCCGTCTCTACTAAAAAATACAAAAAAAATTAGCCGGGTGTGGTGGCACGCGCCTGTAGTCCCAGCTACTCGGGAGGCTGAGGTGGAAGAATCGCTTGAACCCAGGAGGCGGAGGTTGCAGTGAGCCGAGATTGTGCCGCTGCACTCCAGACTCAAAAAAAAAAAAAAAAAAATCACGTCTGCTACTGGATACTGCAGACCACACCTCTCCCCCAAGCTATCTTGCCCACAGTAGTTTCAAGTTCTTTCTGATCACCCCTCCCTGCTCCCCCACCCCTCAATTAACAAGTGTGTGTACCTAATAAAAAGTTCTGGTTTCTCTGGAAACCAGAACTCGGGGCCAATGCAGTCCCCACACTTGCGCTGGTCCCCTGGACCCACGCTGTAAAATTCTTCTCTTGGGTCTTTGTCTTTATTTCCTTTTCTCAGTCCCTCGTCACCGCCAAGACTAAGGGTACCCATGAATAGGGTTGGGGCTGGTATCCAACAAGATAGACCAGAATGTTTGTTCCAACACCACCTGGGTGGGGGACACCTAGGCAACCTTCCAAAGGTGTAGGTGCTGTCTCATGGAGCATCATGTCATGGACAGCAGGCTCCTGCATGGCTCTGGTGACTGATGATGGACGTGACAGAAGCAGTGCGATGTCAGGACCTTTCTCATACACAAACGGGAAGCCCTCCATGGAAATGAGATGCTCGTTTTTGCCACTGAAGCCAACTTGATAATCTACTCAGGGATAGTGAAGAGGAAATTTCTACTTTGGACCAAAGAGTGAATGAGTTAACATCAGAGTTCTAAATTTTGTTCTTAATTCTAAATTGTCTATGAAATCAGCAACTTCGGCCACGTTTTTGTAAGGAACCCAGCACCAGCCCAGCACTCTGGACAGGTGCAAGGGGCAAAGCAGAGGCAAAATGTCTGCTTTTTTTTTCTTTAGAAAAAGATGGGTTTTCCGGCCGGGCGCAGTGACTCAAGCCTGTAATCCCAGCACTTTGGGAGGCCGAGGCGGGTGGATCACGAGGTCAAGAGATCGAGACCATCTTGGCCAATATGGTGAAATCCCATCTCTACTAAAAATACAAAAAATTAGCTGGGCGTGGTGGCGTGCGCCTCTAGTCCCAGCTACTTTGGAGGCTGAGGCAGGAGAATCACTTGAACCTGGGAGGCGGAGGTTGCAGTGAGCCGAGATTGTGCCACTGCATTCCAGCTTGGCGCCTGGCGACAGAGTAAGACTCTGTCTCAAAAAAAAAAAAAAAAAAAAAGAAAAAGATGGGTTTTCACCATGATGACCAGGCTGGTCTTGAACTCCTGATCTCAGGTGATCCACCCACCTCGGCCACCCAAAGTGCTAGGATTACAGGCATGAGCCACCGCGCCCGGCCGTGTCTGCTTTTTAAAAGTACCTGGGGGCCGGGAGCAGTGGCTCACGTCTGTAATCCCAGCACTTTGGGAGGCCAAGGCAGGCGGATCACGAGGTCAAGAGATCAAGACCATCCTGGTCAACATGTTTTCTCCAAAAAAAAATACAAAAATTAGCTGGGCACGCGCCTGTGGTCCCAGCTACTCGGGAGGCTGAGGCGGAAGAATCGCTTGAACCCAAGAGTCAGAGGTTGCAGTGAGACGAGATTGTGCCACTGCACTCCAGCCTGGTGACAGAGCAAGACTCCATCTCAAAAATAAATAAATAAATAAAATAAAAAATAAATGTACCTGGGGCTGGGCCCGGTGGCTCACACTTGTAATCCCAGCACTTAGGGAGGTTGAGGCTAGGCGGATCATCTGAGGTCAGGAGTTCGAGACCAGGCTGGCCAATATGGTGAGACTCCTGTCTCTACTAAAACTACAAAAAGTTAGCTGAGAGTTGTGGTGCATGCCTGTAATCCCAGCTACTCTCGAGGCTTGCTTAAACTCAGGAGGCAGAGGTTGCAGTGAGCTGAGATCATGCCCCTGCACTCCAACCTGGGCAGCGGAGTGAGACTCCATCTCAAATATATATATATATATATATATATATATGCACCTGGGACCCTCAACGTAGGACTCTATGTAACGACTGCATTGGAGGAGATGGCTCCCACCTGAGCTCCACACCAGCGCTCCCAGCTCCCACCCCAAGTGTTGACCTGGGGACCTACCAGGGGGACAGCCTTTGGGACCCTTTCCCTGTCTCTTCTGACATTTTCTTTAGAGGAAAAGCAGAGCAGAATATGTAAGCCCTTTTTTTCCTTGAGCACTCTCTCCTCAGTGTGTGTTTTTAATAGTTCTTTAATTTTTATTTTAGTTTTTTGAGACCAAGTCTCCCTCTGTTGGCCAGGCTGAGATGCAGTAATGTGATCTCAGCTCACTGCAACCTCCGCCTCGCAGGTTCAAGTGATTCTCCTGCCTCAGCCTCCAGAGTAGCTGGGATTACAGGGCATACCACCACTGCTGGCTAATTTTGTTGTTGTTTTTGTTTGTTTGTTTGTTTGTTTGGAGACGAAGTCAGCCCAGAGTGCAGTGGTGCGATCTCGGCTCACTGCAACTCCACCACCCAGGTTCAAGGGAACCACCCAATTCTCCTGCCTCAGCCTGCAGAGCAGCTGGGATTACAGGGCATACCACCACTGCTGGCTAATTTTGTTGTTGTTTTTGTTTGTTTGTTTGTTTTGAGACGAAGTCAGGCTGGAGTGCAGTGGTGCGATCTTGGCTCACTGCAACTCCACCACCCAGGTTCAAGCAATTCTCCTGCCTCGGTCTCCCAAGTAGCTGGGGTTACAGGCGCCTGCCACTGCGCCCAGCTAATTTTTGTATTTTTAGTAGAGATGGGGTTTCACTATCTTGGCCAGGCTGTTCTTGAACCCCTGACCTCGTGATCCACCCACCTCGGCCTCCCAAAGTGCTGAGATTGCAGGCGTCAGCCACAGTACCTGGGCAATTTGTTGTATTTTTTAGTAGAGACGGGGTTTTGTCATGTTGCCCAAGCTAGTCTTGAACTCCTGACCTCAGATAATCCACCCACCTCAGCCTTCCAAAATGCTGGGATTAGAGGCATGAGCCACTGTGCCTGGCCTGTTCGTGATATTATGAATTTCAAGGCTATTTAGAATTTCAGTAAGTTCTAGCTAAAATATGAACATTAAAATTTCAACTTTTTTTTTTTCAGGCTGGGTCTTGCTCTGTCACCCAGGCTGTGCCATCATAGCTCACTCCAGCCTGGACCTCCTGGGCTCAAGTGATCCTTCTGCCTCAGCCTCCTGAGTAGCTGGGACTACAGGTGTGCACACCACTGTGCCTGGTTAATTTTTTTTTTTTTTTTTTTTGAGACGGAGTTTCGCTCTTGATACCCAGGCTGGAGTGCAATGGCGCGATCTCGGCTCACCGCAACCTCCGCCTCCTGGGTTCAGGCAATTCTCCTGCCTCAGCCTCCTGAGTAGCTGGGATTACAGGCACGCGCCACCGTGCCCAGCTAATTTTCTGTATTAGTAGAGACGGGGTTTCACCATGTTGACCAGGATGATCTCGATCTCTTGACCTCGTGATCCACCCGCCTCGGCCTCCCAAAGTGCTGGGATTACAGGCTTGAGCCACCGCGCCCGGCCAATTTTTTTTTTTTTTTTTTTTTTTAAGAGACAGTGTCTTGCTATGTTGCCTGGGCTGGTTTCAGACTCCTGGGCTCTCGTGATCCTCCCACTTCAGCCTCCCAAAGCACTAGGATTACAGACGTGTGTAAGCCACTGTGATGGGTCTCAACTCATTTAAGAGATTGAGAGAGAGAGAGAGAGAGAGAAATAAAATTTAGCCACTTAAGCAGGAATGAAGTCAGTGCCCGCCTCTGCCCCCTGCAGAGGTGGGGTGGGGCTGAACATTCTAGCCCTCTAAATAAGAACTTGATCTCTCTGGCATGGTCAGCCCCCCCTTGAAGCTCTCTGTAGGCCCACTTTGAAGTGCCTCATTGGCATAAGCTCAGGCATGGCCAGAAAGAGCTCTTTACAAATAAACAGACACTCTTATCACTCAGGAAATTCCAGGAATTTTTGGAGCTCTGTGCCAGGAACCAGGAACTAAGACCAAATACATATTTATTTTATTTTATTTTATTTTATTTTATTTTATTTTATTTTATTTTTTTGAGATGGAGTTTTGTTCTTGTTGCCCAGGCAGGAGTGCAATGCTGCGATCTCCTCATTGCAACCTCCACCTCCCAGGTTCAAGCAATTCTTGTGCTTCGGCCTCCTGAGTAGCTGAGATTACAGGCACCCTCCACAACGCCCAGCTAATTTTTTTGCTGACCCTCTGTATAAAGCGTGTTGACACGGGGCGGTGCTGACCCTCTGTATGAAGTGAGTTCACACGGGGTGGTGCTGACCATGTCTCTGATATTTAAGCCCATGGTGGGCCTATGAGGAGTCACTGCTGACTGAGATGGGATTTTAAGGTATCTCCTGCCCGGGTGTCCTCAGACCCTCTCCTGAAGCCCCGCCCCTTCCCCTGGCCTTCTCCTGGAGCCCCCTCCCCTTTCTTTGACCCTCTCCTGAAGCTCCCTCCTCTCTCCCCTTGGCCCTCTCCTGAAGCTCCCTCCTGGATGCTCCTCCCCTCTCCCTGACCCTCTCCTGAAGTCCCCTCCCTCTGGCCCTCTCCTGAAGCCCCCTACTGGAGGCCCCTCCCCTCTCTCTGATTCTCCCCTGGAACCCCCCTCCCCTTCTCCTGCCTGACCCTCTCCTGGGGCCCCCTCCCCTTCCCCTGACCCTCTCCTGGGGCCCCCTCCCCTTTCCTTGACCCTCTCCTGAAACACCACCCTGCACCATTGTCTTATACTTTTCTCATAATCAAACAGGGGTTATGGGTTTTTTGGGGAAAGGCCACAGAGATAAAGTGCCATCTCATTGTGTCATATCCAGGGTGCATGCCATCAACATGACTAATGAGTGCTGAGGCTGTGATGACCTGGGGGACGTTTCTCAGTTTTCCCCACTGTGCTTCCGAAACTCTAGTAGCGACAACCTGCTCCACCACGCAACATCCATTTTCTTTTTTCTTTCTTTCTTTTTTAAAACGGGGTTTCACCATGTTGGTCAGGCTGGTCTTGAACTCCCGACCTCAGGAAATCCGCCCACATTGGCCTCCAAAGTGCTTGGATTACAGGCGTGAGCCACTACGCCCGGCCACATCCATTTTCTTAATTGTTCCATTGCTACTATCACATTTCATCAAGGGACGCATAGCAGAGTCCATACCAGGACTCCGTGAGAGGGAAACCAGGCAAGAAATACTACCTAATCACAACTTGAGGACACAGTATTTCTTGCCTGGTTTTCCTATCATGGAAAGTGAAAGCCCCGAGTCCCCCACAGTTTCGGTTCCTTTTCTCAATCAAGCTAATTACTGAGGTTGCTTAGTAGCCTTGGGAATGAGCACACAGGAAACTAACATTAGGGAACTTTGAAAAGTGTCTGTGGAATGCCGACGATAAACATTTCGGCATTTCCCAAGAATTTAGAACATTTTCTATTCAGTTACGAAAGTGGATCTGAACCTTACTCTACAGAAGTTCAGCTGCTCCCTCTTCCAGGTAAAATTGCCTTTGTGATTTCTCCTCATGACCTACAGCCTATTGTGCTTGGATGTACAAATGGTTTAAAGTTCCCTTGTCCCTTACTTTGTGTCAGGGGGTCTTTGAGCCTTAAAGAGAAAATCCTGTGCCTTAAAGGAAACCAGAACCGATAGTCAAACGCAAGCAGAAGTCTTGATCAAGCACTTCCCTCTTGGGAATGCACCATGATGTGATTGCAGCGAAGACCCGGCTGGCAGGCAGGGAAGTGCCTGCAGGAGAGAGGACTTCTCCCGTGAGAAGCAGCGCAGTCTGGCCGGCCATATGAACCCGCAAGCTGGGAAGCACTGTGCACTTTTACTGCTGTCTCTTAGGGAAGGAGATTCTCAAAAGTTTCCAAACAGAGCATCGCTTTTATTTTCCCACATCATCTGTCTCCGTTCCTTCTGCTTTCAAAAGGTTTCCAATGAGAGTTGAACAATAGAGGCATCTTTATCTGGGCCTTTACCCACAGAGCAGAGGACAGGAAGTCGTCACTACAGAGATGAGGCAATGTGTGGTTTGACCCCTGGAGGAGTTTGTTAGGGTCAAAGTGTGAGTGTAAATGGGGGACGTCGGGGCAGTGGAGGGTCACCCATTGGAGAGGAAGTGCAGGGACAGTTTGGGAGCAGCCAAATATAAAATAAGCATTTTCTTTCTAAATCCAAATGAACATTCTACCCTGCTGTAATTTCCACGTACACAGAGCATCCTAAAGTTTCCCGAAGCTTTTTGAAAGTCACAGCCTAGGTAAAGTGTGAGTGCACAAGTCTGTAAGCTCTGAGCTCAGGATTTCAAATGAGCTCCTTTGTTGAGAGTGGGGGTAGGGGGTTTTCCCAGCTGCTGGCTGAGGTCACTGCATACACATTGTGACAGGCGACAGTAGAATACAGCAAAGCGGCTGAGGGATAGGCTCGTGGAGAGGAAAACCATCCGCAGAACAGAACGCTCTCTGTCCTACCACGCTGGAGAACAGAAAGGGGTGGCTGGCCTGCATTCGACCTCTATGGGGATCGTGCGTTCTGACACTGTGACCGCTGAGGTTGCCTTTCTGCCTTCCTTGCTGACCTCCATGAAGGACTAGTGCACAAACTTGGACAGGGGAGGCGCTATCTCTTGCGTGATAATCTGGAAAAGTCCGTCTTGGCTTAGTCAAAGGTATCAGTAATTCCCAAACAGCTGAGAGCAGTCCCCACACTGCAGTTTTCTTCTAACTTGAATCAAGAAGAAAGCCCTCCCCATCTTTGCTATCCATTGCACCTGGTTTTGTCGTCTCGCTGACCTCTTCATACAGAAGCTCATTTTTCACCTAGAAGAAAAGAGAAGAGAGCCCTAGGGCCCCAGCATTAGGTCAGCACCAAAGCCTACACTGCTCTCCCATTCCCACTGTTGCCTCGCCGGGAACTCGGACACACACCCTCCCCGTTTTTCAAAAGCTCCGACAAGTCCGGACAAGCTCAGGCATGTTCAGGCATGTTCCCTTCTCCCATGCTTGCACAGCCTGGCCTTCCCTTAAAGAACCCAATATGCAAACAAGGTCTTGTAACCATAGCCTCTTGTCAACCAATAGCAGTCAAGCCCTATTGACCAATAGCAGTTGAGTCTTAACAACCAATAGCAACCTAGTCTTAACAACCAATAACAGCCTAGTCTTAACAACCAACAGCAGCCGAGTAATTCCAACCAACAACAAGCCAAATCCTAGGTAAAGGCTTGTAACTTACCCAATAGCAGTCCTGCTCTCCCACAACCAATCAAGCTGTTTCACTCCCTATAAAACTCTACGTCTGAGCGGAGTCCGTGCGACTTCTGTGGCTTCTCATTTCGGACTGCAGAAGCATACCTGCGAGCCTCGATAAATTTCTTCATGTTGGATCTTCTTGTGCTGGTCTCAGCTTCTTCGTTTTAAACTCGGGGAAAACAAACCCTACACCACCTAGTACCATAGCCTCCATGTCCTTTCTCTTGGTGTGATGGTTTCAGAGGTTCACATGGGCCCAGGCCACTGTGAGTTTCCGACTCTCCCTGTTTAATAAAAATATGAAGTACCAAACCTTGTGGTATGTTTTAAAGTTTTGTATTTAACCAGTGATCTTTCAAAACTGCAACACAATCTTAACTGTGCTATTCTGAAGTTAAGCATAGGATTTAGAAAACATTTTTTTTTTTTGAGACAGAGTCTCACTCTCACCAGGCGCCAGGCTAGAGTGCAGTGGTGGGACCTCAGCTCACTGCAATCTCCACCTCCCGGGTTCAAGCAATTCTCCCGCCTCAGCCTCCCGAGTAGCTGGGACTACAGGCACGTGCCACCACGCCCAGTTAATATATATATATGTTTTTTGTATTTTTAGTAGAGATGACGTTTCACCATGTTGGCCAGGATGGTCTCGATCTCTTGACCTCGTGATATGCCCGCCTCGGCCTCCCAAAGTGCTGGGATTACAGGCATGAGCCACCGCGCCCGGCCTAGAAAACATTCTTATGGCATTTTTCTCATGGAACATGAGCTTCACTTTTATCATTAATTTCTGTCTTACCTTTTTAGTGTGTCTGTTTCTGTGACTCTATACGTAGTAAGATCACTAGGAAATAATTTCAACAGTTTAGCTTTGAGGCCCTTTATGCGACTCAGGAAAAACCCCATGTAGCCCCACTCCCAGCCACGGGCTCTGCTGCCTGGCACCTCGAGGTCTGGACCTTGTACAGAGCCCCCACATGTCTTGACACAAGCTCCTATACGTCACCTGTGCCTAGTAGAGAGGTGTGTATTGCAATGAAAGCCGCAAGTCAGAAGGGAGCTGCAGTTCAAGAATTTTCAAGTTTCCTGTACCCTACCGTGGTTTAAGACAAGGATCAAGTTTATTTCAAATAACTCCTTACTTACTAGTTAGTAATTGGTAATTTCTTTCTTTCTTTTTTTTTTTTTAAATAAGATGGGGTTTCACCATGTTGGTCAGGCTAGTCTTGAACTCCCGACCTCAGATGATCCGCCCACCTTGGCCTCCAAAGTGGTTGGATTACAGGCGTGAGCCACCATGCCCGGCTCTCTTTTTTTTTTCCTTTGTTTTTTTTCTCTCTATCGCCAGGCCAGAGTGCAGTGGTGCAATCTTGGCTCACCAAAACCTCTGCCTCCCAGGTTCAAGCCATTCTCCTGCCTCAGCCTCCCAAGTAACTGGGACTACAGGCACCCGCCACCATGCCTGGTTAATTTTTGTATTTCTAGTAGAGACAGGGTTTCAGCATGTTGGCCAAGCTGGTCTCGTACTCCTGACCTAAGGTGATCCACCCGCCTTGGCTTCCCAAAGTGCTGGAATTACAGGTGTGAGCCACTGTGCCCAGCCGATAATTTCATAGATTGTCAGCTACCCTGCACATATTCATGTATTGCTTGTTAGCTGACAGGAAAGAGTGTTATCTTATTGGCCAAGAATTTAGCCGGCATCTTTGATCCCATCAGCAGTTTTGCACTTGATATTTGAGTAGTTTCAAAATGATGCTAGGAGGCTTTGATATTTCCTTTCATCCCAAAATGAAAATGAAACACAGTCCAAAAAGTTTGCGCTATGACCAAATGGCCAATGCAGTTTGTACAAAGAGTTCACGCTGACTTTTTGAATTTTCAGAAAAAGAGTAAGCAGCCTTTATGGAGACTGAAACCATAGCCATTTCCATGGAAGGTTGGGGCAAGAAACCCCATTTTCAATTTGCTCACACGGAGGCTTTTCATGGGAAGGCCAGACTGCTGTGGCTAGAACATCTGGCGGGGATGTATCTGAACACTGTCTCCTGGCCGGTGAAACAGACCAAGAAGTCCCCCTGGAGTAAGAGGGGCCTCTGTGAGCCCTGAGAGGTGCTGGAGCCTGAGGAAGACATGGGAGGAGGCGCTAGGCGGTGTCTCAGGAAGTCACATAAAGAAAACAGCGTTGGCTGCGCTGCTTCAAATCTGTGTCTGCAACTTTGGACCAGGGCGAGAGGGTTGCAGGCTCTGGGTGAGGTTTGGGAAGCAGGAAAGAGGAGCGGACAGGCTGGAAGCCAGAGGACAGGGTGGACAGGGGTATGAGGAAAGGGGTTCACTAAGGGCAGCCTGGGAGGACCCTCCTTAATCATCAAAAAAATGAGCAAAGTGGCCGGGCACGGTGGTTCACACCTGTAATCCCAGCACTTTGGGAGGCCGAGGCGGGTGGATCACGAGGTCAGGAGATCAAGGCATCCTGGCCATGGTAAAATCCTGTCTCCACTAAAATACAAAAAATTAGCCAGGCATGGTGGTGCGTGCCTGCAATCCCAGCTACTTGGGAGGCTGAGGCAGGGAATTGCTTGAACCTGGGAGATGGAGGTTGCTGTGAGCTGAGATCCCGCCACTGCACTCCAATCTGGGCGACAGTGCAACACTCTCCCTCTTAAAAAAAAAAAAAAAAAAATGGAGCAAAGGGGCACAAATGTCTTTTCAAAGAAAGATGCCCAAGGTTGGCCTCAGAAAAGTCTCCTGAAGCGTCTCCTGCTTGCTTTCCCTGAAAGGCTTGACTTTGCATGTGGGGTAGGGTATCCGGACGTGGTGTCTGTCCTTCCTTCTGAGCTTTCCCCACCTGAGTCATCTGCAAAGGGCAAGGCTGCAGGCGGGAGAGGCCAGTGTGACGTGTGACCACTGGCTGAGGTCCCCACACCCCTCTCAGGGGGCTGTCCCCTCCACCCCATGCCATAACAGGAAACTTTATGACCTGTCCACCAAAAAAGCACTTAAGGATGGGAAAGCACCCCTCTATAACTAAAGGCAAGGGGGCTGCCGTTTTAAAATTGTTGGGGTGAGACAGGTGGTGTGCTCTGGAGTGAGCAGGGACTCACAGTAACTCAGAGGCGGGGCAGAGCAGGAGCTGCACGTGAGCAGAGGCCCCGGTGCTGGGAGGCCAACCAGCATTGATGCGTCTTCCTGAGGACAGCGTATTTGAGACAGAAAAATAGATCTAAGCAAGGTTATGATAACGCTGCAAGCCATTTACTGTTTCCATGAGGGCGTAAAGCGAAAGCAGCACTGAATTAAACTCTCTACGTGGGAGGAGAGAGAGCTGTTGAGGAGGGAAAGGGAATATGGAAAATTCTGTGTGTGTTGGGACTCAGCTGTGTTTGTGGCCAAGGCGAGGGTAATTAATAGATGACAGGCCTTCAGAATTGTTGTCTTTGCCTCTCTCCCTCTTCTGTCCCTCCCTCTCCCTCCCCATCTCTCTCTCTCTCCCTTACTCTCACCCTCTCTCTACTTCTTTTCCTTCCTTTTTTTTTTTTTTTTGAGACGGAGTGGAGTCTTGCTTTGTGGCCTAGGCTGGAGTGCAGTGGCGAGATCTCGGCTCACTGCAACCTCTGCCTCCTGGGTTCAAATGATTTTCCTGTCTCAGCCTTTTGAGTAGCTGGGACTACAGGTGCACACCACCACGCCCACCTAATTTTTATATTTTTAGTAGAGATGAGGTTTCACCATATTGGTCAGGCTGGTCTCAAACTCCTGACCTTGTGATTGGCCCGCTTCAACCTCCCAAAATGCTGGGATTACAGGCATGAGCCACCTCGCCTGGCCCCTTCTTTCTGTTATCATGTTTCTAGAAAAAACGAGCTCTGCCTCAAGGCCTGCGAAAAATAATTTGGTTTCATTTTGTTTCTCCAGCTGACAGCCGTTCTCTGAGTGAATGCCCCTTTCTCATGGCCCCACCTCTGTTCGACCCACCCTACTTTTTCCCCCACAACCAAACCAGCCTCCTTCCGCTGCCAGATTACCCTTGGAGTGAGAGCTCCCTGCTGGCTTGGACAATAAACATTTGTTACGCACTTTCGATTACAGTGCCAAATATTAGGTTAGGTTCTGGAAAGACAAGAAAGGAATAAACAGTGTCCCAGCCTCTCAGGAAATCATGTGACTCCACTGATCATAAATGATGGCCTTGGAAAAGTTTCCAGCTCCTCTTCGGTATGGCTCTAGCCCCAATGGCTCTGTCTCCTGCCCCCTCCCGTCTGGGCTGGTCCCTCCCGGGACTGATGCGTCTTCTCTCTCTGCACCGTTGCTCATGCAGGTCCTTCGGCATAGTGCAGCCTTGCAGATGCTGAGCTCAACAGCCCTTTGCTGGAGCTTTTGGGTTTAACCTCCATACTCTCCCTGTTGATTGTATCTCTGTGTCATCAAACATCTAAATTTAAGTCTACTATCTGTGTGATCTTAGACAAGTGTCTTGTGGAATGTCGGGTAAGTTTCTAAAACTCCTTGTCCTCAATTCCTCATTTGTGAAAGGAAGGGAATGGCTTCTGCTTTGCCCATGGCTTAGAGTTGTTTTAAAAATCAAATAGCATGATAAATAAATAAAAAAAAAACAAAATCAAGATAACAAGGGCTGGTCAGGATGTGGAGGAAGGGAAACCCTGCACACTGTTGTTAGGAATTTAAATTAGTACAAGCATTTGGGGAAACAGTGTGGAAGTCCCGCAAAAAATTAAAAATAGAATTACCAGCCAGGCGTGAGGACTCACGCCTGTAATCCAAGCACTTTGAAGGCCAAGGTGGGCAGATCACCTGAGGTTGGGAGTTGAAGACCAGCCTGACCAACATGGTGAAACCCCATCTTAAAAAAAAAAATAGAATTACCATACGATCCAGCAGTTCCACTACTGGTTATATCTCCAAAGGAAATGAAATTCTCACCTTGAAGTGGTATCTACACTCCATGTTCATTGCAGCACTATTCACAATGGCCAAGATATGGAAACAAGCCAAGTGTCTGTCCATGAATGAATGGCGACGAAAGTGTGGTGTATATATATCTGGTGGAATATTGTCCAACTTTAAAAAAGAAAATAGCCTGTCATTTTTGACAACATGGATGAACTTAGAAATCATTATGCTAAGTGAAATAAGCCAGGCACCGGCACAGAAAGACAAATACTGCATGATCTCATTTATATTTGGAATCTAAACTAGTAGAACTCATGAAAGCAGAGACTAGAAAACAGCTTGCCAGGGGCTGGGGGACATGGGAATGGGGGGATGTCAGTCAAAGGGTATAAAGTTTCAACTATGGACTGAGCACAGTGGTTCACACCTATAATCCCAGTAATTTGGGAGACTGAGGTGAAAAGAACACTTGAGTCCAGGTGGTGGAGGTTGCAGTGAGATCACACCAGTGCATTTCAGCCTGGGTGAAAGAGTGAGACCTTGTCTTTAAAAAAAAAAAAAAAGAAACTTTAAGTTACTCAAAATTAACACATTCTGGAAATTGAAGGTACGGCATGTTGACAAAAGTTCATGAGCGTGTATGCTTGAGATTTGCTAAGAGAGTAGATCTTGAATGTTCTCATCACACACACACACACACACACACACACGCACAATGATAAGTATATTTGGTGAAGGATATGTTAATTTGCTTGACTATGGTGATCATTTCTCTATGTATCTGTATATTTCTATGGTTTGAATGTTTGTCCCCTCCCAAACTCAGGTTGAAATTTAATTGCCACTCTAACAGTATTAAGAGGCGAGACCTCTAAGAGGTGATCAGACCATGAGGGCTCTGCCCATATGAATGGATTAATGCCTTTATCTGGGGGAGTGGGTTCCTTATAAAAGGACAAGTTGGGCCTTATTTTGTCTCAGTCACCCTCTTTTGCCTTCCACCTTCCACCATGGGTTGAGGCAGCAAGAAGGCCCTCACCAGATGCCAGCCCTTCAATCTTAGATTCCCAGTCTCCAGAACTGTAAGGAAATAAATTTCTACTCTTCATAAATTACCCAGTATGTGTTATTCTGTTATAGCAGTACAAAATGGACTAAGATATGGTCAAAAAGGAAATTTTTTAAAAACAGACTAAGACGTATATCAAAACATCACATTGTACATTGCCAATATATACCATTTTTGTTTGTCAATTATACCTCAAGAATGCTGGAAAAAAACAAATATTAAAATAAATCTGAAGTGTTTCTAAGTAGCAAAAGTGCTGCTTTACACACCTATTTTGTTACCATGTTCTATGTCTATTGAAAGCGGACTTGCCTTTGTGACATAGTAAAAGCCCCATAAAACTGCACACCTTAACCATACCTCGGCTTTCCATTGAAACTGCTCTCTGTAACCCTGATGTGACAGGCAAGCAGTCCAAACCCACGCCATCTTGGCCCCTGTGACTTGTAATAAGTAACTAAGCTCTATAATTTCCACCCTACCAAGGCAATGTGTAAACTAACACCTATCTTGATTTCTGTGACCCACTTTAGTAACAATCGGAATGTCCGAAGCCCCTCACCTTCACCCCCGCCCAGGAGGTGGTTTACAGAATGTCCAAAGTCCACTGGCCCTCAGAATGTCCAAAGCCCCTCACCACCACCCCTGCCTAGGAGGTGGTTTACGGGCATAAAAGGTGTCAAGACATCCTCCTTTCGGGGCCACGGGTTAGAGAGATGCGAGTCCTCCATGGTCGCCGGCAATAAATGACCCTCTGAATTGGCTTACTTCTGTCTCAGTGGTGATTTCGCGCTCACTGGCTTACAACACCTTTCCACCTGTAAAGCAGATCGTGAACTCCTTGAGGAATGATCTTCCCACAGTATTCAGCACATAGGATTACCCAAGATATTTGTGTAGAGTTCCTCTGAATTAAAACTGATGCCAGCAACACTTCAGGTGTCACCAGAAGGCAGGCAGGGCTATAGAGTCACCCACCTTCACAGATGACGCTCCAGTCACACCCAATGTGAAAGGTGTCCCCTAGAGCCATGCAAGCAAATGAGGTGGCTCCAAGAACAGGATCCTGACATCTCGGGAAGTCAGTCGACCTTGCCTGGCCACAACTTAAGCTGCATTTAATTTTTAAACAATCATTAATCACCCCAGAACAGATGGTGAGAAGGGTATGTTTTAGATATGAGTGTGCTGGCTTTGTTCTCATTGTAAAAGAAAGTGGATATTATTGACACCAGGTGACCACAACCATATAATGGACAGGGGAAGGCAAAAGGTTTTAACTTATTAAAAATATAAACTTGACTCAGAATACTCACATGATTCAGCTAAAGAAAAAGCATCTCTGGTGTTTAGACACTCATTTGCATTTAAAAACCCAAAAGGACTCATTGTGACAGTTCATATTAATATTTGTATTAACTGTCTAGGGCTGCCGTTCATCACTAAGTACCTTAGGCTGGGCAGCTTAAACAGCAGAAAGGTATTTATCGACTCACAGTTCTGAGGGCTGAAAGTCTGAGATCAAGGTGTCAGTAGGGTGGGTTCCTTGTTAGGACTCAGAGGGAGAGCATGTTCCAGGCCTCTCTTCTTGGCTTGCAGATGGCCCTCCTCTCGCTGTAGCTATATGGTGTCTTCCCTCTGTATGCGTTCGTGTAATTGCCCTGTCTCCTGCTTCATGCTTTGTTCTCTGGAGCACTTCCCAAGACAACTTGGAAGTGTTTTCCAAGCAGCTGTTCTCAACCCTGGCCCAAATAAACTCTGTATATTAAATTTGCCTCAGTTTCTTCCTTTGGGTCAACAACTCCTAACTAGTTATTTTCATCCATTTTCAGGCTTCCTAAGAGGTTACTTTCATATAAGGTCGTGATATAATAAAAAATATATATCTGGTGTTTGGACCCAGTTCCTGGCACAGAGCTCCTAAAACCCTTGGAATTTCCTGAGTAATGGGAGTGTGTTTTGCTACTCACAACCAGTCTCTTTAGCTACAGCTGAGTTTATGCTAATGAGGTGGCTCTTAGTGGTGCCCTGGAGAGGGAAGAAGGGCTGGGAATTGAGTTCAGTCACCAATGGCCAGTGAGTTACTCAATCACGCCTATGTAATGGATCCTCCATAAAAATCCAAAAGACCAGGTTCAGGGAGCATCTGGGTTAAAGAACAGACAGAGGTGCTGAGAGGGTGGCGTGCCTAGGGAGAGCACGGAAGCTCTCCATGCGCCCCCCGCCCCTGGAACTTCCCCTGTGATCGCTTCCATTGTTTGTTTCTATGTTGCAGCCTTTATAATAAACTGATGATAATGAAGTGCTTTCTTGAGTTCTGTGAGTCATTTTAGTAAATTATTAAGCCTGAGGGGGGTTATGGAAATCCCCAAATCTGTAGCTGGGCGGGCAGCAGTGTGAATACTTGGGCGCTCCATTTGTGACAGATGTCTGAAGAGGCGGCAGTCTTGGGGGCTGAGCCATCTAACTGGAGGTAAATGTCAGAATTGAATTGAATTGTTGGACACGAGTTCCTGTCAAATAATTGATTGGTGTAAGGAGAAAAACTCTTTAAGATCTTTACTCCCACTTACTAATAGTGTTGCTAAGTCCGTAACTCCTTTTTCTTACCAGTCATGACTTCATTAGGTTTGGCTTACTGGTCTTACTTGCCTAGCCTGGTCTTGAACTCCTGGGCTCAAGCGATCTTCCTACCTTGGCCTCCCGAAGTACTGGGATTACAGGTGTAAGCCACTATGCCCAGCCTCAGTATTTTTAATACACACAATAAGACTTATTACCTTAAATATTAAACTTCTCATATGTTAGTCTGAAAGAAGTTCCAAATGAGTTAATGCAAAAAAAAAAAAAACAACAAAATTATAAAAGCTCTAAGGAAAAAGACAAGTGACTATTTATATAATCTTAGTGTCAAGAAGAATTTATATGCAAGACTCTGAAGGAAAAAAAATAAAGAAAAATGGTAAAATGGACTATTTAAATAAAAAGTAAAAGTTCTTTATTTAAAACATTAATAACACTAAAGTGTAAATTAAAAGCACAGGAATTGCCGGGTGCGGTGGCTCACGCCTGTAATCCCAGCACTGTGGGAGGCCGAGGCGGGTGGATCACGAGGTCAAGAGATCGAGACCATCCTGGTCAACAGGGTGAAACCCCGTCTCTACTAAAAATACAAAAATTAGCTGGGCATAGTGGCGCATGCCTGTAATCCCAGCTACTCAGGAGGCTGAGGCAGGAGAATTGCCTGAACCCAGGAGGCGGAGGTTGCGGTGAGCCGAGATCACGCCATTGCACTCCAGCCTGGGTACCAAGAGAGAAACTCCGTCTCAAAAAAAAAAAAAAAAAGCACAGGAATTATTTGCAATATGTATATAACACTGAGAAAATCTTTTTAATTGGTAGAGAGTGCTTAAAAACTACAAGACAAAAAAAATGAATATCCCAAGGATTAAAGTAGGTAAATAATAAAAATGGGCTAATTCTAAAAGAAGAAATATGAGTGGACAATAAACAAATGAAAAATTAAATAATGATGACATGCAATTTTCCTCCCATCAGATTATCGAAGTGATATTTGTAATGGTAAAAAGGTAATTAGCTGCAATGTCTATTTTTACATGATGGAATAATACATATGGTTAAGTTACCTAATGGAACACAAGGTAGCCGTTGTAAATGATGCCATAGAGATGTATTCACAGACATTTAACAAAGCCCATGTGCTTTTCGGTTGTGTGAAATATGCATAGGCACAGTGACTCTGATTTAGCAGCTAAAGACATAAAGATCCAGAAACATTCTGTTTCATGCATCTTTTCTTCTCCCACCTGTATTCTGGCTGAAATCAACTAAAATGAATACCAACAGCAATCTTGCTCATGGGATATTGTATGATAATGAGCTGTGAAACAAGTGAATGTGTCAGAAAATGAAGGAGACAGAATGCTCACAGAAGGTGATCTGGATTCAAAGAGTTTTCAGCACCATCACAGTGAAATTTGGTGCTAACCCTTCAATGGATTCTTGTTCAAATTAACAAGCTATAAAAGATATTTCCAAGACCACTGGAAAATTTGAAAATGGATTGAGTATGACAAACTAATTGTTCATTTTAACAAGTGTGAGGCCATTATTATGGTTATATAGGAAAATCTTCTTTTAAAAAGTAAGAAATGCACACTGAAGTATTAAGGGGTAAAAAGTAATAATGTATACAATTCACTGATTTTTTAAAATGCCCAATCCAATATTAAGTTCATCTACCAAATGTTTCATTTTAAATGTTTCAGTTTTATATATTTTTTTAAGTTTCTACTTTTCTGTTGAGGTTTTCTATCTGTTCACTCACTGTGCCATCTGCTCCTTAAATCCTTTAATACATTTATAAGAGCTGCGTTGCAGTCTTTGTTAATTTCAACATTTGTCACGTTTGTGTCTGTTTTTATTGATGGCTATTTTTTCTGGTTATGGGTCCTATTTACCTACACTATGTAGGTTTAGTAACTTTTTATGATATACTGGACATTTTGGGATATAGTTGAGAGTCCAGAAGTCTCAGGCCTTAGGATGAGGGCTCGTATAGTCCTAGAATAAAGATTAAACTATTCCTAATAAAACCAAGCTTCCACAAGATCAAACCAACCCCCAGTTGTTTCATATATCTTGTCCAGTTTATGGTGAATAACAACGACAGGGTAAATCTAATGCTTGTTACTCCATCTTGGCTGGAACTAGAAGTAACATGAACTTCTTAGGCTCTCAACCCCAGGTTCATGACCACGTGTGGGAAGGGGCTGGGCTAGATAAGTGTTTCTCAACCCGTAACATGCATCAGAATCACCCACCTGGAGGTTTCCATTTTCAGATTCCTAAAGTCTTGGGTGGGCTTGAGAATTTGGAGGTCTAACAAGTTCTCAGGCAATTCCAATATTGCTCATACAGAGAACTACACTTTGAGAATCACTGGACTAGAGCCAGATTTTTCAACCCTGGTAGTACACTGAAACCATCTGGGAGAGGTTTTAAAAAACACCATTGCTTAGGCACCAATCTAAAATAATTAGACTTTCAGTGGAAGGTAAAATTTTTGTTTGTTTTTTCATATAAGGTCAGTCTTTAAAATTGTCCCATTCATGCTCACTCTTGTATCTGGGAGGCCAAGGAGAACTTACCTCATGTGCATGTATCATTATTTTCTTTTTATTGATTTATATTGACTGATAAAACTACATGCAAGACAAATAAAAATGAAAACACTGCAATGAGTAAACTGAAAACAGAGAAAATATCAAGGCCTAAATAGAATTAATATCTCCCCCAGAGATTTTTTTAAAAATTTTATTTATTTTTCTTTTTCTAAAAATATTTTTATTTATTTTTATTTTTATTTTTTCACCATGTTGGTCAGGCTGGTCTTGAACTCCCGACCTCAGGTGATCTGCCCGCTTTGGCCTCCAAAATGCTTGGATTATAGGCGTGAGCCACCACGCCCGGCTACCCCAGAGATTTTTTAATGTAGCCAAAGCTGAGAACCCCCGGCCTGGATAGTCTCTAGTATCCATCCAGCTCTGACTTCCTACAATTCCGTGACACACAGGGTGGAACTTGTTGAAAAGAAACGTGCGATTTGAATGAAGAGATCTTCCAAACAGGCTTTGTGTGAGCAACATGGCTGCTTATTCACCTGGGTGCAGGTGGGCTAAGGCCAAAAAGGGCATTAGCAAAGGGCAGTGGGATTGGAGTTGGTTTTATAGGTTTGGGTAGTGTTTTGGGGGGTGGGAGTGTTGCAGAGTAAGTTCAGTTACAGGGGCAAGGGTATACAAGCTCAGTTACAATGGCAGGGTTGGGTGAGAGGTATTCACATTATCATAAGAACAGTTAAGACGGCAGGGTTGGGTGAGGGGGTTGTGGGAAGTTCCGCTGGGCGATCAGGGACAATGGTGAACACAGGCAGTGGTTGGGAGACTTCAGCCGAGGCAGGCAGGACTTCAGACTTTCAGGCTCCAGGCTTGCGTATGGAGACCTGACATACCTGTCTTTTTATATAGAGAGAGAAAGAATTAGAGAAGAGGGGGTGATAACAGGTTTTGGGGGGTGGGGGCGAAGTTTCTCAAGGCTTCTTGGAGCGGGATTGGGGGCGGGGTGGAAACCTAAAAATGGGAAAGAATTTAGACTGCTGGGAGATTTTGGGGAAAGGGATAATATTGTGGGGTTGTTAGAAGGAGCATTTGTCTGCTTGTATACGATTTTGTAGGAATTGGGAGATTAATTGGAAAAACACAGGGTTTAAATGAGAGAAGGAGAAAGATAGTATTAGAGGAGGTTAACTGTGTGGAGGCAGAGCTTTGGTTTTTATGGTGTATGAGGAAGCCTGTGGCATCTGTAAGCAACGAGTTACTTTTATTAACAAGATTGGTTTGAGCAGAGAACCGGAGCCAGATTAAAAGTGAAATATTGGCTGTAATTGCCTGGAGGAAATGTGTAAACTGGCAACTTAAACAAAAGCAGGGCTGGGCGCGGTGGCTCATGCCTGTAATCCTGGCACTTTGGGAGGCCGAGGTGGGTGGATCACCTGAGGTCAGGAGTTCAAGACCAGCCTGGCCATCATGGTGAAACCCCATCTTGAAAAAAAATGAAAAAAAAAAAAGCAGGGCATGGAAAAGTAAATGAGTACAGTGAAGTTGAGCACAGTTAGACAGAAAATAATAGAAACAGACTTTTTGAGGTGTGGTTTAAAGGAGTAGGGGCGACTGCATAAAGGTGAAGAAGGCGAGGGGCTGAAAGTGTGTGAGGTGTAAAGAGAAAACTTCGGAGCCTGTGAGAGCTAGAGGGTAAATGGGGCGTAGCCTGTGATTTTGAGGGATTTTAAGAGCATTAGGGCGGCAGCTGCTGCTGCGCGTCGTCATGAGGGCCAGCCCAGGACTCTGAGGCTATTGTTGTTTGCATAAAAAGGCTACAGGCCATGGGCCTGGCTCCTATGTGAGGACTCTGACCGCACAGCCCTGGATTTTAGCAGAATATAATGAAAAGTGCTGAGACAGGTTGGGGAGAGCTAGGGAGGGAGGAGTTTTTCTTTTGTTTTGTTTTATTTTTACTTCTCCATTCCCTGGAGGGAGGGAGCAGTTTTTAGAGCTGTTTTTTTTTTTTTTTTTTAAGGAGAGAAAGGAGGAATGAGGAAAGGATTTAGGATTAATAGGGTTGGATAAGTTTTCTTTAGTGAGTTTATACAATGGCTTAGTTAGAATAGCAAAACCTGGTATTCAGAGGTGAAAGTGGCAACCACACCCAGGAAGGAGAGAAGCTGTTGTTTGGTAGGTGGGGTTGGGGTTTGGGAAATTAACTGGATACTGTTGGCAACGGGGAGCGTGTGTGTGCTGGTGAAAGATTATAACCGGTGGGGAAGAATTTGGGCTTTGGGAGGGGATACATGCTATCCCTTTGAGTATAGATGCTGAAGAAGCAGGAGGGTGAATTAAAAGGCCATGTTGCAATAGAGGGTGATAACAGGCTTTACTTTTAAAGGCTGTTGTGGGATGGGGTACTGGGGCTGGGCAGGGTAAGGGTGGTTAGGTTTTAAGGGGATGATGAGTGGTGAGTGACTTATAGCAACGGATGGGAAGGCAGTGTTTTACACCCTAGGGTTAAGGTAGGGGGACGTGAGGGGAGCTATTGAGGGAGGTCCAGGTTCGGGGAGGAGGGCGGCAATGAGGTGGGGCTGTAGCCCAGGAACAGTTAAGGAGGCAGACAATTTTGTAGGATATTTTGGCCTAACCGGGGAACTGGACAAGTGGGGATGATTAGGAAAGAACGCGGAAAGGAGTGCTGGCCTAATTGACACCAGGCTTGGGGAGTTGCGAGAGGCCTGGAGGCCTTGCTGTCAATTCCCACAACAGTTATGGAGGCCAAGGAGACAGGTCCCTGCAAAGAAGGCAGCGTGGGGTGGGTGGTCTCCGTGTTGATTAAGAAGGGGATGGATTTACCCTCCACCCTAAAAGTTACCCAAAGTTTGGCATCTGTGGTGGTCCAGGGGGCTTCTGAGATGCTAGGGCAGCGTTAGTCTTTAGCCACCAAGCTGAGGATTGGAGCTTCAGGCTGCGGGCATTTCTTGGCCCAGTGGCCAGGTTTCTGACGCTTGAAGCAAGGTCCAGGAGGGGTGGCTGGACACACTGCAGTCTGGGCACTCCGAAGTCTCTGTGAGCCGGTGGTGTGGCTGCGGTTTGTCTTACAGAAGAAGCAAGCATCTGGCCGGACGCGGTGGCTCAACCCTGTAATCCCAGCACTTTGGGAGGCCGAGGCGGGTGGATCACGAGATCAAGAGATCGAGACCATCCTGGTCAACATGGTGAAACCCCGTCTCTACTAAAAATACAAAAAAACTAGTTGGGCGTGGTGGCGCGCGCCTGTAATCCCAGCTACTCAGGAGGCTGAGGCAGGAGAATTGCCTGAACCCAGGAGGCGGAGGTTGCGGTGAGCCGAGATTGTGCCACTGCACTCCAGCCTGGCACCTGACAACAGAGTGAGACTCAGTCTCAAAAAAAAAAAAAGAAGCAAGCATCTGTAGTTCTGAGATGCGCTGCCGCCGGGCAGATTTTTCCCTATTATTGAACACCTTGAAGGTGAGGTTGCTTCATTCCTGTTTTGGGGTTTGAGGGCCAGATTTTAATTTGTGTACCTTTTTGTAATGTTGGGGTTGATTGGGTGATAAAATGCATATTAAGCATTTTTTAGGGGTGAGAGTAGAAATAAGAATGACATTTAAGTCACTCCAGGTGAGATTATAGGACTGGGTTAAGTATTGGAGGATTTGACGAAAAGGAGCCTAACTCGTGGCCAATTTGGAAAGGTTGGATAAAGGAAAAGGAATGTGCACCCTAACTATGCCTTTGGCTCCAGCCACCTCTGGAAGGAGGAATTGTTGGGGAGGGGCAGAGGAGGTAGCCACGGGGCTAAACTGTAAGCTGGGAGTAGAGATTAGGGAGGGATTGGTGTGTATAAAAATGCCTGGACATAGGGAATTTGAGACTATTCGCCTGTGTTGCGACAAAAATTGTCTAAATTTTGTAAAATAGGTTGAAAATGCCATTTTTTGGCCAATTGGAGCCGTTGTTTAACTTGCATTGTGGCCACACAGTGTTACAAAAGAAGATGGATGAGACGTTTGGGTTTTAGATCAGGAGACAGATCAGAGGCTTGAGGATTTTTAGAACACAGGCCAGCAGAAAGGAGGGAGGGATAGAGGACGGACGATTGCCCATGGTTCTGGAAAGGCAGCAGAGACAAGGAAAATGGGCACGCAACAGCCACTTAAAATGCGTCCCTAGTTGAGGCTGGGTGGAACCTCGTTGTTGGTGGGTGGTCAAAGAGAGTGTCCTCTACGTCGACCTGCCACCAATATCGGCCATGAGCCTGGTGGGCAAGTGACTAGGGTGAATGTCTCCAAGATAGTCAAATCCCTGGGGAAACTGGGTCCCCAGATCCATGATCTACATGGGATTTTCCGGTCATGAACCTCATGGAAGCACCTGGTTTACCTGATTATCCTTGTCTTTGCGATGGAAAAAGGACGAAAGTGAAAGGAGGACGAAATGGAAAGGAAAAGACAAAAAGATGGGAAAGCAAACAGAGAGACTGCTTACCAAAATAGCCGGTGGTGTGCGTCTGTGGGCTGGTCCGATGACCCCAGGTCGGTAGGTAGATTTCTTCATGGAGGGAGCACAAGAACAGGGACGGGAGTTTGGTCTCCTGTAGAGTTCCCTCTTCCCAGGTTTGGGCACCAAATGTTGAAAAAAACGTGAGCTTTGAATGAAGAGACCTTCCAAACAGGCTTTGTGTGAGCAACATGGCTGCTTATTCACCTGGGTGCAGGTGGGCTAAGGCCAAAAAGGGCATTAGCAAAGGGCAGTGGGATTGGAGTTGGTTTTATAGGTTTGGGTAGTGTTTTGGGGGGTAGGGGGGTTGCAGAGTAAATTCAGTTACAGTAGTGGGGTTGGGTGAGAGGTATTTACAGTATCATAAGAACAGTTAAGACGGCAGGGTTGGGTGAGGGGCTTGTCCAGGGAAGCTCTGCTGGGCGATCAGGCACAATGGCGAACCCAGGCAGTGGTTGGGAGACTTCAGCTGAGGCAGGCAGGACTTCAGACTTTCAGGCTCCAGGCTTGCATATGGAGACCTGACGGAACTTGCAAAGGGAAAGGAAGGACAGAGAATTTGCTCATCTAGGGGAAGGAAAGCAAGATGATGGGACAAGGAAAGTTTGCCAAGCAGAGCTCCCAACTCCAAAAGACGGGACACGAGAGCATCCCAGCAGAGATGGCATCCAACAGACGACTCTCAAAACTGCATCAGTTTCAAATTAGGCAGAAGGTCCTCACATTCCTGAAGCTGTCACCTGCCGCGTATGATTCTGTCCATAGTCAGACTTATTTCTCAGGTCAGGCAACACTTTCTCATCTACAATATGAGTTTCCAGTGTAAAAGTTAGATTTGTTCTCTTGAATGTACTCTTATGCAATCATAGAAATATTTTTTAGCTAGAAAATTCTCCAGAGATATACCCAACATTTTCTGGCTACTAGACAAATATATTACAGTTTATAATGTACTCTCACATACACATTTTGCTGGATTATAAACACCTCATGTATAGTAGGCCAAGCTGATACTTCTCTCTTTTATAAGGCCCTGAAAAGTTATGTGGTTTAGAAAAGATTCCACAGTTAATCAGAGGCACTACCTGGACTTTAAAGCTCATCAACTCACTGGAAGCCTGCTGCCTTTCCACAAGGCAATGAAACCTTTGAGTTTAAATAAAAAGAGAGCCATGGAAGAAATTATCACAGGTCTGCAAAGTCCTAACACATTTTTTACTTCTTCTTTTTTTTTTAAAGATGGGGTTTCACCATGATGGCCAGGCTGGTCTTGAACTCCTGACCTCAGGTGATCCACCCACCTCGGCCTCCCAAAGTGCTAAGATTACAGGCGTGAGCCACCATGCCCGGCACATTTTTTACTCCTTTTCCTGCTCCAGCAGCACTGGCAAGAGTGCTCATGAGGAACTCCATAACCTGTGGAAGGGGTTACTCTGTAGTAGCAAAGAACATCTCAAATCTCAGTGGTTGCAGATAAAAAGGTATCATTTGTGCTTCAGGCTACAAGTCCATCATGAATAGGCAGGGATACTTGGGGACCCAAGCAAGTAGAGTAGCTATCCCCTCGCATGTTGCTGATATCATGCTAGAAGAACAAAAGAATTCTAGAGGACCTCAAACTTTCCATTAAATACTTCAGTGTGTCTCACTTCTACACACAACTTGTTGGGCAGAACGGGTCACAAAGCCCCAAAAGGGAGCCAAAAAAAAAAAACTATCCTACTCTATTAGTTCATTCTCACTCTGCTAAAAAAGACAAACCTGTTCTCACACGGGGTAATTTAAAGAAAAGAGATTTTGAATTGACTCATAGTTTTGCGTGACTGAGGAAGTCTCAGGAAACCTACAATAATGGCGAAAGGGGAAGCAAACACATTGAAGTTCACAAGGCAGCAGGAGACAGAATGAGAGAAATGCAGAGCAAAAAGGGGAAAAGCCCCTGACAAAACCATCACATCTCATGAGAACTTTCTCATTATCATGAGAACAGCATGGGGGAACCACCCCATGATTCAATCACCTCCCACAAGGTCCCTCTCCTAATACGTGGGGATTATAGTTTGTGTAAGGCCGGTTGCCTCCTCGGGAGCTCAGACATACACCCCTGCCCCCTTCTTTTTCAAAAGCCCGGACAAGCCCGGACAAGCCCGGACGAGCTCAGGCAAGCTCAGACATGCTCAGATATATTACCTTTTCCCATGCTCGCACAGCCTGGCCTTCCCTTAAAGAGCCCAGTATGCAAACGAGGTCTTGTAACCTTAGCCTCTTAACAACCAATAGCAGTCAAGTCTTAACAACCAATAGCAGCCAATAGCAGCCAAGTCTTAACAGCCAATAGCAGCCGAGTCTTAACAGCCAATAGCAGCCGAGTAATTCCAACCAACAACAAGCCAAGTCCTAGGTAAAGGCTTGTAACTTACCCAATAGCAGTCCTGCTCTCCCACAACCAATGGAACTGTTTCACTCCCTATAAAAACCCATGTCGAAGAGGTGTCTGTGGGATTTTTTTCGGCACTTCCTGTTAGACAGAAGAACCTCACCCGGGAGCCTGAATAAATTACTTCACATTGGATCTTCTTGTGCTGGCCTTAGTTTCTTCCTTTTTAAACTCAGCGAGAACAGACCTTACAGTTTGGATTGCAATTCAAAATGAGATTTGGGTGGGGACACAGGCCCAGGCTTTATCACCTACTATGTGCTGAAGAGGAAGGGAAAGAAATCCGGGCCTTTCTGGTAAACAGCTTTAATGGCTACAAACAATTTCTCTTTGCAGTGGAGGTCTCCTTGCCTGGGCCATTTGGGCAGCCATGTTTCCTTCCACTCCCAGGAAGAGCACAGCCAGAACAGGAGACACCTGGGGCAGACAAAAGCGCATTGCATCAAGGGTTTTCTCCGTGTGGTTTCTTTAAAAGTTGATGGCTGGAGCCTTTTGCTTCAGAGCGGGTGCTCATGGTGGAGGGTCTGGGATCGGAACACAGGGAGAAGTTGTTTGGCAGTTTGTCATCCTCGAGGAGGACAAGGACAAGCGGTTTCTCAGATGGAGCAGCAGAATGTGGGAGGGTCGGGGGAGGAGGAGTAGCTCTTCGCTGTTGTACAGCCCAGGGAATTCGGGAGAAGGGGTACTAAGAAGCAGATCTTTTCTTCGCTCAGGCAGGGCAGAGCGACCAGCAGATAAGGCTGGGTGGCTAGGAGTCAGGAGGCTATGCTTGCCAAGGGGGACAGCAATGCAACTGGCAGATTCCGGAGGCCATCTGATGTCAGGGAGGAAGAGTAAGGCCAGTTAGAGCCAAAATCACTGCTCCTTTCTCTGCTCACTCACTTGCAGCCACATTTCTCCTCCGCCCTGCCCTGCCCTGCCCAGCACTCAGGACTTTCCCTTATTCTGCCTCTGCTGTCCAAAGACACCTCAACATGTGCTCCAGAACCATCACCTCTGCCCAAACACCTGCATTAACGAATTCATTAACTACTTTTGTCTCCCTCCTACTTTTCTTCACCACCTTCCCATAAAATTTCATTCTCCACTCTGTAGCATTAATTGTGCATTAGGAAGACAGCAATCTGATTAAACTTATTTAAAGTAATAGCGCCGGGCGCGGTGGCTCACGCCTATAATCCCAGCACTTTGGGAGGCCGAGGCGGGTGGATCACGAGGTCAAGAGATCGAGACCATCCTGGTCAACAAGGTGAAACCCCGTCTCTACTAAAAATACAAAAAAGAATTTAGCTGGGCATGGTGGCGCACGCCTGTAGTCCCAGCTACTCGGGAGGCTCAGGTAGGTGAATTGCTTGAACCCAGGAGGCGGAGGTTGCGGTGAGCCGAGATCGTGCCATTGCACTCCAGCCTGGGTATCACAAGGCAATAGATAAAAAGCAAGAGACAGAGGGCAGGTGTCAGGCTCTTTTCAACAACCAGTTCTCAAGGGAACAAATAAAGCCAGAACTCACTCATTACCTCAAGGATGGCACCAAGCCATTCATGAAGGATCTGCCCCCATGATCCAAATACTTCCCATTAGACCCCGCCTCCAACACTGGGGATCAAGTTTTGACATGAAATGTTGGGGGACAAATATCCAAACCATAGCGTGTTGTCTCATAATGCCTGGGAAACGCAAAAAAAGACAGACAAAACAATAAACAAAAAACAGATGTTGCAGGCCTATCAATTAGAAGGATCTCCTGTTTCTTATTTGTACATACCATTACATACGTAGTAAAGATCATTTGCCTACTGTGTAATTATATAGCAGAAACTCCAGGATGATTGACTGAAAACTTTTAAATTACCAAAAGAGTATACCAAATTGGTCATGCACAAGATAAATGTCAGTGGTTCACTTATCTGCCATCTATAATCAGGTCAGGGGAAATCCTCTTGTTTAAAATTGTTACTAAAATTTAGAAATAACCATAACAAGAAAAAAAAAGATGTGTAGGACTTACATTGAAAAAAACTCAAAAAAGAGTTTTAATAAAATAATATAGAAAGGGCTTGAATAAATGGAGACTCTTCTCATTTTCCTTAATGAGATGACTAAACATTGTAAATACTTCAATTTACCCAAGAAATTTGTATGCTAATGTCATGCTAATCCTTCCCCCATCAAAATCTCAAAGTTAAAAAAATGACTTTGGGTATTAAAAAGTTATTCTATTCTAACATTCACCTAGAAGAATAAAGATGGAAAATCAGAAATCAATAGTAGGGAAAAATAGATTTACAAATAATATCCAGAAATTGGCTATTAATAAATAAAATTATGTTTTCCCCCTGCATGTCAATAATACATAATCAAATCCCATGTGGATTAGTTAAATCATTATAAAAATAAAAGTTTAGAATAAAAAAATAGCCATTTTATTTAACTAGTTCATCAATGGAAAGGTACTTCTAAGAATTGAAGTGGTGTCAGAAATTACGAAGGGAAAATCTAGATTTGATTACAGAGGAAAACAAAACCCTGTTTATTAATGAAACATCATAACAAAATTTAAAAGGCAATAAAAGAGAGAAAATTGCTCACTCCTGTTCATAGAGTTTATTGGGCCTTCCAAAGAACTGAGATGTGAAAAGCCAACTGCCTTCCTATATTTGATTATGGAAATCCCCAGGGAACTAGAGTCCCTTCTCGTTTGTACTTCAGTTTCTAGTTCATAACATAGGAAATGCAAATAAAAAACACAATGAGATACCACTTCATACCCACTAAGATGGCCGTAACTTAACATTGCTGGTGGGAATGTCGAATGGTTCAACCACTGTGGAAGACAGTTTGTCTGTTCCTTAAAAAAGCTAAACATAGAATTACCATATGACCCAGCAGTTCCACTCCTAGATGTATATCCAAAAGGATGCAAAATAGATATTCAAACAAATACAGGTACACAAACATCTATAGCAACACTATTCACAATAGCTAAAAGGCAGAAACAACCCAATGTCTATCAATGAATGAGTGGATAAATTGTGCTATAAACACATAATACAATATTATTTAGCCATAAAAATGAAGTTTTGATACATGCTACTATGTAAATGAATCTCAAAAACTTATACTAAGTGAAAACAGCCAGACACAAAAGGTTTCATACAACTCAATTTATATGAAATATCAAGAATACATAACTCCATAGAGACAGAAAGCTGATTGGTGGTTGCTGGGTGCTGAAGGGAGGTGGGAATGGAGGGTGTCTGCTTAATACGATGGGGTTTCCTTTTAGAGCAGAACATTTTTTCTGGAACTTTAAACAAAGGCGGTGGTTATACAACACTGTTAACAATACCAAGTGGCAGTGAACTTCTCACTTTAAAATAGTTAGTTTTATGTGAATTTCACCTCAATACAAAAATTCTTAAAAAAGAAAAAAATAAAGCCAGTAATATCCAACCATTAAAAAAATAAGTTTCGAGCCAGGCGCTGTGGCTCACGCCTATAATCCCAGCACTTTGGGAGGCCGATGCGGGTGGTTCACAAGGTCAAGAGATCAAGACTATCCTGGTCAACATGGTAAAACCCCGTCTCTACTAAAAATACAAAATTAGCTGGGCATGGTGGTGAGCGCCTGTAGTCCCAGCTACTCGGGAGGCTGAGGCAGAATTGTTTGAACCCAGGAGGCGGAGGTTGCGGTGAGCCGAGATCGTGCCACTGCACTCCAGTATGGGTAACAAGAGCGAAACTCCATCTCAAAAAAAAAAAAAAAAAGTTTCACAGCTCGTATATAATCAACTTACTTATTACTGTGCTCAGATATGTAAGATAGAGTTCCAACCCTTGGCGAACTTCAGGTCTTGTTGGAGGACTATCTAAGGATACAGAGGTTAACAAATAAAAGAACTACCACAAAGAAGGTGCCCTTCAAGTGCAGGGTTCACATATGTACATCTGGTTGTGGAGAAAGGAAACATTTCTGAAATAAGACATTTGAAATGAGCTTTAAGGGTTGACTGGAATTTTTACCGTTAGAGGTAGAGACACACAATATCATAAAGAAAGGTGTGATCCCTACTAGAGGATTACCTGATAAGTGGAAAGACATTGTTAAACAGTCCAACCCGGTTGTTGTCAAAGCTATATAAATTGGACACAGAATTGAAGACCAAGTGTCAATAGAGAATGGCTCTGTCCCCTTTGCATCCCCAGTGCCAAATGCAGTCCCCAAGTACATGTTTGATGATTGGTAAATGTCAAAAATAAAATAAAGATAAAATATAAATGTGCATTTTTAAAACTTTTAAAAAGGCTAAGCACCAGAAAAATCTATAAAATAGCAGTATCTAGCAGCATATATTACCACGGAGGCAGCGTGTTAAAGTCACGTATTTGAGGTATCAGGAAAGCACACGGTAGCCAGGGTGAACTGCATGTGGAATTCTAGAAAACTCTGCATGCCCTCCTATGGGATTTGGAACACAATTTTAATGCAACAGGGAATCAGTATGGTTGATTTTCCCAAGATGCTGATTAAGTGTGGTATAAAGGAGTGGTCAGTATAGAAGGGCGGAGTGTGGAGCATCATGAACTCATCCTGGCAAGTCATGAGGGCAGACAGGTAAGGAATCTGCCTTCGTCTTTGGCTTTCTAGGCACATCCTCTTGGAGCTGTAGGGGAGGGGGGGATCTGGGGACACAGCAAGAGGGAAATGGCTGAGTACATTGTAAATGCACCCTTTATGGAGATGAGAACCTGCCGCAGAACAGAAGGTTGTTGGCTCTGTTGTGCCTGATGAAGAAAAGGAAAGGGTGGTCAGCGCAGAACCTCAGGCCAGATTCTATGCCGCAATCTACCATCATCATGCCCGAGGCTGCCGCCGCCTCCGTGCCTTCTTCATTCACCTCCACAAAAGTCTTGTGCACAAACTTGGACAGACACAGGTCTCTCTCGGCCGACATTGCTGACAAGTCAGCCTTGCTCTGTTGGAAAGCGTCAACCATTCCCAAACGTGGAAGCACAAATTCCATGTCATATTCCTCCTGCAGTTTAAATTTTGGAAGGTGAACTTCAACCTTAGTGCTCTTCATACAGTCTGGCTTGGTCCAGGCTGTGAGTTTCTCAAAAGTGAGATGTTTTTCCACCTGAAAGACCAGAATGAGACTTTAAGATTTCGATTCGACTTCAGGCACTCACAGTCCCCTTCCTCCTTTTGCACGTGGGTATTGTTTATTTGCATAGGACCAGCGGCCCCTTGATCTGCCAGAAGCTTGTGAACGCTCCTACTTGTCCTGTGTCTCATGCACCATCCCATGTACCTCCTCCTTGACAAGGAGGAGAGACACCAAGCAGCCAGAGGCAGGAAGGCTGTGGCTGTCCTTTCCTTACCCAACAACTCCCAAGACTAATTCTATTGTGACGAGTGTCAATGCCCAGGCGACTAGGATTTTTTTTCCAACCTATGCTTATTTTTAAAAACAACAAACCATTGCTAGTAAAGGAAAGGATTGGAAATGAAAGGGCTCTCAGTGTGAGCCACCCCAGTAGAGGAATCTGCCCCAGGTGAGATTCTGCATAGTTTCTGGAGCAGAGAGGTTGTGGTCAGGGAGGTGGGCAGAGGGAGTGCCAATGGCTGCCTCACACACAGGCCTCTTAAGTCATGGGGTTCCACTGCCTGCCATTTGCCATGGTTGACTCTGTCACCCCAGAGATCCATGCTGAAGGGAAGCCAGGTGCCTCGATGTGCCATCAGAGGCTGTCTCTGGGCCGACCCTCTGAGCACTGGACTTTACACCTCCCTGGATCCCACGATCCCCTTGCTCCCAGCCTTGTTAGGTGAAAGACTTCTTCATTCTCTATTTCAGATTCTAGCCTTTAAAAGCATGATGCTAATAATAATAATACTTCTAATAAAGGATCACATTTGCATATAGTTTACTATTTGCCAGGCAATGCCGTAAGCTTGCTACCTGAATTACCCACATTTTATCCTCATCATAAGCCTACCAGGCATTAACCCTAAGCAGTGCTTTTACAGAGTTAAAAGTCTGGTGTCCTTCATCAAACTAGCAGGATTTTTATAGGCGTCCCCCTAACTGGTTTATTTTAAAAGGCATTTTAACCGCCCCCCACCCCTTCTAGCGATGAAAAAACAGAGGACTGGGATGTGTAATTTGGCAGATCACGAATACCGGGGAAGGTCAGCCTTGAACAAAAATTTGATCCCAAAGCCACGAGCCTGCACAGTGCGCTCCGCAGGCTGCGTCTGCCGCGTCCCCAACCCGGAAGGTAAAGAGGTGGAAGTGGCGCTAGAGTTCTGCCCGCAAAGGTGTCCCGGGGTTCTCCCGCAGCCCGGGTCTCACCGTGCTGAGCTCCACGCCCTCGTCAGGCAGCAAGACCAGCAGGCTCAGCTCCTTCCGAGCATAGGGCAGCTCCAGCAGCTGCGCGCCCACCTCGCCCACGTGGGCGAGCATAAAGAAGTCGTCCTGATACATCATCTGCACTGGCCTTTGCTCCTCCTGGGGGAAGGATTATTGAAAGAAGCAATTAATCGTTTCAAAAGAGCTGCAGTTGCCTCCGGGAGTGTTTTCAGCACCTGTGATGGAAACCGCCATATTCATGCCCCAGTTAACACTAAAAAAAAAACAAAACAAAGTCAACCATTTCCTTCTTATCATCATTTCAAGCAGACACAGTACTACCCTGGGAAAGGTTTTGCTCTGTAAAATAAGATGTGATACTCTGCATTTTCCAGAGGAGAAAGTCAGATTTTTCTCATTTAAATTATGCTCAGCAAATAGATCTAAGAAAACAATATAATCAAATGAAATTAAATACAGCTATTTCTATTTAATTAGAAAAAAGTATATTGTTTTTCATATTTATCCAACCCAACATATAAGAAAAAAATGTCATAAAGGGGAGTGAAACTTAGTTTCACAACAGTATGACAGGGAGTATAAATGAATAAACACTTTCAGAAAGAGTAACAACCTACATGTATGGTAATGCATTTTAACCAAATCTTTTCAATTCTGATACTCTAAGGAAATATTTTTTTTAATACCGAGGAGGCATATGCACACAGAAGTTCAGCAAAGTGTTACAGTTATTAAACTTACTTTAAAAAATTGATACAGATCATCTATTATACAATTAAAATAGTTCTAAAACCAAGGTTAGAAGAATTCTCCTCCTCCCACCCTTTGCAACTAGACAACTAATTTTTTTTAAGTTATGTAAGGTACAACTTACAAAAAATGCAGGAGGGCTACCTACTTTCGTATTCTAATTGCATTACAATGGTGTATTTTTAGGGGCTGGAGGATTTGGCAAATTATTCTAACACCTGCCTTAATTTTTACTTCGATGTCAAAACTAAGGTCTTTGTCACAAAATTTTAATATTGGAAAGCTGTAAATACTGAATTAATAATAATTAGTTAACAATTCAAATAAAACTTAATTTTAAAAATAACTAATCAAAGACATGTGTTTTCACATTCTCTCCCTCCATCCTGCCCTATTCTCCTCACTCCCCATATATATATCACACTACCTTAACATTAACACCTCTTTTTTTTTTTTTTGCTTTCTAACCAAGTAAATTGGGCTTGAAGGAAGATCTTTAGTTTCCAAAACTAGGTGGCAGCAATGGTTTATGAGAAATTATCAAAGGCCATAAGAGCAGTGATAAAACACTACCTATATGTTAAATCTATCTATATGCAGCAAATGTCTTTTACTCCTTCCATTTTTTTCTACTGAGTTAAGAAATTCATTCAGAAATAGTTTAAGTTTCAAATTCTCTTTGGCTTAAGCTTATGTTACTTACACTTTTACAAAGTTAAATCTTTCCATTCAACTTCTTCAACAAACTAGCAAGATTTTGAAAAACCTCCCCCTACCTGGTTTATTTTAAAAGGCATTTCCCTTGTGTATGTTTCGTCAAACCATTCATTCCACTTTCCTTTGAAGTAGATGGCGTTGACAAGAACCAGCCTGGTCTCTGCATCAATTGAGCTAACCCGCAACAACTCTTCAATTTTACCTTTCAAGAAAAGCAGAGGCCTATGTTCAGTTGCTTTTTATAAGAACCTGATGTATTCAGTGATCCTGAATTATTAGTTGAGAACCAAACTTCTGTTTTCAAATTTGCTGAGTTTGGGTTATTACGTACAGAAATTACAACGGCACCTATGAGTGGTATTCATGATTACTGACACCTTGAGAGCACCCACCAAGTTGAGGATAGTGAAAGACTTGTTAAGTCACTCGAGGAAAACAGGTTGGCAGAAAGTAGAATGATTACACCAGGTTGGAGAACAAGACCAGCAGGAAATGTGATAGGCTGCAGGGGTGTTTGTCTCACGTGGTTAAAAGGAGTGTTTGATCCAACCCTTCGTGGTCACACCCGATTCTAACATGCTATGACTACACGTGGACATGTCAGAAGCAGCCAGAATGGATGGCTCAAAGGGGGAAGAGCTGGCACTGGGCACATGGGGGGTTTCTGGAAGCTTTTGGAAGAGATATTACCACTGAATCTGCTAAACAAAGCACCAGGCATCCCTGGAAAAGAGAATGTAGACAAGCAAAGATCACCCCTTCTTTCCATGGAGACCAAGTGGTACTTATTCAATGAATTGAGAGCATCCCTGCTGATTCACAGCCTCAAGAGGGCATCTGTGGTAAATATTCCAACCAGGAATGGGGGAAACAACTGCTGAGACTTTAAGTGAAGAACATCTCCCACTCTTTACCATCTCATTTATTCACCGGAATGGAAACGTTCTTAGTGGTACTAAGCATTGGTGCAGAGGAGTCTGAATGGTTCAGACCATCATTGGTCTTGGAGGCCAAGACTGGAACATGTCCCTCTCTGAAATGAAGATGAATAAGGTTCAACCCCAAATGGAGGGTATTAGTCTGTGGAACTCATCAGCCCTGAGAGAGGGTCTGCAGTTAACCAAGCAAATGTAGGCTTATCAAGTCAAATTAAAGGCGCTTAAGTGGAAGACCTGAAAAGTTAGAAGTGGCCTTAGCGGGTAAAAGTGATAGTGATGGATGTCCCACAGAACCTAGGAAGAGGCAGCCCAAGTGTACAACTCAAGTAAGATGTGTCCGTCAGCCTCCTTCTCACAGAGACAACGGAGTCACCTGACATGTGAATGTTACAGGCTAGGGAGAGTATATTTTAATGTAAGTTATTAAACTGGAAACCTGGCCTGGGTTTCTTTTGACATTTTGTTTTTTTGTTTGTTTTTTGTTTTCCAGACAGGCTGGAGTGCAGTGGCGTGATCTCAGCTCACTACAACCTCTGCTTCCCAGGTTCAAGCGATTCTCGTGTCTCAGCCTCCCGAGTAGCTGGGATTACAGGCATGGGCCACCACACCTGGCTAATTTTTGTATTTTTTGTAGAGATGGGGTTTCACCATGTTGGCCAGGCTGGTCTCGAACTCCTGACCTCAAGTGATATGCTCACCTCGGCCTCCTAAAGTGCCGGGATTACAGGCGAGAGCCACCATGCCCGGCCCTCTTTTGACATTTGTATCAGCTACTCTGGTCCTGGGAGAACAGACAAAAGTAAATCTCTGTTGCTGAAAACCTGAGTGTCTAATCAGAACCTTTGTGAGTCCATTCACAAAGGTTCAGTATGCCAGGAGGCCCTGCCAGTCAACATTACTCTGACCATCTGAAACACCATGAAATTAGAGGGGCTGGAGTAGAGAGGTGGAGGTGGGTGAGGAGAGAGAGAAGGAGGGATAGGAGGGAGAGGAGGAGGAGGGAGGATAGAGGAGGGGAGAAGAAGGAATAGGAGAGCGGCAGGAGGAGGGGTTGGGAGGAGTGTGGAATAACTTGTCATTCTGACCTTCAGTCTTTTCTGAGACCCAAGTGTTGATGTGTTTCCTGGACTCTTCTGCAGCTTTGATAAAAGAAAGCTGCTTCAGCTCAGCATGGTAGAATTGAAGACAGGATTCCTTAAACGTCTTTGGAGAGAAAAAGTTCAGTGAGGCTGCATTGCTAAATACAAATGTCAGCAAACTTCCAAAAATTCTAAATATTTTATCTCTTCTTAATAAAAAGAATATACATAACTCTTTAAAAGCAATCATATTAAGATATGTTAAAATATCAGAATTTATAAATAGGTACGTATTGAACCCTGAATAGCCAGAAATGAACTTGAGAATAGTCAAGTTTTTGTTAATGCAAGGTATAATTATAGAATTATGGTCTTTAAAAAAAAAAAGAAGCTTAGACTGGGCGTGATGACTCACATCTGTAATCCCAACAGGCAGGAGGATCACTTGAGACCAGGAGTTCGAGACCAGCCTGGGCAACATAGTGAGACCCCATCTTAGAAAAAAAAATACTAAATTTTTAAAAATTTGGTTAACGTAAGTTTCTCAATTTCTCTAGAGCCTTTCTCTCAGACTCTATATCACCAGATATGTTGAATACAACTTTTCTTGTTCTGTTGATTCAACTTACTGAGAGGAATTCACACGTTTTCTCTCCAAAGAGCCTGTTGGCCGTTCTCAGCAGGTATTCTGTGCCAGGCTTGTTCACTTCAGTGAGAAGCGACTGGAAACCCTGATGAATGTCTTCCTCTGTGTTTAAAGAAAGTGCCTGTTGTGAAAAACAATTTTAAAAATTATCAATTTAGCTCTTTGGTGGATGGGGAGAGGAAAGAGGGGATAGAAAACAGGCAAGTAAAAGATGTAGGTATCCTGCCTGAATGGACCTCGCTCATTTAAAGATGAGTAACAGAAAAAATGGCAAGGTGAGAAAAGTTCAGAAAAGAGGTTGTGATAAAATCTCGTATCCAAAGAAAAACATAAATGCACCCTAAGTGGTGGGAAAATTATCTCTAAAATTTATAGTTAAAAAAAAAAAAGATGCAGTTAAAAAGTTAAAAGCAGAAAAAGTGCAAGGAGAAATAGAAATACAATCATCAGGATCCTCAAAAGGAAATGAGGATATTAAATGAGCAATGTGATTAATAAGACGAAAACACAGTTATTAAATTGTACCCTGTAGAGACTATACGTGTCTGTATTACTTAAATAATTCAAAAAATGTAACACATATTGGGTCATAAGAAAAGTCTCAGCCAGGCGCGGTGGCTCACGCCTGTAATCCCAGCACTTTGGGAGGCCAAGGCGGGTGGATCACAAGGTCAAGAGATCGAGACCATCCTGGTCAACACGGTGAAACCCTGTCTCTACTAAAAATAAAAAAAATTAGCTGGGCTTGGTGGTGCATGCCTGTAATCCCAGCTACTCAGGAGGCTGAGGCAGGAGAACTGCTTGAACCCAGGAGGCGGAGGTTGCGGTGAGCCGAGATCGCGCCATTGCACTCCAGCCTGGGTAACAAGAGTGAAACTCCGTCTCAAAGAAAAAAGAAAACACACATACTCACATACAAAACAGACAACCACACAGCACATATAAGAAAAAGTACCCCAAAGGAAGGTTATATGTAAAAAAAGAGGTTATAGTGATGTATACAAAGGGAATGTTAAAACAATAAAAACTATGTCTAATTATTTTCAGTGAAGTATCGATTATAAGTTACCAAATGCCAGTCAAAAATATGAATATTAGCCAGGCATGGTGGCATGTGCCTGTAATCCCAGCTCCTCGGGAGGCCGAGGCAGGAGAATCACTTGAACTCAGGAGGCAGAGGTTGCAGTGAGCTGAGATAGCGCCACTGCACTCCAGCTGGGATGACAGAGCAAGACTCTGTCTCAGAAAAAAAAAAAAAAAGGAATCTATTATCACTGACAATGAATAAACCGAGAGAGAGAGAGAGAGAGAAGTACTTCTAAAAAGGCTTAGATGATCTTAGAAGATCTTTTGAGGGATTATTTCTAATATTGAAACAATTTCTATTTCCCGTGTAATACACACTGTTCTAGAACAGAGAGAAAAGAGGAAGCTACTAAATTTATTTTAGACAGTTCATGGACTGTTGATAAGAAACCCTGTCAAAAGTAGAACAAAACCAAAAGCTAAGGCCAATTTCACCTACGGCTGTGACACCACAATGACTAGCCATAGCCAACACATGCTGAGCACTTGCTTTACATAGACTCTCATTGACTCCTCAATTAACTGAAAGAACATTTGTAAAAGTAAAGATACTGTATAATCACCAAAGTACAACATGTCAAGCGGAAATGGGGAAATAAGGCTGGAGGAAGATGCCTTACGTTATCAAGGGTGGTTGTCTCCGTGTGATGATTTCATAGGGATTTTTTTTTCCTCCCTTCTACTTTCCTCTTTTTTTTTTTTTTTTTTTTTAAATAATATGATGGGGTTTTACCATGATGGCCAGGCTGGTCTTGAACTCCTGACCTCAGGTGATTCACCCACCTCGGCCTCCCAAAGTGCTAGGATTACAGGCGTGAGCCACCACATCCAGCTCTACTTTACTTTTTTAAAGATTTTTATAGTGGATTTTTACTATTTATATAATGAAGGAAAAAATAAACAATTATTTAAAACATTTCTGATGACATTAATGCTTCCCTTCATGTTACAGGTAGCAATGTGCACTCAGCATGTTTGGTGCCTGAGGAGTATCCAATTGCACACTGGAGCCATGGAGAGCTCCCGGCGTCACACCGCAGAGGGTAACCAGACAATTTTGGTGCTCTCAAAGAAAAACTTTCAATAAAGGTTTATCAGTGAGCCTAAAACATAGAAAAAGATCATAAAAATTTAAGCATAAGCAACTTCAGAATCAAAATGAAGTCACTAATGTTAAAAAAAAAAAAAAAGGAAAAAAAAAACAGCTTGCTGGGCGTAGTGGCTCATGCCTGTAATTCCAGCACCTTGGGTGCCCAAAGTGGGTGGATCACAAGATCAGGAGTTCGAGACCAGCCTGGCCAACATGGTGAAACCCTGTCTCTACTAAAAATACAAAAAAAAATTAGCCAGGTGTGGTGGCAGGTGCCTGTAATCCCGCTACTAGGGAGGCTGAGGCAAGGAGAATCGCTTGAACCCACGAGGCGGAGGTTGCAGTAAGCCGAGACTACGACACTGCACTCCAGCCTGGGAGACAGTGGAAGAAGACTACATCTCAAAAAAGGAAAAAAAAAGCAAAACACACACACACAAATAACCTTGACAGAGCCAGCGAAAGCCACAAAGGAAGGGTTCTCACGCTTGAATGCCTGGTAACAAAACTATCACAGAGGACTCTAAAAACCACACCCTTGCACAAAGGCCATCACAGCCTTACACAAAAAATACTTGTGCAAGGACATCTACCCAAGAACTCCCCATCCAACCTCACACTGGCGTCACCTTCCTTATTGATCTTTTTGCCAGAAATAATTATTTCAAAGGAATTATGTAATCCTCTTTACCTTTTTCTTTAAAAACTGTAGTGTTTGTTTACCACCCTGAATGTGCACATAGCTTGCTATGCCATGTGCATTTTCACTGCAATGCTCGACGTGCAAATAAATATCTTTTAGAGAGCCTATCTGTGCTTATTATTGAGGTTGGTACCCTCTACACATAAACCTTCTTTCCTTCACACAATGAGCTGGGAAATGATTAAGATGAGTAATTCACTACTGAAAAGTGTCATCAAAGAAAAAAAGAGTCATCTTGAGCAAAGCGCAGTGGGAAACACTCCCACAATGAAAGCGTGTCCAGGGGCCTGCACTCAGGGATGACGCAAGGTTTTGGTTTCATCTCAGGTACGTGTCTCCTCCCCTCTCCACAAACCTCTGGGGACCAGCACAGAGCTCTTATCATTTCCAGAGGTTCTCTGAGTGTTGCTGAGACTGAGCTGAGCAGTACCCGCACAGGTGTGCAGCTGTAACTAAGCACACGCCTTGGAATCCTTCTTGCAAATTTCTGTTTCTGCCCTCCCTGAGCCCTTGGTACAGAAACAACTTGAAACAGGTATTAACCCTCATTACCAATAAAAGTTTATAGCTACAAAGTCTCCTGCTCCAAAAAAGAGGTACATCTTTGCAACTCATGTTTCAAATAATTTCAGTATCATTTTCTAAACAAAGATTCTGTGCTAGGACCAGACAGCTTGGACGGTCTTTTCCAAAAGATTAACTGATGACACTCTCCCACCAAGTAAATCTCGGCGGAGTGGAGTTCCTGCCTCCCTGCCCTGTCCCTCTTCTTCCCCAGTGGACCCCCACCTCCCTGAAATGGCCCGTGCATACTCGGGCCCCAGTCCTTCCCTCTTCCTCAGTGGCTTTGGAGTGTGAGTGTGAAACTGGTGACAGAACACGCAACCCAGACCAGTCCCCCCTCCTAGGGGACAGGCAAGCTTACCTGGGCCACTTGGGTGGCGGTGTTTCCCTTTGCTCCCAGGAGAACCATGGCCAGGGCAGAGGAGATGCTCATAGGAGAACAAAACACGTTGCATGAAGGGTTATCTTCACAGAGCAACTTTAACAGGCGTATGGCAAAGGTGCCATTTGCATTAGAAAAAGTTTCCATGATGCAGGGCCTGGAAACCAAGAACAAAGAGAAATGCAGTTTCGACATTCCCTGAATGTTACTGACCTACTTGCTATGTGGCGATTTTGGAATCGTACCTTTTGTTTTCATCTCAAAGTTCATATTTTAAGTTGGAGAAAAACCTATTTTCTGTTACTCTCTGACGGAAAACTAAGTGCAAATATTAAGGTAATTAGCTAAGTGTGGTGATAGCAGCAGCTCAAACCAGCCATAGCAACAGAACTGGCTCGCCTGCAGAGCGCTTGCGCGCACGCTCTCTCTCTCTCTCTGTCACACACACACACACACACACACGCGCGCGCACAGCTGGGAGCAGTGAACTCCAGTTCTTTCCGTAAGGACCAGATCCTCCTCCCTGGCCCCATCTGAGGAGGACAATGGGGCCGGGGAGGAGGAGGAAAATGCTATTCTTATTCTTGCATGCATTTACAGAGTCCTTGTGAGATTTTCAACTAGGCACCAGCCCGTGGCCTCCCTGTCATTTAGCTGATACACAAAAGACACTGAGATGCTGAATCTGATCCAGAGACAGCTGTGAGGCAAAGAGCTGTTGTCCATGGAGGCAAGTGACTGGGTCCTGGACGGCTGGGGTGGAGCCAGTCTGCTCCCAGCCAGCCAGACTGGCCCAGGCCCACTCTGACATCCCAGGAATGCATTCAGGGTTCCTGCCCATCCCTAGCCTCTGGACATCATGTGACCGTTTAAAATTGAAAGTGAGACTTAGAGAATTGTGTGTCGTTTTTGCTTTGTTTCATTTTCTTGTTAATGCTCTTGCTAACTCAGAAACATTCATGTGGGAGCTTTCCTCATTACTCCCAGCAAAAGCCAGGAGAGTAGATTGTGCATGGGAGGAAGGAACCGATCCCTGCAGAACGCCAGAATGGAAAGGCAAGAAGCAGCCCAAGGTGAGGAAGTAAAACCAGTGAGAACAAGGAGGTGGTGCCTGTGAAGCCAAAGTGTGAATGTGAGTGGGTGGGTCTCTTGGCCACAGATCTGAAACCAAAGGAATGCCCACCCCCAGGCTGCAGTTCCCAATGCCCTTGAAAATGAGCCTCACTCATCCAGGTGAGGCTGGGAGACCTCCCTGACTCCTTCCCATCTCCCTCCTCCCCCACACTCATCCCCAAGGCCTGCCCTCTGCGCCCACATTTCTCTCCACTTCAGATCCTGTGCCTGGCCAAATGCCCAGGCCTCCTCCCGAGCCTCTGGTCTCCCCAGAGCGGCTCCCCACTGTCCGGACACCTCACCTGTGCTTCCCAAAACGCCAGCCAAATCACTAAAGAGCCTTGGACAATGAACACAACCCGCTGCCCGCCAGCTACCCTCAGCCTCAGCCACACAGCATCCTGAGAGGAAAGCAATGTCTTAATCCTCTTGTCCTTCCTTCTAAATCTCCCGGGGCCTTATGGTCCGCTCAAAGCCGCCTTGTTGAAATGGTTTCTTCTCCACCTGCCCCTCCCCTGATCCAGCCTCACTCAGGTCACAGCCTCCATCTCTGGCCATCCTGAACCCCTCCCAAAGTCACCTCTTGGCAAACACTGTTGGTCCCCTTAGGAGGTGCCATGACAATCACGGATTAATTCCACTCACCCTCAAACACCTCGACCCCGCCCGGAGGCTCTGATTCCCACCCTAGAGGAGGCTCCCTTGACTCCGCTGGTGCGGACCTCCCCAGCACGACCCTTCCTCCCAAAACTGATTCCTCATCTACCTGCTGGCGGTCTCCACAGACCTGCAGGCAAAGGGCTGCGCCTGGCTGCCCGGATTCTCAAGCCCTGGAGGAGTGCTCCGGGGAAGGAAAGACCCCATCCGTTTAGCTGAATTATTTAAAGAATTAGGATAGATAAGAGTGCTCGGATTTGGAAATGGAGACTGGTGACTATTATTTTTTAATTATTTTGTTATTCTTTTGTGAGTTTTTTGATTTTTTGTTTTGTTTTGAGACTAAGTCTTGCTCTGTCGCCCAGGCTGGAGTGCAGTGGCCGCAATCTCAGCTCACTGCAACCTCCGCCTCCCGAGTTCGAGCGATTCTCCTGCCTCAGCCTGTAGCTTACATTATTACAGGAGTGTGCCACCACGACCGGCTAATTTTTTTAGTTGTAGTAGAGACCGGGTTTCACCACGTTTGTCAGGCTGGTCTCGAACTCCTGACCTCAAAGGATCAGACCGCCTTGGCCTCCCAAAGTGCTGGGATTACAGGCGTGAGCCACCGCGCCCGGCCGAGACTGGCGACTTTAAAGGACAGAGAAGCAGCAGGACAGACGTCATCCTGCGGATCCCAGAGCAGAGAAGAGCAGTGAGAAAACAGGGCCTGCAGGGGAAGGCGGCGTCCGCGCTGGCTGGGGGCCGCCGAGGCAGAGACCGGCTGCGCGCTGCAAGGGACCCCCAGAGACCGTTGCTGTCCCCCCCACCCCGAGACGGCACCGCCTCCCCGGGGCTCTTGGCCGAGAGACCGCTCCTATCCTCGGGTCCCATCTCGCGGTGGCAGCCGGGGGACCTGAAGCTCACCACTCCCGTCCCCCACCCCGGCCCTGCGCGGGGACGCCCTCACCTGCCACCTGGTCCAGCGCTGTCCTCTCTCCGTGTCGCGCTCCGAGTCTGGACGCCGATTCCCAAAGCGCAGGACCAGGCCCTGCTGCTGCGCTCAGTGGGTTCCCACTCTCGGCCTCAGCCTGCACCGCCTTTTACTACCACAAAGTCGGGCGCCTCCCACACTTTCCGCTTGACTGGGGCTCCGCCTTCCAGGACCAGCAGGGTCGCAGCGCTAGGTGGCCGAGAGCGGGGCTAGGGGCCGGAGCCGGTCAGGTTCGCCCGTCCGCCCCGCCCAGGGCGATGTCCGCGCATGACCACCCCCCCCGCCCCCCGCCTGAGGCCAGCCAGGTGCCGAAGGCGCTCGCCTGGCCTGGCCCACCCCAGCCCCACGGCCGCTTCGAGACCCGGTTCTGAAACTGACAGCCCAGAGAAGTAGGCTGGGAGTCTGCGGTGCCCAGGGCCTCCGCGCCAAGAAACAAGGGGTCTGCGGGAAGGAGACAGAGCCTGAAACCCTGGACTTTTCTACTTCCAGGAAGCGAAGGTCGGGTGACCGCCAAGCTCGATGTTCCAGTGGGAAGGCCCCATGGATCTTTGTCCGCGCCTCTTTTCTTAGGAATATGAGGAATTCAGTTAGAACCAAAGCATTTGTTCCAGATTCCGCCACTAACTAGTACTAGTCCTGGGCACTGGTACTAACTGGTACTAGTCCAGATAGAGAACCAGGCGTCCTCACTCCTAGTACCCGAGCCCTTCTCCTGCCGCAGCTGCTTGGACTGCGGTTGGTTTAAGCAGCCCCACCATTCCCGCAAAGTGATGGGAAGAGACGCTGAGTTACGCGGGCTCAGGACACTCCTGCATCCTCTATCAGGGGTCCAGGGGCACAGACCTGGGGGAGGTGATGCAGCAGTTTGTGATGTCATCCGATATCCCCCCACCCTCTCCATCCTAGGCTGGACGCAATTTGAAGCATTTTGTGTTGACACGGTGACATTCAGAGGAAGAGAACAGACCAAACGGCTCCCAGGGAGAGTCTCCCAGAAGCCCGCCCTCCTATTTCAAATTGACCAGAAGTAGAGCTTTCTCCTGAGGGCCTGAATCAGGGAGAGGCAAGTCAGGTGCCTAAAGCCCAA
Organism: Aotus nancymaae; assembly: GCF_030222135.1. Taxonomy (NCBI): domain Eukaryota; kingdom Metazoa; phylum Chordata; class Mammalia; order Primates; family Aotidae; genus Aotus; species Aotus nancymaae. The sequence continues at coordinate 407,822 of NW_026988465.1, forward strand.
AATTTCAGGAAGGCCACACTCGTAGGTGCCAACCCTGCATTTGCGCGGCCCTGAGAATCAGAACCTCCTCCAATTTTACACCCGAGGTGCCCAGTTTGCTTTTTTTAAATGTTTTTTTTTTGTTTGTTTGTTTGACGAAGTCTTGCTTTGTCAACCAGGCTGGAGTGCAGTGGCATGATCTCGGCTCACTACAACCTCCTCTCCCTGGTTCAAGCGATTCTTCCGCCTCAGCCTCCCAAGTAGCTGGGACTACAGCCGCGGTCCACCACGCCCGGCTAATCTTTGTATTTTTAGTAGAGACGCGGTTGGGGTTTCACCATGTTGGCCAGGCTGGCCTTGAACTCCAGACCTCATGATCCGCCAGCCTCGGCCTCCCAAAGTGCTGGGATTATAGGCATGAGCCACCACGCCCTTAGCACCTTTACTAAAAGACAATTGACTACCATAATATTCATCCGTTTAAAGCATGCAATTCACTAGTTCTTTTTTTTTTTTTTTTTTTGGCGGAGTGTTGCTTCGCTAGGCGCCAGGCTGGAGTACAGTGGCGTGATCTCTGCTCACTGCAACCTCCGCCTCCTGGTTCCAGCTATACTCCTGCCTAGGCCTCTGCAGTAGCTGGGACTAAAGGCATGCACCACCACGCCTGGCTAATTTTTGTATTTTTAGTAGATGGGATTTCGCCATGTTGGCCAGGCTGGTCTTCAACCCCTGACCACAGGTGACTCACCCAAAGTGCTGGGATTACAGCCTGAGCCACCACACCTGGCCAAAAATCTATTTTTTAAACAAAATTAAATGGATAAAATTCTAGCCAGACTGATCAGGACAAAAAAAGAGAAAGAGAGTGAGAGAGAGAGAGAAAGGGGGAGAGAGAGAAGACACAAATGATCAGTATCAGGAATAAGAGAGATGGTGTCACTACAGATTTTATATATATTAGAAAGAAGATACGGATATTATAAACAACCTCATGCCAATAAATTTGACAAATTAGATAAAATGAAAATTCAAGTTGCAAGTTGGGCAAAAATATTTACAAATAAGCTATCTGATAAAGAACTTAGTATCTATGAGAACTCTCAAATGCAATACTCAAACAAAACCAAAATAAAATAAAATGTGAGTGAGAAATTTAAAAAGACGTTTCATCAGAGAACATACATAGATGGCAAATGAACACATTTTAAAATGCGGAACGTCGCTAATCATTATGGAAATGGAAACTAAAACCTCCATGAGAAACCACTACACATTGATTATCCTTAGTAAAAATGACAACAACACTGATAAAAATGACAAAATTTGTCAAGTTTTGGTGACTGGAACATTCTTCTGCTCCTGAGAATGTTCAGTGTACAATCATTTTGAAAGACAATTTGGCAGTTTCTTAAACTGACACAAGAACAGAAAATCAAACACCGCATGTTTTCACTCATAGGCGGGTGTTGAACAATGAGAACACATGGACACAGGGAGGGGAGCACCACACACTGGGGTCTGTTGGTGGGGAGTAGGCATGGTCTAACAGAGAACCTAGTCTAGCGTGGTATATTTTTAAAAAGAGCCATATTATGAATGGCTCATGTAACAGATGATAACGTGTGACTCCAAAACAGAGCTGGGAGCAGGTGGGGCTCGGTCCAAGTCAAAAAAGCAAGTCTAAGGGGCATTTCTCGCCTAAACTCCAGACTCCTGCTACCCTAAGTATGGTCCATGGACTGGCAGCACCTGAATTATGCAGAATCTTGTTATTAATCAGAAATCTGAGTGCACACCCCAGACTCACAGAATCAGAATCTGATATAACAATATCCCAGGAGATTTTTGTATTAGTTTTCTGCTTATGGTGGTCGAGGCACAGCTTGATTTTATACATTTTAGGGAGATATAAGACATCAATCAATACATGTAAAATGTACATGAATTTGGTTCAGAAAGGTGGGATGATTCAAAGTGGAGGCTTTCAGGTCATAAGCAGATTCAAAGACTTTCTGAATCAATAGAAAGGAATGTCTGGGTTATGATAAGGGGTCATGGAGACCAAGGTTTCATCATGCAGGTGAAGCCTCCAGGTAGCAGGCTTCAGAGAGAATAGATTGTAAGTATTTTTTATCCTATTTAAAGTAAAGTAAATGTTTGTTTGGTTTTTTTTGAGATGGAGTTTTGCTTTGTTGCCAGGGCTGGAATGCCATGATACGATCTTTTTTTTTTCTTTTTTTTAGATGGAGTTTCGCTCTTGTTACCCAGGCTGGAGTGATGCGATCTCGGCTCACCGCAACCTCCGCCTCCTGGGTTCAGGCAATTCTCCTGCCTCAGCCTCCTGAGTAGCTGGGATTACAGGCACGCGCCACCATGCCCAGCTAATTTTTTGTATTTTTAGTAGAGACGGGGTTTCACCATGTTGACCAGGATGGTCTCGATCTCTTGACCTCGTGATCCACCCACCTCGGCCTCCCAAAGTGCTGGGATTACAGGCATGAGCCACCGCGCCCGGCCCCGTGATACGATCTTGTCACTGCAACCTCCACCTCCTGGGTTCAAGTGATTCTCCTGCCTCATCCTCTTAAGTAGCAGGGATTGCAGGCACATGCCACCATGCCCAGCGAATTTTTGTATTTTTTTTTTTTTTAGTAGAGATGGGGTTTCACCATGTTGGCCAGGCTGGTCTTGAGCTCCTGACCTCAAATGATCCATGTATGTTTGCCTCCCAAAGTACTGGGATTCCAGGTGTGAGCCATCATGCCTGGCCAAGTAAATGTTTCTAATCAGATTTCAAGAATCTGTTCCATCAGTAATTCCAAAAGGGAGGAGGGTATAATGAGGCACGTCCTGCTCTCCCTTCCCATCATGGCCCAAACTAGTTTTTCAGGTAAACTTTGGAATGTCCTTCAGGTGGTTGGGAAGCATAGAATTCTGCTTTTGATTTACAGACATGACAGTTGCTGTAGACTGCGGGCAGTGAGCACATCAGGACTTTCCCTTCTCCTATATCAGGACTTTCTCTTCTCCTATCTGGTGACTCCTTGGCCCACACCAACCCAGAGAAACAAGACCCACTGCCCCTGCTACCTGGGACCCGCGTATTGAGTCTGAGCAATGACCCCATCCTCTCCATCCACTTCCCAGCTGGCGAACCCTGCAGGGCGCTGGCCCCACTGCTATGGCCACTCTCCAGCCGCCATACCCACAGCAACTCCACACTAGTGGCTCTTCCCACCCAAGGCTCCTCCTTGCCCACAGCTCCTCCCCTCTGGCAGTTCCTCCCTGTGACCCTTCCGCTTGCAGCTCTCCCTCCCCTCCCCTGTGCCTGCCTCAGGCCTTAGTCCGATTCCTTTCCCAAAGCTCACTTAGAGTCCTAGCTCATCCATGGGGCCCACACTTCCAAGACTCCAGCACTTGGGAGGCTCCTGCCGTCACTACTGCTACTGAAACACCAGGGCTTGGGTCTAGCTCCTGCTGTTCGCTGCACAGAAAGCCAATGACTGAGACAAGTGTTACCAAGAAAGAAAGCTTTAATCAACTCCTGGAGCCAAGGAGATGGGAGCTCCATCCCAAATCCATCTCCTCGATTGACTAAAATTAAGGGTTTATATAGGAGGCTAAATGTACTGTGTATAGAAAACAAGAACTTGGGAGGGATAAGGAAGCATGACAAGGATCATGATGAATGAGAGGCTTGACAGCTTATCTGCATACAGCGATCTGGTGAGTTTTAGTCCTTTGATACTTTCTGAGAGGCCTAGGAGTCCTTTCCTGAGGAAGGAATTCAGATAAAACAAATGTAAGTTTCAAGATTTATGATCAGAGCACCAATTTCCATGTTTATTCAAAAAAAAAAAAAAAAAAAAAACTGCCTGTGGGGCTATTGGGTTGGTTTCAGTCCCATTTTTCTGTTTATGAATTCCTCAATCCTGGGGAATCTGGTTGTTGATCTTTCTGGCTCCTTCACGCTGAGGAGGGGCATCATGGGCAGCTACACACCAGGGGTGACCACATGACCACCCAGGAATCAAAGGTTAATTTAATACAGAGTTTTCTTCCAAAACACAATCTTTCTCTCTCCAGGCCTCACTTCCACCAAAGACAAGTAACAGCAGGACCAACCTACCTGCAAAAGAACCTTCAGACCCACATAGGTAGCCTCGTTACTCACACAAAGCGCAGCAGGAATGCTTGTCCACACAGGCTCACCTAGATTGGGCTGGCTGGAACCTCTCACAAAGGCATTTCAGTCAAAGCCTGGGAAAAGAGCCAGTTCCTCCACTATGTCCCAGTATACAAGAAAACAGATTCATATTGAAGTTATGCAAACAAACGCATTGCCATGAATTAAGAATATTCATAAATGAACTACAAATTCTGGAGAAATTGGACAGAGAGCAAAATATGCCTTAATTTCTGTTTACAAAAGTATAGTCTACTCAATTGTTAAAGGTTATAAATAGCTCAAAAGGAAAAACGTGGGCCGGGCGTGGTGGCTCACACCTGTAATCCAAGCACTTTGGAGGCCAAGGTGGGTGGATCACCTCTAGGTCGGGAGTTCAAGACCAGCCTGACCAACATGGTGAAACCCGTCTTTAAAATAAATAAATAAATAAATAAATAAATAAATAAATAAATAAAAATTTAAAAAAAAAGAAAAATATTCTCCAGACCGTAAGAAATTATTTCAGTCCTCCGTTAGTTCAGTCCATGCAATCAACTTCTGCTCTGCTTCATATTGGGTTAGCAATCTTTATGAGCACATCACCCTTTCTTTCTTTCTTTTTTTTTTTTTAAAGACAGAGTTTCACCACGTTGGTCAGGCTGGTCTTGAACTCTCAACCTCAGGTGATCCACCTGCCTTGGCCTCCAAAGTGCTTGGATTACAGGTGTGAGCCACCACACCCGGCCAAGCCTTTCAATCAGTACCCTGGAAATGTTCTCTCTAATCCAATGGCACAATCTTCAGAGTTAACAGAAACAAAAATACGTCTTCATATACAGAACTTTCTTCCCATCTCTCTGCCCTACTTACTGGTTCCCTACTACCTCTTTTCATAAATAACCTTTTCCAGACCATAATTAGAATTAACCTTTAGATAACTTCTAAATTAGACAAAATTATTCTTTATCTCAGGAAGAACATGTCTTCTTTGGCACATTTTATATACAGAATTATATATTAACTATAATTCTTATCCTCAGTAACCTTACATTTTAGTGAAAACCTAGGAAGCAAGAAGTTCTGAGCTGCCTATCAGATATTAGCATTTTATATTTCACTATTTTTAGAAACATGTTTCCTCATAACATTTTCTTAATTGGAAATGTCCCAGACATCCAATGAGCATCAGAAATAATTTTCATATTTTAAATTACACAAAAAGTCACTTGCAACATTTATCCTGTATACCTGTACTCAGTACTTTCATTTTAAACAGTTTATCTCGATTACTTTTGAAAATGGAGATATTAGACACAGCTACTCATCATTTAAAGTTTGTTATTTCCTTGTTAAGAATTTTTTTTGGATAGCCAGTGAATATCAGGTGCTGACAGAAGAAACTTAAAGTTAAATATTTAAATAATTTTCCAATAAGTCAGAAGATTTAACTATCAACATTAAATTAGTCATATTTGTCAAAAAAGGCACACAAACCAACATCATTTCATTCTGGCTGAGTTTATGGTTTTATAACCTTATATGTCAAACTGTGACACCTCAAAATATCTAGCAGAGGGCCGGACGCGGTGGCTCACGCCTGTAATCCCAGCACTTTGGGAGGCCGAGGCGAGTGGATCACGAGGTCAAGAGATCGAGACCATCCTGGTCAACATGGTGAAACCCCGTCTCTACTAAAAATACAAAAAATTAGCTGGGCATGGTGGCCCGTGCCTGTAATCCCAGCTACTCAGGAGGCTGAGGCAGGAGAATTGCCTGAACCCAGGAGGCGGAGGTTGCGGTGAGCCGAGATCGCGCCATTGCACTCCAGCCTGGGTAGCAAGAGCGAAATTCGGTCCCAAAAAAAAAAAAATATATATCTTGCAGAGACAAATATAAAACCCAGGCAGAAATGTATGCTGACAGCTCTGAAGACATTTTAAAGCCAGCTTGTTTAGTAAAGATCTTTTTAAGTCACGTAAACTTGAAAAACGCTTTGGATTTATTTAATTTATGAGCGCTCTTTTATTTATAAGCCAATTTGGTAGACACAATGTATAACATAATAAATGGACATACATAAACACATCTAGACATGTATACACACACATAAACAAAAATCCAATAGCTTTTACCTCAGAACACCAGTCATGAGATAGCAATACAAACTCACTGGTTTCCATGGCTACACTTTTTTTTCTTAGATCCAATAAAGACTGTGGACCAAAATTTTAAGTAAAGCAATTTTTAAAAAATTTATTTTATTTATTTATTTATTTTTTAAAGATGGGGTTTCATCATGAAGGCCAGGCTGGTTTTGAACTCCTAACCTCAGGTGATCCACCCACCTCGGCCTCCCAAAGTTATAGGATTACAGGCATGAGCCACCACGCCCAGCCTTGAGTAAAGCAATTTTCATGACAGTTTGAGTTTTTTTTTTTTTTTTTGAGAGGGAGTCTCATGCTGTTGCCAGGTTGGTGTGCAGTGGTACCATCTCGGCTCACTGCAACCTCTGCCACCCGGGTTGAAGTGATTCTCCTGCCTCAGCCTCCCGAGTAGCTGGGACTACAGGCACGCACCACCACGCTCAGCTAATTTTTGTATTTTTAGTAGAGACGGAGTTTCACCATGTTGGCCAAGATGGTCTGGATCTCTGGACCTCATGATCCGCCCACCTCGGCCTCCCAAAGTGCGGAGATTACAGGCGTGAGCCACCGCGCCCGGCCTGACAGTTTGATTTTTAAAGGCCAAAACCTCTTTAGACTTCAAAGAACACTAGGGGCCAAACAGCACCACAGAAGAATATCACCTGAAACCTACCAACCAGGCCCAACCCTGCTTAGAACAGCAACATAAAAGCCTGGATACGGGGAGCTCCATCCCACTTTCTCATTCAACAGCAAACTTCAGATTCCAAAGAATACTGGGGCCAAACAGTATTACAGAAGAATATCAGTTTATCAGATTCAAACTTCCCATGGCTGTATCGACACACGCACAAACAATCACCAAAACGCAATTCAACTGGTGCAGCAACAAGCAAGCCCAAGCGTCCAGACTGAGGCAGTGAGGCACTTCCTGTCTCTGTAGATTGGACTTGATCAATCTGCAAACAAAAATTCCTTTGGAATTTCTCACTTGAGAGGAGCCAGTCCCACTGTCTGGTACCCACAAAAGACATTCGATTGGCTGGGCACGGCGGCTCATGCCTGTAATCTCAGCGCTTTGGGAGGCCGAGGCAGGTGGATCGCTTAAGGTCAGGAATTCAAAACCAGCCTAGCCAACATGGCAAAACCCTGTCTCTACTAAAAATAAAAAAAAAAAAATACACCACTACAGGCGTATTACTACACGTGGTACATACCTGTAGTCCCAGCTACTCGGGAGGCTGAGGCAGAAGAATTGCTTGAACCTGGGAGGTGGAGGTTGCAGTGAGCCAAGATGGCACCACCGCACTCCAGCCTGGGCGACAAAGTGAGACTCCATCTCAAAAAAAAAAGGAAAAAAGAAGAAAGACACTCACTTGCTTGGACACATACAAACACACAATTACACACAAAGCCCCAAGAGTAGGACCTGTGGTCCAGACTGGAGTGCAGTGGCACGATCTTAGGTCCTGATTCAGACCCCAGGAGAGGGTTCCTGGATCTCATGCAGGAGGAAATTCAAGGCAAGTCTCAGAGTGCAGCGAGAAGACATTGTCTATTGAAAGCTGCTCAAATACAGAGTACAGCGTCCTCAGAAAGTAAGAGGAGAAACTTATCTTTTAAGTTTTTCTTTTTTAGTAGAGACGGGGTTTCACCATGTTGACCAGGATGGTCTCGATCCCTTGACCTCGTGATCCACCCGCCTCGGTCTCCCAGAGTGCTGGGATTACAGGCTTGAGCCACCGCGCCCAGCCTTTTAAGTTTTTTCTTCTATAGCAGGTCTTGTCTATGTAAAAGCTAAGCTAAGCCATGTCTATGTGTGGGTAGGCTGACAGCATGAAAAATTAATTATTCTGTTGATTAAAAGAAAACAATCCTTGGTTTTTTTTTAGAGTGTGCATACATCAAAGCATAAATATAATTATCTTGAAAGCATATATTGCCATGGGCATTGGGACATCTTGACTTTCTGTTGTTGTAGCCCTGTGTTCCTGCAGGTATCTTTAAGCTGTTTCTTAAGTGTAAATATCTTATGACTATACGGTTCAAATGAAGCAACCGAGGTTCGAATGAAGCAACTGGCCTCAGTTGCTTTATTCGAACCTTACAATGACTATCAGTGGTGACTAAAAAGGAATGTGCCTTGTTAGTCTCAAGATGAAGTCAAATGTAAAATGACATTACTCTGGCTCTCCTGGGCTCCTGTTTCCCTACCAATAGCTCACTTCGAGCTCAAACTTCTGGACCCAAGCAATCCTCCCACCTCAGCCTCCTACGGCACTGGAATTATGCAGGTTGATTTAAATAAGATAAAATCATTGAAAAAAACTTACCAAGCCTTGATGTTTGATTATCAATCTACATGCTAATTGTAATATTTAAGATATTATATATTTATACTTTTAATTATATGAAACCAACCAAACCTCTTCTTTTTGGAAGAGATTTTTAAAAGTTATAAAACTACATTTCCAAGTGTTAAAAATGAGTATATGAGCCGGGCGCAGTGGCTCACGCCTGTAATCCCAGCACTTTGGGAGGCTGAGGTGGGTGGATCATGAGGTCAAGAGATCAAGACCATCCTGGTCAACACGGTGAAACCCCGTCTCTACTAAAAAAAAAAAAAAAATACAAAAAATTAGCTGGGCATGGTGGCGCGTGCCTGTAATCCCAGCTACTCAGGAGGCTGAGGCAGGAGAATTGCCTGAACCCAGGAGGTGGAGGTTGCGGCGAGCCGAGATGGCGCCATTGCACTCCAGCCTGGGTAACAAGAGCGAAACTCTGTCTCAAAAAAAAAAAGAGTATATGAGTTTTAACATCATTTTGTAGCAATAACATCATTTAACAAGGGAAAGAAAAACTTCCAAATGGGTGTTTTAAAATGATCACTCCACACTCTTCCTTATTCATGATAAGATGCATCTTTACCTACAAAGTCAATTGATTATAGTTTTTCAAAAATATTTGCTAGGTATTCTACTAACAACCATATATCAAGAACAGGTCATTACATTTGGAACTCTTGCTATTCAAAAAGAAAAAAAAAGTAAATATCAAATTAACCAAATTTCTTTCTTTTTTTTTTTTGAGACGCAGTTTCGCTCTTGTTGCCCAGGCTAGAGTGCAATGGCGCAATTTTGGCTCACTGCAACCTCTGCCTCCTGGGTTCAAGAGATTCTCCTGCCTCAGCCTCCCGAGTAGCTGGGATTACAGGCACGTGCTACCACAGTCAGCTAATTTTTTGTATTTTTAGTAGAGACGGGGTTTCACCATGTTGGCCAGGCTGGTCCTGAACTCCTGACCTCAGATAATCTGCCATCCTCAGCCTCCGAAAATGCTGGGATTACTGGCTTGAGCCACTGTGCCCAGCCTGACCAACCCTCTTTTTAAAGATCATTAGCGAATGAAAGCAGGCTATTAAAGAGAAATGTGCAGAACGCAGTGGATCTCAATTTGAAAAGCGTCACATTAATTAGTTAGTCCGATTTTTTTGTTAGAAAGGACTTGTGAGAGAAACAAGTGTTTCTGATTGGATCCCACATGGAAGCTGCCTCTAGTGCCTCCTCAGTGTCTTGTTGAAAAAATGAGAAACCCCATTAATTCCAGGGGTGTTACCTGAAAATATTAAATGACAAGGAGTTGGGTAGCAGTAAGGGGGCCCTGTTTGTCTTCTAAATGTATCCATTCCTTTTTTGGGTGATTTGATTGGATGCAATGCAGACAGGAAAATTAAACAGGAAATGCAATCCTCATCTCCTTTCGAAATACGGCATATCAGTAGGATGACCATACAACTTGGTTTGTCTGGGACGGTCTCAATTATACCTGTTGCCTTGGTGTCCTGCCTGGGTTAACATTCGTCACAGCCTTTTCATTTTCAATGAATATATTCAAAGTTCTACAAAACGAAAGGAGAAACTAATTAAACAGCATCAGCTTAATAATGTATAAGACTTAACTTTCTCAAATTCTATAATTGAATTTTGGCCTATCTTCATTTGGAGGAAGACTCTTTAGATGAACTTCCTATTTTTAATTAGATAAATTTATAGACTACATCAGAATGCAATGAAACTTACTGCCCAGCTAAGTAAGTCATTTGATAAGTTTTGTCTGATAAGTGTATTTGGAAAAGAAACACATTGTATGCAGGCAAAAAGAGTGTAACTCTGGCCAGGCATGGTGGCTCATGCCTGTAATCCCAGCACTTTGGGAGACCGAGGCGGGTGGATCACAAGATCAAGAGATCGAGACCAGCCTGGCCAACATGGTGAAACCCCATCTCTACTAAAAATACAAAAATTAGCTGGACATGGTGGCGCGCGCCTGTAATCCCAGCTACTCAGGAGGCTGAGGCAGGAGAATTGCTTGAACCCGGGAGGCAGAGGTTGCAGTGAGCCGAGATCGTGCCACTGCACTCCAGCCTGGCGACGGACCGAGACTCTGTCTCCAGAAAAAAAAAAAGATTGTAACTCTGAAAATATTCAGACTGAAATACTTGTACATTTTAATATGAGAAAAATTAGAATTGAGACAGTTCATTTGTCAGAATTTGCTCTGAGCGTACCATGTCTCTCATCTCCTGAAGAGTGTTTTCTCTATAAAAATTCCACGGTCTAACAGCAGGAACAGCTACATAATTTGCAGGGCCCAGTGCAAAATGAAAATGCAGGATCCTCTGTTCAAAAATTATAAAGAATTTCAAACTGATGACAGTCAAACATCCATCCAAGTGTGTGGCCTTGTGAGTGTGGAGCCCTGTATGGTTTCGTAGGTCACACAGGACCTGTGGTCAACAGACAAGAGTCAATTGGCCATGATAGTCATTTTATACTGATTGACAATGAAGTGCAGTTTATAAAATTTTTTTTAAATATTATTGAAAAAGACCTTATTGAGGAAAAATATCAGTGACGTTAGATAAAGGTAGATTCAGCTAAGAAATGAATTACAGTATATGACTATATACCAAGAACGACGTCTTAGCCCGCTCGAGCTACGGTCAGACGATTATAAATCTGTCCCTCTGAAATAACAAGCAGGACAAGGAAGGGACCCCAGAGCTGTCTGGTTCTCATTGAGGTGGGGACAGGAGGGCATAAAACTATCCCTCCACAGCGGAGACCCTGTTAACTACTATGTTAACACTGCCGTGCGCCACGTGTTGCTCGGACAGAGTGTGCTGGGCATCAAGGTGAAGATGATGCTACCCTGGGACCCAACTGGTAAGATTGGCCCTAAGAAGCCCCTGCCTGACCATGTGAGCATCGTGGAACCCAAAGATGAGATACTGCCTACCACCCCCATCTCAGAACAGAAGGGTGGGAAGCCAGAGCCGCCTGCCATGCCCCAGCCCGTCCGCACAGCGTAACAGGGTCTCCTTGGCAGCTGCATTCTGGAGTCTGGATGTTGCTTGTAACGATCTTTAATAAAATCTTGTACAAAGACAAAAAAAAAAACAAAAAACAAAAAACAAAAAAAAACCTATCCCTCTAGAGTAATAAGTGGCCATGACTGGCCCTGGGAATAACAGGAGCCTTGAAACAGACAGAAGACACCTGGAGTTAGCAAGCCACAGTCCCAAACAAGGTTTTGAGCATCTGCAGTAAAATAGCAAGGTGTGAAATTTGCCCGATATACGACCTTCCTCTAGGGGTGCTCGACCAGTAAGGGAGAATTGCCTCTAATGGACATGCGGATAACTTCAGTAAATATACCGCACCTGGGTCTCCTCCCGAACATCCTGCGCCTACTGCCAAGGCTACTGGGCATGCGGTAATTGAAGGACAGCCCGCCCAGGGGAAGAACGAAGAGTGGAGACAGAGAGCCCGGAAAAGAGTAAGGGATATAAACTGTAAGCAGGTCAGGCACGGTGGCTCACGCCTGCAATCCCAGCACTTTGGGAGGCTGAGGCAGGCAGATCACAGGTCAGGAGTTCGAGACCAGCGTGACCAACATGGTGAAACCCTGTCTCTACTAAAAATACAAAAATTAGCTGGATGTGGTGGCCGGTGCCTGTAATCCCAGCTATTCGGGAGGCTGAGGCAGGAGAATCGCTTGAACGCGGGAGGCAGAGGTTGCAGTGAGCTGAGATCGAGTTCCAGCCTGGGTCACAGTGAAAGACTCTGTCTCAAAAAAAAAAAAAAAAAAAAAGGAAAAAAAAAGAAAAGAATAAAACTGTAAGCAAAGAAGTGGAAGAGGCACTTGAATTTTCAAGTCTCCTCTTTGACCCTCTTCCAATTTCAAATCTACTTTCTCCAATAAACTCTCACATTGCTTAAAATAGACGTTCCCTGATGCTTTAAACCTTGCCTGTGTCTCTCATTTGAATTCTTTAACCTCAAAAGTACAAAGACCAAGATCAAGATGGTTGCAAGGTCGCCACTCCAGAGTTCCTCCAGGTAGCTGCAGACACACATAGTTAACAAAACACTCCAAATCTCTTAGTCATTTTCAAGTATATAATATGTTGTTTTTAATTGTAGCCAACATGATTTACAACAAATAAAAATAATAATAAAACAACCCAAGTTGGGTGTGGTGGCTACTTGCCAGTAGTCCTAGCTACTTGGGAGGCCGAGGTGGGAAGATTGCTGGAGCCCAGGAGTTTGAGGTCAGCCTGGGCAATATAACGAGACCTCGTCTCTAAAAGTAAATAAATAAAACCTTATGTTCATTTTCTGCCTTTCATTTTCAGATTTCCCATTTTGTCTACACTACATATGCGGCACATTATATAGAAATACACAGCGGTCCCCCACTTAACTGCAGGGGACGTGTTCAAAGATCTCCAGTGGGTGCCTGAAACCATGGATAGTACTGAATGCTATACATACGTGTTTTTTTTCCTATACATATATATCCATGATAAAGTTTAATTTACAAATTAGCCACAGTAAGAGATTAACAACAACTCACAATAAAATATGAGTTAAACTCATATGCAATATAATATATGCAATAAAATTGAATATGATCAAACTCTGTAAAGTATTTGAAGAGATTTATTCTGAGCCAAATGTGAGTGACCACGGCACCTGACACAGCCCCAGGAGATTCTGGAACACGTGCCCAAGGTGGTGGTGTGGGGGGCTTCCAGGTCATAGGTGGATTCTAAGATTTTCTGGCTGTAAATTGGTTGAAAGTTTATCTAAAGATCTGAAGTTGGCCAGGCGCAGTGGCTCACGCCTATAATCCCAGCAGTTTGGGAGGCCGAGGCGGGTGGATCACAAGGTCAAGAGATCGAGACCATCCTGGTCAACATGGTGAAACCCCGTCTCTACTAAAAAATACAAAAATTAGCTGGGCATGGTGGCGCACGCCTGTAGTCCCAGCTACTCAGGAGTAGCAAGGGAAAGTAGATAAGCTATAGGTTTGCTTTTCTTTATGGCCCAGGACATATGGCCCTCCTGCGCAAATAATGTACATAACTCACAAACTTCCTGCTTATCATCAAACACTTCAACTTATCATCAAACACCTCGGCTGACAGAAGAATGCAAGTGAGCTGCCTGCTGCCTTGGCGTTATCAATCAGCCTGAGAACCATCCTATAAAATCTTCAGCAAGCCTTCGTTCCCTTGCAGTCAGCTCCTCTCCTGCTGATTCTGCCCATTTCGACCTTATGATGTATATCCTACTTTCTCTAATAAATCTGCCTTTCTTTACCTACAACTCTCTTGGGAAATTCTTTTCCCCCAGCACCACTGGCCCTGATAGGTGCCACTCACCCACAATAGGCTTCACATATGGAAAAAAAAAATCCACAAGTTCTATGTTTTCAGAAAAAATTGCAGGTTGTTCTTTAATCAGATTTCTGCTGTGTGCTTATCTGTTTCCTGTAAGAACAAGGGGGAAAGGAAGTGTTATTTCTGAAAAGGATATTTTTAATGGCCTCCAAGTTCACTGAGAAGCCATAGCACTTAACTTTCAACCTTCACTTCCTTTGCAGCCCCTCACCTTTTAGCAAAGTCTCATGAGCGTGCATCGGCTGCCCTGCGCACACAGACAGGGGCTGGGGGACAAGCACAGGAGGGCCTAAGGAGCTAAATCCCCAGCTGCCCTTGACCACCAAGAGGCTGGGTTTTAACAGCTAAATTAGGAGGTTCTGGGTTTTAATTAGAAAGGGGAAATTTGGCCGGGTGCAGTGGCTCACTTCTGTAATCCCAGTACTTTGGGAGGCCAAGATGGGTGGATCACCTGAGGCCAGGAGTTCGAGACCAGCCTGGCCAACATGGTGAAACCGTGTTTCTATAAAAACAATACAAAAATTAGTCGGATGTGGTGGCGCAGGCCTGTAATCCCAGCTACTTCAGAGGCTGAGGCACAAGAATCACCTGAACCGCGGAGGTGGAGGTTGCAGTGAGCCGAGACTCTGTCTCAAAAAAAAAAAAAAAAAAATGCTGTGCAGAGTAGGGAGTATGAGGGTCAAAACCAGCACGACCCAGCCCTTCTTGCCCCTGCTCTCCCACTCATCCCTGCCGCGCCTCCTGCTGCTCCTGACTCCTATCTGTCACCCCAGCCTGGATACTAAAGGAAAGAGGACCAGGAAGAGTGAGAGCACATTTGCACCAGGGAAAGGAGGGGGGTCAGGCTCCACTGCCTGCCAAAGAAGTCCTTCCTGGCTCCCTGGAACGCTGCTCGGCTCCTGCTTTTGAGCCTGACTCATCCATCTGCTCCTGTGTGGCTGCGTGCGGGGATCACATTTCCAGCAAGTAACACAAATGGCACCAGAAACTTTAGCTGTCTTTTCTGTAACACTTGAGTGAAACAGAAAGGCACCTGGTGCTGACTTGTGAAGTCGAAGTCGCTGTAAACTCTGTTACTATAAACGGAACACTAATATCATTTGACATTTTCAGAAGTGGGCAGTATGTGTGTGAATAGGTATATGATCCACCAGTCCCCAGGGAAGCAGAAACACCCACGGGGCAGGAGACTGCTGTCACCTTCGTCTGGTTCACCTGCTCCCCCTCTCCGTGCAGGCTTCCAGGGAGCTGGTGGCAGTTTTGGAACTGAGCTCCCTGCACCTCCTTGTAGCACCCCACTTCACTCCCTTCCCTCCCTAGAAGTGGGATGAGACTCCACTACTGAGAAGAGGAGACAGAGAAGCACCATTTATCTCCTTGTGCCCGGGAAGAGTGACACCACCAAGCGAGGGCAGCTGTCTACCCGCAGTGAAGTCGTGGGGTCCCCATGGCTGTGGGGGGTAGGCAACAACTCTCTCAAGCAGGGGTGACTAAGTGGTCATCGCAGCCCCTCCTACCATAACCCAGACCCACAGACAGCAGCAATTTCAGATCCTAGGAACCATCTCCCATGCAGACACACAAACACGCAGTGAATGTGGCATCCCACAATTGTTCCCTTTATTTCTGAACTGCCACCGCTGCACCGATAAGGCCACTTGGGTTGCAGGCACACTGTGGAGTGTCAGAGGACAGAGAGGAGAGGGACTGCGCACAAAGACTGCCCTGTCCTCACGGGGAGGAAAAGCGGCCACAGAAGAGAATCCCGTTGGTCTTGCTGTGCTGGATGAAGAAAAGGAAGGGGTGGTCGGCACAGAAGCGGGCGGTGAATCTGGCGCACCGCAGCATCATGATGGCAGCCGTGGCAGCCGCGGCCTCTGTGCCTTCCTCGTTGACCTCCACAAAGGATTTGTGCACAACCTTGGACAGAAACAGTTCTGTCTTGGACATTCCGGAGAAGTCTGCCTTGCCCACCTCGAAGGCGTCGGTCATGCCCAGGTTGCGCAGGACGCGCTCCATGTCGTAGCTTTCCTCCAGTTTAAACCGCGGGAGAAACACTTCCACCTCCTCTTCATCCATCATGTCCAGCCTCGTCCATTCTACGAACTTCTCGTAAGTGATTTCTTTCTCCACCTACAGGGAGACAGTGGAAGACTTTAAGATCTAGGGTGCTGCTGCCCAGCAGGGCCCCACGCGATGCTGTGATGCCGGACATGGACAGCAGCGGGACCATGGTTCGCAGGGGTCTGTGTTAGAACGCAGCCACCGCAGATACCCCGAGTGATTCCCTCGCGAGCACAACTCGCTCTCGGCTCAGCGGTTACCGTTCTCAAATCGGTGGTCTCATCGGGAAGCATGATGATCATATTCAGCTCCTGGCCAACATAGGGAAGCACCAAGATCTGGGTAAAGATTTCTCCTATATAGGTCTTCTTGAAAGTAGATTTCTTAAACATCATTTGCACAGGCTTCTCTTCATTCTATAAATAAAACAGATAAACATGAAGTTGAAACGAGACCCCACTGACACATGGCACAAATTCATCAGAGCCGGCCACTCTCTGCAGGGCGAGACGCGGCTCACGTTTCTGCCCGGCTTCCAGAACACCGGGCAGTGCCTTCTCTGCCATCTTCATTGCCGCAACCTCTGGGGTGCTCAGGGCCCAAACCCGAGGCGTCTTTCCTCTCGTTGGTCTCAGTCAGTCTCATGGCTTTAAACACAGTATCATACCAAATTTACCTCCAGCCTGACCTCTGCCCTTCCTTGGGACTCCTGTACTTTACTGCCCACTTGACACCTATGTTTGGACGTAAAAGAAACTCCAATGCCACCTGTAATGTGGAGCTCCATGGGTCCTCCAAGTCGGCTCTGTCTACATCTCTGCCCACCTCAGCTGAGAGCAATGCCACCATCCAGTGGCCAAAAGCCCTGGAGTGCCCTTGACGCCTGTCTTTCTCTCACACCCTGCGTCTGACTCACTGGTAAACTATATTGGCTCTACCTTGTAAATATATAACCAAAATCTGACCTGTTCCTTCTGTCTCTGCTGCTACCAGCCTAGCCCTGGAATAACTGTGATAATATGACTGTGATTGTTTCCAGCAGAGAGGCCAGAGGGACACGGTAGCACCTGAGTCAGATCACATTGTTCTTTGACTGGACACCCTTCCCTGGCTCCCCATCTACTCGGAGTGGAGCTAAAAGTCCCAAAATGACCTGGAGTTGTGATAAGAGCTCGTCCCCAGTTCCCTCTCCCTTTGCTTGTCTGCTACAGTCACGGGGCCGCCTCACTGCACAGCCAGCAAACTCGGTTCATCTCATCTCTACGCAATAAGCCTGTCCCCCAGAGCCTGGAGGGCGAACCTCTGCCTCTTTTTGGTCTTTGCTCAAAAATCACCTTGGCAGAGAAGGTGTCCTTGATAGATCTTACCTGACGCGACACCCCCACCCCAAACACAGCATCTTCCCTAAAAGCTTTTATCATTCGTAAAAGCACTCTTTTAACCATGTTAATTATCCGCAAGCATGTTGACTTAGAACCTCTGCTATTAAATCTATCCTGACTAAATGTGAGGAGTTACAGGGAGTTACGGTTGGTTGGCGGCAATCGCCCTCTGAAAGCAGCCAGTGCTACAAAGGGAGTGCCTTGGTATGCCTCTGTAGCATTTACTACTGCCTAATACAGTCCTATTTTCTTATTTATGCTTGCTGTCGCTCCCCCAAGAAAACATAAGCTTCACCAGGGCAGGCAGGCTTTGCTGGTTTTGTGCACAGCTGAAAAATACCTAGCACCATGCCTCAGAGATAGAAAACACCGAGTCAGGCTGGGCACGATGGCTCATGCCTGCAATCCCGCCACTTTGGGAGGCTAGGCAGACGGAGCATCTGAGGTCAGAAGTTCAAGACCAACCTGGCCAACATGGTGAAAAAAAAATTTTTTTTTTTAAGGTTTATTGAAACACAGCCATGTGTTTCCATCTCTATTAAAAATACAAAAATTAGCCGGGTGTGGTGGTGGGCGCCTGCAATCCCAGTTACTCAGGAGGTTGAGGTAGGAAAATCGCTTAAATCCAGGAGGCAGAGGTTGCAGTGAGCCAAGACTGCACCACTACACTCCAGCCTGGGAGACAGCATGAGACTCCATCTCCAAAAAAAAAAAAAAACGAGAAAGAAGGCACGCAATCAATCTCTGCTGAATAAATGCCTAAACGAATTAAATGCAGGACCAGGTGCGGTGGCTCATGCCTGTAAGCCCAGCATTTTGAGAAGCCGAGGTGGGCAGATCACTTGAGGTCGGGAGTTCGAGACCAGCCTGACCAATATGGTGAAACCCCACCTTTAAAAAAAAAAATAAAACGAATTAATGAGCTGGGATGCTGAAAAGCCCAGGCAACATTTATACATCTTACCAGCAAAAACTGCACTGGTCAGCAACCCCAATGTAAGGCCAGTAGTCTTGCCGGGAGCACGGACGCAGACCCCCGCCTTTTTTCCAAAGCCCGGACGAGCTCGGGCAAGCTCAGACATACTCAGGCATGTTCCCTTCTCCCATGCTCGCACAGCCTGACCTTCCCTTAAATAGCCCAGTATGCATACAAGGTGCTGCAACCCTAGCCTCTTTCTAGCCAACAGCAGCCAAGTCTTTCTGGCCAATAGCAGCCAAGCCTTTCTAGCCAATGGCAGCCGAGTAATTCTAACCAAAGGCAAGCCAAGTCCTAGCTGAAGGCTTGTAATTCTACCCAGTGATAGTCTTGCTCTCCCACAACCAATCGAGCTCCTTCACTCCCTATATAACCCCCGTGCCTGAGAGGAGTCCCTGAGACTTCTCCGGCCCCTCCTGTGGGATAGCAGAACGTCACCCAGGAGCGTGAATATAACCCTTCACATTGGATCTTCTTGTGCTGGTCTCAGTTTGTTTTAAACTCAGTGAGAACAAATCTTAGAGTCAGCAACCCCAGCCAGCCACTGAGAAAGACAAGAGGACAGAACCCACACCCCATCCAGCAGCCCTTGTCAGTGCCTGACTCCGAGCTGCTCCTGTGAGTTGAGGAAACACTCTGCAATAGGCAAAGATGCTGTCAGCTCCCCAGTCTCCAGTGTAGCACATTCTTCTGTGTTAAATGGAATAAACAAAATATGCTGGGGTGGCAGCTTTCCGCTTCTGTGTGTTTGAGGCTCGCCTTGGCTGGCCGTCAGCCTTTGGCTAGAGCAGTCTCGCCTGCCCCACTCATTTCCTTGGCCAGCAATAGGCATGTTTTTTCCATAACTGACCAGACAGGAACTGTTTTTTGGGTTTGTGGCCACATACATAGTCTTTGCCACAACTACTCAACTGTTGTTACAGGATGAAATAAATAAGTAAATAAGCATGGCTGTGTTTCAATAAACCTTAAAAAAAAAAACAGGTGGCGGGCCGGCTTTGCTGTAGGGTGAAGTTTGCTGACCTCTGCCTTTAAGAATTTCTCCCTGCATCCCTTCAGGGTCCAAGCCTCCAATCTTGTAACATAAAAAGATGTAACCTTGAATCAAAAGATCTAACCTGAATGATTCACTAAATACACAAGTGTGTAGACAAGTTCCATTTTATATAGAAATGAAATTAAAATGAGAATCTGTATCAACTCAAAATCTGTGTCCTTGGAGGTACACCCCCTCCCCAGCCTGGTGCACTCAATACTGCAGCCCCTCCTCCATCCTTCTTCACTGCAGAGCTAAGCATGACGGGATCCCTCATCTCCCCAAACCCACAGGACATACAGTTCTGGCCTACACCATGCAGAAGGAAGCTTTCCCTTTCTGAAAGGCAGAACCACCCAGGGGAAGGTTTAGGCTCCCCTCCCCTCCCCTTGTTCCTCCCCCTCCCTGGTGCCTGGACTGCTGTGGCTAGCTGAGCCATCCTGTGACCATGAGGAAGAAGGCCACATGCTGAGGATGGCAGGGCTGGCAGTACCAGGCCAGCCCAGGTCTCACCTCCCTTCAGACCTCCTGGCAGGGGAGATGAGCCCCTCTGAGCTAAACCCTGGTGAACTGGGGTTTCCGTTACCTGTAGTCAAACAAAGGTCTTGTACATCTTGTTCATGATTAAATTTTAAAGAGAAAAATTATTTTGCCAGGGGAAAATAGGCCAGTTCATTTCAGAATAAAGCTGGAAAGAAAATAATTCTTTTTGAATTGTGAGGAGAAATAGACGATGAAAATAAATTTCCTGAGACACTGAAGGTTCAGGTTCAAGTTAGCCTGGAAGATCTAACTTATGGTCAATGGTCAAGAACACACTAGAATTAATCTATTCTGTCCACTTTGCCTGTGTTCAAAAATCTCTATAGTTAAAGATAAACAAAACAAGAGAGAATAAAGTGGATTCAGTAAGAGGAAGATGACATCTTCCAAGCTGGAGGTGGTTAATCTCAGTGTCTATCTACATGTTTGGTTTGCTTGTTTTAAAACAAAAATATGTACTTATCCTTACTATCAAGAGAGTACTATCACTCATTAGTTCAGCATTTACTAAGCACCAGCTACAAGTCTGGCACTCGTCAGACAGCTCTCCCTGCTCAGCCTCAATTCAGCAGCAGGGTGATGTTCCGACCCTGCTGTGTGGCACAGAGCCAGCAGGGGGCGCGGTGGCGGCGCGGCCCGGGGTTTCCGCCGCCGTAAAGGAGTGCGTAGGTCCTGATGGGAATGAAGCTAGAGAAACGGGGGAAATGTCCGCTAGAAGATGGCACACCATATCTCGAGTCTTTTTAAGACCTTGATCGAGCCTGAGGGCTGCACCTTCAAACTTGCCCTGTAGGTGGCAGAGCGGATGCCCGGAGCCCAGGGGCACGGGGCCACCCGACTGACAGGAAGCAGGAGGGGCAGAGTCAGAAACGCCCACGGCTGCGGGCGCTCGTGTGAACACAGGCGCTGCTCTGAGAATCGCCTCTGCCACGGCATCTTACTCGCCTTGCTGACTTTAAACGGTCTCTCCTCGGTGTGCTCCTTAAGGAATTGTTTATCCCAGTTTCCTTTGAAGTAGATGGCATTCACCAGAACCAGCTTTGTCAATGAATCCACTGTGCCCGGGGAGAGCAACTCGGCAATTTTACCTGAGAGGAAGAATTAAAGACCGCGTTAGACAGGGGCGGCTGCTGATCCCTGACACATCAGGAATTGGTGGGGCCTTCTGCTTCAGCAGTCAAGTGCACAGATAGAGACTTCCACTGTCCCCCCAGTAGAAAGGGATACGTGTCCTTTAAGCAAAGCAGCAAAAACTTCTGGTAAGAAAAACATCATCATTTGAATGAAACACACAAGTGAACAAGTACATGTTAATTATGCAGGATAAGTTCATAACACAGGAGATAGGAAGGAGTGGGGGGGGGGCTATGACTTAAAGACAGAACTTAAAGGATTGTCAAAAGATGGGCAGCCAAGAGATATTCTTTACAAGCTTAAAGTACAGGTTAGGCCAGTCACGGTGGCTAACACCTGTAATCCCAGCACTTTGGGAGGCTGAGGTGTGAGGATCACTCGAGGCCAGGAGTTGGAGACCAGCCTGAGCAACACAGTGAGACCCTGTCTCTAAGGAAAAGAAAAAAAAATTGGCCAGGAGCAGTGGCTCACGCCTGTAATCCCAGCACTTTAGGAGGCCAAGGTGTGTGGATCACAAGGTCAGGAGTTCAAGACAAGCCTGGCCAATATGGTGAAACCCCATCTCTATTAAAATTACAAAAATTATCCGGACGTGGTGACACATGCCTGTAACACCAGCTACTCATGAGGCTAAGCAGAGAATCACTTGAACCCAGGTGGCGGAGGTTGCAGTGAGCTGAAATTGCTCCATTGCACTCCAGCCTTGGCAACAGAAGGAGACTCCATCTCAAAAAATAAAATAAAATAAAATTAGCTGGACATGGTGATGCTACCTGCAGTCCCAGTTACTTGGGAGGCTGAATCAGGAGGACCACTTGAGCCAAAGAATTGAGGCTGCAGCGAGCTGTGATTGCCACTGAACTCCAGCCTGGGTGACAGAGGGACACCCTGTCTCTAAGAAAAAAAAAGTTAAAATTAAGAACCGCAGGTAGACCAGGGCATGACCCAGTGTCCCGCAGCAATGCATGAAAACTGTAGACCAGGAACTACTAAAGAGGGAGACGGCTTGAGATCCACGCTATGGATTTTTTATGTTATTTTTGAAAGGAAAGACTATATTCACATTAACTCCCTCCTCAAAATTAAAATGTGGACTGGTCCAGAAGAGATGTACCAAACACTGAAAGACATCAATCACAGGTACATTGGAGAGCGCAGGGAAAAGCCAGAGAGACCAGCACACACTGAGCACTTCCAAAACATCAATTAATGGCAACTGATTTCAGAAGCAGATTTTTAAAGTTTGCAGTTATTTAGAGAAAAAAATGTCATTCCTGTTTACAACTGTCAGTTCCTTTTGTGAAGGAACTGACAATAAAATGGATTAAGATGCTATTACAAGTAGAATAACAATACTTTTTCACCTTCTGTCTTTTCAGCTACCCAGGTGTTTATATGTTTTCTGGACTTCTCTGCGACGCTGATAAAGTCAAGCTCCTCCATCTCCGCTTGGTAGAATTTTTGGCAGGAATCTCTAAAAGACTAGGATAGACACAGGGACATAACTACAAAAATGGTGAACACCAACGGCCTATTTCTTCATTGAACCGAATCAGAAAATCTATAATTTTATAATTGACATATGTAATTTACAAATAAATATGAGGACTTAACCTAAAATCCAACTTCCTAGCTTTAGCTATATTTAATCCTAGCTTAAAAACTAAGTCGAGGTCAGGCGCTGTGGCTCACACCTGTAATCCCAGCGCTTTGGGAGGCTAAGGTGGGTGGATCACATGTGGTCAGGAGTTCGAGACCAGCCTGGCCAACATGGCAAAAGCCTGTCTCTACTAAAAATACAAAAATTAGCCAGGTGTGGTGGCGCACACCTGTAATCCCAGCTACTTGGGAGGCTGAGGCAGGAGAATCACTTGAACCTAGGAGGCAGAGGTTGCAGTGAGCCGAGATCACGCCACTGCACTCCAGCCTAGGTGACAGAGTGAGACTCTATCTCAAAAAGAAAAAGAAAAACTAAGTTGAATCAGGCTCTGAATATCAAACAAACTTCACCAACTGCTGGGTCCTTTAAGGGAGCAGTCACGCATCAAGGAGTTGCCTGACAAGATGTTGATAAGACAGTTGAAAAGCATAAAGTAGATCCAACATATCGGCAGGTGAAAAGAAACAAATTACAAAAGGCTACGTATGGCATAATGGCATTCAGAGCCACAAGCTTCCTGCTGGACCGCAGCCCCCACCACCTGGCCACCTTCATTTCTTCAGTGAGCAACAGCAAATATGACTTACTGAGAGGAAGTCACAGGACTTTTCCCCAAAGAGCCTGTTGGCCGTCCTAAGCAAGTACTGCGTGCCAGGCTTGTTCACTTCGGTGAGAAGAGACTGGAAGCCCTGGTGGATGTCTCCGCCACCACCACTTTTATTTAAAGAAAGTACCTGAAATCAAAAACAGAATGAAAACACATCACGTCTGTATGCTGACTTCAGGAAATGGAGGAACCCGAAACAGCCTAACAACCGTGCAGACTCTTACTACTGCTTAAAAGATTCATCCGATTAAAGGCGAGAAGGGTCTTGAAAGCCCCTCCCTGTACCCTGTCAGTGCTGGCATGAGCTGCAGTGCCCTCCACAAACCCGGACTTCTGAGGCTCAGTACTTGGAGTTTGGTGGCAAACAGGGGTGTGAACCAGACCTCCTGTCTATGTAAATGCAGGCGGCTCCTGATGTCAGAAGGGCAGGGTCCCTCCTGCCTGTGGGTCCGGGCTGGCCCTGTCACTGGCTCTAACTAATGATACAGTAGGTAGAATTCAGTAGAAGTCATGCTGCTCCAGGCCTAGGTCCTTTTTAAAAGGCCTGGCAGCTGCCACGTTCACTCTCTGGTACCCCGGCCACCATGATGGAAGGAAGTCCAAGCTATCCTGCTGAAGGCCACATGGAAAGCCCTGGAGGAAGTGCCACCACCTGTGAGGAGAGTTGCTTGAAGAATCAAGGACTCAGGTGTGAGAGAGGCCTTCTGGAACCTTCCAGTCCAGCTGTCCACTGAAACAGCTGCATGAGTGACCCACACTGCTTCCTGGGACCAGGCCTGCCTGGTCAGGCCACAGAATCTGAGGAATAATCAGTCACTGTTATTTCCAGCCACTAAGTTTGGGATGGTTTGTTTTGTGGCAATAGATGACACACGCGGCCATCCGGAAGTGGAGTTCTGCCATGAGCAAAACCTAACACATGTGACCCTGGCCTTGGCCCCAGGCAGCTGGCAGAGACTGGATGGACAGGACGAAATGACTCCTGGGTGCTGGAGAAAGGGGGCTGTGTGTATAGAAGCTGAAGAAGTGGAGAGAAAGTCACCTGCAGTGACAGGGAGGATGGTGTCTCTCCCCGTGAACTCCTGCATCTGGCTAAGGCCTCCAGGGGGAACATGGCTTCTTTTTGCTGCCCAGGATATCACACAGGAAGAAGGAACTGTTCCATTTTCTTTTCTTTTTTTGTTTTTTTGAGACGGAGTTTCGCTCTTGTTACCCAGGCTGGAGTGCAATGGCGCGATCTCGGCTCACTGCAACCTCCACCTCCCAGGTTCAGGCAATTCTCCTGCCCCAGCCTCCTGAGTAGCTGGGATTACAGGCACGCGCCACTATGCCCAACTAATTTTTTGTATATTTAGTAGAGACGGGGTTTCACCTTGTTGACCAGGATGGTCTCGATCTCTTGACCTTGTGATCCACCCGCCTCGGCCTCCCAAAGTGCTGGGATTACAGGCTTGAGCCACCGGGAACTGTTCCATTTTCAAGCAGAATTTAAAGGAACTATTTCCAACCCAGTATGTGCTGGGTGGAGAATAAAAATGTTTCTTCTTCCCAGCCTCTCCAGCTAGCAAAAGATTCTAAAAGAAATGGCCTCTGGGGCCGGGCGTGGTGGCTCACGCCTGTAATCCAAGCACTTTGGAGGCCAAGGCGGGCGGATCACCTGAGGTCAGGAGTTCAAGACCAGCCTGAACATGGTGAAACCCCATCTTTAAAAAAAAAAAAAGAAAGAAAGAAATGGCCTCTGGGCAAAGATCAAATCCCAAACACTGGCCTCAAGGGTGAGGTCAAAATCCACTTGTTAAACCTTAGAAGATTCAGGAGCATCTTACTCTCTGGCAGGCTCTCTCACAGCACCCTGACTCCCAACCCAACACAGAGCACTCAGGTGGTGGGGGGGAAGGTGCGGGGGTGGCTTTTGTCCGGGGAAGCAGATTTTAAGTTGATAGACAGAAATCCCACAGTGATTTTCGGGCACTTGTAACAACTTGGACTAAAAGGGAGAGACAGCTCAAAGTGCAGGGAGGCCTCTGGGCACCCACGTTCTAAGTGGGAGGTAGGCTGGGAGCACAGCAAGCGTGGGCCATTTCTTACAGAACAGGAAAGGAGCTGCTGAGAGCGACACCGGGACACAGAGGCAGAGCACGACCAGGGCAGCAGCGGACAAGGGACGATTCTGGGAAGCTGCAGTGGAGGCTCATCAAGGCTCATCAAGGAACGCCCCTCACCCGGGGCTGAGGGGTGGACGACACGCACCTGGCTAGGCTTAGGAATTGCCACTGTTCAGTGATGCCACGGGCCTCCCACGCCTCCCATGATGGGCTGGATGTGTCCCCCAAAATTTACACACTGAAGTCCCAACTCCAGTGTCTCAGAATGGAACTGTATTTGGAGAGAGGGCCTGTACAGGGGTGATTAAGGTAACATGAGGCCATTAGGTTGGGCTTTAATCCATTAGGACTTGTGTCCTTATAAAAAGAGGAGGGCTGGGCACGGTGGCTCACGCCTGTAATCCCAGCACTTTGGGAGGCTGAGGCGGGCAGATCACAAGGTCAAGAGATCGAGACCATCCTGGCCAACATGGTGAAACCCCGTCTCTACTAAAAATACAAAAATTAGCCAGGCATGGTGGTGCGTGCCTGTGGTCCCAGCTACTCGGGAGGCTGAGGCGAAAGAATATCTTGAACCCAAGAGGCAGAGGTTGCAGTGAGCCGAGATTGAGCCACTGCACTCTAGCCTGGCAACAGAGCAAGACTCTGTCTCAAAAAAATAAAATAAAAATAAATAAATAAATAAATAAAAGGAGGAGATGAGGCCAGGTGTGGTGACTCACACCTGTAATCCCAGCACTCTGGGAGGCCGAGGTGGGCAGATCATAAGGTCAGGAGTTCAAGACCAGCCCGGCCAACATGGTCAAACCCCGTCTCTACTAAAAATACAAAAATTAGCTGGGTGTGGTAGCGGGCGCCTGTAGTCCCAGCTACTCGGTAGGCTGAGGCAGAGAATTGCTTTAACCTGGAAGGCGGAGGTTGCAGTGAGCTGAGATCGCGCCATTATACTCCAGCCTAGGCGACAGAGTGAGACTCCATCTCAAAAAATCAAAATAAAAATAAGAGATGAGGACACAGACACACACAGAGGGATGATGACCATGTGGGGACACAGGGAGAAAACAGCGTCTACAAGCTGAGGAGAGAGACTGCAGGAGAACCCGACCCTGCCCACACCTGGCTTTCAGACTTCCAGGGAACCACGAAGTCCACAGGGCAGACCACAGCAGCCATGGGTGGCCCCGCCCAGCCACGTCTCCAGTGTGCACAACCTTGCTTAGGACACACGTGGAGGCTTGATAGGTACTTGCTTCAAGCCTGTCTTCTGGGAGCACTTCCTCTCAGAACCCAGCGGCCTGGCCTACGGGAGCCCAGGCACCCCACGAAGGAGGCGTGTAGAGGGCCCCAGTGGAGAAGGCCACAGGGAAGACGCCCCAGCACTCTGCTGAGCCGCTGCTGAAGCAGCCCCACAAGGGACCCAGCCAACACCAAGTGGAGCAGAAGCACCCCTCGATCCACCCAGATTCAACAACCAGGAAAGCTGCTAAGCTGGGAGTGCCAGTTACGCAACAACGAAGAACTGGAGCACTACAGAAAACACGTTCGGCTGACAGATGCCGTTCTAAGAAGGTTCTACATCCAAATGAGAAAATGAAGACTCCCAACAATCAAAAAGCAGGTGACAGTACCCAAAGATCATCACAGGACTCAACCTGAACCTTGTGACTTTACAACCATCTACAAACTCATGAACAGGCTAAGCCATGTGATCATGAAATCGTTCATTCCTCTGAATCCAGCACCGCCTCTCCAGCCCGACAGGTCAGGGTGCTGTCCCAGGGTGCTCCGGCATGGGTGGCGTCCCCTTGCCTGTCAACTCTCCACCCACACCCTGCGATCTGCACAGTTATCCCTCTAGAGCAATCCCTGTGGGATCTGGAACTCAGAGGACCAGCTCACTTGGCAGTTTACAGTGTCTGTGGCTGTCCTGAAGCCATACCTGGGCCATCTGCGCAGCGGTGTTTCCCTGTGCCCCCATGTAGACCATGGCCAGGGCAGAGGCCATGCTCATGGGTGAGAAAAACACATTCTTCGAGTTGCCTTCACCCAGCGTTTTCAAAAGGTTTAAGGCAAAGGTGCCATTTGCTTCTGCGAGAAGATCCATGACGGCAGACCTGGAACAAGATTTAAAATCAGTATCACGTAAGCACAGCTTCCACACAACCGCACTTCACATTCCTTACCACAGACGCTGTGGCTCGGTGAGCAAGCAGGGACACGCACAACTCTGGGTGTGTCTTTTTGAGACTCTCCTAATTATTTTGTGTGTTTCTAACGTTAAGTATGGAAACTGAAAGAGTTCTACGTGTAACGCAGCCCTGCTTTGTGAGGACTCCTTCCTGCACGTGTGCCTGACAGAGGATAAAGTGTGGGAGGAGGCACCCTTTCCTAGAGTCACTTCCTTGGGGCGGAGTTACAGAAGGGGTGTTGGCTTTTGCTTCTACGTGTGTATTCTTTTGTGTGTTTTGTGGGCTTAAATGTACTGTGTTTTAATTTCAAAAATATTCAAGATGATAAATTCATTGACAGTTACACAAGAAAAGATGGCCAAATGTTTTTATAATGAGAGAGAACCCATTTCAGGGTAGCAAGAGCCTTAAAATAAAAGATGATACATCAAGCCACATACAAAGATGTGTGAAAGCCTTTCAAATGCCTTTTGACCCTCGGATCTCCTTCTATGAAATTCCTGCAGGTGGCAAGACTCCAATCTTAGATCACGCTTGGGGACCTCCTGCTGCCACAAGCCAGGCCTTCCTGCTCCTGAACTCACAGAGCACTCAGGACACCACCTTGTCTCCCGGGCTGTGGGTGTGTGCCCATCTCCACCTTTAGAGACAGGCTCCGGGGTAGGGTCAGGCTGCACACGTCTCTCTAGCCCTGGCGTGCAAGGTGTGTGGCAGCCCCAGCAGGGTCCAGAGCAGGAATACAGCTGGATAGTCGGGGCAGGGGAGCTGGGGTGTCTCCAGGCCAGCCGGAATCACAGAATCATGTTACAGTGCACCAAGCCCTTAGAGAGACCAACCATCAACACTCCACTGCACTACAGGGAAGGTGACGTTCACGGAAGTGAAGCTAAGAAGCAGCCGCCCTGGAAACGCAGGCCGATGCCCTGTCTGGACCACTGCTCAAGAAGAAGAATCTGCAGAATCAGGTGAGAGGACAGGGGCAGGTCAGGGCCCCACCGGCAGGCAGGCTGGGGAGGAGGGGAGGATGCGGGGATGCAGGGCCTGCCTGCTCTGACACAGTTCACAAATATTTACCCAGTGAATATGGCCTAGTCGGAGAATGCCAGCATTCTAAGCCAGTCCCAGTGACTCACTTGAGCAGCGGGTGGGAACCCACAGAACAAGGAAGGGGAGAAGCAGAAGCAGATATTTCCTGGAGCAGATGGGAGAGGATAGAAGGTGCCTACTGAAGGGCCTGTGAGGAGACGCTGAATTAACCCATTTTCCACCATGCATGGCTTTACATTCACAGCTGGGGTTGGCTGAACAAGTGCCCCAAAGATACCCGGGTCCTAATCCCTGGGACCTGCGAATCCTCCCTTACATGGCAAAAGGGACAGTGCAGCGTGATTCAATTCAGGCTCTTAAGATGGGAGATTATCCTGGATTGTTCAAGTTGACCCTACATGTAATTACAGGTATCCTTCTAAGAGGAAGGCCCGTGGAGATCTCATGGGAAAAAGCAATGCAAAGAATAAAGCAAAATGCCCCTCCACTGGCTTTGACGATGAAGCCAGGGAACACAAGGACTGCAGCTGCGGTAGCTGGAACAGCAAAGAGGAGCCTCCGGTCCTCCGGAACCTCTGGCCCCATGGAACCCATTTTCAGCCTCCAACCTCAGAACTATAAGAGAATAAATACGTGCTGTTTAGCCACAAATCCATAGGCATTTCTTACAGCAGCCACGGGAAACCAAGACAATAACTAATACGCCTGGTTTGCTGTCCTTGTTTAAATATTTTGTTTTCAAATTCTTTTTTTTTTTTTTTTTTTTGAGACAGAGTCTTGCTTTGTCGCCAGGCGCCAGGCTGGAGTGCAGTGGCACAATCTCGGCTCACTGCAACCTCCGCCTCCCAGGTTCAAGCAATTCTCCTGCCTTAGCCTCCCAGGTAGCTGGGACTACAGGCGTGCACCACCACGCCCAGCTAATTTTTTTGTATTTTTAGTAGAGATGGGGTTTCACCATGTTGGCCAGGATGGTCTCGATCTCTTGACCTCGTGATCCACCCGCCTCGGCCTCCCAAAGTGCTGGGATTACAGGCTTGAGCCACTGCGCCCAGCCTGTAATTCTTCTTTATTGGCCTTTCTTAGGTTGGCATTTCCATTTGAATTAAAAGTCTTCAGACTGGGCGTGGTGGTGCCTGACTGTAATCTCAGCTCCTTGGGAGGCCGAAGCAGGATCACTTGCGGCCAGGAGTTCGAGAGCAGCCTGGGCAAGATGGCAAGAACCTTGTCTCTATGGAAAAACAAATAAATAAAAAAGTTTAAGAGTCCTTCAGCATTTGAGGGGAAAATGTGTGCTGATGGTAGAATAGTCCTGGACAGGGTTGGGGAAGCATGTGGGACTTTTCCCTGGCCAGCTGACCTTATACTTATCTCTGTTTTTTTCTTTTTTTGAGACGGAAATTCTTCTTTATTCATTACAGAGAACACTTGGGGCACTGGGCACTCCCAGTTTGCCAAGCCTTTCCAAACATATTTTAAGATTACTCCTTTCTAATTAAGGGACAACAGAATGTACATATTACTAAAATTCTTCTGGATATAAGGGAGTCTTTGATGACAAATAACTCCAGGATTCTGCAGAGCCTTGGGAACATCAATAGAAACAAAAGTAGCCATTACACAGAACTGAAGCAAAATTGGGCCCATTTTTGGTTCTTTGGATTCTAGATCACAAGAGCTGCCCGCTTATCAACTTGAGAAACAATTGGTAAAACAGGGAAACGCCTAGGTTAAGAATAAGAAAAGAGGAGGTGCCCCAGAGCAAGAAGCACAGCCTGTGACGCCTGCGTGTCAGGACTCAAAGCCAGCGGACACCCTGACACATGGGGTCTTCCCTGGCCTGGGGACATGACTTCTGACTTTGTCCCCAAGAAGGCTCAGCCCATGTGGAGACAGCTCCTTCATGAACCAAAAAAAAAAAAAAAAAGACAGAAGTAGGCTGGGCACGGTGGCTCACGCCTGTAATCCCAGCACTTTGGGAGGCCAAGGTGGACAGATCATCTGAGGTCAGGAGTTCAAGACCAGCCTGGCCAACATGGTGAAACCCCGTCTCTACTAAAAAAATACAAAAATTAGTCAGATGTGGTGGCACGCGCCTAGAGTCCCAGCTATTCAAGAGGCTAAGGCAGCAGAATCACTTGAAACCAGGAGGCAGAGAAGCAGTGAGCCGACATCTCACCACTGCACTCCAGCCTGGGTAACAATAGTGAAACTCCATCTCAAAAAAAGAAAAAAACAGAGATAAGTATAAGGTCAGCTGGCCAGGGAAAAGTCCCACATGCTTCCCCAACCCTGTCCAGGACTATTCTACCATCAGCACACATTTTCCCCTCAAATGCTGAAGGACTCTTAAACTTTTTTATTTATTTGTTTTTCCATAGAGACAAGGTTCTTGCCATCTTGCCCAGGCTGCTCTCGAACTCCTGGCCGCAAGTGATCCTGCTTCGGCCTCCCAAGGAGCTGAGATTACAGCCAGGCACCACCACGCCCAGTCTGAAGACTTTTAATTCAAATGGAAATGCCAACCTAAGAAAGGCCAATAATCAAACACTCTGTCTCCAGTAATATCCCTGAGAATCTGTTTCAGGCAGATTTTATATCAATAACTTCAACAAGGCAAAGCCACCCCACCCTTGTCTGAAGACACACCCACTGGGCCTGTCTGGCCAGCCCAGGGTACACCAACTGGGGCAGAAGAAAAGTCAGTGTACATGGATGGGTTTCACTGTGTCAGGGGATTTCATTTGAAATAGTGAACTGGAGAAACCAAACCGGGGTATTCAGAGGAGATGGCGTGAGTCGGAAGGGAGACAGCGTTTCCAGTCCTGGCTCTGGTACCCTGGGCAAATCACTTGACTTCTGCTATCAGTTCCTTCCCATATGAGGAAAAGCATGTACCAGATAATCTGGGTTCCGTTCCATCTCTAACATTCAATCATTCTTAATACCAAATGCAGAAAGAAGAGCAGAAACGTAGCTCGATTTTCAAAGCCCACAACGAGGCCAGTAATGATATTCCAGTTCTTAGCTGAAAACACTGCTGACAGCCATGAAAGGTAAAATTATATCTATGCCTTACATAAAAATTGCTGAGCAAAAAAGAAACAATAAATCAAGGATGCCCTAGAGATTTAGTTTGCTTAGCAGAAATTATGTTAATCATTAAATAACTGAATACCCTACTCCTGATAAACACCCTTACGTTAAACAGCAAGTGATACTTCCCATGCTTCCCTAACAAGGTAAGAATGACCTATTTGGCTGGGAGCAGCGGCCCACGCCTGTAATCCCAGTACTTTGAGAGGCCAAGGCAGACGGAACACCTGAGGTCAGGAGTTCAAGGCCAGCCTGGCCAACGTAGTGAAACTCTGTCTTTACTAAAAATGCAAAAATTAGCTGGGCTTGGTGGCAGGCACCTGTAAGTCCAGCTACTTGGGAGGCTGAGGTAGGAGAATTGCTTGAACCCAGGAAACAGAGGTTGCAGTGAGCCGAGATCGTGCCACTACACTCCAGCCTGGGCGACAGAGACTCTGTCTCAAAAAGACAACAACAACAAAAAAAAATTGCCTACTTCAGCAGCCACCAGCACAGCTGATGATAAAACATTAGTCCCTTAATTCCCCAAACAGGAACAAGATAAAAATACCTATCATCCCATCCTTGTGTAACTTTGTTCTGATGGTTCTAGCAAAGGCAAATATAACTCATGAAACGTAATGAGAAAGGAGACAGTCAGAAAGGAGACGAAATGAGCATAGTTAGCAAACAATTTGATGGTCTACCTGAAAAACAGCCAGAATCAATAAAATACTCTTAAAACTGAAAAATAATGGAGTAAACTGTGCTACAAAAAAAAAAAAAGGAAAAACAGGCCCCAATAGAAACATGTGCAAGGGACATGAACAGATTTACCCCCCAAAAAGAAAGACAATAGCTAATCATTATATTTAAAAGTTTCAACTTCAGAAAAAAATATCACTTTTTTGACATATACTAGATGCTAGGTCCACATTGAAAGACCCTTACCCTGGGAGATAGCTGCTGAGAGCACCTAGGTTTTATAAGCAAAGAAATCGGGCCTTAGCTCATTGTATCTTGTCCCGGAGGACCCATGGCTACAAGTGGCAGAGTGAGGTCTGGAAGCCAGGACTGCACGGCTCTGCAATTCACTTTCTTCATCACAATGGTGCACAGCCTTCCCAGAAAGCAATGGTGTACATTAAAGACACCTTTTCAAACCATGAACTTTGCAATTACAAAAACCATTCGCGCCAATACTAACAAAGACGAGCAATCCTTCTCATATCATGCAAGTAATAAGGAGATACCAGGAACAGGGCTTGGCCCATATGCACTTCTGTATTTTCCAGACCTACCCCATGCCATCACACCTGCACACTGTGAGACCATGCACACCAGGGAAGAAAACAAGATAAGCCACATTCCACCCCAAAGCTTACCCAAGGGAGTTAACCCTGATGCCCACATGCACACAGGACCAGGAGAATGATGATCCTGACCTCTTGCCTCATTCTATTACTAAAATCCTCTCCCCAAGGGCTTATCTGTCATGCCCAGATCATGACATGTCTGTGCTAACATGATGTCTCCTGGTGCCTGCCACTAGCGTGTGTAAGGCCACTGACACACCTCATGACTATTCATGTCACCCTAAAAACCCGGAACCACCTGTCCTGAGGGCCAGCCCGGGAACTCTTGCCCCTGTGCTGCCACCCTCCTGCTCCAGCATAAGCCCAATAAAGCCTTGTCTGGGAAACTTTCTCTGCTTTGTGTCAATTTCCATTGCCTGAGAGCCTAAGAACCCATGATCAGTAACAATACTATAAATTGGTACACCAATATTTCGTGAGTGTAATTTAGCATTATGTAAAAAATAAAAGTAAAATACAGTAAAATAAAGGAAGGAAAGAAAACGTCATGAATACATTCATACTATCTGAATTAAAAGTTCCACTTCTAGGAATTTCACTGAAGGTAAAACTCACAGGTTTTGTACATAATAAAACATTATGCACAAAAATAACTATTGAAGTACTTCATATGCTACAGAAAAAGAAAACATCCTTAAAAGTCCAACAACAAAGAACCAGTTACATTCTGTCACACCTGTGATGGGATATAAATAGGGCTAATAATAAAAACCATAGTAATGACATGGTAATATACAAGATTATATAGAAAAAAAGATATAAAACTATAAATACAATTTAAGCTTATCCATATAAATTAAGAAGACAGGTAAGTGCAGGCATAATTTGTAGACAGAAGAGAAGGAAATACTATATGCCACGTTTCTGAGTAAGGGTAATTTTTATGTTTTTGTATTTCTCTGAATTTTCACATTTCTATAGCATATAATTTATGGAGGGCATTGGTTAACTCTTTTTATGAAATTGCTATATATACATTCATTTAAAAAATCAAGTAGTGCTGACAGGGCGCAGTGGCTCATGACTGTAATCCCAGCACTTTGGGAGGCCCAGGTAGGTGGATCACAAGGTCAGGAGATTGAGACCATCCTGGCCAACACAGTGAAACCCCATCTCTACTAAAAATACAAAAAATTAGCTGGGTGTGGTGGCACATGCCTGTAATCCCAGCTACTTGGGAGGCTGAGGCCGGAGAATTGCTTGAACCTGGGAGGCAGAGGTTGCAGTGAGCTGAGATCATGCCATTGTACTCCAGCCTGGGCAACAGAGTGAGACTTTGTCTCAAAAAAGAAAAAAAAAATCAGGTAGTGCTAAAAGAGATGTTACAAGAGACAACAAGCTCCTTCCCAGCCCTCCCAACTCCCCTTTGCTCTTTCTTCTTGTATTTACCGCCATATTTCTACATAACATGTGCATACTACTATTTTTGACCTAATGATTTCATTACTATTATTATTATTGAGATGGAATTTTGCTCTTGTTGCCCAGGCTGGAGTGCAATGGTGCAATCTCGGCTCACTGCAACCTCCACCTCCGGGGTTCAAGAGATTCTTCCAGGTTCAAGAGAGTCTCCTAACCTCCAATCCCTGAGTAGCTGGGATTACAGGCATGCGCCACCACGACCGGCTAATTTTTTTTGTTTTTTTTTTGTTGTTTGTTTGTTTGTTTGTTTTTTTGAGACAGAGTTTCGCTCTTGTTACCCAGGCTGGAGTGCAATGGCGCGATCTCGGCTCACTGCAACCTCCGCCTCCTGGGTTCAGGCAATTGTCCTGCCTCAGCCCCCTGAGTAGCTGGGATTACAGGCACGCGCCACCATGCCCAGCTAATTTTTTGTATTTTTAGTAGAGACGGGGTTTCACCATGTTGACCAGGATGGTCTCGATCACTTGACCTCGTGATCCACCCGCCTCGGCCTCCCAAAGTACTGGGATTACAGGCGTGAGCAATTTTTTGTATTTTTAGTAGAGATGGAGTTTCACTATGTTGGCCAGGCTGGTCTCAAACTCCTGACCTCAGGCAATCCACCCGCCTCAGCCTCCCAAAGTGCTGGGATTACAGGCATGAGCCACCATGCCTGGCCCTATTTTATTATTTTTAATTTTGTGTATATTTATTTATTTTTATTAGGGTAGCAGTCTTACTCTGTTGCCCAGGCTGGAATGTAGTTGCATGATCATGGCTCACTGCAGCCTGGACTTCCTGGCCTCAAGCAATCCTCTAACATCAGCCTCCTAAAGTGCTGGAACTACAGGCACCTGGCCAAATTCTAGAATTATCTATTGCCCTCCTAATCTAGAGGCTGAGGACCTGGCCCCTATCCACAGGTTTGCTTTATTATCACTAAATAGCATTTGATGCTAAGCCAGGTGGTGGGATGGAAACCCATTTCCCTTTTCATTTAATGCGGATTTGCCTTATATTAATAGTGCCTTTCCCTGATTTCCTTAGTTTTTTAACTAAGTTTTTAACTTTAAGTAGTTTAACTTAGTTTTTAACCTGTAGCAAATTTTCCCCAAATGGTCTACAGGTCAAACCCTTTCAGTAATTTTGTCATATGCCTGGACACAAGGAATAATCTACCAGCTGCATTTTCCTCTCCCACAGTCTGTCACCATGCTGCTGAGCATGGGGGACTTTCACGCCAAAGAGAAATTTTCATAGGCAGAGGACAAGTTTCCCTGCTATAATACATGGCTGATTTACAGTTTGGCAGGCTGGTCAAACTGATTTTTTTCCTCAAACACAGCACATTGCTGACAGGACAAAGAAATTATTTTTTCCTTATTTATTTAAGTGTTAATGACATATTTTAATATGTCTGATTTTTTAATGCTGTATGCAAACTTACAAATTGCACAAACCTCAGTAAACTTTTGAACTTTCTATAAATCTAATAAATCAAAATGTACAAATCCAGTAAGCTAGCCTCTCCTAAGACTTTCAAACAGTACAATGATTACAAAACTTATTTCTATACCTGTACTATGTCTAGCAAAAGGTATTCCTTAATATCACGGATTTAACTTATTTAATCTTTGTTATATTTTCCTATTCCTTTACTAAGGTAATAGTAATGCTTATTTTAATAGTTTCCTGTAGGGAAAATTAATCTTATGGGGTTAAATCCTGTAATGGGGTTAAATCTCTTTCAGTAAAACCAAGGTGGGGTTCCCCAGTTCATGGTCTTTGTACATCACAGCCGTCCTCAGCACAGGGAACGCACTCTTTGAAGCTCAGCACATTTGACTAGTTAGGGCAGCTTTGAGCTTCAATCCCACCTTCGCTGGGATTTTATAAGGCCTCAACCAAACACCAAATTTCAGTTTCCTGCAGCCTGATGTCCTTCCTTAAAACGAAACATCGCATTTTCCTCTGAGTTGCATAGATCAGTGTTGTATGGTATAACTTGGTCTTTTTGTTTAATGTTTAGGCCTTTAAGTTGGTTTGTACAACTACGATGTTTTGTTAGCCCAGGAAGCTACAATAACTAAACTTTCTACATAGCAATCATAGACACGGTGCAAACATTACTAAATTCTTTTGTGCCTTTTTAAAGCTCATCTTGTCTGCCTCATCTGAACTTATGAGCTTGGGCTTTTTACAAACAACATATTTCAATTAACTGATGTTTGTTTTCTTCTTTTTTTTTTTTTTTTTTTTTTTTTTTGAGACAGAGTTTCGCTCGTTACCCAAGCTGGAGTGCAATGGCGCGATCTCGGCTCACCGCAACCTCCGCCTCCTGGGTTCAGGCAATTCTCCTGCCTCAGCCTCCTGAGTAGCTGGGATTACAGGCACGCGCCACCATGCCCAGTTAATTTTTTGTATTAGTAGAGACGAGGTTTCACCATGTTGATCAGGATGGTCTCGATCTCTTGACCTCATCATCCACCCGCCTCGGCCTCCCAAAGTGCTGGGATTACAGGCATGAGTGTTTGTTTTCTTCTTGCTCTAATTGTCCTAACTTGGCTAGTGGGAATCTTTACTTACTTTATCTCCAAACACGCTTGCTTTATATGCAGGGGTCCCTAGCAGGTCCATCCGTGGTCTGTTAGGAACAGGTGAGCAGCAGGTGAGCGAGCATTATTACCACCTGAGCGCCACCTCCTGGTGGCAGCATTAGATCCTCCTAGGAGCATGAGCCGTCTTGTGAACTGTGCACGTGAGTGATCTAGGTTGCATGCTTGCTTGTTATGAGAATCTAATGCCTGATGATCTGAGGTGGAACAGTTTCATCTTGAAACCATACCCTCCACCCCATCAGTGGAAAAACTGTCCTCCATGAAACAGTCTGCTCCCTGGTGCCAAAAAGGTTGGGGACCATTGCTTTAAAAAAACAGCAAAGTCTTATCAAACCATTTCAGATTTTTCTAGTCCAAAGACTAGATACTACAGGTGCACACCACCATACACAGTTAATTTTTTATTTTTTGTAGAGACAGGATCCCACTTTGGCTCCCAAAGTGTTGGGATTACAGGCATGAGCCACCATGCCTAGGCACTTGCTGATTTCCTGCAGATTGGCTCTCTGTTCTCTTTCTCTGTCAAGTACAAAATTCTTGAACTGACCTCATCTGGGACTTCCCACCTTTCTCCATGCTGTGACACACACAGAAAATGATATTAGTATAGCACTTTGGGGCCAGGCTACTTGTCCCAGAGGTGACCAGCACAGAGCTCCAGCCACCCAGACTCCCCAGGTTGGAGGGAACAGCTAACCCGCCCAGGGCACAATGCCTGCACAGAGGCTAGAAAGTTCTGCTCTGGGGCCGGGTGTGGTAGCTCACACCTGTAATCCTAGCAATTTGGGAGGCTGAGGCAGGTGGAATACCTGAGCTTAGGAGTTTGAGACCAGCCTGGGCAACACAGTGAAACCCCATCTCTACTAAAACACAAATAATTACCCAGGCATAGTGGTGTATGCCAGTAGTCCCAGCTACGCGGGAGGCTGAGGCAAAAGAATTGCTTGAACCTGGGAGGCGGAGGTTTCAGTGAGCTGAGATCTCACCACTGCACTCCAGCCTAGGTGACAGAGCAAGATTCTGTCTCAAAAAAAAAAAAAAGAAAGTTTTGCTCTGGAAGATTGAAATTGGACCCCTTCTTACATACACCATCTACAAAAGTCAACTCAGGATGGATTAAAGACTTAAATGTAAAAGCCAAAACTATAAAAATCCTGGAAGACAATCTAGGCAATACCATTCTGGACATAGGAACGGGCAAAGATTTCGTGACAAAGACACCAAAAGCAATCACAGCAAAAGTAAACATTGACAAATGGGATCTAATTAAACTTAAGGGCTTCTGCACAGTAAAAGAAATTATCAATAAACAGCCAACACAGAATGGAAGAAAAAATTCACAAACTATCACTGACAAGGTCAACTATCCAGCATCTATAAGGAACTTAAACAAATTTACAAGAAAACAAACAATTCCATTAAAAATTTGGCAACAGATATGAACAGACACTTTTCAAAAGAAGACATTCATGCAGCCAACAGGCATATGAAAAAAGGCTCCGTATCACTGATCATTAGAGAAATGCAAATCAAAACCACAATGAGATACCATCTCACACCAGTCAGAATGACTATTATTAAAAAGTCAAAAAAGGAGATAGTGGCAAGGTTGTGGAGAGAAGCTCAATACTTACACACTGCTGGTGGAAGTGTAAAATAGTTCAACCACTGTGGAAAGCAGTGTGGCAATTCCTCAAAGGGCTAAAAACAGAACTACCATTCAACCCAGCAATCTCATTACTGAGTATACACCCAGAAGAATAGAAGTCATTCTACCACAAAGAAATATACATGTAAATGTTCACTGCCACACTATCCACAATAGCAAAGACATGGAATCAACCTAAATGCCCATGAATGGCAAATGGGATAAAGAAATTGTGGTACATATACACCATGGAATACTACATAACCATAAAAAAGAATGAGATCATGTGTTTTGCAGGAACATGGATGGAGCTGGATACCATTATCCTTAGCAAATTAACACAGGAAACAGAAAACCAAATACCTCATGTTCTTACTTATGAGTGGAAGCTAAATGATGAGAACATGAACACAGAGAGGGGAGCAACAAACACTGGGGCCTACCAGAGGGTGGAGGGTGGAGGGTGGAGGGTAGGAGGAGGGAAAGGGACAGAAAAAATAGCTCTTGGGTACTAGGCTTAGTACCTGGGTGACGAAATAAGCTGCACAACAAACCCCTGTGACATGAGTTTACCTGTGTTACAAACGTGCACATGTATCCTGAACCTAAAATGTAGGTTTAAAAGTTTAAAAAAAAAAGAGAGAAAAAAAAAAGAAATTAAAAAAAATGAATGTTCTGTTCTGGACTTATTCCCTCACTTTCATTTTCCATCATGACATTTTATTCCATTTTGCTTTCTATACTAATTCTTCAGATACCATCATTATAGTTTATTGAGTCTAAAAATGCCTTGTACTGGAATTGGCCTTAACTTAAAATACTTAGTTTACATAGTCGAGTATGACTAAAGTACTTTTCTCTTTCGCGGCACCACATCACAATGGATGCAATTACTCAGATAGGGTCCTGCAATGAGAACACACGCCATCTATGCTGATAACAGCAGTCATTGGTGTTCATCCCAGCACACACAACAGCCCCGGTAGCACAAGGCCGGCCCAGAGCCTTAAACTAAAGGTCACTGAACACATCAGATCTTATCTCATCAGGCCTGACACACACCAGGAAGGACGCAGGCAGCTGCAGGGCGTATGCCTGTCATTAGGCACGAGGGCATCCCAGAAAGCAGAAGTGCCCAGAAAATGGACTCAGGTGCCCCCTCCCATCTGAGTATTCCTGACAGCATGTGAATATTAATTTTCTGTACCTCAGTTTTCCAAAGCCAAGCTTTAAGACAAAAAAGAAGAAGAAGAAATTAACTTAAATCCCAATTTGTGGTTAAAGTTTCCCCCATGTCCTCTTTGCCTTGAAGACATCAAAGCTTGTAATAGTTTGCCTGTAGGGAGTTTAAAACACAGAGCAGTAAGGAGATCTGGGCTGATTGTCTCCACTGGTCTGAGCGACCTGGAAAGCGCTGCGGAATTGGCCAAGCCACGCCCGGCCAGGTCAGTGAACACAGGCAGGGGGCCCGACCGGCCGCCGTTGGCACCGACCACTGCCCCACGCGCCGCCTCTCGCCGCCTCCGGCCCTCCCTGGCTCCCGACGCCCGGCGCCCGGCGCCCCAAGACTGAGTACGCGTCCTCTGGGTCGCAAGGCGGGCGGGGTATGTCACCGAGGCCGAGGGGACGGCGGGGGTCACCTGTGGCCCGGGGGACTCTGCGCCGCCCCCATCCCACGCCGGCCGCCTCGAGGCCTCAGTAGGCGCTGGTCCTGGGCTCCCGGGGTGCGGGGGTACTGGGTCCGCGGCGTCACCTGCCGGGCTCGCCGCCACGCACGACTCACGGGACCGCGTCGCCGTCCTCTGCTGCTGCGGGGCTCCGGAAGGGAATCCGAGCCGGGCGCTCGCCCAGGCCCCCGCCCCCTGGGACTGCTGGGGTCACAGCCTCGCGCGGCCACGCCCCACTTTCGTGACACCCGCGTCCCCGCGCGCAGTCGACCCACGCGCGTTCCCGGCCACGCGAGCTCCCTGCTCCCCCTCCCCAGATTTCCCCACGTGGGAGCGGCAAATCCAAGCCAGCGTGCCCAAGCCAGACACTTACTCCAGGGCGGGAGCGGAGCGGCGGTCAGAGGCGCCGGAGCCGCCCTGGACCTCAAATACCGGCGGGGAGGCGGGCGGAGTCCCGGGAGGCGAGCCAGCGCCGCCCGCCCCGAGCCCGGCGAGAGAGGCGGGGCGGGAAGTGCGGGTCCGGTAGTGCGCCCCCACCCGCCTGCCCACAGTACGGGGCGCCACCAGCGTGTTTATGGTGCCTCTGGAGAGACTGAATGTTGGCCTGTTTCCAGAAAAGAGCCGGCTCCTGGTACATGGACATTCACTGGGCAGTGCAGAACACGCATTTAAAAATGAGCAGACTAAGGGCCGGGCGCGGTGGCTCACGCC
The DNA here is from genome assembly GCF_030222135.1 of Aotus nancymaae. Taxonomy (NCBI): domain Eukaryota; kingdom Metazoa; phylum Chordata; class Mammalia; order Primates; family Aotidae; genus Aotus; species Aotus nancymaae. The sequence goes on from NW_026988465.1 coordinate 449,096, forward strand.
TGTAATCCCAGCACATTGGGAGGCTGAGGCGAGTAGATCACGAGGTCAGGAGTTCAAGACCAGCCTGGCCAAGATGGTGAAACGCCCGTCTCTACTAAAAATACAAAAAATGAGCAGACTAACCCGGTCTCTACTAAAAATACAAAAGTTAGCCGGGCGTGGTGGCGCGCGCCTGTAGTCCCAGCTACTCGGGAGGCTGACAGGAGAATCGCTTGAACCCGGGAGGTTGCAGAGAGCCGAGATCGCGCCACTGCACTCCAGCCTGGGCGACAGGGCGCGACTCCATCTCAAAAAAAAAAAAAAAAAAAAAAAGAGCAGTCTAGAGACTGGTCACAAAGACTTTGCTGATAAAACAGCTTGAGGCAAAGAAGCCAGTCAAGGCCAGGCACGGTGGCTCACACCAGTAATCCCAGCACTCTGGGAGGCCAAGGCAGGCAGATCACTTGAAGTCAGGAGTCCCAGACCAGCCTGGCCAACATGGCAAAACTCGTCTCTCCTAAATATACAAAAATTAGCCGAATGTGGTGGCGCACGCCTGTAATCCCAGCTGCTCAGGAGGCTGAGGCAGGAGAATCACTTGAACCCAGGAGGCGGAGGTTGCAATGAGCCGAGATCGCGCCACTGCACTCTAGCCTGGTCCATCTCAAAAAAAAAAAAAAAAAGAAAGAAAGAAAGAAAGAAAGAAAGAAAAGAAAAAAAGCAGACTTTGATACTTTGCGTGGCAAAAAGGAACAGTCAGCAGAGTAAACAGACAACCCACAGAGTGGGAGAAAATCTTCACAATCTATACATCCGACGAAGGACTAATATCCAGAATCTACAAGAAACTCAAACAAATAAACAAGAAAAAAAACCCAACAATCCCATCAAAAATTGCTCTGGCATGAATAGACAATTCTCAAAAGAAAATATACAAATGGCCAACAAACATATGAAAAAATGCTCAACATCACTAATGATCAGGAAAATACAAATGAAAACCACAACGCGATACCACTTTACTCCCGCAAGAGCAGCCATCAACAAAAAATCAAAAAATGATAGATGTTGGCGTGGTTTCAATGAACAGGGAACACCTCTACACTGCTGATGGGAATGCAAAATAGTACAACCACTGTGGAAAATTGTGTGGAGATTCCTTAAAGAACTAAAAGTAGATCTACTGTTTGATCCAGCAATCCCACTACTGGGTATCTACCCAGAGGAAAATAAGTCATGATATGAAAAAGATATTTGCACATGCATGTTTCTAGCAGCACAATTCGCACTCGCAAAATCATGAAACCAAACCAAATGCCCATCAGTCAACAAGTGGATAAAGAAACTGTGGTATGCATACACAATGGAATGCTACTCAGCCATAAAAAGGAATGAATTAATGGCATTCCCAACCTGGATGGGATTGGAGACCATTGTTCTAAGTGAAGTAACTCAGGAATGGAAAAGCAAACATGGTACGTTCTCACTCATAAGTAGGAGCTAACCTATGAGGATGCAAAGGCGTAAGAATGATACAGTGGACTTTGGGGACTTGGGGGAAGAGGGTAGGAGGGGTGAGGGATAAAAGGGTACAAATTGAGTTCACTGTATACTGCTTGGGTGATGGGTGCACCAAAATCTCACAAATCACCACCAAAGAACTTATGTAACCAAGTACTACGTGTTCTCCAAAAACCTATGGTAATAAAAAACTAAAAAAAACCTTTTTAATTTAAAAATTAATGTATAAAAATCAGCAGAGCCCACACGATTGAGCTGTGTGTTGAAGGACTTCTGGTTCTTTCCAGGCCCATAGGAATTAGACCCCAGGGTATGACAGATTAGCCAAATAAGTATGAAAACTCTATCTGCCATCTCAAACAGAACAGCCTTGGAGAACAGAAACATCTGGCATAAATGAAAGTAGGGAAAATGCTAGCCAAGTGTTTTAAATGAGTTCAGTTTTGAAAACTCAAGCTATTTTACTCCCTCCCTCTTTACCCTAAGGCTGAGTTTCTCAACATGGACACTGTTGACGGCATGAGCCGGATAACTCTTAGTTACAAGGGCTGTCCTGGCTTTACAGATGTTTCATAGCATCTCTGGCCCTTCTACGTAGTGGATGCTATTTGCAAACCACATGCCCTTCCCCAGTTGTGGCTTCATTAGTCTTTAGTGGTATAAATTGCAAATATTTCCCCCCAGCTTGTCATCTGTTTTCTGGCATTGCTTCTAGTGATTTTGGAATATACTTTTTAAATGTAGTCAACTTTAATAATTTTTCTTTTTTTTTTTCTGGATTTGAGTCATAGAAAAATTTTTCACAAGGAGCAATCTTTAGATTGTTTCTGGATTTTGTTTCTGAATACTGAGTCATATTTTCTGGATGTTGAGTCATAGAAAATCTTTTTTTTTTTTCCTGTCATTTTAATTTAATTTCTTTTATTTTTTGTTTATTTTTTTATTTTTATTTTTTTTTAATTTTTTTTATTGCATTTTAGGTTTTGGGGTACATGTGAAAAACATGCAAGGTTGTTGCATAGGTGCATACGTGGCAGTATGATTTGCTGCCTCCCTCCCCTTCACCTATATCTGGCATTTCTCCCCATGCTATCCCTCCCCAACTCCCCAACCCCCCGCTATCCCCCCTCCCCCCGAACAGACCCCCGTGTATAGTGCTCCCCTCCCTGTGTCCATGTGTTCTCCTTGTTCAACACCCGCCTATGAGTGAGAACATGTGGTGTTTGATTTTGTGTTCTTGTGTCAGTTTGCTGAGAATGATGTTTTCCAGGTTCATCCATGTCCCTACGAAGGATGTGAACTCCTCGTTTTTAATGGCTGCATAATATTCCATGGTGTATATGTGCCACATTTTTCCTGTCCAGTCTATCATCGATGGGCATTTGGGCTGGTTCCAGGTCTTTGCTATTGTAAACTGTGCTGCAATGAACATTCGTGTGCATGTGTCCTTATAGTAGAACGATTTATATTCCTTTGGATATATGCCCAGTAATGGGATTGCTGGGTCAAATGGAATTTCTATTTCTAGGTCCTTGAGGAATCGCCACACTGTTTTCCACAGTGGTTGAACTAATTTACACTCCCACCAACAGTGTAAAAGTGTTCCTATTTCTCCACATCCTCTCCAGCATCTGTTTTCTCCAGATTTTTTAATGATCGCCATTCTAACTGGCGTGAGATGGTATCTCAATGTAGTTTTGATTTGCATTTCTCTAATGACCAGTGATGATGAGCATTTTTTCATATGTTCGTTGGCCTCATGTATGTCTTCTTCTATAAAGTATCTGTTCATATCCTTCGCCCATTTTTGAATGGGCTTGTTTCTTTTTTTCTTGTAAATCTTTTTTAGTTCATTGTAAATTCCGGATATCAGCCCTTTGTCAGACGGGTAGGCTGCAAAAATTTTTTCCCATTCTGTTGGTTGCCGATTCACTCTATTGACTGTTTCTTTTGCCGTGCAAAAGCTGTGGAGTTTGATTAGGTCCCATTTGTCTATTTTGGCTTTTGTTGCCAATGCTTTTGGTGTTTTGGTCATAAAGTCCTTGCCTACGCCTATGTCCTGAATGGTTTTGCCTAGGTTTCCTTCTAGTGTTTTTATGGTGTTACGTCTTATGTTTAAGTCTTTAATCCATCTGGAGTCAATTTTAGTGTAAGGTATCAGGAAGGGGTCCAGTTTCTGCTTTCTGCATATGGCTAGTCAGTTTTCCCAACACCACTTATTGAACAGGGAATCCTTTCCCCATTGCTTGTTTTTGTCAGGTTTGTCAAAGATCAGGTGGTTGTAGATATGTTGTGTCGCCTCCGATGCCTCTGTTCTGTTCCATTGTTCTATATCTCTGTTTTGGTACCAGTACCATGCTGTTTTGATTACTGTAGGCTTGTAGTAGAGTTTGATGTCCGGTAGTGTGATGCCTCCCGCTTTGTTCTTTTTGCTTATAATTGACTTGGCTATGCGGGCTCTCTTTTGGTTCCATATGAAGTTTAAGGTGGTTTTTTCCAGTTTTGTGAAGAAGGTCATTGGTAGCTTGATGGGGATAGCGTTGAATTTGTAAATTACTTTGGGCAGTATGGCCATTTTCACGATATTAATTCTTCCTAACCATGAACATGGAATGTTTCTCCATCTGTTTGTATCCTCTCTTATTTCGTTGAGCAGTGATTTGTAGTTCTCCTTGAAGAGGTCCTTTACGTTCCTTGTTAGTTGTATTCCTAGGTATTTTATTCTCTTTGTAGCAATTGTGAATGGCAGTTCGTTCTTGATTTGGCTCTCTTTAAGTCTGTTATTGGTGTATAGGAATGCTTGTGATTTTTGCACATTGATTTTGTATCCTGAGACTTTGCTGAAGTTGCTTATCAGTTTCAGGAGATTTTGGGCTGAGGTGATAGGGTCTTCTAGATATACAATCATGTCGTCTGCAAATAGAGACAATTTGACTTCCTCCTTTCCTAATTGAATACCCTTTATTTCTTTTTCTTGCCTGATTGCTCTGGCTAGAACTTCCAGTACTATATTGAATAGGAGTGGTGAGAGAGGGCATCCTTGTGTAGTGCCAGATTTCAAAGGGAATGCTTCCAGTTTTTGCCCATTCAGTATGATATTGGCTGTCGGTTTGTCATAAATAGCTTTTATTATTTTGAGATACGTTCCGTCGATACCTAGTTTATTGAGAGTTTTTAGCGTAAAGGGCTGTTGAATTTTGTCGAAGGCCTTCTCTGCATCAATTGAGATAATCATGTGGTTTTTGTTTTTGGTTCTGTTTATGTGGTAAATTACATTTATAGACTTGCGTATATTGAACCAGCCTTGCATCCCCGGGATGAATCCTACTTGATCATGGTGGATAAGCTTTTTGATGTGCTGTTGTAATCGGCTTGCCAGTATTTTATTGAAGATTTTTGCATCTATGTTCATCATGGATATTGGCCTGTAGTTTTCTTTTCTTGTTGAGTCTCTGCCGGGTTTTGGTATTAGGATGATGTTGGTCTCATAAAATGATTTGGGAAGGAGTCCCTCTTTTTGGATTATTTGGAATAGTTTCAGTAGGAATGGTACCAGTTCCTCTTTGTATGTCTGGTAGAATTCGGCTGTGAAACCATCTGGGCCTGGGCTTTTTTTGGGTGGTAGGCTCTTAATTGCTGCCTCGACTTCAGATCTTGTTATTGGTCTATTCAGGGTTTCGACTTCTTCCTGGTTTAGGCATGGGAGGAGGCTACTGTCCAGGAATTTATCCATTTCTTCCAGGTTTTCTAATTTATGTGCATAGAGTTGTTTGTAATAATCTCTGATGATGGTTTGAATTTCTGTGGCATCTGTGGTGATATCCCCTTTATCATTTTTTATTGCATCTATTTGGTTATTCTCTCTTTTCTTTTTTATTAGTTTGGCTAGTGGTCTGTCTATTTTGTTGATCTTTTCAAAAAACCAGCTTCTGGATTTATTGATTTTTTGTAGGGTTTTTCGTGTCTCTATCTCCTTCAATTCTGCTTTGATCTTAGTTATTTCTTGTCTTCTGCTAGGTTTTGAGTTTTTTTGATCTTGCTCCTCTAGCTCTTTCAATTTTGATGATAGGGTGTCAATTTTAGTTCTCTCCTTTCTTCTCATGTGGGCACTTATTGCTATATATTTTCCTCTAGAGACTGCTTTAAATGTGTCCCAGAGATTCTGGTATGTGGTGTCTTCGTTCTCGTTGGTTTTGAAGAACATCTTTATTTCTGCCTTCATTTCAGTGTTTATCCAGTCAACATTCAGGAGAAAGTTGTTCAATTTCCATGAGGCTGTGCGGTTCTGGGTTGGCTTCTGAATTCTAAGTTCTAACTTGATTGCACTGTGGTCTGAGAGACTGTTTGTTATGTTTCCCGTTCTTTTGCATTTGCTGAGGAGTGATTTACTTCCAATTATGTGGTCAATTTTAGAGTAGGTGTGATGTGGTGCTGAGAAGAATGTATATTCTGTGGATTTGGGCTGGAGAGTTCTGTAAATGTCTATTAGGTTTGCTTGTTCCAGGTCTGAGTTCAAGTCCTGGATATCCTTATTAATTTTCTGTCTCGTTGATCTGTCTAATATTGACAATGGTGTGTTGAAGTCTCCCACTATTAATGTGTCTCTTTTCAAGTCTTTAAGAACTTGCCTTATGTATCTGGGTGCTCCTGTATTAGGTGCATATATATTTAGGATCGTTAGCTCTTCTTGTTGCATTGATCCTTTTACCATTATGTAATGTCCTTCTTTGTCTCTTTTGATCTTTGTTGCTTTAAAGTCTATTTTATCAGAGATGAGAATTGCAACTCCTGCTTTTTTTTGCTCTCCGTTTGCTTGGTAAATCTTCCTCCATCCCTTTATTTTGAGCCTTTGTGTATCCTTGCATATGAGGTGGGTTTCCTGGATACAGCACACTGATGGGTTTTGGCTTTTTATCCAATTTGCCAGTCTGTGTCTTTTGATTGGGGCATTTAGTCCATTTACATTTAGGGTTAATATTGTTAAGTGTGAGTTTGCTCCTGTCATTTTGATGCTAGCTGGCTGTTTTGCCCATTGGTTGATGCAGATTCTTCATTGTGTTGCTGCTCTTTACCATTTCGTGCGTTTTTGGAGTGGCTGGTGCTGGTTGTTTTTTTCTATGTGTAGTGTCTCCTTCAGGAGCTCTTGTAAAGCTGGTCTGGTGGTGATGAAATCTGTGAGTACTTGCTTGTTCACAAAGGATTTTATTTTTCCTTCACTTATGAAGCTTACTTTGGCTGGATATGAAATTCTGGGTTGAAAGTTCTTTTCTTTAAGGATGTTGAATATCGGCCCCCACTCTCTTCTGGCCTGTAGGGTTTCTGCTGAGAGATCTGCTGTGAGTCTGATGGGTTTCCCTTTGTGGGTAACCCGACCTTTCTCTCTGGCTGCCCTTAGTATTTTCTCCTTCATTTCAACCCTGGTGAATCTGATGATTATGTGCCTTGGGGTTGCTCTTCTAGAGGAATATCTTTGTGGTGTTCTCTGTATTTCCTGGACTTGAATATTGGCCTGCCTTGCTAGGTTGGGGAAGTTTTCCTGGATAATATCCTGAAGAGTATTTTCCAGCTTGGATGCATTCTCTTCGTCACATTCAGGTACACCTATCAAACGTAGATTAGGTCTTTTCACGTAGTCCCATATTTCTTGTTGACTCTGTTCATTCCTTTTTACCTTGTTTTCTCTAATCTTCCCTTCTCGTTTTATTTCATTGAGTTGATCTTCGACTTCTGATATTCTTTCTTCTGCTTGGTCAATTCTGCTGTTGAAACTTGTGCATGCTTCACAAAATTCTCGTGTTGTGTTTTTCAGCTCCATCAATTCACTCATATTCCTCTCTAAGTTGTCCATTCTCGTTAGCATTTCATCAAGTCTTTTTTCAAGGTTCTTAGTTTCTTTGCATTGGGTTAGAACATGTTCTTTTAGCTCACAGAAGTTTCTTATTATCCATTTTCTGAAAGCTGATTCTGTCATTTCATCACACTCATTCTCTGTCCAGTCTTGTTCCCGTGCTGGTGAGGAGTTATGCTGCCTTGTAGGGGGAGAGGTGTTCTGGTTTTGGGTGTTTTCATCCTTTTTGCGCTGGTTTCTTCCCATCTTTGTGGATTTATCCACCTATTGACTTTGTAGTTGCTGTCTTTCTGATTTTGGTAATTTTAAGTCTGCAGCAGCTGAACTCATAAACCCCCTTTTCTTCTCCCCAGGTGTTCTGGCCCAGGGGGTTAGCGCTTTATGCTTTTCAGCTGTGTTGCTACCGTTTTCCCTGCCCACAAGGTGGCAGTCTAGTCACAGCCTGCAGAGGCTTCGCTGAGCTGTTTTGGGCTCCACCCAGCTTCCGTGTGAGCTTCCCTGCAGTCCTGTGGGTGTAGTTAGAACTGCTTCCGCTATGCTGGCCTGCCCCTGTAGTGACGGAGTCTCTGTAGTGGCGGGTTGTCTTGGTTACGGAAAATTGCCCCGGGAACTGCAGGGTGTTTCCCGATGGAGGACGCCCCTCCCCCACAGAGCTGGACCGTCCTGGGTTCAGCCGTGTTTCCAGAGGGGCCCTCTTTGCCCGGTAATCTCTTGGCTTGCCTCCTTGCCACAGCTCCCCTTGCTGGCCCAGAGGGGACACAGTCTCGTTCACTTTGCTCAAGGAGCCGCTGCTCCCCGCCCCCGGTGCAGGCCGAGCGGCTGCTCTGGTCCAACCAGCGGTGCTGGGAACCCGTGGAGTTTCTCCGCCTGTGAATCTCCTGGTCTGTGGGCAGTTAAAATCCGCTGCCCTGTGTGCCGCTGCGTCAGCCGAAGCAGCGGCTCTGAGATTCGTGGCGCTCCCTTGCCCGGGGTCTCCTGGCTTGACTCCCTGCTTCAGCTCCCCTTGCTGGCTCAGAGGGAACTCTGTCTCTCTTGCTCTGCATAAGAAGCCACTGCCCCCCGCCCCAGGGCGTAGGCTGAGCGGCCATGCCACTCAAACCAGCGGTGCTGGTGACCCGTGGGGCTTTTCCTCCTGTGAATCTCCTGGTCTGTGGGCAGTAAAAATCCATCTGGAAATGCGGCGTCCACTCACCCTCTGCGCCTTCTCTCGGAGCTGCAATCCCGACTTCCTCCTAAGCGGCCATCTTGGATCCTCCGAGTCATAGAAAATCTTTCTAATTTTGAGTCTTAGTTAGAAAACATAGATAGTTTCTGGATTTTGAGTCATAGTTAGAAAATCTTTCTCTATTCACAAAGAGCAATCAAGAACTGAAAGTCCTTGAACACACAGCTCGATAGTGTTGCTCTGCTCATTTTTATACATTTATTTTTAAATTTAAATCTCTATTCACAAAGAGAAATCTCTTTTAAAAAAAAGAATCTCTAGATTATAGAGTTCACCAATATTTTCTTCTAGCATCTGTACAGTTTTATTTTTTATATTTAGATTGCTGATCCCTTTAAAGTTTATTCTGGTGTATGGGAAATAGAGATCCAATTTTAACTCACTTTCAAGTGACTTTCATTTTTTTCGCCTCTGTTTATTGAAAACTCATATTTTCACTAATGTCTTCACATGCCACCTATGTTATTTATCAAATAGCTATATATACTTGGGTCTGATTCTGGACTATTTGGTTCTGTTGATCAGGTTATTTCAATTATAGAGGTTTACTCATATGATTTAATATCTTCTACAGTGCATTCTCCTTACTGTTCTTCTGCTTCAAATTTTCCTGGCTATCCTTGCTGCTTTTTCTCCTATACAAACTTTTTTTTTCCCAGATGGAGTCTCACTCTGTCACCCAGGCTGGAGCGCAGTGGTGCAATCTCGGCTTACTGCAAGCTCCATCTCCTGACTTCAAGCAATTCTCTTGCCTCAGACTCCCAAGTAGCTGGGATTACAGGCACATGTCACCACGCCTGGCTAATTTTTGTGCTTTTAGTAGAGATGAGGTTTCACCATGTTGGCCAGCTGGTCTAGAACTCCTGAACTCATGATCTGTCCTCCTTAGCCTCCCAAAGTGCTGGGATTACAGGTGCAAGCCACCGCGCCTGGCATCTCCCATACAAACTTAAGAGTCAACTTGTCCACCTCTAAAAAAAAAAAAAAAAAAAATCCTGTTGGCGGTGCATGGTGGCTTACACCTGTAGTCTCAGCACTTTGGGAGGCCGAGGAGGGTGGATCACTTGAGGTCAGGAGTTCAAGACCAGCGTGGCAATCATGGTGAAACCTCCTGTCTACTAAGAATACAAAAATTAGCCAGGTGTGGTGGTGTGCACCTTTAATTCCAGCTGCTTGGGAGTCTGAAGTAGGAGAATTGCTTGAACCCAGAAGGCAAAAGTTGCAGTGAGCTGAGATGGAGCCATTGCACTCCAGCCTGGGTCACAGAGCGAGATCCTGTCTCAAAAAAAAAAAATTTTTTTGTTTTTTAATAAAATTAAAGTATAGACAAACAGGCCAGGTGCAGTGGCTCACACCTGTAATCCCGGCACTTTGGGAGGCAGAGGTGGGTGGATCACCAGAGCGAGACTCTGTCTCAAAAATTAAAATTAAAATTAAAAAAATAAAAATAAATCTTGTTGGTAATTTATTTGAAACATATTGAATTTACATAGTACCTTGTTTCCAGGTGCGGATGGGGCATGTCCGGGCTCCCGGAGAGGGAGGGGGATGTGGGCGTGTCCGAGCTCGGGGGCGGGGTGGGTGGGGAATGGGGGGGGTGTCCGAGCTCCCTGGGAGGCGACCGGCCTTACAGGGACAGTAGGTGGGATGGACAAAAACAGTCGGATTCAGGCCAGACACACATAGAGACAGTCATCTCAGAACACTCTTTCAAGAAACTTATCATCTGGGAAGAATGAGAAGGCAAACTGGAGCTGGAGGTGGGACAGTGTCTTTTGAGATAGGAGCCTTGGCCGAGACCCATACAATGTGTGAGGAGAGGTATCACACCTCTTCCGCCCCTTCAAGTTGATACTCTCATATTTAAAATCTGAGTTAAGGCCCGGCAAGGTGGCTCACACCTGTAATCCCAGCACTTTGGGAGGCTGAGGTGGGTGGATCACTTGAGGTCAGGAGTCTGAGACCAGCCTGGCCAACATGGTGAAACCCCGTCTCCACTAAAAATACAAAAAAAAAAAAAAAAAAAAAATAGCCGGGCATGGTGGTGCGTGCCTATAATCCCCTCTACTCAGGAGGTTGAGGCAGGAAAATTGTTTGAACCCGGGAGGCAGAGGATGCAGTGAGCCAAGATCGCGCCACTGCACTCCAGCCTGGGTGACAGACTGAGACTCCATCTCAAAAAATAATAATAATTAATTAATTAGCCGAGTGTGGTGGTGGGTGCCTGTAATCCCAGCTACTTGAGAGGCTGAGGCAGGAGAATCACTTTAATCCAGGAAGCAGAGGTTGCAGTGAGCCGAGATCGCGCCGTTGTACTCCAGCCTGGGTGTCACAGCGAGACTCTGTCTCAAAAATAGATAAATATACATAAAAATAAAATCTGAGTTAAATTTAAATAATTGTATTGTTCCAGAGTTTTGTTTTTTTTTTTTTCATATCACTGGTCATAAGAATTTGAGGAATAGCTAAATGACAAAATAGAGGTTTCTCTCTCTGTCTTTCTTTCTTTTTCCATAACAAGAGAAGCTAATCTTCTTATCTGGTCTGGAATCACTTGGGTGACATTTCAAAATGTAAGTTAAGAGCCAATTGGGCAGGTGCCCATTGAGTTGGGATGGACCGCAGCTGACTGCGCAGCCTCCCTTGAGCTCCCAGGACTTTGCTGAAAGGAGTGGAGTCAATTTGCATGAGGAGCTCAGGAAAACTGCTCCTCAGGTGCCCAGTTAGAGACACCTAGTGGGCTTCACCAGAGTAGTGCTGACCACGGCTACAAAGCTCCGGTGACAACAAAGCTCCTAAAACTGAAAGTAAACACGAAAACAAACAAAAATAACTGCAGGCCGGGTGCAGTGACTCACGCCTGTAATCCCAGCACTTCGGGAGGCTAAGGTGAGTGGATCTCAAGGTCAGGAGTTCGAGATCAGACTGGCCAATACTGTGAAATCTCATCTCTACTAAAAATACAAAAATTGACCGGGCATGGTGGCTCACGCCTGTAGTCCCAGCACTTCAGGAGGCCGAGGCGGGTGGATCATGTGAGGTCAGGAGTTCAAGACCAGCCTGACCAACATGGAGCCCATCTCTTCTAATAATACAAAATTAGTGGAGCATGGTGGCACATGCCTGTAATCCCAGCTACTCGGGTGGCTGAGGCAGGAGAGTCGCTTGAACCCGGGAGGCAGAGGTTGCAGTGAGCCGAGATCACACCACTGCACTCCAGCCTGGGCAACAAAGTGAGACTCTGTCTCAAAAAAAAAAAAAAAAATTGGTTGCAAACAGGACTCAGTGATTATGAGGCTACATTCAGTCAGTGTGTGTCTGGTGCCATGGTGAACACACCCCTCTTGCCCTGCCGCCGTAGCACAAGGGGTGCTCTGGGAGACACAGGCTGGAATTGGACCTGCATTGCAGCCAGGCGGCCTTGGAGACCCAGAAGGGGGCCTCCTTGGGCAAACTTAATGCTCCCCCTGAAGGGATCCCTTTGAAGATCCCCAGGGCTTTCACACAAAAGGCAAAGGGTTTAATTCCAAAACATAGGTTCGAGTATTACAGAGTAAAAAGAGGGCACAAGACATGCATTTTCATTATGTCTACTTAGTGAAGGGTGGGCATTTTCATTATTTTTGTTTTTTTTTGTTTGTTTGTTTGTTTTTGAGACAGAGTCTCGCTGTTGCCCAGGCTGGAGTGCAGTGATAGAATCTTGGCTTACTATAACATCTGCCTCCTGGGTTCAAGTGATTCTCCTGCCTCCACCTCCCGAGTAGCTGGGATTACAGGTGCCTGGCTAACTTTTATATTTTTAGTAGAGACAGGGTTTCACCATGTTGGCCAGGCTGGTCTCAAACTCCTGACTTCAGGTGATCCAACCGCCTCAGCCTCCTAAAGTGCTGGGATTACAGGTGTGAGCTACCACACCTGGCCCATTTTCATCATTTTTAAATAAAGGCAAGCAATTTACTTTCTCAGTGCTCACCTGAAGTAGAGAACCTCAACCCCTTACCATGAAAACAGATAATCTGTTCACTGAGCCCCAAGGACAAAGCAGCCAGGGTTGAGAGAGGGGCTACAGCAGCCTTCCTCTCGGACTCCTCCCACCAAACCATTCCCTCAGTACACAGGCTCCTTTCTTTCCCAAGGCTATTACCATTTCCAAAAGCAATGTAAGATCTGCCCAAGAACAGCGGGGAGTTCTTACCCATTCTGTTATCCTAGCAACCTGAGGGCGAAGTTCTTTAGATCACTGACGGTGCCCTTCTTCCGGTAAGTTGATCTTTGCTTATCAGCTTTAATAACTTTATTATATGAAATACCCAGCCTTGATGAAGTAACAATGACTGACTCACTAACTGTTACACGGCAGTTAGTGAGTGAGTCATTTTAAGACAAAGTCTCCAAAGTCTCGCTCTGTTGCCCAGGCTGGAGTGCAGTGGCTCAATCTCGGCTCACTGCAACCTCCGCCTCCCTGGTTCAAGCGATTCTCCCGCCTCAGCCTCCTGAGTAGATGAGATTACAGGTGCGCACCACTACGCCTGGCTAATTTTTGTATTTTTAGTAGAGACGGGGTTTCCCCATGTTGGTCAGGCTAGTCTAGAACTCCTGACCTTGTGATCCGCCTGCCTTGGCCTCCCCAAGTGCGGGGATTACAGGAGTGAGGCATCACGCCCAGCCTCATTCCACAAACTTTTATTGTGCACTCACTATGGGCCGGGAGCTACACTAGGGACTGGTGACATGAAGACAGGTGACACGGTCCCTGGGCTCAAGATAAAGACACTTGTGCAAACAAATGAAATATGATGTGATATGTGCTCTAATGGTGCTAAGGATAAAAGGATAAGGGGTAAGAAAAAGTAGCAACAATCTGTCTGACTGGGAGAATGAAGAAAGGTGTCACAGAGTCCCTAACACTTGAGCTGAGAATGAGAAAGAGCATGAGCTGGCCAGGTGACACACAGGAGGAGCATATTCCAACCTAGGAGACTGGGAAATGGGCCAAAATATAGCTTACTATGTAATTAAGTATGAGAGAGTTTGGACACTTCTGAGTTAGTTACACCCATAAGTTTTATTTCATCTTATAGGCAGTGGAGAGCCTCTGCAGGATTCTGAGCTCCGTGGTCCCATCATCAGAATTATGTGTGGCAGTGGTACCAACCTTTTTGGCACCAGGGATGGGTTTTGTGGAAGACTATTTTTCCATGGATGGGAGAGGGTGGTTTCGGGATGATTGAAGCACATTACATTTATTGTGCACTTTGTTTTCAGTGGGAGCCCTGAGCTTGTTTTCCTGCAACTATATGGTCCCTATATGGGGGTGAGGAAGACAATGACAGATCATCAGGATTCTCATAAGGAGTGTGCAACCTAGATCCCTTGAATGTGCAGTTGACAATAGGGTTTGTGCTCCTTGAGAATCTAATGCTGCCTAATCTGATACGAGGCAGAGCTCTGGCGGTAATGCAAGCAATGAGGAGCTGCTGCAAATACAGATAAAGCTTCACTAGCTCACCCACTGGCGGCTCATCTGCTGCTGTGTGGCCTGGTTCCTAACAGGCTACAGACGAGTTCAGTCTGTGCCCTGGGGGTTGGAAACCCCTGGTGTATGGGAAAGACTACTCTGCAGCAATGTGGACAAATAGGATGAGGGTGAGCTGTCAGGGAAGACGGGGACAGATAACAGAGCTGTTTAAAAAGGAGGATAGATGGATGGGTGTGGTGGCTCACGTCTGTAATCCCAGCACTTTGGGAGGCCAAGGCGGCAGATCATGAGGTCAGGAGTTCAAGACCAGCCTGACCAATATGGTGAAACCCCATCTCTACTAAAAATACAAAAATTAGCCAGGCATGGTAGCACCCACCTGTAATCCCAACTACTCAGGAGGCTGAGGCAGGAGAATTGCTTGAACCTGGGAGGCAGAGGTTGCAGTGAGCCAAGATAGTGCCATTGCACACACCAGCTGGGAGACAGAGGGAGACTCTGTCAAAAAAAAAAAAGGAGGATAGACAGGGCTTGGGGATCAGTTGATGGGTAGGTAAGGAAGGAGGACTCTCACTAACTTGGACCAGCAGGAGAATGGCTGTGACAATAAACAAGATTGGGAAAACAGGAAAGTGAGCAAATTTAGAGGGGAAAATGAATTCCCTTTTTGGCATGGTGTGGAGGGCTTGGGAGAGAGGTTTAGGCATCAGGTGTTAACGTGAGGTGAAATGGATATAGCTGAAGTCATGGGTGTGGTGAGGTTTTGCAGGGAGAGCAGGGACCTCAGGAAGGCCAGTGCATAAGGGACACTAGAGAAAAAAGAACCAGAAAAAGACAAGGAGAGGTCAGAGAGGTGTGCCAAGAACCAGGGAAGAGAGATATTTATTTATTTATTTACTTATTTATTTTTGAGACAGGGTCTCACTCTGTTGCCCAGGCTGGAGTGCAGTGGCTCAGCTCGCTGCCATCCTCTGACTCCCAGGTTCAAGCAATTCTCCTGCCTCAGCCTCCCAAGTAGCTGAGATTACAGTCACATGCCACCATGCCTGGCTACTGTTTGTATTTTCAGTAGAGACGGGGTTTCACCGTGTTGGTCAGGCTGGTCTGGAACTCCTAACCTTGTTATCTGCCCATCTTGCCCTCCCAAAGTGCTGGGATTACAGGCCTGAGCCACCGGGCCTGGCCGAGAGTTATTAACAACAAACAAAAGAGGGGGGAGTTTTAGCGAAGGATCTGAGCAGTTTGGGGCTCCAGGTGGGGCAGGAGTGGGTGGCCATGGTTGAGCGGCAGTGACCTTCAAATTGGGCCGGGTAGGAGCTGATGGGTCAGATTGGTCAGTCCTCTCCAGGACACTGAAAGCTGCGAAGGCGTGAGTGGATGCTAGTGGAGGGATGGATGTTGGGGAAGCTGAGTCAGATGCTAAAATCTTCCATACATGGGTCTGAAATGACCAGGGGAAACGAAGGCGGAGGCTGCTGTCTCCTGGTGGCCTGGGAAGGGCCAAGAGCCAGGGAGCTCTCCCCGTGCCTCCCAGCCCGGAGTTGGAGGGAGAAGAACGTGTGACCACAGCACAGAGCACTGTAGGGGAGGCGGGGCTCGAGAGAGATGGCGCGGCGCTTCCGGATGGCCAGAGAAAGCGACGGGGTGTGTCGCAAGGCACGGTGTGGGATGAGTCACCGAGAGCAAGGCACGGATCCCGGGAAGGGTGGAGAGACGAGCCGGGAAGGGCTTGCATCGGGTATGTGAGCAGAGGTACACCCAGAAAAAAGCGGCTCGAGGCTACTGAAAGCAACAGGCACGGCCGGTCCTGCCAAGAAGCTACTTCCTGCGTGGAGTAAGGGACTCCAGGCCAACCCCTATCCCCGGTCCTCCCGGGATGAGGGGGCTGCGGGAGCTGCGGAGGAGGGCTCCACCAGGGAGGACGGTTCCAGGGTCCCTCGGCCGCCGCCCACTCCCGGGGGCGTTCCTTCCTCCCAGCTGTGCACAAAGCATCTGCTGCCTGGCAGGAGCCCGCCCCTGTGCGCACAGCCCGCTGCAGCCGAGTGCGCCTGGGTGCCCTCTGCCGAGCAAACAGCCCACGGTCGGCGCCGCACTGCTTCCTGGCGGCGGAGCGCTTGCGCGACCCGGCTCGCCACGCCTGGGAGGGGTCCAGGAGAACGCGGCTGGGGCACGGGGGCTCTCAGGGTGGCGCTCTGGGGGATGAGGCTGTGGCCCGCCGGGGACCGGGCTGGGGCGAGAAGGCTCTCAGGGCTTCTTGCCACAGAATGTTTCGATGCTGTTTTTAATTCTACGAATATAAGCCTCTCCACTAAATCCAAGCTCAGCCCAGAGGACTGTTCTATAATACATACACTTTAGTTTAAAAACGTTGCAGATGTAACATGTGTCCTTGTAACAAACTTAAGCAATCCGGAATTACAGAAAGTAAAGAATGGATTATACTCCTTTCTCGCCTAGACGTCCTTACATACATTAAGATGTGTACATATGGAAATATTACCGGGAGTCCTGGTTATCCCAAAAGGCGTTCTCTCCTGCTGTGTGGCGAGGCCAATCCACGAAACCGAAAGTGAGTGTCAAGCAGTGCAGGCTTCATTCAACGGCTATGGAATTGCAGGATCTGAAATCAGCTCAGTTTGTGAGAGCTGGGAAGCTGCAGACGTAACTTTCTTTAATGAAGGGGATAGTTATTAAGAGCAGATGCAGGAATATTTATGCTTTTCTTGGGAAAGGACGGAGATTTTCCTGGAATCAAGGAACCCCTTTTTTTCTGTCCCTTCTTGGTGTCTTCCAGTCGTTGTCATGGTGACTGTCAATTATCATGGTGGGAGTGCACTTAGCATAAAAATAGGATGATAACGAAGCTGGAGATTCTTGAGGGGTGCCATCTTGGATTTCGCCAGCTTCAGCTGGTTTCTTCCTAAGAGGGAACTTCTGAACACAGGCATTCTGTTTCCAGAAAATAAGCAGAGTTAAAGCTGAGGAGGAATTTAGCTCTGTCACCTATGCTGTCGCATTGGGCAACAAAAGCAAGGTGGGGGGTCCAGCGAAGTCACGCAGGCACTGCAATGGGTAACAGACTTAGCTACATTTATGCAGCGTTTTTACAAAAATGAAACCATACTATCTGTAAAGGAAGTTATGCTAACAAACAACAAAACTAGCAGGCACCGAGACTCCTTCTGACACTTTTATTTATTTAAAAATAAAATAGTTTTATTTTTCCCTGACAACAAATGAGGTTAACAGAGCATGATTATCATCTACGGGGACCCTTTCAAAAAGACAGGCTGTATACATTTGCGCTAAGGGAAGAAACTGCCACCAGGCAGTAGTGCGGCGCCGACCTTAGGCTGCTGGCTCCGTCCAGGGCACCTAGGCGCACACCGCTGCCTGGGCTGGGCGCAGAGGGGTGGGAAGAAATCGTTCCCCCACTTAAAGCTTCTTTATTTAAAAAAGCTTCACACATACACACACACACACTCCACACATACACACACACACACGTGTCTTCAAGATGACCACAATTTATTTCGCATTCTTTGCACTAGTTCTCAAATTTGAGTCTGTTTTTCCCACTAGTGTGTAAGCTCCGTGACTCCAGGAGACCAGGGGATCAAGGTTTGTTTTTGTTGAGAAGTGAGTCCTTTACACCCCAAATAGTGACTGACACAGAGAAGGTACTCTGTAAGCCCTTTTTTTAAAAAAATTGTACTTTAGGTTCTGGGGTACATGTGCAGATCATGCAGGATTGTTGCATAGGTACATACATGGCAATGTGGTTTGCTGCCTCCATTCCCCCCTCCCCCGCACCTATATCTGGCATTTCTCCCCATGTTATCTCTCCCCAACCTCCTCAGCCTGCACTGTCCCTCCCCTAGCCACCTCAACAGACCCCAGTGTGTGATGCTCCCCTCCCTGTGTCCATGTGTTCTCATTGTTCAACACCCACCTATGAGTGAGAACATGCAATGTTTGATTTTCTGTTCTTGTGTCAGTTTGCTGAGAATGATGGTTTCCAGATTCATGCATGTCCCTGCAAAGGACACAAACTCCTCGTTTTTTATGGCTGCATAATATTCCATGGTGTATATGTGCCACATTTTCCTTGTCCAGTCTATCATCGATGGGCATTTGGGTTGGTTCCAGGTCTTTGCTATTGTAAACAATGCTGCAATGAACATACGCGTGCATGTGTCCTCATAATAGAACGATTTATAATCCTTTGGGTATATACCCAGTAATGGGATTGCTGGGTCAAATGGAATTTCTATTTCTTTTTTAAAGGAATGCCTGCCTGACTGAATCTTAATGATCTGAGGTTTCTCGTTAATCTTTTCTTCTTTTATTGTTTGTTTAAAATATATTATGTTTAAGACCTTCTAACTGGTCAGCCTCCAAGACACTGTTGTGCTGGGCTTACTCTATTTCGGTTTGGTTTCCATGATCCCAATTCACTTGTTACTTGCTTCTCTTTTGACTTCACAATGATAACGCAACTTTTAATTTGTTAGAACACAAACATAAGGGATTTTTTCCCGTTATAATGTGAGATGCGACAGAGGCAAAATGTTTCTTAAAGACATAAAATAATTACATAAATTGTAATAAAATAATTATGACAATTTTCTATCTTTGGCTAAGGCATAGAACCATTTTTTAATCCTAAACGAGGCTGAGCATGGTAGCTGTTAACCACCCCAGCACTTTGGGAGGCTGAGGCTGGCGGATTACTTGAGGCCAGGAGTTGGAGACCAGCCTGGCCAACATAACGAAACCCTGTCTTCTAAAAATATTAAAAAAAAAAAATTTTGCTGGGTGTGGGGCACACACCTATAGTCCCAGCTACTCAGGAAGCTGAGGCACCAGAAGCACTTGAACCAGGGACGAAGAAGTTGCAGTGAGCCGAGATATAGCACCACTGCCCTCCAGCCTGGGCAACAGAGCAAGACCCTTTCTCAAAATAAATTAAATACACAAATACATAAAATCCTAAACCATAGGATCAAGATTTGATCCAGAGAAGAGGCTTTCTTGTACTAATTTATACACTGTTCATGTCAGATCCCATCTTTCTTTTATTAGATGATCTGGAAAAGCAACTTAGAATAATTCAATCAGTCTAAAATTAGAATAACAGCTGATGAGATTACCAATAAGCAGTTTTGTATTAGCATTTTTAAAAGAAATTAGAAAAACATGATTTTAGGGGAGATGTATTATTAAGAATATCTTCTCACCAGGTGTGGTGGCTCACGCCTGTAATCCTAGCACTTTGGGAGGCCGAGGTGGGTGGATCACGAGGTCAAGAGATCGAGACCATCCTGGTCAACATGGTGAAACCCCGTCTCTACTAAAAATACAAAAAATTAGCTGGGCATGGTGGCGTGTGCCTGTAATCCAAGCTACTCAGGAGGCTGAGGCAAGAGAATTGCCTGAACCCAGGAGGCGGAGGTTGCAGTGAGCCGAGATCGCACCATTGCACTCCAGCCTGAGTAACAAGAGCGAAACTCCATCTCAAAAAAAAAAAAAAAAAAAAAAAAAAAAGAATATCTTCTCATAGTTAACAGCACACATAACATATAAGTTAGAAATGTACTCTGCTAGCTCACAAGATATTTTAAAGCAGGGATTTTAGTGTCACTAAACTTTTATTTAAAATAAGTTATTTTAATACCTTTTTTTTTTTTTTTTTACTTTGGAATAACTTTAGATTCACAGAGAAGTTGGATAATACAGGTAGTTACCATATGCCCCTAACAGTTTCCCGTAATGGTAACAAATTACCATGGTAGTGTTGTGAATTCTTATCATGTTTGGTTGCCTCCACATCTATTTCAAATATTCACTGGACTTTCCCATACCAAAATCAAGGCTCAATCACCCTGGACAAAGTTGTCAGTTCTCCACCTTCTCTGAGTTCCTGTATGTGGTGGATCCAGATATCTGCCTCATACAACTACCTCCTGTAGACCACTTCCCTGTGGCACAGCCACACTGACCCTCACACCCCACATAGAATGTGCAGATATGCCGCAGGGACCACCATTAAGTCTCTGGGCGACCTCCTTGAACTCATGCCTGCTTGGGAAACCTGTTTGGATAGCACCCTGGACCCAATACATTTGTTGGCCCGTGAGTCCCTCTCTTGTTCTGCCTGCACTCTCTGATTTTCATGAATCTGGCCTCCAAGTGTGCCATGTATCCCAGGACCTATAAGTAATAAACTGTTTCTTTTCTTTTCTTTCTTTCTTTTTTTTTTTTTTTGACAGTTTCCCTCTTGTTGCTCAGGCTGGAGTGCAATGGCACGATCTCGGTTCACTGCACCTTCTGCCTCCTGGGGTCAAGCCATTCCCCAGCCTTAGCCTCCCGAGTAGCTGGGATTACAGGCATGTGCCACCACATCCAGCTAATTTTGTATGTCTAGTAGAGACAGGGGTTTCATCATGTTGGTCAGACTGGTCTCTAACTCCTGACCTCAGATGATCCACATTCCATAGCTTCTCAAAGTGCTGGGATTACAAGCGTGAGCCACTGCACCCAGACAGTAATAAACTATTTCTATGCTCTGTCTCCTAATCATTGTAGGGGTGCTCAGCATCTTGAGGATCTTAAAGTAAAATTGATAAATTTGTGGAAACTAAGAACCCAACATTGTTACATTACTATTAACTCCAGACTTCACTTGAGTTTCACAATTTTTTCATTTATATCAACCTAAGTATATTCAAAATAGCGTAAAAGAAGGATTTAATTTTACAGTGGTAATTTTTGAACAAACAGATAATATTCTTGAGAAACTTCTTGTTTATCAATTACACCGTTAACTATATATTATATCAATATGCCTGAGAAAGCAGGCCTTGGTAAAGATTTTTCTTTACTAAGTAATGCATGTGAAATATAATAACTGACAATGATAATACAATGACCAGGTAACTCAATAATTATAAGTCATTCAATTGAATGACACAGTGTTTTTGAAATGTAAAAAAAAAAAAAAGATAAATATAAATAAAACTCATATTAAGACAAAATTGGCTGGGCTCAATGGCTCACACCTGTAATCCCAGCACTTTGGGAGGCTGAGGCAGGAGGATCATGAGGTCAAGAGTTTGAGACCAGCCTGGCCAATATTGTGAAACCCTGTCTTTATTAAAAATACAAAAATTAGCCAGGCATGGTGGTGCATGCCTGTACTCTCAGCTACTTGGGAGGCTGAGGGAGGAGAATCGCTTGAACCTAGCGGGTGGAGATTGCGGTGAGCCGAGATTGTGCCATTGCACTCCAGCCTGGGTGACAGAGCAACACCCTGTCTCAAAAAAAAAAAAAAGACAAAATTTATTTATATGATAAAACTTTTTATTCTCTCTAGCTGTATCAATAAGACAGGATCTCTATAGTGCATTATTCAAGATTTGTTTACTAAGAAAACCAGTAAGTTTGATTATTTTTTTCTTGCCACTTTGGTTTCAAAGCACTTGCTTTGGCCACTTTTGGGTCGAGTTTTCTAGACCCATGTATTGGTTGGTTTTTGTTTTTGTTTTTGTTTTGTTTTTTTAATTTTTATTTTTTTAAAGACGGGGTTTTACCATGTTGGTCAGGCTGGTCTTGAACTCCCAACCTCAGGTGATCCACCCGCCTTGGCCTCCAAAGTGCTTGGACTACAGGCGTGAGCCACCACGCCTGGCCGTATTGGTTGTTAATGACTTATTTCTAAATGAAATACATCAATAATATGACAATAACTTCAGGTCAGGAACTACTCTGATTTAGATGTTTATCCTTTCCCAACCTCAAGTTGAAATTTGTTTCATCTTTTTTTTTTTTTTTTTTTTTATAGAGATAGGGCCTTGCTCTGTTACCCAGGCTGGAGTGCTGTGGTGTGATCATGGCTCACTGTAGTTTGAACTCCTGGGCTCAAGCCATCCTCCCACCTCAGCCTTCAGAGTAGCTTGGTGAGCACCACCAAGTCTGGTGAAATTTGATTACCAATGTTGGAGTGGGGCTTAATGGGAGGTGTTTAGGTTGCATGGCCAGATCCTTATGAATAGATGGATGCCCTCCCTCAGGGCTGAGTGAGTTCTTCCAGAGCTGATTGTTAGAAACAATCCTGGACCTCCCTCCTCTGTCTCTTGCTCACTCTCTTGCCATGTAATCTCTGCACGCTCCAGTTCTCCTTCACCTTCCACCATGAAGCAGGCTGAGACCCTCACCAGATGCAGATGCCCAACTTGAACTTTCCAACCATTCAGAATCATTAGCCAAATAAACCTTTTTTCTTTATAAATTACTCAGTTGTAGGTATTCCTTTATAGCAACACAAAACAGACTAAGACAGGAACCTACACTCCTTAGAAGAAGACCGCATGTTATAAGGGTTTGAGTCTAAGGTTTTAGTGTCTACACTCCGTTTTACATTTACCATTCTCTCCATTTTCACAAGTCCTATTATACAGTTGAAAATATTTCCTAGTAAAGCCATAGGAATTTAAAATCGTTAAGTGTCAAGGACGTATGGAAAATTAGACAATGTGCAAAGAAAAACAGGCTATGTGTTGCATGAGAATGAGAAACTAATGTTCAGTTTAGGCATATGAATTGTTCAGAAACATGGTCTGATCAAAGTTATGTCAGCCTTAATAGTAATCTGGCTGATAAACAACGAATACTTGAAAGATGGTACTGATATGGACTATTTCACCAGAAGATTGTTTACTTGATAACTTTTTTTTTAAAAGTTCTGCAAGGTGGTTTAACATCCAAAAATATATAGTGAATCCTGGGTATTCATGAAGGACTGGGACCGGGACCTCTCACCAATATCAAAATCCACAGATGCTCAAATCCCTGGTATAAAATGGCATAATATTGACACATAACCTTTGTACATTCTGCCATATACTGTAAATAATCTCTAGATTACATATAGTACCTAATACAATGTAAATGATATGTAAATAGTTGTTACACTGTATTTTTTATTTGTAGGATTTTTTAAAATTGTTGTATTGCTTTTTTTCCAAATATATTCCATTGGAGGTTGGTTGAATCAGCGGATATGGAACACGCAAATACAGGAGGGCAACTATATCTAAATCTAGATTAATGTAAGTGGTGAAAAAATATTTTATCTCCACCTAGGCAGGTCCTACCAGAGGGGAAACTAGACTCACTCAAAGATCACTTTGATCAACACACACACACACAGTTTGGTGACAGACAGAGTGTCAGTATCTGTTACCAACCCATGCTAGAGGTGTCAATAGATGATATAACCTTTCTGAGGAATCATGATATAATAATTGATAATAATATTGATCACATACAGATAGACTTGCTTGACACAGAGTTGCCACAGACCTTCAATTTGTTAAAAAAAAAAAAAAAGCAATATCTGTGGAAGTACTCTAAAGTGAAGCAGAATAAGGCAGATATGCCTGTATAAGATAAAGGGAGAATCTTAAAAGCTACCAGAGATGTACAAGGGCTCCTCAATAAATCCATACACCTGTGGCCAAAGGATTTTTGACAAGAGTGCCAAGTCCATTCAATGATGAAATAATAGTTTCTTTAATTTATGATGCGGGAGAAACAGATTTCCACTTGCAAGACTAAAATTGGGCTTTACTTCACAGCACATGCAAAAAATAATTCACAAACTAACCATAAGAACTAAAATCATACAACTCTTAGAAGAAAACATAAGAGTAAATCTTCATGATCTTGTGTTTGGCAATAAGGGTTCTTAGATATGATACTAAAAGCCCAGGAAGAAACAAACAAAAAAAAAAAAGGTAAATTGGAGTTAATAAAAAAAGTGAAACTTTTATATCAAAGGACATTTTCAAGAAAGTGAAAGACAACCTACAGAATGGGAGAAAATATTTGCAAATCCTGTATCTGATAGTATCCAGAATATATGTAGAATACCTACAATTCAACAACAAATAAACAACCCAATCAAATTCTCAACAAAGGACTTGAATAGACATTTCTGCGAGGAGGTACATACATGGCCAGGAAGCACATGAGAAGATGCTTCGTCATCAGTCATTAGGGAACTGCAAATCAAAACCACTATGAGATACCACTTCACACTTGCAAAGATGGCTATAATTTAGAGGAAGAAAAAGGAACATAACAAATGTTTGTGAGAATGTGGAGAAATTAGAACCTGTGTACATTGTTGGTGGGACTGCAAAATGGTGTAGACACTGTGGAAATCAGTTTGGCTGTTCCTCAGAAAGCTAAACAGAGGATGACCATAGAATTGTCGTAATACCAACAATTCCACTCTAAGGCATATAACCAAAAGTATTGAACACAGGGATTGACTGCAACAGATACTTGTACACCAATAATCATTGCAATATTATTCACAATAGTCAAACAACAGATGAGTGGATAAACAATGCCTGGTACACACACTTTTCTTTTTTTGGTGGGAGGACAAAGTCTTGCTCTTGTCGCTCAGGTTGGAGTGCAATGGCAAGATCTCGGCTCACTGCAACTTCCACCTCCTGGGTTCAAGTGATTCTTCCGCCTCAGCCTTCTGAGTAGCTGGGATTATAGGTGCCCGCCACCATGCCTGGCTAATTTTTGTATTTTTAGTAGAGACAGGGTTTCACCAAGTTGGCCAAGCAGTATACACATTTTTCTATTATTCAGCCATGAAAAGGAATGAACTTTTGATACATGCTACAACATGGATAAAACTCAGCAATAAGGTTTTTGAGAGAGAAGCCGAGTGAAAAGGCCACATCTTGTAGGATTCCACTTATATGAAATACATGAAATAGACAAATTCATGGAGACAGAAAGTAGATTAGAAGCTACTGGGAGTGGAAGGAGGGGAGAAAGGGAATTTTTTATCCAATGAGTGCAGTGTTTCTATTTGTTTTTGTTTTTGTTTGAGACGGGTCTTGCTCTGTCACCCAGGCTGGAGTGCAGTGGCACGATCTCAGCTCACTGAAGCCTCTGTCTCCTGGGTTCAAGCAATTCTCCTGTGTCAGTCTCCTGAGTAGCTGAGATTACAGGTGTATACCATCACGCCTGGCTAATTTTTGTATTTTTAGTAGAGATGGGGTTTCACCATGTTGGCCAGGCTGGTCTCAAACTCCTGACCTCAGGTCATCTGCTCACCTCAGCCTCCCAAAGTACTGGCGTTACAGACATGAGCCATCGCGCCCGGTCCAAGTGTTTCTATTTAGGATGATGAAAACCTTTTGAAAATAAATATCTGTAATGGTTGCACAGCACTCTGAAGGTAATTAATGCCACTGAATTGTACATTTAAAATGGTGAAAATAGCGAATTTCATGTTATAAAGATTTTGCTACCCAAAAACAAAACCAAAAAATCTCAAGACCTTTACGTTATTATAAGGAAGAAGTTTTCCAAAGGAATGGGGATGCTGGTAGCAGAAGGAAAAGAAATCTCATTAAATAAAATCAAAAGCAATAATCTCTTCAGGAGGTGGCTCAGCTAAGTTTGGTTAGCCTTACCTTAGCTCCACAATGGTCCATTTTATTCAGAAATAGAAATATGGGCATTGGAGAGAAGAGGAAATGTGTACCTGCCTCACCTGCCTCCCTGCCCAGAATGCCGACTCCTACTCTTGCATTTCACTAAGGCTAGGGATTAAATGAAAAGTGAGAATCTGGAAGCCCCCAGTGATGATGTTAGTCGTTGGAGTTGACTATCTCGTTTTAATAGCATGACCTCCTCCTCAAACTCATAATGCAACTATGGTCACATCTCATTTGTTTGCAGTAATTGCTCAGCCCCACTAGCAGATTAGCAGGAAGTTCTGATATTTTCCTTTTGAGGATGGGCTCCTACTGAACTGTCCTGGAATCTACCACCATCAAAACTTACACCATCCAAAAGATCCAGGGAACTCGGCCAGCCCAGCTTCCAACCCCAAGCAGGGAGCAACTTGCTCAGCCCACGTTGTGATCTCTCCTTGCTGCCACAAGGTGGTGACGTTGCATCACAGACTCGCACAATGGACGCGCAGGCGCCAATGCTCCCGGGCTCTGATGTTCCATTCCTAAACGAAAACTGCTCCCAGGATCGGGACTCACGGGCAGCCTGTTCCCTGCTGGGGAGCTCAGGGGCAAGAGGGCATCTCAGAGAGAGGCCACATTCTTACCTCTGAAGACAAGAAGAATATCCATGTACAGACCAATCCCAGCACTGCACCTTAGGATGGGGAAGGCCACTGTGAGTTAAAGCGAACAAATGAATGACCCAATAAATATCTGAGAGGGAAAGTCCCAACGACTCATAGGAAGTACGATCAACAGTTGCAGTTATTTTTGTTAGGAACATTCTGAACACAGGGGAAACCTTCCTTCCTTCTGCTCTATTGTTGGAGTGGGACATCAACGTTTCTGGTTTCTGTTTCTGGGACACCAGAAATCAAGGTATAGAATTTGGGGAGGTCATAGTGGCAGGTGGCTGCCAAATGGGGTGGCAGAAGCCAGCGAGCGCTGGAAAAAGAGACAATCCACCCTAACCTCACCAGCATCGCCCCCCCTCAATCCCCCAGCAGCTCTGGTTCCAAGACTTTCCATTTTCTGGGCATTTCCTTGGCCTTAGACCATTTTCCTTTAATCGAGCATTTTCTTTGGAACCATGCAGTCTTTATCCGGTTTCCCCCGATGGTGGCATCTCACGAAGGACGGTCCGGTGTCCCAACAGCGTATTGCGTTCCTCAGGACGCAGATTTCCTCCACAGGCACCCCCTGGGTTGCGGTTTTATAGCCACATCCCCTCGCCTCCCTAACTCCTGAGCACCGCTGATGAGCTGCACTTCTCGCCTCTGTCTTTTGGAATGAATCATCCGTGCGTGACCTTTAGGGGGGAATCTTGCATAATACCAGTACACCAGCGGCGCTGTCGGTGAGTGACCTTTGGGACTGGCCTCACTCACCAGCGTAACTCCCCTGGAGATCCCAGCAGGCTGATGGGTGTATTAGCGGCTCATTCTTTCATTTGCACCACGGATCTCATTCCATAACCTAGAATACCTGCCGGGAGGGAGGGGGAGGCGCAGGGCAGGGGCGTCCCTCCTCTCGGCACAGCATCCCCGCGCTGAATTTGTTGAATTTGTATCAGTCCAGTTTCCACGTCTCCGGAAGGCAGCAGGGTCCTCCCCAATCCCGGATTGCTGGGCGAGGCCCGGGGCAGACCTCAGGGGCGAGGAGTGGGCGGAGCTTAGGGGCCGAGGCGAGGGCGGGGCGGGAAGCCGGTGTGAGGGCGGGGCCTGGGCGTGGGCGGGCGCGGATTGAGGCGAGGCACTGGCCGGGGAGGTGTGGGCGGTGCTCAGGGATGGGGAGGGGCGGGGCCTCTGTGTGGCAAGCGTGCGGCTGAAAGAGGCCTGCAGTTCCACGGCGCGGGGCAGGTCCTGGGCTGCTTGGGTTGGCGCCAGCCCCTGGTCCCCGAGGGCGCAGTCGCAGCGCTCCTGCCCTCCAGGCGCCTGATAGTACGCGGCCCTGTAAGGTCGGAACCTGGCGCAACTCCGAGAGTGGCCCTTGGGGAGGCGCAGGTCCCAGCCCTGAGGCTCCTACTGGGGCGTGCGCTGGTCGGAGGGTGAGTGATCCCCGGTCGGGGACCGGGGGACTTGGGAGGGACAGTTCCAGGACGAGAGATCCAGGGCGCTCTCTGGAATTTCACCTGGCCGGCCACCTGGCCCTGTGGGACGTCGCGCCAGGACCAGGGACCATTCTGAACATGGGATCGTGCTTGGCTTTCACGGAACGCGCCCATACGGCCCCGGTGTCGAATGATCTGGTGGAATCTGGCCTCAACCCTATGGAGCGGGTGCTGGCATCATAGTCAGGTTACAAGCAGGAATCAGCGGGACCGAGGTCACTCTGAAAAGGGGGTACCGGGGTTTAGGCCCCTGCGCTGCCCAGAGCTGCCCTGAAGGCGCGGCTGAACCACAGTGGCTTGCGCTGCCTTTGTCAAGTACATTGTGGCAGTCTGAAAAAAATCAGCTTCTCTAACCTATAATCTCTCTGGAAAAAAAAAAAAAATCAGCTTTTTTCTTTTTTTCTTTTTCCTCTCCCAGGCTGGAGTGCAGTGAGGCAATCTCAGCTCATTGCAACCTCTGCCTCTCGGGTTCCTCCAAGTAGCTGACATTACAGGCGCCCGCCACCATGCCCAGCTAATTTTTGTGTTTTTAGTAGAGACAGGGGTGTCACCATTTTGACCAGGCCGGTCTTGAACTCTTGACTTCAGGTGATCCACCAGCCTGGGCCTCCCAGAGTGCTAGGATTACAGACGGCTGGCCAAAATCAGCTTCTTTAACCTTTAATCTCTGAAAAAATCGATCAGATTAACTGTTAATCTCCAACGATCTCAGCCAAAGAAATACATGAAAAGGAATACGTATTAAATAATATACACTTCTAACAGTGCTGTTCATAGTTCTGGGAAAAAATGGAAATAACCTAAGGTTCCAGAAATAGGAAAGTGGGGCCGGGCGCGGTGGCTCAAGCCTGTAATCCCAGCACTTTGGGAGGCCGAGGCGGGTGGATCACGAGGTCGAGAGATCGAGACCATCCTGGTCAACATTGTGAAACCCCGTCTCTACTAATACAAAAAAGTTAGCTGGGCACGGTGGCGCGTGCCTGTAATCCCAGCTACTCAGGAGGCTGAGGCAGGGGAATTGCCTGAACCCAGGAGGCGGAGGTTGCGGTGAGCCGAGATCGCGCCATTGCACTCCAGCCTGGGTAACAAGAGCGAGACTCCGTCTCATAAAAAAAAAAAAAAAAAAAAAAAAAAATAGGAAAGTGGGCACCAAAGGGTATGCAGGCAATGGTGTAGTTGCAGCATGAATACACACTCTGCACACACTGTGAAATGTGGTGTGTGTTAGAATGCCCAGCAGGGGGCCTGTCCACATGGAAAGAGCCACAGGAAATAAAGTGAAAACATTACAAAATAACTTCTGCATGCGATTAAGATGAAATAATGTGGCCCACACCTGTAATCCCAGCACTTTGGGAGGCCGAGGTGGGCGGATCACGAGGTCAGGAGATTGAGACCATCCATGGTGAAGCCCATCTCTACTAAAAATACAAAAAAATTAGCCGGTGTGGTGGTGGGCACCTGTAGTCCCAGCTACTTAGGAGGCTGAGGCAGGAGAATCACTTGAACCTGGGAGGCAGAGGTTGCAGTGAACTGAGATCGCACCACTGCACTCCAGCCTGGGTGACAGTGAGACTCTGTATCAAAAAACAAAAAAAGATAAAATAGTGTACGCATCAAAAATATCAGAGCCCCTTTGACCTAGTTTAGTAACCACATGGCTCTTTTTTCCTGTAGGCCTGGGTAGGTACATAGTTTCTAACAAGGGAGAAAACTGTCACTGCTATGGATGGGACACCAAGGGAAGTGGCTGGGGTGAAGTGAACAGTGACACACTGCAAGTCAAGAGTCTGAGTTAGAGTCTTTCCCCACTATTTCAAATAGTATCAAAAATAGGGCTGAGTCACTCACATAGAGCTGAATTGCTCAGCTCTTGGATCTCGGGATTCTTATTCTTAACCACTAGGGGGTTGGAGACTTGCATGCCACCAGACATAGGATGTAAACATGTAAACTGGGCCAAGGAATGCAAAAGGGAATGGTGAGCCTGGGGACACTGAAGAATGGATGCCCTGCCTAGAGGAGCGGAAATGAAACATTTCATACAAACAGCATGTCTTTGGGTAATTGCTTTGGGAATCAGGATAATGTGTTCCCTCAGTGTCATATCACTCTCTAATTTTTTTTTTTTTTTTTTTTTGAGACACAGTCTCGCTCTGTCACCCAGGCTGGAGTGCAATGGCACAATCTTGGTTCACTGCAGCCTCCACCTCCCAGGTTCAAGGGCTTCTTCTGCCTCAGCCTCCTGAGTAGCTGGGACTACAGGCATGTGCTACCATACCTGGCTAATTTTTGTATTTTTTAGTAAAGATGGGGTTTCACCATGTTGACCAGGCTGGTCTCAAACTCCTGACTTCAGGTAATTTCCCCCACCTGACTTCAGGTGATTCCCCCCACCTCAGCCTCCCAAAATGCTGGGATTACAGGTGTGAGCCACCTCAACTGGCCATCATTCCATATTATTCTCTAGCTTAGGAGGCTCCAAGGGCTTTCTGTCACACTTAGAATAAAATCCTCATCCCTACCCTAGGAGGGGTCAGAACCCTCCCACCTCTCTGACTGCATCTACCACCACTCAACCTTTTTTTTTTTTGAACCAATATTCAGCCAAACAGTCTTTCTTTTTTTTCTTTTTCTTTCTCTTTTTTCTTGAGACAAAGTCTCACTCTGTCACCCAAGCTGGAGCGCAGCAGCTGCAGCATGCGACCTTCCCCCAGTGGTGCCCAGGGTTCCAATTTCTCCACATCGTCATCTACACGTGTTCCTTTCTGGTTTTTTGGTAGTAGTTGCCATTCTAATGGGTATGAAATGGGATCTCATTGTGGTTTTGATTTGCATTTCCCTAATGATTAGTGATGCTAAGCATCTGTTGGTGACTTACTGGCCATTCATACATCAAAGGCCTATGCAAGCCCTCTGCCCATATTTGCATCGAGTTGTTTGCTTTTTTGTTGTTGAGTTTTATCTGAGCTGTTTATTCTGGTGGGGAGAGTGGGTGTATTGGAGGCGCCTTGTCTCTCCCAGGAAACCAGAATTTCAGAGATGGCCAGGAGGGGGTGAGGCCGTGGTGCTCCCTCCGGCCTTTGAGGCCCCGCTGGGGAGAACTCACATTTTCCCAGGGCCCCATGTGTGTCAGCCACCACACATCACAGCCATCTCTTTCTCTCTCTTCTGGGCCATGCTGTGACTTTGTTGACAAGGAGGAGGCTGAGGCACAGAGGGGTCGGGGATGTGCTACAACGACCAGAGCAGGAAACTGCACCAAGTCTGTCTGACGGGGGTCTCCCCTGGCCTCTGCTGCCTCCTTGGAGAATCTCAGAGACTTCTGATTAGAGCCAAGGTCTAAACCAACTCCTGTTATTTTCAGGTGAGGGGAAGGGCCAACAATGGCCAATGCTGGCCCAGCACTGTCCACGGCACCAGCTGAGGAGTGCAGGCACCCAGCAGCCGTGTGGTGGCTCACCGATCCCCTGGCTTTCTGCTCCATCTGAAGGGGAAAACTTGGGGAAGGCAGGAAGGCCAAAGAGGCTCACCGCTTGTTTCCTACCGCGGCTCATTTCCTAGGTCCTTTGCTGTGTGACTGCCTGGGTGGGAGGTTCTGAGTCCTCTCGAAAAAGAAAAAAAGTATGGTTTTTGAAATTCTGCATGGCTTGTCCTCTGAGGCCTAAACCTCCAGAAGACTCCTGGCCTCTCCTGAGAGGTCTTTCTTTGATGTCTTTGCATGTCTGCCAGGAAGCAGCAGTGGCGCCTAGATGTGGTGCCGCCGACCTCACCTGTGCCTCTCCCCACCTCCCCTGAGTGCATTTTCTCTTCCAGATTGCTGGGCTCACCCACGAAAGCCACCCGCCAAATCAGAGAGAAAGAATCCATCTTCTTACGCCATGGCAGGTAATGATTCACTATGAAGGAGTGGAGAAGTAAGGCTTTTTTTTTTTTTTTTTGAGATGGGGTCTTGTTGTATTGCCCTGGCTGGTCTCAACTCCTGAGCTCAAGTGAGCTTCCCACCTTGGCCGTCCAGGTAGGAGTTAGACTCTTAATCAGAAATTGAATGCATTGTTTGTCATAAAAAATCCAAGCCACATGGAAGTATATAAACTATCTGGAATTATTTTGTTTTCTCTCTCTTTTTTTTTTTTTTTAGACAGAGTTTCATTCCGTCGCCAGGCTGGAGTGCAATACCACGATCTTAGTTCACTGCAACTTACACCTCTTGGCTTCAAGCGATTCTCCTGCCTCAGCCTCCCAAGTAGCTGGGACTACAGGTGTGTGCCACCACGCCCAGCTGATTTTTGTATTTTTAGTAGAGATGGGGTTGGGGCTTCATCATGTTGGCCATGATGGTCTCGATCTCTTGACCTCATGATCCACCAACCTCATCCTCCCAAAGTGCTGGGATTACAGGCGAGCCACTGCGCCGGGACTTGTTTTCTATTTTCTCACCTGTTTTATTGTTCCTTTCAACTCCTTCCAGAATGTAAGTTCCTCAAAAATGGGGCCTTGCCTATCCTGTCTTTGTTCTGCTTCCAGGCCCTGAAATGATCCCTGGGTCATAGCAGGGGTTCACGTGAATGAACCCAGGAGGTACCTTGGGTAAAAATTCAATAGGATTCTATCTTTACTTTTGCAACTGCTTATCATGCACGAATACACGAACACACAATTTTGCAACTTCTTTATTTCACCTAACAGTATAACATGGAGAGCCTTTCGTTTTAGAATACACAGATTCACCTTATTCTATACATTATAGTGTAGATTAGGATTTTCGACCTTGGCACTACTGACATTTGGGCCAGATAATCCTGTGTTTTGGGGGTTCTCCTGTGTGCTATGGGGTGTTTGGCAGCATCCCTGGCTTCTGCCCACCAGATGCCAGTAGCACCCCTCCCCCACCAGCTGTGACAAACAAAAATGTCTCCAGGCACTGAGAAATGTCCCCTGCAGGCAACACCGCCTCCAGGGTGTTGAGAACTATTGGTGAGAACTATTGGTGTAGGTATCTCATGTGTATCTATTCTCATGTTAAGCCCCTAAGTAGAGTTCCTTTATTAAAATAGGAGTCTGAGAAAGTAAAATTAAAATGTTAACCATTTATCTAACTTACCTAATTCAACCTTTGTACTCAGCTCAATGCCCTGAAACTCTTTGCTTCAAACTGATAGGTGTATTTTCTCCCTAAGGGCTCAGTATAAAAATTTAAATCAAGAGTTTAACATCCTCTTAAAGGTTACCAGGGTAAATTTAATTAAGCAAATCACCAGGCTGCCTCCCAGAGGAAGTCAGTATATATTCCTGCAAACTCTTTCCAATGAAGAAAATACTGCTCCAGAGGCCCCTGGTGTGAATGGTACAGCCGGTGCCCCGGAACCGAGTGAGCGCGAAATCACCACTGAGACAAAGGCTAGGCCACATTGCAGGGTCTTTATTGCCGGTGGCCACGGAGGACTCGGGTCTCTCTGACCCGAGGCCCCGAAAGGAGGGTGTCAAGACATTTTATGCCTGTAAACCACCTCCTGGGTGAGGGTGACGGTCTTCGGACATTCCGATTGTTACTTAAGTGGTTCACAGAAGTCAAGATAAGCGTTAGTTTACATATTGTCTGGGTAGGGTGGAAGTTACAGGCCTTAGTTACTTATTACAAGTCGCAGGGGCCAAGATGGCTTGGGTTTGGACTGCTTGCCTGTCACATTAGGGTCACAGAGAGCGGTTTCGATGGAAAGCTGAGGTATGGTTGAGGGGTGCAGTTTATGGGACTTTTACCATGTCACATTCCCCACTTGTTTTATTTACAGGAATTAAATCATTGATTCCTCCAGCAGGTTAGTATTGTTTGCTTGTCCTAAGAGTGCATATTGAGACCTTAATATCATTAATTTTACGGAGTCTACCCTAGATTTTATGAACTTGAGCAGTTGGTTTAGGAGGCAGGGGCCGAACATGAGTCCCAGTAGGAGCAGGGCCAGAGGTCCTACCAGGCTTGTAAGGAGGGAAGTGAGCCAAGGGGACCAGGAAAACATTTTTGGATACCAACTTTCTGAAACCTCTCGAAGTTGTTTTCTGGTTTCGAGATTTTGTCTGACCGGGGAGAGGCTCTCTCGGATGAGGCCTGACCTATGAGCATAGAAGCAGCATTGTTCATTAAGTGGGGCACATAACCCCCCTAGTCCTCGCCTGTTTTGGAGGACCATTTTAGCCAAAGACTCAACCTGATCAGTGAGTTGTGAAATGGAGTTTTCCAAGTGGCTTAAATCAGTATCTATGTGCTGAGAGAGAGTTTTAAAATTTTGGTCCCCAGTTATAAGAGCTGACATTCCAACTGCGGTGGAGCCAGTAATGCCTAATTCAACCAGTAGAGGGATGACGATAGGGATTTACAGCATGGATTAGGGTGGCGAGGGTGGTGACTGCGAAGAGTGCACAAGTGGTAGCTTTAGTGAATCGGGGACTGAATGTTTGATGCTCCATTGTCCTTCCGGTGGGACAGTCTTGACGTGGATGTGACGAGTCCAGGCCTTGAGTGCGGTGGGTGTGGTCAGGATAACCGTGTAGGGTCCCTTCCAACAGGGGTGAGGCCGGAGATGGCGCATCTTTTAACAAGGATAGAGTTTCAGGGCTGGAAGGGGTGTGTTGGCTGGTCTTCGAGGTCCAATGGGGTGGGACGGGTGTCTTTAATGAGCTGGTGTACCTGGGATTGAACAGACTGGAGCACCTGTAAGGACTTGAGGAGTGTATAATTATGGACTTCAGCGTGCACGGTATCCGCGGGTCTGGGAAGTAAGGGAGGGAGCCTGCTGAACATGATTTTAAAAGGGGAGAAGCCTTTCTGATAGGGGGTGCACTGGACACAGAGGAGGACAAAGGAAGCAGGCTGACCCAGTTTTCACTGGTCTCTAGGATAAATTTTGTTAGGATTTCCTTTAGGGTCTGGTTCATTCTTTTGACCTGTCCTGAACTCTGGGGACGATAGGCACAGTGTACTTTCCAGGATATACCTAGGGCCTTGGCTAGGCCCAGAGAAATTTGTGCAGTAAAGGCGGGCCCATTGTCCGAACCCAGCATTAGAAGGAGGCTGAACCAATTAACAAGGTCCTGTAATAGTTTTTTTGTGACCACCAAAGCAGTCTCGGACCTAGTGGGGAAGGCCTCGACCTATCCAGAGAACGTACCTATAAACACCAGGGGTATTTATAGCCATTTGCTGGGGGTTTTATTTCAGTGAGATCTAGTTCCCAGTGTTCCCCAGGGCTAGCCCCTCTGAGTCTCACTCCTACCTGGCTAGACCTGTTCCCTCCCGGATTTACTCGGGCACATACATCACACCGAGTAGTGATTTCCTTGATAAGTTCATGTAAATGGGGAATGTAGTACTTGGCTTTTAGCAGTTCAGTTAGTCTGGTCTGTCCTAAGTGAGTGGCCTGGTGTGTGTCCTTAACTAGGGCCCATCCTAGAGCCTCGGGGACCACAATCCTTTGGTCTGGCAGTATCCACCATCCCGTGGAGCCCTGTGTGGCACCCTTTTCCTTTGCAAAGTCCTTCTCACCTGAGGAGTATGTGGGAGTAGGGGGCAGAACTGGGGCAGGCAGGGTTACAAGGAGGGTCAGTGGTTTCACTGGCCCATGGCTGCCTGCCTGGCCTGTAAGTCAGCAGCCCTGTTTCTCTTTGCCTCTGGTGAATCCCCCTTTTGGTGTCCCTTGCAATGGACTAGTGCCACAGTCTTGGGCTTCCATATAGCCTCCAGCAGGGCTTGAATTTCCTCTTTATTTTTAATAGCTTTTCCTTCCGAGGTAAGTAGTCCTCTTTCTTTATATATTGCTCCATGTACATGAGCTGTAGTGAAGGCATCACGGCTGTCGGTATAAATAGTGACAGTTTTTCCGTCTGCCCAGTTTAAGGCTTTATCAGGGCTCTGAGTTGAGCTTTTTGGGCTGAAGTCCCATGAGGAAGGGCCTGGGCCCAGATGACCCGCTCTAGGGTAACTACGGCTGCCCCCGCATACCTGACTCCGTTGACCATAAAACTGCGGCCATCCATATACAGTACCTCTTCCGGGTTCCATAAGGGGACGTCGATGAGGTCCAGTCGAGCGGTTTGGATGACATCTATTATTTGTTGACAGTCATGTATGGGCTCTTCTGGCTCACTATTAGGCAGCAGTGTGGCTGGATTTAGGACTGTAGTCTTCAGGAACTTGATGCAGGGCTGGTCCAAGAGTACAGCCTGATACTGTACTATGCGGGCATTAGACGTCCATCTTCCTGGAGCCCCGCGGAGCAGTGATTTTACTGCATGGGGTGCCACTAGGTTTAATTCCTGCCCCAGAGTCAGTTTGTCCACCTCCTTTACCAACAGGGCTGTTGCTGCCGAGGACCGAAGGCAGGCTGGCCACCCAGAGACTACAGGATTAAGTCTTTTTGATAGGTAGGTGACCGGCCTGGACCACGGTCCTAATGTCTGGGCAAGCACCCCCTTCGCGATTCCTTGTTTTTCATGTACAAACAACCGGAAGGGTTTAGAAATAACTGGCAAGGCCAGGGCTGGGGCCGAGGTCAGAGCAGCTTTAAGTTTATCAAAAGCCTGTTGTTCTACTGCTGTCTAAATTAGGGGTTGATTTCCTCCTGCACAGGCATACAGAGGCTTGGCTGTTTTGGCAAAACCTAAAATCCATAGCCCACAGTACCCTACCGCCTCGAGGAACTGCCGAACTTGGCGTTCTGTGGTAGGAGTGGGTATCTGTAGTACTGCTTGGACTCGGCTGGGCGCCAGCACACAGTTGCCTTTTTCTGTGATATAGCCCAGGTAAGTAAACTTTTGTCAGACCTGAGGGATTGGTCTCAGCCCACACTCCAGGTACACTCTCCTGGAATTGGCGGAGGAGAGAGATCTGACGTTGATGCCTGATTTGTTTCCAGTGATAAAGCTTCCTGCAAGAGATACTCGTCTGGCAGAGCACAAGTGATGAGGATTTGCTGAGGTGCTTTTGATACGGAGGGCAAAGGGGGGATAGAGAGGCAGGCCTGATTTTCGCAGAAGGAGATGGTTGCTCAAAGTTTGTGAAGTAGGTCCCGCCCTAATAGCGGGTAAGGGCATTCTGGAAGAACTAAGACGGAATGGGTAACGGTGCCACTTTCTAAGTCAATGACTCAATTTGTGGTCCATGAACTTGTTGTGGTCTTTCCTGTGGCCCCCTGGATGACTGTTTTCCTACTGGATAGTGGTCCCAGAGGCTGAGTAAGCACTGAGTGGGCCACCCTGCTGTCTACTAAAAAACTGATAGGTTTTCCCCCAATCTTTAAAGTAACACTGGGCTCCTGGGAGCTTAACAAGTAAGAGCCCCAGCCCCGTTAATCCTGACTTTCTAAATTGAGGATAGTCCTCAGTGGCTTTTCCTGAGCAGTTACTTGTCTTTTTCTCTCGGGGCACGCATTTATTCAATGTCCCTCTTGTTTACCGTAGGTACATTGGTTTCTCTCTAATGGGGTCTGGGGACCCCGGGGGGCCCTTTTACAAGGCCCCCTGCTCTCGTGGAATGACTCGTGTTTCCTGAAGGGCTGCTATTACTGCCTTAGTAACTTCTTTGTCTTGTATGGCTCCAGAAGTATCCCTGTTATCAAAAACCTTCTGGGCAATTTCCAGCAATTGGGTTAAATTCATTCCCTGGAATTCATCTAGTTTTTGTAACTTTTTCCTGATATCTGGGGCTGACTGGGAGACAAAGGCTAAGTTAATGGCCTGTTGATTTTCCAGGGCCTCGGGGTCTGTAGGCGGACGGTACCCCTCTTGTAGGCATTCCAGGAAAGCAGCCAGCAATTCCTGCGGACTCTGAGTCACTGTTCCCACCTTGGAGAGATTGATGGGCCTCCTAGCTGCCCCCTTAACCCCTGCTAAAAGATACCAGTGAAAAGTGTTCAGAGCCTGGTGACACCCCCGAGGTGTTGGGGTCCCATTGGGGTTAGGTAGAGGGAAAAACCTCTTCAATTCGGTCCTGGTTCTCTTCTACTGTCCCTCCTCCTGGACCTATGATGACTTTCAGGGCTTCCTGTCTAATTCTGCCTCTTTCCTCTGTGGTGAACAGAATCAGTAATAATTGTTGGCAGTCATCCCAAGTGGGGCCATGAGTCTGGAGTACAGATTCCAAGAGCCCTGTCAAAGCCTGAGGCTTCTCAGAGAACGGGGGATGTTGAGCCTTCTGACAGAACTTACTTCGTGTTAAAACCCAGCCACCACCTCAAGTTCCCCAGCCTCCCAGCAGGACCCCCTCCCGGGGAACTTTCTTTTTTTTTTTAAATTAACTAATTAATTAATTAATTTAATAAAGACGGGGTTTCACCATGTCGGTCAGGCTGGTCTTAAACTCCTGACCTCAGGTGATCCCCGCGTGGTGAGCCACCATGCCTAGCCCCTGGGAAACTTTCCATCTGAGCAGGTCCCTAACCCTCCACCTCTCGCCTTCTTACCATTCCCCAGCACAACCCCCTCCTAGGAACTATTTCAGCAGTTCCCTAGCATGACTCCCTCCTGGGAACTATCAAACTCAGCAGTTCCCCAGCCCTTCCCTCCCGCACAGCCCCTCACACCGGATGCATTTGCCGGCTTGCAGGCCATAAAAATTTTTTGTTTTGCTATGCCACAGGTGCTGCGTGCCAATTTTGGGTGCAGCCTGGCAGCTTTTCCCCTGCTCTTAATGAAGCCTGTTCCACACCTGGTGTTTCAGCCCTCTCTTTAATTTCTATCACCTTCCAGTTATATAAGTCACTTGATGAGAAGGGGATGTGAACAAAGAATGGGCAACCCCAATTATCTTCTCTCATTGGGGGCACCTCTCAGAGAGGAATGACCGCCAGTGGGTGTGGAGTCCCGCTGCGAGTGTGCAGGGGGGGACAAGGATTGGTTACTGGTGCTCTCCAGGGGAGGATGCTGAGGCCTGGATTCAGGAGGCCTTGAGTATTGTGGAGGTAATTCTTGATCTTCTGCCACAGAAGGGAGTACAGCTGGCACCGAAGGGGCTTTCTTAGGGCCTGCCAACATAACTCGTAACCCAGCATGCTTTATGCAGCGTTTAAGTCAAGAGGGCGGCTGTTGAACTAAGCCTAGCCACTGGTCAATGTATGGAAACTGATCTGGGTGCCCAGGGGAACCTGTTACCACATTCCATACAGCCTGGGTTACCTTGGGATTATATGTCCCGGTGTCTGGCCACTCCACCCCAAACGATGGCCACTCCAATTTACACAGGGTGCGGAGTTTTCACAGGGTTAGTTTTACCCCATATTGGCCTGAAAATCCAGCCTTGAAATTGGCCATCATGCACCGGAGGGGGGTGCAGGGCCGGGAACCAGATGATCCCATCTGGTGTTTTTCTTTTTTCTTTCTTAACCTACCGGTTGTTACCCGGACCTGTTTGCTTTTATAGTACTTCCAGTTCTGGAAAGCACTGAGCTCATGCCTTGCCCTTTCCAGCCTGGTTTTATGTATGCCTCTGCAGCAAGGTCTTGTAAGGAGGGGGCAACAAGCTTGATAGGCCTATCCCTGGCACGAGGCAAGGAGACGGGCGGAAGTGGCCAGGGGTGCAGGTCGATGTCACCCATGTGGGACCACGGCAGTGAATGGTAAGCTTTTAGGAGATAAAAACTGCTTTGGTAGGATCTTCCCTTAGATGTGCCCTGGAGTCCAAGGGCTTAGGGAAGGTTGGAAAGTGACAAAACAAATGAACAAATGGACCAGCAAATTAAGCGGGTGTGAATTTTGAATTCACCATGGCTTATAGAGATTATAAAACCTTTTCCAGTCAGTATTAACTGGTGCGTGGCAGCCAGCCTCCCAACACTGGGGGTGATGCCAAAAGTCAGAGATCAAGTGGGGATAGAAGCAGGACCCATAACAATACTTAACCACTTTCTGACAGAATATACAGTGCTCTCTCTTTTTCCTTTTTTTTGCTCTAGGCGGACAAACAGTTCTTGCTTATCTTCCTTAGAATCTGACTTTTAAGATTCCAGAAAAAGCTACAACTGAGTTGCTGGGGGCAGAGTTGCCAGTGGCAGAATTGCCTCCCAGACATTTAAAGGTGAAAAGGCGGGGCCTAATGGTGAAAGAGGAAGAGGAAGGAGAATAAAGTTATTTCTAGGGGCATGAAGTCAGTGAAAGTCCCCTGCAACCAATGGTCATTTAACCAATTGAGAACATCATCTGGCCTTAGTGTGCAGGCCTAAACCACCACAGATCAGTTAATACACACTTCAGAAAACTAGAGAATCTACAGTAAAGACAGGACCATGTGAGAGGTAGACAGACACAGGGTGGGTGTCCCCCATGGGAGACCAATCTGATGCCTGCCCGGCCACACCCCTGAAGGGATATTTCAGAGTATCGTGGCTAAGGTGTACTTGTATAAACCTCGGGCCTGGTCACTGCAGAGGTGAATCACCGTTATGCCCTATGATGTCTCCGTGGAACCACGGGTGAGGGCCCTCACAGGTCCCATAGCCCACCGGCCGTGGGACCACACATATATGCACTCACTTTCTCACTCACACCGAGGTTATGGAAGACAACCAAAAACTGAATTACCCGAGCCTCCAGTGACGTCTCACGGTAGGCTCGCCTAGTCAGAGATTAACGACCACGTCCAGTCTCCTGACTTAGGCTCCTGACAGACCGGTCCCCCGATTGCCAGACCTGACTTACCTGCAGAGGTTCCCAGGACCCTGAGGAATTTCAGGTGAATTGTCAGCCGGGTAGTTGACCATCCGCCACAGGGCCGGAACTCTGGGGCCCTGGAACATCTCAAGGGGTGCCTCCCCTAGAGATCCCCGAGGCGGGGGCGGCCACTTGGGCAAGACTCCAGGGATTTTGTCTGAGTGATGATGGAAAATTTCTGCTGGGGGCTTCAGATGTTGTGTCCGAGCAAGCACGAAATCACCACCGAGACGAAGACTAGGCCAAATCACAGGGTCTTTATTGCGGCGGCCGTGGAGGACTCGCGTCTCCCTAACCCGTGGCCCCGAAAGGAGGGTGTCAAGACCTTTTATGCCTGTAAACCACCTCCTAGGTGGGGGTGAGGGCAAGAGACTTTGGACATTCTGAGGGCCGGTGGACTTTAGATATTCTGTAAACCACCTCCTGGGCTGGGGTGAGGGTGAGGGGCTTTGGACATTCTGAGGGCCAGGGGACTTTGGACATTCCGATTGTTACTTACGTGGTTCACAGAAGTCAAAATAAGTGTTAGTTTACACATTGTCTGGGTAGGGTAGAAGTTACAGACCTTAGTTACTTATTACAATTTGCAGGCGCCAAGATGCCTTGGGTTTGGACTGCTTGCCTGTCACATTAGGGTCACAGAGAGCAGTTTTGACGGAAAGCCAAGGTATGGTTGAGGTATGCAGTTTATGGCACAATTGCCATGTCACAGCATGACTCTTTCTAGAGTCCTCTTTGTCATCAGCATCACCACAGGAAAGTGGGCTCCATGTGGCCCTGCCTTCCCTCGAGACCAGCGGGTCTGATTCCTCATGCTTTGTTTAAGTGTCAGATTTTGATGAACCTGGGGGAGACGGAAGCAGAACCGTGCCACACTGAAAGGTGCCT
This sequence comes from Aotus nancymaae, assembly GCF_030222135.1. Taxonomy (NCBI): domain Eukaryota; kingdom Metazoa; phylum Chordata; class Mammalia; order Primates; family Aotidae; genus Aotus; species Aotus nancymaae. The sequence continues at coordinate 490,394 of NW_026988465.1, forward strand.
GTAGCTGATGCCTGCAAACGTAGGGTTAGCATGGAAGATTAATTCCAGCAGTTCTTTATTTTGGTGTTAGGGAGCTGGTCTAAACCTTGTCATGGAGGATAACAAAATTAAGTTGTTTTTTTAAAGAAGATAGTGGTGGTGTTTTTGAGGAGACATCATTTGACCCATTGTATTTTTGTATGTTAGTAATCCAAAGTGATGTTGAGCTATGAATAACTTGATTTTTAAAATTCCCATTACTTTAAAACTACTTTAAAAGTTTGGTGTTTCTGGCCAAGTATGCTGACTCATGCCTGTAATCCTAGCACTTTGAGAGGCCAAGGTGGGTGGATCACTTGAGGCCAGGAATTCAAGATCAGCCTGGCCAACACGGCAAAACCCCATCTCCACTAAAAATACAAAAAATTAGCTGGGCGTGGTGGCACACACCTGTAGTCCTAGCTACTCGGGAGGCTGAGGCATGTGAATCGCTTGAATCCAGAAGGCAGAGGCTGCAGTGAGCTGAGATTGTGCCACTGCACTCCAGTCTGGGCGATACCGAGACTTTCTCAAAAAAGAAAAAAAAAAGAGAGAGAGGAAGAAAAGAAAGTTTGGTATTTCTTAGCTTCAATTACTATGATGCGCCTAAACATTCCATTTTCATCTTAGTCTTCATTTAATTTGACTGAGAGAAGTTGCTCTTCAAGAGGAACTGTTTTTTATCCCGATTTAGGTAAGAAGGTACTCATTGTCTATGCGCACCAGGAACCCAGGTCTTTCAACGGATCCTTGAAGAATGTGACGGTAGATGAACTGAGCAGGCAGGGCTGCACAGTCACAGTGTCTGATTTATATGCCATGAACTTTGAGCCGAGGGCCACCAGGAAAGATATCACTGGTGAGTCATGTGATCAATGCTCTATTTGTAAAAACTATCTTTGTGCTTTTTACTTTAAAAAATGTTGACTTCCAGCTGCAAAATGGCATGGTAGAAGCAAGCTAGCTTCACTTTCCTCTGCAGAAAAACAAAAAACAAATACATAGCACTGAGGTTATCTCCAGGAATATCCAAGAAGTCAAATATGAGGATGAAACAGTTCCCAAGAGCACACATAAGTGAAAAAACTCCAAGTAGACGGTAAGAGAATTCCACTTTCATATCCACAACACATCTCCTCACAAACTACCCAGCACCAGCTGTGTGGGAAGTTTCCTCCCAAATCACGGTTTCTACCATGGAAATATAGATCAACGTGGACAGTCAGCTTCCCAATTTTCTTGAGTTCACTGGAAGAAGACCTTTTCCTGCCTCAACCCCAGAGAAGCATCAGGAGTGCCTAAAGGGAGAAATATACCTGATGACAGCCAGAGGTGATGGAGGGAGATGGGAGTATCATCCCCAGCCCTGAAAACTCTGATCTGTAAGTTAGCTAAAGCAGATGCCAAACCAGAGTGGCTGTTCAGCAGCACCGCACTGCAGGAGGTACGTTCAGCAGGTCCCCTGGGCATGAACTGCCACCCAGCCTTCCCACACTTACCACGCTATTCCCTTTGGAACGTCTCATATTCAGGACTGGCAGCACGCTGATCAGTTACTACAGCGGAGGCAAACCTGGGCATAAGCCACCATCTAGTGCCGAAAAGGAGGCAGTGACTTAGGAGAGGGGGAAAGAAAAGAAATTTAATAGGAAAATTGCAAAGACTCTCTAAGCAAATATATGTAATAAAAATGAAAACAAGTCAGACATAAACGACTGAAATAAATAGATGTCATCCACAAGAAACAACAGTAAGCAGGGAGCAGTGACCTCTTCAGACAGACAAAGCAGGATCCAGTGACTGAATCTAGCGAGACGGCTCTGTTTGGGCTCTCTGACTAAGAATTTAAAATAGCATTTTTAAGGAAATTCACTAATCTTCAAGATGACACAGAAAAGCAATTCAGAAATGTATCAGATAAATTTAACAAAGATTAGTGAATTTCCTTAAAAATGCTATTTTAAACATTTATATCTTCAAATGTTTTCTTTTTGCACGTTAGTGTTTTTCTTTTGTATTGAAGAATTCCCTTTAGCATTTCTTATAATATGGGTCTGGTGGTGGCACTACTGGTGAAAGTAAGTACGCAGAACACTCTGATACTGTAATTTTGTGCAATCCACTCATCCTAGTATGAAGTCTAACAGAAAAATCTATCAAAAACAATAATCACTATGGTGACCTGTTAAGAGCTAGTGATAAGCAATATAAAATATGTAAATTGAGACACAAATACTCAAAAATGTGGGGGTGGGCATGACATTAAAATGTAGAGTTTATTTTTTTAGACCTGTTTGGCGTTGAACAAGACATCCACCCTCTCTTAGGTCTCAGTTTGCTCTCTGGTAAATTGAGAAATACACCAGTCCCACCAGTTGTTATGAAGAAAGTTGATATATATGGAGCACAGCACCTGCTAGGTAGGAAGTGCTCAATCATTAGTCCTCCCGGACTCTTTCTCTTTCCCTAGCCTGGACCCAGGGTCCAGCTTCTGGTCAGGTTGCAGCAAATGTCTTTGGCTTGCTCTGAGGAGTCTGGTACACACAGCGCTACTGGGATGGTGGGGTTGGGCTGTAGATGCCCACCTAAGGGTGAGAATGTTTGGCCTCTTCCCCCCGCAGGTGCACTTTCTAATCCTGAGGTTTTCAGTTATGGAGTGGAAATGTACGAAGCCTACAAGAAAAGGTCTCTGCCTGGTGACATCACTGATGAGCAGAAAAAGGTCCAGGAGGCTGATCTAGTGATATTTCAGGTTTGTTTTTCTCTAATTAATATATTGAATCAGATTCATCTTATGTACAAACTCTTTCTAAATATTGAGTTTTGTGCTGCTTCTAGAAGTGGAATCAATGTTTTTAGCACAGTTGCACACTTACTGTGTAGCAGGAAAGGCCACGGGAAACAGATCTCCTGAACACTGAATACAGGAGGAAAGAGTTTATTATTACAGCTGGGAGCTGAGGAAATTATCTGTCCAAATTCGGCTCATCTAACAAAGGAACGTTTTGCCTTTATATAGGCTTATACTTCAGATATTACACATGGAAGAATCTTAGGTTTATGGCTTTAGAAATCACATATGAAAAAGGTCTCGGTTTACAGCTTCAGGAATCACATATGAAAGGGTTCCAGATTACAGTTTTAGGACTCACACGTGAAAAGGTTCCTGGTTTGATCTTGTTTTAAGTAAAAATAGTGCCTTCCGGAGAGTTTCCCCAAGACCAAGCCTGCCACCTCCAGGAAGGTGAAACAGGAGGCGCCAGTCGGTCAGCCTTTTCTTCTATTGAAATGCAGTGTGATAGTCAAAGGGGAAGTTGATCTGAGATGCCTGGGTCTCCTTCCTCAGCTGGGCAAATGTTGTAACCTAGTTACAACACTACTTTGAACACTTTATCTAGTTGTACACTACTTTAAACACTTTACCTAATTGGGTAAAGACATCCATGTAGCCAATATCACTCGCTCAAAATCCTGGCCGCCATGCAAATAGGAATGAAGAATTTTTCTATTAGCCCAGTGGTCCAAGAACCATCTGAATCCTGCCAGGCTTGTTGCGTTCCTTCTCTTCCAGTTCCCACCCTGAGACATTTTGGGGCTGCTTGAGAACCACATTTCTCTGCACAAATGTTTATCAGGGTAAATCAGGCCAAATGCAACTCCTTAAATATCCTGATCATCAATAGGAAAATCTCTGGGTTCCGTTCTCTCAGTGGTTGCTTCACCCTCCGCCTAGTAACCTTCCTGTATTTGTTCACAAGGAGATGAGGTTGCTGCAGAGAGAACTGGCCCCACAAAACGGCCTCCAGGAGTGCTAACTCATCAGGCCACTTCCCACCACTGCAAGGAAGATGTGTCTGCATGGCTGTGACTGTGTAAGCCTGGCAGCAGAGTACGCACATGAGCTTTGGAGGAATTGTTGGGTGGACAGAAATTCCTGTCCAACTAGAAAGCAAGGGGAATCTATTCTAAGGGCTCTGGTCACTTGGGCTTCCTGGATCCCAAGGACAGAGCTGTGGCTGCTCTTATCCTTGGATTCCCATCGCTTCTTTCTGCCTCTTACTTCTGTTCTCTCTCGCTGCGTGTCAGGGACTGGATCCAGAATTTCCAAGCAAGGGATCTGATTGGTCCAGATTGTTTCTATTTTTCTTTTCTTTTCTTTTCTTTTTCAAAGATGGGGTTTCACCATGATGGTCAGGCTGGTCTTGAACTCCTGACCTCAGGTGATCCACTCACCTCGGCCTCCCAATGTGCTAGGATTAAAAGTGTGAGCCACAGTGCCCGGCCAGTTGTTTCTATTTTTCAACCCTGCTTAAGGACGGGGAGTGGGTGGGAGAACGAGAGCATTGCTCTCATGAGCCCACCATGTGAGTGCAAGGTAGGGGGTGAAGGGCATGTGACCACTTTCCGGACAAAACCACAAGTCCAGAATGATGAAGTCCGCAACTCTTCATAAAAGCAACCTGCATGTGCCGGAAGAGAGCTGCCTCATCCCTGCCCAGGCTTGCCTCTGCGCACCTCTTCCTGACACCAGCCCTTTCTCTTTTTTTGAAATGGAGTTTCGCTTGTTACCCAGGCTGGAGTGCAGTGGCGTGATCTCGGCTCACCACAACTTCCACCTACTGGGTTCAAGAGATTCTCCTACCTCAGCCTTCTGAGTGGCTGGAATTACAGGCATGTGCTACCATGCCTGGCTAGTGTGTGTGTGTGTGTGTGTGTGTGTGTGTGTGTGTATTTTTAGTAGAGACAGGGTTTCTCCATCTTGGTCAGGCTAATCTCAAACTTCCGACCTCAGGTGATCTGCCCGCCTCAGCCTCCCTAAGTGCTGGGATTACAGGCGTGAGCACCACACCTGGCCCACCAGCCCTTTCTTTACTCAGTCACCTTGCACTGCTAATGTGGCCGATGTGCAGGATGTTCTTTGTCCTAATTACAGGTGGGTGGATTCATAGTCTTCAGAACTAGGTGACCATGCGTGCCTTAATACCATGCCGGTACAATGGGCCTGTATCCTGGGGTGCATGGTCCCAGCAGAATCACGCTCAGCTCTCTGCTCTGCATCTCCTGTCTTCCTCGAGTCAGCTGGCCACGTGGAGCCCACTTCTCCTCCCCACACCCACTCCACTCCCATAACCAGGTGGTTGGGTAGGCTGAGATCTGGCCTTTCTATAATGGCCTTTCTTTTGTTTCACTTCATTTCACTCCATTTCCCTGCCTTCCCCTTTTCTTCTGATACTTTGTCCAGAGGGTCTGCATTATAACGTTTTTTTCTTTATTCAACATTAATAAAAATTTCAATCACCACCACTATACTACTAATATCAGAGCCCACCACTCACCGAGCATTGATTATGGGCACTGTGGTGTGTCCTTGAATCCTCACCAGGATGCTGTGAGCTGCGAGCTATTAGCAGCCCTATTTGATGAATCAGGAAAAGGAGGCACAAGGAGACCAAGTAACTTGCCAGTGTCACACAGAGGCAGGTTGTGGAGCTTGGGTTTCAATGCCAAGTCCTGAGTTTGTTTTATATTGAAAGCACATGAGACATTGGCTTCCTCCTTGCTAACAGATGATTGCCTATGTTTATTTCCCGTCCCAGGTGGTAACACTGGATGTAATGTTAGGGCATTTATGGGATGGGGAGGTCTTACTGCTGGTCTACGGAATCCACACATATGATCTTAGTTGGTGCCAGAATCCATAGCTGCTCAGCACCTGGTTCAGTCTGAATCCTAGATTCTAACAACACACCCCAAGTAGGGGAAGGGGCACGCTTTTCCACATCCTTCCTTTTGATTGGCATGGTCACAGATTGCTGCTCCCTAGCCAGTGTCACACAGAGCTCCTTGTCCCCTCCCTGCCTGTCCAGGGCCAGCATCAGGGGCTGTCACTGGGAGATGCAGAGCTACCTGTAACAGCATCAAGGACCACTGTCAACTCCGTTCCCGTCTCAAGTCCATACTGCACCTTTCAGAGCTGACCACATGGGTTACCCTCACCTGCCCAGCTGCCAGGGAAGAGGAGGGCTGTGGGCTTCATTTCGAATCACCAGAGACTAAACTAGGAAACCTCAGTTTCTGTTTGCTGTTGCCTCCCACAGTTCCCGCTGTACTGGTTCAGCGTGCCGGCCATCCTGAAGGGCTGGATGGATAGGGTGCTGTGCCAGGGCTTTGCCTTCGACATCCCAGGATTCTACGATTCCGGTTTGCTCCAGGTATGTGCTCTTCGATAAGGACAACTATGGATAGTTGTAGTGGGGAGACGGAGGCACGCACGCGTCTTCTATCAAGCTACATTTCTAGTTTGCTTTTTCTTCCTTGGCAAATATTGATTGAGCACCCACTATATACAGAGCACCATGTGCTGCACACGGGTGAGCACAGCATCGTTTTTGGTCATGCAACTTTTTGTCTAGTGGGGCTGCAGACCCATCCACAGCATACTATATGCATGGCAAACAAGGGAGTGGGCCAGGTGTCAGGTGACGGGCGACCTGGGCAACTTCACATGGGCAACCCGGTAGCCAGCCCTGGCCCCAGAGAGGGCATCTCCTTCGTGGTGCAGAGTCCAGCCCTGGCCTGGCACAGGTTCACCCCCGTGAGGATCATGTTCCTGCTGTGAGACAAGATCATGTGACACCCACATGGCAGGGTGAGGAGGGCTTGGAACCTGGTCAATGTGCAACGCGCGGTAGCTATGCACTTCTTACTAAAAGAATGATTTTTAAGGCTGGGTGTGGTGGCTCATGCCTGTAATCCCAGCACTTTGGGAGGCCGAGGCAGGTGGATCACTCGAGGTCAGGAGTTCAAAACCAGTCTGACCAACATGGTGAAACCCCATCTTGACTAAAAATACAAAAATTAGCTAGGCATGGTGACAGGCGCCTGTAGTCCCAGCTACTTGGGAGGCTGAGGCAGGAGACTCACTTGAACCTGGGAGGTGGAGTTTGCAGTGAACCAAGATCGCTTCATTGCACTGCAGCCTGGGTGACAGCACAAGACTCCATCTCAAAAAAAAAAAAAAGGAATGATTTTTAAATTCTAAAAGCCTCAGAAAATAAATGCATGTAAGCGAAACATACTGAGTAACCAAGATCTGTCTTGGACAACGAATGGTGCTACCACTGACTGAGCGGCCCTGTGTGCTGGGAACCTTGTCCTGCGGTCAGTGCCTCAGCCATATTGTCATACATGGCGTCATGGAAACCTGGTTTCCACCAGCAACCTGGGCATGTTAGAGCTTATGTGCTCTATTCACTTGGATTGTCTCCTCCTCCTGTTGGGATGTCATTGTCACCTGTGGATGGGACATTCACTGGGATTGTCTCCTCCTCCTGTTGGGATGTCATTGTCACCTGTGGATGGGACATTCACTGGGATTGTCTCCTCCTCCTGTTGGGATGTCATTGTCACCTGTGGATGGGACATTCGCTTGGATTGTCTCCTCCTCCTGTTGGGATGTCATTGTCACCTGTGGATGGGACATTCACTGGGATTGTCTCCTCCTCCTGTTGGGATGTCATTGTCACCTGTGGATGGGACATTCTCTGGGATTGTCTCCTCCTCCTGTTGGGATGTCGTTGTCACCTGTGGATGGGAGTGTTGCATTTGTCCATCCCTGGAGGATGCCCACACACATGTTCCCTGCTGGCTGTGCTGAGCCCGTGTGCTGGAGGCACGCCAGCATTTCCGTCCTCTTCTGGAGTCCACACAAATGCATCTGCTTTCTCCTCTGCAGGGTAAACTAGCGCTCCTTTCTGTAACCACGGGAGGCACGGCTGAGATGTACACGAAGACAGGAGTCAGTGGAGATATTCGATACTTCCTGTGGCCACTCCAGGTAGACCAGCTGCGAGTGGCTCCCTTGCTTGTTGGCACACGCACACATGCACACACACACTCACACACATACACGCTCTCAGCTCCCCGAGGGGTGAGATGAGATGGGATGTAAGCGTGATACCCCACGCCATTTTGACTCCCCTGGATACAGAAAATTTTAACATTTTGCCTCTTCAGTTTTTTGCTTGACAGATTTGAAAAGCTTGACCAATAGGAAAACGTGCCCTAATTACAGCTTTTGATATAGTTTGGGCAGAAGCTAAGCCAAACCTGCTTATCCTGATGTCTGCTCTTGGTCAGCAGAGTGGCCCCAAGGTGGCCCTGCATGTGTTGTGATCGGTGCAGGTGGAGGCTGCCCACATGGCTCTGGAAGTGCTTGGTGAGGGCAGCACTGCCCTCAGATGCTGGCAAGTCAGGCCCTGCATTCTGATGGCCCCATGCTGGCCTCTGCTGGCCATGCCGAACCTTGCACAGACAAAGGGCCTATGAAGCCAGTCCACACCCACCTCCCATTACCCAGACCCCGCCCAGGCCTGCTTCCCCAGGGGACCCCTTGCTGCCTGCGTGTGTGCCCCTGGGCCTGAGAGATGGCTGAGTAGTGGCTGCCTGCCAAAGGGAAGGTGGTGGGCAGAGCAGTTCCAATATGCTGGGGTGTCTGGCAAAGGAACCCCTGGTGAGGGGTGGCAGAGGGAGGGAGTGGGGAGCAGACTCCAGGTCAGGAACTACAGGGAACCCAGAAACCTAAGGGGCAACTGTCCTTCCAGTTTGTTTAAGGGGGGGTTTGTCGAGGCAGGAGGAGAGCTCGTTCTTGAGGAGTAGGGAGCTTGCTAGGAAAATGCACGTGTCGCCCCTTTCCCATGAGCTCTCTTTAGGTGTGCGTGCCTTGCTGGTGTCCTATTGGGTTGTTGGTATTTTTTAATATTTTATTTGTCAGCACTCTTCACATATCAGAGAAATTAATCCTATTATGTTCGTTCAAAACACAAAGATTATTTCTTCCTATAGGCAGTGCACATTGGCTAAGTTCTCCCTTGCTTTTGTTGTTATTTGCGATTATAAATAGGATTTTGTCTTCAATTACGTCTTCTAAAAGTTCTTTGGATTGGTGAAAGCTATTGATTGCTGAATATTGTTTTTTTACCCAGACCATTTGCTGTTTTCTCCTCCTAATCATAACTTTTTCTTAGTTAGTTTCCAGTAATAAAGTCATGTTGTCTGAGGCCAGGTGCAGTGGCTCACACCTGTAATCCCAGCACTTTGGGAGGCCAAGGTGGGCAGATCACCTGAGGTCAGGAGTTCAAGACCAGCCTGGCCAACACGGCGAAACCCTGTATCTCCTAAAAATACTAAAATCAGCCAGGTGTGGTGGTGCACGCCTGTAGTCCCAGCTACTGGGGAGGCTGAGGCAGGAGAATGCCTTGAACCCAGGAGACAGAGGTTGCAGTGAGCCGAGATTGTGCCATTGCACTCCAGCCTGGGCAACAGAGTGAGAATTCACCTCAAAAATAAATAAATAAGTAAATAAAATAAAAAATAAATAAATAAAGCCATGTTGTCTGAGAAAAAAAAACGTAGAAAGTGGTGTGTGGGCCTCTCACTCCCCACCTGACAGGGCAGGCCCAGGTGTGGGTGTGGGTTTTAAAGGAAGTAACACAGAGAGTTGAGTGTGATATTTCTAGGAAAAAAAGTAGTCCTCTTTGAAAGGAGAAAGTATGTGATTCCCATCAATTACTGATAGTCTACTGAAGGAAATGATCATTTACAAGCCTGACCTTGCTTCTTCACAGGCCAACTGGTCTCTCACGTGTCATTAGCCAAGCTCAGATTCTTCTTACTTTTGAAAAAAATTTTATTTTTTTTTCAGTTTGCAGAAGTATGTTTTATAGCCAAAAAAATGAGACATATAAAGTATAAAAGAGAAAGTCTCTTTAATCCCCCCCTCACACACACACACACCTCAGAAAGAATCACTTTAAATAATTCGATTTGTTTTCTTAGGGCCCATATATTTTCTCACATACATAATTTTTATTATTAGGCTTATTATGTTTACTGCTCTTTTACATAAATGGTATAACATAAATACTGCTTAAAATTTGTTGCTGTTTTCATTTAACAGGTATCTTGAACAAACTTCCATGGTACACATTATACCTAGAATAACCTCATTCTGGAATAAGCTATAGTGTGAATGTACCATAATTTGCCCAGTCAAGCAGAATTATAATGTTTGGTGTCTGAATCAGTTGCAAAGATTGTAGGTTAATTGCAATTATAGAAGTAGAGCTTGGAAATTCCAGGTGCCCCAAGTTCTTCACCACGCTTATGCAAGGCTTGCATCCCAAAGCTACAGGGAGGTTTAGCTTTCAATTGCCTCATAACATTAAGGTTGTTTCATGATTTTTTGAAGGTTTGTTTCACACCATTTCTCCCCTTAAATCATTTAATGGAATGGTATGTAACAGGTGAAGTTTCTCATGAGTTCTTTCCTTCCCTTGTGGCTTTAGCATGGCACATTACACTTCTGTGGATTTAAAGTCCTTGCCCCTCAGATCAATTTTGCTCCTGAAATTGCATCTGAAGAAGAAAGAAAGGGGATGGTGGCTGCGTGGACCCAGAGGCTGCAGACCATCTGGAAGGAGGAGCCCATCCCCTGCACAGTCCCCTGGTACTTCGGGCAATAACTGTGGCACGTGGATCATGTAAGCAGCACACCAGGAGACCCAGGTGCAGGCAGAGAGAAGATGGTGCGGTCATGAAATAAAATGACAACATAACTACCTGGAGATACTTGTTTCTTTCATTTTGCTTCTTGTTGTTTTTAATTTTAGCTGTAAGGAGTAAACGGGCAGTATTGTTTCAGGGGTATATTGTGTGGTGCTGGGGGTTGGGCTTCTATTGATCTCATCATCTAAATAGTGAGCATAGTTCCCAATAGATAGTTTTTCAACACTTCCTTTCGTCTCTGCATTCCCACTTTGGGATTCCCAGTGTCTATTGATCCCATCTTTATGCCCCTGTTGGAAACAACAGATGCTGGGTGCCGCAAAGAAAAATTAGCACTGAGACAACGGATCTCTCAGCAAAGCAATTTTTACTTCCTGCACTGCAGGAAGGGTACCCTCGCTAGCCGTCTTGCCACGAGAGTACAATGAACAAAGGAAAAGCAGACATACTCATCCCTTATGCATTTGGGGTTGCCCTTACTGCTGTGTCTGATCTCCGTTGGTTGGAGCCAGACCTCACAATTTAAACTAAAACCCAATTGGCTAATAACTTAAAACTTTTTTAAACAGCTAAGGGGCATAGGCTGTGAGCTGGGACATGCCTGTGAGCATGTCTAGCACAGATATTTTGGTTAAAGTACAAGGACATAGAATAAACTATATGCTTGTAAGCATGGCATGTCTAACAGCTATATAGGATAGGGTTTAACAAAGAGTTATTTGCAAATTTATTCTTTCACAAGAAAGGAAACTTTGAAGAGGAACTTTTCTACTTCCCACACTCCTGTGTGCCCAATGTTTCGTTCCCACTTATATGTCAGAACATGGGGAATTTGGTTTTGTTTCTGTGTTAATTCATTTAGGATAATGACCTCCAGCTGCATCCACGTTGCTGCAAAGGACAGGATTTCATGTTTGTTTATGGCTGCATAGTATTCCATGGTGTCTATGTGCCCTTTGTTTATCCAGTCCACTGTTGATGAGCACCTGGGTTGATTCCATGTCATTGCTACTGTAAGTAGTGCTGTGACGAACATACAAGTGCAGGCATCTTTTGGCAGAATGATTTTTTCTCCTTTGGTTAGATACTCAGTAATGGGATTGCTAGGTCAAAGGATAATTCTATTTTTAGCAAACCAGAAATATTTAATGAAGTACATGAATGAGTGTCTTCATAATTGTATAAAGCCAGATCAAATATTTCAATAACAAGCTTGTTATGTTGATTTCTATTCTGACCACCATTCACTGAGATTTTCTTTTCTTTTCTTCTTTTTGTTTCTTTTTTAAAGAGACAGAGTCCCACCATCTTGCCCAGGCTGGTCTCAAACCCCTTGTCTCAAGTAATCCTCCCACCTCAGCCTCCCAAAGTGCTGGGATTACAGGCATGAGCCACCACACCTGGCCCAGATTTTCTTTAATATTTGTCTAGTATTGTTCCATCTCCCTATGTTCAAGCTTCATGTAATTTTATTTTCCAATAATTCTCTGAGCATAGAGCTGGATTTGCTAGTTTTTATAACTCAGCATGAGAGTTGCTATTTTTTCTTTTCTTTTTTTTTCCTATTGAGATGGAGTCTTGCTCTTGTCACTCAGACTGGAGTGCAATGGCATGATCTCGGCTCACTGCAACCTCTGCCTCCCAGGTTCAAGCGATTCTCCTGCCTCAGCCTCCCAAGTGGCTGGGATTACAGGCACCTGCCACCATGACCGGCTAATTTTTATATTTTCAGTAGAGACGGGGTTTTGCCATGATGACCAGGCTGGTCTTGAACTCCTGACCTCATGATCTGCCCACCTCAGCCTCCCAAAGTGCTGGGATTACAGGCGTGAGCCACCATACCCTGCCAAGAGTTTCTATTTTTTCATAGGAAAATTTAATCTATTCATAGCTATTGTTTTATTGCTCTTTGGACCTGTTTCTTAATTTTCTACTTTGTCTTCTGTTTTTTTAAATTTGCATTAGGACTACGAAGTTTTAGTCAGACAGCCAATGAACATATATAGTTATGTGTTGCTTGATGATGTTTTGATCAGTAATGGACTGCATGGACAATAGTTGTCCCCTAAGATTATAATACCATATTTTATTTTATTTACTAAAAATTATTTATTTTAAGATTTATTTATTATTTTTATAGATGAGGTCTCACTCTGTTGCCCCACCTGGGTGCAGTGGCATGATCATAGCTCACTGGGCTCAAGTGATCCTCCTGCCTCAGCCTCCCTAGTAGCTAGGACTACAGGCACATGTCACCACACCTGGCTAATTATTTTAATTGTTTTAGAGACAGGATCTCATTATGTTGCCCAGGCTGGTCTTGAACTCCCGGTCTCAAGCAGTCCACTCACCTCAGCTTCCCCAAGTGCTGAGATTACAAGCATGAGCCCCCTGCACCTGGACTAATACTGTGTTTTTACTGTACCTTTTCTGTGTTTAGATACACAAGTACCTATAATTATGTTACAGTTGCCTACAGTATTCAGTACAACAATCTCTCTACAGGTTATAGCCAAGAGCAATAGGCTGTACCATAAAACCTGGGTGTGTAGTAGGCTGTAACATCTGGGTTTGTGTAAGTGTGAAATCACCTAATTATGAATTTCTCAGAATGGTATCTCTTTTGTTAAGTGACACATTTAAAAATGTATTTATTTAAAATGTTTAAAAATCATTGGCTGTCACCATGGATCATGCCTGTAATCCCAGCAATTTGGGAGGCTGAGATGGAACAACTGCTTGAGTCCACGAGTTCAAGACCAGCCTGGGCAATATAGCGAGACCTCATCTCTACAAAAAATAAAAAAATACATTAGCTAGGCATGGTGGCACACACCTGTAATTCCAGCTACTCAGGAGGCTGAAGCAGGCTGAACTACTAAGGAGGGTGAAGCTCAAGAGGATCACTTGAGCCCAGGAGTTCAGGGCTGCAGTAAGCCATGACTGTGTCACTTCACTCCAGCCTGGAAGACAGAGCAAGACTCTTTTTAAAATAGCCAGGTGTGACGGCGCTCAACTGTAATCATAGTACTTGGGGAGGCCAAGGCAGTCAGATTGCTTGACTTCAGGAGTCTGAGACCAGCCTGGGCAACATGATGAAACCCCATCTCTACAAAAAATACACACACACAAAATGAGCCAGGTGTGGCGGTGCACACCTGCATTCCCAGGTACTCGGGAGGCTGAGGTGAAAGAATCCCTTGAGACTGGGAGGTGAAGGTTGCCGGGAGCTGAAATCACACCACTGGACTCCAGCCTTTCGTGACTGAATAAAACCTTCTCAAATAAATAAATAAATAAATAAAATCATTAATTGCCAGTTACAATGAAAATTTAAAACTTTTAAAATATTTAGTCTGATGGCGTTGTACCACTGTGCACGTGTTCATATAACACTACTAACAATTACCCTGACACACGGTCACATGCAGATGAACAAACTTCCCTAAAACCAAGTTGAAGGGATTAAATATCTTCTTCATCATATCCTCCTCTTTTCGCTTCTCCTCCTCTTTGTCATCACTATTGAGGACAGCACTGCTGCCTGGGCCCAAGGGCCTTCTTCCTTAATGCCCCCAGCACCACCCAAAGTTCCCCTCTGTGGAATCGGAGCACTGAGTGTGTCGACCTCAGGGACACTGAAGGAAGCTGCCTGTCCTCTCGGCCTTGGAGTCTGCTCAACCATATCATCCAAAGCACCGTCCATCAAAGGTTTGAGTACAATGAGCAGCTGCTCCTGCAGCCCGGGTGTCAAAGAGAACAAGCCTCCGAGTTGATCTAAACTTAAGTCTACTTGAAGGTCTTCTCTGGCCATCCACAAAATCCACAGAATGAAACGTATTTAATGAGGACAACTCACTAGTGGCATTTGGATGCCCGCCACGGGGCCGCCTGTGCTGTAGAGACAGCGCCTTCCCGTAGTTCCTGCACTTCCTTCCTGAAGCCTCATAGTTCCTATTCCATTGAAACTTGGCCACCTCCACCTGCAACGTGCAGTTTCTAATGTCATCTTCATCCAAAAGCATGAATGCAAGATCCACAGCTTCCCTCTTCCAATGATCGCAAAGCCTGTCTCCTTTAAAATGTCCTTGGTTATCTTTATAAAATTTGACCTTAAGTTCTTCTGTCCTGCACTGGCCTGTAGTCTTCGGTTCCTGGCTTAGAAACAGGCAAGAGGTGGGTGTTCCATGGAGACTGGCAAGGAACTACAATTCCATAGTCCTTTAAGCATTTTAGGTGGACCCGAATGCCTTTTAGGGCCATTGGGAAACTGGATATTGCTTTTGCCTAACCAGCTGAATCCCAGGTTCGAGTTCAAATAGCACAGGGGTCTGGTTGATTGCCAGTCCTGGCGGATTGTCCTCTGCCCAGACCTGTGGCCATTGCCATCATTGGCCTGATACGTAGCGGTGAAATCTTCACTGGTTTCTCTTCTGCTCCTGTGCTTGCAGAAACCAGCCTGGCACTTGACTGGGATTGTAGGTTCCAGAGACTGGGGAAGAACAGCCAGCCCCAGGAGAAATGTCCGGAAAGGGCGGGTCCCTCATGTTCCTCAATGACTCAGTGCTTTGGTCACATAGCTCCCCTCCTCCACCCTTGCTCAGCGGGCTGCATCAGGGGCAGGGCTTCAGGGTCCCTGCCAACCCTAGGGACTCCAAAACATTTAATTTGCAAAATGGTGTTTTTTTCTCTGTATTTCTCTAGTATTCCTTTCTATACATGGAATTGCCTGACCAATAGTCAGCTGTATTCAAAGTCCTTACTGCCGGATAGCTCAGCTGCAAGAGCCGATCAGTACTGTCCTGGCACAGTGCCTTGTACTGGTGCAACCCACATGACCTTGAGCCTGAGAGTTTTGCCTGAGATGGAGCCTTGCTCTGTTGCCCAGGCTGGAGTACAGTGGGATGATCTTGGCTCACTCTAACCTCTGCCTCCTGGTTTCAAGTGTTTCTCCTGCCTCAGCCTCCCGAGTAGCTAGGACTACAGGCATGCACCACCACACTGAACTAGTTTTTGTATTTTTTAGTAGACACAGGATTTCAACATGTTGGCCAGGCTGGTCTTGAACTCCTAACCTCAGGTGATTTTCCCGCCTCGGCCTCCTTTCAAAGTGCTAGGATTACAGGCTGGAGTAACACTTTCCTTTAAGGGCCAACAAAATCACCTGAGCATGCATCTGTCAGAGAGAGGGTGGTTTAGGAGAGGTTCCCACACGGTGCCCACTGCTGAACTGTTCATGGCCTAGCTTTTTTCTGTACCCCCATGTTATTGCCATTTTCTGGGGCTCATTTTTTCCCTCTTGAGAAAGAAATAGACCTGCACTTATTTCCCTTACCCATGGGACAAAGCACCAGCTGTGCTCCCGAGCTGCCGGGAACTTCTCCAAAACTCCTGGTGCTTTCTCACATTGAGCAACATGAGTCTCTTTCCTGTTCTTACCAACCGCCACCCACGCAATGCTCTGAGACTAACTGCACGACCAAAGAGCTCTTTCTGAATCCATAAGGCCCCTGTTTGCCTGTTTGCCTAAGAAAAAGGTCACAGGATCCAATCACACACACCTGGCTGCAGGCATCTTCTTTTCTTTTCTTTTCTTTTCTTTTTTGAGACGGAGTCTTGCTCTGTCACCCAGGCCCCAAGCTGGAGACTTTATTCATGTTTGTAGCCTTCTGGGCTCCCTTTTTCAATCCTTGCAGCTAGGCCTCTCTGTACTGGATTAACCTCTGCATACCTTCCAGGGTGTTTGGATCCCACTGGGTGTCATTCCCCGGTAAGTGGATCCTGACATACTCTTAGGGGTCCTGGAAATCTGCAGGAACATGCTCCTCCAACCATTTGGAGGCAGCTTGGAGTACTCTCCGCCTTTCCGCCTTTCCTCGGTGTTAAAACGTAATGCAGGATCAAGTGGAATTTCTATTTCTAGGTCCTTGAGGAATCGCCACACTTTGTCTTCCACAATGGTTGAACTAATTTACACTCCCACCAACAGTGTAAGAGTGTTCCTATTTCTCCACATCCTCTCCAGCATCTGTTGTCTCCAGATTTTTTAATGATCACCATTCTAACTGGTGTGAGATGGTATCTCAATGTAGTTTTGATTTGCATTTCTCTAATGACCAGTGATGATGAGCATTTATCAAACACCGCATGTTCTCACTCATAGACGATGTTGAACAATGGGAACACACGAACACAGGGAGGGGAGCACTATACACTGGGGTCTGTTGGGGGGTAGTGGGGGAAACAGTGGGGGGTGGGGAGTTGGGGAGAGATAGCATGGGGAGAAATGCCACATATAGGTGAAGGGGAGGAAGGCAGCAAATCACACTGCCACGTATGCACCTAGGCAACAATCTTGCATGTTTTTCACATGTACCCCAAAACCTAAAATGCAATTAAAAAAAAGAAAAAGAAAAAAAAAAGTAATGCAGGAGCAGCTGCTCATTGTACTCAAACCTTTGATGGACGGTGCTTTGGATGATATGGTTGAGCAGACTCCAAGGCCGAGAGGACAGGCAGCTTCCTTCAGTGTCCCTGAGGCCGACACACTCAGTGCTCCAACTCCATGGAGGGGAACTGTGGGTGGTGCTGGGGGCATTGAGCAAGAAGGCCCTTGGGCCCAGGCAGCAGTGCTGTCCTCAATAGTGATGACGAGGAGGAGCGCTACCAGCAGCAAGGACTCTGAATACGGCTGGACCTTTGGCCAGGCAATTTCATGTACAGAAGTCCAGAGAAAGTTAACACCATCTTGCAAATTAAATGTTTTGATTTTAGCAATGCTGGTTATAAGTGAGAAGCAGCAGCTAACATATGTTGGGTGCTTCCTCGAGGTGCTGGGGCTGATGTAGTCTTTACATATGTTAGTGGCCCATCTAGTTCTCATAACAGCCCTGTGAGCGAGAGCTATTGCTGTCTCCACTTTACAGGTGAGGAGACTGAGGCAAAGTTAGCTTAAGACATTTGCCCATGTGTGTGGGGTGTGGTGGCTCATGCCTGTAATCCCAACACTTTGGGAGGCGGAGGCAGGCAGATCACAAGGTCAAGAGATCAAGATCATCCCGGCCAACATGGTGAAACCCTGTCTATACTAAAAATACAAAAATTAGCTGCACATGGTGGTGCGCACCTGTAGTCCCAGCTACTTGGGAGGCTGAGGCAGGAGAATCACTTGAACCCAGGAGTCAGAGGTTGCAGTGAGCCGAGATTGTGCTACTGTACTGCAGCCTGGCAACAGATCAAGACTCTGTCTCAAAAAAAAAAAAAAAAAAAAAAAAAAAAAAAGGCATTTGCCCATGGGTCATAGTCATAGAGGGACAGATGTGGGATTTGAACCCAGGGTTGCTGGTTCCTCTCTGGAAGCAACCAAAGTGCCTGTGATTGGAGTAGTGATGAAGCACTCTGCACCGCTACATGGCAGATACTGTGAACAGTCATCTTTGCCTGTCCCACATCTATTCCCATTCCTTCTGATGGCAACACCTTGGTGTGGGTAACCCCCCATATAGGCACCGAGGAAGGAGAGCTAAGCAGAACCCTGGCACAATTAAGTCCTGAAGAATATCTCAGTTTATAGTGTTACTACTCAGTTATTTCCTTTTATATAATCCTCCATATAATCATTTATTAGTTTATAGAATTAGGGCTTGAAGAATATCTCAGTTTATAGTGTTACTATTCAGTTGTTTCCCTTTATATAATCCTCTATATATAATCATATAATAGTTCATAGTATAGTGCCTAAAGAATATTTCCCTACATATATATATAATTATATCTTAGTTCATATCAGAGGGATGCCTAGAGTGGACACAGTACAGAGCATGAATTAAGGAATAAGCAGCTTATAATCGGAGGAATGCCTAGAGCAGACACAGTGCAGAGCATGATTTAAGGGAAAAACAGTTATACCAGGACAATAATCCATTGCCCAGGCGGCAGCGTTCGGTATCATAAAGATACCCGCTGTATGGCAGGCTTGAGTCGAGAGCCACTCCTCCTGAAAAAGGAGTTGTAGGACCTTGCTCTAGTTCTTGTGGAAGGCTACCCTCAGACTGGCAATCGCACCTTGGTGACTGTGAACTTTATCAGCTCTTGTTACTGTGCTGCTCGAAAAGCATCTTCCTATAGAACTCACTGGAAGCTGCCAGCAGGTGGTGGTAACCCTGACAGCTCTGTCACTACTGTGTGACTTAAAGCATCCCCCCATAAATCTTCTTAGAAGTAGTTTGCCCATAGATAGAAGTATTGCACACTGCACCCTCTTCACTGAGCACGACCCACCTTCAAGCCTCGGTGACCTAATGGGATTGGAACCCTTACTGCCCCGATGACCTAATGGGAATGGACCCCTTGCTATATACTGTCCACCTCCTGGCCCAGGTGACCTAATGGGGGTGGACCCCTTGTTTTATTGCTCACAACCCTATCACTGTCCTTAAAGATGATTTCACTCACTGCCCTGCCCCCTAACCTATACACAATAAATACTCACGCTTCTGGACATTCGGGGCCTCACCTGACTCCACTCATAGGTGGCGTGGCCCCTTGAGCCCAGCTGCATTTTCCTTGTACTTCTGTGTCCTGTCTCTCTATTTCTCAGATCCTGTGCCTCAGCACAGCATAAAAGACACCCCATGACCCTGTGGGGCCCTAAGCCGTACGCCTTGGGCTTTTTTTTTTTTTGGTCGGGGGTAACCATGCCCTTTCACCAAGCTATGCAGTGTTCATAGGGGTGGCCCCTCCTCCAAACCCAGGTGGCAGTTCACAGCCCTGACCGGCCACAGTGTTCCATGGTCTAGCCATAACCACGCCAGCCAGTGAGACTCAACTCAGTGGCTCATTGGACCTATCAGAAAAGAGAGGCCTTTCTTGCCTCTGGACTTGGAGCTTTGATGAGGTAAGTGGGTCAGGTGCTAACACGTGGAGTGCTGGCCTACAAACATGGCCTAGCCGTAGCATGGTGCAGCCAAGCCACACAGAGAGACAGCCTCTTAGCGATACGCTGTGAACACCGGCATCCACCCCTGCCTGAACTGGGACTTTTTCCTCTTCAGCTCTTCAGTTATGTGAGGCAAGATGTTGCCTTTTTTGCTTAGTGCTGTGAGTTGGGTGTATATCAGTTACAATCAAAGAATCCTAAATAATGCCACAAGCATGGCGACTCTCTGCATGGGACTATGCAGTACTCCCGTGAAAACAAAACATACATTAACTTTGGAAGCTGATGATCATAATCTAAAAACATTAATAGAAGTATATAAAAATTATAACAAAATGTAAAGTAGCATATTCTTCGTGAAGCAGGTTCAATGTATATACAAAGAAGGAGAAGGAAAAGGTGAAGAAGACTCCTCCCTTGCGGGGAAGTGACAGAAAAGCAGAGGCTGATGCACAGCCTTGCATCCAGGCCCAGCTCTGCCAGCAGCTGAGTACCCCTGAACACGCTCCCCCACCTCAAGGGGCTTCGGCTTCCCCATGTATGAAGAAGGGGAGTCTGGCTTCCATAGCTGCCCCGCCTGATACGCAGGATGCCAGCATGTCCTCAGTCCTGTGACCATAAACCTTTCCCCTGAGAGCCCAGGTGCAGCTTGAAATCCTGCCTGGGATCCCGATGGCCCATTGTGTCTGCCGCGAAGTCTGATTTCTGCTCACCTCTCCCCATTTCTTTCTTCCTGTGAAGTGGGCTGATGTGCTGAAATGTCGATGCAGCCAGTGATGTGTCCGATGAGAATGCACTGAGGATAAAGCTGGTCGGAATCCAAGTGTGTGTCAAATGGTATTTCTTGTTCCAGATCCTTGATTAATCATCACACTGTCTTCCACAATGGTTGAATTAATTTACACTCTCTCCAATGGTGTAAAAGGGTTTCTTTTTCTCCACATCCTCTCCAGCATCTGTTGTCTCCCGATTTTTTAATGATCAGCATTCTAACTGGCGTGAGGTGGAATCTCAATGTGGTTTTGATTTGCATTTCTCTAATGACCAGTGACGATGAGCATTTTTTCATGTGTTTGTTGGCTGCATAAATGTCTTCTTTTGAAAAGTGTCTGTTCATATCCTTCACACACTTTTTGATGGGGTTGTTTCTTTTCTTGTAAATTTGTTTAAGTTCTCCATAGATTCTGGATATTAGCTCTTTGTCAGATGGGTAGATTGCAAAAATTTTTCCCATTCTGTTGATTGCCAGTTCACTTTATTGATAGTTTCTTTTGCTGTGCAGAAACTCTTAAGTTTAATTAGATCCCATTTGTCTATTTTGGCTTTTGTTGCCATTGCTTTTGGTGCTTTAGTCATGAAGTCCTTGCCCATGCCTATGTCCTGAATGGCATTGCCTAGGTTTTCTTCTAGAGTTTTTATGGTGTAGGCCTAAATCTTTAATCCATCTAGAGTATTTTTTGTATAAGGTGTAAGGAAGGGATCCAGTTTCACCTTTCTGCATATGGCTAGCCAGTTTTCCCAATACCATTTATTAAACAGGGAATCCTTTCCCCATGGCTTGTTTTTGTCAGGTTTGTCAAAGATCAGATGGTTGTAGAAGTGTGGCATTCTTTCTGAGGCCTCTGTTCTGTTCCATTGGTCTATATCTCTGTTTTGGTAACAGTACCATGATGATTTGATTACAGTAGCCTTGTAATATAGTTTGAAGTCAGGTAGCATGATGCCTCCAGCTTTGTTTTGTTTTTATTCTTTTTTGCTTAGGATTGTCTTGGCTATGTGGGCTCTTTTTTGACCCAGCAATCTCATTACTGGGTATACACCCAAAGGATTATAAATCATTCTCTTATAAAGATATATATATATACACGTATGTCTATTGCAGCCCTGTTCACAATAGCAAAGACTTGGAACCAACCCAAATCATCAATGATAGACTGGATAAAGAAAATGTGGCACATACAAACCATGGAATACTATGGAGCCATCAAAAAAGATGAGTTCATGTCCTTTGCAGGGACATGAATGAAACTGGAAACCGTCATTCTCAGCAAACTGACACAAGAACAGAAAACCAAACACCACAAGTTCTCACTCATAAGTGGCTGTTGAACGATGAGAACACACAGACACAGGGAGGGAAACATCACACACCAGGGCCTGGGGCGTGGGGGTCTAGGGGAGGAATAGCAGGGGGTGGGGGGATTGGGGAGGGATATCATTTGGAGAAATACCTAATGTAGATGATGGGGTGATGGACGCAGCAAACCACCACCATTTCACGTGTATACCTATGTAACAAACCTGCATGATCTGCACATGTACCCCAGAAATTAAAGTGTAATAACTAATTAATTTTTAAAAATATATAAAAAAAGAATCCAAGTGTGTGTCATCTGAACTCTTGAATCACAGATGGAAGGTATGTCTTTGATGATGTCTTGCAGCCTGAGCTGACAATCTGTAAGGTTTTGTTATCTCCATTTTACAGATGGGTGAACCGATGCTTACAGAGCTCAAGTAACTTGACCCGGGCTCCACCCCTACCAGAGGCAGCACAGAAACTAAAACCCAGGCAGCCTTGTCCAGAGCTTGTGCTCCGCTCCCCTGGGGGAAGGAACTCTTTGGGGGAATTGAAGCAGCCGTGAACAAAGGCCATTTTTAAGAAGCGACCCTTGAAGACTCTCCTGGGGAGTTCACAGGGAGAACAGCAGAAATCTCAGCCAGGGTCCCCAGCTCCACAAGGGTCAGAGATTCTTTTGTGCAGTGTCTGGGTGAGGTCAGAAACCCTGCAGAGACTTTCATTTCCTGCTGTATGGCAGAAAGACATCTGAAAAACTGAGCAACACTTCTAGACACCAAGTAAAACAATACTTCAAATGGCTGCAGATTTCTCACCAGAAACCATCTATCTCAGCAATGCATAGAACTGGAGACAGAAAAATCATCAAGGAGATGACATCCCATCATTGGTGTGGTTAGGATGTGTGTCCCCTACGAATCTCATGTTAAAATGTAATCTTCAATGTTGGAGATGGGCCTAGTGGGAGGAGTTTGGGACATGGGGGCAGATCCCTCATTCATGGCTTGGTGCTGTTCCCTTGGTGATGAGTGAGTTCTCACTCTAATATCCAGTTGAAACAGATTATCTATTATTTATTATCCAGTTCACAGGACAGCTGATTGTTTAAAAGAGGCTGACACCTTCTCCCTTCTAGCTCTCTTTCTTTCCCCCTCTCTCTTCCTCCCTCTCTCACCATGTGATAAGCTGACTCCCCTTGCCTTGTGCCATTATTAGAAGCCTCCTGAGGTCTCCCCAGAAGCCGAGTAGATGCTGATCCTGTGCCTGTACAGCCTGCAGAACCATGAGCCACATAAACATCTTTTCTGTATAAATTACCCAGCCTCACATATTCCTTTATAACAACGCAAAAGACTAACACAATCACTAATCAACTAGATCCCATTAATACATATATAACTCGCCATCCAACGATGACAGAATACACATTCTTTTCAAGCACACATGGAACAGTCACCAAGATAGATCATATCCTGCATCTTAACAAATTTAGAAAAATTTGAATCATACAAAATATGTTATTTGACCACAAAAGAATTAAACTAGAAATCAAAAAAAGAAGACAATAGAAAAATCACCACATGCTTGGAAATTAAACATACTTATATGTGATCCATGGGTCAAAGGAGTCTTGAGAGAGATTAGAAGTATTTTTAACTGAGTGAAAAGGAAAATACAACGTAAGAAAATGTGTAAGATGCAACTAAAGTAGTCCTTAGAGGGAAATTCGTGGCATTAAAATGCTTACATTAGAAAAGGAGGTCTTGAATCAATAATATCAGCCTCCAACTTAAGAAATAAAAAAAGAAGAAGAAAACATACCCAACACAAGCAGAAGGAAGGAAATCTAAACAGGAGTAGAAATCAATACAATTGAAAACAGAAGACAGTAAAGAAAATGAAATGAAAACAAATGCTGATTCTTTGAAAAAGTCAATGAAACTGATAAAACTCTCTAAAGACTGATCAAGGAAAACACAAGACACAAATTACCCATATTAGAAGTTAAAGGGGGAGATCACCGCGGACCTGCCGACAATTAAAATCTTTAAGCCAGGCCGGGCGCGGTGGCTCAAGCCTGTAATCCCAGCACTTTGGGAGGCCGAGGCGGGTGGATCACGAGGTGGAGAGATCGAGACCATCCTGGTCAACATTGTGAAACCCCGTCTCTACTAATACAAAAAAATTAGCTGGGCATGGTGGCACGTGCCTGTAATCCCAGCTACTCAGGAGGCTGAGGCAGGAGAATTGCCTGAACCCAGGAGGCGGAGGTTGTGGTGAGCCGAGATCGCGCCATTGCACTCCAGCCTGGGTAACAAGAGCGAGACTCCGTCTCAAAAAAAAAAAAAAAAAAAAAAAAAAATCTTTAAGCCAATGAAAGAATACTGTGGAGTCCCAGTTAGAGAAAGGGAGTCAGGCTGGCAGGAAAAAGCAAGAAGAGAAAGCAGGTAAGTTACAGGTCTGCCTTTGTTCACAGTTCAGAACACATAGCCCTCTTGCACAAATAATTCACAATCCTGCACCCAGCTAGACACCTGCAAGTTAGCTCCCTGAAGCCTTGGCCTCATCAGTACTGCATAAAGCCCTCTTCAGCATAAACGCTACCCTATAAAATCTCCACAAGCCTTCGTTTCTTTGCAGTCAGCTTCTGCTGACTTACGATTGTCTCCCTGGCAATGTATTTTCCTAATTTCTCTAATAAATCTGCTGTTCTTTACCTACAAATGTCTAGGTAGACTGTTATACTCCCACGCCACCAGCCCAGATAGTCCCCGCCCACCCAAGACATTTCGGTGGCCCTCCGGGGATCTCTTTCCGTATAGGGGAACATTCTCCCCTCATGGGGAATTCTCTCCCCTCTCTCTTTCTCTTTCCCAGCTCAGGAACCTGGGTTTACAGCATCTAAGCACAGAGACAGTTGAAGCAGTAGCAGGTCTCTGGCCAGGGCTATACTCCCATGGGACTGAAACGTATCTGTGGAAACGTCTGACCGCCACCACCCAGTTCAGGTGAGGGACCTAAGTCCTTTTCTCTTTTCAGTCTTTTATCAGCCGTTTCTTAAGTAGCTCTTTGGTAATTGAGGGTAACTGGCAAGAGCCACTGTCCAGGTTTGCCCGAAGGCCGAAAAGTGAATGGGATCAGCTGCCCTGCTTGGAAGAGGAAAAGGCTCTCCTGTATTTTCTGGTTGTAGTCCCTATCATTCTCAGCAAACTGACACAAGAACAGAAAACCAAACACCGCATATTTTTGGTCAAAGGCGGGTGATGAACAATGAGAAAACCTGGGCACAGGGAAGGGAACATCACTCACAGGGCTAGTTGCGGGGGGTGGGGTGGGTGAAGGGGAGGACGGCAGGACGGGGTGGGCAGGAGAGGGAGGGATAACACCAGGAGAAATGCTTGATGTAGGCAACGGGTTGGGGGGATGTAGACTGCAAACCACCATGGCATGTATGTACCTATGCAACAATCCTGCAGGACGCAGGACGTGCACATGCACCCCAGAGCCCAAATACAATTAAAAAAAATTTTTTTTTAATGACGTGGAAGCCTGTTCAGGGCAAATTCACACACATTTCAGGTGACTCAAACCCTCTGTCTCAGTCCTAATTCTGGGGAGTCACCCAGTCATCCTGTTCCAGATGTTGCCAAATTAGGTAATCTCAGGCAGCCTCAGAATGGTGAGTCTTCCCCTCCCTGTTCCCTCTCCTGGGCCGGCACCGGTAGAGATCTTCCTGTACCCTTCCTTCCTCATACCTGGGCTGATCACCCAGCGTGAGTGAGAACCTGGACTGGCTGTCCAGCCATAAAGCCCCCTGGGTGGTCTTTTCTCGTAGGTGGGATGCCCCTTTAGAAAGTGCACTCCGAGTCCCTCAGCGGATGTACATGGAACTCGGCGTACATCTCAGCTTTCATCTTGGCAGGATGCCCCAAGCAGAAGTCCAGTTCATGACACTGCGTGGCACTGCCCACGAGGGGTGTGTTTTCCAGTTCCACCATGGGACAAACCCTGTCTATTCTTTCAGATTCACCTCTAGGCTGCATCCTAAAGCATTAAAACAAATTTAACCCTCAGATTCTCAAAAAAAGAAATATCTGATTTTCTTTTGTAACACAGCATGACCCTTATGCAGGAAATCCTCAAATTAACCTCTTCAGTTTATAATTGAAAGGAAAACGGGGCTAAGAAAAAGGAAAAACAAAAACAAAAATGCAGGGACAAGAGGCAGACTCAACGGTTGGCTGCTTTGCAAATCCCCAACTTCTCCACGTTTCCCTAAGGACACTCCTCCAAATAACTGCTATCTGTGCAAAAGGCCAGGCCACTAAAGGCAACTTACCCAATAAAATAATGGGGAAAAGCTGTGCATGGCTTGCCCTCTCTGCCACAAGCTTGGCCACTGGAAACAGGATTGCCCTGAAAGCTGAAGGACTCCCAGAACAAAAATTCAACCCCCAATGGCCTTAATCTAAAAAGGCTCTCTGCTCCGGCTAAACAAAGCTAACCTTAACTAGTAACTTGTGGAGGTGGGAAACATTTGTCCCGCATTCTGTGGGTCTGAAGTGCTAAAGCTCTCCCTGACGGGAAATAAAGTAGAAAAGAGTGCTAGCTCTACACCATGCAGTGGCTAGAAGGCTCACAAGCCCTCCTGTAACCCTGAACCCTTGCCTCTCCATTCTTTCTTTTCCTTTTCTCTTTTTGTGTTCAATCTAAAGATCCATCCTTAAAAAAGAAAGACAATTTCTAACTTTCTAATATTTAATTTTATTGTTCTCTTTAAAATTCCAGCTGCTTGCATATTATGGCCTCTTTTCGTGTACAATTTAAACTGATGGGCAAGTTGCAACAAGAAAAATTCAGAGCTCAAATGATTAACCTGTCCTATTAAGTGAAGTTTTCTAAAGCTCTTTATTGTCCTTTTTTTTTTTTCTGTCTGCGTTAGATCGAGGTGGTTTTATAATCACCTGTAGAACTTTAATGGGTGCTCTTGAGTGTAGATTTCTAATAACTTTGGAAATTGTAACATTAGAATAAAGAAAAAACTTCCCAGATTCCCTTTAAAAGCTAATGTGTTCATAAATATTGAGCAGAACAGAAATTAGTTACATAAACTTAACTAGTGGAAAACTAAATCTTTTTTTTTTTTTCTTTGAGACAGAGTTTCGCTCTTGTTACCCAGGCTGGAGTGCAATGGCGCGATCTCGGATCACCGCAACCTCCGCCTCCGGGGTTCAAGCAATTCTCCTGCCTCAGCCTCCCCAGTAGCTGAGACTACAGGCATGTACCACCATGCCCAGCTAATTTTTGTATTTTTTAGTAGAGACGGGGTTTCACCTTGTTGACCAGGATGGTCTCGATCTCTTGACCTCGTGATCCACCTGCCTCAGCCTCCCAAAGTGCTGGGATTACAGGCATGAGCCACCGCGCCCGGCAACTGAATCTTTTTCTAGCTTTTTGTTTAAAACATTGTGAATTCTTTTGTTTTTTAAAGTCCATAAAAAGTTTTTTTCTTTTAAGCTATTTCCAGCCTTTGATAATTGGCTAAAGTACAATCCTGTAACCAAAATTTAAAGCGTATTTTACTCTCTACCTGATTTCTCCAGAATTTAAAAACTATTTGCAAATATACTTAATTTATGGTGCTATAGTTATCTGCATAAATCCATTAAAAATCTACTTTCTGACTGGGTGCCATGGCTCATGCCTGTAATCCCAGCACTTTGGGAATCTAAGGCAGGTGGATTGCATGAGCTTAGGTGTTCGAGACCAGCCTCAGCAATGTGGTGAAACCCTGTCTCTATGAAAAACACAAAAAATTAGCTGGGCATGGTGGCACATGCCTGTAGTCCCAGCTACTTGGGGGACTGGGGCAGGAAGATTGCTTGAGCCTGGGTGGTCACGGCTGCAGTGAGTTGATATGGTGCTGCTGCACTCCAGCCTGGGTAACACAGTGAGACCCTGTCTGAAATAACAAGGTAGGGGGGTAATCTGTTTTCTTTTGTAACAGGATGTAATTGGAGATACTGGTTATTTTACCAAGGCTTTAACTGGAATGGCATGCTTTTTTTGGGTGAGGGGAGTCTAAGTTGACTTATAAAGCCAATAAATTCCCTTGGGAAAGCTGACCTCATACCTTATCTACGCAGTCCCTGTACAGGGTTCCTAACCTGTGGTAGGGAAAGAATGTCACTTTCTAACAGGGC
This sequence comes from Aotus nancymaae, assembly GCF_030222135.1. NCBI lineage: Eukaryota > Metazoa > Chordata > Mammalia > Primates > Aotidae > Aotus > Aotus nancymaae. The sequence continues at coordinate 518,199 of NW_026988465.1, forward strand.
CAGGAGCCCCAAGTTATCTTGGAACTTCAAGAGGAAAAGAATTTACCCAACTTATACAGGTATTTAATGGCACAAACCCATAACTGGGCTTAAGGCATTAAAGTCAAATCTGAGATTCTTTACGAAATAAAGTTTCAGCAAAGCTAGATTTAAAAAATAGAAGCGTCTATATGGAAAATAATTATTCTTGCCAACTTTATGCAAATACTTAAGCCAAGTATAATAAGACTAAAACTTATTTTACCAATGTATTTGTTCTATTATGATTTGCTTTTAGTAAAAACAGGAACTGGAAAGAAAAATTATGTTTCAGAAAAGCTATAGTACATCTGTCATCAAATTCTAGTCTTGTCCACTGTTTTAAAGTTTTTTATTATTTTCTGCAATTTTAACAAAATCCTGAATTCTTTCTGGGCTACAAATTCCCAAACTAATGCATTCAACATTTTTTCCTTTTATTTTTATAATTTAAACTCAATGTGGCTGCTATTACCTCTTTCCTAAGGTTCTGCAAACTAAAGTTTATTCTTTAAAATACAAGCCAAAGAAAGAAAAGGGTCAGATTGTCATTGCCTTCCTCCTCTACAGCTAAAAATGCTTTGAGTTTAACATTTGGATAAATTGTGCCCAATGTTAATCTTTGTTTTTTTTTTCTGTTTCCATAAAAATGCCTCTTGTTAAAAATTTGTTTGCCTTCATCATATGCAGAGGCCTACAAGGCTCACCTCTACATCACAAACTCCAAGGGGTCTGACCTGTCCTAGGGGCTTTAATTTGAGCCCATTACAATTACACCTTCAACTATAATCAGACACACCAGGAATGAGGACAAGTTCTCTGTGTCCCTCTCCGGGTTTTCTCTATGGTGGGGAAACAATAAAGTTAATGCCAGCAAAATTTGTAGTAATTCTTTCACGCCTATAAATAGTTTAGCAACTAGAATGGAATATATAGAAATAAAGGTCAACCCCTTCCTCACTGCCCTCCAAATCCCACTGCAGCCATTGCCGCAGCCACGATGCCGAAACGAAAGAAGCAGAATCAGCACCAGCCACCACCACAGCAGCAGCCCCCACTGCCTGAGCAGGAAGAGCCTGGAGATGAGGAGGATGGGAGTCCCATCGGACCACCCAGCCTTCTGGGCCCTCCCCACGGCCAATGGAAAACCTGGTGACCCTAAGTCAGCCCCAAACTGGATACCACCCACATGTCTATCTTCAGTAGAACGAATAAATAAGTTGTTGGGTATGCATGCAATGGGATACTACACTGCAACGAACATGAATGAACTACTTCTACAGGCAACCTGGATGAATCACACAAACATGATGTTGAGTGAAAGGAGCCAGACATAAAAGAATGCAGACTGTATGATTCCATTTTTTGTGAAGTTCAAAAACAGGCAAAAACTAACCTATGCTGTCAGGATGATGGTTACCTTTGGGGAGGAGAGTGGGTAGTGGGAAAAGGGACACAAGGGGAGGATCTGAGGTGCTAATAAGGCTTTATCACCTGGTGGCGGAAACTCAAGTGTGTCTACTTTGTGATAATTGGGTTGTGCACTTAAAACTGGTGTGACTTTATGTATGCTGTTCTTCAATAAAATTTTGTTTTAAAATAAAAAAAAAAAGAAAGGTCAAAACTAAACTAACTCCTCACTAATACATCTACAATTTTCCCTTGATTTTCCCTTATTGAATTAACATTTAGAAATCTTATCCATCCCACTTCTCCCACCTATAATAATGCTTATATTAGCTTATTTGTGTTATGTATTATTAATGCAATATCTTGTTTTGTGTCTTCTAGAACAGAATTTCAAACTAAAATGTGACTGAAGTGAGGGTATCAGCCACTAAAAGAACTCCACCACTCTCCTTTGGATGCAGCAGGAAAAAATTTTAGGCTACAAATGCTGCTCCCAACCCCATTGTTCCACAGCAACTCTACCCAATTTAACTCCCAAGCCGAAGATCTAGGCCCTTGTAACCTCCTGACAGACTAACAATCCTAGGTAGGGCCAGCCGTATGCCCCTTGTCAGCAGGAAGCAGTTGGAAGATGAGAGCTTCACCCATCTGCCAAAGATTTGTTATTGTTGCTCTGTTAGTGGGGAAATGTGGAGTCCTAATTAGGGAAAGGGAGTCAGGCTGGCAGGATCAAGTGAAAGCAAAAAGAGAACGCAGATAAGCTACATGTCTACCTTTCTTGTGGTCCAGGATACATAGCCCTTCTGTGCAAATAATTCACAGTCTTCCTGCACCCAGCTATCAGCAGACACCTATCAGTTAACTCACTGCAATCTTGGTATTATCAGTACTACACGAAGCCCTCTTTGGCATAAACACTACCCTACAACGTCTCCACAGCCTTTGTTTCTTTGCAGTCAGCTTCGGCTGACTTGCTCATTGCCTCTCTGGCAACCACTAGCCCAGATAGTTGTTGCTCTCCGCAACAGATACCACGAGCATCTCTATGCACATAAACTTTAGATTAATTATTCCTAGAAAACTACAAACTGCTAAAACATGCCCAAGATGAAATAGACATAATTAAATAATCCTATGACTAACGATGAAATCAAATGTATAGTAAAAAGCCTTCTAAAAAAGAAATCTCCAGGCCCATATGATTTTACTGATGAATTCTACCAACTATTTAAATGAGAAGAAAACATAAATTCTATACAATCTCTTCCAGAAAATAAGAGAGGGACACTTTCCAACTCATTTTATGAGTCTTTCATTATCATTATAACAAAAACAACATATAAAAAATTATAGACCACTATACCTATATTATTATGTATTTTTGAACACAAATGAAGAAATCCTTAACAAAACATTTGCAAATCAGCAATGTATAAACAGAATAGTACAGCATGACATAATGGTGTTTATTATATGAGCAATATGTAAAAAGAATAGTACAGGCTGGGTGCAGTGACTCACACCGGTAATCCCAGCACTTTGGGAGGCCAAGCTGGGTGGATCACTTGAGGCCAGGAGTTCAAAACCAGCCTGGCCAACATGGCAAAATCCCATCTCTCTTAAAACTACAAAAATTAGCCAGGTGTGGTGGTGTACGCCTGTAATTCCAGCTCTTCAGAAGGTTGAGGCAGTAGAATCACTTGAGCCCAGGAGGCGGAAGTTGCAGTGAGCTGAGATAATACCACTCCACTCCAGCCTGGGCAACAAGAGTGAGACTCCGTCTAAAAAAAAAAAAAAAAAGAAAATAGTACAGCATGACATAATGTTTATTATATATACCAGCAATATATACAAAAAATAGCACAGCAAGACATAATAATGTTTATTCCAGGAATGCAAATATGGCTTAATATTTGGATATCAACCAATGTAATCCACCATAGACTATGGAGAGAAAAAAACACATGATTATATTAATTAATGTAGAAAATCATTTGACCAAACTTAATGTCCATTCATGGGGGCAAAAGAACCTCTTAACAAGCTTGGAATAGAAAAAAAAGTCTGTCTGTTTTGTTTTTGTTTTTTTGACAGAGTCTTGCTCTGTAGAGAAGGGGTTTCACCATGTTGACCAGGCTGGTCTCAAACTCCTGACCTTAGGTAATTTACTGGCCTCAACCTCCCAAAGTACTGGGGTTACAGGTGAGAGCTACCATGCTGGGCAAAAAAAAGAAAGTCTTCAATATGACTATAGACATCTAAAATCTACAGCTATTATTGTGCTATTCTCATAAAATTAAGAACAAGGCAAGGATGTCCATTCTCACCTAGTCAGTGCAATGAAAAGAAAATTTTACAAAAAGACATACAAATTAGAAAGTAGGCAATAAAACTTTGTATCTTGTAGACTACAACAATTTCAAACTAAAATGTGATTGCAGTGAGGGTATCAGCCACTAAAAGAACTCAATTTTTGCAGATTATATGGTTGTATACATAGAAAATTTCAAGGAATATGCAAAAGAAGAAACAAAACAAGGCCAGGCGCAATGGCTTATGCCTGTAATCCCAAGAGTTTTGGGAGGCCAAGGCAGATGGATAACCCGAGGTCAGGAGTTCAAGACCAGCCTGGCCAACATGGTGAAACCCCATCTCTACTACAAATACAAAAATTAGCCAGGTGCGATGGAGGGTGCCTGTAATCCCAGCTACTCAGGAGGCTGAGGCAGGAGAATTGCTTGAACCTGAGAGGCGGAGGTTGCAGTGAGCCAAGATTTCGCCATTGCACTCCAGTCTGGGAAACAAAAGCAAAACTCCAGCTCAAAAAGAAAGAAAGAAAGAAAAAGAACAAAAAAACCTCTGGAACTAATAAGAGAATTTAGCAAGATACAGGGTCAATGTGTAAAGGTAAATTGTCTTTCTATATACCAGCAATGTACAATTGGAACTCAAAATTAAAACAATAAAACTCACAGTAGATCCTCAAATAAAATAATCGCACAAAACATGTACACGCTCTCTGTGCTGAAAACTAAAAATAGCTGATAGAAGACACCAAAGAAGGTCTAAACAAATGGAGAAAGACACCATGTTCATAAATTAGAAGAATCAATATTATAAAGACGACAATTCTTCCCAAATTTATACACATGCTTAATACAACTAGAATTTTGGGGAGACATAGGTTGATTCAAAAATTTATACAGAAAAGTAAAGAAGCTAGAATAATTAAAACAATTTTGAAAAAGAAGAATAGATTGGATTTACACTGCGTAATTTTAAAATTTACTTTAAAGGTACTTTAACAAACACAGTATGGTGTTGGCAAAGAAATAGACGCAAGATAAATGGAACAGTAGAGAGAGGAGCGTGAGAGGAATAGATCCACAGACATATGGCCAATTGATTTTTTAATCCTTTTTAAAATTAATCGACTCTATTATTATTATCTGTGACGGGATCTCACTGTTGGCCAGGCTGTAGAGCAGTGGCACAATCATGGCTCACTGCAGCCTCGACTTCCTGGGCTCCAGCGATCCTCCCACCTCGGCCTCCCGAGTAGCTGGTACCACAGGTATGCACCACCGTTCCCGGCTATTTTTTGTATTTTTGGTAGAGATGGGGTTTCGTCATGTTGCCCAAGTTGAACCAGGTCTTGAACTCCTGAGCTCAAGCTATCCACCTGCCTTGGCCTCCCAAAATGCTGGGGTTACAGGAGTGAACCACTGTGAGTCTGTGCCTGGCAAGACTTTATTTTTTTATATAATAGTTTAAATTTCTAGAAAAATTAAGCAGAGTGGGGCAGCGCGGGGTCACCATGGCGGAGCTGCAGCAACAGCAGGTGCAGGAGGCGGTCGACTCCATGGTGAAGAGTCTGGAGAGAGAGGACATCCAGAAGATGCAGGGTCTCATGTTCCAGGGCAGCACCAGCTGTTGTGAGGACCACCAGGCATCCGTGCAGCAGGTGCACCAGAGCATCGAGTGCCGCCATGTGCCTCTGGCTCAAGCCCAGACCTACCAGTGAGTTGGAGAAGTTCCGGGACCGCCTGGCCTGGTGCATCATGCATTGCAACGACAAAGCCAAAGATTCAATAGTTGCCGGTAGTAAGGAGCTTCAGGTGAAGCAGCAGCTGGACGGTTGTGTGACCAAGTGTGTAGATGACTACATGCACCTCATCCCAACCACGACCGAGAAGATGAAAGAGGCTCTCTTATGCATTGGGAAATAAAAGTCTGCCAGTGGTCAATGAGGGTGAGAATATATTTTTTATAAGGAATTAGGAATTTTAATCTTATAAGCAAAGTTTATGAATGAAGAAATTAAGGATGGCCACACGTGTAAGGCATATGTCATTTGCTTCTGGACACTGGTTCTTTTATGTTTCAGTCCTAAAAAGTGAAGTGGAAAAATATGGTGCTAAATTGGTTCAGAGATATTACAGGAGAGTTTAGAGCTTATATTTCTTGTGGCCAGTGCTTGTCCTGGCAGGAAGAATCTCCCCTGTAACAAGCCAGAGCCCTTCAAGGTCACAGACTCTTACCACACAGGTACCAACAGGCTGGCAGTTTGGTGGAGTTTCAGGAGAGATATCTTCTCTTCGTTGCCAACATCCTGTTTACCAGAAGTGTCACCGCGCCATTTTCCATAAGCTGTGAAACAAAATCCGTGAGGTCACTAACTCAGAAGGGAAAAAAAGTTTTCTGGGTCTTTATTTTCTTGGTTTTGTGTAATTCATACAAGGGCATACAAGTTGATTTTAAGATGTGGAATTGGGAGGGAGAGTAGTTTGGATAAGAACTTTGAAAGGTTCCTTGTGGATCCCCGTTTCTGGTCACGAAGATGTGGGTGTGTATTTCTTAAAATTATTACATGCTTCATCTTTCAGCTGGGGACTGTGCAAAAACATGAGAGGTGAATTATGGGAAGTGGAGCTTCTCTCTTCCTGGCTGATGGGCCCTGAGGCTCCGTGTAGCAAAACGACAGGACAACCTTACGGTAACCCTCTCCCCTCGCAGGGAAGGGCGGTTTGATTGGGATATATACCAACGTCTAGGAATGAACAGTAAAACAGGAGAAGTTGGCTGCTTGATTATAAGAGAGTTATGAAGTACTGGATTTGGAATAATCTGGTTTTTATTTTTTTTATTATTTTATTTTTTTTTATTTTATTTTATTTTTTGAGACGGAGTTTCGCTCTCGTTACTCAGGCTGGAGTGCAATGGCTCTATCTCGGCTCACCGCAACCTCCGCCTCCTGGGTTCAGGCAATTCTCCTGCCTCAGCCTCCTGAGTAGCTGGGATTACAGGCACGCGCCACCGTGCCCAGCTAATTTTTTGTATTAGTGGAGACGGGGTTTCACCATGTTGACCAGGATGGTCTCGATATCTCGACCTCGTGATCCACCCGCCTTGGCCTCCCAAAGTGCTGGGATTACAGGCGTGAGCCACCGCGCCCGGCCTTTTTAAATTATTTTATTATTTTATTATTTTATTTTATTTTTTGAGACGGAGTTTCGCTCTTGTTACCCAGGCTGGAGTGCAATGGCGCGATCTCGGCTCACCGCAACCTCCGCCTCCTGGGTTCAGGCAATTCTCCTGCCTCAGCCTCCTGAGTAGCTGGGATTACAGGCACGCGCCACTCTGCCCAGCTAATTTTTTGTATTTTTTTAGTAGAGACGGGGTTTCACCATGTTGACCAGGATGGTCTCGATCTCTTGACCTCGTGATCCACCCGCCTCGGCCTCCCAAAGTGATGGAATTACAGGTGTGAGCCACCGCGCCCAGCCCTGGTTTTTATAGAACAGAAGGGAATGAAAGCGTAAACCTAGCATTGCCTCTTTAGCCCCCCGAATTAACAGAGCCCAATCAAGACAAACCCCTGATGCTACCTTCATAATTTATTTGACTTGTTCATTTCACACGTATAGCAATACAGCGGACTTTTGTGTGTTGATTTTGTACCCTATAATTTTTCTGAATTCATTTCTTAGCCCTAGTAGAGTTCTTGTGGATTGTTGGGGATTTCCTACATTAAGATCATTTCATTTGAGAATAAGGATAGTTTACTTCCTCCTTTCAAATTAGGATGCGTTTTGTTTCTTCTTGTTTAAGTGCTGTAACTAGAACTTGCAGTACAGTGTGGAACGGTAGTGGGTAAAGTGGACATCTTTGTTTTGCTTCTGATCTTAGGGAGAAAGATGTTAGTCATTCACCATTGAGTATGATTTTAGAGTGAGTGCTTCATAAACGCAGTTTATCACAGGTTCCCGTCTATTTATCACAAGTTCTCTTCTCTTCCTAATTTTCTATGTGTTTTTATCATGAAAGGGTGCTGGGTTTCGTCAAAAACCTTTTCTACATCTATCGAGATGATCATGTGTTTTGTTTTGTTCTGTTAATGTCATCTCTTCCAATGATTGATTTTCTTATCTTGAACCACTCTCACATTCCTGGGCAAAATGCCACTTGATCATGGTGTGTAATCCTTTTGATGCATGTTGAATTTGGTTAGATCTGCCAGACAATAACACTTTGTACTCAATACTAAGTTGTACTAATGAAGACTTTACATTTACCAGCATAAAAAGACAGAAATAACTCTCTTATCTGCACCCTAGGAGCTCTTGGAGTTAGATGAATCTCTCTCTCTCTGTCTCTCTCTCTCTCTTTTTTTGATAAACTATGCCATTTTTCAGTAATCATGTTTTAATTTTTTATTTTTTTGAGATGAAGTCTCCCTGTTGCACAGGCTGGAGTGCAATGGCACAATCACAGCTCACTGCAGCCTTGAACTCCTGGGTTCCAGTGGTCCTCCCACCTTGGCCTCCCAGATAGCTAGGACTACAGGTGTGCGCCACTGTGCCTTGCCAATTTTTATATTTTTTTTAGAGATGGGATCTTGCTTTGTTGCCCTGGCTACTCTTGAACTCCTGGCCTCCAGTGATCCTCCTGCCTTGGCCTCCCAAAGTGCTGGAATTGCAGGCATGAGCCACAATGCCTGACTGAGTGATGGATCTTAGCGGGCTTGGAGCTACCTCCAGGGAAGGCAGTGAGCTTAGTGCCCAAGAGCAAATAAAAGTACCAGAAGCAGTGATCCTGCTGGACTCCCTGTTCCTGCTGTCCCCTTCTGGGAAGCTCAGCAAGAGGACACCAGATGGCCTCCGCTTCAAACAGGCAGAGTGCCGAGCTGTGATCTTGCCTCTGTGCCACACCATTTATCTGACTCATGGTAATGTGTATTGCACAAATATAAATAGAACCAATTGGTTATGAGAATTTTTGAAATTAAAAAGGTTTGAAACGAGTTTGGGCCAGATAGTCTATTTTTAAAATCTCTGCTTGTGTCGGGCATTTTCTAGTTGTTTTACTGTTATCCATAGGATGGAGGGGGAATGAGAATTTGGGGGAAATCTTGGTATCTAAGAAGGAAAATACCTGTAGATTGTCTTAGACCATGCTCTCTGTCTAGCTTCATGATGGTGGGGGTGGGGGGTAATGGGTGTGTGGTGGATATGGGGGCGTTGCCTGGATTTTCAGATTTTCAGATTTTCAGATTTTCCATGTGAGAAGTTCAGAGCCTGGACAAATCCAGAAAAGATCACTAAGTGAAGTTCAGGTTTTCCTTTCCAGAGTGTAGCTGGCGGAGAGTTATGGCTTGGAGTCTTTTCTTAGAAGTTGAGGAATGACTGGTGGTTTATGGAAGCCAAGGCTGACTTTTCTGGCATGTCAATATGCCAGAATATGCCGTGGTTCCAGCTGCCCCACACATGCTTTGCAGAGGCCAGGGAGGAAGGCACAGGGTGTGTGGCCTGCACAGCGGTCAGGAGTGCCCTGGGCAGCAGAACAGAACAGAACGAAATTTCGCACAGACCACTCTTTCCTTTTCTTCATCAGGCACCACAAAACCAGCAGCATTTTGTTCTAGAGTGGGCTCTCTTTTCCATGAGGATGTGCAGTCACTCTTCATGAGCCCCCTCCCTTCTGCCTTCCTTGCCCTCATTTAAATCCCGTGGGGCAAAAAATCAGTGCAGCGCTTCCAGTAGCCAAATACAGCATGAGCACCAGGTTTGTGGACAGCTGGCCTGATCATCACACAGCCGCTGGGAATGACGGAGGCACAGATGGGTGCAGTTTGGGCCAAAGGGTCTATGCTGGTTTTGGGGACCTGGGGAGCCCTGAGTGATGATGGCCTCGCCTGCATTCCCTAGAATGGCCTGCTTCTCTCCCAGGCTGTGCCCATTCTTTGTGGATGTCCGCAGGAGCTTCTTGGGGATTCAGGGACCGGCCCCCGATATGCCCCTGTGTCCTGGGATATTTTCAAAGCTCTCCCCGCAACCCCCACCATCAACCCTGTGCTGCCATGCTCACCAGGAGATGCCAGTTTCCAGGCCCCCTGGGTTGCAAAGCCAGAGATCTTGACGTGTTAACCCTGCAGCCACCCAGGGCAGTTAAGACTCCTAAGCAGTTGAGACAAAGTGACTCTTCCTCCCTCAGTGTCACACAGACACCAGCATGTTCCACCCCTCAGTGGAGTCCTTCATGAAAACAATCCCAATTCATGAACAAGGCATGTTTCTCCATTTGTTAAAGTATTTTCAAATTTATCTCAGTACTGTTTTGCAGTTTTCAGGATATAGATATGTATTTTACATCTTTTGTAAGACTTATACCTAAGTACATATTATTTTGGATGTTTATAAATGATATTGTCTACTGATTTCAATTTAATTATTTGTTATTAGTATATAGCAATACAATTGGTTTTTGTATTTCAACCTTGCTAACCTGCTAAAGTCACTTATCTTAGGAGCCTTTTGTAAATGCCATGGAATTTTCTACATAGACAATTATATCTCTTGCTACTAATGACATTTCTTCTTCCTTTCCAATCTGTTCTTTTTCTTGACTTACTGCACTGAGTAGAACCTACAGAAAAGAGCATTCTTTCATCATTAAGTATGACATTAGCTATAGGTTTTTCACAGATGCTCTTTATCAAGTTGAAAAAGTTCTATTTCTAATTTGCTGAAAGGGGATTTTTTTAAAAATCAGAAATGAATGTAGGATTTTGTCAAATGCTTTCTTTGTATCTTTGAGATGATCATATTTTTGCTTAGATTGTTAATACTGTGGCATGGTGGTACATGCCTGCAGTCCCAGCTACTCAGGAGGTTGAGGCAGGAGGATCACTTAAGCCCAGGAGGTGGAGGCTGCAGTGCACGGTAGTCATGTCTATAAACAGCCACTAAGCCGGGTGCGGTGGCTCACACCTGTAATCTTAGCACTTTGGGAGGCTGAGGTGGGTGGATCACCTGAGGTCAGGAGTTCAAGACCAGCCTGGCCATCATGGTGAAACCCCATCTTTAAAAAATAAATAAATAAATAAATAAATAAATAAATAAATAAATAAAACCAGCCACTGCACTCCAGCTTGGGCAACATAGAGAGAACTCAACTTGAAGGATGAATGGTTAAGGTTTTTGTTTGTTTGTTTGAGATGGAGTCTCACTCTGTTGCCCAGTCTGGAGTGCAGTGGCGTGATCTCGGCTCACTGCAACCTCCACCTCCTGCATTCAAGCAATTCTCCTGTCTCAGCCTCCCGAGTAGCTGGGACTACAGGTGTGCACCATCACACGCAGCTAGCTTTTGTATTTTCAGTAGAGACAGAGTTTCGCCATTTTGATCAGGTCGGTCTTGAACTCCTGACCTCAGGTGATCCACCCATCTTGGCCTCCCAAAATGCAGGGATTACAGGTGTGAGCCACTGCGCCTGGCTGGGTGGAGATTTTTACATTCGGTGTATTTTTATGACTATAAAAATATTGGGGAAAGAAAACAGACAATCTAGACAGTGTGACTTGGGGTTACTGTGAAGACACTACACGATCCACGTTGTGTCCAAACAACAATTTTAACCTATCAGTGTGTTAAAAGAACAGAACAAAAAGAACAGAGAGATGTAGTTGTGCTTATCCCCTAAACTAAAATCTGGAGCAGAGCCTGATGAAGCATCTTCTAGGGCCCACTCCTTATCTCCAGCTGTCCAGGAGCACAGGCCCAGGGCTGGGGTCTGCAGAATACTGCAAGAAGTGAGGTGGGTGCCAAGGAGTTGGCTCTCCATCCAGGCCAGGTGCCCTGTGGACAGAAAGGAAAAGAGACGGATTGTGGCTGAAGCTGAGATGGGGGTAAATATGGGGTTTAACAGAGTGGGGCACTGTCACCCCCCAAATGGAGGCAGACCGCTCTGATTACTCCAAACACCTGAAGGTGAATTCAAGTCATTATCCCATTCACTTGGCTTAACTGGATAGCTAGGAACCTGCATCTCTGGTGACTCAATATCCCCACTCTGGCTCCCTAAGGACAGACCCGGAATTGATTCCAGGAATCCATGCGTCCAGGTAAACATTACATTTCCTAGGCTGCCTTCCTAGTGAAGTGTCAGCAGAAGTGACAGGTGGGGCTTCCAGGAAATACCCTTAAGAAGCTAACTCAGTTGCGGCCAGGAGATATGGGAGCTAGTTCCCTTTGGCCTTTATCCCTGGCTCTCTTCCCAGATCGACTGTGGGATGATGTTGGGGCTTAGTCAGCCGTCTTGTTATCCTGGGGATGGAGGCTATGCACCAAGGGCAGGGAGCAGAAATACCAAAGGAACCTGGATTCCTGGATTCTTGAGGCTGTGGGAGGCTGCGGATTGCAAACTTCAGATATTTGTGTTTATGTATTTTCCACCCAGGAACATCTACAACATCTACAATGGCACTGAGTCTGTAGGGAGGGTCATGGCCTGTCAGTCTGAAACCACATAAGGCCTCCAGGCACGGGAGCTTCTTGTGTTTAAGGCACATCACAGCACGGGAGAATGTGGGAGAGATCACATTCATCCATTCAAAGTGCAGGGAGGTTCCTATGCTGACTCAGCATCACTTAGAGGGGTGAACCTAAAGCTGGGCAGTGAGGAAGGAAAGGAAAAAGAAAGTTTATGAAGACAGGCGGTATTGTGTGAACTGGTAAGTTACGTGTAAACCACAATGAAAGGTAGTTTATATATGACCAACACAGAAGAGATGAGGCCTCCCTGAGGACCAGGCCTTTGGGTCTCCAGGCATTTTTCAGTTCTCCTAGTCTAGGGGCGGGGCACCTGCACTGCCCTCGGCTTTCCCTAGAATTTATCAGCAGCCAGCATGTGTCAGGGAGAGACATAGTTGTCTTAGCGCTGAGGCTGAAATCCTGGATGTTCTCCGGAGGGCAATGATTGTGAAGAACAAGCTATTGTCTGGTCCCTGGAGGTCATGCCTTAAAGCCTCCTGATGAGGCAAGTTTACAGATCCACGCTCCCTGAGCCAGCTGTGACACCCACAGTTGGCAGTGAGAAGTAGGGCTGTAACTTACAGTGTGAGCCCCAGGAAAGGGATTTATCTTAAAGGAAAAACAGGAGAGTGAATGACCTCATCCTTAGCTGGGAGGCTCTGCTGTGCCCTGGTAGACAGTCACTGCCTGGAAGTGACTTCGTAGAAAGCAAACTTTGGCGGTCTTAGTGCGTAGAGAGGCCTGGGAAAGCCCTGGGAAGAGAAATCTGGTCGGTGCCGTCGAGGAGGACGCCCCTTCTCCTGACCCCCCATGTGTGGCTTGGCCAGGTAGCTCCAGGCTTGCTTCTCCCCAAGGCTTGGCCTCCTGCTCAGGTCGCTCTCAGTCTATTGGAAACTGGCTGCCCATGGCACACACTGTGGAGAGACCCTGAAACCAGCGGGGAGAAGGTCTCAGGTGAGGCAGGTGCTCTCAGGTTAAAAATAGGGGAAGAATCTGAAGCAATTGCAGACAGGCCCCCAGGAGGGTTAAAGGTCAAGGTGGAGGTGAAACAGACTGGAAGGTGAGTATGGAGCCAAGAGTTACGAAGGTTCCAGAGCAGCTGATGGTTTCTGAACAACCTCCAGTTTCTTCACAAGTTATGTGAAAGCCGCTGGAGTTGACTCCGTTACCAGCAGTGAATGGGACACAATTCCTAACCCATGCACTTGTTAAGTGGGGCCCCTCCTTGCAGGAGGGCTCACCTCTGGGCAGGTGCTGGGGACACAAGACAGATAAGAAGGCAACTTTGTACTTTTCAGGGAGGGGACAGGGATGGGCAAGAAACAATAAACAAGCTGGCAAAGAAAGCGCCACAGAATTCCAAGTGGCAATAAGTACCAGAACCATGGTACCTAATAGTGATAAGCAAATAAAGTGGATCAAACAGCAGGGAATGTTTGCTATTTTAGGTAAGTGGTCCAGGAAGTTGTCTCAGAATGAGGACAGTGAATGGTGACATAGAACCTTTGGGGAGGCTGTAGGAGGAAAATGCCCCCCCCCCTAAGTCCCCCGGTCCCCGGTCGGGGATCACGGACCCTCCGGCCAGCGCAGACCCAGGTAGGAGCCCCAGGGCTGGGAGCCGCGCCTCTGCAAGTACCGTTCTGGGAGTTCGCGCCAGGTTCCGGCCGCACAGGGCCGCGCCCCCGCAGACGCCAGGCAGGCAGGAGTGCTGCGGCTCCGCCCTGGGGGACCAGACGGCCGTGCCGACCCAAACAGCCCCAGGACGGCAGGCCTCTTCTGGCAGCTCGCCTGCCAAGAACAGGCCCAGTCCAGGCCGAGACAGCGCCCCGCCCTGAGCCCCGCCCACACCCCGCCTCCGCCCGCAAGCTCCGCCCACTCCACGCCCCTGCAGTCCGCCGCAGTCTCATCTCGACCTCCGGGCTTGGGGAGGACGCTGCTGGGTTTTGAAGAGATGGAAACTACTCTTCCCACAGGAATGGAGCGCAGAGGCCGTGCGCGGTGGCTCACGTCTGTAATCCCAGCACTTTGGGAGGCCGAGGCAGGTGGATCACCTGAGGTCAGGAATTCGAGACCAGCCTGGCCAACACAGTAAAACCCCGTCTCTACTAAAAATGCAGATTAGGCTGGGTGTAGTGGCGCGCGCCTGTAGTCCCAGCTACTCGGGAGGCTGAGACAGGAGAATTGCTTGAACCCAGGAGGTGGAGGTTGCAGTGAGCCGAGATCGCGCCATTGCACTCCAGCCTGGGAGACAAAGTGAGACTGCGACTGAAAAAAAAAAAAAAAAAGGAATGGAATGGAGTGCTGGGGCGCTGTTCCGGGGGGAGGGACGCCCTTGCCCTGCGCCTACTCCTCCCCATTCCTGGCAGGTATCCAGGTTACAGAATGAGGGTCTGTGGTGCGACAGAAAGAATGAGACACTGATACACCCATCAACCTGCTCAGATCCCGGGGAGTTACGCTAGTGAGAGAAACCGGTCCCAAAGATCTGTGATCTTTCGTCTCCACCGAAGGACGGAGGAGAGAAATGCAGGACCCATCAGCGGTGCCCAAGAGTTAGGGAAGCGGGTGGGTGTGGCCATAAAAGGAGCAACCCAGGGGGTGCCTGTGGAGGAAATCTCCGTCCCGCGGAACGCAACACGCTGTTGGGACACCGGGCCGTCCTTTGTGAGATGCCACCATCGGGGGAAACCGGATAAAGGGTTCATGGTTCCAAAGAAAAAGTCCGATTAAAGTAAAATGGTCTAAGGCCAAGGAAATGCCTAGAAAATTGAAAATCCTGGAACCAGAGCAGGTGGAGTTTGAGGGGGACGGTGCTGGTGAACAGTTTGGGCCGATTGTCTCTTTTTCTAGCGCTTGCTGGCTTTTGTCACCTTATTTGGCAGCCACCTGCCACTGTGACCTCCTCACGTCCCCTCTACAAACTCTATACCTTGATTTCTGGTGTCCCGGGATGGCCCCACTCCAACAATAGAGCAGAAGGAAGGAAGGTTTCCCTTGTGTTCAGAATGTTCCTAACGAAAATAACTGCAACTGTTGATCGTACTTCCTATGGGTCATTGGGATTTTCCCTCGCAGATATTTATTGGGTCATTCATTCGTTCATTTTGCTTTAACTCACAGTGGCCCTCTCCATGCTAAGGTGCAGTGCTGGGATTGGTCTGTGTGTTGATGATGTTCTTCTTGTCTTCAGAGGTGAGAATGTGGCCTCTCTCTGAGATGCCCTCTTGCCCCTGAGCTCGGGGAACAGCCCGCCTTGTCTTCTGAGTCCAGATCCTGAGAGCAGTTTTCATTTAGGAATGGCGCTTCCATCGCGCAAGTCTATGATGCCACCTTGTGGCAGCAAGGAGAGATCACAACGTGGGCTGAGCAAGTTGCTCTCTGCTTGGGGTTGGAAGCTGGACTGGTCGAGTTCCCTGGGTTTTTTGAATGATGTTAAGTTGAATTGTGGTAGATTTCAGGACAGTTCAGTAAAAGCCCATCCTCAATAAATAAAATAATAAAGGAAAGTGAAATAAAATAACAGAACTTTCTGCTAATGTGCTATTGGGGCTGAGCAATTACTGCAAATAAATGAGATGTGACCATATTTGTATCCTGAGTTTGAGGAGGAGGTCATGCTATTAAAACGAGATAGAGTCAGCTCCAATGACAAACATAATCTCTGGGGGTTTCCAGATTCTCACTTTTCATTTAATCCCTAGCCTTAGTGAAATGCAAAAGTAGGAATCGGCATTCTGGGCAGGGAGGCAGGTGAGGCAGGTACACATTTCCTCTTCCCCAACACCCCATGTTTCTATTTCTGAATAAAATGGACCATCGTGGAGCTAAGGTAAGGCTAACCAAACTAGCTGAGCCACCTCCTGAAGAAATCATTGCT
Source organism: Aotus nancymaae (assembly GCF_030222135.1). NCBI lineage: Eukaryota > Metazoa > Chordata > Mammalia > Primates > Aotidae > Aotus > Aotus nancymaae. The sequence continues at coordinate 534,313 of NW_026988465.1, forward strand.
TTTGTTTTTATTTTATGATATTTCTTTCCCTTCTGCTACCGGCATCCCCATTCCTTTGGGAAACTGACTCTTAATAACAGAGTGTTATGTACCTTTTAATTTTGTTTCTGTGTAGTCAAATATGTACAACATAAGATATGTTAGTTTTATCCATTCTTAAGTGTCAATTCAAGAACAATAATTACGACAATATTGTGCAACCTTTCCTGCTATTTATTTCCAAAACCTTTTTCAACAGAACAAATAGAAACATAGTATTCATTGGATAATAACTTCCCATTCCCCGCTCCTCTCATCCCCGGTAGCCTCTAATCTACTTTCTGTATGATTTATCTGTCCCATGTACTTCATATGAGTGGAATATCCCAAGATGGGCCTTTACACCCAGCTTATTTCTGTTGAAAACCTAGTTGGCAAGTTTTGTTGGTGTTGTAATATGAGTCCAAATCTCACTTTTTTTTGGCTGAATATTAAAAATGCATGGTTTGAGATTTGTGAATAATGCTGCAATTATTATTGGCATATTTGTATCTGTTTGAGTCCCTGCATTTAATACTTTTTGGTATCTACCCAGGAATGGAATTGTTGGTATTAAAGTAATTCTAGGGTCATCCTATGTTCAGCTTTTTGAGGAATAGCCACAGTGGCTGTACAATTTTACATTCTCACCAATAGTGTATGAGGGTTCCAAATTCTCCATGTTTTGAATTTATCAGATATATGATTTGCTAAAATTTTCCCTTCACTCTGTACCTTGTCTTTCTTGATAATATTCTTTGATACACAAAATTTTAGATTTTAGTAAAATACAGTCCCAGTGGGTTTTGTTTGGTTGGTTTTTTTGGTTGTTGTTTTGCCAAAGCTTTTGGTGTCATATCTAAGAGCCTATTACCAAACCCAAGACTATGAAGATTTACTCCCATGTTTTCTCCTAAGGGTTTTACGATTTTAGTTTTTATATTTAGGTCATTGCTTGTGAAAGTTTTTTTTTACATGGTGTGAAGCAGATTCTAACTTCACTCTTGCATGTGGAAATACAGTCCTCCTATATCATCTATTGAAGAGACGATTCTTTCCCCCCATTGAATATGCTTGGCACCCTTGGCAATAGATACGTGAGTTTATTGAGGATCCCTTGCACATGTCTTGCTGCTTTTATGATTTCCTCTTTGTCTTATACAGACATCCCTCATTTCATTGAATTTTGCTTTATTGCAATTCACAGATATTGTGTTTTTTACATATTGAAGGTCTGTGGCAACTCTATCAAGCGAGTTTTTGGCACCATTTTTCCAACAGCGTGTGCTCACTTCTTGTCTCTGTGTTACACTTTGGTGATCCTCACGATATTTCAAATATTTTCATTATTATCACATCTGTTATAGTGATCTGTGATGTTACTATTGTAATTGTTTTGGGGCGCCACAAACTGCACCCATATAAGTCAGCAAATTTAATGGATAAATGTTCTATGTGTTCTGACTGGTCCAGGGAGCAGTCATTTCCCCATCTCTCTCCCTCTTCCAAATTCTTTGAGACAACACAACAATTTAAATTAGGTTAGTGAAGAATCAACCCTATATTGACCCTTAAATCTTCAAATAAAAGGAAGAGTTGCATTCCTCTCACTTTAAATGAAAAGTTAAACACTATTAGAGTTAGGAGGACATGTCAAAAGCCAAGATAACCCACAAGCTAAAAATCTTAGGGCTTTAAGAATTATGCTAAGCCTACTGTGTCTGTGCTCTCTCAGTGGAACCACAAAGCCTGGGTGACAGTATGTCTTTCTTTTTTTGAGATGGAGTTTTGCTCTTGTTGCCCAAGCTGGAGTGCAATGGCGTGATCTCGACTCACCACAACCTCTGCCTCTCGGGTTGAAGAGATTCTCCTGACTCAGCCTCCCGAGTAGCTGGGATTACAGGTGCCCACCACCACGCCCAGCTAATTTTTGTATTTTTAGTAGAGATGGGGTTCCACTGTGTTGGTGTATTTCAAATTGGTATCAGCTACTCAGGAGGCTGAGGCAGGAATCGCTTGATCCTGGGAGGCAAAGGTTGCAGTGAGCTGAGATCACACCACTGCACTTCAGCCTGGGCAACAGAGCAAAACTGTCTCAAAAAACAAACAAACAAACAAACAAACAAAACAACTTTAGCAGATGAGGAGTCACTGTCACTTCTTATGGATGAGCAAAGGAAGTGGTTTCTTGAGTTGGAATCTACCTCTGGTGAAGATGCTGTGAACGTTGTTGAAATGACAACAAAATATTTAGGATATAACACAAACTAAGTTGATAAAGCAGTGGCGGGATTTGAGAAGACTGACACCAATTTGAAATAATTTCTACTGTGCATAAAAGGCTATCAAACAGCATCACATGCTACAGAGAAATCCTTCATAAAAGGAAGAATTAATTGACAAAGCAAACTTGTCTTGTTTTAAGAAATTGCCACAGCCACTCCAATCTTCAGCAACCACCATCTTAATTAGTCAGCAGACATCAACAGGGAGGTGAGCCATTCCACCAGCAAAACGATTATGACTCACTGAGGCTCAGATGACTATCATCATTTTTTAGTGATAACGTGTTATGATTAGGGTATGTATATGTGTGAGACATAATGCACACTTAATACACTGCAGTATAGTATATAATTATTATATGCACAGGGCTGCTAAAACTTTGTGTAATTTGCATTATTGTGGTATTTGCCTCATTGTGGTGGTTTGGAACCTACCCCACAATATCTCTGAGGTATGCCTGTATATTGCTGGCGGGAATGTAAAATTGCACAGTAGCTTTGCAAAACAGTTTGGTAGTTCTTTAAAAAAGTTAAATATAGAGTTATACCATATGACCCACCAATACTACTCATTGGTGTATATCCATGATAAGTTCAAGAAAACATACATATATTTATACATGTGCGTTGATCGCAGTATTATTCATAATAGACAAAAGATGGAAAAAAGCCAAATGTCTGTCAATTGCTGAATGAATAAACAACATGGATATATGAAAACATATTATTATGAATATTATACAGCCATAAGAAGAAATAAAGCCTGATCAATGCTACCTTAAACCATCAAGAATGAACATTTAAAACATTATGCCAAGTAAAAGAAGCAATCATGAAAGACCATATATTGTATGATGAATTTTCCATGAAGTCCCCGAAATAGGGAAATCCACAGAGATAGAAAATGAATCTGTGGTTTCCATGGATTGAGGGGAGGAGGAAGTGAACACAGTTAGTGGATATGACAGTTCCTTTTAGGGTGATTAAAACTTTCCTGAGTTAGTAGTGATAGCTGGATAGCTTTGTCAATATACTAAGAACCACTGAATTGCATGTGGATGAATATTATGGTATGTGAATGTATTTTAATAAAGGTGTTATTTTATTTTTATTTATTTATTTATTTATTTATTTATTTATTTATTTATTTATTTTTGAGACGGAGTCTCACCCTGTCACCCAGGTTGGAGTGCAATGGTGCAATCTTAGCTCACTGCAACCTTCACTTCCAGGTTCAAGCTATTCTCCTGCCTCAGCCTCCTGAGTAGCTGGGATTACAGCTCATTTTTGTATTTTTAGTAGAGACGAGGTTTCACCATGTTGGCCAGGCTGGTCTCTAATTCTTGGCCTCGTGATCTGCCCACCTCGGTCTCCCAAAATGCTGGGATTGCAGGCATGAGCCACCGTGCCCAACCTTAATAAGGGTGTCATTTAAAAAAATAAGCTAGGCACCTAGGGTGTAAAATTGAAGGAGGTTCTGATTCTCAGGGTCGCACAAATGCAGGGTTGGCACCTACGAGTGTGGCCTTCCTGAAATTTTGGGCTTTAGGCACCTGACTTGCCTCTCCCTGATTCAGGCCCTCAGGAGAAAGCTCTACTTCTGGTCAATTTGAAATAGGAGGGCGGGCTTCTGGGAGACCCTCCCTGGGAGCCATTTGGTCTGTTCTCTTCCTCTGAATGTCACCGTGTCAACACAAAATGCTTCAAATTGCGTCCAGCCTAGGATGGAGAGGGTGGGGGGATATCGGATGACATCACAAACTGCTGCATCAACTCCCCCAGGTCTGTGCCTCTGGACCCCTGATAGAGGATGCAGGAGTGTCCTGAGCCCGCGTAACTCAGCGTCTCTTCCCATCACTTTGCGGGAATGGTGGGGCTGCTTAAACCAACCGCAGTCCAAGCAGCTGCGGCAGGAGAAGGGCTCGGGTACTAGGAGTGAGGACGCCTGGTTCTCTATCTGGACTAGTACCAGTTAGTACCAGTGCCCAGGAGTAGTACTAGTACTAGTATCCAGGAGTAGTACTAGTTAGTGGCGGAATCTGGAACAAATGCTTTGGTTAACTGAATTCCTCATATTCCTAAGAAAAGAGGCGCGGACAAAGATCCATGGGGCCTTCCCACTGGAACATCGAGCTTGGCGGTCACCCGACCTTCGCTTCCTGGAAGTAGAAAAGTCCAGGGTTTCAGGCTCTGTCTCCTTCCCGCAGACCCCTTGTTTCTTGGCGCGGAGGCCCTGGGCACCGCAGACTCCCAGCCTACTTCTCTGGGCTGTCAGTTTCAGAACCGGGTCTCGAAGCGGCCGTGGGGCTGGGGTGGGCCAGGCCAGGCGAGCGCCTTCGGCACCTGGCTGGCCTCAGGCGGGGGGCGGGGGGGTGGTCATGCGCGGACATCGCCCTGGGCGGGGCGGACGGGCGAACCTGACCGGCTCCGGCCCCTAGCCCTGCTCTCGGCCACCTAGCGCTGCGACCCTGCTGGTCCTGGAAGGCGGAGCCTCAGTCAAGCGGAAAGTGAGGCGCCCGATTTCGTGGTAATAAAAGGCGGTGCAGGCTGAGGCCGAGAGTGGGAACCCACTGAGCGCAGCAGCAGGGCCTGGTCCTGCGCTTTGGGAATCGGCGTCCAGACTCGGAGCGCGGCACGGAGAGAGGACAGCGCTGGACCAGGTGGCAGGTGAGGGCGTCCCCGCGCAGGGCCGGGGTGGGGGACGGGAGTGGTGAGCTTCAGGTCCCCCGGCTGCCACCGCGAGATGGGACCCGAGGATAGGAGCGGTCTCTCGGCCAAGAGCCCCGGGGAGGCGGTGCCGTCTCGGGGTGGGGGGGACAGCAACGGTCTCTGGGGGTCCCTTGCAGCGCGCAGCCGGTCTCTGCCTCGGCGGCCCCCAGCCAGCGCGGACGCCGCCTTCCCCTGCAGGCCCTGTTTTCTCACTGCTCTTCTCTGCTCTGGGATCCGCAGGATGACGTCTGTCCTGCTGCTTCTCTGTCCTTTAAAGTCGCCAGTCTCGGCCGGGCGCGGTGGCTCACGCCTGTAATCCCAGCACTTTGGGAGGCCAAGGTGGTCTGATCCTTTGAGGTCAGGAGTTCGAGACCAGCCTGACAAACGTGGTGAAACCCGGTCTCTACTACAAATAAAAAAATTAGCCGGGCGTGGTGGCGCACTCCTGTAATAATGTAAGCTACAGGCTGAGGCAGGAGAATCGCTCGAACTCGGGAGGCGGAGGTTGCAGTGAGCTGAGATTGCGGCCACTGCACTCCAGCCTGGGCGACAGAGCAAGACTTAGTCTCAAAACAAAACAAAAAATCAAAAAACTCACAAAAGAATAACAAAATAATTAAAAAATAATAGTCACCAGTCTCCATTTCCAAATCCGAGCACTCTTATCTATCCTAATTCTTTAAATAATTCAGCTAAACGGATGGGGTCTTTCCTTCCCCAGAGGACTCCTCCAGGGCCTGAGAATCCGGGCAGCCAGGCGCAGCCCCTCGCCTGCAGAGCCTGCGGTCTGCGGGGACCGCCAGCAAGTAGATGAGGAATCACCTTGGGAAGGGTTGTGCTGGGGAGGGTCGCGCCGGCGGGGTCTTGGGAGCCTCTAGGGTGGCAATCAGAGCCTCCCAGTCGCAGTGTTTGAGGGTGAGTGGAATTAATCCGTGATTGTCTTGGCGCCTCCTAAGGGGACCAACAGTGTTTGCCAAGAGGTGACTTTGGGAGGGGTTCAGGATGGCCAGAGATGGAGGCTGTGACCTGAGTGAGGCTGGATCAGGGGAGGGGCAGGTGAAGAAACCATTTCAACAAGGTGGCTTTGAGCAGACCCTAAGGCCCTGGGAGATTTAGAAGGAAGGACAAGAGGATTAAGACATTGCTTTCCTCTCAGGATGCTGTGTGGCTGAGGCTGAGGGTAGCTGGCGGGCAGCGGGTTGTGTTCATTGTCCAAGGCTCTTTAGTGATTTGGCTGGCGTTTTGGGAAGCACAGGTGAGGTGTCCGGACAGTGGGGAGCAGCTCTGGGGAGACCAGAGGCTCAGGAGGAGGCCTGGGCATTTGGCCAGGCACAGGACCTGAAGTGGAGAGAAATGTGGGCGCAGACGGCAGGCCTTGGGGATGAGCGTGAGGGAGGAGGGAGATGGGAAGGAGTCAGGGAGGTCTCCCAGCCTCACCTGGATGAGTGAGGCTCATTTTCAAGGGCATTGGGAATTGCGGCCTGGGGGTGGGCATTCCTTTGGTTTCAGATCTGTGGCCAAGAGACCCACCCACTCACATTCACACTTTGGCTTCACAGGCACCACCTCCTTGTTCTCACTGGTTTTACTTCCTAACCTTGGCCTGTTTCTTGCCTTTCCATTCTAGCGTTCTTCAGGGATCGGTTCCTTCCTCCCATGCACAATCTACTCTCATGGCTTTTGCTGGGAGTAATGAGGAAAGCTCCCAAATAGATGTTTCTGAGTTAGAACACTGAAAACAAAATGAAGCAAAAACAATGCATTTCCAGTGTCCCGAGGTCACATGATGTCCAGAGGATAGTGGTGGGCATTAACTTTTTGTCTTCCCTATTAGAATGCAAGCTCCACAAATGGAACAGAGTGTTGGTTTTTTTTTTTTTTCCCCAGAGTCGTACTCTGTCACAGGCTGGAGTGGAGTGGCACGATCTTGGCTCACTGCAACCTCTGCTTCCCTGGGCTCAAGCAATTCTGCCTCAGCCTCTGAAGCAGCTGGGACTACAGGTGCATGCCACCATGCCCAGCTAATTTTTGTATTTTCGGTAGAGACAGGGTTTCACCATGTTGGCCAAAATGGTCTCAATCTCTTGATCTCGTGATCCACCCGCTTTGGCCTCCCAAAGTGCTGGAATTACAGGCATGGCCAGCTGAGTTTTTGAGTGTATGTGCAGTGGGCCGATCTCAGCTCACTGCAACATACGCCTCCTGGGTTCAAGCAATTCTCCTGCCTCAGCCTCCAGTATACCTGGGACTACAGGCGCATGCCACCACATCCGGCTCATTTTTTGTATTTTAGTAGAGACGGGGTTTCACCATGTTGCCCAGGCTAGTCTCCAATTCCTGAACTCGGGCGATCCGTCTGCCTGGGCCTCCCAAAATGCTGGGATTACAGGCATGAGCCACCCACCACCCCCCGGAACACAGACTTTTTTTTATTTTTAATTCACAATTGGGTGTTCAGTGCCTAGAACAGGTGCTCAGTAAATATTTATTGAAAGAATGAATTCCTTTTTGTATCTCTTGTATCTATCACCAGATACTCTTGTATCTAGTACTTGCCTGACATACAGTAGATAGAAAGCTTTGCTGAATGAATAGCTCTGCCTTTCGTCTTTTTTGATATGTATACATCTTTTAAAAAATAATGAATAGAACTTATGTTTTAGATCTGTTTTAGTTTACAGCAAAACTAAGCTGAAAGAAAATATCCCCTCCCACAAACATCCTGGGCCACACAGCCTCCCCTACCACCAACATCCTGAATTAGTGTGGAATATCTGTTACAACTGATGAACCAACATACATACATGATTACATAGATGAACCAATATGGATAAAACATGGATACATTATAAGCCAAAGTCCAGTTTGTTAGGTTTTGCTCTTTGTGTTGTATAGTCAAGATACATTTAACAAATGTATAATTGAGATGCGGTCTGTAATTATCAGACTGCACTGCCCTAAAAATCCCTTGTGCTTCACCTATCCATCCCTCCTTCCCGGCACATCCCTGGCAACCACTCATCTTTTCTTTTTTTACCATCTCCATAGTTTTTCCTTTTCCAGAATGACATGTTGGAATCATACATCATGTAGTCTTCTCAGATTGGCTTCTTTCACTTAGATTTATACATTTAAGATTGCTCCAGAATTTTTTTGTGGCTTCATAGCTCATTTCTTTTTAGCACGTAATATTTCATTGTATAGATGTACCACAGCTTATCTGTTCACCCATTAAATGACATCGTAGATGACTTCAAGTTTTTGCAATTATGAATGAAGCTGCTATAGACAATCTTGTACAGGTGTTTGGGCATAAGTTTTCAACTCGTTTGGGTAAATACCAAGGTGTGGAGTTGCTTAATCTTACAGTAAAAAGAGCTTGGTTAAGAAAGGAACGAGTGAGAGTTCCTTTTGCTCCAGGTCCTCATCTACATCTGGTGTTGTGTTCTGGATTTTAGCCATTCTAATAAATGTTTAATAGTATTTCAGTTTTTTCAAAACGTTGTAATTCCTTAATGACCTATAATGTCGAACATCTTTTCATACGCATATACATATGGTGAAGTGTCTGTTCAGAGCTTTTCCCCACTTTTAATCAGGTTGCACATTTCCATATTGTTGCATTTTAAGAGGGTTTTTTTTGGGGGGTATATTTTGGGTCACAGTCCTTTATCAGGTATGTCTTTTGCAAGTGTTTTCTCCCGGTCTGTGGTTTGTGTTCTCATTCTCTTGACATACATTTTTTGTTTTTACAGCATATAATCCTGTTGCGCTTTTGTTTTGCTTTTGGGACGGAGTCTCGCTCTTATCACCCAGGCCGGAGTGCAGTGGTGCAATCTTGGCTCACTGCAGCCTCCTCCTCCCGGGTTCAAGCGATTCTCCTGCCTCAGCCTCCCCACCCAGCTAATTTTTGTATTTTTTAGTAGAGTCGGGGTTTCACCATGTTGGCCAGGCTGGTCTCGAACTTCTGACTTCAAGTGATCCGCCCGCCTCAGCTTTTCAAAGTGTTGGCATTACAGGCGTGAGCCACCGCGCCCGGCCTGTTGTGCATATATTTTTATTATTTGCTTTTTAATAAAACATGAATAGCATGCAGTTCCAATTTTGCTCCAGACTTCACAATTACCATTTTAAAGGCTGCAAAATAATCATCTCATTTCCTCTCGACAGCCTCACTTTACAGAGGGAGAGGAATGCTAACTTGCCTATGGTCCTAGCGCTGCTAACGCGCAGAGCTCCGGCTGTAATCCACCCTGTGGATTTCCGCCAGGCCCAGCTGCCTCTCGGGGGCGCAGGTTTCGGTTTCCTCTTCACTTATGCCGCCCAACTCGCTTGAAAACAAAGTCCGCGATCTCCAGCCGGCAAGAGAGCTCCGGGATTCAGACCCTGGGTGCAAGGCCCCGCGAGTGGCGGGGCGGCGCTCGCACAGTCCTCCTCCGGGGCAGGAGCCTGGGCAGGGGGAGGAGGCAGCGCGAGCAGTCCACGCCCTCCTGCCAGGCGCGCTCAAAGCGGACGGCGGACGGCGGACGGTGGACCAGCTCCCGGAGCGCGGCGAGGTCCGCGGGCCCATAGCTAGGGCGCCGGAGCGCTGCCGTCCAGGCGGGGCCGAGGGAGCGCGGCGGGACTCTGTTGGACGGCGCGGCCACGGAGACTGGCGCGGTAAGCAGGCTGACGCCGCGGAGGGGGGGGACACTCCTTAGGCCGCCGCGCTCAGTCCCCGTGACCCCCTAGTCCGGGCTCGGGCGCCCTCTCCCGCACGCCCCGGCGAGGCTGCCGCGGCGACGGAGTAATCCCGAACCCTCCCGCCGCTGCTTCTTCCCTCACCCGGGCCTCTAGACGTTTAGCCCCGAAAATGAAGGTAACTCTCGAGAGTCAGCGCAGGCGGCTCCGGGCGGCCGCGGGCTTCCTGGAAGGAGCGGGACTGCCCAGCTCGGGCGCGGTGGGCGGAGCCCCGCCGGTGCCGGAAGTCAGGCGGTGGGCGGGGCCGCGGGCGCTCCCAGAAGTCATGGGGCCGCCAGTTGTCCCCCAGCCGGAGTCCACCGGCGGCTTCCGCGCCAGGGGTCTGGGTGCTGGACTAGGGGCGGCGGACACCTGCACTCAGGCCGCGGTTACGGCGTGACGGTGGAATACACCGCCCCACAAGCCGATAACGTCGTTGTTGTTTTGGTGGAGAGGATGGGCTTTTACTGCCGAATCATTAAGAAAAAAAATTGGGGCTCTTCCCTTACCAACCCTTTGAAAGGGCCTTTTACTGTTGCACTGGAGGCCGCAGCAGGTTCCAAAAACAAAAGCATGTATGCGTGATCTGAGACGACTGAGAATGAATGTGCTAACCCTAGCAGGGTTCTTTGGTGGTCACTGGCATGTGCTTTTGTGAAGTGCTACAGACCGTCTTCAGGGTTGTGAAGAGGTTAGGCTGCATCCTCCTTCCCTAAGCATTTGACAGAGCCTCACAGGGATGCAGGGTTGGGGTTGGGGGAGGCCTGGGGTTGTTCAGTTCTTTCTCTCTTGCTTACCATTTGGCTCTTCCTTAATCAGAGCTCTTTCTTATCTTGGGCAAAGCATGAGGCTGTTCCAATCATTAATTCTTCCCTGATTTACACTTGAAGAAGCCAAGGCAGGAGGTGAACTTTGAAATGTGCAGTGACATTCTGTTACTGCCAGGAAGATGCATTCAGTAAAGAGGAAATTGTGATTAGTAATGTGGAATACTGGGCAGGGCAGGGTGGCTCACCCCTGTAATCCCAGCACTTCGGATGCCGAGGTGGGAGGATCACCTCGGGTCAGGAGTTCAAGACCAGCCTGGCCAACATGGCAAAACCCTGTCTCTACTAAAAATAAAAAAATTAGCCAGGTATGGTGTCAGATTCCGGTAATCCCAGCTACTTCGGAGGCTGAGGCAGGAGAACTGCCTGAACCCGGGAGGTGGAAGCTGCAGTGAGTTGATACCATGCCACTACACTCCAGCCCGGGTGACATAGTGAGACTCTGTCTCAAAAAAAAAAAAAAAAAAAAAGTGGAATACTGCAGCTCTTCTATTCATAAAAAGTGAAGAGAAGGCTAGGCTTGTTTAAAATGAAATTTGGAGTGTATCATTACTGTAAAATAGCAAAAATGATAACTTTAGTACTCATTTTCCTGTATCTGCACTATTCTGAGCCCCAGAGATATGTTATACTTTCAGGATTATGAATATTAATGAGTATTAAGAAAAGTTCTTAACCTCTTCCAATCTGGGCAGCTTACTTTTTGGTGCTTATTAATCTATAATGTATTAACACCCATATGATCTGGGAATTTGAAGAAAATATTTAACTTCCCATGCTTTAGTTGGATATTACACTCTAGCAAAAATGGTTGACTGTATTAACCTGTAGAACATTGATTCTGAACCATCTGCTTCCTGTATTTTTATTTTTTGAGACAGAGTCTTGCTCTGTCACCCAGGCTGGAGTGCAGTGGCTTGATCTCACCTCAATGTAACCTCTGCCTCTGGGTTCAAGCAGTTCTGCCCCAGCTTCCTAAGAAGCTGGGATTACAGGCATGCACTACCATGCCTGGCTAATTTTTGCATTTTTAGTAGAGACAGGGTTTCACCATGTTGGCCAGTCTGGTCTCAAACTCTTGGCCTCAAGCAATTTGCCCACCTCGGCCTCCCAAAGTGCTAGGATTACAGGTGTGAGCCCCTGCACCACGCCTTCTTGTATTTTAAAAGTTTATTCTGTACTTTCCCTGTGTTTCTGACTGTAACATATTCATTTAATATAGATGAGTAAGGCTGTAAGAGTAGGTCTTTGCAAGTAGAATTTTTCCAAAGACAAATTATTTGATATCTAGAGAAGTAGCATGTATTAGTGAGCCAGTAGTGAAAGTTTGAGTGAAGGGACAAAGATTTCATTCCAGGATCTGCCACTTTAGGTGAATCATTTAGCTCCAAATCTTAGTTTTTTTATTTGTAAATTGAAATCATGATAAAATTTACTTCAGGGATGATGATGTGCTAATGCATGATGATACTTGTTTAAACTCTGTTTAAATTCTTGTCTTTTGCCGGTCCTTTCTTGCTGGTCCTTAGTTTTCCTTGCTCAGAGCTTTTGTTTATCTGGGCAAATCATCAGGCTGCTGTAATCAAGGAAGTTGGAGAAATCCTCTGGTCACTTGGATAACTGAGCAAAATCAGAGTTCTATTAGTGGGAAGAAAGGGGGCAATGGCAGGTGGGCAACCAGCATTTTGTGCCATACTCGTTATGAGTGGGCATCATAGAAAAATGGGGAAAAAGTTAATTAGAATATTTTGATATGTAGACTTACCCTGCCTGAGCAGATAATTTGTGAAATTTCTTGGGATTTCACATTAATTTCAATAGAAAAATATTCACTGTCCTAAGTCCCTATATTAATATTTATTGATGCAAAACATTTACAAATTCCATTCAAATGGACATAATTATTAGTTAACATTAGTCGATATAACAGGCCAGCATGTCTTTCTTATTAGATGGCTTTGTAATAACATGATTATGCAATATGGCCACATTAGCTACCTAAATTCAGTATTTTTGGATATCCTTCATTCAACTACTCACAAGACCTTCCTAAGATATTCAGCGCTTATAAAGTTGAATCTTTTATGGGGAAAAAAGAGGGGTAGATAGTAAAAACAAAATAAATCACTGGAAACCATGGAAAAGATGCATGAGATTAAGATCAGACTAAACTGGCAAACTCGAAGACTATAAGGAGAACTGATTTGGGTCAGGAGCTAAGTTCCCAAAATCCAGTGGACCCACCTGGAGGCCTTCCAAATCTCGCCGCATGCAGGAGCCCCTGCAGGTCCTAGTTGGTCTTGACAAATTTGAGGAGACGTGGCTGAGACTGAAGGAGAGATACCAGAGGTTTCTACTTTAGGACTCCTCATAAAGTAGAAATCTTTTACCCAAAAGAGCATTTTTCAGGGCATGTTGTAGTTCCTGCCTATTTCTTTACTGTCTGTGAGCATTTTTAAATGTTCTTAAACATTCTTACACAGCATCACTTTTGCAAACTGCTAGATGTATTTCAGAGTGTTGATGGGCATAACTGATTCTATCCTCTGTACATGCTACGTGTGTTACCTACTTTTGCTGTTCTGTGTAATGCTACCAGGAACAGCTTTGCACATAATCTTTTTTTTATTTCTGTTTTTATTTTTTTGAGACAGAGTCTTGTTCCGTCATCCAGGCTGTGCAATGGTGCGATCTTGGATCACTGCAACCTCCACCTCTCGGGTTCACGCAATTCTTCTGTCTCAGCCTCCCAAAGAGCTTGGATTACAGGCATGCGCCATCACGCCTGGCTAATTTTTGTATTTTTAGTAGATATGAGGTTTCACCTTGTTGGTCAGGCTTGTCTCGAACTCCTGACCTCAGGTGATCCACCTGCTTCAGCTTCCCAAAGTGCTGGGATTACAGGCGTGTGCCACCACGCCCAGCCTGCACATAATCTTTATCAGCATCTCTGATTTGATACTTCAGAGTAAAGAAATACTGAGTAAAGGAATTATTTCGTTTAAAAAAATAATTTTAATTTTACATTAATTCATGTTTACTGTGGAAAATTTGGAAAACATAGTAAAAGTGTAAAGAAGAAAGTAAAAATCACCCTACCATCAAGATACAATCCTTGTTAACATTTTGGTGTCTTTATGTCTTTTTTTTTTTCCCGTACCTATATCTGTGTCTGTTTACATATATGGATGTCTATATAATTATCTTAGGAGTGTGCTGTAATTCATTTCACAGTATTTCTTCTTTTTGGACAATTAAATAGTTCTCTTTTTAAAATGGGTATTCATTTGATGATGGGCCAGCATATGCTGGGTTCTGCTAGGCACTGGAGACAGTGCACAAGACAAGTTTCCTGCCTTCTTTGAACTCTATGAGAAATGATTCTCCATTATAGTACTGTCTTAACTATGAAAAGGTCTAATGGGAAGACTTAGGATGGCTTCCTTCACAAAATGACAGTTCCCTGAGACCTTCTAGCCAGGCAAGAAGTTGGAAGAATGTGGCCTAAGAGGGTGGGAAAGATGACCCTTATGGGATGGGGAAGACTTCACAATTCTGCATGCTCCAGTGGTCTGCAGTAAATGAAAAAGGAGGCCTAAAATCAATGTTATCTTTTATGCCTTCTGTCTCCACCTCCTCCTACCTCATTCTCACCAGGATTGGTCAGTAGGGCCCTGCTGTCAGTGATCGCAGCTGAGAATGTTGGCGTTCTCATAGCCCAAGGAAACACCATTCGTGTGGATAAACACATGTGGACGGCTGGGTCAACCATAGCCAGAGACATGAAGGAGGCAACAAATGTGTTTTCACAAATATATACATATGTACATATATGTGCATATACAAATATATATATCTACATTACAGATATATGTATACATATATATACATGCAAATATATACAAATATATTTATATATTTTATATATATAATACATATGCAAGTATATACATATATATTTTTTCTCATCATCCTTACCACTTCTGTGAGGCGGTCATTATTGTTTTGCAGATGAGGAAATTGAGGCATAAGTAAGTGTCCCAAGGTCACAGGTTGGTGAGACACAGAGCTGGTAAGTCACAGAGCTAGTGAGTCACAGAGCTAGAGTTCACACTCATAGTGAACTCCCGTGCTCTTGGAGCTATGGTTCCTGTCTCTTACCTCCAGTGCGTTCCTCACCCTGCCCCTCAGTCTTCAGGCCTTCATCTAGGCAGCCCCCCACTTCCACCCACTGTCCATGTCCCACTGATGTGCTTGTTTCCTGAGGGCACTGCCTCTCATTTGGTAATGTCTTATGTCCTAGGGAAGAAGGTCTGTGTGAGCTTCCTCTGCTAGACAGAGCTGGCTCACAGTCTTAGATGAGGTGTAGAAAGCTGGTTACTCGAGTCACCTGTAGCTGACCACTGTACAAGACCGTGGGCAGCCTAGGGGTTTCCAGAATCCCCTCTCCCCAAGGTATTCCTTTTTTCTTTTTTTAACTCCCTGCCCTCCAACATTGTATTAAGAAAAACACCAAAGTGCAAAGGTTACATCCACCATGAGTATCATCTTACAGTATTTGCTTCATCATGTAACTCTCCATCTCCTTTTCCCTTCACCTGTCCATCATTCTATCTGACTTTTTGATGTATTTCCAAGTACATATCAGTACACTTACTATTGCTATTTGGTGTAGCTGCAGGATCGATCTCATAGTGAATATTTCTTTTGTGTTTTATAATTTTGGAAAGGGAGCTCCTGTTAAATTTGTATCTGTGGGAATTCTGTCTGGCCTGGCTTGAGGGTGTTGTTTGCTTTAGCCTATAACTTCAAGATGGCATCAGCCTGTGACCACTTCCTTTATAAAAGTTCATAGTTTAAGCGATCCTCTCAATTCAAAGTCTAAATCTATTTGAAGACAGTCCCAAGGTTATAAATTTGCACAGACCTTTTTTTCTTTTAATACCTTGGGCCCAGTCCAAGACAAATACGTTTGTTTGCTATGGGCTGCTTTTTTTCTAGTTCATCCTTTCATCAAGGGGTAGCACATTGAGCGGTGCTGTGTTAAGGGTGCAGTCTTCATTCCAACCTGCTTTTCTTCTTGCATTCCCTGACCTCAGCTGGGCTTTAAACCTCAACTTCTGGATGGGGAGGTTGGCACTGCCCTGTGTGAGCTACTGCCTGCCTCTGGCACCCTGTTTATTTTCTGTCCCTGGAGTTCTTTTCCTTTTCACGGAGTTCTGGTATGCATTTGAATGGATGTTTGTATTATGTTGCCCAACATACCTATGTCCTGTATAGCTGGAGTTGTCTTAAAGTTTTCTAATGCTCCATATTGCCAGAAATGAAAAGGCTGAGGGAATACACATTATAGTCTCCTGTGATTCTTAGAAATATGAAAAATAGCTCATCTTAGAGACTATAAGTCTATTCTCAAAAATCCAAGGCACACCAAGCATGTGGTGGAATGCTACAAAAGTTTTTGAAATAATGATCTTTTCTGCCAGGTGCAATGGCTCACACCTGTAATCTCAGAACTTTGGGAGGCTGAGGTGGGAGAGTTTGAGACCAGCCTGGGCAACATAGTGAGACCCGCATCTCTACAAATAATTAAAAAATCAGCTGGGCATGATTAATAATTTAAAAAAATCCCTGGGACCTGTGGTCCCAGCTACTCAAGGAGGCTGAGGGAGGAGGATTGCCTGAGCCCAGGAGATCGAAGCTCTAGTGAGCTATGATTGCGCCACCGCACTTCAGCCTAGGTGACAAAGTGAGACCCTGTCTCCAAAGGAAAGCAAAACAAACAAATACATATTATGATCTTTTTGCCCTGAAGTAGCCTCTCTGTTTTATTTACAGGGTACAGCTCTGACGGGGGAAAAAAAGAGGTACCGCTTTGGGCGTTCTGAGCATTCAGAATGGAACCAGACCTATCCTTGAATGCCATTAAGATGAAATCCAGTGACTTCCTGGAGAGGGCAGAACTGGACAGCGGAGGCTTCGGGAAGGTGTCTCTGTGTTTTCACAGAAACCAGGGACTCGTGATCATGAAAACAGTGTACACGGGGCCCAAATGTACCGAGTGAGTGGGGAGCAGGGTGGTGGGCTAAACTCTGAGTGGGGTGGGGACGTTGGCTGCTGTGGAGCCACTGGTGGATAGGGTGAGATGGAGCCTGCCAGGATGTCAGTGTGACAATGGTGCTTATGGTTGTTATTGTCACTGATGAGGACTCTGAGGCTGGGTAGTGAAGGGCTCACAGCTAGTAAGTA
Organism: Aotus nancymaae; assembly: GCF_030222135.1. Classification (NCBI taxonomy): domain Eukaryota; kingdom Metazoa; phylum Chordata; class Mammalia; order Primates; family Aotidae; genus Aotus; species Aotus nancymaae. Next base: position 551,120 of record NW_026988465.1, read on the forward strand.
ATGGAAGAGACATGAACAAGAAAGAAATAGAGAAGGACAAAGAGATAAGTGTGGTGAGGGGGACAAAAAGGAAATGGGAGGATGAGTGAGACAGACCTATTTATTTGCTTCAAATTTACAGTGAAGACCAGCCCTAAGTATGAAACTAAAAAGGCGGTTCATTCCTGAAAGGTTCTGAGAGACTTCCCTTTAAAGCAACCAGTGGCGTGGTTTCACGTCTTTCCCTCCTTGTCAGAGTGATTGTGAGAGAGGCTGTTTTTTTTATTTTTAATCACATTGTCCAGCAAGATCTTTTTTCAGGTTACCTTGCTGCTGTTCATGTACTTTTCATTCATTGGTTCATTCATTCGTTCATTGACTTACATTTTTTGAACATACATTGCCAGTTACTGGGCAGGAGAACTGTGAAGAAGTGAGAAACTGCTCTGCCTTCTAACGCTTCTGGCCTGTGCCTGGAAGAGATCAGTACAGACCCAAGCATGACCCAAGCACGTGGGGGTGATGTGTTGGAGGTGTGTGCCAGGCTCTTAAGGCGCTGGCTCTGCCAACCTCAGCATAGCACTTTTCCTGCCCACAGGCACAATGAGGCCCTCCTGGAGGAGGCGAAGATGATGAACAGACTGAGACACAGCCGGGTGGTGAAGCTCCTAGGCGTCATCATAGAGGAAGGGAACTACTCCCTGGTGATGGAGTACATGGAGAAGGGCAACCTGATGCACGTGCTGAAAGCCGAGGTAGAGAGTGCCGTCCACGTGGGGATCCCCAGCGCTGGGGCCCTGGCCGTCTGTTATGGCTGCCTTTGTGGTGTTTGTTTGTAGCTTGTTCGTATAAAATTTGCAAATTGCTCAGTAGTTTGAATTTTCTTTTCTTTTTTTATACAGACAAAGGCCCAGGCTGAACTCAAACACCTGGTCTCAAGCGTTCCTCCCACCTTAGCCTCTCAAGTAGCTGGGATCACAGGCCCAATTTCCTGAAGTCAGTTTCTCCTTAAAACATCTATGCCTTGATCCGGCGCAGTGGGTCACACTGTAATCTCAGCACTTTGGGAGGCTGAAGCAGGAGGATCACTTGAGCCTTGGAGTTCAAGACCAGCCTGGATAACATAGTGAAACCCCATCTCAACAAAAAATACAAGGTGCATATGAACAGAGCAAGACCTTGTTTCTGAAAAAAAGAGAAAATCTTCCTTGCCTTTTGCTGCCCTGAGAAAGTTCTCTTCATCCTCTCGATCCTGCAGACAGTCCTCTGTATCACTCAGTCTGTGTCTTAGGAATGTGATTGGCTGTTCCCCATACCTGTCCACTGCTCTGCAATCTACAGTTCAAAGACAGGCCCTGTCTTCATGATGCAGACATCATCTGATGTATAGTATATGCATGATGGGATGACAATTAAATATGGATTATTGATGAAAGCATGTACACTATAAGTAAGAGCAGATAGGATATTCGTGGTTGCACTTCAATACCATTCAACAAAGTTTCATTTTAAATCAAATATAGAACATAAGTGGCAACAACACTAGATAGGATTTAAAACAAAAATAAAAATTGTTTACCAAAACCAAATCATTTGAAAACATTTTTAAAAGCTTATGTGCCTGTTAAGATGAAGGCCTTGTGCTAGTTGCTCATGAATCAATAGTTAATATGACGCAGGCAAGTAAAAGGAGGCAGATGAGCAAATGAGTGGTATGGTGTGGTGATGGTTTTTTTTTCTTTTTTAAGAGAATGAGGTTTCACCCAGGCTGGAGTGCAGTGGCACAATCATAGTGCACTGCAGGCTTGAACTCCTGGCCTCAAACGATCTTCTCACCTCAGCCTTCTGAGTAGCTGGGACTATAGGCATGAACCACTGCACCCAGCTGTATGATGGTATTTTTTTTTTTTTTTTTTTTGAGAGGAGTCTCGCCCTGTCACCCAGGCTGGAGTGCAACAGCGTGACCTCGACTCATTGCAACCTCAACCTCAGTTCAAGCGAGTCTCCTGCCTCAGCCTCTTGAGCTGGAATTACAGTTGTCTACCACCATGCCTGGCTAATTTTTGTATTTTTAGTAGAGACAAGGTTTCACCATATTGGCCAGACTTGAACTCCTGACCTCATGATCTGACTGCCTCAGTGTCCCAAAGTGCTGGGATTACAGGCATGAGCCACCGCTCCCAGCCGATGGCGTTCTGATAGACATACTCATCGTCTGCTGTGGGAGTACAGAAGAGGCACCCACTCAGGTCTGGGATAGACCGGAAAGGCTTCCAATCTGAAGCACAAGTAGATGTTTAGAAGCAGAGAATTAGGGAATAAGTGTTCCAGGCAGAGAATACTATGTAGAGACTGCCAAATTTGGGGAACTGTAAATTCCTGGGTTTGGCTAGAGCATAGATAGCACAGGGCATGGGGTGGGGTTGTGGGATGTGGCTGCCTTTATGGCAAATACTCCCACTTTTCCACTTTCTTCTCCTATCCCACAATTGCCAAGTCAACAGACATCTCACAAAAATGCCTTTGGGAAGGAGAAGAGGTGATACTTATACGCATGGTACTGTAGTTTGATCAGATTGCTCTCCTCCCCAGAACTGGAGAAGATCAGCTGTTTGAAGTAAACCTTTGATTGGGAAATAAGTCTTTGGTCTCCCATCCAACTACTAACCAGGCCCAACCCTGCTTAGCTTCTGAGATGAGCGAGAAATCATCTGGGACAGGAGGCATTCTGCAGGATCAGGGAAAGTTCAGGTGCACAGTGTTTGGACTCAGGACATCAAGGGGACCTGAGACAAAAGCAGAAAGAGGAGAGGGGGACCAACTTTGCTTGCTCAGAAGTTTTTCCTAAGTTCAAAAGTATACCAAGGAAGAAGGGAAAACATCTCTTTTGCTACTTTCTGTATGGTGGTGATCACGCTATTTTATTATTTTTTGAGACGGATTTTCACTCTTGTTGCCCAGGCTGGAGTGCAATGACACAATCTCGGCTCACCGCAACCTCCGCCTCCCGGGTTCAAGCGATTCTCCTGCCTCAGCCTCTGGAATAGCTGGGATTACAGACATGCAACCACCATGCCTAATTTTTGTATTTTTAGTAGAGCCAGGGTTTCACCATGTTCCCTTGTATTCTTTTTTCTCTTAATGTTATTTTTACACACAACATTTCCATGGCATTGTTCATGTTCTTACTGTAAACTTAGTATGACGTATTATGAGTATCCCATTAAAAATGCTTGTTCATATATTTTTTCATCCATTCATTCAACAGACATTCCAGGTACAATCCTAGGTTCTAAGGATACAGTCCTAAATAATATATATTTTTGTTCTCAAGGAGCTTAATTTTATAATATTTTATACATTACCAAATGATTGTGGGATTTTGTTTTTACACGAACAGAATACAACATGAATACCTTTGCCCCCTCTCCCCTGGAATGAAATCTTGTTTCCCAGTGACAGCAGTGCCATGGTGCGTCTGCTGGAAGGAAACCTGGTAACCCTGTCCTAAGGCTCAGATCCCACCACCCTTTCATGAAACAGTTGCTTTGGCCTATTTGATTACCTTTCCATTTCATAGACTTAATATCACCTGTTTTAGATGAGTACTCCGCTTTCTGTAAAAGGAAGGATAATTGTGGAAATCATTGAAGGAATGTGCTACTTACACGGAAAAGGCGTGATACACAAGGACCTGAAGCCTGAAAATATCCTTGTTGATGATGACTTCCACATTAAGGTAAACCGTCATTGGTAGGCTTCCAGAAAGTTGGGTGATTTTAGTTTTGATTCTCCAATGTAAATTCATTCTTATAAATTGTAGAAGCTAAAGGAAGACCTAGCTCAGCTTATGACTGGTGATGATGGTGCTGAAAGGTTCTACCAGTGTTTGGAAGGAAAGATGCAGGTGTGATGGGATCAGGAGATAACTGTCAGGATAACTCATATCTTTTGGGGAAGAGTATGGGGTAGGTAAGAAGACCTCTTTCCTAGATTGTGTTTTTCTCCTCTGTTAGACTTGAGATGGAAACATTCAAAGGCTGCCTTTTTCATCCTGGAATGGGCCACTGGCACCATAATTTTCCCCAGGAAATCTGTGTCACCAAGACTTCCCTCCTCTGGAAATGCAGGGGAATGTGAAGATGTGTGCAGAAAATCCTTAGAGTTCAGATGTGGCCTAAGATTGAGATCAGCAGTGAGTTGATCATTTTGGCATAAAAAACCTCTACGTTGAAATTTTGTTTTATATTTTTATTTAATTGTTTACTTCTGTTTATATTTTGAAAAATCAGTTTCCAGCTGGGCGTGATGGCTCACGCTTATAATCTCAGCACTTTGGGAGGCTGAGGTGGGCGGATTACCTGAGGTCAGGAGTTCGAGACCAGCCTGGCCAACACAGTGAAACCCCGTCTCTACCAAAACTACAAAAATTAGCTGGGTGTGGTGGTGGGTGCCTGTAATCCCAGCTACTCGGGAGGCTGAAGCAGAAGACTCACTTGAACCCGGGAGGTGGAGGTTGCGGTGTGCCAAGGTCACGCCACTACACTCCACCCTGGGTGACAGAGCTAAACTCCACCTCAAAAAAAAAAAAAAAACTTTGACCACCTTCTTTCCATTGTAGTAAAGTGAACAAGGGAAAAGGATTTTTCTTTGGTTCATTGAAGGGCAGGACTTAGCTAGGGGGAGTCATATCTAATTGGCTTTCACAGCAGGAATCCAAGCACTAGCCTCTGAGAGGGGAAGCAAAAGGGGAAGGAGCACTGGGGGGGCACTCAGGAGCTGCTGACACATGGGCCTTTCTCCACCAGCAGGTTCTGCGTCTAGCACTTTGTCCTAGTCTTGGACAGATTTTTATTCCCATGTCTTTAAAAAAAAGCCATGGGAAGGGGCCGGGCGCAGTGGCTCACGCCTGTAATCCCAGCACTTTGGGAGGCCGAGGCGGGTGGATCACGAGGTCAAGAGATCGAGACCATCCTGGTCAACATGGTAAAACCCCATCTCTACTAAAAATACAAAAAATTAGCTGGGCATGGTGGTGCGTGCCTGTAATCCCAGCTACTCAGGAGGCTGAGGCAGGAGAATTGCCTAAACCCAGGAGGCGGAGGTTGCGGTGAGCCGAGATCGCACCATTGCACTCCAGACTGGGTAACAAGAGCGAAACTCCGTCTCAAAAAAAGCCATGGGAATAAAAATTACTCATTCATAACCTATCTTGAAATTCATCACTTTCCTCTTATGTTGTGGCTTAGAATCTGTGGATGTTTGGCAGTCACATGCCACAGATAATCCCCGCGTGCCTGCTTGGATTCCTGGAGGCAGAAGTGGAACTAGCACCCTTGTTCTCTTCTTAACTGTATTGCTCTGTCATTGTGCCCCGCCACCTCTGTTCTTGTTCTGTGTCTGACCTTGGTATTTTTCTCTCTGCTTTTTTGTCCGTTTTTCTCCTCCTTCCCACCCCACCTTCTCTTAGGTTCAGGCTACGACTCAAAACAAGCAACACTGCAGTCCTTATCCTCAGTGTGTCTTTGGGATCCCTAGACACTCGCATCCATGGGCCTCTGGACACCATTTGGGGAAATAGAAGGTGTAGTACTTAGCTACTGTCTGCTACGTAAATGTGCAGAGAAGAAAAGAATCATGTTTCCCCTAACCCCCAGAAATAGTTGAAAACCGTATGCAGAGTCAACGGGGAATTAGAATAAATATGTTTGTTGTTACTGTTCTTGTCAGAAATGTCTCCTGCTTTTCCCCTCCCACTTATTGCATAAGGAATGCGATACCAGAATTTCATGTGAACATTTCTTGGGGGAGATTTTACAAATGGCTGACGAGACACAGTTTCTGTGAGTCTATTGCGAAGTCACTGTTTCTGACCTGCCCAGTGCAACCATTTCTGGAAAATTTACCAAATCTTACGTATATTGAATAAACCCCAAATTTAAAGTCAAATCTGATTTGCTTGTGGCCTTCACCAAACAATCCCAGTGGCTCGATCTCTTTTGCAGATCGCAGACCTCGGCCTTGCTTCCTTTAAGACGTGGAGCAAACTGTCTAAAGAGGAGCACAATGAGCTGAGGGAAGTGGACAGCACCTCCAAGAAGAACGGCGGCACCCTCTACTACATGGCACCCGAGCACCTGAACGACATCAACGCAAAGCCCACAGAGAAGTCGGACGTGTACAGCTTTGCCATAGTACTTTGGGTGATATTTGCAAATAAGGAGCCATATGAAAGTAAGGCATTAGAAGAGTACGATTTTCATATGAACCAACACTGTTACATGAAATAATGGGCTTCAGTGAAGTCAGTGATGGTTTGTAGTCGTTTGTTCTTTTAATGTCAGTCTTACCTGCTCAACTGTGAGTTCTGTGGGAGCAAGGACCACATTTGATTTATCCACTGATGTCTCCTCGGCATCTACAGGCACTGTACCTAGAACTAATAGGTGCCCAGTAAATTCTTGTTGAATGAATAAGTATTCCCATATAGGAATCAGTGATCACAGGATGAATAGGAACCTTGATGGTGTGTCATTAGCTTGAGAAGTGCTGTGAAATTCCAGGGTTCTTCCTAGACAGGAAAGTTTGATTGTTTCTGCTTGTGAGGACTTAGCCTTTCACACCACAAGGCATACACGTCATACTTTCACTCATTCACTTTCTCCTTCATTCAAGAATTATTATATTTTATATATATACTATGCATATTTACTTCTGTCTGTATTTTAAAAAATCAGTTTCCCTCACATTCTTTCCATTGTAGTAAAGGGAACAAGGGAAAGGGATTTTTCTTTGGTTCATTCAAGGGCAGGATTTAGCTAGGGGGAGCGTCCTATCTAATTGGCTTTCACAGCAGGAATCTAAGCACAAGCCTCCAAAAGGGGAATTGGAAGGGGAAGCAGCACTGGGGGGGCAGCCATTATGTAGATAATGTAATAATTGAATGGAGTAAGTGGGTGAGTACAAGATATAAATATTATATATAATTCACTTCTTCATTCAAGAATTATTTCTTTAAATTATTTATTATTTTCAAGAATTATTTCTTTTCAGTCCCTACTGTGGGCACTTTAGTCAGCATTGGGAATATAAAGATGAGTAAGTCATGACTCATGTAGGAGAACAGAGACACTCTTCAGTTTGTTAAGTGCATAAACTAATGGATGTTTTCCTACGTATTCATCTTGGGCAATCATCAACTCTCCCAGGCTGGAGTACAGTGGCACGATCTCAGCTCACTGCAACCTGCACCTCCCGGGTTCAAGCAATCTCCTGCCTTAGCCTCCTGTGTAGCTAGAATTACAGGTGTGCACCACCACGCCTGGCTTATTTTTTTTGTATTTTTAGTAGAGACAGGGTTTCACCATGTTGGCCAGGCTGGTCTTGAACTCCTGACCTTGTGATCTGCCTGCCTCAGCCTTCCAAAGTGCTGGGATTACAGGCATGTGCCGCTGCGCCTAGCCGTGAATGCCTCTTAAATCTGTGTTTCTGGCTCTGGCCTGGATATCCGCTTGTCTTATGGTCAGATCCATCACAGGTACCAGAGGAGCCTCCAGAGCAACTTCCCCCAAACACACCCATCTTGTCGACACTGTCCTGCAGCTTGCCCTGCTTCACTCCTCTTTGTATGCTCGGAAAGTGGCATCACCACCCTTTTACCAAGGTCAAGGTTCCCAATAAGAAACCTTAGAATCATCCCAGACTTACCCTTGCCTCTCCTCTCTCACATTCTGTTAGATCTCAAAACCTATGAATTCAAGATACATATATGACTCAAGATACATCTGCAACCCATCTACCTCTCTCTGTCCCCACTGGCCTCTGCTTAGTTCAAGCTCTCCTTGTTTCTGCATCAGGCTTCTCCCACCATTTACCATTCATGTGGTAGCCAAAACGATCGTCCTGAAAGGCGCATGTGACCCTCTCCCTCACCTATTAAAAATCCTTCCCAGACTGTCTGTGGTCTTCAGGATAAAGTTCTAATTCCTCAGTGTGGAATAGAAGGCCTTCATCTTCTGGCCTTTGCTTCCCTACTGGCCTCATCCCTAACCCTCCCTTCTTTGTCAGTGCATAGTTACACTGAGTGAAGAATTTCTGGGACGTGTCATGATCTCTGTAACTCTAGCCTGTTAATATCCTGCTTCTCTTGTCTGGAGTCCTCCTCCCTAAGTCCCCCTTTCCGATTCTTTACCTGCTGGTTTTTCTGGATTCAGCAAAGCCTTCCTGGACATTTCTAGTCAGGGTTGGGCTACCAGAACCCCTTGCACGTCCTTCTTGAATAGCAATGATCAGTCTGTGTTTTAAGTTACTCTCATCAAACCGAACTCTGAAAGGCAAGGATTGCCCCATATTTACCTTTGTATATGGAGCATGCCGTTGGCCTTGCCCACATAATCCGTTTGTTCCACCAGCAGGCAGCTTTGTTGAGAATTTTGTTTTATCTGCAGACATTAAGATATTGTTTGATCATCTGTATAGTGGAATATGTCAGCTGCCTGTCATAAAACCATTCCACTCTAGGAAACGAGGCAACTGTACCACAGGCATACCAGAGGCAGAGAAAAATGAGCTGTATTGTTCAAGTTCTGTCACCTTCTTGTCTGAGAGAGGAGCAAGACCTGAAAGAAAGTCTCAGCCTCAGCTTCTCTTTGCTTTTAGATGCTATCTGTGAGCAGCAGCTGATAATGTGCATAAAATCCGGCAACAGGCCAGATTTGGATGACATCATTGAGCACTGCCCAAGGGAAATTATCAGCCTCATGCAGCTCTGCTGGGAAGCGAATCTGGAAGTTCGGCCGACATTTCCTGGTAAGATCATCTTTTCTGACTGTGTAGGATACATCCTGTGTGGTGATTTTCCTAGTGAGATGTTGTTAGGAACTGGGTTTGAATCTTCAGAAAACTGAGTTCCACTTTACTTGTGGTTTTAAACTGATTTCCTAGATTTCAAACATGTTGTTCAATGCAAAGAAACCATCTCTCTCAAAAGCATGGAGGCACGTAAGGCCTTCGTGTTCCCTTTTTTGTAATTAACTTTTTAACTTGGGTTAAAATATATATAACATTAAATTTATCATTGTAACTGTTTTCAAGGGCACTGTTCAGAGGCAGTAAGAGCAGTCCCATTGTTGTACACTCACTCTCCATTATCCCTCTCTCCGCCCCTAGCAACCCTCATTCTACTTTCTGTCTCTATGAATTGAACTGTACTGGGTACCTTATATAAGTGGAACCATATAATATTTGTCCTTTTGTGTCTGGCTTATTCCACTTAGCATGATATCCTTGAGGTTCATCTGTGTTGTAGCATATGTCAGAATTTCTTTCCTTTTCAAGACTGAATAGTATTCCATTGTATGGATGGACTGCATTTGTTTATCCATTCATCCGTCTATGAGCCTTTAAGTGGCTTTCACCAGACTTCTTGCTTCTTCACTTCTTTTATTTCTGTCCTCTCCCTTGTTTAGCTGGCATCTTTAGAAATGTATTTTGCCAGTTAGATTGGCCCTGTCCTAGAGGGAGGATGAAAAGGATCTGGGTGTTTGCTGAGCAGTATTCTATGGTGTGGATGTACCACAGTTTGTTTATTCATTCCTTGAAAGACTTGTTTCCAATTCTTAACTGGTTGGGACTAAAGCAGCTGTAAATACATGTTCTTATGTGAATATAAGCCTGAATTTCTCTGGAATAATACCCAGGAGTGAAATAGCTAGGTTTTATGGTAGTTTCATGTACAGTTTATTTTAAAAATTCCCAAGCATTTTCCTAGAGGGGCTTTGCCATTTTATATTCAGTGTCTGAGTGATACAGTTTCTTGCATCGTCACCAGCATTGGGTACCCAGGCTACTTACACATCTGTTCAGCCAACTACAAATTTGAGTATTCCCCCAACTCCCACTTCAGGTTTGGTAATTCATTAGAAAGACTCATAGAACTCAAGAAAACATTTTACTTATGTCTTTTTATTATAATGGGTACAATTCAGAAACAGCCAAAGGGAAGAGATGTGTAAGGTGAGGTATGGTAAGAGGGTGTACAGAGCTTCCATAGCCTTTCAAGACACACCACGTTCCAGTGCTTCTATGTGTTTAGCAACCTAGAAGCTCTCCAAACCTTGCCATTTAAGGGGATTTATGGAAGTTCCATTACATAGGCATGATTGATTAAATCATGGTCATTGGTGCTTGAGCTTAATCTCCAGTTCCTTTCCCCTCACTGGAAGTCAAAGGTGGAGCTGCAAGTCCCAATCTTCTAATTATAGCTTGATCTTTGTGGTTGCTAGCCCCCAGTCTGTAGCTCCCTAGTTTTCTGAACCCACCCAAAAGACACTCATAGAAGACTCATAGAAGATTTTAGGTGCTACCTGCCATGAACAAAACCAAACCTTCCTGATTCTCCAAGGTGTCTTCTTTTATTGTTTTCTCTATGTTTAGAGAACTTTCCTTAACCATTCTTTTAGGATATGTCTGTTGTCAATAAATTATCTTTGTTTTCCTGTGAGAATGTCTTGGTCTTTCTTTTGTTCCTGAAGGATATTTTTGCTGGGTATAAGATTCTATGTTGACAGTTCTTTTCTTTCAGGACTTCAAAAATATTGTGCCACTCTTTCTGACCACCATGGTTTCGATTGAGAGATCCTCTGTCATTCTAAATTTTTTTCCTTATAGATAAGGTGCTATTTTTCTCTTGCTGCTCTTCAAGACTTTGTCTTTATTTTTCAGAGATGTAGTTATTTGTTTCGGTGTGGATTCCTTCAGGTTTATTCTGTTTAGGTTTTGCTCAGCTTCTTGAATCTGTAGGTTAATGCCTCTTACCATATTTTGGAAGCTTTCAGCCATTATTTCCGTCAGTACTTTTTAAGCCCCACTGTTTCTCTTTTCCTTCTGGAACTCTGACAACATAAAAACTATATCTTTGGTTTAAACTATAAAAACTATAGTCCCACAGGTCCTAAGGCTTTGTATTTTTTTTTCAGATAATTTTCTCTCTCTTGTTCGGACTGGATAATTTCTATATTCTGTGTTCCAGTTCACTGATTTTTCTCTATCTCCTCCATTCCACAGTTGAACCTGTCTGCTGAGCTTTTTATTATATTTTGGTCATCAAAGTTTCAGCTCTAAAATTTATATTCTCCTCTTTTTTTCTGAGACTTTCTGTTTTTCATTTGTTTCAGGCAGGTTCATAACTATTAACTGAATCATTTTGATCATCCTTGACGGGTAATTCTAACATTGCCATCATTCAGTGTTGGCATCTACTGATTGTCTTATTTCATTCAGTTTGGGACCTTTCTGATTCTTAATATAATGAGCAATTTTTCTGTTGAAACTTGTACATGTTCTTACTATGTTATGAGATTCTGTATCCTCTTTAAGCCTTCTGTTTTAGCTGAACTTTTCTGACACTGCTCTGACAAGGGAAGAGTGGTGGCCACCTTAGTAGTGCTGGGTGCAGGTAGAAGTTCAGCCTCTCCACTCAGCCCCCATTGACGCTCGAGGTCAGAGGCCCCTCTTCACTGCAGGTCAGGGGTGGGAAGTCTGGCAAAGTGCACATAGTCCCCACTGACACAGAGGTGAAGGCACCTCATTACCACTGGACAATGTTAGAAGTCCTGATTCTCCACTAGACCTCCTCTGACACTTCCCCAGTGGGGAGGGGAAAGGGGGTTTTGTTACTGCCAGTGGGGCAAATCCAGGCTATCCTTGTATTCTACTGACATCAAGGGTGTGGAGGGGCTCATTATCAGCTGGCAGGTAGGACAGCCTGGCTTCCAGTTGGGCCTCATCTGACATTACCCTCGTGGGGGTGTTGGGTTTCCTTGTTACTGTCTCATGAGATTGGATGTCTAGGCTCTCCATTTGGCCTTAGCTGCTGTGGGTCGGGGTAGGGCCACAGGGTTTTTTCTGTGGTAATTGTCTGGAATAGAGTAGTTATTGACTAAAGGTTTTCTCCTATCCAAGTACTAACCAGACCTGACCCTGCCTAGCTTCCAAGATCAGACAAGATGGGGTGCATTCAGGATGGTATGGCTGCAGACGGACTAAAGGTTTTATCTTGGTAGGCTGCCTCTTGCCTAGTTATCTGGCTAGAAAGAGCAGGCTTTGGTTGGAGATTTTTTGTCTGTGGTGTTGATGGTTCGAGGTTGCCACCTTTTCAGCCAAGTCTGAGATATATGAGAAAAAGAGAGAATCTAGCGAACTCACTATCGTGTGTTTCATCTGATCCCAGGGTTTCCTGCTGGTCTGCCTTCTTCTTTTCTCCTTCAGAGTCTCTGTATATTTGTTTTATAAATAATATCTAGGATTTTTTTTTGTTGTACTTAGAAGGAGGAATAAGAAAAAAGTATGTCCACTCCCATCTTCCTGGAACTGGAAGTTTCATTTTTCTTTTAAGGCTAACAGCTCTAACCCATTTCACTAAATCCTTGCTCTGAGTATCCCATCCTCTCATAAATTCGATGCACAAGGGACAGAAACATGGAGTTTGCCCATCCCTGTTCAGCTGGAGATGAACTCACATCAGGGAGCGGTTTGTCCTGCAGGCAGAGAAACTGCAGCACGAATAAAAGGCACAAATAGCACAGGCTATTTAGGCAGAAACCCCTGGTTCCCAGTGTTAGCCTATCCCTTGTTCTGTCTCTATCAGAGTCAGTGATTTGGAGCTTAAATTTTTATTTTACTGCTTTGCCCACAGATTGAGGTAGGTAATTCAAAGATAATAGATGGCTAATATTTTTATTTTATGTTAGAAAATAATTATGAAATTTAAAATACTATCTTATTCTTATAGGCATTGAAGAAGAATTTAGGCCTTTTTATTTAAGTCAATTGGAAGAAAGCGTAGAAGAGGACGTGAAGAGTTTAAAGGTAGGCAATATAGCAGATGCTCAAAATACTAACATATCAAAATATAGTCAGTCATGAAAACCAAAACAGTGTAATTTGTTATTGAGATTTGAGGTATGCTAGCTTGGTAAACATATAAAACAAAATGGGCAGTTGTCTGCAAATATCATCCCGTTGGCATACTGGACCCATTTCTCCTTCAAAACTCACAAAATGAGAGAAAACATATAAAGCCATATGAAACAAAAGCACAATGTCGCCGGCAAAGAGGGAAAGTACCATAAGTGGATCAGTCATTTTGAGGACTTCTTGAAAGATAGACCACAGAGTGATTCTGCTGAGACATATAACAGAAAAGGAATACTAACCCAAGACATAACGCGGAGGAAGAAGTACTGGAGGGGCAGTCTTGGGTCAGTGTACAGAAGTAACAGCATGGTCACCTGAGACACTGACAGGAGAGTCATTTGAGAACTTCATTTATGTTCTTTAGGAAAGTTGGCCTCTCTCCTTACTTCCCCTATACTTAGCAACAGATGGCAGTACCATCTCCCCAAGACTGAAGCAGGGAGGTGGTATCTGGGGTGAGAAGGGTATGACAAGACCCAGTTAGGAACCAATCAACTAAGAGGAATGGAGACCACCCTGCCCCACTGCCAACTCTGGAATCAAATTACTGTCATACATCTTCCAGCAGCTTACCTCCATAATCATGAACAGGAGACTACAGGAAATAAAACAGGCAAGCAGAGATTTTAAAATATAATTTATAAAAAAGATTAGAATCAGCTAAGATAAACTCAAAGGCAAAAAAACATTCCCCAAAACAATCAGGAATATTTCATAAGGATAAAAGACTCAATTCATCAGGAAGGTATAACCACTTTAAATGTGGATCTACCCTCAGTAACACTGTAACTGGGTTTTTTCTTGAGTACTGGTGAGGCACAGCTCCCCCTAGAGAATGCTGTGAGTTCTTGGCCTCCAACCTCTTAAAGAATAAGCGGTGGGGCCACCGTAGGTACACCATATGCTAGTAAAAGTAAATATTGGACCCAAGACGTGTTGCAGAAAGGTGATTTTATTTAGGTAGAGAAAAGAGAAGGAAAGGAGAAGAAGAGAAAGGCTTCCACGAAGAGTGTGGAAGGGGATTCCAGAGGGGAAATCCCACAGGGAGCTCCCACCATGTGGGAGGGGATTCCAGAGAGCTGGAAATCCGGCCTAGGTGAAGGAGCAGGGGAACTTATCCTGGGAGAAATTCCCACCTTCCCAAGTTCCTCTGGCCAATGAAAGGGGTTCCTTAGAACTTCCGCTGGAGTGACTGACTTTTAGTTTCTTCCCGTGCCTGCAAAATTCAAACATAAACCGTTAAATATCCCAGGTGGAGAGAGATGGGGAGGGGGGCGTGGCGCTGGGAGATTTTTGCCCTTAAAACTACGCCCCCTCATGGACCTGGAAAGAGGACACGTTCCCTAAACATGGCCTCAAAATCAACACAGCAAAAAGTGACAGAACTCAAAGAGAAACAGACAAATCCACAACTACAGCTTAAGATTTTAATACACATCTCTCTTCAATTGATAGAACAAGCAAACAAAACTCAGTAAGGATATAGAAAACATGAAGAGCATGACTAACACACTTGACCTAACGGAAACACATGGTACGCTGTCCCTAGTAACTGCAGAATACCCACCTTTAAAGGCTTTTCAAGAACATACAGAGCATTTTCAAAAACTGACCATGTGTTAGGAAATCAGACAAGTCTCAAACAGTTTAGAAGGATTGCAGTCATATAAAAATGTCCTCTGTGTTCAAAATTCATTTTGAAAAGGTAACTGGAAAATCTTATGTGGTTAGAAGTAAAGGAAAATACCTTTAAATATCCCTTAAGTAAAAAAAAAAAAGAAAGAAAGAAATCACAATGTTATATAGAAAGTATTTTTCACTGAAGGCTAACAAAACACTACATATTAAAATTATAAAATGTACTTTGCAAAAGAGTATTTATTAGTATAACCTTAAATAAATAAATATTTTTATATATTTAAGAAAATAAGAAAGGCTGAAAATTAGGTAAACATTTATCTGAAGAAGATAGCAAATCTAGAGAAAAAAGAAGTAAATGATAAGGAAAAGAGCATAAATTAATGACACAAAAAATAACTAATAGAGGATCAAAAAAGCCAAATATTGGTTATTTGAAAGGCCATTAAAATAGACTAATTAAGACTGATTGAGCTAGGTGTGAGGTATGTGCCTGTAATCCCAGTTACTCGGGAGGCTGGGGTGAGAGGATCATTTAAGGCCAGGACCAGCCTAGGCAACAAAGTGAGACCCCATCTCTAAAAAAATAAAGTAAAAAATTAATGAGACATGGTGGCATGTGCCAGTAGTCCCAGGAAGGCTGAGATGGGAGGACTGCTTGAGCCCAAGAGTTTGAGGCTGGAGTAAGCTGTGATTATGCCACTGCACTCCAACCTGGGTGACAGAGTGAGAATCTACTTCTGAAAAAAAAAAAAGATTGACAAAGGAGACAAGATTGAAATCCGTGAATAAAGAGGAATCACTATAGGTCCTGCAGACATCAAGTGGTATTAGAATATTATGAACAACTCTTTGTTGGCTATTTTAAAATTAGATAAAATGTACCAATGTCTTTTATAAAAAGTATAATTCAGCAAAGCTAACTCAAATAGAGATAGAAATTTTGAATATTCCTCTAACTATTAAAAGAATCAGTGATTCAAGAAATGTTCCTCTAGAGAAAATCCCACAACTGGATAGCTTCGTCAATGATTTCTACCAAATATTCAATGAAGACGTTATGTCAATCTTACACAGCTTTCTCTAGATAATAGAGAAGAGAGAACTCTTCCAGATTCATTTTGGGTAAGCATAACCGTGATTCCCAGAACTGGAAAAGGTGCAACAAAGGAAAATTACAGAACAATCTTGTTAACAGTATGGATGCAAAAGTTCTAAATAAAATACCGTAAGCAAAAACGAATCTATCAAAGAACAAAAGCAAAATAGATTTATCCCAAGAATGCAAAGTTAGTTTAACTTTATGAAAATGTCAGTATAATTTATTACATTGTTTTAGTAAATGAGAAAAAGATGTATCTTTTCAATAGATGCAGAAAAATGTGTTGATCAAATGTAATGTTTATTCGTGATTAAAAATACTATCAAGTCAGAAAAGAAATCCTTTTCTGATAATAGGGTATCTTGAAACGACCAGAAGTTTTGTACTTATTTTAACAAAATGTTAACAGCCTTTTTTTCTTTTTTTTTGAGGTAAGGTCTTACTCTGTTGCCCAGGCTGGAGTGCAGTGGTGCGATCACAGCTTACTGCATCCTTGACCTCCCAGGCTAAAGTGATCCTCTCACCTCAGCCCCCACCCGAGTAGTTGGGACCACAGGCATGCACCACCATGCCTAGCTGATTTTTGTATTTTTTATAGAGACAGGGTTTTGCTATGTTCCCCAAGGTGGTCTCAAACTCCTGAGCTCAAGCCGTCTGCCCTCTTGGGATTATGAGGCATGAGACACTTTGCCCAGCCCACCTTTCTTTGAGATAATATGCAAGACCAAGCTATTTACCACCCCCATTAGATAACACACAATAAGATAATATTATGTGTCTACACATTGGCAAACATGCAAAGCTTTTCTAAACAACATGAAACGAATCTAAATAAACAGTGAAATATGTTTACGGATGAAAGACTTGACATGCTAGTAGCTGTCTATTCCCCAATGTCATTTATAAAAGGAGTGCAATCCTAATTAAAAGCACAACAAAATTCTTTATGGAATTCAACAAGCTGACTCTTAAGTTTATGTGAAAGAAAAAACGTACAAAGATAGCCAAGAGGGCCAGGCGCGGTGGCTCACATCTGTAATCCCAGCACTTTGGGAGGCCGAGGCAGGTGGATCACGAGGTCAAGAGATCGAGACCATCCTGGTCAACATGGTGAAACCCCATCTCTACTAAAAATACGAAAAATTAGCTGGGCATGGTGGCGCGTGCCTGTAATCCCAGCTACGCAGGAGGCTGAGGCAGGAGAATTGCCTGAACCGAGGAGGCAGAGGTTGCGGTGAGCCGAGATCGCACCATTGCACTCCAGCCTGGGTAACAAGAGCGAAACTCCGTCTCAAAAAAAAAAAAGATAGCCAAGAAAATTCTGAAGAAGGAGATCAGAACAGCACAGCACTGTAGCAAGGATAACCAAATATATTAATAGAAAAGGTGAGTCTTTGCAGTTGGGTTTTCCAGAAGCAGCCGCTGAGTTGGAGATTGGACTGCAAGGAAGGAGTGGGAAGCAGGAATGAGCAGAGGAAGACGTCAAAGGGCAACGAAGCCTGACCAAGAGCTCTGGCAGCGGGGAGCACTGAGCACATGCCTCTCTGGCTTGTCCCACACCAGACTGAAATGGCCAAGGCTTTATCCCCTCGCCTCACTCAGTCACTGACTGTAGCTGCTCAGAACGGGAGTACTGGGGCAAAGAAGTTCACAGCTGCAGGCTGTTGGCTCACTTAGCTCCTTGCAGCAGGGCAGCAAATCCCTTCTTGAGAGGGAATCTGAGAGGCCCATCACTGTCTACCACAAAGTCCAAAATCAATCCGTGTATGTTTCTTAAGCTACACATAAAATTCACAAGGTATAAAGAAAAAGATTATTGTATATGACCTCATAAAAATGGAAAGATAGTTGGAAAGGAGAAATTGTGTTTAGCAAAGGATTAATATCCAGAATATTTAATAGAGTACCCACAAATAAAAAACAAAAATAACTCAAAAGAAAAATAATAGACAAAAAACATAGACAATTCAAAAAAGAAAGTGAACAACACACTTCAGAAAAGATATTTGGCCTTGCCAACAGAGAAAAGCAAAATGAGTCTGTTACAACTTTTCATCCATTAGATGGAACTTTTTGAAAGATTGGTAATACAATGTTTTGGTGAAAATTCAGAATAACAAGCAGTCTTCTGAAGTATTGCTAAGAGTGTACACTGGTGAAGTTTATTAGAAGGCAAAGCACCCAACAAATTCTACAAGCCCATAAGTTCGCTGCAATTTTGCCCTCAGTAATCTGTACCACTCACATTTTCACTCAAAGATGTAGCTTCAGTTCTTTGCACCTTAGTTTATAAGAGTGAAAAACTAGAAAAAACCCAAATGTCCATAAGCAAATGCCCTAAATTATGATTCATCTAAATGACAGAATACTATATAGCCGTTTAAAAGAGGTGGAAACTAACATGTAATGATATAGAAAGATCTTCAAGATTAAATGTTAGTGAAAAAATAAGTTACAAAACAATATTTACGGTGTGATCTTTTTAATGTTTATATGTATGTAAACTATATATATAACATATAAACGTATTATATATATAAAAAACAAGTACATATAACATGTTTATATATGTTATATATAATATATATATAAACATATCTGTTTATATACGTTATATTGTAACGTATATAAACAATGTTGGCCAGGTGCAGTGGCTCATGCTTGTAATCCCAGCACTATGGGAGGCCGAGGTAGGCAGATCACTTGAGGTCGGGAGTTGGAGACCAGCTGGCTAACATGGCAAAACCCTGTCTCTATTAATAATACAAAAAAAAATTAATCAGGTGTGGTGGTACACATGCATAATCCCAGCTACTCAGGAGGCTGAAGCATGAAAATTGTTTGAACCCAGGAGATGGAGGTTGTGGTGAGCCAAGATCATGCTACTACACTCCACCCTGGGCAACAGAGTAAAACTGTGTCTCAAAAAAAAAAAAAATTATATATATATATATAGATATACACACACACACACACACACTCGCATCTATATACACATATTTATGTGTGTGTGTGTGTATTTGTGTATTTCTAGAATGTGTATGCAAATTCCTAGAGAGAGAATAAGAGTGATATGCATCACACTCTGGATAAGGCTTACCTCTAGGGAATGGAGGAGTAGGGGCTAAAGGAACGTTTGGGTATTACTCTGTGATTCTGCATTGTTTGAAACTTTGGTATTTTTGTTTGTTTGCCTTTTTGAGACAGAGTCTCACTCTGCACTTAGGCTGGAGTGCAGTGGCACAGTCTCTGCTCACTACAACCTCCACCTCCCAGGTTTAAGTGATTCTCATGTCTCAGCCTCCCAAGTAGCTGGGATTACAGGCGTGCGCCACCATGCCCAGCTAATATTTTTGTATTTTTAGTAGAGAGGGTTTTGCCATGTTGGCCAGTTTGGTCTCAAACTCCTGACCTCAAGTGATCTGCCTGCCTCAGCCTCCCAGACTGCTGGGATTACAGGCGTGAGCCACCGTGTCCAGCCTGTTTAAATCTTTCAAAAGGAGTTTGTTCTTACAGATTCATGTAATAAAAGTAACTATAAAAAGAAAATCAATTTTATAAAATTAATATAACAAAAATAATTTTCATATTAGGCCAGGTGTGGTGGCTCGTGCCTATAATCTTAGCACTTTGGAAGGTTGAAGTGGGTGGATTTCTTGAGGCCAGGAGTTCAAAACCAGCAACATGGCAAAAACCCATCTCTACAAAAAATATAAAAATTAGCCAAGCATGGTGCCACATGCCTGTAGTTCCAGCTACACAGGAGGCTGAGGTAGGAGGCTTTCTTGAGCCTGGGAGGTCGAGGTTGCAGTGAGCCATGATCTCACTACTGCAGTCTAGCCTGGATGACAGAGTGAGACCCTGTCTCAAGAAACAAACAAACAAACATATATATATTTATTAAAAACAATAAACACACAGCTGGGTGTGGTGGCTCAAGCCTGTAATCCCAGCTCTTTGGGAGGACGAACTGGGAGGATTGCTTGAGCCCAGGAGTTGGAGGCTTCAGTGAGCTATGATTGTGCCACTGCACTCCAGCCTCGGCAACAGAGGGAGATTTGGTCTCTAAAAACAAACGTATAAAGAGACAAAAACCATATATAAAATGCTGCAAAGTGTGAACATAATACCCTCTGTCATTCACCCCTAGATCATGCATGTATTCATTTAATTAATATTTTTTGACTACCTATTTATATAGCAGGCATTCTGTTAAGAGCAAAATACGAATAAAACTAGGAAAAAACTTGAAGGAAAAATGCCAAAGTGTTAACGTTTGATCTTTAGGTGAAGAGAAAAACTGTGGATAGGGTTTAAGAATTTATAATTTTCTATATTTTCTATAATGAAGATTATTGCTTCTAAAAGGAAAAAGTTTTTTATTGTGGCAAAATATACATAACATAAAATTCCCTATTGTAACCATTTTTAAGTGAACAATCCAGTGGCATGAAGTGCATTCACAATGTTGTGTGGCCATTACCACTGTCTATATCTAGAACTTTTTTGTCATCCCAAACTGAAACCCTGTACCCATTAAGCAGTAACTCCCCATTCCTCCCTCTCCCAGCCCCTAGTAATCTATATTTTGTTTTCTGTCTCTGAATTTGCCTATTCTAGGTAGCTCCTAGCAACAGAATCACACAATACATTTCCTTTGGAGTCTGGCATATTTCACTTAGCATAATGTTTTCAAGGTTCATCTGTTTCATAGCATGTATCAGAATTTTATTCCCTTTTGTGGCTGAATACCATTTCATTGTATGGATGTACAGGTTGAACATCCCTAAACCAAAAATCCAAAATTCAAAATGCTCCAAAATCTGAAACGTTTTGAGTGCCAGCATGATGCCACAAGTGGAAAATTCCACACCTGATGCCTTTGCTTTCTGATAGATAGTTTAGTATCCTCAAACTTTGTTTCATGCACAAAATTACTAAAATATGGTATAAAGTGGTCTTCAGGCTATGTGTATAAGTTGTATATGAACCACAAAGAAACTTCATGTTTAGACTTAGGTCCTGTCCCCATGATTTGTCATTCTGTACATGCAAGTATTTCAAAATTGGAAACAATTCAAAATCCAAAACACTTCTGATCCCAAGCATTTTAGATAAAGGATACTAAACTTGTACCATATTTTGTTTATTCATTCATTTGTTGATGGATGCCTGGGTTGTTTCTACCTTTTGGCTATTGTGAGTGAGGTACAAGGATGTGTTTGAGTTCCTGCCTCTTCAGTTCTTTGGGGTATATACCTAAGAGTGGAATTGCTAGATCATATGGTAATTCTATGTATAACTTTTTTTTGGAGACAGAGTCTTACTTTGTCACCCAGGCTAGAGTACAGTGGCACCATCTTGGATCACTGCAACCTCTGCCTCCCAGGTTCAAGCAGTTCTCCTGCCTCAGCCTCCCCAGTAGCTGGGATTACAGGCACACACCACCACGCCTGGCTAGTTTTTGTATTTTTAGTAGAGACAAGGTTTCACCATGTTGGCCAGGCTAGTCTCAAACTCCTGACCTCATGTGATCCGCCCACCTTGGCCTCCCAAAGTGTTTTCTCCCTATTCTGTGGGTTATCTTTTTTACTCTCTTCGTAGTATCCTTTGATGCACAGAAGCTTTTAATTTTGATGTATTGTTTTTATTTTTGTTTGTGTTTTTGTGTCATAAGCAAGAAATCACTGCTAAGTCTAATGTCATGAAGCTTTTCCCCTGTGTTTTCTTCTAAGAATTTTTGTGGCACTATCCCTTAAATTAAGTCTTGGGTCCGACATCATTGTTCTGTATGTGTATATTCAGTTTTCCTCATTGAATGGTCTCGGCAACCTTGTCAAAAGTCAGTTGGTTTATGGGAGGGTTTATTTCCAGCTTTCCATTCTGCTCCATTGGCATATGTGCCTGTCTTTATGCCAGTACTACACTGTGTTGAATACTGTAGCTTCGTAGTAACTTTTGAAATCAGGAAGTGTGAGTCCTCCAACCTTGTTCTTTTTAAAGATCATTTAGGCTATTTGGGAAAAACATTAATTTTAAAAAATTACCACTTGTAACATCTATGTGAAATTTCTACCTTCTGAAAATATTAATTCTTCTCATAATTTTCTGGGACTCAGTATTTTCTGCTGTTCACTAAAGTATGTATTTATGCTCTTAATTATAGAAAGAGTATTCAAACGAAAATGCAGTTGTGAAGAGAATGCAGTCTCTTCAACTTGATTGTGTGGCATTACCTCCTAGCAGGTCAAATTCAGGTAAATGACACTATGGTCAAAACCTATTTATTTATTTATTTGTTTGCTTATTCATTCACTCCACTCTCTAAAATACTGTTCAAGACCATAAGGGAAACAGAAGAAGCTATAAAAGTGAACACCTGTCTCAAAGGAATTTATAACAATATTTGAGTTTTAAGTTACATATATTTGAAATATGAAGTAACAGTGTGCTCAGCAGAGTCATAGAGTGTTTTGAACAAAAGAGGCTTAATATATCTGATGGGGAGAAGTGACGGTTTGGGGAGAAGGAAGGGGACATACATGAGAGCAAAGTCCCTAGGGAGGTCGGAGTGACTTAGAGCCAGAACACAAGCAGAGAGGCTGGCCTCAGGTCAAGTAGGGATACTTTTTTCACTGTAACAACAGGGATGGCAGAGTGTAGGTACTGAAGCTGCTTAGTTATCTGATCTGTGGCTAATTATTTAACCTCTTCTAAACTTCATCCATCAAATCATAATAATTGCTCCTCCTCTCATAGGGCTCTTCAAGAATGAAAATTCATGGGAAGTACTTAGGACAGAGCTGCTGTAGATCTTTCTTTCTTTTTAATTTAGAGTCTCACTGTCACCCAGGCTGGAGTGCAGAGGTGTGATCTTGGCTCACTGCAACCTCTGCCTTTCAGGTTCAAGTGATTCTCCTGCCTCAGCCTCCCAAGCATCTGGGATTACAGATGTGCACCACCATGCCCAGCTAATTTTTGTTTTCAGTAGAGACGGGGTTTGATCATGTTGGCCAGGCTGGTCTCAAAGTCCCGACCTCAGGTGATCCACTGTCCTCGGCCTCCCAAAGTGCTGGGATTACAGGCCTGAGCCACCATGCCCGGCCGCAGATCTTAGTTTCCACCTGAATTGCTCTAAGGAGACAACTACCTGCTCTGTTCTAAGCCAAGTCCCTTTTTTCCTTGGTCATCCCTGCAACAGCCGCTATTCTCTTGCTTGGTATACTTTTCCTAGTTCTCTCTCTGCCAGCGAGGAGCTCCTATTATTATTTGTAAAGCTTGCGGGCAAAGGACCATCTCCTAAATGCTCTGGACTGGTCTCTTACCTGTTTTCTCTGTGTTACTCTGAGGTACAGATTCACGATGGCACTCAGATTTTATTTTACTTTTTAATGTTTCATGAAACCCATTCTAATGTTGATTATTTCTTCTCAGCCACAGAGCAGCCTGGTTCACTGCACAGTTCCCAGGGATTTGGGATCGGTCCTGTGGAGGAGTCCTGGTTTGCCCCCTCCTTGGAGCACCAGCAGGAAGAGAATGTGCCCAGCCTGCAGAATAAACTCCAGGAGGAAACCAACTACCATCTTTATGGCAGCCGCATGGACAGGCAGACGAAACAGCAGCCCAGACAAAATGTGGCTTACAACAGAGAGGAGGAAAGGAGACGAAGGGTCTCCCATGACCCTTTTGCACATCAAAGACCTCATGAAAATTTTCAGAATACAGAGGGAAAAGGCATTGCTTATTCTGGTGCAACCGGTCATGGTAATGCAGTGTACCAGCCCTCAGGGCTCACTAGCCAACTTCAAGTACCATATCAGAACAATGGATTATATAACTTACATGGCTTTGGAACAAGACCACTGGATCGAGAAACAGCAGGTCCCAGAGTTTGGTATGGGCCAATTCCAAGTCATCTGCCTAGTCTGTATAAAAGCCCAGTGCCTGAGACCAACTTTCTAGGAAACACACCCACCATGCCCTTCAGCTCCTTGTCACCACCAGGTAAATGGGTCTTTGATAGTCACAGTCTTGTCTTTTTATTTTTCTGAAAATAAAGCAACAAGCAGCTCTGTCGTAGATTGTGGGTTATGATGTGGACAGAGGGCATCATCAGCTGCCAGACACAACTTGCCACTGTGGAATGGTCTCTGCCAGACCGCTTGGTCTGGGAACATTTCATATGGGGCTAGGATTCATCACAGATGCCCACAAGCATTGGGTTACAGGTCCTTGGGACTGGTAGGCATCTTTGGCTCTAACCTGGATTGCATAGTAGTCCTATTTCACCCAATCTCTGACAAACGGGAAGATACCTGCTTATTTGCTTTTACCTTGCTTGCTGGTTTGAAGGTAAGAAATAGGTCTTGGATATTTTTATTTCTTACCTTATATAGGCCAAAGACTACCATTAGTGATGAAAAATTTTCTTTTAACTCCCATATCTCTATGAGGTGAAGTGAAAGGTAGGTGGTAGTAGTTATTGGCAGTCTAGAATGGAAGTGATTTAATGTAATATCCAGCATTTTTATCAAATAATACTCACCAACATCACCTTAACTGCCTGAACGGCGTCTACCAATAATACCCATATGTGTTCTAGAGATCTTTAAATCAACTCAGGTAGAGGAAGCTTTGAGAACCACAGAGCGTAGTTACATTTTCTTTCAAAAGACCAAATTCTCCAAAAACATCCTATGCAAACATCCTTGATTTTTCCCAAAGGTTTTATTATAAGATCTGTAGAATGCAAAATATTGGATTAGACATTAAGCAGCATCTAAGTCATGTATAATCACATGAGCGAAATGTCCTTTTGTATCCTTCATGTCTGGGGATAAAATTTTTCATTAGTATTGCCATATCATTTTATTCATTCCTGATTAAGTCAATGAAAATTTCGGCTGGGGCCGTGGTTGGTCAGGCATGGTGGCTCACGCCTGTAATCCCAGCACTTTGGGAGGCCGAGGTGGGTGGATCACTTAAGGCCAGGAGTTCGAGACCAGCCTGGCCAACATGGTGAAACCCCATCTCTACTAAGTAATACAAAAATCAGCTGGGCATGGTGGCGCACATCTTTAGCCCCAGCTACTCAAGAGGCTGAGGCAGGAGAATCACTTGAACCTTGGAGACAGAGGTTGCAGTGAGCCAAGATCATGCCACTGTACTCCAGCCCGGGGCAATGGAGTGAGATTGTGTCTCAGGCAAAAAAAAAAAAAATCCAAAGCAATTCCCACTTTGTGCCATGCAGTTCTCCAGGCACTGGCACTATAACAGTCGACAGCCAGCCTGGGTCCTTTCCTTCATACAGTTTAAATCCTAGTGGACAAAAGGCAAACCCTAAACCAATATTTAATATGTCATTTTGTATCTTGTTTCTACATGAGCAACCCAAATACACTAGTTTAGTGTTAGAAATAGCTTTCTGTTTTCACTCTCGCTCTGGCTCCTGGCTCTGCCAGTGACAGATGTATAGGGATCCAGCTCCTTCAGGATTCTGGGATGCTTTCAGTGGGGAAGGGGCACTTGGATCTACAATAAATAATAGAATTTTCTGTGTTTCTGCTCCCAAAGATGATTCTGCCAAGTACTGAGCTAGTAAATGAACACACTGAGTTTCTCCCTGCAAATTTAAATCATTCTTCTGCTTGCTTTTGTTATCATCAAAAAGTCCTAACTCTGGGCCAGGCGCAGTGGCTCGCACCTGTAATCCCAGAACTTTGGCAGGCCGAGGCAGGCAGATCACCTGAAGTCAGGAGTTAAAGACCAGCCTGGCCAACATGGTGAAACCCCGTCTCTGCCAAAAATATGACAATTAGCTGGGTGTGGTGGCACGCACCTGTAATCCCAGCTACTAGGGAGGCTGAGGCAGGAGAAGCACTTGAACCCAGGAGGTGGAGGTTGCAGTGAGCTGAGATCACGCTACTGCACTCCAGCCTGAGTGACAAGAGTGAAACTCCATCTCAAAAAAAAAAGTCCTAACTCTGTACCAAATGTGGGTTTTCTAATTTGCCATCCCATAGAAGGAAGGTGTAATACAAAAGGAAAATAAATGTCTTCCTTTCAGTGAAAGAGCTCCTAGATCCACTCCTTTTTATTCACTGTGCTGCTTAGAGTGAGGTTAGAAAAGGAAGGCTCACTGGGCTGAGTCAGGAGACCCAGCTCTAGTCCTGCTTGTGCCAGTCACTGTCTGGATGACTTTGGGAAAGTCGTTTGCCTCTCCAGAGTTCATTCTTCTCAATTATAAATGAAAATGTTACAACTGAAAATTTATATATTGTAAGCTCTAGTATGTTTCTAATATTGAATTAGTTTCTCCATTTCATAACTTTGATGGGTTTTCCAGTGGCTGGATTTGGTCAGAAAGCACTGACTCAGGAACACAAGTTTCCAAGTAGAGGGGTGCAGGATAAACCTCTACGCACGTCTGTGGTGAGCGCAGACTGTGAGGGACAAACACGGTGTCAGTATAAGCTGGAGGTGGTGGGCTAGGAGGATTAAACAGGGTAAGGCAGCTTGGCACTGTGCCTGACAATACACAGAATAAGTGCTCAGTAAATGGTAGCTGCTGTTATTAGCACTGTTATTACCATTGTTAACAAAGAACACTTAGCCTTGAGTGCTGGAAGGCACCTCAGAGATGGTCACAGGGGATCCTTGCTAGGATTCCAAGGACCCCAGTTTCAGCAGCTTCATGAACACCCAGAATTGCACACAGATGCCATGTGTGTGCACATGCTACATTTCTTACACCTTTCAGTAGAGAGGGTCCCTAGTTTCCTTGGCTTCCTCAGAGAAAATGCAACAAATGAGCATGGCATCTGGTCCAGAGGGCAGCCTACCTTAGGGCCAGGTGTGCTGACAGGTACCTAGAGCTGAATTTCATTTCCCTCCTTCCTCAGAACTGTCTTCTTGACCACCTTCTCTCTCCTACAAAGATATGCTAAGTGTTCGTCAGAGACAGTACCAACACTTGACAAATTCAGCTCAGCATGAATGTCATTGAGCCCATGCCCCATACCAAGTCCCAGGCTAGCGAGCATAAGGAATACAAAAAAAAGTGGATATGGTTGCTACCTCTCGGGACTCACATGCTAGTGGAGAAGTCAAACTGACCTAGCTCGGATACAGAGCGGCCCAGGGCAGTGTCCTGAGTCTAGGATTACAGTGCAGGCTCATGGAAGGAGGTGGAATGTGTGCTGGGCCTATGTCAGAAACTCACAAGTAGGGAGAGACACGTGGGGAGGTCAACAGTCCAAGCAGAGGCAGGAGCATCATGTCAGCAGATGAGTGGGAAATCTGGTGGGACTGGAGTCTGGTGTGGAGGGAGACAGGAGACAGTGAAAGGAAGATCAGAGAGAAAGGGTGGAGCAGAGCTGTGGCTAGCTCTGAAGACGGAACCTGAGAGGTATGAGTTTATCAGGTAAAGGAGGAGGAGGACCCTTCACAGATGTTGTTGAGAGTCGTGGGATCCTGTTGAGAAGTGTGGCTGAGCTTTGCTGTGTTGTCATCCACCTCTGTTTTCTGACGTGGCGTTAGCCACATTTTTTTAATGGTAAAATTCAAAAACACAAAATTGACCATTTTAATCATTTTTACAGTGGCATTACTTACATTCACATTGTTATGCAACCATCACTACCATCCATCTACATAACTGTTTTAATGTTGCAAAACTAAAGCTCTGTATCCATTAAACACCAACTCCTCAGTTCCCCTCCCAGCCTCTGACAACCACCATTCTACTTGCTGTTTCTGTGACTCTGACTATTCTAGGTACCTCATATGGTGGAATCAGGCATTTGTAGCATGTGATGTGATTCCCTTCCTTTTCAAGGCTGACTATTCTATTGTTTGGCTAGACCACAGTTGGGTTATCCACTTATCTGCTTATGGATGCTTGGCTTACTCCCACCTTTTGGCTATTGTGAATAATGCTGCTATGAACACATTGACGGAAATATTTCTTCAAGAACCTGTTTTAGTTCTTTTGGGTATATACCCAGAAATGGAATTGCTGGATCATATGGTAATTCTATCTTTAATTGTTTTGAAGAACCACAATACTCTTTTTCTTCTTCTTCAGATGGTGTCTTGCTCTATCTCCCAGGCTGGAGTGCAGCGGCACGATCTCAGCTCATTGCAGCCTCCGCCTCCTGGGTTCAAGTGATTCTCCTGACTCAGCCTCCCAAGTATCTGGGATTACAGGCACCCGCCACCATGCCCGGCTAATTTTTATGTTTTTTTAGAGACAGGGTTTCACCATGTTGGCCAGCCTGGTCTCAAACTCCTGACCTCAAGTGATCCACCTGCCTTGGCCTCCCAAAGTTCTGGGATTACAGGTGTGAGCGACCGCACCTGGACAATGATACTCTTTACAGCAGGGCCTGCACCATTTCACATCCCCACCAGCAGTGTGCAAGGGCTCCATTTTTCCACGTCTTTTCTATATGTGTTAATTCTTTTTTTTTTTAATTGTAGACATCCTAATGGTTACGAGGTGGTTTAGCCATATTTTAAATAAGAAGAGTTTAAAGGATTGGCATAGGATAATTAACCCAATGTTTGGAGTAAAGCCAGGCTCTTTTGCAATGCTTTATTTTTTCTCTTGCTTCTGATCTAGAAGTACTTACCTGTGTGTTTCTCTCTATTCAGATGAATCTATAAAATGTACCATATTCAACAGTAGTGGCATTCAGATTGGAGCCTACAATTATATGGAGGTTGGTGGGATGAGTTCATCACTATCAGACAGCACAAATATGAACTTTAAAGAAGAGCCAGCTTCTAAGTACCAAGATATCTTTGGTAAGCTACCCTTGAAGGACCCAATGTCTAGGAACCTTGAACTTTCTTACTTGTGAGAAGGATGTAGTGGAATCTTAAAATTTCTCTGATAATTCTTCCTGAAAGTTTTCTCATGTTACTTCTGCAAAATATCTTTGTGATTTCCGTATAATTTCTTTGTGATTTATTTATTTTAATATGGAGATAATAACAGTATTTAATTCATGGCTTTGTTGTGAAAGTTAAATGAGTTGATATGTATAAAAAGCTTAGAACGCTCCCTGACACATAATAAGTTCTATAAAAAGTGTTAAACTTTCATCATTATTATCAGTATTCTGCTCAGATCTGGAAGAAATAGCTGTGTCAGGCCCTTATCAAAGGAGATCCTGTAAAAGAGAGAAGACTGTGCCCTCTGCAGCACTTCTGCAATAAAATCAAGAGGGCTGTCTCTTATAGGGTTCTACTGTGCAGGCCCATAATGTTAATCTCGAAGTACAGTCTGGGAAAAGCAGTCATGAGGCCGAAACAACTTGATTAAGAACTCAGCTTTCTAATTAACCACAGGATTGGCTTTTTTTTTTTTTTCCTGTAAAGGAACCGATAGTAAATGTTAGGCATTGCTGGCTTTGAGGTCTCTCTTGGAACTACTCAACTCTGTTACTGTAGTACAAAAGCAACCATAGACAATATGTACATGAATGAACATTGCTGTGTCCCAATAAAACTTTATTTATTTACAAATGCTGGCAAGGAGCCAGATTTGGCCCACAGGCTGTAGTTGTCCAACCCCTGGTCTAACCCATTTGAAGAACAGCTTTTAAAATACCTAGAACAGAGGTTCTTAACTTTTGATTAGTCAAGGACACCCTTGAGATTGTAATGAAACCTAGGATCTGTCCCATAAAGAAGTACTGACAAAATTTGGCAAATATTTTGGGAAGTTTTTGGACTGCTGACAATCTAGTGGTGGTGACACAGGCCACATTATGGAGGGCTGAGGAAAGAAGGGAGGTTGAAAGGAAGAATGAGATGTTTTCTCCCTTACATTCTGTTTAATGAGGTAGAGTGGGGATTAGGGAATATGTTTGTTGTGGTTGTTTTACATTTTTATTTGTTTCCTTTTATTCTTTTTATGAAGGGCTAAGAGAAGAACTAGTAGAAGGAGAGAGGTTATGGCTATCGGAGAAGAGGCAATGGCAGTGGGGGAGTGGGGGACGGGCAGGAGGGTCCAAAAACAGACCTTTCATCGAGTGAAGGACAAGGAAGCCATTGTAACTGAATGGGTTCACACCTGCTGGACAGTTTCCTTAATTAAGAGGAAAGTGAACTGTTGGGCGGGGGTGATGGTCAGGAGTTGAGTGGCTTTAACTCTGGCCAGATGTAAGTGGAAAATATCCAAAAGGGACAAAAATGGTGGTTTTTCCCTTTACATCCAGGAAGGTCTAATACAAACAGGGTCACCGGCTAAGATTGAATAGAACACCCAGCCTTGTAGCCACATAGGGGTTTTGTTCACAGAGCCATCAGCTGTGGCTCAGAGATGTGTCTGCTAGGAGGATGGAATGCCTTATTCTTTTTTGTTTTGCTTTTGAGACAGCATCCTGCTCTGTGGCCCAGGCTGGAGTACAGCGGCACAATCATGGCTCACTGCAGCCTTGAACCCCTGGGCTCAAGTGATCCTCCTGTCTCAGCGTCCTGAGATTACAGGCATGTGCCACCAAGCCCAGTTAATTTTTTTTTTTTTTTTTTTGTAAAGACGGTCTTGCTATGTTGCCAGAGCTGGTCTAGAACTCCTGGGTTCAAGTGATCCTGCTGCCTTGGCCTCCCAAAGTGTTGGGATTATAGGCGTGACCCACTACGCCAGGCCAGGAATGCCCTATTCTAAGTCACACAAAGACTCCATGTGGGCTAGCAGGGATGTAAAATGTCCACCAGAGGCGTCAACAGCTATATAATTAAGAAGTTATCTTTTTCACTGTCTCCTGCTACTCTTCACTTCACTTGGGGTTTTTTTTTAGCAATTCAGGAAGTTGGAATGTTTGAATGGATTTTAGCTTGATACCTTCTTCTCTTTCCCGTTTGGCAGATAATACCACTAGTCTGACTGATAAACACCTGGACCCAATCAGGGAAAATCTGGGAAAGCAATGGAAAAACTGTGCCCGTAAACTGGGCTTCACACAATCTCAGATTGATGAAATTGACCATGACTATGAGCGAGATGGACTAAAAGAAAAGGTTTACCAGATGCTTCAAAAGTGGGTGAGGAGGGAAGGCATTAAGGGGGCCACAGTGGGGAAGCTGGCCCAGGCACTCCACCAGTGTTCCAGGATCGACCTTCTGAACCACTTGGTCTACGTCAGCCAGAACTAACCCTGGACGGGCTATGGCAGCTCAAGCGACTCCTCACTTGGTGAATTGCTGGAGACCCCAAGAATGTGGGGTGTGACCAACTCAGCATACCTCTGGAGGCTATATGAGTAAACAGCAAACTGTCCTCATGAAATCAAGATGTCAGCTGCCAGACGGAAAGTTGAGGGCAGTTGCGCCCCAGGTCCTGTGCTCCTTGAGGCTATCTGTGCTCCTTGAGGTTATCTGCCTAAATATCTGTAACCTATTGAACAAAGGAAGCAGTACCTGTAATAAATCAAGTTCACTGCCTCCTCCCTATTCACTTTACTTAAATACGAAGGGCTGTAAAAGCTCAGGGCTTTTGTTCACTAGAAGCAAAGAGCCCCCGACCCCTTCTTTCAAATAGAACCTTTTGTCTTTGTCTTCAATTCCTAAGTTGGCTGCCTCAGAGCATTCAGAATTGTCCTCACTGTGTCCACAGAAATATTGTTTCCTATATTTCATAGCTGGAGAATGGGGAAAGAAATCTGCAGCAAAAGGGTCTCACTCTGTTGCCCAGACTGGTCCCAAACTCCTGGACTCAAGTGATCCTCCCACCTCGGCCTCCCAAAGTGCCATGAGCCATTGTGCTCAGCCAACAATCCGCTGTGAGGAAAGTGAAGCAGGAAGACCTCTTAATGGCATAGCACCAATCGAAACATGACTCCTAATTGGGTTTGGAAAGAAAGGGAAGAGATGTCTGAGGAAGATCCTTTTCTTTCAGCTTACGCCGTTTCCTAGAGTTTTGTTGAGACAAGAAGAAAAACTCAGAGAACATAAAGTCAGCTTTTAAAATTTTGTGCTGTGGTCTTCACAAAGGTTCCTGTTATAACTAAAGTACAGTCAAACTCTAAGCCCTGCTCAGAGAGATTTGTTTTTATCACAGCTGCAGCTCATTGCCAAAT
The DNA here is from genome assembly GCF_030222135.1 of Aotus nancymaae. Lineage (NCBI taxonomy): Eukaryota > Metazoa > Chordata > Mammalia > Primates > Aotidae > Aotus > Aotus nancymaae. The sequence continues at coordinate 582,899 of NW_026988465.1, forward strand.
TACAGGGTCTGTTAATTACAGGGTCTGATACAGTATCAAATACTGTATCAGTCACTATAGGCTCTAAGAATCACATGCAGTCTTCATTAAATTATCGATTATTTTTTAAATTAATTGAATTTATAGTCAGTTAATTTAAAAATTAACAGATTTAAAGAGGTACAAAGGAGGGGGAAAAATCGTGGGGAGGGAAACATCAGAATTTTCCAGGCAGTTATTGCAAGGATTTGCTACCAACTGTGACAACAACAAAAATTCTTGATTGACTTTTAAAGTTCTTTCCTGGCATTCTGGTACTTTCACTCAGCCTGAGTGCCCTGGAGAGGGAACAGGGAATGTTGATCTCCGCCCCTGGATGAGACCAGAACCTCAGGGCTGATACTGCTGAGTGGCTTCCTCGGTTTACTCCTACGTACTGTGGAAGTATTTTCACATTTTTTCTGTGTGCCAGAGTAAAAAAGGACAGCTTCTGGGCCTGGTAATGGTGCCTCTAGCACCCAGCCTTTCAAAGCTCACCTAACCTGGGGGTGGATGAAAGAATGAGAAGATTGAAGCTGCGTGGGCTGCCCAGCGTCTCCGCTGGCATTTTGCTAAACAGAGAGGGAAGGCAGTGTGCTTAGCTCTCCCCAGAGGGAGGGCAAGAAGGGTGTGGTAACAGTCAATCTGGCTGTCAGAACCGATTCTGGTGTCTTGGACTGATTAACAGTGTTGTGTATTCTGATTCTGAATTCCCTTGACTCCAGCAGACACATACACACCCCTGAAATGGGGCTGCACAACAGGCTGTGTCGGGCTGGGTAATTCTCTGTTGTGGGGACTGTCCTGTGCCTTGTAGGATGTTTGGCAGCATCCCTGTCCCTACCTACTAGATGCCAGGGGCACTGTTCTCCCCGTCCTCCCTCCCCCAGTTGTGACAAAAATGTCTGTAAATGTCAAATGGTTCTTGGAAAGGAGAAGATTGCCCCGGTTGAGAAGAGCATGCTGTAAAGTAATGAGCCTCAGCTCTCCTGTCCGCACCTGTCCAGTTACTACTTGGCTTCCACGCAGCCTTGGATCCTGCAGCCCAAAAGGGAGAAGGGAGGGGAGGGGCCTGGGTGATTTCTGTGTGCTCCTTGTATCATTTTCCTAATGGTGTTCTCAAATCTCTGAAATTCCAAAGAGATGGAATAATCAATGTTAAAAGGCAAAGGGGCAAGACATTTTTTAACACACTGTTTAAAATAAAATTTTATGCCTCAACTTGTGTTATCGATGTGATGTGTGTGTCACTGGGATAGATGGGGATTCTCCATGGTGTCTCTGCTGCTGAGCCTGCGTTTCCTGAGCATATTCCCCTTTTGCCCTCCTGCTGCCAGCAGGAGACGGGATGCTGATGGTGAGACCACCTCCCTGCTGGTGCATTCCAGCCCTCAGGATAAGAGACCTGCAGCACTGCTGTCCTTGCACCTGGCTCTGGGGCCTTCCCTTCACCCCTACTCTCTCAACACCATGCTGAGAAGAATAAAGTTTGCCTGTGAAGAGTTACATAAAAGGCCTGAGCTTCACAAGAACACTGCTGTTAATGGGCAGAGCCAGGCTAGGTGTGGTGGCTTACGCCTGTAATCCCAGCACTTTGGGAGGTCAAGGTGGCAGATCACCTGAGGTCAGGAGTTCGAGACCAGCCTGGCCAACATGGTGAAACACCGTCTCTACTAAAAATACAAAAAATTTAGCCAGGTGTGATGGGGCACGCCTGTAATCCCAGCTATCGGGAGGCTGAGGCAGGAGAATCACTTGAACCTGGGAGGCGGAGGTTGCAGTGAGCCAAGATCCCACCATTGCACTCCAGCATGGGCAACAAGGGTAAAACTCCATCTCAAAAAAAAAACAAAACAAAATGAGCATAGCCAAGTGAGCATGACAACACAGACCAGCAAAGGAAAACTGAGACTGTCCACACTTGGTTTGGAAAAGATAGTCACACCCGAGGTTATTACTGGTTAATTGAGACCTACTTCCAGCTCCCACAGTCCTGCTTGCCAGATCTTCCACTTGTTGCTACAGTCATAATGTTTGCTTTGGGTCTGTCATGTGAAGTTAGGGCTTCAGAAATAAGAATGGAAGTTCTCCTCACAAAATGTTTTAGACAGTGTTTTGATGTACATTCTAATGTGTGGTACTTAGAAAAAGGGTTTTCTAATTATAATGGCATAAATAAAAACAGGAGTGTAAATGTTCAAGATTTTAGAAGCAGCTGATTTCAGAGAAATCACTGAAGGTTAATGCTACCAAAGTGAATTTTATAATATGTAATAATCCAAATACACGGCCAGGTGTGGTGGCTTATGCCTATAATCCCAGCACTTTGGAAGGCCAAGGTGGGAGGATCGCTTGAGGTCATGAGTTCGAGACCAGCGTAGACAAAATAGCAAGACCCTATCTCACAAAAACAAAAAAAAATTAGCCAGGTGTGGCGGTGTGTGCCTGTAGTCCTAGCTTCTTGGGAGGCTAAGGTGGGAGGATCACTTGAGCCCAGGAGTTTGAGGCTGTGGTGAACTGTGATCACACCCATGGGTGACAGAGTGAGGCCCTGTCTCAATAATCATATCATCACCATCATCATCCAAGTATAGGGCTCTGAAATTGAGAGCTCAAAACTCCCCCCTGTCATTTTTCAACTGTGTTACCTAGGGCTTGCTTCCTAACCTTTCACCGTCATCATCCAAGTATAGAGTCCTGAAACTGAGCAGCTCAAAATTACTTTTCAGCTGTATTACCTAAGGCTTGCTTCCTAATATTCCTTAGCCTCAGTTGCCTCATCTATAAATGGGGAGTGCAATAGCACAGAAGGCTGATGTGAAGATTAAAGAAATATGATGTGTCACAAGGTGCCTGGCACAAAAATGGTAGTTTTTAAACCACGCCATCTTGCTATATAGTAAGGACTGGTTCTCAGGTATATTACTTAAAAATAGTGACACCAATAATCTAAAAACTAAGTGCTACCATTTCTGCTCAGCGCTAGAGTAACTGGTGTTGAAATTGTACAGACAGCTATTTTTATCATTTCTGAGATGAATTCCCAATCAACACAGGAGAAAAAAGGAAATACCTCACCAAAGATTTCTGAAAGTCAAATGGTATAAAACTTAAACATTATATATGTCTGTTTCCTTTTATGCCAGAATTAATGTGACAGATTTATGCTGAAAGTGGAATATAAAAACTTTGGCATAGTCTGTATTTAGGCCAAAACTGCCTTTGCTATTTAAGAAACTCCAATGGGCCAGTGAGGACGCTGCAGGTGGCAGAAATGTCCATGGGTGTAACACCTACAAGCACGGTACTCACAGAACTGACTGTTACACCAAAAGGGTCTCTTGGAGGAAATGTAATGCAATGTGCAAAGAAGCCGTTGTCTCCAATTATTCAAGCCAAGCCTACAACAGTCGCCACAAATCTGCCGGATATTTCCAGTTAAGGCAGAATGTTAGACTTAAAGCAATAGTTATTTTTTTCTCCACTGAGTTTTCAATTAGATAATGTCAATAACTTTTATAAAGCTGGAATTATATCGTCCAAAAAAAAAAATTGTGGTAAAACATACATAAAACTTACCAATTAAGCCAGTTTTAGGTGTACAGTTCAGTGGCATTAAGTACACTCACAGTGTTATGCAGCCATTGTCAACATCCATCTCCAGGACTTTTTCATCTCCCCAGACTGAAACTCTGTCCCCATGAAACACCAGCTTCCCATTCCCCCTTCCACCAGCCCCCAACAACCCCCATTCTATTTTTTATCTCTATTAAGTTTGACTCCTCTAGGTACCTTATTATATAAGTGGAATCACACAGTATTTGTCCTTTTGTGACTGGCTTACCTCCCTCAGCATAGTGTCCTCCTCCAGGTTCATCCATGTAGTAGCATGTGACAAATTTCGTTCCTTGTTCAGGCTAAAAAATGTTCCATTATATGCACAGACATTTTGCTTATCCCTGTATATGTTTTTGGACACTTAGATTGCTTCCTCCCTTTTGGCTAGTGTCAATAGTGCTGCTGTCAACGTGAGTATAAAAACATTTCTTCTTGCTGGACGTGGTGGCTCTCGCCTGTAATCCTAGCACTCTGGGAGGCCAAGGAGGGCGGATCACCTGAGGTCGGGAGTTCGAGACCAGCCTGACCCACATGGAGAAACCCCTTCTCTACTAAAAATACAAAATTAGCCAGGCATAGTGGTGTATGCCTGTAATCCCAGCTACTCGGGAGGCTGAGGGAGGAGAATTGCTTGAACCTGGGAGGTGGAGGTTGTGGTGAGACGAGAACGCCACTGTACTCCAGCCTGGGCAATAAGAGCAAAACTCCGTCTCAAAAAAAAAAATTTTTCTTCTTGTACACCCTGTCTAAAATTCTTTTGGGGTATATACCCAGGAATGGAAAAGTTGGATTTTTTGTTTTTGTTTTTGTTCTTTTTGTTTTTTTAACCAACATGAACCAGACAAGAAAAAGCTGGATTTTTTTGAGGAACCGCAGTACTGTTCATCACAGTGGCTGCACCATTTTCCATTCCCAACAGCACTATACAAGGGCTTCAATTTCTCTACATCTTCACCAACACTAATTTCTGGGGGTTTTTCTAGTAACCATCCTAATGGGTGTGAAGTGGTATAAAGAAAATAGATCGGCCGGGCGCGATGGCTCACGCCTGTAATCCCAGCACTTTGGGAGGCCGAGGCGGGTGGATCACGAGGTCAAGAGATCGAGACCATCCTGGTCAACATGGTGAAACCCCGTCTCTACTAAAAATACAAAAAATTAGCTGGGCACAGTGGCGCGTGCCTGTAATCCCAGCTACTCGGGAGGCTGAGGCAGGAGAATTGCCTGAACCCAGGAGGCGGAGGTTGCGGTGAGCGGAGATCGCGCCATTGCACTCCAGCCTGGGTAACAAGAGCGAAACTCCGTCTCAAAAAAAAAAGAAAAGAAACGAAAAGAAAATAGATCTCTGCTTTCTTAGTAAGAAAAATAAATAAAACAAATTTAAAAAAGAAACGAAAATAGATCCCATCATCTCTGAAAAGCAAATGCACTTCCACCGTTAGCAGCCGGCCTACAGCCGGAGCCCCCCGCCCGGCGGAGCCCCGCCTGGACGCCCACCCAGCGGCGGCGCTATGGCTGGGGGCCTCGCCTCCTGGAAAGGCCATGGTGGATGCGGCGACGGGCGGAGGCGGGGTAGCGCCGACTGGGACACCCATCCTGGGACCCAGAGCCAGCATCGAGAAGGGAGAGTCTGCGCGACTGCCGGCCGTTCCAAGACCGCCGAGTTTCGGTCACCCGGCACAAGCATCCGGCGGGGCGGGGCTTCGGGACGGGGCGGACCGAGGGTAGAGCAGGATGGAGAGACAGGGCGGGCGGGGTGGCGGAAGCCGGGGGCGTGGCGTCGGGGCGGGGAGGGTGCAGGGAGAGGCAGGTCATCGAGGAGGGGGCGTGGCTCCTGGGAGGAGCGGGCCGGCGACCGCGCTAGGTTTCAGTGCAAGCGCGCTTCCGGCAGCGATGCCATCTTTGACTATGGTATCTCTGCTGGGCCGCCCGGGCGTGCTGCGGCTGCGGCTGCGGCTGCGGATGCTGCTCTCTGCGCTGAAGCCGGGTATCCTCGTCTCACAGGCCGGACCCGCGGCCGCGTTCGGGTAATGGCGGCCACCACACCCTGGGTATCCTCAGCATCGGCGCGCTCGAAGGGCGGCGGGAGGGGCGCGCGCCGGCCGTAGGTGTTTCAGGTGCGCGGGCAGGGTCGTAGGCGCGGCTTGGCATCCCTGTCGCCCTTTGTGCCGCGAGACCCCGATCCTGGGGGCCAGCAGCGCTTGGTGCGCGAACCCCTCTGTCGTGCATGCGCCTCGGTCAGCCTCAGTTCAAGGAGCCGTGGAGGGTTTGGGCCGTGGAGTCCGAACCCACGGAGCACAGATTAGAATCCCAGGACCCTTATTAGTCCATTGCTCCATCCATACTCCACGCTGTAAGGCATAAGGACAATAATCTCTTCTTCCTCTTATGTCAAAAATTAACGTGAGAGTGTTTGTGTCCACTAGCTCTCCAGTACCGCGGAGGCTTTAATCACGGGTACAGAGAGCCCTAAGTCTTCTCTTTGCTTGCTGATCTCGAACCTTAATGTGCAAAAGAATCACGTTGGGAACTGAAAATTCAGAATCCTGGGCCTCACTCTCAGAGGATCTGATTACACTTGTGGAGATGCCCAGGAATCTGCTTTATTCTCTTTTGTCCTCCCACCTCTCCCCCCATTTCAGGTAAAACAGTAACAAAAAACTGGATTAATTTCTGACAAGAGATATCGGGCAGAAATGTGGATAGAGCAGCATGAAGCTTGTTTCACTTTGTTCTGTACATATATCTTTACACACATGCAAACACACGTATACAGTGAACGTACACAGTGCATGTGCGCAGTGGACTGTTGTTGGGCCACATCCGTTAATGGCTAGGGGGAAAGTCATACTACATAGGTACACAGCGTTTAGAACTTTAGTTGCTCTAACATAGAAACTTCTAGTTTGAAAACTTGATTTAGAAGGAGAAAAGAGGGCAAATCTGACCAGCTTTTAAAATGTCATATTGCAATTGACTAGCTCCCTTTCTATTAGAATTATTATGAGATAGTCAGGGCTATTTTGATAGATGGAAAAACATGTCAATGGCTACAGCTGTATAAATTAACAGTGAAAAATGATCATTTTGTGGGAAGTAGTGAAAGTTCCTCTTCAAAGTTTCCTTTCTTGTTAAAGAATAATAAATGTTAGAAATAATAATCTCTTGTAAAGACTAACTTTCTTCAAAGCTTTCTTGCTTTTTGCTGGTAGCTCTTTGTTAAGCCCTATCCTATGTAGCTGTTAAACATGTTCACAGGCACATAGTACATTCTATGTCCTTGTACTTTAACCAAGATATCTGTGCTGGACGTGCTCACAGGCATGTTCCAGCTCGCAGCCTATGCCCTTTCCTTATTTGGACTTTCTTTTTGTTCTCCATTGCTGGATTGCTCTGTTGCCCAGGTTGGAGTGCAGTGGGGCAATCTCAGCTCACTGCAACCTCCGCCTCACAGGTTTAAGTGATTCTTGTTCCTCAGCCTCCTGAGTAACTGGGATTACAGGCACCCACCACCATGCCTGGCTAATTTTTGTATTTTTAGTAGAGACAGGGTTTCACCGTGTTGGCCAAGCTGGTCTTGAACTCCTGACTTCAAGTGATCCACCCGCCTTGGCCTTCCAAAGTGCTGGGATTACAGTCATGAGCCACTGTGCTTGGCCTACCAATATAGTTTTGATAGGTTATTTAATGATTGAGGAAGGCCCCGTCCAACTAGTTGCATTGCAGATTATTCTTCCTAAAATATCTCTGAAAAAACAGGTTCCTCTGAAAAAACAGCTTCCTCTGAAAAAACAGGTTCCTTACTACCATTTTATAAATGCAGCTGCAAGTTGATATGACATAATCTGGAAAAGCAAGCAGTGATGTTGGTTAATCCTGAAACGAGGCTGTAGCTCAATGTCAGTAGGTAAAAGCATTCATGTAAAAACTGCTTCAGAACAGCCAGTGCCCAGCCTACAGTTGACTTGGTGTTCCAAAAACTTGTTTGTAAATCTGTTGTTTGGAACTTTCACCCTTATTTCATAATCTGTAAGGTGATTTATTCCTGGGTCAAGTTAAAAAAAAAAAAAAAAGCCTTTTCTACCTGAAATTGTATGTTATGTGTAGTTATAAGTGTTAATAATTGACATAACCGGCCGGGCACGGTGGCTCACGCCTATAATACTAGCACTTTGGGAGGCCGAGACAGGTGGATCACGAGGTCAAGAGATTGAGACCATCCTGGTCAACATGGTAAAACCCCGTCTCTACTAAAAATACAAAAAAATTAGCTGGGCATGGTGGCGCGTGCCTGTAATCCCAGCTACTCAGGAGACTGAGGCAGGAGAATTGCTTGAACCCAGGAGGCGGAGGTTGTGGTGAGCCGAGATTGCGCCATTGCACTCCAGCCTGGATAACAAGAGCGAAACTCTATCTCAAAAAAAAATAATAATAATTGACATAACCTAACAATCTGCCTAAAAAATATTTTCTAAGAAGTTCAACCTTGGGATGCCCTGCCAGAGAATCAGAGACTGTCCTGCTGACGCCTGCCACCACACTGTGTCTGGCAGTCAGAGTGTGGCCCCAGTGCCTGAGCCCTCTTAAGACCCTGTTCAACCATGAGGTTAGAGAGGAACCATGGCCTCTGGAGTTCCAGTGGCTGTGTGGCCACTTCCTTGCTATGTGAATGTTGGCAGATTGCTCAACCTCTGAGCCTCCTGTCTTGTAGGGTTTTTGTGAGGATTTGAAACAATGAATGTAAAAGCCTGGGGATATAATAAATATGAAGTAATTAGTAGGCACAATGGGAATATTTATATAATAGTACAATATATAAGAGATATAAAAATAAGTCACCAAGATTCATGTAAATTCAAGCCCTGAAGGTAGCAAATACTTTATTGTAGGTAATGACTACTTTGCAAAACATACACAAAAGAAATAGCTGAATATATAATATTGTATTAGCACTTTCAAAGAAAGAGTATGCCTTACTAAGTAGCCTCCTTTTTTTTAACTTTCAGGTTCAGGAGTACATTTGCAGGTTTGTTATATAGGTAAATACATAGTAACTGATTAGTTACTATGCTTCCTGGGCCTGGGGCGGTGGGGAGAGTGGGCTGTCTGCTTTTCCCTTCTCTGTGTCCATATGTACTCAGTGTTTAGCTCCCACTTAGAACATGCAGTATTTGGTTTTCTGTTCCTGTATTAGTTCCCTTAGGATAATGGCCTCCAGCTTCATCTATGTTCCTGCAAAGGACATTATCTCCCTCTTGTGTATAGTTGTATAGTATTCTATGGTGTATATAAACCACATTTTTTTTTAAGACGGAGTCTCACTCTGTCACCAGGCTGGAGTGCAGTGGCACGATCTTGGCTCACTGCAGCCTCTGCCTCCCAGGTTCAAGCGATTCTCCTGACTCAGCCTCCTGAGTAGCTGGGACTACAGGTGTGCACCACCACGCCCAGGTAATTTTTTGTATCTTTAGTAGAGACAGGGTTTCACCATATTGGCAATAGTCTCTATCTCTTGGCCTCATGATCCGCCTGCCTTGGCTTCCCAAAGTGTTGGGATTACAGGTGTGAGCCACCACGCCTGGCCTGAACCACATGTTTTTATCCAGTCTACCATCGTTGGGCATTTAGGTCGATTCCATGTTTGCTATTGTGAATACTCACCGTTTGTATCTCGAAGCAAAGTGCTGAGGAGCTGAGGCTTTGGGGTCAGACACAGATGTTTGTCTTGGCTTTGCCCATTACTGGCAGTGTGACAAGCAGATTACCTGATCTCAAGCTCCTCAGTGGTGGAATTAGGTGAAGTATGATGTGCACCTCAAAGTAAAATAAATGTGATAGGTCAAACTCTTAGCAGAGTGGGTGACAGATAGTAACAAAGGTCAGATTTAGTTAAATTATTTGCCCAGCTGTTATATTCTTGCCCCCACCACACATAGTAAAGCCTCCTTCAAGAGGAGCAGCTCTACCCCATCAATACCATTGTATTATTCCTTACCTCCCTCCCTGTCACAAAGTTGCCTGTTTAGTCTCCCAGGAAAAGGGACTCAAGGATAAATATAAGGTAGGAAGGCAGGCTTTAAAGGGAAGACAGGATTTTTTTTTTCCTTCAAGAAATTAACTAGGTATAGTCATTCTCATCCTTGGTTGCCTATTGGAATCTCCTGGGTAATTTTTTAAATGCAGATGCATGGCTCCCACCCAAGATTTTCATGAAGTGCAGCCTGGGCGTCAGAGATTTATAAGTTTACCAGGTTATTCACATTTAACTTTGAGCCCCACTGATGTAGAAGGCAGGAAATGCTCTTGTAGAAGGGGCTGCGTGGGCAGCCGTGGAGAGCTGTGAAGGTGCAGTGAACTCAGTCCCTTCCACCAGCACCCGGGGCTCCTCTGTGCCCTGGCTTCTCTTCCTAGTGCTCTGAATACTCACAGTCCATGCTGTCAGCAGGTCATTATTCATCTGTCTTTCCTGCTGACCTCCAAGCTATGTGAAGGCTTACCTTTAGCACTTAGCATGAAGCAGTTCAGGAAATAGATGAATGCAAAGTCTGGTACAGTTCAGATGTCTCTGAAAGCAGATACTAGGGCTCTATCCCAGAGGCCTGGGCTAATATGACATGGCAGCACCTCTGCTGTGATGGATATATAGTATGTTGATGACCAAAGCTCTAAGGATGTTCTCTTTCTCCTCAGCCTAGCTGCAAAGCCCGACACCATCTGGCCTCAGCCTTAGCTCCCTCTCTACCTTCAAATTCCTGCAGGGCTGAACACTGGCTTGTCCCCACCACTGTACCTTTTTGCTGGGCCTGCTATCATGCTGTTTCTTCTTCCAGGAATGCCTTCACACCACATTCTTTTTTCAGAATTTTACTCATATTTGGAAGTCCATCTCAAATGTTACTTTTTTCTCTTCTCAGATTCCTCTACCCACCCCGATATGATCTGTTTCTCTCCTCTAAAGCCACCTTCCAGGTTTTCTGCCTTTGTCAATCCTTCCCTGACATTGGGTTCCCAATATGCTAAACTCCAAACTACCCGGTTTTGTTTCTATATTTTTTTTAGGCAACCAAAAGAATATGAAATGGTGAAAATTATTTAAAAAGAAATTTGGGCTGGGCGTGCTGGCTTATGCCTATAATCTCAGCACTTTGGGAGGCCAAGGCAGGTGAATCACCCGAGGTCGGGAGTTCGAGACCAGCCTGACCAACATGGAGAAACCCCGTATCTACTAAAAATACAAAATTAGCGGGGCATGGTGGCGCATGCCTGCAATCCCAGCTACTTGGGAGGCTGAGGCAGGAGAATTGCTTGAACCCGGGAGGTGGAGATTGGGGTGAGCCGAGATAGTGCCATGGTACTCCAGCCTGGGCAACAAGAGTGAAAATCCGTCTCAAAAAAAAAAAAAGTTTGAAATAGGAAATCAAAATGTAGATGTCTCAAAGTGCACAGAGAAGTGAGAGGTATTTTGCAGAAGAGACTTGGGAATGATGATGGAAGCTGAAAGAGAGAAGCCTAAGTGAGGTGCCCTGGGCCGGCTTAGAGAGCACGAGGCAGCAGCACCCAGTCCTGAAAACTGATTGGCTTTGGGTGGTGAGAAAGACAGGAGGGGGCTTCTCAGTGTACCTGAAGCCTCACAGTACAAAAGGCTTTTACAAGCACATCTCAGCACTTAAGTGAAGGGAGCCCGTAACAGATGTCTAGGACACGAGAAATAAAGGGAAACCATGTACTGTGCACACAGTTACTACCACGAGCTGGGTAAATGCTGCCCATCTGTATTTAGGGAGTTGCCTCATTTAATGCAGTAAACATGGGAAATATTATTTTGAGCTTTTATTTCATCCAGGGGCCTCAAGCTCTTCTTGTCTTCAGTCATAACTCGGCTTTCCTGGAAGGTTGCAGAGCAAATCCTCTTGTGTCTTTATCGTTTCTCCCACTAGATTGTGAGCAGAACAGCAGCACCGATAAGCAAAGACTGAAAAGAGTCTTAATTAGTGGAGTACATGTATTTGCTTCTTGATCCTAAGCTGTCATAACTATAAAAATGAATTCCTCAGGGGAATAGGGCAGTAATCATAATAAGCAAATGGCAGGGTCAGTATTGCCATTGCTTAGTGGCTTCACTGATGCCCCTCTAATCATATTTCTGTAATAAGGAGCTTATAGTTAGGTCAGGTCTTATTACTACCCACTTCTGTCTTTTACTTTTCCAGAAATTGTGTGTTAAGATGCAATGTACCTGTATTCAACACATTTGTTTCTTACTTGAGGTTGGCAAATAATATGAAACCAAAAGAGAAAGCAGGATCTCATTTTTTCAAAAGCGCTATATTTCAGTTATCATTTTGACCAAGGGCAGAGGTAGGGGTAGGAATTATGTAAAAGAAAAAGGGCCAGGCGCAGTGGCTCACGCCTGTAATCCCAGCACTTGAGGAGGCCAAGGCAGGCGGATCACCAGAGGTCAGGAGTTTGAGATCAGCCTGGCCAACATGGCGAAACCCCGTCTCTACTAAAAATATAAAAATTAGCTGAGCGTGGTGGCGGGTGCCTGTACTCCCAGCTACTCGGGAGGCTGAGGCAGGATAATTGCTTGAACCCAGGAGGTGGAGGTTGCAGTGAGCCGAGATCGCACCACTCAACTCCAGCCTGGGTGATAACAGCGAGACTCCATCTCAAAAAAAAAAAAAAAAAAAAGAAAGAAAGAAAAGAAAAAGGAGGTGGTGGTTGATTTCATTGTGTCAGTACTCTACCCGGGGAAGAGGAGCGCCTCCTTCTGGCATCTGTCCTGGCATGCCATCATGTCCCACCGGTGCTTCACTCAGTCATGGGTCTGATAAGCTGTGGGCAGGCTGGTGGAGCCTGGTCCAGGTGTGGGGGCCGTCTATGTGCCTGATTGGTGTATATTCCAGGATAGTCTGTTTGGAGTTCCCAGAAGAGCAGCTGAGGAGAGATTAATCAGAACACCTATACAGCACACCTAATTCAGGCAGGACAGACACTGGCATTATATCTGTCCTGAGGCCTTGTCCTATGCTAAGCGTGGTCCAGTCAGATGCAGGATCCTAGGAGGTCTTAGGCCAAGGTAGGTCAGTGGCTGCAAGGAGGGCTCTTGACATGGAGGCTTATGGACATGGCTACTTAGCAGTAAACACAGAAATGTTTTAACATCTTAAAAACCAGTAGACCTTGTCAGCGCAGAGGGACACTCTTGACTGTGGGCCTCCTGCAGCAAGCCAGACAACACAGGATACCCTACAGCTAAAGGACAACCCTGAGACCCTGTATCAGCCTTCTCCTTGGGAATGTCACCAAGGCTGCTGAACGTCTGGGTAGCTCCTCTGGGCCTGCTGGGGTGCAGACAGATGACTCCAGGGTCTTTGCCCCTGATGTCCACCCTCACTGCACTGCACTGAGCCCCATGCCAGCCTACACTTGAGTGCCCTCAGCTTCCAGCTCACCAGCATGTGCCATGAAACCTCTGTGGCCATCGACTTAGCAAGCCTCACAGGGCTTTCGTAGGGTTACTCCCAGGTTGGGTACGATAGCGTATCACAGTTCAGATGGGCAGTCTGCTAAAGAAATTTCAAACTCATGTCACTGTTCAGAATTGGAAAAATCAAAATAACCCAAGGAGCCTGAGAAGAGTACTGGAGCCGACTCATTCATACACAAAGACAGTTTTGTCATATTAAATTCATATTGTTAAATGATTTTTTTGGGGTGGATTTTTAAAAAATTTTCAAATTTTATTTTATTTTATTTATTTATATTTTGAGATGGGGTTTTGCTCTTGTTGCCCAGGCTGGAGTGTGATGGCGCGATCTTGGCTCACCACAACCTCCACCTCCCGGGTTCAAGCGATTCTCCTGCCTCAGCCTCCTGAGTAGCTGGGATTACAGGCGTGCGCTACCATGTCCAGCTATTTTTGTATTTTTAGTAGAGATGGGGTTTCTCCATGTTGGTCAGGCTGGTCTCGAACTCCCGACCCCAGGTCATCTGCCCTTCTCAGCCTCCCAAAGTGCTGGAATTACAGGCATGAGCCACCACGCCTGGCTCAAAATTTTTTTTTAAATTGACATAATTGTACCTACTTATGGGATATAAAGTTTTGTTTCTATACATGTATACTATAGTGATCAGATCAGTGTAATTAGCATAGCCATTGTCTCAAACATTTATCATTTCTTTGTGTTGGGGACATTCAGTATCTTCCCTCTAGCCATTTGAAACTATTACTGTTAGCTGTAGTCATCCCACAGTGGCATGGAACATCAGCACTTATTCCTCCTGTCTAGCTATAATTTTGAATCGCCTAAGAAATCTTCCCTTGTCTCCCCCTCCCCCTGTGGGGATGCGTTTTTTCTCTTCTAGCACCTCGGTAACCTCCGCCAAAGTGGCTGTGAATGGCGTTCATCTGCATTATCAGCAGACTGGAGAGGGAGATCACGCAGTCCTGCTACTTCCTGGGATGTTGGGTCTGGATGTTTTTTAATGGAATGCTTTTGCATGCTGTAAAATAAAATCTATGATGCAGTCATAATACTAGATGACAAATATTGATTATTAATTTTAGTACTTCTATGAAATGTTTTAATATTTGCTACAATCAAACTTAAGTGACTTAGAAAAGCACGTAACTTTCTACTACCATTCAGAATTAGATTTTTTATTCCTTTAGTAAAATACCCAGTTTTTCCCATGCAAGTACACTATGAAATCACAGTTGCCCATAATTTGGGAGGGTGACAGGGATCAAGGAAAGGGTTGTGGAAAGAAGGCGTAGATAAAGGAAGATGGTGAGTGGGCAGTCGGTCATCCTCGTTTGCCTGGCATTGGGGGATTTTCCAGTATGTGGGAATTTCAGTGCTAAAACTAGGGTGAATTGATCACTTGTTGTGGTTGATAATATATTCAGTTAAAATAAGAGATAAGAAAAGAAAGTTTAGCCTGGCATGGTGGCATGTGCCTGTAGTCCCAGCTACTAGAGAGGCTGAGGCTGGAGGATCACTTGAGCCCAGGAGTTCTGGGCTGTAGTGCGCTATGCCGATCGGGTGTCCGCACTAAGTTCGGCATCAATATGGTGACCTCCCGGGAGCGGGGGACCACCAGGTTACCTAAGGAGGGGTGAACTGGCCCAGGTCAGAAACGGAGCAGGTCAAAACTCCCGTGCTGATCAGTAGTGGGATCATGCCTGTGAATAGCCAGTGCACTCCAGCCTGAGCAACATAGCAAGACCCCCATCCTTAAAAAATAAAAAACAAAAAAATTTTTATAAAAAAATAAAAAAGAGGCTGGGCATGGTGCCTCACGCCTGTAATCCAAGCACTTTGGAGGCCAAGGCGGGCAGATCACCTGAGGTCGGGAGTTCAAGACCAGCCTGACCAACATGGTAAAACCCCATCTTTAAAAAAAAAAAAGGAAAGAAAGAAAGAAACTTAGTTTAAATCTTTGTAGAAATCAGAGTTAGATTGGCATGTTACCCTCTCTCAACGTATGGGACATAATAAAGCCTAGTGGATCTGAATCCCAGAACTGTACTGTAGTTCAGATGTAGAAAGTTCAAGGGAACAATTTCCAGTGATTCTAGGACATTCCAAATCTGGTTTTAAGGGTGTTAGTATTGTTGCTTTATTTTTGATTAAGTTAAATAATCCTAATATTTAGATTCAGTATTCATGGAGGATTGGTTCCAGGAAGCCCTCAGATCCCAAAATCAAGATCCTCAAGTCCCTTATATAAAATAGCACAGTATTTGCATGTAAGCTACGCATGTCCTCCGTTATACTCTACGTCATCTCTAGATTGCTTACCATATCTACTGCAATGTAGACGGTATATAAATAATTGTTATCTTGTATTGTTTAGCGAATAATGACAAGGAAAAAAGTCTGTATGTGTTCAGTACAGATCCAACCATCCATTTTTTTCCCCAAATATTTTTGTCCTGAGGTTGGTTGAATCCACAGAGGTAGAACCCACAGATAGGAAGGCTGACTGTACCTACTTGTTTGTGATTTGCTTCTTTCTAAAAGTGAAGTGCTAAAAAGGTTCCGCTTGACTGAGCCTCAGCTGGTCCTGGCACCTTTGTAGCTAGTGAGGCACGTTGTCTAAATGGTGTTTAGTACCTTTGTTTTCCTTAAGCTGATGAATGAGGACATTGACTCTCATGGCTGATGTGGAGCTAAAGTTATCTGTAAAAACGTTTCCCATCTTAGCTTTTCATTATGTCAGTATTGTAGTCATTGTCCAGGTATAAAAAGCTTAACAATTGCATTTTTTTTTTTTGAGAGGGAGTCTCACTCCATTGCCCAGGCTGGTGTGTAGTGGCACAATCTCTGCTCACTGCAACCTCCACCTCCCAGGTTCAAGCGATTCTTCTGCCTCAGTCTCCCAGGTAGCTGGGACTACAGGTGTGCACCACCAGGCCCAGCTAATTTTGTATTTTTAGTAGAGAAAAGTTTTCACCATGTTGCCGAGGCTGGTCTCGAACCCCTGACCTCAGGTGATCCGCCTGCCTCAGCCTCTCAAAGTGCTGGGATTACAGGCATGAGCCACTACACCTGTCCCCAATTTACTTTTTGTTTATGTAAAATATTATTGTGATTCCAACATAAAAAATAATGGACTAGAGGAGATACTGTCTCCCGTCCCATCCTCAATACCCAGTTCCCCTCCCCACAGGCCTCTCAGGTGTTACATGCTGATAACTATGTTCATACATTCCTGAAACATTTTTAAAAGTTTTATATTCTTGGCACTGGTCTTCAAATGTATACATGTGGGCCAGGGAGCAAATGCCTTCTTGTTTCTGAAATTGGTGGTTTAGACTGTTCTTTTTCCAATCTTCTCACCTCCTGCCCCTCCTTCAGGGTATTTCCCTCGAGGGAACCCCTCCAGGTCAGAGGCAGAAGAGAAGCCTCATGGGTCACAGCAGCAGACGTTGGCTGGAGGTCCATTCATTTGATTTTGGCTTGAATATTCTGAATGATTTGCTCGATCTTGAGAAAGATATATCTTGCCAGGAAGAATGACAGGCCTTGACAATGTTTAATGATCCTGCACCACCTTGAAAGATATTTTCTAATATAGTTTGTTAGGCAAAGTGTTTAGTAGTCATTTGTGGCCTGAGATAGAAGTCCTCAGATATCAGCAGACTTCACTGATAAAATGCTGACTTGCCCCTGGACTGGGCTCTGTGAGAGTGGCCATCTGCACTGTGCACAGTGGGAGTGAACACACCACACTGACAGTGACCACATGGTGCGCTGTGGACTAGCGGTCAAGCTCCCTGCAGACCCACTCATAGAGTTCAGCTTGTTAGCATAGGCTGTTTCATACTGTTCTGATGAAACAAACTGATTTGGTTTCTTTCCTCCCTGCCCCTTCTGTGTTTCAGTGTTTGTTTAGTTTTTCTGGTTTTTAATTATAACTACGAAATAAAATCTTCAGGCTATTCACCTTGGCTTAGTAAAAAAATAAAAATAAAAAATTTAATCTGGAATTTTAGAATTCTATTTTGAATAACTTGGACCAAATCTCATAAATTTGTTTGCAGATATTATAGAGATCCTGCTCATGTGTAAGTCATTGTTTTAAGAAGAAAAGATAACCCAGAAGCATATTATATCTGTAAATTAATTTTTTTTTTGGAGATGGAGTCTTGCTCTGTAACCAAGCTAGAGTACAGTGGCACAATGTCGGCTCACTGCAAACTCCGCCTCCCGGGTTCAAGTGATTCTCCTGCATCAGCCTTCTGAGTATCTGGAACTACAGGCGTGCACCACCATGCCCAGATAATTTTTGCATTTTTAGTAGAGACGGAGTTTCACCATGTTGGCCAGGATGGTCTCGATCTTTTGACCCTGTGATCCGCCCACCTCAGCCTCCCAAAGTGCTAGGATTACAGGCGTGAGCCACCGCACACAGCTAATTAATTTCTATACAGTTTCATTAATTATTTTCTTTAGAAAAGGAGGATTAAGCCAAAGAGGTTTCAAAAGTGCTGAAATAATACAGAACCAAAGGAAGACTCAGGGCCTCTGTCCTTCTCAAAATAGCCACCAGGGGGAGGTCGGAGGCAGGCCTGAACTCCACCAGGAAAGGAAGCCGGCCTTTCTTTGAGTAAATGGTTACGTCATTGCAAGGCCGCTTTCCTGATGACATTCTTACCGCTTTTCAGTAGAAACTAGCTACTTTGCTTTAAGATTGTTATTGCTTCTGTTTTCACTGTAATGTGTTTGATAGGTGAAAGCGTTCACCTGAGGGTAACCAAGTGACTGTTTTTAGGAAGTGGAGAGACCGATTTTGGACCTCAACTCAAGAACCTCAATAAGAAGCTCTTTACAGTGGTCGCCTGGGATCCTCGAGGCTATGGACATTCCAAGCCTCCAGATCGCGATTTCCCAGTAGACTTTTTTGAAAGGGATGCAAAAGATGCTGTTGATTTGATGAAGGTGGGTCTCTTAGGGAAGGGCCAGGGGAGGGAGGGTGGCTGCGCCTGTCTTCATTTATTTTGTTTAATTTTTGTTATTTCTTTCTACAAAATAATACCATGTGATTGTATGGAAGACTCAAAGAGTTCAAATAAGTATAAAGAAGAAAATGGAAACGGCCCACAATCCATCTGTCTAGAGACAATGAAGGAGGCTGTGCTTTCTGGCCAGTCTTCTTACCTCAAAAATGCAGTTTCATATTGATGGCATCCCATGACACCTGACGTTTTTCCAGCTTACTATTGTTATTGAATAATTTGTTAAGGAAATACTTTCATGTCAATAAATACACATTTGCATCAGTTGTATGATAGGCACATACTGTTCTGTTGTATGGATGTACTGTATCTTATTTCACCAATTTTCTAATAGTAGACAATTAATTTTTAAGTTGCCCTTTTCTGCTGTCATAAATAGCAGACAGTGAAGATTCTGTTGCTTATGGCCGTTTTCATTTTTTTTTTCCACTATAAACAGTATTATTGTGGACATCCTGCACTGAGCTCCTGACGCACGTGTGGGAGAGTTTCATACAAATTTAGGAGACAATTTGCTAGGTGATAGAAATTCCAGATGTTCATTTTACAGGATAGTACCACAGTAGTCACACCAATTTATGTTCCCAGCAGCAAATATCTTAGACTATTAATTCTTTACCTTTAATTTTCCAATCATTCTATTCTTCCTTCTTGGCAGCCTCTCTAAGATGTAATCTTTGTCCATTTTCCCTGCCAAACACATGTCCAGACCTTGGCTGATTGACCCGTAGACTCACATAACCTCCCCATGGCCCTGTTCTCTGACAGCCCGGCTCTTGCCAGTTCTTCTCACAGTTGCTTTACCAGATGCCCTGCCTCACTTCATCCAGCAGAGTTCAGGGTTCCCTCTCTGATCTGTGGAACTGTTCTCAAGTCCTTGCTCAGGCATGCATATGCACACACGCACATGCACACACACACTGTATTTGCCATATCTAAGTAGTTGGTCTCCACTGATTCTAGTTCCTTGAGATTTTTATCCAACCAGAAGATGTAGTTCCTTCATAATTCAAACCCATACTGTATACTCAGGTTTTTGTGACAATTTCCACTAGAACTAATTAGGAGAAAACATCATCATATGATGGACTCTGGGATTTTTCTTTCCTGACTAACTGATACTCCAGGCCTGCACCTGTATTGATTCTGATCATTAATGACTCAGCTTCTTTTAACAGAGAGGAGCAGTAACCTGTGCTGTGCATTTTGTCGTATGATCACAGGCGCTGAAGTTTAAGAAGGTTTCTCTGCTGGGGTGGAGTGATGGGGGCATAACCGCACTCATTGCTGCTGCAAAATATCCATCTTACATCCACAAGATGGTGATCTGGGGCGCCAACGCCTATGTCACTGATGAAGACAGCATGATCTACGAGGGTAGGTTCTGCAAACGGGAGGTGCTGGGACAACAGCTCCTTCCCCTCTCTCTGTGTCTCATCTCTTACTGTGAGATATGTTGACAAGTCACATCTCATCTGCTTCTAGTTCTCAACTCTCAGGTAGGAAGAATAAGAGTTATCAGAAAAGTAATGCAATTTAACCAGTCTGAGTTTTAAAGCTTTCTATTTCCAGGAGTGAAACTTCCATGGCTTAGGAAAAGGCTGAGTAAAATCAGTATTTCCATTTACTACTATTGATAATGAACTTCAAGGAAGAAGGGGTAGTGTGAACTCTTTCGGTAGTGCAGCACTCTACTCTCTGACGTCTTTCTACTTCCCCTCCTGGCTGCTCTTTCTTTCTCATCCCTCATTCTCTCCTAACTTGTCAAGATGGCTCTGGCCCGCCAGTCCGCTGGAGACAGTGCCTTCATGTAACCGAGCCTCCCCTTGCACCGCCAACACTCCTCCTCCGGGCTCCTTGGTCATGTTACAGCGTTTGAGAACATGCTCATGATGTACGCAGCACTGATCACACCCCTCTTCTTGAAGCTTTCTTTGTCGAAGTTCTCGCCACTGTGTTCTCCCAACTTCGCGTCCTCTCTCGGGCTGTTTCCTGGCTGACACGTGTCTGCTCCCATATGTGGGCCACAGTGTTGGGGTCCTCCAGGCGTCACCCTCGGTGCTCTGCTCCCCTCTCGCCTTCACACCTGAGTAGCTTCACTCAGTTCCTCACTCCACTAAACTCACAAACCCCACATATTTGACTGTTTTTTGTTTTTTTTTTTAAGAGGTAAGTTCTCACTGGGCATGGTGGCTTACACCTGTAATCCCAGCACTTTGGGAGGCCAAGGAAGGAGGATCATTTGAGCCCAGGAGTTCAAGACCAGCCTGGGCAACATAACAAGATCCCGTGTCTACAAAAAAATAAAAAAATTAACCAAGCATGGTGGCATGTGCCTGTAGTCCTAGCTACGTGGGAAGCTGAGGTGGGATGATCACCTGAGCCAGGGAGGTTGAAGCTACAGTGATCTGTGATTGCACCACTGCACTGTAGCCTGCATGACAGAGGCGAGACCCTGTCCCAATAAAAAAAAAAAAGAAAAGAAAAAGACAAGTTCTCGCTGTGTTGCATTATTCGATTTTTTATTCAATTTTCTTATCTGGTTGTCTCACCAGATACTTTGAATTCAGTCTGTCTAATACTGAATTTATGATCTTCCCTCTAGGCCTGCCCCTTTTGCTAAATCTCTTGTCTTTGCAAGTAATACTCATTGGAATTATACGATTTCTCCCACAAAATAATATTTTCATTACTATTTATTGAGTGCCTGCCATGAGCTAAAGTCTTTAATGACATAATACCCCATAAGGTCTCTGATACTCGGCCTTCTTCTCAGATGAAAAACCGGGGCTCACAGAAATGAGGAATCCTTCCAGACTGTATCCCCCACACTGCACCCTGCAGCCCACTCAGCTCCTCTGCCGGGCTCTGGGTGGACCCATCTTGCCCTCCCCTTCTCTCCCTCCCACCAGACTCCCGCCAGCCTCGTTGGTCCCACCTGGGCTGATTCCTTGCCTCTCCAACCCGTCCAGGTCCTTATCTCCTATCAGTAGGCATTCCATGCTGCTCTAATAGCAATTCAGCAAGATGTGAATCTCATGGCATCTTACTTTAAGCCTTTCAGGATGCCCCACAATTTTCCTGATAAAGTTCGGGCTCCTCTGCTTTACTCATGGAGTGAGTGCCCCCAGCCTCTGCCTCTCCAGGTCCCCTCCTCCCACTTTCGCCTCCCAGCCGCCAGTGTCCAGTCATCCAAGACCACCTGGCCTCCTGCAGCAGGTGGGGGGCTCCTGCCTCCTTGCAAGGGCCCTTCTTGCTCCCTCACTTGCTTGCTGACTTCTCTTCTCCCAGAATAGCCCAAGCACTTCATCCTCTAGGAAGCCCTCACTGCCACCACCCCCTCTCCATTGCTGTGTGAGCACACAAGGCACTTGGCTACAGATGGACAGCTGGTTCTTGTACCTGTCTCCTGGGGTATAGGAGTGACAGTATCTTGCTAGGGTCTAAGTCCATCAGTGACATTGCTGAGTGTTGTGGGCAGATATACCACATTACAAGTGACAAATCATTTTCCAGCAAAATAAATTTATACTTCCAGCAGCAATAGATGAGATTCCTTAACTTTTACCTCTTCATCAAAAGCTTGAAATTCTCAGACTTCTTTTTTTTTTTCTGAGACGGAGTCTCACTCTATTGCCCAGGCTGGAGTGCAGTGGCACAGTCTCGGCTCACTGCAACCTCTGCCTCCAGGGTTCAAGTGATTCTCTGCCTCAGCCTCCCAAGTAGCTGGGATTATAGGCTCCCACCATCATGTCCAGCTAATTTTTTGTGTTTTTAGTAGAGATGGGGTTTCACCATGTTGGCCGGGCTGGTCTTGAACTCCTGACCTCAGGCAATCCGCCCATCTTGGCCTTCCAAAGTGCTGGGAATACAGGCATGAGCCACCTCGCCCGGCCCCAATTCTCCAGACTTTTTAATTCACTAACCAGTCAAATGGGTGTAAGATGTTATCTTATTGGGGTCTTATTTGCATTTCCTATTACTAATAAGGTTGAAAAATCTGTGTTTATTCACCGTTTGAGTTTCTTCTGTATTCTATCTATTCATATATTTTTATTGGCTAAAAGTTTTTTGTTATATAATAATTGATACATACAATACAGTATGTCAAGGTATACAATATGAAGTGTAACAACAAATCCCCCTCCCCCACTCTCCACCCAACTTAGCACCAGAATGGTTTCAATGTTATCACAGTGTTACTGATGTATAGTTTTTTTAAAAATACTCTAATTGATAACCCCTTTTAGGGCAGCTGTATTGCAAACACCTTTTCACAGTGGGTGCCTTGCCTTTTTCTTTATGGACAGAACTACTTAATGTAAGGAAATGCCACAGTGTTTTATTTTTCTTTCCTTTTCCTCTTTTTCTTTCTTTCTTTCTTTTTTTTTTTTTTTTTAAGACAGAGTCTTACACTATTGCCCTGGCTGGAGTGCAGTGGCACCATCCCAGCTCACTGCAACCTGCTCAACATCAAACTATCCTTCTGCCTCAGCCTCCCAAGTAGCTGGCACTACAGGTGCGTGCCACCACGCCTGGCTAATTTTTTTTTTTTTTTTTTTTTGAGACAGAGTCTCACTCTTGTCCAGGATGGAGTGCAATGGCATGATCTCGGCTCACTGCAACCTCCACCTCTCGGGTTCAAGCGATTCTCCTACCTCAGCCTCCTGCGTAGCTGGGATTACAGGCATGCGCCACCGTGCCTGGCTAATTTTGTATTTTTAGTAGAGACCGAGTTTTTCCATGTTGGTCAGGCTGGTCTCAAACTCCCGACCTCAGGTGATCCACTTGCCTTGGCCTCCCAAAGTGCTGGGATTACAGGCGTGAGCAACCACGCCAGGCCAATTTTTGTATTTTTTGTAGAGATGAGGTTCCACCGCATGGCCCAGGCTGGTCTCAAACTCCTGGACTCAAGTGGTCTACGCACCTCAGCCTCCGAGAGTGTTGGGATTACCTGTGTGAACCACCACGCCTGGCCTCACATGTTTGTTTTCTCATTGGCTTGGCTGGTTTCGTTTGGTGTTAGATCCACCAACATATTTGCCCATTTGTTTACTCCCCTGTTCTTTCTTCTCAGATGTTCCTTCTAAAAGCATTTCTCTTCTCTTCTTCCTGAAGTTATTTTTAGAAGTTCTTTAAGGGCAGCCTGTTAATGGTCAACTCAGTTTTTACCAAAAAGTGCCTTTCTTTCACCCACCTTTTTTGAAAGTCTGTGTAGCTGAGTGTGGAAATGTTAAGTGGAAAATTATCATCTGCCCCATTCTGCAATCTCTGTCTTCCATCGCTGCTGTTGAGAAGCTTCCTGTCCATCTACATGGTTCCTGCTTCGGAGTAATGTGTCTTAACTCTCTGGCTGTTATTCAGATTTCCTACCTTTGATATATTGCTGTTTTAATATATTCTGTCCAAGTGCAGATTTCATTTTATTTATCCTACTAGGAATACATTGCAGTTTTGTTTGTGGATTCTTTGATTCATTCTGAAAACCACTCCCACCCATTATTTTTTCAAATAGGCATCTTTCATTCTCCATATTCTCTTCTTCTGAGGCGAGTGGACCCGTCTTTTGAGCTTCCTTATCTCTTCTTCATCTTCTTGTCTCTCTGCATGGTGTTCTGCATAATTTAAGAGTTCTCTTCCAGTTTTCTGTTTTGTTCATTAACTTTATAAAAATCCTGTTGGTTTTGTGACCTTTGGTTAGGAGCTAATATTTGCTTACTCTTAATCCAAAAACAAACAAAACAGTGAGCATAAATCTAGAGCGCTCTCCTTCAGAGAAGATTTGCATTTGCTGCTCTTGGGAACCAGAGGATCATACCAGGTTGGGGCCATTTTTAGCTCAGCTCGATTCAGGAGTCTCAGATTGGGCCCCCGGCCTGCCCGAGACACTGTGTCTCCACTCAGAGCAGGCCTGCCTTTGGAGCTGGCTTACTCCCTTTGATGTATTTTCAGGGTTCTCTTTCTCATGTGCAGACACACTCACACACACTCACACCCTGGTTTCCATTAACTGCTGCAGCTTCAGCAATGCCGCAGAATTCTGTTTTGTGAAAGATCTAGTTCTTCCCCTGCAAGAAGATTTTCAGAGGGTGTGGTCTGTCATACAGCCAGAAGTAGAAGCATCTGCAGGGTCTTTTTACTAGCCATCTTCACACTGTCCTGCATGCTTCTCTCTCCCTTACCCCCCGCCCCCAAACTTCTTCTCCTCCCAACCTCTTCACTTTCAGGCTGTCTCCATGTACCTCACTTAAGTCTTTTCACTGTTGTGCAGAGCAGTTCATCCTCTTCAGCCTTTATCTTCGACTCACTTGGGGCCTACATTTAAGCCAATCAGCAGAAGCAAAGGTGGGTACCAGGTGCTGTCCTGTAATGGCGTCCTCCCTTCACAGAAGGCAATTGTGATTGTAAATAGCAGTTTTTCCTCCATTTGGTGATTTCAATTCACTAAGCACACAGTGAGTGCCTGCCAGGCCCCTGACGCTGTCTGGGTCCCTGTAGAGATTGTTGTTCATGTGAGTTCGTGCCATTAGTGTTATGTTTCTTCCGTATGAATCATGTAGCTCTCAGTAAGCAATATGTAATATGCTCAAGAGCATGAGAATCTTTACTTATCACAGTATATTGAAGTATGGAAACGATTGGGCTAAGGAAATGCATTTGTTGATTCATGTTAATAGTTGTTTTTAGCTATCTTCCGTACTAGTGAATCGTCTACAATATACTTTGAAATTGGTACTTAGCCTTTTTTTTAAAGATGGGGTTTCACCATGTTGGTCAGGCTGGTCTTGAACTCCCAAACTCAGGTGATCCGCCTGCCTTGGCCTCCAAAGTGCTTGGATTACAGGCGTGAGCCACCATGCCCAGCGGTACTTAGCTTTTTATACACTTATTTCTTCGGCAGCAGAAATTAGAATGAATAATCTGTGTGCATTTCTCAACGTCCATACAAATGCTATGCAGAAAAAACTCCTCATTTGCAAATATTGTCGCTCTTATTCAGGTAACCTAATAGGGTCATATTTTCTTTTATCTTGTATCTTTAAAGGAAAGCAGTAAGTGCAGCTCTAATTTCATTCACTTGGTAAGCATTGATTTGTGGCCTGTTTTGTGGGAGGCACTGGTGTAGGCTCTGGGGTACAGAGGGGAGCAAAGCAAAGTCCCTTACGCTGCACACAGGTCCTAGTGGGAGGCAGACACTCAGCCATGGGTCCAGAAGACCTGCAAAGCAGCAACAAGGCTAAGCCGAGCAGAGGGAGGGAGGGAGGCATTCCAGGCAGGTGGAACAGTGATCACATGGGCTCACAGGTGGCTTGTACTCGGAATACTTAAAGACAATACTTTAGCATGAGACTAAACCTTTCTTTGCCTACACTTCTATTTTTCAGGCATCCGAGATGTTTCTAAATGGAGTGAGAGAACAAGAAAGCCTCTAGAAGCCCTCTATGGGTATGACTACTTTGCCAGAACCTGTGAAAAGTGGGTGGATGGCATAAGCCAGTTTAAACATCTCCCAGATGGTAAGTTACTGGGCTTTAAGGGTTCTCTGCCTGTTGTAGAGGGTGCTCGACTTCCTCCCTGGTGTTCCAGAATTGCTCAGTGATTCATGAATCCCTCCCATCATCTCACACGCTCATGTGTGAACAGAGAATACTAGTTCTTGTATACCGTGCCAGTTCTTGTGCAATCAGTCTGCCTTAATGTAGAGATAGGACTGCATGTCCAAAGGTTCATATTGTTGAGTCTTTAATAACAGACTGTTCTTTTTTCCTTCTAATCCTTGGTGTGTGTGTGATGACAAAATTATTATCCAAAAGCCTTGAACAGTTTCTATTTTCTAATTCCAGAATGAGTAATTAGAAAATAAATAGGCCACAATATGGACAATGTTTTTTCCTTTTTACATATTTAAATGTGTCACCCCACAAGGACACTGTTATCTTCAACCTCAATGGAATTAATATGAGGAAGAAAATATTCAGGATTTTTTCCTATCTTCAGAACTAAGTTATATGACCTTAACTATGAACAAATGTCTCCTATTCTTTATCTGAAAAATTAACAAGATTTCCTGTTAAAGATTGACATCTTTAAGAGAAATTCTGAACGGTAGTTTATTTTTTTACAGCAATTGATGTTTATAATCTCATTTTTCCTTTTTTTTAATTGCTGAGAAAATAAAGTAGCTAAGATCTAATCTTGGAGTGCATTGTTACAAAATGGTTGTGATTGAAGGACCAATTTGATCTATTAGGTAATTGTTTCCTGCATGAGTCATCTGCCAAAACTTTCACAATGAAAAGGACGTTTGGAAATGTTACTCTTCTGGTTTGAGTTGAAAACAGCAAATATATGTTTTACAGTGTTCCTGTTCAGATGCAGTATCTGCCCATAGAAACAGGCCCTGGAAATCTCTGCTCTTAAAATTTTAAAAATGCCATAAAACAATGTTTGAGACAGTTCTCCATTAAAGAGGGCACATTTGTAAAATATAAACTTTTATGTTTTAGTGAAAAGATAGGAAGATTTAGAGGTAGAAATAGAGTTAAGTGAGTAATTCAAAAATATGTCATGATATAGAGGCCCTAGCAGTATATAAACTGTCTCACAGTGAGACCTTCGTGACGTGTCCCGTTCTGTGCTGACTAATGTGGTAGGAGCCCTTTCTTCCTAACTGTCCTGTCAGGTTTATGGATGTTTGGGATAGCGTAGGAATTCATTGCACAGCGCTGGAGTCCCGTGGGCCTGAGTGTGAATTCTGGCTGTGCCCCTGGGTTGCTGTTAGAATGGATCTGGGCAGGTAACGTAGCTTCTTGAAGCTTTAGTTTCCTGTCTGGGACCTCGAAAAGCTGTTGTAGGGATTAGATGAGATATTATCTGTTCAGCTTCGGTGCAGGATCAAAGACAGTAAGTGCCTAATGAAAGGTTAGTATTACTATTATTATAAAAGTCCTTAATGGAAAAACATTTTCATATGCTGAATGAGTTAAAACATGTAACTACTGTGTTTAACAGATATGAAATTTTTTAAACACTTCCTGACGCAGAGTGAGCTCTCAGGAACATTGGCTTTCATCATCACATGATGATGAATTGGCAGGTGTGTGTCATCTTGGGACAGGCCAGGGAAGCGTCAGAGACCTGGAGGAGTATTTCCCTAGTCAGTAGGTCCCCTTCTTACTTAGCAGGCAGTGACTCCCCACTGAGGAGGAGGGAAAGGCCTGGCACCTGTGCAGGGCAGGGCAGGGAGCACCACACTGTGGGGGCAGCTCCCAACCTTCTCAGAGCTACAGGGATGCCAGGAACCTTAGCTACAGCTCTCTTTTTAGCCCCACAACAGCCAGGGAACTGTGATTGTTCCTGTTTGAGGCTAAAGCTCCTAGTGGTTAAGGAGCCACCACAGTCTCGCAGAGGCAGGAAACTACAATACAGGAACTAGAGGGACTAGAGCCCAGGCTGTCCATCATCGCCTCAGGAAAGTTGTTAGAAATGGGAGTCAGTCCTTACAGGCCCTCCAAAGTATGTTAGTCAGGAGTCTCATAGAGGCGCCAGCGATCAGGAGAAGCTGCTTTCCCATGTGTAAGTTGTATAATAAGTTCATCGTGAGGTTCATATGCTTTGAGGGCTGGCCAGGGCCCCTATGCTCATCTGAAATGTGATCTCCAGGGAAAAGCTCTACAGGTGTCAAGCACCTACCACCGTTTTCACATTGGGAACTACCGCTATAGAATATCATGGTGGGGTGTTTATTTGATTTTCCTACTATTTTATGTGAATTTAAATCAGGCTGCTTGTTTACTAGTAGAACTCCGAAACAGGCAAGCAAACAAGAAAGCGAGAAACAGAAAAGGAATCCCAAAGAAAGAGCTGGAAGAAACCCAAGCGTGGTCAAATCCAAACCACGGTTTTCACAGATAGAGAAACTGAGGGCTAAAGAGGGGCAGGGCTCGCCACGTTTCCCTTCCTCTGACCGTGCAGAATGCTTGCTCTAAAGCAGATTCCTTGTGCTGTGTGTCCTTCAGGTAACATCTGCCGGCACCTGCTGCCCCAGGTCCAGTGCCCAACCTTGATTGTCCATGGTGAGAAGGATCCTCTGGTCCCGAGGTTTCATGCCGACTTCATTCATGAGCACGTGAAAGGCTCACGGTAAGCCCAGTCACCACCTTCACACTCCCACCCCAGAGCCTCGGAGTCAAAGAGCGAAGCTACTGGAAGGAAAAGAAGCAAGAGGAGTTAGAGTTTTTAGAGTATACGCCCCTACTTTTTGCCAGTGACAGTCAGTAGCACCACTTTATTTAGGGTACCGTGGAGGATGCAACCCCTGAACTGTGGGTAACTGATAACCAGAAGGAAAGGCATGTTCAGATAGATGGCTCTTACTTTTATGAGTGGCAGATATGCTCATAGGTGCTCAGCCCTGTCACTTGGTGATAGTTTACGTTTATTTTCACCGGTATTAACTGAAACAGTTTTACACAATTGGGAATTTTCAGTTTAGTTTCTTATCATTATAAAAGCGCTGACCACCCAATTTTTACAAATCTGTTAAACCAAAAAAAGAAAATAAATTGCCATGGCTTGTCAGCCATTTAAACACTATCATTATCAGCATTTTTATACACAGAGATAATCATATTCTATATTCGACTCTGAATCCTGCTTTTTTCCTGCTTAATATTGTAAACTTTTCACTCATAAGCTATTTTAGCCTTAAAGAGGGACACGTTGTAATGAGAAACCTATTATTTATTCAGAATTAGAAAATACCAACATATTCCAAGCCATGCGAGTGGCTAACTTGATTAAGGAGCAGCTACAAATCCCTTGTTCTTTTCATCCAGATTTCCACCAGCCAACCTTGGACATCAGAGCACCTTACAAGATATGTTCATTGAAATTCTGTTATTCAAGCCCATCAATTTTTGTATGAAATAGGAATTTCTATTTTAAATACTTCAGCTGACACAGGAGCTAGCTTTTGTTGGCATTTTTATCAAAACAGACATGCCAACTTGAATAAATTCGTTGTCTCTTTTACATAAAGGGATGCATATCCTGAAGGTGAAAATCAGGGGTAACTGGGAGAGTAGGGTTCTGTTTGGTTTTTTTATTTATTTATTTTTATTTTACTTATTTATTTATTGAGACAGAGTCTCACTCTGTCACCCAGGTTGGAGTTCAGTGGCATGATCTCAGCTCACTGCAACCTCCGCCTCCTGGGTTCAAGTGATTCTCCTGTTTTAGCCTCCCGAGTAGCTGGGATTACAGGCATGTACCACCATGCCCAGCTAATTTTTGTATTTTTAATAGAGACTGGGTTTCACCATGTTGGCCAGGCTGGTCTTAAACTCCTGACATCAGGTGATCTACCAACTTGGCCTCCCAAAGTGCTGGGTTTATAGATGTGGACCTGTAATTTGGTGTTTTAGATAAATATATTAGAAAATAAGTATCCAAGTCCAGGTGTGGTGGCTCAGGCTTATAATCCCAGAACTTTGGGGGGCTGAGTCGGTGGATCACCTGAGGTCAAGAGCCTGGCCAACATGGTGAAACCCTGTCTCTACTAAAAATATAAAAACTAGCAAGGTGTTGTGGTGGGTGCCTGTAATCCCAGCTACTCTGGAGGCTGAGGCAGGAGAATCACTTGAGCCTAGGAGGCGGAAGTTATAGTGAGCCAAGATCACGCCACTGCACTACAGCCTGGGTGACAGAGTATGACTCTGTCTCAAACAACAACAAAAAAATAATAAATGTCTAAATAAGCCTTGACCCCTTCAGAGCATATATATTAATTTCATATGCCTCTGAATTACTCAGGACGTCTTTGAAATTTTGTGGGATTTTTTTTGAAATTGGATTTATTAGCAACCTTAGAAAATCCTTCTTCCCTCCCTCCAGGAGCCAATTTCTGATGCCTGCTGACACCAGCGCTGCTCAGCACGGTTAATGGTAGTGTTTCCTGTCCCTAAAGCCCCCAGGCCAGCAGAGAAAGCAGGCATAGAAACAGCTCCACTGCTTCCTTATCGCTCTGCTCTATGATATATTTAACAACAGATTTCTCAGAGAATTTTTAAATGGGGAAAAAAATGTTTCTTTTCTATAATAAAATACAATTACCATAAACCTTTATAATCCTATATCCATAATGGATAAAATACAATTACCATAAACCTTTATAATCCTGTATCCATAGTGGATAATGCTATATTCATTTAGCATTTTTTTAAGTTAAAAGGCATCTCTTTATTCCACACATTTCCTCCTATACCAGTTCAACCATCAATCAGAAATATATATGGGCCTGTATAACAAATAATTCATTTGGTGAGAACATAGTGTCAGTGAAGAGCAGAGGTAGGAATTTGGTAGGATTATATTGTGGGTAGACAGAAAGGTTTAATGGAGGAGTTTTTAAATTGATTTAGCAGGGGCTGGGCGCTGTGGCTTACGCCTGTAATCCCAGCACTTTGGGAGGCTGAGGTGGGAGGTTCACTTGAGGCCAGGAGTTCGACACCAGCCTGGCCAACATGACAAAACCCTATCTCTACTAAAAATGCAAAAATTGGCCAGGTGTGGTGGCAGGTGCCTGTAATCCCAGCTACTGAAGAAGCTGAGTCAGGAGAATTGCTTAAACCCAGGAGGCAGAGGTTGCAGTAAGCCAAGATCACACCACTGCACTCCAGCCTGGGTGACAGAGCAACAATCTGTCTCAGAAAAGAAAGAAAGAGAGAGAGAGAGAGAGAGGAAAGAAGGGAGGGAGGGAGGGAGGAAGGAAGGAAAGAAAAATTGATTTAGTAGGCAATAGTAGGTATTTTCAAACTAGACTTATAAAATTATAATACTAAGTTATGGTCATGGTACAATATTCAAATAGTATACTTTCTTATTAATCCTTGCCAAAGATTTTTATACTATCTTATTTTTCTGTGTTTTTAATTGTATACATTTACAGTATACAAAGTGATTATATAGCACTTACTATTTTAAAAGGTATTTTATATACAGTATCTTAATTATAGTTTATGACAAACATGAAAAATCTCCATTTTACAGATGAGAAATCACGGCTGAGAGATGTTAAGCCATCTTTCAAGCTTGCATAGCTAGTAAATAACAAATCTTAGATTCGCTTTTCTCCTAATGTGGTGCTTTTGCACCATAGTACAGCTGCTGCTTATCTCTTAATATGTATGATGGTAACATGCCTAGAATAAGATACCAGGTGACCTGGTTAATTGTCTTCCAGCTTCAGAAATGACAGGTTTTTGCACAGTGACACACATAGTAAATGCAGTACGTGCCCTTAAAGAGCCAGGTTCAGTTAAAGTCAGTCTGCAGGAAAGTTTAATTTAGGAATTCTCTTCCAGGCCCATCTCCTAGCAACAGAGTACATCAGTATAGGAGAAAAACACCCTTACTGTGCAGATATGAATTGTTTTAGTAGACTGTTTTGTGGAAGATCACTTTCTTAGAGCAATATTCTTTGGAAGAATTAGGCTGAGTATACGTGGTGTTAGCAATGACTGTCCAAAAATGGCTTGTATTTTCTACTTATTACCTTCCTCTGCTATAAGAGCCTTTTATGTTGGGCATGAGCCTACCTAGAATGTGGTTGGTTTATTTTGGTCCCCACAAAAGGAAGGCAGATTCCTTGAGTACTAAAACCCAGCTGTGTTGTGTGCACCAGGCCATCTGACAGCAGGCAAGCTTCCAGTGAACTGTATATTTCATTCACTACCTTGCCAGGTACTTTTGTTTTTTTGAGATAGGGTCTCACCCTGTCACCCAGGCTGGGGTGCAGTGGCAGGATCATAGCTCACTGCAGCCTCGAACTTCTGGGTTCAGACCATCCTCCCGCCTCCCAAAGTCCTGGGATTACAGGTACAAGGCATGATGCCCGGCTGCCAGGTACACTTTTAATTAAGCTTCAAGGAACAGACTGGCTCATGCCTGTAATCCAAGCACTTTGGAAGGCCGAGGTGGGCAGATCACCTGAGGTCAAGAGTTCGAGACCAGCCTGGCCAACATGGTGAAACCACGTCTCTACTAGAGTACAAAAATTAGCCAGACTTGGTGGTGGGCACCTGTAATCCCAGCTACTCAAGAGGCTGAGGCAGGAGAATCACTTGAACCTGGGAGGCAGAGGTCGCAGTGAGCCGAGATCACACCACTGCACTCCAGCCTGGGCAACAGGAGTGAACTGTCTCAAAAACAAAACGAAACAAACGAAACACTTAAAGGCGCAGACTTTCCCTTCCCAGGTTTTTACCGGGATATACAGATTATGTGTGAAGCTGACACCACACTGCCTTTCATGCTTCGGAAGGAGGCTGAACAAAGGGTGGAGCTGCTCAGCAGGTCTGCTTCCAGCTTATGTTAATTTGCCTCTTTCTGTCTTCTCTGTTTGTAGTAGAAGAAAAATAAGAATCTCTTGGAAGCAGAGACACTTCAGAGATCATTCAAGCTCAGTGGTTTTAAAGTGTGTTTTTAGTCAGTTGAAGCTTTTCCTCTAACAAACTCTTATGCAGAAGTCTAAGATATGAAACACAAAATGAGAGCTGCTCAGGTGACAGCAGTGATGGGGTGCTGGCTTTGCCTTTCTGCCTCCTATGTCCAAATTTCCTCATAGAAGGACGGCAGTCTTAATGGATTCGGACCTACTCATGACTTCATTTCAAAGTAATTACCTCTTTAAACACTCTGTCCAAAGGAGGTCGCACTCTGAGATGCTGGGGGTCAGGATCTAAGCATATCAATATGAGGGGTACAATTCAGCCCATCACAGTGCTTCTGAGGAGGTGCTCAGATCCCAGGAACCAGAGGCCCGGTTCTGGGTTTCATCAGACTCGGCTGCAAATGATGAGCCCCTCACCTCTCGCCTGCAGTCCCTTTTCACCCTCCCTCAGCCCGTGCCCTTGCCTGTATGGGTGTGTGCTCATGCCTTAGGCCAGGACTCAGGCGGCTCCTCAGTGAGGCTTCCTCACCTCCCTGTGCCTCCAGTTGCTCGCTCACCTATCTGAGGCCATGTGGCTCCTTATACATACCTTTTTTTTTTTTTTTTTTTTTTTTTTAAGAGACAGGTCTTGCACTGCCATCCAGGCTGGAGTGTAGTGGTGTGACCATGGCTCATTGTAGCCTTGAACTCCCAGACTCAAGTGATCCTCCCACCTCAGCCTCCCAAGTAACTCAGATATAGGCATGTACCACCATGCCCAGCTAATTGTGTGTGTGTGTGTTTTGTAGACATAGGGACTTGCCATATTGTCCAGGCTGGTCTCGAACTCCTGGGATCAAGCGATCCTCCTGCCTTGGCCTCTCAAAGTGCCGGGATTACAAGTGTGAGCCACTGCACCCAGCCTCCTTATTCATACCTCTAACAGCTGCTAATGTGAATGCAGTTCTTCCCCTGTTGAACACTCCAATGCCTATCCCTGGACATGACCTAGGGCATCTGAACATGCTCAGTGCATGTTCAAAGAGAGAGAGAGAGTGAGGGCGAGAGGTGCACAGAGGGCCATGTCTCTCTGGATGGGCTGGGGTCACCTTTGCAGGACCAGCTGCATGTTCTGAGCCCAAGCCAGAGGGCCAGACCAGGTGGGAAAGTCCATGTGGCACAGAGTTGGCACCTTAGGTTCGTGTCAACTAAAGGGGAGAGCAGTAGGGTGAAGAGCACTAGCAGGGGACTCAGACAGACCTGGGTTTGGGTGCTGGTTTGGTCACCACGTGCTGCATGTAATATTTCTGTACCACTGTTTCCTCTTGTGTGAAATGGGCATGACAATATCTATCATCTCAAAATATTTTTTGAGGAATTAATGAGGAGGTATTTGTACATCTGGACTTAAATTTAAGACTCAATACACCCAGCCTGGCAACGTGCTGAAACCTCATCTCTACAAAAAGCAAGAAATTAACCAGGTAGCCAGGTGCGGTGGCTCACACTTATAATCCCAGCACTTTGGGAGGCCGAAGCAGGTGGATCATGAAGCCAGGAGTTTGAGACCAGCCTGGCCAACACAGTGAAACCCCGTCTCTACTAAAAATACAAAAATTAGCTGGGCGTGGTGGTGGGCACCTATAATCCCAGCTACTTGGGAGACTGAGGCAGGAGAATTGCTTGAACCCAAGAGGCGGAGATTGCAGTGAGCTGAGATCATCCCACTGCACTCCAGCATGGGCGATAGAGCTAGACTCCATCTCAAAAAAGAAAACAAAAAAAAATTACCCAGGGATGGTGGTAAACACCTATAGCCCCAGCTACTCAGGAGGCTGAGGTAGGAGAATCACCTGAGCCCAGGAGGTTGAGGCTGCAGTGAGCCGTGATCATGCCACTGCACTCCAGCCTGGGCATAGGAATGAGACCTTGTCTCAAAAAAACAAAGAAAAAAACCTCAACAGACAGTAGCTGCCACTTCTGAGGATGGAATGCTGGTGTGGATACAGGTAGACAGGGCCCCCAGAGAACATTGGGGCATAGCTTGAAATTAGGTCAGGCATTGCCCTCTGTCCCAACTTTCAGCACCATTATTATCACTGTTATTTTTAAAAGTTTTAAGAGAGGGTCTCTCTCTCTTGCCCAGGCTGGAGTGCAGT
This sequence comes from Aotus nancymaae, assembly GCF_030222135.1. Lineage (NCBI taxonomy): Eukaryota > Metazoa > Chordata > Mammalia > Primates > Aotidae > Aotus > Aotus nancymaae. The sequence goes on from NW_026988465.1 coordinate 617,652, forward strand.
GGCCCAGTCATAGCTCCCAGCAGCCTCAACCTCCTTGCCTCAAAGGATCCTCCTGCCTCAGCCTCTTGAATAGCTAAGACAGCACCATTATTAGTGTAGGTATAGGGGCATAGTAGGGTTCTCCAAAGAAATAGAACCAGCAAGATGTATATGTGTGTATGTATATATAGGTAGAAAGAAAGAGATGCATTATATGGAATTGGTTCACGGAGTTGTGGAAGCTGACAAGTCCCAAGGTCTGGAGGGTGAGTTGGCCAGCTGGAGACCCAGGAGAGCCAAAGATGTGGTTCCAGTCTAAGTCTGAAGGCCTGACAGCCAGGAGAGGCAATGGTGTGGCTCTAGTGTGAAAGCCAGGAGACTTGAGGCCCAGGAAGAGCCAATGTTTCAGCCTGAGTCCAAAGGTAGGAAAAAGCCAACATCCCAGATTGAGGGCCATCAGGCAGGAGGAATTCCCCATTCTCAGCCTTCTTATTCTACTCAGGCTTTAAGCAGATTGGACGAGACCCACCACATTGGGGAGGGCCTCTGCTTTACCCAGTCAGTGGATTCAAATGCTAACCCATCCAGAAATACCCTTGTGAACACACTCAGAAATAATGTTTGACCAAATATCTGGGTACCCTGTAGCCCAGTCAAGTTGACACAAAGTACACCGTCACAGGGTGAAGGGCTGATGGGTGCCATCTCTATAGAAGTCTGGGCTTTGTGTTGGGTTCACCAGAGGGTGTGCTGGCAGGCTGGCAGCAAGGGGTCAGGCCTGGGATGTCTGTGCAGTGGGCTAGCTGCTGTCCTCTGTCTGGACCACAGAAGGGAGGGAAGGGCCTCTTTCAGACCCAAACAGCTTCCTTGGCTGTTTGGGTCTGGCCACCAGTGGTAAGATGGCCCCAGTCCTCCCAGGCAGGCCAGTATGGGCCTTACCACTAGCTGGAGTGAAATGAATTGGTTTAGGTGGAAAAGATTCACACCAGTGACAGTGGTTCATTTTCAGCTCCATAGGAAAGCGAAGCCAGGTTCTGGTGGGGAGGCAGACGCTACAGGCAGGCAGGCAGGCAGGGCTGCTGCCTCCGCTCTGGACTGCATCCCACCTGGAGGCAGTGGTTTGCCCTTTCTTCTGCTGCTGCCCCAGGTGACAGTTCCCCACCACTGGCATCCCAGCCCTCCTCTTCCCAAGTGCTGCTCTCAGCTCCTCCCAACTGCTGCTCAGGTGGAAGGGAAAACTGTCAGTTCCAGACACTGCTTGTGGGCTCATTGCAGGATTTACTGCACACAGAATTAGTCAGTGCTTACCAAGTTGAGGCCTTTGTACTAGTATTTCAAACACAGTGGGGTCTGAACCTTTCCAGACAAATCTTACCTGCAACGTTTCATTAAAACCTGTCTTAAGAGAAGCCTCCAGTTGGAGGTGTTGTGTTAGCCAACAAATGTAGACTCATTGTGCTCCCCTGAGTCCGTCATTTATATGCTGTACAGATTAACACCTTCAGGAATTCTGCACATTGTGAAGTGCAATACAGATATACGAATAAAATAACCGCAGACATTTATTAAGCTTACCACGTGCCCACAGACCCATGCTGCATATGTTGAATCTACTATCTCATTGCATCCTCAGAATGATTGATTCTATGAGGTGTATTCCATTACTGTCCCCATTCTCCAGATGAGGAATTGTGACTCAGGAAGGTGGATGTAGCCTGTCAGTATGGACTCTGTGCTGGTTAGACAAGAGACGTCCTGGCCCCGTAAAGCCAGGCATGGCTTTTTCATCCCATCATGGCACCTCAGTTGAATCCAACTGTCACAGAAAGAAAGCTTTCCTGCAGTCCAGGGCCCAACTAAGTCCCCACAGTCCCAGCAGGTTTGGAAAGACTGTCCTCCACACACCACTTAAAAACACCAGCCCAGCAGCCTGAGGGCCCACCAGCACCCCACTTCAAGCCACCACACTGCCCAGAAAGCAGCCTCCGGGGCAGTTTTGCATCTATTGCTTGTGCCTAATGCTTGAGACATGGTTGCATTCGAGAAAAGGAGCCTCTCAGTGAGATGCTGCCCCCACCATCCCCAAATGCCTGGTCGGCCCTAACCAGAGGAGAGCCTGTCCAGCCAGGGCAGCCCCCAGCTTCATCAGCAGCAAGAAGCTTGTGGTTTGCCCACCATTACCTTTTTGTTTGTTTGTTTTGAGACAGAGCCTTGCTTTATCACCCAGGCTGGAGTGCAGTGGCGGGATCTCAGCTCACTGCAACCTCCGCCTACCAGATTCAAGTGATTCTCCTGCCTCCTCAGTAACTGGAATTACCGGCATGCACCACCATGCCCAGCTAATTTCTGTATTTTTAGTAGAGATGGAGTTTCACCTTGTTGACCAGGCTGGTCTCAAACTCCTGGCCTCAAGTGATCTGCCTGCCTCCGCCTCCCTAAGTGCTAGGATTATAGGTATGAGCCACTGCGCCTGGCCTGGTACCTTTTTCTTAGATGGGACTTTCTAGAAGAAGCAGAATGAAAAAGGAAAAGATTTAGTTTCTGAATTAAAAGGGGCTATTAGCAACCAGGTTTAGATGGCGTCATCAGGAATGCCTGGAAAAGTGATGCACCATGTTGCTACCCAGTTCCACACTGGAAGAGATCCTGTGCAAAGATCCAGTGGCCCACTTTGGGTTCCAGTTAAAACAAAAGTACATACTAGCACTCTACGGATTACAGACTTACTGACAACTTTATGGATTCATAGATCAAGTTTTGTCACATTGGTCCAAGGTGAAGACAGGCCACAACACACGACCTGTGTCCTTGTTACTCTCTGTAACTCCCTGAGTTACAGGTGAAAGTTGAGTTCAGCCAAAGATGAAAAGGGTTCCGGTGAGGCAGGAAAGGTAGCATTGTGAGGCTGGCATTTCATCTGTGCTGTCTTGACCTAGAAGAGCTCTATCAACAGAGGTAAAGTGACCGATAAATTTACCCTGGGATGAGACAGCTTCTAGTTTTTGAAAGATCTGGAATCATGTCTCTTTCTAAATCATGCCAGGTGCTATGAGGAACCTGCGTTGGCAGAGGAACTTGTGTTCATTCTCTGAGGCCCCCTCGTTTCCAACTGAGCCGTGTGCTTAGCAGTGGGGGGTTTCCACTCATTTTTCTGGAGAATATTATTGTTCAGAAACCACTCTCCACAGAGCATGTGATTAGATGCTTTTGTTACTTGGGTGGGAATCTAGGTCAGTACAGAGCTCCTGTCTTGCCTTGACAGCTAATATTCATGCCTGTCTATTGTGGTCCTGTTCCCAAAGAGAAACACACTATAGATTTTCAGTGCAGTGAAACCTGTGTCACACCTGAAGGAGGAACTGGTATCCTATCTTTGGGGTGAGTGCAACTCATCCTTCTTTTCTGGACAGTGTTAAAATTGAACTTAGAATGTTCTGATTGTTAGTAATAGCATTAACTTTCCAAGGCCCTCGGAAAGGTCCCAACAATATATCTTCCTTTCAAGTTGATTCTCTTGGTATGCCATTCCCACCCCCAATGTGGTAGCTGAGTTGAAAGAGGCCCAGCATCTTCTGAGGACAGCTCCCTGCTGCCACAGTTCCTCCCTCGAGCCTACTGAGGTTCTGAGCTGTCAGCTCCCCAGTACTGAAAGTCAAAAAATCAGGCAACATGGTAACATGTTCTGCCCCAATATTGTCCTTTTAATGTCTAGTTATCACTGTAGACAAAGCGGCTTTTTTTTTCTTTCTTTCTTTCTTTTTTTAAGACGGGGTTTCACCATGTTGGTCAGGCTGGTCTTGAACTCCTGACAGGTGATCCGCCCGCCTTGGCCTCCAAAGTGCTTGGATTACAGGCATGAGCCACCACGCCCGGCTGACAAAGTGGCTTTAACTTAGGCTTTCATCCTAGAAACTTTAATACTTTTAGTGTTTCTATATTTTTGTAGCTAATAAGTAAAATATAGAACAAAGAGAAGGCTGCCTTTATTCAAGAAACTGTAAACCTATCTGATTTGATCACAGTCCTATTGAAAGAAAGAAGCCTTACGAGGACAGTGCGTTTGCCACAACACTGAGCCGTGACAGCTGCAGCAACGGCTCCTGAAGCACAGGGCTGCTGGCGTGGGCTCGCCACCCTCACAGCCATTTGTCTGGCGGCTTGTATTCAGAGGTATTAGTTCAGTAATCCAAAAATGGAAGGGTGATTTGGAACCTGGAGCAGCAGGCCGGGGGTGGCTGTGAATTCTACTTTGCACTTGCCCACTACATCAACACCCCAAGAAACTCAGCGGCCCCAGCGCAGTGCATTCTGGACACTTATTTTTATCATCTTACCAACCTTCTTTCTTAAAATCAACTTCATTAAAATGGATCTTTCTAGAGTAACCACCAAATCACCTCCCCCATTCTCAGGCTGTTTTCTAGTCAAACCATTTGTTACTTGATTCAATTCCAACTATAATGTGTGTCTGCTACTGTTAAGTCATTGCCTTATAGTCAACCTCCAAGGTAGTCATAAACTCCAAGAGCTTCACGTTTGTCTGTATTCTTAGGTTGACAGGTTACATTTTCTCCTGGATAGTGGTCATGGGGGGAAATGTGGGGATTTTTCACTTTCGACGTTCATGAATGTTGGGGAGAGTGAGGGGTTTGTTCTTAAATGGTGTCCCATTGATTCAAAGTCTTTTTTTCCCTTTTTTTTAGGCTGCATTTGATGCCAGAAGGCAAACACAACCTGCATTTGCGTTTTGCAGATGAATTCAACAAGTTAGCAGAAGACTTCCTACAATGAGAATGCACACTTGAGTCTTGATGGTTCCTCAGTGTGGGGTGCGATCGTGTTGCTCCCTGTTACCATGATGCCTTTGAAACTCTCCACCTGAGCTTTCTACCCCTCCCTTCAGTCTTATCCTGACCAAATGAGAATAATGACATGTTGAAAACAGCCTCTGGCTTCAGGTGGTGGCTCACGGCTGCAATCTCAGCACTTTGGGAGGCTGGGGTGGGAGGAGCGTTGCTTGAGTCCAGGAGTTCAAGACCAGCTTGTACCATATAGGGAGACTCTGGCTCTACAAAAAAAAATTTTTTTTTTAATTAGCCAGGCAAAGTGGGACACACCTGTGGTCCCAGCTGCTCAGGAAGCTGAGGTGGAAGGATCACTTGAGCCCACTTCAAAGCTACAGTGAGCTCTGATTGCATCACTGCACTACAGCCTGGACAACAGAGTAAGACCTTGTCTTAAAAAAAAAAAAAAAAAGGAATAAAGCCTCTAACGTCAATAGCTACGAAAATTAAATCTGATTTTCTCACATGAAGTTGTGACAAGTTATACCATTGTCTTAAAAGGCAAATTCCCGCCATAATTTACTTTCAAATAAATTTTAGGTGGAGCATTTGTAGTGTTAATGTTGAAGGTTTTAAGAAATCTTGAATTTATACTGTACCTTTAATCTGAGACATTCAAGCTTCGCTTGTGTTTTTGTGTTTATCTATCACAGTCAAAGAAAAGTAGGGAAAGTCCGTGCCTGAGTTCTTCAATTGTAAGATCATAGGATGTCCAAGAACAGCAGCAAACAGGGGCAGGTTTGCCTTGTCCCCATGTCCCTCTTTACTCCTGGTTCACTTTTGAGAGATTAATACTTTGGACTAGTAAAAGTGAACAAAATGTCTATTTTCATTGCTCTGTACTAAAAGGGCAGGAATGTTATTAATTAAAACACTAAAGCAGAAATCCTATATTACTATTAATATTAAACATTGACTACCACAATAAAAACAGCAACAAGTTAAACCTTGAAACATTATACTTAAGCATTTAGAGAAAGAATAAAAATTATGTGACGTGAGAAGAGAGACCACTAGGTTTTATACACATGCTTTTTTATTAGTATAGATACCTTCACAGACAATACTGTAATTTTTAGAGGAATTCCACATTATTACATCAATTGTGTGAACTTCTAACAGAGGCAAAACTGAGCACCATAGTTTACAAGTAGAAAGACCATGCTTGAGGACAACAGATGTTCACTAAGGATGCACGATTGATTTGAGAAGTTTTTAAGCCTCGTCCTCGCCCTCCTCCTCCTCGAACTCCCCTTGTTCGTCGGCCGTGGCGTCCTGGTACTGCTGGTACTCAGACACCAGGTCGTTCATGTTGCTCTCGGCCTCAGTGAACTCCATCTCGTCCATGCCCTCACCCGTGTACCAGTGCAGGAAGGCCTTGCGCCGGAACATGGCCGTGAACTGCTCCGAGATGCGCTTGAACAGCTCCTGGATGGCCGTGCTGTTGCCGATGAAGGTGGCCGACATCTTCAGGCCGCGGGGCGGGATGTCGCACACGGCCGTCTTCACGTTGTTGGGGATCCACTCCACGAAGTAGCTGCTGTTCTTGTTCTGCACGTTGAGCATCTGCTCGTCCACCTCCTTCATGGACATGCGGCCCCGGAAGATGGCAGCCACCGTCAGGTAGCGGCCGTGGCGCGGGTCGCAGGCGGCCATCATGTTCTTGGAGTCGAACATCTGCTGGGTGAGCTCGGGCACCGTGAGCGCGCGGTACTGCTGGCTGCCCCGGCTGGTCAGGGGCGCGAAGCCCGGCATGAAGAAGTGCAGGCGCGGGAAGGGCACCATGTTCACCGCCAACTTGCGCAGGTCTGCGTTCAGCTGGCCGGGGAAGCGCAGGCAGGTGGTGACCCCGCTCATGGTGGCCGACACCAGGTGGTTGAGGTCCCCGTAGGTGGGGGTGGTCAGCTTCAGGGTGCGGAAGCAGATGTCATAAAGGGCCTCATTATCAATGGAGTAGGTTTCATCTGTGTTTTCCACCAGCTGGTGGACGGAGAGGGTGGCGTTGTAGGGCTCCACCACCGTGTCTGACACCTTGGGTGAGGGCATGACGCTGAAGGTGTTCATGATGCGGTCTGGGTACTCCTCCCGGATCTTGCTGATGAGCAGGGTGCCCATCCCGGACCCCGTGCCGCCCCCCAGAGAGTGGGTCAGCTGGAAGCCCTGGAGACAGTCACAGCTCTCTGACTCCTTCCTCACCACGTCCAGGACCGAGTCGACCAGCTCGGCTCCCTCTGTGTAGTGGCCCTTGGCCCAATTATTCCCGGCTCCGCTCTGGCCTGCCAGAGGGAAAGTGACCATTAGACACTAAGACATAAGGAATTTCAAAATCTGTCATTTTGACTATGGAGGAGAATGTAGGACTGGTCTTACACTGGCAGATTCTTCTCTTTTTAATACTCTTCTATTACCTGAAGAAATATTTTTCTATGTCAGTGACCCTCAAAAACATGGGATCATAATAAAGTAAGAAGCAAGTTTAGCTCATCTGAGGCTATTGAGGAAGAGGATAGGGTTAAAACTTAGTTGGTTCTGAAATACATACTTTTTTTTTAGAGATGGCGCCTCACCCTGTTGCCCAGGCTGGAGGGCAATGGCACAATGTTAGCTGACTGCAACCTCCACCTCCCGGGTTCAAGCAGTTCTCCTGCCTCAGTCTCCTGAGTAGCTGAGATTACAGGTGCACACTACCACGCCTGGCTAATTTTTTCTGTCTCTAGTAGAGACAGGGTTTCACCATGTTGGCCAGGCTGGTCTCTAACTCCTGACCTGATGTGCCTGCCTCGGCCTCCCACAAAAGTGCTGGGATTACAAGCGTGAGCCACCTTGCCCCGCCACAGATCTGAAACACATACGTTTTAAACAGGCATTCTCTTTATATTCAAGGACAATTAAACAGGCAAGGTGAAGGCAGTGTGACCAGGAGAGAAGGTGGCCTCAGCATCTGTCTAAGCTCTGGTCATAACCTGTGCTTTTGGCCCCTGGCTCTTTGAAGTCCTTTGAAGTTGCCTGTAGCCTATGAAACCCGGCTTGAAGCTTTTCCTTGCTCTTTCTTCTTCCAGTCTGAGGCTGCTCTGTAATGGGAGGGCTGCAGCAGCCTGGTGTTGATCTCTGAGCCATGACCGCCCATGGACTGGGTGGAACTAGGCCAGGACTCAGGGCTGCCCGTGGACACAGTGTCACCTTGGCACTGAACACTAAGAACTGTGCTTTGCAGGGCTGTGAGGAAGAAGGCGTGGCATTTGGCCAGTTCCCAGTGATCGTGACTACATACCGAACACGAAGTTGTCTGGCCTGAAGATCTGGCCGAAGGGTCCAGACCTGACGGAGTCCATGGTGCCAGGCTCCAGATCCACCAGGATGGCCCGAGGTACGTATTTGTTACCTGCGGGGAAAGAGAAGTGACTCAGACCTGTACTTGGGGGGGACGCACAGCAGTATTCATTAGAGACAGCTCCAGCATGTGAGACAAAAGGAGAACAGGAGGTTCTCTGCTTTTAAGAAAAAGGAGGTCTTGAATGTGCTTAGCTGTGGCAAACAGGCAGGAGTCTTAGGGAACCATTAAGCGTGTTTTTCCAGCAGTTGGCATTTGAAATGAATATGCAAGAAGCATGCCTTTGTCACGTGCATGTTCCTAGGACGTTTCATCTCCCACAGCATGGGAAGCAAGGATTGCTGTTAGGAAGAAGGAATCTTCTTGCTAACACACCCCGCTACTCACCAGCAGCCTCATTGTAGTACACGTTGATTCTCTCCAGCTGCAAGTCACTGTCTCCATGGTAACTGCCTGTGGGGTCGATCCCATGCTCATCGCTGATGACCTCCCAAAACTGAAATGAAAAAAGAACCACACCATGGCCCAGCATCCTGAATGTCACTAAGGATGGCCTTGTCCTCCTCCCATGTCCTTGGAACAGGGGCTTTTGTGGTCAGACAGTAAGTGCCCGACAGAGCAAAGAGCTGCACCCCCTATTTCCTGCAGCAGCGCTGCTGAGGGGCTTGAAAATCCGCAGAGCATCGGCCATATTATGGCGATAGACTGAAAGGCTGGGAGGGGCCCTGGAGGAGGAGGGGGCACAGCAGATGCCCTTCTAGAGAGAGGGTCAGGAGGGCAGAGAGGTGGGAAAGGGGTACAGGGAGGCTCTGTCACCCCAGGCAGGGCTGAATGCCATTGCATCGGGAATGATTGATGGGTCGTGGCAGGACTGAGGACAGGGGGACCCACACTGTGGCGGCTGCCTCTAGGAATCAAGCTCTCTTGGCACAGATCCCAGGCACCCCTGCAACAGTGCAGGTTTAAGCCACTGATCTACATGCTGGCACTGACCACAGGAGAGACTGGGCGGGGAAGGGCAGCAGGAGCCTGGGAGGGCGCCTGGGCGGCAATAGAAGGAGCTGGCCATGGTGAGGGCGCTGGCTCCATTGTGAATTTGCGACAGGGAGGGGGCGGGGAGGCTGGGTGGGCAACATGGCGGTTCTCAAAGAGACCACGTCCTTGTACAGGCACCCGCCCCCACCCATGCAGCAGGCCGGCTGCTGCCTCCCACACAGCGGTCGGTAATTGCAGCCCCCACCCAGCACAGTCACCTGCCACCTCAGGGACTGGCAGCAATACTATCGCGTTATAAGTCTTCACGTCTAGACAGTGCTGGAGCAAGGGAATTTATCTAACACCCTCGCCTGTGTGACCCAAAGGGAAGCCTCTGTTACACCTGTCAGCCCAGTGACACTGCATGTTTTCATTCGAACCGTTGAGAAAAATGTACAAATTAAATTTCTCATGAAGCTAGCGGAATAAATATGACCGTATCCTCGCCCTAAGTTTCTGAGACTAATACACCCAGCGGAATGCCAACTGCGTCCCGCAGAAGGGCTGTGTCCCAGGGAAATCGAAACGGCGCCGACTAAAGACTCACACAGCTGCGGGGCCGCGGGCATCCTGGCGGATCGTGCAGCCTCCCCCGCCTTGCCCGCCCGCCTCTCCGCGGAATGTACCACACGGCCAGCCCCGAGTCGCCGAGGCTTCCCACCCCCGCCCCCGCCCCAGCCAGCACCCTCAGTCCCCAGCCCGGGCCCCTCCGCGGCGGCGCGCCCACCTTGGCGCCGATCTGGTTGCCGCACTGGCCCGCCTGGATGTGCACGATCTCGCGCATGGTGCCGGCTGCGGAGCGGGTGGCGCTGGCCCTCGGAACGGTGCGCGGCGTGGACCGGCGGGCTCGGCTGCGCAGAGATCTGCCGCCGCCCCCCCAGCTCCACCTTTTATACCCGGGGACCCGCCCTACCAGGTGACGTCATGATGGGCGGAGCTGCGCCCGCGCGAGTGGCGCGGCTGGGACTGCGGCACCGCGAGGGGGAGCCGGGGCGCGGTGCGAGATGCGGGGGCGCTCGACCGGTTGCGCCTGCCGCTGGGTCCCGAGTGGGCGCCCGGCCTTGCTGTCTGGCGGCCAGTGTGATGCCCGGGCCTCAGGCCCAGCCGCAGCCCCCTGCCCGATCTGTGGGCGCCGGCCGCCCCCTGGCGCTGGGTTCTCTCATGCCGCAGTCCCCACCCCACCCCGCACACTCTGGACCGTAGAAGAGGAGCTAGAGACGGAAGGGGCTGCCTCGGACCAGGGTCCTAGCCTCGAGTACCATTTGAAGTGGGGAGCTGGGAATTGAAGACCCATTTACAGAGGAGTCTCCAGCGGGTGGCAAAGGTTTCCCGCATCCTAGGCAGGAGCTTGGACTCTGCTCCCGCTCCATCCTAGCTGGGACGCCGGGGCGGAGTGGCGGGGACAGCGTGGAGAGGAGTGGGGAGCTCCGGGGAGCCGACGGGCAGCTGCTTGAAAGGAATGCCAGGATGGCGGGGTGGGCGGCCTTTCGCCCCTACGGGGAAGAAAGATGGCTTTGTGGGGGGCGGGGCGGGGGCCAGAAAAGGACTGGATTTGTCACATGTCCTGGGCTCCTGCGCCCTTGTAAGGCCTTTTAAATGTGGAAAATTCTGTGTGTGTGTGTGTGTGTGTGTGTCGGAGAGGAGAGACAGGAGGAATATATCTGCCACGTTGATGTGTTAGCCTATGGCCCTGCCCCTTACACCCCTTAGGTCACCTGATCCTCACAGAAGCTTTCAGAGCTGGGCTATCCAGTTCGGTAGACCTCAGGCACTCGTGGCTGCTGAGCATTGCAACGTAGGTTGTCTGAACTGAAATGTGCTGTTAAGTGTCAAGTACACAATGGATGTTATGGGCTCAGGAAGTTAAAATAATGTGAAATATTTATTTATTTATTTATTTATTTATTTATTTATTTATTTATTTATTTTTGGAGACGGAGTCTCACTCTGTCACCCAGCCTGGAGTGTAATGGCTTGGTCGGCTCACTTTAACCTCCACCTCCCGGGTTCAAGAGATTCTCCCCCCTCAGCCTCCCAAGTACCTGGGACTACAGGCGCATGCCACCACACCCTGCTAATTTTTGTATTTTTAGTAGAGACAGGGTTTCACTATGTTGGTCAGGCTGGTCTAGAACTCCTGACCTCATGATCCACCTGCCTTGGCCTCCCAAAGTGCTGGGATTACAGGCGTGAGCCACTGCACCCGGCCTTCATTACTGATTCTTAAATATTGATGGTCCATCAAAATAATAGTGTTTTGGATACATTGTGTTAAATTACTTGTTTTGAAATTAGAAAATGCAAAATTACATACGTGGTTTCCATTTGCTGCTCACTTATGCATATTTTTGTTGATTACCACTGGTTGGGGGTAAGCATTATTAATACCCCGATTTCATAGCTCAGAAAGCGAGGCTGAAAGACCTGACCAGCCACAAAGCTACTAAGGGAAGGAATCTCAAGTCTTTGCACAGGGAGAAAGCCCAGGTGAGTTTTAAAGGCTTGGGTGGGCTGTGGTAAGGACCAGCCTTAATTATTTACAAAGACAGCCCTGCACAGTGGGCCGGGTAACAGGGGCCTGGGGACTGCCTTTGGTTCCCAGCACATTCCAACTATATAATGATGATAATTACAGGTGCCCTGGAGCTGGCTTTGTGGGTAGGAAATGAGAAGCCATATATGAAAGCACATTGAGTTTGTGGAGCAAAAAAGCCTCAGTAAAACCCAAGGTGATGCCGTCATTCTTAATGTGCACCCCACTTCCCACCTCAATAGCTGGTCTGTATTGGAGGTAGAAACTAAAGCCAGACTTGTGAGTAGCCTCTTAGGCCAAGTCAGGTCTTTTTTTTTTTTTTGGAGACGGAATCTTGCTCTGTTGCCAGTCTGGAGTACAGTGGTGCGATTTTGGCTCACTGCAACCTCTGCCTCCCATGTTCAAGCGATTCTCCTGCCTCAGCCTCCCGAGTAGCTAGAACTACAGGTGCCCACCATCACACCAGACTAATTTTTGTATTATTAGTAGAGACGGGATTTCACCGTTTCGGCCAGGATGGACTCGATCTCTGGACCTTGTGATTCTCCCGCTGGGATTACAGGCATGAGCCACCTTGCCCGGCCCAAGTCAGGTCTTAATCACCCCAGCTTTGGGAAGCACCCAGCATCCTCCCAGCACGTACGAAGGCGGGTGACTGGTGCCTCTTCTCAGGGTGGGGAAGGATTTTCTAGAATTTCCCCTCCTCTCTCCCCTTTCCCTGCTGCTGGGCAGCCACTGGACAGCCTGTCTCTCAGATGCTATTCCCAGGTACCCAGGTCTTGGTCTCCACCTTCTCCCCACCCCAACTCCACATCTTGGCTCTTCACCACCAGCCGGAGCCTTCCAGAACCTCTCCAGAGAATGGCCCTCCTTGGGGTACCTTCACGTATTACACAGTTCGCAAAAAAAAATTTTTTTTTTTGAGACGAAGTTTCGCTTTTGTTGCTTGACTCACCACAACCTCTGCCTCCTGAGTTCAAGTGATTCTCGTGCCTCAGCCTCCCGAGTAACTGGGATTACAGGCACCCGCCACCACGCCCGGCTAATTTTGTATTTTTAGTCAAAATAGGGTTTCTCCATGTTGGTCAGGCTGGTCTCAACTCCCGACCTCAGGTGATCTGCCCCCCTCTGCCTCCCAAAGTGCTGGAATTACAGGCCTGAGTCACTGTGCCCAGCCCTACTTCAACAAAGATTTTCTGGAGAAAACTGCTTCTTGGCCTTTGTGTTTTAACTCAACGTGAAATCTGAGGCCAAATAGGAGCAGAGGATGAGACCTGAAAGGACAGTACTGGGGACACAGGGACCCCTAGCAAGTGGGCGTGTCCCGGCCTGTGGAGCATGTGCTGTCTGCTGTTCCTAGCTCAGTCCTCCAGCAAGTCACCACACAGCTCTGAGCCTCTCACCGTATCTGAAGAATGGAAATGGGTTTTTCTTACATTGGGAAGATGAGAGGCACTGTCTGAACTGGACATTAGCGAGCACACAGCAAATAAATCCATGGCAGTGCTCACAGGCGCTTCTGCTCTGGATGACTGGCAGTGAATGTTCTGCCCAAGTCGGCCTTCTCCTGCGTAGCAGCTCATGCCCAGCCTACTTCTCTGGCACCCTTCTCCCTCGGCGCCGCTCGTGATGTCTGTTAGTATATAATCAGAGAAACTCATACGCGTAGTTTTAAATAATGCCTGCCCTGCCTAAGATGACTCATCTGAGGCTGAGTTCCTGCTCTCCCCTCCCTCGCCTTGTACAGCACTGATGCAGATAATAACAGGAGAAAATGGAGCCTGCTAATTCTCCCCTTCCCTAGGACAGGCTTTTGAGGGACAATCTCTCCCCTTTCATCTGTTTTTCGGTGTCTGAAGAGGAGCAGCTCCACTGGCTGTTGGGTGGACTGTGGATGGGGAAGGGGAAAGGGAACAATCTCCTCCCGCCTCAAGTCACTTCCTGCTTTAGACATGATGCCACTCGCAGTGTCTGAGCCACGCCCTCCCTGAAGGCATCATGGTGGGTGGGGGGTGGAGGGCGGGTGTAATGACAAAATTCAGACGAGAGAGTGTGTTCCCGGTAGGAGGCTGAGTCACATTGTCTTTTACAAAAGGACATAAGCTCTTACCCTTCTACCTGCCCTTCCTGCCTCCTGCTTCAGACGGCCCAACAAGAAGGGTCCTGGCAAGAACGTTCTAGTGAAAAGTACCCTGTGAATACATGGTGTTACGATGATACCGTTACTATTCACTGATGCCATCTCTAAAGGTGACAATTATGATCTAGTTGAAATAGATTTAGTTGGTCCAAGTAAGAGAGTCCTGAAATTTTGAAAACACCAGTTTCTTCTGCAGAATGATGAAAACCCAAGGACCATCCCAGCAATACAACTGTCTAAATTTGTAGGGAACAGTCTTGCATCCTGTTTGTCTGTGTGCTCAGAGCAGGCCCAGGGAACTAGCCGCACCCTCCGTTCCGACTTCTTTCCCTCGAAACTCATCCAGTGCAGCCCCTGACTGCTATTTGTTAAATAAAAGCATCTCTTTATGAAGATGGAAGAATTTTGTTCAAAGCGTTTAAGGGGATGTAACCTTTTCAAAAGGTTACCTAAAATAAAAGTCTGAACTCCAATTCATTTTTTTTTGTATCAGATGACTATAATACAGAATAAATATATAGAAGTTTTTAAGTCACTTTCTGGAATGGGCCATGTCCCAGAATGTGACATTTATATTACAAGTGTCAATCTGGGGCCTTTCAAAACTGAAGATGTCATTCTTTTTTATTTGTTTTTTTAGAAACGGAGTCTCTGTCACACTCAGGCTGGAGTGCAGTGGCATGATCTTGGCTCACTGCAACCTCCGCCTCCCAGGGCTCAAGCGGTCCTCCCACCTCAGCCTCCTGAGTAGCTGGGTTTGCAGGCACTCACCACCTCACCTGGTTAATTTTTGTATTTTTGGTAGAGACAGAGTTTTGCCATGTTGGTCAGGCTGGTATCAAATATGTCATCCTTGATGTCAAATTCTCATTAAGCTATACCCCCAAATTAAAATATATATATATGCATATAATATACACAGCAATTATATATACATATTTTATATACATATTTTCTGATTAGAAAAACTTATAAAGTACTAAAGAGCACAAGTATGTTGTAAGGTTTGTTCTTGCCGAGCTTAAAAGAAACTGAGGCCAACACAAGAAAATCCAATATGAAGGGTTTATTCACACTCCCAGGCGAGGTTCTGCTGTCCAACAGGAGGCGGCACAGAAGTTGCGCGGGATCCTCGCAGACATGAGGTTTTATAGGGAGTGAAGGAGCTCGATTGGTTGTGGGAGAGCAGGACTACTATTGGGTAACGTTACAAGCCTTTGTTTGCATACAGGACTCGGCTGCTATTGGTTAGAATTACTCGGCTGCTATTGGCTAGAAAGACTCGGCTGCTATTGGCTAGAAAGACTCGGCTGCTATTGGCTAGAAAGACTCGGCTGCTATTGGCTAGAATCACAAGACCCCGCTTGTATACTGGGTTCTTTAAGGGAAAGCCAGGCTGTGTGAGAAGGAGAGAAGGGAACGTGTCCGAGCATGTCCGAGCTTTTGGAAAAAAGCGGGGTGGGGGTGTGCGTCCGAGCTCCCGCGAGACAACCGGCCTTACATATATCTTTTCACTGTTCTCAAGATTTTTTAAAAATGTTTGATGTATTATATTCCTTTTTGTTTTTCCTATTCATGGACTGTTTAGGTGTTTTGTTCCTTTATAACATTTTTTTTGCCTTCAACGTTATGAAGAAATACTGTATCTTCTTACACCATTAGACATAATCTCACAAACTCTCAAAAATGTGTCACCTACTCCCAACCATCATTCTCCCCATAATCTGAGGTGTCCAGACCATACTGAATTATCTGAGCAATCTCGCCTCTGCTTCCCATGACCAAGGCCGTTTAGAGGACTGGAAGGAACGCCCTCCTGCCGCGTTCCCTGACTGTCGAGGAGCACAGGGCCTAGAGGCCATGGACTGAGTGTGAATCCTCAGTCTGTCACTTCTTAGTTGCGTGACCTCGGCAAGTTACTTAACCTGTTCTCTCTGCCTCGGTTGCCTCATCTGTAAAGTGATATAATAGTACCCGCTTCCTGGGGTTGTGATAAAGACTGAATGAATTAATACGTGAAAGCACTTACAATACCACCTGCCCCATAGTGTTATATAAATATTAGCTATTAACACTGGTTAATCCCTTCCTTCTCCCTCCCTCCCTCTCTCCCTCTCTGGAGCTCTTCTCCATGAATCAGGACTCAACTCCAGAGCCACTTTCTCGGAGAGGCTCCCACAGGGCGACACTGCGGGCTCCTCTGGCCGTGCGCTCTTCTGTACACTCCTCCGCACCACACTCCTCGCCCCTAATCCCGAGGCAGGCGCTGCAGATGAGCGAGCGCGGGATCCCTAAGCGCGAGCCGAGGCGCCATCGGAACGTTCTTGCCGCCACCCAGACCCCGAGCTTCTGCAGGTCCTGGGCCGCTCGGCACTTTCCCGGGGAGGGGGCGCTGGGCGGCGCCGGGAGGCGCGAGGCACCGGGAGAGCCGGCTCCGTGGCTTCCTACTGCCTCGCCCCTGGCCACCTAGTTCTGCACCCAGGCCCCTTCACCCTTCACCGGGTCTGGGCTGCCAGGGACTCGGGGTGGGGCCGCCGCTGCCTCCCTCTTCCTTCAGGAGCGCCAGGGCGCGCGATCCGCTCCGTTTCACCCTCAAGGCAAACGGCCGTTCGGGAAAGGCTGAGCCTCGCTCCCATCTATCCCGAGACAGTGCGACGGGGAGGGGCGGGGCGGGGCCTCCTGCGGGCGGGAGAGGCTCTGGGGACCCGCATCCGCCACGCAGAGGGAGGGCGGGGCTGCGCCCCCTGGCGGCCCTGACAGTCCCCGCCCGAGACCCGGGTTCTGTCCCGAGGCCGCCACCGCCCCTCCCTGCCCTCCCTGTCGGCGCGGCCTGAGCCTCTGTCTCAATAACGACCTTTGTAGCGGGAGCTACAACCAACCCCACAAACTCATGAAATACTAGGTGCGAAATGCGCTCAAAATAGGATGTGCCTTTTATTTTTTTGTAGCTATAAGTGAATATTGAGGTACTTTTTTTTTCTTTGAGATAGAGTCTTGCTCTGTCGCCCAGGCTGGAGTGCAGTGGCGCGATTTGGGCTCACTCAGTCTCCTCCTTCCGGATTCAAGCGATTCTCTTTCCTCAGCCTCCCTGGTACCTAGGACTACAGGCACGTGCCACAAGACACCTGGCTAATTTTTGTATTTAGCCATGTTTCACCATGTTGGCCAGGCGGGTCTCGAACTCCTGACCTCAGGTGATCCTCCCGCCTTGGCCTCCGAAAGTGCCAAGATTATAGGTGTGAGCCACTGCACCCGGCCGAGGTACATTTTTTTTTTTCTTTTTGAGACAGAATCTTGCTCTGTCGCCCAGGCTCGAGTGCGGTGGCACGATCTCTGCAACCTCCACTCCCCGACCCCTGGGGTTCAAGTGATTCTCTTGCCTCAGCCTCCTGAGCAGCTGGCATTACAGGTGCCTCCCACCAGGCCGAGCTAATTTTTTTGTGTGTATTTTTAGCAGAGACGGGGTTTCACCACCTTGGCCAGGCTGGTGTCAAACTCCTGACCTCATGATCCACACAACTGCGCCTCCCAAAGTGCTGAGATTACAGGTGTGAGCCACTGAGGCACATTTTTTAAAAGTGTTTATTGGTCTTAGGGCATTAAAGTTATAGGAAAACTCCTGGGGCCTTCCCTACCTGTGCAGCCAGGGATTCGAGAAACCCCAAATTCTTCCTTATTCTTACGGTTCCCTCCTTTGTTTCCCAACCAACTCCCAGAAATACTTCATTTGACTAGGTAGAAAAACTGCCTCTCGATTACAATCAGCTATTATTTATGCCTAACAGCTGTGTACTACAAAAATAACAATAGGCAACATTTTAATGGGGGGTGGGCTATTTTTGTTAAATTTACTTTTTGATGCCACCACATTTTGTTGCTAGTGTTAATGAAACGCCTCCAGTGGCTGGCTACTAACGTAGAACTGCCAGTGTATCTATTCTGTGTCTCTTCTTAATTAGAACATTTCTTACTTCCACAACCTGATGTTTGCTGGAACCATCAGTTTTACCGTTAGGCACCACAAGCACAGTACTAATTAGTTTTCTAGACCTAAGAAATGTTTGAGATCAGGGTTGGGGCATGGGGGCATGGGGGCATAGCGGGAGTGATGACTCCAAAGTAAGAAAAGAAAATTGCAATAGTAAAATGAATGTTTATGTAAATGTCTACAGAATATATCAAGTCAATTAGTCAAATACAACTCAACTTTTATATCATAACATATTAAGGTCTTTTAGGCTGACTGATGGTGCCATGGATGCCATGTTAACCTGTGTGACCTGCAGGGACACTCCAGGTGAGTTCCTGGAAAATCTAAAGTAACTGGAAGACCATGAAAAGAGGAAGAAATGATCAACCCCTGTGGTGCCTACTTAACTTTGAAACATTCTCTATTGTTCCTTATTCCTGCCCCAATTGATAAGGCCATTGGACTTTGTAACCGACCTTGGTCAACCTGGTGACTCCACACCCTACGACTCCCTCCCAGCTTGCAAAAAACAGCCCTAAACTGTAACTTTCCACTGCCCACCTCAAACCTATAAAACCAACTCCTATCCCACCGCCCTTCACTGACGCCCTTTTCGGCCTCAGCCCACCTACACTTATGTGAGTAAACAGCCATGTTGCTTGCACAAAGCCTATTTGGAGGGTCTCTTCATTCAGAGTGCCCATTTTAACAACAAATAAATTAAAATTCATTCTGCTCAGATGTACTTTAAAAAAAAGAAAAAAATTATAAATCATGTAGAAAGTTAAAATAGAAAATGAAATATATTTAATATGATATGGGACAGTTCCTCCAAAAGAGTGCCAAGGACCTCCAGAGCTCGAGCTGGCTTCATTCATCCCCACATTTAGTATCATTTTCTGATTATGAAGAAATGAGTAGTTTTGTTGTTGTTGTTGTTGTTGTTGTTGTTGTTGTTTTGAGATGGAGTCGCTGTGACGCCCAGGCTGGAGTGCAATGGCCTGATGTCAGCTCACCGCAACCTCCGCCTCCCAGGTTCAAGCGATTCTCGTGCCCCAGCCTCATGAGTAGCTGGGACTATGGGCAAGCACCACCACGCCCGGCTAATTTCTGTATTTTTAATAGAGACGGGTTTCACCATATTGGCCAGGCTAGTCTCGAACTCCTGACCTCAAATGATCTGACCACCTTGGCCTCCCAAGTGCTGGGATTTTGGCATGAGCCACCGTACCCTGCCAGAATTTTTTTTTAATAACTGAAAGAAGGAGATTAAGGAAGATGGAGATATATGTGGGAGAAACACCCTCTGAGGGTGATTTAACAGAGTGGGGAATGTGGAAAGGGGAAGGGGAGGCGCTCCTTGTGTGCCCAGTTTCCTTGGGAGGAAATCGAGTAGGTGGTCAGAGGTTGTGGGCAGTCATTCCACTCGCTGGCCCACAGCGGGCTCACAAGCCAAGAGCAGCTTGGTTGCTGTTCGTGGTTTAGGGGAAGAGGGGAGAGTTAGGGTGCCTGATAGGATAGAGATGCAATGTGTGAAACTGGGTATTTCTATGTACTTGGTCTTTCAAAATTCAAAATTTGTTAACTCATGAATACTTGTATACTGACATAATTTACAGATGCCATTTAAGGTTGGATAGTTTTGTAATTAATGAGCCATATGGATCCCATTGAGAGGCCAATACTCTCAATGAGTATTGTGAGTGAAAACACACAAATTGTTTTTCCTCTGTTCTCACAGCACAACAGCCAATACAGAAGACTTCTGTGACCCAGTGTGTAGGGGTGTTTCCTGCTCCACCAAGCAGGAAATCAATTCTGCAGCAGACACCAACCAGTGTCCTCAACTACCATTCCATCTGACACTGTCCACCCGCAGATAGTGTCAGATCCCACAGATTGAGGGCTCAGTTCCCCAGGCTGTCCCCCCGCCTTCACTTTCAGATGCCAACTGCAAGTGCCAGGCTGTCTTACCTGTGCCTCTGACCAACTGGCTATAAAGCCGGGATTCCAGGATCCCCTCCTTGGGTTCAATTAATTTGCCAGAGCAGCTCACAGAACTCAGGGAAATGCTTACTTACATTTCCTAGTTTACTGTAAAGGATATTACCAAGGTTACAGATGAAGAGGTGCATAGAGTGAGGTATGGGCAAGGGGTGCAGAGCTTCCATGCCCTCCCTGGGTATGCCCCACCCCCGGGAGCCTCCCTATGTTCAGTTACCTAAAGGTCTCTGAACCCAGTCCTTTTGGGTTAGGTATTTATGGAGGCTTCATTATGTGGGCCTGATTGATTAAATCATTAGCCACTGGTGATCAACTTAACCTTCAGGCCCTTTCCTCTCCAGGGAGGGAGCTGAAAGTCCCAACCCTCTAATCATGCCTTGGTCTTTCCAGTGTCCAGCCCCATCCTGAAGCTACGTAGGCGCTGCCAGCCACCAGCTGACTCATTAACAAAAGACATCACTTTGGAAATTTTAAGGATTTTAGGAGCTGTATGCCAAAAAACGAGGTTGAACATGTATTTCACAATATCACACTGACCTTGGAGAAATGCAGCTGAAAACAGCATAGGCTGAGGCCATCCACGGTGGGGAAAGCCCAGGCTGAGGATGGGAAGAGAGTGAGGACAGAGGCTGAGCAGGTCCGGGGCTGAGTCAACAAACCAACCGCTAAAAATGACCAGAGATTAATACTAGACTCAGAATCTGTGGCACAATCTCAGATCTGGCTGAAAGGCCTTGATGGGGAAGCCACACAAAGAAGCTAGGGTGCATATGTCAGAGGTGGGTTAAAAGGAGACCTCTGCCCTGCAGGGCTGAATCAGAAATACCTAGGTTGCTGCTACTCTGAGGCCAGCCTCAGACAGAAATTTCCATTATAGCTACCTGCAATCGCAAATTTAGCTTACCGATCCAGAGCTAGTCCTCAGTGACATTGTAAGGGTGGTTACAACTCCTTTTCATTCAGTGAAAGGAAAATAAAAATCTCAGGGCCCCAAACGCATTAAGTCAAAGGGAAAAGTCGAGCTTGGGAACTGAGTCATGCAAAGACTGCCTTCCTTTTGTTCCTAAGTAGACAGCTACAAAGATAGAAGGCCACAAACCTCCTTAGGGGGCCTACCACACAATTTGCCCACGAGGAAACTCCTTGCAGGTCCCTAGATCTTTAGCCTAAAACAGTTCTGTTGAATTTCACCCTAACAACGTCAATTCACATTTTATCTTCATAGGTAGAGGACAAAGGCAGTACTAGATCCTCCCTCCACTCACTAGAGACAGATGCATGTTTGACTGTTTTCCGTACCCTGCGATTACTTAATCTAATGTAAAACTGCAGCTTCACTGAGACAAATGCATAATTGACTAGCTTTCTACCTCCTCCTTTCACATGTAAAATGTGCATTCAGTGAAAGCTGATCAAAGTCTCAAAAGAATGCAACTGCTCTCCTTTTATGTACCTTCTCCAATTTTTCTTTCCTCTTTTGCCCACTGCCACTCTTTCCCCTTTAAATATTGAAGTCTCCAAACTCTTTTCGGAAAAGGCGCAGATCACAGATGTCCCATGGTTTTTTACCCACCGAGTGTGTCTTCAACCTTGGCAAAATAAACCTCTAAAATGATTGAGACTCACCTTAGTCATTTTCTTTGATTTAGAGTTCTTTTATACCTCTCACTATCCTCCCACCATTTTGGGCAAACAGGTTCCACCCCCTTAACTTCTGTACTCTAAGGACATCATTTTTTTTTTAAAGACAGTGCCCTGCTCTGTTATCCAGGAAGGAGTGTGGTGGCATGATCATGGATTACTGCAACTTTGAACTCCTGGGCTCAAGTGACTCCCAAGTACCTGGGATTATAGACGCAAGCCACCACACCTGGCCCATATTTCATTTTTAGTTTCTGTACAGATGGGGGCCTCACTATGTTGCCAAGGCTGGTCTCAAACTCCTGAACTCAAGTGATCCTCCTGCCTCAGTCTCCCAAAGTGCTGGGATTACAGGTGTGAGCCACTGCACACAGCCTCAAGGAAATAATTTAATACCAATCAATGGAGGCCTTTTTCTGATGAAAAGCTCTTCCAAGAATGTTTGCATGGAGCCACAGGTGTTTCCTGGTTGTAAAGAACCTAAAAATTGTATATTTAAAAATTTAAAGATATTCCAAGATTCTCATGGTTTCTCTTTGCAGAATCTCTGACAGGAAGTTATATAGCCTATCCTTCAACACCTCCCTTGACAAGGTGCTCCTACAGAACTGGTTATTGCACACATATGTGACAAGTAATTTACATGTCCATTTCATTTAATCCTCGTAATAGCCTTCTGAAGTGGCTACCATGATCACCATTTTTTGAATAAAGGAGTTATGGCTCAGAGAGATTAAAATGCTTGCCCAAGGCCAGACAACTAGAAAGTACAAAAATCACTCAATTTAGGAACACAGGTTCATCTTGTTCCAGAGGCTATGCTGTCTCCACTCTGGGGTAGGCAGGACTCTAAGATGGCCCAAAACTTACCTGGCTCATGGTATATACACTGTTGGCAAAAAAAGTCAAACTGTAAAATATTTGAAAAGGTTTCTTCTGAGCCAAATATGAGTGACTAACGGCCATGATGCAGTCCTCAGGAGGTCTTGAGAACATGTGCCCAAGGTGGTCAGGGTACAGTTTGCTTTAATACATTTTAGGGACACACAAGGCATCAATCAATACATATAAGATACACATTGGTGGCTGGATGCGGTGGCTGATGGCTGTAATCCCAGCACTTTAGGAGGCTGAGGCAGGTGGATCACGAGGTCAGGAATTCGAGACCAGCTTGACCAACATGGTGAAACCCCATCTCTACTAAAAATACAAAAAAATTAACTGAGTGTGGTGGCATGCATCTATAATCCCAGCTAATCAGGAGGCTGAGGCAGGACTCGCTTAATCCCAGGAGACAGAGGTTGCAGTGAACCAAGATCATACCGCTGCACTCTAGCCTGGGTGACACAGTGAGACTCCATCTCAAAACAAAAGAAAAGAAAAAAGAAAAGAAAAGAAAGAAAAGAAATACATTGGTTTGGTCTGGAAGGGAAAGACAATGGGAGGGAGAGAGGTTTCCAAGTCAGAGGTAGATTCAAAGATTTTCTGATTGGGAATTGGTTGAAAGAGTTATCAATAGAAAGAAATGTCTGGGTTATGATAACCGGTTGTGGAGACCAAGGCTTTATCATGTAGGTGAAGCCTTCAGGTAGCATGCTTCAGAGAGAAGAGATTATACATGTTTCTTATGAGACTTTAATAGTCTGTTCTATCAGTAATTCCAGAAGGGAGGAGGGAATGCTGAGGCACGTCCAGCTCCCACTTCCCATCATGGCCTGAATGACTTTTTCAGGTTAACTTTGGAATGCCCTTGGCTGAGAGGAGAGTTCCATTCAGATGGCTGGGGGGCCTTAGAATTTCATTTTTGTTTTGCAACACTCACCGCTTCTCAGTTGTTCAATCAAGCATAAATCTAGGTACTGCTGTGACAGGATTTTGCAGATGCAGTTTAATTTCCAAGTCAGTTGACCTTAAGATAGAGAGATGATCTCATTGGCCTCCCCTAATCACCTGAGACCTTTTGAAGCAGAGGATTTCTCCACCCATTGACAGAAGAGGATATTAGAGTTTGGAAGCTGTAGAGACCCTCTTCTGATAACCTTGAAGGATCAGCTCTCTTGCTATGGAGAAGGCCGTGTGGCAGGGAACAGAAGGCAGCTCCCAGGAGCAGGAAGTAGCCTCTTGTCAAAGACCAGCAAGAAAACAGGAACCTTGGCCAGGCACAGTGTCTCATGCCTGTAATCCCAGCACTTTGAAAGACTGAGGCAGGTGGATCACCTGAGTTTGGGAGTTCAAGACCAGCCTGACCAACATGGAGAAACCCCTGTCTCTACTAAAAATACAAAATTAGCCAGGCATGGTGGCGCATGCCTGTAATCCCAGCTACTCAGGAGGCTGAACCCAGAAGGTGGAGGTCGAAGTGAGCCAAGATCACACCATTGCCCTCCAGCCTGGGCAACAAGAGTGAAACTCCATCTCAAAAAAAAAAACAAAAAGAGAAAGAAAACAGGCCCTTGGCCTGTGACCATGAGGACCTGAACCCCGGGCGAGCACGTGGGCGAGCATGGGAGAGGCCCCCACACTCCTGATGACAGTGCAGTCCTCAGCCCTGCCACACTCTCCACCAACAGAAACTGTAAGATGATCATGGGGTTTTTAGCTGCTGACTTTGTGATAACCTGTTACAATAGCAAACTAGTACATGATTTCTTCTTTGATGAGTGACTTAGGACAGGTGCTCCAAAGCACACCCTGAGGCGAGGATCTGAGTGGAAGTTGATGAGGGCAGTGTCTGTCCTGGGAAGCACTGGAGGGGCTCTGGGGAACAGAGCCAGGAAAGGGAAGGAAGCCAAGTGGCTGCCTCAGAACAGGTTACTGCTGCAGGCGGCAAGGGCTCAGCCCAGGGGCATCTGTCAGAGACAAGGCAGAGCTTCACTCTGAGGGGAGCTGGGCGATTTAGCCTCCAGTCTGTCAGTGAATGGCACCTCCTTCCAAAGGGGCTTACCTTGCTGCACAAATGAGCCCTGGGGTGGGTCACGGTTTTTTTCAGTAAGAGGCCAACAGCAGGTCTGAGAAAAACAAGGGCCAAAGGCACATGGTGAGTCCAACAGTGTCTGCTACAAAGACGTTTGATAGGACAGTCCTTGTATCTACTGACAGGGGCCTTCAGCCATTGGTCCTGCTGTGTCCCTTAGCTGACACATCTGTCTTCTGTGGCTGCCATTAGATTCCTGTCATTTTCATGCTGGAGCAGTGCTCTCCTCACTAGCTAAGTATTTCCAGTTCCTCTCTGGACGCACCATGGAGCAATATTTTAAATCCTTTGTAATCTAGAGAGGCACTGGATGCAGAACTGAATGCAAAGGCCAAAGATGCTCTCCTTCATTTAGTTGATCTTGTTTGAAAGTTGGGATGATGCAGGTCTGATTACATCACCGCTGGAGAGCCTCATCACACTGGTGACTCACAGGAAGCTGTCCTGGTTCTTTGTGCAGCTGCTGAAAAACATTTCACTTTCCCTGCCCCTCTCCTCTTAGTGTACGGATGCTATAGGCAAAGGCCGAGGGCGTGGGCGTGTCATCTCAGTGTACGGATGCTATAGGCAAAGGCCGAGGGCGTGGGCGTGTCATCTTAGTGTACGGATGCTATAGGCAAAGGCCGAGGGCGTGGGCGTGTCATCTTAGTGTATGGATGCTATAGGCAAAGGCCAAGGGCATGAGCCTGTCATCTCAGTGTACGGATGCTATAGGCAAAGGCCGAGGGTGTGGGCGTGTCATCTCAGTGTACGGATGCTATAGGCAAAGGCCGAGGGTGTGGGCGTGTCATCTCAGTGTACGGATGCTATAGGCAAAGGCCGAGGGTGTGGGCGTGTCATCTCAGTGTACAGATGCTATAGGCAAAGGCCGAGGGCATTTATGTCATCTTAGTGTATGGCTGCTGTAGGCAAAGGCCTGTGGCATGTATGTCATCTTAGTGCACGGATGCTATAGGCAAAGGCCTGGGGCATGTATGTCATCTTAGTGCACGGATGCTATAGGCAAAGGCCTGGGGCATGTATGTCTTCTTAGTGTATGGATGCTATAGGCAAAGGCTGAGGGCATGGGCATGTCATCTTAGTGTACAGACGCTACAGGCAAGGGCCTAGGTAAGGGCATGTCTTCTGCTGGGTGAGCTCGGGCACCGTGAGCGCGCGGTACTGCTGGCTGCCCCGGCTGGTCAGGGGCGCGAAGCCCGGCATGAAGAAGTGCAGGCGCGGGAAGGGCACCATGTTCACCGCCAACTTGCGCAGGTCTGCGTTCAGCTGGCCGGGGAAGCGCAGGCAGGTGGTGACCCCGCTCATGGTGGCCGACACCAGGTGGTTGAGGTCCCCATAGGTGGGGGTGGTCAGCTTCAGGGTGCGGAAGCAGATGTCGTACAGGGCCTCGTTGTCAATGCAGTAGGTTTCATCTGTGTTTTCCACCAGCTGGTGGACGGAGAGGGTGGCGTTGTAGGGCTCCACCACCGTGTCTGACACCTTGGGTGAGGGCATGACGCTGAAGGTGTTCATGATGCGGTCTGGGTACTCCTCCCGGATCTTGCTGATGAGCAGGGTGCCCATCCCGGACCCCGTGCCGCCCCCCAGAGAGTGGGTCAGCTGGAAGCCCTGGAGACAGTCACAGCTCTCTGACTCCTTCCTCACCACGTCCAGGACCGAGTCGACCAGCTCGGCTCCCTCTGTGTAGTGGCCCTTGGCCCAATTATTCCCGGCTCCGCTCTGGCCTGCCAGAGGGAAAGTGACCATTAGACACTAAGACATAAGGAATTTCAAAATCTGTCATTTTGACTATGGAGGAGAATGTAGGACTGGTCTGACACTGGCAGATTCTTCTCTTTTTAATACTCTGCTATTACCTGAAAAAATATTTTTCTTTTTCTTTTTTTTTTTTGAGATGGAGTCCTGCTCTGTTGCTAAGGCTGGAGTGCAGTGGCACAATCTCAGCTCACTGCAACCTCCGCCTCCCAGGTTCAGGTGATTCTCCTGCCTCAGCCTCCCTAGTAGCTGGGATTATAGGCGTGCGCCACCACACCTAGCTAATTTTTATATTGTTAGTTGGCCAGGCTGGTCCCACACTTCTGATCTCAGGTGATCCGCCCATCTCGGCCTCCTGAAGTGCTGGGATTACAGGCCTGAGCTACCACACCTGGCCAGAAATAATTTTCTATGTCAGTGACCCTCAAAAACATTGGGGATCATAATAAAGTAAGAAGCAAGTTTAGCTCATCTGAGGCTATTGATTGAGGAAGAGGATAGAATTAGAAAACTTAATTGGTTTTGAAATCCGTACATTTTATTTTATTTTATTTTTTGAGACCGAGTCTCGTTCTGTCCCCCAGACTGGTGTGATCTCAGCTCACTGCAACCTCTGCCTCCCAGATTCAAACGATTCTCCTGCCTCAGTCTCCCGAGTAGCTGGGACTACAGGCGGGTGCCACCACGCCTAGCTAATTTTTTGTATTTTTAGTAGAGATGGAGTCTTACCGTGTTAGCCAGGATTGTCTTGATCTCCTGACCTCATGATCCACCCGCCTCGGCCTCCCAAAGTGCTGGGATTACAGGCGTGAGCCACCATGCCGGCCGAAATACACACATTTTAAACAGGCATTCTCTTTATACTCCAGTACAATTAAACAGGCAAGGTGAAGGCAGTGTGACCAGGAGAGAAGCTGGCCTCAGCATCTGTCTAAGCTCTGGTCATAACCTGTGCTTTTGGCCCCTGGCTCTTTGAAGTCCTTTGAAGTTGCCTGTAGCCTATGAAACCCGGCTTGAAGCTTTTCCTTGCTCTTTCTTCTTCCAGTCTGAGGCTGCTCTGTAATGGGAGGGCTGCAGCAGCCTGGTGTTGATCTCTGAGCCATGACCGCCCGTGGACTGGGTGGAACTAGGCCAGGACTCAGGGCTGCCCGTGGACACAGTGTCACCTTGGCACTGAACACTAAGAACTGTGCTTTGCAGGGCTGTGAGGAAGAAGGCGTGGCATTTGGCCAGTTCCCACTGATTGTGACTACATACCGAACACGAAGTTGTCTGGCCTGAAGATCTGGCCGAAGGGTCCAGACCTGACGGAGTCCATGGTGCCAGGCTCCAGATCCACCAGGATGGCCCGAGGTACGTATTTGTTACCTGCGGGGAAAGAGAAGTGACTCAGACCTGTACTTGGGGGGGACGCACAGCAGTATTCATTAGAGACAGCTCCAGCATGTGAGACAAAAGGAGAACAGGAGGTTCTCTGCTTTTAAGAAAAAGGAGGTCTTGAATGTGCTTAGCTGTGGCAAACAGGCAGGAGTCTTAGGGAACCATTAAGCGTGTTTTTCCAGCAGTTGGCATTTGAAATGAATATGCAAGAAGCATGCCTTTGTCACGTGCATGTTCCTAGGACGTTTCATCTCCCACAGCATGGGAAGCAAGGATTGCTGTTAGGAAGAAGGAATCTTCTTGCTAACACACCCCGCTACTCACCAGCAGCCTCATTGTAGTACACGTTGATTCTTTCCAGCTGCAAGTCACTGTCTCCATGGTAACTGCCTGTGGGGTCGATCCCATGCTCATCGCTGATGACCTCCCAAAACTGAAATGAAAAAAGAACCACACCATGGCCCAGCATCCTGAATGTCACTAAGGATGGCCTTGTCCTCCTCCCATGTCCTTGGGACAGGGGCTTTTGTGGTCAGACAGTAAGTGCCCGACAGAGAGCAAAGAGCTGCACCCCCTATTTCCTGCAGCAGCCGCTGCTGAGGGGCTTGAAAATCCGCAGAGCATCGGCCATATTATGGCGATAGACTGAAAGGCTGGGAGGGGCCCTGGAGGAGGAGGGGGCACAGCAGATGCCCTTCTAGAGAGAAGGTCAGGAGGGCAGAGAGGTGGGAAAGGGGTACAGGGAGGCTCTGTCACCCCAGGCAGGGCTGAATGCCATTGCATCGGGAATGACTGATGGGCCATGGCAGGACTGAGGACAGGGGGACCCACACTGTGGCTACCTCTAAGAATCAAGTTCTCTTGGCACAAATCCCAGGCACCCCTGCAACAGTGCAGGTTTAAGCCACTGATCTACATGCTGGCACTGACCACAGGAGAGACCGGGTGGGGAAGGGCAGCAGGAGCCTGGGGGGGCATCTAGGCGGTAGTGGAAGTTGCTGGTCATCATGAGGGTGCTTGCTCCATTGTGAATTTGTGGCAGGGAGGGAGGAGGTAGGGAGGCTGGGTGGGCAACATGGTAGTTCTCAAAGAGACAATGTCCTCGTACAGGTGCTCGCTCCCACCCATGCACCACGCCGGCTGCTGCCTTCCACAGTTGGTAATTATAGTCCCTACCCAGCAAATCACCTGCCACCTCAGTGACGAGCAGCACGACCATCATGGTATATGTCATCACATCTAGACAGTGACTGAGCAAGGGAATTTATCTGACACCCTGGCCTGTGGGTATCAGATGACCCTGTGGTCAAATCAATACAAATCCATGCTGGGAGTGCTGGCACCTGACTGGACTTGCAACTCCTCAGGAGGTCGAGGTGGGAGAGTTGCTTGAGCCCAGGAGTTCAAATGTAGCCTGGGCAGCACAGTAAGACCCTGTCTCTTAAGAAAAAAGGAGGCTGGGCACGGTGGCTCACGCCTGTAATCCCAGCATTTTGGGAGGCCGAGGCGGGTGGATCACAAGGTCAAGAGATCGAGACCATCCTGGTCAACATGGTGAAACCCCGTCTCTACTAAAAATACAAAAATTATCTGGGCATGGTGGCACGTGCCTATAATCCCAGCTACTCAGGAGGCAGAGGCAGGAGAATTGCCTGAACCCAGGAGGCGGATGTTGCAGTGAGCCAAGATCGTGCCATTGCACTCCAGCCTGGGTAACAAGAGCAAAACTCTGTCTCAAAAAAAAAAGAAAAAAGAAAAAAGGAAATCTCGACTTAGATAAAAAGAAACTAATCAAAAAGCCTGTTACCATAGAGCGAATTCTCTGGTTTTATTAACCTGCATGCATCCAAAATCCACTAGATAAAGCTTTTCTTTAGTAGGCTTGGGTAAGGACTTGCAGAAACTTTGTTATGGAGGAGGGCAAGTGGATGGGTAGACACAGGGCAAAATCCGGTCTCTTCAACCAGAGATGGTTTTCTCCATAGTCAGCAGACTGTGCAGCTGAGCTGTTCAGGAAGACAGTGTGCATCTGAGTGTTTGTGTGAAAGGCAACATTTAGGGACCTACAGGTAAAAACCCAATTAAAGTTTGGTCAAGCCAAAGTCGTTGATAAAAAGTTGGCAACTGTGAACCCATGATAATTCTTTCCTTGTTTCAGACAATAAAGGACAAAATCTGTCTGTCCTTCAGTGCTGTTGGGGATGGAGTAAACTTCACTGCAAGGTTGAGGCTGGTTCAATTAGGTCTCAGGGGTGGGCTGGCCTTCATGTTCTCAATGGCCCGGAAGAGCTAGCTGTGCCATCTGCTGACTGTGTTCTAGAATGACAGGTATTAGAGAGTCTTAGAGATCAGCATTTAAGAGAGGCATGCCTAACATATGTTTAAATGAATAATTATTAACCCTTTTCCCGTTTAGAAAAAAAAAAGTGCAGCTGGCTGGTACCACTCATTTAATTTTGCATAAACACATTCTTTGAGGCCAAAGCAAATATGACTTATTTTCAATGTGGAAATAAAATATAAAAACTATTCTTGAAGTTATTTCTAAACAGACCTGCGTCATCTAATTTGGAAAAATTGGATTCATCAAATGATTCTTTGGCCAACAGCTATTTAACGATGTTAACATCATGCATAGGAATGCTACGTTTTCTAGGATCTGACATTTTCAGCACCAAGAATTACTGTATTTTGTAAATGGAAAATCACTCCTAAAAACAATGCTATAAATAGAATGATGTCTTTTGTTTCCAATGTCAATATGCTAGATAAATGCAAAAGTAATAAAGCGGCCGGGCGCGGTGATTACACACCTGTAATCCTAGCACTCCGGGAGGCCGAAGCGGACGGATCACCTGAGGTCGGGAGTTCAAGACCAGCCTGACCAACATAGTGAAACCCCATCTTTTAAATTAAAAAAAAAAAAAAGTAATAAGGAAAGAACTTTCTTGGCAAAGTTGTCTTCGGGTAAATGGTGCAGCCGCAAGGGCGAGTGTTCTCAGGTCAAATGGGAAAGGGTTAAAGGTTAAACTAGAAAGTAACCAAGATCTGAGGTTTGAAGGAAGCTCGCCTAAAAGGCTTTGAGATGTTGGGGCTGCAGTGTCCTTAAATGGAAATATAAGGACAACAGTGGCAATTCAATGTGTTTCCTGGTTTGCAGTCTGAATATTTTTGGTGATGGCATAGACATCAGAGAGGTCTATGGAAACATACTCACGTCAGTCACTTCTGATTGCACAATCCCAAGTGCCCTTTCGGAAGTGAGGATCATGTCCTATGCCAGCCAATTGTCATGGGCCGCTCCCTGGAGTTCTTTTTTTTTTTTTTTTTTCAGACAGGGTCTCACTCTGTCTGCCAGGCTGTAGTGCAGTGACACAATCTTGGCTCACTGCAACCTCTGTCTCTGGGACTCAAGCAATTCTCCTGCCTCAGCCTCCCGAGTACCTGGGATTACAGGCATGTGCCACCATGCCCAGCTAATTTTTGTATTTTTTGTAGAGATGGACTTTCACCATGTTGGCCAGGCTGGTCTTGAACTCCTGACCCCAGGTAATCTGCCCACCTTGGCCTCCCAAAGTGCTGGGATTACAGACATGAGCCACCATGCCTATTCTGAGGCACCTGAACCTTTCTGGAAAGAACAACCTGAACTTTTGCATTTGGACCCATCTTGGTATCCACCTCATGTGTCTCCTCCCTTGGCTGATTTTAAGCTGTATTCTACCCCCTGTAGTAAACCATAACTGTAAGTACAACAGCGTTCAGTGAGTTCTGTGAGTCCTTCTAGCGAATTGTTGAAGCTGAGGGTGGTTTGGGGAACCCTCCAAACTTGTACTTGATGTCAGAAAAGAGGACAGTCTTCCATGTGGACACGGTGCCCTCTAAAGCTTCACAGATTGCCCTAACTTACCTGGAAAATTAAGGGAATACTTACATATTGAGTGCTGAAAACCCCAGCCTTCCACTCAGCTCTTATAATGCTGGCAGCTGGGAATAAGGAGCAGGACGTTGGCTTATTCTACTCTGGGGAATATGATCAACTTAAGAAATATCTAACGATAATGACTATATTAGTGAGTGTTTGCTGTGTAACAAACCACCGCAAAATTTGGTGGATTAAGACGAAGTCTTTGTTTTTTTTTTTGTTTTTTGTTTTTTAAGATGGGGTTTTACCATGTTGGTCAGGCTGGTTTTGAACTCCCGATCTCAGGTGATCCGCCCACCTTGGCTTCCAAAGTGCTTGGATTACAGGTGTGAGCCACCATGCCCGGCCTTTTTTTTTTTTTTTTTTAAAGCGAAGGCTTTGTTAATCACAGCCTTGCAGTTTGGCTAAACAGTTTCTCTGCTCTGGGTCCGTTCATTTGGGCCTTCGTGTTCTAGGAGAGCCTCCCTGTCTTGTCCAGTGGTTGGCTTGATGTCAGCTGGAACAGCAGCCATGTGTCTTCCATTGTCCATCGGGAGAATCTAGGCTACTGTGGTGGCAGAAGGGTCCCCCAGCTGCTAACGTCCCATCTGCCAAAGCAAATTGTGTGGTCAAACCTACGTTGAAGAGATAGAGAAACAGCCTCCAGCTCTTGACTGACAGAGTGGCAAAGTCACCTTTCAAAGTTGTGGGCATCACTCAGGATTCTCTAGAAACAGAACTAACAGAGAGTGACATCCATAGGGCAGGCCAGCACGAGGAAACTACAACAAGATTTCTTTTTCTTCTTTCCTTTCTTTTTTTTTTTTTTGAGATGGAGTCTCACTCTGTTGCCCAGGCTGGAGTGCAGTGGTGTGATCTCGGTTCACTGCAACTTCTGCTTCCTGGGTTCAAGCAATTCTCCTGTTTCAGTCTCCCAAATAGCTGGGATTATAAGTGTGTGCCATCTTGCCCGGCTAATTTTTGTAATTTTTTTTAGTAGAGACGGGGCTTCTCCATGTTGGCCAGGCTGGTCTCAAACTCCTAACCTCAGGTGGATTTACCCACCTAGGCCTCCCAAAGTGTTAGGATTACAGGCGTGAGCCACCGTGCCTGGCCTGGCAAGATTTCTCCATTACAGACTTCTCTGGGACACTGAAGGTTTTGCTCCTAAGTTGTTGAACTGATGGGATGAGGTTCATCTACATGATGGAAAATGATCTGTTGTATTTAAAGTCAACCAATTGCAAACGTCAATCATGTCTATGAAATACCTTCATGTAGACTATTGTTCAATCAAACAGCTGGGCACCACAGCTTTGCCAAGTTGACACATCAAATGTAACCATGACAGAGTGTCATTCAGGAATGGGAGGAATTGGCAGCTGCTGTTCAGTCTACACACTGGCACTGATGGTTCCCCAAGGAAACAACCAGATAGATGACAGATCACTCATAACCAACCAGTGAATCCCAAGGCCAAAAAGCTCTACCCATGGACTCCGAAATTTCAATTAGCTTCCTAGACCTCTCTCTTAGAAATGAGTAGACAAGCAAAGATTACCAAACACCTGCAGGAAGCCTCTGTCAGGCAAGATAAGAACCCAAACAAGCAAACAAGGGTTAAAACGGAAACAGAGGAAATGATGTAGGGGGAAGAAAACATCTTTGAAAACCTCATGAATCTCCTCACATAAGAGATGATAGAGAATCTATGAAATAAGAATAGGAAGATGTAGGGGCCATGCGTGGTGGCTCACGCCTGTAATCCCAGCACTTTGGGAGGCTGAGGCAGGCAGATCACGAGGTCAAGAGATCAAGACCATCCTGGCCAACATGGTGAAACCCTGTCTCTACTAAAAATACAAAAATTACCTGGGTGTGGTGGCGTGTGCCTGTAATCCCAGCTACTCAGGAGGCTGAGGAAGGAGAATCCCTTGAAACCGGAAGGCGGAGGTTGCAGTGAGCCGAGATCGTGCCACTGCACTTCAGCCTGGTGACAGAGAGAGACTCCGTCTAAAAAAAAAAAAGAATAGGAAGATATAAAAAATAAAATTTGGAGAATAAACAAAAGTTCTTGGGACTATATAAGAAATGCAAGTGAACACATGGAGACCTTGGAAAATAGGTCAAGTGAGTCTCCTCGAAAGTGCAGTAAGAAGAGAAGGGCATGGAAAACAGGAAAGAACTGGTAAGAAAATGAGGACTGGTCTGGAGGTCCAACATCGGAGAGACAGGAATTCTGAAGAGAATATTTTTTTTTTGAGATGGAGTTTCAGTCGCCCAGGCTGGTGTGCAATGGCGCGATCTTGGCTCACTACAACCTCCTCCTGAGTTCAAGCGATTCTTCTGAGCCTCAGCCTCCTGAGTAGCTGGGATTACAGGCGCCCACCACCACGCCTGCCTATTTTTTTTTTGTATTTTTAGTAGAGATGGGATTTTACCATTTTGGCCAGGCTGGTCTTGAACTCCTGACCTCAGGTGATCCACCTGCCTCAGCCTCCTGAGTAGCTGGGATTACAGGCGCCCACCACCACGCCTGCCTATTTTTTTTTTTTTGTATTTTTAGTAGAGATGGGGTTTTACCATTTTGGCCAGGCTGGTCTTGAACTCCTGACCTCAGGTGATCCACCTGCCTCGGCCTCCCAAAGTGCTGGGATTACAGGCGTGAGCCACTTTGCCTGGCTAAGAATAATTTTTAAAAATGAGAAACATGATCATATATCAAGAAAAATGTGAATCAAGGACCAGAGACAAAAAAAAAAAAAAAAAGAAAAATGATAGAAGAACATGAGTTTCCAGATACAATTCTATGTGATGAAGTCCATCACCTTCTTATAACCTGAACACATGATGGAGTTACTTTGAAATGAATTGTCTCAGGTTGGTTCCTCGGGAAACAGCCTCAGAAGGAGATTTGCATGTGAAGCATGTTGGAGAATGAAGAAAGGAGGACTGGGGACGCCAGGAGTCAGAAGGTGCATTCCCAGGAACTGTCTTGGTCTGTCCCAGTGGCTCTGGAGCTCAGACGACACTTAGAGATGCCCCAAACTGAGGCAAGGGAACTAAACCTTTGTACGGACCCGCTGCCCAGCACTTGCTCTAAGTCGTTTCTGAGGAGGGGCTGTGACTGCGGGTAGGCTGCTCACTTTAGCTGAAAACAACTCTGAGAGAGGGGCTCTCTGAGGACCGCAGTGGCCCCAACTCCCAGCAGCGGGGAGAATTTGAAGGGGGAATCTGTGGTCCACGTAACATCTGCTTTGTTAATTAAACTGGAAGCTTCTAGTTTTGACGTCTTTGAAGTCTTTAATGCTCACTTGGTCAACACCCTCTAGTTATACTGCTGACCCTCACCACGTGGGCTTGCAGACAGCGTGTGCTTGGGGCTGCCTGTGCCATGCAGCAAGCTGGTTGCCGGGTTGGGGCACTCAGCCCCAGTTGAGGTGCTGAGGCTGGCAGTGGCCACAGTTACCCAGCGCTGCCTGGTGGGGGAGTGTGAAGTCTCTCCAGGTTGGGGGTAGGAGGGCGACATTAAAAGGACTATTGTTGCTGCGCACGTCGGTCGCATGGATTTCATCAGCGATAATGCAGGCATTTTGCTATTACTAGATCTAACTCCCACACCCGTCTCTCATTTGAGTCTCAACTCCAGCAGAGAAAAAGAGATGCTTGTGATGAGGTCCCTCAACCCTTACCGTGTGGCTGTGCTTATTCAAAGAGCATCCAAACTATTACATTTAAAAATCTTCATGTTTACCACAGTGACGAATTAGAAGTATTTGCATCTTAAATGACTTTTCAATTTACGAAAGATTGATCATCTAGCACCACATAAGGAACTTTCTTATTAAGCTTTAAATGTAATTCCAGTGACACAAATTCAGTTAACTTCTCATTCATTGCCAAAGCTGCTTCTATTTCATATCTATATCCTGTTTATTCAGTGGTGCCTGTAAGTGCAGCAAGCTTGCAAGACGGATAGAAGAGAAGGAAAAAACATCCACACTGAATGCCTTCTGGGTTCTACAACCAGCTATGTTGCTTCTCTCTCTCTCTCTCTCTCTCTCTCTCTCTCACACACACACACACACACACACACACACACACACACAGGTAGGTGTTATCTCCTCCTTACATGTGAGGTAGCTGGTTCAGAGGAGTTAATAAAATGGCCTGGCATCACACAATACCAGCAAAAAAATCAGCAGTCGCATCCCCTGCTGCCTGACAGCACATTTTCTGAAGTTTCACATCCAAGCTGTTTCCTAGGTAACCACCATACAGCCTCCAGGACCGTCTGCATAAATAGGGAGGAAGGGGGAATCCAGCCAGCACCTCTCATTTCCTGCATCTTCAATAGCGCAGGCCTTTGTCAGGGCGTTAATGTGGCGAAAACAGAAAGCCCCAAAGCTTGTCCATGGGATTCTAGTTCAAATGAGATATTTCCACTCACTGAAGGGCCCGATTCATTGAGAATCTCGCCTGTCAGAGCACTGAGCCTGTTTCTATTTTTATTCACTCCCCTGCCTTTTCCTTTTCTCCCAGCCTTTTTGTTCTTACAGCAAGGAGTGAGTACTCCTCCTTGTTCACATGAGCCTGTGCCCCTCGAGAAATGCCAGGATCTGGGCAACCCACCCACTCCCCTGATAGGCAAAGGGCTCTGCAGAGTTTTTGTCAGTCCCCAGCCCTGGGACCGGCCAGGACAGGGCTGGTCTGGGTCACATGGCCTATTCATCCTGGTGTGGCTTCTTTGCTTATTGTGCTGTCTCTGAAGACTGCCACAGAGACTTAAAGAACTTGCTTTCTTTTCCCTGCTGCAAGAGACAGGTCTAGGTTGAAGGACAAGGTAAGTGAGAGGAATTAAGGTCATGGCAGTGCACTCCCTTACCACCTTTGACTATTTGATCTCCATCCAACCAAAGCATTTCCTCTATACTTTACTGAGAAGCTGAAAGGCACTTTGCTTTTATGAGCAGCTCTCTTCTGAAATGAATATTAATGACATTCAAGCTCATGGGTGTTGCTGAAAGCCATTTTTCTTAGCAATATTACGTGCAAGGAACAGGTTGGAAATATCTGTGGCCAGTCACATTATATATGGTTGTATTACTCCGTTCTGGCATTGCTGTAAATACTTACCTGAAATTGGGTAATTTATGAAGACAAGAGGTTTAATTGACTCACAGTTGCACACGCTGTACAAGAAGCATAGCTGAGGATGCCTCAGGAAACTTACAATCATGGCAGAAAGCAAAGGGGAAACAGGCATGTCTCACGTGGCCAGAAAAGGAGGAAGAGAGCAAAGCAAGAGGTGCTACATGCTTTCAAACAACCAGATCTCGTGAGAACTCACTCGCTAACACAAGAGCAGCCAGGGAGACATCCACCCCCATGGTCCAGTCCCCTCCCACTAGGTCCCTCCTCCAACACTGAGGATTGCAATTCAACAGGAGATTTGGGCAGAGACACAAATCCAAGCCATGTCAATGGTTAACATCTTCATTTGCCATTTCAAATATCCATGATCAGCTGTAGCGCGGCATAGGTCGCCATCAAGAGGCAGCAGATGGCCGGGCGCGGTGGTTCACGCCTGTAATCCCAGCACTTTGGGAGGCCGAGGCGGGTGGATCACGAGGTCAAGAGATAGAGACCATCCTGGTCAACATGGCGAAACCGTTTCTACTAAAAATACAAAAAATTAGCTGGGCGTGGTGGCGCGTGCCTGTAATCCCAGCTACTCAGGAGGCTGAGGCAGGAGAATTGCCTGAACCCAGGAGGTGGAGGTTGTGGTGAGCCAAGATCGCGCCATTGCACTCCAGCCTGGGCAACAAGAGCGAAACTCCATCTCAAAAAAAAAAAAAAAAAAGAGGCAGCAGACTAGCTGTGGTGCTGGCCCACAGGGATGGGGATTGGCAGACACAGATATTCATTGGGAAGGCAGTGCATCCAGGGGTTTGAGCTGGTGGGTGAGGGCGGCAGGCTCTGTCTCTGGACTTGATGGTGCAACAAGTCACGCTATTAGTTCTGGATGGGGCAGGCACGGGGCTCAGTGCCCAAGCAGCAGGGCGGGGCCGACACAATCCCAGGATGCAGTAGCTAGTGGCTGGATATGAGGTGGTTCTATTGAATACCAGCGATACATTTTTCGGGTGTGGTGCTGCCACTACGGTTGCCTCAGAGAATGCCATCGTCCCCAGGAGGTGCGTGATGAAACATTTAGGGTGAAGCGTCATGATGTCTGCAATCTACTTTGAAATAATTCAGCGAAAAAAAAAAAAAAAAAAGCGTACATGCAGATGTGGCAAAATGGCCAAAACGTTAAAAACTACTGAAGGCAGAGACTGACCGTGCTATTCCTTCAACTGGTAGGTTTTAAGGCTTTTTAAAAATAATTTTTTGAAGTTTTTCAAAACAAGTTAATGGGCCAGGCATGGTGACTCACGCCTGTAATCCCAGTACTTTGGGAGGCCTAGGCAGGCAGATCAGCTGAGGTCAGGGATTCAAGACCAGCCTGGCCAACATGGTGAAACCCCATCTCTACTAAATATACAAAAATTAGCTGGGTGTGGTGGTGCATGCCTGTAGTCCCAGGGAGTCTTTGGGAGACTGAGGCAGAAGAATCGTTTGAACCCAGGAGGTGGATGTTGCAGTGAGCCAAGATCATGCCACTGCACTCCAGCCTGGGCTGGAGCCACAGAGTGAGACTCTGTCTCAAAAAAAAAAAAAGAAGAAAAAATAAAACAACAACAAAGGATTAATGATTCGATCTAGGCTTGAAACATGAAGCAATTTTCCAGTTTTCCTCACAACTGGTCTAGAGTTCAAAACTAGAATAAGTGGTAGAGCTAGTTACTACTTTGCTGACTTTCTCATCCTAAATGTAGTGCAGTCCAGACAGAATGGAATATGGTAAAACTGCTACCTTTAAATCCGACCAGTTCAACAGATATTTCATAAAACAGGCTCGTGAATGCTATTTTTATCTTGTGTTTTCTTGTTTTCACACTTTCAGTGCTTAATTGTTTTTCTCATTCAAACGAAAGTTTTATCTGAAAACCCATCCTGTGGCCGGAAGTGGAAGCATGTGCCATCTAGAGATTATACCACAAAAACGGACGGCAAGTCTTCTAGATCCTGCACGCGCCTGCTTTTGGAGCCCTGATAAAATAACGCAATCAACCAAAACACATATGTGGCTACTTGCTCATAATTAGCATGAAAAAAGTAGGTACTCTGTATGTTGATGCTTGTGAAAATATATTTTGAATATATAATTGAAATAAGTAAAGACATAAAAATTACGCGACGATGTCTATTTCTCTTCAAGACTGTAAGTCCCTCAAGGGCAGGAACAGTGTCTTATTTATAGTTGCACCCTTGGTGCCTAGCCCCATAAATATTTATTGAATAAATGAATGCATAAATAAATTTGAAAATAGAAACGTGATGATGGTTGAATTCCACAGCAGCCAAGAATCACACAAATCCACAATAGTGTTGTTTTTAAACATTATAATATTTGTAGACTAAATATAGTCTACTGATGTCCAATGCTCAGGGAGGAGATCCTTAGTTAATGATACAGCCTTGTAAGTATGTAAAATGTCTATACAGTTGAATGAGGATTAGGTGTTGATATAAAAAAATGAAACTAACAGTTGTGTTGGAGTAGTGGGGTTTGGTGTAGCTTTCTTTACCCTGTGCACCATTATGGTTTTTAATGAAAGGAATTTATAAATGTGTATTACCTCTGCAGGCAAGCAAACTGAGGCTATCTTAATAAATAAAAGAAATAGCACAACATTGAGAATTACTGCCTCTGTTCACATGGAGTCTAGATTCAAGGAAGTATGTGTTGCTTTTATCTCACCTTGGGAAGTAGAAGAGAAATGCTGGAAGTGACAAGATCCAGGATGCTACTGCACCTAGTTCCTTGGCCTCGTTTCCAGAAACCAGCCAATCAGGTGAGTAGGAGGCTCAGACAGGCAGATGCACGTATGAAAATGGAGTGTAACTCCCCTGATAGACCGCGTTACCATACAGGAAGGGAGGAAGGTCAACTGGAATTAAGGATTGTGTCTCCCAAGTGGCCTATTTAGTGCTTGACAATCTGTAAACTACTCACTTTGCAGGTGAAAGTGGCGGCACCGTGTC
This sequence comes from Aotus nancymaae, assembly GCF_030222135.1. Taxonomy (NCBI): domain Eukaryota; kingdom Metazoa; phylum Chordata; class Mammalia; order Primates; family Aotidae; genus Aotus; species Aotus nancymaae. Next base: position 657,293 of record NW_026988465.1, read on the forward strand.
TGTATCCTAAACTGCAAACATCAGTCACACTGGGTTCAAAGTCACTGTGGTGGATTTTTAAATGAATGCCCTCCGTAATGTAAGTGCTGCTCATCCTCACTGATAGTTAAGAAATATAAATTAAAAGATGAGATATTATTTTTCATTGGATTGGCAAAATTTTTTAGTTGGATGACATCCATCGTTGAAGAATATGAATTTTTAGTACATCAATAGGTGTATGAAAAATTTTAAAGCTTTCCTAAAATTGACCTTAATTTGTAACTCTAGAGGCGTCTTCTGTTTGTCAGCAACAACTTCAACTTAATCAATGTTGGTTAATCTTTATCAATCTAGGAGGCCCTTGGTCAACTTCTCCGTCTATCTGAGGCTGATGTGAAGTTAGAGAATGTGTGTGTGATGACAGAGCAATGGCAGGGGAGGGAGGTTGCATTTCCCCTTCACTGCCGTCAGTCTATGCTGGCCCCTGATGAGATTCCCACATTCTCCTAGAGCTTTCCAGAATAAACTCCATGATGACATATCCTGCTCTGTCCCGTTGTCTAGATAATGAGGTATCTATCTTTGGTTCTCTTGGCCTTCTCTCAGCTACCTCTGTGTTCTTCCATGTGAAAACATGGAAAATTCTTCAAATCTCTCCCACCACGTCCTGGGACTCAGTGAGGCTCCATGAGGCTGCCCTGGGACCTTTGAGCCTAAACACGTGTCTTGCTATTTCTTCTTTTGTTTTTTTCTTTTTTTGAGATGGAGTCTCACTCTTTTGCCCAGGCTGGAGTGCAGTGGCACCATCTTGACTCACTGCAACCTCCACTTCCCCGGGTTCAAGTGATTCTCCTGCCTCAGCCTCTTGAGTAGCTGGGATTACAGGCATGCAGAACCATGCCTGGCTAATTTTTTTTGTATTTTTAGTAGATACGGGGTTTCACCACGTTGGTCAGGCTGGTCTCGAACTCCTGACCTTGTAATCCTCCCTCCTTGGCCTCCCAAAGTGCTGGGATTACAGGCATGAGCCACAGAGCCTGGGTGTGTCTTGCTATTTCTACTCTACCACTGGCACATCAAATTGGTGGGTGTCAATGCTGTTGGGGTTACCATTTCCCAGGATCCAAGATTGAAACCGGTATGCAGATTTCTGGCTTTTGGAGCTACTCCTAGTTTATCAGCTATGATGCTTTTGACTGCAAGTAACAGAAAGCCCAACTGAAAGTGACTTTAATAATAAGGGACTTGTGATCTCATACAACAAAAACATTATGGTGGTAATTGTCAAAACATGGCCTAGTGATGCCTGGAAGTCCCTGAAACCCTTTCAAGACACTACATGGTGAAAATCATTCATTCCATGTGCAGGTTGCAGATGGACTTTAGCGTAACAGAGCAGAAGTCAGTGTTTATTTACGAAAACCTTTATTACCAAACGGTTTGGGAATAAAGTTTCACGGGCACACAACTACACTCCTTTGTTCATGCATTGTCTGTGGCTGCTTTTGTGCCACACCAGCAGAGTCCAGCAGCTGTGATAGAGACTGTATGGCCCACGGAGTGGAAAATATTTATTTATTTATTTTATTTTTATTTTTATTTTTTTGAGACGGAGTCTCATTCTGTCGCCAGTCTGCCGTGCAGTGGCGCAATCTTGGCTCACTGCAACCTCCACCTCTCGGGTTCAAGCAATTCTTCTGCCTCAGCCTCTCGGGTAGCTGGGACTACAGGCGCACACCACCACACCCAGCTAATTTTTCTATTTTTAGTAGAGACAGGGTTTTGCCACGTTGGCCAGGATGGTCTTGATCTCTTGACCTTGTGATCCACCCGTCTTCGCTTCCCAAAGTGCTGGGATTACAGGTATGAGCCACCACGTCTGGCCGGAAAATATTTATTATCTGGCCCTCTCCAGAAAAAAATTGCTGATCTCTGCCATAGAGTATGAAACATTTTTGGAGATAATTTTAGACTCCACACTGCAAATTACCTTTAAGGAACTACCACTTGTTATATTCTTAGTGTGGTATCAATGAAGAGTATTACAATGACTGGAAAGACATAAAAATTCTGCTTATTTTCCTACTACATATCTGGGTGAAGCTAGATATTTTTTTAAAATATACTTCAGGGCTGGGAGAGATGTCTCACGCCTGCAATCCCAACACTTTGGGAGGCTGAGGCAGGCGGATCACGAGGTCAAGAGATTGAGACCATCCTGGCCATGCTGAAACCCCGTCTCTACTAAAAATCCAAAATTAGCCAGGCGTGGTGGCACACACCTGTGGTCCCAGCTACTCGGGAGGCTGAGGTGGAAGAATCGCTTGAACCCAGGAGGCTGAGGCTGCAGTGAGCCGAGATTGTGCCACTGAACTCCAGCCTGGTGACAGAGCAAGACTCCATCTCAAAAATAAATAAATAAATAAATAAAATAAAATATACTTCAACCAAACCAACATACTCTAACAGATCAAATACAAGAACAAACAGGAGGCTGGGCCTGGTGGCTCAGATCTGTAATTCCAGTGCTTTGGAAGGCTGAGGTGGGTGCTTGAGGCCAGGAGTTTGAGACCAGTCTTGTCTCCATCTTGACAAAGGAAAAAATAAAAATAAACAAGAGCAGATGTGAGAATCCAGTTGTGTTGTGTTCAGCCAGACATAAAAGGAACTTGCACAAATGTCAAACAATGCCACTTGTCACTAAGTTATTTCTTGTTTTAGAAGATATATTTTTTCACAAAAATATGTTTGTTATTGTATGATTGGTTGATTTTAATGGATTAATAAATACATATTTAAAATTTCTCTCAGTTTCAATTAATAACATAATACATAGTGATAGATATAAACCACATAAACAAAAGTTCTTGGGGTCCTCAGTAATTTCAAGAATGCAAAGGGGGCTGGGTGCAGTGGCTCACGCCTGTAATCCCGGCACATTGGGAGGCTGAGGTGGGTGGATTACCTGAGGTTGGGAGTTCGAGACCAGCCTGACGAACATGGAGAAACCCTGTCTCTACTAAAAACAGAAAAATTAGCTGGGTGTGGTGGTGCATGACTGTAGTCCCAGATACTCGGGAGGCAGAGGCAGGAAAATCACTTGAACAAAGGAGGCAGAGGTTGTGGTGGGCCAAGATAGCACCATTGCACTCCAGCCTAGGCAACAAGAGCAAAACTCTGTCTCAAAAAAAAAAAAAAAAAAAAAAAGTGTAAAGGAACCCTGAGGCCAAACAGTTTTCGAATCACTGGTTTAGACCTTGGGCAGCTTCAGGCTGGTTACCACATCATCTCCCTGGTGCTCTCACAGACCTAGTTGCTTTCTATCTGTTTACCCTGCCATTCTCAGTATATTGACTTGTTCTCTTACATAGCAACCCTCCCCCTGCCCCACATGGTACCAAATGGACACACAGAAATGACAGAGAGAAAAAAACGCCTTAACAGTTCCTGGCATCATAAGTTCCCAAAGGCAGAAAAGGCAATATTTCTTTTTGTCTTTTTTCTCCAAAAAAGTGGTTTTTCTTTTTTTTTTTTTTTCAAGACAGAGTTTTGCTCTTGTTGCCCAGGCTGGAGTGCAATGGCGTGATATTGGCTCACTGCAACCTCCGCCTCCTGGGTTCAAGCAATTCTGCCTGGGCCTCCTGAGTAGCTGGGATACAGGTGCTTGCCACTATGCCTGGTTAATTATTACATTTTTAGTAGACATGGGGTTTCATCATGTTGGTCAGGCTGTTCTCAAACTCCTGACCTCAGGTGATCCACCTGCCTCGGCCTCCCAAAGTGCTGGGATTATAGACATGAGCCAGTGTGCCCGGCCCCAGTGATTTTTCAAAAGCAAGAAAAACCTCTTCCAGAACTCGGTGTGTTATTTATTTTTACAATAACCCCAAACAAGGCCTCATTAAGAAGGGTGTATAGGAGTTACTGATACCAGCTGAGTGTGGTGGCTCACACCTGTAATCCTAACACTTTGGGAGGCTAAAATAGGTGGATTGCTTGAGCTCAGGACTTGGAGACCAGCCTGGGCAACATGGTGAAACCTTGTCTCTACAAAAAATACAAAAATTGCCGGGCGCGGTGGCTCACGCCTGTAATCACAGCACTTTGGGAGGCTGAGGCAGGTGGATCATGAGGTCAAGAGATCGAGACCATCCTGGTCAACATGGTGAAACCCCGTCTCTACTAAAAATACAAAAAAATTAGCTGGGCATGGTGGTGCATGCCTGTAGTCCCAGCTACTCAGGAGGCGGAGGCAGGAGAATTGCCTGAACCCAGGAGGCAGAGGTTGTGGTGAGCCGAGATCGCGCCATTGGACTCCAGCCTGGGTAACAAGAGTGAAACTCTGTCTCCAAAAAAAAAAAAAAAAAAAAAAAAAAAATACAAAAATTGATCAGGCATGCTGGTGCACGCCTGTAGTCCTAGCTACTTGGGAAGCTGATGTGGGAGAATTGCTTGAGCCTGGAAGGTCGAGGCTACAGTGAGCTGTGATTGCACCACTGTACTCCAACCTGGGTGACAGAGCAAGACCCTGTCGAAGAAGGAGAAGAAGAAAAGGAGAAGGAGAAGGTACTTGGGAGGCTGAGGCGGGAGAATTGCTTGAACCCAGGAGGCAGAGGTTGCAGTGAGTCAAGATCGCACCACTACACACACTCCAGCCTGACCAATGAGCTAGACTCCATCTCAAAAAAAGAAAAAAAAAAATTAGCCATAGGTTTTTCATAAATTTTCTGACATATGGAGGAAGGAGAGAGGCCCCAGCCAGTCTTCCCGTGCTGCCAGTGTTTAGGCCCTGTGGGGATCACGACACTTCAATTCTTTCCTTACGTAGCTTTCACTCCACACTGCATAATGTCTGCTACGTACACCATGAGCTTCAGACTACTGGGTTTCACTTTTTTCCTTCACTTGGCCACCGTGGGAGTCTTAAGAAAGCGTGTTATGTTGATGAAGCATACGCTGAATGTGCTAGCCCAGTGCAGCCACCGCAATGATCCACACATGACCTAGGAAGCTGATTGAATCAGTTAACCTCCCTGATTCCAGGTCCTGGCCCTTCTGTCTATTCTTTTCATCATCACCAGATTTTCCTTTGCAAGCCATCACTCTGTGTTGTAGACTGAATGTTGGATTCCCCTGAAACACATATATTGAAATCCTAAACCCCAAGGTGATAGTCCAAGAGATAGGACCTTCGGAAGGTGATTAGGTCATGGGGGTGGAACCCTCATAAATGGGATTAGTGTCCTTATAAAACAGAAACTCGGAACTCTCTTGCAATCTTTCCACCATGTGAGGACGCAAGGAGAAGGTGGCCATCTGCTACCCACAAGAGGGTCCTCACCAGGACCCGACCATGCTGGCACCCTGGTCTCAGACTTCCAGCCTCCAGAAACTTAAGAGGTTAATTTTTGTTGTTTAAAAGTCACTCAGCCTATGATACTTTCTTATAGCAGCCTGAATGGACTAAAATGCTCTAATACCATTTTAGCACCCTGTTCACAGTCAGAACCGTCTTCTAACGTACCATTGCCTTTATCCAGATAGAGTGACTGCCAACGTGTTTGTAATGGGGGCCAAGGGTCAGGGGGAACAAGGGAAAGAGCTCAGGAACCAGATGATAGGCCAGTGGATGCAGCAGATGTCAAATGTTCCCGGAGATGCTGAAGGACACACGCCTCTCCACTGTTGCCAGTGGGATTAGAAGATCATTCTTCCTTTCAGGCATTTGAATTACAAAAGCAATGCAATACCAAAACAGCAAAAGTAGGTTTAATCATCTCCCTTCCCTGCCCCTCCCGACACCACAACACACTACGCATATTTCTTCTTAATTATGACCCTGGAGAGACGGTTTCATGGAAGTTTACAAGTTTGCACTTCAAAGTCGGAAACTTCAAGCCTTCATTATGTTACAATTTTGCTGGTTCCATTTCACAACCTAGAAAAATGTCTTTGGGTCAGGCATGGTGGCTCAGACCTGTAATCCCAACACTTTGGGAAGGCAAGGTGGGAGGATAGCTTGAGCCCAGGAATTCAAGACCAGCCTGGGAAACACCATGAGACCTTGTCTCTGCAAATTTATTTATTTTTTAATTAGCTATGTGTGGCGGTGCATGCCCGTAGTCCCAGCTACTTGGGAGGCTGAGACAGGAGGATCACTTCAGCCCAGGAGATTGAGGCTGCAGTGAGCTGTGATCGCACCATGACACTCCAGCCTGGATGACAGAGTGAGACCCTTACTCTTAAATAAAATTTAAAAAAGAAAAATGTCTTTGTTTAGTGTTGCTCTGTGTGTGTGTGTGTGTGTGTGTGAGAGAGAGATTTTGTAACAGAGGTTGGAATTTTAAGGGAAGAACAAGAAAGTCAAATATTTTCCCAAACTCTTCTCTCATAAAAAGAAAGAAGATTTGACTGGGCCTCGTGGCTCACACCTGTAATCCTAGCACTTTGGGAGGCTGAGGCTGGTGGATCACTTGAGGTCAGGAGTTCAAGACCAGTCTGGCTAACTTGGTGAAACCCCATCTCTACTAAAAATACAAAAATTCACCGGGTGTGGTGGCACATGCCTGTAATCCCAGCTACTCGGGAGGCTGAAGCAGGAGAATCACTTGAACCCGGGAGGTGGGAGTTGCTATGAGCTGAGATCACGCCACTGCACTCCAGTCTGGGAGACAGAGTCTCAAAAACAAGAAGATTTTTAGCAATTAGATGACACGAAAGTGAAATGGTTACGACAGCTGCCAAATTAGGAAAGATCAGCCCTTCCAAACATTAGGTGAAGCAAGATGGAACTCGTTTTCGAAGCTGCAGGGAGTTTGGATTCCCCTTTCATCTCATCATATCCACAGTTGAGAGAATTTCCGGGTGGAAGTGGATCTAAAGTCCCAGCACACTGCATGTCTAAGGGTACCCTGGTTCTCGGGGGACATTGGTGACCTGCCCTCCTGTCCTTCTTCTCTTGCTTCCTTGGTGTTCTCCTCCCCCACTCCTGATGGGTTGTTATTGATTCTGTCTCCACAGCTGAGCTGTGAAACGCCGCATACCACAGATGACGCACATTTGCCCTGGAATCTTTTCCATCCCTCAGCAGTCTGTGACCCAGCCCTTTGCCAGCTGCTTGGGAGCCAACACTAATGACTGGGCCATGAGCATCTCAGACGAGAAAACCTGCAGGCAAGAAGGAATTCCTACCAGGCAGCATAGCGCTCAGACCGAACTGCAGTTCAGCAATAATTGGCTGAGGGGGAAATGACTGGGACATTTCTCGATGTCTGGGAAACTTAATATTTTGTGGAGAAAGGAACTGACAGAATTTCTATGTGAAATTGTCAGAACCAAGGGGACTCAGGAAATCCACCCGAGTTCCGAGTTCCGAGAAGACTCCCTGAAGGGCGTGGTGGGGAGCTTTATCTTCAAAAGGATGAGTGATTGATGAGGTGGCAGGGGCAGGTTCGGAAGAGTGAGGTAGAGAGAGCCAGAGTGAGAGTGAGAGTGAGAGAAAGAGCAGGGGCCCAAGCTTGGGGGCTGGTCAGCAGAAAGCAGGGAAAGTTTTCGGGTACTGGGTAGGGCTGGAGGTAGGGTGACTGTCGATCAGGGTAGAAGTCTGCTTTCAGAGGGTATTAAGCACCGTGTTAGGACACTTGCACTTTATACTTCAGGGAAATGAGAGTTTAAGGAGGGAAATAACAGGATCAGGTTTTTCTTTCTGGTAATCATTCTGGCTGCAGTACAAAGCATAGACTGGAATCTCTCTTCATAGTTCAGTATCCCATGGTAGGTGCTCAGTAAATATCTGTTGAAAGAATGGTCAGTGAAAGAAAAAAAAAATCCCTTTTAATAGGCTTAATGGACTTGCAGCAAAAAGTGTCGCCTATGAAACTCTCCAGACAGGTGGGGTGGGGAATTTGACACAGGTGCTGCTGCCCTACTGCAGCTTTGTTTCGCTCTGTTTTTAATTTACCCATGCTGCAAGGGAAAGGATGACTTCTGGGATCTCTGGAGCTAAAATGAATCAGAGGTCTGCTGACAACATTCTAGAGCTCTGCTCCTCACAGCACAGTCAGGCAGCAGCGGCATCAACTGGGAACTTGTTGGAAATGTAGAATTTCTGGCCCCATCCTAGGCCAACGAAGTCAGAATCTGCATTTAACAAGATCCCCAGGTGATGAGTAGGCATTTGAGGGTTAGAGGAGCTGAGTGTAGACTCGGAAGCTCCGCCCTGCTGATGAATCATCAGAACCCAGGATAAGTAAGAAGAGTGGGGAGGGCTGGGTGCGGTGGTTCTCGCCGGAAATCCCAGCACTGTGGGAGGCTAAGGCAGGCGGATCACCTGAGGTCAGGAGTTCGAGACCAGCCTGGCCAACATGGTGACACCCTATCTCTACTAAAAATACAAAAATTAGCTGAGCGTGATGGCATGCACCTGTAATTCCAGCTACTTGGGAGGCTGAGGCAGGAGAATCGCTTGAACCCTGGAGGTGGAGGTTGCCGTGAACTGAGACCGCTCCATTGCACTCCAGCCTGGGCAATGAGAGCAAAACTCCATCTCAAGAAAAAAAAAAAAAAAAGATTAGAGAGATTTGAGAAGTCCATATTTTTCTAGTCTCCTGTGCTTGAGACTACAAGTGGGGCCACACTAATAGAAACCTATGGTTTTCTCTAGAAATCTCAGCAATTTCATATGATTCAACCTAGTACTCTGGAGAGTCCCCAGATTGTGACTCACGACGCCCCCTCACTCAGTTACTGTAAGGCCGGTTGCCTCTCCGGGAGCACGCATGCAGACCCCGCCGCCACTTCTTTTCAAAAGCTCGGACAAGCCCAGATGAGCTCAGGCAAGCTCAGATATGCTCAGACTTTTTCCCTTCTGCCATGCTCACACAGCCTGACCCTCCCTTAAAAGAGCCCAGTATGCAAACAAGGTGTGGTAACCCTAGCGTCTTAACAACCAATAGCAGCCAAGTCTTAACAACCAATAGCAGCCGAGTCTTAACAACCAATAGCAGCCAAGTCTTAACAACCAATAGCAGCCGAGTAATTCCAACCAACAGCAAGCCAAGTCCTAGGTAAAGGCTTGTAACTTACCCAATAGTAGTCCTGCTCTCCCACAACCAATGGCGCTGTTTCACTCCCTATAAAAACCCATGTCGAAGAGGAGTCCTTGTGACTTTTCCAGCTTCTCCAGCCGGACTCCAGAACGTCGTTCGGGAGCCTGAATAAATTCTTCCGCATTAGATCATCTTGTGCTGGCCTCAGTTTCTTCACTTTAATCTGGGCGAGAATGGGCTTTACAGTTACCACCTGGCCTTCCCATTTTCCTGCTCTCTGACTTGGGCACCAGCCACGGCTCCCAAGGGTGATTGCTTTGTAGAGCACTCTAAGAGCGAGAATTATGTTCTGCACTGTCTTGAATGGCTTCAGCAATGTCGAGAACTGGCGTACAACGGGCACTGTTCTAGGCACTCTTTTGGATTTAACTTTGTGAATCATAATCGTTCCTATTTCAGATGAAATTCCTATGTCACAGATAAAGAAACTAAAGCCCAGAGAGGTTAAGGAGCTTGCCAAGTCACAGGGCGTGTGAGTGGCGTGATGTCCGCTTATCATTTGGGCCCAGGACAGAGCTGCTTGGTGTTCCAAGAATCACCGCTCCAAACAAGCTGTTTTTATTTATTGCTGGGAGCATGAGCTAAATGCTAAAGAAACAGCTCAGAGGAATTAGATACTTAAGAGTGGTTTTAAGATAAGAAAACTTAATGTGGTTAGGGCTTGGCTGCTGTGGGGGTGGATATGTTCCCAGAAGCTGATATGACCCACTGAGTCCCTATAACTTCTAGGGCGCTGTTTCACTCCCTATATAAACCCATGTCGAAGAGGAGTCCTTGTGACTTTTCCAGCTTCTCCAGCCGGACTGCAGAACGTCGTTCGGGAGCCTGAATAAATTCTTCCGCATCAGATCATCTTGTGCTGGCCTCAGCCAACCTAGTCAGGCTCAGACTGTAGCCCCTGCTTGTGGGGCAGAGGGAGGAGGTCAGTGAAGGCTGGAACTATCACAGGCAAGCAGCTTTGCCCGAGGAAGCCTGGGTGGGATTAGGAGAAGCGGGATGAGGCTGGTGAGGAGCCCCAGGCCGGGGCCATAGAGACCTCCAGGACAGAGGCACTGGAAGGGTCTATTGAAGGTGATCGGACACCCCAAGGACAATGCTGAATGTCTACACGAGGAAGTGTCTTCATCATCGGTGGCCCGGGGGCAAACTGAGGGAGCAAAACACAACCAGAGGCTAAAAGCCTAGCCTCAGGTCCTGTCCAGGGATGAGAGAAAGGAGAAAGCCCATGCCCAGAAGCGCCTTCACTCCAGGTCCACTGCGGTCTCAACTCGCGCCTTCTGCTTGCATCCAGCGCAGACAGTGCTGAGGAAAGGAAGAGGAAGCAGGAAGGGAAGACTGTGAGTGGACCGGCTGTGCCAGTCTGCAGGAGGCTGAGCTAGGATGAGAATCTCGTGGCTTTCAGCAAACCACCATGGCATGTGTATACTTATGTAACAAACCTGCACATTCTACACATGTACCCTAGAACTTAAAGTATAGTAATAATTATAAAAAAAAGGATCTTGTGGCTTGGAAGTCCTTTGCTTCCAGGATTTAGAATCTCTCATTTCCTCCAGGGCTATCCTAACCTCATTTTTTTAAATTGAAAAACAAATTGGCCGGGCGTGGTGGCTCATGCTTATAATCCCAGCACTTTGGGAGGCCGAGGCGGGTGGATCACGAGGTCAAGAGATCGAGACCATCCTGGTCAACAAGGTGAAACCCTGTCTCTACTAAAAATTTAAAAATTAGCTGGGCATGGTGGCGCACGCCTGTAGTCCCAGCTACTTGGGAGGATGAGGCAGGAGAATTGCTTGAACCCGGGAGGCGGCAGTTGCAGTGAGCCGAGATCGCCCCATAACACTCCAGCCTGGGTAACAAGAGCGACACTCCGTCTAAAAAAAAAAAAAAAAAAAAAAAAAAATTTGTTTTTGAAACATGACCAGTCTCACTTGGTCACCCAGGCTGGAGTGCAGTGGTACAATGTGATCTCAGCTCACTGCAATCCCCCTGTCCCGGGTTCAAGCAATTCTTGTGTCTCAGCCTCCCGAGCAGCTGGGACTACAGGCATGCTCCATCAGGCCCAGATAATTTTCGTGTTTTTTGGTAGAGACAGGGTTTTGCCATCTTGGCCAGACTGGTCTTGAACTTCTGAGCTCAAGTGATCCGCCCGCCTCGGCTTCCCAAAGTGCTGGGAATTCAGTGTGAGCCACTGTGCCCAGCTTCTAACCTCATCTTATGGAACTATCTTAAAAAGAAGCATTCCTTACTTGGATGGAGAATGGAGGTGTCAGTGAACCCCTAGAGCTAGAAGTGGTGCTGACTCTGCAGTGAGTTGCCTCAAGACCTAGACATGAGCCAAGGAAGCTGGCATCGGGATGCCAGGGCACTCAGAGGGCAGGGCTGAGAGGCTGCTGGGAACCTGCTCATCCCTTCTCTCCTGGACTCTCAATCCTCCTCCTCCTGCTCCCTCAGTCACCACCTTCAGGCTGTGTTTATCCTTAGCAGGGTCCTCCTCTGCGGAGCCATTAGTGAGACTGACCTAGGGGAAGGCCTTCTTCAGGTCAATTCCCTCTTTCTCCCTCCTCCTGGCCCCAGGGTGACTTTTGAGACTCTGGTACTGGAGGAAGCCATAGCAGCAGGGACTGGGGAAAGACTGCAAGCTCCAAAGATAACTGCATTTTCTTTTAAAAATTTCCAGTTGAACCCTGGAATAATTGAATACAGCATTCAGCACTAAAACAACAGAAACTGTTCTGATGAATAGAAGCAGGGCAGAAGCACTGGTGCCCTCTAAAGAGGGTCTGCCCACAGAGGCGGCTGTGGGCGAAGGAGGGCAGATGGCAGCCTGCCCTCTTTCCTGCCAGCACACGCATCAAGCCTTTGGCTTTTTACGAGAAAATCCAAACAAAGGGGCATGATCGTGTGAGATGCCAGCCTGTGCGCCAGCCTGCGAGCCTGCCCAGGGGATGGGATGGCCAAAGGCTGGGGCTGGACGTCACAGGTCAAGAATGCAGAAAGGCTCCCTGCAGCCTCCTCTTCCAGCAGAGGAAAGGAAAGCTATGAGCTGGTGTCTCCCGCAGGAGGAAGAGCTAGGATCAACTCCAGGCAACAGCCATGCTGTCTTCCTCCCAGAGAGACCCCTGTCAACACTGCTAGGCGTAGAGGAAAACAAATAAACAAAAAAGGAGGCCAGGCTAATGAGGGAGAGAAGCATGAGCTCTGTGAAGGAGTCAGCTCTCCTTATCGAGCTGCATTTTTCGTAATAACACATCTTGGCTGTTTCAAGAGCCCTGGTTTGAGCCCATTCACCTACAAGAACCTGGGTTCTTATTAATATGTGAATTCCATTAGCCCTGCTAGTTTGGGGGATGTACATGTTGCTCCCTGTGTGAAAATGACCCTGATTTCCAGCCAAAGCGAGTGAATGATGTCCTCTGTGCACAGCGCGTGCGCAGGCTGGCTGTGCTTAACTTGCGGTTATGTTTCTCTACCCCGCGGGCTTGGAACCTCTGGAGGCTGGAGCGTGTTTATCCACGTTCCCATCCTCAGCACGGTGTCTGGCACATAGCAGGTACTCGGCAGATATTTGTCGAAGTAAAAGGATGATGAGATAGAAACATGACAGTAGGAACTATTAGACTCAGGAGAATTTCAGGATAGGTGGAAGATAGCGCTGGTGGGACCAGAGTTTTGAATCTCTCTTTACCATTCTCCCCTCACCTTCCTCCTCCCCCGGAATAGATGAGAAACTAACCCTATGAACTCTCAAAAGAAACAATCAAAATTCCCTTTCAGAGCAAGGCTTCTAGCGAGGAAAAACTGCTGGATCTCATAATAAGTAGGATAGGATTAATAGCTGCAAAGGAAAGAGAAGGTCCAGGTGAACCAGGGAAGGAGCCCTGAAGCCGAACTCTCAGCAAGTAGGTCAATAACCAAAAAAATCACTTTCTGAAAACAACAGAAGGGGGCGCTATAGATCCATGCAGCTATTAAACTATGGAGGCCTTTCTCTTCCTCCTAAAATTATAGGAAAATTAATTTCGCTTAAAAATGAGCAACAGAGCCTGGGCCTGGTGGCTCACACCTGTAATTCCAGCACTTTAAGAGACTGTGGCAGGTGAATCACGAGATCAAGAGATGGAGACCATCCTGGCCAACATGGTGAAATCCTGTCTCTACTAAAAATACAAAAATTAGCTGGGCGTGGTGGCGCATCCCTGTAATCTCAGCTACTTGGGAGGCTGAGGCTAGAGAATTGCTTGAACCTGGGAGGCGGAAGTTGCAGTGAGCCAAGATCGCACCACTGCACTCCAGCCTGGGTGACAGAAAGTGAGAATTTGTCTAAAAAAAGAAAGAAAAAAGAGCAACAGAAAAGGATCATGATAAAATACTATACAAAAATTCTTTGAGTCAGGGTCTCATTTTGTTGCCCAGGCTGGAGTGTCGTGGCATGATCAAAGCTCACTGCAGCCTCGCCTGCCAGGATCAAACAATCCTCCCACCTCAGCCTCCCTAGCAGCTAGACCTACAGGTACAGGCCAGCACACAAGGCTAATTTTTGTATTTTTTGTAGAAATGAGGTTTTGTCATGTTGCCCAGGCTGGTCTTGAACTTCCAGACTGAATCAACCCACCCATCGTGACCTCGCAAAGTTCAGGGAACACAAGCATGAGCCAATGCTCCCTGGCCCAATAAAAACAAGAATAAGAAGCAGAATAACGTCTCTGCAGATGATGAGCTAGGAAGACAACAGATCCAAACTAATGAAAATGCTAACCTACAATTTCAAAACAGCATTTTAAAAAGAGCAAAAAAAAAATCAAAGGAAGGATAGCAGATATGAAAGAACAAATAAATTAAAATTGTAAAAATTTTGGAATGAGATTCTTGGAGAAAAAAATCTGTTAAAAACCCAAAAGAGACTGGGTCTGGTGGCTCACACCCATAATCCCAGCACTTTGGGGGCCTGTGGCAGGAAGATCACTTGAGCTTAGGGGTTTGAGACCAGCCTGAGCAGTAAGGCAAAACCCCATCTCTATAGAGAATACAGAAATTAGCTGGGTATAGTGCCATATGCCTGTAGTCCCGGCTACTTGGGAGGCTGAGGCGAGAGAATGATTTGAGCCCAGGAGTTCGATTCAGCAGTGAGCCAGTGATCAGGGAGGATGGCTTGATCCTGAGAGGTAGAGGTTGCAGTGAGCAGAGATTGCACCACCACGCTCCAGCCTGGGTGACAGAATGAGACTCTGTCTCAAAACATAAATAAATTAGTAAACAAATAAAGATAAAAGGAAGAAAGAAAGAAAGCGCTCAGAAGAGGTAGAAATAAATGGGCTGGGCACAGTGGCTCATGCCCGTAATTCCAGCACTTTGGGAGGCTGAGGTGGGAGGATCACCTCAGGAGTTTAAGACCAGCCTGGCCAACATGGTGAAACCCTGTCACTACTAAAAATTCAAAAATTAGCCAGGTGTGGTGGTGGGTGCATGTAATCCCAGCTGCTCAGGAGGCTGAGGCAGGAGCATCTCCTGAACCTAGCAGGCAGAGGTTGCAGTGGGCTGAGATCGCTCCATTGCCTTCTGGCCAGGGCAACAAGAACGAAACTCTGTCTCCAAAAAAAAAAAGGAAGAAGAAGAAAAATAAATAAATAGTCATAAATGAAGTCTAAACTATCAGGCACACAAGTGAATAAGCAGAAGAGATACTTCCATAAGAGAATTAGTAGGTGGAAAGAAAGAAAAAAATATTTTAATCAAAAGGAAATGAAGGCCAGGTGTACTCAGCACTTTGGGAAGCCAAGATGGGAGGATTGCTGAACCCAGGGGCCGGAGAACAGCCTGGGCAACATAGTGAGACCTCATGTCTATGAAAGAAAATTTCTTTTAATTACATAGGTGGCTGGGTGTGGTGGCTCATGCCTATAATCCCAGCACTTTGGAAGGCTTAGAAGGGTGGATGACTTGAGCCCACGAGTTCGAGACCAGCCTGTGCAACAGAGTAAGACTCTGTCTCAATTAAAAAAAATTACCTGCACACACCTGTAGTCGCAGTGCTGGTGAGGCTAAGGAAGGAGGATCTTTTGAGCCCAGAAGTCCTAAGCTGCAATGAGCTATGATCATGCTAGGCAACAGAGTGAGACCTTGTCTAAAATAAAAATAAAGGAAATGAAGAAAGGACTTCTGTTTTCAGCCAAGATGAAGCAACAGGAATCGAATTTACCCTCCTGACTGAAACAGTGGAAAAACTGGACAAAATATATGCAACTGTGTTTCTCAGGACATTGGACATCAGGCAATGAATGACACTGACTCCAGAGAAAAGGGGAACAAATGAGGTAGTCATATAATTTCCCCAATTTACTATCTGGAGGTATTTTCCATGCTGTATTGCAGAGAGGGAGAAACCCAGACAGAATCTGATGGTCTCATTGAGTTGAAAATACAGAAATCAGAATTCAGAGCCCAAGTTAGAATTTTGAGAACCCATCAGCTATAATACAGAGCAGAATACAGAAGTGGAAGGAACTTCACAGAGAGAGCTTGGAGGTCAGCAGAGAGGTCCTCTAGGATCTTCAGCTGAGAACTGATACGCACAGGCAAGATAAACTGTGAGAATAGGGGAAAAGCAGCGGGAAAGCAGTAGACCAACCAATTCCCATTGTTCAGACAGGTCAGAATGGAAATACTTCATCATGCAACGGGCCTTTCCTAATAAAGGGTGTAAATGGCTGGGCCTGGTGGCTCATGCCTATAGTCCTAGCACTTTGGGAGGCTGAGGAGAGTGGACCATGAGGTCAGGAGTTCAAGACCAGCCTGACCAACATGGTGAAACCTCATCTCTACTAAAAATACAAAAATTAGCCAGGTGTGGTGGCAAATGCCTACTATCCCAGCTACTAGGGAGGCTAAGGCAGGAGAATTGCTTGAACCTGGGAGGTGAAGGTTGCAGTGAGCGGAGATCGTGCCCTTGCACTCCAGCCTGGGCGACAAGAGGGAGACTCCATCTCAAAAAAAGAAGAAAAAAAAAGGTAAAGGGGGTGTTCCATGTAATCAAGGGCCTTGAATTTAGCCTTGAGCCTGTGGGCGAGATGGAATATTGCTTATCTCTGAGTGAGCCTCGCCCCCAGTGGCCACTCTGGCTGCCCGTTTTCACCGGCTGTAATCACTTTCTTGGTGTCATGTTGCAAAGGTCATGCACTATGGAGTCAGAAACCTTGGGTTTCTCTCCAGGTTCTCCACTGAATGACTCCAGGGCAAGTTTTTTAGTCTAAGCCCAAGTTCTTTCAGAATCAGTTTCCTAAATGATGAGACTACTGATCGCTTGGCCCTTCCTTACCCACCTCAGAGGAGGACCCAGTATCCAGGCTGATCAATCACTGTTCCTCTTACCCTGACCACAGGACTGATTCAGGGACGGGTACATGACACAGTTCTTGCCGGTCTTATTTATTTATTTTTGACGTAGGGTCTTGCTATTGCAAGGTCATTTAGGCTGACTGACTGCAGCATGGACTGCATGGTAACCTCGGTGACCTGCACGTACACCTCCAGATGAATTCCTGGAACTAGAAAGTCTAACTGGAAAACCACAAAAGGAGAAGAATGACCAACCCCTGTAGCACCTAATTAACTTTGAGACATTCTTCTATTGTGTCTTATTCCTGCCTCAACTGATAAGGCAACCAGACTTTGTAACCGAACTTGCTCAACTGATAGGTCAACGTTGTGACTCCAGGCCCTATGACCCCCTCCCAGCTTGCAAAAACCACCCTGAACTGTAGCTTCTGTAACTTTCTGCTGCCTACCCCAAACCTATAAAACCAAATCCTATCCCACTGCCTTCCACTGACTCTCTTTTTGGACTCAGCCTGCTCACCCCTGGGTGAATAAACAGCCATGTTGTTCACACAAAGCTTGTTTGAGGGGGTCTCTTCATTCAAAGGACACTTAACAGCTATGTTGCCCAGGCTGGCCTTGAACTCCTGGGCTCACGTGATCCTCTTGCCTCAGCCTCCTAAGTAGCTGGGACTATAAGTGCATGCCACCATGCCCAGCTATGAATTTTTCTCTAGCAATGGGGTAATAGAGGCCTAAAGTTGCCACTATCTGGGGAGATCTTGCCAAAGAATAAAGACAAAACCAGGGACTACAAAACCAAGAGAGTAATGCAGAAAGAGAAAGTTCTGATGATGTTATTAGAGGCTCCTGGACTTTTCAATTACGTGAGCCAATAATTTTCCACCCTTACTGCTTTCATAAGCAAATTTTGAATTGCTTTCAGACACAATCAAAAGCACCCAAACTACACGGTATTATTGCGAGGATTAAGTTAGATAAACATGCAACAAACAGCACATGTTCAACATAGACTATTATTACTTTCGTATCGCTACATATCTTCATGTTATTCTATCCCCTGTACAAGCAGATACCGAGGACTCTATTTTATAGAGGGATTTAGAGAAAGGAAGTAACTTGTTAAAAGGTCCCGAAGTTCATAAATGGCATAGTTGAGCTCTTTTTCCATCTGACACTATAGATGATAGTAAAGTCTCCAGCGCATAGCAGACACTTGAGAAATGTGAATTCCTTTCCCCTTTCCTTCAAATCAAGATCCTCACACCATGCCTATCTACCCGGAGATCTATATGAAAGCAGAAGTTGTAAGGGTGCTTCTCTACATTCTGCCTCCCTTAGGTATAGTTCGCTCTTCAGAGATTTATCTTTGAATGATCGGACCTGCTGAATGCTTGTATCTTCCAGTCTTAACCCCTCAAGGCTCGTCGCTCTCAGCTGTCCTTCCAGATTCTCAGCCACTTCTGGACGTGGGCATCTGACACGTTCTCTGGCACTGACTTGCCCTCCAGCCCTACGACTTGCCTTAGTCCCTGTTGTCTGCCAGTTTTATGGTGAAATCCCATCTCTACTAAAAGTGCAAAAAATTAGCTGGGCATAGTGGCAGGTGCCTGTAATCCCAGCTACTTGGGAGGCTGAGGCAGGAGAATTGCTTAAACCCAGGAGGTGGAGGTTGCAGTAAGCCGAGATCGTGCCATTGCACTCCAACCTGGGCAACAAGAGCGAGACTGTCTCAAAAAAAAAAAGGCCCAAGGTAAGCAGAGTAAACATTTTGATTCAGAAATTCAGACCAAGAAATCTTTCATTTACTCCTTGGCTGTTTTAGAAAATGAAGGGTCCTTGTTAGCATGAAACACTGCAATCTTACATTTACAAAGAGCACTGGAAGAGGTGCTAAGAGAGTGGGTTAGTATCAGTTCTTAGCCACTGTCTGTTTATAGAAGAAACTGCTGGTTACCTGTCCAGTGCCCATTCTCTGCTTCCTAACAGAACCTTTAAATCGTTGGGGAGATCACGTACCCCGCTCAAAGATAATCTTGCTCGGTCAGCTTGTGGAAAAAGTGGCGGCCAAGGAAATGCAAGCAGAAGTCATTGAGGGGATCCTGGCACAGGTCTGCAGAGAAGCCTGGCTCAGCTGGACGGTGACTTTTTACCCTCCCAGTTCCTTCTCCGTCTTGCCTGGAACCAGGTACCATGGCCAGAGCTGCAGTAGCCATCCTGTGGCAGGAGACCTTGACGGTGGCAGCCACTGGCGGCGTTCAGAAGAGCAGAAAGAGAAGAGTCGGGGACGCTGAGTGTGCTGTGAAGCTACACAGCCTGGGCCGTGTGCCACTACATTATATTTTTTAAGCGAGAGGAAAAAATAACCCATTGCCATTGCTGCTTGCAGTGAACATCAGTCTTAACTGATGCAGTGACCTGGAAACATCGCTTAACTGGGGCCTTGGTTTCCTCATTTGTGAACTGATGAAGTTAAATCAGAAGATCTCTAAGGTTCTCTCTGTTTCTAAAATATGATTCTAAGACTCTCTATCAATGCGTCAGTACGAAATGCTTGCCTGATCTGTGTTCCATCTTGGCCTTCTGGGCAAATCTGAAAGTGTGTGTGTGTATTGCTAGCTGGAAGTCAAAATGATTATGTACCTAGAGTTGTCATATGACCCAAAAATTTCACTCCTAGGTGAAATGAGCTGAAAACATGCACACAGACAAACACGTGAATGTTCATAGCAGCGTTATCTTTTTTTTTCTGAGGTGGGATCTGGCTCTGTTGCCCAGGCTGGGCTGCAGTGATATGATCTTGGCTCACTGCAGCCTCAACCTCCCAGGCTCAAGTGATTCTCCCACCTCAGCCTCCCAAGTAGCTGGGACCACAGTCACATGTCACCACACTCAGCGAATTAAAAAAAAAATGTTTTTGTGTGTAGGGACAGGGGCCTCTCTATGTTATCCAGACTGATCTCAAACTCCTGGGCTCAAGTGATCCTCTCGCCTTGGCACCCCAAAGTGCGGGGATTACAGGCACGAGCCACTGCACCCAGCTGCAGCATGACTCTTAATAGTGAAAAAGTGGAAACAGCCCAAGTATTCATCAACAGAAGAATGAGTAAACAAAACATGTCTATCCATACAATGGCATATTATTCAACCATGAAAGAATGAAGTAGTGACACATGCTACAACATGAATGGCCCTTGAAAATATATGCTAAGAAAAAAGAAAAAGGCCCAGCCAGACACACAGGACCACAAATAGAATGATTTCATTTACATGAAATGTCCAGAATAGGCAAATCCATAAAGACAGAAAGAGTAGTGGTTTCCCTGGCTTGGAGTTGCGTGGAAGATGGGGGAGGGGTGTATGGGGAGTAACTGACAGTAGGTATGGCGTTTCTTTTTTGGGTGATACAAATATTCTGGACTTAGATGGTGATGATAGTGGCACAACTCTGTGAATATACTAAAATCCACTGACTTAAAGTCTTTTAAGTGGTGAATTTCATGGTATGCAAATTTTATCTCAATTAAAAGACAAAAAAAATGACTGAAATGTTTTGAGTGAAATAAGCTTCTTTGGGTGTGTGTCGGCAAGCACACTTGCAGATAAACACGAAGGGTGGGGAGGCAGGAAGGCAGGTGGTTAAGAAACAAAAGTATAAAAGAGTCTCTTTTCAAGGGAACGGCTTGACTTTGAAGTGCATTTAGAAAAGCATGACCTCACAATCGGACATCTCTTATACACCAGAAAGAATCTGCCTCATAGCAGTTTGCCAAGCCACATCTTAACACATCTTAACTAAATGGGGATTTGAAAAAAGGGCCACTCCGGTCCTCCTTAACTTCCGACTTATTTTCACAATAACTAACCCCTGGTAGAATATTCCCTTTTGTGACCATGTTTGCATTAGAGCATTGTGTATGTGGTGTTTTAAAACCAGGCAATTCAACATCACCTGTCAGTGACTTCGTTACAGACAAAAGGCTGGCACTATGTCTGTGCCCAACCCATCTGGGAAAGTTGAGTGGGACCAAGGCACAAATTCAGGTTTTCCTTGATAGCAGGGAAATCGTTTTCCCTTCTTCATGATCCTCATGTGACTTTGCATACAACAGAACCTGAGCCATGAAGCTGCAGTGAAGTCAGCACGGGGTGAAAGACCCAATTTGTACAGAAAGTGTTCTGGGTTCCTACATCATTCTCTGATCCTCAGTTTCCCTACTCACATACCAAGGAGGGCAAATGAGATAATCTCTCAAGGGGATTTTTGTTCAAATTGCTATCAATCTAATATCAATCACTTTTGGTGATAAAACGGAAAATCTAACATAGTCTTCGATCATCCCTGAGGCTGATATAGAGGTGCAGGCCAGCTTAGGGCACATTGAGGTTTTCATTTCTTCTCAGACTCTCTAGATGACCTCAGGGTGACTTCAACTCCCCTTCCCTAACCGCAATCTCTGAATCATGCATCACGCCTCAGTGGGTCTTGTAATTTGGATATTGTGTCTGCCTGGATGTAAATATCCTCCTCAGGCCACATCAAGCAGGGATAAAACATTTTTTGGGGGAAATGTTGAAAACAGACACACAACACCACTACCACCACCACAACACTACCACATCACCACCACCACCAGCATCACCACCACCATCACTACCACTACCACCATGATCACCACTACCAACACCACCACCCCTGCTATGACAATAGTACCACATTACAACCACTACCATTACCATTACCATCACCACCACTACCATCACCGTCACCACTACCACCATCACTACCACCATCACTACCATCACCATCACCACTACCACATTACTACCACAATACTACCACATCACCACCACCACCACCACCAGCATCACCACCACTACCACCACCACCACAACACTACCACCATTACCACCACCACCACCACTACCACCATCACCACCACTACCATCACCATCACCACTACCACATTACTACCACAATACTACCACATCACCACCACCACCACCACCATCACCACCACTACCACCACCACAACACTACCACCATTACCACCACCACCACTACTACCACATCACCACCACCACCACCACCACCACCACTACCACCATCACCACCACTACCACCACCATCACCACTACCACCATCACCACCACCATCACTACCATCACCATCACCACTACCACCATCACCACCACCATCACTACCATCACCATCACCACTACCACCACATTACTACCACAATACTACCACATCACCACCACCACCACCACCATCACCACCACTACCACCACCACCACAACACTACCACCATTACCACCACCACCACTACTACCACATCACCACCACCACCACCACCACCACCACTACCACCACCACCACCACACTACCACCATCACCACCACCACCACCATCACCACCACTACCACCACCACCACACTACCACCATTACCACCACCACCACTACTACCACATCACCACCACCACCACCACCACCACACTACCACCATCACCACCACCACCACTACCACCACCATCACCACTACCACCATCACCACCACCACCACTACCACCACCATCACCACTACCACCATCACCACCACCATCACCATAAACACTACCACGTCACAACCACAACACTACCACATCACCACCATCACCACCACCATCACCACCACCATCACCACCACCACCACCAGCACACTACCATCACCACAACACTACCACTACCATCACCATCATCACCATAATTACTGCCATCACCATGATAACACTACCACATCACTACTACCACCATCACCATCACCACCATCACATTACCACCACTATTACCACCATCACCATCATTACTGCCATCACCATCACATTACCACATCACCACCACCGCCATCACCATCACTACCACCATCACTACTACCACCACTACCATCACTACCAACATCACCATCACCACCACCACTACCACAACACTACCACCATCACTACCACCGCTATCACCATCACCGTCATTACTGCCATTACCACCACAACACTACCACATCACCACCACCACTACCACCACCATCATCCTCACCACCACCACTACCATAACCACCATCATTACTGGTGTCATCATTACTGCTATTATGACCACCATCACTATATCACCATCACCACTAACACCACTACCACCATCACCACCACCACCAGCACCAGCACCAGCACCACCATCATCACCACCAGCATCACCACCACCAACTGCCGTCACATAATGGTAACATAACAAACAAAACTGATGGTTCCAAAATAATATCTTCATCCAGGTATTAGTTTGAGCATTTTCCTCATTTTGAACTGTTTTTTGATGTATGCATTTAAAGTCTGTATTAGGCCCCAGAGTATCTGCTTGACAGGTCAGTTTGGCACCCACTATTCTAATCACGCCAAAATAAGCTTCAGCAGTGCAGATGTGGTTGTACTGACAGGCTAGCAAGATCTTCTTCTGGTGCCTGCCTGTTCCCTTCTCACCAGGTGGAAGAGCAGTACCACACGTCCAATATGCCAAGAGGCCCTTGGATACAACCCCACTATTCTCTGAGGGTACTGAACACGTGCCTGACAGGTTGTAGGGAATGCATGCCCAAGGGTAGATCCAGGGAGCCTTGGCAGCTGCCCCAGGTGTTCGGGGCATTTAAAGCTAATGCCACCCTTCAATTAGGACGTTGGAAGCTTTACAGCAGCTCGGCAGGAATCACATCTGCCACTCTGCAGTTAAATACAGAAAACTGAGCTGAAGCCACTGGCTCCAGACACCCGTTTGACCCCACTCATCACTCCATCAAGTTTTAGAGATGTATAATGCTTGATAAAGTGAACTGTGCTCTTTTCCATTTATGGGAGCTATGTGGCAGAATTAACTTATTTTCACACTATTTGGAATTATACAGCTTATAGTTTTCTTTGTAACTATTTTCAAATATATTTAAGCCTTTTTAATAAAGGAAATCTTCTTTCTACACTTTTTTCTTTTTTTAAGTAAGAGTAGGACCAAACAGAATAACATAAATATAAGGTCAGATTTAAAGTCTTATATTTTCTAATTTTGAGTTTGTGTGAGTATCTTAAACCTAGTGTCCTTGATCCTTTCTTTCTACAGGGGTGTGTAAATTAGTTTGTACATTTGCTTGTAACTCACACTTTTTCTCCTCTCAAAATGAGAAACTAACTGGCCTAGATTAAAGCAGAGTATCAGCACTATTTTGACAAGGTATAATTTATCCCACAGGAACATCTTAACTGAAAATCCATTATTGACATCCCACAGCTGCTTTAGTGGTTGAGTTCAAGTCCAGAGTCAGACTTGGGTTCAAATCCCCAATTCTACTTCTGCATGGAAAAAAAAAATTGCAATAGGCTGAAAACTATTCTGGATTTCCTACTTAAAGTAAAATTCCCAACAATTTAGATGGAATTTGTAATTCCATCTAAACTCAAATGATGATAAAATAAGTACAAATAGTTTGTAATATAGTACAAATGACTGCCTGGAGAAAAGTTGCTTTAGTATCGAGAATGATCCTATTAACTATTTATAAATCTATAGCTATTCCTAAGTGCAGGTGATATGACTAACTTAAAAAGGCATATGCCTTTGACAAAAAAGTCAAGTCCATTTATGGAAGTTTACAGGATAACTATTCTCATTTGCACACTAATAAATGAACAAAACTATTCATTGTGACACTATGCTGTAGGGAACCGGCTAAATAAAACACAGCACGGCTACATAATGGATGCTACATATCCATTTAAAGGAGGAAGTTGTCTGTAGGTTCAAGATACACTGTTTAGTGAGAAGGCTGCAGAATTGTGTTAGTATTACATCATGTGTGCGAAGAAAGAAAAAAGGGAAATAGTCTACATGGGCTTGAAAGTATATGGAATATTTCTGCAGGGATGTAAGAAAGATAACCATGATTAGAATGGTTCCCCTCCAGAGAGGATCAAGGAACACAGGAAAAAGGGCCATTCACTTTCCACTCTAGAATTTTATGCTGTATGTAGGAACTACTCTAAAAACACTTTTTTTGTAAAGGAGGTAAAGGCATAGTAGGAATTGCACATGAAGACACAGTGTGCTTTCAAGTAGACATCTTTGCAACTAATATTTATTAAAGGCATTTTAAAACTCAGGTTGATCTCTCATCTTAACTGCGGTTGGTTCCATTTTACCATATCCAAAGAATCAATTCAGTTGTGTTTTGACCTAAGCCTTTGCTTTTTGTTAAAGGAAGAATTTAACGTAATGTGTTCAGAAAGTTACATTTAAATTGTTAATGAAGAGAAAAAGGAAGAGAAAGAAGAGAGGACACCATTTCGACACAAAGGTTTATGTGATTTTAGCCATAACAACAGTAATTCAGAAATACCTCAAATGTTACATTGATGTCATCAGTATTACAAAAAAGAAAAAAAAAGTGACAGGCAACAGTGAAGAGCACCAGAGACCCAGCGCACACCTAAAGTAGACCATGCTTCTTTCCTTCGACTGCCAGGGTATTTTCCCGGGAAGCCCCCCACCCCCTCTCCTTCCTTCTCCGCTTTCCCTAACCCGCCTCGCGGGGCACCTACGCCTCGTCTTCGCCCTCCTCCTCCTCGAACTCCCCTTGTTCGTCGGCCGTGGCGTCCTGGTACTGCTGGTACTCAGACACCAGGTCGTTCATGTTGCTCTCGGCCTCAGTGAACTCCATCTCGTCCATGCCCTCGCCCGTGTACCAGTGCAGGAAGGCCTTGCGCCGGAACATGGCCGTGAACTGCTCCGAGATGCGCTTGAACAGCTCCTGGATGGCCGTGCTGTTGCCGATGAAGGTGGCCGACATCTTCAGGCCGCGGGGCGGGATGTCGCACACGGCCGTCTTCACGTTGTTGGGGATCCACTCCACGAAGTAGCTGCTGTTCTTGTTCTGCACGTTGAGCATCTGCTCGTCCACCTCCTTCATGGACATGCGGCCCCGGAAGATGGCAGCCACCGTCAGGTAGCGGCCGTGGCGCGGGTCGCAGGCGGCCATCATGTTCTTGGAGTCGAACATCTGCTGGGTGAGCTCGGGCACCGTGAGCGCGCGGTACTGCTGGCTGCCCCGGCTGGTCAGGGGCGCGAAGCCCGGCATGAAGAAGTGCAGGCGCGGGAAGGGCACCATGTTCACCGCCAACTTGCGCAGGTCTGCGTTCAGCTGGCCGGGGAAGCGCAGGCAGGTGGTGACCCCGCTCATGGTGGCCGACACCAGGTGGTTGAGGTCCCCGTAGGTGGGGGTGGTCAGCTTCAGGGTGCGGAAGCAGATGTCGTACAGGGCCTCGTTGTCAATGCAGTAGGTTTCATCTGTGTTTTCCACCAGCTGGTGGACGGAGAGGGTGGCGTTGTAGGGCTCCACCACCGTGTCTGACACCTTGGGTGAGGGCATGACACTGAAGGTGTTCATGATGCGGTCTGGGTACTCCTCCCGGATCTTGCTGATGAGTAGAGTGCCCATCCCGGACCCCGTGCCGCCCCCCAGAGAGTGGGTCAGCTGGAAGCCCTGGAGACAGTCACAGCTCTCTGACTCCTTCCTCACCACGTCCAGGACCGAGTCGACCAGCTCGGCTCCCTCTGTGTAGTGGCCCTTGGCCCAATTATTCCCGGCTCCGCTCTGGCCTGCCAGAGGGAAAGAGAAATCTTAAGTCACCAGTGATTGTATTAAATACCTTACCTCAAAACCCCTTAATATGGATCAGTGAGTCGATCCTCAGATAAGGCTATTTCAGATTATCATCAAAATGGCCAAACATTAACATATTTGTTCGTAAATATAATTCTAAACAAGGAAGGCCAGGATACCGAGCTCTTAGAAGTTGTAAGGCAAACATTTTTACCCTCTAGTAAAGCTAAGCTGGTACACAAGTGGATGCTCTTCCTGCGTTCCCTCTGGCAGTCACACCTCTCCAGTCTCAGGTGCCCAGTGTAAAATGAGTCCCTCATGCCATCAGCCACACCAGGCACTCACCAAACACGAAATTGTCTGGTCTGAAGATCTGGCCGAATGGTCCAGACCTAACGGAATCCATCGTGCCTGGCTCCAGATCCACGAGGATGGCCCGGGGAACGTATTTGTTACCTGCAGGGAACAACAGTGACTTAGACCCTCCGGCAAGGAGCTCTGCAGAGAAGGGCTTGGTGCCTGCTGCCACCCTGCAGACTTGGATGATGCCCCAAACAAAGGGAGACCCACCACCAGGTTCTCAAAGGGCTCTGTAGGCACAAGGAAGCCCAGTGAAATACTGCAGGGAAAGAGTAGGGCTCCTAAATTGAATAGTCCACCCTCTCCCAGGGCCACACCCCTGGAATCCCACGCAAGGGAAAGGGGGGAGGGGTAGAAAAAAACGGAAGGGAGTGGGGGTGGGGCAAGGGCGATTACCAGTGGCTTCATTGTAGTAAACATTGATTCTCTCCAGCTGCAAATCACTGTCTCCATGGTAACTGCCAGTGGGGTCAATCCCATGTTCATCACTGATGACCTCCCAAAACTGAGACAGAAAAGCTGCATTTAGCATTGTACGATCCCCCAGAAACGCCAAGGCTCACAAGGAAATGTCCTCGACTCAGTTCCGACAATCCAACATTTCAGGAGCTTTAAAGGGCAGCGTGACCCGGGACCAGACGCGGGGCTTGTATTTTGCAGGGTCAGAAAGTTGAAACTGGGCGTTTCCCAGGGGAACAGCTGCTGCTCGCCCCAGGAGGTAGGGGTCGAGGGGTGGAAGGACCAGCCAAAGCCGGGAGTGGCTGAGCTTGGCGCATGGGTCGCAGCCCCAGGCGGCGGCAGGAGGCAAGGGCAGCCCGCGAGGAGCGGGTGGGCGGGGAAAGAGGGACGCGAAGGAGCTAAAGGGCCGCGGTTTTAGATTCGAAGCACGACCTGCGACCGCAAGACAATCGCTCTCCTCCCCACCCCCCGCAGCTCGACTTGGGTTCAAGCGAGCTAAATGAATCCTCCTCGTGTCCCAGCCCCTCGCGCGGGACGCCACGCACAGCCTCGCGGACACACCCTCGTCTTCTCCAGGCACGCGTGCCTGCCAAGCAGCCAGCGGGGAGGGAGGCCGAGGGGTGACCGGGACTCCAAATGAGTTACCGCAGAAAGAAAGAGAGGTGCCCCCTCTGTCCGCGAAAGTCGTCTCCGAGCCCACGCCACCTTCGGCGGCACAAAGCGGCCGGGAAGGTCTGCACTTGGCGATCCCCGAGCCTTCCCCGGACGGCGCCTGGGGACCCCGAGGGGCGTTCGGCCCAGGTTCCCGCCCCCATCGACCCCCTCCGCGGCGGCGCCCCCACCTTGGCGCCGATCTGGTTGCCGCACTGGCCGGCCTGGATGTGCACGATCTCACGCATGGTGCCTCGTCAGCGTCCTCCTGCTCCGGCGGCGTCTGGTGGGTCTGTCCGTCCTCCCCTCACACACCCACTGCGGGGTCACCAGGAAGGCGCTCGGGAACCGACGGGCTGAGAGCGCCAGCCCCGCGGGCTCCGGCTTTTATGCAAGGAGGGTGGGGCGGCCGGCGCAAGCCGCGCCCCCAGCCCGAGCCCCCCAGTCCCCTTTGCGCTGGCTCTCTCCAGGCCTGGCTGACGTAATGCTCCGAGCCCTAGGGACCGTGCGGGGGGCTGGACCACCGGCCCGCGGCCAATCAGAGCGGGCGTGCGGACCGGGAGAGGGGTGGGGGCTCCTGGGAGTAGGGTGGGGGCGTGCTCATTGTCTGGGGCTGTGGTGGGGGTCTGGGTATGGGGATATGGGGGAAGGGTGAAGAAAAGGAGGGCGGGAGGGCGGCGAGGCCAGGGCCACCAGCGCGGCCTGACCGGGGTGGGGGCAGAGCTGGCACCGGATGGGAACGATGGAGGACTGGAGCAGGTGGAGAGGCCGTCAGGTGCTCCGGTGCCGGCAGGTGGGAGGGTTGAGGTGGCACAGGCTACTCGGCCACCTCGGATTGCGGCTCCTCCTAGGCCACTGGCCTGAGTCCCTCCAGCCAGCCGCCCATGGTGAGATCACTGCCCTTTTCCTCAATCCTGGAGGCCAGAGACTGCCCAGGTGCCGATGCTCGTCTCACAGAGGGCTGAGGGAGGAGAGGTGGCCCCAGAAGGAAGTCGTGTGTGATGGCGACCCTGGACACCTGCGGCCCAAGAGTACCAGCGCGGCCTCCGCCCCGCCCCAGCGTGGGCCTACCCTCTCCTTTGTCTGTCTAGGGCTGGTGGCTTCTCTCACTGCGCAGTAGCATCCAGGGGTGAAGTGATCTTAGAGCCCCTCACCCCTGCCCAGCCCTTTCCAGGAGTGCACAACGCCCTGGTGGTACCCAGGACCCCTCCGCCCCGAGGGTTGACTTTTGTTGCTCTCAAGTGATGGAGTAGGAGTGGCCGGCGGCTCTGCACTAACCGCCCGGAGGGCAGAAAGAGGGTGGGGTCCCGGGGGCGGGGCTGTCGGCAGAACAAAGGGCTCTCAGAAGCGTGGGATGCGCTGTGCAACAGAGTATTTAAAAATCACACGACAGGCGCCCCCCGACCTCGGGTTCAGTTCATCTATTGTCAGGTAAGAGGGTGGGGTCCAAGGGTGGCCTCCGCCTGAGCAACGAACTTTCTTATCTTCCATCGCGGCAGCCTGGAGGTCCGAGGCTTCGTGCTGCAATAAGACTGAAAACTGCAGCACTGCGCGCGCTAGGCCACCCAAGACCCACGCACGCTGACACGAGCGCGTGCGCAGACTTGGAGTACCAACCCTCCCTTCAAATCCGCAGTCTCTAGGTACCGAGGCAGGAGCTGGTCTCTTTGTTACTTTTCGTTTGTGTGTGTGTGTGTGTGTGTGTGTGTGTGAGAGAGAGAGAGAGAGAGAGAGAGAGAGAGAGAGAGAGAGGGGCTAATCCTGCGTGCGTTGAGGGTGGGAGGGGAAAGGCAGGGTGGCAGAAACGTTTACTGCACAACCTGTTCCCTGCAATTCGATGACTGAAGCGCGCCGCCCCACACTTGGAAAGGGCCGTTGACGAAGTGAAATGACCTCTTTCATCCCCTGGCGAGAGAGGCCGAATGACCCGGGCTCCCCCGGCGGAGCGGAGCCTGCAGCTGTTGAACGAGACCCTCCCAGAACTATCAGCAAGCTGTCATCGCCTTCCTTTCCCGCTGTGGGGTGGGAGGGGGGTTCAAGTCGATTCCAACATACAAAGAGAAGTAGCGAGAACAAAAGCCCAGGCGTCCCCGAACATCCTGCGCGCCCAGACTGGAGCTCGCGGGTCGGTATTCCAGACGCGGTTGGGGTGCCCGGGTTAGGGTGGGGTCCGGCGACAGGCAGGGACCAGGGGAGGGTCTGTCCACATGCCCCCTCTCTGGGTTCCAAGATCTCAGGGCCTGACCTCTGAGTTTCTAATCCAGATCCTACAGATGCCGAAACGTCGAGGGCTAGCAATTCCCAAGGTGACACAGCAAGTTAAGGACAGGGGTCGGACTGGAATCTCGTCTTTAGGGCACGCTAGACCTCAGGGAAAGTGACCGGATCTCAGCCAAAAGGGCTGTGGCAGGTGTCAGTCTCGAGATGGCGGCTCCAGTGGGACCGAGCCGCGCCGGAAGGAACAGAGTGAGGGCGGCACCGGTGCTGCGATTGTAGACATTGTCGGAGCGGTCACCGCCTTGCTGCGAGCTCCCAGGAGCAACCCTGATGCTCAGCGCTAGGGGGTGAGGGGCGGGGGGCGCTCAGCTCCACGCTGGGTAACTTGAGCTGACCGCCTCCTGCCTCCCTCATCTAACGGTTTCATTTCTTAGCTTCTGTTTCAGAGCCAAATCTCCATTGAGTGCCCGGGTGAAAACGCGTGTTCAAGATCATATAGATGAAAGGACCCTTTCCTCTCAGGTTTCTTTTAAAGGAGGAGGTTTGGGATAGGGTGAGACTGAAAATCATCCTTCTGAAAGCCCAGAGTGCCCTTGGGGACATTTCTGGCCCAAGATCTGCTTTCCTTTCATGAGTTTTGCTTGAATTGTCCCCACGCCCCCGCTCCTTCCGGGCAGCCATTCTTGTTAACCGTCTACACCCACTCCCACTCCCATTGGAATTGTGATGCTGCACATTTTAATTTTCACAAGCAGCTGATTTTGTGTTGAAATGTTGACAACAGCCACATCTTTCCCTAAAGTCTTTCGGTTTCTCTGATAACCCTTAAAAAAGATCATTATTAATCCATGTAGCTCACTTGAAGAGACTTTCACCACCCGACTTGCAAAGAAAGAAAAAGTCGTTGGCAGTTCTGTCCCCAGCATTTCTGTCTATTCATTATACGCAATGCTTTTCAATCTAGGTCATCGTATATCAGGCACGAAGATTTAGGGGCAACATATTTCATGATCTCTTAATGTTAGTCTTAATGATGTACTAACATTTAAAAATTTTCCCTTCCAGAGACAATTGCAAAAATATCCCTGCATAAAATACAATTCAACATTAGTTTTATACATAACCTATTGAGCGACCGAAGTGAGCAAGATATTTCTAAACTATTACAATTATATTTGCTTTCACAATTTTCAGATTACTTTCAGGGCACGTCCTCAAGTGAATTTGCATTTATCTATTACACACACGGTCATTGTTTTAAGTAGTTGAAGAAGTCT
This sequence comes from Aotus nancymaae, assembly GCF_030222135.1. Classification (NCBI taxonomy): domain Eukaryota; kingdom Metazoa; phylum Chordata; class Mammalia; order Primates; family Aotidae; genus Aotus; species Aotus nancymaae. The sequence goes on from NW_026988465.1 coordinate 688,350, forward strand.
GATAGAAAGGCGTCTTTACATAGTAGTAAATTTTTAAAGCATTGTTTTCGTAATGTAACATATATTTTTGACACATTTATTGAAATTACTAGACATTTAGCGTTAGGGTTCTTCACTGCTTGCCGGCATTCACCGCTTAAAACCCAGCCCGTACGCAGCCCCCATAGCTGGCTCTACAGCCGAGATGCACGCGGTTTCCTAGGCAACCAACACTTAGCCAATGAATGAAGAGGAGTTGAAAGAAAGAGACTGCAAATCCGTCATTATTTCCGTACACACACACACACACACACACACACACACACACACACACACACACACACACACCCCACCTCTTCTCATAGCTCTCCATTTAGAAATACTGGAAAGCTACCAAGCCTAACATTTATGTAAAAGAGCCAAATGCCCGGGGCATGGGGGCTAGGAAGGGGTGGCGCCCCTTACTAACTGCCGAAAGGAGCCAGTGGAGGAGGCACCCGGGATCTGCCAAGATCTGCGCCTTCTCAGCTTTGTCGCTCCCCAGTTTCTATTCCACTGCCCTCCCCCTTCCCCCCAGGCCTTCCCTCCTCCGCCTGGGAAGCGAGCGGCCCCGGCGGAGCTGCCCGGCGCTCTTTAATCACAGGGGCTGCAGGGTGGCAGCCTCAGAGCTCTGTCCTTCCGCAGCCGTGGGCCCCGCAGGGACCAGCCCAGCAAGGTAACAAAAGGCTGGAACCAGCAGCGAACACCCTGAGCCCACGAACGCGGCGCAGTGCCGGAACACTTGCTCTTTGTTCCTCAGTAAGGCCGGGTGTTTTCCCACCTCCGGAGGTCGCGAATTCGGGTTAGAACGGCCTGGGTCGGGACTGAGAGTGCCGAGCTTCCACGAAGAGCTTTGCCTTCTTTGTCCTACAAATGCGCGGAGGGCGTAGAACCCTGGCTTTTCAGGGCACCATTTCCCGGCTACGGGCAGTCTCCCCTCCCCCATGCCGTCAATGATTTGTGAGATTCTTAGGCAGGCGGGGGAGGTCGAGCCCGGGGAACGCACGCTGAGTCCTAGACACAGAGCCAGGCCTGGTAGAAAACAAAAAGAGAAGGAAGAAATGATATGAAATACTAATACGGACAGTGTGCCCCTTGCAGGGTGCGGCCTGTGAAATCAACAGACACGAATAAGTCCTGGAGGCAGCGCGTGAACGCACGCAGGAGGCTATGGCGGGGGAGAGGCTAGAACATCGCTGTGGCTGCGGGGCTCTCACCCGGCCCTGGAAACCCTCCGGATCAGCTCCTGCTCGGAAATGTCTCCGCAGCTCACCCCTTCTCTTCAACATGTGCCCAAGACCTTTGTTTGCCATTTAAATGAAATGAAAACGTGCGGATCCAGGTGGTCACATCCATGCAGCGACACCCCTGCCTCTGGGCTCTAGCTGCCTGGTGGGCAGTCACTGTGGCCACATTGCAAAAACAGCAGGGCAGCTTCCAAACGGAGCTCTTGGGGCTTCACATGCCCAGTCTTCTTCTTTTTTTAAATTTCCATTTTAATTTTAGATTCAGGGAGTCCATATGCAGGTTTATTAAAAGGTTATATTGCGTGATGCTGAGACTTGGGGCCTCTATTTACCAGATTACCCACATAGTGAACGTAGTACCCATCACGGAGTTTTTCAGCCCTTGCTCTCCTCTTTCCTTCTCTCCGTTTGGAGTCCTCAGTATCTTTTGTTCCCATTTTTTTGTCTGCGTCCTCCCAATATTTAGCTCCCACTTATAAGTGAGAACATGCAGCATTTAGTTCTCTGTTTCTGTATTAATTCGCTTAGGATAATTGCCTTCAGCTGCATCCATGTTGCTGCAACCGACATGATTTTGTTCTTTTTTATGGCTGTGTAGTATTCCGTGTTGTATATGTACCACATTTTCTTTCTCTGTTCCACCACTGATGGACACCTAGGTTGATTCCACATCTTTGCTGTTGTGAATACTGCTATGATGAACATAACAGCTAATGTGTCTTTTTGGTAGAATGATTTATTTTTGGGGGGTATATACCCAGTAATGAGATTGCTGGGTTGAATGTAGGTCTATTTTTAGTTCTTTGAAAAATCTCCAAACTGCTTTCCACAGTGGCTGAACTAATTTACATTCACATCAACAGCAAATAAGCATTCCTTGCTAATATCTGTGTTTTTTTAACTTATTAATGATAAAGACTGCTGTGAAGTGGTATTTCATTGTGATTTTGATTTACATTTTTCTAATGATCAGTGATGTTGAGCATTTTTCATGTTTGTTGGCCATTTGTATGTCTTCTTTTGAGAAATGTCTGTTCATGTCCTTTGCTCACTTTTTAATGAGGTTATTTATTCTTTTCTTGTTGATGTAAGTTTCTTATAATTCTGGATATTAGTCCTTTGTCTGCTTCATAGTTTGCAAATATTTTCTCCCATTCTGTAGGTTGTTCATACATCTCCATCAACTCTGTCTTGCTTATGGTGTGTGGTCCAAATACCTAGCATAGAATTCAGGTCCTTCAGTTTGGACATCACCTACCTTTGAAGCAGGAAATGCTGTGAAACAAATCTCTCGAACACTGACCTGGGAAGGAAGTGGTGATTTATTCGGCTGGGAGCTGTGGCAGCATAGATGCTGAACAGCTGAGCTCCCCTAACAAAGAAAATCCCTGCTCTTTTAAAGGCTTACAACTCTAGAAATTACATGTGAAAGTGTCTTGATCCATGAAGTGGTCCTTGGGTACGTGACTTGGGTGGGGGTGTGATCGTGTTTAAGTAAAAACAATGCCTTCCAGAAAGATTCCTCCATACCATGCCTGAAAGCTCTGGGAGTGTGATCAAGGGTAGTGCCCGGCTCTGCGAGCCTTTACTTCTCCTATTGAAATGCAATGTAGAAGTCTAGGGGGAAGGGCTCTTAGAAGCTTAAGAGGATTAACGGTCTCCTTCCTCACTTTTCCGGTGTTATTTGCCACCCCTCTGGTAGATGCAGTGTGTTTCAGAAGACATTTACCTGCCCACTGATCTCCAAAAAGGACATGCTCTCAGAAGTCTCTTAATCTGCTCCACAGTAATCCATTGCCCAGAATGACCCTCTCTACTTCTTCACCCAGGGCATCGACTCATTCGTCATGATGTGGCTCACCTATCTGTGATACATCCCATTAGTTGCCAGTAACAATGAACTGCCTACGCTCTATGCCCCCAGTTTGCATCATAGGCCGGTACAGGTTTTGCATTTATTACGTCAGAGCAGTGGTGTAATGATATTTCATTGTATATCTCTACTAACAAAAGAAAAAGGAGGGTATACATTCCCAATACATGTATATTTATTTATTCATAAATTATATGTATTTATTTATTCTTATAAGCTGATATCCAAGGCACAACATACTTAGTATGAGGTACATTGTTAATGACATCAGATATTAATATTTCACAGTTTTCTATAACTTCGGTTTTATTTTGGCCAACATCTAGGCAGACATGGAGTTCCTCATGACTTTCTTACCCTAAATGAGTTTGACAAAGTGCTTCTATAAGGAGCAGAGTGTCAACTTGGCCATTTCCTTATTTTTCGTGTGTGTTCCTGTAAGGCTGGTTGCCTCGCCGGGAGCTCGGACACAGACCCCCCACTGCTTTTTTTCAAAGCCTGGACAAGCTCGGGCAAGCTCAGACGTGCTCAGGTACGTTCCCTTCTCCCATGCTCGCACAGCCTGACCTTCCCTTAAAAAGCCCAGTATGCAAACAAGGTGCTGCAAACCTAGCCTCTTTCTAGCCAATAGCAGCCAAGTCTTTCTAACCAATAGCAGCGCCAAGTCTTTCTCGCCAATAGCAGCCGAGCCTTTCTAGCCAATGGCAGCCGAGTAATTCTAACCAAAGGCAAGCCAAGTCCTAGCTGAAGACTTGTAATTCTACCCAGTGATAGTCTTGCTCTCCCACAACCAATCGAGCTCCTTCACTCCCTATAAAACCTCGTGCCTAAGCGGAGTCCGAGTGACTTCTCTGTTTAGTCCTGTTGGACTGCAGAACCTCACCAGGGAGCCTGAATAAATTCCTTTGCATTGGCTTGTCTTGTGCTGGCCTCAGTTTCTTCACTTTAAACTCAGTGATAATAAACCTTACAGTTCCTATCACTAATGTCATCCTCACTTTGCAGTTTCTTTGCTGTAGCCTTTAAAGCTGCTTGCCAGTTGTGTGAGTCGGGAGTAAACAGCAGATAACATGCTTCGCAAACTCAGCAGTAATTCCTCTCTTACGGATCTCCCTTTCTGGGGAACAGTTCATGACACACCACCACCAAACGTAAGCATCCTGTGAGGGCACTTGTGTGATTTTGAACTCTACCTACCTAAAGCATAATTTCTTTATTTTTATATGAAACAAATAGAAGTTCTGAGTTTCTTCCAACATTCTAACAGATGCTCTTGTCTGCCCCATTCTGATACCCGCGATTGGATTCGAGTTAGTTCATTGGCCTTTATACCTTCCACATTGCCTGAAACTAAGTACGGGCAAATAATAACAGAACTTGGGTTTAAAAAAATTACATACATAAAGCAATTAGGAAAAGCCCCCAGGTACCTCTAACCTGAAGCAGGAGCAGATTGTTATACAGATAAGTACAAACCTTTTTCCTCTTCATTACCGCTTGGCCAGGTCCAGCTCACATCCCATCCTTCCCAGACTCTGCGGCTCCAGGCTGTGGTGGACACCGTAGGGCTGGATGATGTACCCTCTGCGATCATCTTTCTCTCTCCTACAGCCATTTTCCTACGTTTTCACCCTCGTTGGTCTATATTAGTAACACATGACTAAGAGATCTGATTAAGACAGAATGGAAGGAGAGAAGGAAATACTTCCTTAAGAATCAGAGTTGAATTATTACTCTGCACTCTCTTTTTTAGGTTTGTTTGTTTGTTTTTTATATTTTATTATTTTCTTAGAAACTAGGTCTCTCTATATTGCCTGGGCTAGTCTAAAAGTGATCCCCCTGCCTGGCCTCCTAATGTGCTGAGATTACATGCGTGAGCCACCCCAACTGGCCCACTAGTCTGCACTCTCTTTCCTGCCATGCAAACCAGGGCTGTTAAACAGACTGCTGTCTTGGGGATGAGGTCTGAAGAAGATAGAACCAAGTAACCTTTCTACTTCTTTCAGAAGTCACCCAAAGGAGAACAGAAATGCAAATCCCATCTTTTAGGAAATTGAGAAAAGATTAAAAAGTGTCAACTTCCTGGAGCTCTTTGATAAAGGAAGGATCTTTTGGACAAGCTAGAAAAAAGACTGGCCAGGAGTGGTGGCTCACACCTGTAATTTGGGAGGCAGAGGTCGGCGGATCACTTGTCAGGAGTTCCAGACTAGCCTGACCAACGTGGCGAAAACCTGTGTCTACTAAAAATACAAAATTAGCTGGATGTGGTGGAGCGTGCCTGTAATCCCAGCTACTCAGGAGGCTGAGGCAGGAGAATTGCTTAAACCCGGGAGGCAGAGGTTGTGGTGAGCCAACATGGCACCATTGCACTCCAGCCTGGGCAACAAGAACAAAGCTCTGTTTCAAAGAAAAAAAAAAAAAAAAAAGATCAAGGCACTCTTATGGGGTGGGGGGAGATTCAGGGTTGTTTCAGACTTTTCCAAAACCATAGTCAATGCTAGAAGATAATAAAACAATTTCTATAACATTTTCGGGGAAACTATGCCCAAGGTCTTTTTATATCCAGTTACACTGACTTTTAATTTTAGAGGTAACATATGTGTTTGAACATAGAAGAACTAAAAAAGTATTCTTCTTATGAGTCCTTTTGAGGGGAAGAAAAAAGGACCCCAGAGAATGTAGAAGTAGGTCTCAGAATGAAAGTGTCATACAGAGGTGTGGAGGCCCTGGCAGAAGCTGTGTGACAGCCTGTGAGCTAAGGCATGCGGGGCCTCTGAAATGGCCTAGAGATAAATGCAGATGTCCCGCCGTGGTGGAAAGCTCTGCACCTTCAGGAAAGATGTTGGTATGCTCTTCCAAGGCACTGCTGGGGTCTGCCAGGTTCTCTGGAGGTCGTAATTATTACCTTGCAGGGAACTGGTGTTAGCTAGTTTATTCTGGAAGCTATTCCTGCTACAAAGAATAGAAGACCTCAAGGAATGGAACAGACTGCATAGACCTACACTACCACGTGAAAACACGGACTCTCTACAATTGTGAGATTTTAGACAGAAGAGCAAAGCAGCAAAGCATCTTCTCAGGAACTCAGGGTACAGAACACGCCTGTGTTTGAGGTGAGCAGGCTGAGACAGTCAGGGGGCCTGAAGAAGGGAATCGGATTCCTGGAGAAAAGCCACTTCTTATTTTTGCTGCTAAGGCCAAATGTCAGGTAAAGAAACAGGACAAGGTACTAGAAAACCAAAACTGTATGAGAAAAGTACGCGTTTTTTTTTTTTTTTTTTTTTTTGAGACGGAGTTTCGCTCTTGTTACTCAGGCTGGAGTGCAATGGCGCAATCTCGGCTCACCGCAACCTCCGCCTCCTGGGTTTAGGCAATTCTCCTGCCTCAGCCTCCTGAGTAGCTGGGATTACAGGCACGTGCCACCATGCCCAACTAATTTTTTGTATTTTTAGTAGAGACGGGTGTTAAAGCCAGTTGCCTTGCCGGGAGCACGAACGCAGACCCCCTTGCCTCTTTTTCAAAAGCTTGGACAAGCCCAGACGAGCTCGAGCATGCTCAGGCATGTTCACTTCTCCCATGCTCGCACAGCCTGGCCTTCTCTTAAAGAACCCAATATGCAAACAAGGGCTTGTAACCATAGCCTCTTGTCAACCAATAGCAGTCAAGCTTTATTGACCAATAGCAGTTGAGTTTTAACAACCAATAGCAGCCGAGTCTTAACAGCCAATAGCAGCCGAGTCTTAACAACCAACAACAAGCCAAGTCCTAGGTCAAGGCTTGTAACTTACCCAATAGCAGTCCTGCTCTCCCACAACCAATCGAGCTGTTTCACTCCATATAAAGCCCCACGTCTGAGCGGAGTCTGTGCGATTCCTTTGGCTCCTTCTGTTAGGCTGCAGAACTTTATCTGGGAGTCTGAATAAGCCCTTCGCATTGGCTTTTTTTGTGCTGGCTTCAGATTCTTTGTTTTAAACGTGGCAAGAACCAAAGAATACACCTTACAAAGAGGTTTCACCATGTTGACCAGGATGGTCTCAATCTCTTGACCTCGTGATCCACCCGCCTCGGCCTTCTAAAGCACTGGGATTACAGGCATGAGCCACCGTGCCTGGCCCTAAGTATGCGTTTTAATATAGCATTTTATAAAATTTTCAGAGAAAAATATGTCACAATAAAGGTTAAGTGAAAAAAAAGTCGTAAGTTCCAACCCGCATAAGAAAAAAATAACCAAATTTCAAGTTTCAGAGGTGCATGGAACAATTACTGAGGAAAGGTGATTGGAATAAATACATCGAACTCGGGGAACTAAGAAAATCATAGGTGAAATCTTTGAAAGAAATATAAGAAACTCCTGCTTGCAGAGAAGGAAATTAAAGTTTTAAAACAGTTGAAGCAGATCACTGAAGTGTTTTGTTGTTTTTTGTTTTTTTTGAGATGGAGTTTCACTCTCACTGCCCAGGCTGGAGTGCAATGGAGCAATCTCAGCTCACTGCAACCTCCACCTCCAGGGTTCAAGCAATTCTCCTGCCTCAGCCTCTCGAGTAGCTGGGATTACAGGCATGCGCCACTACACCTGGCTAATTTTTTGTGTTTTTAGTAGAGATGGGGTTTCTCCACGTTGGTCAGGCTGGTCTCGAACTCCCGACCTCTGTGATCCACTGGCTTTGGCCTCCCAAAGTGCTGTGATTACAGGCATGAGCCACTGTGCCTGACCTCTTTTTTTCTTTTTTAAAGAAATAAGGAGAACGAAGTGCTGATGGACAAATGTTTGCCAAGTTGTTTCCAACATACACTGACTGATGAAGGGTCACGTAGGCATGATATTCAACCAAAACTCCACCAGAATGCAAAAGAAAAAACATTACAGCCGAAAGCAGAGAGATTCTTAATGACCTCCATGGAGAGATATGCATGGTTAGAAGAAGCTGATGGAGAGATATGCATGGTTAGAAGAAGCTGATTCAGGACTGGTATAAATAGGAAAAGAAATGACAGAAGCTACCAGCTGCAGAGGAAATGAAAATTTACAAGTAGAGAGTGAAGAAATGTTGAATGAATTATGGCCAACAGCGAGATCTCACACCACCCCAGACCATTCTTCGTGGTGAGAAGGCTCATGACAGCTGGCCTGCTGTCCTTGCTGAAGTGGAAGGGGAGCTATGCCAGCCTTGGATAGAAACTAATACAGCTGAACCCATGATTTCAGCGAGAAACCCTCTTCTCCAGGCTCCCGTGCTCTGTACGCTGATATTGGAGGAAAACAAGCTCGGCCCACTACCCACGTGGCCACTGGTCACTCCTACAGAATACACCTGGATATGTCCTTGCCATGGGGGGCTGTCAGGCCTCCTTGCCTTCTGCCTCTCATTCCCACCGGTTGTATCCTCCTCCAGACTTAGAGAACATTGCACTGTGACAGGCTTTCCCATGCAGTCAGGGCCATCTTTTGGGGTTCTGGAGATACCTTACCCTTTATTTTATTTATTTATGTATTTTTCGAGGCAGAGTTTTGCCCTGTTGCCCATGCTGGAGTGCAGTGGCGTGATGTTGGCTCACTGCAACCTCTACCTCCCAGATTCAAGCGATTCTCCTCCGTCAGCCTCCCGAGTAGCTGGAATTACAGGCACGTGCCACTATGCCTGGCTAATTTTTGTATTCTTATAGAGACAGGGTTTCACCATGTTGGCCAGACTGGTCTCTGACTCTTGACCTCGTAATCCGCCTGCCTCGGCCTCCCAAAGTGCTAGGATTATAGGCGTGAGCCATCGCATCCCGCCTGACCTCACCTTTTAGAATCGGAGGTCCCCAAGGCTCTGCTTCTGACCTGAAATCACCACTCCACATTCATCCTGTCCCAGCGCAGAAGGCTCTGTCTCCATCTTATACAAGATTCGAGAATGTCAGGCTCCTCTAGCGGCAGCTCACAGGAGGACCCACAGGCTCTCCCATTCCTTCAGTGCCACAGTGGGTGGAACGTCCCTCATGCTTCGAATCCATTTCCATTTTCCCATTTTTTAATTTCATTTTTATTTGCTTAGGCTATCCTGAAATTGTGGGGTTTTTTTGAAATGGGGTTTTGCTCTTGTTACCCTAGCTGGAGTGCAGTGGCACCATCTTGGCTCACTGCAACCTCTGCCTCCCAGGTTCAAGTAATTCTCCTGCCTCTGCCTCCCAAGTAGCTGGGATTACAGGTGTGCACCATCACGACCAGCTAATTTTTGTATTTTTAATAGAGACGGGGTTTCACTATGTTGGCCAAGCTAGTCTCGAAGCCCTGACCTCAGGTGATCCACCCACCTCAGCCTCCCGAAGTGCTGGGATTACAGGCATTAGCCACCGTGCCTGGCCGAAATTGTGCATTTTGAGTCACAAGTGAAGAAGACTCTGACGATGAAGCCATCTGAAGTATTACCTGCCTGCTTTATTTAGCATCAATCCCAGTAATTAACAAACATTATGAAAATGCTGTGAAAACACCTTTAATAAACATTTCTGAAGTTCAAAAATATTGTCAAGATACTTCAAAATGGAAGAAAAAACCCTCACAACCTTATTGTAATTCGAAGCAGTAAGGAGGTCCCCACCTCCACATCATAATAATTTCTTCACTTGGGAATCAAATGATCTGGAATGCCACTCCCTGGGACTCGTTCCTTTGTGCCATGAGTTACCTTTATCCTAGAAACCTATTTAAATCGTGCAGTTCCTGAGTGGGCAACACATTGCCTCTAGTGCCTTTAAAGGCACAGGAACTTTTCAGACTTAGCTTCCTTCCGGATCAGAAGTGCACAGGGCTAGTGGGTTCTGCTGAGTGGGAGGTGCGGGGGAGAAACTACCCCTTGCTTCACAATGCTCCTGAAGCCCCATGATTCTGGGTGCAGGACCGAGCACACGACACCAGGGCTTTTCCCAGACAGATATTGGGAAAAGGCCTGGCTGACCTTCCCAGGATAATGCGGGTGGCTGCAGTCTTCCTCCTGGTCAATGGGACACTTGTTGGGGAGTCCTGCAGGCCTTTGGAAGTATTGCCACACAGCCAGGCACACCCAGCTTTCATGCGTGCAAATGGCATTAGAGGCTGTGGAATGCGTCTGACAAATACTTCATGTGTATCAGGCACTGTTCTAGGCATTGGGAAGACAGCAGTAGATAAATCAGACAAAGTCTCTGTCCTCCAGGAGCAAACACAGTAGGTGAAGCTGTAAAGTTAGAAAAGCTCGATTCTGGCCGGGCGTGGTGGCTCACGCCTGTAATCCCAGCACTTTGGGAGGCCGAGGTGGGTGGATCTGAGATCAGGAGTTCAAGACCAGCCTGGCCAATATGGTGAAACCCTGTCTCTACTAAAAATACAAAAATTAGCCACCTGCAATCCCAGCTACTCAGGAGGCTGAGGCAGGAGAATTGCTCGAACGAGGGAGGTGGAGGTTGCAGTGAGCCGAGATCGCGCCACTGCACTCTGGCTGCACTGCAGCCTGGATGACAGAGCAAGACTCTGTCTCAAAAAAAAAAAAAAAAGGAGGGCATGATTCCTCAGGTCTACAGTGTCCTGCCTTTTTGTTGTTTCCTCTTCATTGCCCTTTATTGGGTTTTTTATCCCAGTTTCACTCTTTTCCATACCTTCCTCTTTTCTCTACTAAACAGAGTGTGGTGAGACTGAGTAATTAAAGGCTGCAGATGACTTTGATGACAGCGTAATGAAAAGAGTCTGTGACAGCTTATCAGACCAAGTGCCATCAAGGTTATCTGAGTCACACTGACACTTTCAATAATGACACTGTTCCATCCCCGACCTGACTTCCCTTCCTCGCCTCTTTCTGTTCTCCCTCTCTCTGAATGATTGTAGATGACCTGGCGTCGGAAAATCAGTAACTGATTCTTGGAAAACAAACAAACAAACTCTCAGCCTAAAATCTCATGTCTTTAGTCATTGTAGAATCATCACTAGGTGATCTCTAAATCAAAAGCCAAATTATGTTGGAAAAGCCAAAGTAAACAGTGCTAGCCACCTGTAACAACAACCAAAAATGACTCCTTTAAGCCGCAGCTATAGCCAGGAAAAACTGAAGCTTCGATGCGAAATGAATTTCACCCCGGGGCTCTCCTCCATGTGTCATCCCACTGCAGAAATACTGAAGAGAAGGACAAAGGTGAACTTATTTTCCCAGACTTACAGGTCCATTATCAAGTTAGCCAGGGGGATGTTTGGCTGGTAGGTCCTCTTGGCAGGACACTTGTTTTTACAATGACAATTTGATTTTAGAAGGCAGCAGGAGGTAGCTTAATTCACTCAGAAGAGGAGTTGCCCACCCCAATTTGCTTCCTCTGCCTTTTGCAGACTTCAGCTAAGAGGCCTTGGACACAACACCCAGGCTGTCCCTGCCTCGCCATCTGTAAACGGGAATAATAACATGCTTCCTCCTTTCCTCCCGCTTATGGGAGCTGTGAGAAGAGACAGGATAGGTCGCTGCCATGTCCAGCCTTGCCTGTCATGTCGCACCTCCACATGTGAGACGGCGAGGCCTGGATGCCCTCATCTTATTCTCATTGTCGTCACGGGTCCAAGCTCCCTAACTGTGACATTCCAGATTTCAGATATCCGATGTCCCCCACACCACCGCCAGCCTTGACTTTGTTTTAAATCATTTTCTCTCTTTGATATATAAGTGTCATTTTGGGGGGAATAGTTTCATTTTAAGTGACTTCGTGCCTCAGTTTCCCAACCCCAATATTATCTTCCAGTGTTCAGGTTCTCAAATATTTAAAGTAAGTGGTCACAGACCTTGTAAATCTTCTGTCTCTAGGACATGGGTGTTGCTCCCCCACCTTGCTGCTTGCTCTCTGGGCGCTCGCCTACTTGATTTTCTTTCTTTATTTGCCTCTCCTTCCTCTTCCTCCCTCCCCCATTTCTTGGATCTATCTCATTTCTCCAAAAACTACTTTTTATTTTTATCTTATTTTAAGTTCTGGGATACATGTGCTGAATGTGCAGGTTTGTTACATAGGTATATATGTGCCGTGGTGGTTTGGTGCACCCATCAACCCGTCATCTAGGTTTTTTTTTTTTTTTTCAGTTTTTATTTTTGAGATGGAGTTTTGCTCTTGTTACCCAGGCTGGAGTGCAATGGCGCAATCTCGGCTCACCGCAACCTCCGCCTCCTGGGTTCAGGCAATTCTCCTGCCTCAGCCTCCTGAGTAGCTGGGATTACACGCACGCACCACCATGCCCAGCTAATTTTTTGTATTTTTAGTAGAGACGGGGTTTCACCATGTTGACCGGGATGGTCTCGATCTCTTGACCTCATGATCCACCCGCCTTGTCCTCCCAAAGTGCTGGGATTACAGGCGTGAGCCACGGCGCCCGGCCGAAGGTTTTAAGCCCCCATGCATGAGATATTTGTCCTAATGCTCTCCCTTCCCTGCCCCGCCCCGTGACAGGTCCCGGTGTGTGATGTTCCCCTCCTTGTGTCCAAATGGTCGCATTGTTCAACTCCCACTTATGAGTGAGAACATGCAGTGCTTTGTTTTCTGTTTCTTTGTTAGTTTGCTGAGAATGATGGCTTCCAGCTTCACCCATGTCCCAGCAAAGGACATGAACTCATTCTTTTTTATGGCTGCATAGTATTCCATGGTGTATATGTGTCACATTTTTTTTTTTTTTAATCCAGTCTAGCATTGATGGGCATTTGGGTTGGTCAAAAATTACCCCTAAGTGTGATTAGCCTAACTATTGAAAGTACTCCAAAAAGACCAAGTAAGACCAAGGGTAGTTGCAGACCCATTTCTGTGCCTTTGACAGGTGATCAAGTATGTGGGGGTATACTGGTGTGTGTGTGCGTGTGTGTGTGTGTGTGTGTAACCAGCAAGCTGCATGTGGCTGTCTTTAGTTCTGCTCCTGACCCCTAGGCCTGTCTTCTGGCCTGAAGACACCCCTCCAATCTTTCTCCTTTTTTTTTTGAGATGGAGTTTTCCGTCTTGTTGCCCAGGCTGGAGTGCAATGGTGCAATCTCAGTTCACTGCAACCTCCGCCTCCTGGGCTCAAGCAATTCTCCTGCCTCAACCTCCCAAGTATCTGGGATACAGATTACAGGCATGTGCCACTGCTCCTGGCTAATTTTTGTATTTAGTAGAGATGGGGTTTCACCACGTTGGCCAGGCTGGTCTCGAACTCTTGACCTCAGGTGATCCACCTGCCTCGGTCTCCCAAAGTGCTGGGGTTACAGGCGTGAGCCACCGTGCTTGGCCCTTTCTCCTTCTTATGCGTATGAGATGTTTGCGTTTCCTCCTTTTGAAAAATTGTCACCTTAGACTATATTGCCGTAATAAGTAAATGTAAAATTCAATACTATCACCCCTCCATGTTTCTACACATAATTCAATTCTTTGTTAATAACTGATGATGATTTCTACTTTTTCCAGTTACTTCCACCAACTATGCCTTTCTGCTGTCCCTCATCTGTGTATACTTCTTTCCATTAACCCATCCAGTGTCCAGCACTTCCCTCAGCAGGCCCATCTGGTCACACCCCAAGTCCTTTTCCGTCCACAAAAGGTGTGCTTGCGCTCTGAGACAGAGGGAGCGCTGAGGCGTGGAGGCTTGCCCGGGTTTGACTCCGGGATGAAAAGATGTTGTCCTTTCCACATCACTCGCTAATTCTCTCCTCACTCTGCTTTGCTCTCCTGGGACTCAGGTGCCATTTATTCTTGAATTGTCCCTTGTTTGGTGTCAGAGAGTTTCCACTCCCTGGAGCACTGCCCATGGTGCAATGCCAGAAGGGAAGAGGCTTGCCTTTCTTCTGGGCAGTAGGGGAAGCTTGAGCTTGAAAGGGCGGTTGAGAAAGCAAGACAAGCTCTCAGAACCAGAGCACCCGCCCGCAGAGCATGTCTGTATAGGAAAGAGCACGGGTGTCATTTTAGATCTGGAAACCAGTCCTTGACAGCTGTTCATGAGTCTGCACCCCTCCGACGTCTTCATGTCCCCAGTCTGCTAGCCTCACTTTGAAGTCTACTGCTATAGCCCAGTCACCCACCGAGGGAGAGAAAATCTCTGTGGGTCCCAAATGCTAAGTCCTTGAAAAGGGATTCCGTTGGCTCCAGTCTCTGGGCTGGAAACTTGGAATCTTCAGTCTCCTGGATGAGCACTTTGGGGAGCTCACTGTGGTCAGTGTGGGACAGTAGAAGGGGTCTCTCCTAGAAAAGTGTGCATGGTGGGGTGTAGACAAGTTGGGGTGCAGTAAGAGGCCGGGGGTCGGGAGCTCTCCAACTACTAAAGGGAGTTTTCATTTCCACCCGTGAGAAGACAATTTACCCTACCATAAAGCCAGATTGTAGATCATTTAACTTAAACAACTATTAGAGTTTATATGTTTGTGTTTTGAGATAGGGTCTTCCGCTGTTACCCACATTACAGTGCAGTTACACCATCTCAGCTCACTGCAGCCTCAACCTGCTGGCCTCCAGTAATCCTCCCACCTCAGCCTTCCAAACAGCTGGGACTACAGGCGCATGCCACAATGCCTGGCCAATTTTTTTTTTTTTTTTTTTTTTTGAGACGGAGATTTGCTCTGTCACCAGGCTGGAGCACAGTGGCACAATCTTGGCTCACTGCAACCTCCATCTCCTGGGTTGAAGCGATTCCTCTGCCTCAGCCTCCCAATTAGCTGGGACCACAGGCACATACCACCTAGCCCGGCTAGTTTTTTTTTTGTATTTTAGTAGAGATGGGGTTTCACCATGTTGGCCAGGATGGTCTTGATCTCCTGACCTCATGATCCACCCACTTCGGTCTCCTGAATTGCTGGGATTACAGGCACGAGCCACCACTCCCAGCCTTAAAATTTTTTTTTTTTTTTTTTTGGTAGAGACAGGATCTCAGTATGTTGCCCAGGCTGGTCTTGAACTCCTGAGCTCAAGCGGTCCTCCTGCCTCAGCCTTCCAAAGTGCTAGGATTACAGGCATGAGCCACCGCACCCCAACCTACCTATTTAGAATTAAAAGGTTCTACCAGTCTTTTATGAGCCTGTTTTCTCCGCGCTCAGCTCTGTCTCAGCCATGCAGTTTGGAAAGATAAAAGAGGAATCAGCAAAGGTGTCACCTCTCCTCTCGGGTTCCCTTCCACTCTCCTGCAAGAATTTCTGCGATGAAGAGAGCTGATTGCAGGGCAGGATTCCGGTGGTGACTTACTCATGCTCCAGTCTCAGCTGGGCTTTGCTGCAGGTGCAGGGCAGCACCTGGGAGGCCGTGGGAGCTCTTTCAGTCAGCAAGTAGGCAAGTGTGTTGTGTTATATGCAGAGGTGTTTTGTTTACAGGCATGGATGTTGTTATTGGACTAGACACACAGTCCTACAAAAGGCCCAGAGGGAAGGGGTAAACTGGGAAGGGTATAAGAGAAGCAGTGGGTGACATTGACAGGCATGCTGCCACATTCTCTCTAACCTAGAGAGAACCTTAAGTACACACTTCCGAGACGAACCCAGATTGCACAAACAAAACAGAAGAGCCAAGTGGGTAAAGCATAGCATTTGGAATCAAATGGCACATTAAAAAAATGGTGGAAACAAGGAATATTAAGTTTTAATTAATATTAATTTTTAATATTAACCATAATGTCAACACCTAAAGTTCATCATGCAGTTCCTGACACCGGCTAGGTGCCCAGTGACGGGAACAATTATCATCAGTGTTATATTATAGGATGGGTGACTGTCTTAGTCCATTTAGGCTGTAATAACGAAGTATCTTAGACTGGGGAGTTTATAAACAACAGAGTTATTTCTCCTGGTTCTGGAGGCTGGGAAGTTCAAAATCAAGGAGCCAGCACAGTCTGTGTCAGGTGAGGGCGCTTTGCTTCGTGGCACCTTTTTGTTGTGTTCTCATGTGGCTGAAGGAGAAAGCAGCTCTCTGGGGCCTTTTATTTTATTTTTTGAGATGGAGTCTTGCTCTGTCTCCCAGGCTGGAAGGCAATGGTGCCATCTTGGTTCACTGCAACCTCTACCTCCTAGGTTCAAGCGATTCTCCTGCCTCATCCTCCCAAGTAGCTGGGACTATAGGCACGTGCCATTTCACACAGCTAATTTTTGTATTTTTAGTAGAGACGGAGTTTCGACTTGTTGGTCCAGGCTGGTCTGGAACTCCTGACCTCAGGCGATCCACCTGCCTCAGCCCCTAAAGTGCTGTGATTACAGGCATGAGCCACTACGCCCGTCCTGGGATCTTTTTAATAAGAGCACTAACTTCCCAAAGGCCCTGTCTCTTAATCTCATCACCTTGGGGGTTGTGGGGAGAAATCTAGGACTCAGGACTGAAAAGAGAAATCTGCATTTCAATGCCATCACCTTGGGAGAAAGCACTAGGAGCCATCAGGAATGAATGGGAAAAGCACAGACCTCATGCCAGGAATAATCCTGGTTTCACTCTCTACCCACTGCATAGGCCCGGATTATGTGCATGAGTCACTGCGCCTGGCCTCAACTTTAAAAAATTTTAAAATTTTCATTGTGATAAAAACTACATAGCGTAAAATTTGCCGTGTTAACCACTTCTAAGTGCACAGGTCAGTGGCATTAAGCACATTCACATGGCTGTGCAAGCGTCACCGCCATCCACCTCCTGGACTTTTCATCTCCGAGACTGAAAACTCTGTCCCCATTCAACACCAACACGCAGTCCCCCCAGCCCTTGCTTGGCCACCCCCATTCTACTTCCTGTTTTTTTGTGTGTGAATTTAATTACTCTAGCCACCGCCTATGAGTGGACTCATTCAGTATTTGTCCTTTTTGGTCTTTCACTGAGCAAATGTCCTCGAGGGTCATCCATGCTGTGGCCTGTGTCAGAATTCCCTCTCTTTATAAGATTGCCTTTGTAAGTGGATTGCCCCTGGTGTTTAGCTGAAGGTTTTTCATAGGATCTGGTCAACTGGGAGCATTTTGCTGAATTTAGTGATGCCTTCCTTCCCTTGGCATCGCTGTCCTGATTCCTGTACCAGCTTCCTAACCTGCTCTATCCTGTGCTCCCCGCCTTTGTGCTCAGTCTTGCCCCCACCTTTTGATCACCTTGCAGTTCCCAGAGCTGCTTGTGTCTCTCACCTGTTCATCTGAGCCGGGTGTGATGGCTCACACCTGTATGTAATCCCAGCACTTTGGGAGGCTGAGGCTGGTGGATCGCTTAGCTCAGGAGTTGGAGGTTAGCTTGAGAACATAGTGAGACCTCATTTCTACAAAAAAAATCAACACAATTAGCCAGCTGTGGTGGCATGTACTTGTAGTTGCAGCTACTGGAGAGGCGGAGGTGGAAGGATTCCTTGGGCCCAGGAAGTCAAGGCTGTAGTGAGCTATGATCACACCACTGTACTCTAGCCTGGGTGACAGAGTGAGACTCTATCTCAATAATAACAAAAATAAAAGGTGCTCTGACCACAGGTGTTCAACATTCTAGAAGCCCTCCCTTGGTGTTCTCCCCATGTCCTACCCCAACAAGCAGCTATTGCCTTGCCCTCCAGCAGAAGGTGTTAGTTCTGCCGGCTTCAGGGCTTGATAGAAATAGAGATGGAGTTTTTCTCTTGTCGCCCAGGCTAGAGTGCAATGACACGATCTTGCTTACCTACAACTTCTGCCTCCCTGGCGTAAGGCGGTAAAGGCGGGTTGCCTCGCCGGGAGCACAGAAGCACACCCCCACCCTGCCCTTTCTGAAAGCTCGGACATGTTCCTTTCTTCCTTTCTCGTACAGTCTGACCTTCCCTTAAAGAGCCCAGTATGCAAACAAGGCCTTGTAACCTTAGCCTCTTGCTAGCCAATAGCAGTCAAGTCTTATTGACCAATAGCAGTTAAGTCTTAATAGCCAATAGCAGTTGAGTCTTAACAACCAATAGCAGCCAAGTCTTTCCAGCCAATAGCAGCTGAGTAATTCCAACCAATAACAAGCCAAGTCCTAGGTAAAGGCTTGTAACTATACCCAATAGTAGTCCTGCTCTCCCACAACCAATCGAGCCCCTTCACTCCCTATAAAACCCCCATGTCTGCGAGGAATTCGCGTGACTTTTCCGGCTCCTCCTGTTGGACTGTAGAATCTCAGCCGGCCTCACCCGGGAACCTGAATAAACCCTTTGCGTTGGATCTTCTTGTGCTGGCCTCAGTTTCTTCCTTTTATACTCGGCTAGAACCCAAGAACAAACCTTACCCCTGGTTCAAGCGATTTTCCTACCCAGTCTCTAGGGTATGCATGACCCACCTCATTTAGCTAATTTTGTATGTTTAGTAGAGATGAGGTTTCAGCATGTTGGTCAGGCTGGTCTTGAACTCCTGACCTCAAGTGATCCACCTGCCTCGGCCTCCTGAAGTGCTGGGATTACAGGCACAAACCACCTCGCTTGCCCAATTTTGTATTTTTAGTAGAGACGGGGTTTCTCCATGTTGGTCAGGCTGGACTTGAACTCCTGCCCTCAGGTGATCCACACACCCCGGCCTCCCAAAGTGATGGGATTACAGTTGTGAGCCACGGCGCCGGGCCTACTATTCTTTTTGTGAGATTCACCCATGTTGTCGCACATTCCATGAGCATCCCATGCAATCCTAGTTCCTTTAGATGTTGTGAATTGTGGATGGCTAACTGTGCCGTATTTATGTGTGAGTCTGCCCCCCGGTTCCACTGGAGGGAGAGTCAGGGGTCACCGTTCTCAAGGGCATCTTTGTGTCTTGCCAGCACTCAGGACAGTGCCTGGCATACAGATGCTTCAGTAAATGTTTGCTGAGTGAACCTGATGAATGGGCATTTTGTCACTGGGTCTTTTCATTTATTCCTTGGCTTGCTCCCTGACTCCCCTTGAAACACAGCTGCTTTCATTGACCGCGTCTTTATTTGTTGGGTGGATGTGCTTGTTTTCAGTGCCAGGAAGGAAAAATAAGCGCAGAAGTCGCCCCTCCCGGGCAGCCATATTCCCGGCTAAGAAGCCCTCCTTTGTGCCAGGAGCAGAGCTGTGCACGGCTGGGTGGAGGGTTACAGCCCGTCGGGGTATGGGGGGCCGAGCACTGGCTTGCAGGCAGGCGGTGACTCATGCAGCGTCCCGGGGCCAGTGCGGGGAAAAGGGCTTTGACATTCTCAGCAAAACCTCACGGCAAGCTCAACGAGCAGCCCACCTGCCCCTCCCACCCACGCAGGGCCTTACAGATGAATCTGCTTCTGCATCACATGATCCGTTTCAGCAGGAGAGAGAGGGAAAAAGAGAAAGAGCCTTTTGTTCTGCCAACCTCCATGATTGAATATCTTAAGCACAGCGCTCTGAAGTCAGGCTGAGGATTCTAATAAAACATCGGAAGCTTTACCCGGAAGACAAGGTGCTCTTTCGCTAGGCATGATTTGGACTGAGGGTATAAATTCTCTTTCCTGGGACGGGGAGTTGTGTCTCTGCTCATCCTCGGGGAATCTCGGGGCACCCCACTGATCACGCGTGAGTTCCAGAGCTGTCAGGTAGCCCCCTCTACAATCACACATATGTGAAACTACATATTTTCCAACCCAAATGAGGGTACACACCATCTGGGGAGGGATTTCCCCTTCCCATATGCGTGAATTCGTTTAGCTAAAAAGCATTAACAGTCAGAAAATAAAATCACAGTGAGACCCACATTTTAATGGAAACATTGGACCTTGGGGTTGTGCTGGAGATTTCCAGGTCTGGGATAAGAAACCCAGAGCGAGAGGGTGGAACAGTTCCCATTGGCTTTGGTGGCGTGGGCCCAGGACGGATGTCTACCTGCACGGCCTGTTTGGAGCTGACCTGGGAGAGGTGCATGTCCCTCACTCCACGCCACTGTGTGCATGCCCCCGACCTTGCCTGGAAGCCTGTGTGTTCACTTAAATTCAGGTCCTCGGTTCAGCACCCCATAGCTCCCTCATGGATCCTCACCTTCCATCCCTGCCTTGCATCCTCATTCTTCCACCTGGTGAGGGGTGTGGGGAGGTGGAACAGGATCCAAGCCTCAGCTCCACCCTTGGTGACCAAGTCCCTTGTGGGCTCTCCATTTATTCAGTGTTCAGTTCCTTGTTTGAAAAAATGAGTCATGGCCAGGTTTGGTGGCTCACGCCTGTAATCCCAGCACTTTAGGAGGCCAAGGCGGATGGATCACCTGAGGTCGGGAGTTCAAGACCAGCCTGACCAACATGGTGAAACCCCATCTCTACTAAAAATATGAAAGTAGCCTGGCGTGGTGGCATGTGCCTGTAATCCCAGCTACTTGGGAGGCTGAGGCAGAAGAATTGCTTGAACTCAGGAGGTGGAGGTTGCAGTGAGCCGACATCACACATTGCACTCTGGGCTGGGCAACAGTAGCGAAACTCCATCTAAAAAAAAAAGAGAGAAGAAAACAGAAAAGTAAGTCGTAATACCTGCTGCCTGGGGATTTGTATTTTATTTAATTAATTTTATTTAGAGATAGGGTCTCGCTCTGTTCCCAGGCTGGAGGGCAGTGGCGGGATCATAGCTCACTGCAACCTCCGACTCCTGGGCTCAATCGATCCTCCTGCCTCAGCCTCCTGAGTAGCTGGGACTACAGGTATATACCACCATGTCTGGCTTTCCTGGGATTTCTGTGAAGCTCTTCAAGTATGTGACCTAGGTCTTACTCCACTGGGCTACTCTACCCCCCAGGTCCGATGCTGCCCTGGGCCACTGCTCGCCCCTGTCTCCCCTGCCCAGCACGCCCTCTTTCTTCCTCTGGCCTAACTCCCCCGACATCCCAGGCCCAGCTACCTGCCCAGCGTGGCTCAGCCCCTTCTGACTCCTGAACTGCGTGGTGTTTCATGCTCTGTCTTCTACTGTTGATTATCATTCTGTGTTTGCTGGTCTTTCTGCGCTACAAGCTGTGCCTGGAGATCCAATCAAGTACACAGTTGAGTGCTCAGAGCTCAGTGCATGGAAAACCTGCTGGAAGAAAGGGTCAGCAAGGTGAGGACCAACTGCCCAACTGCTCTTGTGCTGGAAACCTCTTTCTGTTTTGCTGTGCTTAATCTGCCATCTTGTTACTGCCCTTCCTTAAAGCAAGTGGGTAAAAAAGCCGGCCTGCCCCAGCCTGATGGGGAGGAATCTTTTTATTCATCACTCATGGTTCCTCCTGAGCCAGAGCCCAGGGCTGACATCACAGGGGCAGGGCTAGGGAGGGAAAATTTGGGCTCCTGCTGCCCCCACGTCCACAGCAACAGGGGTCGGGTGGAGTGAACAGAGGGTACCTCCTTCATGCCCTTTGGAGGGGTTGCCCAGGGTCTAAGGCCACAGCTGTCCTCTGGGTAGGGCAGGGCTGTATTGACACTTGCTCGGTTAAGAAAACTGTTGACATTTTAGGAAGAGTTATAGAAAAATCTCATCCTGGTCGATTCTGCCTATGGATCACAGAGATGTGAGGCTTAACTTGTTTCCATCCACTTTAAGTCTTTTTCCCTCTGGACCAAACAGGATTATTCTATTTTTCCTTTTGAACCAGGGCCTGATGACATCAGAACTTGGGCAAGCCTTCTTCTTTTGTGTGCTGGGAAACGGCTGCTGCTGGCCAAAGTGTTTTGTCTGTGCTTGTGAAGGGTGCGTGGGGACAGCTGGGACCCACACCTGGAAGAATGCAGGGGCTGCTTTCAGAGATGGGGAAGGCTGTGGGAAAGCAGGCTTAGAGGGAAACCCCACAGTAAGTTGGAGGTTTCTGATGGAGATGCTGAGTAGGCAGCTGACCATATGCATTGGAGCTCAGGCGAGAGGTTGGCTCCAGAGAAACCAGTGTGGTAGTCATCCGTGTGCAGAAGGAATTAAGCCATGGGCTGGGGAGCTGCAGAGAACAGGGCACTGGACACTTCGGCAGCACAGGTGGGACTATGATGAAGAACCAGCCGAGGAGCCTGAGAAGGAGGGGACTGGAGGGACAAGGGGACTGGAGGGACGAGGGGACTGGAGGGACGAGGCACCAAGACAGAGCAGCGCCCTGAAGGTCAAATGCTGCCCATTGATCAAGGAAGAGCCTACGATGTGGCGTGGCAGCCTTGGTGGAGGCAGTTTAGTGAAACGTCAGGAAAGATGCTGATTTGAGTGAGTTCACAAGAGCAAGGGAAGAGAGGAATTGGAGACAGCACACAGAAAGCCTTTTTCCAGGGGTTTTGCTGTAGAGGGAAGCAGAGGGGATCAAAGGAAGATTTTTGTCGTTGTTTTGGGACAATATCTCATTCTGTTGCCCAGGCTGGAGTGCAGTGGTACAATCATAACTCACTGCAGCCTGGAACTCTTGGACTCAAGTGATCCTCCCACCTCAGCCTCCAAAGTAGTTAGGACTACAGGTGCACACCACCACACACCACCACGCCTGGCTATCTTTTTTGAGACGGAGGTTTTTTTTTTTTTTTTTTTTTTCGCTCTTGTTGCCCAGGCTGGAGTGCAATGGCACAATCTCAGCTCACTGCAACCTCCACCTACTGGGTCCAAGTGATTCTCCTGCCTCAGCCTCCCAAGTAGCTGGGATTACAGGCATGCGCCACCACACCCAGTTAATTTTGTATTTTCAGTAGAGATGGGGTTTCTCCATGTTGATCAGGCTGGTCTCGAACTCCAAACCTCCACCCACCTTGGCCTCCCAAAGTGCTGGGATTACAGGCATGAGCCACTGCGCCTGGCTAATTTTTCATTTTTTGTAGAGACAAGATCTCACTGTGTTGCCCAGGCTGACCTCAAACTCCTGACCTCAGGCAGTCCTCCCACCTGGGCCTCCCAAAGCACTGGGATTACAGATGTGAGCCACCTTGCCCAGCTGGTCCCAGAGCAGTTTTCTTATCCATCATCTTTGAATCTTTGTTTTTAATGAAATTCATGCCAGACACAAAGGCTCACGATCTAAGCTGGTCACAGAAAGAGGAGGGGGTGAATCAGTACCGTAGGCCACCTTGCCTTTTCTCTTCGAAGCGGCCTCTTTCGCCTTCTGATGCTGGGTGGTTTTGCATTTGTGGGCTGTGGACTACCCGGGAACCAGGACCTGTGCTTCATCGAGCATTCTGCAATTGCAGAACCTGGAGAAAAGACTGTTCCTGGCCGACTGCTCTGGAGGAGCAGGAATCTAAGGATTCCCATTGCTTTCTGAAAGCAAAAGCAGCTTTCATCCTGCCCGATTCCTTCCCACCTGCCACCTAGTGGCCACCTGCAGAATGACACCGGCGGCGATGAAGGGTTCTTGTTACTATTCTGCTCTCTTATCTGATCTTCATAGGGTATTAGCTGGGGAAGGCACCTTAGAGACAATCTAAGCCAATCTTCTCAATTTACAGCTAAGGTAACAGAGACCTAGAATAAAGGTATAGAGATAATGAGTGGTGGAGCCAGGACTAGAGCTTAAGACCCTGAGGAGGCCTGCGGTGAGGCCCTTCTGTGTTCTCTCTCACTCAGCCATTCAATCAGCATTTGCTGTCTGCCTCACATGCGGGGTCCAAGGCCGTGCACTGCACTGCAGAGGAAAGGCTCTGTGGCTCTCCTTAGGAGCTTCCAGAGAGGAAGGCGAGCATGCAGAAAGACCATTACATAAAACGTATCTTATTTTACATTGCATACAATGATTGCTCTACGGGAGGTAAAAATGAGGGCCAAGAGAAGCTGCCACCAGCTGGCCTGGAGCCAGGGAAGGCTTTTCTGAGGGGTGGTGTTGGGGTGAACCCAGGAGGAGCAGGCTCTCGGGCAGGTAAGGCAGGGCAGGCCCCCACCCAGTGGCGCCGTGTGCATGGGCCAGACAGATGTGCAGATACTGAACTGTGGAGTTATCACCTGAGCGTGGTGTCAGGGACACACATGAAGGGGACCAGAGCTGGGTAAGGGGCCTGGTGTGTCTGCAAAGGTGTTGGGTTACACACCACCAAAGAATTTTTATTAGAGGGCGTAGCATTATCTATAGATCTCTCTGGCAATAGTGAGAAAGAAAAATTGGAAGCCAGTGAATCAAGAAGCAAGGAAATGTCAGACTGCCCAGCAGCAGTGCAGGCCAGCATGGGAGATAACTGGGAAGAGTCCTATACTTGGAGTTTGGGAAATGAGTGCCCTCTGGTATGTGCACCACTGTCGGGAACGCAGGCAAGCTGGCCTGGGGGTGGGACGGAGAGAGGGGAAGGAAGGGAGGAGGAGCTCTGTGTGGCTGCACCCACGGGCGTGCTGGGAAACAGTCAGGTGGGAACGCCTGCAGGCAGCTGGGTGTACCTGTGTCTCTGAGAGCAATGCTGGCTGCAGATGCACACTTTAGAGATTAGGCGAGGAGCAAAATCAGCCACGAAAGGGCGAAAACGGCCGGGTGCGGTGGCTCACGCCTGTAATCCTAGCACTTTAGGAGGCCGAGGTGGGTGGATCACCTGAGGTCAGGAGTTCAAGACCGGCCTGGCCATCAGGGTGAAACCCCATCTTTAAAGAAAAAGAAAAGAAAGGACGAAAACAGCTGTCAGAGTTGACCATGCACATTGGGACCAAGTGGCCATGTCTTTAATCCGTTGTCCTCATCAGAAAGTCCCCACAGGAAGGACCTTGGGCAAGGCAGTTCTCAGCAGCTGAAGGAATCCCTGTGGGGGATGACACTTGAAGGCCCTGTGCTCCCAGCAGCTGGGCGACAATTCTTCCCTGGCAAGGGGATCTGCCTTCCCAGGCTGGAGTTGCTGTTTCCTCCACTTACTGTCACAACTGGGCAAGGGAGTCCCCTTTGGCGCCCAAGTAGATCAGAGCGTACTGAACACTTCCCTTCCTCTTCCCATGGGGTGTGAACAGCCCTCTTCCTCCTGATGACCAAGGTGACTCTCCCCTGTCAGGATGGTGACTGTTCTCAGCTCGCCAAAGAGCCCACAGTGGCCTGCAGCCATCATGGCTTTTTGCTTAGTGGGGCTCCTGCTGTGTGTCCAGGTGGAAGTGTTCTCCCTTTCGGAAATGGGGCTTCTACTCCCGCAGTCCACAGGGGCAGGTTTGGGAAGCTTGCTCTCCTCAATGGGCTGTTGGAAGAGACGACTGCTCCTGCTTCCACTCTTGGTTCCCTGATTCATGTAGTCTTTTCACTGGGGACACAGCACCTTAGAAAATACTTTAATTGGCCGGGCGTGGCAGCTCAGCCCTGTAATCCCAGGTGGGCAGATCACGAGGTCAGGAGTTCAAGACCAGCCTGGCCAACATAGTGAAACCCCGTCTCTACTAAAAATACAAAAAAATTAGCCGGGTATGGTGGCGGACACCGTTGATCTCAAGCTACTCAGGAAGCTGAGGCAGGAGAATCACTTGAACCTGGGAGGCGGAGGTTGCAGTGAGTGGAGATTGTGCCACTGCACTTCAGCCTGGGTGACAGTGCAAGACTCTATCTCCAAAAAAAAAAAAAAAGAAAATACTTTAATTCAGGGTGCATACAGGACCCTGACTCCCTTGTAAGTTGCCATCTCTGAGCTGGCACTTCAGCCATGCCCTCAGTGGGCAACAGCTTCTGGGTGGTGCAGAGTATGTGATGTGGCCATGGATCCCATGGCCCTCACCCACTTCTATGTGGGAGCACTGGGAGAATGGTGTTATCTGATGCCCTGTGGACAGGAAAGACAAACTCCCACCTGCAATGTGCTTCTATTCCTGTAAGAATAAATTGCTGACTCCTCTGGTAGAAGGAGTCTGTTAGATATAGTGAACCCCAAGTTTCTCTGCAAAGAATCAGTCAGCTCTCTTATTCTTTAATTCTCTATTTTAAAGTTTAACTTCCTTGTAGTTTCAGTAAACAACTTTTTCCACCAGTTCTAATCAGTAGTTTACATCTGTTCCCTTGGTCCCCTGTCCAGTCCTGCCTCATCCCAGTCACCTGCTCTGGTTACCTGCTTTGACCCCTGCTTACCTACTCTGACCTGCCTGTAACCATCCTTCCGACCAAACTACCCACCCTGCCACTTCAGCTCGTACCCCTGCTCCCTTTAAAATAACCAATCAGAATTAGACTAGACTGTGCGGTCTAACCCTAGCCAATGGGGGAATGACATAAGAGTAGGGCAGACCTCCGTCAGGTATGATTACCCCTTCCCCTCCTTGTCCAGGTGTGCACTCACCATTGTTCCATCTGAGAGCCACACCCTTCTATAGAAGTAAATTGCCTTGCTGAGGAAATTTCAAGTGCTACTTCTTTTGCAGCATCAAAAATTGTACTTATAACAAGTGCAACATCACCAACTTGCTGCCTCGTGGCCGGCCATTCTCTTTGAGGAGTGGGGCCATACTGAAGCCTTAGCTGAGCTCTCTGCTGGTGGTAGACAGGACGTTTGGTGGCAGCAGGAGCAAAATCAACCCTGGTGAGCAGAATTCCACGCTGTTGGGTCCATGCATAATCTCTGCCACCTTGGGCCCATCGTGCCCATCCTGGGATAGTGGAAGATGAGGCTGACTAACATCCACTGGCCCAGTCATTCTGTCTACGTAGTTGCTTAATCTCTCTTTCATGGTGGATGTTGTTTGCTGGACGATAACATGAAACAACAATGTTCACACTTCATGGACACTCCATCCACATGCACCTTCCCAGGCCTTCTCTTTTATCTTCCAGTCTTTCTCCCCAAAGGTCCCTGACCAGCCCAGCCAGGTCATTCCCCACTGCCCATAAGTCTATCTAGAATCCAACCTTGGGCCACTGCTCTGTCCACATGAAGTAGATACCCAGACCCACTGCCTGAGTGAGGCCGTGGGGCAACTGTCATCCATTTGTAACTTACACCCACACCCTGACCCATCCAAAAGCTAAGGCTCTTACCTCATTCTTAAGCGATTCCTATGAGATTCCCCTGTATGGCCAAAGGCGTGGACTGAAGCAGGGGCACTGGTGAAACAGAGGTGGCAATTGCAAATGCGCCGATGTGATATTCTGTGTAATGTCCAGACAGTCCCATCTTTTCAGACAGAGGGCAGAGATTTGACAGAATCCTGAGCAAAACTGTAAATGAATATTGTCCATCTCACATGAGTGCAAACTGTTTCTCTTCCTCTTCTGATTGGAATAGAAAAGAATGCATTTGCTGTCTCCCTGGCGACATACCACGTACCTGAGGCCTTATCACACCACTCTAGCAAAGATCCCACACCTGCCATGGCAGCTACAATTGGGATTGCTTTTTGGTTGGGTTTATGGAAGTCAGTTGCCATCTTCTAGGACTTGGCTGCTGAATTAAATAGAGATACAAAGACTACCACCACTGCACCCTTTGGCTCCTGACAGGTGGCACTGATTTTCATCATCCTCCCCAGGATGCAGTACTGTTTTTGACTTGCTTGCACGGCTGGGGGAAGGGAAATAATTTTAGAAGCTTCCATTTGGCTTTCTCCACTATGATAGCTCCTACCCTATCGGCCACGGACCCAATGTGGGTGCTGGGCCAATGTCCAGGTATGTATATCCCAATTATACATTTGAGGACCAGGAAAATGACCCCTGATGGGTCCACAGACCCAGTGGACCTTTAGCCAGGACTCTATTTATTTTTCGTTTCTGTATGCATGGTTCCCCAATCTAGAGAAGGACTGTGATGACACTTCAGGTCCCCAGATCTCAATTCCAGCTCTACCCCTTGAAATGTTTGCATCTTCCTCTTTCTCTACTATGTGGCCAGCCTCTCACTCAGTTCATCATTTGGGGAATGTCTGTGGGATTGTTACTGTACATAGTTGTGCAGGGGACCTGGTCACCTCTCCAATTCTTGGGTTCCAGGCTCAGGAACTGAGAAAGGCATCATAATATTTTTTGGGGGTGACTGCATTCAGCCGCCTAACCATCCATCTTTTATTTCTTTTGATGGTGTAAGGTGGATACCGGCCTTGTAGTAGGCAGGCTTGACTTACTCTATGGGCACGCTGGAGCCAAAATGGCCCATCGGAGTTGTGAGTTGTCCTGCATTGGGCCAAAGTGGCCTGGCTTTCACACGCTGCCTCCGTCAGTTATTAGATGTAGGCTACCCTGGGGAGGGTTTGCAGGCTCTGAAGGAGGCCACAGCAGAAGGGAGGATTTCTAGCAGTTGAGAAAAGTCCTTTCTTGAAGCGGACCTAGGTGGCACATGCAGACTCTTTGGAGACGCCATCACAGATAATGAGAGAGGTTCCTGAGGACGTGAAAAAACAGGGTCAGAGCACAGGTGGATGGATTGAGCTTCAGTGCAAGGAGCGGTCTCTCTCACCATCACAGACCGAGCAGAAGGTAAGATAGTGCCCAGTGAAGAGAAGGGTTTTAGGAAAGGGACAAGGAGTTGGGAAAATCTGGCCTGATCACCTCTGTTTTTTCTTTTCTTTCCTTCCTTCCTTCCTTCCTTCCTCCCTCTCTCCCTCCTTCCTCCTTCCTTCCTTCCTCCTTCCTTCCTTCCTCCTTCCTTACTTCCTTTTCTTTCTTTTGACTTCTCCTTTTGTTGGGAAAATGTGGCCTGATCACCTTTCTTCTTTCTTCTTCTCCTCTCTTTTCTTTTCTTTGCCTTTCCTATCCTTTCTTTTCTTTTCTTTCCACGGACTTTTGCTCTTGTGGCCCAGGCTGGAGA
Organism: Aotus nancymaae; assembly: GCF_030222135.1. NCBI lineage: Eukaryota > Metazoa > Chordata > Mammalia > Primates > Aotidae > Aotus > Aotus nancymaae. The sequence continues at coordinate 717,000 of NW_026988465.1, forward strand.
GCACTGGCGCAATCCAGCTCACTGCAACCTCCGCCTCCTGGGTTCAAGTAATTCTCCTTCCTCAGCATCCTGAGTAGCTGGGATTAAAGGCGTGGACCACCATGCTTGGCTAGTTTTTGTATTTTTAGTAGAGATAGGGCTTTACTATGTTGGCCAGGTTGGTCTTGAACTCCTGACCTCAGGTGATCCTTCCCTCTTGGCCTCCCAAAGTGTTGGGATTACAAGCATGAGCTACTGCGCCCAGCCTATTTTCTTCATAACATCGGAAGCAAGGGCGTCTGCTGAACCTGGACTTGGGTCAGCTCAGGGCTTGGGGAGCATAGTCAAGGGTAGTGAGAAAGGACTCTGTCTAGGGACTGCAGGGCAGGGTTCCACGACGCTGATGTTGGGCATGATTGGCTGTGACCCCCTGCCTGTGTGTTCCCCCAGCAGTGACAGAACACAGCTGGAGACAGAGAGGAGCACTGACATTTTGACACATGGATAACCAGTGAAACCATCCTTACGATCCAGATTTAGAAATTTGCCATGCCAGCCAGGCCTTGAACTCTTCACCGGCAGGTAACTTTGTTTCCTTAAACTTTGGGTCTTCCTAGCTAATGAAGGGGCATGTATTTTGGTTCCATCTATTTTGATCACAATGTAAAGGGATAAACAGCCGTGGTATAGCTATACAATGGGGCACTGCTTAGCAATACTAAGACACAAGTTATTGACACACACACAGATGAACCCAAGATAATTATGAAGGAAAGAAGCCAGACAAAAAACAGTACATATGGCGTGATTCTGCTGATATAAAACTCAGGAAAACGCAAACTCATCTGTGTGGCAGGAAACAGATCAGTGGTTGGGGGCAGGAGTGATTACTGAGGAGCAAGAGGGGTACTGGACGCATTCACTCTGTGGACTGTGATGGCTTCACTGGTTATACAGGTGTCAAGACTTCAATTTGTACGCTTGAAATACGTGCAGTTATTGTGTGTTAATCACATTTTAATAAAGCTGTTTATTGACCTGAAAGCTAACTGTATCATTGAATCATCGATAAATAGCAAATAGAACAAAGCGATGGAAAATGCCCTCTTAAATTTCAATTTAGTCAACTTAGATCTATTAGAGATTTAAAAAGCAGATCTTTTATGGGGTTCCAAGTTAAATCCTAAAGTCAGGTGTAACAGAATCTGACAAAATGGGCTGTTTTCTTTTCCCACCTTCTCAACCCATTGAAGCCTTCCTTATTTCAACTCTGTAATGTCCCAAAGAGTTTAAATTAAGGGGTCTCTCCATGGGTATGACAATGGGATGATTCGTGGTGTTTCCCATGAAATTCTATTGCGATCCTTTCTACTTCTCTGAAAAGCACCTGTTCTTATTTGCATTTTGCAAATGAGGAAACTGAGTCTCAGGGAGGTTAAGGGGGTAGTCCGAGGCCCATGCTTGTACACGATTGCAGCTTGGGGCTCGGCGTCCAAAAGGGTGCCTGCCCATCCTCCTGACAACTTAGTAGACACAGTTTTCCTTTCTAAAGGCTTTCTCCCAGTACCCTTGCCATTCTTACTAGGGCTAGCTACAATGGAGGCCTCCCTGGAGTTAAAGGGCTGCTAGGAGATGGCCGTTCTCAGAGTGCTTAAAGAACTAATTAAAGTGAATGTCTGTAGGGCGCAGTGTCAAGGCCTGGGAGGGTGGTGCGGCTGGCTTCAGTCCTTGAATGCCCCATCTCAATAATAATATATTAATTAGCGTGGGGGCGGGGAACAAAGCGAGGGAGAGTTCTGCTGGGCGCCCGTGGGCTCCTAGAGGTCACCGTCGGACTCTGCGACTAAAATGGGTTTTCCCGGCGCATCCAGAGAGGTACTGGAGTGAGGGAGAGGCTGGCAGGACAGCCCGGAACGGCGAGGCTAAGTCTTGGTCTACTCAGCGTAGGACCGGCAGCCGCAGGACCGCCCCGACCACGCCCCCAACCCAAGCCCCTTCCGAGCTCGCCCCGCCCTGACCACGCCCCTCACCCTGCCCCTCCGGGACCGAAAGCGAAAGCACGCTCGGCCTCTCGGCGCTCGCTCGATCGGGTCTGGTCCGGCGGGCGGCGGTGAAGACCTGGGTTCAGCGCTGTGGGCCCGGAGCTGTGGGCGGCATGGAGGGTCCGGTGGCCGCCGCAGGCTGGGACGTCTCCCTGCACAACTTCAGCGCGAGGCTGTGGGAGCAGCTGGTCCACTTCCACGTCATGCGGCTGACGGACTCGCTGTTCCTGTGGGTGGGGGCCACGCCGCACCTGCGCAACCTCGCCGTGGCCATGTGCAGCCGCTACGTGAGTGCCCGACGGCAGAGGGAGCGGGCGGCGGGGCGGGCGCGCGGGGGCGCGGGGACGCGCGAGCCCCAGGCCTCTCCTGGCTCCACTGGTCGCCCGACTTCCCCGACGTCCTCCCGCGGGATGTCTTAGGGAACCCGCGGGCGCCCGGGCCTGCACCACTCCGGGAGCTGAGCGCGGGCCCCGAGCCCCTCTCCCTGTCCCGCCGTCCCACGGCTGCGTCCCGTGGTCTCTGTAGGTCAGAATGTCTTGGGCCTCTCCTCGCCACGCGCGCGCTGGGGGACTCGTCTACCTCGTAGCTCTCGTGCCATCTGGATTTTGACCACACTGATAATTTTTAGGGGACTCCTCCTTCTCCACTTGATGTCTCAGGCACCTCGCAACAGGCGCACGCCAGGCTCTGTCCCCCAAACCTTTCCCTCCCTCTGCCTGCGCGGCCCTGTAATGGCAGCTCCATCCTCCTGGCTGTGCGCTCGGAGCCTCGCTGTCGTCTTTGATTCCTCTTTCTTCACACTCCTCTTTCTCAGCATTCCACGCGCTGATTGTCCAGGCACTGCTGCCAGTCAAAGCAGACAAAACCCAAGACCCCGTCACCTCCTTCACCTTGCCACGCTGGGCCGAGCCTGGGACATCACCATCTCCCCTCCTCTCCCGCCTTTCCGGCGTTCCGCGTCGCTGCCTGGTGTCTCCTGATTTCTTGGGGCTGCTGTCGGGAAGTGTCACTGATCTGGTGGCCTAAAACAACAGAGGTTTATTCTCACAGTTCCGTAGGCCAGAAGTCTGAAATCACGGTGGCGGCTGAGTTGGTTCCTCCTGGAGGCCCCGATGGAGAAACCATCCCATGCCTCTCTCTGCTTCTTATGGTGCTGGCGATACTGCGTGGTCCTTGGCTTGCGGATGCCTCACTCCAGTCTCTGCCTCTGCCATCACATGTCCTTCTTTCCCTGTGTGTCTCTCTGTATTTCCCTCTTCCTTTTAAAACATTAAACATTTTTATTTATTTATTTTATGCTAGTCAAGTGGAGCGGTGGGAGTGGAAAAGGAACAGGAAATCTGACTGGTTGTGATCGGTTAGTTGTAAACACCACTGCACTCGGACCAGCCTCTTCTCTTCTGTTTTTTTTTTTTTTTTTTTTTTTTTTTTTTAAGAGACAAGGCCTCTCTCTGTCACCCAAGCTGGAGTACAGTGGCATTATTGTAGCTCACTGTCACCTCAAACTCCTGGGCTCAAGTGACCCTTCTTCCTCAGCCTCCCGAGTAGCTAGGACTACAGACATGTGCCACCACACCTGGCTAATTTTTTTTTTTTTTTTTTTTGGAGATGGGGGAGGTCTCACTATTTTGCTCAGGCTGTTCTTGAACTCCTGGCCTCAAGCGATGATCCTCCTTCCTCAGTCTCCCAAAGTCAGTCTGACTCTTTTCTCAAAAGGACATCAGTAATGTTGGATTAAGGGCCCACCCTACTCCAGTATAACCTTGTCTTAAATTAGATTTTTTTTTTTTTTTTTTTTTGAGATTAAGACTTGCTCTGCCACCCAGGCTGGAGTGCAATGGCGCGATCTCGGCTCACTGCAAGCTGTGCCTTGCAGGTTCAAGTAATTCTCCTGCCTCAGCCTCCCGAGTAGCTGGGATTACAGGCACGCGCCATCATGCTGGGCTAATTTTTGTATTTTTAGTAGAGCTGAGGTTTCACTCTGTTGGCCAGGCTGGTCTCGAACTCCTGACCTTGTGACCCGCCTGCCTTGGCCTCCCAAAGTGCTGGGATTACAGGCATGAGCCGCTGCTCCCAGCCTGAATTACATCTTAATTACATCTGCAGAGACCCTATTTCCAAACAAGGTCACATTCATAGGTACCCAGAGGTTAGCACTTCAGCATATTTTTTGCGGGGATGCAATTCAGGCCACAACACTGCCTTGTAACCAGAGCAACAGAATGATAGTTTTAAGACCGAAGTTGGATATTTACATTTCTCTGCTCAAAACCTTTCATGAGGTGAACTCAGAGCACCCAAAGACTCGAGTGACCTTCGGGCTCTGTTACCTCTTAGAACTCCTCCCTGCCCTCACACTCAGCAGTGCTGGTCTTCTGGCCTTGTTAGCTCACTCTCAGCTGTTGAGTGTTCCACGGTGAGGTTTGTCTGCTTGTCCAGAGTGAGTGTGTGTATCCCTAGCTCCTGATGCACTGCTCTCTATGGCCCAGTGGAATGAATGAGGGAGGCCCCCTTAGTGAGACTATTCTGAAGCTAGTCAGGCAGTGAAGACTGAGGATGCTGGGGGCAGGAAGTCATGGGCGAGCCCTTTAGTTGTGCCTGACAGTCCCTGGAAAGGCCTCGGGAAGGAGATGGCGTTTGAATTCTTTTCTTGCTTTTCTTTTCCTGGGTGTTTCCTTACTTTAAATAAACCTCTGTTGTTTTTAGCCATGTGGTCTGTGGGACTTCCTGGGTGGTTTCCTATTTTTTTTTTTTTTTAATTTTCTGGAGGGTCCTGGTGGTGGGCCTTTGAGCAGGCAGCAGTGGAGGAGGCCTGTGGGCACCGGGGTGATGGGTGGGGCCGTGTGCTCTGTGCCACCTCTCATTCTTTCCTTAATCCCAAGGCTTTAGTAATAGTGGGCAAGGCTTTGGGCACTGGTCAGATCTGGTGTCGCTTCCTTGTGCCCCTTCGTGAAGTGTTGGTTTGGGCTAGTAAGTTTGGAAGAAGTAGGCTCCTCTTGTGGGCGGCTTTGGTCACCCCACCACATGGTGGTCACAGCTCCCAGTGGGGTGTATTTTCTCATCTGGAAAGAGACCCTCCAGCAAGGCCAGGCAGGGAAAGGAACAGGGGACTGATTCAGTTATCTGACCTGTCAGAAGTCCAGCCCCACTCTTCACTGGCCACAGTGTGCCTGGGAGTTCTCGCCAGGGGCAGAGGGCTGAGCCAGCTGGGGAAAAGAGGTGCAGGCCTTAGCCTAAGGCAGGAAGCACAAGCTTCCTGTGGCCCGTGGGCTGGCCCTTCATCTACCGTCCGTGCAGGTAGAGTCTATGGGAGCTTTTGCACTTTGGTGGCAGGACTGAGAAGTTCTGATAGAGACTTTGTAGCCCATAAAGCCTAAACTCCTTACTCTTTGGCCCCTCTCAGGAATTTTACCAGTGGAGAATGGCTCCAGATGATGTGTGAGATCTCCTTCCTCCCGCTTCCCCAAACTCCTGTGTGTAAGACTGTAGGGAACAGAAACCATGCAACCTGGAGCTGGCTGACCTTGGATTGAGCAGGGATTTTTGGCGCCCAGAGGCTGTAGGACTGGTGACACTGAGTCCTACCAGCCTGAGGGAAGTTGGCCTTGGGACCTGGGCCCCTGCCTGTTCCAGGATTCTTGGACCCCCAGCTGGTTTCTAGGAGTGGAAGGTGGTGCTTCAGCTGCAGCAAAGCCTCTGGGTATGCATCTGCTGTGAGACCGCAGTCCTGGTGTGATTTTAGAAATAATAAACTGTGAAGAAGGGTAACACGAAGGGCTTTACATTTTACTTTTGGTGGAAAAGACCACCCTGGGTAAGGTAGGTTTTCTTTTTTTCTAGGAGGTTTAACTGTAAATACTATTACCGTGCAGCTAAATGTTGAACTTGAGGAATCTGTGTAGAGCAGGCTCATTAAGATCATATTTTTTTGTATCGTTTTCGGTGAAAAAGCGTACAGTAAATGCTTTCATCCTTCTGTGTGTTTTGATCTCCTGTCTTTTCTAACCCTGAACAGAATCTGTCTTTTGTAAAGTGGCTTCGAGCCTTTAGGAGATGAGCAGCGCCTTTGGTCTGTTCCCTGCTGCACTGTCGGCCACGCAGTAGCTGTTTGTCAGTTCGCTTGTCCCCACCAGGACAGTTGGGTGGCAGGGGGACCAAACCCCAAAGTCTCTGTACCTCTAAAAATCTTGCCACTTTCCAAGATTCTCAGACCTCTGTATCCAGGCTGCTCATCCTAGAAATCTGCTATTTTGATAAAATCAATTTTGGCCATATTACCAATAAGTTTTTTTATTTTTCTTTTAAGCTAGACCTTCTTTACTTTTTTTTTTCTTTTAATAAAAATGTAGAAACAGGGTCTCACTTCATTGCCCAGGCTGGTCTCAAACTCCTGGTCTCAAGCAGTCCTGCCTCCACAGGCTCCCAGAGTGCTGGGATTATGGGACTAGCTAGACATTTTTAATGGTGAGAGATTACTCCCAAAGTAGTTGGGAGCAGGTTACCCCCGCGTCTCCGAAGGGCCCATTTGTTGATGTGAGCATCACTGGTGCTGCTTGTTTCACCTTATCGCTTCTTGTCTGAAATGAGGTTGGCCAAGCATGTTCAGAAGTTGTTATTTTCCCTATTTGGATGCTGGTGGCTGGTGCCCTTTCTCAAAGTCATAGGGCACTTGCTGACCCCGAGGAGCCTGCAGGGGCTGGAGTGGCATGCTCCCTCATAGGCTGAGATGGGGAGATTAGGCGTCCGGCCTCTGTGCTAGCTGCTGTGGGGCGCCCTGGTGCCCAGACTGGGAGTCACTTCCTTCTTGCTGTGGCCTTAATGATCTTGTTTGCTTCCCTTTTGGTTGTAATGTTGACCTTCATTCAGCATGCTTTGGAGTTTCAGACCCTAAAACGAGCCCTTCATGTGAAATTGGTCCTGAAACTTATTAACAGCACTGTGGTTCCATCTTCATCTGTCCCAACTATATCGACCTTGTATGTGACATGGGGTCTACCTACTTGGCTGTTGACGGATGCCACCCCCTCTTTCCCTCGGTACCTGTGTCTGCCCTCTCAGAATCTGCCACTGCCGCCCTTGTGAAGAATCGGAAGCCCCGACGCCAGAAGTGTGGCTGGCCTGCGGGGGCTGGAGAAGCTGCAGTGCCCTTTGCTTTTCTTTTAGGACTCCATCCCTGTGTCTACCTCTCTCCTTGGAGACACTTCCGACACGACCTCCACTGGCCTTGCCCAGCGCCTAGGTACGTACCCACGGCTGGAGCTGCAAGCCAGCCAGGTGGGAGCCCCACTGTAGTGGAATCATGAGGCAAGTCCCTTTGGAAGTAAAGAATCTTTATGCTAAGAGCAATCACCTCATTGCTGCTGGGAAGCTCAGACCTTTGCATGTTGTGCCTTCTTTAAGGGACACATCCGTGCCCACCTGTCACCGCCACTGTGCCAGGGCTGGCCTGTTCCCAGAGGACGCCCACTTCGTCCTTGGCTGCGTCCTTGAGTCCACGAGCCGATTTCCCTTTCATAAGTGCATCACCTCCTCCTGGGAGAAGAGAGTGAGCAGTGCCCACAGCCCCTGTGCGCAGTGGCTCGAGGTGTAGCCTCCAGGGTCTTAGGAGGAGTCAGTGCAGCTGGTGGAGTAGGTGTCACCTCTGTGCAGGAAGGACTGTCCTTCACTCACAGTGTGATACCCCTTAGGGCTGGGAAGGGAGACTGGCCTGGCCTGCGAGTGTGGCGTAGAGTGGGGATTAAGCAAAGGCAGTGAGGCTGAAGGCTCCGCCCCTCCCACACTCCAGCACATACTTCCTGTACATACCCAGCTGGGCCAGGTAAGGATGCTGTGTGTTCTGCGATGCCCAGCCCCAGTGCCTGTGGCTGGTGTGCACAGGATGTCTATCTCCTGCCCAGGCCTGGTCATCTCCAGCACGCCCAGCTGCTTCTGCTGTGGAGTCAGTGACGGAGCCCCTCTCTGTCTTGGGCAGAGAAGGACCTGATTCCTGATTCCTGATAAGCCGGAACCTCTGTGTCAGTCACACTGAGGCGAATACACATGAACAGCATGGCATGTGGCCCCAGGGAGCGCTGGCAAGTGCGGGAAGGCAGGGCAGGGTGGAGCGTCCCCAGCAGGCCCAGGGCAGTGTGTGGAGAGGACGGAGGTCAGGGAGGACACAGTTCAGCATTTCAGGAATTCGCAGTATTCTTTTCCACTCCCCTGGAGGTAGAGACTTGACTTGTAAGTTACTTTGGTAATTTTTAACTAGGAAGTAATTTAAAATTTACAGAAAGGTTACAAAGAAGATAGAATTCCTGGTTAGCTTTCGCCCCGATTTCCCAATTGCCGTCCTTCCCTCTTTGTGTTTACATCTTTTTCTGAGCCACATGAAAGTAAAAGCCCCCTTTTGTGTCTGTGTGTTACTTTGTGTTTGTGAATAGGTAAGGGGTAGCACACTTAGATGGAACAGGTTACTGTGTGGCCCTGGCTGGTGGGAGAAGGCTCAGGAAGGTATTCATATTTATACAGACAGAAAGCTGGGTGGGGTTGCAGAGACACACTCCAGTAGAGAAGGTGCTGTGAGCTTGTCTGGCAGGCTGTAAATAACTTCTATATCAATAAGGTAAATTAGGCTCCAGAATATCTGTGAGATGGAGGCCTCGTTATCTATATGCAAAAAAGGGGTTCTCAGTATCTCGACGAGTCGAGTGTGCTGTGGCTTCCAGCATCTCTGATGGGACTGGTGCTGCAGAGCTCAGACCAAGAAGGGGGTGTCCAGCAAAGTCCTGTGCTGTGCCAGTTGTCTCGAGCCCGGGCCTTGGCCCTAAAGTTGAAAATGCACTGTAATGAAAAGGGTGCGGTGTCCCGAATCAGTATCTTACGTGGGAGATGAAAGCAAGTAGGGAAAGGGAAGGCCTGGGGGGTTCTGAGTAGCTCTGGAAGCATTGCAGGAGTTGGTGTGGCCAAGGGGACCCACCCTCCTATGGCTCTGGAGGGCACAGCTTGGGTCTGAGGGGGATGATGCCTCCACACACAGCTTTGTTTCCCGGAAGTCCTGTCTCTGCAGTTAGAGCAATTGGAATCCCAGGGGGCCCCCTTGGGGTAGAGGGGATCTTCCTGCCCCTGGGAGAGGGCAGGGTGTGACTTATAGACTCCTGGCCAGCCTTGGTGAGCCCCAGCTTCCTACCACATTGCCTGCCTTCAGATCACCCTCTACACGAGTGGCCCCAGCCTGCCTAATGGAGCTAGGAAAGGGTGAGGCTGGTCCCCGCAGGGCTGAGCAGATAACTGGGCACAGCTGTCTGCCTGTGGGGCATACTACACCCAGCACAGCAGTGGGAGGCTCTGTGCTAAGTACTGTAAGCTGTTCTTTAAACACCAGCTCTTGGAATAACTGAACAGCCACCTTTCTCCGCACACATTCCTTTTTTTAAACAAGAAAAACCGCTTTACCGAGCTGTAAACACATGCCATACAATTCAGCAGCTGTCCTCAGGCAGAGGGTGGGCTCGCCACCATCTCATTTTCTCATAGGTGCATTGGCTGCCCTGTAAGGACAGTCAGTTAAGTAATACCCAAGACCCTTTCAGCCCTAAACATCACCGAGCCTGATACAGCAGAAAAACAGGCCTTTGGGGTCCTGGGCTCTCTCCTTCCTCAATTTACAAACAAAGCTGGAAGATGCGTCTAGGCCATGATGGGGCCTGTGCCCGCACCTGCACCCCGAGCGACGCTGCCTCTCAGGGTTCTTCGTGGGACTGTAGCTCAGACAGCAGCAGCTGAAAGGACAGAACTGCCGCCTGTATGAGATCCTGTGACGTGTGTTCTAAATAGGCCTTTAGTAATGGTGCAGGTGGCCGGGTGCCCCTCAGCCTCACCGCACCACCTTTCTGCATTTTGGTGATGAGGCTAAGTACATGGTTACCATATGCAGAGGTGGGGACAGGTCAGTGCCTCTCCGGGGTGAGTAGATCCTGCACCGGCCCTGGGTGTGGGTGTGGGGGAGGCTGAGGGAGGAGGCCCCGCAGTGGGGCAGGCAGCATTGAGCTGCCTTAGCCTTCCTGCCCACATGTTTTCAGGCTATCAGCTTTTAGATTCTGGGCATGTGACTCTGTTTGATTTTTGCAGTTGGCCCAATGTGCACCTCAGCTATTTTTTATTGATTCTGTGGAAAGGGGCTAAAACTTTGATTCACTAGAAAATTACATGTGTGTCCATATGCCTATCTATATATACACACACATGAATATGTATGTGTGTATACACACAACATGCAAATACATGGAAATGTAGAATTACATTGGGAGAGAAGTGGAACTGGTTAGGGGTGGGGTGGTGCTGAAGGAGAACTTTAATATTTTAAATATTTTTTGTGTTTTTAAAAAATTAAGAAAAAATGAGAACACCAAAAACCCGTCTGTGTAGAGCTGAAGTTCTTAAGCAGTGCAGGGCACCTGCAGGGCCTGTTCCCCAAGACAGCTGGCCCCACATCCTGGCTTTCTGGTTCAGGAGGGCTGGGCGGGGCCCAGGAGGTGCCTCTCAAACAAGTCCCAGGGAGGCTGCTGAGGTGGGGCCTGCACTTCAGAACCCTGGGTCAGGTGCAGAGACTGGGAGAGGCCTGAGTGACTCGTCTGCATTTGCAGCACCTGTCTGAAGAGAGGCGTGGAGATGAGAGCTTTCTTCTCTCCCTCCAACCCCATCCTCTTTCCGAGCATTTCCCAGCTGCCTGTGGGTGTGAGGAACATGGGCCTGCAGTGTTTCAGGAGTGGCTATACCAATGTGTTTTCTCTTTTTAGCCAGGAAGACCAACAAACAGGTGTTTGTCAGCTATAACCTTCAAACCACAGACAGTAACTTCGCATTACTTGTAGAAAACAGGATCAAGGAAGAGATGGAGGCTTTCCCCGACAAGTTCTAGCTGAGTGGCAGCAGTGAGGATTGTGACTTATGTACAATGTACATGTAAATAAACAGTTGAATTTTGATTTGTCATCAGGCTGCTTTCCCATTTTGTTTTTAAGGGGTTAATCTGAGCTTCCTTCTCAGCGGTGTGTGGGCCAAAAGGCTTATACTGAGCCACCTGGGGAAGGCGAGGCAGAGTGGGAGGTACACACGTCCTCATTTGGCTCTGAGCGCTAGAGGGATGAAATGGGATTTCTGTTGGGATTGAAGGCTGTAATCTAATCTACAAGAGTTTCAATCAGACATGACTGTTATGTACATCTAGAATTAAAGTGCTTTATAAATATGCTTTAGGTTTGTGTGTGCATTCCTCAGAATTCTGCCTTGTGAATTGATGCCTTGATCTCTTCATTGCAGTGACCCCTCCCCAGGGCACTTCTCTTCTTGCTGTGTTCTCCCTAAACCCTTCCTCTGGGGACTCCTTTTCTGCTGTGTTCTCTCTTGGGCCTGCATTTGAGCACCTCCCTATGTTGCCCCATTACTACATTTGTGGTCTGGTGAAGTCTGACTTCTCTAGGCTGTCTCCTCATCTGTGAAGTGGGAGTAATCCCCACATTGATCAATTCTTGTTAAGATTAAGTAGGTGGGTAGAAATGCTTTGCAAACTATGGCAGTTAGATGTCAATTATGGTTTTATCCCCTTTTTATGGATTCAGAGGCTTCAGGTCCTTCTTGCTCTTCCTGTCATTTCATCATCTTCCCTTCTTCCCTCTCTTCTGTCCCCAATCCAGAGTGCCTCAGGCATCTGCTTTGGTCATTTGTACTCCTCAGCCTTTAATCTTTAATCCTACCACTTGAAGTAGGTTCCGGTCTTGGCCCTTCTCCAGAGGTTCAGATGGTCTGGGGCCCAGGCTTTGGCAGGATTGAAAGCTCCCCTGGTGCCTCTCCGCAGGCAAGGTTGAGGACCACTGGCAAAGAACTTCCTAATCTTTAGGGTCCATCTGAACCCTTTAGTTCAGAGGCAGATGGTTCAGGACCCTGTAACATGTTTCATCCAGAGGGAGAGTCTTGCACTGAGCCAGCGGCAGGCAAGTGGAGGTGGTGACCCTGGCCAGGATGGAAAGGCGCTTCGGAGGGGTAAGTCTGTGGTTCCGGGTGCTCCCCTCGGTTGCAGACTTTCCGTGCTAACCTCAAGGCCTTGGCCAGCCTCATCACAGCTTGCAAAGCCGAGTGGACACCTCTCTGGGAATATAATAGTAAGTGACACAAAATCAGGGCTATGAAGAGAAGAGTTTGGTATAAATACTTTATTAAAGAAATATTGTCATTTTCGTTAAAAAATACTACATTAGAGAAGAGAGTTTTGGGTTACCAGTCTTTCCTCACAGAATCACAGTGTAAGATACTCATTCTTGAGACGTTTCTAGGAACCTTCAGACCACGGATCAGCAGAACATAAATGAACAAGGGAAAAAAATTCCTCTTAATTTTACTGATGGCCCCCATCTCTCAGGTGGTCTGAGAGTGGCACTCGGTAAACAGTGTGTGTTTAATCCAGCCTCTGCCTCTGACTACCTTTAAGACCAGGACTCGAAGCAGAGTGAGCTGCCTCCCTCCACCCCCCTCGGGGCGAGTGAAGACACAGCTTACAGAGGCGTTAAAAGTAGTGATGCAGTGAGGTCTGAATGAACACGGAGGACTTTATTACTCATCAATGTAGTGAAATGCCCTTCGTTGGATACCATCAGGTGAGGTAGGGAAGACATTCCAGAGGAAATCTGTTAATGGGGCAACATTTTTATTTCTGTACATTTACATACAAATTTTCCCCAAAGGTACAACAGGTACGACACCATGCAGACACGCAGCAGTGAACGACAGTTCAGAACTCGGTGTGAGCTTGTGCTATGAACCAGCACCTTCAGAGAATCCCCACCCACACGCACAGAAATACAGTTACTATGTTACAGCCTCAGGACAGGGAGGGAAGTGTTCGCCACCAGACAGGACACACCATGCTGCTTTTCCAAAACACACAGGGCACATGGAAGTGAGGCGGTGCCTTCCAGACAAGAGGACAGTGGGAGTGCGGGCCTCCCCGGCACGTGCGGCAACTTGGGCCAGGCGGCGTGACGTCACAGGCTCACATGGCACTTCCAGTTGGGATTGCTCGTTTGGCTCTAGGAAGTGGTGGTGTCTTGAGTGCGATACTTCCCTTCTTACCAGCCTGCCGTCCAGATGCAGGTGATCTTACTGTCAGTAAACAAAAACATTTAACCCTTTTTCCTGTTTGTCTTGGGTGGTAATAATTAGAGTATTTGATAAGAGTTTGACTTCAGGAAAAGAAGTGAAGAAATGTTCAGCTCCATCTCAGGTGTTCACAATTGTGCATAACTTTTATTGAAAGGCTGACAGGTAGGCTGGTAGAACACAGGGGTGGTGGAGAAGAGTAGCAGGGGCTGGGAGGGCCAAATTGAAACACTGGGTGCCTGAGAAGGGTCTCTCTATCAGCCAGGAAAGGAACAGGACTGAGGGGCTCAAGCGCGACAGACTGCTGGGAAGCAGGCGGCTGTAGCAGCCTCCCCTGCAGAGCCCGGCGGCCTAGACGCGTGTCAGGCTTGGGCGGGCCCTGCCGCCTTGCTCACTTGGTACCAGATTTCCTGGGGCTGTGCCCACAGAGAAGCGTTGCTGCTCCGGTAACATTTCATAAAGGTGTTCCTCGGCAGCCTCAGATATCCCTAGGCTGAAGTTGCAACAGAACAGGCACCCAGCCTCCTCCCAAGGCTGCACTGGGAGGAGAGCTGTGGGACTGCCTTGCTGTCTGAGAAGCATAACCCGCTGACCGTCGGCAAGTCAGCCTCACACCCGCTGGACTCTGGTCCCAAGAGCCCAGGCCTAAAGCTAGCCACTTTTCCAGTCACTGATGGATTAGTCCTGACGGCTGAAGTGCTGAGCACTGTCTTCGTCGGACCTTCGTTGGAGGTTTTTTATTGTCATTTGAGGTGGAGATCAGAGACCACGCCCGGAAGAGTACGAGTGCTGTACCTTGCCACCACCTTCCTAGAGACTTCTGGCAGCACTCTGCAGCTTCAGTTTCTAAAAAAACCTGTTTACACGACCAGTATGCGACTGCTTGCAACTTCCATCACTTAGCAAGTCCTTCCACAGTACGGCAAGCGGACTGCAGGGTGGCCTGGTGCTGAGGGTGATGGGTGCAGACGTACACACGTCCAGGTGCAGGCTCGGGGGCCTCGCTGGATCCTTCCCACCTTCCCCGCTTCCCCAACTGCCTACTGGCCTGGCTGCTGGACAGGTCCTATTCTGAACGTAATGGGGTTTGTTGACAGGTAGCGTTGTAGCAAGTACTCCAAAAAAGGTAAAAGGAATTTCACAAATTTGGCACGCAAAGGCTGCACAGATCTACAGAAAGGCCTTTGTATAGGTGAATGCGAACTAATGTTGAAACATGGAAATGTGACTTTAAAAAAGAGGGAAGGCGAGGAGGAGCTGGACATAGAGCAAGGGGAGGTGGGGAGAGGCCGGCCAGACAGCCTCCCTTCCTGGGCGTCTCAAGACCCCAGGTGTTGGCGTGGCCCAGCCACTGGAAACACGTGGCCGTGAGTCTGCTTGCCTCTTGCTGTATCTTTACATATCACTAGGCTCCCACTGATGTGTGGACCGGATGTGGAGGAGACACGGGTGGAGACAGCAAGAAGCAGGCCAGGTGGAAAGCTGGAAGGGGAGAAAGTCAACCCCTTTTCTGCCCTGTGAATTCTAGCAACTGTCGGAGGCCAGTTCATTGTCTCACCCAGGCCTGAGACCACAATTTCCCTGGATGGATACAGCCCACGGCAAAGACACACTTTGAGAAGGGGTGAACTGAACAATTCCAGTAAGAAGCCAGGCTGTCCAGAAAAGCTGGTGCCCAGGTTGCTATAAAGTGGTGGCTGCCTTTACCAAGGAGGCTGTCTCTTAGCGGCCCTGGATGTCCCACAAGATTCCTCTGAAAATGCCGAGAGGAAACCTTCACTTTCTGGGGCGAAACGAGGAACATGAAGAAACCCTTGGAGATCGGGGCAGGGGCAGCATTGAGCTTTGGTGAGTTACTGCTTTCTCTCAATTTGTCTTGGTGCTTTCGAGAGGCTGGAGGTCATTTGTACTCACCTATGAGGATTTAATCTCGGCTCCCTGCCCGAAGCCCTGCCTCTGTGCTGAGCGAATGACTAAAAGCAGGAAGCCGGCCCAGGAAGGCAGGCGTGAGGGGGCCCAGCTCCTGCAGGTGCTTCCTGGAGTGACGTCTGAGGCGACAGCCATCCAAGCTGGTGATCTTCGTGGTGTGTGCTCGAGGTGTGGGTGATGGGTGTGTGTGGGAGGGCAGCCCCGCTTCTGTGGATTTGCCTCCACCATCTTTTTGAGTTATTTTCATATTGTTTGAAGCTTAGAAAGGAGCCATGTTTTCAAGTAGTGCCGGCACACGGGCTGGCTGTGCACGAGGGGCTGTTCTGCTGGAGCCAATCTGGGAGAGGAGGAATAAAAATGAGCACAGCTCAGGCCTTGACGCATCTGTTAGCTGTGTACTCACAAAGCTGTGGCGATGTGACTGCTGCTCGGTTAAGATTTCTGGTGAAATGTTTAAGCTTTTTCTCCAAGAGCTTTCAGCATCAAGTACAAAAGGATGATCCTGAAGGAAAGGTGAAGCTGGTTTTAATGGTGTCTGGGAGCTGTCTTCTCCTGCACATGGAACAGAAGCTCTTACCTTACAAACAGAAAGGGAAAAAGGACCTAAAAAACCATCACAGACTCTCTAGCAAAAGCCTAATTCATGTACATTTCACTCTGTCTAAAACGCAGTCCCAGAAACGCTCCACGGTCATGTCCTGCTTCTGCACACAGGCAGGCGGCGTGGGGGGCTCCTGACGGCCGAGGTGACATCTGGCTCCCGGGTGCTGCGAGGAGCCGCATTCCATCTCCGGAGAGGGGCAGGCCGTGGCCGTGATCACTGTGGCATCTTCCCAGAGTGCCCGTGTCTTGCTGCCGAAGGAGGTGATGCCATTTGTGATCAGTGAGAGGGAGAGGGAATAAAGTGCTTCTTGTAAAAATGACCAAAATAAATACAAACATTTAATGGCAGAAAAGAAAGTCTTGGAAGGGTTATTTCCAAAGAGTTTGTCTCCTCCGACCTGTGCTCCTTGGACTTTTGGAAAGACAGGATTTCCCCACACTACTTGAGAGGCTCAGCGTGGGTGGGGCAGCTTTCCCACCCCTGGCCATGTGTTCGGTCCCCGGTCTGTAAACCTGTGTCCAAGCTGCCCCAGATCCTTGAGCCCCGGGTTCTGCAGGCCCGGCTACATGGCCTTCATGCCATTGGCTGTGGCGCCCTCGGGCAGCGTGTCCCCCGCGGCTGCGGCGTCATGGAGGCCTGAGTAGTCCTTGAGCTCGGCATTGGTGAGCAGCAGTGGCTGCTCCCCCTTCTTGTGCGGCAGCAGCGGCTGGCGCGTGTAGTGCTCCCCGTTGGAAATGTTCTCAGGCAGGTTCTGGTCCCTGCTCTCGGGCAGCAGGAGGATGCAGATGATGCAGATGAGCGTGCAGCAGGCAAAGATGATGTGGTGCAGGAAGTAGCCTTTCTGGTTGTGCAGCTCGATGATGGGTGCCGTCAGCATGCCAAAGCCCGCGCTGGCCAGCACCAGCCCCAGCCCACCGCATCTGCAGGGGGAGGGAAGAACAGGATGAGCCACTTCAGCCCGGCGGCCGGATCCCGGGAAAGCTCGAGGTGGACTGGGGAGCCGCCTCTGCAGGGGCCCCACTGCCCTGGGCACTGCCCAGTGTACCCCGACCTTGGACATCCCATACCACCTGCACCCCAGCTGTATCTGTCCAGGGCCACTCTACGTCAGTGACTGCTTTTCCTCATCAATTTGAAAACTTTTACTTATCTTTTTATTTATTTTTTCTATTTTTATTGTTTTTTCAGGGCTGGGGGACCATGAGAACTTGCCTTAAGTAATATACAAGGAAAAACAAAATATAATTAAATTATGCCATTTCCCCAAGGCATGGGGGATTACCAAGGGTTAAAGAGGGTACTAAGGACATATCAGCAAGGACAGAGACTTTCTCTTTGTCATAACTGGAGAGATTGCAAGATACCTTAAAAGAGTGATTTCTTCACTGAGTTGATGTCCCACGTGTCTCCTAAAATTGCTCTGCGAACCACCAGTGGACACTGTCCCATCTCTGAGGATTGTGCCTGAAGGGTCCCCCAAATGAAGCTGTGCACTGACAGAGAGGGACTCACTGCAGCTCTGAGCTCAGGACAACCAAAACCCAGAAGGCCAGCCATTGATCCCCACTCCCTGCCTTGTGTGGGAGCGGTCAAGAGTCTGAGGATTAGTAGAGACACAACACCGACAAAACCCCTGTCCCCTAAACCTCTCTACTTTGACCTAAAAACACATTACTGGAACTGAGGTGTTCTCTGGCCCCTGAGAAAGCAGTGCTGTGCCAGGCTGCAGTGGGACCATGGTGCTTGGGTAACAGGCTAGGGCAGAGAGGGCTGCCTGGTCCCCAGTTCTGGGGCCTCACTGAACGTGGCAGGCAGCGGTAGCCTGTCTCAAGGAAGTGGGAGTGCAGTTGTCTGCCTAGCTCCAGAGCAGCGGGCACAGTGGACCTTTGGTTTGGGGAAGAGCTTTCTAATGGGGCTGCTCAAGAGTTAGGCACTCCCCTGGGGTGAAGAGACCTTTGTCTTTGGAGCTGCTGGGGCTGAGCGGGCTGAAAGGGAGGTCCCTACAGCAGGTAGGAGGCGGGTATGTGACTCCAGGTCTTGACTAGTCTGTGGTTCTCTTGGTTGGCACTATAAGTGGCTCCTAACTCACCAAGACTGTCCTACAAGGTGACAAGATACAAGGTCAACATACAAAAGTCAATCACGTGTCTACATGCTAGCAACAAAACACCCAAAAATGAAGTCCAGGAAATTCCATCCACGGCCGGGTGTTGTGACTCATGCCTGTAGTCCCAGCACTTTGGGAGGCTGCGGCAGGTGGATTACAAGGTCAGGAAATTGAGACCGTCCTCACCAACATGGTGAAACCCGTCTCTACTAAAAACACAAAAATTAGCTGGGCATGGTGGTGTGTGCCTGTAATCCCAGCTACTCGAGAGGCTGAGGCAGGAGAATCACTTGAACCCAGGAGGCAGAGGTTGCAGTGAGCTGAAATCACACCACTACACTCTAGCCTGGGCGACAGAGTGAGACTCCATTTCAAAAAAAATAAAAAATCCATTCACAATAACATCCAATGAATAAAATGTTTAGAAATAACAAATGGAATGCAAGACTGCATGCTGAAAAGTTTATTGCTGAGAGAAAATTAAAAAGATAGAAATAGAGTGACAGTCCATGTTCATAAATTCCATGTTCATGAAGACTCAATACTGTAAAGAGGGTGATTCTTCTATAGATTCAACATAATCCCTATCAAAACTCCAGCTTTTTTTTTTTTTTTTTTTTTTTGAGAAAACAGCCGATCCTAAAATTTATGTGGAAATGCAAAGGACTGAGAGTAGCCAAAAACAATTTTGGTAAAGAACAAAGTTGGAAGGCTTGCCTTCCCAATTTCAAACTATAAAGCCATACTACTTACGGCAGTTTGCTATTGGTGTATAGATCAGGGAACAGAACAGGGAGTTCAGTAACTAACCTTCACATTTATGGTCAACTGACTGTGGACAGAGGCAAATCCAGCAAGGGGGAAGGGATAGTTTTTCAACAGGTGGTGCTGGGACAACAGGATATTGACATGCAAAAGAATGATGTTAGACCCTTCACATCATGCAAAAAAATGAACTCAAAATGGATCGTAGAATCTAAGTGCTTAGACTCAGCTCAAACTATAATGCTACTAGAAGAAAACAAGAGAAAAGCATTGTGACCTTGGGTTAGGTAAAGATTTCTTACACGTGACATCAAAAGAAGGTTCCATAAAAGAAAAAGCTGGCCCGGTGCAGTGGCTCACGCCTGTAATCCCAGTGCTTTGGGAGGCCAGGGCGGGCAGATCACAAGGTCAAGAGATGGAGACCATTCTGGCCAGTATGGTGAAATCCTGTCTCTACTAAAAATTCAAAAATTAGCTGAGTGTGGTGGCGCACACCTATAGTCCCAGCTACCCTGGTGGCTGAGGGAGGAGAATCTCTTGAACCCAGGAGGTGGAGGTTGCAGTGAGCTGAGCTATTGTACTCCAGCCTGGTGACAGAGTGAGACTTTGTCTCAAAAAAGAAAGAAAAAAAAAGCTGATCAGTTGGACTTCCTTAGGATTAAAAACTGCCCTTCAATAGAAACATGTTTAAGAAAAAGACAGACCGTAGACTGAGAGAAACTATTGGTGAGGCATGTATCAGATAAAGGACTTGTAACTAGAATATATAAAGAATTCTTACAACTCAAAAAGAAGACAGATAATCCAGTAAAAAGATGGGCAGGCCAGACATGGTGGCTCATGCTTGTAATCCCAGCACTTTGGGAGGCCAAGGCGGGAGGATCACTTGAGGCCAGGCATTTGAGACCAGCCTAGGCAATAAAACCTCATCTCTATTCAAAAAAAAATAGACAAAAGATTTGAGCAGACATTTCTCCAAGGAAACTATACAAACTGTACATCCAGGAAGACACAAGAAGACGTGCTGCATCATTAGTCACAGAGAAACACAGATCAAGACCACAGTAAGACACCACTTCACACCTGCGAGTATGACTAACAAAAAAGACAGCTAACAAAGACTGTAATAAGTAAGACATGAGGCAAGGACGTAGAGAAACGGGAACCCGTGTTCACTGCTGGAATCAAAATAGTGCAGCTGGCTGGGCCCGGTGACTCACGCGTATGATCCCAGCAATTTGGGAGGCTTAGATGGGAGATCACTTGAGGCCAGAAGGCTGAAGCTACACTGAGCCACAGTTGTGCCACCGCCCTCCAGCCTGGGCGACAGAGTGAGGCCTTGTCTCAAAATCAATAAAACAGTGTAGCCACTTTGGAAAACGAGGTTGGCAGTTTCTTAAAAAGTTAAACTTTTGTATGATCTTGCAATTCTACTCCTATGAAACAAGTGAAAACATAATTCTGCATAAAACTTACAGGCAAATGTTTATTGCAGCCTTATTCATAACAGCCAAAACTCGGAAATACCAAATGCCCATCAACTGGTGAATGGATAAACAAAATGCAGCCTGTCATATAAAATGGAATATTAATCAGCCATAAAACGAATGAAGTCCCGATGCTGCAACATGGACTTGAAGACATAATGCTAAGGGATTGTATGAATCAGTTTATATGAAAAGTCAAAAAGGCTGGGCGCAGTGGCTCACGCCTGGAATCCCTTTGGGAGGATTACAGCACTTTGGGAGGCTGAGGCAGGGGGATCACAAGGTCAGGAGTTCCAGACCCAGCCTGGTCAACATGGTGAAACCCCACCTCTACTAAAAATACGAAAAATTAGCTGGGCGTAGTGGTGCACGCCTGTAATCCCAGCTACTCGGGAGGCTCAGGCAGGAGAATCACATGAACCTGGGAGGTGGAGGTTGCAGTGAGCTGAGATCACGACACTGCATTTCAGCCTGGGTGACAGAGTGAGGCCCCGTCTCACAATCAATCAATCAATCAATGGCAAATGTGTAGAGGCAGAAAGTAGATTCGTGGTAGCCTGGGGCTGGAGCAGGGATCACTTCAGAGGAGGAGAAGGGGATTTTGGGGGAGAAAGAAACGCTCTGTAACTGCACTGTGGCAGTGGTTGCATAGCTGTGTCAGTTTACTAAAAGTTATTGAATTGTTTACTTAAAATGGATGAATTTTTTGGTCTGTAAATTTTGCCTCAAAAAAAAGCGATTCTTTTGCTTTTTCAAAAAAATAAAACTGTTCCTGCTGTGGGGGCTGGTACAAATCTCCAAAGCTTTTAGTTCTGGGCAGCCGCCCAGGCTTTGCCTCTTCTTTCCAGGAACTCAGAGACCGGCCATGACTCCCCTGTCCACCACTACCTCGGGCCAGGGTTTCTGCTCCACTCTGCCCGCTGTGGCGCTGAGCAGCCTGTCCCTTGTGCTGGGGTCTTCGCAGGCTTTGCTGCTCAGGATGGGGAGAGCATCCCTGCCTTTGGGACCTGCTGCCTGCTCCCACAGACCCTCTCAGGCTGTCCTGGGGTTGACATGGGGGGACGTGAATGGAGGAGGCTTGGGCACGGGTGACCCGGGCAGGGAGGATGGGAGTTCCAGGGTTCCCAGGTGGCCCTCTTAAACCAGACATACTCGGGTCTATGCTAATAACCCCAGGAAGAACTGCAGATTCGGAGCCTTTTCTCAGAATG
Source organism: Aotus nancymaae (assembly GCF_030222135.1). NCBI lineage: Eukaryota > Metazoa > Chordata > Mammalia > Primates > Aotidae > Aotus > Aotus nancymaae. Next base: position 738,257 of record NW_026988465.1, read on the forward strand.
CAGTGGAAGAATGGTGATTGTATGTGTGCGTGCGTATGTGTGTGTCTGTGTTTTGGGGGGTGGGGGATGATGAGTGATCTTCCACCGCCTTTTGTCCTGTTTTATAACAAAGGAATAGAAGACACGTCTCCCTCCCTTCTTTCCCTCTAATGTAGAAATGGCTGCCTCTGTAGGTTTGCAGTCTACCCATCTGCATCCACAATGGGCCCAGGGCTGGGGGGCACAGGGGCAGCCTTGCCAGGCCTGCAGCTCTAGGGGGCAAAGAGTCACGGGATTATTCCCTTTCCCACCTCCTTCCTGTCCAGCCCGTCTTGGGTCTGCTCCTCGCTGGTGCATCTTCTGCACCCCTGGACTTTGTTTCCTCACTGTTGCCAAACCGATTTTTCTAGAACACAGAGCTAACCATGTCACCTGGCTGCTCAAAGTCCTCCCATGCCTCCCTCCTGCCTGCAAGGTGATGGACAGGTCCCGGGAGTGCCACTTCTTCCTCCTGTCTTCTCCCTTTCAGTCCCACTACTCATGGCCTGGGGGGTCCCTCAGCTCTGTCCGGGGCTCACTCAGTGAGGTTTGCCCATGGGGGCTCAGCCGAGCTCCCACAGGTTAGCTGGGTCGGGCGCTGTCTGTGCGCTTCTGGAGGAAGCAGATGTGCCTTCCGGTACAGGGGCTTCATTAACGTTTGTTCCATTAGATGACTGTCAAGACCAGAGCATCAGCCATTAGCCTCCAAGCTTGAGTAAACCCACATACAAAGGAGCAGCCCAAAAGTGAGCTACGGAATGGACTTTTGCTGCCACACAGGTGTAAGTACCGTGACAGGAAGCACGAGTTCTGGAGCCCATTAGCCTGGGCTAGAATCCTGGCCCCCCCGCCCACCAGCTTCACCTCCTGAAGCCCCAGTCAGCATCTGTAAATGGGGATGAGAAAAGCTCCAACATTCAAGTGCAGTGGGATTTAAAGCACGAATGTGACTGGCACGGGGACAGGAAGATCCTGGATTGGTTCTAGGGACGGTGATATTCAGTGAGTGCCGGGGAGGGGGCCACCCAAGTCCTCCAGGGTCTAGGGGGCAGCAAGGAGTGGGAGGAACGGGAGCTGAAGAGGTTCAAGAACTGGGAGGCGAAGAGGACAAGCCTCTCCCATGGGCCTAATGCCTCCAAGAATGACATGGAGTCCTAAAAGTTGTCAGAGGGGGCTGTGCCACTGGGACCCTTCTCCGCCCTGGCCTTCCCCTGAGCGAGGCACCAAGCCCTGCAAACACTGCCTCGACCTGCTTCACACCCGCCCACCCTCACCCTTTCAGGGACCTCCGCTCCTGCTCCCCAAGCCCTGGGCATCCTACCCCGCCTCCTCTGCCACTGTGCACTTGCTGCAGCGCACTCCCTCTAGAGCTGCTATTCGCGGGGCTCCGGTCCCAGCCACCCTCAGTCCAGGCTGAGCAGGCTCTCCTGGGTGCTCCCCTGCATCCTCAGGACACTTGTGTCGCCCAAAGACACATTCACGTTGCGTGTCTGTGTGTCTCTAATAGACATGAGACATTTCCAGGGCAGGATCAGGCTCCACTCAGAGTGCTGTCCCCAGCAGCTGCCCGGCCACGGAGACCTGGCTGGCACCTGGGCGTCTACTCAGCACTATAGTCGGATTTCTAGACTGGCCCCAGTGATTCCCACCCTCATGCCTTGAGTGTGCACTGGGCCTCAAGGCACAAGGGACAGATAACTTACTTTTTAGCAATAAAGTACAGCCAGGATAGTGAGATGTTCCTCCACAATGAGGTTCCAAAAGGGACTCTAGCAGACTCTTGCTGGCTTTGACAAAGCGAGCTGCCTTGTGATGGTGGTCCCTGTGGCCAATGGCCAGCGAGGAGCTGAGGCTCCCGGCCCCACAGCCCACGAGGAAACGGATTCTACCAGCGCCTGACTTGGTTTAGTGGTGGACCCTACCGACTGATGGCAGCCTGTGAGGGACCTGGAGCAGAGGACCCAGCCAGGCCGTGCCCAGACTCTAGGGCCAGGGAAGCCGTGAGATAGTAGCTGCATGCTGCTTCAGGCCCCTATGTTTTGGGGCGATTGGTGATGCAGCAATAGAAAACCAAGATATTCGGTGAGTGACAGATTCCCAGCCTTAGCCACAGAGGGAGACTGACAGCCAGCCGCCTCTTACGCAGGCTGTGATGGGCATCAGCATGTCATACTAGAAAGCCCTTCCTGGGGAAAGGCTGAAGAGTTGCAGGAATAGCCACACCACTGTGCTGCTGGGCCTCAAGGGGATATGGATGAGAAAGGGCAAGACTTTGGGGGGATGTCTCTCAGATACTCACATTCTTCCCAGGCAGAGGGTCCCAGACCACCATTCAAAGACACTCTGCATCTTTCTGTCAGTATGTGTTCATGTGCCTGTCACCTTACTAGTCTCTGAGCCCTTCAAGGGCAAGAATTATTTTCTAGGACGTCAACAGGCACGTGTTGTTTGTGTTTAATGAATACCAGATGCTCGCAGATCACACTGGCTTCCTGGGTAGGAAGGTCAGCTCACCCAGATGAATGGGACAGGTTAAATATAGATGACCACTGCAATGAGCAGTAAGAGCAAATCCTTCTGTAAGATGAAAACTGAACACCTAAAATAGCCAATTAAGTCTTTCTGGTCGACCTGGCTCTTTCAGGAAGCCACAGGGCATATCAGATGCTAGGGATAATGGACCTGATTTTGATGGGGACATCATTTTCTTGGAAACTTCCAAGGTTTCTGTCTGACCTTCCTGGCACTGACAAGCAGTGAGCGGACTCCCCTTGCTCACACGGGAGTCATGTACAGGAGGGCAGAGTGCAGACCCCCAGGAGGGGTGGGCATGGGGCCGCCATTAAAGGGCAAACAGCACGGAGCAAAAGCCTTGTGTGGTGCCAGGTGAACCACATCATACTGATCTAGCTTGTTAATTGTGCCAAATGAAACATATTTAATTTTCAGATCATTAAAAAAATGCCTACATATATGTGAATATATAATATGCAACAAATGTACACATGCATATATAATATGGAATATATCTTTTTTTTTCCTACAGAAGCAACTCTTGTTTTCTATCAAAGATTCCTTGACATTATTCATATTCAGTAATATTAGGAAAATTTTGGCAGAAGTTGGTATGCCTTCTGTTGTTTTTCTTTCTCTCCTGAAATCTCAGATTAGAGAAAGGGATTGTTACGCCCTTGGTTTTAAGGTGTTGGGTTCATTTCCTGCCTCTGAAAATGTGGGCTCTGCCTGTGCCTTTTCTGCTTTTCTCTGGGTTGTCACTAGAGGGCAGCATACGCCCGTGTTTACAAGTCAGAGCCGCCTGACTTACGGACACAGGAGAACGGAGGGCGCGCGCTGCCTCCTTGTGCTTTAGGAGCATAAAATTGTAATATCCACGGGATATCATTATTTTACTAGCAACAAGATCTAAATGAGGTAGAAAGATTGCTATTCAGACCGACTTACTAGAAACGGCAAACTTCACTGAATTAAGGAAATCAAAATGAAACTGCTGTTAGCCATGTGAACGTGACCATCTCTCACTGCAGCACCAGAGACGAGCCTCCCATTCCACCTCCTTTTATATTACTTAACGTATTTTAATTATATTACTTGACTACGTTTCTGTGACGTTGAGGATGAGCAAATATTTGTACTGTTTTTTACAGAAATAAATGTAACTGCTGAAGATACCCAGCGAAGAATAATAGGAAGGGTCCCGTGCTGAGCCAGGCCCTTCGCACATGGTTTCTCTCCATTCTCCACCCCCGCCTAACAAGGTGCCTTAATCAGTTTTGTTTTGAGACAAGGACAGGAAAGCCAGCCGAGGGACCCACCCGAGGCCTCACAGGGAGGTGGCCTCAGGATCACGGGCAGCGCGTCCGGCTCCGTCTCAGGCTCTGGGCCGCATCCTCGGCACCGTCCCCTCATCCTGCCCGGCTCCTCAGCGCTTGCACGTCACAGGCGCTGCCGGCATGGGATGCCTGTTGCCTTCCTGTCTGTCACTCACTACTTGTTTTCAGATGTCAGACATTTTTAAGACATAAATTTTTAAAGAAGTTGAACAGACTCCGATGCTCCCTTAACCCCAGGCCATGCTGGCCCTCGGTGCCAATTCGGGAGGCAGCATTAGAGCAGAGGACAGATGTCAGGGAGGTGTCGGTCAGGGAGGGTCTCAGGGAGGCCCATCCGACTTATGACCTAGAAAGGGCTGGGGTTGCCGGAGTGGGTAGAGCAGGAGAGGGCAGGCGGGTGTCATGATCTCCAGCGCCTGCCTCCTCTCTCACCTGGACTCCTGAGCGAGGGCAAGGGAAGCCTCGCAGCCCACCTGCAGCACCCAGATGGACAGTGGATAGAAAAGATCAGCCCAGCACAGCCAGCAGCTGCTTCCAGATCCACCCAGGACCCCAGGCCACTTCCACCCATGTCAAGCTGGGAGAGGCGCATGGTCAGATACAGGGTTCCTCCTATCCCGCCTGCAAAGTCACCCAACTCCCAATGTCTTCCAGGTGAATCTGATGAGCTGTGCACTGGCTGATGAGAAACACATCCGGCCTGGGCCTGAGCGGGGAGCTGGTTCTCTGTCAGCGTGAGGTCTGGACAGGATCTCATGAAACAATAGTTTACTTGGCCTCTATTATCCTTGGGGCAACAGATTTCTGCAAGCCTTTGCTGCTTTTTGTTGTGGAGCAAGTATGAAAAGTATAAAAGCATTTTTTTGAACTTTGTGCAGAAAATTTCATATCCTCGTATTGGCTTCTGGGCAGTCCATCCTGGCCCCTTACCCTTTGCTGCCAGAAGGCTTATCTGTAATATAGTGTCACAGGGAAAGGCTAGTTCTGTGCTAAGAAAGATGGAGCTCATGGACCCCAGGCCGTCCATCCCAGCTTATCTTGAATTTCTGTCTGTCAAGTCTGGGGATGGGAGGGGAGTCCACTTCCATCCCAGGGCCTCCATGGGAACTGTTCCTGAGTGCATTTGCAAGAAAGGGCTGTGGCCTCCCAGTGGCACGGGAGAGAAGGGCTCCCAGCGAGAAGAGGGATTTGTCAGGAACGCTAGACATTCTCCCAGCCTGGCCAGGGACCCCCTTTGGACTCAATTTCCTTTCATCCTCTGCAGGCACAAAAACATCACCAAGGGTCACATACTTTTTCTAGCTTGTCATCTTGGCAAGCTGAATCTGAGAATGTGTTTGTTGAATTTCTATCCCCAAATCTTTCCTGGTTTGCATCAAAGAGGAAAAGGATACAGCATTTCCCGCAGTCTAGCTTGTCAAGCCAAATCTAACAGAGAATAATGAACCCTACCAACTGCCAGAGTTAAGGGGCACCCACTAGCCCCCCCAAAAGATGCATAATCAGGCAAAGGCTGCAAGAGGCCATCTGGAAACCAGAATGTCTGACTGTGGCTTCTGCTCTGTTGAGAGACTTGCCTTGGCTGTTATCTTTGATAAAGGAGGGACATTTAAGTAGGTGAAGGGAGGACGGGGAGTGAGCCGGCCGTCTGCCTGAGGTGTCTTGCGACTGCAAGCACTATATAAGCTCCTGACTCATCTCTCCCCTGTGGCTTATGCAGAAGGGAGAGACAGGAGAAGTTTCTTGGTGCTTAATCATACAATACCTTGGCATTTCTGCCCAGGTACCCAGTAGCTGTCAGGCTGGGCCTCTACGATACAGATCCAAGAGAATGAATCAGAATGCGGATGTGAAGATGCTGGTGTCAGCGTGGCTACTGGAAACATGGGAAGGAAGAAAGTCCACGGACCTGCCTACTTGCTCCCCGAGGCTTCCCCCGCACCAGAGGGGCTGAGATAATTCGCCTCCACACAGCCCGCCTTGGACTGGAGTGGCCCCTACTGGATTTTCCCCAGGGTGTGACCATGCGGGCACCCGGGCTTAGTTCATGGTTGAACTGCTGCCTTCCTCTCCAGTTCTGTTCTAGGAAGGCACACGCATGAGAAATGCTGACGATACTCCTGTAAGAAGTGCAGTGTGGTATAACTCAAGCTCCTCAGTAAGTCACAAACGGTTTAGGAAAATGACCGCGGCTGAGCGATGCCCTTTTAGTGGAAGCATGCCTGTTTGTTAGGCTGTAAGCATGGCAACCGTCAATGGTGTATAGCACCCATGAACCAATGCCCAGGGACAGAGACGGTGCCAGGAAGGGGCCGGCCTCACTTTCCGAACTAAAAACAAAGCGGCTGAGCGCAGGTCAGTCATACCGTTGGGAAAGATGAAAGGCCCATGGACCCCACGAGGCCGGGGCCGCGCTCTTGTGCTTTCTGGGCCTAGTTCTTGGCATGCAGTGGGCTCTCCATCACGTTTCTTAAATGAGTCCATGACTCACTTGCTGGGCTTTCTCTCTTTGGGTTCATGACATCAACTTCCCAGGTCAGCAAAAAAATAAGGCTCTTTCTCTTTTTAAAACATTTTGAAATAGCTGAGCCGTGAAGGCTCTCAGCAGAGCTGGCAGCACAGCGTCCGGTGGAAGCGGGGACGAGTGATCTGCTGAAGTCCCCCCTTGCCGGTCACTGACGTGTTTCCTGGGCCCAGAGTAGCTCCCTGTCCCCACTTCCTCCTGCTGCTTCCCGCACAGGACCCCAGGAGCAGGTTCTCTCCTGACTCTCGGGAGCCTCAGGGTTGGGCGCAACCAACACCTGAGCTGTGGACCACGAAGCCAACGTGCCCAGAGCCAGCAACGGGGCTGATGCCGGTTAATCCCACACCAGCCCGGAGCCAGGGACTCATCTTTGAGTCCCGAGAAGCCGGCATCCCCTGGGGTGTCCCCCATTACGCACCTTATCACCGTGGGGGTGATCTCCGCACAGAAGAACACGCTGAGGCTCCCCACCGCGTGGGAGGCGAACATGCCCACGATGGAAAACGCGATGGAGAATTTGTCCTTGACGCTGTCACTCATCCCTGGCAGATCAGAAGAAGGGGATGGTGAGGGAAGAGAGGAAGCCAGGCCAAGGCAGGAGGGAGGCCCGGGGCTGCACGGCATGGCTCCTCCCCTCTGCCCAGCGTGCGGCAAGGATGGGTGCACACTTCCCTCTGGGGACCAAGCGGCACCTCCAGGACTAGAAGCCCAGAGCTCCTGAAGTGGGTTCTGGGGGCCCCTGTGAGTCCCTGTGTGTCAGGCATGCTGGAGCTCATGGCGGCCTCTACTGGAATTCCTCAGCCTGGAGCTATGCCTGGTGGGAGGGCAGGCTGGTATGTCCCTGGTGCCACACCAGCATCCCTCTGCCCTGGCCTACGTTTGCTCCAGAAAGGGCCCTGCTCTCCACAGAGCCCCCACTGCCTCAGGTCTGATGTCCCAACGTGTGGGACAGGGTAGCTGAGTCAGTGTTGATTTAAGGACACAAACATTCAAGCCACAGAATTGATCGACCCAGAGGGAAAGTGTTCAACCCATCAAAGCCCTCAGAAATGGCGCCAGAGACTGACCTTGCACCAGGGCAGTGTCTGGCACCGTGCATGGGCATGCTGTCAGGCCACATAGCTGGGGCTCAGCTCAGCTCCCACGGGGCTGCAGAGAGGGCAAGCGCTCCCCAGGGACACGGCGAGGGCTGGGGCAGGCCAGGCGGGTGCAGCAGCAGCTTCAAGGTGCAGGCCAGTACTCTGCTGTCCCCATGGCTGGAGGGCAGCAAGCTTACATGAGTCAAAGGGGGCATCGGCTTCCCCTGGCAGCACAGACAGCCGGGCCCCAGCACTCCCGGGCGCTCTCTCCCCACCCAGATGCTGTCCACAAGACAAAGCATGTTGGCGCCAGGCCAGGGCCTGTGCCGAGCCTGGTGTCAGGGGAAGGGGCGGGGCATGCGTGCCAAGCAGCACAGAAACAGGGAAGCACCGGTCGCTCTTTCTAGAGGCAAGAGGGAGAATACAAATGTATCCGTATAGTGTCCAACCTACGGCCAACTTCAGCTGCAGTTCTTGGTGGGCAAGGGGGAGAAAGAGAGGAAAGGGAAACCACAGGTCCGTGAGTCTTCCAGAAAACGCCCATTTGGATGCAATACAAGATGAGGGCGCACAGACCACGCGCTTGGGACTCACCTGAGTCTGGGTGCTGGCTGTACTTTCCAATCACTGGGCCCGCCGACAGGATCGCAGCCACACGCACAAGGGCAAAGCAAGCGGGAAGAGAGGAGACAGCACGTTAGGGGTGGAGTTAGCCCAGCGTGTTCCCACGTGACTTGCTTCCAGCAAACTCCCGTCCATGTCTGGGATGGCGCTGGCTGCCAGGGCAGTGGAAGTCATACTGCACTAAACACAGATCTTTTTGTTAGGAAGACAGGGGTTAGAACCCACTGACCTCACAGCCTGGGGAGAAAATGGAACTGTCACAGTGAGACCATAGCAGGTGCAAAGGGTGAGCTTCCTCACATACAGAGCCACCCATGGGTCACTGCGGCCTGACTGAAGCAACGTCAAGTGCTGTGGGGAGTCCCTGCTGGCCCGTCTCTGCCCCTCATGGCTGGCTGCTTGGTGTTCGCTCAGGGTTCCTGTGCATTCCTGTGCATTCCTGTGCAGGGCCAAAGGGGCATTGCAACACCAGGGGGCTGAGGTCCCTGCCACTTCCCTCCCACTCATGTGAATGGGGTAGAGGCTCCCCAAAAGGGCAGCTGGGGAACGGGGATGGAGGGAGACAGCCACCATGTCTGCATTCCATTAGCTAAGTCTAACAGCAGTCTCCCAGCAAGGGACAGATTGCATAGGAACTGTCCAAGTTAGAAAGCTGCTCCTGAGATTGAAACAAGCCATCTCTAATCCAGGCTGCACGACAAGGCCGCTCTGATCGGGGTGCAGTGGACAGCCCTGACGTCTAGTTCTGAGAACCTGGGTTCATTTTCCTTATAAAGGCAGGGGAGCCCTGTGGGGTCGATGTTCCTGCAGGGTCCTGAGCCTGTCCCAGGAGGACCCTGCCAGGGCAGGAGAAGAGGCTCAGAGGTCCTGCCTGCTCACGTCACACCCTGGGCTGGCCATGGAGGTGCTGTGGGGTTTGTCCATGCACAGGGGTGGGTATTTGTTGGTGAGGAGCTACACAGAGCTTGCTGGAGGGGCCTGATGGATTCTCTAGCTTTGCCTTAGATTATTTCTAACCTTTACTGAGAAATTCTTTGGTCCAAAGAGAAACCGATGAACCCGGGAACATCTGCTGAAAAGCAGGGCCCCCATGCTAGGGTGACAAAACAGATGTATTTCCCCCTTAATGTCATGCAAAAGAAACAATCCTTTGTTCTTCTTTGTCATGTGTTGAGTCACACAGAAGCAGTGTACCCTTTAGCAAAGTCCAGGCCACCAGGACTCGGAAGGAATCATGGTGCAGCCTGGGCCAGGCAGGGGAGGAGGACGGCCCAGTGCCCTCTGAGGCAGGCTCCACAGACGCTCCCATGGAAGCTCTGCCGTCTCCAAAGCAGCTCCTTCCACCGACAGATTTTAGAGTGGCCACTGGCATCTTACCCAGCCCTTTCAAACGCCCTTGGGGGTTAGGCAGCTCCCCTCCCCGCACCGGCCCGCCTCCCCAGCCCACTCACAGTTGAGGAGCCCGAGCTGCAGAAGCGAGGCCAGGGCAGTGAGGATCATGAAGAGCAGCAGCCCTCCCCGGCGCCCGAGGAACCGGACCACCAGGCACATGGCCAGGCAGGACACCAGCGCGATGCTGGCCGTGGTGTAGTAGTCGGCGTAGAAGTTCTCCAGCAGCGGCACCTTCACCTCATGGCCCATCATGCTCCTGGCGAAGCAGTGGTGGATCCCATACCCCGTCAGCCTGTGGAGACAGTGAGAGCGGTGGTGGGTGGGCTGTGCCATGCCAGGGGCTGCACGCGGGGTCGGGTGACCAGGAGATGGAGAAGCAACTCAGTGTGTCATAGAAAAGCCCGTCATGACCGAACCACAAGCAGATGCAAAAGAGGAGACGTCAGAGAAAGATGGAATGCCTCCCTGGTGGAGGTCCACGCTCAGGCTCCTTGCCATGGCTTTAGTAGACAGGTGTAGGCACAAGAGCAGTGAGTTCTTTTGTTAAAACATGTGCTTTCATGGGAATCCTCCAAGACAAAGCACTTTCTGGTAACTGACTCATTTAATTCCAGGGTCACACAGCAGACCCTGTACACCCACTGCACAGCGGCAGGCAGGGCAGAGCTGCTCCAGTGAGGCTCGCAGCGGGTAAGAGGCAACTCAGAGACAGCCTCTCTGCATCTGTGCTGCTTTGGGTACTTAGAGTTCTGGAAAGGTGGAGATCTACCCATACCAGCCTCAACTCCACCCACACAGCCTGGAGGAGCCAGGCAGAAGCCAGGCCAATGGAAGGTACATGTATCGTCCTCAGGAAACTCTGTCTTGATTCGTTTTTTGAGACAGAAACTTGTTCTGTTACCCAAGCTGGAGTGCAGTGGTGTGATCTTGGCTCACTGCAACCTTCCCTTCCCTGGTTCAAGTGATCCTCCTGCTTCAGCCTCCCAAGTGGCTGGGATTATAGGCACCTGCCACCATGCCCAGCTAATTTTTGTATTTTTTGGTAGAGATGGGGTTTCACCATGTTGGCCAGGCTGGTCTCGAACTCCTGACCTCATCAAGCGATCCACCTGCTTTGGGCTCCCAAAGTGCTGGGATTACAGGTATGAGCCACCATGCCGGGCCTCTATTTTGATTCTTAATTTATCCCCGTTTCCTCCAGACTGCCCTGGGTCAAGCTTCTTTACTGCCCCACGCGAGTGTATCAACCTGCTGGGAAACGTGTCCGCCCTGGAAAACAGGCACGAAGTCACGGCCGCGCCCTCCCAGGGAGGCTGCTGATGGCCATCCATGGGGTGCCTCAGGGCTCTCAGGAACCTCTGGGATGTGCCTGTGCGTGATGCACCCGTGACGCTGAGAGGGTCCCTTGTTATGTCTGCTCTCGGCATCCATCTAAGAGCCAAAAACTCCTCTCTTCTCTCTCCCAACCACCCTTTCGTGCTTCAGGGAAATCTAAGTACTTTTCATCCAACCTTGAGGATGCATCAAGGTCAACTGTAACAAACTCCGTCATGGGGGAAGCCACCCCGTGCCACGTGGATGCCTTTCCACTCGGGAGATATGCAGAGGACCCAGCCCCTGGGCAGCAGCTTTATAAGCAGCAGCTTTATAATCCAGCAACTGATTTGGTCCAGTGAGCCTCCAGAGTTCCTCCTCTGGCCTGCTGAGATCACAGGGCAATCTTCTACCTTCTTGTTCTGGTAGAAATGCAGCCTCCCCGACCACAACAGGTCATCTGAGATAACAGAGCCGGAGAGCTTGGTTCCCGTCCCCACAAAATGCATTGTTAAAATGGAAACTTGCCATCTTGTCTATGTCAAATTTCATGTTTTTTCCAACGTAAAATTTGGAGAAGCCATTCAACTCCTAATAATGCCACCAGCTCACCCAGCATCTACCTGAGCCACACAGCAGTGGGGTGGCCATGCCCAGTGCTAGTGCTGGGTGGAGGGGCTGAGGCTGGGGCCCAGGGCTTGGCCTGGTGTCACTGTGGCTGTGGCAGGTCCCTCACCTCGGCCTCCTGAGCTCCAGGACAAGGCTCTACTGTTGCTTTGGCGGTATAGCCTCTTGTACCCCCCCCAAATCAATTTCAACCCAGAACCCCAATATGGAGAACTGAAGAAATGAGCTGCTTTGACAGAAAAAGCTGTGGGGCTACTTGTCCCTGAGTCCTCACCCTGGGCCTCTGTCTTTACCTGCTGGCAGCCCTGAGACCTTTCACAAATGAGTGTAATACTCCAGAAGACCTCTAACCCAAATGAGTCAAATCCCTCCTCTGCCCAACCTTGGTGACCTCTGACCCTGAACAAGGGACCACATTGCCCAGTCAAGGCCACTGAGCTGTCAGTCAGGACAGGAGTGACCTTCTAGGTACACACCAATCCCAGGGACTGAGCTGCCAAGAATCTGCGTGAGTGATGCCCCATGCCCTGCAGGACCCAGCAGGCGGGGTGACACTTGTCCTCTGTGACTCATGAGTTCACACACAGGACCATGATATTCTTCCACAAGTTCCACGTCCCCACCCACCTGCCTCCACCCGTGGCTGCCCCGGCGCCTCTGGCCAGGCTGGCTGCAGGTCCAGGAAGGGCAGGGCCAGCTACAGGCAGGGGGCATGGACACCTTGCAGCCAAGGCCTCACGGGTCTCGAATCCCCTGTCCTGAGACAGGGCCAAGAAGCTCCAGCCTTGCAGCATCCCCCGCTGTGCCCCTGAGGAGGTGCATTCATGTGCATCCTGGTTCCCTGGGCCTCATGGGCACGTGGTGGAGAGGCCCTGCTCACAGGATTTACACGCCTGGGCCGAGGGTGCCGGCTGCTCGAGGCTTCCGGGAGGGGGAGGTCGATACCTTCTAGCCCGCCCATGTCACTCTTCACACACACCCTTAGGATTCCAGGTTCAGCGGGGTGGGGAGCAGGGTCCTGGCCTTCACCGATGCCCGCCTTCTCCCTGGCCCCCTCCCACCCAGCTGGCACTTGTCCTCTGTGACTCACGAGTTCACACACAGGACCACGATGTTCTTCCACAGGTTCCGTGTCCCCACCACCTTCACGATGCAGACCTTCTTGGGCCTCCGGGAAAGCTCCTTCTCCAGCTCTGCAAAGAAACAGATGCTGTGAACCCTGGGCAGGCACCCACAGAGGACTGGGGCAGCAGCTGCAGTCACAGCCCCGGCTCCCCAGTTCAGGCACCACAGAAGGGAAAGAAAGCCTTTTTCTTTTCTTTCCTTCTAAGCCAGCAGATAGGGTCTAGGTTTCCGGGATAGGAAGGCTGGAAACCTAGACCCCGCCTCCAGCTTTGCAGTTCAGGTTTCCCTAGGGTGCCTGAGAGGGCGCCAGGTGCACTGTCAGCTCGTTTCCACTGCAAAGCCTTTTTTTGGAACCAGGCAGAGTACACACAAATAAACACACAGCGTAGACTCGGTTCACTTTTGTCTGAGTACAGAGCTCAGGGATGATATTCTAGGTGACTGAGGCACTCTTTAGGCCCTGGGCAAACCTAAACAAGCAGTTCTTTTCCGCACAGTCTGCATCCACCGGTGTCACTCCCTGCTCCGAGACTGGGAAGGCCACACCCAGATACGCTCCTAAGCCTTGTGGGGTGGAACTTACCACAGCTGTAGCTACTTCTGCAGAAACTGCCCTTAGGCATATGAATCTTTGAAAGACAAAACATAAGTGAATCCGCCTGCGTGTATGTGTATACATGCGTACATGCACACATTCATACGCATATGTATACGCGTGCACGTTTTAGTTAACAGAAATCCTCGGGAGCTGGACGATTTTGGTTCCAAGGGATGTGAGTAACTATAAAGTCATGAGATTTGAGTTTCTTGTACGGCTCCTGCAGCTCTGAAAGCCCCTCTGAAGGGAGTCCGCCAGCACTGTGTTACATTCACCGGGTCTGTGGAGGTGCTGGGGTCGATTTGGCAATTTACAGGGAAGATTCAGAATGGGGGTGCCTTGGCCTCCAGGAGCTGTCTGCCTGTGCATCAGGGAGCAGGAATGCCACTCAGCCTTCTGTCACCTCTCTGCCCTCCTAGCCTGCTATGTCTTCGTGGAATAATCCCTTTCTGGGGAGCTTAAAAAAAAAAAAAAAGAAGACTTCTTGAATCAGAGGGGAACTAGGACTCTTCAAGACTGTCAAGGTCATGAGAAATAAGACCAAGCAGCTGTCAGACCAGGAGACTAAGGAGGGAGGAGGACGAGATGCAGTCCTGGGTGGCATCCCGGGGTGGGAGGAGTCCTCATGGAAAAATGGGAGGCACCAAATAAAGGCTGGAGTTTGGCGAATAGTAGTGTTCCAATGTCACTTTCTTAGTTCTGACAATAGTATCATGACAATATCAGATATTTGTAGTTGGGGAAGCAAGTGAGGGGTATATGGAGATTCTGTAGTATCTCAGCAGCTTTCCTGTCCATCTAAAATTATCCCTGAATAATACATTTATAAAATAAAAAAAAGTGGTGGGGAGGGGAGGCCTCTGTCTACCGAGGAAGGCTTCAGTGCTGGGAGGAGTGTTGTTGCCTCTGGAGGGACCCTCCTGCTCCCTCGGGGGCTGCGTCTCCAGGACCCCGGTCTTGTGCTTCTAAGGGCCACTCTGAACCCTGGATGACCCAAGTTCCGTCCTCCTCTTCCACGTCCTTCCTGCCATCCAGTGGCTGGAGGGTCACAAAGCTCCTTCATTACAGTTTGAAGAAAACATGTGTTGCTTAACTGTAGGGATTTAGGAACTTTTTATTCAAACACATTGTTTTTGAACTCAGTGCCACCAGCCAGGGCACAGAAAGAAGGAGAAACCTTTTTCTTGTCTAAGGGATATCATGCCTCCTGAATTGCCGGGACTTTCTTCCTTCCCATACAAGATTGAAGTCTGTGTTCAAGACAGCAGGGCTGGCATTTCAGCTGCCGGCCCATGGATCCTCTCAGCTCCCAAGGTCTCCTGACCATTATTTTTCCTCAGCAAAAATGGACTACTTTGACTACAGGAACAGTTTCTCTACGTAAAGAGCTTGAAAATATCATGGTTAACAGAAAACCTTGGATCCAATGATCTGAGTATCTCTGCTATTACAAAACTCATCAAAACCAACTGTAATAGCTACATTTTCTCACCATGGAAGACTTAAGAGAAGAAAATTTAAATGTCTATTAGCATATTCATGTAAGTTTACAGTTTTAAAAAAATACCCCAAAATGAACTCCTAATATGTTATTGTTTATGAAGTATGATGTTAAAGAAGCAAATACAGGCCGGGCATGGTGGTCACACCCGTAAACCCAGCACTTTGGGAGGCCGAGGCAGGCGGATCACGAAGTCAGGAGTTTGAGACCAGCCTGACCAACATGGTGAAACCTTGTCTCTACTAAAAATACAAAAATTACCCGGGTATGATGGTGTGCACCTATAATCCCAGCTACTCAGTAAGCCGAGGTAGGAGAATCACTTGAACCTGGGAGGTGAAGGTTGCAGTGAGCCAAGATCATGCCACTGCACTCTAGCCTGGGTGACAGAGCAAGACTCCATCTCTACAACAACAAGAAAGAAGCAAATACAATTGCATTATGACCTGAGCTTTTTAAATAAAATTAAACCTAGAACCCAGTATAAAAAATTGACTGTAGTCTGCAGAGGTAACTGCATTCTTCTAAGTGGAATTAGATTAACCTTTCCAGGGCTATTGATATGTTGTCAGGGTGTCCGTTACTCACATCACCAGCCTTGTTACTCACAACAACAACACGCAACTTCCACAGCATTAAGTCTATTCTTCTGGGCCCAAATCCACGAGCTCTATGTTATAGAATGTTTAGATGGCTCTAACACCCTCAGTGGTAGCTGAATCCAAGAGGCCTTTTTGTCTGTCCAGGTATCAGATGGACATCTAGAGACTTCTCTAAACTCCTCTTGCAAGGAAATGAACGGGCAACAGGGAGCCGAGCCAGGTTGTGTGACACTGGCCTCCAGGACATGCCGCTGTGAGCACCTGGCTCCCATGGTCCCCTTGAGACGAAGGAGGAGGACGTCACATCAGCCTGCTTGACTAGAGCCATCAGAAAATTTCCAACCAAAAACCATGTCAAGGCTACTGAATTGATGAGCCAGGAACGTCCAACTCCATCCTGCAGCCCCTGTGCTTCTGCATTTTCACGAGGTCGGGGCTGAGGTCTGGGTGCTGTGAGGGGCCTGATGAGCCTGGGCAGAAGCCCAGCTTCTGCACTTCTGGCTGGCTCCTTGGAAGACCTGCACTGTCCTTGCTCTGAGCCCATCCGCTCATCTGTGAAGGAGGATAAAGCACTTGAGGGCCAGATGGGAGAACTCGGCATGGCCTCTGGGAGCACTCAGGGAGCAAGTGTCCTCCCGCCCGCGCTCAGCGAAGCCAACATCTCCCAGCTTCTCTTCACCAACAGAGCACGGGAAAGGACGCCCTGCTGACCCTGCTGACCTGCTGGAAGGAGGGAGCGACCTCTCACATCTGGCCATCCGGTGTGAAAGTTAACAGGCTTCCCGAGGACAGCAGAGGAGGAGGAGGCAGTGGCTGCTCACCTAAGACGAGGTTCGGGAGGAGCAGGGAAAACACACACAGAGGAGAACTGGAATTCGCTTGTGTGGGGGTGTGAGATAAACTGGCTTTACTGTCATCTTAGTGGATGATGCTAGTGCATTAGGAGTGAAATTGGAAAAATATCAGTTATAGAGCTAGAAAGCAAGAAAATAAAAAAGGAGGGGGACAAGGAGCAGGAGGAGGAGAAAAAAAGAAGAGGAAGGGGAGGAAGGGAAGCTGCCACTTCTGCCACAAGGGTCATTAAAAATGCACACTGGGTGGTGCACCCCTGTAATCCCAGCACTTTGGGAGGCCGGGGTGGGCAGATCACGAGGACAAGAGATTGAGACCATCCTGGTCAACATGGTGAAACCCCCCGTCTCTACTAAAAATACAAAATTAGCTGGGTGTGGTGGCGCGTGGCTTTAGTCCCAGCTACTCGGGAGGCTGAGGCAAAAGAATTGCTTGAACCTGGCAGGCAGAGGCTGCAGTAAGCAGAGATCGCACCACTGCATTCCACCCTGGCAACAGAGGGAGACTACAGCTCAGAAAAAACAAACAAACAAACAAAACTGTACACTAAACGCTCCAAGGAGGCGGCCCTGAGCCTCACGCCCGTGTTGGGAAGTAGAAAAATCACCTGTCGCCTCTTCCACCAGCTCCTCTCCCTTCCGGGATGGATTTAGAATGAGTGCACTCGGCCACTGGAATAAATGTGCTTTGAAACAAGCGTAGATAAGCATCCATAGGAATCTTATCATGGAGTCACCTTAGACAGCACAATCTTCAACGTCTAGCCAAGCTTTCAACAACTGACCTGGCACCGTGACCTCTCTCATCTCTGTCCTTGTCTGCCCAGGCACGGGCTCCACCTCACCCGAGTCTAATGAGCGAGCCACAGTGGTCACCTGCGGAGCGGTGGGGAGCCAGGACCCCATGCAGCCTGCCTGAGGGCAGATGTCACTTTTATCACTTACTGGTGGTGTGACATGCGCAAGGTACCTAGCGTGGAACGTGGAGGTGGCCTGACACATCCACCCTCTTGTCATCCCAGGATCTGAACACATTGTTAAGACAGAGTGAGGCAGGTCAGGACAAAACCCAAGCTCTGTAATTGCTAAGGGCAGCGGGGAGCCCCACACTGGGCGAAGATGAGGATGCTCAGATCACAGACTCACCCATGCATCCTGGCCATGCTAGGCAGATTGGCTTCTCTGGTGTAAGGTGTGAGGCTGCCGGGAGAGGACTGACGCTGAGGATGGAGGATGCCTGCACCCTGCACGTTCCTCCCCACAAGGAGAGAAGACAGGAATGCATTTGTTCTCCCTCCCCTGGGGCTGGCCTGACGCTAGAGGGATCATGGAGTTCCTGTTCTCCAGCACTCAGCGTCTTTGTGCCTGTTCTGCTCCTGTCAGGTAGGGAGAACGGCTCCTTTCCCTCCTGAAGCTCAGATGCAGATGAGATGTGTGTGAAGCATTCCCCGCCAACCCACGCACCTGGCAGAGTCACTGTCCAGTGACTTTTTGCTAATCTTACTACCAGCTGAGCATTCTACATCAGAAAATCTGAAACCTGAAATGTTCCAAAATTGAGCACTGTTTGAGCACGCACATGATTCTCAAAGGAAATGCTCTTTGGAGCATTTAGATTTAGGATTTTTGGATTTGGAAAGCTCAACTAGTAAGTCTAATACAAATATCCCCAAATCCCAAAACATCTAATCCCCAAAACAATTCTGGTCCCAAGTGTTCTGGATGAGGGATGCTCAGCCTGCAGGACTGAAGGCACAGCCTTGTGTGTCGCACTCATTCTGGGTCTCGTTTTTGCATTAGGCTGCTGGCCACGTGGTCACATTGGAAATCAGTGGGCCTTTTGCTCCTGCTATAAATGTTCGAAGCCTCAGGATTATGAGATGGGAGCGCTGTCAGCACTTGGGACTGACACAGAGAATGATACCCAGGAACACACCCTCATATCTGAACTAACTCAGCAGCCAGGCCACTGAGAACATCCAATTTGCTAGACGATAAACCAAGGATAGCTTTACAAAAGAAAAGAAAGTAAGAAATCTGGGAACGTCAGGTTTCCCCCTGGCACAAATCCAAGGTTAGGGTGTACCGACAGGGCAAGGAGCAGCCCTGCTGGACCCCCACACATACCTCCAGCCAGGCGGAGACGTTCATCTACCCAGAGGCGATGCAACCTGCAATCCTAACCCTTCCTTCCTACAGGAGCCCTGGGTTTGTTTAGTCCATAAATATTCACGGCACGCCTGCTATGCGTCAGGCTTTCAGCTGGGCTGCTGCTGGGGGCGCAGAAGTGTCTGGCTCTACAGACAGGGGCCCTGCCTTGTCTGGCCTCGCAGCTCGGCAGGGGTGACAGGCACTAATAAGGAACCTTGCAATTATTCGTCATAGCTGGGATGAGGGGAAGCAGGGAGAAGGGCTGAAGCTATAACCGTGAATAACTGGAGGGCTGACTTGGTCTCTGAGGAGCTGGCCAAGGCAAGGGTGGGAGCTGAGAGGACAGAGAGTGTGCACGGGGAGGGCCCTGTGCAGAAGAAGATGCTAGAAGCCAAATGAAGGCCAGGGTGTGGGGCGCAGGGAGGCAGAGATCAGAGAGGGCCTCTACGGTGACCTGGGGGACCTGAGGTCTGCCTGAAAGGCACTGGGAAGCACTGGAGAGGCTTGAAGCCGGTGGTGATGTGATCAGATCATGTGTGACCTGGTGGCAGGGAGGATGGAACAAAGCCGGGAGCCCAGCCAGCCAGCCAGGGCGCAAGAGGGTGACAGACATGAGGCTTGGAGCGGGTGCTGGCTGCAGGATTAGACAGGGTCGTGGGAGGAAGATTCCGTGCAGAAAACCCAGACTGGGCGGAGGAAGCTGGAAGTGGCAGATGTCGCCTCTGAAGGCACGTTGCCTTCTCCCGGCACTCAGCAGCCCTGCCACTGGGGTGGCAGAGAGCAGAGGCCATTGTGAAGGGCTGCTGGGCGGAGCAAATGCCTGAGGACCGCTCCCCATGGAGGTGAAGGTGAAGCCTCTCTCCTCTTCGTTAAGTCCCACGTCACCAACTCCCTCTCACCCAGCCTCCTGCCTGGGACACTGAAATGGAAATAAGCACCAGCAAAACTCATAAGCAAAGAAATAAATTTTTAAAAAGGATTTAATACCACTTTCCAAATATAGGAGGGAAATGAATCAGTGTAATTAGGATTGAGAAAACAAGCTACTCCCAGACAATATTTTAACATGAAAGAAACGGACTGTGATGACTTAATTAGGGAAATACCACAAACAAATTGTACTGTAAGCCTAAGAGCATTAACCTGCTAACGAGTGAGGTCTGGGGAAGTCTGTGGAAGCCATGCGGACCATCCAAAACGAGCGAGGACGGCCCCGCCCCGCCGGAGAAACCTCGACTGAGTACTCACTGCTCCATGCAGGGAAGTTTGCACCTACCCGGAGCTCCCTCATGTTAGAGCAGCATGGCAAAGCCACCCCGCTGGACTCTGCGGGTCAAGTCCTAGCTCAACTGCTTAGTAGCTGTGTGATCTCTGGAAGCTACTTAGCCTCTCTGTGCTCCTGTCTCCTCATCAGCAAATGGGGCTAATTATAGTGCCTCTCTCATAGGCTGTCACGGAGAAATAATACACATAAAGCACTTAGGACTAAATATTAAATATGAGTTAACATTTGCAAATCCTTTAGAAAAGTAACTGACATGTAAGTGCCATGTGAGTGTCATCTTGTTTCTCGTCACTGTCCCTGTATAAGAAGGGACCATGGATGCACACACCTGCACTCAGCACTCTTCACGTCAACCAGACCTGGCTCACGGCCTTCTTCCGTCCAGCCAAGCAAAAGCTTCAAGCGTCCCTGGGTAGGCGCCACCCCGCCTAGCATGTGGTCCAGCCCGGCTCTCCTGACTCTCAGGTCACTGCACAAGTTGGGGCAGAGGATGACATCCTGGCTGAGCTATGGCAGCACCGAGGAGCTTCTAGTGACATAGTGTCCCCGATCTTCTGAACTGGGAGTCTAACGAGAGGCCCGTCCAGGTACCAAGACCTTCTCTGATTCAGGGTTCCCGTGCATCCCTTCCCATCGTAAATGGATACCTGCAGGGCACATTCTCCCACCTCACTCAGGCCTCTGCTCACCTGTGCCCTGGGAGCGAGGCTTCCGCAGCCACTCTGACTGCAGTCACTCCCTGCCACCTTCCATCCCTCAGTCCTCCTGACGTATGCACGCCTAACTTCCCTGTCTGTGCGCCCCACCTGCCTGCAAGCTCCGTGAGAGCAAGGCTTTGCCCATGTCTTCTCTGCTCTCGAACAGTGCCTGAAACACAGCAGGCATTTAGTAAACACCTGTTGGTTTAATGAATGAATCATCAGCACAAGCATTTCTGGTCATGGGAGAAAATGAGCATATTCTCTCTTGGACAACGGCCTGGAGGTTATTTTCCCAGGGAATTTTATAACAACAATCTACCCCAGGTCTTCGGTTAGGGCAGTGAGTCAGAGCTTGGGATGAGCCCTCTGGTGATTTTCAAAAGGAGCTCTGTATACCACTTGCATCAAAATCTCTTCTAGTGCTTATTCGAAATGCCAGGTTCTCAGGGCTTATCTCAAATCTACTAGGTCAGAATCTCTGGGTGCCACGAGAGGCCCAGGAATCTGGATTTTAACAACCTCCTGGTGATACGTGTGGATGTCCAGGTTGAGAACCCACCTAGCTGTGCTAACGCTCCCGACACACACGAATTCTATGGTTCTGAACAATTATCCAAAAACACTTCACCTTCCCTGTCTTCAGCTGCCCAACAAATAGGTCATGGCCAGGTAAAGACAATGGTGGCTCTCTGAAGATCATGCTTAGGAAAAGCGAGGTCATGAGGACCATCTATGCCCTGAGCCAGCGCTCTGGCAGTGTTTAAACCTGGCAGGCAGGCGGGCTATGGACCAGATAGCCAGATCTTCCCTTGAGCAGTGTATGTTGGGCTCATGGCACGCTTCTGGATTTAGGCAGGAGGTGAGGAGAACCACAGTGTGCTGGACTTGATCATGAAAGAAACCATCACCTAGAACGTGGAGAGAATGTCGAGGCTGCTAATTGCCCTCGTGCAGGCCAAAAGGTCACAGGAGAATTGCACAGCTGTTGGTGCCACAAAACCAGCCCAGGTGTCAGGGACCTGCCCCACGGAGCCTCTCCGAGCCTTGGCCAGCCTGTGGTGTGCTCACCTGGCATCACGCCCTTGATGTCGCTCTCAGGGCTCACGCAGTTCTTCTGTGTGAAGTGGAGGATCAGCCTCTTGGCAGACTCAAACTGCTGGGTAGCCATTAGCCACCGGAGGGACTCAGGGAATATCCTTTAAAGACACAAAGGGAATGGGTGAATGTCTTCCAATTCTGCACAGCACTGGGAAGCGTGGCTTAGGTGTGGCCCGGGAGCTTCCCAGGCAGGTCGTGGTCAGTCTCCAGACACGCATCAGCCCAGTCAGGGGAGATAAAACTGTGGACACTGAAACAGTCCCAATTTTCTTAACCAAAGTGTAAAAATCGAGACCTTAAAAATGCTTAACCAAAGTTAAAAACCACACGTTCTCACCTACATACGGAAGCTAAAAAAAAAGTGATTTCATAGAAGTAAAAAGTAGAACAGAGGACACTAGAGGCTGGAAGGGTGGGGGAAAGCTGGGGATAGAGAGAGGTTGGTGGAAGGATACAAAACTATAGCTAGGTAGGAGGAACAAGTTCAAGTGTTCCATGCCACCGTAGGATGACCATAGCTACTAATAATGTAGAGTTTTACATCACTAGGAGGAGGAAGTTAAACGTTCCCAACACAAAAAAGTGATATTTGAGATGATGTGCATGCTAATTACCCTGACCTGATGATTTTACATTACATGTATTGCACCATCACTGTGTACCCTATAAATATGCAGAATTACTATGTGTCAATTAAAAAATAAAAAATAATTTAAAAATATAACAGAGTAGCAAATAAGAACAACATTCTACCAGCAATGTCAAGAAATCAGTATATACCTTTCAAAGTAACCATGGATTTTTTTTTTTTTTTTGAGACAAAGTCTCACTCTGTCACCAGGCTGGAGTGCAGTGGCGCGATCTTGGCACACTGCAACCTCCGCCTTCTGGGTTAAAGCGATTCTTGTGCCTCAGCCTCCCAAGTAGCTAGGAATACAGGCCCACACTACCACACCCAGCTAATTTTTCTGTTTTTAGTAGAGATGGGGTTTCACCACGTTGGCCAGGATAGTCTTGATCTCCTCACCTCGTGATCCACCCGCCTCGGCCTCCCAAAGTGCTGGGATTAGAGGCGTGAGCCACCGTGCCCGGCTGTAACCATGGATGTCTAAAGCATGTAGAAACAATTCATGGAAGGCTGGTGATTTTTTTGTATTTTGTCACAATAAATAGTAATAGAACGATTTTACATTTAAAAAGTTACTTCCAAACGTGACCAACCTGCAGTTATTTTCAGTTTTGGAACACAAAAGCTTACTCTCCGGGGTTTTCCTTCAGAGCTATTTACATTTTGCTGCTACCTGCACATCACTTGTCCCTCAGACAGTGCCACAACACAGTGGTTTTGAGTTTTACTAAAGCAACAGAATCTATTTTTTTCTTTAAAGATGGAATCTTGTGATGAGCCCCAATACAAAAAAAAGCTAGTGTTTTATTATCAATTTTATAAATTTACACTTATGACAACACTTCCAAGCCACTCAAAGAGAACACCGTGACTGCACAGAGCAGGAGTTCTATCTCTGCAAAAGTCCAAGTCATCAAAGCCTGAGAGTGGATGTATGGGAGTGGGTGTGGCTATGGGCTAATAATACTTTATTGCAAAGCAGGAAGCTGACTCCTGACTGTTTGGGAGAGACAAAAAGTAGAAATCAAAGCTCAGGATGAGAGTCCTAGCCTCTTGTAGCCCTCAGCGTTCTAGGTATCACTCCACTTTATTTTAGTTAAATCCTATCAAGAAAGACAGGACTGATGCCGGTAAGAAGTTACTATAACTACCTAACACCTGCTTTGCAAGCTCGGGAGAGTTTTTAAATGACTCTAGCAGCCGGAAAAAGTATTAGCGGTGTTTCCCTCACGCCGGGCCAAGTTCATTATGTCGGAAACTAAACCCTAGCGTGATAGTAGCAAGAGAAAGGGCCTTTAGGGATGATCAAGTCATGAGAACAGGAGGCTGAAGAGAGGTGCCTTGTCCCTTCCCGCATGTGAAGACACATAGAAGCCTCCCTCTGTGAACAACACACGCTTGCCAGACACAGAATCTGCTGGTGCCTTAATCCCGGGCATCTCAGCCTCCAGAGCCGTGAGCAGTACGTTTCTGTTGTTTATAAAGCCTCCAGGCGAAGGTATGTTGTTGTAGCAGCAGGAAGAGACTGTGAGAAGTAGAAATTTTTTTTTCCAAGTCACATCACTATTGATATCTAATAACTACTGCGTCCTTACCTATTTGAAAAAAGTCCAAATTTCTATTTGTTTGTAACTGTGCTTTAAATAAACAGCTGGTTCCCGCTGAATTTAGCGGTACCTTTGGGATGGTCTGATCTCACTCACTCTGGGAGACACGAGAAACTTCTTGAAGAGCTAAAAGCTGTCCTGATGAGCAGGTGTGTGGAATGCAGGAGGGCTTTGTGGCAGGGACAGGGGCTCTCCAGTCATCTCACATGGAAGTCCCAAATGCTAATGTAGGCATTGATTTTTTTAAAAATAATCAAAGTTAATGTTTGTTTTACTGGCCTCTAGCTATAACAAATTAATTGTGAATAACATAATCCAAGCAAATAGAAACACTCAGATACATGACATTCATATTATATAGTATTCACATTTTGCTGTATTTTAAAAATCAGATCTTTTCTTTATAATAAAATAACCGAACACAAATGCTAACCCCCTGTAGTTTAAGTTCTGATCTATAGTATTTCCATCTTTCTGATGCATTTGGGTTTAGTATCTTTTTCTGATTTCTCAGGACAGACATAGAGGTCATTATTATTAATTTTTCTCATATATATTTAAGACTTTGAAATTTCATCTAAGTATTATCACTTGAGATGCATTTGTGATTTGATTCTAAATATTTTGTGATTTCCAAAATTTTTGTTTATCTAAGAAACAATATATGAATAGATATAAATATGTTAAGATGACAGCACAAGTGATTTTGCAGATGGACTCTACAGTTTTAAAATATGACATACAACATGGAAATTTGTGTCCTTTCAAGATAATTAAAATTTATTTATATCAAATGCTTATGGAACTAACTCCATGGCAGGAAATGGATTTTGAAAATCAAGACCATAAATGAAGAACAAGGCCCAGATGATACAGCAGAGGAGGAGCTGTAGCCATGCCTTCCAACCCCTAGGGCCAGACCCCAAGGGCCACTGCCCAGGGCTGAGGGCACAGGTGGAGTGAACAAGCGGGGAAGAGCCTCCACAGGAGGACGTAACTTTTTCATTGCCCCCAGCAATCTCAAGTCCTCTTCCTTGATGTATCCTGAATTGTTACCTAAAGGGCAGGGAGAACCGTAGAGATGTGCTCACTATACAGTTTTGAAGCCAAGATGGGAGGTGAGTGACAGCTCAGGGAAAATCCAAACTGAGGCCTATCTGAGTATGGACATTTGAGTGGTGTCATTTTGCCTTCAAGATAAAGCCCTTGTCAAAGGAGTTAGGAAGAATTCCTTTTGTTTCATTTTTCTTTTGGAATAGTTTGAAAAGAGTTGGTATTAAATTTTTAAAGGAATTCAGCAGTGAAGCCCTCTGGTCCTGGATTTTTGTTTTTTGGAAGACTTTTTATTACTAATTCTATCTCATTATTGGTTATTGGTCTGTTCAGCCTTTCTGTTTCTTCTTGGTTCAATCATGATAGGCTGTGTGTGTCAGGAATTTATCCATTTCCTTTAGGTTTCTGAATTTATTGGCGTATAGGTATTCATAGCAGTCTCTGATGACTCTTTGTATTTCTGTGGTATCTTTCGTGATGTCTTTTTTTTTGCTGTTGTTTCTGATTTTATTTGGGTCTTCTGTTTTTCTTAGTCTACCTAATGGTTTATGAATTTTAAAAATCTTTCCAAAAAAAGCAACTTTTTGTTTCATCGATCTTCTCTATGGTCTTGCTAGTCTCAATTTCGTTAATGCCTGCTCTGATCTTTATCATCTCTTCCCTTCTACTACTTTTGAGATTAGCTTGTTCTTGCTTTTCTAGTACCTTGAGATACATCACTGGGTTGTTTATATGAAATCTCTCTAGTTTTTTGGTGTAGGCATTTGTTGCTATAAACCTGCCTGTTAATGCTGCTTTTGCTGTGTCTCATAGGTTTTAGTATACTGTGTTTTTATTTTCATTTGTATCAATAAATTTTTTAGTTTCCTTCTTAAATTCTTCCTTCACTTATTGGTTGTTCATCAGTATGTCGTTCAGTTTCCATGCATTTGTACAGTTTTGAATGTTCTTCTTGTTCTCTGATTTCTTGTTTTATTCCATTATGGTCAGATAGGCTACTTGGTATGATTTTGATTTTTAAAAATTTTTTGAGACTTGGTTTGTGTTGTAACATATAGCTTAATCCTGGAGAAACTAAAACCTTCTGCATAGCAAAAGAAACAATCAACAGACTGAAAAGACAACCTACGGAATGAGAGAAAATAGGTGCAAACTATTCATCTGACAGCGGATTAATATCTAGAATATACAAGGAATTCAAACACCTCAAAAGCAAAAAAAGAAATCTGATTTTAAAAATGGACAAAGAATCTAAATAGACATTTCTCAAAAGGCACAAATGGCCCACAAATGTATATAAAAAATGCTCAACATCACTAATCATCAGGGGAATGCAAATCAAAACCACAATGAGGTATTGACTCACCCCAGTTAGGATGGCTATTATCAAAAAGATGAAAAAAAAAATGCTGGCAAGGATGTGGAGAAAGGGAACTCTTATATGATGTTGGTAGGAATGTAAACTAGTACAGTCACTATGGAGAACAGTAGAGAGGTTCCTCAAAAAACTACCAACAGAACTACCACATGACCCAGCAATCCCACTACTGGCATTCATCCACAGGAAAGGAAATCAGTCAAAGACACATGGGCACCCTGAGTTTATCACAGCATGATCTGCAACAGCTAAGATGTGAAATCGACCTAGGTGTTCAACACAGATGACTGGAAAAAGGAAATGTGGTATATATACACAATGGAATACTATTCAGCTGTAAAGAAGAATGGAATCCTGTCATTTGTGGCATCATGGATGGAACTGAAAGACATTATGTTAAGTGAAATAAACCAGGTACAGAAAGTTCTCACTCATGTGGAAGCTTAAACAAAGGTAATCTCATAGAAGTGAAAAGTAGAACAGAAGATATTAGAGGCTAGGAAGGGTAGGGAGAAGGGAGGAATACGGAGAGATTGGTTAAAGGATACAAAATTACAAGAGATAGGAGGGATATGTTTTAGTGTTCTATACCTCTGTAGGATAACTATAATAATATATCATATAGTTTCAAATATCTAATGTTCCCAACACAAAGACATGATGAACGTTGGAGAGGGTGGATATGCTGCATGCTGTGATGTGACCACTATACATTTAATGTAGCACAACTATGTACCCCATAAATATGGACAATTATGATGTGTCAATTTAACAGATGCCATTACAAAGATACAAGCCTGCATTGTGGATACCAGGCAGACACTGAAGTTACTGGAATTCCATCAGTCCAGGCATTGAGTCCCAGGGAGGATTCAATTCTGCTGATTCCGTTTCTTATCTGGGCCCACAGAGCCCTTGCCCTTCAGGAGAAAAGTCTCTCCTTGTCCCAGACTTCAAAGCCACAGGCATAGATCAGAGCCTGGGGCAGGAGGGCGTGTGTGCAGCCCAGCGGTGCCAGGGCAGACAGGCCTTTGGGATTCTGCCTGCTCCTCAGTGACCACGCACTCGTCTCTGTCATCTGCAAATTGGGTCTAAAGACAACACAGTTTGGATACCTAAAAACTGACAACAGCGAATCAATGTCTTTATGAGAAGTGACGATGAGCAAGTGCCCTTCTAGAGAGACTCTGAGAATTGCAAAGCTCATGGAAAAGATTTCAAGGATAGTATTGTTCACACAGGCAGCGTGTGACCTTAGGATTTAAGAAGTGGGTATGGGCCTCTTTGGGAGCCCAAGTTTTCAATGGGTCTTCAGATTGCTTTTTCTAATACGTACCAAACATTGTCATCTCAAATGGATGTGTAGTGACAAATCCATTGAGCGAGTTGGATGGAAGCCTGCATGGTGTGGGTTACAGTGGGGGCATTCCTAGGCAGGTGGTCCAGGGACTGGTGAGGGGAGGCTCTGCAAAGTCCAGGCTCTGCTTGGGCTGTCTTGGAAGGTGAGCGGCAGCAGGGCAGGCCCTGCATCCCCTCATACTGCTGGAGGTGTGTGGGGCAGGACCCAGAGGTAAGGCATGGGGTGTGGGACGGTGCACTTGTTGTGTTCAGAGAGCAGCAAGCTGATAAACTTGAATGCTGGGAACAAGGTGAGAAGAGGCGAGGAGAGGAGAGGGACTCAGGGCTCAGGTAGCGGAATATCCTGAGCCTTATGGGCTCTGATGAGCAGCAGCCACGGGACTGGCGTGGAACGAAGTAAAGACAGCGCTCCCCAGGAGATCTGGGCATGAGATGAGGGCCAGGCTCCCCTTAGCCACACTACTGTCTCCACGGGCAGGCAGCCCTGCCAATAACCTTCCCCACGATGGGATTTACGACCAACAGGCATGGTTCCACCAGCTTCCCCCGAGTCTAAAGCTTTCCAGTTCATTACGTAGTGGCACTATGATTACTCCCGTTTTAAAGTTGGCAAAATTCAGGCAAAGAGAGTTCAAGTACGTTGCCTAGGATTCCACAGCTATTCAGTGGCAGAGCTGGGATCCGAACCTAGGCAGTCTGATGAGAGAGCGCATACCCTTAACCTCTGTGGACACAGCACAGCAGCAAATCCATATTGCCTGGATGGCACTCCAGTGACTGAAGTTGGGAAGTACTGCTCCAGAAAGCATTCCTCCTCTGGCGTTCCGAACGCCACCATCCCAAAGAGAGAGCGGGTAGGGAATACTTCAGTTTTATGATGCACTCCACGAATTTAAATTTGCTGCAAAATCATAAAGAACTCATTGGTCTGTCAGCCTCTGAGCAAGCCCAGGGATGGTTGTTTTAGTTTGCACAATGTGCAGTGTAGTTGTATTATGGGAACTTAATGAAATCTCTGCTGACAAGTACATAATGTAATAATGCCATGCAAATTAAAAAGCCAGGAAAAGGCCCAGGACTTGGGAGAAACAGAGCTGAGCCTCAGGGAAATGGATCATTTTCAACAAAAAATCAGGAAGCATGGTGAGTAGCTGGAGCCACATCTGCCTGGTGCATCCTCACG
Source organism: Aotus nancymaae (assembly GCF_030222135.1). Taxonomy (NCBI): domain Eukaryota; kingdom Metazoa; phylum Chordata; class Mammalia; order Primates; family Aotidae; genus Aotus; species Aotus nancymaae. The sequence continues at coordinate 766,806 of NW_026988465.1, forward strand.
TGCAGACGGCCAGAGAATGACCTTGAGGATGACTTCTGCAGGCATGGAAACCACAGCAGCTTCCCTGGGAGAAAGCCTTGAAGTTGGCTCTCAGCGTGGCTGTGGCCAGGATGGCAGTGCAGGAGGAGAGGTGCAAGCTGGAGGAGTCCCACTATCTTAGTCTGTTTGAGTTGCTATAAAGGAACATTGGAGGCTCTGGAGGGTGTGCCATTTATAAAGAAAAGAGGACTAGCCCGACCAAGATGGAGAAACCCTATCTCTACTAAAAATACAAAAAATTAGCCAGGCATGGTGGTGCATGACTATAATCCCAGCTACTAGGGAGGCTGAGGCAGGAGAATTACTTGAACCCAGGAGGCAGAGGTTGCAGTGAGCTGAGATCGTGCCACTGCGCTCCAGCTTGGGCGACAAGAGTGAGACTCCATTTCAAAAAAAAAGAAAAGAGGTTTATTTGGCTCACAGTTCTGCAGGCTGTAAAGGAAGCATGGCACCAACATCTGCTCTGCTTTTGGTGAGGCCTCAGGAAGCTTTTACTCATGGTGGAGGACAAGGGGAGCTGGCATGTCATGGGGTGAGAATGGGAGCAAGAGAGGGGGAGTTGCCAGGCTCTTTCAAACAACCAGTCCTTGAATGGCCTAATAGAGAGAGCTCGCTCATTACTGTGGGGAGGGCAGCAAGTCACCACGAGGGGGATCCACCCCCATGACCCAAACACCTTCCACCAGGCCCCACCTCCAACACTTGGGGGCACATTTCAACATGTGATTTGGAGGGGACTCATATACAAACTCTATCACAGGGAAGGGAAAAAGAAGTTGGTTCATGCAGCAAAGGGCTTCCTTGAAGCCGCAGGAGTAGAACAGAAGTTTCTAAAGCTGTAAGTGTTTAATTCTTTACTTTGTGGTGGTACTATCCTTATCCCTACTTTACAGATGGGAAAACTCAGGCAAAAAATGTTCAAATACATTTCCCAGGATTACACAGCTGTTCAACAGTAGAGCTGGGATTTAAACCGACAGCCTGACTGGAGAGACTGTCAGGCTGGGAAGACCTAGAGGAGCCCAGCCTTCACACCTAACAAGTGATCACTCTAAGCTGGCCGGCTCACTGATCCCCAGGGCTTGGGAAGGACGTGGGCAGAACTAAAAGTCTCCACTCACCCTCTAAGCCCTAAACCCCATGTGGGGAGCAAGAGGCAGAGAAGGACAGAGAGCCCTGCAGAGGTTACTCAGATACAGAGTGGATAGTATTTTTCTCTTTGCTTCTAAAGAGCCATTCAGGACAAGGATGCTGTCTAGAGCAGAATGTTCAAGCCGAGGTCACCCAGGACCAGGAAGGAGCAGGCAGAGATGCTGCTGGGCTGTGTGTGTCTGCAATCTCTCAGTGGTAGTGAAAGGCAGATAGCTGCCTTCCCACCAAGCAGGTGCCAGCATCCCCAGCGTGGGGTGGATACAGCAATGGAGGGGCACAAGGATTCCTCCTCTAGGGTGAGTAGGATGCTTGCTAACTTGGAGGATCTCACAGTAGATGTTTGCTGATGGACCGTGAACATGCTGAGCAGATGGCACACAGCAGCGCTACGCCACACACAGGCGGCACTTGGTTACTGACGAGGTGAGGGTGGGCATAAAACCTGTGTTCTCGGCAGCACGTCCAGGCAGCTGTCCTCACTGGCTCCGGGTCTCAGCTCGTCTTGACACTCTGATCCCCCACATTCCGGTAGAACTTGGGGACTGTGGAGAGGGCTGTTTCCTCCTGATGACATGTTTACTGGACCTCTTGTCTGAAGGCGAATGACAGATTGGACCCAAGCCCTTTTCAAAAACCCCTTTGGGATGGTTAGAAGGTCCACAATCTTCATTCATGATTCCAGAACCCCTCAAGTATTTTGGCCATGATACCTGAACTGGCCTGAACTCAATGCAGGCAGAACCCAACTGGGATACCAGTGCCTTGAGCCTTCAGTCTTCTTTCCTCATGGAGCCCCGCTGACGTTCCACTGCAGGGTATTTGTATGCTGGACGACAGACTAGGACCAGACCTTACTGGCGTCCAGTATGGCACGGATCTCGGATCAGTGAGAGCTGCGCAGGAACCACACCACGGTGCGTGCTGAGCACCTGCTGGCACAGCCCCCTCATGACACTGCCCACAGCAGTCGGAAGCAGTAACCGTCTGTGAGTTACAGTGGAGGACGCTGGAGTCAAGAGTTTGGCTATGGAATTAATTAAGCAAATCACAGATAAACCCATTCGCTACTTAAAAACTAAAAATTTACAGACTCCATCAACAGATGAATGGATAAAATGTGGTCCATCTGTACAACGGAATATGATCTGGCCTTGAACGGAAAGGATCTGATGCCTGTTATGGCCTAATACGGGCGAACCTGGAGGACACTGTGCTCTGCAATAAACCGGTTGCAGAGAGATGGACACCGTGAGGTTCTACTCACATCAGGCACTAGAGGAGTCCAACTCGTAGAAGGTGGAGCGGGGGCTGCCAGGACCTGGGACCGGGGAATGGGGAGCTAGTGTTTAATGGGCAAGCGATTCTGTTTGGGAAGATGAAAAAGTTCTAGAAATGGACGGTGGAGATGGTGGCACAACATTGTGGATGTGGTCACTGAGTTGTGGATGTGGTCACTGAGTTGTACACTTAAAAATGGTTAAAGTGGAAAATTTCATGTTATGTGTATTTTACCACAATTAAAAGAAAATATTACAGAGAAGAAAGCCCACCTCCCCCGATACCACTCACCCCAATCCCAGTGCCTGGCACTCACCTTCCCATTCTCCATAGCTAAGCCCTCTCCAGCTGGGCACGTGTCCTTCTAAATTGTATTTAGGGCTTCGACTCGCACCTGCATCTCCAGGTGCCTCCTCCACTATGACACACTGCCCCCACATCTCAGTGAAAAATGCCAGTCTCACTCTAAAAATGCCCTTCCTTCCAGACTGGCACACGTTTGCCCACCTGGTGCCCAGAGAAAGTTCTCCCAGGTGTGCACAGTGGCTCATCTCCTGAGGTCTTGAATACAAGCACATTAATTCCTACTTGTGAGGAGAGGTCTCTATCTAACGTGAATCATGCCATTTTCCAGCATGTACTTGGGACATAAAACCTAACATAAAACCACAGCTTGGGCTGGGTGCAGTGGCTCACGGCTGTAATCCCAGTACTTTTGGGAGGCCAAGGCGAGCGAATCACGAGGTCAGGAGTTCGACACCAGCCTGACCAACGTGGTAAAACCCTGTCTCTACTGAAAATAGAAAAATTAGCCAGGTATGGTGGCGTGGGCCTGTAATCCCAGCTACTCAGGAGGCTGAGACAGGAGAATCACTTGAACATGGAAGGCGGAGGTTGCAGTGAGCCGAGATTATGCCACTGCCCTCCAGCCTGGGCCACAGAGCGAGACTCTGTCTCAAAACAAAAAACAAACAAACAAAAAAACCACAATGTGGATCGGTGGGTCCCTTACCCCATGGCTTCAATTAATCTAAAAAGAGCCAAAGATCAGGCACTTTGGGAGGCTGTGGCGGGGCAGGAGTTCGAGACCAGCCTATCTAACATGGTAAAACCCCGTCTTTACTAAAAATACAAAAATTAGCCAGACATGGTGGCGGCCACCTGTAATCCCCGCAACTCAGGAGGTTGAGGCAGGAGAATTGCTTGAACCCAGGAGGCAGAAGTTGCAGTGGACCAGGTCGTGCCACTGGACTCCAGCCTGGGCCACAGAGTGAGACCCTGTCTCAAAATGAAAATAAAGAGAAAAATGAAAAGAGCTAAGAATCAGAAATTAAGTAAAAAGGGTCTTTGACTGAATGCAGAAGTTACTTAGTCCACTCACTGAAAACACAGACTTGCTTTACAGAGGAGTGCCCAGGGTCTTCACTCAGACAACAGAATCCTTGGTGAGAAAGCCCCAGGCCATAAGCGCTGGGAAGAGGCCTCCAAGCAGAGTGGCACCTGTCCGTCATAAGGACTGCGGGCTGACAAGCAGGTGGCAGGAGGCAGCAGGCCAACTGCACACAGGTATCCAGCCACCAAGGGGGTACAGAAGCTTCATACACAGATGCTTCTGAAGGGTCACACCACTGTCACACAGAAGTACCTGCTGCCACAGGGATGGCTCTCCAATTGCTCACGAGGGACAGGCAATGTTACAAAATGGAGCTATAGTCAGAAGGAGGTCTCCGGGTCACACTTAACCCAGCCCCTCACTGCCTGGCAGATGACTGGCACCTGGCCAAGCCAGTGCCCTGCCCAGGGCTTCCTGAATGGCAGAGGCAGGCCTGGAACCCGAGACTGAAGGCCCCTAGACCAGTAGAGTTTTCTCTACATCACACCATGAATGCAGTATTGCTTATACAGTAGGAAAAATGTATTCTACAAAGGGTCTCACCCAAATTAGCTACGCGAAAGCGCTGGTTCTTAGAGACTTATATGGAAAATGTGTTTATGTGGAGCTTTTCCCCAATGGCATCACGTACACGATGTTACTGTATCAAGGCAGGGAAATTTCTCTGTGTTTTCTTAATAGCACCACATCGTCACTTCTCAAAGCTGAGTGTGAGGGCGCAGTTGAAGTCGGAGTGCCCTGTCTCCTGGGGCACCCGGCACAGCGCAGGTAATTTATGATTTAACAGCAGTGTGTTGCTTGTGGTCCGCATTCCCACCTCTGCCCTCTTTCTCGGAGTGGAGATTTGGCTACGTTTCAAGCCCGTCTGATTTCGTTTCACGGATCTGTTCTACATCCCTGTAACCTGCATAATCGCTCAGTAGGATCTGTAATTAAAGCTCACTACTGTGAAACACTATGAGGTTGATCATTTTTCCTTGACGTCTAAAAATAAAACAAATTATTCCTCTATCCAGTTGGAGTCTCTGACATAGACAAGTATACTACGTCGGCTGCCTTCTTGCCAATTCACTTAACACCCGCTCTGATGAAATGCCAGCTTGGCGATTCTCTGTATAAGATGCCCGTCTATCCCCATTAACATACTGTACTAGCACATTTACTCATAAGGAAAATACAGGAAGGAAATAAGATGAACTGCCCACGCTTATTAATTTTAGCCTCAAGTCATTCCTTTATTTGTTTTTCAAAATATTTAGTTTTAGGGCGATACCTGTGCAGACAGGTGTGTCTTCCTGTCTGTGGTTCCACGTGACGCCATTCACGGGATAAACATGTACTGGACACCATCCACCTGCTGTGGACGAGCTGGCCCTGGAGACGAAACACAGTGTCTGGGCCCCAAGGAGCTCACTGTCTAGTTGGGGCAAAAACGTGTAAATTAATAAATGCCTAATAAAGGAGGAGCTTCTATCAAATAGGCCTTCCCATCAGAGTGGGGGACACAGAGCAGGGACCAGGGGAGGGAGGAGAATCTCAAAAGGCATCATGGAGATGAGATTTCCCTGAATGTGACGTGAGAAGGGCTGTCGGCTGCAGCGAGGGTGCCTCTGATCTCAACGGGTGATTCCAGCCGCTGACACTTTGGGCTGTTGTCAAGCATCAGAGTGTTATAAGATTCTGAAGAATTCTAAAAAAGTAATAAATTAAATGCTAAAGTTGAATTAAGTACCAGTTTGGGGAGTATCTTTAGTTTCTGGTTCAAAACTTTTGCAAAAAATATAAGCTTGGATTCTGTACATAATCTTCCACTTGGATTTTTTAAACGTTAGTTCTGTTTCGTATAAAACAATGAGGTGGCTTTCATTAAATGTCAGAATTTAGAGAGAAGGGATGAGAATCAGGAAATCGAATAAAGATAGGCTCTGAGGATGGTTAGACCCCAAGGTTTTCCTAAGGCAAACGAATTCTTTGAAAATCTCTCGGGAGAAAAAGTGTTTTTATAATTTAAATGACGATCCTGCTAATTTATCTGTTACAAAAGCTTGGAATCCTGTGTCTCTTTTGTCTTTCAAAGTGATATACACTGAGGCTCCCAAGTTCTGTCCTAGAAAAATCCTGGTGGGAATCTCCTGGGAGCCCTGGGTTTGTGTGCCAATTTTGTAGCCTTGGGCAAGTCGCCGTATTCCTCAGCCCTCAGTTTCCCCACATCTGTAGACTGGGGGGATGGAGGGCTAATGCTTGCTGTCGCCTCCTGCTGGAAGGTGAGGAAGACGCCACTCCTGGCAACACATTCAATAAACGCACTCCTGCCGCTTTAGGCTTTTGCCAGACCAAATGAAGTCAGTGCCTAAAATGCCTTTGGAGTCAGACCTTTCATGATTAACCACCTCTGAATGTATAACAATCAGCATACATTTAAAACATGCCTCAATTCATATTATAAGCGGATGAATACTTACAGTCCAGTTACAGATTTACCTACAATCTGTAACCTTCAATGTAGCTGAGTTAACTTTCTCCCTCCATCTGCACCTTTCACTCATTTATCCTTAGAAGCAGTTATCAGGCTGCAGAAAATATAAGGCACACAGAACCTTCAAAATATAATGTGGTAGGGGGATTCATTTGGCATTTTCACAAACGGTTCTTTAAAAGTTTGATGCTGTAAAACCATGTGAGGAGGTAAGTGGGCAGACGAATAAGGGGACTCTTGCTTCTGCTTCTATGCAGAATTTTATCGACAACTATGTTAGCAGCCTCACCTCCCAGTGAAACGAGTCACGACACCTTAGGCAATTCTGATGGCCAAGGGAAGCTGTCCCGATCGCACTCAGGACTGCCACTCTTTAGGTACTGGCCATGTGCTCTGCCAGAGGCCCTAGGGCCAAGCAGATGGGTGGCTGGGTCCCTGCTGCCCTCACTCCAGCGTATCAACACCCTAGCAACTGGCCCTGGACACCTGTCACCAGAGGCCTACCCACTTGGCCTCTGTCAGTTGCTAAAAGCCCAGCCCCACCACCCCACAAAGCGCACGCACATGCACATCTGTACCTGTGCACACATGTACACGCAGACGCACGCTGGCTGCACTCTGCCTGTTTCAAAGCTGCAGTGCATCTCAAGCTGGCCTGGAGCGACCCCAGCTTCCCAGCGGGAGCCGAGTGGTGAGATGGACTCTTGGGGCACATCTTAGCATGGGACAGGAAGGACGAAGGCTGGCACTGGGGACAGCAACACTGGCCTCCAGAGCAGAGGCTGGATGTTCCCTTTCCCTCCGCAGGAGTCTCTCACTTCTACTTGTGGGCATTTGTGTTAACGCAGGGGTTCCTATCGTCTTACACAATCTCTGAGGAGTGTAGCCTGAGGGCTCCCTAAAATTCCATGCCATCAGCAAATCCCAAAATACCAACTTACAGAAAGCATTCCAATCTCACTTTTAATTGCTCCATTTTCCTGATTGAATATGGGATACCATTTTATTTCCACATCTGCCTTTTGTCAGTATTACCTAATCTTTCTCCCATCTAGATAGTTTATAGGCAAACAAGATTTGACCCAAAATTTTTTTTGATGTTTCCTGTCAATCTCTCAAATTGATTATCGGATAACTTGTGAAAATAATTATTGCCTATTGACTCAAGCTCCCAGAGACGGCATGGTTTTCATGACTCAGCTCTTCCATTTTCCTTGGAGGACAGCATTTTCCTGCATGGTTTAACTGTTGCCGTAACTGAATTCAGTTTCCCTCCTCTCATGCAGGGATCCCACAGCACTGACTCTTTCTGTAAAAAGTCTCTGTATAATGCAGAATTTTGCCCCTTTTAAAAAATAAAACTGTTTTTGACAGAGGTGTTGTGTCTGTCAAGTGTGTTTGGGCGAGAAAAAAAGGCTGATACCTGCTGCATTATGTATGTATAAAAATTCTTAAAGCGTCTTTTAAAAGTAATTTCAGACCAGCAGCAATGGCTCACACCTGTAATCCCAGAACTTTGGGAGGCCGAGGTGGGTGGATGACGAGGTCAGGAGATCGAGACCATCCTGGCTAACATGGTGAAACCTCATCTCTACTAAAAATACAAAACATCAGCCTGGCATGGTGGCAGGCGCCTCTAGTCCTGGCTACTTGGGGAGCTGGGGCAGGAGATTCGCTTGAACTCAGGAGGCGGAGGTTGCAGTGAGTGGAAATTGTGCCACTGTACACTCCAGCCTGGAGACAGAGAAAGACTCTGTCTCAAAAAAAAAAAAAAAAAGTCATTTCAACAATGAAAAGAAGCAAAATTAATTATCAACTTAACACATTTTTATTGAGCCCCTATTAGGGCAGGAGCTCAATAAAATAGCCACGGGGACTCGGCAACACTGCATCTCTCTGTGCCTCAGTTTCCCCATCTGTACTGGAGGCCATCCTCGTATCTACCTCAGAGGATCTTCAGGAAGATTTAAGGAGCTAAGTCACGTAAAGTTCTTAGCAGTGTCTAAGAAACAAACCCTCAAGAGATGCTAAAAATCGGTATTATTCTGACCAAAATATCTTTAATGATATTTAAAAGAGCCACAAAATCAGGGCTATTTATATATTGGAATTGTATTTTTTTAAAATGAGGCATTCATCTAACCTGAGGCCACTTAAATGTTTTATAATAGCTTTCTTTTTGAAATCAAAAAATATTGAAACTCCTTTCAGCATGTCCATTTTTTTCTAAGAGTTCCTACAGAGCCAGCCTTGGGAGTGTCTTCCTCCCGGCCAGTGTCCTTTACGGCAGCGCACTCTCATGTCCTCCACGCTAAAGTTTAGCTCGTCATTTGTCGGTTCTGTTCCTTACTCTCCAATGTTACGCAGTGCAGCTCGGTCCTTCTCTAATTTCCTCATTATTTCCCATACGACGTATTTCTTCTTACCGCCTTCCCAGGCGCTTTTGCCGATCACGCTGATTGCCAGCAGCTCTTTCCGCTTGTCACAGTGAAATTCCAACCGAACAGAGCGCAGCTCATAATTCACCAGCCTCACACACTCAGCCCTTTGCATTTCTTTCTCCAGGCGTCTCATGCGACACACACACATTAGGTAGGCTCCAGGTGACAATCTTTTTCTAATAGCTTTGCACCTGATTAAAAGTCCTGGGGGAAAGTACAAGAAAACTGTACCCACATGCTTCCTGCAGGCTTGGAGGGATGGGTTTGGGTGTGGAAAGCACTTTGCCAGCAAGATGCCCCCTCTGTGCCTGTGGGGAAGTCGGGGGAGCAGGCTGGGCAAGACTTCCCTTCTCTGAACCTAGAACACTGCTGTGACTGAAGACTCCACAACATGCCTGCACGTGTGCGTGTCCCCACAGCGCAGAGGAAATGCGCAGAACCAGGACCCAGCTTATTTTACTTTCTTTCATCACTTCCAGGAATACACATGACTTCTGCTGTCCGAGATGGTCAGGACATCCGTTCCCATCGTGGAATTGGACAGGACCATCAGATCTCACAGACACTTGGAGGATGACATCGGTTTCATTTCACTACAGAATCTCGAACCCTCTTTCATGTATGTAAAGTGTGTGTTCTACACAGCTGACTCATAGGATCTTCTTTTGCAACTTACCATCCTTTTTCAAAATATGTTAGGTCCTATGTGTGCTTCCCAAACAGCAGGGCTCAGCAGCGTCTCCAGAGCCCTTCTTAAAACACAGGCTGCCAGGCCCACCACAGAGGTTTGACTCAGCAGGCCTGGGGCTGGCGCTGGGGCTGGGCGTGAGATCTGGTTTCTAACAAATTCCCAAGTGATGCTCATGCTGCTGCCTTAGGGACTGCACTTTGAGAACCACTGACACTTGAAAACCAGTTTTTAATGCTTTTCCCACACTTGTGAGTGATTTGGTGAAGCTTTCTTCATTTCTTGGTTTCCCCACTTACAAACAGGAATAAATCCACCAACTCCCTGTTCCTTGGATCCAGGAAGGGCTATGGTTAATACATCTTCACACAGAAGCAGCGTGCAGCTGATTTGAGGAAAAGCATATCTCTTAAAAAGTTACTCAATTAGCTGATATCACAGTGCCTGTGTCTGCCAGCGGGGAGGCATAAGATGTCCAAGTGCGACGTTTTCTTTCCTTGCCCCACTGCTCCACGAGGGCAGGGCTGTGTGCCCTGCTTACGATGACACCTCCACCCCTAGAAAATACTGCTTTAAGCACTCACATGTTGGGCTGAAAGCCCTCACTGGGGAGCTTGTTGAATTAGCATCAAAATCCTGCACCTACTCTTAGAGCAGATGAACACATTGTTTTTTAAGAGACAGGGTCTTGCTCTGTCACCTGGGCTGCAGTGAAGCGGTACAATCATAGTTCACTGCAGCCTTGAACTCCTGGGATCACGTGATCCTCTCACCTCAGCCTCCTGAGTAGCTGGGACATAGGCATGCGCTCCCATATCTGGCTAATGTTTTAAATTTTTTGTAGAGATGGGGTCTTACTATGTTGCCCAGGCTGGTCTCGAATTGCTCTGCTCAAGTGATCTTCCTGCTTCAGCCTCCCGAAGTGTTGCGTACAGGCATGCGCCACCACGCTCAGCTGCAAATTTTTGCGTTATAAATGATACTGTGTACTCAGTACCTTAATTCACCTAGTGAGGAAAGGTGATGCAGGCACCAAAGTTTTGGGAGAGTGGCACTCACATCTCCATTATCTCTAGAAGCCTTTACTTCCTGTGACTTCCTCCAAACCACTTTAGATAAACACCACGTGGACAGCCTCTCCAGCAGCCTTCTCCCTCCTTTGTCATTCCTCAACAGTGAATTCCTGTGCAGGAAAACTGATGTCACCCTGTCCCACATATTACCTTCCTGATCTTCCACGCTGAGGTTTTCTAGGATGTTCTAACATATCGCAGACCTGGACCTCCCTGTCCAGCCTCTGGGTGCGTCACGCTGTTGCCGCTGCCACCTCTTCCTGCCAGGGTCTCCACTTTCGGGTCACTTCATTCCAGAATTCTGGAACCCTGTGGCTACTGCATATTAATTAAGCCTCTGTATTTTCTCTTTGTCCTAATGTTTTGACCGTGACCTGGCTTGCGGAAGGACTCCCAGCTGAGGGGAGAGCTCTGTCATTAAGCCACACACCTGGTGCAGGCTGCAGACACTCAGAAGGGGCACCTTTCCCCAGTGTGTACAATTTCAGAGCGGCAGCCCTTGCACCCAGCTCCCTCTTCCATCCCGGCACCCCCAGCCACCTATCTTCCCAGTGCATCTAAGTGGAAATCCTCCCAGATACTCCTAGATGTTTCCTTCTTCTTGTGGTTTGGATCTTGCATCTCTCCCCAACCCTTCACTTGTTGGCTGTGACCCTGGAATGATTTCACATTTATTCTGGAAGAAGGATCAGTCGGTATGACTTCCCTCTAGATGAGCGCTGAAGCCCTGCCGCTCTTTACTGAGTGATAATAAATGCCTGAGGAAAATGACCAAAGGTGCCTTTCTCTTCAGGCATCTGCATCCATCAGTGGAACTACCGCTTTGACGGGGTTTACTTTCAGTTGAAAAACATTCACAAGTACTCTCTCCTCTGCTGCTCTTCCTTCACAACTAAGTGCTCAAGTTTGATTCTGCAAAGCACACAAGAGTACCAACGCCTATTCTCTGGCCACCTGCTTCTGCAGCTCTTCCTTCACCTAAAGCCCAGCTGGTCCTGCCACGGCCCAGAAGGCTCAACATATTATAAGCATCCCCCGGCAGCTCGTGCAATGACACCGCTCGCCTGTCTTGGCTCCACTTGCTGGGGCATAAATCATTCATGCGTCCCATCTTCCCCGCGTCACTGGAGAGCTCCTGCGCTCACTGCACCCCTGCCACGTCTCCGTCCAGTCTCTGGGTGCATCACGCTGCTGCCTGGGCAGCGTCTCCACTCTTGGGGTCACTTCAGTCCAGAATTCTGGAACCCTGCGTTTGCTGCATATTAATCAAGGCTTTGTATCTTCTGTATTTCCTAATGTTTTGACATCTGGGGCTTTGCTGATTCTAGAGAGGCTGTTCCTCCCAGGGTTGGCTAATTCCTAGACAGAGCAAAAGATTCACCTGCAAGTGCGCTTTTCACACGCAAACCAACCCATCCAGAGCCAACACCCCAACCACTTTCTGCGTTGGGCTCTCACATGAGGGCTACTATCCACCTGCCCCAGTCACCCAGGGGCCAGGTTCCAGACCCGAAGGACAGTCCTATGCCCACAAGCTGCAGAAATGATCAAACTACCAAAACTAAACCTGCGCAGCCTGTCTCACCTGCTCCTCCTGCAGAAACCACAGTAAAGGCTCCTGCCCACGTTTTCCCCTCACCGTCTGCCTCCTGACCTACCCTGGTGCTTCCCAGGAGGCCCTGTGTAGCCCCAAGTGCCCCCTTTACCTGGGAACTGAGAATAATAAATGATCTTTCAATGGCAATTGTCTCCTGGCCCGCTGACCTCACTCTACCTGGATCATAATAAAACCACATCTTAACACAGGCTGCAGCCTCAGTCAAGCCTCTTGGTCCCCTCACGCTGTCACCCTCCACAGTAGGATGGCAGGACAGGACTTCAGGCTCCAGCCCTCCTGAGCTTCCATGTTTCTTAAAGCTCTGGCCTCCCTATCTCAGGAAACGGACCCAGCTGCCATCACCGCCTCCTCTTTCACCTTTGAGAGTCACCTCAGATCCATCAGCAAGTCTCACCAGGGCCACTCCCAAAGTATCTCTCGAATCAGCCCTCTGCAGGTGACACCTGGCCTTCCCTAGTGCAGGCACCAGGACATCACACAGCCCAGCGTGCGCGCTGCCTCTGCCCTGGCCCTCGCCCGGCTCCATGCCTTCTCCACAAAGCAGACAGATGGGTCCTCACAGAGCCCAATCCAGGGCATATGACTCCTGCTTAAGACCCTTCAGTGCGTCTTATGTCTTTGTAGAACAAGCCTGTGCTCCTCAGGCCCCATAGGGTCTGACTCCACCTGCCTTTCTGAGTCACCTTCTGTCTCCCTCTTGTCCACTATGCTCCAGCCATGCTGGCCGTCCTCCTCTCCTTGTTCCAGGATAAGCCGAGCAGAAGCCAGCTTTTACTTTGGCTGTTCCCATTCGCCTAGGACTCTTTTCCACCCAGAAGTTTGTGTGACTTCCTCTTGCCAAACATTTAGGCCCAGCACGAACATCAGCCCCTCAGAGGGGTCTCTCCTGACCACCCTACTTGGTATGTAACGCTATTTAAAAGCATGTTTGACCGGGTGCGGTGGCTCACGCCTGCAATCCCAGCACTTCGGGAGGCCGAGGCAGGCGGATCACGAGGTCAGGAGATTGACCACCCTGGCTAATGCAGTGAAACCTCATCTCTACTAAAAATACAAAAAGTAGCTGGGCGTGGTGACGTGTACCAATAGTCCCAGCTACTCGGGAGGCTGAGGCAGGAGAATCGCTTGATCCTGGGAGGCGGAGGTTGCACTGAGCCGAGATCGCTGTGGCCATTGTTACCAGCCTATATGACAAGAGTGGAATGCCATCTCAAAAAACACAAGGCATGTTCCTCACGTTTGTGAGTATGCAGGCTTCAGGCTCCCGCCCACCTCCGCCCCACAATGTGCTTTTCAGGCGATCAGGGGCTCACTCTGGAGACGTATCTAGAATGCCTGGCATCGGGGACAGCACGAGGTGGTGTGGCTGCTTAACAAGTATCAGCTCCCTTCACTGCCCTTTCAGATGCCTGTATCTTCCACAGTTCCTGAGAAGCACACTCCCCGGTCTATAGGTTTTGGCCCTCATGGGGGCTTCCCCGTGGATCTGTGAACTTTGCCTGTGAGCTCATCTTCAAAGAGATTTTTCTTCTGCATGAGTCCTAATGCCTCTGTGGGAGGCTCTGTTTTGGACCCTGAGGGGTCCAATGAGCTTCACGGGTTCTTCCATTGATATTTAGCCTCAGGGAGCACCTGGAATTTGGAACACACAGCCCTGTGTGGTGCAGACTTCAAGGTTCCAATTTCTTCGGGCGAATCTTTTTCTGCCCACGGTCCAAGGCAGTCTGCCAGCTCTGGGCTGAGTCCCTGTGGCAGGCAAAGATCTCCCAGTCCTGTGGCCATTGACAGTTTTGCCTCCTGGCTTGACTGAAGGAGCTCAGTTCTAACTGCATCAGAGGCCTCGAGCTCAGTGCTAGCCCCCACAGGTGTTCAAACCCAAGCTCCTCACGCTCCTCTCTGGTGCAGATGCCCTGGGAGCTGTCTCGGTGTCTGCTCCTGCTGTGATTCCCTCCTTGGTTTGACCCCTGGGAACTTCCCTTTCTTCTTCTTCTTCTTTTCTAATAATATGGAGTTTTGTTCTTGTTGCCCAGGCTGGAGTACAATGGTGTGATCTCAGCACACCGCAACCTCCGCCTCCTGGATTCAAGCAATTCTCCTACCTCAGCTTCTCGAGTAGCTGGGATTACAGGCATGCGCCACCACACCCGGCTAATTTTGTATTTTTAGTAGAGATGGGGTTTCTCCATGTTGGTCAGGCTGGTCTCGAACTCCTGACCTCAGGTGATTCACCATGTCAGCCTCTCAAAGTGCTGGGATTACAGGTGTGAGCCACCGTGCCCAGCCTGGAACTTCCCTTTCTTGCACTGGAGCTCAGTGTCACACTTGTAAAAAGCGCTGTATTGTATCCAGCGTTTGCGGGTGTGTGTGGAGGGGTCAAGTCTGTTCAGTCTGCCATCTCGACCAGAAGATCCTTTCTGGCCAGTCCCCACACTTTTGTCTTTACTGTCCCTACCCCAAGAAGCCACCCCTTGGGGACTGTGCCTTGTGCAGCTGGGTTTCTAGTCCTTGTTAATGTACCTGCTCCTCCGTCTGCTCTTCAGAGACACAGCCCTCCAAAACACCAAGTACGCTGCTGGGCACCCTGGGCCATGCAATAAATACTTGCTCATTAAAGGAAAGCAAGCAACTTTCAATATTTTGCCACCAACAGCTGGTCATGCTGGCTGGTGCTACAGCTCACCCGCTCTCCCTAGCGGGCCACTTCATCCTGTCAAGTAACAGAACCCACTGCAGCAGATGGGAGAAGGACTATTAAAAAAGAGTAGGCAATGACTGGCTTTTAAAGCCAATAATTCTAGCAGAGCCTTTTAAGGCTAGTAGGCAAAGGTGGTTTACATTTCTCACCACCAATGTTTTTAACCTGGCCCCGTTACACCCAGACTCCTATATATATTAAGAGGATGCAATAAAAGTAACAGTAGTGACTAATATTTAATATTTATGAGTATTTATAGAGCAGACATGTACTAAGCACCTTAATAGTAATATAAACATGAAAATAACTATGATTATCATGGCAGTTAACATACACATGGCACTAAGTGACAGGCACCATTCTAAATGTCTCATACATTAATTCACTTCCTCCCAACCCCATTATTGACCATGATGACTCAGCTGGTGAACCCGAGGCACAGAGAGATTAAGCGACTTGCTCAGGGCACACAGCTATTAAATGGCAGAGCTCCAGGCTCCACGTCCAAGCCACCCTTCAGACTGCGCCTCCATGCATGTGTTTTCCACGCATTATTTCAGACTTCAAAACAACCCCATGAAGTAAGAACTATTATTATCCACTTTTTACAGAGATGACAAAATAGGGACTCAGAGAGGTGTGCAGCAAGCTGAACTCAGCACAGCCAGTCGCTGGGCCAGCTCTACCCAGACTGCAAAGCTGGAGCTGAAAGTGGGAGGCAGAGCACCTGGGAACCATTGTCCTCATGCACACACGGGCACATACACACACACATATGCACATACACGCACATACACACACACACACACACACACACACACATGCACACACATTTACTTCTGCAAGTCCCCTAGGTGCCTTTTCAAAAGCTATACAATTTGTTTTGTTTTGTTTTTGAGGCAGTTTCACTCTTGTTGCTCAGGCTGGAGTGCAATGGCACAATCTCTGCTCACTGCAACCTCTACCTAGTAGGTTCAAGCAATTCTCCTGCCTCAGCCTCCCAAGTAGCTGGGACTACAGGCATATGCCACCACGCCCAGCTAATTCTTGTATTTTCAGTAGAGATGGGGTTTCACCATGTTGGTCAGGCTCTGGTCTCAAACTTCTGACCTCAGGTGGCCCTCCCACCTCGGCCTCCCAAAGTACTGGGATTATAGGCATGAGCAACCGTGCCTGGCCTATGATTTGTTTTTAAAACTGTGTATTTCAAAGAATTTTGCTGAGGTTTTAGAATATATTTAAATAAATGAATGCCTTATCTTGCCTATCAATAGACCTCTATATGTTTCTAAAGTTAAAAAAACCCTGGTACAGGACAGCAGCAGAGGAGGTGGCAGAGAGGATCTGCTGGGGTGGGGACGAGGGATGGAAGCTGAAGGAAGACAGGGGCCTGCTAGGGAGACGGGGTGAGCTGCAGCACCAGCCAGCATGACCAGCTGTTGGTGGCAAAATACTGAAAGTTGTTTGCTTTCCTCTAATGAGCAAGTATTTATTGCATGTACCAGGATGCCCAGCAGCGTACTTAGTGCTTTGGAGTGCTGTATCTCTAAAGAACAAACAAGGACTAGGGGCCAGGCAGGGTAGGACAGGAGCCAGGTGTGACAAGAGTCAGCCCGCTTCAGGTCCAGGCTCTGACACGAGCCAGCGGGGGTCGGGGGACCACAGTTCTATCCTCGGTACGATGGGCTGCTGAGATATGGGGTGGAACCATTTACTATCACAAAGTGCTTGCCATCTGTGCCTGGTACATCAGGAAGCACAGAAAAGCATTTGTTAGCTAAATCAGCACCCTTGAACTCCGAAACAGCTAAGCCCAGCAAAGGCCACCACAAGGGAGGGGGTAGAAAGGCTTCCTTAGGAGATAAAAGGAAGAGAGCTGCCCACTCCATCCTTATCCAGGGAAACTACTGCTCATTCTCTGCCCCTCAAGGCCCTGCTGGGGCACAAAGGCTGTCCTGGAACACACCTGTGCCGTGGGAGGGGTCTGGATGTCTGACTTTGGACAAGAGCTGGAGGGGGCCCCAGCAGAGGAGCCCAGTTCTGGCAGCTGTGGCTGCTGAGTGGACTCTCTGGCAGGTGACCTCTTCCCAGCTGCTATTGCTGGTCCCATGCTGCCACCGAGGTCCTCACGATACAGGGAGCAAGACCCAGGCTCTTGAGGAAATGCGCCTGCATCCTTGTGGTACATCTATTACCAGGGAGGGGATGAGGGGGCAGTACCACTAAACAAAAAGGTAGGTGCTTTCTTCCCTCCCAGGCACCTGAGCAAAGGAGGCTCGGCTCCAGAGAAGCCTTAAAGCAAGGACACAGCTGACTGCACGGCTGCGGGAAGCTGGTTTTCATTGTTGACTAAATAGTAGCAATACAGTGTCACATGCATAATCTACTTGTAGGTGAGGTGAGAGTATCAGCATGGAGGGGGATGGGAAGGAAGGGAAAGGAAGAAAAACAGCATTTATAAAAAGGTAAAACAATCATTTTTTGGGTAAATATCTCTCTATCCATGGAGCAGTGGTTTTCAACCTTGACTCAACATTAATTCCCTAGTGAGTTTTTTAAAAAACCCAGTTGCCCTACGAAACCCCCTATACCAGTGTGTTTAGTGTTTTTTCCCCCTGAAACTAGCAAATCAAAACATTTAAGGTTACTCTTAGTTCAAAAACACATATTGTTCCCGCTTCCTCTGCTCTCCAGACGTCACTGAGCTTGCTGTCCAGCACGTTCCCCCTCATGCCCATCCTGTTGCCATTCCTTCCTGTCCATGATGCTGTATTAGGGGCCGTCTTGACCTCTGGACAGAACACCAGGCATGTCCATCTACTCACTCCCACCCACGTGTACCACCCACCCCTTCTTCTGGTTCTTGCTGCAGTGTGCCTGGGGCACTCCGAGTTCCAGGCAACCTGAAACTGATACTGAGCAGGGATGGGTAAGCTATTTTTTGTAAAGGACCAGATAGTCAAACTTTCAGCTTTATACCACAGCATCCTGCTGCATCCACTCAACTATGTGTATAGCCAGAAAGTAGCCATAGTTAATACCTATGTAAACGCATGAGCATGGCTGTGTTCCAATAAAACTTTATTTGTAAAAACAGACAGTGGGTCCAATTTGGCCCACAGGCTGAAGGTTACCTACCCCTCACCTAGAAGAGATAGAGGGGCTTTTCTAAATCACTCCCTTAATATCTCCAAATTCCCCCCTCCCAACACAAGACCCCCACCTCCCTGAAAATCCTTTCCTAAAAATTCATGTCAGAATAACCCTGTGGCGTGGACAGCAAGTAGGTGTGAAACCAGACTGACCAGCAGATTTGCAGATTTTTGGAGCTGGGTGAAGGGGATGGGGGGCTCATTCCATGCTTCTGTCTACTACTGTATATACCTGAACACTTACAAGACATAAAGTTTAAAAAATAAAATTGTTTAAAAAGGAAGGAAAACCTTCTCAGACAGAACCACAAGCTGAAATGAGTGGGAAGTTTGGGGATCGTGTGTCCTGCCCGTGGCTGGGCCTTCAGGAAGCACATGCAGACACACCAGCCCAGGGCACCGTGCGGAGGATACTCACGACCAGTACAGCAGCATGAGCAGGAAGGGGCAGATGATGAGGGCCTGCAGCACCTGCCAGTCCCGGCACAGGGCGGCTAGCCCAGGCATGAGGAACTGCCCCGCCATGGCCACGAAGCTCGCCACCATCGTAATCATGAACCGTTTTCCAGGGGGGCACAGCTCTATTCCTAGAACACAGAACCAATGAGAGAGAGATGAGTACCCTGCTCGATGGTCCGGGGAGGGAGCCCTGGGTGCACCCAGGCCAATGCAGTGCTCAACCCACCACCGACTGAAATCGTTTCCATCTGCTGCCCACCACAAGTGCCCTATGTGGTGTGCCAATGTTTTACGAGGGCACTGAGGCTCCCAATTGGGAGATGGTTATTCAAGGCCACAGAACTAGTCAGTGACAAGGGGATGCCGTAATTCAGAGGTGCTCAGCTCAGAAACCAGGAAATGGTGCTGCTTAAGAGAGAGATCACCCATTGTTCCCGCTTCCTCTGCTCTCCAGACGTCACTGAGCTTGCTGTCCAGCACGTTCCCCCTCATGCCCATCCTGTTGCCATTCCTTCCTGTCCATGATGCTGTATTAGGGGCCGTCTTGACCTCTGGACAGAACACCAGGCATGTCCATCTACTCACTCCCACCCACGTGTACCACCCACCCCTTCTTCTGGTTCTTGCTGCAGTGTGCCTGGGGCACTCCGAGTTCCAGGCAACCTACTCACACTGTGAGACGGTGGGGAGGCTGAGCTGAATCCCAGCTTGTCTATTAAACAAGACAAAAACAAACAATAAGGCTGACTCAGACCATAGAGCAATGATCCTACCAGAAAGCCCCTTCTCCATGTGGGAGTTCTGTTGGCCATTGCAATGCGGGAGAGTTGTGTGCCCTTTCTCTGTCACTGTGAGACACCTCTCCCTGGGCAAGGGCCATGTCTAATACATCCTTGTAGCTCCAAAACCAAAAACAGTGTCTATTTTCAACAAATGCCCACTGAGTAGAGGGGGACCACGGCCTCTCTGATTTGCAAGAATCTCGTCTTTTACTTTGACCTTGAGTCAAAAAGATCAGAAAACTTTAATCTGTAGCACCCAAGTGACAACCAATACAGACCTACTGCATGAATCACCGTAACGAAAGCCCTTTCTAGTAGAAAAGCAGCTGGGTTATATATATATTTTCCCTAAAGAGCACGTAAAATTCTTCTGCAATATGTGGTATTCTCTAAAGGTTTCTTGCTTGCTTGCTCTCTCAAACGTAAGGTAAGAAGAAGAGGAAGAAGGAAGACGGGGGAGAAGAAGAAGAGGATAGAGGAGGAGGAAGACAGATCCTTGGGAGATAACACTTTCTATGCCTGTGTGTTAGAGGCTGTTTGGATGGTGGGCTTCATGGATCGGCTGTGACAGCTCATCTGCTGGCTGTCTAGAGACCACAGCAGAGGGAGGAGGTCAGAAGGCAATAAGAAGGGAAAACAGACTAGAGAGAGAACAGATGAATTACACTTGGCTATAAGGATATTATCAGCCCTAACAAGGAGAGGGCACTATGCCAGCCAATTCCTACAGCAGCTCATCCGCTAGAAAAAAAATTATTATGCCATCAGAATTTCCATTCCTGCTCAGTCACAAGCAAACAGATCGTCATCATAGCTAACAGCGAACAAGAGAGAAACCAGATTTCACTGATTATTGCTTATAAAGAGGTTTCTACCACTTAATTAGGAAAACACGATTAAATGGCTCACTCTTGCCCATTTGCTGCGATGCTGTTAATTTCGTAGCATAGGTCATGTTCATTTAAAAGATCACTTCCTAGCAGGGTCCAGATCTGGCATTTCTGCTCTTACAAATAATAAAGAAAACAAGGTCTTTAAGAAAAGACTAAGAGTTGTAGGTCTCATTTTCACATATTAAGCACAAGCAGTAAATTGGCTGCTATGGAAACCAGAAATCTACATTAGCGTGGTTAAGTTCAGTGTTGGAAGCTCGGCATGGGCTAGTATCAGATAAGAAAATTCAGCACTTGGCCATCCAGGTAACCTTTAAACAAAGTCAAAGAGATAATGTGGAAATAGCATGATGGCGTTGTATCAGTGGTTTGCTGGTTCAGCAGACATACATTGCTTGCTGCTTTTCTCTTCAATACCTCTCTTTAATTTAGTGACACGATACAATGAAAATATCTGCAATTGGCTGGGCGCGCTGGCTCACACCTATAATCCAGCACTTTGGGAGATGTGGGCGGGTGGATCATGAGGTCAGGAGTTTGAGACCAGCCTGGACAACATGGCGAAACCCCGTCTCTACTAAAAATACAAAAAAAAATTAGCCGGATGCGGTGGCACATGCCTGTAATCCCAGCTACTCGGGAGGCTGAGGCAGGAGAATCGCTTGAACTTGGGAAGTGGAGGTTGCAGTGAGCTGAAATTGCACCACTGCACTCCAGCCTGGGCGACAGAGCGAGACTCTGTCTCAAAAAATAAAATAAAATAAAGAAAATATCTGTAACTACACTTCTTTTACCAGAGCCCGCTTTGGGATGTCTAACCCCACATCCTAATCTACACTGATATGATGTCACACAAAGGATCACGAGGCCACTTCCCAGACCAGGTTCTAGGTTTGAAGATGAGCAGGGAAAATGGTCCCTGGCTGGGCCAGTCTGACTTCAGTCTCCTCTGGCTACAGGTGAATTGCTGTGGCTGGCACATCTCTTAGTGTGACTGTCAATATGACAATGATTAAATGGTCACAGGCTTTCTTCCAAAGGTTCTCTCAATCCTCTCCTGTATGTAAGTGGTCGGTGTGGTCCCTAACCCTTTGCTGCCTGAAGAGTAGTACATGAACCTGCTGTGTCGGTATCACATGTGAGCTTGTTAGAAATGCAGCATCTGAGGTCCCACCCAGACCTATAGAATCAGCATCTGCATCTGTATGAGCTCCCCAGACAACTCCTTGAGAAGCACTGGCTCGCTGTGTTTCCTCAAGATTGTAAGCATGTTTTGCCTCGCAGACATGTCTGTGGGAGCTGAAGAAGTGGAATGACTTTCTGACCTCTCCACTCTTTCTGCTTTTGCTACTAATCCTAGCAGAGCCTCGACTTTATTTCATCAGGTAGAAAAATGCAGAGCACTCCAGCAGAGACTTGGTATTTTAGCATTCCTGCTGAGGCAATGTAAAAACACAGTGGGCTGATGGAAGGACACAGGTGTGGCCATCTGCAAGTAACTACCTTATTTGCCTTGACTCACCAGAAAATCTTTCCAAACTGCTTGAATCTAACTATATTCTGAAGGTGGCTATAAAGATGTTTTTGTAAAAGAAAGCAATGAGTAAGGAACTGCAGGCACTTGAGGATTGCCATTAATCACATGTTTCTCTGGAAGATGAGAAATCAGTTTTTTGTCTTTTTTTTTGAAGTGGGAGAGGAAAGAACACATGAGGACATTTAAGCCTTGAGTCCTGGAATCCCTAAGGAGGGATGGGGATGCAGGTGGATGGTTTCTGCTGCAATCTGCAAGTAGGAGCATTTGGTGCAGCAGCTCCCACACCTTGGAGATGGTTCCAGTCACCTGGCCAGGCCCACTGGGGCTTGGGCTTGCAAGGCAGGGAATGATGTCTGTAGTCCAACTGCCCCTTCAGGGCCTGGCTAATGTGGAGAGCAGATCACTCACAGGCAGGCGTCCACAGTGCCCGCGGAAGACTTCGGCTGGCAGCTGTGTCCTGGTACTTGCTAGAATCAATCTCTTTGCCAATGGAGCCAAACCCAGATCCTCTTAGTAGATTTTCATTTATGGGTAGCAAGACTCTCCCTGGTTATCTAAAGCATTTAAGGGCCATAATAAAATATCATCTTGGGTGACGCATCAAAGATTCAAACATTAAACTGTTTCAAGTGGCCAGTGTGTAGCACTTCCACTGCTGTGGTTAGAAGCCCGGACTCCGCAGCCACAGTACCTGAGTCCACATCCTGCTCCTGGTACTCAGAAGCTGCGACCTTGGTTCAGTCAGCTAGGAGTTCTGTGCCTCCATTTTGTTGTCAACAAAATGGGGTGCTGTGAGCACTAAACAGCGTATTTTGTTGGAACATAAGTGCTACGTGTTAACGTTTATGAGTAATAATCTCATGCATGACTTTTGCAGATTTTGGAATACTTGCATATGTATAATAAGGCATCTTGGGCAATGGACCCAGGTCTAAATGCAAAATTCATTTATATTTCATCTACATCTTGCACACATATCCTGAAGGCAATTTTATATAAGATTTTAAGTAATTTTGTGCATGAAACGAAGTCTTGACTGTGACCCATCACATAAGGTCATGTGTAAAATTTCCTACTTGCAGTGTCGTTTAGGTGCTCAAAAAGTTTCAGAGCATTTCAGATTTCAGATGTTTTGATTAGGAATATCCAACCTGCATAACAGTATAATTATTGCCAAGTCTCTCTTTGGCCTCATTTGACATGGTGAGATCCCATCTCTAAAAACCAGCCAAGCAACCAACTAATCAAACAAACCACCATTCCTTTTCCCTAACACCTTAATGAGGAATGCTTACCAGCTACTCTTGGCAGCTAGATATACTTTGTCAATAAGCAGAGAAATTACTGAGGGTTGTGAGAATGAAACAGTACGTAGCTGAGACTGAACTGAGGCATTTGGTCAGTGAATCAGCAGGGACCATGACTCAGTCTGAGCACAGAGGCCGCCTGGAGGCTCTGATAGAAATGTGGCATTGTTACGAGGCCATAGCTCGGGGAGATTTGCTTTTCAGAAGTTGTCAGATTCTTACCAATTTTCAGGAGGAAAAGAACATTGTGCCTCCCAGAGTAGTCACTTCACGTGACGGAGGAGGAGGGCCCGAGGGAGTGGGGTGTGGGGGTCTGATGTGTCACGTGGCGAGGCTGCAGTCACAGGACTTGCTCAAGCATAGACTCGGGTGCTGCCGGGAAAATGGCTGATAGGTGTGAGTGAAGGCCGGAAGCAGCTGACTTGGAGGGAGGGGCTTCTAGATAATTTGGGTGGGTCTTGCCTCATCTGTTGAAAGACCTGAACACCCAGCTGAGGCTTCCTTGAGGAGGAAGAAGATTCCACCTGTGAATGGCAGTGCCCACCCTCATGCCCTGGAGTCCTGATGCCTGGCCCTCCCGCTGGCCCCTCATGGATGTCAGCCTAGCCAACCTTCACAGTTGTGTGGGCACAATCTCCCGTTGTTTCCTTTTCTCTGGTTGAAGTCTGAGACAGAAGTCAGGGAATCCTGTACATCACACAGGGTCACATGGGGCCTTCCACGAAGCTCATCTCCAAAGCTGCACCCCTTCCCCTCCCCTTCTTACTCCCCACTCTCTCATCCTGTCCCTGCTTCTCTTCCCCAGCCAGCCTGGACCAGGTCCCAGCCTCATAGGGCACTGCCAAGCTCAAGGGGCCGTCTGTCAAAACACTGCACCACGCAGGGAAGGAGCCCCATGGAAAACGCAAAGCTCCGAGCTGTGCTGCTTGACAGGGCTCAGCCCAGCTCCAGCAGCTAAGGCATCTGCCCACCAGAAATACCAGGGGGAGACCAAAGTTTTCTAATTCCCCACCCACCTCCCTCGACCCCAAAAACCACACACTGATCTAACTCTTCATTGGATTTGGCAATTATAAATACAATTTCAAAAACCTTTTGAAGCCAATCTTTAAAAAAAAAAGTCCCCATCTTCCCACAACACACAAATGAATAAAACACAACACTTATTCTTCCTTAAATGCGTTTAAGAAACTATTAAATGCTTATGACAGTAGGGAAAAATAGACATTTTCATGGGATTGCTAAGTGCTCCGGCTTCTCTGAAAGGAGTGTACAGGATTTTTCTGGACTGGAGTTGGCTAGTAACAAAGGAATATATTAAGTTGACTGACGATACTTAAGCCAGAGGACAGGAATTCACAGAATCGTGCCCGCGGAACAAAGCGTGTCCTGCGGGGTACGGGAGGAGGCTCGGGCTCTGGCCCGACGGTGGGGGTTAGATTCCTCCCGGGCCTCAGCTGGGAGGTGTGAAGTTACTCAGCCGTTCTGAGCCGCTGGGTCCTTGTATCCACAGTAGATAACGCTCGTACCTACCACAGAGGGTGGTCATGAGAAAACAACACTCATGAAGCGCTCAGAGTGCACTGGCTCATTCTGACGCCACGGAAGGTTTCCTACGTGTCACTGGCCTCCCAGACACGAGGCTGCCCTGCTAAGCGTTGGGGTAGCTGATGTTGCGATGAGGCTAACTCTAGTGAATCAAGCTCTTCCATCTGGGACCTAAACTAGCCTGTGTTTTTAAAAAGCTTGGTCAAAATGGACTCAGACAATACAGTGTGCCAACTCCATGTGACAGTATTCTTTTCTTTCTTTCTTTTTTGAGACAGTGTCTCGCTCTGTCACCCAGGCTGGAGTGCAATGGCGTGATCTCGGCTCACTGCAACCTCTGATTCTCCTGCTTCAGCCTCCCGAGTAGCTGGAACTACAGGCACCTACCACCATGCCCGGCTAATTTTTTTATTTTTAGTAGAGACGGGGTTTCACCATATTGGCCAGGCTGGTCTCAAACTCCTAACCTTGTGATCTGCCCACCTCGGCCTCCCAAAGTGCTGGGATTACAGGCGTGAGCCACCATGCCTGGCCGACAGTGTCCTTTTCTTTCCGGGCCTCTGCTGTCCAGGGAGAGCTGGTCAGGCTGCTTAAAAAGATAAGCATCTTGTGGGGAAGGGTGTTTGTCCAGTCACAGACCTGTGAGGGACCCTCATACCTGACACCCGTGTCTCCCTCTGAGGGACTTCATTTCAGCCAGAAAGGCATGCACAGAGCCCCCACTACTCCTCACTGATTTATCATGGAATTCCGAGGAAAGCTGGACAGAGGTCTGAGTTGAGGAGCGGCAAGGTTCTCAGGAGAGAAGAGCTCCCGATGAGCCCAGCAAGGACTGAGGACCCACTTCCACGGTGCCTTCTACCTCGAAATCCCTTGGTGAGAGAAGCCAGCCCTTGTGACATCCCAGCTGTGCTGCCCCAGGCACTCCGGAGGCCCAAGGCCACTCTGGGGACAGGCCGAGTCTACACAACTCACTAGCAGAGGGAGGTGAGACAGGCTCAGGAAAGGACAGCGTCTGCCCACACTGCTCAGGCTCTCAAATTAAATGCAATTCCCGTAACAGGCCTGCGGAATGAGAAATCCATCCACACAGAGGCCACTGCTGAACGGCTGGGCCATCCTCTCCCAAGGGCAAGCCTTCGCGAAGGCTGATTGGGCCACTAGGACATGGGGGCTAGGGGATCCCACTGCCCTGCCCAGCCCTGGAACGCACAGGATTCACAGAGACTGCGTCTCCAAACCCGCTGTCCTTACAAGTGGACCATGCCCCTCCTCCCCTCTCCCAGCCCTCCTCCATCATCCAATAGACTAGAAGCCCATTTCTCCCAGCAGAGGGAAAATGTGGAAAGGAAGGAGGTACAGCTTTCTGAACAGAGACTGGAGTGCTGGTCACGCCGCCTGCCTCGCTGGGCTTCCTCCAACCTGCTTCCGGCTCGGCCCTAGGCTGCTGACGCCCACCTGGAGGCTGCCAGAGTCCTCGGAAGACAGCCCCATCATCCTGGACTGCTCACCTCCCTGGCAAGGTGGAGAACTGCAGGGAGCTTCCTCCTGCTCGATGGCCTCACCATCTCTGGGGCCACCAAGCAAACCTCTCTCCTCTCCCATGCACTCTCCCTCCTTCCTGTCACTCCCCAAGTGGGCCTGGAAGTTAACACAGCACTCAATAATTACTGCCACAGGCAAGAATGCATGGCCCCCAGAATCCTGGAAAACAGACGTTGGGGCCTGTGATTGTGGAAATCCTTATTATAGCAGAAGGGCCTGAAATTGCCAGTCATGGAGACCCAAATAGCATTTGAGGGTATGACCATAAAAGCTTGCTATTACAGCTCTACGTCTTTCCTTCCACGTGGAAGACTTCCTTTTTCCTCTGAACTTAGGACCTGCCAACCCAAAGGAATGGTCAGAAGAATCTGAAAGAGTAGTTTTATCCATTTACAGAAAGACAAAATTTAAAAAAACAAAGAAATTTTGAGTATTTCTCACAAATCACATTCCGGTGCCTGCCGGACATGTAGACATGGGCATTTAATGCTCAAAGGCAGAGATACTGAATTAATTACCAACTGAATACCTCTCATGTCTCCAGTACTAAGCTAAGTAACAGCTCTCACGTGCTGAAAGCTAAATGCTTCGGGAGGTATTTTTCACGTGTTAGACTCATTTCATCTGCACAATGACTGTATCACGTAGGTATCGTTTTCAGTTTTTCATGCTCATTTTACACGAGAGGACCCTGGCGCTCACGGTGATTGAGTAACCTGTCCAAGATCGCACAGCTAAGAAATAAACAAGATGGGAGTTGAAGCCAGCTTCCCTCATGGTACTCCACATCTCTGCAGTCTTCAAGTACAGCCTCCTCTGTGCCCTACCAGAATCTAAGCTCCAAGGATGGAAGGGTTTCTTAGGTTTTGCCCACCGCTGCTCCTCAGAGCCTAGGACTGTGCCTGACATACACCAGAAGCTCAGATAATTGTCAAATGAATAAATGTAAACGTTTTTTCCTAATTCAGTCACTTTACCTGTGCCCCCCAATCAATTATAGTCAACATGGAAGAGATCGGTCAGTGAATCTGTAGCAGCTAGCCTGGCACCTTACGTGGGGACTTTTTAAAGTCCACATCATGGTTCTATATATT
The DNA here is from genome assembly GCF_030222135.1 of Aotus nancymaae. NCBI lineage: Eukaryota > Metazoa > Chordata > Mammalia > Primates > Aotidae > Aotus > Aotus nancymaae. The sequence continues at coordinate 793,976 of NW_026988465.1, forward strand.
CATATGTGAGTAATAATTTGAGGAAAATCAACCATAAAGCCCAACATGGGCCACAGAGTTCAGTTTCCTTTCAGATAATAAGTTATTTCTACTTCTTTCTGTCTTTTATCTAAAACTAACGTTTTAATGACTCAAATGAGGAATAGGGATTTAAATGCTGAGCAATCTCTTCTGTTTAAAAACAAAGACTGATGCTCAGTAGCACATGCTCAAGAAGTTAAATTAATGACACTTTTAGTCTCCTAGTATTTAAAAAGAGCAGAAAAAGCCAAGGAGAGGAATGACTTCAAAGATTAGAATCACCTCCCATCCACTAGAATTCTTTCATTTCAGGTCTGTCGGGCATTTTCAAGCTAAGTGAAGGAGCAGAGAAGGGACAGGGTGGCTTCAAGGTGGAGAGTGGTTTACTGCCCAGGTTTTCCAAAGTGACAATTCTCAATCCTCAGTTTTTTCGGTGCTATCCATTCTATGGGTCAGAATCACAGGCAGTGAGTGACTATGTGTAATTATATCACGCCTTTGAGCAAATGGAAGCCTCACAGGCCTTCACATTTGAAACCTCCGAGGAGTGTGGCCAAATAGATGAGCCCTAAGTTACTTCAAGCTCTGACCCATTACAGCACGCTCTTAGCTCCCTGGCTGTCAGAGGGCAGGGGAAGATCATCTGACTTTTATTTCTCATCATCAGTGTCATCATCAGTTGTCATTATTCTGTGAGCTTGGCAAACAGGAACAGATCTCAGCACCAGTTCATAGTGTCATTACTGTGTGGCAAGCTAGTAATAGTAAACGCAGTTTACTTTTTGGCATAATTCTCCTAAATAGAGAAGAATTATTAGCAACTTAGTCTGTCCAAGTAAGTCTTTTCTCTTCTTCTCTTATTTTCCCATCTTCTCTTGCATCTGGATTTAAAAACACTTTTCTTTTGACTGTTCATATATTCACAAAGAAGAATCATGTAACGAATCCTCATATGACATCTGCTGGGTGCAGCAATTATCAATATTTTGCCCTCAAGGTTCTTCTGCCTCTCTCTCTCTCTCTCTCTCTCTCTCTCTCTCTTCCTTGTAATATTTTAAATCAGATTTCTGAAATCACGTCATTTTACTTTGAAATACAAATATGTCTCTTCTAAAAAAGACATTTCACATCTAACAAAATTAACAATAATTCTTTAATATTATTCAGTATCTAGTCTGTGTCCAACCTACTCAATTACTCCAAAAAAGTTTCTTGATGGTTTCTTTTTTTAAAAATCAGGATCCAAACAAGATTCACATATTATATATCTTAATTCTCCTTCAATCTAGAGACCTCCCCGCATCCTCTTTCCCCATGACGCTTGAAGAAACCGCTGGTTATATGTGACTACTCTCCCACGATGTTGTTCACCTGTTCCTTCATACCGTTTTAACCGCTAAACGGGAAGTTCCACCTAACGGTCCAGTGAGATCCAGGTTCAGGTTTTTGGAAGAGCGCATCGCAGGTGGTGTCTGGGCGTCATGGTGCTGCCCCACAGGAGGTCACCTGCTGGGAGAGGCTATCACGGATCCCTGGAGCCAAGTGGCGGTGCCTCAGCCTCCCATCCTAGAGTCGTTCACCAACGTTTTCCTTAATGGTTTTGTTAGGGAGTGCAAAATGGTGATTTGATTTTCTAATTCCATCCTTCACTGTGCACTGTTTTCACCTTGAATTACTTTGTAAGGGAGAACTTGTATTCAGCAATAAGGGCCGGCTCTTTGCCCTGAAATAGTCAGTTCAGAAGAGGCAGCACCATGAAATCACAATCGCTCTGGGTGATGGATAATTTCACACCACATGCCCCCCTCCAAGGGTTCCCATTCCACTCAGAGCGAATGCAAAGACTTTCACAGTGACCCACATGCTTTCCACCCCCCGCACCCCTCAGACCACATCACCTGCCCCTCCCCACCCCATCGCTCCACTTCAGCCCCACTGGCCTCCCTGCCACTCCTCAAACCCAGCAAGCACATCCCCTTTCTGGGCCACGCACTCCCTGTCTGTCCTCCCTAGAGAGTTGCCTGTCTCCCTCCTCCTTTCCTCAGGTCTCTGCCTAAGTGCAGACTTGCCCGGAAGCTTTGCCCTGACCATACTATATAAAATGCTAATCCCTGCCCTGTTGCTTCCCCATGTTGCAATCACACAGAGGAGACCGCCTCCCGGACAGTGGTCTGCAAGTGTGGTCCCAGACCTGCAGCAGCAGCCTCACCTGGGGCCACCGTCTCAGAAACACAGAGTCAGGGCCCTTCTCAGTCCTACTGTATCAGGAACCGAGGTTGGTTCCAGCAATCTGTGTCAACAAGCTGTGCAGTAATTCTGACACAGGCTCCACTTGAAGAACCACTGCAGTATACTTTGCAAATATTAGCCACTGAAGCTTCCAAATAAGTGGATGAGATAGGGAATGTTGATGCAGCTGCTTCAGGAACACCCTCTGAAAAGCAGCGTTCTGAACACAAAAGAGTTTTATACATCTCAGCCCTGAGATTCCATAGTTAATCTTCCCATTGTAGCATTAGCATATTAAAAATAAAACAAAGCAAAGCTGCTTCAGAGCTTACAACACCTATTGGCCTACCGGCCTTGGGGTAACTGGATATTGACTTTTTTTTTTTTGAGATGTTGTTTCACTCTTGTTGCCCAGGCTGGTGTGTAATGGCACAATCTTGGCTCACTGCAACCTTTTCCTACTGGGTTCAAGTGATTCTCCTGCCTCAGCCTCCCGAGTAGCTGGGATTATAGCCACCCGCCACTGTGCCCAGCTAATTTTTGTATTTTAAGTAGAGGCAGGGTTCACCATCTTGGCCAGGCTGGTCTGAAACTCCTGACCTCAGGTAATCCACCCACCTTGGCCTCCCAAAGTGCTGGGATTTATAGGCATGAGCCACTGTGCCTGGCCTAGATGTTGGCTTTTTTAACCAACACCAGGCATGTGACTTTTTTTTCCACTAAAAAAAAAAAAATAGTTCTTCCAACACCCAAAGGGCAAAACAGGCAGAAGCTTAAGAGACCCAACGTTGCAAAGAAATTCAAGTTTTCTCAGCCTATTTCAGATGAAAGGAAACTCAGAGAACACTCATCAGGGTTGGCAGAGTCAAATGCCAGGCAGATAAGGAACGTGTGAAGCCCGCCGGGTGCTAGGGGTGGAGCCTATGGCACATCGCCCAGTGCTTGCCCAGTTTAAAGGCCTTTAAATTCAATTAGAAATGAAAACACTGTCTAGGTCACACAGAACACGAGCGGGGTCAGGGGCTGACTGCACACTGCCAGTCTGCAGCTGCTGATCCTTGTCCAACCTGCTCATTTTATTCAAGGGGAAAATAAGGTCACAGAGTCAGCTGGTAACGAAAGCAAACTGTGATTTCACCGGGGGCTCTTCAGGACCCTCACCACATTGGCTTTGGAGGATACAAGTCCCTAGGATTACTTTTGAGTTTTTGTAAAAATGGACATTACGATAAAAACAAAAGTTGAAGTTGATAGGACCTAGAGCAGTTAAAATGAGCTTCCTCCTCCTCTACCAAATCAGAAAGCTCTTTCGTGTTCTAGTCAACATAATGATGGCACCAGCCAATGAAATAAAGGGTCAGACCAGGCCAGCAACTGGAAAGGGGTTTTCGAGAAACAGGTCTGTGATTGAGGAAAATACTGGCAGGTGGGAGTGATGTGTGGTCTTCCTCTCAACCTAAGTGAAAGTGCATCCTCAGCAGTGGCAGAGGCTCCGAGACCTTGTAAGACCCAGTGCCGCCTTGCTCTGGCGCCATCTTGTTCCTGGGCCATCTTGCTTTTGATAGCGCTTGACACACACAGTGTCTGCCTTTGAATTTCCTGCTTATGCTGACAGAGGCATGAGGATTCTGACATACGGAACACTAGTTCTCAGCCAAGTCCTGCACCGGGAATTTAGTGACAGCATCCTCCCTGAGTCTCAGCCATCTCTGTGGTGAGTTCCTCTTGCCCATGTGTCAGGTGAGGACAAAGCCTCAGCGGGCAGGGCTCTCACATCCCATACAGGGGACTCGGTGGGTCACACTGTGTGTGTCACACCCATGCCCTGCTGCGTGCACAGCTTGGGCTGCCAAATAGATGCTGAGCTGAGGGCTTTTCTTCCCTGGGTGCTCTGTCTTGCCCTCCAGTTCTATAGCTTGGTTTTTAAACAGCAATGACTTTTGCACCAACCTAATAAGATATCTGAGTTTATAAATGAGTTGACTGAAATCTGGACTCTTTGCCTAGAAGTAGCTGGAAGTTGTAGAAAATGCACACAGCCAGGTGCAGTGGCTCACGCCTGTAATCCCAACACTTTGGGAGCCCGAGGCGGGCAGATCACGAGGTCAGGAGTTCGAGACCAGCCTGGCCAACATAGTGAAACCCCATCTCTACTATAAATACAAAAAATTAGCCAGGCATGGTGGCAGGTGCCTGTAATCCCAGCTACTCCAGAGGCAGGAGAATCATTTGAACCCGGGAGGCGGAGGTTGCAGTGAGCCGAGATCACTCCATCGTACTCCAGCCTGGGCAACAGTATGAGACTCCATCACAAAAAAAAGAAAATGCACACACACAGATTTGCACTTCACCCAACTCAGCGTTAAGCAAATGTTTCCCAACCAGGTGGGAGGCTGGGAGTCAGAATGTGTGTGGGGTCATCTACTTGGGTGGGAAGGAGGAGACAGCACCTCCATGCCATGCCCGCACTGTTCTCACCTGGACTGCCACAGTCACCTCTGATGAGGGCTTTTGCTACCAAAGAGCTCTTCTCTTTAATCCATCTGACATCCTGCTGGCAGGTTACTGCCGCTAAAGCACAGTTCTATTTCAATACTGCTAAAAATTCTACATCAGTCCAAATTCTGAGCCCACCAAACATAGTCCTCCACGATTTTGTCCCAGGCCTATTCCCCTTCTCACAGGCTGTTCTTCTCACATAACTCAATGTTCCTGGCCAGCCAGATGGTTGTAAAGCCCTATCCTGCCACGGTAGTGAGCTCCTCGAAAAGGAAAACCACTCTCTCACCTGTGTCCTTCCTAACATCTAGCATGGTATTCAGCACTTACCGGATGCTCCACTAACTAACTCTCCCTGAATCAGACCACGTAAATGAGAGAGGCACAATTTGTTAAGTTAACAAATTGAGTACTTTTATTTTTGAGACAAGGTCTCCCTCTGTTACCCAGGCTGGAGTGCAGTGGTATGATCATGGCTCAATGCAGCCTTGACCTCCTGGGCTCAAGCAATCCTCCCACTTCAGCCTCCCAAGTAGCCGAGAGTACGGGCACATGCCACTATGCCCAGCTGAGTTTTAAAAATTTTAGTAGAGACAAGGTCTTGCTACATCACCCAGGCTGGTCTTGAACTCCTGAGCTCAAGCAGTCCTCCTACCTCAGCCTCCCAAAGTGCTGGAATTACAGGTGTGAGCCTCCGCGCCTGGCAGACTAGCTTTTATTAAGCATATTTATACAACGGCATGACTGTCCGTCATGAACACAGCCTCTGAGGGCTCTGCACTGAACATAAATGCACAGAGTTCCTCAGGGCTGCCTCAGCCACAGGAGGGCCAGGCGGCCTGTTTGTCAGAGCAAATCTCCACCCCACCCCATACAGTTGCACTCAGTGACCATGTGTGCCTAAGGCGGAGGTGCCATTTACAGAGCTGCCAATGGCGCTGCTGGGGAGGGCGGTGAGTATTCAGGGAGGCCTTGCGGGTGCCAGGTACTGGGCACAGTGCCTTTTATCACCTGCACAACCACCTCTGTGCTAAGTGTTACAATTCCTTTTTTTTTTTTTAATCCTCCCTTGTCCCGCTGCCAGTGTTAACGCCCTTATTTGAAGCTCAGGAAAAACTAACTCACTGACTCCCGTAAATGCAGTTAGTAAAAGGAAGAGCTAGATTTCAAGCCCAGGCCCCTGCAAAGCCCTGATGGGAAGGTAACAAGAGGCAAAAAAGCAGGGACCCAAGTGAGTGTTTCCTGCGTGCTATGTGCTCGGGCTTCACAGAGGGCACGGACAGCCTGGTGTGGGTGACAGGCACACAGAGGCCACAGGCTGGGCTCAGCCTCCGTGATCCACGGGGACTCCCTCAGGTCCTGGGTTTTCAAATTTGTGAAAGGAATGTGGAACAAGATCACAAAGTTGTCAAGAGGCTCAGAGCATGTCACCTTGAAATATGTAAATATGCTACTTTTGCAAAAGGATTATTTTGGGTTGAAGGCAATTGGGAAACAGCAGATGCAGGAAAAGCTCTCTACTCACCCAACTTTCTGCCTAGAGGCAGGGCACAAATTTCTCTTTGTGAAGTTGTCTCCCCTAAACTCCCTCCCTTCTCCCACAGGAGCAAGAGGAAATGAGATGACTCATCACTGAGGACACTACCGACTTGAAACGAGCCTCACAAAATAGCCTCATCCTCCATCAGTTTCCCCCATATATTTACCTTCCCATAATGCACTGCTTCTAGAACCCCAAAGCCTTTTCCTTTGTCTTGTCATTTCTCAAATCACTTATCACTTCCTGTTAAAATGGTATACAAGCTCTCAGGCTTAACCATTTATTCGGGCTTTCATTTATTTTTCTGTAAGACTCCCTTATACATGTAAAAATTAAAATACTGACATCAAGAACAAGTATGCCCTTTTCTCCTGTTAATCTGTCTTTTTTTTTTTTTTTTTAAGACAGGGTTTCACCATGTTGGTCAGGCTGGTCTTGAACTCCCGACTTCAGGTGATCCGCCCACCTTGGCCTCCAAAGTGCTTGGATTACAGGCGTGAGCCATCACGCCCAGCCCTAAATCTGTCTTTATTTATTTTTTATTGTTTGAGATGGAATCTTGCTCTGTCACCCAGGCTGGAATGCAGTGGCACAATCTTGGCTCACTGCAACCTCCACCTCCCAGGTTCAAGCGATTCTCCTGCCTCGGCCTCCCAGGTAGCTGGGATTACAGGTTGGTGCCACCACACCTGGCTAATTTTTATGTTTTTAGGAGATGGTGTTTCACCATGTTGGCCAGGCTGGTCTTGAACTCCTGGCCTCAAGTGATCTGCCCGCCTTGGCCTCCCAAAGTGCTGGGATTACAGGTGTGAGCCACCGTGCCCGGCCTTAATCTGCCTTTAGTCAGTTTTACTGACAAGATCCCAGGTTCTAAACCTAAAAGGGTAGAGAAAAATGTTTTTTCTTCTCTTATAGTTACATCCTTAAAATTGTACCATTTCATAATTATGTGATAATACAAAGAAGAATGCTGTTAGAGATTTAAAAGCCCATACAGAATTAAAAGTGGCAGCACCAAGTTTAATTATGTAAGATGATGTCACCTTTTGGGTTTCTTGCTCTTGTCTGAGAACATCAGCTCTTTCCCGTCTAAACCACTATTCCATCAACATTGACCAGATGGGGAACATGGGGCAAGAGAGGTCCAACAAAGGTGCCCAGGAGGGCCCCACGGAGAAAGTGACCCCTAAGGCCGAAGCCTGAGCAATCTGATGGAGATGCCAGATGAAGAGGGGATGTGTGTGGAGAGCACAGAGCCACAGAGGGAACAACAGGGTTGAGGGGAGGGAGGAGCCAGTCATTTCTTAGGTGATGCAATAGCTCTGTGGTTATTATTTCCACTGCAGCTAACATCCATGTCAGCCTCCTACCAATCAGGATCTCGTATACTTTAAAACTCCTCCCTCAACTTTAATAAAAATTAACAGTGTGCTTTCCCTCACCCCAAATCTGATAACCCACCACCATGCACACAGGCCACTGATGGAGACAGATGGTGATCTGCCTTCAAAGACTTTGTCAAGTTTTGCCACAAAGCTTTTTGTTTTCTGTTCATTCCCCAGGTGCAGCCAAGTTCCCAAGCCCTGGTCCTGTCCGTGCTGGGGTGAGAGCTTTCCAATTCTTAATGTCAGAGGTGTGTGAACCAGAGCAATTCCATCTTAAACAGGAGCTGGGTAAAATGAGGCTGAAACCTACTGGGCTGCATTCCCAGATGGTTAAGGCATTCTTAGTCACAGGATGAGATAGAAGGTCAGCATAAAACACAGCTCATAAAGACCTTGCTGATAAACAGGGTGTAGTAAAGGAGCCAGCCAAAACCCAACAAAATTAAGATGGCCACAAGAGTGACCTCCGGTTGTCCTCACTGCTACACTCCCACCAGCGCCGTGACAGTTTGCAAACACCGTGGCAAAGTAAGGAAGTTACCCTATGTGGTCTAAGAAGGAGAGGCATGAATAATCCACCCCTTGTTTAGCACATCATCAAAAAATAACCATAAAAATGCGCAACCAGCAGCCCTCAGAGCTGCTTTGTCTATGGAGTAGCCATTCTTTTAGTCCTTTACTTTCTTAATAAACTTGCTTTCCCTTTGCACTGTGGACTTGCCCTGAATTCTTTCTTGCATGAGATCCAAGAATCCTTTCTTGGGGTCTGGATCAGGACCCCTTTCCTGTAACAATGACACCTGAGGAACATCTGAGCCTCCTTATATGGACGTATGAAATTAAAAATGTGTCCATGAGAAAACACCTTCCCTCCTCGCCTCTCCCCACAGGGGAGGTATTTACTAGTCTAGAGAGCGCTCCCACAAAAGCGGTATTATCGAGGAGGGATAGCCTGGAAAAGGGAGTGGCAAGGGCACGGGCTTTGAAATTGGTTGGAATTTCCATTTTCTAAGTACCAGCTATATGAATGACATTGAGCAAGAGGCTTAACATGCTTATGACTCTCTTATGAAATGACAAGAGGTCCTATCTGTTTGTGAGAGTCAAATAAAGTGATGATATAAAGCAAAACGCCTGCCCAGCACATTCTCTCCAGTGCCTTCAAACTGCACATTCGTTTAATAATTCAGGGACACGATTACACAGCCCTGTGGGCTGGCCTGAGAACCCATGCACAATCACAACAGTCTATGATAAGTTGCCCCTTTACTTCCGGGCAACCATAATATAAACTAACTTTTGTAAAAGTTTATAATTCTTGCAAAAGTTGGGAACATTTTGCATAAGAATAGCAACTTGCAGAGTGACCCGATTTCTAACCACAGTATAAGGACCTTTCTAAATGATCCTTTGTGTAAAGGCCAAAAACGATTTTCAAGGTCCCATGTGAAAAAGCAGGGGACAACTGCCGTAGCAAATTTATAGTGACTGGATGCCACCCTTATGGAAAACAGCTGGGGTTTCCGGGAAAAGGGCAGTCTCGTGACGTGCTGGAGATGTGAGAACTGAGAGACTGTCCCTAGGTACTTGTGGGTTCTGATGGGATCCGTCTGGAAAGGATACATTTACCATTTGGGAAAACAGAAACTGGGGCAATATGGGGTTAAGGGAATGATATTTAAAGGACTCATATCTTCATGCTTATGCGCCTTTTTTCAGGGTCAGGTTGAGAAGGAGGGGCCAGTCTCTCACGCTACACACAACCTTCGGCATTCCCATCGCCAATGCCTGTGGTGGCACCTTCCCTCCTTTCACAGGGTTGAAGGTGGCCTGCTGTGAAGTCAGGGTTCACATGGCTCCTGTGAGCTCCTGGCTCTGAAGGAAATATGTTCAGAACACACAGCATTTAATACAGAGAAACACTCCCCACACAGAGGTTCTCCAGAGGCTGGCCCAAGTCACAGATGACCTCAGAAGCTGTTTCGAGGTTCAGTGGAAAGAGGGTTTCTCAGAATGCACTCCGTCCGATCAAGTTGAGAGGAAAAATGTTAAATATGAAGGACTGAAATGTTGAAAAAGTTATGCCACTGAAGTATACTTTTTGTTGTAGTTGTTCAAAAGATTTTGTTCCAAAAGCCTAACTTTTATACAGTGCAAGAGGCTGTTTCAAGGTGAAGTTTAGAGGACGCACCTGAAACTTTTTAGAATGACAGATGTCAGACCTCACTGCGAAACTCCTAGGTGCATGGTATTTGTTCTCTCTCTTTCTTCCAACTCCTTGGGTACAGAACATGAAAACCCAGAAAAAAATCACAGTGTTACTCCAGATAGGATGTGACTCTGCACTGCTCTGGTGTTAGGTGACATTCAAATGTAAATGCTGTCATTACCAAACCACCTCAGACTTCTGGGGGTTAGTGTTTAGCCAGCACTCCTGAGTCGCGCTCAGCTGCCTTTGACAGAGTTGGCAGAAGAGAAAAGAAGCAAAAGAGAAGAAACCACACGCACAATTCATTTGTCATCTGTTGTGACTGAAGCTTCCCTGTCAAGGGAGGGAGGTGGGGTTGGGGAGAGCAGGAAGCAGAACGCAAGCTGGGAATAAAATTCCAGGCTGGGGCTGTTCTTTCCACACCTGTAAATCCTTTAAAAGGAAAGTTCACAGATTTTTAAAAATCATACAACTTAAATCTTCATGTACTTCTTTCATTTCCTAAACAAATCCTAGGCCCAAGTGATTTTCTATATTTCGATTCATAGATAAGAGGAAGAAATCTGTTCAGGAGCATTAAAAAGATAATCCTGGCTCAGCAGCTCCTAAACTAGCATCTTGTTCCTCTAGGTACATAGCATGGGTTTAAATTCTAGGTGTGTCTGTGTGAAAATGAAAACTTATTTTCAGTTACCGTTCTGTTTTAAGATGGAAGCCAGATTTTGAAATCCAGCCCAATGTAGTTTGCTGTTTTAAGGATATGCGTCTCCTTAACATAATTCTCCTTCAAAGTCATTGTGTGGCCAACAAATTGAGATGAAACAAAATTTAAAGGAAGGCCTTACTTTATTTAGGCAACTGAATACTAAAACTTGAAATTCATAATGAAGTATAGTCCCAGAAACTATGGAAGTGAGGCCATTGGGGCTCATGGCTCACCCTCTGTGAAACGCACACAGGCCCTTTTCTCTTCCCATCTGCAGAGGTCTCTGAAAACAGTGCTTCTCAAAGTGGGGCTTCCTTGACCCACGGCATCAGAGTCCCCTGGGGTTCTGAGTCCAGATTCCAAGAAATAGATGCCTTCAGGAAGGAGTCCAGGAAGCCAATCAATGAGGGGGGCCCAGGACATTAGAATCTTGAGGAACTTTCGCCATCAAATGTCAGCAAAATTGCTAGGATTTTCCATCTGCCTGAAACTGCCATCATACAAATAACAGCTTCATCTTGCTGCTGGGGAGTAAAACCTTTCCCTCCACCCTCTTAGGTTTAGTGCTTTGGGCCTGTGAATTAAACTGACAGAAGAAAGGCTGGCAAGAGAAAAGACAAAGTGTATTCACGTACCCGCAGGAGCGTGCAAAAAAATGGCTCCGAGGAGAGGCTGGAATTTGGGGCTTTATATACCATCCTAACACAGGGTGGGTGTTAGGATTTCAAGAGACAATAAATAGTGGAGAATGACTGAGAAATACATGGGGGAATACGTCAGGGAAGGTTTTAGTAAGGTGTGTTTATGCAATTTCTTATCCTACACCAACTTCTCATCTTTGCCTCTGTTGGGGGAAATCTCCTTTAAATGGGGATTTACGACAGTTGAATTCTTTGGGAAAGCTCTGTTTATATATAGGTAGATGGGGGAGGGCAGACAAAGCCACACCCTGATCTCCTGGTTCTCAAATGCTTTCAGCTCAATCCTTTTGCTCAGCTCAAAACAATCCTTTCGGCCAGTGGCATAGTCTGGACCACTTCAGCAGCAAACAGTCACTGCATCTCCACAGCTCTTCCTAACCACACTCTTGCCATGTATACAAGTGCTAATCCCATTTAACAGGGAGGCCCCAAGAGGTTAGTTACCAACCAGGCCACAGGTCATATGCTTGATAGTATCCAGAACTTGAATTGAGATCTTGGGATTTTAAACACCAGATTTATCCTTTAAGAACAAAGAAAACACCACTAGTCCCCACAAATACATACACACACGCACACACGCATGCACGCCCAAATCCTCATCATTTAGACATAATGTCCTCCTTTTAGACATCTTTTTTTCAATAAGACTAGCACAATTTATCACCATGACCATTAATGAGACCAGCCCTTAACAAGCTAAGCTCGTCAATGAGGGCTCTCTCCCATGTTTGTTGAGATGTAATTAAATACTCAGCAACCAGTCAAATGTCAAAGACCTTAGGTTGCTCTTGAATTGTCCATCTGCTTCCAAACATAATGACCGTGATTGATGACCCTAGGGAGTCAGCTGTATTTAAACCTAGAGAAGAGCTAATCACTGTCAAACATTGGTGCCGGCCAGAGAACAGTCCTTAAATACATACACACAAGAAGGAAGGAAAAGGTTTCATTTGGAAAAGACAGAACACACAGGATGGCAGAAGAAGGAACTTACATTCTATAAATATTGAGAATATTTTCTCGAGTAAATTTTAGACTTGATTCACTTATTCCTAAGTTAGAAAATATTTTAAGAAGATTTTTGCTAAGGGGAATGGCATACAAATTAGAATCTACTGACCATTCTGACAGCACTGGGGAATGTCTTGGTTTCTGTGGCTTTTTCTTCCAGAACTGCATTGTCCAATACAGTGGTCACATAAGGCTATTTAAACTTAATTAAAATGAGGTACAAGTAAACCTTCAATTCTACAGTTGCACTGGCCACACTTCAAGTGTTTTATTGGACAGCACTGATCTAGAATCCGATGTTAAGGTGTCGAAATGAAAACACCTTCCCAGCATTCTCAATGGCATGTAAGTAAGAAAGAGGGAAAAACTGAACTTAATTAAAAAAAAATGTAATATTTCACATATATAGAAAAAGCATAAGAAATAATAGAGAACACTTGTGTACCCAAAATAGCTTGGCCAAATTTCTACATGTGCCGTATTCTCCTCCCCTCTTTCCTTCCTCCTTTCTAGCAGAAGCTCGACTGGATCCCTCTGATGAGTCTAAAAGGCTCTATGGAAAAGTTCAAGTGACACAGACGATAGCGTCTAACACGACCGTGTGGTTAGAAGCTGGGCTCCAGAGCCAAACAGCCTGGGTTCTAAGTTTTCTGGAAAACTAAAAGCCATTCTAAAATGTCTGGAATTTCACTGAAGGTTAAAGTGAAACTAATTTGTATACAGAGTGACGCATAAAGATCCTTTTTCTGGAGGTAGTAATGAACAGCGTGTCTTGAAAGAACCAATTCCAAACTTTAATCATATAGAAATAAGTAAGCGTTAGGCAATCATGAACTCCTTCAGTATCACCTTTTGGTCCTTACAATTTCAGAAGCAAGCTTCTTGCAAATGATCCGCCTGTTGCCTCCTTAAAATGGGGTCGAGGTGCTTCTGGAGCTAGAAGCAAACACAGGACAAAACTCATTTATCGGCAGCACTGGGAGCCTGCACTGAGGGAACCATTTTCCTAGTCTTGGTGAATTGTTCAAGCAATTTTAAGTATCAGGAAACAGATGGACTCCTCACTGAGCAAACCTCCTTTACACAAAGAAAATGGTAATTTGTTGTCCAGTATTTGACTAGACAAAAGACCCATGACTGAGACTGTAATAAATATGTCCCTATGTCCAAATGCAAAGAACAACTGTCTTTGTCAGAATTCTTAACTTTCTTTTATCTTAGTGTTACTTCTACTATAGTCTCAAATTCAGTAGATTCCTGGCCTCAGCATCTAGGGAATTAGCACACAGAGGTGTTTCAACGGGTACCGAGTGACTGAGAAACAAAGACACGTGTTTGAGTTTTGTATAGTCCACCTCCATTCATCTTAAGAAAACAACCTCTTACAGGGAAAGCACTCACTTTTAAGTTATATAGAAAGTACCAGTAGTTTATAGTTTTCTTTTTTTTTTTTTCTTTTTGAGATGGAGTCTCGCTTTGTCACCCAGGCTGGAGTGCAGTGGTGTGATCTTGGCTCACTGCAACCTCCGCCTCCTGGGTTCAAGTGACTGTCATGCCTCAGCCTCCCAAGTAGCTAAGATTACAGGTGCACACTACCACACCCAGCTAATTTTTGTATTGTTAGTGGAGACAGGGTTTCACCATGTTGGCCAGGCTTGTCTTGAACTCTTGACTTCAAATGATCCTCCTGCCTTGGCCTCCCAAAGTGCCGGGATTACAAGTGTGAGCCACCACACCTGGCCCCAGTAGTTTACATTTCTAAAAACATGGTGCCCTTCCCCAAGACAAGAGGGTAAGAGAGAAATGTGGGACTCGTATTCATACAGAATTGAGATGATCAAATGTTTGCTGACTACAGTAATACATTTCTGTTATTATATAAAACCAGCTCTGCCTCCAAATAATCATGAAGTAGAACTGGCCTACCTGCTGCTAAACAGATTTTGTTTTTGTTTTAGTTTTATGTATATAACCTGCTGTACATACAGCCGAGCTTGTTTCTATTTTGGTGTCTCCCATTCTCTGAGAGTGTTGGCGGCTGTGGCTTTCCTTGGTATTGCAGAATACACCAAGTGACCCAACACACACGCTTGCTGTCAGCTGTCACACTGCCACTAAAGGGTTTCCGCTTCAGCATTTGAGATGCTCCACTTACAGCCGATGGCTGATTCAGCCTGGTGTCGCTGAAGCTTTTCCCGCCTCGAACTGCTCAAAGCCCCAACGGGCTCCTGCACGGCCCCCCTTTGGATGTGCACAACATCAACTTGACATCCCAGCGCCATCTTTGCCCAGGTCCCAGCTCAACGTCTCTGCTGACCTGCTCACATGCTCACATACCTCTAAAACCCAACACTGCACATCTGAAGCTGCACTCACCCCTGCCCCTCTGCACACAAAAGCCAGCTCTTCCATCCACTTCATGTCTGTTAATGACCCATGCATTCCCTTAGTCACCCCAGGCTGAGAACTGGGGCAGCGACCCCTTCCTCCCTTGCATGGATGAAGTCCCAGGGTCTGGCCAGCTTCCTCCCTACAAATCCTCTTAAGTGACTGTGCACCCTATTGCCGCTGCTCCGCTCCAGCTCGGGTAGGGTCCCCTCCGTATCTGCATTCCTAAGCAAGCGTCTCTTCAAACCCTTGTGTTGGCTGGGTGTGGTGGCTCACGCCTGTAATCCCAGCACTTTGGGAGGCCAAGGTAAGTGGATTGTCTGAGGTCAGTAGTTCGAGACCAGCCTGGTCAACATAGTAAAACCCTGTCTCTATTAAAAATAGAAAAAATCAGCTGGGTGTGGTGGTGCGTGCCTACAATCCCAGCTACTCAGGAGGCCGAGGCAGGAGAACTGCTTGAACCTAGGAGGCGGGGGTTGCAGTGAGCTGAGATCTCGCCATTGCACTCCAGCCTGGGCGACAAGAGCGAGACTCTGTCTCAAAAAACAAAAACAAAACAAAAACCCTTGTGTCGGCCCCACAACCTGTGTCGTAACATCCAGATCCTGGACGGGCATGTAGCACCTCTAGCTACTCCCAGCTGCACCCTCCCACTGCCTCTTGGGAGTCCACAGGAGTGTGCCCATTCCCTGGCCATCCCTTGGACCCACCTTCCAGTTGGTTTCCTGTCATGCCTTTGCTCAGCTCAGTCCTATTAGAAATATTGCACCCTTGACGACACCCAGGATGAATTCTAACCTAGGACCTGGCGAAGCTGTCTTAGGTCAGGGCACACATAAGACACACAGCATATACCCGCTAGCAGCATCTACAGGATAACACACATACATTTTAACTTCTCACATTAAACAAAGATACCATGGGAATTCCCTGAAAATACAGAGGTACGTATTAAGGGAATCACCAATAACCCAAACACCCAGTGTTCATATTTTATATTTGTATATTTCCTCCCAATCTTTCAAAAAGTTTTTTTTTTTAATTATCAGCTTGCTCTTATTATTTTGTATTATGTTGCACGTATTTCCCCAAGTCATTAACTTGCCCCCATGCTGTGATGTCCTGTGAGCGCCTGAAGTTTGACCACGCGGCCACGCCACTCGCGGACTTACCCCTCGCGTCACTGCTGGACATCCAGCGGCTTCCTATTTTGTACAGCTGCATTGTCTTACACGCACGCGTGTCTGTCCCTCTGACTGAACCCTAGCGTTCTTGTGGGCCAAGTCCTTCTCTCACACTTCCTCACGCCTCTCAGGATGGTGAAGAGCTGGCACAGAGAAGGCTCTGGTGAGTGTTGGCGGCTGACCTGAGCAACCCACCCCCAATGTCGGGGCATCATCACAGCTGACCTCTGAACACTGAACTGCACAGGAGAGTTTAACTACACCAGGAGCACTTGGTCATTCCTTTCCCTGGGTAACCGGAAGCAGGGCTCTGCCACGCCATGAACTCCCAAATGCCTTGGGTCTCTGCTTGATCTCCTGGGTCTCCTAAGCTGCCCCTCTCCCAGTCTCCCTCTCTCATTCACCGCTTGTGTTGGCTACCTCCTGATTCTCCTCAGTGGCCTCCTCTTGCTCCTCCTACTTTACATTTTCTGATCTACACTCTTTAGGATAAAAATCTGATTTTTTAAGACTTCATATTGAATTTTTTAAAAATCTGATATTTTCTCATTATTCCTCTAATCCCCACTGGAGATTCACTTTATCCACAAGATTTCTGATTCTTTGGCTTGGCATTGTAGGTCCTACACAGTCTGCCCTGCCCTCAGGCTGTGGCCAAGAGCCCTTCCTTCTACTGCTGGAGATGAAGCTCTGCCCAGCGCCGGGAGGTGTGCGACGGGTGCCCCCGCCTGGACGGCCTCCTGTGAGAACACGCACAGTGATGTGTTCTCATGGAGGCTTTTGCTCTCCGCTCCTTCGTCTCACTCAGGCCTCCCTGGCTCCTATCTCACTGTCGGCTCCTCCTTCACAGCACCTGTCCCAGCTGCGGGGGACGTATGTATCTAATTACTTGCGTGTCATGTGCCTCCTGCGCTGGACTGAAGGCTCCAGGAGGAAAGAGACGTTATTTTTGTTTTCATCAACCCCAAACTTCTAATTCTCGGTGGCTGCACGTTCCATGACTCCATGTTTGTGGACGGAAGGAGGTGGGGACGTGGGGAAGTGAGGGAGGGAGTTGGTTTCTGACCACGGCCTGGAACAACTACTACAACTATGGGGTCTGCCCTCTGAACCAAGGCCTAGGCGCCATCTTTCCTGGAACCGGAGCTGTATTTTCTACAAGCTTCTGTTTTCTCTTCTTACCTGAGCTTTGGTTGACTTGTGGCTATCTGCTCGTCTGCGTGTGTTCGTCTTGCTCTCAGGTTCTTTACTGAGCAAAGCCACTGCTTGCTTACTGAGTCCCGTCTGCACCTAAGTGAGTGCACACTATAGAATCCGGCCCTGTTGACAGAAAAATGCAACCCACTGTTCGGCACTTCCTGACCTGGCGATCACATGAGCATCCACTGCATTCAGGCACTGGGCTGCTGTGGTGCCCTTCCCAACTCCCAGGACCTGACCCACCCGACACCTGAGGCCAGATACTTCACCCCACTGGCCGCTCACTCATCCCAAGATCCAACTAGGAAACCGTCCAGGGAAAACAGAGCTTCAAACCTTCCAGCTGCAGAAAGTCACTGAACCTTACAGCAAGCATCCTCGGTCACAAGGAGACAAACCCATCCCAGCCAATGGACTGGGTCCCCATGACTCAGAGCCAGAGCAGGGAGGGCTCAGGAATTTAGAGGCTTTGCTCCAGAGGAGAGTCAACTGGTCCTCTCTCCCTTTCCACCTGTCTCCCCAGCCTTCATCACCACTCTGGAAATAGATGCTCATCTTTCATTACCCCTTCAGAAGAGTAAACAGTGTCTCCCTCTGAGTAAACCAGCAAGCCACAAAGCCTCCCCTGAGCAGGATGGCAAGGAAAGGGGACGCTCCTCTGCTTCTGCCCTCGAAGACAGCTGCCTTTTCCGCAAACAGCTGGGCGATGGGGCGCTTCCCATGGGGGTCAGCTGGCCTCTGCTCTTTACTCTTTCCTGCCGAAGTCTGCAGAGCCCTCAAGGAAGCCTGCCCTAGCCAACAAGCAGCTCGGCTCTGAGCTGGGGCTTCAGACTGTGCAGCGGGAGCTCCAAACACCTTTCTGTCTCCTGCCTGTCTTTCTTCCTCCCCACTTCCTAGGGACCTAAGAGGCAGCCTCTCTCTTCCTATCCCACCTACCAGGGTCTCTTCAGCCAAATTGACTCCTATCACCAAATCACGAAGCCAACCCCCAGGGAAGCCCTGTATCCCCTGGAGTTTCTGGAACCCTCTCTAGAATGTGGATCACTCATGGGGCATCCCCTGCAGGCCCTGAATTATTACAGTACCAAAATATACGTTCCTTCCTCCTCCACCTCCTCACAGCCTGGCTTGCATTAGGCTAACCTTCACGGCTGGCATGAGCTGTTTTCATCAGATTAAAATGCGTGGCCCCTCTTCCCACACACTATTGTCTTTCTGTTTGGTGAAGAATATTGAATACTCAACCAACCAAGTGCTTTAAATATCACTGAATCTTGGGAGGTGGAAGAACAGAGTGGAGAAGATGAATTCTTTGCACTGAAATAAGCCTAACATGAAAGCAGGAAATTCATATGGAGTGGGCAGTGCCCCAAGCAACCTAATATCTCAGGAGAGATAAGGTGGTGGCTTATGGCTCCCATTGCTCTCTGATGACACACCTGGGACACAGCACTTCCAGGGCTCTTGATTCCTGTGACATACGAAGGCAGATGACCACGGTCACCTCCAGCCCCTCTTGTGGGCTCACTAGATTCACACTCCCTTGGTTCTTCGTCTTGGTAGGGCCATGGTTGATAGAAAATTCTTTCCCAGTACTGGACGGCATAGTGACTCAGCGAGTGCTCGCACACTCACACACATACACACCCCCCCCAAAAGTTTCATGAAACAATATTTAACCCTTATTGTGTGTGATGTACTTAATTCTTTTCTTTTTCTTTAAAAATGCTGGCAGGACTGACGGGATGGATTTTATCACCCGTAACCCAACCCCAAATGTGTCATAAACTCCAGTTTTAAAAGCTGCTCTAAAGTCGAGTTGGAAAACTACGACCCTCAGGCCAAATCCTGCTGAAGGCTGCTATTTTTTTGTACAACACACTGCTTGTTTTTATTCAGCTTGCCCGTAAGAATGGTTTCCACGTTTTTAAATGGTTCAAGACAACCAAAAGATGAATAATATCTCTTGTGTGAAGTTTATGTGAAATTGAAATTTTAGTGTCAACAAACGTGGCTTTTGTGGAGTGCAGTCACACTCATTCACTTCCAGAGCATCCGTGGCTGCTGTTGTGGTGACAGCAGTAGGCTTGGCAGAGACCGCATGGCCTGCACAGCCCAGGATACTCACGTTCTGGCCCTTTGCAGGAAACCTGGCCCTACCGGCTCTGAAGCTTTGACAGCTGCAGACTGGATTAACGGATCCATTCGTCAAACTGGTGGTCAGAGCCAGCATGTTTTGGTTTTCCTTCCGTTTCTAACAGAAGAAGCAGCATTTTCACTCAAAAAATGCAAATGGTGATTTTTATTAAGAGAGCAGATTCCTCAAGGGAGACTGAGTTATTTTCACATCAGAGAGAGAAAAAAACAAATGGAATTTCTTGGGGGTAGTGGGGAGCTGGTCTCGCTGTCTTTCTCACTCCCGTTCTGAGGTCAATCGTCCTGTATCTTCCAAGGGCACTTGAATTTTTAATCATCTTCTCTTACTGAGGCATTTAATTTGTGGCGAAAGAGAAAGATATTTTTCTGAACAAAAATCCCTTTTGAATTTCCTAACTTATAATGGTGAGCCTGCATTTCCTCTATGAGAAGTAAGGCCAGGCCGATTGGAACAAATTCCACTTAAAATTCAAGAAACCCATGTGAGATGAAAAGTACCCTCAGAATGGCCACAAACAAAGATCTCATAAAAGGCTAATGCCATCTGTATAGAATTACAGGAAAGAAAGTGAGAGCTGGAGAGGCCCTGCAGCTAAAGCCCCCAGCTTTTGTGAGGCTCAGGCGGGATGGAAAAAAAAATCTCCCTATTAGCATTCTAGCCGGATGGCCCTTTGTCCAGGGTAATCGGAGTGTGGTGGAAAATGCCAGGCCATTTAGCCTCTTGGGGTGGAAAACGAAGGGGTGAAGGAAAAGGGTCGGGGGGAAAATAATCTGATGTTATCAGCTAGTGTTGGCAGAAAGACAAGTCTTGAGATTTTATGGGGTGGGGGTGGCTGAGCTGGGCAATGAACACAAATCCTGGGGGTTGCCCTGAGCATGCCAGGCAGTGGGGAATGTTCAGCCCACAAGTACTGGACGGTCAGGACTAATGAGCAGTCATCCCAGCTCAATCAATAGCCCTCTCTGTGGCTTCCTGCCCACTCCTCCCACCCGCTGCTCTGGAAACCTCTCTCCCCGCAGCCTTTCTTGGCTTTAGCCTAAGAACATGTCACTGGCCACTTTGAAGATTCTGTAGCACATCTCCTCCCTGAGCCACACTGCACCACAGGGCGGGCCCTGTAGATGCCATATGTCTGCTGTTTGGTATCAAAACTGTCCCCAAGGAGACTTGCTACTTCACTCAGGACTGAGCCAGGAAACCCAGGTTCTAATGCATTCTCTTCTAATGTACATGACCCCCAGGTGACCAGGAGAATGAGAAGCAGGGCCAAGGCCTGAGCTACTGCAGTCCTGGGGACCACCTCAAGATAGATGGAATCCCTCTACACCACACCAAACCGGAGAGCAGGGACGGATGCTCTGGGTGGATGACTGTCCATCACCCAACTGGCAAGGTCACTCTGTTTCTGAAATAGGAGTCAAGGCGAAAGCACTCCATGTTCTCCCCTCCCCAGGCAGGGCTCCTGGAGTGCTGAGAGGTGGCAGAGGCCACAGGCAAAACAGGCCCACCGGGACCACAGATAAGGAAGGGAGGAACAGGACAGGTTGTGGAAAGCGATGTGTGAATGCCTCTGGTCCTGCTGCTCTGACAGCAAAAATCACATACACAGACATGCAGATACACACATACATACACACACTCACACAGCCATAGACACTCACAAGCATGCACACACACACCTTCAGAGACACACACTCACAAGCACAGCCAGAGACACTCACAAGCATACACAGACATGCAGACACACACACACACACACAGCCATGGACACTCACAAGCATGCACACACAGATATGCAGAGACACACACTCACACAGCCATAGACACTCACAAGCATGCACACACAGACCTTCAGAGACACACACTCACAAGCACAGCCAGAGACACTCACAAGCATACACAGACATGCAGACACACACACACACACACACAGCCATGGACACTCACAAGCATGCACACACAGACATGCAGAGACACACACTCACACAGCCATAGACACAAGCATGCACACACAGACCTTCAGAGACACACACTCACAAGCACAGCCAGAGACACTCACAAGCATACACAGACATGCAGACACACACACACACACACACAGCCATGGACACTCACAAGCATGCACACACAGACATGCAGAGACACACACTCACACAGTCATAGACACAAGCATGCACACACAGACCTTCAGAGACACACACTCACAAGCACAGCCAGAGACACTCACAAGCATACACAGACATGCAGACACACACACACACAGCCATGGACACTCACAAGCATGCACACACAGACCTTCAGAGACACACACTCACAAGCACAGCCAGAGACACTCACAAGCATACACAGACATGCAGACACACACACACACAGCCATGGACACTCACAAGCATGCACACACAGACCTTCAGAGACACACACTCACAAACACAGCCACAGATACTCACAAGCATACACAGACATGCAGACACACACACACACTCAGCCATAGACACTCACAAGCATGCACACACAGATATGCACGCACACACACAGCCATAGACACAAGCATGCACACACAGAATGCAGATACACACACAAGCATACACAGACATGCAGACACACACACACACTCAACAGCCATAGACACAAGCATGCACACACAGACATGCAGAGACACACACTCACAAACACAGCCACACACACATACACTCACACAGCCATAGACACAAGCATACACACACAGACATACGGACACACACACATGCCACAGACACTCACAAGCACACATTCACAGACACACACAGAGACACATATTGACACATTCACATACACAGCCACACACACATAGGCATACTTGCAGACACACAAATATACAAACAGAGAAAGACAGGAGGTGAGCACACACTGAGCCCCAGCCACGATGAAAGGGAAAACAGGCTCTGATGTCTGCCTCATTCTTGTTTCTCCACCTGAAAATGAGAAACCTGCTACTGGACTCACCTGAGTCATGGGAAATGGCCTCACTTGAGTCTTAAATCATACTCTCACAGCATATGAAAACTGGAGGTCTGAGAATAATTGGTGTTGCTTACAGATGTTCAAAAAGCAGAAAAATGACAATTCTTTCATTAACCTGAGTGAGGGAACAGCACACAGTGCAAACTCAGAGCCAACAGCAGTTTAGAGACGCTCCCCAATACGTATGGACAAGCCGCATGCCCTGGGAACACCCGGGAGGATGTCAGATGCCCCTGTGACCTGCACATTGCTACCGGAACCCCTGCAGGTCAGCTTATCCCAACAGGACTTTGTTGTTGAGGAACAGGGTCAATATTTGATTAATACAGTGATTGTATTTACTTTTTGCCCTAACTTTTAAGTAAGACTTTTTACCCTGTCCCTCAGTAATGACGATACTGTGTCAGGAGATGCAGAGACTCCCCAGCAAGTGCTCCGCTGAATCTAAAATCACATATAAGTATCACCACTTCCCTGTTCACAGGAATAATCTGTTATACTAGGAGATTTTGAAGGCAAGTTGGCAGGGGGCCATAAGAGGCACATAATTGTGGGCCTTTACCTGGCTGCCTCACCCGAAACCTGGTTCTCCAGCATTTGACCGAAAAAAGGGAAGCTGGGTCTGTGTTAGATTCCCCATACCACAGCCGGAGCCCCAGTTAAGAGGCGCTGCCTGATTCTCCCAGTTGCCAATCTCACCCTCTTCTATGGCATTTTAGTTAAAATAACTTCCTGTGTCTCAACATCTGGCTTGAGCTGATGGCTTCACACCTGAATCCCACCCAATGGGAAGTGGCCATGACCCTGGTGCCGGGCTTGGTGACGTCACCTGCTTGATTCAGGCATTCATTATGCTTTACAAAATAAGACTATTAGGAAAACAGTTCAGCTGAAAATCACAAGACTAGGGCTACTGAAATTTTTGCTCCCAAATCACCAGATCAGTCAAGCACCACCTTTCCAGATAAGGGGCTGTGCTCTCCTCATCCCCTTTCTGAAGCTGTGACGTGGCTCTTCTGCCCTGTGCACTGCCACCCAAATGTCCTCATGTGATTTCTGGCTTCCAGGGTTGCTGTTCCCAAGGGCTCCCTCCTCAGGAAGCCACACCACTCCCCCACCTTCTTAGCAGAGGCAGACCCTCCCCTCCATGCCAGTGTTTCCCAGGACCCCAGGTCTGGCCCAGAGCATGACAGTGTTGAGGAAGTGTCATGCAGAGGCTCCTTACAAATCCCAGGCTACCGACTTTTCCAGCTCTCCTATGCGTGGGCTGCTTTGCTTTTTCTAAGAAGACACAAGGAAAAATGCTGTTCCTTGGGCAGGTTGACTGAATCCTCTGATGTGACAGGTAGTTAAGCTGCTTATCTGGACAGATAAACCTCCCTGGCAGTCCTGCATGGATTGTGGAAATTTAGATCATGACCACAGGTGTTTTCTCCTTAGAGTTGGCATGGCCAAGACAAGAGCATACAACTTCTTAGCGAAAAACACATACAGGCTCACACATAGAACACATAGCATGGTGCACCTCCCACTGGAGAGGCAGTCAGGGCATCAGATGGGCAAAGACATTCCTTTCAAGACCCCTCAAAGGTAAATTCAACAGGAAATGCACATCTACAGAGGAGCAAGTGACTAAAGTCACTCACAGACTTTCCTTCTCTTGACTTGTGTACTTCTACATCTTTACATGAGGTGGTTGGGTGAACAGAAGAAAATCTCAAGAAGATTCAGATTCTCCTTCCATGTTTCTGCTGCCTTTAGTAAGTGCCTCTATTGCAGTGACCGCTGTACTGTGGTCAGATCCATTGATATAGTAAAGACTCTGTGCCTTGAAGGCAAGGCAATGTCTTTCCATCCTCAGAGACCCAGCATCCAGCAGGCACTCAAGGAAGGATGGGTGAACCATCTATTAGTGGGTAAAGTAATGGATGAACTGAAACGGTCTGTTTTTAGTTGACATCCCGGTAGAGCGTTAGGGGGAAGTCAAGGTGTTGGAGGGGTTGCTCTAGATTTCAGTGATCCACACCATCTCTAATTTCTTACCAGTCAAATAGTGAATGTCTAACAAATGGGGAAGGTACTATGCTGGGCCAAGTGGCCACACGATGGGCTGCTGACTATCATAGTTCAACATCTTCTTCAATTGGCACTTGTCTTTCCATGTCATTTAAGCAGGCCGGCCTCATTAGTTCATGGGTAGACAACATGCAAAATAGAAAAGTAGGACCTGAGGGTCAGAGGGCTACAGTGTCAACTCTGCCCCTAAAAGTACAAGGCATTTGGACGATTTGTGCTGTACCCTTTCCTTTAAACAGGCAACAGGAAAAACAATGAGGCTCCTACTACCAAGTTTACAAACACACAAACAAAAACACCCAGCATCTCTCCCCATGGCACTAGTCAAATCCTTATCTTTGTGCTCCCACACTCTACCCTCTTGGAAATGGTTCCCTGTCTTTGTTGTTACCACCATCCCCAGCTAAAAAAAAAGTCTCCCTCCAAATACTATCCAGTAGCTCTTCAAATAAAACAGGATGAATAGAGAGGCCTTGATAAGATCAGTTTTCTCATCTTCAAACTGGAAATCAGAAATAATACGAGAGCAAAGAGATTGATTTATTAGGTATAGTGAGAAGCCTTTGAACTTAAAAGACAGGAGGGAGACAAGTCTGTTCGCAGGTTCTTCACACCCTATTCTATGCAACACAGCAACTCTCCCTGGGTCAAGAAAAAAGAGCTCTATGATAATCTCTTAAAACTATGTCTGTAGTTACAGATCGATATTTTCCCTCTTACCGTCTGTATAAGAGAACAGGACGTTGCTGGGCAGAGGGAAGTTACTGCATGAAGGCCAAGGTCATCACAAGGTTACTGTTCATGAGTCTGGGCTTGGTCTGGGCCCTCCTGCCCCGCTCCCTGCATCAGTCCCACTCCCAGGCTCCAGAGCTGGGCCACCCAGTGCCCAGTCAATCCTTTCTGTGCCTTCCCAAATTTAATCTCATTTTCTGGCTCATCTACCATCCTCCTTTGCTATTTCTTAAGTCCTGGGCCACAGGAGCCCAAGGTCTGACTCAGCCCTGCAAGAACCTCAGCTCTCAAAGCTGGTATTACTCTCGCTCATTCCCTGTCCTTGCACTGACACTGAGGAGCCACTGGATAATATAATATAATATAATATATAATAATAATGCTGAAGTATGAAAAAGAAGGAAGTTCAGAAAAACAAACAGTATGACAGCATTTGTAGAAAGTTTTTTAAAAAGGCAAAACTGCATCACACGGTGTTCTAGATGTGGTAAAACCTAAGGAAACTCATGAGGGTGAAAAATAGCAAATTAGGGTGGGGGGGACATGTGGACAGGGGGAGGGAGGAGGTGTGGGGCGGGGGGCGGCGGGAGGGTGGGCTTACTAACGAGGCTTGTTTCTGAGTCTGGGTAGTGGATACATGCGACGTCAGAAACATCTCATAGTTAACGAAAGAAACAGAAGCATGTGTGTTTTCTCTGGAGGGCTTTCTTTCCACGTGCCAACCCTTGGAATTTGAACTCCTGGCTCTTGGAAACATTCAAAAGGAAATGGTGGGCCGTGGAACAGCTGACAGGATTGGATGGTAAAACAGCGTCTTGGATCCAACCTCGGCAGCTACAAGGGTAAAAGGCCACACCCCCATCTCAGAGATGGGAGCAACCTTATCCAAGGAGCAGGGGAAGCCTCAGAGGAGTGATTCTGGCAGTCTCTCACTTCCTCATTTGCCTCTGAAAATAAAGCTAACCCTAAACTTAGCCACCCCGCACTACCCTCCCGCTGGCTTCTCCATTGCACTGGGCAGATCTTCAGCCCCAGAGACAGGAGTGTTTATTTTAGAACCAAACCCGCTGGCCAGGACACCAGCCACGTGAAACATTTCTTCCTAAGCCTGGAGCTTTGTTGTAACCATGCTGTCTTCTTCCTTATTGGCTCAGCAGTGAGATGGGCCGGCTTGAACCTCTGGGTCTTGAAACTTGCCCAAGGTATCAACCACCACCCATAATAAGGTACTCGATCACGCTCAAGCCCTTCAGAGAGATCATCTGTGGATGTGTTACCTCATATGCCCTCACCAAATCCTATAAATAAGAATATCTAGTAGTATCCCCATTTCCAAGATGGGAAATGGTACCTTCAAAGGTCAGGTCACGGACACTGATACCGGTGGTGCCTCTGGGAGAGGCGAGGGCCTCTAGATCCCAACTGCGGTGGTTTGTTCTAAAGGCTGCAGCAGCCTGGACCACAAAGACAATTTCAAAGCAGTAAACCTAGCAATACAGACTGGAAGAGAAAACCAAATCAGAGCCCCAAAACCCAAAACAAGGCAGGTACTGCATGAAATGCTCACATTTACTCCAGTGCCCACATCCACATTCCCAGAGTCTCAGAAATCCAGCAGGATTTCAATGCCATGGGAATATTTATCACTGTTTTTGCCAAACAAACTCCCTTACCTTAAGCAAAGGTCAAGTACACTGTAAAACTCCCAGTGCAAACAAATGGCTGGAGGACTCATCCCAGCCCCTGTAAAGTCTTTGCTAATAATTATCCAGGCAGCTTTCCTAACTTTTATTTTTAAATGTGGGTGTGGCTCAGCAATAGTCTAAGGATTAATCCCCTTATTAATTAGCATGAGGAAAGGATTGCAAATACAAAGTGTGTCTTTCCTGGCTTTCTACCTGCTGAATTAGGCTCAGGTCTTCATGGGTTCCAAAATTGGACTACATCTACTGTGTTTACCTCATTCTAAATATCAAAAAGATATCTAAACGCTTGTCATAAGAAATTTAGAATTTCCCTTTTTGGTTACCGATGTAAAAGCTCCTTAGTTTAGGGACTGTGTTCTTATTCACCACGCCATGCCCAGCTCCTGGCTCACAGGAAACACTGAATGATGACAAGCAGTGAGAAACAGGAGGAGGCTGTGCGTAATGAATGCATTCATTCACGTGCTCAGCAAGGATGATGAGGCAGCACCATGCCAGGAGAGATGCCAGGACGAAGAGGCCACATCACCGGCCTCAAGGGGCTGACAGTCTGATGGAAGAGACATGTGCCTGTAAGACACAGATGGGGTCCTGTGCTACAGGAATGCAAAGAAAGGGACAGGCCGGCTTCACCAAAGAGGCTGCATTTGAATTTTCCCTTAAGGGAAAAGTAAGTAGGTCTGTCCTGCCATGCGGGTGAGGGGAAGGGAAGAGGCCTGGGAGGAGAGTTTTCAGAGAGGCAACCAGCTCTTGCAAAGGCGGCCAGTGCAGAAGAGGCTAGACAGGTTAGGTTCTCAGTATCCAAGTCACCAGGATGGAGAGAAGTTGGAAACTTTCAACACTGTTGGTAGGGGTGCAAAATGGTGTGGTCATTATGGAAAACAATATGGTAGTTCTTCAGAAACCTAAAAACAGAACTGCCATATGATCCAGCGATTCTCCTTCTGGGCACTTATCCAAAAGAAGTGAAATCAGGATCTCAAAGCACTTGAGAGGAGCACCCCCATGTTCACTGCAGCCAAGATATGGAAACAGTCCAGGCTTCCATTGATGGATGAATGGACACATGAAGCACAGTGAAAAATACAATGGAATAGGATTCTGCTTAAAAAGGAATGGAATTCTTACACATATGACAACATGGATGAACTTGGAGGAATTATTTTAAGTGAAATAAGCCAGTCACAGAAGGACAAATACTACATGATTCCACTTACATGAGGCATGTAAAAATAATAAGCAAATTCAGAAAATGGTATGATGGTTGCCAGGGGCTGGGGGAGGCAGACATGGGAGTTACTAGTCAATTAGCATAAAGTTTCAGTGAAACAAGATGAATAAACTCTGGAACTCTACTATACATATTGTGCCTATAGTTCACAATACTGTGCTGTACACTAAAAAAATCTGCTAAGAGGATAGGTCTCATGTTAAATGTCCTTACAACAATAATAAAATAAAATAAAAATAAAAATAAATAAGGCCCCAGGAGAGTTTCTGTTTCATCAACCCAATGAAAACACCAGAAGGAACCACAGCTCCAGTGAGGAGGAACTGAGAAGGGATTTGCTATCGGGAGGCTAGAGGGGTGGTGGGGGCCTTTGCCATTTCAAAGGGAAGCCCTGGCTGCATTTCCACATCAGCATCGAGTCAGGTGTGCTCCACCCATGTCTAATCATGTCTCAGTCCTTCAGGATCAAGAGAGAATAGGGAGTTCAAAATACATAACTGCAAAAATGAAAGCTCCTTTCCTAATTTAGTGCACCACAGAGACAGTCCAGAACAACACAGGCTACATCCAGAATCATATTCAGCAAAGATGATGAGGTAGCACCATCACTTCAACTAAGAAAAAGTTGGGCACTGAGAAGGAAAGCAAGGAACACACCAGCTGAGACTCATTTCATTCTAGGACAGTATGAGAATGAGCATCTCCCTGGGAATTCACCGCCATCTCTCTGGGAATTCACGGCCCTCAGGCAGATGACAGATGCTGCTAAGCTATGCTAGCTGGTGTTGCCATATTTATTCTTCATCACTGAGTAGCTCTTCTTAGGTCACACATGTAACTATCCATCTGAGTGCAAGTTTAAAACAAAAGAGGACATACAGATGGCCGATAAGCACGTGGAAAGATGCTCGGCATCACTGTCACTGGGGAGACGTACATCACAGCGATAATGAGGTGCCCTTCACATCCATCAGGATGGTGGCTGTTGTCAGACAGAAACAGAAAATAACAAGTGCTGACAAGAATGTAGGGAAACTGGAACCCTGGTGCAACACTGGTGGGCATGTACGATGATGCAGCCAACTGGAAAAAAACAGCACCGCTGTTCTTCAGAGAATTAAACAGGATTACCATCTGACCCAGCAATGCCACTTTTGGGTATATATTTCCCAAAAGCAAAAGCAGGGACTTGAAAAGATATTTGCACATGTATATTCACAGCAGCATATTGACAACAGCTAAAAGGTGGGAACAACCCAAGGGTCCATCAACAGATAAATGGGTAAGAAAATACGATCCATCTAGATGATGGAATATGACAGCCTTCAAAAGGGAGGCCATATCCGACACATGCTACAGAATGGAGAAACATGTTGTTTTTCTTCTTTCTAATTTTCAGTTTTGTCCTTAGAGATCCTTGTTCTGAAGGATTCCTGAAGACATCATGCTAAGTGAAGTAAGCCAGTCACAAAAGGACAAACACTGCATGATTCCACTTAAATAGGTTCTTAGGTAGTCAAATTCACAGAAACAGAAAGTAGAATGGTGGCTGCTTGGGACTAGGGGGATGAGAACGGGGAGTGAGTGTTTATTGGGGACAGAGGCTGTTTGGGAAGATGAAAAGAACTCTAGGGATAAATGGTGGTAATGGCGGCATAAAAATGTGAATTACTTAATGGTACTGAATGGTACATTAAAAATGGTTAAAATGGTAAATTTTATGCCATGTTTATTTTACCATGATAAAACAAACACTCCCTCCAAATAAAACAACAACAAAAAAGGCAAGTCCGTAATATTGGCTTTGAGAGCTCTGGCCTCACCCATGTCCTGCCCACCCGTCCACCCAAGGATCCTTAAACTCTGGAGGATCAGATAAGCTTAATCACCAGGAGGTTGGGTGAGTCACAGAGCTCACAGCATTACCATTCTTGGGGGCATTTCTCCCATGTGCCTTAAAATCAAGAACTGCATTCTCACGGTCGGGTTGCGGGCAACGGCTCAACCGTGGAGGGAGGCCGCTTCAGGGTCTTTGCACACATCCGAGTCAACCTCAACAGTCTTCTTAGTCCACACATCTCTGTATCACTTATTGCTGTGTTGACTGCTCATCTAAGCCCCAGATACTGTCTCAGTTTATTTAGGAAACAAAGAGGCCCACAAGCTGCCCTGAGCCCCTAAAGGGTCCTCAGTGATGTCAACACAACAGATGTGCAGGCACCCCCAGGCAGACGGGCCCCTCTGATGGAGACCTGCGTTCGGCCAGGCAGGCCCACAGGTGGCGTGTTCATCCAGGGTGGGAACAGGATTGGACAAAGGCTTCCCTCAGGCAAGGATGCTGGGGTGGGGAATGGGTGTAGCAGGAACAGAAGGTCAGAGTGGGGACTGGAGTGATGAGAGGTGCTGGTGGGCATCAGCAGCTGTGGGAAGCTAGAGGCAGCAGGGATGTCCAGGCCACAGAAAGTGTCCCACGTTTTATATTCCTGTTGTTTGTATATTTTCTATTTCTACCCCCCGTTTTATGCCTGACTGCAAGTTAAATCGCTCAAGGACTTAAGACCCCAGCCAGCTGTGACTTAGATCAGGGTTTCTCCCCCAAAGGAGGCTTGTAGCAGCGTTGCACAGAACGCACCCCTTCGACTGTCTTTCTACAAAAAAAAAAAAAAAAAAAAAAGGCCAGGCACGGTGGCTCACGCCTGTAATCCCAGCACTTTGGGAGGCCGAGGTGGGTGGATCACGAGGTCAAGAGATGGAGACCATCCTGGTCAACATGGTGAAACCCCGTCTCTACTAAAAATACAAAAATTAGCTGGGCATGGTGGCGCACGCCTGTAATCCCAGCTACTCAGGAGGCTGAGGCAGGAGAATTGCTTGAACCCAGGAGGCGGAGGTTGCAGTGAGCCGAGATCGCGCCATTGCACTCCAGCCTGGGTAACAAGAGCGAAACTCTGTCTCAAAAAAAAAAAGAGAGAGAGAGGGAAAGGTGCTTCAATAGGAGGGACATGGGGACCTCCAAGCCCTGCCCTTTAAAGACACTTAAAGACTCCATTGCTCTTTTTTTTAAGGAATTGGGTCCCTTCCATCTGTGACCATGACAATTCACCCCAGAGCCTGTCCTCCTCTCTCAAGAGCTGTCCTAGCTCAGGCTATGGCTGCCTCAAGCAGCTTCGTGTGGCCAGGTTAGGAGCAGGATGTCACAGAGAGGGGGTCCAAAGTTCAGCTGCTGGGAAAGGCCACACAGGCTGGGGTCCCAGGAGAATGGTGACCCACCTGCCATCAATTCTATCACTAAAACTCTGGGGTTTGGGTCTCCAGACTTAGCTGCTATCCCCAATTTCACAGAGAACATTAGTCTCTCTGCATTAGCAAACCTTACTCTCATTTGAATTCAGACTTGAAAGCCCAGTCTCAACATAGCAAGCCCCATGGGATCCAAGAAAAACCGCTCCATGGGTCTGTTACTCAGTTGTCTTTTTGCTGAATCACATTGTTGGGGTAAGAAGAAACATGAGGCCATCTCAACAGATCGCAAAGGCATCCAGGCCCAGAACACCTGTAAAGCGGGAAACACGTTCCAGTTCTCACGCCAGGACCTAGGGAGATAAAGACACAGTCCCTACCCCTAGGGATATATAATCAGGCATGGAAAATACTCCAAATCCAACACCACACTGCTGTGTGCTGATGCTCATGCCACACCTCACACACGGGCTGTAGAAACAAGAGGAAACCTATCAGATCATTCTACACACCTTCCCCTCAGATGCCTGTGCTTGTCAGCAAATTACAGGCCCTGTGAGGTCGTCTAGGGAGAAATACATTTTTTTTAAAGTAAACTTTAAAAAGACTTGCATTCCTTTTTATTAGGGATTGAAACAACCAGTAAGGATACTGTTTCCTGACCCAAGCAGCTGTTAACCAGGCAAAGGCCATGACCTTTCTTAGAGCTCTCCATGGCCCTGGGCTCCATGGGATTGAAATTAATGAGCACAGCAAAGCCCCCATCCCATCTCTTTAGAAAGGCAATAGAGGAATGGAACTCTGAGGCCAGGCAGAGCCCCCAAGACACCATCTACAAATCTGGCCTCTCCGTCTCTCTACTACACAGAGTGAAGAGGGGAGAACCGGAGCCCAGCTCCCCCCATGGAGAAAGGCTGCAGGTCCTAGAAACACGCAGACTTCCAGGACCCAGGAGAGGAAGCATGAATGAAATACAGACATTAAGGACCATCGAATAAAGATTTCGAGGGCAAGGGGAATGGGGTGGTGGGGACAGGGGAATGTCCTGTGCCAGCTCCTGCCATGGCCGCCTCTTTGTTTCCATGTGTGCATGAATGAAATATTAAATAGGCTCTGCCAATTAACAGCCTTTCAACTCCAGACTGCTCAGAGCCCAAGGAAGAGTTTTGATCTGCATTCCCACTGCTCAGCACTCGGCAGGCACAGCGTCCCGTCCTGTGTGAGCATCCTGCTAACCCTACTTCCTCAGACGCTGGCTGCCCTGGCTGGGTCCGTGCCCACCACAGCCAGCCCAGGGAGCCTGGCCCCTGTGCCTACAGCAGGTGATGCCACTGCCTGAGAACATTGACCCAGGGCCCTTCATTGCATCCTGGGACATCCCGCAGCCCACTGCCTGCAACTTCCGATGAGCTTCAGAAACGGGCTTTCCACTTGGCTGGGAAGTGAGGCATGGCACGCTCAGGCAAGGGCATGTTTTTTGTGACTTATGTTTTTGCCATTTCAAATTAACACAAAATACCAAAGCAGATGGGTCTCCCCCACATCAAAGTCAGTTCTCTCTCCCTGCAGCCCTAGCTGGTCTGTCCTCACCAAGGGCAGCAGCATGGGTGAGCTCGGGCAGCACTGCCTGTATGTCACAGCAGGACTGGACGGTCAGCAATTGCCTGTAGGGCTCTGTCCCAGGGGCCAGGCTACCGCCAGAACAGGACCTGAGACAGGGCCCAGGCCTCCTCCTTGGAGGACTGTGACACCCCACGACACAGGCTGAGGAGAGGCTCTGAGGGAGAAGGGGAGGGGATGGAAAGGAACGGGCAGGAATATGGCTCACATGCTTAGTCACCACTCGTGGCCTGCTGCTCACCTTGATGTGACAGGCTGCTGCCCGTGGCCAGCCCTGGGCCCAGCATGGGCACCCACAGTCACACCCAAACTAGGACGTGGCACCTTCAGCACTGAGGAGCCTGCTTGTGATTCTCCAGAGGACAATGACATCCCAAAAAGGAAAAAGCACAGCATTCCGGCTTGGTCCTTCCTGGCTTTAACCAATGCCAGCTTCCAGAGAGACAAAGAGGTGCTTTTCTGGGGTGCTGCTGGGTGCCTCCTTGGCCTCTGCTCAGCCGTCTACTAGATGGTCATTCCAGTGCCCCATCCCCACCCTGGTATTCTCTGGGGCACCAGCTCTACATTCCGAAAGGACAGAGGACATGGGGCAGAGCCAGGGACTGACTGATTCTCACAGGCATGAGTTGCCTCTGGGCACAGCAAAGGCATGAAGGACATTCTGGTGTGGTTGGTGGCCCCAAACAGTACTGACTTTATCTGGCCCGGCCCATGGGCCCACACAAGGGAAGGCTCTGGCATGGTCTGACATTTGTGCATCTTACCCAACAGAGCTTTTGCCTTCGCTCTCTCCTGAGGCACTTTCATGAGCCTCTCTGGGATGGGTCACAGGTAACAGAAAGCTCATTATCCAGTCTGCACACAAATATGCAATGTTGTATTGCTTGGAAATGAACATCAAGTGTCCTGATGGTGCCACCAGACACCTGCACAGGGTTTCATAGCTTCGAAAACCTCTCTATTCATATGAGTGCATTTGATTTTTACGGCAACTAGGTAAGCTGGAAGAGGCATCATTCCCATGCTATACTTCAAGGAACCAACATCAGCTCTCTATAGTAAATTACCCAGTTACAGAGCTAAGAGAGTCTCAACTTTAAGACATGAATCCAGGTTTTCTGACTCTAAGACAAAGATTTTTTATATTTATTTCCTCCCTTAAAAAAAATTCATTCCCTTCTTCAAAAAAAAGTGAGGTCGTAACCAGTGCAGGTTCCCTGGTCACACCACGTGATGAGGTCACACCTGGCCCAGGAGCCCTGCTCACACCGTGTGATGAGGTCATAGAGGAGGCACCTAAATTCAACACAGAGGTGAGGGAGGGCATCAGGAAGTGATCCTACTGCTGTGTTTCCAGGGTCAGCGAGAGGTCTCACGCATGCAGGGTGCAGCTAGAGGGAGCAGTTCACTCCCCGCCGAGGCAGCCACACGGGAGCAAGAGGAACCTGGCAGGAGGAGCATGGCATGGAGAGTGGCAGGAGATGAGCTGGTGTTGTCCACCATCCGGGACATGTGGGCTCAGACTTGGAATCTGGCCTGGGGACAGTCAGAGCTGCTGAGAGGACATGAAGCTGAAGAGTGATGCAATGGGTCTGGGTTTGGAAAGCTCACTCTGGTGGTGGGGGTAGACGGGGGGTAGGGGGGCAAAAAGGGGCAAAAAGGTGCAGAGGTCCCTGGAATGATCTGAGCCCCAGGGAGCCAAGGGGACATTAAAGGGCCGAGAGAATGAGGCACAGGTGTCGGCAGTATAGTTTATTAACTAATAAACCACTCTATGGCCGGGCATGGTGGCTCACATCTATAATCCCAGCCCTTTGGGAGGCTGAAGTGGGCAGATCACCTGAAGTGAGGGGTTCGAGATCAGCTTGGCCAACATGGTGAAACTCTACCTGCTAAAAATACAAAAATTAGTCAGGCATGGTGGCACATGCCTATAATTCCAGCTACTGGGGAGGCTGAGGCAGGAGAATCGCTTAAACCCAGGAGGCGGAGGTTGCAGTGAGCCGAGATTGCACCACTGCACTGACCTCTGTTCTTTGTTTAATTTGGGAAGATACAGGAAGAGACTATAGTGAAGCTGCTTTGACACAGAACAGAATTTCCTAAAATACTGGCTTGTAGATCCAGTCGTCAGGCACTCCGGTGTCGCTGAGCCTGACTATGTAAGCGGTACTGTTTAGGCGCTGGGGATGCAGTAGTGGGCAGACCCGACGCCCTCACATAGTACATTCTTTATTTAATAGTGTTTCTGGCCAAGAGCTAACACTAAAGATCACAAATTAGACTTGTAACTAATTAATTAATCCTCCTGGATTTTCCAGGATAATCTGCTAATAAATATTCTTTTCTGTTGTTACAATAGACAAGGGTTGAACTACGTTTTTCCCCCTAAAAATGTTAAAACATTAAAAAGCAGTCATCATGTCTTTAACGCAAGCATCCTTAACCTTAAGTCTACTGGAAACGTCGGTAGCAGAAGGAAAAACAAAACCAGAAAACTGTATCTTCTAGTCAACATACTTCATTAACCGAAGACATGTTAGTTTCTGTTATTTACTTAATTTCTCTCTGGCTCCTTTAACTTCTCACCGCAATGGTGCATGCACTGGAGCGTGCATGGTGTCACCCAACAGCAGAAGACACGGTGGAAGGACCATGGGTGTCGGCATCAGAAAGAGGAGGGTGTGAGGTATGATGCCCTACGTTAGGGCCGTGTAGCTTGGTCCACCTTGTGAGCCATAGCATTCTCCTCTGTTAAATGGTGTTAATTATTTAGCTTGCAGTGTTGTGGGAAGATGGGTTAATACATGCTCAGTCCCTCACACAGTTCCTGACTCAACAAATTGCTTTTTACTTTATTAATACCATCAGTAGTATACGCGAACTACCTTTTCCTGAGTTATTGCTACTCAAGCTATCTCGTGGAAAATACTTCTATACGATCTACGTAATTGCTGAAGTTCATAAAACTTGACAGACCACTTTCATCCACTAAATATCAGTCTGAAATATCAGCCTCAGAGAGTGACTAAAGCACAGAGCTTAATAATTTACCTCCTGACCACATCCCCAGCAGAAGCCAGCATGAACCTTGGACAGGCAGGATCCTAGCAATGGGGGGTAGGACCTAGTTCAAGCAAGTGGCCTCTGTCGCCTATCCCATCCTCCACTCCAAATGAAAACTTAGATGATATTTGTCGGTGTTACTCAACTCCCCTGGCAGAAATCATTTTCCTCCAGAAGGAAGGGCAGGGGGGATTAACGCCAGGTCTTAGGCAGTGAGCAGATGAACGAGAACTTACTTATGTGCAAACATGGCAATCAATCATTGCAGGCACCCCACCAACTCCTGATGCCTTCTGTCTCCACCAAACATCTGCTCGCAAACCTTAAGAGGGAAGTGCATGTGTATTTTGAAGGAAATGCTCTTTTCCCTGGAGCTTTCTGCTTCTCTGAGGTTATAACTGCATTAGTGGCAAGAGCATCAGTCTCACGGCCTTTAGAAGGTCAAAGCACATTTCTCAAACAATCCAGAAATCAAATTTTTGAGGCAGGACAAAGGGTCAGGCTGGTTCAGTTAGTTGGGTATTCAAAGCCTATTCTTTGGCCATCACTGAAAACGTCTCTTTCTTCCTTTTTGCTTGTGCTTTACTGTGTAATGGGAAATGTCTATTTCAATATGCCATCATCTTGGGCATTAGCAAGCTGGATGTGATGGTGTCTACAGGGTTGTTCTCCCATTGTCCCTGCCCTAGGAACAGCCTTCTGCAGTACATGTATCTCACTCCTTGATGCCCATCAAAATCAGTGCAGGCACATGGCAGCCTGGCCAGGACTGAGATGCATCTGGATCTCACAGAGTGCATAGAAGGGGCCAAGCAGCTTCTCTATGACTTTACGGTCTGGGGAGGAAAACACTCATGCTCCCATCGCACAGAGGAGGAACCTGAGGGACATAAGTTAGGTTTCCCAAAGTCACACAGCTCATAGTGGCAGCAGAAGGGCTTAGAGTGAATTCTAGGTGAGGTTTTCCAGTGGCTTCTATGTAGAAGAACTCCTATTTTTTAGCACTTAAAGACTAGTCACATGAAATAAAAAAGGAACCAGCCTCCATCAGTGCACCCAATGACCCTGACTGGGACTCAAATCAGTAACAACGGTTCCTTCTGCTTAGTACAGGGAAAAACCCTGACACTGGACTCTGTGCTTTTCTTGCTGGGTCAAGTCTCATTTTCCTGAACACTGAGTCCTCTCTCCTGTCTCAGCCTCATCAACAAATGTCCATCTCTGCGTCTTCACCAGTAGACCAAGAGGCCCAGCACCCATCACTGGACTTGAGCAACATCAAGGTGACTGAAGGCAGAGAGCAAAGGTGGCAAAGGTGGGTGGCCTTGGGCTGGGAAGTCACAACCACTCACTTCCCACCCTTATGGACAAACGGTGTTTTCTGGAATCAGAAGGTGTATTTGAATCTTTGGCCCTATATGACAAAGGGCTTGATGGCATCTGCATCTTGGGGATACGCTCCCCTCTCCAGCCCCTTACACCTTGCTCTTCCACGTGGTCCCGGTGCTGGTGAGGACGCAGGCCAGGCTTCCCTGTGAGGCCCTTGCATCCCATGCTGAATGCGACCTGCTCCTTGGCCATGTAATTTTCACCTGGGATCCATGAATGTGTTCAGGGATATCAGAGGCCTCTGTATCTTCGTGGGAAACTCTATGTACATGTACATGTGTGTGTAAGAGATACGTG
Source organism: Aotus nancymaae (assembly GCF_030222135.1). Lineage (NCBI taxonomy): Eukaryota > Metazoa > Chordata > Mammalia > Primates > Aotidae > Aotus > Aotus nancymaae. Next base: position 831,567 of record NW_026988465.1, read on the forward strand.
CTTTTGCAGGGGATGGACGTGTAACTGCCATCAAATTCTGGAAGGGGGTCTCTGACCCAAAAATATTCATAAGATTCACAAGTACTGCCTTAAAAGGAGCTTTCGCTTCTGTCAAATTGGCCACATTTCAACATAAAGTGGGTCAGAGTGAGGAAAAGCTGAAAAAGCTAAGGATGGGCAATTTAATTTGTAAGATTTCAGGGAAATTAAAACCAATCCTCCAATGCAATAAGTTATGCAAAAAAAAAAAAAAATCCAATAGAATGGGGAATCACGAACTGTTGAGAGGGATGTGGCGGGGCAAGAACGGCTGAGTTGGGGAAGACAGCGAGGATTGACAGAGACACCAAGCAGGAGGGGAAGTCCTATCAGGCCAGGCAGCAGCATCCGCTTTCCAAGATGTGAGCTGCCGGAGAGGAGGGTTCGTTATGCAGCCTGTTTAGGCTGCGCACCAGTTCCTATTTTTACTTAAACCTATAAAAATGACTATACGGCAAGGAAGAACCTGCTGACACACCAGAATTGCTCAGAGTGATGAGCTAATTAAAATTCGATGGTTTTTCCCAGAGACGGCTCTATTTTTAACCTAATTCTGACTGTCACTACAGTGTGAGGTTTACTTTTTTTTTTTTTAATGAAAATTCATTTTCCCTTCTTAATATTCTCATGAATAATTTAGCCTAGCTGATAATTCCTCCAGTCTTCTTCAAGCATTTTGTCTCAAGATGTGGTAACCTTCCTAGGCAGAAGGGAACTGGTAAAAACCATGTGAATTCTTGCTCCACCCACCACACTTAAACCTAAAGGGTCAAAAAAAAAAAAAAAGATGGCACAAAAAGGATTATAGCCTTAGCATTCTAAAAGTCACCATCCCCTCCTTATAATTTTTCTCCAACCTTTGTTCAAGGTAGTATCCACATCCACATATGTTTTCTAAAAGTCCATGGATAACTGATTAGAAGTAATGGAATAGGTGGTGGTTCAGGCCTGTAATCACAGCACTTTGGGAGGCCAAGGCAGGTGGATCACCTGAGATCAGGAGTTCGAAACCAGCCTGGCCAACATGTGAAACCCCATCTCTACAAAAATTAGGTGGGCGTGGTGGCACGTGCCTGTAATTCCAGCTACTCAGGAGGCTGAGGCAGGAGAATCACTTAAACCTGGCAGGCAGAGGTTGCAGTGAGCTGAGATCATGCCACTGCACTCTAGCCTGGATGACAGAGTGAGACTCCATCTCAAAAAAAAAAACAAATAAAAGGTAATGGAATAAACATATGTTTAGGTTCTCACTTACAGGGACCCTGGACTAGTCCACACAAGCATTTTAACCCAAAAACTGTTGACATGCTTCATGCTTAGAATGTGTGCACACACATATGTAAACATGGCTTGTTTTAGAAACGGTTTTCAATGAATCTTAAGCATGATTATTTTTTCTTGTGAAAATCTCCCTTACATGTAGGTATGTCTCCACATTCAAGAGAAAAACTAATAAGTAAAAATTCACTACGCTGTAACCATAATTAATATTTGTTGAGAATCACACTTCTCTTTTTGGAGGAAGAGGCAAACTATAAGAAAATAGATCCAATTTTATCAGGATGGTTATTAGAAAATCGGCTACAATAGACTTTGCTGAATTTCACTTTATGGAATATACATTTCCATTAAACAAATTCCTGGTTGGGAATCTTTTTCCCCTAAATTTATTTTTTCCTGGGATTTTCTTTTAAAAAACAAAAAGTGGGGCCAGGCACTTTGGGAGGCCGAGGTGGGTGGGTCACAAGGTCAGGAGTTCAAGACTAGCCTGGCCAACATGGTAAAACCCTGTCTCTACTAAAAATACAAAAATTAGCTGGGCATGGTGGCAGGTGCCTGAAATCCCAGCTACTTGGGAGGCTGAGGCAGGAGAATCACTTGAAACCAGAAGGCGGAGGTTGCAGTGAGCTAAGACAGTAGCACTGTACTCCAGCCTGGGCAACAGAGCAAGGGAGACTCCATCTCAAAAAAAAAAAAAAAAGGCAAAAAGCCTTTTAAGAATTATGTTACTATGGGAAATGACTGAAAGGGAAATTATTTAACAATACCACTGAAATGCTTGAAGCAAGCTTTGGAGAGCCTCGACTGTGGGTCTCTGAGGAATTGCGAGGCTCACGGGGCAGTGGGGGTGCACATGCCTTCCCAGGGCAGGTGGCCCGTGCCTGGTTCTCACTTTCTACAAAGCTTTCTCTGCACAGGTGTGGAAAGCAAGGCATACTCCCACTGGAGACAAAGCCCCCAGGTGTGCTGCAATGGCCATCTTTGCTGCTCTTAGGCTACTGCAGCCACAGATGCACAAACTGAGATGGCAGCCAGGTGGCCTGTGGGGTAGCTTGTGCCTAGCCCCTTCAGCGTACAGTGGTGGGACCTCCCGGGTCCCCTCAGTGCCTCTCACCTGACTCGGGCCCTTGTGCCCTAGGCCAGCTCAAACTCCAAGTTGAGCAAGTCCTCACGATGACCTTGAGTGCGCCTACTCCTGCTTCCCTTGTAAACATTTAATGCAGAGAAAACGTCGATTGTGGTTTGGTTTCAATAACTTGATTGATCTCTTAAAACCAATAGGACTTTCAAAGCCAGGACATCACGACTCAGTTCTCTTCAGACCTGCTGAGGGGTATCTGATAGCTGAACCCCACTGTCACCTGCGTTGCTCCTGCCATGGCATAGGAGGCCTTCTGAGGGCTGATAAGCAGAGATTATTTAGTGTTCAATTTCCTGAAAACATCTCCTACCTGAGATTTATTTACCATTCAGCTGCTCCCGGCAATGTGGCCTTGTTCTTCAGAATCACTTTATTTTACTTAATCTCCAAGAGAGATCGCAACATAAATATGAGCTTACTTGGAAAGAGCCTTGGAGAGCCTCTGTACCTTGCTCTCCTCTCCTTAAGCGGACGAGCATTTTATTTTGATGTTTATCTGGTGCCATGGTAACTTCCATGACTTGAAATCTACTTTTCAGACTTAGAAGTGATGACAGAAAGTCATTTTAGCAAATAATTATTGAGTACCTATCAAGTGTGGAAAAGAAGATGAATAAGATATTGCTTTCCTCAAATGGGCACAAGTCAGGCTAGACTAGAAATCTGCAAACTTTTCCAGAAAAAAAGCCAAATGGCAAATATTTCAGGTGTTGCAGGCCACATGGCATCTGCTGTTAGAGAGCAATAGCCACCATAGACTATATAAGTGAAGGATTTCCAGGGCTGTGTTCCAATAAAACTTTATTTGTGGACATTGAAATGGAAATTTCCTAAATTTTTGTGTGTCACAAAACATTGAACTTTTTATTTTTCTCAACTGTTTGAAAATGTAAAAACCATTCAGAGCTTGCAGGCAGCTATGAAAACAGGCAGCTGGCCAACTTTGGCCAATGGGTGGGGACTTAGGCTCCTGGATGGACCCTCAGGTCTGGCTCTTACCAGCTCTATGAGGGGAGAGGAGTTGCCTGAACTTCCTGAACCTGTTTTCTCATCTGCAAAATAGAGATGAAAATCTTTGTCTAGTGAGTTCTAAGAATTAGATACTGAAACACAGAAAACACCAATGAATGTTAGCAGATCTCCTTCCTTGATGATGATAACAACATTGATACAACAATAACTAACCCTCCTGAACACTTATTTCCTGCCAGGCACTGTGTTAAGTGCTACGTACTTTTTACAGTATTTTATCTAACCTAAGATGCCATTGATTTTAAGATGCACCATTATTGAACGTACCACCAAGAAAGAAAAAGCTGCCAGTTAACCTCTGACGCAGCATCGATTGTAAGATCCTGATTCACAAATGCCCAAGAGTATGTGTGTTTTGGAGGATGCATCTTAGAATCAATACAGTATGGTATCTTCTTTAATCCCACAGCCATCCCAGGAGGTAGGTACTCTCATCATCCCTAATTTACAGCTGAGGAAGGTGAGGAGCAGTTTCTAGCCCATGCTTAAACAGCTAGGAAGCGTCCATGCTGAGACCGTGAACCTGGGCAACCTAGTCTAGGATCTGAGCTCTGCCTCAAGGGCACAGGCTCCTGCGAGAAGGCTGGACCACTTGGGACTCTGAATATGCAACGGAAGGGAGAGAAAGTCTGAAACAGGGTGAACACTACCAGGCCAGTAAATCTCATCCCTCTGGTGTTTCAAAGTAGGGTTTGAATGCAGTAACAGATAACAGGGATTTGAAAACGTGGAATCAAAGTGGCAAGATACATGAAGGTCTAAGCCTGCAGGTTCCTTCTGATGGCTGTGCTGGGAAAGGAGGATGGGAGTAGATGCTGACACCATGTAACGTGGACAGAGCAGGGCACGAGGAGGAGCCCAGGGAGATCTTTCTTACACTTGAGCTTTCCTGTCCTGTGTGGAAGGAACACATGTGGGCTGTGGAGATCAGAGCCTGCAGCTCTGTGATGTACTGGCGGCATGGCCTGAGAAAACTGTAGCCCTCTCGCCCCCCACCTGCGTGTCTCCCATCCTCATGCAGAGGGCCATCAGCATGGACTCCAGCCTCCCAGCCCAGCCGTGAGCAGCAGGTGAGACCGTGAGCATCCCAGAGAGCCGGAGCACAGCCTGGACATTAGTGTGAGCCTCAGGGCACGCAAGTCATAGGGCAATCTAGACTAACAGTCTCTTCCAAATTCTGACTTGTTTTTATTTTGCAATCTCCATCTCAAATCTCTCTTTCTGTTCACTATATTTCATCACCAAACGTATGAAATACTTAAAATATGCTAAGTGAGAGTCGGGATTCTTCCTGTAAAACTCCAAAAGCTTGCCCAGTCCGTACCTTCAGCCTACGTTACCAGGTAGGAAAGAATTAGCTCAGCAGTCCTGAGGCTGCTCTCCTCAGGAAGGCCTGCTTGCAAGGCTGGCTCTTGGCTGGCATCTGGGAAGTTGGATTCCAGAAGGGTTCCCACCATCCCCTAACTGATCTCCCCTATGATGTCTCACAAGCAATGTGGATTGTGCCAAGCACCTGCTTTCCTTCTGGGAGTCTGGGATTTTGGCATGCACCAGGCAGCCTGTGCCTGCGTGACCAGTCCTGCAAAACCCCCTGGGCACTAAGTCTCTAGCGAGATTCACTGGTAGACAGCCCTGGACATGTGTTGTCACAGTCCCATGTGGGGGAAGTCAGCACATCCTGTGTGACTCCGCCAGGGGAGGACTCTTAGAAGCTTGTGTCTGGTTTCCTCTAGACTTTGCCCCATCTGCTTTTTCCCTTTGCTGACTTTGCTCTGTGTCCTTTTGCTGTAATAAATCATAGCCATGCATACAACTATATGCCAAGTGCTGTGAGTCCCAGTTATTCAGCCAACCTGGGAGTGGTCTTGGGGACCTCTGATGCAGCCCTCCTCAGCCAATTCATTTTAAAATACTGTTCTTCTGCAGTAGTGCTGTGTGAGGCATAGGAAGGGAAGAGGGGGAGGGCTCTGACTATACCCATCCTAAACCAAAAGAAGAAGAAGAAGCTGGGAGGAAAAAAGAGGAGAAAGAAGAGAGGAAAAAGAAAGAAGAAGAAGAAAGAAGGAAAAAGAAGAGGAGGAGGAGGAGTAGCAGCAGCAGGTCATCTATCCTTCCACTCAGTGTTGACCAGGCACCCAGTACACACTCAGGGCACACTGTGATCGCTGCCCTTCAGAAACCTAGAGTCAAGTAAAAGAGGCAGCAATGGAGATGATGATGATGATGGCAGTAACAGTGAACACTGGACACTTACCTGGTGCCTACTACATGCCAGGCACTGTCCTAAGCACTTTGACGTTAACTCCAGTAATCCTCATGGCAACCTTGGGAGGCAGGTATTTTTGTTATCTCCATCTTTACAGATGAGGAAGCTGAGCACAAAAAGGTTAAATATCTGCCCAAAGTCACAAGGCTAGTTGTCAGCAACACATCCTCTGGTTTCAAAATCTCAGTTCTTAACCATTACATCATACTGCCTCTCTCTGGACACAGAGAGAGGTCTATGCTAGTATAAACACATTTACCTGCATCTTTTTCTTTTTTAAACAGCATTCATGACATCCTCCCCAGCACCAGAATGATTTGTGTGCAAGTCTGAATGCCCATGCTGGGCTGTTAGCTGTGTGTCCAGGCTCAAGCCTGGTGCATCTTTAAGTCCCCTCCCTGGCACCATGCACATGGTGAGCAGTCAGATGCCAGAGGGGTGGATGAGAATAACCACTGGGGACTGGGAAGCCCGTGATGATAGGCAGCAGGAAACACACGGATGCTGAGGTGGATCCCAAAGGTAAATCCTGGAGAGTCGGAAGGGAAAACAAGCAATCTACATGACGGTAACAGCATGAGTGAAGGGCTGGAGCCAGCAATGACCGCGGTAAGTTGAGGAGCCGAAGGAAGGTTGCCTGGAATAAAAGGCATGCTTTGGAGAAACTGAGTGGAACAAAACTATGATGACCTGTAAGTAAAAAGCTAAGAAGTCTGAAAGTAATTGGCAGCCAGTGAGAAAGAAAGTGACCATAATGAAAGTGAGGATACGGGAAGATGAATCTGGGGCAGAAGAGTGGGATGGCTTAGCTGGGCCAAAGCCCTGAAGCAGAGCAAGGAGCTGACAAGTTGCTGCAGGAATCTCAGCACAATGTCCCCCAGCACAGCCAGCCCTGGGGGCAGACCAAACCCGAAACTGGAGGCGGTTTCAGAGCTAGATCTGTCCACGTAAGACCTCAGAGAACCATCGCTGACGTTCTTTCCTACCTTAACCCTTTAGGATTCTAATAGATTTAGATTAGAATTTGGGTGGTGGCTGTGGTTTTTAAGGACCATTTCTAAAGAGGAAACTGATGGACGCTGGTAGCTAATGAACAGTGGCAGAGGTCTTTGAAGAGTAAATGCAGAAAACTGAGTGAGTAATGGTACTGATGATGGAAGTAAGGATGTCTTGGAAGAAAATCCAAACACATTCTTTATTTCACACAAAATTATGCATAAAGGAAAACAATCATCTCAATAGCTACAAGAAGTAAGACTTTCAATGACAATAATCTACAGGAAGAAAAAAAATTAGCAGAAAAAATTACCAACAAGCCTACGAAATAAATGAACCAGCTGATAGTTGGTTTATCCACCTCTATTCATCATTTAACATTTTCAGTACTCCCAGATTCAAAACAAACCACCTCCTGTCAAAATATTGCTTAGAAACTGCTGTGGAGTCTGATGAATTCTCATGATTATATCTGACAACATTCTGTGTTTTGAAATGGAATATCAGCTACTGACCCTCAGGAAGCTAATAGCTTTTCAATGTATTCAGCACAGTTACGCATCCAACTAAAGCATTCGCTGACTATGACCGTAGCGGCGCACTGTGGTGAGCTTTATTGCCAGAATCAATGTGGGCTGGTGGGCTTGCGCTGAGGCCATCACTGTGGGCAGGGACACGAGTTCTGGGGAGAAACTGCTCAACCTATTTTCAGCAGACGTAATTTACTGCTTTGTGTACAGTCTCTCTCTCCAGGGAGGGAATTTAAAGCTTCCAATGTGTACATATGTGTTGAATATACAAGATGAGTATTAAATATGACAGGATAAGCACTTTTGCAATTGGCCCCCTTCCAGTTAATCATCTTGCCTTGGGCACATGTACTTGGTCACTACTGGCAAAGACCAATTTCTGGTTTAATGGGGGCATAAAGAAGAGATTCAGATACAAATGTCTATCTATCAGCTGTCTCTATTCTTATTAAAATATTCCCCTCAGAGGAAAACACATGCCTATCCTGCTTACTTGAAGTTGCTTTTTAAGTAGTTGGTAAATTAGGAATTTTAATAGTAGAAATAAATTCATTTGGTACCGTGTGTATTTCAATTCTATTTCTAGAAGGCATTAGAAAGCCTCTTCCATATTTCATTTTTGAATATTTTATGGCCATATACATTTCTTTGGAAAAACACATTGCCTTTGAGGCAATAAAGATCCTGCAGATTTTATTAAACAATCGTGCCAGTAAGAGCATGTCAGTAAATACTAATGCTGGCTTCAGAATAAAAGGTTTATTGTGCAGTCATTGCAGAGTGCTATCCATTAGCGGGAAACCAGACTGAAGACTGGACATTCAGCCGCCGCCTCCTCCTCCTTCATTTCACCGTCTGATGTGAACAACGCATCTGCCCATTGCCGTGTCTCAGCCACAGAAGGCCAACTCTACATCACGGAACAAAGCAAACCTTCCCACTGTCCTCCTCCGAAGTCGACCTTTCTGAGCTGGGCTACGTCCCCTGCTGCCCCTCACCTCGCACCTCCCCCTCTGCCTGCCCCCATCAATATCCTGTAGCGCCCATTTCAGTAGCTCTGTGCCTCTTCCACCCCAGAATGTGCCTTCTGGTACTTTTGCCCAACTACCTCCCTCTCGAGTCCTCCCTTCCACAGGGAGACTTTCGTATTTTCAAAGTTCATGCTGTTCTTTCCCTTCTCCTAAATTTCAAAGAATTTCAGCCACCCTGCATCAATTTTATATCGTTCACTTATTTTGCAAGTATTTTAAGTGCCTATTAAATATCATTCAGTGTATTTAGGCATTTAGTTCACTGTATTAGGCTACTTGGACAAAAATGGATGGGACAGACATTTATCTTACAGACTAGGTGGAGTGAGAGGGCATCCTGTAAGAAAGGCAAAGGTGAAGTAGGTCCTGCAGGGTCTGGGGAGCGAGGCTGGCCTCCTGGCTGTGGGGTGGGGGAGATGGGAAGAAGGCCTGTCAAGAAAAAGGGCCTTCGGATTTGGTCCCTGAGAAACAGATAGAATGTGGCTATGCAGATGGTAGATGCAGGAAGAAAGGCATTTCAGATGGAGGGAAGGGTCCACATGAAGGTGTTGGGGGAAGGGCTGGGTGGACAGCTCCATCTCTGATCTAGTAGCAATATTGTTCTCCTTCCAACCAGATGAGTCATCGAGAGCAGAGGTTGGCAAACTATAGCCCGTGGGACAAATTTGGCCCCCTGCCTATTTTTGTAAATAAAGCTTTATTGTAACACCCATTTGTTTTCATATCATCTACGGCTGCTTTATGCTATGGTGGCAGGATTAAGTAGTTGTGACAAAAATCATATGGTCTGCAAAGCCTAAAATATTTGCCATCTGGGACATTACAGAAAAGTTTGCTGAGCCCTAGTCTAGTATTGTAGCGAAGGTATAAGGAGGAAAGAGCTCTTGTCAAAGAAGGGCATTGCTGCCGATTCCTGAAGGAATAATGGAAATGAGCGGGTCAACAGAGGGAGCACTGGGTGGAAAGCAGTGGGATGAATGCTGAGAGAGCACACCAACTGCCGGACTCCGCCAGGGCTGTGGATCACTCTGGCGGGGGGGCCACCCTGCTGTACTGAATGGTGCAATGACTGTGTGCAACGCGTGTGCTCTCTACAGTCTGTGGGCAGCATGAAGGCAGGAAGCACCGTTACGGCTTTCATGGCATTCCCCTCGTGTGCAGCTGCGCAGGACCTCACAAGCAATCTGTGCTCCCTGAAGTCTCTCACTGAATGCGTCTAGGCTGCAGATCAGTGACTCGGGCTGTGCTCTAGAAAGACCGTGAGCAGTCGAGAACAGCATGGGCCAGGCAGAGGCTGTAGGCACGGAAATGAGTGAGGAGATTATTGACAGCATCCCAAGATGGAATGACACTAGCGCAGCGGCCCTGGCAGGGAAGTACTCACACCTCACACAGGGAGTTTCAGCTCCCCCAGAGAACAGCCACTCCCGAGGGGATCGTGCCCCTTCCACAGCCCAAGCCGCCACAAGAACAACAGGGCATGTGAGGCATCAGCAGTGCTGCCGGCCTGAGGATGTTGCCGTTTCACAGCTCCCGGGAGCAGTTCCTCCAGGGAACAGGACACCCAGGAGTCCCGAGGTGTCTGCTGGGCAGGGCAACGGTTGTTATGGAATCTGTTGACCTGGAAACCATCCTGACAGCACATACCTAAGAATACCTAGGACACTCATGACTGATTCCTACATGCCCACGACTCCTCTTTTAACATTTAATATCACCGACTTCTCCGAACACTTTGTACTTTTTGCTCAACTGACCTGGGAGCCTTTGGTCCTTTTCTCTCCTAGCTGGGCCCACATTTGTCAGGTGGGTGCACTGAGAGGCCAGAAGTCAGCAACGCCAGAAGTCCATCAGGCATGGGTAGCGAGAACCAGGATGGTTCTCCCAGGAATAGAAGGCTGAAAGCACACGCAGACCTTGGCCTGTGCATCAGCACTAACTCCTCAAAGACTTGAGGGGTATTTTTAAAACTTTTTACAAAGCGACCATTGCTGCTGTTGTGACTGAAGCAACAGGTGCCCTTGAAAAGCCATCACTTCCTTTCCTGTTTGTGTGGTTCCTATCTGTCGGCTGTGATTGGCTTTCAGTACTTAAAGGCCATTAGACTGCTATGCAGGAGGTCTGAGTTCTTTTTTTTTTTTTTTTGGAGACGGAGTTTCGCTCTTGTTACCCAGGCTGGAGTGCAATGGCGCGATCTCGGCTCACCGCAACCTCCGTCTCCTGGGTTCAGGCAATTCTCCTGCCTCAGCCTCCTGAGTAGCTGGGATTACAGGCACGCGCCACCATGCCCAGCTAATTTTCTGTATTAGTAGAGACGGGGTTTCACCATGTTGACCAGGATGGTCTTGATCTCTTGACCTCGTGATCCACCCGCCTCGGCCTCCGAAAGTGCTGGGATTACAGGCTTGAGCCACCGCGCCCGGCCAAGGTCTGAGTTCTTACTCTGGCTCAGATACCATCTGTCCAGCCTTAGGCATGTCTCTGAACCTCTCTCTGTGTCAGATTTTTAAATTATTATTACTTTGTTAATTTAATTTTTTTTTTTTTTAAACAGAGTGTCGCTCTTGTTACCCAGGCTGGAGTGCAGTGGCGCGATCTCGGCTCACTGCAACTTCTGCCTCCCGGGTTCAAGCAATTTTCTTGCCTCAGCCTTCTGAGTAGCAGGGATTACAGGCACCCACCACCACACCTGGCTAATTTTAGTATTTTTAGTAGAGATGGGGTTTCACCATGTTGGCCAAGCTGGTCTTGAACTCCTAACCTCAGGTGATCCAACTGCCTCGGCCTCCCAAAGTACTGGGATTACAGGCGTGAACCACTGCGCCCTGCCTCAGTGTCAGATTTTAACACGAAGGCAGAGCTGAACTGTGCGTGGCCTGGTCTAAGTTGTAGGTCAAGCAAAACCCATCTTTATGGGAGAGTTTCTGGGCCTCCTTGCAGCCTACCCCTTTTTGTCCCTTTTTCTCCACGGTGTAACTCTGGTGCCCTTAATGAGCTCTTTGGAGAGTCTCTCCTATGCCTGACCTGCCTCTGAGACAAGTTCTAGTCTCTGATGTTGAGTCTAGACCACAGCAGCAATTTAAAACATCCTTCTCCTCCACCAACGGGACTTCACCTTCCCCCAACAAATATGCTCTTTCCTCTTGGCAAAAGTAGTTTTAAAACCTGCTGGATTGGAAGTTCTTTGAGGGAATGGTCTACCTCTTTAATGACTATCTATGAACTTGAAAAACCACCTAATGCTCCCTGAGAAAGTTCAGAGTGTGCTTCGCATTGTCCAGAATGAGATGTATATCTCCTGCTAAGGAATGCTGTCATAGAACTATTGAACGCCATGCAGCAAATTCAAGGCTTTACACTTGCAGGGCTCAGACAGGGCATTTGGGAGGGGTGAGAGGGCGGGCAGAGGGAAGGATAGACAGCATTTTCCACGTGGTTTCTGAGAGTTTAGCTTAAGTGAAAGAGAAAGGCAAACAGACCTTTTGGGAACTGAAATGCTGCCATTTTTTCCTTTCCCCCAAAACTAAAATTCTCCCACTAAGTTCACCTCGCTTCAAATCACTTTGAACACAAGCTGAAAACTAAACCTCTGCAGCATGTGCTTAAGCAGAAAAACTTAGGCAATTCAAACAGAAGCCGTGCAGCTGGGGCGGGCTCAGATGACCCAATGACGACTCAACGAGCTGCCCTCATTCCCAGCAGAGGCTTCAAAGGGTCCCTGCGGTTTTGTTCATTAGGGATGATAAATACTGTGCACACATTTCCCCAGCACCAGGGATCTTAGAACAGGATCAGTTTAAATCTTTGGAGAGAAAGGGGTACATGTGTGAGTGTGTGTGTGTGTGTGTGTGTGTGTGTGTGTACATGTGTACACATGCCTGTGGGAGAGATTAAGAAAATATAAGAAAATAATGAGGGATGAGGTGGCTAGAAGGTGAAGGGAAGAGAAATCCCAAACAATCTCTGTTAAAGACATCAATAATAGAATACAGATTCTTAGCCGGTGTAGCACTTGATATCTGAACAACACTGACTCCATAGAGGTGAGTGGCTGACCCAACTCAACAAGGTGAGAGCAGGCTTTAGAAACATTTAGATAAAAGCTTCAAACTGAAATGAATCAATTTGGATAAACAGGAAGGAAAGCCTTGACTGTAACACCTCCACTAACCTATCCTGATATAGTTGGGTAAGATACTAGTGTAAGAGTGAATTATTTCAAATCATAACAACAAGGAATTGGTAAGAAGAATATTCCAGGGAATATCTAATTTGAATGCATCAGCTAATAGTATTTCCATACATCTGAGTGGCCTAACAATGGCCTGACCATTGAATCAAACATTTATTGACATTACATGAAACCAGCCATTTTGGTAGATTTAAATCAGTATGTACAAAGTCTTATGAAACTGGACTCTATTTTGGAACCTCTTATTTACTCTCTACAAAACTCTATCCACACAAAATCAACCCTAACATCCTTTCATGCTAGTACTAACTCACATCAAGTTATCTTTTTAAAAATACAAGCTATTAGCAAGGGCAGGGGAAACCTGCAGGGAGTTATATCAGCCACAGCTGTGTTTCACTGAAGTAACAACTTTTTAACATCTCAGAGGCTGAAAATGTCAACAACTTATTTGTTGTTCACACTACATGCCTACTGAGGGCTGGCAGGGTCTCTGCTTGTCATTGTCACATGGGGATGCAACCGAAGGAGCAGCCAGCCATCATGGTGAATGCTGCTGGCTGGAGTGCAGGAGGCCTATCAAGTCTCTCAGAGGTAACTGGATGCTCCAGCCCAGAAGCGACCGGTCATTTCCATTCACAGCTCATTGGTCAGGACTAGTCACACGGATCTGCCCAACCTCATGGGCATTCTGAGATGTCTTCAACATTTTAAAACTGCTTCAAAGACGCATCGTATGTGAAGGCACTGACACTACTTCCTGGGTGCTTTGTGTCCTTAGGGGAATGGCTGATGGCTCTAAGCCACTTTCTGTGTCTCCTTCATCAGAGCCCAAGAACCATCAAAAGGACTAACTGAAGTCCCTTCCCGGGGCTATCTCTGTCAGGCAAGGGGACACTGCATCTTTCCAGCCTTCTGGGGCCTCTTTGTGGGGAGACGAGGAAGAGAACCCTGCCTTAGCAAGGTCTCTCTGGTCATTAACCACCACACCAGTAGCACAGTGGGGACTCAGCCGTCTTCAGCTTTATACTCTCATCTTTCTCAGGGGCATTTCCCTAGGACACCTTTTGTCTATTCTGTCACAGGTTGGGCAGGATCAACTAATTACAGGACAGCAGAATGGGACTGAGTAGCCTCAGCGGTGAGGAGTTTCAGGACCAATCCTCAATAAAAATGTAACAACAGCCAAACTTAAAATATCAGTGCTGCCAGTGTGATAAGCCATGTCGTAGAGAAGAGTGAGGACTCTCCAGCCAGACACGCTGTGCCCCCAATCCCCGCTCTTCCAGTCAAGCAAGCCCAGCCCAGCACCCTGCCTTCTCTCTGCTCCATTTACCATCTGTGTGAGGGGGACTGTAGTGGAATTTATTTCTTACGGGGTTACGGTGAGCTAGAACAACGCCTGGCAGTGCACAGTAAAGTCCCTATTCTTACCAGCATCCTCTCGGCCTCCCTCAGCCACATTCCTTTCAAACTCACTTGCTGCCACCATGAGCAAGTCACATCCCTCACTGATTTTGTGAGATAGACATGTACCCTGCTTAAAGAATGAGAGGACTACGAGTGACCCAGATTCCCATCCGTCTGCCCCAGGCCCACGCTCTTTCCCTGTAATGTTCCACCTTGCTTACCCTGATGTCATGACAAGGGGGTCCACTTTAACATAAGGAGAATAACTCAGTGAAGGTGGGTCCTCCACTTGTGCTTAGAGCTCCTCAAGGATGCTGCTCTGCCCTCTCGGTTCAACAAGGATAAGTCAGTATTTTCTCCATGAGAATCTATTCTGTTTGATTGACAGAGTGAAAGGGTTGAGCCTCCAACTCTTAGTCCTCAGTATGTATAGCCAGCCAGGCTCAAACCTCAGATGCTGGAGATGAAGCAGGGAGGAAAGCATCAGACGAAAGCCAGTGTGATGAATACCTAAACTGTGTCCCAGCCTAAAATTCAAATCTTATGGTGGTATTTTTAGTTGTGGCTTTATAACGCAGTCCACAATGCATAACATACTGATCCTTAAGATGCACTTAAGCCCTAGTCTGAAAATTGTTACCTTTCTCCCTTGACTTTTGTTTTGCCACATGGCCTTACGAGGTGCCACAAGCTCAACTTTATCCTTGCCTGTACTATTAATAGACTGGGCAAGTCCCCCTGGACTCTATGATCCAAGTTTCCCATCTCTGACCTAGTAGCAATATTGCCCTTCCTTCCAACGAGGTGAATCATCTAGAGCAGAGGTTGGCAAACTATAACCTTTGGGACAAATGTGGCCCCCTGCCTGTTTTTGTAAATAAAGCTTTATTGTAACACCCATTTTTTTTTACAATATCATCTATGGCTGTTTTATATTACAGTGGCAGGATTAAGTAGTTGTGGCAAAAAAACATATGGTCTGCAAAGCCGAAGATATTTGCCATCTGGGACATTACAGAAGAAGTTTATTGAGCCCTAGTCTAGTATTGTAGCCAGGAAAGGTGTAAGGAGGAAGGAGCTCTTGCCAAAGAAGGGCATTGCTGCTGATTACTGATGGAATGGTCAACTCACTCACTGTTTACAAGTAGACTCTCAGACCAAAGGGTATGCACTTCATTTAACAACCATTTTCTTATGTGCCAGGTCGTAAGACTTAACAATGAGCAGGATAAACTCTACCCTTTCGGAGACTGAAATTGTATGCTAGGGTGAAGATGGGGGTGTAAGGGAAAGAGAAGGAATAGAGAGATGCATTAAAGCAGTGACAGCCCAAATGATACAGCATATTCAGACAGCTGAGAAACGAATGAATTATAAAGCTATAAAGATCAACACAGGTGGCACCTCAGGTATAATGCTGACCGAAAGGTAATGGATAGAGGAACACCAGCTATGGTTTGATTTATTAAAAATCCAAAACTAAACGATGTACTGTTTATGCATACTAACAGACGAGGTAAAACCACAGAGAAAAGCAAGGCAGCGAATCACACAAAATTCCAGTTGGTTGTTCCTCTGAGGGTGGAGCTGCACCTGAAAGGCACCAAAGCTGGGCAGTGAGTATCTGAGTGTGCACAGTGTAGAATCCTTGGTATCTGACATATATCTTCTTAGTATTTTTATATCTACTCCATGGCTAAATAAAACGAAACCATTTGAACACTGAGTCAATGGTTCTGTGTCTGGGACAGTGGAGAGTGCCACAGGCACACGGATGAGGGGCCTCTGACTCTGATGTCAGGGTCAGAAGAAAATCCCTAGATAAAAGTGACACCAACATTCTTTGAGGACTTTATGAGCAAATTTCACCCTGAGAAAAAGTCACAGGAGAGCGTTCTGGCGAAAGTCCAGTGATGACACAGATTACGAGGTTTTCAAGGAACTGATATCAGCCCAGCAAAACAGGCAGAGCAAGTGAGGTAGGTGTGGTGGGCAACGGGGATCAGAGGGCCCCCTGGGGCCCTACTATGCACCTGACCAGCCACAGGAAGCCTTCATTCTAAAAGCAATGAGAGCCTTTGAAAGATTTATGGTACGGAGTAAAGTGACTGACCAGAGCTGCCTTTTTACAAGATTCTTCTGGCTGTGGCAACATTGGCCTCCCCTGCGACCCTCAAGTCCCTCATGTTTTTTCTGAGTTGAGGACAGTGCCAGTTCCTGGATGTCCGAAGTAATGACGCACACCCCTACTATTGAAAAAAACAAAAATGGTGCCAGGCCAAAATTGCCCGGGGTGCTTCATTATCATAGCAGGTGCTTACAGACTGCTATAAGCAGGAGAAAAAACGTTTGTGCAAATCGACTTTTTGTACATCGAATTAAATATTCGTGCACCTGTAAGGCTTGCAATTGTAAAGACATCTCACAGTGAATCTTTGAAAAGTGGTTGCCCCTTCTCTAAATTAAAGAATCTCCTATCATACATCAGCTTTATAAAAATATGTTTTTTTTTTTTTTTTGAGACGGAGTTTCGCTCTTGTTACCCAGGCTGGAGTGCAATGGCGCGATCTCGGCTCACCGCAACCTCTGCCTCCTGGGTTCAGGCAATTCTCCTGCCCCAGTCTTCCGAGTAGCTGGGATTACAGGCACGCGCCACCACGCCCAGCTAATTTTTTGTATTTTTAGTAGAGACGAGGTTTCACCATGTTGACCAGGATGGTCTCAATCTCTTGACCTCGTGATCCACCCGCCTCGGCCTTCCAAAGTGCTGGGATTACAGGCGTGAGCCACCGTGCCCGGCGCAAAAATAGTTTTTTTTTAAAATCTCAGACTCATTTTAAATAAACATTTTTGTTTAAGAATGTTTCTTAATCATTTAAAAGTATATATAAGTAAAAATTACAAATGCTGCAAACACTTTATAAATATTTCTAAATCATATCAATGGGAAAATCACTTAAAAAACACATTTTCCTGGTGGCAAGAATAAACATGGAGGCAGATAATGACACAAAGAAAATAAAACACGGAACAGAGCTGCCTTCTGGTTTCACCATCACACTACCGAGTTTGAACGTGAACCTTAAGTAGCAAATAATTACCACATTCTTTTTGAGCCTCTTGTTACTTCTATTTTTGAAAATGTCAATAAAAACTTTTATTCATTAATGCTTACGGTAAGTTAAGCAGAACCTCACAGGCAGCCTCCAAAGAATATAGTGATTTTAAAAGTCCCTAAAATCATATGATCCGGCATTTCTACTTCTGGGTATATTCCTTCAAGAACTGAAAGCAAGAACTCAAAAACACATTTGTACACACATGTTCACAGCAGCATGATTCACAACAGCAAGAATGTGGAGGCCACCTCAGTGTGAAATGGGTAAACGAAATGGGGCCTATCCGTACAACGAAACTTGATTCAGCCTTAAAAAGGAAGGGGATTCTGATATCTGCTGCAACATGGGTAGACATAGAGGACACTATGCTCAGTGGAATAAGCCCGTCACAGAAAAACAAGTGCTGTTTGAATCCATTCATATGAGGCACTAGCGTGGTGAGGTCCACAGAGAGAAAGGAGAAGGGGGGTTGCCAAGGGCTATGGAGAGGAGGGAGCATGGGACTTCGTTGTTAAATGGGTACACTTCCAGTTTGGGAAGATGCAAAGAGTTCTGGAGATGGATGGTGGTGACGGGTGCCCTACAGTGTGAATGAACTTTAATGCCACTGAACTGTACACTTAAAAATGGTTAAGAAGGGCCAGGCGAGGTAGTTCGTGCCTATAATCCCAGCACTTTGGGAGGCCAAGGTGGGTGGATCGCTTGAGGCCAAGTGTTTGGGACCAGCCTGGCCAACATGACGAAAGCCTGTCTCAACTAAAAATACAAAAAAAAAAAAAAAAAAAATTAGCCAGGCATGGTGGGACGCGCCTAGAGTCCCAACTACTTGGGAGTCTGAGGCACGAGAAGCACTTGAACCTGGGAGGCAGAGGTTGCAGTGAGTCGAGATGGCACCACTGCACTCCAGCCTGGGCGACAGAGCAAAACTCCATCTCAAAAAAAAAAAAGTTAAGATGGTAAATTTTATGGTATGTGTATTTTACTATAATCAAACAAAAAGCTGTGAAACACAGGTACCTTAACTGAACCGCACAACTGATAAGTTTACTAAAAATTAACTTTGCCCCCCACTGTTGGAGCTGATTGTCCGAGTTCCCTTTCAAGTCTGGGCTCCTTGGGGAAGTCCTCTGAAGTCACAGCCCGTGCTCACTGCCAGCTACGCCTGACCAGGGCTGCCCACAAACACGTGTGCCTGCAACTGGCCCATATGAAAAACAAAAACTCCCTGTCCTCAAAACAAACAACATTCCTCAGAGAACACTCTGTTGCCAGGACAGAGAAATGTATTAGAGCTGGAACGCTGCAAAGGGAAATTTGGTCATCTCATTTTTTTCACGGTTCTTTTCCATAAAGAACATCCACAGAATAGCCTATTAGGCTGCCAAGATATTGCAACAAATGCCCCAGCCCCGCATTTGAGCAGGACACTGAGGCTGCTGCCAGATTCAACCCATCTCTAAATGATGCGGCTCTCCAATTCTCCATTCACGCCCACCCCTGTGGTCACTGACGAGGAGACTTCAATAGGCTTGAAGAACTCACACCTTTCCACACCCCTCCCAATCGTCTCATTACCTGGCAAGGTGGATGTATTAATGACCTGGCTTGACGCTGGCTGGGAACATCACAGGGAAGCCAGCGTGCCCTGACCGCACACAGTTAGGAGTTTAGAAACTCAAGCACGCCTGTAATCCCAGCTTCTCGGGAGGCTGAGGCACGAGAATTGCTTTAACCTGGTAGGCAGAGGTTGCAGTGAGCTGAGATTATGCCACTGCACTCCAGCCTGTGCGACAGAGCAAGACTCTGCCAGAAAGAAAGAGAGAAAGAGAGAAAGAGAGAGAGAGAAAGAAAGAGAAAGAGAGAAAGAATGAGAGAAAGAGAGAGAGAGAAAGAAAGAGAAAGAGAGAAAGAGAGAGAGAAAGAAAGAAAGAGAAAGAGAGAGAGGGAGAAAGAGAGGGAGGGAGAAAGAAAGAGGGAGGGAGGGAGGGAGGGAGGGAGGGAGGAAGGAAGGAAGGAAGGAACCCAAGACAGGGGAGGTGGGAAGAGGAGACAGAAAAGGCAGCTGAGGGTGGTGGTGGCCCAAGCCAGAAGGCAGACAAGCATCAGGCCAGGAGCGAAGGGAAAGCGAGCTTGCTCCGTGTACACCACACGCACGACCAGCCCCCGGGTCCCTGGATGTGGCACCAGGAGTCGGTGCTTCTCTTTCCTCCTCAAGAAGTTGGCTTCTCTGGAAAGTGGGGGAGGGTCTGAATAAAGCAGCCACAGGAGGCTCCGGGTTCTGAGGCAGCCTTGTTCTTCCAGACGCAGAGGAGGCTGGCACGGCCAGGCTCAGAGGCCGTTTGCTCCTCAGTAGCCATGCCAAGCGTGGTCGGGGACAGCCCAAGAGCCCAGTGTGGCCTTCCAGGTCCAACCCTCTTGCTCTACAGATGAAGAAAGTGAATCCAGGACTGCTGGGGACCTGCCCCCGGGTCTCCCAGCCTGGGAGGGGTGGAGGTGGCAGTGGGACCAGGTCTCCCAGCCCAGAGCACCACTGGAAGGACATCTGGAGATCTGCACACTCTGCTGCTGACACACGAACCTTGGGGCAACATGGGGAACAAGGACCTGCTTCTGGCAACCCAGGGCGGGGCAGGCAGCCCAGGGCGGGGCAGGCACCCCAGGGCGGGGCAGGCCTTTCTCTGGTTCATCACTCAGACCACCATTCCAGCCTTCGAAATCAACAATCACACACAACTCTCCTCCAACCTCACCCAGCTTTTTACCTTCGTTTCTCAGAAAAACCTTATTAACCTTTAAAAAAAAATACGTGCATGTAGAAGAGACAGCTTTTTGGGGTGAGGAGGTGAACAGCAGTGTACCTAGCCACGTGGATTCTCTGCCCTTCATAGCTGTGAGTCCCTTTGATGAAGAAATAAAGTGACTCACTCCTAACAAACTGAGTGGAGAAAGGGAAAAGCAGTAACTTTGCAGAGGAGAAGCCTGGCAGATCCTGTCTCAAGCGAGGAAGGTTAGCGTCACCAGTGACTCATGCTGACATCAGAGCCCCCGCCTCGATACGACGCCGTGGGCAGGCTGGTGCTCTCCCCTCCAGTCTCATCAAGAGAAAATATCAGACAGACCCACACTGAGGGGCATTCTGCAAAATACCAACTCTTTACAACACTGTCCTCACAGTGTCAAGGTCACAAAAGACAAGCCCGAGGAGCTGTCACAGGTCAGAGGAGACTGTGGAGACATGACATTTAATAGAGTGTTCTGGAACAGAAAAAGGACAGGAGAGAAAACGCTGTGAAATTCAAGGAAAGTCCGGAGTTCGGTCAGGCCCACCGCAATGCCAATTTCTCAGCTCGGGGGACTGTAGTGTGGTTATTTTATTTATTTATTTATTTTTTGAGATGGAGTCTAGCTCTGTCGCCCAGGCTGGAGTGCAATGGCGCGATCTCTGCTCTCTGCAACCTCCGCCTCCTGGGTTCCAGCGATTCTCCTGCCTCAGCCTCCCGAGTAGCTGGGACTACAGGCGCGCGCCACCATACCCGGCTAATGTAGCGTGGTTATGAGTTCACATTAGCAGAAGGCGGGTGAGTGAGGGGCTTACAGAAAATCTCTGTACTGCCTTTGCCACTCCTCTATAACTCCAAAATTACTTTAAAATGGTTTTTAAAATATGATGAAAAAATAAGTACATTTATAGTTCACTCAAAAAGTTAACAAAACCCAAGAGTCATGGGCTTCTCTAGTAAAATTCTCTGAGGGTGGGGTGGCAGGAAGGAGAAGGGAGCCCACGGAGCGGGGCGAGGGGAGGTGTTCTGGCAGTCCACGACAGTCTGTGCCACAGCATGTCCTTTGCGTGGAATTCTTGCTGCCTGAGAGATCCAACAAGACACCTCTGGCAAATGCAATTTTTCCTACCAGTTATCCTAAAATCAGAACAAAACCGGATGCAGTCTACAACCAAGCACCCAAATCACCGGTACAGCCCTTGACGTTGTAAAATCCAAATGGCTCGCTGGCCTAGACGTAGGGAGAGGGCAAGCCTGCCACAAAAACACAGAAGGGGATTCATTCAACGAAGAACGAAGGCAAAGGCGACTCATCCAACAAATGTATCCAGTGCTTTGGAATGTGAGAATCAGTAGGTCAGGTGAAAGTGCTGGTGTCACAGAGCTCACATACTTCCTCAGCGGGGAGGGCAGAAATGCAGTGACCAGCACACAACAAACAGAAACAAAATGCAATAAACAAAAACATCAGAGTGGAAGTGTATGCAGATCACAACGGCTGCCATCAAACAAAAACAAAACAGAAAATGACAAGTCTTGGTGAGGTTGTGCAGAATCTGAAACCCTTGTGGCCTGTTGGTGGGAATGTAAGATGGAGCAGCCCGCCACTGTAGAAAACTGGGACAGTTCGTTGAAAATATAAAACTACAATTACCATATAACCCAGCCATTCCACTTCTGGGTACGTACCCAAACGAGTGAGAGCAGGGACTCAGAGAGATTTGTACGACCAAGTTCACAACAGCATTATTCAAAACATAGAAATCATGGAAGCAACTCAAGCGTCCATCAACAGATGAACGGATAAGCAACATGTGGTCCATCCATATGGATACATGGACACAATGGAACATATTGCAGACTTAAAAAGGGAGGAAATCTTGTCACGTGCTGCAGTGTGACGAACCTTGAAGACACGATGCTAACTGCAGGACAAATGCCATCTGATGCCACTTATGAGGTACCTAGCATTGTCAAATTCATAGAACAGAAAGCAGAGTGGGGGTTCCCAGGGGCTGTGGGGAGGCGGGGTGGGGAGTTAGTATTTTATGGAGACCAGAGTTTCAGTTCTGCAAATGAAAAAGTTCTGGGGCGGCTGGGTGCAGTACTTCATGCCTGTAATCCCAGCACTTTGGGAGGCCGAGGCAGGCAGAACACCTGAGGTCAGGAGTTTGAGACCAGCCTGGCCAACACAGCAAAACCCCATGTCTATGAAAAATATAAAAATTAGCTGGGCATGGTGGTGCGTGCCTGTAATCCCAGCTTCTTAGGAGGCTGAAGCAGGAGAATCGTTTCAACCTGGGAGGTGGAGGTTGCAGTGAGCCAAGACTGTGGCACTGCACTCCAGCCTGGGCGACAGAGCGAGACTCCATCTCATAAATAAAAATTTAAAAAAGGTTCTGGGGCTGGGTGGCGTGACGGAGGCACAATGTGAATACACTTAACATTATTGAAATGTACACTTAAAAATGGTTAAGATGGTAAATGTTATAGGATGTGTTTTCTACCACAACTGAAATTTAAGTCTGTGCAGAGAATTAGAGTAGGAGACTGCGAGCAGAGAAACAAGCTGGTGAGCGCTGAGTAAGCAGCCAGGGAAGGCCTCTCTGAGCAGGGAGGTGGGGCGAGGAACAGGGTCGACGTGTCCACAGAGAGCCCTGGCATCCCTTCTGTCTCCTGCTCTCTTACTGCCCTGCCTCACCACCTTTGCAGGCTCACCACAGTCACCCTCCTCCCAGTCCATGAAGATCTCAACTCCTCAGGGTGGTGGAGTCACTCATGGAGATGGCCTAGGGCCTGTGCAGGACAAAGTACAGGGGTGAAGTTATCCTTCCTGACATACCGAAGGGTCAGAATCACCCCCGCAAAGCAGGTATGAGGGGAAAGAGAGCTGGTATGTGCGTTTCAGCCTGCTGCCAGCTGCTTGAAACCCACTGTGCAACACCACACCTGTTAGTGGAGAACAGCCTTCCTGGAACGAGTTTCAAAGATTTGCTCGCGTTGTTGCCTTCTGACTAACTTCGCAAAGCTGATGTCCCCATCCTCCAAAAACAACACTCAGTCAGTCAAAGGATGGGCTCAAATACAAAAGTGACATCATCACTTTGCATTTCAAAGAAAGGCCTGGTTTGGGATGAAAAGTTCTCCTGGCACGGCATCGCCGGGCCAGCTGCCACCATCCGTCTGTGGGCTCGTCCGGAAGAGCAACCAGTGGCGAGCCACAGTCGGGAAGAGGAATGAGGCTCTCTCTATAACCTCTGGGCCCAAGTTACACTTCACATCCAATGACCCCGAGGAGGAAAAGGTACTGAAGAAAGAAAGCAGGACTGCCTGGAAATTTTACAAATACTCAGCCATCTCAGGCAATCGGCCTTAATCACAGAATACTACTCCATCAGATTTTAAAAGATGCCCCTCTGTCAGAATGCAGAGAGATCTATGTAGATCCTGCATTTCTTTTCTCTGCCCTACTCTCTCTCTCCTTCCTCCTCAAAGTCCAATTAAGTCTGAGTGCCAACCTAACATGAGAAGGCTAAGAATTCTGTTCACATGTACCATGACCTCAGTCCTCAGGATCTCTCATGAGAAGAAATCCACATAGCTGGAGTGAACCCTAGTGCTCCCAGGGGCCTGGAGTTCTGGGGTACACTTAGGGCTCACTTGCAGATTTAAATATTATCGAAGAATAACCTAACGCAGAGATGTACATGCTGGGGCCACTTTGGTTCTGTTTCACTCTCAGTCAGTTTCATGCACCAAAAGCTGGCTGCCACTCAGCATTTCTGAGCCTGGTATGTATCAGAGGACCTTGAGTGGGGCCATGGAGTGTACTAAACTCTCCTTTCTTTATATTCTAAACATCAGTTTCAGGTCCTACAGGCCTAAATAATATGCTGTCTATCTGCCAAACCACTGGCTTCCAATGCGGAAGCTGGAGTTCTGCCTCGAAGCCCCACCCAGAGATCTGAGGGAACCAGGACACTTACTGTTGATGTTGGCGCCTCTCTTTCAGTAAATTTGGTCAACTGCCGGAATCGAATGAAGATAAATCATACCCTCACTCATTACAGTGATGAAAAATGTCTCAAACTTACCAAAATGCCCCTAATGAGAGGATACAAGATCAGTCCCGCCCTTCTCTCAGGGAGCTACAGTGAAAATAACAGCAATGACTCATGATGGAATCAACCAGTAATGGTAAGGAAGAGGAAGAGAGTGACTCTAGGTTATCATTCATTATTGACCATTCCCCTTTGGGCTCATTAAAATGTGATTTGCACATAAATGTCCTCACCAACTCAGGGAGAATTTATTCTGATTGATATCAATTCATTAATCAATACCTGTAGAATGTGGTTGAGCAATTGGTTTTGAATCCAACCAACTGTTCTGGCATCCAAGCCAAATCTATCTGGATCATGAGGTATCACCCTTTCTTCTTTCTCTCTCCCTTGAACAGCAAATCCTCTCAGCTCTTCCTCCAAGTTACATTCATTATAAGTCCCTCAATTTCTCTCTATCTCCACTGTCACCCCCTGAGGTAAAGCCTTTTCGTTTCGTGTCTGGAAAACTAAGTGCAATGGCTTTCTAACTGATTTTCCTGCTTCCTGCTCAGACCTCTACAGCTCATTCTTCACTTACAACCAGGGTGATATTCACACAGCCTGAATCGCCCTCCCTGCCTCATAACTGCCTGCCTTGGTGCCTGCTTTTCATCACTGGGTTGACGGCATGGCTTAGACCTGGCCCCTGCCCGTGACTCCATGGTCCAGTTGCTTCTGTGATTCTCTGGCTGCTTTCTCCAGTGTCTGAGGATGAAGTACCTTCCCCGAGTCTTAGCTTAGCCCCTGTTACCAGGGAGCCTGGACAGACAAGATGTGACCCTCCACAAGGCACATGGGATTGTCCTGTGCGGGGTGTAGACTAGAGAGGGGCAGGCCACAGAGGGACTTGGAGACCTTAAGGGGTCTTGTCTTTATCCTGTGGGCTGTGGGCAGCCACTGCCAGCTTTTTGAGGGGCAAAGTGACATGCTTTGCTTTGTGTTTGGGGGAGATCACTCTGGGGGGGGTCACACCCTTCTGATTCTGGGGGCAGTGGCTCATGCCTGTAATCCCAGCACTTTGGGAGGCCAAAGCGGGTGGATCAACTGAGGTCAGGAGTTCAAGACTAGCCTGACCAACATGGTGAAACCCCATCTCTAATTAGCTGGGTATGGTGGTAGGCACCTGTAATCTCAGCTAGTCGGGAGGCTGAGGCAGGAGAATTGCTTGAACTGGGGAAGTGGATGTTGAAGTGCGCTAAGATCGCGTCATTGTACTCCAGCCTGGGTGACAGAACAAGACTCTGTCTTAAAAAAAAAAAAAAAACAAAGGACAAATTCAGTCCCTTAGTCACTCACGGCACACCTCAAGCACTCAATAGTGCACGTGCCCAGTGCTAGACCATCGGGCAGCACAGGGAGATAACATTTCCGTTGATGCTGCAAGCTCTCTTGGGCAGCTCTGACCTAAACCCTCCTCTAGGTTCCTCTTTGAAACTGACTATTATGCTTGGTTTGCCTAGCCTGGTAGGATGATGTGAGCGGGACAATGGCAGAAGAACAGCATGTTTCCCACTTGATTTTCCTTTTATAACTTAGACATGTGACAACCATTGCTCCCATGCCTTTGCCCAAATCTTCAGGTTCATGTTTACAAACTGTTTATAACAACTTTCAGCATTTGAAGAGGGCAGAGGTCTGCATAGTTTCTCAGGAGGTAATTATTCTCAGATTTTCAATCATTCCTTCATTCGGAGTTACCTCCTCATCCCTCTGAAAAGAGGGTAGGAACGAGGCAACGGCTTCTCAGGCCCTGGAGACGGTGTGGCTTCTCCCTGTGCCCTGCCCTCCTCTCCTCGCACTCCACACAGGCATCAAGATCAGAAAAGCCAACTGTGCAAACATTCGATTCCACTGTCACAAGGTGAGAAGGAAAAATGCCAAAAAGGAGAGCTTGCAAAAACAGCAGAAGAGCAATGACCCCTGCAGAGAACATGAAATAAGATCCGAGAGTGACCCCGCTAAAGAAATGGAAAATAAAGTCCAACCCAGAATGGGTCAGAGAACACCACTGTGTTTTAGGGTAACAATTACAAAGGAAAAGAGGGGCCAGGCACTGTAATAGCCCAGGACTGTAGCTTGCACTCTCTGGGTGGTGGATTCTGTAATTCAATTAAATCCTTTCAAAGAACAAGATCCGTGTAGCACAGAGTAACCAGACACTCCCCCAACAACTCCAGGCACACATAAAAGTTCTCACAATAATTCCTGTATGTGGCTGGAGGGCTCTAGACTCCCAGGACTCAGGAAGCCCAAGTGAAACACAAGAAAACTGAACGATGATTCCAAAGACCATCTTTTCAGTGGCAAAACTGTCAACAAGAGGAACGATTTTGGTAAATTTCATTTATGGGAAATACAGATTTGAAGGATTAGTTCTCCATTTAACTTTTTCCAGGAATGCCTACTGCATCAAAGAGAAAATTATCAGGTTGAATTTGCTAAACTACACAAACTATGACTGTTTCATGGCAGCCCCCAAAATCAGAAGGATGTGACCCCAGAGTGATTTCCCCCAAACACAAAGCAAAGCATATCACTTTGTCCCTCAAAAAGCTGGCAGTGGCTCCTCACAGCCCACAGGGTAAAGACCAGACCCCTTAAGGTCTCCAAGTCCCTCTGTGGCCTGCCCCTCTCTGGTCTACCTTTGCACACCCCCCACAGGACAATCTCATGTCCCCTGTGGAGAGTCACATCTGTCTGGCCAGGCTCCCTGGGGCTAAGCTAAGACTCGGGGAAGGTACTTCATCCTCAGACGCTGGAGAAAGCAGCCAGAGAGTCACAGAGGCAACTGGACCATGAAGTCACGCGCAGGGGTCAGGTCTAAGCCACGCCAACAAACCAGTGATGAAAAGCAGGCACCAAGGCGGGCAGGTATGAGGCAGGGAGGGTGGGTCACCAAGGTGGGGCTGGGCTCCAGGACACTGGCTCTGGAAGGGGGTGGGACGATTGTAGCCATCTCGTGTGTTCTCGGCAGTCTATAAGAGTTTTAAAATATTATGCTCTCATGTCAGTGAAAATCTTAGTCTCATATTAACACAACGATATTCTCGATCAACTGGTGGGCTGCCTGTAGCCCAGTGTGGACCTATAGTAAGATTTTGGAGCCCACATTTTCATCTGGATTTACACTCACCAAAGGTCGCATGTCATCATGATTGGCTGCACAAATGCAGGTCTAACAGGTATGAATAAAGTAGTCGGAGAATCAAGATCTCACATGTGTGCGGCTAACCCCACTGAGCCTGAGCATCAGGCAGAGGACCACGAGGACTATGCCCATCTGTCTCTGTAAAGATCGACTTCATTAGCAAGAAGAGTAACAGGAAACAGGCAATAATGAATGCTTCCAGTCTCAATGACGGCCATAAATGGACTAAATGCATATTTAATTATTACTCTAAAGCAATGCCACAAATCTGACTTTATCTTCAGAGGACACAGATACAGTAGCGCAGCCATCAAGTGACACCTCATCACAGCAAATGACTGAGGCTTGCTCACAGAGCAGGCCAGGGGTGAGATACATAAAGCTTGAGTATTCTACGTCAGCGAAGCCAGAAAATCATTGCCACCTCAGATGGCAAAATTATGTAAAAAGGCAACATGTACACTGGAATTACTCAATTCAAAATGCCAAAATAGATTAAATATTAATCTGAAGCTACATCTTTCTGCTATTCAACCCAACATGCATGAATGGATAATTCTGTTTCCATCGCACGGAACTCCTGGATTTAAATTATGTTATACAGGTTTTGAAACTGTCTGCTGTTCATATTTTGATTGTATAGTTGTTTGGAAGTTACAAGAACTAATGCAAATTCCTTATAAGATGATTGTACACTTTAAAATAATACTATAACAACATGTTTCAAGTCAAAGAAGGAAGGGGCTGTTGGGAACATAGCAGTATAAACAGGGCACTGGAGCCAGGCAGACTTGGAACTGTGGCAGCTCTGTTTCCTCCACCTCTTAGTGATGTGGAAGGAAGTGCTGGGAAGGGAAGAGTGTGGTCCCTTTAAATGATACAGAAGGTGGGAAGGGAAGTACTGGGTAGAGGAGGTCATGGTCTCTGGCTAGGGCTCCACCCCCACGGACCTACCTGAGGACAGGCATTTGCCCAAATGCTGCATTTCCCAAGATCACCCTGGCCTGCCATGCCCCCACCCAATCCTGTGTCTATAGAAAGCCCCGAGAGGCCCTTCTGGTGGCTCACGCCTGCAATCCCAGCACTTTGGGAGGCCGAGGCAGGTGGATCACGAGGTCAAGAGATCAACACCATCTTGGCCAACATGGAGTAACCCTGTCTCTACTAAAAATATAAAAATTAGCTTGGCGTGGTGGCGCGTGCCTGTAATCCCAGCTACTCTGAAGGCTGAGGTAGGAGATTCGCTTGAACCCGGGAGATGGAGGTTGCAGTGAACTGAGATCACGCCCGGCTGCACTCCAACCTGGCCACAGAGCAAGACTCCATCTAAAAACAAAACAAAACAAAACAACCCGAGACCCTAGCAGGCAGACACACAGGCAGCTGGACATTGAGAGGAGCAGAGGAGCACATCAGCAGAGGGACGGAACACACAGGCGGCTGGACGTTGAGAGGAATGCACTGGCAGGCACCAGCAGGCCGGCAGGCCACCGAACCGCAGAGCGACATGGAATTCGGCGGGGCAGTCGGAGGAGAGCCCAGGCCGCCGAGGAGCCCGACTACAGGGGAAATCCATCTCCCTTCTAGCTCCCCCATTTGCTGAAAGCTACTTCCACTCAATAAAGCCTTGCACTCATTCTCCAAGCCCAGGTGTGATCTGATTCTTTCAGTACACCAAGGCAAGAACCCCAGGATACAGAAAGCCCTCTGTCCTTGCAATAAATCAGGGGTCTAAAGCTAAACAAGTGCCTACAGATGGGAAAACTGAAAGAACACTCTGTAACACCCACCCACTGGGGCTTCAGGAGCTGTAAACATCCACCCCTAGACATTGCCGTGGGGTCGGAGCTCCACAGCCTGCCTGCTTTGTGCTCCCCTAGAGGTTTGAGCAGCAGGGCACTGGACAAGTGAGCCACTCCCTCACCCCACGCCCTGCGAGGGGGACAAGGGAACTTTTCCCGTTTCATTAGTATGTGGCCTTAGGCAAGTTACCTTCCCTAAGCCTCAGGTTTCCATTTGTGAAATGAGTGCTCAGATCACAGAATTACTGGGTGGATTAAATAGTTCCATAGCACTCAGCAGTGAAAAAGTTCACCTTTGCACAGTCCTCACATGACAATTCCATGTCTCCCATGGAGAGTCACATCCTGACTAGCCAGGCTTCCTGGCGAGAGGGGCTCAGGTAAGACTCAGAGAAGGGGCAGTGTACAAGCTCAGTAAGTTAGCTCTGGCTTAAAGGCATCTTCAGCAAATTAGACAAGGTCCGGAGATTAGAGGTCTGTTTCCTTAACCGTAAAAAGGGCTATTTATGGGAGCTACTTTACGTGGTTACTGTGAAATTTACATCTCTAAATATTTGTGTATATATGTAAAACTCAGCAAGTTTCTGAACTTAGAAAATGCTTAATAAAGACTTTATTATCATTGTTATCAAGGTACTATCATCATGATAGCCTCAATCGCTTTTTCCTCCTTAATATCAAAACAGTGCTCAGCCGTACAGCACCATGCTGTATACATGCACACATGCTGGGGTGTGCCAAAAGGGAAGTCTCCAGCCAAGATTCATTGCAGCTGCTAGATGTCTAACTCTTACACTCCAGGGCTGTATATTGTTCTTTCTAAAAAGAAGTAAGGGAATGCATAATGAGATACAAGACATAATCATACAAGCTCCAAGCTCTGAGGCCAGCCCAACGGGGAGCAAATGACCAAGAATGGGGGGCCCTGGGGCCTCCCAGCAAGCACTTCCCGAGACGTGGGGGTAGTCACATGCCCCCACCCTGACACAAAGGAGCCAATACTATTTACCAAAGAGGAGAAATCATATTTTCCTTCACATTCTGCTCCATCTCAGAGTCCTTGTGTACTCCGGTAGCCTTGCACACTTAGAAAGCAATGCCAGTTTGATAAATTAAACTGATGTCAGGGAAGAAATAGTGAAAAACTCTAAGTCCCATGGGAACTTAGCAAAATTTCTTTACTATTTAAAACTGACATGGATGGGGAAATAAATGAGCTAGAACTAAACAGCCCTTAATTCTGAACCCTGCCCCCAACCCTGAAAATCTGACTTTGGTTTGGAGGGAGTTCTGAGCCTTTTCCCAGAACTGACACAAAGCAAATAACAAGCAAGACAGGCTTTCAAAAGGCAGAGGTTAGAAAGGACACAGGCACCTTTCAGCCAGCGAAGAGGGCAGCCAGAGCCAACTCTCTGGGTGGATACAAAGCATTTTTTTTTTTTTTACACAAGAATCATCAAAAGCCCTGTGGAAGGAAAAACAAAAAGAAAATAACAGCCCTTAATCAGAGACCCATAATTTTCTGGTCTCTGTGCTCTGTGCAGGAGGTGCAGAGGCCTTCTGAGCTGTCCCACTCTGTCATCTGGGAACACTGCCCCAAAGAGGAGGCCCTGCAGCTTCTCCCAAGAGCATCTCACCCCAGCTGCAACCTTCCCTGCCTCCTCAGGCTCCTTGATGTTGGTTTCTACTGGGGTAGAGGTCTTAGCTTTGGAAACATCCAGGACTAGATTCGGTGGCTCAAACCTGTAATCCCAGCACTTTGGGAGGCCAGGGCGGGAGAACTGCTTGAGCCAGAAGTTCAAGACCAGCCTGAGCAACCTCATGAGACCTCATCTCTACAAGAAATTTAAAAAGTAATCAGGCGTAGTGGTGCCTGCCTGTGGTCTCTGATACTCAGGAGGCTGCGCGGGAAGATCCTTTGAGCCCCGGAGGCTGAGATTACAGTTGGCTATGACCGCACCACTGTACTCCAGCCTGGGCAACACAGCATGACACTGACTCCTAAAAATAAAATAGAACAATAAAACCAAAAAAACTAAAAACACTCAGAAGGCCCCTGAGTCTGACTTCACCATTTAGAGAATCACCAGCAAGGCCCTGCTTCCAGAGTCTGGGCCAGTGGGAGCTGTAAACATCATGAAGAGAGGACCCATCTTCCCGCCATGGAGTTGAGCTGGACAGGCTGTTGCAACCCAGGAAGTAACCTGACATGACACCTGCCGCCCCCACCCCCCAGTCTCAGGGCACGTGGTTCCTACAGGCCTGGCTGCCAGACTTGGGAGGTTGTTCACCATGCAGAGAGAATGCCTCTTCAGAGGGAACACGAGCTCCCATCATAAAATGTGCAAAACAAGGCATTGCCGGTCGTTTCGCCCCAAGTATTTGCTAGGTCTTACATGGATTTTGGACCAGCAATTGGAATGTGGCTCCTGAACTGCGTTTCCCCCGGAAGAGTCATTTGAAAATACAATAAAAAATAAACGCTGTGTTATTCAAAGTCATGCCCTTCTTCAAGAAGCCATTCACATCCATCCTGGGAGCACACATTCTCACACCAGCCACATCGCAGACAGGGATGGCCGTCCACCCCTCCAGAGGGCAGACAGTGAAACCTTATGGTAGAACATGGCAAACAACAGGGCCAAGCCTACAGCTGTGTCATGGGTAATGAGCAGTGTCATGAGTTAATATTTAACAATATGAACAAAATGTTTACAGGCGTTTTTAGGGACTAATACCAGGGAGGGAAAGGGAGAGGTTGCATATAGATAAGATAAATCTTGAAAATGACTACCACTATTCTATTTCTTCAGTAACTTTTTCTTACCAATTAATGAAACATTCTGTGAGTGATGGATACTCAGGTAGTCGGATAGAAGAGCCCGAGAAATGATCTGCCCTGGAGGATTTTTTCTCGAGTTTATTGTCCTCTCCTACCCCTGAAGTGGTTAAGATTTCTAAAATGCAATGTATGATTGCATTTATTTATTTATTTATTTTTGAGACAGAGTTTCACTCTTGTTGCCCAGGCTGGAGTGCAATGGCACAATTTCGGCTCACTGCTACCTCCACTTCCCAGGTTCAAGCAATTCTCCTGCCTCAGCCTCCCAAGTAGCTGGGATTACAGGTATGCATCACCACACCTGGCTAATTTTTTGTGTTTAGTAGAGACGGGTTTTCACCATGTTGGTCAGGCTGGTCTCAAACTCCTGACCTCAAGTAACCCACCCGCCTCAGCCTCCCAAAGTGCTGGGATTACAGGATGAGCCACTGCACCTGGAAATGCATTTTAAAAGCTCTGAATGGATGCTATAAGAGAGGTAACTTATTAAGCTGGCCACTGGAAAAACAATTATGAAGCAGATTCTTGCCCCCACCTAATGATTATTCTGCAATTCAACCCTAAGCTACTAGACAGCCACAGTCCAAAGTTCCCAAACTTGCTTTGAGCCCAGAGAATCCCTCATATGAGTGGGCCTTGTGGAAGAGGAAAGGACTGATGATCTCAGTGCAGCACTGCTGCTAGCAGTGGGATGGTGGCCATCACGTCACAAACAGGCAAATGCCCACCAACATTTCCCCGGAACTTCGTGGTTTTACAGATGACAATCACGTTCATCCTATCAGCCACCTGCCCAATCTTTCCTAGGTGAGGAAACTGACTTTGAGCAGTCAGCTACTGTGTTCAAGGTCACAGCTGGCAAGTGGGGGGCTTGGGTTCCAATCCAAGTTTGGATTCCACCCAAGCATCTTCTCAAGTGCTTCCATGTGATCACACATATGTGTGTGCACTTGGGTGTGTGTTGAGAAAGAGAGTGGGGATATGGCACATCTTCACACACTGCCTTTCAGTATGGATGTTGAAATTGAAACATCAGAACAAAACTGCATCTCTAACTCAACTCAATTGTATTAAATATATCTGAATATCTAGTTATTAAGTCATGGGAATATCATGTTTCAGGTGACTTTAAGCAAAAATAGCCATTACCGACTTGCCTTCCACTTCAGGTTTTTTCTACTCAATAATAATGAACATCTACCACTCTAAAAATATCAATTTCTTGCACAACAATGAAAATATATCACTAAATTGTGCACAATTAAAAATGGATGAAATGGGCCAGGTGCGGTGGCTTGTGCCTGTAATCCTAGCACTTTGAGGTCAGGATTTTGAGACCAGCCTGGCCAACATGGCCAAAACCCATTTCTATTAAAAATACGAAAATTAGCTGGGTGTGGTGGCACCTGTAGTCCCAGTCACTTGGAAGGCTGAGGCAGGGGTATCGCTTGAACCTGGAAGATGGAGGTTGCAGTGAGCCGAGACTGTGCCACTGCACTCCAGCCTGGGCAACAGAGTGAGATTCCATCTCAAAAAAAAAAAAAAAGGCTGAAATGGTAAACTGTATGTAATGTCTTCTTTTTACTATAGCAAAAAGAAGAGTAACTTTGTTTCTAAAATACTTGGCATAGGACAAGGCAGCGCTTCTCTGGGGCATCCGCGAATTAAAACCTATGCTTGAAATAATTCACATTACATTAATCACTACATGGAATTAAAGTTGCTCTTGCCACACTTGCCTCTGACCTACTGGGCAATCTTTGCTATGCCCAAAGGACATTTTTCAATGTCCTGCATCACTTGACTCTGCCCTCAGCCCCTTCCTTGGCTCCCTGGTAACCAGCCTGGTCTGACTTTCCAGTGACCACACGGCCAGTTTCTCCCCATCCCCCTCCACTGGCCCTTCTACCTCCACCCATTTGTTGCTCAACTACAGAGCCTCTGGGTGAGCTCAGTTCTGGTAGCCTTTAGTTACTACCTTCATGCTGAGGACACAGGGGCCTTGCTCCCGATCCTAGCAAATCCATCCTCTCAGATGCCCTAAGGCTCCACCAGCTGACGACGTCTGAAATGGAAGTCATCATCTTCCCACGTCAGACTCACGGGAGGAAGGGAATAGTCAGTAGCTTCAAACCCTATAGGATGTGGAATCAGAATACAATGCTTGGGCTGAGTCCCTTGTCTCGCCATTCAGAGAAAATCTCCTCTCTCCAGGTTTCCAGGCCAGGCCCCTGGCCCTCCTTCACCCTTGTCCCCACTCTTCAGTCACTGAGGCTGCAATCTACCTCCTCAGAGTCTCCTGCCCCGTAACCACAGCCCTCATTTGGGCTCTCCTTCTTCCCCACACTACCACAGCAGCCTTCCAGCTCCTAGCTTGGCCTTCTTTTCCTCCTTGGCCTGCTTACACTGTAGCCTGAGATATTTCTCCAAAACATTCATCTAAAGACTTCTCTTTCTCAATTGAGATCCTTCAGTGGCCTGCCACTGCCCTAAGGTCATAGAAGACAGGACTGTGTGTGTTGTTCCATCCTCCTTCCCTGGCTTTGTCATTCATGGTTTAGATTCCAGCCAACCGCAGTCACCCACACCACCCAGCGTGTAGTGTACTAGGCTCCAGCTGACACCAATCACCCACACTACCCAGAGTGCACTAGACTCCAGCTAACCCCAATTACCCACAATACCCAGTGTGTACTAGGCTCCAGCTGACACCAATCACCCACACTACCCAGTGTGCACTAGACTCCAGCTAACCCCAATCACCCACAATATCCAGAGTGTACTAGGCTCCAGCTGACACCAATCACCCACACTACCCAGAGTGCACTAGACTCCAACTAACCCCAATCACCCACACTACCCAGAGTGCACTAGACTCCAGTCAACCCCAATCATCAACACCACACAGCGTACTAGGCCCAAGACAATCCCAATCACTCACACTACCCAGAGTGCACTAGGCCCCAGACAACCCCAATGGCCCGCAATACACAGAATGCACTAGGTTCCAGCTAAGCCCCAATCACCCACACTACCCAGAGTGCATTAGGCTCTGGCTGACACCAATCACCCATGTTACCCAGAGTGCGCTAGGCCCCAGCTAAGCCCCAATCACCCCACTACCTAGAGTGCACTAGGCTCTTCCAGGATCTGAGTGCCCACTGCAAACAGCAAACACCTGTTCCCCCTGACCCCACAGAACTCACAGCTCAGGGGTCTCTTCTGGTGCCCACAGTCCCAGCAGGGTGTGTCCCTGCCTCTTCACTCACTAAACTCTGAGTGTGCTAGAGGGCAGGAACACGTGTCTGCCTCTATGTCCTCAATACTCAACAATGGCGAGGGTTTAGTATGTAATCAAGGAACCAACTGTCCATCTCCTGGCACCTGACAGGTCCTCACCTCCTCCACGTTCATGGAGCAAATGAACAAAGGGAAAAGCAGTCTTGTACTTCCATGCAGGTCACGAGAAACTAAAATTTAAACTCTTTGTAACACAGCCTATCTGGCAGGATGCGCTGATTTGAGAAACAGTTGTTGACAACAAACTTTCATGGCTCTGCACCATTTAAGTTATGTTTCTCTCTGTGCTCTCAGCCAAGAGTCTGTCTTTTCACAAACAGCAAGTCTTGGCAAACCAGTAATGATTTTGCTTCTCACCAGATACGTCCGGATGTTTTCAAGAGGCCTTGTGTGTGTGCACGTGTGTGTGTGTGTGTGTGTGTGTATGATTTTTTTTTTTTACTTGCTTTCAAGGTGACTGATTTATTTCCTCTTTTAATTTGCTTTTAAGAGCAAATACAAAACAAAGCAAAGTCAGTCCAATATTGCTCTCTCACATTCCTGAACACTCTTTTCTGGTCAACTCAGCTTTTAGCTTCAGGTCCCATCCTGTCTGTCCAGGTGTGGAAAAAAAAATCCCAGGGTGTGTAACAGGATTCCAGCCAGTAAACATGTGGTAAGAGAGGCGAATGGAGCAAGCAAGAAAGGACTTCCCAGCAGGGGCCAGCAAGGGCAAGGTTGCTGACATGAGGGCAGGGTCTGGAACCCTGGGGAAAAGGAGGCTGTTAACCATTAATCCTACCCTATCACAGCACCTCTTCCCAGATCACCTTTGTAGAGCAGCACTGGTGCAGCAGCCACACAGAGAGGAAGGATGGAAGTCCAACAACTCTAGTTACTAGTGTGGACTTGAGACGGGCACATCTGGGGGGATAAGAGGAAGCACCCCTGGTTTCACTGCCCCCACTCCCACCCCCAAGAAATCTTCAACACTGAAGGAGGCTAATGGTTAAGCTAAGAATTCAAAACCCATAGAATTGTAAAACTGGGATTTACGTTGGAGCTCATAGTTTTCCATTTGTTTTGCTTTCCATTCATTTTCTCTATGCGTTATTCCAGGAAGGGGTCGCACAGCTACACAAAACATGGTTTAAAATCTCATCCCCTTACTTTATAGAGAGGGAGACAGAAGCTCAGAGAGATCTCGCCGTCCATCACGGTCACCGTCGGTCAACTGTGGAGTCCACAGTCCAGCTCAAATGTCCTGATTTCCAGATCCTTTCACTTCCCCCTTTAGAGCAGTGAACAGCTTTGTTTCAAATGAAGCACAGACACACTACTACAATTCCAGTCTGGAAAAAACCTAGTCCGTAAGGTTCTGATGCACAGTTTAAGAACAGCCTCCCCTGTGTGGAAAAGCATCCAAATACTCTAATTTTAAAATACCCAGATGTCTCTGAATATTTGCTACTATTTTCCTCTGATCTGGACATAGACCTACCTTCACCAAATTCAAAACACCAGAAGATATATGCACTGGAAAGCCTATGTGTACATTTAGGCAGTATCTACGTGTTTTCTTGCACAGACTTCTGGACAGACTGGGCAGATGGGTCTCAGTGATGCCACTGGCCGCTTATTCTTTCTCTGCTCTCATATTTCCATTTTTAATATGCAGGTGACATGATATATCCTTACATGCCCCAGAGACATCTCTATTTTTTTTCCAGAGGAAGGTCTATAGAAAGAAAAGTCCAAGTTTTGGCTAACATGTAAGTAGAGAGAGAGAGAAAGGTCTGAGTAAATTTTTGTTTGAAGGACTGGCACAACTTTGAGAAAAATCAGTCTTCAGTGGCATGTGTGGCTCCCTGCTGGATGGCTCACCCCTCCAGGCTCGGACCCATGACCAGTGGACCTACTACCTAACTGGACAGCACAGCATCCTCGCTTTCCCAGGGGTTGGAACTCCCTCACCAGGCACTTCTCTTCTTACTTACCCGGCAGTGAGGCCAGAAGCTCTGACTGCTCAGAGGTGGGGCGGGGAAGACAGTGGGGTACACAGCAAATGCCCTGTTACTTTTTGCTTAGAAATTTACTCCTTTGCTTTGCACAGTTTGTCCGCAGGGTTAGTAATGTGTGTCCAGTGAAGAAAATGACCAATGGAGAGACCTCAATCTGCTCCGACATCCCAGTTGTGCCCATCTGAGCCTCAGTAAAACCAAAATTCCTTTGAAGCTTAAAGAAAAGGTTTTGTCAAAGGCCTTTGGTAAACTCTGACTCACTTCCTTGGTGGAAAAAGCCTTGTGAGTAGAGTCAGTCCCACCGGGAGAAGGGCTTTTTGCCCTGAGAGCGTGCTGCTACTGGGAAGGCCCAGGTATCTGAAGATGGGGAAGTGAGTGGAGAGAAAGAGACGACTGAGCACATATCCCTGTGAAACTTTCCCTTCACCCAAATGCAGAGCAAATGTTTGTTCCCCAGAAGCCCACACAATAGTTGAAGACATTTCTAGTTGACATCGGCAATCTCCATTCTCTTCACTTAACACTTTGACAACTCACCCTATGGAGCCATTTGATTCAGTCAATTTTTTTTTTTACATATATAGCATAGTGCTGGCGCTTAATGATCCTGTTGACTGAAATATGTTGCAAGGAATATTAGTTCAGAGAAATATCAAAGTGTAAAAATATATGGGATAGTGAGAAAGAAAAAGCCACCCAACACCAGCACATTAGAAATTACTTAACCACTTCTGTAAGGGTCTAAAACCATTAGTGTCATGTGAAAAAGGGACCAGCACCCCACCCAGAGCAAACTCAAACTCTGAGTCTATTACCAGTTAAGTCAAGACTTGGTTTCTATTTTTGCAAAGTCATCAGTCACTGAGTCAGCTGTGAAATTTCTGGTTGTTCCTTGATCTTGTGTAATATTTATCCAATCATTTAGGCTGTCTGGGTTTAAGGAGGGTTATTGGAGGAAGAACATCTTTGAGAGACTTTTTCAAGAAAACTGTTCATTGTTAGGGGGGAAAAAACCCTTCATTTGGCCATAGTAACTAAGGTTTGGTCTCTCTGTCAACAAAAGATATTGTTCATTATTTCAAATTGGGAAACTGTAGTTGGGGGGGGTTGTTAGAAGTGGAGAGGGAAAGGGCAGAGATCGAGTGAGGACAGACATTTTTAAACAGTATTTTTTACTTAAAAAATTCTTTCTCACAGGACATACATATCCAACATGAAATCAACTTAAAAAATATCACCTCTCCTTGCCTCCATTTGAAGAAAGACACATCCTTCACAGTGTCATATTACCTCATCTGCGATGTTATGGATCCTGGTTAGGAAAAGGATTCATACCACAACAAATCACATCCGCCTATGCTGAGAAGTGACCATTTCTTTAGGCTGAAAATAAGACTGTATTTTCATAAACAAATAGGAAAATGTGATCCATTGTTTCTTTTCTTGGTCCATGCCCCTTGCCTTGCTAAGTCAGTTTTTCTCGACTCTCTCTCTGTGTGTGTGTGTGTGTGAGTGTGTGATCCAGCCCAAGTCTATTTAGAAATTATTTCAGTGTCTCACAATGATCTCAGAGGTCACTACTGTGCCTGGGAGACCCATTGAGCTTGGCTTGTTCTCTCTTGCTCTTGCCAACATGCACTCTGCTTCCATGCAAACACTCCTTGGGAAGATGCCAGTAATCTCTATTTTATGTACTAATTACACAACCATGTCTCCCTTTGGCGACTTGAGGGAAACAAACATGTAAAGCGCATTTAACTGGAATGTACCTTAAAAATCCAAAGCAGAAAAAAAAAAAAAACTTCATCAGCCTTGCTAATAAAGCAGAAAACTTCCACAAGTCAGCAGCATTTCTCAAAATGAAGAGTCCACCTTCATGGCAAGCCACACAAGAAACTAAAACTGCAAAAATCATTACTTTCCCTATTTATATTGCCAAGTACCTGCAAGACAAAAAAGAATGCTATCCAGCTCTGTTCTGGGAAAGCACAGGCCTTTCCAGCAGATGCATTAAGTGAGATAAAGACCTTATGGTTGGAGGGGGAGAAGAAGTTGAGACCATTACAAATATAACTTCCAAATGATCAATGCCCCAACATTTTAAACTTTTCTTAAGAGTCAAGAAGTACATCAACCCTGTGACCTGGCTTATCGATAATCTTCTTCAAGCAAAACAAATTTCCAAGCATTACCTAATCATAAATACTACTTAAGCATAAAACACTAGCAAGTACATTGATCTGGATACTCAGGGACTGCTTTATTGATTGGGAGATCCTCTCTTAACTTCTCGTCACTAGCTCTGCCTTCTCCCAAGACTGCCCTGTGTATAGAGACATGGGTCACCCCAACGTATCCTACCCCCATCTCACCTGCCCTTTATTTCCTTTTTAAATTCTCCGTTTATTTCCTTTTGATGTTTCTCTAAAAGCTTTGCACTTTTGCCATCTCTCAACCAGCTCTCCCAAATTTTCATTGTTTAAATATTATCTCAACAAACTCTGAGTCACCATTCACATCCCTTTGGTTTAGCTTAGTTGTGTAACTTCAAATACTTAATTAGGTCTAACAGTGAATCAATCACGTGTTGGTACTTGGAACATCTTCATTGCATTGACATTTGTCATGATGTTTATTTCATTTGTGGTCCGAATCTAAGAAAACATGACCATTTATTTATGTCCTGCTATACCGCAGAAAATACCTGAGGCTGCTTATACTAACAACATACACACAAAAGAACACAAATTGTGGAGAAAGAAAAATGTGACAAAGCAGAATTTAAAGTAGGGAAGTTAAAAGGAAACGAGGAGAGAGGTCAGAATTTAAAGCTTGTGTTATCAGGCCCACACACAAATACTTACATCAGTGGTTGAAAAATGATGGCGCACTGGCCAAATCTGGCCTACCATCTGTTTCTGTAAATAAAGTTTTATTAGAACACAGCCACACCTGCTCATTTACATATTCTTTATGGCTGCTTTCAGGCTACAAGGGCAGAGCTGAGTAGCTGTGACAGAAACAACATGACCTGCAAAGCCTGAAAAATTCCCTACATGAAAAAAATTTATTTTAATGCCTGGGTTATATGATTCTGTGCCTAGGAGATTGGAGCAAAGCAATCTCCTAGGGTAAGTACATTCTTTGTATGGTTCTGAAGTGGAAGAGAACTTTCTGCTATAAAGAGCTCACTGTGTAATCTAATTAAAAAAATCCTCAACATAGTATCTTACAGTAAATATAGCAATTGGCTCCAGAGGTTAATGGCATGATGTCACAATGCAGATCAGTAAAACAATTCTATTGGTATGTGAGGTGGAAACCATGCCATTCAGGCACAATTCACTCCTGGTCTGGCTTAATTCACCAATAGTCTCTCCAGATGGCAAATACTAGTTACACATGTAGCCTTCCCTACCCTCCTTCCTTGACCCTGGCAGTCATGGCTAACAGATCAAGGTGTTCTCTTCTGCTGAGCCCCCAAGTGTCCTCAGAAGTCTTCTTCTAGTTCTCTGGCAGCTTCAGCCAGTCATTAGCATTGGCATACAAGATAAAACCAATACACCATCTTTGCGGTAAGGCAATTTTCCATGAACACTCTCTCGCCTGGGAGTGGTGAAACTGAGGTTATACTCTCTGCAGAGCTCCTGAAGCACAGCTTTTCCATTTTGTCCAAGTGCAGAGCTGTCCCCTTTTATGACCATCTACGTGGGAGGGCTGGATTGCCTTCCCCCCGTGAGAATGGAAGCCTGGCAAGGACAGCTGCCTGGAACAAGGCTCCCAGCGCGCACCTGCGCATATGTGGGCCAAGGGATGCCTAAGGGCAGGAACAGGAGGCTTCTCTAGAAAAGAGCTTAGACCTGTTCCTCTGCACAGACTGACAGGGGTCAGGGCCATAGACAAAGGCACAGGCACTTTGCCTGGGGAGGTTCAAGCCCAACAGTCATGTTATTTATTCAAAGAAACAAAGTCCCCAAACGCCATCACCCAGGCCCACTCATCTTGTCACACACGTCTTCCTAAAGAACTCCCCCAAGAGACAAGGGTTCTAAGATAAATGCAAATCAACTGGAAAAGGTGATTTTTAAGAAACTACAATTCAGTTAAATGTTGATGACACAACTGCCGACTATGGGTCTAGAAGAATAGTAGTCTTTTTCTGTGTCTGCTCCTTCCTGTGACAAGAAAACTATGTTCTGAATTGATTATATTTCTAGTGGAACAAAAATTTTAGCTATCTAAAAGAAGCCTTTAATATGCAAATTTAAGAGAATTAGAACTATTCTTATTTTGTCACAGTGGAAATTGCTACTTAATCTATACCCGACTCCTACGCATGTTGTCAAAGAGAAAAATAAAATATATCGTAAATCTTACAGTATTCCCAACAGATCTTTCCATAAAGTGACTAAAAATTATGAAACCAGGAAATATATGACATATTCTTGCCTAAAACTCTCCTTCTTCTTATGGGTCTGTGGTTGTTTTCTAGCAAACACCAACTACAAATAAGTGAAACGTAACTATACTCAGCAAAGCTAATATGGCCAACAAACAAGAGAGATGAATGAAAGAAATGTCTCATCCTCCTAAAACGATAAATACTACCAAATCTTGCCATTTACTTTTCCAGTACCAATGCTTAGGATTCAGTTCCAGACCACTTAAGGTCACATCTGGGGACATGAAAATGTGGAAAATTTGGATTCTGTATGGATACCCAATTATGCACCAGATAGAAGCACACAGAATGTCAATGCAGAAAATTCTGGAGGAAAGCCAAAGCCTCTCCATATCAGGAAAGGTCTGATCGCCACTTCTCCAAGCAATTACGCAACCTCCTATGTCCTTTGATGTGCTCTGAGCCCAAGCTGGAGATCAGGATTGAGTGAAACATTGCACAGCATCACCTGAAAAGCCTCTTTCACAACACTAGAGGCCTTTCGTGTTTGTTTCCAAAAAGCTGCCGTCCCAAACAAGCAGTGTGCCTAGTGTCTTTCCCAGGACCCCCCAGGCAACAATACTTTTGCCAAATTCTTGCGAGACTAGTCGTGAAGGTTCCTACTTACGTAATGCATACAGGGTGAGAATTATTCCAGCCAGGCAAAATCCTTCAAAGAACCTGAGTGTGCTGAACATTGTCACATTCACTGACAGTGCCACAGTCAGTCCAAAGATCAGAATGAAGATGATGGAAAACAGCAGCACAGGCCGCCGGCCGACCCTGCATATGGAGAGGGAAAAAGGGTTAGGAATTGTTGTGAGACAAGACAGTGACGCTAGATGCTGAAACCCAGTGTCCAGCAGGCACCCAATATGTGCTGAATGAGTACTGGACAAAAAGTCCTGTGCCATCTCCACCCACTTCACTAGATCCTAGACTGCTAGGGGTAGAAAGGGAGATTTAGCCCAACCCCTAATTCTCGAGATAAGGAAGCAGGGATCAACCAACTACAGGGTAAGATAATTCAGACTCGAGCCCAATCCAATTCCTGTTGCTGAGTCTATTTCTGAGTGTATAGTGATATAATTCAAGGCAAGAGGGACAAAATTAATAACTCTCCAAACAGGAACCTTGATACGCCCAGCATAAAGCGTCTTGGGAAATCGTTGACCTTTGGGATTGGATCAAAGGTCAACATGGTTACCAAGCCAAGCGGCTTTGTTTCCTCTCTCCGGGTTGTTAACTAAGTCAGATACCTGATCCTACATGCACCCTATCTGAGTGAGGGCCAAGCCATCTGCCAATTAGTTTCAGCTACATGACAAGAAGTAACTTTTAAGGGATTATACACTAAGCTAAGATAGTGTGAACTGTAAATGCCCCGTGACCTCATAGTGAGCTGACAGTGCAGCCCCTCAGCTGGACTGAGGGGCAGGGAGCCCAGGCTGCAATGTTTCCCTGGAAAGGGCCACAGATACACTAAATTCGTGGGTTCTGGAGCTGGCCCCCGTTTCAGATCAGTGACCACTAGGGGGCGATGTGCTGCTGGAGTGCCTGGGAGGACAGTAGAGGGTGGTCTACAAGAATGGGAAAGTCACCAGTTCCTGTGGCCCCTTGTTGACTTTCCATCTCTCCTTCATTAACCGATTAAAAATAAAACGGCAACAAAAACTCTCCATCAAACACGATTGGCTTGGTCTAAAGGATAACTCAGAGAAATGGGGGCAGAGTGGATGCTATCTGCCAGGATAAAAAAGGGGGAGAAGCCGGGCGCGGTGGCTCACGCCTGTAATCCCAGCACTTTGGGAGGCCGAGGCGGGTGGATCACGAGGTCAAGAGATTGAGACCATCCTGGTCAACATGGTGAAACCCCGTCTCTACTAAAAATACAAAAAATTAGCTGGGCATGGTGGCGCGTGCCTGTAATCCCAGCTACTCAGGAGGCTGAGGCAGGAGAATTGCTTGAATCCAGGAGGCAGAGGTTGCGATGAGCCGAGATCACGCCATTGCACTCCAGACTGGGTAACAAGAGCGAAACTCCGTCTCAAAAAAAAAAAAAAAAAAAAAGGGAGGGGGGAGACATCTAGATCTAGTGCCCCCAGTACCACGAAAGGTAGCCGAGGGGCTTGAACTGTCCTAGGCATGTTTATGACAAGGCATCTACATCCAAATAAAATGCCCAGAAAGGACAA
Source organism: Aotus nancymaae (assembly GCF_030222135.1). Taxonomy (NCBI): domain Eukaryota; kingdom Metazoa; phylum Chordata; class Mammalia; order Primates; family Aotidae; genus Aotus; species Aotus nancymaae. The sequence goes on from NW_026988465.1 coordinate 875,215, forward strand.
ATACACAGAAAAAGAAAGTAGATTTGTGGTTGCCCAGGACTGAGGGGTGATGTTTCCATCATCCTTTGAGGGGATAGGAAGGTTTTAAATTCAGAATGTGGTGATGGCTGTACAGCTCTGCAAATATACTAAACTCACTGAATTGTGCACTTAAAATGGGTGGGTTTATGGGATGCAAATTATCTGTCAATAAAACTGTTGGGAAAAAAAAAAAGCAAGGCACAGCCTTCTCTTAAGGAGATAGATGTAATTTTAAGAAAACACAGGGAAAAGAACAACAGTATGAAATTTTACTCAGAACTTTTGGTTCTAACCATTCCCATCAGCCACTCTGGTTTAGTGAAGCAAGCCGAGGCGAGGAGCTCAATGTAAGTCAATAATCTCACCTAGAGATTTTAGCCAGTACTTTCCCTTGTCTGATGCTAGGGTCAGGAAGCCCTTACTAGGAAACACTGTGTAGCTGATTTTGTCCAAATCTAACTCATTTACAAAAATAAGTTTAAAATACAGCTTTAGTCATTCTCCTAAAATGAAGGAAAATGAACTAACTCTAACATCGTGCATTACCTTTGACTTCCCTGGTCTGTAAAATGGGGATAAGCATCCTACGTGGTGGAGTGTTGAGGTCATTCACTGGGGGGATGAGGGGAACAGATGCAACATCTGGCACAAAGTAAACAGTAAAACGTTTTCATGTTCATTTCTTTCTACACTTCCACATCCCTGATGCCTACCAAACATGGCTTGCTCTGTTCTGATGTTTTAGAAAAGAGTTTTGATCTTTTTAAGCATGTAGCAACCATTCTAAGTCCCTGCCTCCCAAATGGTTGCTAAAATCAAGAAGTAAAACTTATCATCAAGGTCTACAGGGCAAACACAGTCTTTAAAGTCAGAGTGTGTTGGTTCTGAATCCAGGATCACCACTTCCGAACTATGTGATCTGGAGTAAGACAAGGCTTGTTCAACTGAGCCTCCAGTTCCCTTTGGTAAGGGCCAATTAATGTCTACTTCATAATGCTGTCGAAAGGAGTGGATATGAACAAATGCTCAGCAAGCATTCGATACATGTTAGCTACAAGTATGCATGGTTTTCATAGGAACTGGCTCCCAGAGCAGAACCCCCTCAGAGAGGACTGATAAAGCCACACCCTTTGTCTGTAATGCAGAGGACTTTATTACTTAAGATCTGTGGCTGGCAGAACAGTGGTCCTCAAATAAGTCCATGTCCTAATCCTCAGAACCTGTAAGTATTTTACCTTTCATGGCAAAAGGAATTCTGAAAATGAGATTAAGCTTAAGGACTCTGAGATGAGGTAACTTTGCAGGTAGGTCCAATCTAATGACAAGGAAAATCTCCCCTGGCTCCAGGAAACCAGAGAGATAGTGATGTGAGAAGAAATTGACTTGACATTGCTGGCTCTGAAGATGGAGGACGGGGCCATGAGTCATGGAATGCAGGTGACTTTTAGAAGCTAGAAAAAGCAGGGAAGCAGACTGTCTCCTAGATCTTGTAAAAAGGAACACAGCCATGCTGACAACCTGACTTTAGACCAGTGAGACCTTTGTTGGACTTGTGAATTGCAGAATTGTTAAGATCATTCACTCGGATTATGGAAGCCACCAAGCTTGCAGTAATTTGTAACAGCAGCCATAGAGAACTGACACAGGGTCTCAACAGGAAACAGAGGTCCCACTCAAATGAAGTGACTGGAGGAGATTTTAATAAAGGGATTATTTATAAAAGAGTAAACAAGCTGTGAAGGAACCCACAAGAGATGGTGTTTGACCTTATGGCTCTTGACAGCAGGGAATAGGGGAAGGACGGTCCTAGCCCCAGAGAGAACGAGGTGCTATGTGGAGGTCATGGACAGGAGGTGGCTGGCCCCTCCAGCCTGGCAGAGAGCAAGCTGGGCACACAAGTGCCCGACTTCACTATCCTCTCCCCTGAGGATTTATAGCTGCTGCTCCACACTGGCCACGCTCAGTCAGGAGCTGGAGGGCAAGGGGTCCTCCAGGGCAGCCCATACTGGCCAGCTTCCCAGGGTGGGCTGGGGAAGAAGGAAGAGGCCTGCTGCAGTGACAAAGGCAGCGAAGAAGGGAGTGCATCTCTGGGGCTGCTGGCCATCATCTCCCGCCACCCACCTGAACTAGCAGATTCTATACCAATGCCCAGTGAACATCCCCAGACAAAACTTAGTGTCAAAAACAGTCACTTTTTAAAGAAAGACGTGTACTATTTAAATGTTGCTAAATGCTGACTGCAGCTTTAGGAAGCATATTATATGACTTAGTCAACTTCCCCGTGCAGCCGTGAAACAGGGCCCACAGCCGTGAGGTCTGGAGTTCCCTTTAAATGGCTTTATTTCCTTTTAAGCAAGGTTCAAGCAGGGAGTAAAATGCCAGAGAATGGGGTTGGAAAATACGAAGCTTTCAAATGGAAAGGGAAGCCCACTCAAAATGTTCAAAAACCACCACTCAGGCAGTCTGCCCCTGATTCCCAGGGTACCCCCTCAATCTTGCCCATCTGATGAGGACCCTCAGAAAAGCAACTGCAGAGAAAGGGTTTGCAACGTCAGACTTCTGGTTACTCAAAGAGCAAGACCCAAACTCTTCAGTCTTTTGTCCTCAGGCCTGGTGTGTGATCAGGGAGGCCACATCACACGTGTGTACAAGAAGAAGCAAGTCAAGAAAACAACCTTTAAACAATGTCAACTATTACAGACTGGTTCATTAATAAAAGTCGATTTTTACTTTTCTATCAAATTATTTCTTGAATAAGGACACTAAAACCCATCAAGTCTGCATTTTTTTTAGGAAGACGGTGACATGGATTATATTAGTATATTTTTCTAACCTATTTCAGCGGAGATTTCTGGGAAACGGTATATTTTAGACCAATATAGCTCGCACTAGAAACCTATGAACTCAAGTATTTGGTTTAAAAAATAAGCCCCGTGTTGCCTCTACCAGAGAAAGCCCGCAAGGGGTCCCCCACATAGGTCTCCAGAGGTCACTGACTGCTTCTCTGCTGCTGTTCACAGAGAATGTGTCCATGAGAAGCACTTGCAAGTGATGATGAAGCAGATATCAAGTACACAGGAAATCACATTACATGCCAGCTCAGGGAACTCCCAAATAGAACGCTGGTTTTGGAAGAAATTTTCCACATGTGTAATGTGACCCTCCGCTGCTGTCCACCCAGGCACTTGCCTTGGCCAGCATTCTCAGTTAACTGAGGTGCAGAGGTCACAGGACCTACAGATTTGTTCCATATCACTCTGGGCCCTTATTATGTCGTCAGGCCAAGATGTCCTGATTCACCAGAAAAAAAAAATCCTTTAAAGAGAAAAGAGTGCAAGCTGGGCAGACAGTTATACTATGCCCCTCTCGTAAGCAATCTCACTACTTGAAAAACCTGTCAGCATTGTGCAATTGCCTCCCTGCCTGGACACGTCACCGCTGCTGCTCCTGTGACCACAGAATGTCTTAAATAAAAGCATGGCAGCACCCTGGTGGAGGGGCAGGCTCTGGGGCCACGTGGCTGAGGTTCAAGTCCTGGCTCTCCAGCTTAAACCTGGGTGAACTTGGGGATTTTACTTACACTTCTGTGCTTTTTCAACTGTAAAACACAAGTAATAACAGCATCTCCTATTGGGGTGTTGTAAGGAGATGCTAATGTATGGAACTACTTGGCACAGTGCCTGCTACACGGTAATCTTTCAGCAAGTGTTACCTGCTAATGGTATTACTATTATTCATGTCTCTGCTACCATCTTTACCTGCAGACCTCTGTCCCACCAGCCTCATCCCTTTATCCTGAACTACGAAGGTGCTTTGCTCCAGGCACCTGACTTCCTCTCCTACCCACACAAAGCATATGCATTCTCACCTCGGGCCACCACCTCCCCTGCCCTCAGAGCCCATCTGTATTACCCAAATGCTACTTATCTCTCAAGACGCAGCTCCCCACAGACCCTGCAGAGGCATCTCCTGGCCAAGCCAAGGACTCTCCCTCTCTAAAGATCTACGTGACATTCAGAGGTGCTCATCAGCACTGCCTTCCTCATTCGGCTCACATGGGAGAAGGGTCTCTAGCTCCCCCATCCCCTATTTTTTAATGCATCTTCTGTATCCACCCCTTAGTGCCCAGCCCCCTAGAGCCCTGCATATAAGTCTTCAAGCTCTTTCTAAATCAACATCAAAGGTTAGAAGTAGATGGGGCTGCAAGCTAGTTCTGATAGATTCTAGCAGCTAGAGAATTGCTTTGAATTTAAATTTACACTTCCAAATGATCTGCTATGTGCATGGGCCATTTCTCTGAGCTCTGCATTCTCCATCTGGCAGCTTTGACTTTCTGCTCTGGCACTGGGAAAAGACTCAGTCATGGTAAGCTAACACTGACCACTTTTCTTTAGCCAGCAGAGGCGTGCTGTGGCTTCCAAAGGTTCGTGCAGCGGGCACGTTGGTACTCACCAGTCAGCAATGCATCCAGTTATTAGGTAGCCAAAGATTAATCCAACCAGTAAGGAGAACTTAGCGATATGGACCTTCCAGGCATTATCACACACAAGATCCCACTAGAGAGGGGCAAATAGAAAATAAATCAGAGAGAAACATACACAGAGCTAGTCGTACTCAATTTTAAGGGCAATACAACAACCCTGTAGGGACCACGGCACCGTTGCCAGTACCATGCCACATACGCCATTCAGAGTCTCTTCCACGTTTTTGAAAATCCAATGAGACATATCATTTGCCCACAAAAGGAAATGTAACATTTCCATCTGGGACAGATATAAGTCTGCAAAGGATGATGCAGGAAGTCTGGGGATGTGTGTTCTTCTGTCCCAGCCACCACGAGAAATGTAAACTGAGGCAAAGCGGAACAGCAAGGGAGACCAGGCATCCCTGAGGACCAGTGGTCCCTCACCCTGAAGAGCTGCGCCGAGGGCCCAGGGGCTGGGAGACCCTGACAACTTTCTGCATGGGTATCGTGATGACGTGGGGAGGTTAAAAGTTACTTTCATATTTTCATCCCAAAACACTCCCAAAACTTTACAAGGAGCCTTAAAAATAAAGGTGAGAGTTAGTAGTGAATAGTGAAATATGAACTTTAACTAAACATTCTATTTTGCCCTTGGAAATGTCCCTTGTGTTTTCCTATGTTCCCCTCTAAAGCCATCTGCTCTACTTGGAGAGAAAACCGGTCAATTAGTAAATACAACATTCAGATTATTGGATTGTTTAATAAGAAAAATACAATCTTCTCATTTTTCTTTTCTCCACTTGCAGAGTCAAGAGAGAAACCCCTGTTTGTTCCCTCTAAGTGATGTGTGCCCAAGTGTGTGGACTCAAATCCACATGCAGCTTGCATCCGGGCCAGAGGGGCAAATAAATAAGCAGGGTCCCTGCTGGCCAGGCCACGGAGACAGCAGAGCAGGGGTCTAGATGTCCTGCTTCTGCTGCAAAGAAGTGGCCAAAGCTTCCAGTTCTGGACTCTCAACTCTAGGTCTGTGGAGACAGAGAATGGGGTGGTGCAGGGAAGCAGCTGAAGAAATGCATGCCAATGCATTTGAGAATGCCACAGCTGGAGGTGTTCTGGGAGCAGAGGCGGGATTGGAGTGGGTGGGGCATATGGAAGGGGGTGGGGCATGCAGAAGTGAGTGGGCTGACCCTGATCCTAGCTCTGTCTTCTTAGATGTCTCCTCTGGCCCCTTGTCTCTATGCTACCAGACTGCAGCAGAGGATGGATCCTTAGACGGCACTGTAAGGGCACTGAGGTCCTCCTACCCCATGTTTCCAAACTTCCACAGCCTTATCGAGGCCTCTGAGGCCACAGCTATGATTCTCAGCTTCAGTGAAATTCAGGAAAAGCCAAGCTCCGTGTCAGTGGATGCAGGGAAAAGTGCCTGGCTGGGATAAGGAGGAAGGCACTGCCTGTCACACCGTCTCCACTTCTGCCCTGGACTCCCTGGGACACACACACTGGCTCACCGATGCCCCCAAGGCAGGTATGGCTTTCCAGAGACCTGAGGAGGGTGACTTCTTTTTCTACCCTATCTGCTTCGAGAGTTGTTGGGGTCCGTGAGATCGGCACGTCTGCCGGGGGTCTCTTGACCAGCAAGAGGGTCCTAATACCTGAGCGGGTAGCATACAGGTTTATCTAAAGATCGCTGGACCCAAAACAAACAAAAGATTCTAATCCTATTAAGATTCTTATCCTCTTATCAATGACTACAGTTACAGTAAATAACATCAAGGCGAGCGATAATTTGAGGGGTAGCATTTTTCTAGTAACATGTGAGCGAACACGGGATTTAGTGAATGCAGGTAAACAGAGTCATAAAACCAGCCCAGAATGGGAACTTCAAGAGACAATAGTCTCGTAAATAGTCACGCAGGCCTCACCCAGACATGCCATTAGCTCAGTGGATCAAGAATAGGCTTCTGCAAACTCAGGCCTCTATCACTTCCTTCTTTTTTCCTCAGCTCGACTGCCCTCAGCGTGGGGAGAATATGTCTGGGCTCTAACTCCGTCATGGCGGAGACACGGAGGGGTCTCTACGCTGATGGAGTGATCCCCATAAGAGTCATCTGCAACGCCAGGCCCAGGAAGAAAGAGAATATGGAATGTAAACACAGACTGCACAAGGGCCTCGTCGATAAAAGACGGCTTGGAATTTACTGTTGTCAGGGTTTATTCATGAATTTGGGGAGCCGGACACTGCTGGTTGCACAGATTCTGGTTTTATTTTTTGAGACAGAGTCTCACTCTGTTTCCAGGTGCCAGGCTGGAGTGTAGTGGTGCAATCTCAGCTTACTGTAACCTCCGCCTTCAGGGTTCAAGCAATTCTCCTGTCTCAGCCTCCCGAGTAGCCGGGATTACAGGCACATGCCACCACACCCAGCTAATTTTTGTATTTTTAGTAGAGACAGGGTTTCACCATGTTGGCCGGGATGGTCTCGATCTCTTGACCTTGTGATACTCCAGCCTCGGCCTCCCAAAGTGCTGGGATTACAGGGGTAAGCCACCGTGTCTGGCCCAGATTCTTACTAAGAATTCAGACTTATTAAGAATTCAGAACTCCTTCCAGGGTTAATGTCCTTCCATGATTGCTCCAGTGGTCCTCAAACTGCAGTCTAGGGACCAGCAGCATCAGCACCACCTGGGGACTAGTTAGAAAAGGCAAGTTTTTGGGCCCCATCCCGGGCCCACTGAATGAAAACTCCTGCAGGTAAGCACAGCAGTGTGGCTCAGCAAGCCTGCCCGGTGATTCTGAGAACTACTGGCCAATGCTGCCCTGCCATTTTGAAGGCAATGAATGAGCTTCACTGTCCTGGGCTGGGGTTCAAACAACTCCCAAGAGCAGGGAGAAGCTGAAACACTGTGGGAACCATGCACAAGACTCCTGGCCGCTGCTCTGTCCTGCAAATTCCAGGTTGTACAGCTAGGTGATGAGTTAAGTGGGTTTTTGGAGGCAAGCCTGGAAAACCAACATTCACATATGTGCTGTTTCTAGGAAAAAATGTATTTTTGATAATAAAAACCTTCTACCATGCAACCTATTTCTAACTTCAGGAATGCAGGTTTTGCCTTAAAATGTGAGTTACAGCTTCATAATCCACAGTGTGTGCACATTCTGTTTTCCCAGTTTGGTTTATACACCCTGGGAGAGGAGGTGCTTACAACACGTGGAACCACTCATCTCCCAGTTGCACCATGCCTGCAGCAGCCTCAGCCAGACACAATCTTGGCAGGAGAGGAACACATCCCGACCCCAGGTTGCTGCCGGGGAGAAGGGCACCAGCTGCTGTCTCAATGGCAGGGAGTCATCTGAAATGCTTTCATGTCTCCACCAAGACTTCCCATTGATGAGTTTACTTGAGGTTAAAGGATGCAAATGAGTCCATTATGCTTCTATGAGATGGCCAGGAGGCAGAAGATATTTTAATAAAGCATTCGGGGGACCGGAAGAAATTGCCAATACTGTTGTGAGTTCAGCCACCTGAGCAGTGGGCAGATCCGGCCTGGGGCAGCCATGACCCCATTAAGGTGCTAGCCAATAAGATGCTCAGTGGTCAGCCCTATCAATTAACAGTGCCACAGTGGAAAATGAAGACAGTGGAGGGAGACTGAGCCAATCACACGGCCAGTAGGGAGAGGAAGCCTGGTTAGAAGTATTGATGGCTCCACAGTTGCTAACCTGTGGGCTTCCCCCTGGGATGTGGAGGTGGGTGGCAGAAAACCCAGGGCAAGGCAGCCACCTGCTGCCTTAAACCCTCCTCAACTAGGCAGAAGAATAGACAGCACATCTGAAGCAACAAGTAAACCAACTGGATTCCCAGGCCCAGCGAGTTTACCATGCATGATAAGGGTTATTCATGCCTGGGGATCCGCCTGGAACACCACCCCTGCCATCCTGGAGGCGCTGCCATTTAGCAGGGTGGGGTGGGGCTGGGGAACCCACGCCGCCAACGCCCTTGTTTGACTTCTACTTCTGGTATCGACAAAAATGTATCACGAAAAGAAAGTATGTTCAGACACAGTATAATCTCCTGAAGAATTTCAGAAGTATGAAGAAACTTTGAGGTCACCTGGCCCTTGAAATTTGTTCACATTGCTCTAGATGAGATATGGCAACTGGTCATTTCACTGACCATTTGGGTAAGCAATGTTTAAAGCAATTTATAATGTTTCAGATTAAAAAAAAAATCTAACAGGAGTAATGTTCTAAAAAGTACAAAACCAGAACTTAATGGGTTTTGTCTCTGACATTACCCTTGTCGCCTTTCTCCCTATCAAGTCAATCACCAATTCCTGCAGGTTCTACCTTTCAAACATATCCCAAACATACCATTCACGCTCCATTGTCCCCACAGACACCCCGACTTATAGGGACGGGGTAGGCACTGACTCATGCGATTCCAGTCTCCTTCTGGGGTGTGCTCCTATAGTAAGGGCTGGAAGGCCGAAAACGATGCTTTCACATTCTGGTACACCTACACTTTCAAATGTGATTTGGTCCTGCCAATCAGGTGCACACCCCTGTGTGTGTAACCCCGTTCTAAGTTCTGGATGACTTGTGTTAGGAAGAGAGTTAAAAGGGGAGGAAGGGAGACATCCGTTTTGCTGGTCAGATCTGGCGAGGTTTGGATGGTCTGGGAGCCAACAGTTCTGGAGGTGGGTAAGGAGGTGCGATCCTGGAACCAGTGGTTGTGACAGTGACTTTCTAATTCTTCAGCCTCCTAACAGAAGCACAGTTCCCTGGACAGGCTGGCTCTGCAGAGTTGTGCCAGGAATCCTTCTAGAAGCTCACTTTACAGTTGATCTAGCAACTCAGTAAGCGTTATTCCCTGTATTCAATCCCTATCTCCTGAAATACCAGAGTGGCTTCTGTGATCTGCAAATCGAACCTGTTCTCTGGTCAGATTTCCTTGGGATGGAATTTGCAGGGGTAAGCAGACAAGATGAGGCCCAGTCACCGTCCTTCCTCTCCTGAACTAATACAAGAGTCTCCTTGAACTCCAACCACCCTTAAATCCATTCCCGAGAGAACAATGGAACGAATCCTTTAATTAAGCTTGTTAACACCTCATCAGCAGGTTTAACAAGATCATAAAAGAACTAAAGTCAGGGTCCCATTTCATAATCTTAGGCTTGCTTTGTCATTTTTCCAAGACCAGGGACATTCATGATGATGCCATGTGACGCTTCTGAGCCATCACCAAGTGGTGAGACAAAGGACTCCAGAGTGTGTCTATGCTTTACGCACATTAGTTGCTATGTGTTGTGTTCTGGCAAAATAAGAAAAAAAAAATAGAGTCATAGAAAATCTGGTAGACTGTTTTTGTACCTATATACTTTAAGGATAACCTAAAGAAAATACCATTAATGCTATTTTGAGGCTGGGTGTGTGGTGGCTCACGTCTGTAATCCCAGGACTTTGGGAGGCTAAGGTGGGTGGATCATGAGGTCAGGAATTCAAAACAAGCCTGGCTAAGACAGTGAAACCCCGTCTCTACTGAAAATACAAAAATCAGCCAGGGATGGTGGTGGGCGCCTGTAATCCCAGCTACTCAGGATGCTGAGGCAGAGGACTACTTGAACCTGGGACGCAAAGGCTGCAGTGAGCAGAGATCGTGCCACTGCACTCCAGCGTCGGCGACAGAGTGAGACTCCATCTCACAAAAAAACAAAAACAAAAACTATATATATATATGTGTGCGTATATATGCACACATAGGTGTATATATATGTAACTATAGTTATATATATGTATATATAATTTTGAAAGGAATAATTGAACTGCTTGATTTGCAAGAGTGGAGAAATAGTCATCAAGGAAACACAAAATTTCTAAAGAAGATGAAAAATAAATGGGACATAAGGAAAACAATCTTATTTTCAACAGTAATGAATTCAATAATAAAATGTAGAACAAGAACATAAAAAATTAGAAGCAAATAGACTGCCTCTTCAATTTTGAAATGAAGATGAAATCTCTAAGAGAAAAACTAAGGAGGAAAAGCTACCTAAGGAAACAGCTGGTAGATTTTGTAACTGTTTAACCATTACTACTTTACCATTAATTTTCATTATTATTTAAAATATCGATGCATCAAAAATACCATAAGAAAATTGTAAAGACCTAAATTTGTAATATATATTCATTTATATATCAATATACACCAATAGTGCAACCAGAAATTGAGTAAGCTCCAAATATGAACCAAATATGAAACACAAATAGTTAAACACTGGGAAACATTTGATTTCACTAATGAAAATGAAGCCGGCCCAGTGCGGTGGCCTACACCTGTAATCCCAGCACTTTTGGAGGCCAAGTCGGGAGGATCACTTGTGGTCAGGAGTTCTAGACCAGCCTGGCCAATATGGTGAAACCCTATCTGTACTAAAAATACAAAGATTAGCTGGGTGTGGTGGTGCGTGCCTGTAATCCCAGCTACTCTGGGGACTGAGGCAGGAGAATCGCTTGAACTTGGAAGATAGAAGCTGCAGTGAGTCAAAATTGCACCACTGCACTCCAACCTGGGTGACAGAATGAGACTCTGTCTCAAAAAAAAAAAAAAAAAGAAAATCAAGACAATGTTTTGTTTTTCAAAAGAAAATTAAAAAAAAATTTATAAAGATGCAGGAGAAACAAAGCGGTACCCACCGTACACAGATCATAAACCGGGTACTGTTTTTCTGGAAGTCAATATGGCAACATGCAGCACATTACTTGAAATGGCATCCACTCTTCATCCCAGCAATTCACTTTCCCGGAACTTTATCTCAAGCAAAGTATCAGAGACACTCACAGAGAAAATCCCTATGCAATGATTTTCACTGTTTGTAACTTCTAAGAGCAAAAGTTGAAGACCTGACTAAATATCAGTGGTACCGTACAGCCATTAAAAATTTCACTTTTGAAAATGAATGACGAGGAAAATGCTCCTGGTGTGATCGTGTGGCAAAGCCTCAGAGCGGAAACGCGGTGACTAGAAGAGATGTGTGTATATGCAGGAAAAGTTAAAAGAAGATATTCCAAAATGTTTTAAAGTGGTTATCTCTAAAGAGTAGAAATAAGACTGAGTTTTATTTCCAACTTTATACTTTTCTTGACTTTTCCAAACTTTCTATGATGAATCTATAAACCCTCAGATGACAGAAAAAAATGTACGGAAAAGTAATGTAAACTCCCACAGTGGTAGTGATGGTGGTGAGGCAAAGACAAAATCATTAAAAAACAAACCAACAAAGGAAAAACCTTTTCACCTTCTCAGAAATACGTACTTTAAGACAATCCTGTAAATCAGGCCTAGAGGAAGCTTATTTTGAAAGTGGCTTGGAACAAACCACGTCTTCACAGCCTGAGGGTTATGCATGTTAATGCTCACTGACTAAAGCGAAAAGTGTTTTTTAGGGAAGTGAATGAAAATTTTCCCCCAAGTTTCATCTTTTGTAGTGGAGATCCCCATTTGAACTTGTTCTATCAGCAAACCACGAGGGTTTTACCAGTCACTGTGCACACTGTCTGTTCTAAAGCTGAGCAGCATCAGTTGAGATAAAAGAAAGTATTTCTGGCCGGGCGCGGTGGCTCACGCCTGTAATCCCAGCACTTTGGGAGGCCGAGGCGGGTGGATCACGAGGTCAAGAGATCGAGACCATCCTGGTCAACATGGTGAAACCCCGTCTCTACTAAAGATACAGAAAATTAGCTGGGCATGGTGGCGCGTGCCTGTAATCACAGCTACTCAGGAGGCTGAGGCGGGAGAATTGCCTGAACCCAGGAGGCGGAGGTTGCGGTGAGCTGAGATCGCGCCATTGCACTCCAGCCTGGGTAACGAGCGAAACTCTGTCTCAAAAAAGAAAAAAGAAAGAAAATATTTCTGTTCAGCCCTATAAAGAGGATAGTACCACTTAAAACTTCAAAAGCTTAAGTAAAACAAAGTTCCTGACTGGGTCGCAGGAATTTAGAGAAATATAGGGTCAGCATTTTTCCCCCTAAAATAGAGTTTCAGCAGCCTCTCATGAACCAGTGTTTTATATACCATGGATGTGCTGTGCTCTGCACTTCTTAACTGCAGACAATAGAAATGACAAGAACACACACATACAGAGTCCACCCTGGAAGATGAGTCACAGACTGACAAAAGAAACACCCTCCACAAGTCAGGCTGATGAAACGTATTAGCTACAATTAGTTTCTCAATATTTAGGCAGCCTATGCTACCTAACCGTGGTTTTCACATTTTTAATCTAACAGTAGGCAGATATTTTTTTCCCCTAAGAGAGTCCATCAAAACTCAGGATATACTGCATGACTTGAAAACCTCACATTACTCTCTGTTTTTTGCCTCTAAGCTCATCCTCCGATTTTAGGAGGTTTGCTGTCAACAGTAGCCAACACAACTGCCAATTAGCCTTGGCACCGTTGCAAACATCCCTGGGTACTCCGGGGGAATTTTTTCTCTTTTGAGTTTTGTTTCTGTGTTGTTTATGAATATTAATTGTTGCTCAAATCACTCCTCACCCTTCCTTTTTTCTACCTTAGTGCTAAAATAATAACCATGGCACAGTGAGGGTAACAGCCAGGGAAAACTCGATTGCAAGCTTCCCTTCTAGATGGAAGAGACACCCCAACTCTAGCTGACCTGCATTCTGAGCCACTCTAAGGAAACCCACCCCAGAGCCGTGGTGTTAAAGCTGCTCACATTTCCTAAGCTTCATGTAGTTCCATTTTAATGAGTAATGTAGTAATTTTAGATTCATTCGAACCCTTAAGCAATAATCTATTTTTTGTCTTTTTTTCTTCAAAGGACAACTCTACTGCCTGCTCCTCTTCTGCGAGTGCAGGCTTCCCAGTGGGAGAGGATAGAAACTGCTTCATTTACTGACACTGGGGCTTTCTTGGGTCTCACTGAATTTGATCATTTTTGAAGGGCTAGAGATGCAGAACTTGAAAAACAGAAAAATTACCACCTGAACACATCCTCAGTGGTGTGTAGGATTATCTCTGAGGAAAAAATACAATGAGTCCCTTTTCTTTGTTTCTTTTACTTTTTCTTGAAGGAAATAAGGAGGTGTATCATTCTGAGCAGAGGTCTTCATTACTGAAGGTTCTTATTCTTTTGGTACAATGCCCGGGTGGCATTTGGGGAAGCTGAATAGATACCCACAAGGCAGCGGAGATCATTGATAAGCAATGCCCTTTTAGCTACTCAAACCTTGAAGAGTCTTTCCTAATTCTGCAATGTATATTTTACTAATGGTCCTCATCAACTACCTCTAAGAAAGGAAATTAAGAGCAAGCCCTATAAGTTAAAAAGGAAGGAAGGAAGGAGAGGGGAGAAATGCAGGGAGGGAGGGAGGGAGGAACCCCACAGAGCTCTGAGCATCAAAAGGGAGCAGCTATGGATGCCCTGTGAGAAGTCAGCACACAGGTTTCTAGTGCACTCATTTATATGAAATAGCTTCAAGTCTGTTAACTTCAGAAATTCAAAAGTTGCTTCAAGTGTTACTGGAGGATATTTTCTAATATAACACAGTGTGTGAACAGAGCTGGACTGTAGCATTAAAAGTTAAGATATCCCCATCAATTCTGGAAGAGAGCCAGGTATGGGGAGCTTCTGCTGGGAGCATCAGGGGATCCTTGAAATGAGAAGACTAAGGACCCAGGTGGTCCATCCTGAAGGGAACTTGGAGGGTGAAGGAAAGTCATCTTCCACTTGCTGAAAACAAACGCCTCAGTGGCTTCTCACAGCCGCAGACTATGGCCTTGTTGTAACAGGACCCTGTTACCTTCCCTTTACGGCAGAGAGTCACCTATCACCTTTCATTCTCCCCATTTGCAAACTGGCTGCCCCCGCCTACCTCTCTCATCACCACCTTCTGCTCCAACCCCTGCCATGACCCAGCCTTGCTAAAGTGCTCCCCAGCTCCCCAGAGCCTCCATGCCTTTGGCCCACGTTGCTCTTCTGGGTCCCATGCCCACAACACCCTCATTCTCCCACCCCAACTTTTCTGGCTTGATGTCTGCTTTAAAGGACAAGCCTCACCGCAGCCAAATTTAACATTGTGTATTACCTGTCAGTCAAAGTATGGCCGACTTTCTGTACTACATGCATTTTTTTCTCTCAAGGAACACAGTACTTTTTTAAGGGCACAACCAAGTGAAAAGGGAAAGGGGTACAAAATTACAAATGTACAAATGAAAGCGTGTGTGTATTTCTACCAAGTTTAATAAACTCCACTGAGAGGTATGCTCTCCCAAGGTCAGATCAGGAGCCTCATTTCTGTGCCTCTGAAGCATCCTGTACTCATGATAAACATGCAGACCGTTTATTACAATATACCATAATTACCTGTTTATAAGTCTTTCTTCCACTAGCTCAGGGGATGGTAATTTATAGCCCACAGGCCAAACACAGCCTTGTCTGTGTTTGTAAATAAAGTTTTATTGGCACACAGCCGTGCTCCTTCATTCATATATTCATTTGCAGCTGATTCAGCAGAGTTAAACAATAGAAACCGAGCCCACATGGCCTGTAAAGTCAAAAATATTTACCGTATGGCCCTTTTTAGAAAAACTTTGCTGACTCCTGCACTAGACTACAAATTCCTTGAAGAAAGGGACCATGTCTTATTCCTTTACCCCTAAGCTAATGCTCAGAATGAGGGAGGGGCAAAGTGATAATGTCAGGTAGGAATGACCCTCCCAGAAGTCAGAATGCTCCTATGTTCACCTGTGTTCACTGTGCCCTGCTATTTATCTTCTTAATCCTTGTTCTGTGATTATTTTTTCAAGTATAATTTAATTTAAATAATTAATACATAATTATTATACCAAATTTATATAGGCAATATAGTTTTTAAATGTTTCCGCCAAACTTTTCTCTATTGGTAATTTTCCTCCCGGGAAAGATATTTCTAGTTTTATTATACAAGCCAATATAAAATGGGGTATATGAGAAATGTATTTAAAACAATGAATAATTCTCTCTTAACAGAACAAATCTACGACATTAAATTAAGCATTGTTCTAGGCAAAGAAAGGAAGCTAAGATGAGTGAAGTGTCTGTCCTGTGCTAGGGACTCTGCCAGCTGCTTTGACTGAGTACCCTGACAGCACAACAGGCCTATCACATGGCCATTATTACCAGTGTATCCATTTCACAGACGAAGAAACTGAGGCTGAGAGGTGAAGCTAGTCCAAGATCAAGTGGCTCTCACATAAATTATAAATCTGTATCTGATGGAAACTCAGGTTCTTTCCCCCAGTAAACTCACAAAAACGGCCCTAGTTCATACAACTAAAAACAATTCTGTGGTTTGTATTAACTTGCTATAGGTTATAGCATTTGTCTTGACAAGTGTTAAATACACTTCATGTGCATATGGAAGTAAAGTAGCATACTGAAAACAGGCAGGCTTTGCTGTTATTTCATTGTTACAGTGACTAAACAAACAGTAATTTGTAAAGGGTCTGTGAATAGCAGGTATTTGATACATGGTGGCTGTTTAAAATACTAATATCACAGCATCTTTTTAAAATAGAATTTTTAGCACCAAAATGCTGATAAAAGTTATGATCAACTTCCTGTTTTAAAATCGAGGAAACTGAACAAGAGGTGAGGTACTTGTTCAGAATAAAAAAAGCTTGTAGCCAAGCCAGACTTGAGCAGAGCCCAGGTTTCCTTGGGCTCAGTTGCTCCGTACCAGGCTGCAGTGGAAAATGTCATTTCTGACAGGGTGACCTGATACACAGGGAAGCGTGACTGTCCCAACGAATTTTACAAGTCAATTACTGCCAAGCCAGGAGAGCTGCTGTCGGTCAGTGTAGCGGTACGACCTTCATTCTAGTGCAAAACTCTTACGACAGGAAGGATTCGGAAAAAAAAATTAACTCAACATTTTAACTGAGACCTACTCTTAGGCTTCCTGCCAAATACTCACCTTTTGGGCAACATATTAATCAGAGTACCAGTTTTTCTCCTGTTTTAACACTGGTCTAATCATCTCGAAAAGGATATGATGTCTTTTTTTTTTTTTTTTTTTTTTGCCTTGTCTAGCTCAAACTGCAAGCCAGTATAACTGTGGATCTAAATGATCACCTTTTCCATGAAAACAGCTAACACCCACCTGCCCTGGGCCCACTCCACATCCCAGAGTTATCTACTGTAGTAGGTGTCAGCTACAGTAGGCCTGACGACCACAGGACAGCATACTCCTTCAAGCTGTTACCCATTTGGCCTTTGTCTTCATTACACTTGGACTGGGCTCTGGCTTACCTTCATCTCTGAGGAAGGGCATCGCCTGGTAAGTGAGAGACTGGCCGCATGGAATTCAGAGCCTAAAGTGGGGTCTGAGCCCAGC
This sequence comes from Aotus nancymaae, assembly GCF_030222135.1. Lineage (NCBI taxonomy): Eukaryota > Metazoa > Chordata > Mammalia > Primates > Aotidae > Aotus > Aotus nancymaae. The sequence continues at coordinate 892,094 of NW_026988465.1, forward strand.
GTGCAAATGTGCTGTCAAGCACAGCTGGGATGCAGGCTAAGAGTTCGGATTTTGAGCCTGATAAACCCCGGTTTTATTTCTAGTTTGGCCCCGCGATCATCAGGGCAAGCTTTTCACCTTGCAGGGGCTCAGTTTTAACATCTATGACGTAGGAGTCGCAAAACCTTCACTCTAGGGTTGTTAACAAGAGTCAAAAATAACATCAGGAATGCGCCTAGTGCAGTAACTGGCACAAGGTGATTATTACTCATTAATTTTGTCTGTCAGTTAAGCAGGTCCTCGGGGGCTTATGTCTGTTGGTAAGTAACATTCTGGATCTGAGAGTAATAAAACTACTTCAAAAAGGGTTTTGATTAGAGTCTGAGCCATTCATTTTAGCCTCACCCCTAACTGACCCAAATTAAGGGGTATTTTACTAGTTTTACATCCTGTCTGCATAGTCAGCACCAGAACAGAGAGTGGGCCAGGTCAGGATGGAAGCCACCCTCCAGGGAGCAGCTGTGTTCACAGCTGGGAGGTGCTGGGGGTCAGGCAGGCCCAGGTCTACCCGGGGCTCTATGGTGCTTTCAGGTCCTCCCACCACCCCTCAGGACGCCGTGCCCTTCACTTTGACCTCCTCAGCAGCATCCTGGGAATAGCAACACAGCTTTGTTTCCAACACTTCCTGCAATCATTCCTTCAATATACTATTTTTCTGACCGAAAGAAAAAAATGCAGGATGGTTCTCAAAAGCTGACAACACTATTATACCCAAGAGTGTGTTTTTATTTTCTTCCTTTGAACTATTAATCTTCTAAAAACACCATGCCAAACTGGCAGCATGACAGCAGAATGTGACTGTGCAGTCTGGCTCCTGGCGACCAGCCTCCACCCTCCGGTCAGGAGAGGAAGAAGGTCGGCTGCACCCGAGATGGGGTGGACCAGGAAGGACCTCGACCTTCCACTTCAGTGCCTCGGGCACCCTGGGCGCAAGCGGACTAAGAGACAGTTCTCCAAGAGTTTCCTCAGATAGAACCTCAAAGCGTCCTTACGCCAAAGCCAGGATCACTACCCTGAGAACTCACCTGGGCCTGGCCGGATGCATATGGGACAGGGAAAGGAGTAGAGAACACATGTCACAACTCAAACCTCAGCAAGGGAACAGAGAAAGGGAGCAGAGACCCTCTCATGCCAAGGAGGCTGCAAAGCTGCCCAAGTCGCGGCCCTCACCACAGTGTCCCTGCTCAGACCTTCCTGCCCCTCCTCACCCTCCAGACTGCTCCGAGTGCTACAGTGTTTTAATACTGGTGACAGGCCTGGGATGGCCAGCTCCTGAAAGACATCCTTCTGTTACTAGAGGAGTTGGAGTTACAGGACTTGGAGGATGTGAGCTTGCTGGGGGAACTCCAGGGATGAACATGAGAAGGCCTTTCTGCTGTAGTACTAACTGCAGTCAGTGTCTGGGGCTTCATGGGCTTGGCCTTGCCTAACAAGCCAGGGCATCTGAACTCCAACCCAGCCCTGCCAAAATAACACTCTCCCTCGACTACCAGCAGAGCAGCCTTGACAAAGCTTGCCGCAGGGCAATCTAGTGGATCCATTCAGCATTCTCCAGTTCTCTCTTCTGTCTCTCTCAAAGGCAAATAGGCAGCAAAAGAGAAGGTAAAAACATATTTACAAAATTAATGATCCAGTAAGGAAGCCCCTCACAACTGGATTGTCCTCTCTGTGTAGCTGCATTTGAAAGACGCACTCACTTCTAAGCCAGCAGTTGAAGCATTTTCTGAAAGCGGCATGCCTAAAAGGGCATCAGTAAGTGTTCATCTGAAACAGGGAGTAACTGGTTAATTAGCGGTAACATTCACTGAAAGTTAAGCTGGTGTTTCATTTGCAGGACTTCTCAGAGCCTTTAATATGTTAATGTGCATTATGAATCCTGAAGGGGGGGCTCTGTATAATGCATTTTTAAACGTATTTGGGTTGGAAACCCTCTCCCTCCTACACACTTTCAAGGGCATGTCTGGACTGCAGGATATGAGAGATGTTGCCATGTATATTTTGTTTGCCCTGCATGACCTAATGTGTGAACACAATGCAAATTGTAACACACGGAAATTCGGGGATTTTAAAGGCTGGGGTAAAACAGTCCTGTCACCCCTGACAATCTACCTGAAGGAAGAGAGGAGGAATATGCATGTATATCAAAGGATGTTCAAAAGAACCAGAGGAATGCTTTTCTGCCTTTAATCAGAGAGAATAAAAATAATTATTTGCCTCTGTCTTGAGAGCTTATAACTGCTAATTGGTAAGATATGGACAAACATTTAAAACATGAAAGAAGTGATCTGCAAAAGGTCAACCACAACAAGAAGCAGTCGACTGTGTAAAATTCCACTTCCTTGAGAACAAATCACTGCCCTGTATGTCCCCACCTCTCTGCAGAAGGACAATTGCTCAGTTAGCCCAAGTCCAGGGCTGACTATGAAGTATGCAGGCAATGATTTACACTATGTTATCCTTTAAAAAACAGTCAGGGCCGGGCGTGGTGGCTCATGCCTGTAATCCCAGCACTTTGGGAGGCGGAGGCAGGTGGATCACGAGGTCAAGAGATCGAGACCATCCTGGCCATGGTGGAACCCTGTCTCTACTAAATATACAAAAAAATTAGCTGGGCGTGGTGGCACGCCCAGCTACTCAGGAGGCTGAGGCGGAAGAATCGCTTGAACCCAGGAGGCGGAGGCTGCAGTGAGCAGAGATTGCGCCACTGCACTCCAGCCTGATGACAGAGCAAGACTCCATCTCAAAAAAAAAGAAAAAAAAAAGTCAAGGCCAGGCTCGGTGGCTCATCCCTGTAATCCCAGCACTTTGGGAGGCCAAGGCAGGTGGATCATGAGGTCAAGAGATCAAGACCATCCTGGCTAACACAGTGAAACACCGTCTCTACTAAAAACACAAAAAATTAGGCAGGCGTGGTGGGTGCCAGTAGTCCCAGCTACTCAGGAGGCTGCGGCAGGAGAATCGCTTGAACCTGGGAGGCAGAGGTAGCAGTGAGCTGAGATCACACCATTGCACTCCAGCCTAGGGAACAGAGCAAGACTCTGTCTCAGAAAAAAAAAAAACAAGGCTGTACATTCCCCAAAAGCAAAAGCAGGGGCATAAAAAGATATTTGCACACCCATGTTCATAGCAGCCCTATTCACAGTAGCCAAGGGCTGGAAGAAACCCAAGTGTTCACTGATGGACAAACAAAGAAATAAAATGTGGTGCACGCATACGATGGGGTATTATTCAGCCTTGAAAAGGGGGAAACTCTGACACATGCTACACATGGATGAACCTTGAAAACACGCTTAGTGAAATAAGCCATCACTAAAGGACAAATATGGTATGATTCCACTTATGTGAGGTTCTGGAATAGTTAAATTCATAGAGACAGAAAGTAGAATGGGAGTTATCGGGGGCTAGGGTGAGGGGGGGTGGGAGTCAGTTTCACGGGGATGTAGTTTCAGCCTGGGAAGATGAGGAAGTTCTGGAGATGGATGGTGGCAATAGTTGCACAACAATGTGAATGGCTGACACTGAACTGTGCACTTAAAATGGTTCATTTTATGTTATATCTACTTTCCCACAATAATAATAATAAAAAAGTTTAAAGAAAGTGTTATCTTCAGACAATGGGCCGGCCAGTATCTTAATTAACTTAAACATGGAGGGCAGAGCACTGTGAAGAGAACCCTGGATCAGGCAGCAGAACGCACGGAGCAGCTGTGGTCTTCCTGCCTGTGGTCTTGTGGACTATATTTCTGAGAAAATCTCCAAAATGCAGGCCACTCTGTCCAACAGCTCATCTCTGCTGGCAGTGAGACGTCCTTTCTCCCCAAGCTTATCCATGGGTGAAAGGATCGAAGGACATTGCCTGCCAAAAGGAAGAATGACCAGACTGTCCCCCCTCCCTCAGTCACACACCTCTTTGACTTCTCTCATGTTCAAGGCAGGCCACACCCAGCTCTTAGGTCCTGGCCTTGTGTAAATATGTTTTCTCCCTTTGTGCCGCCACCCAGTCCCCAGCATCATGGGCCAGGCCCCAGGATGGGCTGCAGACCAGTGCCACAGTCTCAATGTTCCATGACTATTTATTACTGGTCACCTACTGAGTACCAGGCTCCAAGGAGACAAGTGCAAAAAGTGCTGTCCTTGCTCTTTAGAGTTTGGGGCAGGCCTAAGAAAGGATGACGCAGAGGGGGTAAAGAGCTATGGCGGCAGACACACAGAAGGTGCTGTGAGAGTGCCCAGGCCGGCCCTAGCCAGGCCGGGAAGACCAGAATGGATGAGGCTGGAGGGGAGCGGAGAGGAGAGTTGTTTGTGTTAGAAAACACAGCATGTGTGAGGGGTTAAAAGTGTGGGGCAGGCTCAAGGGAGGCTTCCAGGAGGGAGACTTGTACCTGGTTGAACACTGAGTCAGAATGGGTGTGGGGGCAGGTCCTGTGAGGATACACCCTGTACCCACGCCACAGAGTGAAATGTTAATCAGGACTAGCCTTAAAATGCAATCAAAATGTTAACTCAGGCTGGGCGTGGTGGCTCACACCTGTAATCCCAGCACTTTGGGAGGCTGAGGTGGACAAATCACCTGAGGTCAGGAGTTCAAGACCAGCCTGACCAACATGGAGAAACCCTGTCTCTACTAAAAATACAAAATTAGCTTGGTGTGGAGGTGCATACCTGTAATCCCAGCTACTCTGGGAGGCTGAGACAGGAGAATTGCTTGAACCTGGGAGGCAGAGGTTGCAGTGAGCTGAGATCATGCTGTTGCACTCCAGCCTGGGCAACAAGAGTGAAACTCCGTCTCAAAAAAAAAAAAAATTAACTTAATCAAACCTTATTTGGGGCTTTTGGTTGATGCTATGGTTGTTAGAAATACCCTGATCAAGGATCACAGCCTTTCAGAAGAGGAGGACCAAATTCCTGGGCCTGGTTCTGCAGGGGACAGGGAGGGGAGAATGGGAGGGAGGGCTGTTAAAGGTTCAGCCTTTCAAAACCACGTACGGGTGGGCGTGAAGTTTGTGGGCTACTGGCCAGTCCTCGATTAACAGGTGTAAGTTATGGATGAGCACAGAGGGAGTAGGGTCAATCCTATCAGTCATTCGTACATTAGTGTGAACTGCTTTCATCTCTTAGCTAAAATTAGCTGCCCAGATATTTTGGTTTGGAAAGTAGGAATAGAGAGGAAATTTTGAAAAAGAGGTCATTTGAGAGCACCCGGGAAGCACACATAAATGAGGAGATGTCGAATAGCTGGGGAAAATATGAGGCCAAAGGAGGAGGAATTCTGAAAGTGAGGGCACACGGCAGATAAGCGTGTCAAAGGCTCAGGTGGTCAGCTGGGGCACAAAGGCTGCCATTTGCCAGGGCTGACTTCGGTCATTTTCCATGAGCTTCCACACCTCTGTTTTAAAGGTCTAGAGTTAGTGGTTGGGAGATTGCAGGTGCTTGTATAATGCACTGTAGTTGTTGGTTACATGACTGTCCTCTGAGCTCTACTGTGAGCTCTTTGCAGAAAAGGGCTCAGATTAAATGCATAACTCAAAGCACACACTCTGCTGAGAGGGAGTGTCACATCCATCATTTCCTGTAATCCCCACAAAGCTTTATGCTATAGGTGTCATCTCCACCTTGGAAATTAGGTTCCAGTGGGCTGAATAATTCCCAAGGTTCCTCAGTGAAGAGGCGGTAGTGCTAGGGTTCAAACCCAGTTCTCCTGCATCTGAGCCCAGCGCTCATCACCAGCGCCTCTGCTCCCTGGATCTTCAGTCATTGAGAGCCTGCGGTAGGAAAGCTCTGTTCCTCTGCTGAGTGAACACTGGCTCCTTCCACAATCACTTAGGCTTTCAGGGTAGGCTGGCTGGGAGACTTTGAAAAAGCCTAAGTTTAAATTAAATTTTCAATGGTTTGTTCCCCAAATTCTGAGACTGCTTTTGCAGAATCTAAAGGAACCAGCCTTCCTTGCTCTTGTGTACAACTGCTCTTAAGCTCACTGTTAACCAGGCAGAGGGAGGACTTCCAGTAATGCGTCTCCTTCTAGCTCTCCTCTTCGGCTCAGTAATTTCAGTAGCCATCATGAGAAATCCATCATTTATGTAGAACATTTGGGGGCTTCAAATTTCTAAACTGTTACCCTAATAAAAGCTCACCATTAGTTGTTTAACCTGCTTTCAGAGGAATGCAGTTTGCCTCAGGATGACACAGGCACACAAGCACAAACATGCTTCCTGATCAAGTGCAGAGTGGCTCGCAAACTTGAAGCCCTGGGAAACCCTGCAAAAAGTACCAAGCTCTTTCTATGTTTAAACTTGGTGGAAATGCCCACCTAACATTTCTTTGCTCTTTTTAAGGCTTTTAGCCAGGAGTGGGTAAATCAGGAGGCCCGGCCCTCCTTCTCTCGCTAACTCATCCCTGTTGGAAAATTCTTGCCCAGTGGCCTCCGGAACCTCGTGAAGGGAACATAGAATTTTACAGGGCAGGTTCCATCAGAAAATAATTCCCCTTGGCCGGGCACAGTGGCTCAAACCTGTAATCCCAGTACTTTGGGAGACCAAGGCAGGTGAATCACGAGGTCCGGATTTTGAGACCAGCCTGGCCAACATGGCAAAACCCTGTCTCTACTAAAAATACGAAAAAATTAGCTGGGCATGGTGGCATATGCCTGTAATCTCAGCTACTTGGGAGGCTGAGGCAGGAGAATCACTTGAACCCAGGTGGCAGAGGTTGCAGTGAGCTGAGATCGCGTCACTGCACTCCAGCTTGGGCGACAGAGTGAGACTCTATCTCAAAAAAAAAAAAAAAGAAAAAAAAGAAAATAATTCCCCTTTGTGGCTCTTTGCAGTTAGCTGTGGGCCAGATGACAGCAGAGCCCCACTCGTTTTGTTTGAGGTTTTGCTCAAAAGCCTCATCCAGGTCATTCTTACAGAAACGAGGAAGGATAAAGAGGTCTCCATCAAGTCCTCATGCACAAGAGATGCCTACAAAGAGGCGGGAGGGCCTGGCTGTCAAAGCCACTCTCACGTGTTGCAGGGACAGGAGGAAACTCGTCAGAACAGCTACTAAGTCACCCATGGGACACAAACAGCAGCTGACTGGTTGTGCCACCTCCAGATGGCTTCTCCCTGCCCAAATGGCACTATCATCATTCCCACAGCCCCCTTAGCAGCCCTAGGGAGTGAGTGCTAGAAGCTATGAGGCCACGACTCCCTAGGGCCAGGGATCCTTACCCCTAACAAATAGTAACCCCCTCCCCACATTCCTCCCTTCACTCCTGCTTCCTACCCCCAAAATTTTGAAAAGATAAAGAAGGAAACTTGCCTAGCTTATAAATAAGTCAAGACTTTTCACTGGCTGCCCTGATTCTGCCAATCAACTTTTAAATATTAGAACAGAGGGGTAGCCGGGAGTGGAAGGATTGACAATGTTGAGCTTGTAATGTGCACAGCATTCTGTGCATAATCACCACAGGCTGGAAAAAACCCAGTGTCCATCACTGCCCAAGAGAGAAACACAGTGTGGTCCACCCAGGCAGTGGAATATGGCTCAGCAACAACCAGCAACAACTTTCAATGCACACAGTACCATGCACGAATCCAGGGATGAGACTGACGCAGCGGACCACAGGATTCCTTCATGTGATCTGCCAGAATAGGCAAAACCAAGCTGTGGGGATAGATATTAACACAGCGGTTGCCTAAGGGGTGGGCAGACCAGAGATGGGCAGAGCGGAATTCACTACGGTGAGGGAAATACCTTAATTTAGATGGGTAGATATAAAAGCCAAAGCTTACTAAGCTATGTACTTAACATCTGTCCATTTTACTGTGTGGTCATTTGCCTCCACTTTAAAAAAAATCTGTGAAAGCCAGGCATGGTGGCTCATGCCTGTAATCCCAGTACTTTGGGAGGCCGAGGTGGGTGAATCACCTGAGGTCAGGAGTTTGAGACCAGCCTGGCCAACATGGTAAAACTCTGTCTCTACTAAAAATACAAAATTAGCCAGGTGTGGTGGTGGGTGCCTGTAATCCCAGCTACTTGGGAGGCTGAGACAGGAGAATCGCTTGAACCCGGGAGGTGAAGATTGCAGTGAGCTGAGATCACACTACTGCACTCTAGCCTGGGCAACAGAGGGAAACACTGTTAAAAAAAAATATATCTGTGAGGTTATTTAAAATGGGCCCCAAAGCCAGGGCAGAAATATCGGATGGATTGCGAGGAGTGTCAGTTTTTTGTTCCCCCAACAGCACAAGGTCAGGCAACAGAAGGGAGATGCGAGGGGTGTGGACAATCCGCCACCAAAATAACCGCAATGCCAGGACTCATCTCCAGAGAGGAGGCATTTGTTCCTATCCTCCCTTGTGCTTAGGAAGTAGACCTCGAGGCCAAGAGCTCAGAACAGAGATGTGAACGATTCACACAGATGCTATTTCAAGGCCTGAGGTTCTTAACAGGGGTGCTCTGGGCTGCCTGTCAGTTCCCAACAGAAGCCTCACTGTCACTATATCAAAGGCAAGCAGAATAGCCCTGACCCGTCCACACTGCTCCACAGAAACCCGGGCAGAGAACCCAGGCAACAATGGCGCCGGGAGCTGCTGCTGGCAGTAAAGACCCATGCTGGAAGTCCCCTGCCCAGAGGGACAATGTGCAGGGCTAGGATTCAGGCTGCTGGGATCCAAATCTCAGCTCCAGCAGGTGGCTTAGCTTTGCCATTGGCCACAGCCCACTTCTCGGGGCTGTCAGGATTCAGCCGTGGCATCTGTAAAACACTCAGCCCAGCCAACCTGCAGCAATGAATCTTCCTCCCCTCCCTTCCCCATCTCTTCCTTCCATTTCTTTCCACTTCCCCTCCTTCCACCATCCCTGCTCTCCTTCCCCTCTCCCTCTCTCCCCTTCCCCCCTTTCCTTTCCCTCCTCCTCCCCTGCGACGGGTACCCACACTCCCCCACCTGCTCCCAGCTACCTGTCCTTACAGTGGTGGAACCTGCCCTTCCCTCTATTACCTGCTGGATTCTGAACATGGCAGCCAACTCCCATAGAAGCCCCAGCAGCTGCCTTCGCTTACTCTTCTCTCATTTACGACAGACAAACTGGAGGGAAAGCCCACCTCTCGCAGAAGTGATGTCAGAACACAGCCCGTGCTCCAGAGATGCATCTGCCTCCCTTCTCCCTGAATGGACCCTGCAGTGGGTTGAACTGTATCCACCCTGCCCCTAACGAGACATGCTGGAATCTGAACCCCAGAACCTCAAAATGTGACCTTGTTTGGAAATAGGGTTTTTACAGAGATGAGTAAGTTAAAGTAAGGTCTCTAGGGTGGGCCTTAATCCAACGTGACTGCTGTCCTTATAAGGACAGATGAGGACACACACAGAGCGAGGACCATGTGGAGACAGAGGGAGAAGATGCCATCTGCAAGTCAAGGAGAGAGAACTCAGGAGAAACTGACCCTGTCCACCGCTGGATCTAGGACCTCCAACTTCCAAAACTATAACACAATACATTTCTGTGGTATTTGTTATACAGCCCAGCAAGCGAATACAGCATGAGAATGAAGCCAGGGCAGAGGATGACCTAAAAGAGAGCTAGGAAGAAATAGAGATTACAGCCCATCTTATCTCTGAACTTTCAGAGTCATCTATAATTCTGGGTTTTTTTCCGGGGTTTTTTATTTTATTTTTTTGAGACGGAGTCTTGCTCTGGAGTGCAGTGGCGTGATATCGGCTCACTGCAACCTCCGCCTCCTGGGTTCAAGCAATTCTCCCACCTCTGCCTCCCGAGTAGCTGGGATTACAGGCGCCTGCTACCATGCCTGGCTATTTTTTGTATTCTTAGTAGAGATGGAGTTTCACCATGTTAGCCAGGCTAGTCTTGAACTCCTGACCTCAGATAATCGGCCCATTTTGGCCTCCCAAAGTACTGGGATTACAGACGTGAGCCACCATGCCCAGCCACTTCTGTATTTTTTAAAAGCCAATTTGACGCCGGGTTTTCTGCTACTTGCAGCATCCGGACTGACCCCCCAAACTTTCAAACCCTTTACAGTCTTGTGCTATTCTCTCCTCGTAACTGAAATAAATATCTCCTCCCACTCTTTCCCATTACAGGGCTCACATCCCAGCGATTCCCAACTCACTCTCTTCCCTGTCTCCATGCGCCATGCACCCCTCTGCCAGCCTGACTCTCTCGGCCCCGCCTCTGGCTCCTGGGACCACCTGTTCTCCAGGCACACTCACAGATCCATCCTCCTAACTCCTGCTGCTCCCAGCACAGGGCTGTACCAAAGTAGCCGCTCAATAAACATCTGAACATTACACACTGCTCAGGACACGCCTGATGCGGGATTTTCCCCACATAATTTTGAACTATGAGATTGGGTCACTGTGTTTGCTACATAGATTCAAACAGATCGCAAAAGAAAGGCTGCTGGGTGTCCTCGCTTCCCAGTACTCAAGGAAAATATGCCTTCTGGAGATTTAAAAACCTCTTCTCAGTAAGATGATCCATAGATCCTCAGTCTGTAAATTCCCTGGTAACCTTCTGCCTGTCAAAGATTATTTCAGATTCCCCAAAACTGCTATTAAAAATGAGATTCATCATCAAAGTTGCTGTTGGCTTGTCTCACCACTCTCCCCTTGGTCCCTTACCTAAGACTCGGCCCAAAAAGAACTAGAGTTTTAAACGATGAACAATAAGAAGGCAAATGAGAAATGAAGTAAACAGAGAAACCATTGCTTATACTTAAAACATACCATCAGCAGACACATAAAACAAACAAACAAACAAACAAACCCCAAAACAAAACCAAGCCACACACACAGAAATCCCCTTATAGTCTTGATGATATCCAGTTTTGACAAGTTTTTTCTTATGGGACTTCCCAGGAAAAGATTACAAATAAGTCTTCTCTTAAAATGAAATAATAATTTTAAAAACCCACTCTGGAACCTACTAGATTTTTTTTTTTTTAAGACAGAGTTTCTGGCTGGGTGCGGTGGCTCATGCCTGTAATCCCAGCACTTTGGGAGGCCAAGGCAGGTGGATCACCTGAGGTCAGGAGTTCGAGACCAGCCTGACCAACATGCTGAAACCCCATCTCTACTAAAAATATAAAATTAGCCGGACATAGTGGTGGGTGCCTGTACTCCCAGCTACTTGGGAGGCTGAGGGAAGAGAGTCGCTTGAATTCAGGAGGTGGAGCTGTGGTCAGCTGAGATCACACCATTGCACTCCCACCTGAGAAACAAAAGCAAAAATCCGTCTCAAAAAAAAAAAAGAGTTTCGCTCTTGTCACCCAGGCTGGAGTGCAGTGGCACCATCTCAGCTCACCGCAACCTCTGTCTCCCGGTTTCAAACGATTCTCCTGCCTCAGCTCTGGAGTAGCTGGGGTTACAACATGTGCCACCACTATCAGCTAATTTTTCGAAAAGACTTTGATGACTCCAGGAAATAGAGCTCCAGAAACCGGTAAGCCCCAGATAGGCCCCTGTGAGAACCCATTACCTTCTTGCATTTCGCTCCCTCTGGCCAGATGGGCCCCAATGGAACATCTTTGTTGCCTGCTTGAAAGCAGCTCTGAGAGTCAGGCATGGATCCCTGCCAGGACGCCCAGCTAAGTCTCCCCTGGCACTACCGTTGACAGCCCTGCACTAGAGGCACCAAGAACATCAAGAACACACAAAAAGGAAGACAACACTACCCAGTCCACGGCCAAGCGAGTGGGACAAGCAGATGGTGCTGTGAGCATCTAAGCAGGGCCCATCCTGCTGGGGACGGGGTTGCTCTGGTTACCTGAGGGGGCCCCTAGCCAGCAGTCCAGCTAATACCCGGTACATTCACTTTTGGAGCTGGCAAAGCCACGAGGTGCCAGCCTCGGCACAGGTAACAGATGTTTTGCTAGGACTGGATGATCCGTCAGGCTCGCTGCCTGGGCCCCAGGGAGGGAGCCAGCCCGATCTGCTACTCAGCAAACGTAAACAGTGCTTACGTTCAGTTCTGGCCTCCAGCACTTGGTGTCTGCGTCCCACGGGAGAGCTCCAGTTTCCTACTGCTGACAACACTATAAAACCACCGTAATGGGAATTAATTATGAAAAAGGCCAGTTTGAATTAGAGACATTTTGAAAATAGTACCTTTTACTTCCAAAGAACATTTCCTTTTCTAGTAATTAACGGTTATTCTGAGCAGAGGTTCAAAGGACCTACTTCAAGGAGTGACTTCGTCATTAGCAACATTCATTCCTGCATAAATACACCACGGCCTTTTTTCCAAACGTGCTTTCCTAGGCAGGATAGACCTGCCCACTGCCCCGCTGAGCTTTGTTTATCCCATAACAAGCTCAGCAAACCCTTTCTTCACAGAGGGCAGGGAACCCTGGCTGCCTAGTGGGAATTCCCAGCAGGATGAAACACCCTCAGCCTCACCACATATGTTCCCCCACACTGTGGGACAGGGAAGAGCAGAGGTCCCACTGCCCCACCCCACGGGCCTGGCCATCTGCTGCGTGTGGTCAGGAAATACGATGAATGTTTTTATTAGTCTAGACCAGGGTTTCTCCAGCTTGACGTATCTGGTGCCGGATCATCCTCTGTGATATGGATGGTTCTGTACACTGTAGGATGTTTAGCAGTTCCCCTGCCTCTACCTACCACATACCAGTAGCACCCTCCCTCCACGCCCCTATAGGTGTGACAATGAAAAATGTCTCCAGACATTGCCAAATGTCCTCTGGGAGCAAAAATCACATGTGGACATTGTCCAGATCACTCCTTTTAAACAATGGATGTCGGGGTCCCACAGGCATTTCCCAAAGTTCCCCAGGGTGACTCTAAATGCACTGGAGCCACTCCAGCCCTGAACTCAGATGGGCCAGTTCCATGTGAAGGAAAGGCCCTGTGACCTAGAGTCCTGAACAGCAGTGGCTTAAAGACAGAATCGACTCCAGAGCCCAGTATGATCCGCCCAAGTGTGATTAGCTGCCATTTCATATGAGCTACATAAGTCTTCTTAATCTTCAGCAGCTCACTGAAATGTGACTTGAGGTTTGAGCTGACTTATGAATCTGTCCTCTTCTTTTTATTCTTGTCATCCTAGAATTAAACCATCCAGTCTCACCCAGATGAGAGCAAAGCCCTTTCGCCGCCTCCTTACTGGTACCATGCAGGAAGTGTTTATTAAGTACCTGCTAGGCCCAGGAGCTGAGGATGTATATTTGGGCCAGGACAGCAGGGGTAGGAAATGGGAATGGAGGAAGAGGGAGCCAAGAAGGTCTGCAGGAGGCAACAGGATGGAGGGGTGGACTCCAGGCTGAAAGAAGAACATGGGGGAAGATAGAGCATTTTTTGAGAAATAAACAAATTGGTGGGTGGAGCTGAGGGTCCCTGTGGGGAAGATCGGGATAGAGTCAGATAGAGACCTTGAACCCCACCACCCAGGCCCACCTTCATCTTAAAGGTCATGGAGAGCCACAGAGGATCTGAAGCTGGGGAGTGATAAAGAGCCGCTCAGCTACAGTATCCCAGGACCAAAACACTGGGATTTAGGGAAAAGGTATAGATAAGATCAGGTGCCACAGGAGAGGGCCAGTCCAGCAGGTTACGGAATGCACAGGCCCAGGGCTTTAGGGAACATCCTGGGTGCAGATACAGATCAGAGCTGCCCTACTCAGGGTGCGTGCTGGAGCTCTGTCATCGGCTGCGCTGTCTCCTCAAAGCTCATGCGCTGAAGCTCTAACCCCCAGGACCTCAGAATGGGACTGTGTTTCAAGAGTGAGCTTTTAAAGAGGGTAAAATGCAGCCATTAGGGTGGGCCCTGATCCAATCTGACTGGGGTCCTTATAAGAAGAGGAGATGAGGATGCAGACACACACAGAGGGAGGCCGTGTGAGGACAGAGTGAGAAGACAGCCAAGGAGAGAGGCCTCAGGAGAAACCAACCCTGCTGAACCTTGGTCTTGGACTTCCAGCCTCCAGAACTGTGAGGAAATACATCTCTGCTGTTGAAGCTGCCCGTATGTGGTACTCTGCAGCCCTGGCAACTTACACAGGGAGGCCAACTGAAATCTTTGAACAGTTCTGTAGGGTCTGGCATCAGGCAAACCTAATAGCCACCTGCAGGGCAGAGACCACGTGGTGCTGGGCTGGGCCTGGAGGAGGCAGGGGCACTGGGCATTGGGCAGAGGAGATACTTTGCAGGAGCTCAGACATGTCAAGAGGAAGAGGGCTGCGGCCCCTGGGTAGCACAGGCCGTGTTTTGTAATGAGGGCTCATTAAGGTGGCTTTCAAGAGGGACTGAATAACTCGGGTGTGTCCTGGGGGTACAGCGCCTCAGAGGCTGGCTTGAGGGGCTGTGGACAGACCCCTTGGGTGGACACAAGCCCCTCTCTCTTGGATTTCTCCCATCAAGTCCTAAAATCTTGTTCTTCTATCATTTCTCTGCTTACAAAGTTCAGGAGACTCTTGTCTACTGGGGGAAAAAAATTCAAGCTATGCCCGAGGCTGATTCCTTGCAGGGTCAGGACTCATGTCCTCCTCTAGGCCATGTCCTCTCTGCACCCTGCACATGTCCCTTCCCTGCCTTCATCAGCTCCTCACAGAAGAGGTCCTCTCTCCAGCCTTTCCACTGCTCAGACCCAAGCCCTCCTTGGGGATGGCTCAAATGCCACCACCCCCTCGGCTTCCCTGCCCACTGGCAACTCCTCTGCACCTCATCCTGTTCTTGGGCCAGAGTACCTCACAGTGCACTGCACCTGCCTTCCTGGGGTATGCTTAGTTCACCCCCACACCCTCAGCTCCTGTGCCCTGCCCCGCTCGACCTGTGCCACACACCAGGGATGTTCAATTTCCCAGCTGCCTCCGGCTACACCAGGAGCTCCCTTCTCCAGGGTAGACATGATCTTCTCCCCATCTGTAACACTAGCCCAGGGCAGATGTTCTGAGAGGAAGACCAGGGACACCACGCAAGTGTCTGCAGCATCGCCTCTGAAGGGGAAGGCAGGGGAGGGATGCAGGGATTGTCCAGAACTATCTTCAAGAAGGAGGACATCACCCAAGTTCCCAGCCGCACATGCACCATAGCCAAGGGGTGGAAGTGACCCAAGTGCCTGCTGATGGGTGAACAGAAAAACAGAATATGGCGCGGGCACACAATGGAGTATTCCTTAGTCTAAGGCAGGAAGGAAACACTTACACACGCTACCATACGGATGAGCCTCAAAGACATCACACTGAATGACATAAGCCAGTCACAAAAGGACAAATACTGTGTTATTCCATTTATAGGAGGTACCTGGAGTAAGCAAATTCATAGAGATGGAAGGTAGCATGGGGTTGTCAGGGGCTGGAGGGCGGGGAACGGGGAGTTGGGGTTTCGTGGGGACAGTTTCAGTCTGGGAAGATGGAATCGTCCTGGAGATGGATGGTGGTGCCGGCTGCACAACAATGAGAATGTACCTGATGCCATAAAACTTTACACTGAAAAATAGCTAAAACAGTACATTTTATAATTTGTAGTTTTACCACAATTACAAATAAATACAATTTTTTTAAAGAGCAGGACAAAGACTATCCGCTTACTGCAGACGCTAAAGTATATCCATTTGAGAACAGTGGAGTTCCTCAACACGGAGCAATCAAGGGCGCCCAATTTGTAAAGCATCCCGTAAACACGCGCAGAAGACAGCTTTTCATCTAATCTGGGAGGAAACGCTCCATAACGCAAATTACGATGCTAAGAGCATAACCCGTCCATAATTCAATATGACCACTGGGATGCTTGTGGTTGTTTTAAGCTGGCATTATCTCCTTTGCACCTATTTCTAAAATGATTCTAAAAAACAAAGCACGACTGTTAGCTAGTTGAATTAAATTATATAAAGGACTCACCCTCCTCCTCACCACTTTATCAAAACAAAACAAAGCAAAACACCTGATAGACACTTAACTAGCATTCCTATGACTTCACATCCTTAACCACACATCTCTGTGACTCAGCTCTTTGGTGCTCTGTTCAGATAAAGTGAGCCCTCTTCCATCTGAAAACGCCGCTCTCTCAAAGTTCAGACAGTAACCACGAACTTTGAGAGAGCGGGTTCTCAGCTGGAGGAGGGCTCCCTGGTTCCTTCAAGCCATTGCGCATCTTGAACTAACCAAACGCCCTAAACCAAATTGGTTAGGGCTTTGTGAAGCTGTTCCCTGGGAAAAGCAGGCCCTCAAAAAGTGTGCGTTGCTTCTTGCCAAAAGAAATCTAGAAAAAGATATAAAATACAATGAAGGAGAGGCAGAGGAGTTACTGAAAAATAAGGAAGACGGACGGGGAAAGGCTTGAGGAAACCCTTGCCCCGCTCTGCAGCGGTGACAACACGCTTTGTCAACAAGGGGCTCTGCATTTTTATTGTCCACGGGGACCTGTGAATTCTGTAGCTGGCCCTGATTAGAAGAAATGTTTGGAAAGCAGGAGACTGGCCCTGTGTGAAGGCCAGGGTGGGAGTGACAATTGGCAGCACTGTGTTGGTGACTGTCCAACGGCTCCTTCCAAGCTCCCTGGGTGATCTGGAGCTAATATCTAAGGCCATGTTTAATTATTCCTAGAAGAGAAGCCTCAGGAGGTGTGTTCCTGCTAATTCCACACTCAGCTCAAGTAGCCAGCATGTGAGTTACATCCTGAGACTCTGGGAAGGAAAAGAATACTTTGTTTAAAGCATTTAGTGGTTAAATCATCAATGCTCAATTACCCTCAATTAACTGCCAAAAACATCTGCCTATAGCCCCTTCCACCCCAGCTTGAAGAACAGCCGGAACCACATCCTGTCACACCATTTGAAGGAGTCCCCAGCCCTAGGTAACCTCGCTCCCTGCTCCAAAACCTTCTTTTCCTCACCCGACGCCATGCTGGGCATCAGATTTGCACTCAGGAAGCTGGAGTTGGACAGAGAGATGCTGGCCTCTGTGTTGGCCTTTGCTTGACCAAGGACCACATGAGCAAAAGTGTCAGGCGAAGCCAGTCTGAAGCGGGAACAGAGTCACTTACGGAGAAAAGGATGAGAAGATATGGCTTCCGAGAGGAATGGCAGCAGCAGCGGGGCTCCTAAAAGACGCTCCCACCCTACTTGGTGATCTCAGATCCCACCCTCCACCCCCTGCCCTGAATCTTTCCAAGAAATTCCTTTTATGTTTTGTTAATGTCATTTAAATTTGTTTTTGTTACTTGTAGCAAAAAGAGTCCCGAGCGAGGTCTGACGGGATATGATACCATGCAGATGCCATGGGCGGGTGAGTGCTGGCGGTGTCCTTTCACAGCAGTGGTTTATTTTAGAGGAATCCACTTCATGCACTCAACAGCCCCTGCCCTTTCCTAGACAAACAGGCCCTTGTCAATCTCTAGGTCACTTGTGCGGAAGAAGATCTGCTCATCAGTAAAGACCAAAAGAACAAAACAAGTAACCCCAGCCTGCAGAAGATCAAGGTTTTTACAATACTGAGATCAAAGTCCATGGCCTACCATAAAATCTCAGCTGAAGGTGGGAAGGGGCCCCAGCCCTGTCTCCAGTTTTTGACCCGCCCTTAGATTTGCTCTCTGAGCTCCGCTGCTATAGGCTCAAGGTCATCATCAACTCTTCTCTCAAATTCCACTCTCTCTGATCCATATTTTCACGCAGCAAGCCAGACTTTCAAACACAAGAAGCTCATCTTTCACTAAATGGCATAAACTCAAGATTTCTGGCCTGAGAACTCCAGGAGGCAGTGACATGCTGGGCAGAGCCCCACTCTCCTGGCCTCGGGGCCTTGGCTACCCAGGAAGCTTCCCTCCTTTCTGATCCTCGCCTCTCTAAGCTCTGTGGCCCAGTGACCTGTTTTGTTTTCAGATTGGAACTCGCTCTGTGGAGGGTGCTTTTTGGTGGCACTCCTCCCATCCCCCTGGATGCAGGCTTCCTGTCAGATGGGCACACCTGGCTCTGAACATCATCTGTTTCTGGGTGAAGGCGGCAGACACCTGGCAGCACCCAAGGAATACATCGCCCTTCCAGGTGTGGCCTTCAGCTCCTCCCCCTCAAAGCGCTTCTCAGATGACTCATCCAGCTTGTCCTCACCCCACCTAGGGGAGGAAGAGAGCCACCTGAGGTTTCCAGGGTGGGGGCTGTTTGCCAGGCACGTGGGAGTGGGGCACGCTTCCCAGTGTTCTCTCTCTGTCCTCACAACTGCCCTCAAGCTCAAGGTCAGGCAGCGCTGACCCCACTCTACCATTGGGGAAATAGGTGCCATAATGCTCCAGGAGACAGACTCATGACAAGTGGCAGAGTCAGAGCTGCAAGCCAGGCCTGCCAAACTCAAACACTCTTGCCCTTTTCTTTTTTTTTTTTTCTTTTTGAGACAGAGTCGTGCTATGTCACCCAGGCTGGACTGCAGTGGCACCATCTCGGCCCACTGCAACATCTGCCTCCCAGGTTCAAGCGATTCTCCTGCCTCAGTCTCCTGAGTAGCTGGGATGACAGGCACGCACCATCACACCCGGCTAATTTTTATATTTTTAGCAGAGACGGGGTTTCACCATGTTGTCAGACTGGTCTCAAACCCCTGACCTCAGGTGATACACTGTCTCAGCTTCCCAAAGTGCTGGGATTACAGGTGTGAGCCACCATGCCTGGCCACTCTTGCCCTTTTCATGGCATCAGTTCAGGTGAGCTCAGACATTTATGGTGTCGACCTCATAAAGTCAAAGACCTTCAGTAGTGGGGAGAGAGACAGACATCCTTCTAACCAAGGTCCAGTGAGGGCTTGGATAAGGGGACAGCTGGTTGCCATCTTTCAGATGGAGACTGAGCTGGCCTGAGGGATGAGCAGGAACCGAGGGGCTGAAGGAAGGAGGGAAGGGGCTCGGAAAAGTGGAATAGCGTGAGCGAGGCACTGAGGCAGTGAGAGAGGTCAGGCTGGGATCTATGAACATACACAAGATACCACCTACAACAAGGAGGGGTGGCAGGGGAGGAGAGGAAAGGGGCATGGCGCTCAGGCCTTGCTGGGTGCCGCAGTAATGGGGAGCCATGGCAGGCTTCAAGCAGAGAAGCGACGTGGGCAGGTTTCCATCTTATTTTCTGTCTCTCGGGCCTGTGGTGTTAAGAGCAGCAAGACAAGATGGGGGGCTGACTAGCAGGGCTAAGAAGGCATAGAGTAGAGACATCTGCCCAGAGAGGTGTTGTATAGAAGCCCACCCATGCAAAGCCACAGCAGAACTGTCCAGAGACCCAAACATACAGCAACCACAATTCTCAAGCACAACAGGAGGGTCACCTCTGAAAGGCCAGCGCCAGAGAGAAGTCAGAAAGGGTGGGAGCCCCTGACAGCCCTTCCCGGCCCCTCTCCCCTGGTGAGGGCCACTCTGGGGCAGAGGGCAAAGAGAACTGGATTCAAACCCTAATAGGTTGGTAGCTTTGGACAAGCTAATGTCCCTCCAGCTCAGCCTTCTCATCTAAATTGAAGGCTTTGACTACAGGATCATATTAAACATGGCCACGCCCAGGACAATCTTTTACCTGGATCAGGCAGTTAGCAAAGGCAAAGCCGGCTGAATTTGAAGGTAAATTCTAGCCCTGTGGTTTCAGATATCTGGGTCTTTCAGCTGTGTGGAAATTTACTTAGTATCCTCCTTGTTGAGCAGGAGGGCAATAGAAAATGCCAGAACACTCCAGAGGGCCCATGTTTTCTATGGACAGCCTCGGGAACAGGCTCAGGCCCCCTCGCCTGGCCTCTGAACTTCCCGTAGGACTTCCCATCATTCATCCCCAGCACCCCTGCTCGGGCCAGTATGTCTGCTTCACAAACAGGCCCAGTTTCTTTCAGAGCCTCTAGTCAGGCTGCCTCTCCCTGTTGAAAGTGCTCTTCCCTTCCTTCTGCCTAGGGTTGGCTGCAGAGCCCCGTCTCCATTGCATGTGCAGTGTTTGGGCCCAGGCCCTCTTCTCACCCCACATGCCCTCCACTGATGTCCTCCATTCCCAAGGCCTCACCTCAGCTGGCTAAGGGCGTCTTCTTGGTATCTCCCGAGAGTGTCTGCCTCCCCATCAGCATTGGGATAACTCAGCATCTTCTACAGGCCTTGCTGGCTTTCTCTGGTGCGTTCAGCACAGCCTCCCCTCCCCACCACACAAGATTTCCCTGCAGCCAGAGAGGTCTTTTCGAAAATATGAATTCTGACTGTATCATATCACTTATCCCACTTAGTTGATGGTTTTCTTTTGCTCTGAAATTAGAGGAAAAGTTCTTAGCATGGTTTATGGGCCATCAGCACCCCCCATTCCTATATCCATTGCTATCAGTTCCAGGCCCTGCAGGCCACAGGGCCTTTGCAAATGCCGTTTGCTCTCTTTGGAAAACACACACCTCTCTCCTCTTTTTCCTCTCTCCACCTCCTACTCAAATCTCAGATCTCATCTCAGATGTCAGTTTCTCACACAGACCCGTCTGTCCAGGTCAAGGTTTTGTTGTTGTTCTAGTCTCTCAATTCCCTTTCCACACATTTAACTCAGTTTGTAATTAAAAGATTATTTGATCAGTTAGGGTGTGCCTTCCCCAGAAGTCTCTAAGCTCTATGGAAGCCGAGCTGTCTACTTTCACATATCATTGTATCCCCAACACATAGCACAATGATCAGCTCAGAACAGGCACTCAAATCTGTGAAAAGGAGGAGAGAGGAAAGAAATTTTTTTCTCTCTCTTTTTTTGAGTTGGAGTCTCTGTCGCCAGGCTGGAATACAGGGGCTCAGTCTTGGCTCACTGCAACCTCTGCCTCCCAGGTTCAAGTGATTCTCTTGCCTCAGTCTCCTGAGTAGCTGGGATTACAGGAGCCTGCCACCATTCCTAGCTAATTTTTGTATTTTTAGTAGAGACAGGGTTTCACCATGTTGGTCAGGCTGATCTCGAACTTCTGACCCCAGGTGATCCACCCTGCTTGGCCTCCCAAAGTGTTGGGATTACAGGCGTGAGCCACCATACCCAGCCAAAAATTTCTTTTCAAAGTGGCCCAGGGTGACACTCATTAGTGTGATAAATATTTAACAACTGGCTCTATGAAGAAAAAAAACAAACCCTGATCTATACTGTTTGCCAGTTTCCATGGTATAAATGCTCCCACCATGGTGAATTTCAAGCTGCCAGCATGACACCACTGAATGCAAAGTTGGACAGACTCGTGCAGTGGGCTCAGCATCAGCAGAAGCCAAGCTGGCTCCCACATACCACCAGTTTGTGGCAAAAGACAAAGATTCAGAAAGTTCAACATGTCTTTAAATGACAACAACTTTTGACTCAATCCTACCTTGGACTAAAGGCCAAAATAAAGGCAAACTGCAAAAAATGCTACTGACAAAGAGAGATGGAGAGGGAGAGATTTGCGATGTTTCAGAACAGGAAGATGAAGAGGGAGACCTAGGACCTGGGAAGACTTCTGTCTCCCAAAAGGAGGTGGAAAGGCTGTTTAACAGCTGGTTAGCCTCTAATCCTTGCATTAATAAAGGCCACTGCCAAATTAAATGTTTAGGACATTGTTATGAGCAAGTCAAACATGCTCATAACATGAAACGGTGGTTATATCCTTTGACCTTTGTAGCAATTTATCCTAATAGCTCAGTAAAAGCAAAGCAAAAATCTCCAACCCCAAAATAAAGAATAAGATCATAAAAATATTAGAAGAAGGCTAGGCGCAGTGGCTCACACCTGTAATCCCAGCACTTTGGGAGACTGAGGCGGGCAGATCACCTGAGGTCGGAAGTTCGAGACCAGCCTGACCAACATGGAGAAACCCCATCTCTACTAAAAATACAAATTTAGCCAGATGTGGTGGCACATGCCTGTAATCCCAGCTACTCAGGAGGCTGAGGCAGGAGAATTGCTTAAACCCAGGAGGCAGAGGTTGCGGTGAGCCAAGATCGTGCCAATGCACTCCAGCCCGGCAACAGAGCTAGACTCCATCTCAAAAACAAAACAAAAACAAAAAAATATTAGAATAAAACATAGGATTTCCTCCCAATCTTCCAGGAGTCTTCCAAGCCTTAAATCTAACATAAGAAAGCACAAAAAAGACTGATTCATACAACTCTAACCAAACCATAAGTTTCTGCATAACAAAGATATCATATACAAAATTTAAAAAAACAAACAGCAGGAAAATGGTTACAAGTCATCCAGAAGGGTTAATTTACATCAGACATAAAGTGCACCTATAAATACATAAGAAAATAATGCTCCCCACAGCATATGTGCACACATAAAGGCAAAGGAAATGAAGAGATAGTTCAAAGAACAGGAAATATGGATGGCTCAAAAACTTTCAAAGAGATGTTTAACTTCCTTCATAATAAGAGAAGTGCAAATCACAGCAACAACCAAATATAAGTTTTTGCACATCAGACTAGAAAAATATGTAAACATTTGATAACCCCCTGGATCAGGGAGGGTGTGGGGAACAGGTCCACACACATTAGCAGTAGACATAGCTCAGATTTCCACAGAGAACACTCTCACAGTACCTATCAATGTAAAAATGCAGCCCACTTTGACGGTCCCACTTCTAAAAATTTCTTGCACGTGTGCAAATGTCTGTGCATGCCAAGATTTCATTACATATTGTGAATTTAACAGCAAAGACTGGAAACAAACTCAATGCTTCCTCAGTAAGTGATTAAATAAATGGCTGCCCAGTCTAACAATGGAATACTACACAGACATAAAAAGGCAAAAAACAAAAAAACAGTGTTTAGAATACGCTAGTGTTTCTGAGACAAAATATATAAATGAAAGTAGAACACTTCTGGAAGGATATGTGAGAAACTGGTAACAATGATGGCTTCTGAAGAGGGAAACTGGGGGCAAAGACAGAAAGAAATGTTACTTTTACTCTATGCGTTCTGTACCATGTGCATGTATTACCTATCATAGTCAATTTTAAAAAATAGATATGCCTAGAGATGTTCACTGTTGTTGCATATATTAGACAAAAGCCACCACTGGGATGACCTGATGGTAGTCAGTTCAGTATTGGAAAAAGAATTTAAGAAATTTTAATAAATTGGCAAAAATGTTATGCATTTAAAGTGTTTTGGAAGAACTGGACAAATTCTTTTGATAAGGTGTCAAGAGAAAATAGATTCCATTAGATGAACATTTTTATTACAACTATAAAAACAGGTATGTGTGTAAGGCATTTCAAAAAAGTTATATGGTAACTGGGATCATAGAATTGTGGGCTATTTTTAAAAGTGTTACTGTTGCAATGATATAATTATTTCTACTCTTAATTAAATTGTACTAAAGCTACTTTAAATAACTTCTAGTCTTTAGCCCTAGAAAAAGGATACAAATTACTTCCCAGGATATTTAAGCAACTTTCAGGATAAAGGTCAGAAATCTTTGCAAATTCATGACAACAGAAGAAATACTATTAAAAGATTGGAGCTGGACAAATATCCTGTACTTCAAAATACAGAAAAAGGCAGGGCTTGGGCACGTCAGCTGGCATTGATTATTGGCAAAATTCTAGAGATTATTCGAGAGTGACGAGTATTAGAAACCAACAGATTCACTCAGAACAATGTAGGATACACTGTGCAAAGTATTATTTTTTTTGAGACAGGGTCTCACTCTGTCACCCAGACTGGAGCGCAGTGGAGTGACCTCATTCACCGCAACCTCCTCCTTCTAGGCTGGAGCAATTTTCCTGCCTCAGCCTCCCCAGTAGCTGGGATTAGAGGTGTGTGCCACCACGCCTGGCTAATTTTTGTGTTTTTGGTAAAGATGGAGTTTCACCATGTTGGCCAGGCTGGTCTCGAACTCCTGATCTCAAATGATCCTCCTACCTAGTCCTCCCAAAGTGCTGGGATTACAGGCATGAGCCACCTCACGTAGCCAGTGCAAATGATTAAGAGCAATATTTGCAAGTCCATGGAGTGTTTTTGTTTTTAACTTTGTTGACTAAAATCTCAGAAGTATCTGAGAATTTGGGCTGCGCAGGGAATGCTGGTGTGGGAGAGGGAAGCAACTGAGCTGAGCTGCAGGCCTGTTTGTCCTTAGATCCCCAAACCTTGCTGTCTGTGTGACTTGGAAGGAATTTGATTCTTCTTTTCTGCAAGGCACTGACAATACCTTTCACAGAGCTGGGAGAGAAAATGCAGAGCTTATGAAAATCATCAGAAAGTTGAACACAGATGGTCCCTGACTTAAAACGGTCCGAGTTGATGATTTTTCAACATGATGATGGTGTGAATACAATATGCATTCAATAGAAATCGTATCAGTAAGGGCCGCTTTATTCGCCAGAAGTGAAAAACACAATGGTTGCATGAGTATTCGAAGTATACAACCATTGTGTTTTTCACTTTCAGTACAGTATTCCATAAGTTACACGAGATATTCAAGACATTATAAAACAGGCTTTGTGTGAGAAGATCTTGCCCAACTGTGGGCTAATGTGAGTGTTCTGAGCACATTTAAGGTAGGCTGGGATAAGCCAGCACATTCAATAGGTTAGGTGTATTAAATGCATTTTCAACTTTCAATATTTCCAAGGGATGAGGGGTTTATCTGGACACAAGACACAACCCCATCCTAAGGAGAGGAACATCTGTACCTGGTTCTTGTGTAGAACACATGGCACACTCAAATGTGTGTTCACTGACTTAAAATCCATGATTGTCACTTGCTATTAGTCTGGCTGGTAGCTCACTCAAATGTGTGTTCACTGACAAAATCCATGATTACCACTTGCTATGAGACTGGCTGGTGGCTCACACCTGTAATCCTAACACTCTGGGAAGCCAAGGCAGGAGGACTGCTCGAGGCCAGGAGTTCAAGACCAGCCTGGGCAATATAGAGAGACCCCATCTCTATTTATAAATAAAAAATAAAAATTAGTCAGGTGTGGTGGTACATGCCTGTAGTCCCAGCTAATCAGGAGGCTGAGGCAGAAAGATCACTTAAGCCTGGAAGGTGGAGGCTTCAGTGAGCTGTGATCGTACCACTGTACTCCAGTCTGGGCAACAGAGCCAGAACTTGTCTCAAAAAAAAAAAAAAAAAAAAAAAAAATACTGGAGACTGGCCTTGGGTTATTATTCTTAATCCAAGAAAATAATGTATAAGAAATATTTTATAAACTATAAAGGGCTGCACAAAAGAAAACTGATATTATCGTTGTCATTATTTTGAAGGCTTTGCAGATTCTGCAATGCAAATTCTGGTATAGATAACGAGGACCAACGCAAAAAAATAAAAACAAAAATGATCCTAACAGGACAGATCAAGAAACTCAAAATTATTAAGATGAAACCTAAGTCACGGTCATGCTACATGAGCCTAGAACTGAGAAAATGCTGACTTAATCCACCACTCCCAGGAAGACGACGTGGGGGGTTTGGCGATCTTGATCTGGAGACGGAAGCACGTCATGTCTAGTTAAAGCCTAAGGCATCAACTCTAGGTTGTAGGAGATGAAGGACAGTATCCATCGGTCCCCTCTTTGGGTTCCAACACACACGGCCTGGCTGGGTTGCATTCCGGGTGCCATGTGTAAGGTACACACATGCCAAGCAGAGGGATAAGTATGGCAAATTTTTGCATGTATGGAATTGCTTAAGTACTGTAGATTTTTCAGCCAGGGAAGAAGCTATTGAAAACACCTTTTATTTAAGAAAAAAAAAATTATTCTGAGGAACAAGCAGCACAAATAGGCATGAGTTAACCTGAGTTTTATTTACCAAAACGTGTGCCTCTCTGCAAGGAAGAGCAACTATGGGATGGGCTGCCTTGTTAACAAAGCACTCCCTTCCCATCAACGGAAGTGTTCAAACTAGGATGGGTAACTTCATGTCAGGGATATCATGCAGAAGGGGAGAGAGGATTGTCAGCCCTAAGATCCCTTTTAACTACCATAACCTGGGATTCTAACTGGCTTGACAGTTTTGCTTGTGTAGGTGGGTGCTCGGATATCAGCAGCCACACGAGAAGGAGGTCCAGAACTGTGCCTGGTGGCTCTTCTGTCTTCCTCTCCCTATCTGGCACCTAGGGACAGAATAGTGCATAGACTGTAGGGGCACACACATGCTAAAGGATATAGGCTAAATACAGGATACATACTGAAGACAGCATGAGGATTATTTGCAAGGGAACACTCATGGAATGGAACGGGAAAGAGGCACAAAAGACAGCTTCTCAGACACTAAGCTTTCATCTGCTGACAGAAGGCAAAGGCTCCTTCCACTTCTGCTTCTACCTGGGACGCGGGCTGACAGGCACCTGGCCCCTAGAACTCCAGCACTCATCATAGTATACATCCCACATTTGTGCTTCGGATACGGTATTCAACATACACAGCAGCATAGGAAAAGTCTGCCTTCCAACGTGCCAAAATGTGCTTGAAAAGCTCTTTGAAGCATTTGTTATGTGCTTGAAACACACAGAACACTGGGAAAGCAGTCCTTTATTTAGATCTTTTTTTGTCTGTGAAAATCAATACGTCCTTTCTAGGCTTTACTGTATAAGAAAATGTGTCTCTAATTATTGCTCCCAGGTTTTCCCTCTCAGTCTGGCCCAGTAACTGCAACATGTCATCAAGCATTGCCCAAAAACATGCCACACACATGAGTGCTGTCTGTGCCCCTCTCAAGTGCTAATTTAGAAAAACTGCCCAGCTCTCCAATATGCCTCCATAGTCTGCTTTTAAAAACTATTTTCGTTCTCTCCTCCCACCATGCATGGCTGAGTGTGAATAGCCGTTTCCTGGGTCCTCACTGCCGAGGTAATGGCACTCTATCCCACCTCATCACTTTCAAGTTCACTTCTGCTTTGAACCCAGGACAGAGCACGTGATCACTCTTCACACATACTCACTTTGATCCATTATTCTCCCTCTGCTCCAGAAAGGGACTTAAAATACTTAACAATGTTGCCAAATCCTCAGTCTGTCAGACATACACAGGGATTTAAATAGTCATTGTTCTTAATTTTTCTGTGCTGCTAAACCGAAAAAGAAAATTGCCCTCCGTGAAGGGAAAACAGTCACAGAAACACCTTTAGAAAGCAGTGGGGAGGTCGGTGGGATCAAGATGAACCCAGCTAGAAGGACCTTCCCCATTACCTCGTAGGGCAGAAGGGGCAGCCCAGGCAGCCAGTTCCCACAGGACAAAGCATTTCTGGCCAGGTTGGTACAAGATTAAAACAATGATTATGATGATGTAAGAGTTTCATCTTACACATCCATGAGCTACAACTGTTTACCAATGCACATGGGGGGAGGAGGTTACATGCACACTGACTATTTGAAACTGTCCAATTCCGTACTCACATTTAGACAAAGTGTTTAAAACTCTGCCAGAACTGCCCAGAATGGGTGGGGAGCAGGGGTGAGGGAGAGTCTCTATGTACTTTAAAATGTGAATTAATTATTTTAAACACAGAAGGAGCAAAACTACAAGTGTCTTGACATCTCTTATATGTTAAGAATAAAATTATAGCTGTCTAGGGCATTGAGTGCCCACCACTGCCCATTCTCTGTGTTTAGCCTTCACACTTGCCTCACAACTCCCTTCTGCTACATTTCACAAAATGCAATACCTCTGCAAGGGAGCTTTAGCTACACGACTCAGAGGACAAGGTGTGTGTTTCAGCTAAAGCACACCCCGTTCTCAGTCCCTCAATCAAAAGCAGCTGCTGTGTAAGAGCGGTGACGGCCTGGGAACACCCAAATGACATATTCTCTGCGTCCTTCCCATACTGAAGTGATGTTTACCGGAGCACTGAGAAAACACTGGAGGAGACACTAGGGTAGCAAAGTCTGAAGTCAGATATCTTTGGGGAGGACTGAGCATGGGCTGAAGGCTGGAGATCTGCAGAAGTCTTCGCTTCTCTGGCTCTCACTCCTGTTCCTTAGGGGGCTTTACCTGTGTCAGAATCAAGTGCGAGATGGGAAACTATTGCTTTGTGGGAGACTCAGGAACAACTCTCCGGGCAGTACAGAGCCGTGGTCCCGGCTCCCCCCGCAACCTTGAACAAGGCGAGTCCTCCAGGGCGGGCTGGTGACAGGTCAGCTGCCTCACCCCGAAGGTGGGGGGAAGGGCGCGCTTTCCATCCGCGTACTGGGACAGGAGTTTGGGTGCAAACTAGGAAAGGCTATGGTGCTCCCTTTAAGCCCAAGTAAAGGCTTGTGGTTTGGGGGACGGAAGGAGACGAAGCCAATGCGGAATGCCCGCACACACAGTCTAGCACCACCACTTTGGGGACTTCGGGTCTCCAGCCGCCTGGGGCTTGGACCTCGGTCTGCATGGAGAGGGTCGGAGGGATCGGGCGGCCGCGGCCCTTACCTTGCTGACCACGTTCTGGACGAGGCCGGCGCGGATGCCGTAGTCCCACGCGTGGCAGTCGCAGTTGGAGGCGTTGTCTCCCTTGTCCGGAGGGGATGGCAGGGGTGGTGTGTCGCCTCCGTCCGCGCCGCTGCTGTTGCTCCGGTTGCCCGCTGCCTCCCAGGGGGCAGTGGAGAAGGGGGTGGTGGGGAGGCTGGTCCAGTTTCCCATGTCGCCCCACCGGCCTGAGGTGGTGACCCCCGCCAGCTCGGTGTCTTTGCCGGCCCCGCGACACCAGAAGTTAGGCTGGTCCAGGAGGAACGAGTCCGAGAACTGGCTGAAGCCGATGAACAGCGCCGGGATCCAGGTGAGCAGCACGAGGGTCTTCTGGTAGCCCCCGCCCAGGCCCCCGAGGAAGGGCAGCACCGACCCGTCATAGTCCAGCAACAAGAGGCTCGGGGCCGCCGCCGCCGAGCAGCAGCTAGGATGCGGGCCGCCTCCAGGATGCAGTGGGGGCAGCGGCTGGATTTCCGCGCCGCCACCGAGGCCCGCGCGTCCCCCGAGGGGCGCCGAGGCCGCCGCGTCCCCGGGCGGCAGGGAGCCGTTCTCCTCGGCCGGGGCCGGCTGCCGCCCAGGCCCGCCGCCCGCCGCCTCGCGCCGCCGGTCTATGGCCATGGCCCGGGCCCGCGGCTCCCGCAGAGGCGCATAGAGCGCGGCGGAGGCTCCGCGGGCGCCCCGGGCACAGAGCGCCGGACCAGGCGCCTGCAGCCGCCGCCGCCTAGGAGGGCCCGCGGCTCGAGAGAGCGCTCGGCGGCCCCGGGTGCGTCAGGCCGCCCCCATGTCACCCGCCGGACCCCGCGCCCCGGGCGCTGCGGCCCCGCTCGGGCGCCGGGCAGAGGCGGGCAGAGGCCGGCCGGGCCCTCAGCCGCTGCGGCTCATCGGCTCCGCGGCCCGGGCGCCGGCGGCCGAACCCGCCGTTCTCCGCTACTCCGCGCCGGCCGCGGCAGGAGGAGGAGCCGGCGCGGCGCCCGACCCGCGCCCTTGTCGGTGGTTGCGGGCCCTGCGGGCGGCGGCACAGGCGGCGGTGAGGGCAGCGGCTGCTGCTCCCCGGGTGGCCGCGCTGTATTTCTCCGACTTCGGGCGCCTCCCGGAAGCCGCGAGCTCCGGACCCAGCCTGCCGAGCCGGCCGCGCTCTCCGGCTCCTGGAGCCGGCCTCCCTCCTCCTCCTCCTTTCCCTCCTCCTCCCCTCCTCCCTGCCCCCCGGCCCGCCCCCTCTCCCCCCGCCGAGGTGGAGGTAACCGCGGCACCTGCTGCGCTCGGCTCCTGCGCGCGAGCGCCCCCTCCAGCCCGGACGCGCTGCAGCCGCCCGGGATCCAAGGGAAGGGGGCGGGGGAAACGGGGCACCCCAGGCCCGCCTAGCCAGAGGATCTCCTGCCAGTGCCTGTTTAGCGCCCGGCAGGGCGGGGAAGGAGGAGGCGCGCGGAGCAGGGGGCGCGGGTCGGCGAGGGGTCCAGTCGAAGTCGGCGTGCGCTGGGAACCTGTGGGCTGGGTCTTCTACGAGGCTGGGCTCCCGCAGCCGCACGGTGCCCCCACCCACCCCGCGCGCGCCGGGTCTCCGTGACCTCTGTCTCTTCAGAGGTGCCCGGCCGCCCCGCTGCCCGCGCCCCGCTCCCAGTCCCAAGCCCGAGGGTCTCTGGCCTTTAGGAACAACCCTCTGCGCTTTTTCCAGGAGCAAATAAGGTTGATTTTTGTGTCCGTGGAGCAGGGTCAAGGAGGCGCCTTTGCCAATTTCAGGTCGCCAGTCCCCCGCAGCGTCTGGCCACCCGCGACCAGCCGCACCCACTCCCAAATCGCCATTTCTTCCCCCACTCCTAAGTGAATGCGATATAAGCACGATGCTGGGATAGATCTCCAACACAAGTTATAACACACACAATATAAACGTGATGGCATTCCCCACCCCCTCCCCAAGATCTTGGATTCACGTTTGGAACGCCGTGTGCACAGGCGCACACATCTATACTCTCACACAAGAAGACAAACCTCTCCCTCCTCTCCTGCTCCAGCGCCAACCTTGCCCAGCCAGCGCTATATAAATAACACCAGCCCTGCGGCAAACGGCTGCATTAGCATATTTCCCCCTGCACCCAGCGCCCGCACCAATGAGAATCATCCGGCACCTTTCACCCCAGCGTCCCCATATATTAGAGACATTCATATTCTGAGAAGTTTATTAATGGAAGTCTTAAATGGAGCAATCCATTTCTAGGCTTATTTGGGGCAAAAAAGCAAGCAAGCAAGAAAAAAAAGCGAAAGAAATGTTTTGCTTTCCAAAAGGATACATTCTAAGCTACATATAATGAATGTATTCTTTTGGGTTTTTATTATTTGCTCAGCTAACCGCTGCATAGTTTAGTGGAATACATTTTTAACCTGCAGTTCAGTGTTAAGGGCAACATGTGCCTACTGCATAAAATGCTGGCACAAACGTATGAGAGAACTATTTCCGAAGGCTGCCGGGGGGGCGGGTCTTGGGAGACAGGGGAGGTCTTGGACCTTCCTGCGTGGCGGAGAAGGGGAGATTAGATAACAATGGGCGGAAGGGGCCCAGAGGGCTGCAAAAGACACCAAGCCTCTGAGGAATGGGTCTGGAAATCACTTATACAAAGAGCTGGGGCGGGGGGAGGATAGGATAGTGCAGGTTGTGTACGTGGTAATTTTTTTTCAACTTCACGTTATTTATTAGCTTAACTTTTCCTTTCCTTCTCTCCCCTCCCCTCATTTGAACAGCTAATACATACAAAGTTTTGACCACTATGCCTGGAACAGAGTAAGTGATTAATGAATGTTAGCCGTGTATTATTACTAGCACTCATCTTACCATTACATACAATCCACATTTCTTTTTGAATTGAAATGTAACTTTACAGATTTTATTTATTTTCCTTTCAGCGGCTAATTTTCCAGAAGAGGCCCGCTTTGTGTCTGCCTCTGCTTCTTTTCCCCACAGTTACAATGACCCATTTGTTTTCTTGTAACTGATCACAAAAGGAGCATTGCCATTGACCTTAATGGCCCTTCCAATCAGAATAACTATCATAGCCAGCGTTTCAGAGTTGGCTTTCAAATTCACACTCTCACTCAGTCCTCACATTCAGCGCCCCAAGAAGTGGGCTTTCCAAAAGAATCAGCAAGGATTAGGTGACTGACTACGAGATCAAAGAGTTGGTCCACAGCTGAGCCAAACATCTGGTTTTGAACCCAGATTTTCTGACTGGACATTCCAGGATTTCTCCATTTCATTATTCAGGGGCAGATTACAGAATTATAATGGAGAGTTTACAAAGATATGTGTTAATGTGCATTTTACGTGGGAGAAGCCCTGGCGCTGGGCAAAGAGTTTCAATGTGAAGATGTTATTAGTCTTTGTTTCCAAAAGCTGGTAAAAATCCTCAAATGGTACATTCTCAGAATTTAGGGACATTGGAAAATGGTACCCTCTAAAACTGAAGCTAAAAGGAAGCAACATAAAATGTTTGAAATTAACCATCTGCAGCACTGACCCAGGCATTATAATTAAGCTGTTGATTCGATTAGAGGTTTCCCTAAATCCCTCTTGGATTGACATTTCCACCAAATGTAGTCAGGAAGATTAAAACGTAAGTAATTTAAAATAAAGTGGCCTTCAGTTTATTAAAACATACCACAAGTGACCTCATAACCTGAGCAAAAAGAGTAAAGAGGAAGAATTTGACACTCTGACAGCCTCAGGGCATGAGGTTTTAGATCTATGGACCAGTACAGGAGAGTCAGACATCTGTTAACAAATTACTGTTGTTAATTTTCTGCATGATCATGATCATCACCTGCTATTTTTCTTGTTCACTTAGTTATTTACTACCTCTGTACTTATTTATGTTCTGCCTCTAGAATGCCTTCAGGGATAGGTGCCTTGTACTCAGCTGTATGCCTGGTGGCTAAAACAGTGCCTGGCACAGGGTAGGCACTCAATACATCTTTGTTGAATAAATGAGTATAGCAAGTTATTAATCACTTGACGATACTGTCTATTCAGATCATAAAATTCTGTTTACTTTGATTCTTAAATCATCAAGCAACCTTTTCGTATTTGTTCAGTCTCTCAAAGATGGTCCTCAGATCAGCCAACATGAGACTTGAAATGAATTTGACAATTATATGTCTTATTGTAAGGCATTGTGGTTACTGGATTAGCTCCCAATATGATCTTCTCTTGGGCAGTGTTGGCTTGCAGATGGTGGCTTGTAGGCCAAATGCAGCTCACAGACCACAGGCAATGTTTTCAGAAAAATAATTGCTAACATTTCAAAATTGGGAGATTGAATACTTAGAAAAAAAAAGTGTTTTGGGTTTCTCTGTACATAACAGAAGGCTTTTTGTCCTTTTGATGCCCCCAGGTCTGCAGGACCGTGCTTTCTTGGAATGCAGTAAATGAGCAGGCACTCCCCAGCTTGCCTTCATCCCTGCCCCACACATGTCCCTCATGCATGTCACTCGGCCCCCAAAAGTGACTGTGTTTGTAACCCTAAATTTATATGAGTATCCTGCACCCAGTGATCTTCATAAAGAAGCTGAGTCATTCCCCTTTCCTCTGAAGGCATGTTAAAGAATCTACCAGTTTATAGTTTCCTAAAAATTGAGAAAGTAAAGAAAGGAAATGAAAGTCATAACCTAATCACCAATACACTTGAACAATTTTATTTCCTTGGAGATAACAAGAGAAAAAAATTTTTAGCTTGCCTCTAAAATGGATGAAAACCTAATTTTAAATCCTCTATAATTCTGTAAAAGTTAACTCTAAGGAATTCAAGGCAGGGTTAATTAACTTTAAATGTATGCTATAAGTCATACCAAATGGATTTCACATTGGTTTTCTCTGATTATTCATGGTCTTTATACTTGAATTATGGATAGATACGTCACATTTTAGAATATCCTGTGTCATTCTTTTTTCCTACTGCAGCTTGATTTCTTCCTTTCAAATAATTATTTGAAAAGTAGGTTACCTTGATTTTGGGAGGGTGGGAGAAAGTGATTGAAATTATTTCCAACTGTAGTTGTGTATACTTGAATATTACTTATATCATCCTTTGCCTTTTGGAATGTCAAGTCTGACTCTTTAACAAGGAATTTGACATTTACAAAACCTATCATAAATGAAAATGAAAATGCTACTGTGGGTAAGTGACAGAAGTAATAAAAATGTCACATAATCTATCCCAAGGAAAGCTACATACCTGTACCTTGAGAAAAACTACCTACTCATCTAATACAAACCAAATTAATCAAAAGGCCAAGTGAAAACAGATAAAGTGAAGATAAGACTTCTATGCAAAAAGCTACTCCATTGTAAATATGATTGCTAGGGCCCAGTTACTTTCAAAGTTTGGTCAAAATTTAATTTTGAACTCTTTCATTGAGTTAGAAAAATTAGTGAAGCAAATTGATCTAAAATTTGATGTTGGCTTCTGTTTGCTGAAAATCACAGATGTCATCTTTGTCTTACTGCACTTACAAATGTTCTTTGTCACACACACACACACACACACATGAAAATAACACAATGACAAGAACTTATAAGTGAACCTTACATGTTTTATTCCAGCATGAAAACAGCCTCTTCTGTTTGTTGCAAATCATTCCAAAGTGTGCAGATGAACCTTGGGTTTCAAGTATGGATGCTGGGCTCTTGATGATGAGTGAGCAAACTGCAGATAATCATTGTTAAAAAGGCTTGTGAAAAGAACAATTAAGTAACCAGATCTTGGAGGAAAGTTCACTTTTCAAGAAAGAGAAACTAATGCTCTTGAAACAAGCCTTTTGCCCTAATGCTTTCCCTACTAATTCTAAATGGAGGTGAAGAAAAACTCACAGATGGATGTAGCCAAATCTAAAAGTAGTAAATGGATTTTTTTTTCTATGACTGGAAGCTAGTGGGTGACAAGAGGAATGAATATTCCTGGAGGAGGTAGATTGTTAGACCCAGAATACACTTTTTGAGGCAAGATGTTTTGACCAAGATATTTGTTTATTGAACTTTTTTCTTTAATAAGGCTGGTTTGAATTTATTACCATTACAGAGTCACGAAGGATTTTTCATACTTAAAAAATTGGCTGTGCATGCATATTATTTTCAGTCCAAATTCTAGGCCATCTAAGAGGGTGTTGCACTAAAATTTATAGTTCCTATAGCAAAATAGATGCAAATATATGGATAAAGTCACTAAAGCATTCTAAATTAACAGTATTTTTAAGTTTTTGAATTTTGAACTTTGAGGAAAACACTTTTTCTCTTTATAAGATGATTTAACACCCTAGTATCAACAAGCACACCTAGCACCCAGATCTTGGTATCTAATACCATTCCCCAATATAAGGAACCAGGGCCCCTTGGAGAGAAATGGTTGATTCTAGGGCAGGGCAGGAAATCTACAAGGTGATCCTGGGGCATTTTGTGTAGTGCCGGGAAGGAAGAGCTGAACACCTCCACATCCTTCCACCCACGCAATTACGGGGTATGTGGAAGGGACACAGGAGCCAACTGAAAGAGCTCCCAAAGTCCAAAGCTGGAACCATTTGAGTAAAAAATAAAGTACTATTGAATAATAAATTACCCAAATTATAAAATCTATACTATGCATCCATATGTAAAAAATAAATGATTGGGTAAATGAGGAAGAAGAGATAGATCTCCCATGCATAAAATTTCAAATGATTTATGTGGATACTCTGCCTTCAAGCAGGAGTCTAAGTCCTCACTCCTGAAGTGGAGGCTGCACGTACTGACTTCCTTCCAAAGAGTGTGGAAAGGGGGAAAAATAAGGTTACAGTGGAAAAGCTCTTACAGTGAAAAGCATACTTCAGCCAGGTGATAGAGGTTAGCATCAACAGTGATGAATCATGCTGGTGCTATGAACCCCTGATATGATGGATGTGGTGAGAATGGCACTTGACCTCTGTGGTCTTTTTCCCATAACCCCATAACTCCGGTCTAACCATGAGGAAAACATCAAACAAATTCCTACTGAGGGACAGTCTGCAAAATACCTGAGCAGTACTCAAACTGCCTGGGTGATCAAAAACAAGGAAAGTCTGATAACCTGTCATGTCCAGATGGAGCCTATAGGAGAGAGGATGACTAAATGTAACGGGCTCAGCTGGATGGGATCCTGGACTAGGGAAAGACATTAAGGAAAAACTAACGAAATCAAACTAAATGATGGACCTTGATTAATAATAATGTATCAATGCTGAAACATCAGTTGTGACAATGTATCAGACTTATCAATGCATAGGACATTAAGAAGGCAAACAGTGTGAGGTGTGAGGGAACTTTCTGTGCTATCTTTGTAATATTTTTTGTAAGTCTAGAACTCTTCTGAAATTAAAAGTTTACTTTTGTAAAAAAAAAAAAAATTACATCTCAAACATCAGTATTTCATTTCAATTTCTAAATCCGTGATATGGTTTGGATATGTTTCCCCATCAAATCTCACGTCAAATTGTAATCTCCAGTGTTGGAGGTGGGGCCTGGTGGGAGGTGACTGGATCATGCGGGCAGTTTCTCAGGAATGGTTTAGCACCATCCCCTTGACGCTGTCCTCAAGATGCTGAGTTCTCTCTTGGAACCTGTTTGTTTAAAAGTGAGTAGCAACCCCTTCAGCAAAAATGTGTTTTGGGCTTCTCTGAACATAACAGAAGCCCACCCCCGACCCCTACTCTCTTCATGTGACGTGTCTGCTCCCTTTTTGCCTTCCACCATGATTGTAAGGTTCCTGAGTCCTCCCCAGAAGCTGAGCAGATGCCAGCATCCTGCCTCTTGTACAGCCTCTGGAATTGTGAGCCAATTAAACCTCTTTTCTTTATAATTTATGCAGTCTCAGGTATGTCTTTATAGCAATGTGAGAATGGACTAATACGATTAGTAATTTCTCTCTATAGATTTTTATCTCTATGATGACTTTTTTTTTTTTTTTTGAGATGGAGTTTCACTCTTGTTGCCCAGGTTGGAGTGCAATGGTGCGATCTTGGCTCACCGAAACCTCTGCCTCCCAGGTTCAAGTGATTCTCCTGTCTCAGCCTCTCGAGTAGCTGGGATTACAGGCATGTGCCACCACGCTGAGCTAATTTTGTATTTTTAGTAGAGATCGGGTTTCTCCAGGTTGGTCAGGCTGGTCTCGAACTCCCGACCTCAAGTGATCCTGCCATCTTGGCCTCCCAAAGTGCTGGGATTACAGGTGTGAGCCACCACACCTGGCTATGATGACATTTTAAATCAAGTAAAGGTTTAATGGTTTGAAACCCAAAGTTGATGAGAGGGTGAGACAAAAATTTAAATGATTGAAAAATAAATTTTAATGAGAGCTTGTCATAGTAACGGATTTTTAAAAACTCTCCGAAAGTTAAAAGATGCCAGTATCAGCAAAATTATGAGCTATGGCCCAGGCTCTGGTCTAAGAGACCAGCAAGGCCAGATGGGCCTCCAGCCCTGTCTGAGACACATGAAAACTATCACTTTGTTAAAGTTCTCTTGTTCCATTTATGTTTACATTTCCATATTCTATTGTGTTTTCATCATTGACCTAGAAATACATTTAAGCCAATTTTTCTTTAGTTTCTTAGAGCTTTTTCTTCTGCCTTGTTAACTTTTGCAATGATTCCATTTCTTAAAAGTTAGCATAGACCCTTTAGGGAGGCTGTGAAATACATGTGTATGGAATAACCAGCCTACTTTTAGGTAATGTAACAGAGTGGGCTGGAGCCTCCAGGTTAACAATCTTTGACACAGTCTTTTTATCAGCCAGAAGATGCTGGGAATATAAATTGAAGGGAATTCAAGTAAAACTCCATTTTCTAGTATGTGTCTCTAAAGCACGGGGCCCCTGATTTCTATGTCTCGCTAGCTCCACTGCCTGTCACAGGGCCTGGCACTCAATAAACATTTGCTGAACGGATGAACGAAGGAAGGATGCGAGGATATATAGGATTCTGCCAAAGAGAGAAGAGGGAACAGTATATTCCAAATCAAAGGAATAGCAAGAATGAAATGCAAAGGTAGGAACCAGATGTGCGTGTCTGTGGTAGTTGGTACACGGCATTTCCATAGTATGATTTACTTACAGTATTTATAGAGCAAAATTGGATAATGCTATTTTAAGTATAAACATTACAAGTTTTAAAAGGAAGTTAAGAAAACCCCAAGGAAATACCTCGCCTTTAAAAAATGACTTTATTGAGGTATAATTTACATTCATACACTTTAAAGGTACAGTTCAGTGATGTATACACCTTTGAAACCATCTCCTGAATCAAGACACACAGCATTTCACGTCCCCCAAAAACGATCTGTTGTGCCTCTTTGCAGCCAACCCCCTACACACCACCCTAGGCAACTACTAATCCGCCTTCTCTCACTAAGATTAGTTTTTCCAGTTCTAGAACTTGGAATAAATGGAACGAGGCAGCTCGTGCTCTCTTGCGCCTGGTTTCTTTCACTCAGCATGACACTTGTGAAATTTGCCCACGTGGTTGCCGTATCAACATTTTATTCCTTTTTGTCGCTGAGGAGTGTCTCACTCTAGGCACAGGCCCCAGCTTGTCATCCATTCTCATGTTAATGGACCCCAGTTTGGGGTTACTCCGAACAAAGCTGCTAGGATCCTTCATATAGAGTTCTTTGTGTAGAATATGTTTTCATTTTTCTCAGATAAATATGTAGGGGTAGGATTGATGGGTTGTATGATAATTCATTTCTCACTTTTTGAAAATGACACCTTGTGGGTCACCAATCCACAAGAATTGTTCTTATGGTCGCTGATAGAACAAAGAAAGCAGGGCTGGGAAGAGCATCATCTGAGCTGGCACTGAACAGCTTACAACCTTAGGAAATTTGAATAATGCTCACATTCTTCGAGAACACAAGTGACAATGGGGAGATGGCACAGTATGCTAAAGGGAATACTTCACACGTCATTGCCTGAAAATTAGTTTTAGATAGCATATTAGGCTTTCATACTTCATAGCAAGAAATCTACAGGAAATTACCTGGACTGTGAATGCATCAGCATCAGTATTTTTTCACATGCAAATTATAGAAAACTCAAGGTAAACTGACTGATGCACAAAGGGAACTTGAATAGCTCATGTAACAAAAAACACCAAGATTTGCTATTAACATGACCCAGCACTGTGTAATTGGGATGCAGGATGCTTCAAAGTCCTCCTGGCCAAAGTCACACTGCAGGAGACGACTTCACTGCTTTGCCCTCATTCCCTCCAGGCTCTTTAACTATTTAAGTTTGGAGGTCTGGAGACTGGGGGAAAGGAGGCCAGCTTCAAGGGCTTTTGCTTCTATCAGCCCCCAGCTTTAGACTTGTATTTCAAAGTCCGCTTCTTTAATTACTACTGCAAGGTTTGAATGACGCAAGTGAGGTTCAAATAAGGCAACTGAGACATTGGAATAAACACATTTAACCAGCTCCTGGGCGACGTTCTGCAATCTGACAGGTGGAACCGGAGAAGCCGCACGGACTCCTCTCAGACGTGGGGTTTTATAGGGAGTGAAGGAGCTCGATTGGTTGTGGGAGAGCAGGACTACTATTGGGTAAGGTTACAAGCCTTTGTTTGCATACAGGACTTGGCTGCTATTGGTTACAATTATTCGGCTGCTATTGGCTAGAAAGACTCGGCTGCTATTGGCTAGAAAGACTCGGCTGCTATTGGCTAGAAAGACTTGGCTACTATTGGCTAGAATCACAAGACCCCGCTTGCATACTGGGTTCTTTAAGGGAAAGCCAGGCTGTGCGAGAAAGGGAGAAGGGAACATGCCCTAACATGTCCGAGCTTTCAGACAAAAGGTGGGGGGGTGTGCGTCCGAGCTCCTGGCGAGGCAACCGGCCTTACAACTACTATCTTGGCCGATTTGCCAAGACAGTAAGAAGTAGCTGGGAGTTTAGTTCCCCCTTAACCCGGGACAGGTGAGCATTGACAACAAAAGCCCCAGCTCCATTTCCTGCTTCCTTGCACGTGAAGCCCTATTTCACTGTCTGCTTCTAAGATAAAAGCCTACATCCACAAGGATCAAGTTTCAAGCCCTAAGAAACACCTCGCAGGACCTAGTGCAGAAAGGAGAGCACCTGAGTCAGATCTCCTGTATTTTTGCCCAGACTGTGACCTTGAACAAGCCCTATTACTTCTGCCAGGCTTATTTTCCTCATCTGTAAAATGAAAATAATCATCACACCTGAGTTACTGCCCATCACACAGGTTGGTGTGAGGAACCAATGAGATAATGGGAACAAATTCAGTATTCTTGAGTTGCTATCAGAAATGGTCATCTTGACCCCAGCCACTCAAGCTGTCTATATAGAGCTTATCTGAGTCCTCATCTCCACAAACCAAGGGTCAGATTCCACTGTCAATCAAATAGAGAAAAGAGGTTGGAATCCCCAGTGGGCATTTCATTCCATTAGCTCTGCTAAATAATTCTACAGTAGAGTTGGATAGAGACCCAGAGCTTGAATTTGCTGCCGTGATCAGACTTCCTGGTAGCGAATGTCTGCAGGCCAGACCTGTGCTGTCTTGAATGCCCTGCTGCCTCACCTTGCCCCGGGGCAGGAGAGCCAGCCCTAAGGTGGTCCCCTAGGCTAAAGGGAAGCAAGAGTAAAGGTCTGCCACACCCCAGCAGTGTCCATCCACCTCACAGAATCCCCACAAGAGGCAACCCCTGTTTTCATCCACCTGGCAGTTCTAATGCTGGATCCTGGCCCCACCTTCTCCTACTTGCCCTTCTTGCTGCGAACACGTTGCTCTGCATCTTGGACAGAACCAGAAACATGGCCTGATAACCTTAATAATATCTTGAGCACGTGATCACTTTTCCACATCTATCACCTCACTTAAAGTACCCTACACACCTACGAAGGAAGGATCATTGTACCATTCTGGAGATGAGGATATAAACCTTAAAAGATGTTAAGTTGAAGTATCAGAACCAGGATTTAAAACCGAAGCTCAGACCTGTCTCATGCCAATGCTCGGAATTCTTATCCACTACAATTAGCCACCTCCCCCGGTCTTTCTGCCAGGTCTTTCTGATTCCTGGGGTAGACGTCCAGATCTGACAGGGCTCATCTCCAGTTGGATGCATGGCCACTCCCCCTGTCCTCCCAGCAAGGGTTGAGCTCAGTGGGTTTCTGTGACCCATACCTTTGCTTCTGGAACTGGCTTCCTCTCTGCCCCAATACCAGTGAGCTTGGGAAACCCCAAATCACTTCCCTCCAGGAAAATGTCCACTTCCAGCTCCTCAGGCCAGTACTGTCATCCATTGTACACTCCCTGGAGACATCCCCGAGTCCTTGAGTTCTCTGGAAATCATTTATGAAGTCAGAAGGATCATTTTAGCATTAGCCCTTATTCCCTGAACAAAACACAGGGCTTCTTATAAAGTTGCCTGCCTCCTTTTTGCTTCGGGTTCTGGGATTATTCTCCAAGCCTCTTGAGTATAAAATTCTGTAACTTCCACTCTGTCTTCATTATGTGAGATGTTCAGAAAATCCCACTGTTGTAAACAGAACTCACTAGACGCTTAGGTAAACTACTTCAGACTTTCATTCAACACCCGCCATTATTTGAGGCCCCTTAGGGATTCACCATCAGTGCCTGGAGAGAGTTTGAAAGTCATCAAAGGAGCGAGGTGTGGTTCCGGAGGTCCTAGGAATCTCTCTGCAGAGGGAATCCAATCAAGGAGAATCCAAACTGTTTCCTGTAACTGTATATCATGTTTTTGCCCTTTTCCTCCACCTAGTTCATTTAAAAATGATCTTGGCCAGGCGTGGTGGCTCATGCCTGTAATCCCAGCACTTTGGGAGGCCGAGGCGGGCAGATCACTTGAGGTCAGGAGTTCAAGACCAACCTGGCCAATATGGAGCAACCCCGTCTCTACTGAAAATACAAAATTAGCCAGGCAAGGTGGCACATGCCTGTAATCCTGGCTACTCAGGAGACTGAGACACGAGAATCCCTTGAACCCGGGAGGTGGAGGTTGTGGTTAGCCGAGATCGCACCATTGCACTCCAGCCTGGGCAACAAGAGTGAAACTCTATCTCAAAAAAAAAAGAATGATCTTAATGTTACCTCTCAGATAAGAATGTTACATATAAAATTAGATATTTTAAAACAAGCAGGCCTGGGCTTGTATGGACAAATTTCTCACCTCTTCAACAGGGGATGATAGACTTCCAAAAAAGGTGCTGCTATTGTTCAAACCCCCTTTGGCCCCCTCTTCCTGAAATTGCATTTAGAGTCTGCCGCATGTTCTTTTGAATATTCTCAATTGTGAGAAATCTTTTATGCTCTTGAGTTTAAGAAAAGTGACAAAAAGTCAATTGAAACCAAGTTTAGCGATTAAACTGAGAAATCCCATTAGGAGTTTAAAATAACCCATGCCTATAAAATAAGAAGGAAGGATTTCTTTTGTAGTTCTTCAAGTGGCTCTGATGGTAATTATTTTCTTCGGAGACACACGAAAGCTTCCAGGGAGGCTCCCTCATCCGGGTGCGGTGTGGAGGCGAGTGAGATTAGGTCTTGGACTTTGAGAGAGCCCGCTTCCTTCTCTATTGCTGCTTTCAAACAGCACTCCCTTTGTGATCTTTGCTGAGAATTTATCCTTCACATTTTCATTTAACGAGAGTGACAACATGTCTGAACCCTAACAGGACCTGGCCAAGAATTTAAATCACTCCTTGCCCATATGTCCTCTCTGTAAAGGTACGTTTTATATTTGCTGCTAGTCTGATAGGCCTAGCTTTTGAACACAGGTAAGACAAAAGGACCATAAAACAAAGCTGAAACGGTGTCCCCATTCCTGTGGGCTCTCTTTTCTCCACTTTTTAATTTTTTTATTTTCGAGACAGAGTCTCGCTCTGTTGTCCAGGCTGGAGTGCAATGGTGCAGTCTCTCTGGTCACTGCAACCTCTGCCTCCCAGTTTCAGGCGATTCTCCTGCCTCAGACTTCCGAGTAGCTGGGATTACAGGAATGCACCACCATGCCTGGCTAATTTTTAGTAGAGATGGGGTTTCACCATGTTGGCCAGGCTGGTCTCGAACTCCTGACCTCAGGTGATCCACCCACCTCTGCTTCCCACAGTGCTGGGATTACAGGCATGAGCCACCATGCCCAGCCCTCTTTTCTCCACTTTTGATTCCTCCCCCACCTCCTTCAAATGAGCACACAAGGGCCAGGTCCCAGTTCTTGTCCCCAACTCATTAGATCCCAGGGTATCTGAAGAGCTGGCCCAGGTTCAGCACATTTGGACCCAAACCCAGCTGTATCAATAGTTTGATAGGGCTCTTCAGTTGCCCAGATTCACATGCTCATCAGCTGCTCAGGGAAAATCATTCAGGTGGCCCCTCTCCTTCTTCCGATGACCGAGCCCCACCCCTGGTTTCTGGACTCCATCCTGAAGTCTCTAATTTTCCCTCTCAAAATTGATTCTTCACTTGCTTAGGTAGTGTCTACACTGGAATTCAACCTCACTATTTGAAGTTCTCTGTTACTAAGAGTCTGTATGCATTATGCCCAAGTGTGAACTCATACTAATTAAGGCCATTATGTACTTTGCAAATAGCCACTTGTACTTATGCCCAGGGCAAGGAGGAACATTCCTTTTATTGGTTCTAACAACAACTACCCCAAGGCCCAGTGGCAGTCAGTCACAGTGTAAGAGCGAAGGCAGCAGCTGGCTCAGCTGAGCTTGCTTGCCTGTTGGCTAGGGCACCACAACTAGTTCCGTTCCCAGACAAGGAGGAATTAATAATGCTCCCTTTCTCAGGACAGTGAGGTTTTTGAGTGATAGCAAATAGTGAAGCTAAATGGAGCCTCTAGCTGTCTACTGAAGCCACCTGTTTTCTGGGAGGGGGAACTGAGGCCCAGGGAAGTGGAATCCTTTGACCTAAACGTAAGAGTATATTAGAAGCTGACACGGTCCTAGAGCTCAGCTCTTCTGGTTCCCAGCCAATACATTCTCCATGTTGCCCTCCTGCAAACCGAATCTGTGTAGAACGCCTTGGTTTCACCAGTAAAGAAATGGCTGACAATAGGGCACTTTTTCCCTGTTGCACAGATGATGGGTTACATGGTCATTCCCCAGCTTCATCTCTCTGGAAACAGATGGCTTAAATCTATTAGAATGGGTTTTCTCTGAGCTCTTCCATGAAACATTAAGCTCTGGGGAG
Organism: Aotus nancymaae; assembly: GCF_030222135.1. Taxonomy (NCBI): domain Eukaryota; kingdom Metazoa; phylum Chordata; class Mammalia; order Primates; family Aotidae; genus Aotus; species Aotus nancymaae. Next base: position 935,695 of record NW_026988465.1, read on the forward strand.
GTCCGACTGTGTTTCCTTCACATTTAGCACCTAGTAAATGGTGCAAATGAAGGATTAGCATTCAATAAATGGTGAATGAAAGAAGCAGGGAGAGACCAGCTATCCTACCAAGGACCAAATTGGCTCCCCTGTTAGTAAACCAATTAATGTAGTTGATCAGCCACAAGTGGAAGCAAGTTCCTCTATGGAAAGCTCATCTTCCTATAATCCCAGCACTTTGGGAGGCCGAGGCGGGTGGATCACCAGGTCAAGAGATCGAGACCATCTTGGTCAACATGGTGAAACCCCATCTCTACAAAAAAAAAAAAAAGGAAAGCTCATCTTGCAGTTCTATTATTTTGATGAGGTTGCTTTATTTTAAAAACATCAGTGCAATATTTAAAATTCAAAATAAAAAATCACTCATCCAAAGTTTCTCTTTCTCTCCAGATCCTTAATGATAGGAGTCCTCAAAAGAGAGTCAGTTATTTTAATAAGGGTAGCCTCTCTTATGAATTCTGCCCTGCTTGGAATTTCTAAGCCTTTTTCAAAATTTCTGATTCTTTTTCAATCAACCTCTGACCTCAGCACTCAGAGTCTAGGAAGAGCTTACTCATGTCCCCCAGGGATCATTTCACAAACATCTGAGAGCTTCTTACCAACCAGACAATGCACGATGCTGGCTCCCATGACTCAGCACGAATTCAGACACACACACACACACACACACACACACACACACACACACTCACAAGTGGGTGGTTTCTGCCGATGCTCGGCAGAAGCTGTGTTTGGTTTGGGATGGGCAATGGGGCTGAGTGAAGGAAGGCGGTCCAGCTTCCAGCTCACTCTTTCCTTTCTGACAACATAATTAAAATGCTAGACTAACAAAAGTGAAAGAGCTTTGCAAGTTAAAAATGGTGCAAATTCATTATTTGTTAAATGACACTAATAGTGAATTAGTACCGTCATTATTATTATTATTATTTTTGAGACAGAATCTCGCTGTCACCCAGGCTGGAATGCAGTGATGCGATCTTGGCTCACTGCAACCTCCACCTCCCGACATCAACCGATTCTCCTGTCTCAGCCTCCTGAGTAGCTGGGACTACAGGCATGCGCTGCCCCACCTAGCTAATATTTTGTATTTTTAGCAAAGGTTGGGTTTCACTGTGTAAGCCAGGATGGTCTCGATCTTCTGACTTTGTGATCTGCCTGCCTCAGCCTTCCAAAGTGCTGGGCTTACAGGCATGAGCCACTGTGCCTGGCCATCATCATTATTTAACGTAAAAGTGACTTCCAGTTCCAGTGACTGAATGTGGAGGGGGAGGGGAAAGGACTGCTGCTCCAGAAGGGATTGGGTGGTGGACTTATTATTATTATTATTATTATTAGTTTTGGCAAATAAACTCAAGGAAGCTTGACCTGTTAATGGAGGCTTCTTTCAGCACTAAAGACTAATGCAGATATATCCTCCTCGCTCTGGATTTCTGTGGGTGTTACTTGTTTATTGGTAGTTGTTTATTATATTTAAAACCATGTGGTAGTTTGATGGTGCCTGTAAATAGAATAAAATATTTTCACTGCTTTTCTAACTGCTACCAAGGCGCTTTTTAAATATCTCTTAAGAAAAGCAACAAGAGCCGGGGATGGTGGCTCACGTCTATAATCCCAGCACTTTGGGAAGCCCAGATGGGTGGATCACCTGAGGTCAGGAGCTCAAGATAGGTTTGGCCAACATGGTGAAACCCCATCTCTACTAAAAAATACAAAAATTAGCCAGGCGTGGTGGCATGTGCCTGTAGTCCCAGCTATTTGGGAAGCTGAGGCAAGAGAACCACTTGAACCTGGGAGGTTGCAGTGAGCTGAGATTATGCCACTGCACTCCAGCCTGAATGACAGGAATGAAACTATCTCAAAAAAAAAAAAAATTGATAAAATCCTATTTAGTCCAGGTAACGAGGACAGGGCTGTCACTCAGGTCCATGTACCCTGTGTGATGGCATCTGAGCAGCAGTATTGATTCTAGATTTCCTGTGTTCTACATCCACAGGTGGAAACTGGGAGGCACGTTCAAAAGGAAACACTTTTGACCACCACTTTATTAGTCAATAATTGTAGGAGTTTTTTAAGGCGGTCATAATTTTGGGGATTGTTTTCACTGCAAGAGGAATGAAGTGGCCGTGAAAGGTGTCCTATGGTGGGACTCTCCCTGATACACCTTTGTTCACGTGACACAGTAGAAAACTCTGGAACGATGTGAAATAAGGGCATCATCTACAGCCTTGTTGAATTTAGAGCAGGTACTCTTTGCCTGGGGTTCGTGAATACTGAAATTATTGCTGATCATGCACATTTGTCTGGAGAAAAGGTCTGTATCTGCCATTTGGCTTTCAAATGGGGCCAGACTCCTTGAAAAACTAAGAGTTCCTGAAATGGAGACATTTTCACATCAATTTATTAAGATGTGCCATAAAAAAATAGCACTTTGCTACAAAACGTTAAACATGCACAGTTTTTAAAAATGCCAATAATTTTAAAATAAATTTAATCTATTTTAGATTTAGAACTTTAAAAGATGGTAAGAAATTAATTCCATGTATTACAGTGTTCCAGAATCAGATACTCCATTACCTGAGTGAACATTTTCAGTATGGATGATGGCCTTACCAGTGTCTTAAAAATGTGGATTCTTCATTTACTCAAAAAACATTCATTCAACTCATGCCATTCACTGTGAACTATGAGGATGGACAACTCCCCAAAGGTTAATTGGACTAGTATGGAATTTACTATCTGGTTAGCAGCTGATAACAATGCTGCAGAATTTGATAAAGTGTCCAGTATACACAGATAACTCCTGCCCTAGACAGGGGTTTATAACAGCCTTAGAACATGCAGTCCTTAAACTCTATCCGGATGTTGCCTTTGGAGTTATCTAGGTAATAATAGGGGCAGTGGGTAGGAGGGACAGAGGAAGCAGGAGCAGTTTTGTGTAGCCTACCTAGGTGTTAATGTGCATAGGGATTACCTGGGGCTTATGAAAATGCAGATTCTGATTCTGTAAGTCTGGGTGGGGCCTAAGAATGTGAATTCATTTCCGAGATGCTGCCAGGTGATGCGGCTGTTGGCAAACATCACTGAGTAGTGAGGGGAGGGAAGGAGGTCTAACAGGCCATTTAGGGAACTGCCAGTAGAACAGAATGACTCGGAAAGAGACTCAGGTCACCTTGTTCCGGATGCCTGAAAGAATCTCTCTCTCAGATATTTTGAACGTACGGAAAAGTTCAGAGAATAATAATTGCTATACAGATGTGACAAATGTGGGTTTCTAACTACATCTGCTGCACAATTTCTTTTCTTTTTCCTTTTTTGAGTCTTGCTTTTTTAACCAGATCTGTGGCTCCTTTTGTACTTGATATTGGGTTTAACTTTGTTTCTGGTGTCTTTTATAATATAAAAATATTAGGCCTGGTGTGGTGGCTTATGCCTGTAATCCCAGTACTTTGGGAGGCTGAGGCAGGCGGATTACCTGAGATTGGGAGTTCAAGACCAGCCTGACCAACACAGAGAAATCCTGTCTCTGTTAAAAATACAAAATTAGCAAGGTGTGGTGGCTCACGCCTGTAATCCCAGCTACTTGGGAGGCTGAGGCAGGAGAATTACTTGAACCCCAGAGGTGGAGGTTGCAGTGAGCTGAGATCATGCCATTGCACTCCAGCCTGGGCAACAAGAGTGAAACTCCGTCTCAAATAAATGAATGAATAAATAAATAAATAAATTTTCATTTAGTCAAACTTGTCAATCTTTTTCTGTTGTGGTTTATGCTTCTTTATCTTATTTAAGAAATCATAAAGATATACTCTGTAACTCAGGATTTTATAAACACTAAGAATCAGTAGAGAAGAATTAATACAATACTGTGAGTGAATATCGTACTTTTCTTAACAATTTTCTTAACCGTTAGTACACAGACGTCTTTTTACATAGATGTGGGCCTGTTTCATCTCTAATTCTCTAAAGCAGCAGTCCCTAACCTTTTTGGCACCACAGACCAGTTTTGTGGAAGACAATTTTTCCACCAATAGAACAGGGGGTCGGGGGACAGGAGGTGATGGTGGTTTCCAGTTGAAACTGTTTCACGTCAGATCATCAGGCATTAGATTCTTGTAAGGAGCGTGCGACCTAGATCCCTCACATGTACAGTTCGCAATAGCGTTTGTGCTCCAATCTAATGCCCCCACTGATCTCACAGGAGGTGGAGCTCAAGCGGTAATGGTTGCCTACCTGCTGCTCGCCTCCCACTGTGTGACCTGGTTCCTAACAGGCCACGGACCAGTACCAGGGGTTAGACCCCTGCTCTAAAGAACTGTCAAATTCTTCTAGTTAGAAATAGAGGCAAGTCTTGACTCTGTCCTCTTTACTTCTTAATCTTCTGGTTTTAAGTGCATTGCCCACTTTGACTGGTACCCGCTCACTGGGAGGTTGGAGGACTGGCTAGCTCGCTTGGAATTTTCCCAGGGATTCCTGATGACAGTGAGTGGACTCACTCCCAGGTGCCCGAACACCTGCCTCTGCTGGGCTGCCTTCCCTCTGATCTGGTACAATTGCTTGTGGCAATCCATGACTTTGTGTCAATTTCTTTGACAGTGCACCTTTCCCGCATTTTGTGCACTTTTCATCTGCTCTGTGTTGCAGATCAGATTACTCATCCCCAAAAGATGTACCCGGAGCCCTTTGTGAATCCCCACATTCAGAAATGCCATCACTCCCCTAGGCATCTCTCTCTCATAACTTTCTATCTCTTGTGTTAATAATTGCCTCTCCTTTCACAGTCTCTTTTTCATAAAGAAACTTTAGAGAAACATTTGGGGCTTTTGATGGTAGGCATTTGTGTACTGAACTAAATATTTGGGTGGCAGAGTCAGTATAGTATAAATGTTTTTAGGTCACCTGTCCTTTGAGGTAAGTTGTTCACCTTCTTGTTCCCTTGTGTACCCCACTCTTGGGGTCCTGGTACCTGTCTTCCTTCCCTCCATCAGCAGTCATTGCTGCTCCCAGGGAGAACACATCCCATCCCTCTGATGTGCTGTCATCTAACACCGTCCTGGACAGTTCCCCTCATTTGTGCTTTAAAGTGTTTGGCAACTGCCCCTTGTCAGCACTCTCAGTCCCACTGTTATTCTGGTGCCTTTGATGTGTATGTGGCTGACCCAGCTGATAACCTGACTTCTCAGCTCCTTGACCTCCTCAGCTTGTGATCTTTTCCTCCACTCCACGTGAACAATCTTTCCACAGCCATGATTCTTGTAGTCACCTCGGACTGCCATAACAAAGTACTATTGACTGGGTGGCTTAAGAAACCAAAATTAATTTTCTCCCAGTTCTGCAGGCTGAAAATTCAAGATCAGTGTGCCAGCCTGGTCAGGTTCTGGTGAAGGTGCTCTTCCTGGCTCGCAGGTGGCTGCCATCTCACTGAGTCACATATCTAGGAGAGAGAGAGAGAGAGAGAGTTCTCTCTTTCTTCCTCTTATTTTAAGGCCACAGTTCTATAGTATTAGGGATGCATCTTTATGATCTCATTTAATCTTAGTTACCTCTTAAAAACCCTGTATCTAGATACAGTTCTTTGGGGGCTATGGCTTCAACATACAAATTTTGAGGGGGACACAATTCAGTCTACAGCATCCCACCCTATGCCCCAAATTTATGTCCTTATCTGATGCAAAATACATTCATTTCATCCCAACAGTTCCAAAAGTCTTAACTCATTTCAGCATCAACTCAAAAGTCTAAAGTCCAAAGACTCATCTAAAGATCATATAAATCAGATATGAGTGAGACCCAATGAATCTTGAGGAAAAATTTTTCCCCAGCTGTAAACCTGTGAACTTACACAGGTTATCTATTTCCAAAACACAATGGTGGGACAGGCGTAGGAGGGACATTCCCATTCCAAAACAGATAAACTGAACAGAAAAAAGAGACAGCAGGCCCTAAGGAAGTCCAAAACCTAGTTAGGCAAATCCCATTATATCTTAAGGCTCTAGAATAATCCTCTAGTTTGTGCCTTACCTTCCAGACCCACTGGCGCAGCCATTTGGAAGGGGCATCTGTAATATGAATAGGCTGAGCATTTCCTAAATATTCAAGTTCTCTTTAACAGTTCCTTTCTTCAATCCACCTTCCTTCTTTCACATTTTACTACAAGCAGTAAGGAGAAACCAAGACTGTCCTTCAATCAACACTATGCTTAGAAATCTCCTTAACTAAACATCCAATTTCACTGCTTGCAAGTTACACTTCCACAAAACACTAGACACAGTTCAGCCATATTCTATGCCACTTTATAACAAGGATCACCTTTCCTCCAGTTTCCAATAACCGGTTCTTCATGTCCATCTGGGATCTTAGCAGATTGTCCTTAATGTTCATATTTCTAGCATGTACCTCAAAACTCTTCCAGCCTCTACCCATTACCCAGTTTCAAAGCCACTTTCATATGTTTAGCTATTTGTATCAGCACCCCACTTCTGGTACCAAAATCTGTGTTAGTCACCTTATGCTGCTGTAAGAAAATACCACAGACTGGGTGGCTTGAACAATAGAAGTTTATTTTCTCCCAGTTCTGGAGGCTGGAAGTTCAAGATCAGGGCACCAGCTGACTTGGGGTCTAGTGTGGGTCCTTTTTCTGGCTTGCAGATGGCTACCTTCTTACTGTGTCCTCACACAACAGGGAGAAGGGGAAAAAGAGATGGGGGGGCAGGGAGGGAGATATAAATATATATATCTTCCTTCTCTTATAAGGCCACAGCCCTATTATATTAAGGTAGCACACTTATGATCTCATTTAATTTAATTTTTTTTTTTTAGATGAAGTCTAACTCTGTTGTCCAGGCTGGAGTGCATCAGCTCACTGCAACCTCTGCCTCCCAGATTCAAGTGATTCTCCTGCCTCAGCCTTCCCAGTAGCTTGGATTACAGGTGTGCGCCACTACCACCTGGTTAATTTTTGTATTTTTAGTAGAGTTGGGGTTTCACCATGTTGGTTAGTCTGGTCTCAAACTCCTGACCTCAAGTGATCCACCTGCCTTGGCCTCCCAAAGTGCTAGGGTTACAAGTGTGAGCCACTGCGCTGGGCCCTCATTTGGTCTTGATTACCTCCTGAAGAGCCTATCTCCAGATGCAATCACATCGAAAGGGTTTCAGCATATGAATTTGGGAGGATCACAGTGTATGGCAATGCCCTACTGCCATTGTTACCCCAAACTCTGAGACTGATTGTCCCATCTCTAAATACAACTTGTCTCCTCCATATCATCCTCTCAGTTGCTCTCACTCTGTCTTCACCTTCACCGGGGTTGAGAGGAGTTCAACTCCTCTGTGCAGCCCTTTTTCTTTACCACCCCCTTCCTGCTGCCTTCACCTCTTCCCCATCTTACCTAGACTCTGCAGCCCACCACCTTTACAAAATCTGATTGATATCCCAAACCCCACTGTTTTGTTGTTCTTCTAATCTGCTGTGCCCCATTCTTCCAAAACCCTATCCCTAGATCAATCTTTTTCTCCTCTTCGTGCTCCTAAACTTAGGCTACCAAGCTTTGATGGAGAAAGCACTCCAGGTGGGTGTTATTACAAATCACCATCAGCTGAGCCACTGGCACTACCTGCCAGCCTTTGGTATTTCCAGAGTCGGCGCCTGCTTTCCATTCTCCACAGCATCTAATGCAAGTCATGTCTTCTCATCTCCGCTGCTTCCCCGCTTGGCGTTCAGCACTCTGAGCACAGCTCCAGCTGCACACTCAATGACAGCTCCTGTTGGGTTCGCTCCTCCTCATGCCTCCTGCTCTCCCTGGTTGCCACTCCCTTCCTCTGTCCCTCCACCCCTGGCAGTGGTAACGGCTTCCCACTGCTGCCAGACTCTGGGTGCCTCAACAACCCTTTGTCTTGCTTCTCCAACACAAAGTGGTCGTCCTAAAATTAATTCAATCCTAACAAATTTAGCATAGATCCGGTAGCCTAAGGGGCTCTGTCCCACAAGACTGCATCCATTGCATATGCCAGCCACAAGTTCCAGGTCTCCAGGTGACTCACACTTCTGCTTGACTTGGCTACAAATGTAGGGGTTCCCGGCCCCACCTCAACTTCCATAATTCACTAGAACAACTCAAAGTATTCAGGAAAGCACTATAGTTACAATTATATTTTTATTCTAAAGAATATAACTTAAGAATAGCCAAATAACGGGATGCATAAGGCAAGGTCTGGAAAGGACCCGAGTGCAGGCGCTCTATGCCCGTGGAGTTGGGGTACACCATTATCCCGGTACATTGATATGTTCACCCACCAGGAAACCCCCACAAGCCTCATTTTTTGGAGTTTTTATAGAAGCTCTATTACTTAGAGATGATTGATTAAATTATTGGCCATTGGTGACTGTACTCAGTCCCCACACCCATCACATCCCAGAGGTCAGTGGTGGGTCTGAAATTCCCAGCCCTTTAATCGTTGGCTGCCCTGGCTAGCAGCCCCTCCCCTAAAGCTACCTAGGGGCCCACCAATAGTCACCTCATTAGCATAAACTCAGATATAGTCAGAAGGGGCTTGTTATGGATAACAAAACACACTCCCATGGCTCAGGAAATTCCAAGGGTATTAGCAGCTCTGTGCCAGGAACCACGGGACAAAGATAAAATACAGACATTTTCTTACAGCACAACCCCCAATTGTTTCCACTCCTCCACCCACACACACCTTTTCAGACGAATCACCTGTGTAGAATTTGTTTCCCACCAGACATAGCGGTCGTCCTCCGCGCCCACATGTGGTGTCATCATTGCGGCATTTACAGCCCCTCATCGCAGTTTTCCGTGCACCTGCTCACGTTCCCCACTAAACCACGGACTTCTTGAAGCAGAAACATGTCCTGGCCATCCCTGTATCCCCACCATTCTAGCTGGGTGCCTGGCCTGTAGTGGTCGGCAATTGTTTTTTAAATGGACAAGTGAATGTTCGCGTCTCTTATTCTGGGCATGCATTTATTCAGCACCTTGTATGTCAGAGACTGCCCTAGGTGCTGAATACAGAGTGAGATGTGCCCCAGTCATTGCGAGGCCCTGGCACTTGTGTGCGGCACACACACCATGCTGGGGAGATGGAAGAGCCACCCAGGTGAAGTTGGGTTTCTGCTACACCCTGGATTCGTCTTGGAGCAGCGCAAGTCTCCTTCACAGACACTGAGGCGTCTATAGGACTGACTGACTCCACGGTGGCTCTGGGCTGGGGATCATCCTTACAGCTCCTGCCTCTCACATTCCAGGGACCTCTTGGCCTCTTTTCTAGGACCTGGGGAGCAATGGATTATTTGATCCTTAGCATTTTCAAGCCCCTACTGTAGAGACTCCACCACTGGGGAGAACAGAAACCTCATAGACTCTTCTCTCTGTCCTAGAGGTGAGAGAGTGGAGATTAGGGGTTCCAACTCTGGCTGGGTCAGATCCTGCCTCTGCACTCACCTGCGCAAGTGACTTAACTCAGTTTCTACTTGCCTTAGTTTCTGCATCTATAAAATGAGGTGATAATAATACTAATGCCTCTTAGAATTGGTTTGAGGAGCAAATGAATACTTACAGCCTGTCCTAAATGCTAATAAACATAACCTGCCATTACTTTTTCTTCTTTGTAATATCCTGTATTGGGGAAAAATACGATATGTCTACATATTCATAAAAGAATGTTGGAGAGACACACTGGAAATTACTGAATAGGAGTAGGGAGAATGACTTTTCAGTGTACATATTTTTTAATCAAATATTTTCATGTATACACTTGTTTTTGTTGCATCCAACAGATTTTAAAATTTCTCCCTTGCAGATATGTACAGTCACCCAAAGGTAAACACACACACGTGCACACACCCACACACTCTCATGCCACTCACCTCTGTCCCTCCTCACTGCACGTGGGTCACACTGAACATCTCCAGGGGCTTATTCCGTGACCTCACCATTCATCTGCGTTGAGCTAGAAGAAGAGCATTCAGATTAACGGCCAGTGTTTGAGTCAGGGCAGAACACATCCCATTGGCCATGTCCTGATTATGTGGACTTGTATTTCCATCAGTGATGACAATGGGAAATAAATATTGAAGCAGGGCCTGGATTCAAAATGCTTTGAATACATTATATCACATTAATTCCATAGAGGCTTCCAAACCAGACTGATCAGGCATTTGAAAATCATTTATCTTAAATGGGTCTCTGTAATGTACACGGGCATTAAAAATGACAGTGAATCATGTTAACTTCACATTTTATATTAAAAAATAGGAAGCATCTCAATTCCTATTTTGGGGGAGGGCATTTTTCTAATCCCATAATTAGCTTTCAAAGCTTTCAAAATATCTCATTCCAGTCTTTCAAATAGCCACCTCTTTCTAAAAAGCCAGCTAATGTATGCATTCACAGACACAAAGACCGAAATAAATCAAGTGATGCCTGCTCTGCTACCCTTAGGGGCTGAGATATGGAGAAAGGAACGGGAACAAGGAAGCCATGGCTGGCATCTCCAGCTCTGGAGGTTCACAGATTGCCTCTTCCTTCATCTGTTGAGTCATCCCACACACAATCACAACTGTGTGGGAGATTCTGTGCCAGGCTTTGGCAACTAAGAATAATAAGAGGGGCTCCCTGTCTTCAAGGAGCTTATTCTGTAGTGTCAGGGACACTGTAGTCACATAATTATAATCCAGCACAGGAGCTGCTGAATGGTAGAGTGGAAAGAGTGCTGCTGGAGCGTGCCCAAGGGGGATGCCTGGAAACCTAGGTGCATCTGCTTGTAACTATGTATTGGCTGGTTAACTATCTTATATATTTGTTTCATCTGAGATGAAATGTGGAGATCGCCTGTCCCATTTCCTTTGGGATTTAAGGTATGCTGCTGGAGGTGTAATGCCAGGGACACTTTCGTAGCAATGCATTCGTGTGTGCACACAAGCATTCATTCATCAAACATTCAGTTATTGGAAGGCACTGGGTTAGTTTCTGCAAATACTGAAGATTGACAGGATGGTAGTTTTGGGTTTAATCATTAAATAGGTTTACTGCCCTCTAGCATTATGACTATATCCTTGGACAACAGATTCCAATCCTGGGAGTGGCTGTAGGGTTACCAAAGCCCAATCAATTGAAAAACAAGAGCATGGTCCCAGAGAGCCTGGGTTAGGAATCACACATTTCTGTTACCCTACACCCCCTGACTCATGCCCGTGGCAGACACTGCCACCCAATCAGGCGTTTGTCCATATGGAGGCTGCACAGCTAAGAATTCTCTGCAATACAGTATTTGCCATTCTTAGTCTCTGTTCTAAAACAATGCCACCCAAAGAGGATGCTGCCCCTCCCACACTTCATAGCAGGCAAGTGACCAGTACAAAAGGCATTTGCCAAGGGAATCTTTGGTTGGTTGTTAGACCACTTAGGGTGGCCTGCAAGGCTGTGGCTAGGAATTCTGTAAGTATGCGGGGTGCTAAACTGCCTCTACATTCTTGATCAGGGTTGGCCCTTTGTACAACTCCAAGAACAGGTCACACTTTCTCTCGCAACAAGACTGAAACCCGCTGTGGTTAAATGCCTTCCCAAAGGCGCAGAACTAGGATGGGTGGGGAAATTGCATGTCTGAGACCCAGCACCCATTCCGGGATGTCACAGCTTTCCAAACAAAGGGCCACAGGCTATCTGCCCTGCACTTGACACATCAGAGTCTATGAGGGAATGTCATATGTATTCTTCCTAAGCTGTACTGATACCAATTGGAGTTGGGGAATACAGGGCTCAATTCAGACTACCTCCGACTACCTGGCACGTATAAGACTCAGCAAACCCTGGGTACGCATGATGGAATCTCCTTCGGAAGGCCCTGCCAGTGACTGAACCTTCACAGAACCCCAACCAAAGTGCATTTGGAGGGACACCAGCATCAGGATGAGATGGGGGGCTTGTTAGCAATGCAGATTGTGGGCCCCCACACTAGATCCTGGAACCAAAAATCCAAGAGTCCTGGGAATCTGCATCTTACAAGCTCTCCATGGTGAGGATGTGGAGAAACTAGAATGCTTGTACACTGCTGGTGTCAGTAGAAAACGGGTGCAGCCTCTGTGGAAGACGTTTGGTGATTTCCCAAAAAGTTAAACAGAGAATTGCCATATGATCCAGAAATTCTGCTTCTGGCTATAATGCTCAAAATAATTGAAAGCTTGGTCTTCAGATATTTGTACACCATGTTCATAACAGCATTATTCCCAATAGCCCAAAGGTGGAAGTATCCATCAGTGAATGAATAAACAAAATACATACAGTGGAATATTATTTAGCCATAAAAAGAAGGAAATTCTGTTCATGGCTGAATGTGATACAACATGGATGAACCACGAAGACTAGAGGCCCAGAGAAATAAGATGTTCAGAAAAGGACCAGCACTGTATGATTCTACTTACATGAAGTACCTAGAGTAGTCAAATTCACAGAGACAGAAGGCAGAACGCTGGTTACCAGGAAGTGGGGAGAAATGAGGAGTTATTGTTTAGTGGTAATGAGGTTCTAGTTTTGCAAGATGAGAAGAGTTCTGAAGCTGGATGGTAGTGTTGGTTGCATAACGGTGTGAATGCGCTCAGACCTGCAATTTCTCCTCCCATCCTTGTCCTGGCCCTTTGGAAAGGCATTTAACCACAGTGGGGCTCAGCCTTGTGGGAGAAAGCATGGTCAACAGAGTGAGACACCGTCTCAAAAAAAAAAAAAAAAAGGTGAGATGAGCTGCATACTTAAAATGGTTAAAATGGTGAGTTTGTATTATGTACATTTTACTACAATTTAATAAATAATCATTTTAAAAAGAAAGAAATAAAAAAACCTCTCCAGCTAATTCTTATGCCATTAAAATTTACGTGAAAGTTTTTACCTCTTACCTCCTGGCACCCCAAAGTCTCCCTTTTCTTTTCTCTTTGCATTTAATGTGTCATCAGATCCTTCATTCTTAGTTTAGAGTTGTCCTTCCTTCCCCATCCCAGTCCTGCTACTGCAGCCAAGGCCTGCACCATGCATGTCATGACTGCCATGTTCCTCTCCAGTTGGCACCCGGCAGCCTCTGGCGTGTTTCCTATTCGGCTTGCTGAGCAAGCTGGTTTCCCTGAATACTGTCCTGATGCAAAGCTTTCCACATCCCCTATCAGCTGGCCTTGCCCCAGCCAGTCAACCCGGTTGGTCAGGAGTCTCAACACATGTCCTCTGTCCAAGTAGGCCAGCTTCCTTGTGGTCCCCTAAGACACCATGCTCTTTTTCAACTCTGCACCTCTACTCTCACAATCACCCACACAATGATGCTTCCCTTTTTCTGTACTCTGTCCACTCAGGTCCCAGCCCCACCTTGTCCATCTACTCCTGTCCCCAGTCCTCTTCTTGGCCCTTGACTGCTGTACCTTCAGCACCCACATTGTCCCCCAAAGAAGCACCTGGCTGCTGTCCTCAGCATTACTCTTGCCACCCCATAAAAGGAGGAAACTGCTTCCCAGTACAGACCACTTTGTGTTTCTTTTGTATCTCCTGCAGCAGGACCTAGCACAGTCTTAAACTGCCCAGTAGATATTCAACAGCTACTAGTTGATTGATGTGAATAGATTTCAACTTAGGCAGCTGGGCTGAGCAAATGTCAGAGTACTAATCAGTTTCCAACGTGTCATCTGTGCTCTTTTAAATCTATTCCGGTGTGCAGCCCTGGCCTGAGAGTGCCTGAGAATACCTGACAGTGGCTAAGAAGTGCTGGGTCTCCATTTTGGAAAAAGGCAGCTTTCAGGGTCATTTGAGGGCAAGGCTGGGAGCGTGGTGAGCTAGGTGCAGGAGAGCGTGGGAAGCAGTAGAAAAGTGTGAGACAGAGGCGGCGTCAACAACAAGGACTCTGCAGGCATCTTCTGAAAAAACACTGCTCTGTGGAAAGGCAGCTTAGATTCTTGACTCTGAACTCGGGGGTGAGCAGGGAGGTAGGAGGCTGGGCTGCTGCAAACCAGACCGTCTCCAGGGGAAGAGTCAAGATCAGGCTCAAAGATCACCCTACTGCTTACCTCTCACGGCTACCACCTCTCACCCCTCCCACCTTCCCTCCTGCTAAAGCTGCACCAATCTGGGCAAATGAAATAATCTGAAAAATCAGAGAGCATACCTCTAGCTAGCGAGAGCTTGACTTTCTACTTCGCTATAGGCCGACGCTCATTTATCAAATACTGAGCTCCTGTCTGTGTAGGTGCTCTGCAGGGCACTGGGACCCCAGGGAGCAAACTACATAAACAGAATCTATCATGCCCGCGACAACTGATGTGTCAGGCATCATGCTGGACACCGGAGATTCCTTGATGGAAACAGCACAGGCTTCCCAAGAAGGGATAATGGTTAGGAAGAAAGAGTTGTATGCAGGCATTTACAGTATCACGGGTGGCACGCACACCGAATAATATTTAGAACCTGATGCTCGTATGTCAGACGTTTGGACAAAGAGAAAATAAAACTCTTTAACAGGGGAATTTAAAAAAAATTATTTATTTATTTTTTGAAACAGAGTCTCGCTTTGTCACCCAGGCTGGAGGTCAGTGGCACAATCTCAGCTCACTGCAACCTCCACCTCCTGGGTTCAAGTGATTCTCCTGCCTCAGCCTCCTGAGTAGCTGAGACTACAGATGCCTGCCACCACACCTGGCTAATTTTTGTATTTTTAGTAGAGATGGGGTTTCACCATATTGGCCAGGCTGGTCTCGAACTCCTGACCTCAGGTGATCCAACATCTTTGGTCTCCCAAAGTGCTGGGATTACAGGTGTGAGCCACCACACCTGGCTTGTTTTTATTTTATTTTTTTCAAATTTTATATGATGTTTAAAAAACCTTCTTCATAGTATTATTGAAATGACATTCTCCTATTTTTACCTGATCTCAGCTTCTTGCTTTCACAGCCAACACTGTAGGCCACATACGATAATTGTCTCATAAGTATATTCCATGATTTCTAAGCACTTAGACTTAGAGGTGTCCTACTGAGTCACGGTACCTGGAGGACTGGTCTCAGAAGGCCCTTCCCATCCAGGCACCCTAGTTCTGCTAAGGCATCATCAACAAGTAAGAGACTCCTTTCCCTTGGTGATTGCAGGTGTTGTACAGGGTGAGAGCTTGTTCTCACCCTGAGCAGTGCTCAACGAATTCTTGGAAAATAAGGATTTAATACATTGCTCTGTTCTAAATAAGACTCTAGCCCATTCTCATCCCCCACTCCATACTTTCTGGCAAGGATAATCTTACAAAGCACTAAAATGACCTCATTCCGTTGTTATTTGAAGAACAAAAGACTTGTTTGTCCACAGATATTTTCCCACCATTGAAACTGGTGGTTGAAATTCTTATATTAAGGGTCACTGGTTAATAGGTGTGCCTGCTAAAACGTAAATCTATGATCTGTGGGAAGGATCCCTGAAAGCAGTGGTCGAATCCCCTGGGGAGCCTTTAAAAATGGTAAATCAGGATCTCTGGGAGGTGACCATGATGACTTTTTTCAAACTCCCAAGTTGGTTCCAATGGGCTGCAAAATTGAGAACAGCTGCCTTAAGCTCACAGAATCCAGGGAGCCGCTGAGAACGGTTGAGTCCTTCAGGTCCACAAATCCTGTTCAAGGGGGCAGTGGGGTCCCCAGGAGACGTCCAACTCCCTCACTAGTCCCAGGGGGATTCATGAACCAGCAGCACCAGCATCAGCATCTTCTGGCCACTTGTTTCGGAAATTAAGATTCCTCGGCTGGGCGCGGTGGCTCATGCCTGTAATCCCAGTACTTTGGGAGGTCAAGAAGGGGGCAGATCACGAGGTCAGGAGATTGAGACCATCCTGGCTAACATGGTGAAATCCCTTCTCTACTAAAAATACAAAAAAATTAGCCGGGCATGGTGGCTGTGCCTGTAATCCCAGCTACTGAGGATGCTGAGGCAGGAGAATCGCTTGAACCCAGGAGGTGGAGGTTGCAGTGAGTCGAGATCAAACCACTGCACTCCAGTCTGGGTGACAGAGTGAGACCCTGCAAAAAAAAAAAAAAAAAAAAAAAAGACTCTTCTAGCCCACCCCAGAACAAAGAAATCAGAATCTGCATGTGCTAAGGTTTGAAAGAGCCAATCCAGATGATGTCTTTCAGAGTCAGCCACGGGTGTCTGCTGCTGGTTCGCTGTTATAGGTCCAGTTGTGTCCTTCAAAATTTACATATTGAAGTCCTAACCCGCAGTACCTCCGAGTCCGACCCAGGGTCTTTACTGAGGTAATCAAGTTAAAGTGAGGTCATTAGAGTGGGACCTGACCCAGTACGACTGATGTCCTTATAAAAAGGGGAAATTTGGGTTTTAAATATTTTATTTTTTTAATTGACAAATAATAATTGAACATATTCATGGGGTACATAGTGATGTTTCAATACATTTCGTATACAGCAGGGATCCCCAACCCCCAGGACACGGACTGCTACTGGTGCTCAGCCTGTCAGGAACCAGACTGTAAGGGGTGAGTGTGGGAAGAAAGTTGCCCGGGTGCCAGAGCAGGAGACTGAAGGCACAGGCTGTCCCAGCATAAGAAAGAACTGATTACTTAGTTATAGCGATGATATATTTACTGATTACTTAGTTATAGAAATGACACCAAATAGATATTAGATTCAATCACATAATCACTTATATAATCAACCTTATTACATCATTATTCTCTATTAATCTTTGCTTTAGTGTAGGAACATTTTAGTCCTACAGTATAGACATAATCGGGTGAAATATAATTAGGAACTGAAGGGACATTGTGAGAAGTGATCAGGAGGCGAGAGTAAATGCCTTGTGGTAGTGCCAGCACTTAGCAGGCAGGCCTTGTGGTAACGCCAGCATCCGGGGAGGGGCCTGTTATTTAGCAGGCTGTGAGGGGGTGGTTTCCCTCTCACTGGGGAGTTCAGAGAAAACTCTGCTCTGTCCTGCTTTCAAGGAAAGTCTGACACTAGTCAGGCTGGACCACAGACAGTGGGTGAGCAAATGAGGCTTCATCTGTATTTACAGCCGCTCCCCATCGTTCGCATTACCGCCTGAGCTCCACCTCCTGTCAGATCAGCAGAAGCATTAGATTCTCACAGGGCCATGAACCCTGCTCTGAACTGTGCATGCCAGTCCCTTATGAGAATCTACTGCCTGATGATCTGTCACTGTCTCCCATCAGTAGGATGGTCTAGTTGCAGGAAAACAAGCTCAGGGATCCCACTGATTCCACATTATGGTGAGTTATATAATTATTGCCTTAAATGTCATCACTACGTAATAATAATAGAAATCAAGTGCACAATAAATATAATGCACCTGAAACATCCTCAAACCACTCACCACCCCCATCCACGGAAAAATGTCTTCCATGAAACCAGTCCCTGGTGCCAAAAAGACTGGGGAACTGTGGTGTGTAGTGATCAGATCAAGGTAATCAGCATATCTGTCAGCTCAAACATGTATTAATTCGTTGTGTTGGGAATGTTTAATATTCTCCTTCTAGCTGTTTGAAAGTACAAAGCATTGTTAGCGATAGTCACCCTACAATTCTACAGGACATGAGAACTTATTCCCCTATCTAGCTGTGATTTTTGAATCCTTCAATAAATCTCTCCCTAATCCTCTCTTCCCCATCCTTCTCAGCCCCAAGTATCCTTTGTTCTACTTTTTACGTCTATGAGATCAACTTTTGTAAAGCTTCCATATGTGAGTATGAACAGCCATATAAAAAGGGGAAATTTGGACACAGAGACACACGTGCAGGGTGAGTGCCATGTGGACATGAAGATGGCCACCCAAAAGCCAAGGAGCAAGGCCTGAGCCTTCACTCATGCTTCTCAGAAGGCATCAACCCACCAATACCTTCATCTTGAACAACTCTTTTGCTCTAGAACTGTGAGACAATAATCTCTGGTGTTGAGGCCACCAGTTTGTGGTAGCTCCTGACAGCAGCCACAGGAAACAAATATGCTCACAGTCTCCTCTCTATTTTACTGCCAGACTCCCTGAGAAAGGGCAAGAATAGACCCATCAGCCACTGTCATCCCTGATCTGCAGAGTGACTGGTGGAAACCTATTGATGGGGTTTCCTGGGGTCAGGGGCCCAGAGCAAATCCCTCAGGCTGTGGGCAGGGTGGCGGTGGGTCACATGGCCAGCTCTCTTTGGAAGGAGGGAGGGTTTCTTCTCACAGAGGACCGCTCACCCAGAACCTGAGTCTTGAGAACCCACCATGGCCAGTACACCGTATAGGGTACTGTAGGGACTAAATTTGATTAAATTGTCTGCGCTGTAGACATTTGCAGACTGATTGGTGAAGAGGAAATCTTGATACCCTGACAGGTAGAGCGTTTTGGGGCCATCTATCTCTCTTGTGATATCAGCTTATAGTCCAATCCCTTCTTCCTGCTAAAGATCCAGCCCTTCTCTGCCCCACACCCGACTTCAAGAGCTTAATGAATCATCCATCCTTTGCTGAAAGCTTTGTTGGGAGATGGAGGAAAGGGCTGCATTGCCTTACAGAGACAATCTATGCCAACACGCCCTCCAAACTCCTCTCCCCCTTTCTCTGTGGAAATCACCCAAACCCCTCTTCTTCATCTTCAGGCCCTCCATTTTATCATCCTGTCAACACCCCTTCTCACAAATTTGGCAGCTGGCATGTGGGTCACCAAATGGAAGCCAACTGAACAGCACTATCAGGGAGGCCCAGCCTGAAACCCCTGGAGCAGCCCTGCCACTGAGCAAGTTGGGTTTATCACGAGTCGCAGTGGGGGAGGATGCCCTCCAGGGGAGTCATGGGGTGTCTCCATAGGAGGGTGTCAGGAAGGTCCTATGATAGGATTGGGGATTTGGTTGAATGATTTGGGGAGGCTACCAGGAAGTGGAGGTCGGCTCTAGATTGGATGCTGTCAGAAAGATGGGCAAGTCTATGACAGGCCGTCTCAACAACTCTCTAAGGAGGGGAGATGAGAACAACACAGAGCTGTCACCAGCAAAGTGGCAGTCATTGATTTTAGCCAAAAGAAAGGCTTTAGGGGGACATTTTTGTGAGTGGCACAGTGACCTTGATTTTGATCTATGCTCATGCAGTCGCCTTGCTGTGCCTCATTGCATCATGGTTGCAGAGTGGCATCTGAGGTTGGTATTCTGTGCTGTGGCATATGCCCAGCTGTGAGCATCAGGCTGGTCTCTAGATGTCAAGGGTTGCAGTTTGTTCATTTTCCTTGTACTCCATCAAAGAAAAACCAATTCATTCAGCCAATTTCATTCATCCATTATTTTTCATGCACAGCTCTGGGCCAGGGTGAGGAGCCTCAGTTTATCTCATGCATGTCCTGTATCAGGGGAGGGGCATACAATAGGGGCTTTATAATGAAAGATCAGGATGGATACCCACGCATCGGTTCAACCAGCATGCATTTACCAAGGCCTCCTAAGAACTGGGCTGCCCTGGGTGTGAGCAGTTCCTGGATGAACTCTATCCCTAAGATGCCAAGCCATTTGCTACAAGTATTTCTGGTGGGGGAGGGGGAAGGGGTTGTATTTGTCTGTGTCTCTGTGTTCAAATCTCCTCTTCTTATAAGGATATCGGTCTGACTGGATAACGATTCATCCCAATGACCTCATTGAATCTTTTTTTTTTTTTTAAAATGGAGTCTCACTCTGGCACCCAGGCTGGAGTGCAGTGGTGCATTCTCGGCTCACCGCAACCTCTGCCTCCTGGGTTCAAGCAATTCTCCTGCCTCAACCTCCTGAATAGCTGGGATTATAGGCAGCTGCCACCACGCGGGGTTTCACTGTCTTTTCCAGTCTGGTCTTGAACTCCTGACCTCAGGATCCACCCGCCTCAGCCTCCCAAAGAGTTGAGATTACAGGTGTGAGCCTTTTTTTTTTTTTTCTTTTTAATGACATGGAGTCTCACTCTGTCACCCAGGCTGGAGTTCAGTGGTGCAATCTCAGCTAACTGCTACCTCCACCTCCCAGGTCCAAGTGCTTTTTGTGCTCCCGAGTAGCTGGGACTACAGGCACGCACCGCCACTCCTGGCTAATTTTTGTATTGTTAGCAGAGATGTCGACCAGCTGGTCTTAAAGTCCTGACCTCAAGTGATCCACCCACCTTGGCCCCCTAAAGTGCTGGGATTATAGGTGTGAGCCACCATGCCTGGCCAACCTCATTTAATCGTAATTACCTCTTGGGGTTAGGACTTCAACGTATGAATTTGGGGTGTGGAGCACAGCTTCATATCATAGGTGGAGTCATACAGGAGGAGGTGAGAGTGCTTTAAGGTGTCCCAGGGCTAAGGTAGAGATGGGTAGGGTGTTCTGCAGGGTGCAAGGACGGAGAAGCAGGCATTGCCGAGTGAGAGCAGTGATGGGCCAAATCGTCACAGATGGGTGATGGTTCCTGTGGGCACAGGGGTGGGGGAGGGCAGTGGAGAAGGGTCCTAACCACGAGAAGGGGAAATAGGTGTGTGAAGGGAAGTACAGGCTGGGGCAGCTGGTGCCTCTTGTTCCCTGTAAAATTTGGGGCAGAGATGAGGAGCAGCCATCAGAGGCCCCTCTCACGAGGGAGGGACATGAACTAGGGGCCTTCCAGTTCCTCCATGAGGACTGACCCAAGAGAGAGGGAGGTTAACAGAACTCTGGGCTCTCCACACTCAGGTACTGCTTACCCTGTAGGAACTGCCTGTCATCCTGAGCTTTCTAAGAAGAACTTGCCCTCCCAAAACTGTGGAAGAAAGTCAAACGTTGATTATTCTGTGAGGATTGTGACAAACAGGCACTAAGAACAGGTTTTGCAGCTGGCCCGGGAGTGTGCCCACCCTGGACGGACCTTCTGGGGGGTTCTCGTCTTGGTTGTTTGTTTTCTCACCTCTCCACCTCCAGTCCCTTTCACAGGCTCAGATCTCAGCTTTATCCCATGCCAACTGGCTAACTCTGGGCAGGCGACTTCCTAAGCTCAATTTCCTCATCTGAAAAATGGGACCGGGCCGGGTGCGGTGGCTCACGCCTGTAATCCCAGCACTTTGGGAGGCCGAGGCGGGTGAATCACGAGGTCAACAGATCGAGACCATCCTGGTCAACATGGTGAAACCCCGTCTCTACTAAAAATACAAAAAAAATTAGCTGGGCATGGTGGCGCGTGCCTGTAATCCCAGCTACTCAGGAGGCTGAGGCAGGAGAATTGCCTGAACCCAGGAGGCGGAGGTTGCGGTGAGCCGAGATCGCGCCATTGCACTCCAGCCTGGGTAACGAGCGAAACTCCGTCTCAAAAAAAAAAAAGAAAAATAGGACCATGCCACCTGCCCCCAAGAGCTGCCCTAAGGAATATGTGAGGGGATTTCACAGCAGCCGGCTCAGCCTTCTTTCCTTTCCTTCCTCCATGATTGTGGGGGAGGCAGGGAACACACTTGAAAGAGAGAAGGGACGCTTGGGAGCAATCCATGCACAATTAGCTCTGTGGCACTCTTCAAGGCGTGCTGACTCAGAAGCTTGCTATAGCCCAGAACATTCAAAGGGCCTCCAGTAAGCTAGAGAAGTCATTTTGTATTTACTATAAAAAGGAACCTTGAAAGTCAACCTTCCTATTTTATGGATGAGGAAACTAAGGTCCAGGTATGCATTGACTTGTCTCAGTCACTCAGCAAATAATCTGCAGAGCTGAGAGGAGAATGTGGGTTCACATAAAAGACGTTCAGAAGAACAGGTTTGCTCACTCAGGGCCAGGAAGGAGTCACGGAACAAACAACACGAACTTTAAAAATGTATAGATATTAGCTAATGTTTGTACATGGTCTTTAGCATGTGACAGGCATTATTCTAAGTACTTTATCCCTATTAACTCATTTAGTTATCTTTATGAAGTAGGCAATACTTCGAAATGCTCCCATTATTCCCATTCTAAAGATGAGGCACCAATAAGTAACTGCTCAGGGTCACAGAGTTAGTGAGCCTTGGAGCAAGGGTTTAGATAGAGGTGGTATTTCGGATCTGTGTTTGTCACCATTATGGTTTACTGCCTTGTAACCAGTGTAGCCAGTGGTTCTCAAAGAGTGGTCTCCAGACCAGCAGGCTCAAATCCCCCAATGCTATGGTTTGAATAATAGTGTCCCCTCCAGAATGCATTATTGAAACTTAATTCCGAATGCAACAGTATTAAGGGGTATGGCCTTTGGGAGTGATGAAGTCATGAGAGCTCCACTTCCATGAAGGGGATTAGCACCCTCATAAAAGGGCTCTAGGTTAAAGGGAACTCTCTCTTGCCCTTCTGCCTTCTGCCATGTGAGGACACAGTGTACCTTCCTTTCAGAGGCTGCAGCAAGAAGCACCATCTTGGAAGAAAAGAGCTGCCCTCACCAGACACTAATCCTGCCAATGTCTTGGTCTTGGACTTTCCAGCCTCCAGAACCATGAGAAATAATTTTTTATTGTTTATAAATTATCCAGTGTGTGCAATTTTGTTGCAGCATCACAAATGAACTAAAACACCTGGGAAGTTGTTAGAAATGCATTATTGGGCTGACTCAGACCTACTGGAGTGGGATCCAGAGCTGTGTTAAAAAGTCCCCCAGGTGATTCTGATGGATGCCCAAGGTTGAGAACCACCACCTTCAGTGTTTGCCTTTCTTTCCCTCCATCCCTCAGAGAACCTTTGCTGGAGTTGGAGAAAAAGGTTAGGAAGATCCATTAGTGAGACTGGAAGTTTCCTGGGGGACACACTTGGATTGCTTCTTTTGCATTTTAATGAGTTTAAGAAATGATCTGAGCTGGGAAGGTGCCATATTGGTACTTCATCCATTTCTTTCTGCAGAAGTAATTTTGGGGCTTATTTATATTTTTCCTTTCCCCCCCTTGTCTAAGTACCTAGCACAGAATGGAGCATTGATAATCAATAAGCTTTTATGCAGCCCCTAAATGACTTGTTTTCCACACAAAGCTAGCCTAAATGCAATGGGTCACCGATGGGTAGAGGCTTTCCGGATGGAGACTGCAGTTCGTGCCATGATGAGTTAGTGAAACACTCAAAGCCTGGCCTGCTTTAATGCTACTTTCTTGTCTTTCTCCTTCCCTGCCTTTCTCTCCCTATCCCTCCCCTCCCTCCCTTTTTTTCTCCCTTCTTTTCTCCCTCCTTTCTTCCCTCCCTCCCTCACTTCCTTCCTTTCTCTTTTCTCTTTCTTTTTTCTTTCTTCCTTCTTTCTTTCTTTTTTTCTTTCCTTCTTTCTCCTCTTTCTTTTTTCCTTCCTTCTTTCTCCTCTTTCTCTCTTCTTTCTCAACATTCTAATTTCATTATTATCATTATTTTCGAAGTGACTAAAAGAAAACACTTGACAGTAATTAGTGGAATTAATCTCAAGAGCGGAGACGAAAACTTGGATGAGAAAAAAAAACACACACACATACAAAAGCAAAAACCCCCAAACTTGGAATGAAAGAAAGAAGAGATCATGCACTAGCTAGTTGGCTTATCTAATATTTGACTCTTGTTTTCACCTTGACAGTTGCCAGGAAAGCGAATTTGTACTGTAGAATGACCATTGCATATGAGTGAACTCTGGTGTCTGCTGGGAAAACCAACACCTAACATGTGCAAACTTGAGTAACCAGTTTGAAGGCTTATACAGGAGTAGGCTGACTAACAACAAAATGGGATAAGCTGTTTCCAGCTTATAAGAGGTGCCCCAGGAAATGTTAAGGGAATTTGCTGAGAGGCACCATGAGATAAGAGTGACAAATGGAGCCTTATTCAATAAGCAGTGCTTGAATCAGAGGTGAGAGGAAGACCAGTGAGCACAATGAAGTCTGGATGAACAAAAAATAAAATTTACTTTCTTTTACCCTGTTTATTATGTCTCTCCTTAAAATCTTCCTGGTTCCTTTAAGAACAGTTCATAGATGTTAGCTGTAGCATCTTGACAAAGATAAGGATATCTGTAGAATAGCTAAGCAAATTAAACAATGTTATATTAATTTCTGGGGTAAGGGGTGGACCTTTGCTTTCTTAATTTAAGACACTCACATAAATCTAACCCATTGAAATATAAAATCTTTCCGAGTAGCTAACTCATTGAACCTTCCTCCATAAATATATAACAAAGGAGACAAATGGCTACTTGAAATCAAATCTTTTTAAAGAGATTAAAAATCCAGCTTTTTAAGGAAGAGGGACTCTCTTAAAGGATGCATTAGAGAGTAAACGCAAAATGTGCTATTAAAGGAAAAAAACTCTTTATTTCACTGAGTCTTTTGATTTTAGATTTATAAATGAGAGCTCAGAGCTTACTTTGGGCACAAGGGCTAGAAGAGTTGAATAGTAGCTCTATGCGATGGCTTGTTTACGTTCCCTCCAAGAAACATATTATAACTGAATCCTTAAGGGTGTGACCAAGGGAGAATCTGATAAGGAGATTAATATCAATAGAAGAAAGCCAGATGCTATTCATCCAGACAATGGAAGAAGGACCCTGAAGGTAATTTAGAGATTGTTGGGGCCACCCCTCTCACCAAAGTCCAGAGTGCTGAGACCTAGAAGACAGAACTATGTCCAAAGAGAGGACTCAGGAATGCATGGGAACTCAGCATTCACTGCCCTGCACTGCCTCATGTCTCTGTTCCCAGTGTTCAAGCACACACTCTTTGGTTACCCTAGCTATGGCTCAAATGAGCCCAGGTGTGGCTTGAATGGCCCTTCCAGAAGGTACAGGCCATAAACCATGCCAAAATCCTCATGATGTCAACTCTGCAGGCATGGAGAGTACATAAGCTGTGGAGGATGGCCACCTCCACCTAGATTTCAAAGGATACCTTGGGGAGCCACAGAGCCCAGGCAGATAACTGACACAAAGGTGGGGCTGCCACAGAGAGCTCCCACTAGGGCAATGCTTAGTGGATCTTTGGTGGCAAGGCTACCCCCAAGATGACAGACCTGGAGAGCCATCAGCTACTAATGCCAGCCTAGGAGTGCTGTAGATACCCAACTCTAATCCCCAAGAGCTTCGATATGGGTTAAACCCAGCAAAGCTATGAGGGTGAGGCTGCCTGGGGCCTTTGGGGCCCAATCCACACCTTCATGTGTCTGGAAGACAGCACATAAAGTTAAAGATTATTCTCAATCCTCAAGATTTAATGTTATTTGCCTTGTTGGGTTTTGGACTTTCTTGGGACCCAATATGTCCTTCTTCTTTCCTATTTATTCCTTTTGGCATTTATTTCTTTGTTCCTCCATTTACCACCACTGTATTTTGGAAGGGCATAACATGCTTGGTTTCACAGGCTCATAGCTGGAAAGGAATTTGCCCCAAGATGAAGCATATCCTGAGTCTCATCCATATCTGATGTAGATGACATTTAGATGAGACTTTGATCCTAGACCTTTGAGTTGATGCTGGAATGGGTTAAGATTTGGGGGTCATTGGGATGCAATGAATGCATTTTGTATGTGGGGAGGACATAAATTTTGGGGACCAGAGGCAGAATGCTATGGTTTGAATGTCTGTGTCCCTTCTGAGATTCGTGTTTAAACTTAATCCCCCAATGCACCAGTATTAAGAGGTGGGGCCTTTGGGAGGTGATTAAGTCATGAGGATTCTACCCTCATAGATGAAATTCATGACTTATGAAAGGGCTGGAGAAAACTAGCTGGGCCTTTTTGTCCTTCTAGTCCTTCTACCATGTGAAGACAGTGGAGGAAGTAGCATCCGAGGTGCCATCTTGGAAGCAGAGACAGGGTCCTCCTCATCATACACCAAACCTGCCAGTGCCTTGATCTTGAACTTCGCAACCTCCAGAACTTGAGCAATACATTTATGCTGCTTATAAATTGCCCAGTATCAGGTATATTATTACAGCAGCACAGACTACAACATGGAATGGGAAGAGTTTAGAGTTCCCAGCAACAATACAGAATGTGGCAAAATGGGAGAAGGGATGAGTTGATCAGGTGGCTGGCAATCCTGAGACATGGCATGGAGTGGCAGCTAGTTGGCGGTGCCTGGTCTGGGAGAGACTGAAAGGACTTTAGAAATGGACACATTGACTTTATTCTGATGGACATCTCCTCCCTGTTCTCAAATCATCAGAAAGGGTGCTGTGGACACAAAGGTTTTGTCTGAGTGGTGTTTCTTTGATAAGAGTCACAGAAGGGGCCAGACACCCACGTGTAGGTTGACATGGCCCCAGTCGGCGAGGGCCATTTGCAGCAATATGCTTGGAAAGCACAGGAACTCAGGACCAGAGATAACCATGGGAACTTCTGGGGTGGCATTGCCTTTGACAAGTCCTGGAACGGGGATTTGGGCCATTGCAAACTGAATGTTAAAGGCCAGGGTGACACCAGCTGGCTTGAGTTACAAATGAGCAAGAACTGTCACAATTGGCAGCAGTGTCTCCACATACTGTGCTATGAGCAATGTTTATAACTGATATCGTTTAGCTGTGTCCCCACCCAAATCTCATCTTGAATTCCCACATGTTGTGGGAGGGACCTGGTGGGGGGTAATTGAATCACGGGGGCAGGTCTTTCCTGTGCTGTTCTTGTGACAGTGAGTATGTTTGATGAGATCTGTTGGTTATTATAAGGGAGAGTGTTCCCGCACAAGGTCTTTTGCCTGCTGTCATCCACGTGGGATGTGACTTGCTCCTCCTTGCCTTCCACCGTGATTGTGAGGCCTCCCCTGCCATGTGGAACTGTAAGTTATTAAACCTTTTTCTTTTGTAAATTGCTCAGTGTCAGGTATGCCTTTATCAGCAGCGTGAAAATAGACTAATACAATAACCCATTCCCAATCTTGTTTATATCATGATAGTGTTACACCAATGCAATATTCAACATTGGAAGAGCAACATTATTTCATAGGTATGGATTATTAAAATGAAGTGCAAAAATGTGGAGTGCAAATGAGCTTTAGGTAACGACTCCCCAGGTAACCTCCAGCAAGTCCCGTACGTTCCCTTAGCCTTGGATTTCTTAACAGAAAAATAGGAGTTAGATGAATACATGAGCCTGCTTACCTCCAAGAATTATCAGAAAAATACATCTGTGAAAGAACATGGAAGTGTTTTGAGTTAGAAGCAAAAGATTGTAATGTCACAGCATGTTGAAATACCACTCTTCCTATTTTTTCATTTTTCGGACCCCAAACCAGAAAAACCAAAGGCACAAACAAACAAACAAAAAATCAAGTGCGTGCACACACACACACACACACGGATAAGTTCTTATGAGCCAGGTCAGAGCACAGAGGGACGGAAGAGAGAGGACAGTTTTTTGACTCTGCCATTTTGCACCTCTCCACTTCCTGCCGCATTTGGGAGGATATACAAT
Source organism: Aotus nancymaae (assembly GCF_030222135.1). Classification (NCBI taxonomy): domain Eukaryota; kingdom Metazoa; phylum Chordata; class Mammalia; order Primates; family Aotidae; genus Aotus; species Aotus nancymaae. The sequence continues at coordinate 963,077 of NW_026988465.1, forward strand.
GAGAAGAGTCTGAGAGAGGGCTTCCAGCGAGAGCTGTGGGGGCTGTGTGTTCGCCCTCCCCTCCTGATGGATGGTGCTGTGCTTCTGTTTCATGTCAGGGCGGTGGAGGAAGTGGAGGACTAAGGCGGAGAACTGGTCAGGAGGCTGCCTGTGCCCCCACAACCCCCTGCATGTCTCTGAGCCACCTCAGGTGAAGCTGGAAAGCAGCAAAAGCCTGAAATTGGATGAAATTAAAGACTTGATTCAGATCCAACTGGACTAGGCCAACAGATCAGGAGACAACTGGCATTGAAAAAACAGTTTATTGATCTGGCGCGGTGGCTCACTCCTATAATCCCAGCTCTTTGGGCAGATCACCTGAGGTCAGGAGTTCGAGACCAGTTCTATCAACATGGAGAAACCCCATCTCTTACTAAAAAAAAAAAAAAAAAAAAAAAAAAAAATTAGCCAGGCATAGTGGTGTAAGCCTATAATCCCAGATACTCGGGAGGCTGAGGCAGGGGAATCACTTGAAGCTAGGAGGCGGAGGTTGCAATGAGCCAAGATCGTGCCACTGCATTCCATTCTGGGCGACAAGAGCGAAACTCTGTCTCAAAAAAAAAAAAAGAAAGGAAGAAAAGACAGTTTATTAATCACAGTTCCCAAGAGGGGGGATGTGCCTTGAGATGGGGGCCACATAGAGGAGTACCAGGTAAGTTGGGGGCAGAGGGAGCAGGGAACGAAGGGGCCAGAGCCTTCAAGGTGGTTCTGCAGTAAGGAACGGGTCAGACAGGTCGAGCAGGTTTAGGACTGGCCAGTTTGGAAAATTTCAGCAGGCTTTGGGCACAGGACTGTCCCTGGCTGTCTGGTGCCCCACCCTGGGGTGATTGGGGGCATGGATGAGAGCCTGAAAATGGAGGTGATTGGAGGTGTGAACTCTGGATTGGTTGGTTTTTATTTGAAAAGCAAACCCCTGAGAGGAAGATGTTCCCCAAGGAAGGGGAGAGCAACAAGGGAGGCAGGAGGCCAAGACAGAGTGACTCGGGCATCTGAGTGGGTTGTCCATTACAAGGCACATTCAGCATCTGCATGCAGGGCAGATGTCAAAGCCTCAGACTGACAGAGTCTGGAAACATGGCTAATATGCAAAGCCAAACTACCTCTGCAAACCTTAGCCATAAGGAGTCTGGGAAGGGTGATTTTTTAGGCTTACAGTCTCTGCCATCTAAAAAGTCAAACCAGAAGAAAATTGGAACTGACATGGAGCAAACCAATCTACCACCAAACACATACAAATCGCACAGTCCACAAATATAGAAACACAAACACAGAAATTAGAGGTCAAGAGTAAACAGTCTAGGCATTCTGGCATTTACTTGCACTGCAACGGGTCCAGGTGCAGGCCTCTCTGTGGAGACCACTGTTTGCGATCAGTAATTAAAAACCACATGATAATGCCTGTGGTAGGAGAACCTCGTGTGCTGCAGAGGGCTTCTGCAGACCTTAAGCTGTTTGGACCCAAACACAACTCCATAAGGTGGGCCTGCGGGTGTTGTCCCCATTTCTACCCAAGGAAACTAAGGCCCAGAGATGGTAAGTTGGTAACAGACCTGCAGCTTGAGTTCTGGTGTCTTCTTGGTCACATACTATAGGGTTGCATGAATATTCTAGAAGTGTCTACCAAAAAATTGTGGTCTTATATCTGGGTTTTAATAATTGTGTATATCTTTGATTCTCTTTCAACTTAAGGCTAAATGCTAGGTAAATAATTAGGAAGAAAACTTTTTTGTGAACTTTAGGTAAACTATTGTCTAACTCTGTAATTCCATACACTTCACAGATTTGAAAGGGTATCTGAAGACAGTCTCTCCTAGTTTCTTGATTTACCTTTCCAATATTGACAATTTTCCACTATTATCAATATTCCAATATTGACAAGTACATCAAGGGAGGAAGGCCATTTCTGACTTCTGCCATAAAACAGCCATGGCATCAACTTCCATTACTTCAGGGATGTCCAATCTTTTGGCTTCCCTGGGCCACACTGGAAGAAGGAGAATTATCTTGGGCCACACATAAAATACACTAACACTAATAATAGCTGATGAACTAAAAAAAAAAAAAAAAAAACACAAGAAAATCTCATAGTGTTTTAAGAAAGTTTACGAGTTTGTGTTGGACTGAATTCAAAGCTGTCCCAGGCTGCATGTGGCCAGTGAGCTGTGGGTCAGACAGGCTTGCATTACTTTTCTGAATTCAGAGCCCTGAAAACATGGAAAATACAGAGCCTTAAAATTTTTAAACTCATGTAAGCAAATTCTGAAATAGAACAGGTTTGGTTCTGTGCTGGTCAGCCTGTTTCTAAACAGATCACATGTTTTGAAAAAAAAAAATACTCCATAGAGATTTAAAAAAAAGACAAGTTGAGATACCCTGAAGGAACTCAATGACTCAGACTCCAGACAAATAAATTACACCTTAGATTCAGACTAATTCTGTGTGTGCTTCTAAAAAAATATGCAAACAGACGTAAAGAGTTACTTAGAGTTTAATGGGTTTAATGTATTAATCACCGTGTTGCAAAACCAGGATACTAAGCTAGCAAATTTAATTGTGGAAAGAGAATCCAATTGCAGGTTTCATTTATCAGGGAAATATTTACCTCCGTTTCTGTCGGATTTTTATTACAGCAATGAATAGTCCTACTTCATTGAGACTTCTGTGTCACTAGAGAAATCAAAACGCTTAGTTTACTTTTCAACATGGAATTGAAAAAGAAAGAGACAAGTTTCTTGGGAATCAGCTGTAATATGACAACTAGCCCAATGGGGAAAACCCACGGGGACCTAGCTGGTTCGTTCATGCTTCCTGTTTGTGTGAAGGAGTCCCAGATCTACCCCAAAAGAAGTCTGTTTTTAAAAAGGAAGGGGAGCCATTAGGGTATTCTCTGCCTGCCGCTGAAGTTACAGAGATGTGGTCAGTGCTGACACGATATAATCTTAGAATCACAGGGAGCAGGAGAATGAGATCCTTCTTAGTCAAATAAAAATGAATTCCCCAGATTACTAATCTTTGCTGGATTCCATGGAGGAAAACTATACTTTTCTGTGGCCTCAGGGAGCTTAGGTTTTCATTTGAGTCTACCTGGAAGATTCACCATCCTTCCAAGGGAAACAGAAAGAGAGAAAGTAAAAACAAAAGAACCTCAAGTCTGGGGTTTGACATGTGGTGCTCACAGAACATTCCTTTCAGCAGCTGGTGGCTTATTTCTATTGATTAAGAATGTGGGCTTTAAAAAACAAACAAAATATATATCATTCCATTGTCCCCTGGCTTGCCAGTTTCTGATAAGCAGCGTCTTGCCTGAGGCTTTGTTTCTCTGCATGATTTTTTTTTTCTCTCTCTCTGGCTCTTTTTAAAGACACTCTCCTTGTCACCGGTTTTCAGAAATTGGATTACGAAGTACCCTGGTGAGGTTCTCTTTGTGTTTACACTATGCGCTGAGGGTGCTTATTCAGTGCCTTTGATCTGTGGATTTATGAAACTTGAAATGTTTTCAGCACCCAAAAAAAGGAAGAACATGAGCTTTAGGGTCAGCAAGACTCCAAATCAGGTTAAAAGCTGAGTTAGCAATGGGATCTTAGGGAAGTTCCTCGAATGGACTGAGTCTTGATTTTCTCATTGGTGAACAGGATAATGCCAACCTTACAGGGCAAGTGTAAGGGCTACATAAGCCAGGCAAGCGTGGCAAGACAGAATTCTGCAGTATTAGCCAAGTTTCTCCCCACATGGTCCCTCCTTGCTAACCACAGCTCCTATCACCTTTGCCCTCTATTCTCTCAAAAGTGTGTATGGCCTTGGGGGGACAGATACAAAAAGGTTAACAGCTCGGGTCTTGCGGGGATAGATACAAAAAGGTTAACAGCTCAACTCTTGAGCTCCAAGTGGGCTCTCTCCTTTCCTGTCCTTAAAAATGTTACTGGATATGTGTAAGGTTTGTTCTGAGGTTCTTGCCGAGTTTAAAAGGAAGAAACTGAGGCCAACAGAAGATCCAATGTGAAGCGTTTATTCAGGCTTCCAGGCGAGGTTCTCAGGTCTGACAAGACGGGCCGGAGAAGTTGCACGGACTCCGCTCAGACGTGGAGTTTTATAGGGAGTGAAGGCGCTCGATTGGTTGTGGAAAAGCAGGACTACTATTGGGTAAGGTTACAAGCCTTTGTTTGCATACAGGACTTGGCTGCTATTGGTTAGAAGTACTTGGCTGCTATTGGCTAGAAAGACTCGGCTGCTATTGGCTAGATAGACTTGGCTGCTATTGGCTAGAATCACAAGACCCCGCTTGCATACTGGGTTATTTAAGCGAAAGCCAGGCTGTGCGAGAAAGGGAGAAGGGAACATGCCCGAGCATGTCCGAGCTTTCATAAAAAAAGGCAGGGGTTGGGGGTGGTGTGCGTCCGAGATCCCAGCGAGGCAACCGGCCTTACAGTATGCAAATACAATACCATGCAAATGCAAATACTGTGCACAAATCTGAAGTGCACAGCTTGATTATGAAATACATGAATGTCTAAACTGGGAGGCTCACAGAATGTCCAACACAGTGGATGAGAAAGCACAAAACTCACCAAAACACATTGCTAAAATGTTAAAACACTAATAACAAGACACTGTGCTAAATTCTCTCCCCATCCAGAGACGGGGAGAAAAGTTCACATACAAAGGAAAGAGAATTGGAATTTCATGGGGTCCTCTCAGAGCCATAACAAAAGCCAGAAATTCAGAGGGAAAAATGATGCTATTTTTTTTTCTTTTGAGACAGAGTCTCTCTCTGTTGCCCAAGCTGGTGTGCAGTGGCTTGATCTCGGCTCACTGAAACCTCTGCTTTCTGGTTCAAACAATTCTCTGCCTCACTCTCCCAAGTAGCTGGGATTACAGGCACCTGCCACCATACCCAAGCAATTTTTGTAATTTTTTTCTTTTTTTTAATTGCATTTTAGGTTTTGGGGTACATGTGAAGAACATGCAAGATTGTTGCATAGGTGCATACGTGGCACTGTGATTTGCTGCCTTCCTCCCCTAATTTTTGTATTTTTAGTAGAAACGGGATTTCACCATCATGGCCAGGCTGGTCTTGAACTCCTGACCTTGTGATCCACCTGCCTCAGCCTCCTAAAGTGATGAGATTACAGGTGTGAGCCACTGCACACAGCCCAAAATGACTCTTAACAAATTATCCATCCAGAGAGAGGAAGCCTTTGCTACCGTCTCTTGTGAGGCATGGTTTAAAAATATCTACCTCTCATGTTGTCTCTTGTGAAGCATGGTTTAAAAATATCTACCTCTCATGTACCATTTCTTGAGTTATTAGAGGAAAATAAAGGGGTATACCAAGAATGAGAAAAACAGGGGCTCCAAGGGAACAGAGCATCCCAAAGCAGACAGAAGCACAGGCACCCCCAGCAGCGGCATGTGGGGACCAGCACATTCTCCGTCTTCTCAGTAGGAGGACTGAAGGCTTAGGAGAATAATATCCTGGAAGAAAATGGAATGGTTCAGTTACCGGATGTGTTTGGTCATGTAGGTAAATAATATTCAGAGGGGTTTTATAATTCTGTTGAAGGATTAAGGAAGAATTAACAAAAAAACCAAGCAAACAAACAAAACATCATTAGCTACCCAAATGACAACTATTAGTATTGTCTGGTGGAGGACCTTTGGGCACCCCCCCCCCCCCCCCCCCCGGCCACATGGAAAGTGCCTAACTTCCGGATGAGGAAAGCCCCTCTTCCCTCGCAAGGAGGGTCCCTTATCTCACTCTGTCTGCCGCCTTGGCTCAGCCCGATTCCCGGCAAACATCCCCCCCGCCCAGTCCCTTATCTCACTCTGTCTACCGCCTTGGCTCGGCCGATTCCAGCAGCCTTCCGGCCGGGCAACCAACTGAACCAATCACCATCCGCCCCATCAGCTCTCCAGTAACTTCCAGCCCGACAAGCTCCCCGCCCGGCCGACATCCCCCCCCCACCCCCCCCCCCACCCCCCCCCCCCCGACAGCCAACCTGACTCATTGCCACCTGCCAAATCAGCTCTCCCACTCCCCCAATCCTTCTACCCCTATAAAAACTGCCAAACAAAGAAAGCCGGTGCGAGACTGCTAACTCTTCCCCCGTTACGAGTCCAGTCCGCCCGGAGACTCTCCAATAAAGCCTGAACTCCTCTTTCATCTGGTCTAATTCGGTCGCGCCTTGGGGTCCAAGTTATGAGGGTCCGGGCAGGTCAGACAAGTATTATTAGATTCAGGGAAAAAATTAAAATTGTGAGGAATAAGTTAAATGACAGTTCCTGACCATCATAAGGTAAGTGCAGACTATGGATGTGGTCAGCGTGAGGTTTGTTCTTGGGTTCTTGCCAAGTTTAAAAGGAAGAAACTGAGGCCAACACAAGAAGATCCAATATGGAGAAATTTATTCAGGCTCCCCAGTGAGGTTCCGTAGTCCGACAGGAGAAATCAGAGAAGTTGCACAGACTCTTTTCAGATGTGGGGTTTTATAGGGAGTGAAGGAGCTCGATTGGTTGTGGGAGAGCAGGACTACTATTGGGTAAGGTTACAAGCCTTTGTTTGCATACAGGACTTGGCTGCTATTGGTTAGAAAGACTCGGCTGCTATTGGCTAGAAAGACTCTGCTGCTATTGGCTAGAATCACAAGACCCTGCTTGCATACTGCGTTCTTTAAGGGAAGGCCAGGCTGTGTGAGAAGGGAAGAAGGGAACATGCCCGAGCTTGTCCGAGCTTTCAGAAAAAAGGGGGTTGGGGGTGGTGTGCATCCGAGCTCCCGGCGAGGAAGCCGGCCTTACAGTCAGTATTGGGAAGATGGAGGAGAGACTGGAGCTTGAGGGGCTGAGGAGATGCAAGATACTAAATGCTTGTTTTCCATAGCAGGAAGTCAATGATGATGTCTAAAATTAATAAATCAAGAAATAATCTTTAATAATATATTTAGAATTAAGGCTGTAAATACTAGAATGGTGAAGAGTTAAAAGTGTCTGTTTTCATCACAAGGCTTGTGGTTCTCTTTGATTTTAATCATGTACTTGTATTTCTTTGATGATTTAAAAAAATAAATTGTCGAGAAAAAGAAAACTGAGAGTCTTGAGAAAAAATGCTTTTGATTTGCAAGAGCATGAGCTTGAGAATCTAAAAAGGTTACCCTCTGAGGATATTGCCATAAACAATGCATTAGAAAGAGAATCGATGGCTAGTGGCCTGACATGCCCTTTGGATCTAGATCATTGTCTGAGACAGAGCTGGTGGAGAGGGAATGAGAGGGTAGGTCCTGGCGTCGGGGGTGCCCCTCCCGCCTTTCTGCTTTCTAGACCAAGTTGCTTCTGGTGAGAAATGATCATTGAAGTCTCAGAAAAGTTTCAGAATTTGAGAGTCTGGGGGCCTTGTGCTCCATACCCCAGAAGTCAAATGTCACAGCAAACCACACAGAGAAGACTCCTGCCCCTCGGTTGCAGCAGAGGGCACATGATGAACATGTGGCCAGGATAAGGAAAGTCCCCAAGAACTCACCTATCTCCTGTGACCCCAAGAGGCACAGGAGAGCATTTGAACACTTCATTGTCTGCTCTGTTAGGTGGCTCCCAGCAACCCCCAATCCCAATGGCTTGAAACAATGAGGTTTCGTTTCTTGCTTCTGTGACATCTTGTATCTGCTCACATTGTCCTCATCCAAGGACCTAGGAAGCTGGAAAAGCCACCGCGTGCCCCAGACACAGGGAAAGGAAGGTGGAGGCCTGCTCCGTGGCTCTCACAGGCTTCTACCTGGAAGTCACACACATGCTTTTCCCTTCCCTTTGAAGTTAGGTGACCTTATGCCATGTTTTGGCTGATGAGATGTCTCTGCTCATGTCTCATCATCCCAAACATGACATAAGGTCACCCAGCTTCAAAGGGAAGGGAAGTGTAATCTCTCTAATTTTACTTCCAGCTCTCTCTATGTACCCAGAAGAGGAAAGCTGGAAGTAAGCCTGAGTGAGAGGTGGTGAAGCCACAGGGCCCTCCAGGCTGGGGAGAGAAAACAGAAGAACGCATGGGCTGCTGTGCAAGAGGGTGCCAGGCCCTCAGATTTCCTGGGAGATGCCAGTGGGGACGGATTCTAGCTCTCAAGGGCAAATCAGGAGAAGCACACCCCAGTGTGCATGGGAGCAGAGCGGGAGATGGCCTCAACCAGACCCCACTCTCAACCGCTGAATGCTGCCTGCGTCAGTCAGAACGTCAACATGTGCTCAGAGGAGTCAGCACCGGATTGACTGCATTTCACGTGAAATGACTGAGAAATCCGGGGAATCATTAAGTTTTTTGCCTCTGAGCAGAATGGAGGCTGGAGGCAGAAATGAAATGCTGTGAAAGTGAAAACGTGGCCTTTTTGCACGTTTGGGTTTTGTGCGCTGTGACACTGTAACCTGTTCTGTGTGTAAACCCCACAGTGTAGTGCCCGGCAGGGAGCAAGTGTCTGGTGGAGAGGTGGCCACTGGGGCTGTTCTTCATTCCTTTCTCTAAGAGTTGGTTCTTGTTCCACTGCTTCTAGGCTGAGCACTCAAGAGACAGTAGCCAGGTCTTTAGGGAGAGGAGACGGTGCTGGGAAAATACTTCTATTGTCTGTGGTGTAAAGCTGGAAAGACCCATGAGATGCAGTCATTCACACCTTTGAACCCTGGAGACCTCAGCACCCTCCTGCCCTGAGCTTTGTATCCATCACCTTGAAAAACACTTGAACGGCTGAGGTTGCAAAAGCCTCATGTATTTGATTTCACTTACACTCCCAAGTGAAAAGGTGATTCTTGCCTGTCTGCTTTCCGAACATGGAAGGAGACACTAAGGAATGGTGTCCCTCTTCAGGACATGTGTGGACCACGCTGGTGGGAGGTGACCTCCAGAGGCCGAGTGACAAGGGCAACTGATGCAGCAGCTGGCTCTGGTCCTGTCTGCCACCACTTGGAGGGGTGGCCTGGGGTAAGCCCTGACTTCCTCTGGAGCTTGATTTGCTCCTCTGCCACCCCAGTGGCTTGGACTGATGGCCTCCCAAGGTCACTTCTGTTTTTAACATTTGGGTCATTTACTGCTACAGAGGCCCAGGGAAAGGGAGGCAAAAGCAGAAGAGGAGACAGAAATGAGAGAAGAGAAAAGGGAATGGAGGAACTGAAGAGGGAAGTACAGAACGAGGAAAAACAGAAGGCAGGAGAAAACTCGGTGCTGTATTTGCTGAGAATAAGGGACCTGCCTTGACGCTTTATATCCTTAATGGAGGTTTATTAAATGCCAGAACCGCAGCAGAGTGAAGAGCCCTCAGCAATGCATCTCAAAAGAGAAGGCTCGGTATTTATTTAGAAGACAGTCATTTCATTTTCCAGGGAGAATTTTCAGTAAAAGGGGTTTACATGGGCTATTAAATTCTTACCTTTCAATGTATCTGCCTAAAAGCTGTAAAAACAATAACAACGTCTTGCATTTCCTATGAGTCAGCACTTTCGAAGGACATATAGTACCTAACAGCATCCTCACAACGGCATTATGAAGTAAATACCGCTGAAGTCCCTGTGTACTGTGTATGCACACCCTGGCTCAGTGAGGTTGTCATTTGCCCAGCAAGGAATGCCAAGATTCAAACCGAGCTCAGTTTTATTCCAAAGCATGAGACTCCCAGGACTTTCCACTGTGTGAGCTAATCATAGGTTTATTTAGACAGCTCCTTAGACATGGACGCTTGAGTGGTTTCCAAGTTTTTAGTATCAGAAGCAACGCTGCAGTGAATAATCTTGTCATGTGTCAGTTCATACTTGTCAGATATAATCCCAGGAGTGGGGTTGTTGTGTCAGAGGAAGGACCTTTGAAATTTTGATGATGATTGCCCTTGGTAAGGAATGCCCCATTTTGCAATCTCATTGAGAACAGACATTGGTGCCTGCCTTTTGAGTGACAGAGGGTTTGTTCAAACATCTGGAATTTTACCAATCTGATTAAGGAAACATCATCTCCTAGTGTCATTTTGATTTTTCATGCATTTAATTATGAGTGCTTGCAAGAATTTCAGATCATCTGTGTTTCCTATTCTGTAAACCGCTCATGACTTCTGCCCACTGTTTAAAATTAATCTGTGGTCTTTCCATTTCTCATTTCTGGGAGCTCTTTGTGTGTTTTGGAGGAAACTAATTTTCTGTGTCATGAGCTACACACATTTCCCCTTGTTTTTGTCTTTTTTACTTGTGTTGTGCTTTGGTTTTGTTTTCTATACAGGTTTTTTTTTTAAATTTACATTCACAATTATTACTCCTTCCTTTATGGCTTGTAAATTTTGAGACAGAGTTAGATATGCCAGTCTACTCCAAGGTTATCCTAGCAGAGTTCTCCCAGGAAGCAAATGGCACATTGGATTAGGGTAATTCACAAGGGGTTTATACACAAAAGGGTGAATTGCATAAACCCTACAAAAGTTTACTGCAAGGGTGTGGGCAAGTTTTAGGGGACTCCCAAGGATGGTGCTGAAATCAAGACTTAGCAGCAACAGAGGAGTCATGACTTCTAAGCCCTAGGGGACAGAGAAGTTACTGCAGCCTGGAAAAAGAGAGAATTATGTAGACCAGGGCACCCAGAGAAGAGCAGGGTGTCTGTCAGGAAAAACAGAGACCTGCAGGAAAAACCCAGGAAAATAAATATCCCTCCTTCACCTCCCTTGTTCCCTCCCCTGTCTTGTCGCAGCTCCACATTGGCCCCACTTAGCGAGGCCTTCCAGGGTTGAAGACGTGGGATTGCAGATCTGAACTCTGTGGGCGTCAGTGGGAATTGCAAGAGCTGCCTTCTGGCAGTAGTATTTCTACGGTTTTACTTTTTTGCATTTGAAACTTTGACCCATTTGCATGTATCTTGATGCGCTATGTATAGTGTGGCTGTAACTGTACCTGTTCCCTAAGGGCTATCCGTTGTCCCAGCGCTGTCTGTTACAAAGTCCACTTTTACACACTGATGAGAGTATCTATATTTATTGTATATTCATTTCCCACATACATTTGGGTCTATTTCTGGACTTTCTCTTCTGTTCCATTGGGCTGTCTATTCAGGTGCCATTCAGTACTAATTACCGAGGCCTTGCGATGAGTTTTAACAGCTGGGAAGACCAATCCCTCCTCATTTTTCTTCTGTTTTAGGATTTTCCTGGGCTATGCTTCCTTGTTTGTTTTTTTTTTTTGAGTGCATCTGCTTGTCTACTTCTGTATTTCTGGAGGAAGGAAACTTTAAGAGATTTTAGAGATTGTGTTAAATTTGTATATTTCTTATGAAAGACTCAAATCTTTATAAAGTAGTTGTTTTCTTCTTTAAAACAGTGATTTGTGAAGAAATCCAGCAGACATCACCTTACTAAATAAGAGAAATTATCATTCACCACAATGGGGTTAACTAGCATCAGGCACTGCTGTGGTTTGAATGTATGATGGGTCCCTTCAAAACTAATATGTTGAAACCTAACCACCAAGGTGATGCCATTAGAAGGTGAGGCCTCTGCTTAGGCCATGAAGGTTCTGCCCTGTGAATGGAATGAATGCTCTCATAAAAAGGCTAGAGGGAGCAAGCTGGGCTTTTTTGCCCTCTACCTACTATGTGAGGACACAGTGTTTCCCCCTCTGGAGGATGCAGCAACAAGGAAGCAGAGGCCAGGAGCTTACCAGACACTGAAACTGCTGGTGCCTCGACCTTGGGCTTCCCAAACTACAAGACATAAATTTCTGTCCTTTATAAATTATCCAGTACCAGGTAAGCTGTGATGGCAGCACGAATGGAGTGAGACAAGTGCCTCCCAACTCATGCAGACTCAGGATTCACTGTGAACACATCACTCAAGCAGGATTCCTGCCAAAAATGCGGGTCCTGACTCTAATATAACAGCATATCATAAAAAAATTAAATTGGGGTCATTCTCTAAAAGAAGTGGCCCGTATTCTTCGAAACTTTCAGGATCTGACTGGGCGTGGTGACTCACACCTGTAATCCCAGCACTTTGGAAGGCCAAGGCGGGTGGATTACCTGAGGTCAGGAGCTCTAGACCAGACTGAGCAACACGGAGAAACCCTGTCTCTACTAAAAATACAAAATTAGCCAGGCATGGTGGTGCATGCCTGTAATCCCAGCTACTCGGGAGGCCGAGGCAGGAGAATTGCTTGAACTTGGGAGGCAGAGGTTGCAGTGAGCTGAGATCACGCCATTGCACTCCAACCTGGGTGACAAGAGCAAAATTCCATCTCCAAAAAAAAAAAAAAAATCCCAAAAAACTTTCGGGATCTTTAAGTCCTGAAGAAAGGAGACAAGGGAGACGTGACAACTCCATGCACCTCCATGCAAAGAGGTGGTCCTCTTTGGATCCGAGATCAGAGAAAAAATATCTATAAAAGACATAAATATGGCAATTGATGAAAGTCGAATATGCACTGTAGATTATATCATAGTATTGCCTCAATGCTAAGTTACCTAAATGTAATCATCGTACTGCGGTTACCTAAGAGTTATTGTTCTTACAAAATTCATGCTGAACTATTTAGGGGTAAAGGGCATGGTGTCTGCTATTAAGTTTTAAATAGTTCAAAAAATAGTAATATACACATGCGGTTAGAGAGGAGTAATAAAGCAAATGTGGCCAAACGTTCACAATTGGTCATCTGGGTGAAGAATATATAGGAATTCTTTTTTATTTTTGAGATGGAGCGTCGCTCAGTCACCCAGGCTAGGGTGTAGTGGCGCAATCTGAGCTCACTGCAGATTCTGCCTCCTAGATTCAAGCAATTCTCATGCCTCAGCCTCCTAGTAGCTGGGATTACAGGCACCGCCTGTAAGGCCGGTCGCCTCGGGAGCTCGGACACACCCCCTCCCTCTCCGGGAGCTCGGACACGCCAACCCCCCCTCACACAGCCTAGCCCTCCCTTAAAGAACCCCGCCAAAATGCAAAAGAAGTCTTGTAAATCTACCCAATAGCATTCGAACCCTCCCTACCTGCCAATAGCAAGCTTGCCTGCTCCGTATAAAACCGCACGTCTGAGAGGACTCCGTGCGACTTCTCCGGCCCCTCGTGTCGGATCGCAGAACCTCGCCCGGGAGCGGAATAAATTCTCATTGGATCTTCTGGTGCTGGCCTCAGTTTCTTCATTTTAAACTCGGCAAGAACCCAAGAACCCTTACACCGCTACCACACCTGACTGATTTTTTTGAATTTTTAGTGGAGATGAGGTTTCACCATGTTAACCAGGCTGGTCTCGAACCTCTGACCCCAGATGATTCTCCCGCCTTGGCCTCCTAAAGTGCTGGGATTATAGGCGTGAGCCACTGCACTCGGCCAGGAATTCTTGATATTATTCTTGCAACTTCTGTAGCTATAAAATTATTCATGAATAGAGTTAGAACAAAAGAAAGTTTGTGTGAGTGAATAGGGAGAGGAGATGTTAAAAGGTATGAATTCCTCCCTGCTTTTAGCCATTTGAGCTTGATTTCCACTTTTTAACACATTGTCCAAGAAACCCAGAAGAATATCAATCTATTAATTAATCCATAGAAGTCAATCTGATTTTTTAATTCCCTTAATTAATCATCACTATTTGGATGACACACAGTCACAGTCACAAGTTCCTTCCATCCTGCAGCAGGTCCAGGCAGCCAGTTTTATTGGGTGTTTGCCATGTGCTGAGCACTTCCTTCCTACAAAGACCAAGGGTACATGCAACGGAACAGAGCTTGCTGCTGTTTGGCAGTGACTAGTGTCAGTGACCAGAAAATGATGTTTGATTTTGATTTTCCAAGCTGAGAGGGACTCTCCTTAAGCCTCTTCCTTGGGGTCCTGCCCGCAGTGGTAGGAACAACACTGGCTGCTGCTGCCACGGCCCCACCACCATTCATGGAGTGCTTACGAGGCACAGGGCAGGTGCTGTGGTATTCGCTCACGTGACCTTGTTTTCTCAGAACAACCTCCTATGGAGGTCCTATTACTAACCCACTGACAGATGCGGAAAGTGAACTAATCCTCCCCTCGTGAGTGTTGGTGATGGGACTCAACACTGGCTGGTTGCTTCTAGAGCACACCTCCTCGTGTGCTCTTCAGAATCTCTGCAATGCCCAGGGGCGCACAGTGCACCACAGGGCTGGGGCCATGAGGCCGTCTCTAGCAGGATGTCAGGCTTCTTAGCCAGAACAAAATCGTGAGAAACACCAATAATCCTCGGAATGGAATCCTCTTGCCTTACAAAGCACAGACTGATGCAGAGAGCCAGTACCCTAGGTGGCGAGGAAGCCAGCCTCCGGGAGTCTGGGAGGAGGGCTGGTACACAAATTATGCATGCTCCAGGAAAGGATTCACAAATAAATCCTATGGATTCAGAAGGCAGAGGGTCAGTGACAAAAGGAAACAGATGCTCTTTTTCAAACAAACACGGAACCACTGAGAGGTGGGAGCAGGAAGGAGCGGCGGGATGGTGAGGGTGCTGCGGTGGGACACAGTACTGAGCAGGGAGAGGAAGTTACCTCCCTCTTGGGCCAGCTATCCCGAGCCCATCGATAAATAAAACCCTGTATTCTTTGACTGCTCTGCTGCTGTGCTCTGTGTGTGTGTGTGTGTGTGTGTGTGTGTGTGTGTGTGTGTGTGTGAGAGAGAGAGAGAGAGAGAGAGGGAAAGGGAGAGAGATTGAGGTTGAGGCTCACCTTGATTACCTAATGATGCCAGGGTCATAATTGGATTCTGCTAGGTTATTAAACCCCAATTCTAGGCTGAGCCAGATAAAGGAGTAGCCAGTGGATAGTAGTTGCCCAAAGCACCACTCAACATGGGCCATCGCAATGAGCACTGCTGTGCTCCACCCCCTCCCCTTGTCTCCCTGTCCTGGTTCCTGTGTGCCCAAGCCCCGGGGCTGCGGCTTGGATGTCGGACCCTCCAAACCTCCTGTTGAAACTGGATCCCAATGTTGAAGGCGGCATTAATGGGAAGTGTTTGGGTTTTGGGGGTGGAGTCCTCCGGAATAGATAATGCCCTCCCTTGGAGCAGAACCAATAAGTTCTTGCTCTGTTAGTTCCTGCGGGAGCTGGTTGTTCAAGGAGCCTGGTACCTCCTTCCCTCTCTTGCTTCCTCTCTGCAGACGCTGGTTCCCTTTCACCTTCCCGCATGAGTGGAAGCAGCCTGGGCCCTCCCCAGAAGCAGATGCCAGTGCTTCTTGTACAGCCTGCAGACTCATGAGCCAAGTAAAACTCTTTATAAATTATCCAGCTTCAGGTATTCCTTTATAGCAACGCAAACATGGATGAGGACACCTAGCATCCTTGTGCTTTGCTTCTGATGGCCAGCACCTGTGTCCCGACTGCCTTTGGGTGACTGCAGCCATTTTGCTTCCATTCCTAGAGTTCTGAAAGTATCCAGGAGTGACAGCTCCTCGAGGGTGGCCCTTGGCAATGACTAACTGATGAAGAAATATGGAAGCCCAGGTTCCTTGCTATGACACAGGACAAGCTCTGAGAAGGCGTAGTTTTCACTCCAAATTCCTCTGCAGGGTCAGGCAGAAAATGCTTTTACCACGTGGCTTGGAGGCCTCCCCTTCTCGCCATGCTGTTCCTGCCTGTTGGTCAGTTTCCCCAGGAGAACTGCCTGAAGAAATTGCCTGCACAAAAATTGTGGTCTCGAGGTCTGCTTCTGAGGAGGCTGACCTCCGACACCCACTAACACAGTCCTAGAAAGGTAATGGTGAGGAGAAAAGCAGCATTTATCCACCTGATCATGGCTCAGAGAGACGACCCCATGTGACTGGAGAGAATCCTCAGATGTGACTATGGTGCAAGGGGTGAGCCCTTCCCGCTCCAATAAGTTGACAAAAGTACCCTCTAAGGAATGCAAGTCCAGTCACCTGTGGGCTTTTTGGTCAAAATATGTAAATTGAGTGCCTGAGTGGAGCTGCCCTTGACAAAAGTGTGTGGAGTTTGAGCCTCGGCTGGAGAGGAAGGGAGGACGAGAGCTGGACGTGGCACTTGGCTCTTCCTCTAAATAAATATCGAATAGCATTAAATTTTATGAAAACCGCAGCTTTCTCAGGGTACCCACTGCCTCCAGCTGACCCTGCTTCCTAGTGAGAATGAAGAGGGATTTTTGCTGGGCCTGCTGCAGAAAAATTCCTAGGAAATATTCCTATTCCTAGGAAAGGAATAGGCTGCCAGGATTGGGAGTGACAGGCTTTAAGGCCCTGTGTGTGGCTGAGGTGTCCTTGAAGGAGGGGAGAGGCTGCAGTGGCAGGATTCTGGATTCCTTTCCTGGTGGCCTGGGGGAGAACTGGACAGTGGAACCAGAGCTGTTTCTCCATGGCTGGAGCAGGACACATCACACCTGGGGCCCCAGGCAGGCTCACCTGGGAGCCTGAGAAGCGTGAGGGTTTCCAAATCAGCCCCTCCACACCAGCCACTGCCAAATGTCTCCTAAGCCTGTGTTCTGGTGAAACTTCTGCGTCATGAGGAAATCCACAGGCCACATTACACTTGGTGAGCGGGTCTAACAGTTATGCTGATGACGTGGCTGAGCAAACTGTGCAGCAGACAGCAACGGTCAGGCTTATGACCCATCCATCTGTGCGGATGCCAGTTCTCAAGACGAGGTGTTGGCTTGCTCCGAGGGGTCACGACCAGCTGTGGACGTCCCCCTGGGCTGCAGGTATACAGAAGGAGCCAGGTCTGCCCCTGCCCTGCCTGCCAGACTTCCTGTGTACTGCAGAGTCCCGAATGCACCCTGACAGCTGCGAGAAGGCAGGCTCCAGGACCTGCTTAGTAGCAAAGAGGCAGAAAGAAAGCGCCGGGGGGGGGGGTGAAGGTGGGCATGGGAGCCACTCCTGCTAAGCAGAGCGCTGGGTGAGGGGCCTGCCATAGGGTCTCAGAGGACGAGGAGGCAGAATGATAGTGTGGGTTTCGGTAGTGGCAGTAATTACAGTACTCACCGCAGAGGGCTGCTGTGAGCACTGGATAATGCATGCCAGGTGTTTGGAAGAGGAAGAGTAGCTGGTCCAGAAAAAAGGCATATTGTGTTATTATAGATGCACATACACACACAGAGAATTTCACAGACCACTTAAATTATTTAGTTACTATGCATATTTATTATAATCAATAATAATACAGTATTAGATACTATATAAAACATATTAAATGTACTACATTAATATATTATCTAATTATAATTACATGTATGATAATTACCGTGGCCAGGCTGGTCTCAAACTCCTGGATTCAAACAATCCTTCCACCTTTGCCTCCCAAAATGCTGGGATTATAGGCATGAGCCCCTGCACCTGGCCTAATAATTTCTTATTTATTATGAAATATATATCCAAATTATTAAACTTGATATATTATGTACTAAGTTAAGAGATAAGTATTTTAAATTTGTCGGATTGAATGCTACCATGTATCAATATATTCTGTTCCATGCATAATACATTGTCCACGGTATTATGAGCCAGGAGCTCGAGGCGGGAGTGTTCCAGATTTGTGGAGGTGATGGGAAGAGCAGTCAGTCCGTGAGTGCACAGGGGCCTGGAGTGCAGAGAAGGGTACAGAGCAAGCTGAGAATGCCGTCAGCTGGGCCTTAGGGGAGTTGGAGCTGCGTTCTGTAGACCGCGGGCCACTTTCCTTCACTCAGGAGCAGGTGCTGAGTGCTTCCTAGGAGCCGGCGCTGTGCTATGTTTAGGAGAGGAGGCAGGGATGATGCAACGGGCCCTGTCCTAGTGGAGGTCTCAATCCACAAGGAGACAGGCACTGCAGGGGTCTCACCCTGGGATGAGCATTACAGAAGGCAAGTGAAAGACCCCCAGTGCAGAGCAAGGGGGAGCCATGGCCTGAGGCGAGGGAGGGGTCTCAGGGAAGCCCATCGCCAGCTGAGCTCTAAAAGGAGTCAGGCAAGTTAAGGGCAGGGCGTGGCCCCTGCATGGGAAAGACTGTTGGACACCCAAAGATGGCTCAAGGGAAGGTCAGAGGGAAGGCAGTGTCCACTGGGTGGACTGGACAATGGCCCTGGCTTGGACCTGGGGAGCAGGGAGCGAGAGGGAGCAGCCTGGGGAGAGGCTGGGATAGAGGCACTGGGGAGCCACATTCAGAGGCAGAGAGAGAGCACAGCAAGAAGTTAGGGCTGTTAATTCAGAGGGCTGGGTGTCCACTTCTCACTGGTGATGGAACAGGCGGCTTCTGCGAAGGGCCAGGGATGATGGAGGGGAATTGGGTCCTGGAGCCTGAAAGTAGGGCATGGTTGGGGGCTGATGGGGACCTGCGGTCCTGAATGAAGGAAGGCAGCGTCTCAGAGCAAAGGGTGTCCAGCAAGCCTGACGCTGGGGATGCCAGAAAGCCAGGCATCAAAGGTGACACAGGGGCAGGGAAAAAGTGACATTATCGAAGATGGGGTATACCTCTTGGGAAAAGACTGACTTCTATTTATTTATTTACTTATTTATTTTAAGATAAGGTCTGACTCTGTTGCCTGGGCTGGAGTGTGATAATGTTATCATAGCTCGCAGCAGCCTCGACCTTCTAGGCTCAAGCGATCCCCCACCTCAGCCTCCTGAGGAGCTGGCACTACAGGTGTGTGACACCGTACCCAGATAATTTTTAAATCTTTTGTAGAGATGGGTCTTGCTATGCTATCCCAGCTGGTCTCGAACTCCTGACCTTCAAGCAATCCTCCCGCCTTGGCTTCCCAAAGTGCTTACAGGGATTACAGGTGTGCACCACTGTGCCAGGCTTCTGCTTTTCATATTTGCAATGTTATCATCTGAAAGTTGACTAAGCTTGTTTTCCTAGTGTGAAATTCAGGATTTATAAATTCAAATAGACTTACAAGACAAATACACGATGTTTAGAATTTGTGATTGATAACCTCTAACTGAATAAACCATTGGCTTTCTTGATAATTGTCTGTAATTAGAAAGATTATACATCTAAACAAGGTGGAAGTCCCCCTTCCCTCCCCAACACACATGTGTGCACAGCTTCTAGAATATGTTACCAAGTTGTAATAATCAGACTTCTGAGAATTCTGGCAGGACTCAACGATGCCGAGAAGGCACAGGGAGGCTGCTCTGACCTGTATGGAACGGATGTTTGATCAGTTAGAGCGCCCTCAGATGGAAGGGCAGTTCCCAGAAGAGGGGAGCTCTCTCTCCTGGTCTGTTCAAGGTCTGACAGTGGAGATTGGGAACAGGCTACATAAATGAGCAGACTGCCACTAAGGTGACTCAGCTCTGAGGTCACAGTCCTGTGATTTCCCAGCTTTGGAGACAGTACCTTGGACATCTCCTTTTCCTTAATTCAAATTTTCACTATCACTCACTGTCCCATCACACAGCTTGTGGACATTCTCCTTTAAGAGAACCCTGGACCGACCCACCCAGGAGGAATGGTTGGGATGAAAATCTCCTGATGCTCATGCTTTCTCCCCTAGTATTTAGACCAGCTACACTGAAACCCCAAATGTCAGAGTAATTAAGTCTGTGGCTGCTGTAACTTTAAGCACAACAGCCAGGCCTGCCCAAGGATCAGCATCCACCGTCCCAAATACAGTCCCCTCAACCCCATCATCTTCCCTACTCCCCAACATCTCCCCCACTTTCCATCATCTTCCCAATTCCCATCATCTCTCCCGCTCCCATCATCTCCCCCAATCCCATCATCTCCCCACTCCCCATCATCTCCCCCACTCCCATCATCTGCCCACTCCCCATCATCTCCCCCACTCCCCATCATCTCCCCCACCCCCATCATCTCCCCGACTCCCCATCATCTCCCCCACTCCCATCATCTCCCTCACTCCCCATCATCTCCCCCATTCCCATCATCTCCCCACTCCCCATCATCTCCCCCACTCCCATCATCTCCCTCACTCCCCATCATCTCCCCCAATCCCATCATCTCCCCACTCCCCATCATCTCCCCCACTCCCATCATCTGCCCACTCCCCATCATCTCCCCCACTCCCCATCATCTCCCCCACCCCCATCATCTCCCCGACTCCCCATCATCTCCCCCACTCCCATCATCTCCCTAACTCCCCATCATCTCCCCCGTCCCCATCATCTCCCCCACTCCTCATCATCTCCCCCACTCCTCATCATCTCCCCACTCCCCATCATCTCCCCAGTCCCATCATCTCCCCCACTCCTCATCTCTCCACTCCCATCATCTCCCCACTCCCCATCATCTCCCCTACTCCCATCATCTCCCCCACTCCCCATCATCTCCCCCACTCCCATCATCTCCCCCACTCCCATCATCTCCCCACTCCCCATCATCTCCCCCACTCCCCATCATCTCCCCCATTCCCATCATCTCCCCCACTCCCCATCATCTCCCTGATTCCCATCATCTCCCCACTCCCCATCATCTCCCCCATTCCCATCATCTCCCCACTCCCCATCACCTCCCCCCTCCCCATCATCTCCCCCACTCCCAACATATCTCCACTCCCCATCATCTCCCCCACTCCCATCATCTCCCCCAGTCCCATCATCTCCCCACTCCCATCATCTTCCCCACTCCCATCATCACCCCCACTCCCATCATCTTCTGCATTCCCCATCATCTACCCCACTCTCCATCACCTCCCCCCTCCCCATCATCTCCCCAGTCCCATCATCTCCCCCAGTCCTCATCATCTCCCCCACTCCTCATCATCTCCCCACACCCCATCATCTCCCCCACTCCCCATCATCTCCCCCACTCCCATCATCTCCTCCACTCCCCATCATCTCCCCCACTCCCATCATCTCCCCCACTCCCCATCATCTCCCCAACTCCCATCATCTCCCCCACTCCCATCATCTCCCCCACTCCCCATCATCTTCCCCATTCCCATCATCTACCCCACTATCCATCACCTCCCCCCTCCCCATCATCTCCCCAGTCCCATCATCTCCCCCACTCCTCATCATCTCCCCACACCCCATCATCTCCCCCACTCCCGTCATCTCCTCCACTCCCGTCATCTCCCCCACTCCCATCATCTCCCCCACTCCCCATCATCTCCCCCACTCCCATCATCTCCCCACTCCCCATCATCTCCCCTAGTCCCATCATCTCCTCACTCCCATCATCTCCCCCACTCCCCGTCATCTCCCCCACTCCTCATCATCTCCCCCACTCCCATCATCTCCCCCACTCCTCATCATCTCCCCACACCCCATCATCTCCCCCACTCCCCATCATCTCCCCCACTCCCATCATCTCCTCCACTCCCCATCATCTCCCCTACTCCCATCATCTCCCCCACTCCCCATCATCTCCCCCACTCCCATCATCTCCCCACTCCCCATCATCTCCCCTAGTCCCATCATCTCCTCACTCCTCATCATCTCCCCCACTCCCCATCATCTCCCCCACTCCCGTCATCTCCCCCACTCCCATCATCTCCCCCACTCCCCATCATCTCCCCCACTCCCATCATCTCCCCCACTCCCCATCATCTCCCCCACTCCCCATCATCTCCCCCACTCCCATCATCTCCCCCACTCCCCATCATCTCCCCCACTCCCCATCATCTCCCCCATTCCCATCATCTCCCCCACTCCCCATCATCTCCCCCACTCCCATCATCTCCCCTCTCCCCATCATCTCCCCCACTCCCCATCATCTCCCCCACTCCCCATCATCTCCCTCACTCCCCGTCATCTTCTTCCACTCTGAACCACCTCTCTGCAGTGGTTCACTGTCGTTCAGTGGAGCGGAATTCATGGATGCCAGAGGAGCAAGTGTGTCTGCAGAGATTTCCATGAAGTCAAAATACATCTTTTTAGTAGAGGTAATGTTGTTTTTGTGAACCAAGGTTTCAAAATGCCACATTCCTCATTACCTTTTCAAAATCTCCCTGTGTGAAGCTTTTTTTTTTCTGCCCTCTGCTATTGAGCTGTCATAGACAGGCAGTATGAGAGCCAATCCTTTCATCTCCAGGGAACTGTCCATTATGAAGCTCCGTCCAGGTCTGTCCTACTGTCTTTCCCTGGCTTACCCAGAGCACCTGCCTTGGTGTAATCCTCCATCGCTGCCACATGGAAGTGATTTTTCCCTTCCCTCTACTGGCAAGGCTATCAGTGGACCCTGACACGGAGCAAGGCACTTGACGGCGTCTGGAATTCAGATGGTAGCACACAGGTTGCACTTCCAGGAGGCAAGGAAGCAGCCCTGGACCAGAACCCTGGAACTCTGCTCTCCCAGGTGACCTCGGGGGAGCCATAGTCCATCTTAGGCAGTCCTGCCTCCTCTTTGGAGACAGGAAATTGAATACAGTGATCTCTGAGGTCTAAGTGGCTCTAAACCTCTACCATGGACAGCTAGGATGAAATTTCAACGAGTATTTATTGTTTTTCACCCACCTAGTTCTTCCAGTTTGGTTAGAGAATAGGGCCCTGAAGCCCAGCCTGGGGCTGCAGCGGCCTTTAGCGTGTAGCCCAGCTCTAGACCGGGTCCCTGAGCAGCTGCTTCTTGACACTTCCCAAGGTCAGCGCTGTTCTGTGCCCCTTCCGAAGGTGATCCTGCAGGACTCCAAGCCTATGCGAATATCTCTCTGTCACTCCCAAGGTGGCAGGACACAACACAGGACCCACAAGTCATCTGGGAAGAGGAAATAGGAAACCCACTGGGGCAAAGATAAGCCAGAGCGAAAGGTACACCAAGCTGCGTTTCCAGCCAGAGGGAATGTCTGGCCTGGGATGGGCTCTGTGGATGAGTCAGCAGGGAGTGGCAAACTTGACCTGGCAGGTCCTGGGCTTGGGATGGAGAATGTTGATTGCCTTGGGGTGCAAATGAGAGAGGAGGAGGGGGAGAGAGAGAGGCTTGCACACCAGACAGAGGTAGAGAAAGAGGCAAAAGGCATATGGCTCTGATTTTCCCTTCCAAGAGCCTGTCAGTAAGAGCTGAGGCCAGTCTTCGTGCAGGCATATTGTTTTCTCACTAAACCCTAAGTCACTGCTGTTGCCCTTCAATAGGCTGGCGGTGAGCAGGCATGGGAGGAGCAGGGACGATGGGGAGGTGCAAAGCTGACTATGGTGGGCTATGGACCCTCCAGCACGCCTGTGCACAGCTGTCAGCAGCAGCACTCATGCCTCTCTGAGCCAGGCTGCGTTCATCAGCAACCACTGTGTCCTTTGCAGGGAAAGGACCTGAGCCCAGGGAGCTAGCAGAGGTCACCCTTGGCTTTTCACCAGCAAATTCTGTTGTCTAAGGACAAAATTACTATTTTGCCAGAGTATATGACTTTAAAGCAGAGGGCTCTAAATACATTCCAGACAGAAAGAAGGAATTCATTTCCCCCTTCGGTACAGGGTCAGCTCATCTGAGGACGAGTGTGCCCTCTCCTCAGCTATGACTGGAATTAATCTCCCAGAGTTAGACTGTTTGGTGCAAAAGAGAAATGAAAAATGCAGCCCGAGGACATTTAACTCAATAGGTGCAAGATTCTGAAGGGCTCTGGATATGTCTGCTCTGTGTAATTAGCAAGAATATAATCCAATTTAGCAAGCGTTTATTAAGTAGAAACTGTGTGCCAGGTCCATTGCTGGAGCTTTCAATCTGACTAAGACTGACATGTTCATATGCTGTCTGGTGATTTTGGTGGTTGTCAGGGAGAAGGTGAATATTGTCATTGCTTCATTGAACAACTGCTTAAACTGTAGCCTCTAAAAGAATAAAAATCATTACATTTAAATTTTACTTATTTTGTAAAAGACAAAAAACAAACTGAAGCTGTTGAGCCTTAAGTGAATGTTTTTTACCACAAAGGAGATTATTTCTCTAAGGGTAAGGAAAGGGATTACAGATAACATGAACAGGTTGGGATTTTATATATGCATGGATGCACATACACATACAAATGCGTCTCAATTTTAGAACATAGCAATTGTCTCCTTCCAAATAAGGAAGAGGATATTGGCATTGTCATACCGCTTTCATTTTCCCTCCTCTTCGTCTCAATTTTAGTAAGTTATGTTAGGGTTGGTTGGATTGATTTTTCTCAAATTCTAGTCCCAGGACCTGTGAATGTGGCCTTATTTGCAGAAGTCACTGAGTTAGGATGAGGTCAGACTGGATTAAGGTGAGACCCTAAACTGGTGACTGATGTCCTCATAAGAGCAAAATTTGGACACAGACACACAGAGGAAAGAAAGCCGCATGAAGACAAGGCGATCTTGGAGTGCTACAGCTACAAGCCAAGGAATGCCAAGCATTGCCAGAACCGCTGAAAACTGGGAGATATGGAACAGACTCTCCCTCAGAGCCTCCAGAAGAAACCAACCCCGCCAACACCTTGATCTGCCTTCCAGCCTCCAGAGCCTGAGACAACCCATTTCTGTTGCTTTAAAACTACCCAGTCTGTGGTGCTTTGTTACGGCAGCCCTAGGGAATGAAAACAGACATTTTCACATTGACCTGGTTGATGGGACTGTGATCACGTTCTCTTTGGGAACTATAATTCTTACTGGTGTGTAACGAATGTTGTATATTTCAATCCATTCATTGCTCACCACCTGTTTCCTTGGGTCTACAGTCTCCCTTTTCCTTGTTCCCACTCCCTTCCTCGTTCTCTCTTTTCCTTCCTCCCTCCCCTCCTTCCTTCTTCCCTTTCCCTTTCCTTGTGCTATGCGTTTGCATAATTACTCAGCCATTCTTTTCATCTAACATATGCTTGGGTAGCTCTCTCCAGACATCGTGTCTGCTCTGAATTAGAGAGAGTAACTTGACATTACATTGCGGAATTGCAAAGATAAAAGGAAAGAATTCGGTGGCTCCGATTTGATATATTTGTTGGACTATCTGAACCATCTTTCATGAAAGGAAATTTTGTTAAGTGTCCAGTTCTGAGACTGACTCCACTTCGCCCAAAAGCAGATCGCATTTCCATGGGGAAACTCGAGGGTTCAGATCTCTTCTGAGATCTAAGTAAGCAACTACCTACGCCTCACAAGGGATTCCCCAGCATCTTGGTCACAAGAGGAATTAGAGATCTCTCTTCTGAGCTTGGCTCTCAGGGTTTGGAGGGTCACCAGTAGGGCTTCTGGGGAAGAGGTGGAGACTGCTGAAGACTGGGGCTCGGGCCCCACTCCAGAATCTAATATTTCTTTCCTTGGCTGCTGATTTTTGAAATGAACTTTTTGTGGTTACACTCTTCCCCTTCATTGCTGTTGGGAAATTGCTTAGGACTAGAATTTTAGAATGCTTGAGCTGGGAGGTAGCTTAGAATCAAGCTGATCCTATATTATGTATGATATAGGAACCACGCAACTGGCGCTCAGAAAAGCTTAGGCTGCCTGGAAGGAGAGGGCGAGGCGATAGGAAGCGTGGATGGTGTCCAGAGTGGAAACACGGGCTCCGCAGTGGGCTGCAGACCGCGAGGCCCCATGCGGTGTGCTTGTGAGTCTGCACCAGGCAAGTTCATTACATTTCATCAGATGAACGCAGTTGTCAGAGCTGGCTGGGGATGCCACAAGCGTGTCTGAAGCAGGGTCTGAAATCAGTCAGTGGCTTCGGTGTTTACCTTAAGACGATGCTATTTGTGTGAACTGTTTTCTGTATCCCAATAGGGCAGTCTTCATATTAACCCATTTCTCCATTAGTTTAACTTTCTCACTCTTCCCAAATATGCCATTTGGGGGAGGAATGTTTTTAAAACCCAGTAAGGTAAGAGCCACGTGGGCCCTGCCATCATCAATATTCGCCATGATTTATTCATCACAACAAACCTTCCAAGCCCACAGACTGCTGCTGTCATCCTTGCGTTATCCTTACACGGCCTGATGATCCAGCATGTATTAGTCTGTTCTCGCATTGCAATAAAGAAATACCTGAGACTGGTCATTTATTAAAAAAAAAAAAAAAGAGGTTTAATTGGCTCACAGTTCCACAGGTTATTCAGGAAGCATGGCTGAGGAGGCCTCAGGAAACTTATAACCACAGCAGGAGGCGAAGGGGAAGCAGGCATGTCTTACGTGGGTGGAGCGGGAGAAAGGGGCTGGGGAAGTGCCACGCACTTTTAAACAACCAGATCTCGTGAGAACTCACCATCACGAGAACAGGAAGGGGGACATCCATCCCCATGATCCAATCATCTCCCACCAGGCCCCCCCTCCAACACTGGGGATTACAATTTGACATGAGATTTGGGCGGGGACACAGATCCAGACCATACCACAGCATAAGGGTGTTTTTTCCTCTTTGGGTCATACGTGGGGAGATAGAGGCACGAAAGAGGCCTATTGCCTCCCTAAGACACTCGACAACTGAATAACTCAACAACCCAACCCCGGAATCATCTTGCAACACCAAGAGTCGCAAGCTTGTCACCTCCCACTGCAGATTGTGCAGCCCCTCCAGCAGGTGCATCACAGCTCTTCCAAAGCTAGGGAGTAGGGCCTCTTGGGCAGAGAATGGAGCTATTCAGTACTGTTGTTTGGATGGTTATAGATTTAACATGCGATTTCACTGACCGGGATAGCGGTTACTCTTGTTACCAGTGTTTTCCAAGGGAAAAGCTTTATGACTTAAAACTCAAGTCTTTTCCTATTTGATGTCATTGTAGGCCATCGCTTGCACCCAGCCTTAGAGGAATTGCTGGATGCAGAAACACTACTGTGTGCACCATACTGTGAGCTCACGCAGAGCAGAGACTCATCTTGGTATGTTTCCCAGCCCCTGTCATTCTACCTCGAATACACTAGGTGCTTAACACATATTTGTTGAACTGACTGGATCAGTTCATTCATATTCAAAGGATAATAGTTGGATTGCACTGAACATATTCCAAACAGATTTCAAAGCCAATTCCAAAAGGAGGTTGTTTTAACAAG
Organism: Aotus nancymaae; assembly: GCF_030222135.1. Classification (NCBI taxonomy): domain Eukaryota; kingdom Metazoa; phylum Chordata; class Mammalia; order Primates; family Aotidae; genus Aotus; species Aotus nancymaae. Next base: position 989,933 of record NW_026988465.1, read on the forward strand.
GGAAATGAAATAAATGAATACTGATTATGATAAAGGCTGAACATAATCAAGGTTTGCCTTGCAATTGTATCACAGTCCAGTGTGGGGCCAGGGTGGCCCTCCTCCAACAGCGATTTGGGTCTGGGCTGCTGCTCTCAGGGCAACACCCACAGGTGGTCATCTGTGAGGTCCTCCTCAGAGTGAAATGCACATTATGAAAGTTCTAATTCAACTGAAAGTATCTTGTGTCTTACACAAAAAATGCTAGACTTACCATGCAAATGTTGATTTAGAAATGACTATATTTATACTAGATCTGGGAAGCCGAATTAAAAAGTGTCACTGCATTCCAAACTGCCTTTATCAAGTCACTTCATTCTTTAAAAAAATGTGTCACATAGTTAGGCACTGAGCACTGTGCTAGACGATGTATGGAACGTGGAAGACATTGCCCCGAAAGTTAAGGATCTATCTGGACAGATAAACACATAGTTCAGTGGTGAGTAAAAGGTGAGAGTCTCAGCAGGGGTGAGTTAGGATTCCCATAGGAACCTAGGGGAGCGATTCTAACTGGGATCTAACTGGGTCCTGATGTGATTGGGAAGCCCCCAAAGGTGAGGACACCAGAAGAGAACTCAAGGACCAGCAGGATTTTCTGGACAGAGCAGGCTGGGAGGGGTTAGTAGAGAGAACAGCATGGGGAAAGGCCGGAGGCAGAGGGCGTGGCAAATCCTGAGATCTGAAAGGTGGTTTATTATGGCTGGACCATGCGGGCAGAGGAGGTTTCTGGCAGAGAGGCAGTAACAGGTGCCTGCCCGATCCATTGGAAGGAACGTAAGCCAAGTCCTGGGACTTTATTCTCCCTCTGCGATGCCCTACTCTGTTCATTAGAGCCACATTCCGCCCTTCCTCCTCGGACTCTGTCTTCGGTCCTAACCTAGCTCTTGACCATCTGTCTGGCACAAACGTGATCAGTTATCCCAGACAGGTGTTAGCAGAGAGGTACACTAACACGTCTCTCTGGTGTTCATAAAAAGACAAGCTCCAAACTGGGGAAGATGTTTGCCACACATATACCTGATGAAGGATTAGCAAGCAAAGGACGTAAAGAATTGCTACAAGCCAATATGAAATAACTCAACGGAAAAGTTAGAGAAAGCACAGGGCAAGCATCCAGAGAACTGGGACCGTGAATGGCCGTAACATATGAAAAGATGCTCACCTCATTAGTAATCAGGAAAATGCATAGTAAACTACAAGATTCAGGGTGTTCTCTTCTCCTCCTAGGCTATTTGCACGTTTATTAAGGGACGGTGAAGGCCAAGAGGCCTTTCTGATCCAAGGGGAGGGCATTCATGTAGTGACATGTCCTGTCTTATGTCAAGCTAGTGGAGCAGATGTTTTGGGCAAGATGTCCCTTGCCTTTCAAATCTCAAGTGAGAGACACGACCTCCTTTTATGGGTAAGGAGGCAGAGACTGCGTGCTTGGCTAAACTAAGCGCTTCATTTGGCTTAATCCTGGACTCCACATAACGATTAAAGGAAGGGTCCCTGGAAGCAGCATCCTGAAGCCGTCACCACAGTGGTGTTCTAGTCCAGTTTCAGCCTCAGCTCATGCAGCCTCTGCTGATTTCTCATCGCCTGCCTCTTGCACCCAAAACTTCAGCCACAGAAAACCACATAAGCCCTCTGAGATGCCACAATGCTTTAAGCCTCTAAACTTCAGCATACACTTCCTACTCTGCTTGGAATGCCCCCTTCCATCTCATTCCCTGGAAAACTACTCTTCCTTAAGATTCCACCAGTATGTTATCTCTTGACTCATTCTTTTCCTGATTCACCCAAGCAGTACTAGTAGGTCCCCTCCTCTGTCCTCCTATTGCACACAAAACAAAATTCTCTTCTATCATAGCACTCATCCCATCCTGTTGTAACTGTTTTGTGGTTTGATCTGTCTTCTGACTCTCAGGTGTGAACCCCCTAGGGTGGGAATTGCATCAGGGCAATTTGAGGAGCGAATGAGTGAATTTCCTCTGACATGAAAGTGAGCATCCACAGATTCTCTGCATGTTTCCAGGATGGTCAGATATTCAGTGAGGCAATTGGTGTCCAGGAAAAGGTTTGATTCTATTGCACAGTTAGGTCCGCAACCTCTTGTCTTTCATTAACTGTGCACATTTATTCCCCACCAGTGAGGTCACAGAGATTAACTGAAATTTTGCAGAAAAGAAAACAGCACAGAAGTGTTTGCACCATGAGCTTCTCGTTTTTACCTTTCAGGTCTCTTAGGAAGTTCTCTTACTTAAGGCACAGACTTTGGCATTTGAGAAGAGTGTTCGTGTTTCTCTTACATCCTATGACATCCATAATTAAGTTATAGGTCTGGAACCACAGTTACTACATTTCTGAGAGAAGGAGGCAGATGGCCATTGGTCTCACACCTGGGTTACAGGCAAGGGCATCCCTGATACCCACATTCCTACCTCTCTTCACTTTGGTATCAGTTCCTAATGGTGGTTGTGGAGAGAGGGGCAACCCGCAACCAATAATGTGATGCTCCCTGGAAAGCCATCCTTAACTCCACTGAGCATTGAGACCATCACGATTCTCATCAGAGAGGGTGGTCCGGTGGCAGGTTATTCTCCAGTCATCGGTCACGTTATGCAGCCGTTCTTTCAAACCCTCAGGGCAGGCATGGGAGGCAAATGGGTGATTACTGCCGCTTGGAAATACAGCTTCAACAACTAATGGAAAACATGATAATGGATAACTGAGATTTAAGCCAGGGCTGAGAGTCTCAAGGCTGGCAGGGCCCACAGGTACTTTGCAGAATCCCTATGACCTGGCCGACTGAGGTAATACCCAGAAAACACTTTGCACAGGTGCGGCCATGGTAAGTGCTCCACCCACGTCCTCCACCACTATTTGACTGGGAGGGCTCCAGCTGCCTGCTGAGGGGAGCTCGAAGGCTTCCCTGCCACCTGCCACCTACTCCCGTTTTACACTTCTAGCGCCTTTAATATTTTGATTATCTGAGACAATCCATAGGGAAAAAACACCCACTGCCAAAAACAGACAGATAGCAAAATAAGTGGGGAAAAAACCCAAAAAACACAAGGAATCTTATGGTTACTAGTTGGCACTTAAAAATTAACACTTCCCCTTCCACAAACACACAAGAACCTAACGGTAACCTGTGTCTGGTGTAAGTGTCCTTTCAACTTGGGAAAACCTCTTCCTGAACTTAATAGCGATGGAATTGCATCTCGTTCTTGTGGTTTTTGCCCACAGAGGTCAAACAGGGACTTCACTATCTTTGCCTCCACAGGTCCTTGACCCAGCAGGCGTGAGAAATGGGAGTGAGAATGCCACTATTTGCCCCCTTTGCCTGTGGCATTCTTGAGCTTATTTGCTAAACAGTTTCTTCTAGCCCATGCCGAGCTCACTGTGCTGCTGAAGAGGACGGCTCACAGCATGAAACAAAACTTCCCCACGGCAGGATTCTCCAGAGGGAATGTGCATATCAACTCCGGTTTCAACATGCACATTCCCGCACTTTCCATGGACAGAGGTGGCGTGCGGCTCCCGGGGCGAGGACTCACCAGCTTTGAGCTGTGAGTGAGGGTCCAGGCGCTGAGGTCCGCTGCTCTTAACCACCACTCAGTTGTGGGTTCACCCCGCGTTCCCGAGGCCTCCGGGAGCCCCTAGCTAAGGGACTTGCCTTGAGTCTGTTGGCCTGGCGACAGAGACAGGTCAGGCATTATTTTTGTTTGAATTTTTTTAAGGTGAATTAAACCTTGCCTGGGGGGCATGTAAGGTTAAATTCACTTTTTTAAAAAAATTCAAACAAAAATGTTGCAGTTAGATTCCCAGGTGAGGGGATTCTCGGTGCCATTATGGAGGCCAAAAGAGTTAATTAACTCCACTTAAAGCTGAGTTATTAGCTGAGAGATTAGAGCTTTATTGCTAAGGACCTTAGGGAGGAGATAGTTGCTAAGATTATCTAGATAATGCAGACAAAAGAAATCCATTGGTTGGGGAATGAGTTAACTGGGCAAGGCCTCGATTCCCCACAGTGGAGCCCAGGCCGAGAAACATTTTTTCTCATCTTAGAGTCAGACCTTTTCGTGTTGGTGGGTAGAGTGGTGTGGGAGAGTGTCAAACTTGTCGCATAAAGGGTTGGATTGTAACTCTTTCAGGCTTTCTGGGCTAGATGGTCTCTGTCACAATAGTATAACTCTGCGGTTTTAGCAGGAAAGCAGCCATAGACCATACGTGAGCCAATGGGCATGACTGAGTGCCAATAAATCTTTATTTACAAAAACAGACTGTGGGCCGGATTTGGCCTAGGATGAGAGACCAAACCGCAGAGTCTGTTGATCTTAGATTTAGACTGTGACTTATATAGTCATGTGCTGCATAATGATATTTGGCCAACAATGGATTGCATATAGAACAGTCGCCCCAGAAGATTCTAACACTGCACTTTTACTGTATCTTTTCTTTGTTCAGATATGTTTGGATACACAAATGTTTACCATTGTGTCACAATTGCCTACAGTGTTCAGTACAGTGACCTGCTATTCAGGTTTGTAGTACATGATTGATGACTGTATTCCTTCAGAAAGTTTGAGTCTTGATACACAGCACATATATATATATATTTTTTGAACCAGAGTCTTGCTCTGTCACCAGGCTGGAGTGCAGTGGTGCAATCTTGGCTCACTGCAACCTCTGCCTCCCGGGTTCAAGTGATTCTCCCGCCTCAGCCTCCCAAGTAGCTAGGACTACAGGCACATACCACCATGCGCAGCTGATTTTTGTATTTTTAGTAGAGATGGGATTTCACCATGTTGGCCAGGCTGGTCTTGAACTCTTGACCTCGTGATCTGCCCACCTTGGCCTCCCAAACTGCTGGAATTATAGGCATGAGCCACTGCACCCGGCCACATAACACATATCCTGAATAGGCAGTTTGTTCTCTAGGATGAGAGATACAGGAATCTCATCAAAACTAAACACCGTCTTAGCGCGCTGCAGCTCCAAGGAGCTTGTATCATTGTCTTCCTCTGCGTGGTGGGTATTCCAGCATTCATCTCCAGCGCCCAACAGTCTCCCAGGTTCCTCTTCTGTTTGCCTCTGCTGGGAAATGATTCAAAGATGCTTTTCTCAGCCCGTAAGCATTCTTGTTTTTCCAAATGTTATCATTTATCTTGGTGTAAGACTGCCTGAGTACATATTCTGGCTCTACCACTTATTAGCGGTGTGGCCTTCCTTTGGAACTTTGCTTAGCCTCTCCATTCTTCCATTTCCTCCTCTGTAAAACAGAAAAAAATTAACAACACTTCCCCTGCAGGGTTGTAGTGAGAAGACAGGCGGCTGGCGCTTAGTGTTTTCCTCTCACTCGATGTAAGTCCTTAAGGCAGGCCCCTGCCTTAAGGATCCTTAAGTCTGTCTGATTTATCTCTGTATCCTCAATGCCGGGGACAACATGGTGGGGGCGCAAAGTGACTATGGGTGAATGCGGTGTCGTCTGTTCATGCGGCCACTGTCTCCATCCTCACCCTCACCACCTTCCCCTGCTCCGCCCTGCTCTCAGTCTCCGCTCGGCTCTCGGCCTCCTCCGCCCCTCACTGCCCCTCTACTCCAGGCATCCTCACAGCCCTAAGACTGTCAATCCTAAAGAAACTTCCATATAGCTGAGCTAAGAAGACAAACACTCATTAGGATAATATACTCATTAACATGTCAAGAGCACTCCACAGTTTGCCATATCCTTTATTTCATTTAACGCTCACAACATCCCAGTGAAGCAGGGAATTATCCCTACTTTATAGGACTGAAGCTAAGAGAGGAATGAAAATGGAACTGGCGCTCATGGTGTCCCGGGCGCTGCGCGTGGCACTTAGAGAATAAGCTCTTTCAGATGTATCATCTTACTGAAGATTCCCAGTGGTCATTCAGTCTTTCAACAGATTTTCGGTGAGCACCTATTATGCTCTGAGGACTGTTGTGTTAATCAGGGTTCTCCAGAAAAACAGATCAATAGGATACATATATATCCTATTGATCATATCATATCATATATATATGTAACCCTGGTCATATCATATATATATAAAAAGAGAGATGAAAGAGGAGACTTACTATGGGAATTGGCTCAGGCAGTTATGGAGGCTAGAAGTCCCTTGATCTACTGTCTGTAAGCTAGAGAACTGGGAAAGTTTATGGCATAATTTAGTTAATAATTAGTTAATAAATCAGTTAATAATAAGCCCTGGAGTCTAAAGGCCCAAACCAGCAGTGCTGATGTCCGAGGACAGGAGAAGATGGATGTCTCAACTCAAGCAGAGAGAAAGGGAATCAGCTCCTTCTGTTTTTCGGTTCTATCTGGGCCTTCGGTGGATTGGATGACACCCACCAATGTTGTTGAAGATGTGCCTTCTTTACTCTGTGTATTGACTCAAACGCTGATCTCTTCTGGAAATGCCCTCACAGGCATACCCAGAAACAGTGTTTTACCAGCTATCTGGGCATCCCTTAGCCCAGTCCAGTGGACACTAAATTGAACAATTGTGCAGGTGTTGGAGGTAAAATGGTGAATAAAGCAGGCACAATCCTTCCTTTATGAAGCTTTTAGTCATGTGCAGTGGAGAACACAGATAAATAAAAGGCCTTCACACCACTGCCTGAAAAGCCTGGGATGGGGTCGTTTGAGGGTAGATGAACACAGAGAAGGACGTTTTACCCCAGACTTGAGAGGTCATGGAAGGCTTCCTGGAGGAGGTAGCAACAGAGCTGTAGCTGGAAGGAAGAGGGAGAGTGAGCCATGTTGTCCAGGGAGAACAGCTAGAGAGGAAAAAGGGACCATCTGAGTGAAGAGGATGAATCTGAGAGACAGAAAAGAAGTGTTGAGGCCTGAAGCACCGATTCCTGGGGCAAGTGGTGAGGGATGAACTGGGCAGAGAGGTGAGGTCTTGCAGGGCCTGGGAAGCCACTGTGTGGGTTTGAATTTCGTCCTAAGGTTGTGGAGTGAAGTGGCATCATTAGCTTTGCATGTGAAGAAAAATCCATCTGCTTGTGCTGCAGAGACAGGACTGGCAAGGTGGGGGGATGTCATCAGGGTGACTTGTGCATCAGTCCAAGAGACAGATGATGGTGGCCCGAGTGAGGCTGGTACCACCACAGGTGGGGACAGGGGCCTGCATTCTAAACTGACTGACTTAGAAGCTAAAATAGATGGGCACTGATAAGCCAATGTTAATGATCAGCTCTATTTTTAGATGAAGAATATGTGCATTTGAGATTGGTGAGGAAGCAGGAGTGTAGCAGGGGGCTAAACCTGGATTTAGGGTCAAATGGGCCCAGGGGAACCCAAGGTGGGGAGAGGGAGTGGTGACTGCAATGGAGAAATGAAGTCAGACTTCTTGATGAGAGGAAGCAGCCAACTGGGGACGGGTGCCACAGAAAAATGGGCAAAGGGCCAGCTCTCCCCTGTCAGGGAGGGGAAGGGGTCCCTGAGGAAGCCAAACATGTGTCTAGTGGTCAAGTTCTCCCAGAAAGGCCAGTTGCTTGACAAAGATTTTCTCATCAGTGCCTTCACTGGAGTCTATGGAGATAGCTTCTGGCTGTTTGGGGACACATCTTAGATTTTATAAGGGGACCCAGTGGGAGAATTAGATTTGCGTGATCAAACTTCATGCTGCAATTGGTTTGATTGGTGCATATCTGGAAGGAAAGAATTGTAGCGTCCTAAGGATTCTCAGAGGCGAACTGTCTCAGTTTGTACTCAGGGCATCCTCCCGCACCTCTAACAGGTGCTCTAAGGCCCAGGGGGAGGAAGGCCAATGATTGTTTTAATGCAAAGATTTCAATCCTTGAGTTAGGCTCTGGCGTCTTGGACAAAATAAAGTCAGCTGGCAGCCTGGGTGAGCTCGGCATGTGTCTTAATGGTGGTGGAGTGGGCATGTGAAACATGTTCCTGGAAATTGAAGGAAAGGTGATCCTGGTTGTGAAGTGGCAGAGGACTTGGCTGAACTGTGTTCTGTCCTGTGGAAAGTAGACTTTCTACATGATGAAGTTGGATGTTTAGCAGAGGAGATTTCTAAGCCAGGCGTTGAAGGTGCATCCTGGTGTCTGTGTCTAAGCCTCCAGTCCATGGTGTTTTTTAGTGCGATGCTAGTAACATTTGCATTTGGCAGGCCCACTGCACGAAACTCCAAAGGGGGCTGCCGAAGGTGCATGCATATAATTCCTGCTGTTCTGTGACCAGAAGGCTCGATGATGTACCTCTGTCAGGGCACACCTGGCCCTGCTGTGGCCCCTAGGGGTTGCTGCCCACTGGTTGACAAGTTTCCTTTTTTTTTTTGAGACAAAGTTTCGCTCTTTCGCCCAGGCTGGAGTGCAGTGGCGCGATCTTCACTCACTGCAACTTCCACTTTCCGGTTTCAAGTGATTCTCCCGCCTCAGCCTCCCAAGTAGCTGGGATTACAGGCACATGCCACCATGCCCGGCTGATTTTTGTATTTTTAGTAGAGACTGGGTTTCATTCACCCTGTTGGCCAGGCTAGCCTTGAACTCCTGACCTTGTGATCCACCTGCCTTGGCCTCCCAAAGTGCTGGGATTACAGACGTAAGCCACCGTGCCCAGCCAACAGCTTCCTTTTTAAAAAAATTAATTGACAAATAAAACTTGTATGCATTTATGGTGTACAATGTGATGTTTTGATATATGGTACACATTGTAGACTGGCTAAATCAAACTAATTAACATATGCATTACCTTATGTATTTATCATTTTTTGGTGATGAGAACACTTAAAATCTACCTTCTTGGCAATTTTCAAGTATACAATGTATTGTTAATAACTATAGATCCGTTGTATGTAGGTCTCTTGAACTTACATCTCCCGTCGAACTGAAAGTTCATCTGCTTTGAGCAATATCTCTCCATTCTCTCCTTCCCTCAGGCCCTGGTGACCACCCTTCTTCAACTCTCTGCCTCTATGAGTTTGACTTTTTTAGATTCCACATATAAGTTAAATCGCACAGTATTTGGATTAAAAAAAAATGTGGCTGTTGCATTGCCTTTCCATGGGAACTGTTTGTTGACTCTTCAAGGAAAAAACCAAGCTGAGTGGAAGGCAGTTTTGTTTTGCCACATTCATTCTTTTCTCTCCACAAAGTTATCCTGCACAAGGGTTAGGTTCCAGAGAAGAAGCTCTGCCTTGAGAGCCAGATAGGCTTCACCGTGGCCAGAAACCATGGCATCTCTCCAGCAAGGGGCCATGAAGAGCAGAGTGGGAGCTGTCACTGTACCTTCCAGTTCTCAGAGAGCAGGCAGAGAAAGCCCAGGTGTGCTGTGGTGTCCGACCTCCCACTGCTCTGCCTCCTGTCCCTCAGCCCTCTTGTCACCACTGACAGGCAAATGACAGAGCTTCCAGAGCCAGCCAGGGGCTTTTCTATTGTACTAGCTTTCTAGGGCTCCCCTAAATAATACCATGGACTGGAGGCTTAGACACAGACACCAGGATGCACCTTCAGCGCCTGGCTTAGAAATCTCCTCTGCTAAACATCCAAGTTCATCATGTAGAAAGTCTACTTTCCGCAGGACAGAACACAGTTCAGCCAAGTCCTCTGCCACTTCACAACCAGGATCACCTTTCCTTCAGTTTCCAGGAACATGTTTCTCATTTACAATGGAGACCTCACCAGGAGGTAATCCATATTTCTAGCATCATTCTGTTCGTGGTGATCAGATGTTCTCTAAAAGGAGGGAAGCTTTCTCTGCAGCTCTCCTCTGTTCTATCTGAGCCCTCACCAGAACTGCCTATAATGTTCATATTTCTACCAACAATTTTTCAAGGCAACCTAGGCTTTTCTAGTTTGCACCCTGAAAGTTGGCACCCAGCTTTCACTCATGGCCCAGTTCTAAAGCCACTTCCACACTTTTAGATATTTGTTACGCAGCACTCCACAGCATGGTAGCAAAATAGGTATTAGTCTGCTAGGGCTGCCATAACAAATACCACAGAATAGGTGGCTTACACAATAGAATTTTATTTTCTCACAGTTCTGGAAGTTGGAAGTCTGAGATCAGGGCATCAGCAGATGCCCTAATTAAGGCCGCTTTCTTTGGCTTGCAGATGCTGTCTTCTCTCTCTCTTTTTTTTTTTTTTTTTGAGACGGAGTCTTGCTCTATCACCAGGCTGGAGTGTAATGGCGCAATCTCGGCTCACTGCAACCTCTGCCTCCTGGAGTCAAGCGATTCTTCCGCCTCAGCCTCCCGAGTAGCTGGGACCACAGGCACGTGCCACCATGCCCGGCTATTTTTTTGTATTTTTAGTAGAGACGGGGTTTCACCATGTTGGCCAGGATGGTCTCGATCTCTTGACCTCGTGATCCACCTGCCTTGGCCTCCCAAAGTGCTGGGATTACAGGCATGAGCCACTTCTCTCTGTCTTAATGTGGTCATCCTTCTGTGTGCATTTGTATCACAATGTCCTCTTCTTAGGAGGACACCTGTCACATTGGATTAGGGCCCATCCTAAGGGCCTCATTTTATCCTTAAAGGCTCCATCCTCCAATACAGTCTCATTCTGCGGTACAAAGGGTTAGGGCTTTAACGTATGAATTTTGGGGGACGCAGTTTAGCCTGTGATATCTATTGCGCATTGTCTCTGTTGCTCAGTGTGTCTGGATGCCTCTCTAGCTTGCATGTTTCATACAGTTGTCTGTGCCACAACTGGTTTGTTCCCAGAACAGATGGAGACAGGCTATGACAGGGTATATAGGAATTGGGACTGCCTTTCCAAATGCGTGATGCCTACAGGTGGGTAAGCCCATGGTCATGACTGCCCCAGGAAGAGCCATACCTGAGCTAGTACAGACTCATACTTATTGAACCTTTGAACAAAAAAACTGTCTCCAGGAATCCAGGAATGCAGCCCATGTTAACCATGGTGTGATGAAGTGGGAGAGACGGGGTTTTAAATCAACTGGATTTGGTTCTCAGCTCTGCCTCTTATAGGGCCTGCAATGCTGGCCAAACCATGTTGCACCTCTGAAGGGCAGTTTTTCCATCTGATGGTTTATTTTATGTGTCAACATGACTCAGCCATGAGGTGCCCAGACATTTGGTCAAACAATATTCTGGGTATGTCTGTGAGGGTGTTTCTGGATGAGATTACATTTGAACTGGTGGACTGAGTAAAGCAGGTGACCCTTTCCAGTGTGAGTGGGCCTCTCCAATCCATTGAGGGCCTGATAGAACGAAGACCTGACTCTTTTATGAGTAAGAGAGAATTCCTCCTGACTGGCAACCTTCGAATTGAGACATTCTCCTTTTCCTGCCTCCAGACTTGGAGTAAAACACTTGCTCTTCCCGGGTCTGGAGCCTGTTGGTCTTTGGACTGGAAATACCCCATCATTTCTCCTGAGTCTCAGGCCATCAGACTTGGACTGAAACTTATACCCTCAACTCTCCTGGGTCTTCAGCTTCCAACTCACCCCACAGATTTTGGGAATTGTCCGCCTCCATAACCATATGAGCCAATTCCTTATATGCGTTATATAAATCATATATCTATATATTCATATACACATATAATATGCACACACACACACACACACACATCTTATTGGTTCTGTTTCTCTAGAGAACCATGATGAATATACCACCTCCATAAGTGGAATAAAATCCTATCCATTAGCGGTGGCTATTTTTGCAGTCAAATGAGGTGTTCTGAAAATTGTGATGTGCTATTCCAATGATGGTTATCCATTATTGTTGTTCATGGCAACAGTGACCTCTGAATTGCTCATACAAGGTCAATTTCCAATCCTATCTTCCTGACCAGTAGCGTCTGATGGAGTGAATCATCCTCCTCCGTAAACCCTCCCCTGCCTCCCCAGGCGCCCCACCCTCCTGGCTGTCCCCCTTCGCCTCTGCCTATGCCTTCTCTGGTCCCTTGCATACTTTCTTCTAATTTCTGGGACCTCTAAATATTGGAACACCCCAAGTTCTGCCCTTGGGTCCTTTGTTTCTCCATCTAAAGTTACTCACTCGGTGATGTCAGTGAGTCTCTTAGATTTGATCATTGTAGCTCCCCAAGGAACAGACTCTGCACAGGAGACTTGCATGTAGGAAGCTTAATGGGGACAGCTCTCAGGATCCATGCCTGCTACACAGGTAGGATCAGGGCTAGACACTGACTGGGCAAAAACTGAGCTGTGCTGTCCTTGAAACAAAATGATTAGTTTCCACTGGGAACTCTACAGCTGGGACTGTCCTTGTCATACTTGGAGGAAGGCCCTGGGCTCTTCTGTGTCCAGTCATTGGGTGTGGCCATCTGGGAAGGTTCATGGTCCCAGGCCAGGCCATTGTCTTCACCAGAGGGCACGTCTGAAAGAAGGTTCAGCTGACAACCATCAGCCCCGACACTCCTGCAGCCGGAAAAGTGAGCGCTTCTGCCCTCAAGGGGAATTTGGTTGAGAAAAGTTATGACTCTGAAGCATTAGAAATCAATTCTTGCTGTCAGATGACAAGATTTGAACATAACCCTGGCTTCAAAGCAGGCAAAGCTTTAGAGGTTTTATGAGTTTATTTTATTGTATAAGTATTCCGAAGGATGAAGTTTGGCAAAGTCACAGAAGATAAATCCAGGAGCACTTTGTTTTTTCCCGGCTTTTATAAACATTGTGGGTTTACTCCCTTCCGTCATGTCAGATCCCAGTTGCATCAGCAGACAGCGCCTATTTACCTAAATTGTACAGTCTTCATTTTGTTTTACTTAAAAATAATTAGGGCTTCACAGAACCAGCTCTGACTCTTTCTTTTTGCAGCAGGGACTACAGAGGCTATCGGGGGTATGTTCATGTTGTGCTGCATGCTTCCTTGCTAAAGTGCAGATCTTGTAAAGGCCACTGGGGTTGTTATTGCAGCACTATGATTCAGTCCCTCTGTGCAGAGCTGGGAGAGGCAAGCTCCCTTTGCTAATCATTAATCATCTGATCCAATCTTACCAGTCATTGAGAAATTATGACAGCAACCTTCATTCTGACCAAGTCCTAAGGGCAGAGAAGAGATTTTTTTCAGCTTTGATTTCATAGGAATGCATGAGGCTCTCAGGGCGAACAATTTCTGTCATAATTATTCTAATCCTGGAAGAAAGACCAAGCTGCTGCTTTTAGTGTAGAGACTCAAGCTTGGAAGCCCAGTTCTCCCGCTTTGTGGGCTCCTCCCCGATGCACAGGGAAGGGAAGATCCATCTGCCGGATCTGGGGGAGCCGGCTCAGACACGGGGCCATTCTGCTTTTTTGGTACCCTGAGAGGACATGCTCAGCAGCTCCGTGGAAGACCCCTCGGAATGCAGCACCCGTGGACAGTGTGCAGCCTATCTCTGTTACCAGACAGTTTCTGATCTGGGAGAATCATGCTGTGTGCATACCACCTCCACCACCATTTCTCTCAGATAAAATTAATTGAAAAATACACATTAGGAAACGACTTGGAGGGGTTATTGAAGTATTACAGTTTCTCCTCTTTGCTTTAGTCTGGTCCACAAACATATGCCCACCATTCGCAGTCCCCAGAAACTGTCCAGCCTTCTAAAGAGCCACAAAAGACCCGGCAAAGTCTACATAACCAGTGGCTATGTTGTACTTCTCAGGGCGGGAAGAAGAAACCATATTTCAAGTGGTATGGTACTGAGAGATTGCAATTTATTGATCAGAATAAAAGGCCCATGTTGTCATATTAAGAGAAAGTTCATCCCATTTAACTTTGGAAGTGACGTTAGGGAAAAGTGATGATAGTGTGAATTCTTACGTTAGAACAAGTGGAACTTGCCCTCGTATCCTCTCACTCTACTGTTAATCTCATCTCACTGGTTCATTGAGGAATAATGGAGGATCTTACTAGGAACCCAAAGCTGGAAATTAAGTGTTTTTTTTTCCTTGAAGGCACATACATTCCGGTGCTTGACCATCTGGGTTGAGCTCTGCCTCCTGCTAGCTGTGGGACCTTAAAGCAAGTTAATAAACCTCTCTGTGCCTCAGGTTCTTCCTCTCTAAGATGGGAATAGTGGGGGTTTCTAGCTTGGAAAGTTGTCTGAGCATTTAAGGAGCTGGTGGGTGCTGAGTCCTGAGGGCCTGACATATGGAGAGTCCACAAGGTTAGCTATTATGATTTCCCGCTTATCTGAGAGAGGAGCTGTCCCAGGATCAGGAGTTTGTTAAGATATAAGGAAGGGAACATCACATACCACAAGGGGGTGGGAGGCAAGGAGAGGGAGAGCGTTAGGACAAACACCTAATGCATGCGGGGCTTAAAACCTAGATGATGGGTTGATGGGTGCAGCAAACCACCATGGCGCATGTACAACTATGTAACAAACCTGCATGGTCTGCACATGTATTCCAGAACTTAAAAAAAAAAAGCCAGATGCAGTGGCTCACGCCTGTAATCCCAGCACTTTGGGAGGCTGAGGTGGGCAGATCACCAGGTCAGGAGTTCAAGACCAGCCTGATCAACATGGTGAAACCCTGTCTCTACTAAAAATACAAAAATTAGCTGGGCGTGGTGGCATGCGCCTGTAATCCCAGCTACTCTGGAGGCTGAGGCAGGAGAATTGCTTGAATCCGGAAGGCAGAGGTTGCAGTGAACTGAGATCGCACCATTGCACTCCAGCCTGGGTGACAGAGTGAGACTCCGTCTCAATAAATAAAAATAAATAAATGAATAAATACAGATGGCAACATCTAATGCAGAAAATAGTTCTAAAATAAGACCCTACCATTGAGCTGACAGGTCACCTTAATCACAGTTTCATATTTTCAACGTAGGACTTTTACAATTGTTATGAAAAAGTGGGGCTCCTGAGCTCTGCCACTGGGGAGAGGGGAGACACGTCACGTGTCCGCTGTGCTGCGGAACCCAGGGCCCTGCGCCAGCTCCCCCATGGTGCTTTTGGTGTCAGGAGAGGTTGGCTCTGCATGGACTGGACAACCACAGGGTGGACTGGACCCTTTCTCCGCTCAGGCCATGGTCTTCGCTCCTCTTCAGGCCTTATCTCAAAGGCAGAAGCCGGACAAGCATTCCTCATTCTTACTACAGGCTTGTGGATAAGCTATTGGTGTACAAGTCTTCTCTGGCCTCTCCGAGGACGTAGATGGATTTCCCGTCTCCCTCATGGCTAACCCTTGGCTTTGGGACAATGTCTAGAGGAGTTCAGAGGAGGATATGCTAAGAATGCCCTGGCATACGACAGACGCTCAATACATTGACATCACATGCAGAAAGCATTCTAAGTGCTGAGTGGCTGAAAAAGTCAATGAGACGTTCAGAGGTGGAGTCGTCCCCAGGCCCCATCTGAAACGGCTGGCTAATGACAGGGCCCTAGAGACGTGTCTGTAGGTTTTTGAAGAAGCATTGAAAATCCCGTGTTTCGGATGATCTCCTACCTGACAGTATGTTAAGGGCCCCATCCCCAGGGGCAGCTCTGAGGGTACAGCATGGCTGGGATGAGAAGGCTTGGGTTCAGGGAGGCACGCTTGTGTGCTTACAATCCACATCCACGTGGAAGCAGAAGATGAAGTCCTAGCAGGGCATTTGTTTCACTTTCTCCTGGAGAGATGTATTAGCAAAGGGTCTGTGGTGAGCAGCGGGGGTGCGTGGGAGCGTGCCAGCCCCTCCACGGTGCTCTAGTGGTTGTGTCTGGCCACTCCGCCTGCGCTCTGCCCTCTACACATGCATTTGCTTGTTGTATAACCTGAAGAAATATCAGACCCTCCGCTCTTAGGAGCAGATGCTTTTCCGTTGAGTTTACTTCTGATTTCCAGGTTCAATGGTAGCTCTCAGGAAGCCATGCTAACAGGGACACACACCACTCCAAAGCAGGCCATGGTCCCCAACTGGAATGACGGACAAGGGCTATGGGGACAGGGTGAAGTCAGCCAGGAAACGGACATTTCTGTGCACACAGAGCCCAGATGGAATGCCATCTGATCTTTGCTATTTTAGGCCAGTATTTTCAGGAAGTAAAGTGTACAAATTATGGACAAAGGCTGCAGGTGTGCAGATATAGGGCAGAGAAGGGCCCTCCACTCTGGTGTGGAAAGGAAATCACATGGTTTGACAAGGGTTAGATCAGAGAGAGGCAGATACGTGCCTACGTCCTGTTTGCATACCTTGTCATGGTTTACTCCACAGGAGCAATATGGATTTAACCCAGGAATGCTCGTGTTCTTCGTTCTTCGTTGTGACAGAAGCAGTATTGTGAGTGGCGTGAGAGAGTCTGGAGACTTTACAGCTCTGCAGTAAATCTCTGCCCCATTGTGTAAAAGCTTTGCAATGGCAGGGAAGTTGCTCAACTTCTCCAGACCTCACAGTTTATTTGAAAAGCGAGGGTAAAAATATGCTCTCTGTGGGTGGGGTTCATATCTCAATAAAGCTGTTTAAATGAGTAAAATAAAATCCACCTTAAAAAAATTGAGCTGTGTGTGTGAGAGCACCCACCTAGCATGATGCTCAGGACACAGAAAAACTAGATTGATGCTTCCTTCTCTTCCTTCCCGTTTCCCTCTCATTCATTTTTCTCCCACCTCCTCCCCTGGAGGAAGCCAGGATATCATAGTCCTCAGGAGCTCCAGTCCACTGGAGAGGTGGGTGAGGCAAGCTCACTTTCACTCTGCGTGATCCCTGGGGATCCCAAAGGCTGGGATCTTTGAGATCCCTAAAGTGGGTCCGAGTTGAAAGGAAGACCTGCAGACATCAAGCTCAATAACAAGGCCTGCTGATGGGAAGGGCGAGGGGAGCCAGGCAGGAAGCCTGGGGTGGCCTGTTCATTTATTCCCACCCTCTACCCAAGTATCTTTTAAATAATGGTTCTCCCTGAGTGAAGGGTTGCCAGGAGTGAACAGCTGGGGGTGTGAAATGTGCAGTGACACCGTCTCCTTGCTTTCCATGCTGTTACCTGCCAATTCAGGAGACTTGATAGGTCCTAGGGAAAGAAAGAAAAACAAAAGTCTCTTGGGACCCACTGGACAGTGGTTGAGAGGAAAACTAGAAACCGAATGTGAGTTGGTAATTAAAGGGCACAGAGAGGGAAAACTCAAAGGACTCCGGGGAGTATGGAGTGATGGGATTTCATGAAAGAGAGAAACTTCCTTTCCAAATATTTGCCAGAGGTTTCTTTTTATACCACTCCGTGCCCTGATTTGAAAAACATATTTTAAAAGCATAAGGTGTAAAATATCGCTGTCTGGTGTGCCTTGGGCCTCATTCCCCTGTGCTCAGTCCCTCTTCCCAGCTTTGGGAAAGCTTTGGGAATCTTATTAGACTTTCTACTCAAACTACAACTCAGAAGTGCGGAGAAAAATGTAGATTCCTTGATCTATCGACGTCTAATTTGGTCGTCCTACTGAGCCCTACCCAATGCTTAGCAGGGGGAACATTTTTAATGATGCTGCATTTTTTGATTTAAAAATTATTTAAGTTGACATCTAATGTGGCTCAAATTTTGATCTGAAAATGTAAACAATTTCTTCATGTAATTCTCACTTTCTCAAGGCGAAACATGCCCAGACTTGAGTTCAAGACCAGCCTAACCAACATGGAGAAACTCCATCTCATTAAAAATACAAAATTAGTCAGACGTGGTGGCACATGCCTGTAATCCCAGCTACTCAGGAGGCTGAGGTGGGAGAATCACTTGAACCCGGGAGGCGGAGGCTGTGGTGAGCCGAGATCGTGCCATTGCACTCCAGCCTGGGTAATGAGCGAGAACAAAAAATGCCCAGACTTATGAATTGCCTTCCCCTCCCCAATCCTGTGGGCTGGGTGGAAAAGCAGGGCAGTTAATGACCTCAGCAGAACAGAAGGCCTGGCACTCCCAGGCTGTGTCCCTGTGTCTGCTGGCCACTCCCCCCTGGCATCTGCAGCATGTGCCTGGCCTGTCACTCTCAGCGCGGTCCTCCCCTGGCTTGTGCAGAGTCTGGGCTTCTCCTGGCAGAGGGGGGCTCACTGCAGCACCACCGTCTGCAGACCCTGAGCCTCTCCCTGTCTTGTCCACTATCCAAACCCCTCACTTGAGATCCCCATACACTGTATGGTAGGTATGTGACCAGCCGGTGCCTATCTACCCAGTGTTGATGCCGCATGACACTGAGACCAACCCAGAGCCACCCTTGCCTGCGTGGCTGTGCTCCCAGGTTGATGTGGTCACTCCTGAGGCTGGGAGCAGCAGCTGGGGAGTGAGCACTTCTTTTTTCTTTTTTGAGACAGAGTCCCACTTTGTCATCCAGTCTGGAGTGCAGTGGCGCGATCTCAACTCACTGCAACCTCTGCCTCCTGGATTCAAGCAATTCTCCTGCCTCAGCCTCCTGAGTAGCTGGCATTACAGGCACTCGCCATCACACCCAACTAATTTTTGTATTTTTTTTTCCAGTAGAGATGGGGTTTCATCATGTTGGCCAGGCTGGTCTTGAACTCATGACCTTAGGTGATCTACCCGCCAAGGCCTCCCAAAGTATTGGGATTACAGGTGTGAGCCACCATGCCTGGCCAGTTGCGAGTGAACACTTCTCAAAGTCCTGGAGAGTCAGCAGAGGAAAAGCCTGCTATAAAAGTGTCACTTTGATTTAGTGAGTGTGCTTCTTCCTTTCTGGGCTGAAGCCAAGAAGGGAGAAAAATAATACCTGCCCTTCTGACCCAGAGGCCCTCCTCTCTTCCTTTCCTGTCCTCCTCTCCCCTCTCCTACCTCAAACCTCCTTTAGTGCTGAACTGCAAGCCTCCTGGCTCAGCTGTCAGAGGGACTAAGGGAAAGACGCTTCTTTTCTCCAAAACAAGAGAGCCCTCAGGGGGATAAAAACCTCTGAAGCAGCAGGGTGCGGTGGCTCACACTTGTAATCTCAGCACTTTGGGAGGCTGAGGTGGGCGGATCACGAGGTCAGGAGATCAAGACCATCCTGGGCAACATGGTGAAACCCTGTCTACTAAAAACACAAAAATTAGCCAGGCGTGGCAGCGTGTGCCTGTAATCCCAGATACTTGGGAGAGAGAGACAGGAGAATCGCCTGCACCCGGGAGGCGGAGGTTGCAGTGAGCAGAGATCTCGCCATAACACTCCAGCCTGGCGACAGAGCCAGACTCCATCTCAAAAACCAAACCAAACAAAAAATCTCTGGAGCACTCTCTCTCATGACAATAACCTAGTTTACAGATTATCTTACTCAATAGGCTTATTCTGCATGACTATTTGTTTGACAAGGGTTAGATCAGATTATGTGGCTATGCACTGTTTGCATTCCTAGTCATTCCTATCTTTTCTCTTTGTATTCTTTCTGCAACAAACCCATAGCTTGTCTAGAGATGGGATGCTAATGGCTTATGTACTTAGGCAAGAGTGAAAAACTCATTAAGAATATTTGAGATATAATCTTGGTGCGTGTGTGAATGGATGTAAGTACCTAACACTGTAAAACAATAGACTCGCTCTAGACGTAGAGTTCTGCAGCTTGCTTTCTTCACTGAGTCCGTCTTTCCCATCTTTCCTTATAGGTACTTATAGACCTGCTTCTTTTCAATGGCTTCATGCTAATTGTAAGGCCGGTTGCCTCGCCGAGAGCTCGGACGCACACCCCCCCCAACCCCGGCCCCTTTTGTCTGAAAGCTCGGACATGCTCGGGTATGTTTCCTTCTCCCCTTCTTGCACAGCCTGGCTTTCCCTTAAAGAACCCAGTATGCAAGCGGAGTCTTGTGATTCTAGCCAATAGCAGCCGAGTCTTTCTAGCCAATAGCAGCCGAGTCTTTCTAGCCAATAGCAGCCGAGTCTTTCTAGCCAATAGCAGCCGAGTTTTCTAGCCAATAGCAGCCGAGTCTTTCTAGCCAATAGCAGCCAAGTCCTGTATGCAAACAAAGGCTTGTAACCTTACCCAATAGTAGTCCTGCTCTCTCACAACCAATTGAGCTCCTTCACTCCCTATAAAACCCCACGTCTGAGAGGAGTCCATGCGACTTCTCTGGCCCCTCCTGTCAGACCGCAGAACCTCGATCGGGAACTTGAATAAATTTCTTCACATTGGATCTTCTTGTGTTGCTCTCAGTATATTTCTTTTAAACTCGGCAAGAGCAAACCTTACGCTAATGCATTGTATGGATGCAATATAATTTATTTAATCCTTTTTCTTTAATTTTGGATGTTTCTAATTTTTTCTTTTTGTTTTCCCACCCAGAACAATGATGTGTTGTTTCCTGCCTAACTCCCCAAATGCAAGGAGAGTAGGTGCCTTACCTGCCTTTGTCACCGCCTACCTGGAGCAGAACACACAAACGGATGAACACACACAGTAAATGGATTCATCCTAATGGATGGAGGGGTGTATCTTTTTGTTCTCATGCACAAAACTGTTTTCTGCAGGATACATTTCTAGAGGAGGAACCATAGAGTCAAGGGCTCTGCATCTTCACATTTTACTGCGTGTCACCACACTGGGCTCCAAGCTTGTGCTACTGATCCATCTGTATTCCAGTGGGTGGAGGTCCTAGACAGACTGCAGCAGGGCTGTGTGCAGGTCGCTTTGGGAAGCAATTCCTGGGAGCAGGCGTGTGAGAGAGGGAAGGTCGCCAGAGGCAGAGGGGGAGCCAGTTCAGGGGAGAGGCACCAGGCTGATCCCCGATGAGGGCACGGAGGGCTCCTTCCCCTGCAGACCCTCAGAGGCACTGTGTAGAATGTGGCTCAGCAGTTTCCCCTGGGCCGTGCACAGGAAGAATGTGTACGTTCCGCTCCTGAGCCTCAGCAGTCAGGTATCCCTGGACGCAGGTCAATAGCTTGCCTCTGACCCGGGGGCGCCCTGGTTTACAAAGCAGTGAGGTGGACCCTTGGCTTGCTGTGTAGACTCCCCTCAGCAGTCTCCACTGAGAGCCCAGCACTGGCAAGAGGGGCAACTCTACTTTCGCTTTGCTTTTGTTGGTAATTTTTTGTTGTCTCTCTCTACCTCACTTTCTCTCTCTTTCTCCTCAGAGACCACTTATGAAGGGAAACCACACGGATTTCCTTATTTAGTTTTCACAGCACCCTAAAGATAGGTATTATTCTTCCTGTTTTATAGACGAGGAAATGGAGCACCTTGAGGTTAGATAATTATTCCAAGATCACACAAATTAAGTAAGCGGGAAAGCTGGGATTTCAGCTTGCATAACCTGACTGGAGAATCTACGCTTTGAACACTGAAGGAGACTGCTTTTTCAAGCACTTCTGATAATTTCTACATTTGCTTTTTTTTTTTTTTTTTTTTTTTTTGGTGAGAGTTTTGGCCACATTCCATAGACCTTGAAATGTAGAGTTCTTTTTGATGTTTTCTTCTAATTAATTAGTCTCAGTGTAATTATTTAATCTTTAATTTTAGAATTATTTATAAATGCTTTTAAATTTCTGGGTTAGATGTGGAGTGCTGTATTTTGTTGCCAGAAAACGTGGTATGTTCAATTGCTATCTATCTATCTCTGCCTCTGAATTTGTCAAGATTGTCTTTATGGCTTATGAACAATTTCTATAAATTATCCATCAACATTTAAGAAAGATTTTCTGTTTTGTACAGAAATAGTATGTCTACTAAATAAAGCTTATTCTGTAAGCTTATTGTGTAATTCAAATGCTCTAATCATATTAACACTTTAATGAAATTATGAAAGCCTATTGTGATTTTACCAAAATAACCTTGAATTCCTAAATTATTTTTTCTTTAAGTAGAAGTAGGTCTCTGCAATGTAATTTGGTATGTAAGTGTCTATGACTGCCACAATTTCTTTAGGGATATTATCTTTTATCAATAAAATTCCTCGGCCTTATTTGATGTTTTTGACCATAAAATTTGCTTTGTGTGATGGTATTTTTTCCATTTGTCATTGTTAGCATTTTCCTGATATATCCTTGCCGACTTTTTTATTTTCTACCTTTTTTTCTTTATCATTTTGTTTTAGGTATGTACCTTAAAAACAGCATTTAGCTAATTTTTGCTTTTTTATGTTGTTTATTATTTTATTTGCAAATATAACATAGCAAGGGGAATAACTTGTTCCATGTGTGTTATTACTTATTGCGAATAATGCTATATCCAATCTTTCTCCTGCCTTCCTATTTTATGTGTTCTGTTCATTATAATTTCCTATTGCTTCATTTTTTCACCTTTCCTGCCTCTTCTTTCTTTGATCATTTTTTGTCCTTTTTTTCTCCTCTAGCAATATGAAATATTACAGCTAAGTGTTATTCAACAGTAGTTACCTTTATAACAAATACATTTTCTTCTACATGATTCTATCAAAGTTAAGAAGTAAGCATTATTCATAACCACCAGCCCTCATGTAAGCCAAGAATTGCACTTACTTCCCTTTTCTTCTTCTTATCACTTGGATTTTATTACATGATCTAGAATTTAATTCATATTTCTCTCTCTCTCTCATCCATTCCTTCAAAAATAGACTTGGAGGCTAGGCATGGTGGCTCATACCTGTAGTCTTAGCTACTTGGGAGGTTGAGGCAGGAGGATCGCTTGGGATCAGTAGTTACAGACCAGGCAGGAAACACAGTGAGACCCTATCTCTACTAAAAATGTTTTATTTTCTTTTTTTTTTTTTTGAGACAGAGTTTTGCTCTGTCACCCAGGCTGAAGTGCAGTGGTGCGATCTCGGCTCACTACAACCTCCACCTCTCGGTTCAAGCAATTCTCATGCCTCAGCCTCTCAAGCAGCTGGAATTGCAGGCATGCACCATGACGCCCTGCTAATTTTTGTATTTTTAGTAGAGACAGTTTTTCACCATGTTGCCCAGGTTGGTCTCAAACTCCTAGCCTCAAGCGATCCGCCTGCTTTGGCCTCCCAAAGTGCTGAGATTACAGGTGTGAGCCACCATGCCCAGCCTGCTAAAAAAATTTTTAAAAATTAGCCTGGCATTGTGGTGTATGCCTGTCATTACAGCTACTCTGGAGGCTGAGGTCACTTGAGTCCAGAGAGTTCAGGGCTGCAGTGAGCTATGATCATGCCACTGCACTCCAGCCTGGGCAGCAGAATGCAGAATGAAATCCTGTTTCAAAAAAAAATAGTTTAAAATGCATCCATTTTCAATATTGCATGCAATGAGAATTTGGAGGTTGCAAGTAGTTTCAATATCTTAGGGTGGTGTGTAAGTCAGGACTCTCCAGAGAAACGAAACCAAGAGTATGTAACGTGTGTGTGTGTGTGTGTGTGTGTGTGTGTGTATAAAATATATACATATGTATCATATATACATATATTATATAAATAGAGATTATATATACATATAAGATATATATACATATATCTTATATGTATATATATTACATTTTATTATATACATATATTATATAAATATACAATTTATTATATAGATTTTATATAAATAATACATTTATATATAAATATATTTATATAAATATATAAAAATAAATATATTATACATTTATGTAAATATTTAATATATATATTTTATGATTTAAATATAAATATATAATATATAATGATATTATATTATATATTTAAAATATAAATATATTAATATAAATAATATAATATAAATATACATTTTATATAAATATATATTTTTATTAATATATATGTATATATAATATATTTATATAATAAAGTGCTTTCTTCCTCTGCTGTTTTTCTACTGTATATATTATTATATATACATACATTATGTAATTATATGTATATATAATTATATACACATACATTATGTAATTATATGTATATATAATTATATACATGGATTATGTATATAATGTATACATATATTATATAATCATATATATATGATTTATTTAAAAAATTGGCTCAACCAATTATGGAGTCTGAGGAGTCCCATGATCTGCAGTCTGCATGCTGGGGACCCAGGAAAGCTGGCGGTGTAGTTGGACCACCCGAGAGCTTGGGGAGCTGATGATGCAGATTTCAGGCTGGGTCTGAAAGACTGAGAACTAGGAGCACCAAGGCAGGGAAAGATCAATGTCCCAGCTCTAGCAGCCAGGCAGAGAGAAAATGCTTTCTTCCCCTGCCGTTTGTTCTACTGAGGCTCTCGGTGCCTTAGATGAGACCCACCCATCTTGGGGAGGGGAGGGTCATCTACTTTTCACAGTCTACCAGTTCAAGGCTAATCTCTTCTGGAAACACTGTCACAGACACACCCAGAACAATGTTTAACCACATATCCGGGTACCCTGTGGCCCAGAAAAACTGACACCTAAAATTAACCAGAAGAAAATCATTTTGGGACAAATACCACTCTTTATCCTGGGATAAAGGGCCCCTTTAAAAGTCAGGTAAGAAAAGGATCTCCTGATTAGGGGAAAGGCTTGAATTAACCTAAATGCAATTGTTTCAGATTAAGATGTTGTGGGTTTTTTTTTCTTTTTTTCTTTTTTTTTGCTCACTAAATATTTGTTAACTGGATTAAGACCAATCAATGACAAATGTTATTGTTTGTTTTGGGAGATATTTATATCTCCTTCCGGGTCCCTGGCTCTGAACTCAGGTTAGTCTTCTAGCCTGCGTTTCACGCAAGACTGATTTTCTCTTCATCTCATGAAGAAGGAATGACTGGACTTGGCGCAGAGCTGATTTTTCCTAACCAGTGGTGTCCCAATGCAGGTTCTTTAGGGTTGAGTGCTCAAGTGTTTGAGGGAAAAGTATTAGAGACATCGGGATTATCTTCACTGGCTCATGAGAATGGGCCGAAATGTTTTGGGTTGGGTTCAGGAAACTCAGAAGGCAATAAGCATTTCTACTGCCAATCATCTGTTATTTCTTAATAATTGGTTGCCCACTGTGTAAATATGCAACTGCATAAATTTCGATTTACCTTCTTAGTTCTCTAGCTTTCTTTGCTTTACAATTTCTATTTCCTTTTGCCATTTTATCACGTCTTGTGAGACTTTCTTCAGTTAATTTACCAATTCCAAAATTTTATTCTTAACAGTGTTCTTTCTGCTGTTCAGTTTCTTGATTTAATGTTATACTTCTTCAATGATTGTTCTCACCTCACCTCTACAACTCTTTTCTGTGTCCCTAGTGGGTTCTGGGAGTCTTTTGTTGTTTTTTTCTTTTAGACATCACTGTGAATACCAATCAGAATTTATAAAAGGTATCTTCTGTTTCCTACTGTAAATCTTTTTAATTGAAAGTCTTTCATGCTAATTGCCTGGTTTAATTTCCTTTCTGTTTGCTCATTCTCCTCAAGAGTCCAATAAGTTACCTTTGCTTGATTATATTCATAAATTATAGTCTAGGCTGCTAGGACTCCATCAGCATCTCGTGTAGGTTCATGTCATTCCTTCTCTAGCACATTCTGATTGAACACACTAAAGCCCCTATCCCAGTGAGGCTACTAACTGGAAGAATGTTCTAGAATCAAGGAGGGCCACCAGCTACCTTGCTTGAGAGGCTTTGGAGTATTCCTGTGGCCCCCTACACAGGTACCAAAAGCTGATTCAGTCAACACATTACATCATTGCATGTCAGTGAATAAGGTTGTTGCATAATTAAATTTAAACTGTGTTTTCTCTGGCTGATAGTCTTTCAAGTTGTTAAAAATGACAGAAGGTTTTCTTCATTTCAGTGTAGTTGTCATTCTTATGATTCTTTTTTATAGGTTTTTGAGAGGGTATTTAAAAATTACAGGCATATTCTCATTATTCTTAGAAGTCTTCCAACATTTTTTAACAGATAGATGTGTCTTTATGTACATTAATATACATGATTTAATGATTCAAGTTATTAATTTAAAACCTGAAGTACACCATAGGTATAGAAAGGAAGTGTCACATACTATGAAGAATCCCTGGGCTGGGATTTAGATCTACTTTTTAGTCTTGGCTTGACATAAGCTGTGTGACTCTCACAAGTCATATCACCTCCCTGGACCTCAGTTTCAATGTCCTCATCTGTCAAATGAAGGCTGATTATTCAGACATGTTACATCCTATTCAGTTCTTCATTTGCAGGGATTAAAAGCCAGATATGGAACTATATGCAAGAATATAAAAAATAAAATACTGGAAGAAGAAGGAGGAGGAGAAGGAGGAAGAGGAGGAGAGAAGGAAGAAGAATAGAGGAGGAGAAGGAGAAGGACAGGAGAAGAGGAATGCCTTTCGTATGTTCTAAGCCAATTGGGAGAAATCACACACGATTTCTAAAAATTTTCAATAATTGTTATATTACAACAAAGTACATTATTTAATAAGAGAAGAGAGGAGCGAGATCTTTACACTTTCTGAAGGTTTGAGCGTGATTAGGAATTCTTTTATTGAGGGGACTCAGTGCACATGTTGAAATGTTGGCCAGGAGTTTGTCACAAGACCAGTGAGCAGTCAGGGGAAGGACCAGCACGTGCTGAAGGGTGGAGGCTCTGTGAGGAGGCTGGGAGGAGGCGTGGTTTGGGCATAGATGGAGAGATCTTGGGGCCCTACTGAAGATAAGGGGCCTGCGGGTCATTACAGGAGACGATCTACAGTCCAGGCAAAGGGCGGTAGAGCAAATCTGGGGGACAGTGTAGCAGAGCGGATGGCATGAGTCTCAAAGGGGATGAGTGATGCTTGGCAGAAGAGTGATGGAAGAGTGCTCACTCACCTGAGGATGTATACAGACCTGGAAAAAGGACAGCGACTGTTTGGAGGGGCTAGAAAGTCCATGCCCCCAGTGCAGAACAAGGTGTCAGTAATGGAAGGAGCATTTGATGAGGGCTGAAACAATTTTTCTCTCCAGTAGACAAAGATCCAGACGGTACTAAAGACAAAGCAAGGAAGGTAGCAAGTAATGGCATTTCAAGTGGGAGAAAGTTGGGGCAGCTGCATGGGGATGGCAATGCCAGGGAGGACAGGTGACCAGCAGAGGCAGGCGGAGGATGGTGGGGATGATAAACAAGGCAGGGGCAGTTGGCCTCAGGTCTCCCTGTCAAAACAGGGTAGGCTACTGGAAACCTCATGACCACAGGAGAAAACAAGTAATTAGCAAGAATTTCTGTCTACTCATTTTCATAACTGTGCTGTTTAAATGTAAAGACACAATAGCCACTTTAATTAAGCTAATAGCTGGTCTGAGAAGAGCCATTCTAAATGAATGGTAGCCTATTCCTCACTGGCTTTGCTAGCCTGAGCGGTCACGTGTGCCGTCCCTGGTCAAGTCCTGGGTACGGCTGCACGCTCCTTACTCAGCTTCCCTTTGTTGCTGGTAATTGCATCTACAAAGCTCTTCCAGCCAATGATCCTTTAATTAGAAATTGCCGACTGAAAATAATGGTGCAGACTTCTAGAGCTAACAGGTGGCCTTCAGAAGCTAATTTTCACTGAAGCGTATTTTTAATTAGTGCAAACAGGAACATTTCCAAGCCTCGCCAATTCAGCAGTTCCACTGTGTCTCACAGGAGGTTGAGCATCCAAGGTGGAGTCATGCAGGGACAGGGAGGGCACTAATGTGAAGGCACAGATTTGTTTAGGAACACCCCTGGCAACATCGGAGGAAGGACAATGTCATGCTTGCAGAAGAGGGTGATTTCTCCTTTCTTGACATGTGCAGCCAGTCATTAATTGAGATAAACTGTGGATACTGTTAAAAGAATAAACTATGCCATTATATATACAGTCCTGTCCAGGCTCAGAGGCTCACGCTTGTAATCCCAGCACTTTGGGAGGCTGAGGTGGGTGGATCACCTGAGGTTAGGAGTTTGAGACCAGGCTGGCCAACACGGCAAAACCCATCTCTACTGAAAATATGAAAAAAAAAATAGCTGTAATCCCAGCTACTTGGGAGGTTGAGGCAGGAGAATCGCTTGATCCTGGGAGGCGGAGGTTGCAATGCATTGCACTCCAGCCTAGGCCGTGGAGGGAGACTCTGTCTAATAAAAAAGACATACAGTCCTGTATGAATACACATCTTACTTCTGCCAACTCTGATTTCTACACTCTATGTTTTGCTGTTATGCTTACTTCACATTGGTTTCCTCAAATCCCGTAGGTGCCCTGGGAACTAATGACTACCACTAGAAACAGCTGCCAAATCAGTGCAAATTTTCCCACTCTTGGCAACTCCGAGGACACTCGTTCACCTTCCCCCTCTAGGTTTCTTTTCTTTTCTTCCTTTTTTTTGGGGGGGGGTGTCTCATTCTGTCACCCAGGCTGAAATGCAATGGCCCAATCTGTACAATCGTACAGAAGTTATGTCATCTGCTCACTGCAACTTTGAACTCCTGGGCTCAAGCAATCCTCCTGCCTCAGCTCCCCAGATAGCTAGGACTATGGGTGCACATCGCCAAGACTGGCGAACTAAAAAATAAACAAACAGAAACAAACAAAAAAAAACTTTTGTGGAGATGGGATCTCACTACGTCCCCCAGGCTGGTCTCAGACACCTGGCCTTAAGTGATCCTCTCGCCTCGGCCTCCCAAAGCACTGGGCCCCCTCTGGATTTCTGAAGGGACTATAGGTAGGAGGAGTCCTGGATTTCCTATCAAGTCATCACCAGCGTAGGTATATTCCTGGCATCCCAGGTTGGAATGATAGTAGCTTTTCAAAACAAGGTTAAAGAAGAGTGATTTTGTTTTCTTGAATAATCAGTACTATAGTTCAGCTAGTTAGTGGGCTAAATGGACTTTTTTTTTTTTTCCAAAGAGGTTATCCTGTTTTTTAATGACTTCTTATTACAGTGTTGCGATTTTCAAGTACTTGACTTATAAGGGAGCGCTCAAGCCAGGCTCTGGGGAAACATCTGGGCCATTGGTAAGAGGGATGCAAAGATGGACAGTCAAATACTCAGGCCTTCAGAAAATTTATTTTAAAATTTTTATGCAAAAAATTGCTCTGAGTTTTGACAAATGCCTGCAGCCCTGTAACCATCACCATAAACAAGATACAGAACACTTCCACTCCACCAACATAATTTGTTTTCCCATTTTGTGGTCAAACCAACCTCCACCCATAGTCTCTCACCACCACTGACCTGTTCTGTTTTTCATCTCTTTAAAAGTTTTGCCTTTTCCAGAAAGTCATATAAATGGAATCACACAATGTATAACTTTATTAGCCTGGCTTTTGCCACTTAGCATAATGCATTTGAGATTCATCCATGTGGTATGTATGAATAGTTTATTCCACATTGTTGCTGAGGAGTCATCACAGAGCACATTAACTTACTCATTTACTAGTTGAAGGAAATTTGAATGGTTTACAGTTTTTAGCAATTGTGAATAAGACTTCTGTAAATATTTTCATACAGTTTTTAGTATGCACAGAAGTGTATGTTTCTCTTGGGCAAATATTGAGACGTAGGACTGCTGGGTAATATATTAAGCATATATTTAATGATCAAACTATTTTCCAAAATGGCCATTCCATTCCTCATTCCCAGCAGCCATATATGAGAGTTCCGGTCACTCCACATCCTTGCCAGTATTTGATATTGTCATTTCTTTCTTAGCTGTTTTAATAGATGTGTAGTGGTATCTTGTTGTGGTTTTATTCTGCATTTCCCTAATTACTAATTATATTGAGTCTCCTTGGATGTGCTTATTTGCCATTCTTATCTTCTTTGGTGAAGTGTCTACAAAACTTCTGCTTTTTAAATTTGATTTTTGTTTCCTTGTTGTTGAGTTTTGGGAGTTCTTTATGTATACTGGATTTAAATCCTTTGTCATATATGTGATTTGAAAATATTTATTCCAGGTGTAGCTTGTAATTTCAATCTGTCACTAGTGACTTTTGCACAGCAAAAGTTTTTAATTTTCATGAAGTCCAATTTATCAAAAGTTTTTTCTCTTGTAGATTATGCTTTTGCTGTTGAAGCTAAAAATTATCTCCCTAATCTGAGTTCACAACGATTTTTCTGAGTTTTCTGATGAAGTAAATAATTTTACATGTAAGTCTATTGTCACTTTTGAGTTAATATTTGTATAATATACGAGATATGGTTTGAGAGTTAATTAATTAATTAATTTATTTTTTTGAGACAGGATCTTGCTCTGTCACCAAGGCCAGAATGCAGTGGTACAACTTGGCTCACTGCAGCCTTGACTTCCCGGCTCCAGTGATCCCCCCACCTCAGGCCCCCAAGTATCCAGGACTACAGGCACATGGCACCACACCTGGCTAATTTTTGTATTTTTTGTAGAGATGGGGTTTTGCCATGTTGCCTAGTCTGATCTCAAATGAACTATTTGACTCAAGTAATCCTCTCACCTTAGCTTCTCAAAGTGCTGGTATTACAAGCATGAACCACTACATCCCACCAGCGGGTTTATTTATTGATTTATTTATTGAAATGGAGTCTCGCTCTGTTGCCCAGGCTGGAGTACAGTGGCACAATCTCGACTCATGGCAACCTTCGCCTCCCAGGTTCAAACGATTCTCCTGCCTCACCCTCCCGAGTAGCTGGGATTACAGGCACCTGCCACCATGCCTGGATATTTTTTATTTTTACTAGACACAGGGTTTCACCATGTTGGCTAGGGTGGTCTTGAACTCCTGGCCTCAAGTGATCCACCTGCCTCGGCCTCCCAAAGTGCTGGGATTATAGGCTGAGTCACCACACCTGGCTGGGTTCATTTTTTAAAATGGATTTCAAATTGTTCCAGCACTATTTGTTGATGAAACCATCCTCACCCCATTGAATTGCCTTTGCACTTTTGTCAAAAATCAGTTGTCCCTATTTATGTGGGTCTATTTCTGGACTCTCTGTTCCAGTAATCTATGTGTCTCTACTTTCAACAATACCACACGGTATTGATTACTGTAACTTTTATAGTAATTCTGAAAACCAGGTAGGAGGAGTCTTCCAACTTTGTTCTTTTTTTAAAAATGGTTTAGTTTAGTTCCTTTGGCATTGCCTATACATTTGCCTGTAAAATTCTACTGAAACTTTGATTGAGATTGCATTGAATGTATAGATCAATTTTGGGAAAATTAATACCTAAGCAATATTGGGTGTTATTCTCTTCTATTTTTCTGGAAGAAATTATGTAGAAGTGGTATTATTTCTTCCTTTACACATGAGGTAGAATTTTTAATTAAAACTGTTTGGGTCTGGAGACTTTTTGTTTTTATTGCTGGAAAAGTTTAAACTATGAATTCAATTTGTTTAATAGATACAGTATTTTTCAAGTTATTTTTGAGTGAACTTTTGTAGTTAGTACCCTCAAGGAATTTGTTCATTTCATTTAAGTTGTCAAATATATGACATTTTTTACAGTAGTACCTTACTATCTGTTTACTATCCGTAGGACCTGTAATATCTTCACATTTACTCCTAATGTTGGTAATTTGTGTCTTCTCTCTTTGTTCATCTGGTTTATCACTTTGTTGATGTTTTCAAAGAATCAGCTTGTGGTTTTCTTAATTTTCTCTGTTGGTTTGCTGTTTTACATTTCACTGATGCCTGTCCTTACCTTTCATGTCCTTGCTTCTGCATGCTTTCGGTGTTATGGTTTCTTAAGGTGAAAGCTTTGATTATTGATTTTAGACCACTCTTTTTTTCCCTCTATTATATTCATTTAAAGTTACAAACTTACCTCTGAGCACTGCTTTAGCTGTTTCCCACAAATTTTGATATGTTGTATTTTCATTTTCATTCAGTTCAATTTTTTTTATTTCCCAAGACTTACTCTTTTTGATCTATGATAATTTACAAGTGTGCCTTTTAAAATGACACTTTATTTTAAGATAATTGTAGATTCGTATGCAGTTATAAGAAATAATCCTAGAAATCTCATGTACCCTTCACACAGTTTCTCCAAGTGGTAACCTCTTGCATAACTATAGTACAATATCATAATTAGGAAATTGGTATCAATACGATCCACCAATCTCATTTAGATTTCAGTAGTTTTGCATGCACCCATTTGTGTGGGTGTATTTAGTTCTATGCAATTTTTTTCCATGTATAAATTCACATAATCAGCACCATAGTCAAAATACAGAAATGTTTCATCACCACAAAGATCCCTTGTGCTATCTTTTACCTTTTAATAATCACAACCACCTAACTCTCTCCCTCCCTCTATCTCTAATACCTGCTAACCACTAATCTATTCCTAATCTCTATCATTTATCATTTTAAGAATGTTATATAAATATAATCATATAGTATGTAACCTTTTGGGATTGGATTTTTGTCACTCAGCGTAATTCCCTTGAGATCCATCCAAGTGGTTGCATGTTATCTATAGTTCACCCTTTTAAAATTCTGTGTGGTATTCCATGGTATGGAGGTACATCAGGTTAGTTAACCATTGAAACATATTTGTGTTTTTTCCCTCATTTTTGGTTATTGCAAATAAAGCTGCTATCAACATTTGTGTGCATGTTTTGGTATGAACATAAGTTTTCAGTTCTCTAAAATAAATGTTCAAGAATGCAATTTCTGAGTTGTATATGGTAAGCACAGATTCAGTTTTATAAGATACTGCCAAGCTGCTTTTCAGAACAGCTGTATCATTTTACATTCCTACCAGCAACGTATAAGTGATCCAATTTCTCTGCATTCTGACCAGATTTTAATGTTATCACTATTTTTTATATTTTAGCTATTCTGATAAGTGTTGTAATATTTTATTATAGTTTTAAAAAATTTTCCTGAAGGTTAATAATGTTGAATGTCTTTTCATGTGATTATTTGCCACTTATATATCCTCCTTGGTTAAATGTTCATTCATGTCACTTGTTCATTTTGTAATTTTCTAGTTGAATTGTTTGTTTTTGCTTTTGAATTTTGATGGTTATTTATATATAGATACTTAAAACGATAACAGTCCTTTGTTGGACATATGGCTTGTAAGTATCTTCTCCCAGTGTGTGGCTTGTCTTTTTATATTTAAGAGGATCTCTTGTACAGTAAAAGTTTTAAATTTTGATGATGCCTAGTACATCAATTTTTACTTTTATGCATTGTGCTTTTTATACCAAATCCAGGGACTTTATGTAGCCTTAGCTTCTGAAGATTTTCTTCTATTTTTTCCCAAAAGTTTTGTAGTTTTACATTTTACATTTAAGTCTGTGATCCACTCTCTGTTAACTTTTCATAAACTATGGGGTTTAGATTAAGATTCTCTCTTTGTCTCCTTTTTTTTTTGCCTGTGGATGTCTGATTGCTTTAGTACCACCTGTGGAAAGGCTAACCTTCCTTCTCTGAATCACACTTTTGTAAAAAATCAGTTGGTCACATTTGTGTGGGTCTATTTCTGGATTTCTATCCTGTTGCATTAATCTATGTTCCTATCCCTGCACCAATACTGTAATAGCTTAAATACTGTAACTACACATAACAACAGTAACAATAATAATGCTAATATTAATATTGAGTACAATGATCTCTTCCAGTTTCTTCTTTTTTAAACTTTTTTTTTTTCAGGGGTTTGAACATTTCTATATAAACTCGAGAATAGCTTGCTACATCTACAAAAAATCCTTACTGAGATTCGAATCAAAATTGCATTCAACCTATAGATCGATTGAGGTTTAATTGTCATCTTTACTATATTGTCTTTCAATCCATGAACATAGTATGTCTTCCATTTATTTAAGTTTTCTTTGATTTCTTTTATTACCAACTTATAATTTTTAATATAACAGCCATGTACACATTTTGTTAATTTATACCTAATTATTTTTAAGAGTAATTGTAAATAATGTGTGTTTTTAATTTCAGTTTCCACTTGTTCATGGTTAGTATACAGAAACATTATTTTTCTGTGTTGATCTTGTATCCTGTAACCTTGAAAATCTCAGTTATTAGTTTTAGGATAGTTTGAAAATTCATTGGAATTTTCAACACGAATCATTATGTCATCTTCAAATAGGAAAAGTCAGAAATGTGTTTTTAAATTTCTAAATATTTGAGGATTTCCCAAACATCTTTCTGTTATTGATTTCTAGTTTAATTCCATTATGGCCAGAAAGCAGATTTTGTATGCTTTCTGCATACATTAAAGTAGACTTTAATGAATTTAAAAATCATTAAATGTAATCTTTCATCTCAGGAGATAATTTATTTTGAGATCCAGGTACTTTTGAAATAAATGTATATTCTGTTGCTTTGTGATAAGTTATTCTACAAATGTTAATTAAATCAAGTTGGCTGATAGTGTTGTTGAGATCTTCTATATCTTGGCTGATTTTCTGTCTGTTGTATCAATTACTCAGAGACAAGTTCTGGAGTATACGGATGTATTTGTAAATTTGTAAATTTCTTTTTTTAGTTCTATTTGGTTTTGGTTCATGTATTTTGAAGTCCTACTTTTTATGTGCACATTCATCTAAAATGGTTATTTCTTCTTGGTGATTGACCTTATTATCATTATGTTATGTCACTCTTTATCTCCAGAAATTTTCCTTCTCCTGAAGCCTACTTTGTTTGCTATTAATATAGACACTCCACTGTCTTTTGATTAGTTTCTCCATGTTATATCTTTTTCCATCTTTTTAACCTATTTGTATTCTTATATTTAATGTGGATTTCTTGTAGGCAGCATGTAGCTGAGTTTTAGTTATTCGTTGAATCTTTCTATATATCTTTTAATCAGTGTAGTTGGATGATTTATATTAAATAAAATTATTGATATGTTTGAATTTAAATATACTGTTTTATTATTTTTTTTTTAGTTTATCTTCATGTTTTTTTGGTGGTGGTTCTTTTCCCTTTATCCTGACTTCTTTTGGATTATTTGAACATTTTTCAGTATTTCATTTTAATTATTTCTTGGATTTTGCCTATATCTCTGCATTTTTTATTATTTTTTAATTTTTTGTAGCAATGGGTTCTCACTGTGTTTACTAGGCTGGTCTCAAAATCCTGGCCTTAAGTGATCCTCCCACTTTGGCCTCTCAAAATTTAAGGATTACAGGCATTAACCAGAATACCTAGTCCATTCCTATTTTTTAATAGTCTGATATTAAAATATATATGCTACATTTTTACAGTAAAGTACAATATTTTATTACTTTAAGTATCACAAGACCTTAATGCGTTCATCATTCTTTTACTATTTTCTGTTTTTCAGACTATATAATTTCTATTAATCTATCATCAAACTCACTCACTCTTTATTTTGTCATCTTCCTTCTGCTTTTAAGCCCACCCAGGAAATATTAATTGCAGATATTATATTTTTTTAGTTTGAAAATTTCCATTTGGTTCTTTTTAATACTTTGTTTCTCAGCATAGAATTTCTGTCTTTCCACTTGTTTCAATCATGTTCATTTTTACCTCCTAAAGTATAGTGATGATAGATGCCTTAAAGATTTGTCTGACAATCCCAACATCCGGATCATCTCAGGTTTGCAGCTATTCATTTTTTCCTAAATAATTGGATGTATTTTTCTGAATCTTCATTGTTGTTTAATTTTGGATTGGATCCTAAATTTTCTAAATATTATCTTGTGAGACACTGGGTTCTATTAAAATTCTCTGGATAGACTCAAGAACAAATAGAAAACCTTAACAAATCTGTCACAAATAAAGAAATTGAATTAGTAACCAAAAACCTCCCAAAAAAGAAAAGCCAGAAGGTCTACGGTGAGACCAGAAGGTTTCACTGATAAGCTCTATCAAACATTTGAAAAAGAATTAACACCAGTGCTTCTCAAACTCTTCCAAAAATAGAAGAGGAGGGAATACTTCCTCTTTCTAGGAGGCCAGCATTACCCTGGTATCAAAAGCAGGTAATTGTGTCACAAGAAAACTATAGACCAATATCCCTTCTAATATAGATGCAAAAATCAACAAAAATACTAGCAAACTAAATCTAACAGCATATTAAGAGGACTATACATTGTGACCAAGTGGGATTTGTCCCCGGAATGCAAGTGTGGTTCAACATAGAAAAATCAATCAATATTAACACTATATTCATAGAATGAAGGAAAAAATTGCATATAATGATCTCAATTGATGCAGAAAAAGTATTTGAAAAAATCAACACCCTTTAATGATTTTTTTTTTCTTGAGATGGAGTTTCACTCTTGTCACCCAGGCTAGAGTGCAATGGCGTGATCTCTTCTCACTGCAACCTCCGCCTCCTGGGTTCAAGCAATTCTCCTGCCTCAGCCTCCTGAGTAGCTGGGATTACAGGCACCCACCACCATGCCCAGATAATTTTTGTATTTTTAATGGAGACAGGGTTTCTCACCATGTTGGCCAAGCTACTCTCAAACGCCTGACCTCAGGTGATCCACACATCTCAGCCTGCCATGTGCTGGGATTACAGGCATCAGCCACTACGCCCGACCCCTTTCGTGATTTTTTTTTTAAAAAGCACTAAAAATTAGAAATGTAAGAAAACTTCATCAATGTAATAAAGGGCGTTTATATATATAAAATCCGCAGCTAACATTGCATTCAATGGTGAAAGACTGACAGCTTTCCCTCTAAAAGATCAGGAACAAAACATGGATGACCACTTTCACTGTTGCCATTGAAAGCTGTACTGGAAGTTCTAGCCAGAGAAATTAGGCAGGAAAAAGAAGTAAAAGGCCTCTAAATTGGAAAGAAAGAAGTAAAACTATCTTTATTTGCAGATAATATGAGACATAAATCCATCTGTCAGCCTACCTATCTCTGTATCTATCATCTATCTTTTTAAAAACTCCTAAAAATGTATTAGAGCTGGAAATAAATTCATCAAAATTGTTAGATTAGGGATCAACACATAAATTTCAATTGTATTTTTATTCACCAGCAATAAACAATTCAAAATTGAAATTCAGAAAACAATTCCACTTACAGTAGCACCAAAAGAATAACATTATTAATAATAAATTTAACCAAGAGCTGGAGGAGTAAGATTGTATGCTGAAAACTGCAAAACACTGATGAAATAAGTGAAAGAAGACCTAAATAAGTGACAATATAGCTTCTGTTCATGGCGTAGAAGACATAATATTGTTGAGATAGCAATACTATATCCAAAGAGAGCTACAGATCCAACACAATCACTGTGAAAACTGCAGTGACTATTCTTGTATAAATGCCAGATCTGATCCTCACATTTATAGGAAATTTTCCTCTGAATCACTGAAACAATATTGAAAAAGAAAAATACATTTGGAGGACTCGTGCTTCCTGGTTTTAAATTTTACTATAGGTTGGGTGCAGTGGGTCACAGCTGTAATCCAATCACTTTGGGAGTCCGAGTCAGGCAGATCACAAGGTCAGAAATTCCAGACCAGCCGGGCCAACATGGTGAAACCTCACTTTTACTGAAAATGCAAAAATTAGCTGGGTGTAGTGGTGCACGCCTGTAATCCCACCTACTCAGGAGGCTGAGGCAGGAGAATTGCTTGAACCCAGGAGGCGGAGGTTGCAGTGAGCCAAGATCACTCCAGCCTGGATGACAGAGTGAGACTGGGTCTCAAAAACAAACAAACAAACAAACTTACTGCAAGCTACAGAATCAAAACACACAACAGCATGGTAAGGACATCAGAACAGATATATAGATCAATGGAACAGAACGAATAGTCCAAACATCATCTCATTTCATACATAGCCAATTGATTTTCCACAAGGATGCCAAGACCATTCCATGGGAGAAAGTATAATTTCTCCAGGAACTGATGCTGACACAACCTTTATTCATGTTTAAAAGAATGATGCTGAGTCCCTACCTGGCACCATATACAAAAATCAACTCAAAATGGACCAAATGCCTAAATGTTAAGTACTAAAACTATAAAACTTTCAGAAGAAAAATGGGGGTAATCTTCATGATATGGACTAAGTAATAGTTTCTTACATATAAAATCAAAGGCACAAGTAACAAAAGAAAAAGTAGACAAATTGACTTTACCCAATTTAAAAACTTGTGTGTTTCAAAGGACACTATTGAGAGTGTAAGTATCAGATTCATACTTTGCAAATATATTCTCTTATTTGCAGACAAGAGAATATTTATTTACAAATAAGAGAAAATATTTGCAAAGTATGTATCTGATAAGGGTTTGTTATCCAGAATATGTAAAGAACTGAACCTAGGGACATCATGCTAAGTGAAAAAGCTAGGCATAGAAACAAAAGTATTGTGTGATTTCACCTGTACATGGAATCTAAAGAAAACGTTTTTAAGAAACCCAGAAAATTCATCTACATTTAAACAGAAAATAGAACTGTGGCTACTCTGTGTGTGTGTGTGTGTGTGTGTGTGTGTGTGTGTGTAGAAAATGGAGAGACATAAGTCAAGGGTGCAAAGTTGTAGTTGTGTAGAATGGCTAAGTCTAGAGATGCGATGTATGGTGTGGTTACCATAGTTAATAATATTGTATTGTACACTGGACATTTGCTGAAAGAGAAAATTTTAGGTATTTTAATCACAGAAAAAGGTAACTGTGTGAAATGATGAATATGCTAATTTGCTTGACTCTAGTAATCATTTTACTATGTATTATGCATATCAAGACATCATGTTGCATACCTTAAATGTATACAATAAAAATAAATTAACAAATAAACCATAAACCAAACAACCCAATTGGAAAGTACGCAAAGAACTCGAAGAGACATTTCTTAAAAAAGATATACAAAGACCAATTAACACATGAAAAAACATTTGCCCTTGCTAGCTATTAGGAACATCAAAACCACAATGACATACCACCTTCCATTCATTAGGATGGCTAGAATAAAAAAAACAATTACAAATGTCAAAGATACAGAGAAACTGGAACCCTCACACATTGTGGGTGGGAATGTAAAATAGCACAGCTGCTTTGGAAAACAGTTTGGCAGTTCTTCAAAATGTGTGGGTTCTTCAAAATATGGAGTTACCACATGACCCAGCAATTCTACTCCTAGGTATATACCCCAAAGAATGGAAAACAGGTGTTTAAATACACACTTAGACACTCATCTTCTTGACAGCACTATTCACAACAGCCAAAACAAGGAAACTACCTAATGTCTTTCATCAGTTGAATGAATACACAATATATGGAATATTCATTTAATAAAAATTAAACTATAAAAAGGAATGAAGTACAAATATATGTTTATGCATGTTGCACTTATGCATACGACATGGGTAAATTGCAAAAACACTGCCAAGTGAAAGAAGTCAGATGCAAAAGATCACATATTGTACGATCCATTTATATGAAATACCTGGAATGGGTAAATCTATATATAGAGGAAACAGACTGATGACTTCCGGGGATGGGGGGAGGGGACAAAGGAGTGACTGTTTAATGGGTGCAGGTTTTCCTTTTGTGGTGATGAAAGTGTTTTGAAACTTGATTGATGTGATGATGGCACATACATTGTAAACATACCTAATGCCACTGAATCGCACAGTGTAAAACTGTTTCTTTTATGTTATGTGAATTTTTCAAAAATACCCAAGCAACTCACAATCATGAGACAAGTATCAGACAATTTTTTTTTTTTTCCGAGACAGTCTTGTTCTGTCACCCAAGCTGGAGTGAAGTGGCGCAGTCTCGGTTCACTGTAATCTCTGCCTCTGGGGTTCAAACAATTCTCCTGCCTCAGCCTTCTGAGTAGCTGGGACTACAGGCACCCACCATCACACCCAGCTAATTTTTGTATTTTTTTAGTAGAGACAGGGTTTCACCATGTTGCCCAGGCTGGTCTTGAACTCCTGACCTCGTGATCCTCCCCTCTCAGCCTCCCAAAGTGCTAGGATTACAGGCGTGAGCCACTGTGCCTGGCAAATATCAAATAAATTTCAGTTGGTAGGGACATTCTGCAAACATTCTACAAAATATCCAACCAGTACTCCTCAAAACTGCGGTCACATAAAACAAGAAAGCAGGGAATAAGCTGCCACAGCAGAAACTAAATATAATGTGCTGTGCTGGATCAGATCCAGGAACAAAGACAGACAGGTAAAAACCTAGGAAATCTGAATAAACTATGAATTTTAGTTAAAAATAATGTGTTAGCATTGATTTCTTAACTCTAATGAATGTACCAAACTAATATAAAAAGTTAATGATAAAGGAAATTGGGTGTGGGGTATTGGAGAATACTATGTTGTAAATATAAGGTCTATTAAAAAAATTCTCTCTTCAGCTTAACTCTTTTTGTGTTGATGACAAACTGGTTAGACTCAGCCTCCCACTTCTGACTAGCCTTTTGTGGCTGGTAGATCAGTGTCAATTCTGGTTCCAAAGTCCTTGCTGTGCTTTGTGACCACCACATGTACGTGCCACTCAGGGGCTCATCTGGACGTTCTCGGGCTGGGGTTTAGATTGCAGCCGGAGAACTTCAGTTTTTGAAGTCTTTGCTAAATGCTTCTTCGGGTCTGCTCCATGCATGTGCATCTCAAGGGTGAGCCTGGGACTTAGGTAGGTCCATTCACAGAACTGGGAGATGCCTGCCTCCAGTTCTCACCCCTCAGCACACTCCATTTCCCAGGGCCCCCTTTTTGTGGTTCCCCTGGCCAAAAAGACAGGTTTTCTCCCCAGGTTTTATGTGCCTGTGCTGTGGAGGCAGAAACAGTATTGCTTTGCAACTGAGACTGACCTTGGGGAAAAGGTAGAAAAGAAAAATGAGGGAAAAAAGGAAAAAGAAAGACAAGAAGGGGAATCCTCCCTAACTCTTAGGCTCCCAGAACCTCTTCCTGGCTTTCTGGCTGGGGGGAAGGGGTTGCATGCGGAATTTTTCTGTCCACACCCTCTGTGTAGTTGTAAGGCTTTGGCTCATCCCTGGATCAAAGCCAGGAGATGGGAAAAAGTGAGTAAACTCGACACTATATTGGTCATTCCTCAAATTGTTCTTGTTTTCTCTTTAGAGTTCACAGGTAGTTACTTTTCTTCTTTTTTTCTTTTTTTTTTTTTTTTTTTTTTTTGAGACAGAGTCTTGCTCTTGTCGCCCAGGCTAGAGTGCAGTGGTGTGATCTCGGCTCACTGCAACCTCTGCCTCCCAGGTTCAAGTGATTCTCTTGCCTCAGCCTCCCAAGTAGCTGGGACTACAGGTGCCCGCCACTGTGCCTGGCTAATTTTTGTATTTTTAGTAGAGATGGGGTTTTGCTATGTTGGTCAGGCTGGTCTCAAACTCCTGACCTCATGATCTGCCCGCCTCGGCCTCCCAGAGTGCTGGGATTACAGGCGTGAGCCGCTGCACCTGGCCCAGGTAGTTACTTTTCGTATACTGTCCAGAGCTTTTAGCTGTAATCAGGGGAAGAGGTAGGTTATAAGGGGCTTCCTCCGTTTGAGCTGGCACCTGGAGTTCAAGTTATGTTCTTGAATCAGTCTTGAGCCCATCCACACTTTCCAGTATGCAGTGGATCCACTAGTTCCTTCCTCTCCAGTTTAACCTTCCTACATGATCAACCCATCCATTGACTTCCAGGCACTTGACTTATCTGCTCAGTTTCCTGGACTTGGCTGCCTTCTTCCTCCTGGGATGGCAGTTAATCAGACACATTCCCCAGATAACAAACCTCTCTTGGCTTGTCCCTAGGACCACTCACACCTGTGAAAGGGCACAGTGATGCCTGCAAATGGGCACTGCTCTGCTCTGTGGATGCCATTGTCTCCTGGTCCTGGCCAGGTCCAGCTCTACTGCACTTTCCTGAGCCTTTGCTATATCCTAGCTGTGCCCAGGTTAAGTCATACTGAGAGGTCATCAAAGACAAGACAGGACAAGGTCAGATCTGGAGGAACTAACTCAGATACAGAGCGGCCGTGGGGTAGCAGACCAACAGGCAAATATTGACTTTGGTGGCAGTGTAGGGGACGGGGTTAACGTGGGCAGGCTTTCCCCTGGCAGCTTCCCTATTGCGTATAGGGAAGAGGGAGAGGACTGACAGGGGACCTAGAATCAGCCTCCATGTAATTTCCTTTTAATAATCTCAGCAGTGACAAAAGTCCTTCTTTTGAAGGAATATTCAATTTTTTTTTGAAATTGTCAAATAAAGCCATTTCTGATCAATGAGATGAGTTATCAAGTTGGAGATGCTAACATTGATCCCAAGTGGGGTGAGAGTGCAAAGGAAAATGGACTTGTGTAGCCTATAAATTACTTTAGAAGACAGTTCAAAAAGAAGGTTCAGATATATCTTGAGAAATGCCAGTATTGCCTTCCGAGGTAACTCCTGTGAATGAGACAGCACTCACGTTGTCCTTGCCTGTAGTAGCTTCCGAGATGATAAACCAGTCCATTAACTTCTAGGCACTTGATTTACCTGCTTAGTTTCCTGGACTTTGCTAGAACGTTCCCTTCTCTCATGGCATCTTTTCAAATCAGTTTACCCGGTATAGAAGGAGTATCAGTTAGGAAATGGGTTT
The DNA here is from genome assembly GCF_030222135.1 of Aotus nancymaae. NCBI lineage: Eukaryota > Metazoa > Chordata > Mammalia > Primates > Aotidae > Aotus > Aotus nancymaae. The sequence continues at coordinate 1,032,206 of NW_026988465.1, forward strand.
GACTGCAAGTAACAAAGCTCTGAAAAACAGTGTCTAAAACCAACTAAAGGTTTATATTTCTTCACTTAACTGAACATCCTTAGCCGTAAGGGTTATTGGAACATGTTTTTCAGCTGTGTCTCATTGTCTCTCATCCCAAACAAATTGAGAATTTTGTTGGTTAGTTTGTTTTTGGTTTTCTGTTGCTGCTGTTGTGTTTTTTTGTAAGAAAGAAGGGGAAAATGGATATTGGGTTGGTGGACTACTAGAGTCTCTATCAAGCAACCCTCTGGTAAACAAAAATTGGGTCTAAGTCCCCAGATCTACTGGACTCACAGGGGAAAGACCGGTTAATTCTTCAAGATCAAGGTTGTCAACAGAAAGTAATGGGATGCTGGAATGTTTCTGCTGTTTTACTGATGGCTATTTCTTGGCTCCTGGTTATCATTGGACATGGTGCCAGTCCAAGTTAGGCCCAAGAGTTTTTTTGGCCTTGGACATCAGTGAAAATTAGAAATTCAGCTCCATTGCCAAGGTCATTAAAATCCATTTGAGTTCATGTTTTTTGAGACCCTGGGCCAGTACCTAATTTTGAAAGATCCTCATGAGGATGGTTGAAAGGAAGGAGCATTCAGTGAGCTATTGATTATTCAGAATGGAGTATTGATACCTACATCTTTATCTCCCAGATAACTCTTAGGGCTAAATAATCTATTCATCTATCCATCCATCCACCCATCTATTCAATCTATCCATCCACCTACTCATCCACTCAATCATCCATCCATCCGTCCACCCACCTACTCATCCATTCAATCATTCATCCATCCATCCATCCATTCATACACCTACCTATCCATTAAATCATCCATCCATCCATCCATCCATCCATCTGTCCATCCACCTACTCATCCACTCAATTATCCAACCATCTATCCATCCATCCGTACACCTACCTATCCATTCAATCATCCATCCATCCATCCATCCATCCATCATCCATCTACCTACTCATCCAGTCAATCATCCATCCATCCATACATACATATGCCTACTCATCCATTCAATCATCCATCCATCCATCCATCCATCTTTCCATACATTTGCCATTTGTTGTGTATCTACTGTCACCCAGGTTTCATGCTAGGCATAAAAAACTCACAGATGAGCCAAAAAGGCATGGTCTTTATTTCTGAGGACCTCAAAGTATGACTCCAAAAAATAACTTTGCCTGGCACACAGGGTACTAATGTACAAGTGTATTTGTGTGCAGGTGCCTTAACCGATCTCTTCCATAACTCAGGGAGAATAATTTAGGCCACATCTGCCCCTCCACTGTCTTTTGTTTGTTTATTCAGACAAAGAAAAAAAGAGAAAGACAGAGAGAGAGAGAGAGAGAGAGAGAGAGAGAGAGAGAGAGAGAGAGAGAGAGAAACAGACTTTCTCTATCATATAAAACCTCTAAGTCTTAAAATCCAAGCCAAGGCTGGTGCTTTCTCACTGCACTGAAAATGATGAGAGTGAAAGAAAACATTCAGTCTTAAAATTCTTTCCTGTTTTGCACCAAGTTTGGACTTTATTTTTGCTTCACATTTTCCTTTGTTCTTTCCCCAGTTTCTCTGTTGTTTTCTCAGGAAGGAGAAATCTGCTTCCCTTTTCAGCCCAGTGCAGTAGAATTTGTACCCAAACATCCTCATTGGACTGACAAAGCACCCCACTGGGACATAATGGAGCTTGCTTAATGCCTGTGAGAGGTGACAGAGCCTATGTGAGACGAACGGAACTCCTTAGAGGCCTGGATGAAGACTTCAGTAACTTCTGTTGATGTATGGATGCTTTTTTAAAAAAGAGAAACTTGCATTCATGCTTTTTTCCCCCCTTTCTTCCTTTTATGAGTTTAAAAGCTAACTCTAGACCCACATGAGCGAAATTCTATAGTGATCTGAGAGCAAAATGGTGACAAATGGCATTAAAATTGCACCTACCTTCTGTCTGGAAAAAAAATTCTGGTTTATTGTTAATGGTTTTTTTTTCTATATTTTCCATAACTCTAATCATTGGTACTGATTGGGCTGAGGAAATGAGTCTTCTGGGGCTCAGGAAGACCCAGGACAGTCAGTTTATAGGGTGGAAGCCAACTCTGCCTACGAGACATTAGCAGGAGGAGCAGAGAGATGGATTAGGGAGAATTATGATGAAAGCTGGTGATTTCAGCACTTTACTGTGAGCCAGACACCATTTTAAGAGCTTTATAACTCTTCACTCCTCACAACAATGCTGTGACATCATTTTTATTATTGTTCGTGTTTTATAGGCAAGAAAACTGGGGTACAGAGAAGCGGGAAATATGCCCACATCACACAGCTACGAGGGCACTGTGGCTCCAGAAGCTTCCACCTGAATCACAGCATCATAACAAAGACATTAGAGGGAAAAAGAGAGAAGGTAAGAACTTGTATGCCTGAAAGTCTGAAATCTTCAAGCTATTTCATTTGGTACATTCATTCAACATATATCGATTGAGCAGCTACAAAGTTCCAGGTACTGGGCAATTTAAAACATAAAGTATTCATAGGGAATCTGAGGCCCAGTAAGGTCAACATGTCAGGAGCTGCCTGCCATTGAAAAAAGAGTTTTTACTCACAGTTCCAAGAGGAGGGGCAATGCCATGCCATGTGGTGGGGGGGGCGGATGGTACAGGCACCAGGTCCATCAGGAGGCAGGAGGAGAGAGTAAGCCCCGGGCAGGAGCCTGCACAGCCACCTCTGCAGGAAGACGAGGCAAGGTAGGGTGCACAGGCTCAGTATTATCTTGGTTTGAATAATTTCAGTAGATCTGGGGCAGAAGAGCTATCCCCAGTGGTCTGGAACCTGGTCCCATGGTGACTGGTGCAGGGCCCAGGTGTGAAATAGTGACCCATGTGTGAAATCCCAATAATGGAGGTGGTTGAGGTGTGGGCTCTGGATTGGTTGGTTTGTATTTGAAAAGTGCACTCCTGGGTGAGTTGTTTGCTGTCTCGAAAACCGGCTCATTCTAGAAGAGGCAGTCCCTCCAGGGACAGCAAGGCTGCAGATGACAAAGCCCGAAATACAGAAAATGAAAAGTGTGCTTAATACCCTGTGTGCTAAATGGTGAGAAGACAGCAGGGAGTAGGACGGGTTACAGGAAAGTGTGTGTGTGTGTGTGTGTGTGTGTGTGTGTGTGTGTGTGTGTGTGTGTAGACCAAGCAAATCACCGAAAAACGTATGTCATTGTAAGTCTAATTATTAGTCTATTAAACAAATGACTCATCTGTAGAAATCTTGCAACAATCGAATAGGTGTGGAATGTGGAGTCAAATATACTCGGAAACCCTGGATACCAGAGAAACCACCTGGAGTCTCATTTACCTGAGGACCTGCTGGGCGAGACTTCCTGGGAGAATGGTGAGGAGGCTTTGGGCTGTGGGCAGAGATCCAGGATGCTGGACTCTTAAAGATGGAGGTGAAAGTTGCTCCTCACCTATGTGGGGAGTGTCTGGACAATTACAGCCCTCATCCTGAGGAGGCAGACAACCTCACCATTGGTGGTCTCGGTTCTGATGAGTGTATCATAGCAGCAGGACCCCCAGGAAGTGGAGCTCTGACATCCAGTGACAGGCAGGGACATAGTATGGTGGACCATCTGGGTGAAGACAGGGCTTCCATCAGCTGAGGGATCAGGAAGCTCTTCCTGAGGTGAGCATTGGAGAGGAGGGGGGAGGCAAGGTGTTCAAGAAGGAAAAGTGAAAGAAAAATAATGGTCCAGGCTTGGAGAATTTTCCCCAGTTTCCTCAGAAAAAGGGATGTCATCTGGAGAAGCATGTGCCCTTCTGGAAGTTAGAAAAGACAGCCGTGACCCTGGTAGGAGAGGGCTTGCCACAGCCCCGTCACAGAGTCAGTTTTGGTGGGTGAAATGGTTTGGTGCTGTCTCCTCACCCAAACCTCACATTGAATTATAATCCCCAGTGTTGGAGGAGTAGCCTGGTGGGAGGTGACTGGATCCAGGGGGTAATTTCTAATGGTTTAGCATCATCTCCCTAGAGCTGTCTCGTGTTAGAGTTCTCATGAGATCTGGAGCACCTGTCCCTTCTCTCTCTCCTGCTCTGCCATATGAAGACGTGCCTGGTTCCCCTTCACCTTCTGCTATGATTGCAAGTTTTCTGAGCCCTTGCTTCCTGTACACCTTGCAGAAACGTCAGTCAATTAAACCTCTTTTCTTCATAAATTACTCCATCTCAGGTAATTCCTTACAGCAATGCAAGAATAGACTAATACAGTGAAGCATGGGAAACACCTCCAGGTGTGCATAGAGCTGCATGAGTATAATGCATTGCAACACAGACCACAGTTGCAGACAAAAGCACCGATACCTTTTCTGTGTCCCTGAAGAATTGTAGCCACTGAAATCAGTTTCGGTAACCACACCAAAACTTAGCAGCTAAATCTCATGATTTGGTGGATTGACTAGGAGTTTCTTAGGTTTTATGTTGCTGGGGCATTTGGATAAGTTGAAGTCCCAAATGGTCTCAATCACATGCTGGAGGTTGGTGCTGCCCATTAACTGGGAGCTCAGCTGGGACTGTCAGCTGGTGGCTTTAGTTCTCCACATGAGCTTTTCCCTGTGGTGTCTTGGGCTTCCTCACAGCATGGTGGCTGGGTTCCTAGAAAGAGCATTTCAAAAGGCAAAGGTGGGAGCTGCACATCTCTTAAGTTCCAATCTTGGAGGTTACATAGTATCACTTCTGCACTAATTGTTTGCTTAAATAGGCCACTGGGCCAATCCAGATTGAAGAAAAAGGGAAATAAACTTTAGCTCTTGATGAGAGACTGGTGAGGTCACAGTGCAACAGAACACTTGAAAGCCTGTGACTTTACCTGCTCAGCAGAGCACAGGTATTTGCATTCATAGATACTTGCCAGCCTTGACGGAGTAGCTGCTGGCAACACACAGAGCAGTTCAAGCTTGCGGGTCCTTGGCCTTACACACTCCTAGAAAAATTAAAGATTTGCCTTTATGGGAACTGTACGGTGATTCACTGACTTTTGCTTTAATGGTGAAAGCAACCACTTCAACCCTACTCTGTAATTTACAAACTTCAGTGAACCTAATGTTATTTTCCGAATGGAACAGGTTAACAGTTTCAGAGAGGTGTGTGTGTGTGTGTGTGTGTGTGTGTGTGTGTGTATGCAATCCTGCATGGTGCATGATGCAGAGAGGCCTATTCAGGTCGCCAGCAGCGCTGCTGAATGCACACACTGACCCAGCGATGTGAAGGCCGCCCTCAAGGCTGCTTCAGCACTTCGGAGTGCTACTGAGAATGCAGTCCAGATTGCTGAGGTGGCAAAATGGAGTCCACAGGCACAAAAACGCTAAAGAATCCCGTGATGGGAGGGCCCCTCAGGACCTCACACAGGGCCTGCTCACCCTCATTTTAGTTCTAAGTGTGGCTCTTCCATTTCCCACCCCTGCTGGGTTAGAAACAGCAGGTGAAGTGGGATGGGGTGGCAGGAGATGCAGCCGAGCAAGTGTGTGCCAGGCCATCATGTTTCCTGTTGGTGGACAGAGGCCGTGGCTCAGAGCCGTGTACCCTCTCCCACCCCTGAGCCACAGGCATGAGAAACCTGTTGTTCTCTCTCCTGAAAGGGACTCCCTGCAGCAGCCAGGATTCAGGCTGTGATGGAATGACCTCAGAACACAGTTGGACTTGTTCTTCTTTGGGCAGTTTTTTTAAACTAGAAATTTTTTAAATAATACTGTTCCTAGTGAGTAGTTTTCGTGATTTGGGACAAATTTTATTTTTCAGCAATAATCTTTTCTTTAACCAAAAAGTGAAGTTTCCACCTGATGTAGTTTAGGTATCTGTCTCCTCCAAATCTCATGTGCAAATGTGGTCCCTGGTATTGGAGGTGGGGCCTGGTGGGAGGTGTTTGGGTCACAGGGTGGATCCTTAACGAATGACTTGCTCCCCTCCCCGAGGTAATGTGTGAGTTCTCACTCTATCAGTTACCTGGAGATTTGATATTTTTAAAGAGGCTGGCACCTCTCTCTTGCTGTCTCTCACCATGTGACATGCCTATTCTCCCTCTACCTTCTGCTGTGAGTAAAAGCTTCCTGAGGCCTCCCCAGAAGCAGACGCCAGAGCCAGGCTTGTATGGCCTGCAGAACCGTGAGCTAAATAAACCTCTTTTATTATAAATTACCCAGTCTCAGGTATTCGGTTACAGCAACACAAAACAGACTAATGCATTACCCATGTGCCGTAGTGACTTGATTCCTGCTGAGGATGGACACACAGGTGGACAGACATTGCTTCATTTTAAGTCTACATTTTTGAAATTGTTTTTTCTTGGGTTTATTAAGTTAGCATGACTGAATCATTGGCCACAAGGTTGAACTCAGTCTCCAGCCACCATCTCTCCCTGTAGGTTGGGCTGATACCATGTGACTCAAAGCCCCAGCCTTCAATCATGGTTGGGCTTTCTGGCATGGCCATTCCCAGCTTGAGTCATTTCCTTAACTTAAACTATCCAGAGGCCCTCAGATTCACCTCATTAGCATAAACTATCAGGGCCCACCATAAGTAACAAAGACAAGCATATCACTGGGGAAATTCCAAGGATTTAGAGGGTTCCTCCCAGTAACTGGGGACAAGACAAAGGCTGTCCAAATTTATCACACAGGAGTGGCTATACTGCATTCACAGTGATGATTGAATGGTTCTGTAATTGACGTATTATTTTCACATTTCCATTTACAATTGCTGCTGCCCTTATAATAAGCAGGGGCATGGGTGTCAACATCAGAACTTGGAAAATGGGAATCAATCTCAGAAGAAAACTCTGAGCACCCTTTGAAGAACTACACCATCACCAAAGCTCTTGCTGGTACGGTAGACCATACTAGAGGGAAAAGCATGAACAGCAATATTGCTAAAACCAAACATTATGCAAAAATGTTGCACTCTGAAGGAAGGCAAAGGAGTTTTAGAGGTACCTTAACTGATTCGTTTCCTTATGGCCTCCCTTTTACGTAAGTACAAACCTTTTTTCCCCTTAGTGGTATGTAATATAATGTGTATCTTATGATACGATGTGTTATAGTCAATGAAATATGGAGTTTCATAACTGCTGTTTTTCTCTGAGTAGATTGTGAACATCTTTCCACATCAAAACGCTTCATGTTTCTCATAATATATAATTTTATTGCATTGTTATATAATTTAACACTATTTATTTAACCAATCCTGTAGTATTGGACACGTGTGTGCTTCTCATTTCCGTGATTGTAACTAAAGCTGAGAAACAGTGATTGTGTTTTGCACACTTGTCCAGTTTTTTTTTTTTTTTGAGATGGAGTCTAGCTCTGTTGCCCAGGCTGGAGTGCAGTGGCACGATCTCAGCTCACCACCACCTCTGCCTCCTGAGTTCAAGAAATTCTCCTGCCTTAGCCTCCTGAGTAGTTGGGATTACAGGCGTTTGCCACCACACCTGGCTAATTTTGTACTTTTAGTAGAGACGGGGTTTCACCATGTTGGCCAGGCTGGTCTCGAACTCCCGTCCTCAGGTGATCCAACCACTTTGGCCTCCCAAAGTGCTGGGATTACAGGCATGAGCCACTACGCTCGGCCTGTACTTTCTTTCTTTTATTGAGTTGTCTTTTTCTCTCATATGTATTATAGTATTTTCCCCAGGTTTTGGATTGCCTTTTAGTTTTGGCTTAACTACCTTTTAATTAACACGTTGTCATGTCACATCCAGACAAAAATACAAATCAGACTGGGTGACAGCTCAGAGGGAGCTGCCAAATGGCCATCAATGTCCCCTTGTGGGAGGCGGGGCTGCCAAGCCTGCTCTGGGTCTGAGCTCCTGGGTGTTTCAGCATCCCACGTGGGTAATTGGCAGTCCCATCATGCTGAATTCATGAGTCTGAGGTGTGTGTGTGGCTTTGCCACGTCTGCAACGTGGCCTTGCTATATGTGATCCAGGCTTACAGGGTGGAAGTGCTTTGTACATCTGAGTGCATCCGCTTCTGCATAAAATTGGGAAACACATCCTCAGTAAGAAACAGAAAACAACACAACCATGCCCACAGGGGGCGAGGCTTTCCAGGAGGCCCCTGATGAAGCCTGAATCCCATGAGCCAGCATTCTTTTGACCCTGCTGTTTATCAGCAGAGTCCTTTCCCTTATAAGGGAAGTTCTCTCTCTGTATCTCAGGGCATCTAAGCCACCACTCTGGATGTTTTATTAGAAAGCAGTGAACAGGCAATAAGCCCCTTGACAGGACAGTTCTTTGTTGCTGAGAAATTGCTCTTGGCTACCTGTCTAAATCACTGGGGAATCATCAGGAAACCTTTTAAAGGGACAAGAGAGGCCGGGGCACCTTGAACCCCAGCACCCACCCCCTTATCAACAAAGTCAGACACTGGTCTTTTAATTCCATACAGCTGACTTCAAAGGAAGCTCTGCTCCATTTCCGAAAATGGATGATATTCTTGTATTTTGAGATGTCTACTTTCAATAAAACAAGTTATACTATTTGTCAGCGGAAAGTAAGGGAAAAGAGGCTGACATTTATTAAGGACCCACTGTGCCCCAGACCCAGGGCTCAGCACTTGCCACTGGGCAGACTCAGTCGTGGTGAGCACGAATATGGCTGAGATCTGCATTTAATTAATAAGAGACGATTGTAAACATCATACAGGACATCATAAACAATTTAAAAATATCTTCTTCTTAAGGCCCTGTGCTTCAAAGAAGAAAGAAAAATTAAAGACACTGAAAACCGTGTACTTTTTCCTAATCATTCATTAGGGTCTTATGGAGTGAAGGCAAATATATTATATTATATATTTAATATATAGTATATGTTACATATAATGTGTTTACATGTATATACACACACATATATATATATTTGACTGTCGGAATTCACTTGGGGTGGCTAGCAATATATCAAGTATTAGGAAAAGTTGTAGATTGTAATCGCAAACCTTTTGGAAGGCCAAAAGGTTTTATTGGGGCAGGCTGAAGGCAGCCGTCTCATTTACATTTGCATGGGAAAGAGACAGAGATGATAAGAGGCTTTCCCACTTTAAGTCTGTTTACCCCACATCCCTTTGCTTCTACTCTGTTTACTCATGTAAGCTTTGTGCTGGGTGGTCCTCTCAGGGTGAGATCAAAGGGGAATTACCTGTTAATAGCATTTACTGTGGGCCGGGAACCTAAAGCTTTTATCAATCTTAAAACCATTCTTTTAACCATGTTAATTATCCACAAGTGTGTTAACTCAGAACCTCTGTCGTAAAATTGAACTGAATAAATGTAACATGGAGAGGGGGTCTTGGTCGATTGGTTGCGTTTCGCCCTCTGAAAGCAGCCCAGGACCATCCCTAGCCCACTTGAATCAGGATAATGGTGTGAGAATGCATTCATTCATCTGTCGTTGAGCCAGGGTCTGCAGGCCAGACTTTCACAGGTGGTATTCAATGTCTCATTTGACTTTATTTCATGAGACCCTAATGCTCTGCTTCATCTTGCTAGATCTAGCCCTTTAAGATAGTGTGGAGGATGACAAAATTTTGGAAGGGAAGGAAACTTCTAATTAAAGCTCCTTTTTAATTTCTTACAAGGGTAAAGCTGAAAGAGTGTCACTGGAACAGAAATCATTTCCACCCTCGGAGAGGTGGCACAGACCTACAGTACCGCCACAAGCTCTGCCCTGGGTCAGCTCACGTTGATGCTGGTGGCAATGTGGCCCAGGCACTGACCAGTGAGACTGAGGCTGGTGTTGTGGGTGGGAGTGGGTCAGGGTTGAGGCGGGGGAACCATTGAGAGCTTTTGGACACAAAGCTGTTTAATAACTAGCACCGTATTTCAAACTTCTTACAACTCGTGTGTCTGTATCAGGGAACACCAGGCAATCATCAGCCCTATTGGTAAAGCTCCTAACCAAAGTGACTTCTGGGTTTTAGAGAAGGACGAATGAGGGTTCATTTCAACAAACGCTGTAAGAAGCAAGCTCCTAGATGGAGTTTCTGGCGGACTTTCCAGCTCATAAATCAGTCTGTCTCTCTCTTTCCCGGACGTGGATCCCTTTGGTTTCTGCAGCTTGTTTGAGTCTTATCTTATGTTACATGTATTTTTTTCTCAAATGGTATGGTCAGCCTTTTCAACTAGATTGTACCCTGGTATTTGTTATCTATTATTGTGTAACAAGTTACACCAAAACATAGCAACTTAAAATAAGAAGGATTTTTTATCTCATATGCTTACTGAGAGCAGCTTAGCTGGATGTGCCTGGCTCAGGGCATCTGTGGGAAGTAGAAAAGTTCCTTTTTAAAGTTTCCTTTCTTGTTAAATCATAAGTGTGCTAATAACTTTGTGAAGCTCTATCCTATGTATCTGTTAAGCACGCCGTGCTTACAGGCATGTGGTACATTCTATGTCCTTGTACTTTAACCAAGATATCTGTGCTGGATGTGCTCAGAGGCATGTCCCAGCTCTCCATTGCTTTTACCTGTTTAAAAAAGTTTTAAGTTGTTAGCCAATCGGGTTTTAGTTTAGATTGGGAGGTCTTGCTCCAGCCAACGGAGATCAGACACAGCAGTAAGGATGACCCCAAATGCGTAAGGGATAAATTTGTGTGTTTTCCGTCATTCATTGCACTCTCATGGCATGATGGCTAGCCATGAGAGGGTACCCTTTCTGCAGTCCAGGAAGTAAAAATTGGGTTGCTGAAAGATCCTTTGTCTCAGTGCTAATTTTTCTTTCCTTTTTTTTCTTTATAAAATAAGAGACGGGGTCTCACTATGTTGCCCAGGCTGGAGTGCAGTGGCTATTCACAGGCGCGATCCCACTACTGATCAGCACGGGAGTTTTGGCCTGCTCCGTTTCCTACCTGGGCCAGTTCACCCCTTCTTAGGCAACCTGGTGGTCCCCTGCTCCCAGGAGGTCACCATGTTGATGCCGAACTTAGTGCGGACACCCGATCAGCATAGCGCACTGCAGCCCAGAACTCCTGGGCTCAAGCGATCCTCCCACCTCAGCCTCCCGAGTAGCTGGGACTACAGGCACGCACCACCGCGCCCAGCCTCAAATTTTTCTTTGTGGCACCGAGCATCCAACAGCATCCAAGTTATCAGTCAAGGTTGTGGGTATCTGAAGGCTCGACTAGGGCCAGAGACTCTGCCTCCAAACTCACTCTTGTGTGTGGCAGGAGACCTCAGTTCCTCCCTGTTCCCTACCATGTGGGCCCCTCCACAGGGCAATGTGGCACTGGCTTCCACGAGTGAGGGAGCCAAGAGAGCAGGACAGAAGCCATGCTGTCTTTCACAATCCTGACAAGTGGCCCATCAGCCCTCCTGTCCTACTGTGTCGGGCACCCAGGCCAACGCTGATATAATGCGGAGGGGACCGCGCAAGGCTGTGAACCTCAAGAGTGGGCATTTTTGAGGGTCACCTTGGAGGCTGGCTACCAAAACCCTCCTTGGAGGGACAGCTCATGCTACATCTTTTCTTGGCCAGTATTTGGCATTGGTCTGGTCAGATAGAAGGTACTCAATGAAGTTTGTTGATTATAAAAAGTGCTGGGCATTAAATATAAGCTGGAATTCAACAAAAATATTCCAGAAGATGAGACACACAAGAGATACCCCATTGACTCTTGACTGATTGTCTACACATTCTTTCATTCTTCAGCAAACAGTTACTGGCCGTGGTATGCTCAAATGACTTTGTCCCGACAGAGCCCCTCACCTGCCAGCCGCCCTCACCAACTCTCAGCAAACCTGAGTACACATCCATGCACCATAGCAGTCGGGGTCTGGTTCCCTTGTTGGGAAAGGGCAGGTCTCACCCCTAGGTGGAAGGAACCGGTGTGAATGTCCAGAAGACGCCCCACTGACAGGCATTCCTGCTTGACTGCTGAGTTCCTTCTGCAGTTGTTTCTGAGGAGTAATCCAATTCCCTGAGGCAAAATAGAGAGTGGAGAAGCCACTGCTGTCTCCTGTCCCAGACCTTTCCTGGGCCTCATCTGGCTGGCATAGGGCGGGGTGTGGCCAAAGGTGGGTAACCAAGGTCACTTTCCCTCCTGGGGAGGTCGCCTCTGCAGCGGGAGAACATGTTCCTGGAACTGCCAGAAGCTGTTTTCATGGTCATGAAGATTTCTGGACTGTGGGATCCTTAAAGTAAGAAGTAAAGACTGAAACTGTGGGTGTTACTCGTCCTCATTGTTTTGTGAATTTTCCCGATTCTATAAAATAAACAGCAGCTTTGTCTGAGTGAACATTCACTACGCGAGAGGCAGGGCAGGGAGGCGACCTGAATCTAAGGATTTGAATCTAAGAGATTTGAATCTAAGGATTTCTAACTTTAGAAGCAAAATTCTTCATGGAGATGACACCCTACCTCACAACATAATGCAGCAATGGGATTATTAGGGGTTGAACAGACGGAAAAAAGGATGTGGGACTAGATAATAGACCAAATGGCTTCGTTTATTCCTTCCTTCCTTTATTCATTCACTCATTCATTCACTTAGCACTTACTGAGCACCTATAATGTACCAGGTAGACTGGAAATTGGGGAATCACAATTGTAGCCACATGTTCCTAGCCACAGAGGGCTTATAGGCGATCAGCAGACACACACATCAGTCACACGCCCATCTGTAAGTGCCCAGATTCATGTGGTGAGTGAAGTTAAGGGGCAGGGTGCTGTAAATTTAAGGGCTTTGATCTGGTCGAATGAGTGACTTTGTTGAGGAGTGCCTTTTGAGCTGAAATTTTAAGGAAGAGCAGCGGACAGGAGGCAGAGGACGTCAGGAGAGCAGAAGGGCTCTGGAACTAGCAGTGCTGGGACCAGGAGGGGTGTGGATCACCTGAGGCCTGGGGACAAGGCCAGGGAGGCCTGGCTCTCAGAGCAGGGAGAATAGGATGGAGATAAAGCTGGAGAGGAGGCTGGGGAGGCCAGGCATGGCTTTTAAGCCTTGTCGAGGAATTTAGCCCAGAAGTGTTTTACGTAGAGGAGGAATATGGGGATAACATTTGAGTTTTTATAGGATCCTTCTTGCTGAAGTGTGGAGAATGGTTTGGAGAGCCCTGAGTAGAAGTTTCAAGACCAGTTCAGGTCTTCAGCTTTCTGCTCATCAGAATCTTTGTTCCCTGAAGTTTCCAGCCTGGAAAAGAAATTCTACACATAGCAAACACACAGCACTCATCTTTGGACACCAAGAATACTCAAGGGGCTTCAAGTATGTGCCCATCTCCTGGTTTCTGGCTCCCACCCTCCCTCCCTCTCCCCTCCTTCCCTCTCCCCTCTCCAGCACTCTCCCTCCCTCTCCCCTCCCTCCCTCTCCCCTCCTTCTCTCTTCCCTCCCTCCCCTCTGCCTTCTCCAGCACCTTCCCTCCTTCTCCCCTCCTTGGCACCCTCCCTCCCTCTCCCCTCCTTCCCTCTCCCCTCCTTCCCTCTCCCCTCTTTCCTCTCCCCTCCTTCCCTCTCCCCTCTCCAGCACTCTCCCTCCCTCTCCCCTCCTTCTCTCTTCCCTCCCTCCCCTCTGCCTTCTCCAGCACCTTCCTTCCTTCTCCCCTCCTTGGCACCCTCCCTCCCTCTCCCCTCCTTCCTTCTCCCCTCCTTCCCTCTCCCTTCTTTCCTCTCCCCTCTCCAGCACTCTCCTTCCTTCTCCCCTCCCTCCCTTTCCCCTCCCTCCCTCTCCCCTCCTTCCCTCTCCCCTCTCCAGCACACTCCCTCCCTCTCCCCTCCCTCCCTCTCCCCTCCCTCCCTCTCCCCTCCCTCCCTCTCCCCTCCCTCTCTCTACCCTCCTTCCCTCTCCCCTCCTTCCCTCCCTCTCCCCTCTCTCCCTCTCCCCTCCCTGGCACTCTCCTTCCCTCTCCCCTCTCTGGCACCCTCCCTCCACATCTGCTGCAGGTCCTCCTCTCTCCCCGCCCCGGCTCTACCCACAGCTGCTGCCCTTTTTGTCATAAAAAATTACCTAACACCATCTTCCTGGTGATTCTCCTCTGCCAATATCAAATCAGTTATCTAAATCTGATTTGCTAGGGGCTCACATTTCATTTCAGCTTTTCTTGAAATAGAAGCATTTTCATAAATGATATTCAACACATCAGTACAAAATATAAAAATAATTCAATTTCTTAACACAAGTCTTTTATTTTCTCATAAAACGAAGCAGGGACGTCTCCCTAGGAGAAGCTCCTTGCCTTGACAGCACCCTCCTTGCAATCTGTGATCTCTCTGTACTCATTCATGTGGGTTACGTTGTGGCAGATTCTGTCATAGAGAAGCGACAAAGGAATGGTCACAAAAATGCACTTAAAAGTGCTTTTCAGCACTCTCCTCACCCGCTGATATGAGGAGGGGTTAGCAAGCCCTCCAGGGGCAGGTGGTCATTTTGCTCCTTTGCGGGTTGTCGGCAGGGGCCCCTCCTCCTCTTGTCTTGGCCCGTGGTGTGGACCGTGAAGTAGGTTGTTCTCACGTTATTCCTACTCTGGAAAAATAAGAAGGGGTTGTCCTCTGGCAGAAGATAAACATCTGCTGAGTTCAAACACTCTTTTATTGCACTATATGGAGAAACTAACATGCTCATCAGTGCATTTCATGATTGCTGTGAATATTAATTACACCTCATGGTAACAATCATGGCTTCCATGATCACAAACTATCCGCTACAAGTGACGTTTCTGATTATCTGTCATCTTAGCTTGAGGAATTCCGGCATGATGTTCCCAAGCATTCCCCACCTGCACCCCCACTCCCCAAGCAGCACTGCCCATTCCCAGCTGTAGAGCTGCCCTGGGACAGGGAGGGACTGCCTTGTTTTATTCTGTAGTAGATGAATGATGGAAGGGCAGAGGCAGCAACCTTTTTCTTGATGTGCCTTGGCGGGTGTCCTGCCTTCCCTGGCTTGGGTCCACCAAGCTGGTGGATAGGCTGTGTACCCTGCAGCCACCTCCTGGGCAGCAGGTGGCCCAGATCTGTCTGTGGCTGTGCTTGCCACTCTGCGGGGTGTCATGGCTCTTTTCTCCTTGGCAGGCGCCTCTCACCTTGACCGCGCTCTGGTCTGCTGCACTTGGTGTCAGTCCATGAGTTCCCTGGGTTTGAACCTCCCCTGGGGACTTTGGCTTACCTTGGCTCGGCTCGGGCTGTCTCGTGCTAATTCTGGTAGAAGAAACATCTTGTTCTTGCTGGAAATAGAAGCTTCTCCTTATCTCCCCCTCCACCTACACACACATGCCCATCGCTCTCCACCAAACAGGGAGTCAGCACCTCCATAGGCTGTGAGGAGACTGAGCTCAATTCTCCTGTTCCAGCAGCCTAGAGCTAAGGTAGTCCAGGGCATGGGGTCAGACATCAGTGGCTTTCAAATTTTAGCTTGTGCAAGAAACCCCTGGAGGGCTGGTGAGAGCATCTGATTCAGTAGGGCTGGAGTGAGGCTGGGAATTTGTATCTTTAACAAGTTCCAAAGTGATGGTGGTGGTGCTGTTGCTCAGGGGTTTGAGATGCGGGCAGTGGCAGTCAGGGCAGGGAAGAAAGCTGGCCACAGCCTCTGTGACCTACAGTTGGAGCTGGTCATGCCTAGCATGGCCCACCCTGGGCCACAGAGCACCTTTGAGCAGCTGGCAAAAGACCTGGCTAAGACATGATTCAGAGGTTCATGGTGGAGGAGACATCATTCAGACACTCTTGGGAGAGGAGGCTCTTTTGCTCAGCCTAAAGCCAGAGCCACTTTTACTGAAGAGCTAGAAAGGCCATAGCAAGAACGTGGACTCGGGGGGAAACAAGCCTTGCTCAGAATGCTGTATCCATGACCTCTGGTTCACTTAGCCCTCGTGGGCCTGCAGAATGGGACAGCAGCATCTGCCCCACGAGGTTGTTGTGGGGCCTTGATGAGACACGTCCTAGCGTAGCTGGGGTCGGGAAGGAGCCCATGAAGGTGGGCTGCGATGGTTAACAGCTGCACAGGAGCACTTCTCTCCAGCTCCACCCTCTGGCAACGCGTGCAAAGGCAGAGGCGTGGGGTCTCCTCGTTACTCCTCCGTGCCCTACGCAGCTTCCATTAGGACCTCCCGCCCCACCCCTCAACAGGCACTGGGGAGAAACAGGAATCAATGACAGTAAGACCCCCACAGCGCTGGCAGAACAAGGGAAAGGAAGCCGGGAAGGGAGCCACAGCCAACCGTGTGCCTACTGTGCGCTGGCATTGTGCTACTTCAGGAAAGAATTCTGTTTCCATTTTACAGATGTGAAAACAGAGGTTAAGAAACTGGCTCCAGAGAGAAGCAAAGGTCCTAGATTAGTTCCAAGCCCCTCATTTATTGTTGTATGTTTTTGAGACAGAGTCTTGCTCTGTCGCCCAGGCTGGAGTGCAGCGACGTGATCACCGCTCAAGCGATCCTCCCTCTTCAGCTCCCAGGTAGCTGGGACTGCATGTGTGTGCCACCACACCTGGCTAATTTTTGTATTTTTTGTAGAAATGAGGCCTCACCATGTTGCCCACAGGTCCCTCATTTTAGAGGTGAGAAAATCAGAGAAGTTGCATGATTTTCCCAAAGACACACAGCCGTTTTAGTGACAGCATTAGGGCGCATCTCAGCTTCGAAAAACTGGGTTTGTCTCACTGTCTCATGGCATCCTCTTCACTCCTTCCCTTGGACAGTTAAAGCAGGAGAAAAGGTGTGGTGTGATAGCACTGGAGTCGTAAAGACATTTGTGGTTTGGTTTTTAACAAGTTGGTGTTGGTTTTCCCGTTTAGAAAGACTGGGAGAATCTCTTTTGATGACAGGCATTTGAGGAATAGCCCCATTACGCCCACAATCACGCTACATCTGAGGAAGAGTTACTGATCAGGGACCCTTGTCCAAGGCAGCTGTCTCTGCGAATAAATTCGAATCCCGGAAATTTTGCAAAGTATCCTGACCCCAGAGAGTTCACTTTTATAGACCAAATAATGCATGATACACAGCCACTCCAGAACTCAGTGGGGGATTTTCAAATCATCAATGGCTAGGGAAGAGATCTCAGCTCTGCAAAATTAGAATCGGCCCCTACAGGGCAGTCTTAGCCTCCTAGTTAATGTAAGAAGGATCTCTCTTCTTGATTTCCTATAGCCTCTCTAACTGAATCGCCCTCCCTTCCTCCACTTCCTCTTTTTCTTTGCAGCCTAAATAGATCCCATAGGAGAAGAATTCTGAATAAATAATGAATTAAAATAAGGTAACTGAAGTGTGAACCTGTTGGAAATAGATGCTCGGTGCTGCAAAGAAAAATCAGCACTGAGACAAAAGATCTTTCAGCAACGCAGTTTTTACTTCCTGGACTGCAGGAAGGGTACTCTCACTAGCCATCTTGCCATGAGAGTACAAAGACCAAAGGAAAACACACAAATTTATCCCTTACACATTTGGGGTCATCCTTACTACTGTGTCTGATCTCTGTTGGCTGGAGCCAGATCTCACAATTTAAACTAAAACCCGATTGACCAACAACTTAAAACTTTTCTAAACAGGTAAAAGCAATGGAAAGCTGGGACATGCCTCTGAGCACATCCAGCACAGATATTTTGGTTAAACTACAAGGACAAAGAATGTACTACGTGCCTGTAAACATGGTGTCTTCTAACAGCTACATAGGATAGAGCTTAACAAAGTTATTAACACACTTATGATTTAACAAGAAAGGAAACTTTAAAAAGGAACTTTTCTACTTCCCACGGAACCTGTGTAAGTATTGTAGTATTTTATTTTTAAAACATCTAGTAGTAAGATGTCTTTACTGACTGAAAACCCATCACAATCTACCTGCATGTGTTTTCAGTCTGAAGGTCACTGCGCAAATATGAACGAAGCGTCTTCCACGTGGCAGGCGTACTTCTGGGCACTCACATATCAGCGAACAGAACACAGACTCCTGTCGGCCTCACTGGAGCAGCAGGGAGTGAGATGATACAACAGACTTAACACACAGGGAAGTTTTTCAGGTCAGAAATGCTAAAGAAAAAGGAAAAAGCAGAACAGAGAAGAGGGATTGGAAAGGCTGTGGTATGAGTGTTGTGTGTGTGAGTGTGTATATGTATGCAAGTGTGTGTGTGTGAGTGTGTATGTGTATTGGGATTATGTTGGATGAACATGTGGGTGTGTTTCCTCGGGGGGTGTTTGTATGCGTGTGTGTGTGGGTGTGTGTGTGTGTATGGGTGCATGTGTGGGTGTGGGTGTGATAGTGGGGGGCACTTTTATGTAGGGTGCTTAGAACAGGCCTCACTAGGAGGATAGCTCTGAGTCAGGGTGTGAAGGAGGTGACGAGGTGCGCTGGGTGGAATCTGAAATGAGAAGGGGAGAAGTTTTCCTCTCTAGGGATTTCTGGTCCCGATCTGCAAGCTATAACTCTCTGGAAGTGGTGTCAGAATGAAGCTTGCTGCTCATGGAAGCATCTGGATATTCTCCTATTTTCTTGGTAGGCTTTGCTTAAACACATCAGCTGCTCATCTTGAATGGGATGTAGAAGTGTGTCTTTTTAGAGGCGGTCTGAGCCCTGCTCTGGGACTGATTCTGGATGTGTCTGGGACATCTTAGATGATACCGATCTCCATGAGGGCAGAGTGGGCTCCGTACTTGCTGGGTTTGCTCTAGTCTGGCTGCAGCAGACTGACTGGTAACCTCTTGTTGTCAGCAAGGCCAGACAGGGCCTGGGGACAAGGGCAGCAAACAGAAACGCTGTGTCTCCAGCGTGGCACCAGAAGAACGTGGAGGGATTACCTGAGGGAGATATGAAACAAAAATCCAACGCCTGAGGGGCAGTGTCTCCCCCTACCTCTCTCCCTTGGAAGCTTAGATGGATCTTAACCTGTCCTGAAGAAGGGTGACGCAGCAACCAGTACTGGATTTGCAGAAGGAATCACTTTGTGCATTGGATGTTGAAATACATGCAGCTCCCCCAGGCCCTGGCTCCTGCTGGCATCTGCCAGGTCAGCTCGGGAGGCCCTCTACCTACAGGAATTAGCCTCCAGGAAGGGCTGCTCTCCCCAGCACCGTCGAGAGGGGGACCCTGCCTCAGATGGAGTAATTCAGAGTCTGGCACCAAGATTTTGTCGTGAGCCCTTTGTGCTGGGCAGCACAGCCCATTCCTTGTCTTGCATTATTCACAGCCGTGCAGCCCCCACAGGCTCCAGCGTGGTGAACACAGAGGAAAGAGCAACTTTCCACATAGCGTTGCCAATGTTCGTGCCTGTCCCCAGTTCCGTGGAAACCAGGAGCTCTTGTCAGGTTCCAATTACCGAAGTCCTTAATGTGACCACAGGTGGAAAAACAGACCCTTGTAGCTTGGCTCTCTGCTGTGTTTAACTTGAAAGATATGCTTTAAAAAATCCCTGTGGAGACTCAAAACTCCACAGAGCCAGTTGGCGCCCTACATACATTAGAATAATCATCCTCAGCCCAAGTGCACAGGGAATTCTTCAGAAACATCACAGTGATTCATGAAACAGGAAATGCCAGTGGTTCACATCGACGATACTCCAAATGCAGTTTGACAGCAATGGCATCCTTTCTCTTTTGATATTCAATTCCAAGTTTAATTACTGCTCAGAGAGATAGGGCTGAAAAGTTGCTAGCATATATAGAATTTTTCTATTTCCATTTTTTTTTTTTTGCTGCTTTGACTTACAGAGTCAGTACAACTCTTTGATCCAGGCAAGGGGGATCCTGCCTCTGCCCTGCCTCTGGTGGCTGGAACGGTAGTGTTCTCAGGCCACAGCTCCCTAAGCCTGGTCCTAGTGTCCTCGTCCTCATCACTCCCTTCTGGAATAGTCTCCAATCCACTCTCTGCAGGTGGGGCTTGACCAGATGGCCTGGAGCTACGCGCCTCACCTAGCAAGGCCATCCGATGGGAGTCACCTGGCATGCAGACCACTGTCATTGCCTGGGACAGTACTTTGTTTATGGGATCAAATGAACTTAGGCAGCCAGAATGATGCTGATGGGCTAATACTGAGCGATTACGTTGTTTCTATAGATAGGGGCCCCATGAAAGAAACGGCTGCTCCCTGATTCCCACAGCAGGTGTGCATAGAGTAAAATTTCCACAAATTCTAAATTCCTAATTTGGCCAGGAGATAGTTTGACATTTACCTTTATACTATTAAGTGTAGACGTGGTCTGTTAGGCAAATGATGGCAAACGATGGTAAGGAAAAAAGGTTGATGTGTATAAGAGAAAAAATTTACTTTGAGAATCTTTGGAGTTTCTGTCCATCAGTGATTGATCTAAGTTTTAATGTGTTCTCATCAATTAATTACAGGCTCATGCCTGTAATCCCAGCAATTTGGGAGGCCAAGGCAGGCAGATTTGGGAGGCCAGGAGTTCAAGACCAGCCTGGCCAACATGTTGAAACCCTGTCTCTACTAAAAACACAAAAATTAGCCAGGTATGGGGGCAGGCGCCTGTAATTCCAGCTACTCAGGAGACTGAGGCAGGAGAATCGCTTGAACTTGGAGGCAGCAGTTGCAGTGAGCCGAGATCATGCCACTGCACTCCAGCATGAGCATGACAGAGTGAGACTCTGTCTCAAAAAAAAATTAATACGTGCTATAAGGACCTCTGTATTCTATATACTAAAAAACTTTACATTTATCCCTTTAAAATAATCCTTTGGACCTTTAGACCTTTGCATTGCTACTTCCAAGCAATGTTTGTGAAATTATGTAGGATATTTAGTCATCCTCTCTCTTCATTTATGATAGATCTCCAGATAGTTATTGATGTCTTAAGAAATACACATCTGCCTAATTTTGTTCATCCCTTTTCACTTTCTCCAGCCCTCATAAAAGGACAGCATTTGGAAAATTTAGTAGGCACTAGGCTGGGATCAGGACAGGCAAATTCTACATCTGACTCCAGAGCAAGCCTCTCCCCTTCCCTGTTCTTCGGGGTCCTCATTTGTTTAACAAATGCTGTTAGACTGAGTCCACAGCTTTTGAAAATATTTCAGTCATAGGATCCATTCTTCAAACCTAACCTTACAAATGAAGCCTGGTACAGAGAACAGGCGGAGTGAAGTTGCTGGGTTTTGGTTTTCGTTGCTTGATTTTCCATTGCTGCAGGGGTCGGGGCTCAGTGTGGCGTCCTCCCGCCCATGTCCACAGAAAATCCCCACAGCTCCAGGGAATCCAGCGTAAACCCCACCCGACTAAATGAGGTTCTTCCTCTCTCAATCCTTCTGTTGGATTTAAAGGTACCGATGGAGGAATTCGATAGTGAAGAATTCTCAATAATATGAGAAATTACCTCATGGGGGTTCTTATAAATTCAGCTTTTTCTATTTTGAGTTTCTTTAAAATAAAGTATACTTGTCTAATTTTTGTTACATCAGCAAGTCTACAATCCTGAATAGATCCAATGGATTTAATGCGTATAATGAAACAGTCCATCTAGTTGGAAGATACTGGTATAGTGAAAATCCCTGACTCTAGCCAGCAGTGAGGGATGCCCCCACAGCCAGCCCCCTCTCCTGCAGGGTTGGAGGGCTCAGTGTGGTTGGGGCTGCAGGGCCATCTTGTTCATATGCCCTGAGAAAACAGGGCTGGCTAAGGCCTCAGACCTTCAACTCGCTCCGGAAAGTGTGACCGCAGTGGAGACGCAGCTGCAAAAGCAGATGAACAGATCCAGACCTGAGAACTGAACAGAAGCCTCTCGACACATGTCTGTCTTATTTGGCTCTGGGGACAGGATGAGATGGAAGTGGTGTCAGCACTGGCTGTGTAGAAACCAAGGCCTGCGCTGGGTAACAGCCTCAAAGCCTCTTTGCATTACAAGATCAAGGCACCATCAGGGGAAAAAGAGAAATGAGGTAGGAATAGAAAGAAATGAGACTTTCTTCCTCTCATCGCCACCCTTCAAAGTATGTATTGTCATTCTTATTTTACAAAAATGGAAATGAGCTTGGCAGTAAGCTTGTTGCACAGTCAGAAGTGGATGGATATATTTTTTATCTCATTAGAAACAGCCCACGTTCCTGGGCTACAGAAAGAGCCGGTGGCCGAGAACCGTCAACCCTCTCAGCTCCCAGTTCTGTTCTCTTCTTGGTCCTCTCCTGTCCTGAATCGACAACCAGCAAAAATGACAATCCAATTGGTGGTTCTACCAGACTTAAGCCCCCCCGGGCCTCACTTCAGAAGCGACCCTTCACTCTCAGCCTGAGACGCGGTGGCCTGAGCGTTAGAAGGACAGGTAAGCTTTTGGGGGGCCAAGTCTGCACCAAGCAGTCAGGACATCACTAGGAGAGCTCTTGCTTCCAGCACACACGCTCCCTGGGAGCAAGGTTTGTTTGTGTCCTCCTGGTCCTCCCTCATGGAGGAATGTGGGGGCTGTGGGAGCACTTGAGCAGGAGTCCGGAGAAGGTGGACATTCCGCTGCTGGGGAGCTCACTCCAGTGCTCAGCTTGGTTTCTCTGAGCTTGTTTTAAAGGGACCCAGGCTGCAAAATCTTGTCTACAGCAGCACCCGTAGAGTCTTCAGGGCAGAAACCTTCTTTTGCCAGGCAGTTTTACAGGGTAAAAATTCATTTCAAGATTGGGCAGGCTCGGAAAGGTCCTCAGTGTGTGCCTGGGTATTGAAAATTGGACAAATGGGGCCCATGGGAGAACACTCTCTGGGGAAAACCTGGAGAAGAAGAGAATAAACAGTTCTTCCACTACTCAGATGTAAGCAAACTGCAGCGAGGAGGTTCTGGGGAAAACTCATTGAGGTTTAGACTAAGCCACCTGGAAACAGCAGTGCTTCCCTCACTCCAGGAGAAATTCTGCACGAATGTGTCAGGCCTTACAAGTTATCACAAGCAGGAAGCCTCCAGGTTAAAATGCTCCCAAGGATTGAAAACCACGTGGTTCTGATGCTTTCCCTGCTCCAGGTGGACAGGGCACCACTTTTCCTGGGCTCCTCAGCCCCAAGGGAAGGATGCTGGTCAGAGTGTGAAGATCACTGGTTTGGAGGAGGCTTGCCTGCCTGATCCCTGTGAGTGACAGAGGCCCTGCCCACCCTCGGCCCACCCTTGGCCCAGCCATGGCTTGCTCAGATGACGGTTGCCCCTGGCAGCCCGTGAGCTCAAGGTGTGACATGTTGAGCTGTCCTCTTCCTCATCCTTACTGCTGGCGATGCTAGAAGCCGTGTCCCCAGCCCTCTCAGACCAGGCTGCTCTTTCCCCTCAGCAGAACATGGATATCACCTTGGAGCCTTGGTCACTCTGCCACCTCCCACCTCCCTCACCTGCCTTTCCCCCTCACTCCTGGCCACACTGGGCTTCAGTGATTGGGTGGATCACACCGGCCTCGTGTTCCCTCTCTACTCCTCATGAAATTGTACTCGTTCAGAGCATACAGGCCATCAGGATGCAGGGCAGCTTCAAGACTTATCAGACTGAGCGATGAACAGCTTGACTTCTCCATCATACCCCGTGAGAACAACAACGGACACGTGGCAGGTAGCAGCAGGCAATTTACAAAGGCTTTTGCAGCCACCTGTTTCTGTAATCCTTACAACTGTTGGGCAGAAAAGGGCGCTTGACTCTCTCCCTTGCATGATCTCACATAATGTGCCATCTTGTGCTACAGACGGATTTTTTTCCGTCTTATCTCCTTAACTGGGCTGTGAGACTCCTGATGGCAGAAGCCTCGTGTATTTTGCTAATAACATTCCTTCCAAGTCCTTGGGCATTCAGGAGCCTCCCTCCCCTACTCACACAAAAAGAGTCATTCTTAAATGAGGAGAAAGATTAACTTTTCCAGATAAATGCCTGGCTTTAAATCTGCTCTTTGCTGGAATTCTATCTTTAGATGGTACATGCATATGTAATGTTGTATAGAAAACATATTTCATTATGACAGCAGAAAAACTAGAAGGGTTTGATGAAGAATAATGAGAGTGCAAATCCTTTAAAAAATATAACAGATCTCATTTTTAAAAGTCTGCCATTCTGCACTAACAGTATTTTTCATGCCAAATTTTCTCAATCTTAAGTTTGTTGTAATCATCTTATGTTGGTTGCAAGTTCTCCTGTGAGGATTTCCTTATATGTAAATGTTAAGCGTTTTTGAATTACAAAAATAATATATGCTGTAAGTCACAACGGTGGTTGCCTATGGGAAGATTGATTGGAAGGAGACACAAGAGAGCTTCATTGCTGTATGGCTCACCCGGGTGTAGACATTTGTAAAAATTCACTGAATTGGGCCGGGGGCAGTGGCTCATGCCTGTAATTCCAGCACTTTGGGAGGCCGAGGTGGGCAGATCACGAGGTCAGGAGTTCGAGACCAGCTTGGCCGACACGGGGAAACCCCATCTCTACTAAAAATACAAAAATTAGCCGGTGTGGTGGTGCACACTTGTAGTCCCAGCTACTCAGGAAGCTGAGGCAGGAGAATCGCTTGAACCCAGGAGGCGGAGGTTGCAGTGAGCCGCGATCATGCCAGGGCACTCCAGCCTGGCAACAGAATGAGACTCTGTCTCAAAAACAAACAAACAAAATACTGTCAGAGGCATCAGATGCTCGTTAATTGTGGCCTTCAGCTTTTCGTGGTGGAGTTTTTGATGCTATTTTCCTCCAACATTTATACAAACTTAGTAGTTCTTTACAGTTGCAGAATCTCAAAACAATAAATTGTATCAGAGATAAAAATATGTAGAGCCAGAAAGATATGATGAAATAATAAATCCAGAAGTACTTGGAGGTTATAATTGACCTAAACACATTTTTTTCTCAGTAATGTATATCAGCAAATTACCATATAATTTATACCATTGAAAGTCTCTCTCTTACTGTGGAAATTTTTGTTTTGAAAACCTTGAGAGCATTTAAACTTGATGGAAAATCTATAAGCCACATTTTTAGAAAAAAATTAAATGTAAAATAAATTAGCTCTTGGATTTAAATATTATCATTTACATCATATTAGTCTAATTTCTTGATTTTATAAAACAATACATTTTATACACATTAAGATACGCTTTTCTCTTAATGTGTTATTGAAACTAAAATGTATCTTGCCCTTCTAAGTGCTGGGGAGAGGCGGTGGGTAAAAATACTTAACAGGAAGCAAAAGAATGTGGATGAGGCAACTTCTGCCAGTTAACAGCTGTGCGGCTTTGGCTGTTACTCTCGCCCCTCACTCCTGTCCGTAGAATTGGCACTAATAAAGCTTAGCTGGCCGGGCGCGGTGGCTCACGCCTGTAATCCCAGCACTTTGGGAGGCCGAGGCGGGTGGATCACGAGGTCAAGAGATCGAGACCATCCTGGTCAACATGGTGACACCCTATCTCTACTAAAAATACAAAAAATACAAAAAATTGGCATGGTGGTGCGTGCCTGTAATCCCAGCTACTCAGGAGGCTGAGGCAGGAGAATTGCCTGAACCCAGGAGGCAGAGGTTGCAGTGAGCTGAAATCATGCCATTGCACTCCAGCCTGGGTAACAAGAGCGAAACTCCGTCTCAAAAAAAAAAAAAAAAAAAAAAATGCTTAGCTGACCCATCCTATGGTTTGGTGAGAATTAAATGAAATGTCTGTGAAGGTTTTTATTAAACTGACAAGTTCCATGCTTATTTAGAAGGTTATAATTGCACCACGATGCTTTTATTCCACTTTGAAAAGCCTTTAGCACACACCATTATCCAAAAAGTGGCGGTTGATATAGTATAGAATTTTGAATATAATGCAAGAGAAATGCAACTGTCATGACAATTTAATTCGAGATTTGCAATCCTTATTCGTGTTGTGGAAGACGGCAGTAAGTGTAGACAGATACTTAATGTCGTGAGCCTCTACGTTAAGAAAGAAAGGTATGTATTAATTTAATTATTTCAATAATCATAGGCATTCCTCTTTTTACTTTTAGTATTCATATATAATTAATTTTTGAAAATTTTTCAATATGTTCACCAAAGTATACAGAATAGTATAATATATCCCCACATATCCAAATACTTTAATAATAATTAGCTCATGAGCAATGTTGTTTTATTTTTACCACCCCTAGGTGCCCTACTCTTGTACTCACTTGAAGCAAATCCTAGAGACCTTATCATTTAACCTGTAAATATTTCAGTCCGTGTCACTAACAGGATAAATTCTTCCCCTCCCCCAACATAATCACACTACCACGATCACATCTGTAAACAATCAAAAACAGTTTCCTAACAGGCCTCACATGTCTAGTCAAATTTGAATTTCCAGTTGACTCATAAATGTCATAATTTTATTTCCTCGTAGGGTTTATTTGCTTCAGTCGAGATCTAAATGAAGCCCACGCCTGTGATTCGTTGTTATGTCTCGTGTCTCTTTCAATCTAAAGGCCCTTCTTGCATTTTATTTCTGGTGGAAGCCACATTGCTGTCCTGTAGCATCTCCCCCGACCAGAGTGCTGATGGCACCCCCATGGTGGGTTCACATGTCCCTCTGTACTTCCTCTCACTTGGTAGTTGTATCTAGAGGCCTGTTCAGATTCAGGTTCTTTCTTCTAGCAGAGAATGAGGAGTGGGAAATATTTCACAGGTGGTGTTGTATTCTTCCATCAGGATATATAGTATCTGGTTCTCTCTCTCTCTCTCTCTCTCTCTCTCTCTCTCTGTCTGTCTCTCTCTCTCTCTGTCTCTCTCTTTGTCTCTCTCGCTTGCTCTCTCTCTCTCACAGTAGCAATTGTTGATGCTCAATGCATCTATTCATTATTCCATGAGGAGCTGCACAATGGTTATTTTCTATCATGCCTTCTTCGTTTATTAGCTAGAATGCTCCTGTAAAGAGAAATTTCCCCTCATTTGCTGTTTGGTTACCAGTATAGGAAAGGTGAATAAATGGCTGTCTCTTTTCCCTTATTTACCCATTTTCAAAAAATAAGTTGGTCATCAGCATCCCCCAAGAGCGACTAGTTAGATTTTTTTGTGTGTTTTAAATTCACAGATGTTTTGGTCCATTGAAGCTATTGTGCATGTGATGTTCGCATGGTCCCATCTTTGGGGTATTTGAGACCACTGGGAGCCTTGTCAGGCTGGCGTGTGAGTCCTAGCAGTCTTTGAGACTGTCCTGGGGGTCCAGGCTCATCTTTGACATTCTCTACCTCAGACCTAGACTCACCCACTTCTCCAAGGGGCCCGATGAATTTTTCTTTTGTTTGTTTTGCCGGAAATAGTATTTCATGACTATAATCTGGGTGCTGTTCTAAGACATTTCAGTGGATAGAACTAGGGAAAGGCGTGTGTGTTTGTGTGTGTGTGTGTGTATACATATATACACACACACATATATATACACATTTTATATATAAAATTACAAAAGTATATATACTTTATATATATAAAATTATAAGAGTATATATACTTTATATATATAATTATATATACAAAAAATGTGTATATATATATAAACATACATATGTATCTCAAACACATGTATCATTTTCAAATTATTAATAAACCATGGTAAGGCAATTGACAAACCAAGGTAAGCAAAGATAATAAACCATTTTCAATTACATAGTTATGTACTAATCTTATAGGGCTTATATGTAAATGTTAAGCGTTTTTGAATTACAAAAATAATATATGCTGTAAGTCACAACGGTGGTTGCCTATGGGAAGATTGATTGGAAGGAGACACAAGAGAGCTTCATTGCTGTATGGCTCACCCGGGTGTAGACATTTGTAAAAATTCACTGAATTGGGCCGGGGGCAGTGGCTCATGCCTGTAATTCCAGCACTTTGGGAGGCCGAGGTGGGCAGATCACGAGGTCAGGAGTTCGAGACCAGCAACTACACAAGCAACTACAATTCTGATGGTTCGACACAGCAAATTTGCAGCACTGTTGTACGTTTTTACAGATATTACACATATCTGTCTCTACAGGAACATCTCGAGTTTTAGAAGTCCCTGCCCTATTTGTCCCCCAGAAAATAAGGGAATATAGACTTACACTCTTTCTATCCATGTGTTGAAATTAAGTTGCTTTGCTTGTTTATCGTGAGAGCACAAAAGAGTAGCTTTTGCTACTAAAAGATTTTCCTATACCAATGAAAAAGATGACAAAATGAAAACGTAATGATTGTGACTTTATTGAAAACAGCATGGCCAGGCACTTGGATGTTGTACAGTTTTGTGTATGCAAACATATTTTTACTAACCAGTGCTGCCCCTTTATACAGTCATTTGCATTGTTATTGACGAAGCAAAAGACTGGTGGCGACCACTTGTAATCCTTTCTGACGTGTTTCTATAGCAGTATGGCACATCCCAAGAGAGAAAAGTTCAGGCAGCCAAGTTTTCATTAGTTACACCACATATTGTACTAAATGAGCTTCCAGAAGAAACACAGACTTTGATTTGAATGACCACCAGAAAGCCACTCTCAAAGAATGTTGACGATACCCCTCTATCCTAGAAGGACAAAGCATATACCACTTCTGTTAATACCGCCATTCCACATATTGTGGTTCTGAACTTTGATTTTTCCCTGACATCAGAGGACTTTCTCTTCTACCAAAATTAGGATAACTGCAATGCTGGAAATATTAATGCATACTTTTCTCTTAGAGGATTAAAAAGTGGTTTGTCAGTACATGTATTATGGTCAAAATATATATTGCTTTAGAAAATATAATCAAGATAATATCTGTTTTAGTTCAGGCTGCCATAACAAAGTACTATAGACTGGGTGGCTTCTAAACAACAGAAACCTATTTCTTATAGTTCTGGAGGCAAGAAATTGGAGATAAAGGAGGGAGCATGTTAGGGTCTGATGAGGGCACTCTTCCAGGCTGCAGACAGCTGCCTTCTTCCTGTCCTCATGTGGCAGAAATAGTGTCCTTTAAGAAAGGCACTAATCCCATTTACAAGGGCTCCACCCTCATGACCTCTTCACCTTCCAAAGGCTCCACCTCCTAATATCATCATCTTGGGGGTTAGGATTTCTACATAGGGATTTTGGATGACACAAGCATACAGTCCATTGCAATAATCAGTTATAATCAATGCATTTATTAACAAAGTAAAGCTTATGACTATGCTTTGGATGAAATTATACATCTTAGAGAAAATTGACAACTTAAGGTTGTGTTTATTATTGTACTTTGTTTCCTTGCTTTTATTTCTCTTGGTAAAAAGTGTAACGTTCAAACTTGATAGTACCACATACATACAATTTTTTTCTCTAACTTATATTTACTCACTGGGATTCAAGATAATAAAGAACACACACTTGGCTGTTAAAATGCTGCAGCTGGCTGGGCTCCATGGCTCACTCCTGTAATCCCAGCCCTTTCGGAGGCCGAGGCAGGCAGATCACTTGAGGTCAGGAGTTTGACAGTAAGCCTGGCCAACATGGTGAAACCCTGTCTCTACTGAAAATATAAAAACGAGCCAGGTGTGGTGGCATACACCTATAATCCCGGCTACTCGGGAGGCTGAGGCAGGAGAATTGCTTAAACCCAGGAGGCGAAAGAGATTGCACCACTGCACCCTAGACTGAGTGACAAAGTGAGACTTCGTGACAAAAAAAAAAAAAAAAAGCTGCGGTTACATGAAAATCTCATTTTTTCACTTTATTAGTAATTTTTCTCCTGGAAAGTCTGTGTGTCCCTATGAGAGTCACTGGTTTTAGGTAAATTAGTGGTCAGCTAAGTATTTGCAACAAAAACATGCCTTTGATTTCAGCTGAGAAATGGGAGGCATGGCCTACACTGTTAGTCGTGGGGCCCTGGGCAAGTTGCTTCACTCTTCCCCCAGGTCCAGGATTCATAGCTTTCAAAGATGGGCTGGGCCAGGTGGCCGGGAGACCCCATGCATGTGTGTGTGCTGCAGGGTCTATGAGTTTCCAAAATATGATCCTTTGTTTTTAAAAAAGCCAGGTGTGGTGGCTCATGCCTGTAATCCCAGCTACATAGGAGGCTTAGGTAAAGTAACTGCTTGAGCTCAGGAGTTGGGGTCCAGCCTGGGTAACACAGTGAGACTCCATCTCAAATCAAAAAATAACAAAATAAATAAGAAGGGGCTGCCTGGTTACCTGACTGTGGGAGCGCCTCCCGTTACATCTCCCATTGTGGAAATTCCCAATGCCTGCTCACATCCTAAGTCTCTCAGAAGCACTGCCTGAAAGAAACATAGTTAACCTTATTTAATCCAGAGTTTCCCAAACTTGTTAGATTCTGGAATCTTTTGTCCAGGTGATATCGTTGAACACCCCACAAAACTAGTGTTCTGTAGCAGTACCCTTTGGGGACACCACCTTACAGCATTGGGTACACAATAGGTACCCAATGAAAATGTATTCATGGATGTTGGTCTCATGGCCAAGTAGGGCACTAGAACTCGAGGGCTCCTCTGCCTACCAAATCTACCAAGGCACGTGTTTTCCAGTTAGGCTCCCAAGTCCAAAGAGGGACAGAAGATATTACTACCCGCCAAGCCTAAGGGTAGGGCGAGGGGAAGCCACAGCGGATGCACACTCCACGCAAGAGAGTGCCTGTGGGAAAGAGAGACCATAGGCGGTGGCAAGGTGGGGGTGCTCAGCATGACAGCGGGAGGCCAGCACTCGGGGCCTGCCAGGGGGCCATCTCTGCCCACCCTACATAACCCCCTGCGGAAATCTGTAGGGTTCACTCACAGGTAAGTTTTATAATCGCATGTTGTTGACATTGAGGCCAAGGAAGGAATCAGTTCTGCAGATGAGAAAAGAGCTTCCACCTGGGCCCGGATTTCCTAGAAATGAGCATGAGAACCAACCCATGGTATGGACTTAGTGTCAGGGTTATTGCCGAGTTTAAAATGTGGAAACTGAGGCCAGCACAAGAAGATCCAATGCGAATTTATTCCACTCCTGGGCGAGGTTCTGCAGTCAGACAGAAGGGGCCGGAGAAGTCGCATGGACCCCTCTCAGACATGGGGTTTTATAGGGAGTGGAGGTGTTTGATTGGTTGTGGGAGAGCAGGGCGTGGGAAGGCAAGCTTGCTATTGGCAGGTAGGCAGGATTTGAATGCTATTGGGTAGATTTACAAGACTTCTTTTGCATTTTGGTGGGGTTCTTTAAGGGAGAGTTAGGCTGTGGGGGGGTGTGGGTGTGTCTGAGCTCCCAGTGAGGGAGAGGGGGTGTCCGAGCTCCCAGAGAGGGAGGGGGTGTGTGTCCGAGCTCCCGGCGAGGCGACCGGCCTTACACTTAGAGCCCACAGAACAAGAAGCATAACCAGTCCCGTGGTTCAAGGCTGCATTTTGCAGAGGGAGCCCTTGAAGCTGCGTGGTTGAGTGGTTAAGCAGCTCTCCTGGTCAGCGAATGCCGTGTCTGAAATACGGGCTCCAGCTTCTGACGCCACCCAGGGCGTTTCCACTGGGCCAGC
The DNA here is from genome assembly GCF_030222135.1 of Aotus nancymaae. Lineage (NCBI taxonomy): Eukaryota > Metazoa > Chordata > Mammalia > Primates > Aotidae > Aotus > Aotus nancymaae. The sequence goes on from NW_026988465.1 coordinate 1,063,581, forward strand.
ACCATAAAGGGCTGATGGCAGCTGCACTCAGGAAGCTGCTAGTCAGGGGAAAGAGAGACAGGCGGAGAGCCACAGGCGGCCCGGTTTTGCTTCTTTTTCTTCTTCATATTTGCATAGTCTTAGACGGCTGCTCATTTTATTTTTAATCTACTAATACTTTATTCTTTGAAGGCATTCTTTAGTGAACTAATATTTTTTAATGCCCGGAAGAAGTGGAAAAAATTAACTTTTGTTACCCACTCAGGCTTAAATTATTAATTTAAATCACTGGCTTCTACAGGTAATGTAGAAGGATAATTCTTTACAGATATTTACAGGACAACAAGGAATCATGTATTCAATGAATGCATGCCTGTCACTGTTCTAGCCTCTGGGATTCATTATGAATAAAACAATAAAATCTCTGATCTTTGTGAAACGAACGTTCTAGTACAAAACTACTGCTGTAAACAATACATAACATAAAGAAGCAAATCATATTGCATGTTACAGCTGGGCTTTCCAGACCTCAGTGTACCTGAAGACCAGCTGGGAACCTTGCTAAGATGCAGATTCCGGCTCAGCGGGTCTGCGGTGACTGAGGCCATGCAGCTCTCACCAGCTCCTGGTGATGCTACTCTGCCTGTCTGCGCTTCTCGCCCCACACTTTCAATAACAAAAAGTTGGAAGGTGTTCATAACAGGTAAGGGAGATTGCAAGGGAGGAGAAGAGTAGTCTCCTTCTGAATGGAGTTGTTCCGTGGAGGCCTGGTTGAGAAGGGACGTTTGAGCAACGATTTGGGGGAGATGAGCTACAGGGGTGTCCTGGAATGCGGCCCAGGGCTTCCAGGCTGAAGGCACTGCTGGGGCAAAGACCTGAGGGGAGGGCATGCCTGATGTATTGGAGAAATGGCTGGGAGGCCAGTGTGGTGGCAGTGGTGTGAGCGACAGGGAAGCCAGGGGTAAGAGAGCAGGAAGGAGCGGTACTAGGATTTGCAGCCCACAACCAAAGCTTTAATTTGACTCCGAAGGAAGTGGGAAGGCATGAACAATGTGGGCGATCCACACAAAGATGTGTTTGTGGTTGTTCTTAGCAGCAGCATCCATGAGAGTCAAGACCTGGAGACGATTTGATTATCAGCTGGTGCACAGATAACAAAATGTGATCCGTCCACACACTGGAATACTATTCAGCAATAAACAAGGAACAAACTAGGCTGGGCACAGTGGCTCACACCTGTAATCCCAGAACTTTGGGAGGCCAAAGTGAGGTGGATTACCTGAGGTCAGGAGTTTGAGAACAGCTTGGCCAACATGGTGAAATCCTGTCTCTACTAAAAATACAAAAATATTAGCCAGGCATGGTGGTGCATGCTTGTAATCCCAGCTACTACAAGAGAATCTCTTGAACTGGGAGGCAGAGGTTGCAGTGAGCCGAGATCACACCATTGCACTCCAGCCTGGGCAACAAGAGTGAAACTCCATCTTAAATTTAAAAAAAAAAAAAAATCATTTAAAAAGCATAAAGGAACAAATTGCTAATCCATACTACAACATGGATGGACCTCAAAAATGTTATGCCATGTGGAAGTAGCCAGATGCAACAAAACTATAGATTGCATGGGTCCCTCTTTTTGAAATGCCCAGAAAAGGCAAATTTAGAGAGAAAGAAAGTAGATTGGCGGTTGCCTAGAGCTTAGAGGTATTAGTAGTAGCAAGGATTAATTGCAGAGTGGCACAAGGGAACATTTTGGGGTGGTGGATATGTTTTAAAACTGCATTGTGGTGATGGCCTCACAGCTCTATAAATTTACTAAAAGTTACAAAACTATACACTTACAAGGAGTGAATTTTATGACATAAATTGTATCTCAATAAAGCTATTTTTTAAAAAAGTTTTTAAAATAATGTGAGCTGAGGAATGACATGCCCAGCTTCCACCTTACAATACCTCTTTGACTGGTTCCTAAAAATAGACTGCTTTGGGCAAGGTTGGAAGAAAGACCAATTAGAAGGGTAACTTCTGCATGGCAGGGATTGTCTTTCTTTTGCCATTATTTTTGCATAATAATTTATGTAGGTATAGAATTGTGTCTACTGGCTTGGTGTTTCCAGTTAACAAGTAGATATTAATGCAACTCAGCAAATGGCTGTATGTCAGCAGGTACATAAAGATCATTAATGTACATATGTTAGCATTTTGTATGAAACCTTAAACTTTTCAGACCATTTTCAATTATATATGTTTTATTCTTCTTTCATCTTAAGTCCTTTGGGAGAGATAGCATTTGTTTCATCATTCTCCTTTAAACCATGAGGAAATTAACTGACTCATCTGAGATTGTTTATCCAGTTAGTGGTAGAGCCAACGCAAATGATGAGGTCTTGTAGCTCCTATCTGTACCATCTTTCCCGAAGACGGGTTATACAAGATCAGGCCTTGTCCTATGTGTTTCAATGTTCTGCCTCTGATGCTGACACCACCAAAAAGTGTTGTGTAAGGCCATGAGCACTCTGCTTCATGCCATGAGTGGTGATTATGATTTCATCACAAAATATTTGACCTCACCGTTCATCATCTTGGATTAAGTCACCTAATGTTTCGTAATTCTCTTTTGTCATCTAAGACATAACAGTATGAGTAACCTACCTATTCTATGAACTACAGCGTTGTTGTAAGTGCAGAGAAGTTGGTAGACATCTGATCAGCATGTGTAGACTATTGCTTCACGTGCCCTCACCCCCACCCATAGGTAATCGCAGTTTCTGAAGGTCAATCTCACATTTGTTCCTGCAACTTTTGCTGTGTGCCACTGCTCCCAGAGCTGCCCTGCCATGTGCAACAGACCCTCCCAGTGCTCCGTTAGGCAACAGTAAGGCACCTCTTCCAGCGCCCGCTAATGCGCTGGGGGCCCTGGGCTTTTACCAACTGGTCCACTTGGCCCTTTGATTTCTCTTCATTCTTTGTAAGTCACGTGGTTCCTCACTGGTGGCTGCTGCTGCTATTTCAGGCCCACCATTTGTGTCCTACACCTTTGAAACTGCAGGGAAGCCTCCGGGGCAGTGGGGGCAACTGACTCTCCCCCCTATTAATCATATCTTGCTGGAAGGGGCTGCAAAGCAGAGCTTAGGGAAGCCTCTATTTCCCCCGATCACCCTTTCCCCTCAGAAATACATACTCTTTATTTGCTGATGATGAAAACCAAGTTTCAGGTTGTTGAAGAGATTTGCCTTAGATTTCCTCTTGAGAAGACAAGAGACAGGAAATAAATCCATCTGGAAACCCATTCCACTAACCAGCACCGCCTGTTTGCATCTGTGCATGTATGTAAATACGTCCTTAGATTTATTTAAAATGTGTGTAAAAGTTAAGGCATATTATCTGTAGTAGCTGGTATTCTCGTAACACATTATAGCACAAGGCAGCCAGAATTATTTTAACACCATTCGATTAAAAACAAAATTGTCTAATAGGTGATTCAGTTTTATTATGCTGATTAGCAATAATTTGCAGAAACTATTGAAACAAGTCATGGAAAATAAAATGAAAATTTAATTAGCAATGGTGTCCAGGGTAAAAAGCAATTAATATTAAACACTAACGTGAAGAACACTGTTCTTTTGTTTTTAATTGTTCAATACCACACTGAGCAGGTTTTGATTATTTTTTTCTTTCTGAGAAAATAAAGGACATTTTAAATTATACTTTGTATTAGCTGTACTTACTATAAATGATGAAAACAAAAAGGCTTATTTTTATTGTCAGGAAATCTAATCTACTAAGAGGAAATGTAGCAATTTTTAATTTTTAAAATTTCTGGAGACAGAAATCACCTGAAACCTTAACAAAATAACCATATGCCTTTCAGAGCTCTCGGACTGGAGTTTAACAAAGGGATAATCGAAGCAAACAGTTCATTTTCTGGAGCGGTGAAGGACAGTTGTAATGCAGCACGGGCTTTTCAAGCTCAGGTGTTTTTTCACATGATGTTATTAGCAGAATTTAAAGAGAGGGTTTGCCTAGAGATTAAAGAACAGACTCCAGAGACCTGATGCTTCCTTTCTCACATGTGGAATCTGTGTCACACTCACTGAACAGGTTTCTCAATGTGTGGCCCACAGACCATTAAAAGCAGAACCTCCCAGACAGGTTGAAAATTCAGATTGTTGACCCATAGAGCCACGGAAGGGCCGGGAGTATGCATTTGAAAAGCCATTTATGGTGCTTCTCATCCATTCTGGAGTGTAAGAACCCCAGTCACAGAGGCGTACCTGCTCAGAATGTCACAGGAAACGCACAGGGAGATGTAGCAACAGCTGGAGGAGGCAGAGTCATGTGATGATAGCACCGTCCCCAGCGACTGCACGGTGTGTTTCCAAACACCTGATACATATTCTGGGTTGATCCAATGCTCAGTCTTGGGTGTGGATACAGTTCAGCAATCTGCAACATCCACTCAAGTTTGTTGACCGGTCCATCTGGCCAGTGTGCGAGTCTGTTGGAGGTTTTGTCTAGGTTCGGTGGGTGTGATGATAACACAGTCCTCAGTGACTGCACGGCGTGTTTTATCTGTGGGGCTCACAGCCTGAATTGTGATACTTATGTGTATGGCTTTTGTTTCCAGAAGGAGAAATTGGACTGTAGAGAATTCTTTAGGAGGGATGACCCGATGTTGCAGACTGCCGAAAAGCTACAGATACAGATAGAGTTGCATATGACATGCATATATGTGCATAAAAGACAATGAGGTTCATATGTGTTGCAGGCATATGAAAGACACATGTGCTTACATGTTTGTGTGACTATGAAAGGCACATGTGGTATGCATATGTGTTTGTGTATATATGAAAAACACATAATGTATGCATATGTTTGTATCATAGGAGATATATCTATGCATACATCTATGTTTGTATGCATACGGAAGATGATGTGTATATATTGTTATATAGGACAGATGTGCACACGTATTTGCATGCTCGTGAAGACAAATGATTCACTCACACATTTGTGTGGCCTATGGAAGACGTATATAATATGTAGGTGTGTTTATATGTATATGTCATTTCTGGGTGATTGGAACTGTAGCTGTTTGATACGGTTCATTTGCTTGTCTATATTTTCCGATGTTACTGTAATATGCATGCAATTTCTTTTGTACCAGGAAGTAAACATATACAAAACTTCATTTTCAGAAGCACTCCAAATCTAATGGGCTCAGTATCTTCTTTGGTTGGACATGGTTCCATGACTGGGCGCAGTCCCTCCGCCTGTAACCCCAGCACTTTGGGAGGCCAATGTGGGTGGATCACAAGGTCAGGAGATTGAGACCATCCTGGCCAACATGGTGAAACCCCATCTCTACTGAAAATACAAAAATTAGCTGGGCGTGGTGGTGTGTGCCTGTAGTCCCAGCTACTCTGGAAGCTGAGGCAGGGGAATCACTTGAACCCAGGAGGCAGAAGTTGCAGTGAACCCAGATGGTGCCACTGCACTCCAGCCTGGCAACAAAGCAAGACTCTGTCTCAAAAAAAAAAAAAAAAAGAAAGAGAGAGAGAATTAGGCACACCACTGCTGTGCAATGGCCAAAACATTGAAGAGTGAGGACACAGGGTTTTTTTTTAATTGAATCCTCTTCTGAAAAAAAATTTGTTCCATTCCATTGTGAATAAATGAAAGTATTTGTTTAGGGGATGTTGGATTGAAAAGTTTAGGAGAACTTTTATATCTTCTAGTATGGCATTAGAAAGAGAGTTTTTGGCTACCCAAATGCTTCATCGGTTTTCACAGAGGCCCTTTATAAGGGTCTGATATGATATGGAAGTTTCCATCCTCAAGGTGGGCAGGGGCACTTGTAGATGGAGTGTTATTGTCTAGATGATATCGAGTTTTTATTTTAATTTAACTGTTCAGCATTCCACATGTCTGTTTAATTTTAGCTCTTATCTTTGTCAGGATTTTTTGTCTGTCTCTCAAAGAAAGTTGCCTAACTTTCATAAAACTTGCTTTATTGCCAGATGACACCCATGTGCATCTTAAAGTCAATTGAGGTGAATCTTGAAACAATAGGCTGGCTGACACCAACGTTCAAAGCATCTACCTTCCATCATTTTTAACAGAGTTCAGTGCCTCTTGGTACACGCAGGGGCTATAAATACGAGTAGCTTCACTGAGTGAGATTTACAGTTTCCAGGAAAGATGACTACACATAATTAGAAAAAGAAAGAAAGAGAGAAAGGGAGAAAGGAAGGAAGGAAGGAAAGAAGAAAGAAAGAAAGAAAAGAAAGAAAGAAACACCTCATGGAGAGCAGTGGTAAGACTGCCCTGTCCCTTTCCATTTTCTTGTGCTCTTTGATGGGGTGTCCTGGTGGACACATTCTCCTATAGTGGCTACACGCCAGCGTCCCATGGACTGTATTTGCTGAGGATAGATGATGCTATAATGGCTCTGGGGCTCAGGAGCTTCCTGAATATAAACTTGCCAAGAACAGCATCTGTGATGTCGAATTTACAGGTCTTAGAGAGAGAAATAGCTACACAGTAAAGTGGAGCCTCTGGAATTGCAAGGTGTTTAAGAGCAAGATTGTACTGTATTTTCTTATATTTTCTGGTTGTCAGACAAAATGGGAGAATCCCAAGGACAGGGCACCCTAGCATCACCTACACCTTGAAGCTGAGCATTAGAGAGATTTGCTTTCTTGTCAAAAGGAACATATCCCCGAATGTAACAATGACCTCTTATAGCAACCACTTTCCCAGAAATTTTCCTTACCTCCAGGAGCCAGGAATGAAGACAGAAAAGCTCCTGGGGCCAGAGCATCAGCGGCAGTCAACCACCAATCTTGTCTTCTTCTGAGGCAGAGGCTATCCTGGAGCAGCTACACAGCATAATTGATGAACCTCTGGTTCAACTGAACTGACAGCTGCAAGGCTTGAGCTTTCCATTGAGCTGAACATTTCCCAGCAGGAAGGTAAAGTAAAGAGCATGGCATGGAGCCACCTACAGCTTCTGGGGTCCAACTAGGCAGAGCTTTCATTCCGCACGGACGCTTGAGGGAGAAAATACAGAAGTCAAGCCAAGTCAACATGAACCATGAACTCAGTACCCAACGGCTAGTGGGATAGGATATGAATGGTTTCTATGAAGATCAAATAAAGGGGGTCCATGGTACAGCTCTTGGTAATTCTACAAAAAAATACAATTTCTTGAGTATTTAACCCTGTGTGAGGCACTGTGCTAGACACATTAAATATATCCGCTATGGGAAACTTGTTCTTACCTTCATTTTGCAGATGAGTAAACTGGCCTCAGAGAAGCCACCTAAGTTGCCCTGGGTCACCCAACTGGCAAACGGTAAAGCCATAATGCACCTCTGTCTGTCCGACCTAAAAGTTCCTGTTTATAAACGTGGTGTTGTAAGAAGACTTGAACACTGTATTGATACATAATATTTGTACATATTTTATAGGCACATGATATTTTGATACATAGAACGTGTAAGGATCAAGTTGGAGTATTTAGGGTATCCGTCACCTCAAGTATTTATAATTTCTACATATTGGGAATATTTCCATTCCTCTCTTCTAGCTGTTTGGGAATAGACAATACCTTGTTGTTAACTATAATCACCCTACTCTACTATCGAACATTAGATCTTATTCCTTCAATCTAACTATGTTTATACTCATTAACCAACATTTCTTCATTCCCCCTTCGATCCTACCAATACAATGCTTTTTGGTTACTACAGCCTTGCAATCTATTTTAAAGTTGAGAGTGTGATGTTTCCAGCCATGTTCTGTTTGCTCAGGATTTTGCTTTAGTTATTTAGACTCTTTTTGGTTCCATATAAATTTTAGGATTTTAAAAAAATTTCTATAAAAATGACATTGGTATTTTGATAGGAGTTGAATTAAATATGTAGATTGCTTTGGGAAGTATGGTAATTTTAGCAAATATTAACTCTTTCAATTCATGAACATGGAATGTTTTTCCATTTGTTAGTTTCTGTAGCTATTTTTTCTTCAGTGTTTTGTAGTTTTCCTTATAGAGATCTTTCACCTCCTTAGCTGAATTTATTCTTAGGTGTTTTTTTGTGGGGATTGCAAATGGATTGCTTTCTTGATTTCTCTCTCAGATAGTTCGTTATTGGTACATAGAAATGCTGCTGATTTTTGTATGTTGATTTTGTATCCTGCAACTTCCCTGAATTTATTTATCAGATCTAAAGGTTTTTTGTTTTTTTTTTGTTTTTCCTTTTTTGGGCAGAGCCTTTAGGGTTTTCTAGATATAAAATTATGTCATTTGCAAAGAAGAACAATTTGACTTCCTCTTTTCCAATCTGGATACTTTTAATTTCTCTCTCTTGCCTGATGGCTTTGCCTAGAACTTCCAGTACCATGTTGAAGAAGAGTGGTGAAAGCAGGCATTCTTGTCTTGTTCCAGTTCTTAGAGGAAAGCCCTTCAGATTTTCCCTACTCAGTATGATGTTAGTTATGGGTTTGTCTATATAGCCTTTATTATTTTGAGATATGTTCGTTTCTTTGATGCCTAGTTTGTTGAGAGTTTTGATCATGAAGGGATGTTGACCTTTATCAAATGCTTTCTTTGCATCTATTGAAATGATCATATGGTTTTTGTCCTTTATTCTGTTGATGTGATGTATTATACTAACTGATTTGCATATGTTAAACCATCTTTGCATCCTTTGGTATTTTGATAGGGATTGCATTAAATCTTAGATTGCTTTGGATAGTATGATCACGTGATCATGGTGTATTATCTTTTTGATGTGCTGTTGGATTTGGATTGCTAGTATTTGGAAGATTTTTTGTATCTATGTTCATTAAGGATATTGGCCTGTAGTTTTTGGTTTTGGTTGCATTCTTGTCTGGTTTTGGTATCAGGGTAATGCTGGCCTTTTAGAATGAGTTAAGGAGAATTCCCTCCTCTTTAACTTCTTGAAGTAGTTTGAGGAGAATTGGTGTTATTTGTTCTTTGTAAATTTGCTAGAATTTGGCAGTGAACCATCTGGTCCTGGACTTTGCTTTGTTAGAAGACCTTTTATTACTGATTCAATCTCATTACTCATTATTGATCTATTCAAGTTCTCTCTTTATTCCTGATTCAGTCTTGGTAGGTTGTATGTGTCTAGGGATTTATACACATTTACTAGGTTTTCCAGTTTATTAGCATATAATAATAATAGCCTCTGATGATCTTTTGTATTTCTGTGTTATCAGTTGTATTTTTTTCTTTTTTAGTTTCTGATTTTGTTTATTTGGGTCTTTTTTTTTTCTTTGTTAATCTAGCTAATGTAACTTTTTGTTTCATTGATGCTTTTATTTTTAAAGTCTATTTTGTTTAGTTCTACTCTGATCTTTATTATTTCTTTCCTTCTACTAATTTTGGGTTTGATTTGTTTTTGTTTTTCTAATTCATTGAGGTGCATCATTAGATTATTAAGTTGAAATCTTTTTACTTTTTTGATGTAGATGTTTATTGCTATAAAATTCCCTCGTACCACTGCTTCTTTCTGTAATCCATAGGTTTTGGTGTGTTGTGTGGTTTCAAATTTTGTTTTGTTTTTTAATTTTGTTTTTGGAGAGAGGATCTCACTTTGTCATCCAGACTAATGTGCAGTGTTATGGCCATAGCTCACTGTAGCCTTCAACTCCTGGTCTCCAACCTCAACCTCTCAAGTAGCTGGGACTACATGGGACTACAGGCACCCACCATACCTGGCTAATTTAGAAACTTTTGGTTGCTTTATATATCTGGATGCTCCAATTATGGATGCATATATATTTTTAGATATGTTATATCCTTTTGCTGAATTGATCTATTTATCATTATATAATAAACTTTTTGAGTCACTTTTTATGGTTTTTGACTTAAAGTCTGTTTTATCTGAGATAAGTATAGCTACTCCTGCTTGCTTTTGGTTTTCATTTGCACAGAGTATCTTTTTCTATCTTTTTACTTTCAGTATATATGTGTCTTTACAGGTGAGGTCAGTTTCTTTTAGAAAGCACATAGTTGGGTCATTTTTAAAAATCCATTCAGCCAGTCTATATCTTTTAAGGGGAAACTTTAGGCTGTTTACATTGAAGGTTACTGTTGATACGTGAGGACTTATACCTGTGAATTAATTGATAGTTTTCTGGTTGTTTGTATGTCCTTTGTCCCTTTATTTCTGCCTTATTATTTATCATTGTGATTTTGTGGTTTTCTTTAGTGGTAACATCAGGTTCCTTCTTTTCCTTAATTCTGTGTTCCTCCTGCCCAATGGGTTTTATACTATTTTGTATTTTTATGACGGTATATATTATCTTTTCATTTCCAGGTATAGGACTACCTTAAGCATTTCTTACAGACCCCATCTAGTGGTGATGAATTTTCTCAGCTTTTTCTCATCTGGGGAGAACTTTATTTCTTCATCATTTATGAAAGATAACTTTACTGGGTGTAGTATCCTTGGCTTACAGTTTGTTTGTTTTTTCTGTTCAGCACTTTAAATGTATTATCAGCCCATTCTCTCCTGTTCTGTAAGGTTTCTGCTGAGAAATCTGCTGTTAGTCTGATGAAGTTTTCTCGTAAGTGACATTTTTCTCATGCAGGTTTTAGAATACCGTCTTTGACTTTTGGCAGTTTGACTATGATGAAGAAGACCTTTTTGAATTAAATCTGTTTGGAAATCTCTGAGCTTCCTGCCTCTGTGTGTCTAGATCTTTTGTTAGACTTGAGAAGTTTTTACCTATTATTTTATTGAATAGGTTTTCTATCCCTTCAGTTTTCCCTTTGCCTTATAGGACACCAAACACTTAAAATATTTGGTTGCTTTATGGTGTCCCATATATCTTGGAGGCTTTGTTCATTCTTTTATTTTTTTCTTTATTTTTGTCTTACTAGGTTATTTCAAAAACCTGTCTTCAAGTTCTGAGATTCTTTCTTCTGCTTGATCTAGTTGTTGCTCAAGCTCTTCAATGCATTTTTTATTTCATTCAGTGAATTATTAGGTTCCAGGATTTCTGTTAATGATATCTATTTCTTTGGTGAAATTCTTATTCATATCCTGAATTGTTTCTCTGATTTCTTTGTATTGTTTAAGCTATATTCTCTTGTATCTCACAGAGTTTCTTTAATATCACTATTTTGAATTTTTCTGGCATTTCATTTACTTTCATTGGCATCTGTTGTTGGAGAATTATTGTGTTCCATTGGAGGTGTCATATTTCCTTGCTTTTAATGTTTCCTGCCTCCTTATGTTGATATCTGATGCATCTGGTGTAACAGTTGCTTGTTCTGATTTTTTGGATTTGCTTTCACAGAGAAGGACATTTTTCTGAAGATGTAGCTATGGTGTAGATTGGGTAGGGCACTTTGGCCTTGATTCTGGGTGCATGCAGTAGTGTAGTCTCTGTATGAGTTCTTCAGTTGTAAACATTGTCAGTGGTGTCTGTGATTTCAGTAGTGGGCCAACAGCATGCCTGTTCTTGGGCCCCAGGGCAGTTTATGCTGGTCCTGGGGTTAGTGGTTCCAGGCAGGCTGATTCTTGGGCCTCCAGGAGGCTTGCTCAGGTGCTGGCAATGGCAGTGGTAGGCCAATTGGGGAGGGGCTCAGGTTCCTAGGCAGCAACGGGCATGGCAAGGGCAATGACAGCAGCAGTGGCCAGATCATTCTCTAGCTTCCGCCCTATCCATGCTGGTATTGGTGGTGGCTGCACTGGCCTGGGTGGGCTAATCCCCAAGTGACGTGTGTGTGGATGTGACAGCTATGGTGGTAGTGGCAGGTTGAGTGAGCCCATCCTCAGGCTCTTATGAGGAGTGCTCAGGTGCCAACGATGGTGGAAGGGGTAGCGTAATTTCCATGCCCCTACACAGAGTGCTTGGGTTCTGGGAGGTGGAGTCGGGCTGAGTGGACCCATCCTGAGGATTCCTGGTGTTGCATGCGTATGCTGGCTGTGGGAGCAGCAGTGGGGTGATCCCGAGGCCCTGGCAACATGCTCAGGTACACGGCAGCAGCAGCCACACTGCAGCTCTGCTGTTGGGGAGAGTGGGGTTGCTTTCAGTGGTAGCTGCTGTAGGCAGATGGCTGGGAAGTGTGCACTTCAGTTCCAGGTGGCCGCTGTGGGTGGTGGAGCCTGACCTTAGGATGCTTGTAAGAGCATCCCCTTTGCTGGGGGTGGCAGAGTCACTCCTGTGGCTCATGCTTTAGTTCTGGTGGCAGCAACCAGCAGCAGTAGTGGCTGTGGATTGGGGATGTCAATGGGATTCCAGGGATGTGGAGATGCAGGGGCGGTTGGGGCCCAGAACAGGATGTGGTCTGGTGGGGGCTGGGCTCTCAAAATGTCACTGTGGTGTAGCTGCTTAAGTCTGGGGGGATGTAAGCTCCCTCTCTGAAGCAATGCTGTCATGCTGTCTCCAGACAACTCCCTATTTTAGTCACAGACCTCATGAGAGTCAAGAAGCTCTCCCAGGGCTGGGATTGCAGATGTCCACAGTGGGAATGTGGACCGCCGAGGGTCACCCACTTACCCTTTCTCTGCACTAGGAGGCCTCTCTGGGCTCCCAGCCAATCCCAACCAAGCAGGCTGCCTCGCCTCCCTCTCCTTCCTGGCCTTAGGTGTTTCCTGTCACTTCTCTATTGAATTCCAGCATCCTCTCTCAGACGATCTATCCAAAGTGTGATTATCAACTTACTATTTTGGTTTTTCTTGGTGGAGGAGGTGAGTACCAGATGCCTCTAGTCAACCATCTTGAAGCATTTGACTCAAGCATTTTTGAAGTCAAGTGAAATCAGTTCAATTGAAAAGAATCTCTATAAGTATAGATGCCCTGAGAAACATGCCGCTTCACAGACTGAACTTTGGCACTTTATGCCAGATATGCAGCTCTGCCTTCATTCCTCTCTGTTTCTTTTGAAGTTTGCAAAGACATTACAATAGTTAATTTTATGTGTCAACTTGGCTATGGTGTCCAGCTGTTTGGACAAATGCCAGTCTAGATGTTGCTGTGAAGGTATTTTTTAGATGACATTAACATTTGGAACAGTAGATTTTGAGGAAAGCGGATTAGCCTACATTATGTGGGTGGGCCTCATCCAATCAGTTGGAGTTCCTATTAAAGCAAAGGCTGAGCTTTCCCAAAGAAGGTATTTGACCTAAAGACTGCAATGTAGATACTCTTCCTGGGTTTCCGGTCTGCCTGGCCTGCCCCTTAGAATTCAGACTTAAGACTGCAGCATTATTTCTTACCTTCATTTCCAGCCTGTTGGCTCACCCTGTGACTATTGGACTTACCAGCCCCTACAATGGTGTGAGCCAATATCTGAAAGTAAATCTCTCTGTGCTTACACATATCTCGCCTACTGCTTCTGTTTCTCTGGAGAGTCTTGACTAATACAGTAGCAAAGAAGACACAAGGAGACTCTCTGCAAAATATCTTTCATTAACAACAAGGAATAGCACATAGGGAAAGACTTGGGTATATTTAACCATTTGCTGTTGGCGTCAATGTGCAAAATCTCATGTACAGTCACAGCTCCCTCTGACCACTCTCATCATTGCTCTGTCCCAATGTGTTTAAAAGACACACTCCACCTCCCAGAAACTACATCTCCCAGCTGCAGGTGTTCCCTGTGAGGCAGAATACTTCATGCATATCAGTACATGTGCTGTTCACTGTGTGCTCCCCTCTCCTCTTCCAAGCTGGAAGACAGGTTTTTCATGGTCCCCTGCCTGAAAGCAGAAACCTTTTGGTCATCTGGGTGTTTATAATAGCTTTTAGTTCCTGAAAGGTGAGCCTGGGGACAAGGGGTGTACAAGGGACAGGAGAAAGTCTCCCTGCCAAGTAGTGCAAAGGGACACAGGTGTGCCGGTCCTGCAAACAGGGGCCTGGCACCTGCCTTCCGCCTCTTCTTCACTATTTCTGGCCAGAGGCTGGACTCTGTCAAGAGTCTGCACCTGAGCAAGGAGTTCAGACCACACAGGCCTGAGAAAGCAGAGGCCCTACAGCGAGTGGGAACAAGGCAGAGAGACTACAGGCCTGTTGGAAGTCACCAGAGAGGATGGGATGGAAGGCAAGAGCCTGATGATTCTTGTTACTGCAGAAGCCCCCAAGGCCTCTCATAAGCCTAAGAATGATAAGCACGAATGTCCAAGCAGATGACGGGGTTGGGTTCAGAGTTAGAGTGAGATTGGAATCAACTTAAAGAGCCTGTATATAGATATATATATAGATACCCATACACATTTATACACATATGACATATGTGCATACAGGCACACATATATATAACAGATAATATTTCTGACAGAGACTGAGGTTTTTACCCACTATTCTGGCAAGGATGATGGGGAACAGAAAAACAAGGTTATGGAAGTGTGGCTGGGTTGCTTTTAACATAATTTTCTTTTGATTTGTCTATATTTAAAATTTTAACAATTTTCCTAAAATACATATTATTTTATGATATAATTAATCTTTTAAACACTTATGTTTTTAAGTATCATGTTACACATGAAAAAACCTTATAGTATAAATTTAGAGAAAGGAATGAAATTCAGAGTGGTATACACAGTGTAAAAGCTTTTTTTTTAAGTAAAATAAAAATACCTTCATGCAAAACAGATAGACAAAACGCCCATATAACCATTTATAGAGAAAAGATTGGAAGGAAAGAGATTAAAATGATGTTACTAGTGATCATCTTAAGAACTATTTTTTTCTTTTCTCTCCTTTTCTGAAATTTCAAAATGTTTAATGAGCACACATTACTTTTTTAGAAGCAGAACTTTGCAAGGAATTCAACTATTTTAATAGATCCTGGATAAACTACTAGTTCAAAAATACATGTTTTAAAATTTTGCTTCTCTGGCTAAGTGTTTTGTTTGGATTATAAGTCCTTGAAAAGTATGGAAATTGTAGTTTCTACCTGATCTTTCTTAAATAAAAATTTAGTAAGTAGAAATTCTTTTAAGGCCCTTCCTTCTCCTCCAACACACGTGCCCCAAATACACACAAACTCTCTCCCGCCACACACACCCCACCACCACTATCACCAGCACCATCACACACCCCCCACATAGCCTGCCCCAAACTAGGTGGGGGTGCTGAGGGTGGGGGATTCCTGTGATCTTTGCAAGGCAAGGTTAAGCCCGAAGAGTTACTGAACAGAAAGTTTAATTCAGAGAAGAAGTCTGGGCCATGAATGACCACATGTGGGTCCTGCAGTTCAGAACGCTCTAGGGCCAATGAGCCCTAAAGAGATACCAGGTGGGACGAGGCACAGATTGGTTCTAAGAGCCCCTGAGGTGGCGAGGTGAGCCATCTCACCGGCTGTCTCACCCACTTCCCCAGAGCATGACACGTGCCGCCAGTTTCCATGTGTGCTGTGACTAGAAAAGGCAGAGATACTCTGCTTTGTCACCGGAAATGAAAATCTCAGCACTCGGCTTTGGTTCCGGGAGAGGCTGTGCAGATTCCCATGGTCTTTTGTGGCCAGCAGGGCTCTGGTCCCTAAGGCTTTCCTACCCCAGTGACTGGTGCTGTGGACACCTCACCTTGGGTTTGTCCCGGAAAAGCCGGGCGAGGGTGGGGTGGTGCCGGTGACTGTTTGGGGCTCGCTTACCATTCAAGCTGGCACTCCTTTCAGGCGCTCATTTCTCCCTGCAGAGCCCAGCTCCCACCTCGTCATTTCCCTGAGCCCAATGAACGAATGTTAGCATTCCTTGCTGTGCAGTCATCAGTCATGTAAGCTGTGTGAGATTTCTCTACGCTGGACCTTTGTATTACTGGGCATTTCTCTTTGACCTCCATCCAGTGCCACCCTCATCTTGCCATTCCTTAGTAAGTCTCTCTCCGTTCCGCAGCCTTGCCCTTAGCCTTTGAAAGTTCGCTGCAGAGCGAAGGTTTACAGGGTCTCGGGAAGATTTCTCCCAGCTGTCCTGCTTTGTCTCTAGCATCCAGTAGGCTGTTGCCTTGTAATTGAGGCCAGCTTCACAGGTGTGTGACCCGTACAGTTGCACAGGGTTTTACTCTCAGAAGAGCCTGGCGCTTGGTTTAATGCTCAGCTGGAGCTGTCCTGAAACTTCGCAATTTTATCTTTGAACTTGTGTTTTATAAAGGAGGTCTGATGGGCAGTACAACGTGCACGCTGGGCTGCTGCATGCACACAATGAGCTCAGGCCTGCGGTCCTGGAGGCAGCCCAGGCACGGAGCAATTCATCCAGCCAGGTGTGTAGGTGCCTGCCTTGGGGGCACCTTGGGCCCCATTGGCTGCCACCATTGCCATCGTCTGGGCCTAGGTTTGGGCCGGGCCGCCTTGGGTCCCTGCAGTGCACCTACACACCTGGCCGAGCAGTTGGTCCAGACGATGGCAATGGTGGCAGTAACAGCAGGGGCAGCAGCAGCAGAGGTGGTGGTCATGGCTTTGGGAGAAAGGAGAGGCTCTGCACAGGAGCAACACTGGGACCTAAAGTGGGAGTCTGGCCCGTCTGTCGATCCCCAGTCCTGTGCCGGTGGCATCTGCACAGATACGAACTCTCTGGTCTGAAAGCCAGCACACAGGGAGCCAGCACTCAAGGCAGTAAACTTCGTCAGTGAATTATTATGAAATGAAAACACACTCATGCACATTGCAATCAAGCATGTCAAGAAGTTAATTCATTCTGCTTTGGAGGAGCTGAGAGAGAGAAAACAAAAAAAGAAGTTAATTCAGCAACTTCCACCCAGGACCACGTCCAGTTGGGGAACTCTGTCGTAAAGCAAGCATTAATGCGGAGTGTGAGCGCCTTCCCAGTGTGGCTTGAATGCACAGCCCGTACGCGTCCCCAGCGGGCTCTGCCCTCATCTGCTCTCCCCACCTGTTCCCTCCCCCAATCCCTCCCTGCTTTCCAGCTATACAGTGTGCCACAGGATTTTGAAAGTCCTTCCACTGCGCAGGCTTGGAGGTTTTTTGCTTGTTTGTTTGTTTTTGAGATGGAGTATTGCTCCGTTGCCCGGGCTGGAGTGCAATGGCGTGATCTCGGCTCACTGCAACCTCTGCCTCCCGGGTTCAAGCGATTCTCCCGCCTCAGCCTCCCACTTGAAGCTTTTAAATTCGCACTTAGAGCCACCCCTGGCACACAGGAAATCGGGGGAAATTGTCCTCCCTCCTCCACATTGGGATCTCTCATAGTAGGCTGTATTGTGGGGTGTGAATAGAGCATAGACATGGGCCAGAGAAAAGAAGGCAGTCGCTTGATAGAAAAAAAAACTTAAGGAGACCAGAAGTTCACATACCTGAGACTGGCCCAGTTATCCTTCCACTCACACCAAAGCAGGGAGTGGGACGCCCCTGAAGCCCCATGTCCCTCCCCACTCCCTTGTTTTCTGCTTTAAATTTACTCTTACTGTTTACTCTAGCCTATTGGCAGTGTTGGTACTAGGAGAGGCAGGAAGGGCACAGATGTCTGCCAAAATCCTACTCATCCTCCAAGACCCAGCTGGGACGCCACCCCTCTTGATTCCAACTTGACATCCCTATACCGTCAGGTCCCATCCTGTGATCGCACAGCACCTAGTGCCTTCCTGAGTTCCTGACACTTACAATGCCTGTGCCAGGATGGGAACCTTTTGCGGGCTTCACAGAGGAGCTCCATTGCCTACAGCCATTCTGTTTCTCTCTCCTGCCTGAGAAAGGTTTGACACGGATACTTCCTGTCTTCAGAGAAAGGAGAACCAGCTTTTAGTCACTTAGCTTGGATGTTTTCTTGTTCCTGGGAAGGAACAGGAGGGGAGAAGGGAGACTTTGCTGGAGTCAAAAGGAAGTTAAAAAAGATTTATGTGGATAAGAAAAAAAATGTTTTTGGGTAAAAAAAAGAATAAAACATGTTCAGTAAAGTGGATTTTAAAAAGCAATTAGTTTGATAGAAGATTAAGACAATGGTGGTAAGATCTGAGTGGCGGACATATGGAAGTAATAGAGAAAATAGTCAAAAGATGACATCTTTCTGAATGGGCATCAAGCCCCCAACCATCTGCATGGCCTTGTCCCCACCCAGCCTGTGCTCCAGGCCTTTGGCTGTTCCTCTGGGCTGCTCCTGTGATGAGATCATGGAAAACTTCTCCCAAGGATTCTCTTGCCCCAAGCCTGGCACCAGTGCGACTGAACACCCTGGGAGGCACAAGGTGAAAGGTGGGTCGCTCCCGGGCCTCCTGCTGAGCTCTTTCACCAGGAGGGCATCTCACACTGCCGGCACCCAGGCACCAAGCTGGGTAGTGCTTCTCTCTGGGAAGGAGGGAGGAGAGATGGTTCATCCACCAGAAGCCAACAAATTTGCCACCTGCCAACAAACAGAATCGATTTTTGCTGATGCCTTGACATACTGCTTGGGTCCTACTGATGAACCACACGCAGGCAACCCCCTGCAATGCTCTGTGACATCCCTAAGCCCTACCATCAAAAGGTAGGGTCTTGGGGTCATGGTGGTTGGAGGAATAACCTGAACTGGTGGAATGGGCAACAGCACTCCCATTACATGTGGTTTGTCCTTCAGGGGCAGGGCTTGTGGGTTTTGTCTGTGTATCTCCAGCACAGAACACGATTCATGAAATAGCAGGTGCTCTATTGTGAGAACAGCAGAGAGGGAGAAAGCAAAGGCTTGGAAGGGAACTTAGGACCTGCGAAAAAAAGGAAAGCATTGTTCTGGGCTCGACACCCTCAGGGATAGCTGTGTTCTCGCTTCTTTCTAATGAGTAGCTCTTCCTTTAGAACACAAATGGAGTCAAGGAAACAGCAAACCTGTGTTCCCTGCTCCCATCCGTTTCCTCCTGGCTTGCCCCAGTGCAATGACCAGGGAAAACATTCTCCTCCTCCCATGGCGTTTTGGCAGATTAAGCTGAATAGCTCCATGTGGACACTAAGCACAAGTTCTAACATCATTTCATTTCACTTCCTTTAGAGTAAAACAAGTTCCCAGCTCATACTCTTATCCCTCGAGGCAGCAAAGCAAGTCATAAATAATCACAGTAATAATGTCACGTAAACACTTTCACTGGGGAAGATAGAGGCGCTGGTTTTGAATCTCCAGGATGCAGAAGATTAGATACAAGTGATGACTCACGTGTGCCTCCGCCCCAACAGCAGAAACTACGTTGCCTGCTCCCCGCACCGTGGAGGCCTTGCCGTCTTAAAGAGAGAGCATCCATTATTTCCTGAAGTTAAAACAATTCTCTTTGGGGACAGTTTGATTCAGTCTAGACCCTCTCTCTTGATCATGAGATGCCTTTAAAAATTCTTCCTAGTGTTAGACAGTTTATTCTGTGTGGACAGGGATCACGTCAGTCTGTTCAGTATTAAATCCCAATTATCAGCCATGTAGTAGGTGCTCAGGAAAGAAGACATCTTGAATGTTGTAAGTTCTGATAAACAAACCAAAACCAGGAGCAGAGACTGACCTAGCGATTGAGTGACAGTGGTTAAGGCTAAAACGCACAGGACTGAGATCAGGGCCTTCCCCACCTCTCTGAGTTCAGGCTGCCTGTCCCAGAGCTTCGGAGCCCATCCCGCAGCTGGTATTCCAGACACTTGTTTTTCATGCCTAGAATATGCGAAGACAGGCATCAGAGGTCATTAGAATCAAGATGAGGACAGTGTTGTAGGCAATGACAGTCCACAAAACACTAAGTAATGATCCTTTGCACTTCCACGGCACCTTTCATCGAGGATTTCAATGTGGATTTTAGTTTTAATCACATTTTCATGATGAGACTTCTTATTACAGATGGAGAACTAGACCTTTGCACCTGGTACTATACAGACACCTCACACTCAGCATATTCCCAACGTAAGTCATGATCTTTTCCCCTCACCTCTTCCTTTTTCTGTGTTCCCCTTCTTGGCAAAGGGCACCCTCATCCAGCAGGTCCACAGGACGGATACCTGCACGCCATTCTAGCCTTCCAGCTCTCCCTCCCCTCCCTTACTGGTCCCACCTCCCAAATGCCTCCCAGCTTCCTCTAGAGTCCAGCCCCCAACTCTGGTCCTTGAATATCTTCCTAGAGGACAAATCCCATAGTGCTGATTCCTGTCTTAAAATCCTTCAAAAGTTATCTGTTGTGAGTAAATTCAAACTCTTTATCACACCATGCAAGTCTTTCCATGATTGGTCTCTGCCTACCTCATTTTCTTTTATTCTTTTTCTTTTTTTGAGACAGAGTCTCACTCTGTTGCCCAGGCTGGATTGCAGTAGCACGATCTCACCTCACTGCAGCCTCCACCGCCTGGGCTCAAGCTATTCTTCTGCCTGAGTCTCCCGAGTAGCAGGACTACACCCACCACGCCCATCCTATTTTTTTTATATTTTTGGTAGAGACAGGGTTTTGCCATGTTCACCAGGCTGGTCTCGAACTCCTGACCTTGTGATCTTCCCACAGCCTCTCAAAGTGCTGGGATTACAGGCGTGAGCCACTGCACCAGCCTCATTTTCATCTGCTGTCATCTCATCCCTCAGCTGTTCCCCCACAGCACCCACATGTGTGTGTGCACACATTTACACATTCACACACCTACACCTACACCACAAGGTGCAGGCCTGCAATTCCTTAAACTCCCCATACCATTTCAAGCCTCCATGCCTTTCTACCTATTATTATTCCCCACTTTTTCCCCCACGGAAAACTGCTGCCCATCTTCTAGGCCACAGCTCAAGTGAAATTTCCTCTACAAAGCCTCCTATCTCACTAGGAAAAATGGGTCATTTTCTTTTGCGCCACCCATATAACGTGAGCGTGTTTCATTTCTACTGCTCGTCATGCGATGCAGCAGTGGTTGAGTTAGAGCCACAGCCTCATTAGACTGAGTTGTTCTTTGAGAGCAAGTCATATTCATCTTTATACCCTAGCACCTAGTGCGATTCCTGGCACACAACGGGGTTTCCATAGATGTCTAATGAATGGCTCAACAAATCAGTGAGTCCTTTCCAACGCTGAGCCAAAGGGAGATTAAACACCTCGCTCCAAAGATAGAGACAAATGGATGGATTGCAGCCAAGAGTAATGAATGATAGCCTGAGTTTAGCCTATCCAGCCAATTATTGAGAGATTAAAATCTTGTCGTTATGTAACTTCGAATCAACACCTGCGGGAGTGATAGCTGAAAGAAATTTTACCAAGCCAGGTAACAATATTTCAAAACGCTGGTGGAGGAGGGGAAGGTGTCAGGGCAACCAAATGAATCACTGGGTTTCAAAGTATCTTTTGACAAAGGAAGATGCCAAAATATTTATAAACCCATAAGTTATGCTCCAGTCTCCCAACCAGCAACTTGTAAAAACAGATGACTCATTCATAGGGAAGCTTAATGGCTTGGACTGAATTCATTACCTGCTGGGCCAGAGCAATGAGCAGTAATGGTGGATTTTACGAAGAGGCAGTTTGGAAGGTGAGTGGCCTGCTGGTAAGTAACGGAGGCGGAATATCGCGGAATAGGAAGGTTGTTCACTGTATGGCTGACAGGCAAACAGGGCAGGATAAGAAGCTTCTTTGACTCTAGAATTTTAGCACTAGAAGAAATAGTGAGGATTATATATTTCAGCAGTTCTCACTCAGGATATCAGAAGACACTGGGAGTCCTGATCCCAGTTATGAGAAAGGACCACCTTCCGCTACAAACTAGAAATTGCATTTTCTGCCAGAACATTAACGACCAATGCCGTCTACACTGGGATGTATCAATGGAAGTGTCTCCAATGTCAACATGGGTCATAGCAGAAGAGACATGGAAAACCACGACGTCTTTAGTCCAATTCCTTCACTGTAACAAGGAAGAAGTTAAGGGCTAAATTTAAAGTGACTTATCCAGGAAACAATAGATGCTGGTGAGGCTGTGGAGAAATAGGAACGCTTTTACTCTGTTGGTGGGAGTGTAAATCAGTTCAACCATTGTGGAAGACAGTGTGGCGATTCCTTAAGGATCTAGAACCTGAAATACCATTTGATCCAGCAATCCCATTACTGGGTGTATATCCGAAGGATTATAAACCATTCTAGTATAAAGACACATGCACATGTATGTTTATTGCAATACTAGTCACAATAGCAAAGACTTGAAATGAATCCAAATGCCCATCAATGATAGACTGGATAAAGAAAATGTGGCCCATATACACCGTGGAATACTGTGCAGCCATAAAAATGAATGAGTTCATGTCCTTTCCAGGGACATGGATGAAGCTAGAAGCCATCATTCTCAGCTACCTAGCACAGGAACAGAAAACCAAACACCCCGTGTTGTCACTCATAAGTGTGAGTTCAACAATGAGAACACATGGACACAGGGAGGGGAACATCACACACCCGGGCCTGTTGTGTGGTGGGGGGCAAAGAGAAGGAGAGCACTAGGAAAAATATCTAATGCACGTGAGGCTTAAAACCTAGATGAAAGGTTGATAGGTACAGAAAACCACCATGGCACGTGTACATCTATGTAACAAACCTGCACATTCTGCACATGTATCCCAGAACAGAAAGTAAAATTAAAAAAATAAAAAATAAAGGGACTTATCCACTGTCACACTCCTCTCAGACCAGGGCTGAGCCCAGGACCTTGTCTGCTGACTTGTAGCCTCAGCACTCTTTTTGCTCCTCTGGGCTGATTTCTGCATCGCTTGTTCCACAGCTGTGATATGGACCACCTTGCATTTTAACAACGTTCCAAAACTTTTGTTGGTGGGAGGGTAGGAGTTGGAATCTTGAAGTTCCTTCAGAGCCTAGCTACTTTCTGTGCTAGTTTTATGACATTAATTATTGGTTTTTGTGTAATTATTATCATTAGGATAAAAAAACTTTAACCTATAGGTATAATATCAATAAATCTAAAATAATGGTTCTCAGTCAGGCACGGTGGCTCATGCCTGTAATCCCAGCACTTTGGGAGGCCGAGGTGGGCAGATCAAGATGTCAGGTGTTCAAGACCAGCCTGGCCAACATGGTGAAACCCCGTCTTTATTAAAAATACAAAAATTAGCTAGGCGTGGTGGCGCGTGCCTATAATTCCAGCTACTCAGAAGACTGAGGCAAGAGGATTGCTTGAGCCTAGGAGTCCAAGATTAGCCTGGACAACAAAGGGAGACGCTGTCTCTACAAAAAAATATTTAATACTACAAGCATATGTCTGTAGTCCGGGAGGCCTGCTTGAGTTCAGGAGGTGAGGCTACCGTGAGCTGTGATCACACCACTGCACTCCAGCCTAGGCAGCAGAGAAAGATTTTGCTCTAAAAATTAATTGAATAAACAAACAAATAATAAAAGAAATAAAAACAAATGTTCTATATTAAAACAGGACTCTCTGGGTGGTTCCATTCGTTTAAGCAAGAGCTCCTTCTCTAAACAGACCCAAACTTCCCAGTCATATTGTCCAGGGAAAAGTATTTCGGAGAAAGTTTCCTTCGGCATCAATTCTCCCAAGCTGTAAGCTCATCTGGAGGCACGGAGGTAGGTGTGAAGCCAATGGCAGCGCCTGTCTTCAGCAACAAGTCCCCAAATCACAGAAGAATCCAGACCAGCAGGAGAAATTTGAGGACAGCAGAAGATGAGACTGTGCATGACTGAAGGAGCAAGACCTCAGAGCCTCCATCCAGAAGGTCCAACCCCTCGCCAGGCCATGGCTTAGAAGGGAGAGGTGAGGGTGTGAAGTGCTGAGACTGCGGTATTTCTTGGCGCAGGCTTTGGTCTGGTGAAAACCATTATTTGACCACATCTTCTCAAAGTTGCCCCCAAGGCTGGACAGATGGGGGACTCTGAGAGTCATTGCCAGGATGTAAGGTTGTGTTCATATGGAAGCTGCTGATGTATCCTAGGTGGCTCTGTACACATTTACTGCATACCTAAAGGTACTCATATCATTTTCCCTTTGCCTTTCAGCATTATTACCCTTAGGATCTGCAGTCGCGAAATCAAGGCCTGTGGAATTCATTCCCTTGACAGAGCCTGTGACGTGACAGAGCCCACATATTATGTGTGATAACAACGGTGATGAGGAGGAAGATGAGGGTGATGACGAATAGAAATGCACCTTCCCGAAGGGCTCCTGTCCCTCATGAATGCCTATCTTATTTGGTACGTTCCTTATAATAACAAGCTCCCTATTAGTTTCTACCTGCTCAGGGAGAAGAGAGGTGAAAAATTGCTTATTGCTCCTTGTCATTTTAACAAGACAGAGTTCCAGGTTTCTTGCCCTTAAACAACCAAAAATTACATGAGCCTCTTCCTTCAAATGTCAGAATGCCATTTAGCCCGACAGCTTTCTCATTATTATGCACTAAGAGCTTCTCTAACCCAACCTGTCAAAAATCTTTAACAGACAGGAGCCTCATCAACTTGGAGCCAATGTCTCCGCCTTGTGTCAGAGTTTAGAAGCTTTCAGTGAGGTAAGGGGAGAGAGGCCTGCTTGGGTGTCCTCTGATACTGGGATTCCCCCAGGGATTCCTTCCCATCATTTCCTGGAGGAGAAAGAAGCAAGGCTAACCTGGGTGGAAGGTTAGAGAGATACCTTCAAGTGACTGCTTTGGAGACGACCCTGGATCCTCTTCTGCAGTCATTTCAGAGATAGAAAAAGGGCAGTCCGGGGACAGAGAGCTTCTGAGGGCAGCTGCGATCTCACTGGGATAAACGGGGATTGTGGGGCCAGGTAAGTCAGCTTTCCATGTTGACTCTTCCAGAACCGGAAATGCGCACGCTGAGTCCGCTCCTGCTGGAGAAGACAGTGCTGTGGCTGACGGATGTATGCCAGCAGGCACGGGCAGAGGACACAGCTGCCTTTCTTGCCACAGAAATGTACACCTTTCCTATCCACTGAAATCCACACAAACAGGTGGCACAAGGGCCCCCTTGGCCAGAGATCAAGTCTCCCTGGGCCTCCAACTTCCATGGAGGCCCCCAAGCTGCCCTTGGTTCCGATGGCACAGGGAAGCATCTACCTGATCAAGAGCTCTTTTTTGCCACTTCCCAGGAGTTTTAGACCCTTCTGACCACCCCCCTGCCTTCTAGAATCCCAGGCTATGGGCCGGGCGCAGTGGCTCATGCCTGTAATCCCAGCAGCTTGGGAGGCCGAAGCGGGTGGATCATTGGAGGTCAGGAGTTGGAGACCAGCCTGGTCAACGTGGTGAAACCTTGTCTCTACCAAAAACACAAAACATTAGCCGGGCCTGGTGGCATGTGCATGTAATCCCAGGTACTGGGGCCAGCTACTGGGGAGGGTGAGGCGGGAGAATCACTTGCACTCGGGAGGCAGAGGCTGCAGTGATTGAGATTGAGCCACTGCACTCCAGCCTGGAAGACAGAATGAGACCCTGTCTCAAAAAAAAAAAAAAAGGATCCCAGGCTATGTGCCCACCTGCTGCCCACCAGGTGCAGGTAACAGTGACAAACTCAGCATTTGCTAAAGGTCACTGTGGGGCCGTGTGCCTCCAAGGCCCCTCCCCGCTTTCTTCTTGGGTCACAGAGGGGCTATGCGTTGTGAAGTCGCAGTTGCAGTAACAGCTGTGGCAGGATCACTCTCCTTTGGGCAATTCCGGTGAACCTGCAAGCCCAGCTTCCAACTCCGAAGACCAAGCAGCTGAGAGTCACCTAAAACCTGCAGTCAGCGTCAGCTAAATTTTTACAAACGATGAAGGCACAGCATAGTGCTATTTATTGGAAATGCGACCATAAAATAGATTTATTTTATTATCCACATTTTAAGCAGTTTAACTTGTTAATGTCTGGCAATAAATTTCGTGGTCTAGAAAATGACACCTAATGAATGAATGTCATAAATCCCTTGTTTGAAGCATAAATAAATATATTTCATATATGTTTTTTTAAATTGCCACCTCTGCTAAATAAATGTTGGATTACTGTTCAAGGAATACAGGCTTGCGAGGGGCGCACACTATTCTCAGGGTACCCATATGTCTTATATGTCTTGGAACTGTGCCAGGGCACAGACAGGTAGAGGCTCCCCTCATCTGGGAAGAGATGATGTAAGCCTCGCCTTTCAAAACAATGGCCCTTTCCCTGTCTGCTGCTGGTAGGGTGGAGGTGTGGAGGGAGACTGAGAAGAGAGAGAGGAAAGGGAGACAGAAGCCCCTGCCCCAAGGACTAACTTTGTCCTATAAAGGTGGGGACCTCTGGGGTGGGTAGCCCCAGGGGAATCCAGTTCCACACAAGGATGCAGGGGAGGGGCACAGAACCTGTGCTGGGGTCCCCATGCTCCTAAAGCCTGGAACCCCAATTTGGTGTGGATAGCACGTGGGTCTGGGCCCTGCCTTCTGGGCACAGCTGGCAATGATTTCCGCATGTCAGTTCCTGACCTCACTTTGACATCTGTCTCTCTGAGAGCTCCAACCCCAGCTTGGAGCCTATGTGCCTATTTCTGGAATCTGAGAGGTCTCAAATTCCTAAGGCACCATGAGAGTCTCAGGACTCACCCTTTCCACCCTTGCCGGGGTGACTCGTGACTTGGGAGGGAATCGAGCCCAAGGCTAGTGTGCAGTTTGGGCTGGGGCTGAGGACCAGGGCCCAGCTCAGGCTGGCTTTAGTGACTCGGCCTTGATCCTGCCACAGTCACAAGGGTGGGAGAGTTCCTGCAGGGGCCCAGTTGGTGTCCCCAAAAGGCCCCTTCCCTTCAGGGTCGCCATCGTCACCTTCGGTGCTCTTTTTCAGGAGTGCAAACGGGCAGTCCAGCGCAGGACCCCAATGCCGAGGGCAACTCCTGCGGGCCTGGCTGAGAAGGGGCATGACCATGACGCACTGGTGATGCCTGCGAGGTGCAGGCAGTGGTTGTGGTGAGATTCGTAGCTCTTTACCACCCCAGCCCGAGGACAGAATATTTTTTTTAGAGACAGAGTCTTGCTCTGCTGCCTAGGTTGGAGTGCGGTGGTATGATCACAGTTCACTTCCACCTTGAATTCCTGGGCTCAGGCAATCCTCCCACCTCAGCCTCCTGAGTAGCTGGGACCACAGGTACACACCACCATGCCTGGGTAATTTTTCATTTTTTTGTAGCGACAGGGTCTCTCTATGCTGCCCAGGCTGGTTTCAAACTCCGCCAGCCAGGACTCTTTTTTTTTGAACTTCATCCTCCCAGCTAATTCAAGACTGGAGAAAATTACATTTCAATTGTATTGAAAGCTCAGGAATAGCAAAAGGGAAACAAATTCAAATGCATTCTCAGGGCAGCCTGGCTTATAGGTTAGAGAGCAAGGCTGGCACTCCGGGCTAAGCAGGGTCTGGCACAGCCTCGGTCCTAGTGAGGGACTCTGTTAACCTCTTCCCCGGGCCACAAGGGGCGTGGTTTCAAAGGCAAGAACTTCCAGTGCCACGCCTCCATTCACCTCCCCATCTGGGAACCTAGACTTCTTTGTCTAACTTTCCCATGGGCGGGCTAGGTAAAATTCCAGGTGAACTTCCTGTCAGAAAGGCCACCAAAAGCCCTGGAAGGAGGGGCTCTGTTGTGGACCCAAGCAGCCAATATGGAATCAAAGTCAAAGATCAATCACTCCAGAGGAAGTCTGAAAGAACTCCTCTCATTGGACAAAAACATGAATGGGGGTGGGAATAACTTCAAAGTTAAAACCCCACTGCCCCTTACCTGTGCGGACTCCTTCTCCAGATCCCCTCCCATGGCAACGTGGGAGCTGTCTCTCCCTATCTACCTGTGCAGATTTCCCTTTCTGGGATCCCACAACAGTGTGGGAGCTCTCTCTACTTCTCTCTCTTTCTCTGTCTCTGCCTAATAAATTGCTCTCTGCAAAACTCTTTGGGTCTGTGATATTTATACGAACGATAAGCCCACCACACCTCCAGGGCCTCTTCCCCCATTCCTGGGGCAGGGAACGCCAAGAATCTGGAACACCTGGTTACACTAGCGTGCTTCCAACGGGTGGTGTCAGGGCAGCAATCTCGGCTGGAAAGACGCTGGGCTCCCTCCCGGCCAAACTGTTCCCCCTTAATTCTGATTTCTGGAACCAGGAGAGGAGGCTGCTCCTTGGGTAGATTATTCACTTTGGATACCCCAGTGCCTTTGGAGGGGACTATATTTCTGGGTTGGGGAGTGGAGGGTCATTATGAGGGCAGGGGTGGCTGTGCACATAGCGAAGCAAGGCTGTTTTATTTGCCATTGATGCACTGATTGGGCTCCCAGTCCTCCCACTTGAATATCCAGCTCAGCTCACAACCACACACATCCTTAGCAGGAGTGTCCCAGAGTACAACATCTCCAGCCACCTCTGGCAGAAATAGGCAGCATCCTTGAAGGAAGAGAGGAGTCAGAAGCATGAAATCTGTGTATTCAGGCAGTGTTTGAGGTTAAAAGAAGTGAGAATCCTTTTCCCCCTCTGAAAAATGCCTATTACTCAGCATCATCTGATTCTTAAATAAAGCTGTTTTTCTACAACCACGGAACAGAGGTGAGGCTTCCCCTGGGAAGAGGATTCCAAATCTAAAGAGCCAGCGTTGTCTCAGGGAAGCAAAAACTCAAGTATGATGAGCATCAGGAATCCTCAGGGCAGACAGGAGCAAGGAAGTCTTGTGAGCCCTTCCCCTGCCTTAGGCTTTCTGAATTTCAACTCCTTTCCCCTTCCCACCTTGCTGACAAATACCTCTGGGTCTCTAAGTGGGTTTCATCATCTCTCGCCCAGTGAGGCCCAGGGAACCTGAGGAGAATGAAGCACTCTTTGGTTTGGGCACATTCCAGATTGGCTGGTCTTGTTGGTTTTGCTGTCTATTTTCAACAATGTTTAAGTGCATAAGGAAATCCAAACAATGGAACCATTCCAAAGGGAACTGCTACACAGGGAAGGGATGGTGAAGACTTGAGGTCCACTGACCCTGAGGTGGACAGATCACTTGAGGTCAGGAGTTCAAAAGCAGCCTGATCAACGTGGTGAAACCCCGTCTCTACCAAAAATACAAAAATTAGCTGGGTGTGGTGGTGCACGCCTGTAAACCCAGCTACTGGAGAGGCTGAGGCAGGAGAATCACTTGAACCCAGGAGGTTGGAGTAAGCCAAGATCACGCCATTGCACTCCAGCCTGAGTGACAGAACGAAACTCCATTTCAATCAATCAATCAATCAATAAGACAACAGTTACACAGACCTCCCCACTCCATCCAGTTCCTGCCCCACCTCTGAGAATGCAGCCGGCCAGCCTCCAGGTCACGGCCACAGCCATTGCAAAAAATATGTTTACATTGGAAAACAGTATACACAAACACTATGCACACACAGACAGGCACATACACATATATACCCATATGCACTCACCACACACATGCACACATACATACACATGCCACACACATGAATACACACACACGTACACCACACACATACACACAGATGCACATGCATACACATGCACACACACACACCACATGCGCTTATACACACCACATAATCCAAAGTGCAATGTGTGCTGAGACTTCCTATTCTATTTCACCCACCTCCCAGCCTTGATTTAAGAGCTGCTCACAACCCACTAAGTTGATTTCATGAGCCACTAAAAGGGTCACAACCCACAGCTTGAAAAATATGTATGTAAGCCCTACCAGGATAATCAGATAAAATTGAGCCCGAGCCATTTCCTCACATCAACACCTGCACGACTTCCTGGTCTCTGCACATGGAAATGTCCCCCACTCCACACGGTGGGGCTCAGCCCATCCTCCTGGGAGGGCCTCACTGCTCCTTGTTCCTGGTGGATTTGCCCTCCGTGGGTTCCCAGGGCTCCTTGCTCCTGGGCCTCACCAGCCTCAGCCTACACTTGCTCTGACAGCTTCTCTCCTTCTCTAATTGCCACCTCTCACTCATGACACCTCCACACGGCTCTAAGTCTCATCAAAAATGGCTGCACCTCACTCAGTCCTCATTTAAAACTTGGATTCCTAAAATCCATATTTGGCCTGAGAATGCTACCTCTACTGCAGTTAACTTCTAGGATACGTGAGTCTCTTCTCCACACCATTGCAGGATTTATCCAAATAATATACAACAACTACAAATAACAATCTGGTGGCCACTGCTTTGCTCTTGGATAGCTGACAGGCTGTGCCAGAGCCTTTCCTGTTGCCTTGACCCAGTGTTTTGAAGCTCCGAGTCTCCTATGAGAGCACAAAGTGTCTTGCCTTGCCTGGCAAATTGCTTTGAAGTCTCCCAGTCTACCTAGAAACTCATGTACATTTTGCTTTCTTCTCCATAAAGCATCTTTCAGTGACAGTACAATATTTTGTTAATTTCACCAACTCTTCATGCAGAAATGGTAGCCAGGCAGGTGCACCCAGTCAAAATCACACCTTGAACAACAGGGTTATTTGTTTCACACGCAGAAGAAAGAAGCTCTGAGGCAGGAAGCCTCCGGGCTTGGCCCTCAGCCGTTCAGAGCCGCCATCGGGTCCTCTAGGGGCTAGCTGTGTTCTCCAGCAGGTACCCTCTGGGTTGCAAGACGGTGGCTGCAGTCTTAGGCATCAAGAGTGCACTACAAATGTCCCTCAGCGGCACAGGACCGTCTTTGTTACTTGAGCATTTTTTTAAAGATCGGAGAACTTTCCCGGAAGCTGCTGGCCAGCTTTCCCCTCTAGTCTCACTGACCAGAATGGAGCCAAGGGCCCAAGGAGAACAGTCTAGAAGGATTGGCTTCTTCCAATCAGAAACCTGCTCCGGCCCACCCACCATGATGGGCTTATCCTAACAGGAACCCACCCCCACCCCCACCATGATTGGCTTGTTTTATTCGGCCTCGCTCATCATTATAACTGGCTTTATTTTAAACTGAGCTTACCCAGCACCAAGCCTGGCTTAACCTAAGCAGGATCTTCCCTGTCCCAGCCCTCTCTGGGTGGAGGAGCATGAATACCTGAACTAGGTGGAGACCTGTTAGGAAAAGGAAAGGCCATGGGGGTTTGAAGAGGGAATAAAAGACTCCAGCTTCAAAACCTCAAAATGCCAGATGCTTTGAGACTTAACTATTTTTTTTTGAGATGGAATTTTGCTCTTGTTGACCAGGCTGGACTGCAATGGCATGATCTCGGTTCACTGCACTCTCCCCATCCCGGATTCAAGCGATTCTCCTGTCTCAGCCTCCCCAGTAACTGGGATTACAGGTGCATGCTGCCACACCCAGCTAATTTTTGTATTTTTAGTAGAGACGGGGTTTCGTCATATCGGCCAGGCTGGTTTTGAACTCCTGACCTCAGGTGATCTGCCCGCCTCAGCCTCCCAAAGTGCTGGGATTACAGGCTTGAGCTACCACCCCCGGCCAAGGCTTAACTTTTATATGATATTCTTTCTCCATTATTTTAGCTATAAAAGGAGGGTGATGCTTCTTCCAGGGTGTACCTTACAGGTTGTGGCCTGGGATCACCTGAAGTATGGAACATGTAGATATTTAACCCCAGGTGTTGGCTACTATTCTTCTCACAAGAACAAAATCAGACGTTCTTATCTATGCGGTGGTTCTTCAACTTCAGATTCATCTGGGATGATTGTTTACAATGCACATTCAGCATCTCACTCCGAGAGTCTGACTTAGTAGTTCTTACTTCAGCTGCTTAACTCTTGAAAGTTCTCCCGGTTATGGCCAAGCCACAGTGCAGCAGCCCTTCCAGGGAGAGTAACGAGGAGTGATTCCTTTCCAGTCAATTGCTACAAAAGATGCAGAGAAGAATGAAAATGTTTTCACAGCAGAGCAGTGTCAGAATGAAAACCTCTCTTTCAAGGCACTGTATGTATCCAATATTTGACAAAGGGATGGGAGTCGGCAATTGGTGATGCTAAGAAACTGTGGTGATATTTTACAAGATTGCCGTGGAGAGGCTGGGTTTAGCCTGTGGGATTCCTTTCCCAGCTCTGTCTCTTCTGGCTCTGATTTAAAGATGGACAGAAGCTAATACACTGAGCTGTCTTGAACACAGCTTTGATTTAAAACCCTATGATTTGGAGAATTTCCTCCACAGTGAGACCAGCATCTTCATGCCCTTTGAGGACTTTATACAGTCTAAAGCCTTGGCCTTCAAGGCTAAGCACCGTGTGAAGTTTAAAAGGCAGAGGTGTGTGCTTAGCTCTGTCTGCTGCGGACAGTGATCCTAAAAATTGTGGTGAAATAGACACAACATAAAATTGACCATCTTAAGCATTTTTTTTTTTGAGACGGAATCTCGCTCTTGTTCCCCAGGCTGGAGTGCAGTGGCACAATCTCGACTCACTGCAACCTCCACCTTGTGGGTTCTCCTGCCTCAGCCTCCCAAGTAGCTGGGATTACAGGTGCCCGCCACCACAGCCACCACACCAGGCTAATTTTTGTATTTTTAGTAGAGACAAGGTTTCACCATGTTGGCCAGGCCGGTCTTGAACTCCTGATCTCAAGTGATCTGCGCCCCCTCCTCCTCGGCCTCCCAAAGTACTGGAATTACAGGTGTGAGCTACTGCATCCAGTCTCATCTTAAACATTTTTAAGCATACCGTTCAGTCGCGTTAAGTACATCCACATCATTGTGGATCTGTCACCAACACCCATCCACAGATGGGTTTCAGTTTCCCCAAACTGAAACTCCATACCCATCAATAACATCTCCCCACTCCCCCTCCTCTCAGCCCCTGGAAACCCCAATTCTACTTCTGCGTCTCTGATTTTGACGACTCTGGGTACTTCCTATGAGTGGAATCATGCATCTGTGACTGGCCTAGCATAATGTCCTCATTATGGCTCCCCCATGCTGCAGCGAGTGTCAGGATTCCTTCCTGTTTAAGGCTGCAGGACACTCCGTTGCATGGACAGACTACATTTTGCTTATCCATTCATTCATCCATGCACACTTGGGTTGCTCCCACGTCCTGGCCCTTGTGAGCGGGGGTCTGTATTTTTAACAGGCATCTCAGGGACTCCATTGCCGCTGTTGGGGGAGCAGCCCTGGTGCTGCAGAAAAATTAAACAAGGTTGAAATGTTCGGAGATATCTCGTGCGTAGTGGAGTGATGCTTAGTCGTGTTAAACCTCGTGTTCCTCCCCTAGTCCCCCTCACCCTGCCTTTTCCCTCCCACTCAGGCTTCGAGAATGCTCTCCTAGGTCCCTGCCCTTGCCCTGGGGTTGTCACAACAGGAAGGCGAGAGCAAAAATAGAGTCAACGCTCAGATCTGAGTTCAAGAAAGGCTTTACAAATCTCTAATAGAGGCGATGGTTTCAGAAGAAAAGGCTTTTAGAGTTGCAAGAGCCTGGGTGTCTTTCTTTTCAAAAGCCCAGACTCAGAAAGAGCGAGGGCATGATGATGCCATGAGTGGCTTGGGAAAATCAGAGAGCTAGAGAGAGAAGCTGTGAAGCCCACGACCTCCCCAGACTGGGGACAGAGGACCGTGGCTGGCTGGGTGGGGGCGGAGGCAAGCGAGACCCTGAGGGAAGAACACTAGAATTGGTCCAAGCAGCTGGGCTGTGGGCAGGGGTCTGCTCCCTGTTCCCTCGTCCCACCCCCAGGGTGGGAGAGTCAGAGAGCCAGCCCCCAACTGTGCTGGGGAATTCAAGTGCAGAGAAGATGATGCCTCTCTTTCTGGGTGTAGCCTGAGGAAGCAGCTGGCCCAGAAGGGGTCCCCCACACCAGCCTGGCGAGGAGTCAGAATAAAAGCAGTGGTGTGGCGGGCCGAGGTGGGAAGGCTGGAGACAGCCTGGAGACTCCTGTGGTCCTGAGAAGACGGGAGGGCACGCAGTGGCTCGGGAGGAGGTGAGGAGGGCTCGGCCTGCAGGAGCCTCTAGGTCAGGATGAGGGGAAATGGAGCGTCCCTTATGGGTGAGGGCAGGACCCTGGGTGTGGAATGTGCATGTCTCAGAGAACCAGCGGGAGGGGACGCCATGGTAGGGCAGGCAGGTGTGGGCAGCTCAGCAGCGCCAGCTGGACCTATAGCAACACCTACCCCCACCAGTGCCTCAGTGTCCTGTGAGGCCCCGGGAATGTCCCCAGCCCCAGTGAGAAGGGGGCAAAACTCTGAATGTTTGAGAAAATGGATCGATTTGAATTTACCCTGAATTGATAAAGATTTGAGTTTTTGAAAGGTAGAAATTAAGTTGTAGAAAAATTTAGTTCCTCTTCTCCTCTTCCTCCTGCTCCTCCTCCCCTGCTCCTCCAATCTCTGGCCTGTCAAGGCAGAGTGCCCACGTGTGACTCAGATTATTCATCTGAATGATGGGAATTAACACACCTGACCTGATCCTTATTTTTTGACAGAATCTCACTCTGTCGTCAGGCTGGAGTGAAGTGGCACGATCTCATCTTACTGCAACCTCCGCCTCCCAGGTTCAAGCGTTTCTCCTGCCTCAGCCTCCTGAGTAGCTGGGATTACAGGCCTGCGCCAACACTCCAGGCTAATTTTTTTTTTTTTTTTTTTTTTTTTAATTCTAGTAGAGACGGGGTTTCACCATGTTGGCCAGGCTGGATTCAAACTCCTCACCTTGTGATCTGCCCTCCTCGGCCTCCCAAAGTGCTGGGATTACAGGTGTGAGCCACCACGCCCGGCTCTGATCGTTTCTTTATCCGGGGAAATTGTGAGGTTACATGAGACTGAAAGTGCTAAAAGAAGGGTCAGAGTTCTATTTCTCCCATCGTCTAAGTTCTGGGATCCAGGTTCCGCTTTGTTGAAGATGGCTGTCCACTTGGCTATTAATGGCTGGCGGCTGAGTGCCTGAGAGCGATTTCTCCTTTACTTTCAAGGTGCCTTGGGTGACCCTGCCCAGTGACTTCCACGAAGGACCCTGTATTCATCTACTAGGGCTGCCCTACAAAATACCACAGACTGGGCAGTTTAAACAGCAGACGTATTTCCCCCCAG
Source organism: Aotus nancymaae (assembly GCF_030222135.1). Taxonomy (NCBI): domain Eukaryota; kingdom Metazoa; phylum Chordata; class Mammalia; order Primates; family Aotidae; genus Aotus; species Aotus nancymaae. The sequence continues at coordinate 1,098,390 of NW_026988465.1, forward strand.
TTCTGGAGGCCAGAAATCCAAGCTCGAGAGGTCAGGACTGCTTTCCTCTGTGGCCTCTCTCCTTGGCTTATAGACAGGCGTCTTTCTCACATGGTCTTTCTCTGTATGTGTCTCTGAATTCTATTAGGACCTTGACATATAAATTTGGGGGTGGTGTGGAGAGGGGACATAATTCAGCCCCTAGCAGGAGCCGCAGGTGAGTTGAGGCTGTTTAGGATGTCAGTTGTCCTGCTTGAAGCCAAAACTCTATCTGGGTTTCTAACCCGCCACACTGAACCCACTCTGGAAGCTGGCTGGATCTGCGGAATCTCAGGCCCCATCCACGCTTACTGAATCAGAATTGGCATTTTAACTAGGTCCCCAGGTTACTCACACCCAATTAAAATCCAAGGAGCATCATGAATTTTAAACCACTCTCCCACTCAGGAGCCCAAGGGAATTCCACAGCTCTGTGCCAGCAAAGCAGCACTTACATCACCACTCGTGCAAACCTGCCAGGGCTGCGCTGCAGAGGCAGAGAAGCCTCTGACATGTCCGAGTGCATGGAGATGCATCGGGCCTGCAGGCTGCTGCAGGGCCCCCTGGTCTTGGAAACAGTGACAGCCAGGGGGTGGCCACAGCTGGGAAGCTTCTAGAAGGGGAGGGGTTGTCTTGACAAAGATAGAAGCAGCTTAGTGATGATACAGTAGGACCCCCAGATTCAGCATGTGAGAACGTAAGTGATATTAGGGACACACTTATCCTAAAACCTTATTTGCTGTGTAGCTGGAATTCAGATGTAACTAAGCATCCTGCATTTTGTCTGGCAGCCCTGCCACTGAGTCTCGACCTCCTGCATGCCATGCGAACTCTCTTTTCTCTACCCTTCCACCCACACATGCTGCTCTGCCCTCCTTCATAAAAATGGATGAAACAGGAGCACGCTGGGGATGGGAATACAGAGCGGTGGCTGCGGGGGCACTGGGATGCCTGTTATTTCTACCCACACCACTGGCCTGGGACAAACTCCAGCAGCACCAGGCAGGTGTGAAGGAGCTGGCCACCTGGTCGCCTGCACTCTCTCTAGCCTGGGGCCTTTTCCCACCGCCAGTCTGCCAGCTCTCTCCAGCCTCCACAGACAGCCTTACTCACCACCTTCAGTGCACCTGGATCAAAGAAAAGCAGAGATGCCCACATGTGACTGCACAGTTTTGTTGGTGGTGGTGATTTGCTTTTATGAGGAGAGGACACTGTCACAAGATGGTCATAGACTCAGGAGTCAGGCTGCCTGGGTTCTAATCCCCGTTCTGCCATTGTGCACGTCACTCAGTCCCCATTAGCCTGTTTCCTCATGATGGAAGGACGAGAGTAAAAGGACCCATCATGCCAAAAGGGTGTGGAGGAGATGCAAAGTGCTGTCAGTTGGGAGCTGCTCAGCACCAGGCAGTGGATAGCACCTCCTGAGGCTCGCTCCTCTTGCAGGGGGTGTTCTCAGCCACCTCCAAAAAGCTGGGAGTGACAGGGACAAAACTCCCCGTACTGTAACCTCTCTGTTCATGCATAAACCAGGTCTCCATAATTAGAACAGGAGTTTCAGGAGGACACAGACAAGGAGGCAGAGACAATGCCTTATTCATAAATAATTGGCACTTAATAAATGTTTATGGAACACGTAGCTGAATAGATGAATGGATGAATAATTAATAACAAGGCGACTGCAGCTGAGTGTCTAGTTTTGTTCCCAAATTGGACGCACATGGAAATGAAAGGAGATCGTCCTTTGTTTGGTGATTATCTTTGTTTGGAAAGTGTTTGTCCTTTCCCCCTGAGGGTTGCAGGAAGCAGGTTGCAAAAGGCAACAGGAACAATGCCACACCTGTATTCTGAGGAGGAGGGACCGTCAGGTGTTAGAAAAAGAACCACAGGCAGAGGCCAGCCATTCAAAACCAGGAGAAGGGCCAGCAAGGCTTTGCTTTGGCAATACCAATTACATATTTTTTAATCCAGAAATATTTAGAGAAGGATTCCCACTTTGTGCTTTTAAAGTCATTTGTTATTAGTGTTACAGAAGTAAAAATATCTAGTGGGACATCTGTCCAAGCTCCAAAAGACAGGGCTGAGGCGGCAACGTGCGTGGGTGTGTCTGTGGTTATGTTGAGTAGCTGTATGCTGTACCCTCCGCCACTCAAGCCCCTCCAGCTGAGGTGCCCCCCAGCTTAATAGCACAGGGAAACTGTTCTTTTCAAAGAGGATGGGGCGGGGAGGTGAGCAGTTTCCTGCCTTTTATTTAAAGGTTGATTTCCTTTATGAAAAGCGGTGCACAGGCCGAGTTCCTACAACGTATTTTTATTTTTAAATCTTGAGCATTTCAAGTTGCACACAGAAGAGGGAGATTAGAAGCAAGGTGAGGATAGGCAAGGAAGAAACACCGAGTCACGGATGGGTTTGCCAGCGCTGGAGAAGATGATTTAATGAAAAGACCATTACGTGGCAGTCTCGGCTGGTGTCTCTGATGGAGCCAGGCTGTCTTCCTAATCCAAGCGAGAGCAGGAAGATTCCTGGTATTCCGCTTGTGGTTCCCACACACGTCTCATTTGCAAGTACCAGCAGCAGACAGCAGAGAGGATCTGCCGTTAACAATCCTTGTCTCGGGGGAGGTGGGTAGGGGTACGCCATCTCTTTCTCAGAGAGAGAGAGAGAGAGAGACAGAGAGTATTTGCTGGAGAATGACTTGCCTAATTGCCTGCAATGTCACGTTCCTGAAACCTAGTTCTGCTTGCCAAGGATCTTAGCGAATCGCGGCTCCTACCAGCACTCCCTCGCACGTTTGCCACGTGTTAGTGCTCGATTTACCCCCTTCAGTAAGGTCAGCGCAGCTCCTTAAAACAGATGATTAAACACAACTGAATCTACCCATTTGTATTTTGCCGTGACAGTGCAGTCCCTCTTAATTTTCATCTGAGCACTGTGAGTGAGTTCATTATTAAATTTTTGAAATGCCACTTTGTATGAGAGGAACTGCTTAGGTGTCTCGGTGTCTCTTCAAAAGCCATCGTGGAACTTTCCAAGAATAAATTAACACATGCCTATAGTTTCTCTTCCATAAAGATAAAATGCAAACGAAGAAAATCCAATTCAAACTAATTTAGGCAAAAGAGCTTGAGAACTTGCTCTTTTGCCTAAATTAGTTTGAATTGGATTTTCTTCGTTTGCATTTTATCTTTATGGAATCAAGGACAGAGATAGAGTTAGCTTCAGGCATGACTGGATCCAGGATTCCAATGGCCCAGGCTCCCCTCTCTCCCTCCCCTTTCTACTTCTCTCTACATTGTAACCCATTCCTGTTCCACTTTAAAAGTTCTGGAAATGGACCTTTGCCACCTGGGATCAGAAGCCCATTCGTCAGTTAATCACTAAAACCATGGAGACAGCGTGAGAAGACGGTGCCTGCTACCCCCATCATAACACAGAAAAGGGGAAAGGCCAAGAGGAGGGAAGCGCCGGGCAGACAGAGAAATCATTGTCTTGTAGTACCCACGTCTCTCTATTCTGCGTGTTTGATGTTTCGGCATCTTGGGGCTTTGCTGACCCTAGAGGGACTGCTCCCCACTCCACCCCAGGTCTAGCTAATCTCTGGAGATGATAAACAATTCCTCTGCTAACACACCTTTCACAAACAAACCAGCCAACCCCAAATCCATACCTCCAACCACCTCCCTTCTTAGGATCTCACACTCAGGGCCACCATTTACCTGCCCTAAGCCCCCAGGGCCATTAACAGGCAACCAGGGATACCTCCTACGACTCAGAGCTCTGAAATGATTCAGACCGGCCATTCCTAAGCCTGTGCACCCGCCTTGCCTGTCCCTCCCTGCAGAAACAACAATGTAAGCTTTTGCTCAGGTTTTCCCCTGCTCTGTCTGCCCCATCCCCACCGACCAGCCTTGGTGCGTCCTCAGGTGGCCCTGCATGGCTGTGCTTCCTGTTTCTAGGGATCTGTAAGCAGCAAAAACTTCTTCATGGGAATCATCTCCATGTCTGTGTGTGTTACAAATCCCAAGTCTCCTTAAAAGACGTCCGCTACACAAATAGCCTGAACCTGAGGCAGCTGGAAGAACCAGCATCAACTTAACCATGCTAGGTCCCAAGTCCTAAAGTAAGTTTTTGGATAAAACAAAGAGTAAGTAGGAAGTGCATGCAGAGGTCGGTGGAATCAGAACATATCTAATGAGCCTTTTTCTTTCTTTTTTTCTCTCTCTTTCTTTCTTTCTTTCTTTCTTTCTTTCTTTCTTTCTTTCTTTCTTTCTTTCTTTCTCTCTCTCTTTTCTTTTCTTCTTTCTTTTTCCTTTTTTTTTTGAGATGGAGTCTTGCTCTGACACCCAGGCTGGAGTGCAGCGGTGTGTGTGATCTCGGCTCACTGCAACCTCCCCCTCCCAGGTTCAAGCGATCCTTCTGCCTCAGCCTCCTGAGTAGCTGGGATTATAGGCACCTACAACCACACCTAGCTAATTTTTGTATTTTTAGTAGAGACGGGGTTTCACTATGTTTGCCAGGCTGGTCTCGAACTCCTGACCTCAGGTGATCCACCCACCTCGGCCTCCCAAAGTGCTGGGATTACAGGCGTGAGCCACTGCGCCCGCCCTAATGAGCCATTTTCTAAAGCCAGAAACACCACATGGCACATGTAATGCAGAAACAGAATGGGAGAAATATAACTGAGAAATCCACTGGGTTGTCGTAATTCCACTGGTGGAGCCCTGTGCTTAAGAAAGCAGACTCTGCACTAGGGCTCCTATCAAGCCTTGGCTGTTCCCTCTGTAGGCGTGAGACCTTGGGTAAGGGACTTTGCCCCTAAAAGCTTCAGTTCCTCACCTTTTAGATGAAGATAACAGGCTCTGCTTTCTCATATGAAGATTAAATGAGATAATGCTTGTAAAGAAGGAAAACAGTGCTTTCTTGGTGAGTGTTTACTGCCCTCTGTTACTATTTCTAATTCTGATCTTATGCCAAAATGAACTTTAATTTAACAAAATATAATACAGTTTAAATATAACAAATAAGATATGACAAGTTTAATTTTTTAAATGTTTAAATATACAGTAGTCTCCCCACCACCTTACCCTTAGGGGACATGTTCTAAGACCCCCAGTGGATTCTTGAAACCAAGGATAGTATTGAACCTTATATACACCATGTTTTTTCCTGTACCTACATACCTATGATAAAGTTTAATTTATGAATTAGACACAGTATAGATTAACAACAGTAACCAATAATAAAATAGAACAATTATCACAATATACTGTAATAAAAATTAGGCAAATGTGGTCCCCCTTTCTCTCTCTCTCTCAAAATATCTTATTGAGTCTTCTTCTTTCTTCTTGTGATGATGTAAGATGATTCAAATGCCCACGTGATGAGATGAAGTAATGTGAATGATGCAGGCATTGTGACAGAAGTAAGCCACCATTGGCCTTCTGACCACGCCTCAGGAGGGTCATCTGCCCTCGGTGATCCTGGATGGTTGAACCACGACAATATTGACGGGTGGATGTTGGGAGCAGACCGTGTCTGTGGGTAGCGGGTAACAGGCGGGTAGCATACACACCGTGGAGATGCTGGGGAAAAGGATGATTCAAGTCCTGGGTGGGATGGAACAGGATGGCATGAGACTTCATCACACTACCCAGAATGGCATGCAATTTAAAACTCATGTATTATTTCTGTAACTTTCCATTTAATATTTTTGGACCTTAGTTGATTGCAGCTAACTGAAATCATGGACAGTGAAACAAGAAATAAGGGGGGGACTCCTATAACAGAAATAATGTTTAAAGCCCCACAGGGTATTTTTATACCTTTGAAAGAAACAAGGCATTTCTAAGAATGACACATAACTCAGAAGCCAAAAAGGAAGACTTGGACAAATATGACTATATTAAAATGGAAAAAAATTGTAGAGTAAAACCGCCATAAGAAAGTTAAAAAAATATGATATACTATAGAAAAAAATAATTGTGCAACGCATATTTTAGACAAAGGTATAAATTCTCTAATATGCAAAGCTCTCTAGCAAGCCAATAAGAAAAGATAAAATAATTCACTAAAAAAAGTAGGCTAAAGATATGAGCAGATGTTTCTCAGAAAAAAAAGAACCAAGTGGCCCATAAACATATGACAAGACGCTGTGTCAGGAGAGCTCTTGGCTGTAAGTAAAGAGCACCTAACTAACAATAGCTCAAACCAGTTTGGGTTTACATTCTCACATACCAAAAAATCCAAACCAGTTAGGCGGGAGCACTTACTGGCATTGGTTCAGTATGAAAAGACACCGTGGGGGAACAAAGCTTTTTCTATATAGTTGTTCCTTCACTTTACTCAACACAAGTTGTAACACAGCTTCATATATTACACCCGAGTTCAAGACAAAGAAGAGGGGTTGGTTTGGGGCTGAGAGGTGGGAACGAAACACAGCAAGAGCTTTCCCATCAACCCCAGCAAACTTTCATTTAGGTTTTACCAGCTGGAACGGTGTTCTAAGACCACCTCTAGCTGCAAGAGAGGCTGAGCAACAGAAGATTGATGTGCAATGAAGAATTAGGCTGGTTTTGTTCGCAGGTCCTGGGAGGTAACTTCTAAACCCTTGGAATTTCCCAAGTGATGGGAGTGCCTTTGTTATTCATGGTGGGCTCCTAGGACCACTCCTAATAGTTTATGCTAATAAAGTGACTCAGGATGGGGGCTGGACATGCTAGAAAGACCCACCTCTATCACCAGATGATAGAGGGTTGGGGCTCTATGCCATGTGATAACAGACTAAGCAGGGGAGAAGCCTGGAGACTGAGTTCCACCTCGTGGCCAATGATTCAATTAATCATGACTACATAATGGAGTCCCAGTAAAAACTCTGCACACAGAGCACTGATGTGCCAGGAGGGTAATGCATTCCAGAGGACGATGGAAGCTCTGTGTTTGGAGCCCTCCCAGACTTGGCCCTAGATGTCTCTTCTTTTAGCTGGTTCTGGTTTGTATCCTTAGCAATAATAAAATTATAATTGTAAGTCCAGCGCTGTCAGGGAGTTCTGGACCTGAGGGTGGACATGGGGGCCCCTGAATTTGTAGCCAGCTGGGCAGAAGTGAGGGTGCCCCAAGACCCCTAAACTGTGGCTGGTGTCTGAAGTGAAGCCAGTCTTATGGAGGACTGTGCCCTTCACTCTGAGTTTGGTTAAATCCTGGTAGATTGGCTGCCTGTGTTTCTCAACAGAGCACTTTCTGCCTTTGAGGATGGAAAATTCTTTGTGGAGAGGATTGTTTCACAAACGTGAGGCAGTTATTAGTCCTGACCCATGGACGGTAAATGCCAGCACCCACTCCTCAACACTGTGGTGGCTGCAAACCCTCCCACATTTCCCAAGGCCTCCTGAGGGGCAGCGCCACACTCCAATAGAGAACCTCCAGCTTAGACTCATGATGATCAATTACCCAGAACCAGGCATGCTGTCCTTCCAAACAAAATCAGGATTCTGTTAACAAAATAGAAAGAGAAACAAATACTGAGTGGGCAACTACCAATGCTGCCTGGGCACCCAACTGCACCCTAACTGAAAACTAAAACTTTGCAAAATAATGTATCTTTTATTCCACCAATCAAACTGACAAATACGAAACATTTCGAGAATATCCAATATTGGCAGCATTGTGAGAAGACCTATATTCTACCTCACTTTTAGCAGAAGTGCACAATAGTACAATTTTTCAAGGTATCAAAATTTTAATGACAATGATCCAGCAATTTAGCTCCTAAGTATGTACCCACAGATTTGAAAGCAGGCATTCAAACACATGCTTTTGTACACAAATGTTCATAGCAGCACCATGCATAGCAACCCAAAGAGGTAAACAACCCAAATGTTCATCAGTAGATGAATAGATAAATAATTTGTGGTATATGCAGCCACAAGAATGAATGAGTTACTGATACATGTTATAATACCAATGAGTCTTACAAACATTATTTTACGTGAAAGAAGCCAGACACAAAGGTCACATATTGCATCTTTCCATTCAGAGGAAATATGCAGAATAGGCAAATTTGCAGAGACAGAAAATAGATTGGTGGTTTCCAGGGGATGGGACGAGGAGGGAAAGGAGGATAATTGCTTAGTGGGTATGAGGTTTTATTTTGGGATGATGAAAATGTTTCGAAGCTGGATCGAGGTGATGGTTGCACGTTATTGCGAATGTACTAAATTCCATTGAGTTGTACACTTTAAGATGTTCAATTTTATGCTGGATCGAGGTGATGGTTGCACGTTATTGCGAATGTACTAAATTCCATTGAGTTGTACACTTTAAGATGTTCAATTTTATGTTATGTGACTTTCACTTCAATTAAAGGAATAATAACTTTTGATCTAGCATTTCCGTTGGAGGACCATAAACCCTACACATCTTGCACACATTTGCAAAGACGTGTGTGCGTGTGTGTGTGTGTGTATATATATATATATATATATGCAAGAATATCCATTATCACAGTATTTGTAACGTTGAGAAACTGGAATAACTGAAATTCATTTTATCAGGGTTTTCCTTAAATAATTATTGACGTATTCTGTTATAGGAATAATAGAATTCATACAATAAAAGAACTCATCATTTATATAACAGAATACATACAACGACTGAAAGGCATGGAGTGGATTTGTACACTGATATGGGGAAAAAGTGTGTATTCACTTTAAAAAAGGAAGTGACAGATGAGACATCAGAATGTGGCTTTCATTTTATGACTGTTCAGTAACTTGGGCAAATCACATCAGCTCTGTGGGCTTCTTCCTCTTGTCCTTAAAGTGATGGTAATAATAGCCTATTTACATGCTTGCTGCCAATGGGGTAGTGCCTGAAAAGGGTGTACCCTGGAGCCTGCCACGAGGCAGGGGCATGATGGTGGTGGCTGTTGTTGCTATTTCCCGCTAAGATCTGTGTGAGCTGTGCTTTCTTTGGAGGAGACTCCAATTCCAGGCAACATTGCTCCTACAGTCCTGACCAGCACTGCCCTGGCAGAGCCCCTGCACCACGTGCAGACCATCTTGGCTGCAATCTGTGTTGCCTCTAATGCCCCACGGGAGAGCAACTAGGGAGAATCCACCGATAAGAGTAGTGGGCTCTGCTGCTAATTAATTGCTTACTGTCCTCTCTCTTTCTCTCTCCCGTCCCTCATGACACCCGGGTGCTCCTGGTTTCTTGTGCGAGCTCCAGTTTGGCACTAGAGGCCGGTTTGGTTATTCTCTTTTGGGCTCTCACACAGGCTGCTGCCTCAGCGGCTGCCCTGAGTGAGGAACACTCCCAGCTCTGGTCAGGGCAGCAGGCAGGGTGAAGGGCACGCTGGTTCCACAGAGGGTCTCCCTGCAGCATGGCCACGTGGCACACTAGGTGCTGGAGGTGGTCCCAGAACAAAGAATGTCCTTTTCCATTGCCCTAGAACTTTCGATACAAGAGAAGTACTCTTGGCAGCCGCACGTTCCATGACACAGAGCACAGGTTTCAAAAAGTAGCCAGGTACTCAATTATTCACCTTCCCTGTGGGAAACCAGATACGGCAGCTCTTTTCAACTGCGTGGAATTTTCCAGCTTCCTGTGTGGCTTTGTGTAACATGTTAATTATTGGTCAGTATCTTAGCAGAGATCTACAGACCTGAGGATGGAAGGCAGGCAGGAAAGAAGGCACTTGCCTGGGGAGAGGTGGGATGGAGGCAAGAACACCCAACAGCACAGCTCCAGGAAACCCTGGGCTCACCCTGCATCTCAGCTCAGCCCCCATTGCGTCACCGGACAAGATCCGGTGATACCTACCCACATCACAGGACAAGATGGGGGATCAAGTGAGACATCAGTTGTGGATATTTTTTGGCACATGTAAAGTGACTAATGTTATTGCTCATTATTTATCATTACTTTTTTTTGTTAAGAGACAGAGTTGCCTAGGCTAGAGTGCAGAGGTATGATCATAGCCCACTGCATTCTTCCACCTTGGCCTCCCGAGTAGCTGGGACCACAGACACAGGCTACCACACCCACATCATTTTTAATTTTTTTGTAGTGACAGGGTCCCATTATGTTGCTCAGGCTGATCTCAAATTCCTGGGCTCAAGCAATCCTCCCACCTCTACCTCCCAAGGGCTTGGATTATAAGTGTGAGCCACTGTGCTGGCCATCTGTCATCATTAATACTTAGTTCTCATTCTGTCTAAGACTACCCCCAAGCAGGTCACTCGAAATGATTTCTTGCTGGGCATGGTGGCTCATGCCTATAATCCCAGCACTTTGGGAGGCTGAGGCAGGTGGATCACCTGAGGTCAGGACTTCAAGACCAGCCTAGCCAACATAGTGAAACCTCATCTCTACTAAAAATACAAAAAATTAGCTGGGTGTGGTGGTGGGCGCCTATAATCCCAGTTACTAGGGAGGCTGAGGCAGGAGAATCACCTGAACCTGGGAGGCAGAGGTTGCAGTGAGCTGAGATGGCACCATTGCACTCCAGCCTGGGCAACAAGAGCAAGATTCTATGTCAAAAAAAAAAAAAAAAAAAGATGTCCCATGTGTCTCAGGAATCAGTTTTGGCAACTCTTTTGCGTGGAATGGGGAGCACTGTAAGCATGAGGTTAAGGGCTGGGACCAAACTTGTCTCCTGTCACCCACGAGTCATTGTAACCTGTGGAGTGAGGACACCACCCCTGACCTAACTCCTGCAGGCCTTGCTCCAGTGCATCCCCAGGCCTGTTCCGGGTGTCCATGCATTCATTTCACAATGCATTTCTTCCAGCAGAGCCAGCAAGCTTCATTCCTTCTTAGGAAAGGATGTGTTCACTTCTTGTAATTCAGGACTGTAAGGCCGGTCACCTCACTGGGAGCTCGGACGCACACCCCCACCTTTTTTTTCCGAGAGCTCAGACACATCCACCCCCTTGCACGCCTAGCCTTTCCTTAAAAACCCCGCCAAGATGCAAATGAAGTCTTGTAACTCTAGCCAATAGCAGCCGAGTCCTGTAAGCAAATGAAGTCTTGTAACTCTAGCCAATAGCAGCTGAGTCCTGTATACAAACGAAGTCTTGTAACTTTAACCAATAGCAGTCAAGTCTTGTATGCAAACAAAGTCTTGTAACCCTACCCAATAGCAGTCCAGTCTCGCCCACATCCTGCTCTCCTACAACCAATTGAACGCCTCCACCCCCTATAAAACCCCACGTCTGAGAGGAGTCCGTGTGACTTCTCTGGCCCCTCCTGTCGGACCGCAGAACCTCGCCTGGGAGCCGAATAAATCCTTCGCATTGGATCTTCTTGTGCTGGCCTCAGTTTCTTGCTTTTAAACTCGGCGAGAACCTAACAAACCTTACAAGGACCACACAGAAACAGTCCTGAGCCAGTGATGGGAAACTAACCTGAGTCCCACGCATTGTGGTCTTGGGCAAGATCTGACCTGCAGCCCAAGCTCTCCTGGATTCTTCTGGAACCATGATGTTAACAAAGTGGAGGTTCACTCCCCTCTCCTACCTGACCACTGGTTCATTTGGGGAGCAAGGCCAACAGTGTTCACAGCTCCGTGTGAAAAACTGTCTTTGAACTTCTCCACTGTGTAGGTGGGGCCCTGGGATCCTGCAGCTTGGGAGTCTGCAGCTCGGTGGTGGAGTGGACTCCAGAGTTTGAAACGTCATCCTTCCCACTAAGTAGTGAATTAAATAGATTGGCAAAGCAAGAAGTTTTACATTCCAAAAGTCCATTGCCTTCCGCATTCTCTGTAAGGTATTCGTAGACTGCATTAGTAACACATGTGCTCTTGAGAGCATGAACTTAGGGGAAGATGGGAATTTAAAACCATGTATAAAAGTCATGTCATGACTTCTGGATGGTGTTAAAAATGGAAGTGGATGCTTTCAAATCAGGCGATATTTTGAATACAAGAATCCTTAATACAAAGGAAGATTATAGGTCTAAAGAAGTAAATGTGTTTAGTTATATTTAATATATTTAGCAGCTCCCTAAGGCGGTCATATATGAACTCCAACATTTTCATTTTTGTTGTTTGTAAATTTGCCTGTACCTCCAGAGCCTTCCTCTTTCAATATTACAGGACATTACTCGCTCTGCCAAGAAAATACTGAGGCGTCAAGGCTTCTGTTTGAAAAGCAAGTTCAGACCCCCAGATAAGCAGCTGTTAGCTGTGAAACCAGTGAGATTTCTCTGGGTCCGATTTTCCTTCTCCGGTATATGGGGATAACCATAAGCAGCCAATCAAACCATTATGATAATTAAGTAATGCGCCTCTAAAGCACTTTGGAAATCTAAGACAGTTTACTGATGTTGCTGGTTAGAAGTAAAGACAAATGGCTGCTGGGAGCAGGGCGGGAGGAATGGCTGCTTAATGGGTATGGCTGTTTCCATTTGGGGTGATAAAAACGTTCTGAAACTAGATAGTGAATGGTGCACCTCATTGTGAATGTACTTATTGCTACTGCATTGTACCCTTCAAAATGGCTAAAGAGGTCAATATTATGTGCATTTTGCCACAATAAAATCATTTTTTTAAAAGAATTAAAGATCAAGCTTCCACTTCCATCTATGGTGGAGCAGCTTGAATCAGACCAACTTTTCTGCTGAGAAAAACTATAAAAGCTGGATTTTTTTTTTCCAGAAAATTGCTATTTGAACGTATTAAAAGAGTAACTGATGCAGTCAGGGCTTGAAGGCCAAGATCTCAGAGGAAAAGTAAGTGCACCGAGGTGGGCCCGACACTCTACTGCTTCTCACCCTAAAGGATGAAGATGGAAGACTTATAGCACCAGGACCAACGTCAATTATAAAGCACCAGTAATAAGGTTAGTGTAGCACAGCATGGGACAGACAAACAGACCAGTGGAAGAGAATAGAAAGTCCAGAAAGTAGCTGTGAACATATACATATATACTAGATTTAGACAGAGGCAGCACCACAGAGCTGTTGGGGAGAGATAGCTGGGTGAATTAGATAAACATATAGAGAAATAACATCTTGACCACCCCCTACCTCACAGCATACACACAAACCAATCCTAGATGGACCAAAGGCTTAAATGATGGAAAGGAAAGCGATATAATCTCTGGAAGAGAGCACAGAATAATACTGTCATGATATTAAAATAGAAAATATTTCTAAAAACAGGACACATAAAGGAAACGATCATTTGGACTGCATTAAAATTAACTCTTGTTCATCAAATGACATCACTTAGGAGAGTGAGAAGGCAAGTCATAGAATGGAAGAATATATTCAAAACAAATAAGACAAATTACTTGAAACCAGAATGCATTTTAAAAAACACTTCAAGGAGAGAAGAAAAAGAAATCCAATATTTTAAAAGATGGGCAAGAGATTCCAATAGGTACTTCACAAAAGAGGCTCTCCAAGTGGCCAATAAACATATTAAAAGGCAGAAATGCAAGTTAATACCAGAACTAAATACTGCTATATACCCGCCAGGATGGTTAAAGCAGTAAGAACTGACAATGCTGTGTTTTGGCGAGAACGTGGAACTACTGAATGATGAGACACTGCTGTTGGGAGTATAGTTTGGTCAACCATTTTAGAAAACTCTATGGCAAGTAACAAAACAGAATGTCCTAAGTATGCACCAAAAGACACATACAAGAATGATTATTGTCGTATTGTTTGTAATAGCCCCAAAAAGGAAACAACTCAAATATCCATCAAGAATACAATGTGCATATACACTGTTCATATAGTCATATTAAGGAATAGTCTACAGCAATAAAAATGAACTTCTATAAGCACGAAATGGATTAATTTCACAAGTATGAGGCTGAGCAAAAGAAGCCAGACACCAAAGAACACAGCCAGTCCATTTCTACTTATATAACATGCAAGATCAGACAAACTAATCTGCGATGCTAGAAGTCAGAATAATGTCATCCTTGTTGGGGGTGGTGAATGTGTGCTATAGCTGGCCTGGAGCCAGAACCTGAGCAATGCCATTGTGTAAGACAAAGCTGTGTCTCCAAAAATGAGTTGTAATAACTGCCCCATTCTCCTTGCAATAACTGCTGACTTGGGTTCTGTAAATAAGACTGCTAGTCTGCTCTGGATAATGTCCACTAGGTAAAGTTGTTTACGTTTCTCATCAGTAACTGACAGAATTGCTAGTCTTTCTTATCAGAATGCGCAGCCCAAGCTAATCTCATCTTGGCCCCTGTGAACTAAAATCTGTAAATTCCACTGCTACCCAGACAATGTGTAAACTAACGTTTATCTTGACTTCTGTAAATCACTTAGGTAGCAATTAGAGTGACAATAAGTCCCCGAGCCCTCGGAATGTCCGGAGGCCCCCACCCCCTGTCCCTGCCCAGGAGGTGATTAACAGAATCCACCAGCCCTCGGAATGTCTGGAGCCCGTTGATCCCCCTCCCCATTCGTCACCCCCACTCCCAAGGTAGTTTTTTGGGTATAAAAAAACTTTGCACCCTCCCTTCGAGGCCGCGGGTTAGAGAGACGTGAGTCCTCCGCGGTCGCCGGCAATAAAGACCCTGCAATTTGGCATACTTTTGCCTTGGTGAATTATTTTAATCTCGCATCCCAATACTACGAATGAAAGGATGAGGAAAGCACTTCTGTGGTGCAGGCAGGCCAGGTGCTATTTCTCATCTGTATGGGATTTTATTGCTGGGTTCACTTTGCGAAAATTCATGGGGCTGTGTACTTACCATTTGTGTGCTTTTCTTTTCTTCTTTTTCTTTCTTTCTTTCTTTTTTTTTTTTTTTTTTTTTTTGAGACAGAGTCTTGCTCTGTCACCCAGGCTGGAGTGTAGTGGCATGATCGTGGCTAACTGCAATCTCTGCCTCCTGGGTTCAAGTGTTCTCCTGCCTCAGCCTCCTGAGTGGCTGGATTACAAGCACATGCCACCATGCCAGGCTAATTTTCACATTTTTAGTAGAGACTAGGTTTCACCATGTTGGCCAGGCTGGTCTTGAACTCCTGGCCTCAAGTGATCCACCTGCTTCAACCTCCCGAAGTGCTAGGATTACAGGCATGAGCCGGCATGCCCAGCCTGTGTGCTTTTCTTGATGTATGTTATGCTTCAGTAAAAATTGTTTAACTTAAAAATAAATACATAAGAACAAATGGTTGTCAGAATACACATGGGGCAAGAAATATGAGTGATTTTTGGAAAGCTTTTACATAGCAGTGTTTTCTGAGTTTTCTACAAGTAGAACACTTTGTGTAGTCAAAATTTAGTAAATATACCCTTTAATATTATATTTTAGAGTAATAATGACATGAACACGTAGAAGACACATTAAATTGAAAAAGTAGATTTCAAAAACAATAGGCTCAGATACTTCAACATAATAAAGTCATATACGCGAAGCCCACAGCTAACATCATACTCAGTGGGGAAAGACTGAAAGTTTTGCCTTCAAGATCAGTAAGAAGACAAGGATGCCTACTTTCATCACTTCCATTTGACATAGTACTAGGAGTCTTAGCCAGTGCAATTATGCAAGAAAAAACTAATAAAAATCATCCAAATTGGAAAGGAAGAAGTACAAGTATCTCAGTGTGCAGATGATGTGATTTTTATATGTGGAAGACCCTAAAGAGTTCATTTTCAAAAACCTGTTAAAACTGATAAATGAGGGTCAGGCAGATCATGAGGTCAGGAGTTCAAGACCAGCCTGGCCAACATAGTGAAACCCTGTCTCTACTACAGATACAAAAAAATTAGCTGGGCATGGTGGTGGGTACCTGTAATCTCAGCTACTTGGTAGGCTGAGGCAGGAGAATCACTTGAACCCAGGAAGCAGGGGTTGTAGTGAGCTGAGATTGCGCCCCTGCACTGCAGCTTGGGTGACATAGCGAGACTGTCTCAAAAACAAACACAAACAAACAAAATACTAATAAATGAATTTACCAAAGTTGCAGGATACAAAATTAACACACAAAAATCAGGGGCATGTCTATACACTAACCACAAACACTTCAAAAAGGAAATTAGTTCTACTGGGGAAAAGATCTGAATAGACAGTTTTCCATGAAGGCATTCAAATGGCCAGTGGGTAGATGAAAGAAATGCTCAGCATCACTAAGCATCAAGGAAATAAAAACCAAAACCACAATAAATACCTCACACCTGTTAGGATGGCTAATATCAAAAGATACCCGGTAACAAGTATTGGTGGGGATGTGGAGAAAAGGGAACCCTTGTACACTGTTGGTGAGAATGTAAATCCGTACATTATAGAAAACAGTTGGGAGGTTCCTCCAAAAATTAAAAATAGAAATACCTATGACCCAGAAATCCCTCTATTGGGTTTACACCCAAAACAAATAAAATCAGCATCTTATAGAAGTATCTGTACTTGGACGCTCACTGCAGCATTATATACAATAGCCAAGATACATAATCAACCTGTGTCCATTGATGCATGAAGGGACAAAGAAATCATTGTATATATGCATACAATGGAACAGTGTTCAGCCTTTACAAAAAAGAAGATACTGCCATTTTCAACAACATGGATGAACCTGGAGGACGCTGAGCTAAGTGAAATAGGCCAGGCACAGAAATACAAATGCTGCATGATTTCACTTACATGTGGCACGTAAAGAAGTTGGACTCATAGATGTAGAGATTAGAATAGTGTTTCCCAGAGGCGGGGGTCAAGGGGATGGGGATATACAAGTCAAAGGGTACAAAGTTTCAGTTAGGTATAAGTTCTGGAGATCGATTGTACAACATGGTGATTACAGTTAACAATAATGTACTGTATATTATTTGAAAATTGCTAAGACAGTAAGTTGTATATGTTCTCACCACAAAAAAATAAGTATTTGAAGCTCTGGATATGTTAATTGGATTGATTTAGCCATTCCATAATATATACATATATATTAATATGTTGTACACCATAAACAAATGCAACTTTTTAAAACATTAAAGACATGTAAGAAAATAATAAATAAATTTAAAATGGGCAAAGGACTTGAATAGACATTTCTCTAAAGAAGATATACAAATGGCTTACAAACACATGAAAAGATGCTCAACATCACTAATCACTAGGGAAATGCAAATCAAAACCACCATGAAACTCCACTGCAAAGCCATTAGAGTGGGTACCGTAAGAAAACCAGGTATTAACTGTTGGCAAGAATGTGGAGAAACTGAAACCCTTGTGCACTGTTCGTGGCAATGTAACGTGGTCTAGCCACTGTGGGAAATAGTATGGCTTTCCTCAGAAAATTAAACATGAAATTACCATATGATCCAGCATTGCCACATCTGGACATATACCTACCAGAATTGAAGGTAGGGTCTTGACTTGTTTGTACATCATGCTCTTAGTGGTATTATTCACAATAGCCAAAAGTTGGAAGCAACTCAAGTGTCCAGCAAAAGACGAATGGACAAACAAAATGGGTATACGCATACAGTAGAATATCACTCTGCTCGTACCCTGGGTTCAAGCTATTCTCCTGTCATTTGCAACAAATATGTGAGCCTGGAGGATATTATGCTGAGATAAATAACCCAGATATGAAAAGATAAATACTGTGTGATTCCACTCAAATGAGGTTCCTAGAGTGGTCAAACTCATAGAGATAGAAAGTAGAGGCCCAGCGCAGTGGCTCACGCCTGTAATCCCAGCACTTTGGGAGGCTGAGGTGGGCAGATCAAGAGGTCAGGAGTTCGAGACCAGCCTGGCCAACATGGCGAAACCCTATATCTACTAAAAATACAAAAAATTAGCCAGGCGTGGTGATGTGTACATATAATCCAAGCTACTCAGAAGGATGAGGCAGGAGAATTGCTTGAACCAGGGAGGCGGAGGTTGCAGTGAGCTGAGATCGTGCCACTGCACTCCAGCCTGGATGACAGAGAGACTCAAAAAAAAAAAAGTCTCAGAAAATAAGAGTCTCAAAGAAAAAGAAAGAAAGAAAAGAAAGAAACTAGAATGGGGGTTATTCGAAGCTAGGGGGAGGGAGGAAGAATGAAGAGTTAGCGTTTACTGGGTGTGAAGTTTCATTTTTGCATGATGAAAAGAGTTCTGGAGATGGAAGTGGTGACAGTCACACAACCATGTGAGCATTCTTACTGCTCAGACGCACACTTAAAAAATTAAGACAGGAAAGTTTATGTTGTGTGTATTTAAACTACAATTTAAAAAAGCCCAGTAGGCTCTTACGAACTCAATTTGGTGGGAAGGGAAGGATTTATATGCAAAGAAAAAATATAAGAGATCATAAACTATAATGAAAATTGTCAAGCAAGATAAAGAAAAAGGCAAAATGTTAACAGTTGTTAAATCCGTGGGGTAGAAATATCAATGTTCGTCATATTATTTTTCAACCTTTTGGGATGTTTAAAATATGCGTAATAAAGGGTAGGGTAAAATGATGATGCTAAGTGCTTCTGGGTAGTGAGATGACGGGCATTTTAGAATTTTGTTTGTGGCAACATTCTTTTCTGTGAACTTCAAACCATTTTCTTGGATGTTTATTACTAGTATTTATTAATTGAAAGAAAGATTTTCAGAAAAATGGGTTTATGTCCTGACTGTTTCCTTTTTGCTGCAGGTGGAAATCTCATTTCTCTGGTTCCAGTGGAGAATGAGGGCCCCTAAGCATAACTGCACCCACCATCCGCTGCCTAGAGTATGACCCAGGGCGTTCCATGGGGTTGGAGAGTTAGTTTGCTAGTTATGACAGTAACTAATAATATTAATCACTATTATTCAAAATGTTACTTAAAAGAATAATGCATTAGCGCAGTTTCCAGGGTAATTCCTACGGTAGCATTGCTTCCACTCACATGTATATGAATATGCTTTTTAGACAGAAAGGGATGGCGTTACAGGGATGGGAGGGAGATATGCAGGCAACGTTGGGGGCCACTCCCTCCCTGGTGACAGGTAATACAACAGTCACACCTCTGTGTTAATGGTTTGATACTCCCCCACGGTAGCAGAATTTAAATGGTGGAAGCAGCGAGGGTCACTTCAGCACCATGGGTTTTTCGCAGATTTCCTTGGTCATGCTCCTGAAATCTGCTGCCTTCGAAAGCCCACAAAACTGCCCTTACAGAGCATTCTTGGCAGTTCAGAGACCCTGCCCACCCCACATCTCCCCACAAGCCTGGCCTCTCCACTCACCCGGGCCATCCCGGCCTTCAGGGAATGTAGTAATAGAGTTGGTGGGGCTGGTGACCTCCAAATGTACACGCTTCAAAAGAATTACTAGAAGACAAAAGTGAAAAAAGAGGGAGAAACGTGGGCATCTTGAATGTTTGCTAAATAAATTAATCTGCAAACAAATGACTGGGTGACAGAGCGGACTCTGTGATGTAATGGTGGAGCAGGATTTAAATGGTGAAAGCAGCCAGGGTCACTTCTCCACGAAATGGCACCATGAATTTTTCTTTCTTTTTTTTTTTTTTTGCAAAATCCCTTGGCTATGCCCCTGAAATCTGCTGTTTTTGAGAGCAGAAACCTGGCTGCTGTGTGTGTGTGCATATGTGTCCTGGCTCTGCCTCCTCATAGAGGCGCCTATCGATTGAGGAAGTGAATTACTATTCTTTTCTGCACTATCCTTCCTCCTCCCACCCGGGGACTGTGACATCAGCATATGAATGGCTAAGAAGACAAAACAGTGGTTTAATGAGTGCTGTTAGAGGCCCGGGGCTAATAGGAGCCAGAGAATATTTAGTTCTGGATGTTCTGGGTGATCTTTTCTTGCCAAAAAGCTGTCCGTTTCCCAACCAGACAAAGGGACTGGCTGGCTGATCAGCTCACTGTGTGTGTCGCTAATTACAGCAGTGACTCAGGCGCTAGACAGACCTGTGACTTCTGCAGAAGGAAGGCACAGCCCTGTGGGCTTCAGGGACCACAAGCAGATGTTTGAAGTAGGAAGTACCAGGTCCAAATCTGAAACAGGCAGTGGAGAAAGGAAGGAGCCCTAGAAGACAAAGCCTCATTATTCAGAAAATGGCCAAACGTTTCAATGTTCTATTTCTTTGCTGGGTGATGGGTCATCCTCAGTGGCCCCATTTGGTGTTCCGAAAATACCAACATAGTAAGGTTAGGGGACACTCCTGCCTCCTCTCTTGTAAGGGCTATCTCAGAATGGTTTTTCTTTTATGGTGGCTGTTTTTAAGCAAGCAATGCTTTTCTCTTTTCTCTAGTCTGTTACTTACAGGTATCCTCAGACCGCTTGCTTTAGATTTTATACAGTCTTGGATTTGTCTAGTCTGTGTATAAATCCAGCTTCTCTAGTCACATTATGAATTCCTCAGAGACAGGGATTCTGATAAAAAAACTTTCCTTCTACCTTATTGCCTCAGCACCTGGATAGACATGTGTAACCTAAACAATTCCTCCTGGTTGAATCAAAAGAAAGATTTGGGCAAGTTACATTATTCCTGGAGCCTGGTACAAATTAAAAATGTGGGGCCCCTTATCAAAAGAGCAGTAAAAAAAAAAAAGTGCCATTGAAGGCACCAAAATATAAAATTGATTCCTCTTTCCTGTGGTCTTTCTGTTGACCTGACTCGGTGATTTTGTTTGTTCTTTAAGGTTCTTCTAAGTAAATAAAAGTTAAAAATTTAAATCATTAGCGTGATTTTTTTCTGTCCGTCTTTACAATGTGCCATGACCATTTTAAATGCATGCATAAAAGCATTTAACTTTTCTGAGGAATCATTGAAAGGACACACTCCCTATTTTGTAGCTAATATGTGTGTGTGTGTGTGTGTGTGTGTGTGTGTGTGTGTATTCCATGCTTACCAGACAGCAGAAACACTGCACTCAGCTTTTTGTTGTTGTTGTTGTTTAAGACAGAGTCTCGCTTTATTGCCCAGGCTGGAGTGCAGCGGCGTAATCTCAGCTCACTGCAACCTCCGCCTTTAAAACATGGTATTACTTAAAAATGAAAAAGAACTAGTCGATTTCTTGCCATTCTAATAGTCTAGGCCAGAGGTGGCAGACAGCTTCAATGCTCAGGCAAGACCAATTGATTGAACTGCATGGGAAAAAATTCCAGGACTATGTTGGGATCAGAGGAGAGGAGTGGGATGGAATAGAGGTGCTGGCACCGGGGAGGAGAGCCAAGTGTCCCCATGATCACTGTCCTTGTCCTCCCCAGCTGAAGCTGTACCCTGGATGGGAGGCTGAATCATTACCTGATGGGTCAGTGTAACTCCTCAAGTTCCAGATTTTACCCTATCATTGAAAAAGAAAAACTCCCAGCTCTCCAAATATTCCAACCCCATTAATCTAATGGACATTGCTTCAAAACTCTGACACTTGTTTCGAATCAGCAGAAAAAAATAGGTCTGTCAAGCACTGAAACAATAATAACGATCAGTTATTCTCCGTCTACTGGGTGCTGTGTTTAGTTCCCAGGCTGAGCTCTTTGCGTATGTCCTCCCATTCGGCCTCATATCAATCCTATTATTAGAGTGGCATTCTCCCCTGTTCACAGGTAAGAAAAGATATCACGGAACAATTAAGCAAACTGCCTAAGTCACACAGCTAAAGAGTGGTCGAGCCAGTAGAACACAGGTCTGCCCATCTGCAAAGCCCGGCCCTTCGCTACTTCAGTACACTTCTTGAACAGGGCAGGAACAGCCATTTAACTCTCTGGGAAACACGCAATTTAAAGGAACTACACTAAGAAGTCCTACCTCATAGCCCATGCCCAAAGTATGTCTCACTTTGACATGGAATCTTCTAGAATGTAAGGCAGGGCCTTTGTCTGCTTCGCTTTCTTAGTGTTCTAATCCCTAGGAGAGGGCCTGACATAAAATAAGTAAATTCCACTAGGAGCGAGGAATTCTTAGACCCAAACATGCCCCTGGCATAATTCGCTTCCTTTAGCTGGGAGTGCCACATTTGGCCACTTTTATCCCATGTCAGCCTTTGATTCAATTACAAGAAACGCTGTAGCCCAGGTTCCATAGAGAATTTTCTGGCTTAAAAGCAAAACAAAGATGTAGCATAATCCAGCCAGAGTCAAAGTGCGCAGTAACCATCAGAACAGACCCTACCCCTTCCTTAGGTGTCACTGAGCCAGCTTAGAACGGAGATGGGCCACACACACAGCAGCAGGAAAGCCAGGGACCCTGGGGTTCCCTCGCAAGTTTTATCATCACAGATCAGGAACGGTCAAGGGACACAGGGCAGCTCAACCTGTGAGCGATTGTTGTCTGGTTTTACAGCTGCCAAAAAATAAAACTGATGAAATTCAGCAAACATTCCCATCACAGAAGTCACCATCTCCACCTCAGGGCACTGGAGCAAGGGTGGGAGTGGCAGGAGGATGGGGGAGTGGGGATGGGAGAGGAGCAGGTCTGGGTCTGTGGAGGGTGGTTGACAGGGTTTCGTTGATAAAGGAAGGAGAGGGAAGAGTTCAGCCATGCAGACGTGGTGGTCCTGCTCGATTCAGTCTGGCCTCCTCACCTGAGATGATTCTTGGGTACACTTGCATCATTTTAAGCCCAACGCTCAACTCTAGACCCTTGTCCTTCACTCTCCCCAGTCACATCAAAGACTGGTTGGGAAGGGGACATTTGCAGCTTGCCGTACAAGAGGCAGTGAGTGGCATGCAGTACCAAGAGCAAAGGACCAGGGACCTGCAGCTTCCCTCGAGGCGCAAGGGCTAGGGAGCCACAGCGGGGAAGTGAAATCCCAGCTCCCTGTTTGCTCACTCTGAGCGTCAGTTTCCTCCTCTGTAAAATGGGGCTGTTTTGGGAATTAACAGATAATTTAAAAATCAGCACTAATCGTATGATTTGGAACAAATTATTTAACTTCTATGCCTCAGTTTTTTGTGTTTTTCTTGTCTGTACAATGGGGACAGTGATAATGCCCTTGCCTAGCCCACAGCATGAAAATGAAGAGCTGGGTAACAGGAATAAAAGGGCTGTGTAACTTACAGATCATCGCAGCACTGCGGGGATAGGCAGGCCCCTCCTAGGGGCTGAAGCTCATTTCTCTAACCTTGGTTCCTCATTCTGCCGAGCCCTCCTTTTCTCCTGGATCCCTCAACTCTTGCCCTACAGCCAGGCGGTGTGGGTCCTGCACCAACCCCCCCACGTCCTGCACTGTCCCTCCCTGCACACCAGTCACATCTGGCCACAGCTGGCTCACCGGCGCGGCAAAGGAGCAGGGAGCAGACAGCGATGCTCCTCAAATGTTTCTCTTTGGGGAGGTGTGGGGGAAAGGGGAGGGCTGCAACCCTGACCTGAGGCCTGCGCCCTGAGTGAGGGAGTTGGGGAAAGGGCTCGGTCTATGGAGGGAGGTCATCAGAGTTGCATTGATAAAGGAAGGAGCTAACTCCTAATCAATGCTGGCTCCGTCAGGAAGTTTGTCCTCTGATGACCGAGAATGTGTCTGGCTGGAGGTGCATGAGGGAGAGAACGAGGGACCGCAGTGGCAACCTTGACACCTGTCAATCCCACGCTGCTGATGTCGATGGATCCCAGAGAGCTAACCAAAGAAAAAAAAAGCTCATTCAGCTTGGCACAAAAATGACAATAAATCACTGTCACCAATGAAGTTTGCTTATCACTTCCAGCTATTTACCATGTGTTTAAACATCTTTTTACTGAATTAACGATAACATAGGCTTCATTTCTCCACGCACTCAGCTCCACAGTTGTCCTGCCTGCTGATGCCCAGACACGGCGTCTTCTGCTCATTCAGAGGTGTGTGCAGCCTCTAATGAGTTAGTAGATCTGAATGGTGTTTCTCAACCTCTTAGGCATTTGATTTCTAATCACCTACACCATGAAATTTTAATACCACAGATGTACTGCGTATCTGTTTACATACTGTGCGTGTGTATATATACATATGATTTATACACTAAAAGATTAAGATCTTTTTTGTCCTCTGATTACCAATGCTTTTCTTCTTGGGGGGGTTATTTTCCCCCCGAGAATGTGTGACCTGTGCAATGCTATTAACGTCTCAAAAAAGAGACACCAGGCATTACGTGACTCATTTTGGAAAACTTATGAAACAATAACAGCAGCAACACCCAACGATGAACTAAATCTGATCAAGCTTCCAGATCTAGCTACCAGTTTACGGGAGAAAATGGAGCACTGAGGAATGTGTTCAGTGGCACCACGGGGATGAAATCAGCCAGGCTGTGGAAAACTCTATCAGGCAAACGACCTTGTTTTTCCAACAGGTAAACTGGAAGGGAGAAATGGAGAGAAGGAAGCCATAGATTAAAGCACGTCAACTACCACCTGCAAGCATGCAACTGCAGCTTATGAGACTTACGGGATCTGATTCAGCCAAAGTTTGAAAATACGCAGGAGCCAGAAAAAACAATATGAACGCAGACTACGTGATGCTATTATAAAATTATTATTAATTCATAGGTGTAAAAATGATACTGTTATCTTTTAGACATACATCTAAAATAGTAGTGAATAAAATTATTAAATCTAGAATTATTAAATCTCGGGTTTAATTTGAAATAATCCTGAATGAGGGGGAAGTGTGTGGAGATTCAGATAAAACAAGATTGGTTCTTAGTTGATGATTGTTGAAGCTGAGTTTTGGACACATGAGGTTCATTGTACCACTCTCTTAATTTTGCACGTGTTTGAAATGCTCCATAATTAAAAGTTAATGAAGAATAATTAGGTTGCCACCCAGTGGTGTCATCTGGGGGAGCCATCTGGACTCACCGGCCACCTGCCGTGGATCCTTGCTGGCGCCTGCCGTGAGCTCTTTTCTTCCCCCGTGCCGTCCTCACCATGGCATTTAACTTGCGTGAAGAATCACGGAAGTGACAGAGCGCCAGCAGAGGTTAAGCAGCCTTGCCATATAGGATTTATTCTGCAAGCCACATTTCGACAATGGCCAAGGCATTCATTTCTTTCCTTTCCCAGAAAAGCTCAAACTGCCTTTTCCCATTTGTCCCCTTCCCTTGTCACAGTGGAAAGAGGTTGAGTTTTGGGTCAGATGAGCTTGCATCAATCCCAGTAGGGTCTAGAGGTCGCAGGACCCTGTTTTGTAACTGCCAGAGCCTGGCTTCCCCATCTGTAAAATGTGGAATGCCAGTGAAAGAAGATTCTTCATTGCTACCGAGCGCGCCCACTCCGGCTGGCTTTTGGAACCTTATGAGAGGGTATTGGGTGGCTCTTGGAATCATCCCAGGTGTATGTGAAAGAGCTGGGTATGGAGGCTTCTCAGAGAGCAACCGTGTATGAATGACACCGCTAGACTATCCCAGTGAGGCTGTGCCGCCATGTGGCTGGAACTGCACACTCCCAGCACCCTCTCCAGGGTTGATTCTGTTGCTGCTTTCTTCTCTGTGGCCTCAGCATCTAAGAGGAAGACTCCTGGAGGTGTTGCGGATTGGCCGAACCCAGGCCCGCCTCACACTGGCACCTAGATGCATGGGAGGAATCCAGGAAGGTGAGTTCAGACTTCCAACTCAGGGACAGATGGACTCCCAAGGTGGGGGAGATCCAAGCACAGGGAGGATGCTCAGGAAGCAGGTGACCAGTGACAGCAGGAATCATCTACCATGGACATGGACCCAGAGCCTTTCTGGGGCCTCCACGCCCCTCGCAGACTGCGTAAATTTGATCCAAACACACCTTCCAGACCCTGTGGTGTCTGCAGCGTCTCTTGCTCTCTGGATGTTCCCAGATCTGACCTCCTTGGGCTCCCTAGGCCACTGCACCCGTGTCCTCTAAAGCTTTCTCTGTTTTTATCACAAGACTCTGACTACAGAACCCAGCCCCCTGACAGTTTTGAGTTAAAAAGAAAAACAAAAATTGACTCGTATTAAGAGTTTCACGATTTATGTAGGATTTGCTGAAGATTTGGGGTGGAGGGAGGGGCCTTCTGTGTTGTCTCGTGCTCGCTCTGTCTCTCTTACCATTGCTCTCTCTCTTTCTCATCTCCACCTCTTCTCCAATTTCACCTGCAGAAGATCCACTGTTCTCACTCCTGGGCAGTTCAGGGTTCTACCTCCTAACCCAGGCACTTTTCAAGGCATGATTTCTAAGTAAGTGTAATTCTCTTTCTGGGTGGAACTTTAGTGACTGCAATTTTCTTCATCTCACTACAGAGGACAATTGTGAGGATTAAATTAGTAATGATTATTAAGTACTCAGCGCATTGCAGATTCTCAGCAAATTATTAAAAGAAAGCTTATCATTTCCACTCAGTATGTGAGGAAAACAGGATATTTGCATAATCAGCGTTATTGGGAGTCTTGATTGCAAAAAGTTGGTGATGAGCTCCAGGAGGCCTGGGATTCTGTCACCTCATGAGATTTATGAGATACTTAGCAACTGAGGGATGGCTCCTTCCAGCTAAGCAAGAAGAAACCTCTTTGTCTAGGGTGAAAGTAAACAGAACTCCTTGCCTTTAAATCAGGGAAGATGGAATGTTTGTAATGTCAACGGTGTTCACTCTACCCTGCAAATGAACAGGAGAGTCGGTCTGGCTAGTGAGCTCCGTCTGGATTTCATAGGCTTCTGTGAAAACTGCTTGTGCTGTCTCTGGGCTCCGACATGTGACTGCACAGGATTTCCCAGGGCTGCCCCCACTTAAGGGTCGGGCTGGTTTTGCCAGACCCTCTGTTTTCCACCTGATGCTTTTCTTCAAGATAACTTACCTGCCCAGCGATAAACCTATGGCCCAGCTAATTTATCTCTGGAGTCCTGTCTTCCAAGCTACCATAAAATCACTACGAGGATTGCAACACAAGGGAGACTTGTTTCTAATCTTCGTAAAGGATTTATCCCAGAGTGCTCCCATCTCGCCTGCATCTGTTCCCACCACAGCCCTCCACCTTCTCCTAACAAGCGCTTGTATTCCTACAGAGAAGCAGCCAGCATTGCCTCATGTTGAACAAATAGCAGAGCCAGCCTCAACTAGAGATAGACCGGGCCGCTAAGGAGGGTGGAGGCTGGAACATTTGGAGGCAATACCAGATCACTGTCACTTTGCAATCCATTTCTTTGACAAGAATGCAAAGTGATTATTTTTTAAATTACTCTTACTGCTTTTGTCATGATGATCAGGAGTTTTTAAAAATGGAAAATCTCAGCATATAAAACTGTAACAGTCCTATACCCCCTTCCTCCTAGCCCCGCAACTCAGCATCTTCCCAGTTTAAGTTTAAACAAAAGAAAAGAGGGGATGGGAGTGTCCTATTTCCTGAGAGTAATTCCTGACGGGGCTGTAGCCTGGCTGTTCTGCCCGCTCTGGTGCAGACTGGCATCTCCCCTAGGGCTCAAGGAGATGGCTTCAGAGCCGATTATCACTCTGTACCAGCCACCACAGATGGCATTAGCTGACCATAAGCTGGGAGCAGAATTCAAAGAAGTCTTTTTTTCTGGGAGTGAGCTCCTACTTGAACTAATTGCAAGCACTGTGCTCTACAGGGGAAGAGCCAGAGCTCTGGGGCTGGGAGCACCTGGCCTTGGCCAACCCCAGCCTAATCAACAGAGGGGATGCTGCTGGCCCCAGAGGGCCCAGACGTCCAGTGTCTCTAGAAAATGCATCAGCCTCTGGTTGGAGATGGGAGGATTCCGAGATGTTCAAGGGGCTCTGGGGTCACAATGTACATTCTATTTACCATCCAATCATTTTGAAAGGGTAAAGACTTCGTGTTAATTTATACAGTGCCGGGGAGTTTGATACAAGTTCAGACAACTACACTATCTCCCCAGTGTTTGTGCCTAGGGAACCTGGGAGAAACCTTGGGGATTCCTACAGGTGTGCTTGGAATCACAGTACCAGGCAGCAATGTGAACAGTAGTACCAGTAGTAGTCACATCCTCACCTGATGCTTATGCAGAGATTGGAGGTGCATAGAGGAGGCAGGGAATGCTTAGGGTAGACTGCATCTTCTGTGAGCTGTAAATGAATCTCTCTGTGGACCCATTGCTCAGTCTTCACAACTACTACTTACCCGAAGGAGACGGAGAGAAGAAACAGAAGTGGGGAGTAGCTACATGGAAAGCAGCTGGGAGAAGTGACTTGCTCTAAGTCTGCTTCCTCATCCATGAAATGGGGTGATAATAACCTAACGGGGCTCTTGGAAGGATGAGATCAGGTAGGTGTGCATTCATCTAACAGATATCTCTATGTGCCAGGCACTGTTCTGTACAGAAAAATGAAGTCCCTGCCCTCGTAAAGGCCATGTTTCAATAGGAATAAAAACAATAATTAGTCAGGAAGCATAGCTGTTTTTAGGGACTGAATGTTAAAATACATGAAAGAAAAATTCATAAAAAATAAAAGGAGAAATAGAAAATTCCAGGGTTGTGCTACGAAATTTGAGCGCCCCGTTCTAGTATTGATAGAAGAAGTCAGATTTTTTAAAAAATCAGTAAGGAAATAGGAGATTTTTCCCAACATTATCAACTATTCTAACGTAATCATTATGTACAAAACACTATACTGTATAGAATACATAGTCTTTTCTTTCAAGTGCACATAGAATGTTCTCTAACTCAGACTCTAGGCTGGTTGATTAAATAAGTCTTAAAGATTGTCCAAAGTTTGAAATCTTATAAGATATGGTCTCTGACTACCATAAAATTTAATGAGGGATCAGTAATAAAATATCCAGATTATCTTCCCAAATATCTGAAAATTTAAAACACATCTAAAGAACCCACAGGTCAAAGGGAAAATCACAAATGAAACTAGAAAGTAACTTCTAACTGGATGACACGAAAACACAAGACATCAAAATTTCTGGGATGCAGCTAATGCAGTATGGAGAGGGAATTTTATAGCTTTAAAAGCCTATGTCAGAAAGGAAAAAAGGTTCAAAATCATAATCTAAGTTTCCACATTAAGAAGTTAGAACAAGATGAGCAAGTTAAACTCAAAGTTAAGGAGAAACAAAAAAAAATTGGAAAAAAAACTGAAATCAATTAAATAGAAGACAAAGATTAATAATAGAGAAAATTAACAAAGCCAAAACTTATTATTTGGAAACATTTATGAAATTGATAAGGCCCTAGAAATGCTAATCAAGAAGAGAAAACACATATGATCAATATCAGAAATGAAAGAGCAAGTAGCATTATAGTTCTTGTAGACATTAGAGTGTAATAAGGAGATGTAATGAACATCTTTATGCCAATAAAACGTATATCTCAGAATGGAAACGTTTCTTGAACAAAACTAATAAAAACCATCTCAAGAAGAAATTGTACATATGAATACTCTATATATTTAAGGAATTTACCTTGTAATCTAAAACTTTCCCTGGATGAAAACTCTGGACTCAGATAGTTTCACTAGTAAATATTAAATTTTAAGGAATAAATAATACCTATCTAATATAGTCTTTTAGAAAACAGAGAGAAAATTATTTCATTCCATTACTTTTTATGATCTTAAAATAACCCTGATACCATACACAGACAAAGGCATTACAGGAAAAGAAACCTGCAGACCAGTATTCATTACAAACATAAATGCAAATATTAACAATGCAATATGAGCAGATTAAATCTGGCAATGTATAAGAAAAGATAATTCACCATGACCAAGTGGGATGGAAATACAAGATTGTTGCAACATTTGAAAATTAATACAAAAAAAAAAGAAAATTAATATGAGTTACTGACCACTTCAACAGTATAAATGAGAAAAATTATATCATCATCTCAAAATTTAACAGTGAAATATTAAACATTTTCTCCCTAAGATCAAAAACAAGCTAAGAATGTTCGTTCCTATTTCTATTCAATGTTGTACTGAAGTATTAGCAATGAAAAAACTCAAGAAAATGAAATAAAGAACATACAGGGAAAGAAAAAGTAAAACTACCATTTTTTGAAGATAATATAATTGTGTCTAGGTCAATATATGAAAATCATTTTGTATGTTCCAGCAACAAATATTGAAAAAGTAATTTTAAAATACCACTAATAATAGCATCAAAAACATAAAATAGGGATAAATTTAACAATACATGTGCAAGACCTCAATGTAAGATAATGAGGTAAGATAATGACCAAGAGAAGTTAAACGTATCTAAATACATAGAGAAATGTGTACGATATTCATGGACTGCTAGGATGTCCATTTCCCCAAACTCATTTATAGATAAAAACAATCCCAATTTCTTTTGCTAGAAATTGACAAGCAAATTCTGAAATTTGTGTGAAAATATGAAGAATCTAGAATAGCCAGGACGATTTTGAAAAACATAAACAAAGTTGAAGGGCTTATACTTCCTGATTTTAAAACTTACTGTAAAATTACAGTAACCAATACAGTATGGTACTGGCATAAGAATAGGTATGTAAATCAACCCAACAGGACAGAATCCAGAAAAAGACTCATGCATCTATGAGTGATTAATTTTTGATAAAGATGCCAAGATCATTAAATGGGGAAAAGAGAGTCTTTTCAACAACCACAGCTGAAAAAAGTGGATATTCATATTTTAAAAATTCAACTACAACCCCTTTCTCAGCCCATACAAAAAGTTTATTCTATGTGAATTATAGACATAAAAATAAAAGATAAAACTAAAAAACACCTAGAATAAAAACATAAGGCAAAATATTTGTGACGTGGGCACAGGCAAAATTTTCTTACATAGGACACAAAAATCTTTAGTCATACAAGGAAAACAATTGATGAACTGGACTTTCCCCAAATTAAAAATTTCTGCTCTCTGAAATATACTGTTAAGAAAATGGAAAGTCAATCCACAGGGTAGAAGAAAATTATCTATCTATCTATCTATCTATCTATCTATCTATCATCTATATCTGAGAAAGAACTTGTATCCAGAATGTGTAAAGAACTTTTACAGTTCAATGAAAAGTAGACTCAATTTTTTAAATGGGAAAAAGCCAGTAGACACACTTTGCAAAAGGAGTCAAATGACCAATAGAAACATGAAAAGATGGCCAAGAAAACTAATCACCCAGGAAATAAAAAATTAAAACCACAATGAGATACCATTTCATGCCCAGTCACATGACTAATACTAAAAAGACTGACAATATCAAGTGTTGATGGGCTGTAGAGCAACTATAACTCTTTCTGGGGAAGATACAGATGTAGGGAGAGTTTGAAGGCATTCCAGAGGCCCAGGGGTGAGCTGGCCCCAAAAGATGTATTCCTTTATTTTGGTCCACAACAGCTGTTAAGAGCCCAATATTACTATGAGGAGTAGTAGTAGTATTCCCCTCCTTTCAGATGGAGACACTAATGGAATTAGCTTAAGGAACTGCCAGATAACTGGCAGAGCAGCAAAGTGATCTCAGTCAGTCTTTTGTTCCCAATGCTGTGCTGGTAACATCAGTGCTATAAACCCGACTCAGGATTTTTCCCCCTGAACTTCCCCTCGTGGTGCGTGACTGGTAGCCCATTTGCTGGTGGAGAGCTAGTGTTAGATCGTCAGACCAGCCAGTTGAGCAGTTTCAGGGCTGGCACTCCATTCTGGCAAAACGTGACTGTACTGAAAGGCAACCATTTAAACAAACACCCATTCCATGTTGGACCCTAAGCAGGGCTAGGCCCTGTACTAGGAGTCAGGAACAGTACACAAATGATCTGTGTTCGCAGCAGGGCATTTAATTTGTACTTAAGATGGACTGATCATGTAAACAACCATTCAGACAAAGTCAGAATGTGCTGAAAGATGAGCCAGGTCCGCACCGTCCGTCAGTGGTTCTCACGCTTGAGCGTGCATTAGACTCACCTAAAGGAGGACTTCTGAAAACAGATGGCTGGGCCTCACCCCCCAGAGTTTCTGACTCAGTAGGTCTGGGCTGAGTCCTAAGAATCTGCATTTCGAACAAGTTTCCAGGTGAAGATGCTGCTGCTGGTCCGTGGACTCATTTTGAGAACTGCTGGTGCAAATGAATGGCTCTTCACCGTAGTTGTCTATTAAAATCATGCAGGAGGCTTAGAAAAATAACTGGTGCTTGGGCCCAGGCTAGACTAACTGAATCCATCTTCTGGGGCTAGTGCTTTATCATTGGTAGTTTTTTAAAGCTTCTTACGTAATTCTAATGTGAAATCAGGGTGGAGAACCACTGAGGCAGGTGCTACTTTGAGCAGCCAGCTGTCTGGGTGGGCTCAGGGCTGAGGGGTTTCTGGAATGCAAAACACTGAATGTTAAAACTTGAACAGTCCCAGGTGAAAAAGGATGAAGCCACACCCTGGATGCTGCAGAGGGAATGTCTAGGCCAGTCAGCGGTGCTACGCCTCAGCTGATGTGGATGTCACCTGGAGAGGATTAAATAATAATGATGCCTCCCAGAGACTGTAAATTAATTGAATTTTTCTGGGTGCAGCTTGGCGTCTGAACTTTTAAAAGCTGCCCAGGCAATTCTAATATGCAATCAAGGTTGAGAACCACTAGGTCAGGCAAAAGGAACAGGATATTGGATTGAGCAATTAAGACTTTATTGGTGACGTCTGTAAGATCAGCTTTAGAGAAGTGTTTTAAACACTAGTCATGTTTCAGAGGCCAGGGTATGTAAATGTGTGAGTATGGGAGAAAGAGGAGACAGTCCATAAAACACTCTTCTTTGAAAAGTTTGGCAGAAAGGAATAAGCATATTTGGGAAGAATTTTACCCTTCTTCCATGGGTAATACAAAAATTTCCACACATATGGATTTTCAGTTAAATCTGACAAGTGCCATTTGGGCTCTTGTAGTGGTTGGCACAGGACCCGGAACACAGTATGCTGGGGTCCCGGCTGCATGGGAGGGAGTGGGCTTTGTAGCTGACTCCCTTGTGTCCATTCGCCTCTGCCCTCCTGGACAGCATCAGTGCAGTGTGGGGAAGTGACTTTACCTCCCAGAGTTGGGGAACTTTGAATAAACCAGGATAACTGTGGTTAACTCATCCCTGTTTCCAGTGTTGGGTTCAGGAATCCAGGCCTAAGGCAGTGTATAAATAGGATTCCCATTGCAACAGATACTGGTCAGAAATGAGAGAGTAACCAAACATCCCAGGCAGACTGAAGAGAAGACCCTCGTTCTATGGTTGGAGGAAAGATACTCTCCCACTGAAGGTGAGCCAACCTGTAGCCGGGAATGCCACCAGCTGCCAGTCAATACCCACAAGGGGGACACACCAGCCTGAGCTTGGACTGACACTGAGGACAACCAAAGAGAAACAGGGATGAACACAGTTCTTAAGGACGTCACTGAGCCGCTGCAAGTCTGCAAGCCCGCTTTACTGCCAAGTTTCTGTTGTATGAGCTAAGGAAGAGACTTTGCATTGGCTATTCTGTTATTTGCAGCTGAAGACACCCAAACTGGCATGTGCAGTCAGTGGGGACAGTAAGAGGCAGGTGCAGGGAAAAACAGCCCAGATACAGAGGTAGCTCTGTGAAGGCAGCCAGCCTTCCAAATGACGGTGCACAAGATAGGGCCAGCTCGAATGTGGTTCAGGAAAGTCCTTGGTGCTGGAAAGGCCAATCTTGTGGAATGGAGCACAACAGGAAATTCAGGCCATGGTGAAATATCAGGAGCTGGGTTGGCTGCAGGTGTGTTCTGCATGCCCCAGATCTACACAGTATACAGAGCCATTGAGTGACACAATCCAGCCTTGGGTCAGGGTGGAGGGTGGGGATTCTTGCAAGGGCTAGTAATTCCAAGATGATATCTGCTGCAGTTTATTATAGCCTTGCCACGTGTCAGATACTGCTGAGTGCTCTACATACCTTGTATGATTTTATATGCTCATAAGAAACAAACGATGCTTGGATGTAAGCAATGATTGCCCCTGCTTTCAGGGGGACAAGAGGTTTAGAGTTCAAGTGGAGTTGGGTCAACATTCAAAAGTTAATCCATGTCACTCTCTATAAACGGACTTAAGAACATGACCATGCCAATAGATGCAGAGCAAGCAGTTGATGAAATCCAACCACGTTTGTGATAAAATCTCTCAGCAAACTAAGAATTAAAAGTAATTTTCTCACACTGATAAAGAACATCTTTGGAAAACACTACAGCTAACATCATACTTAATGATCAAAGACTGAATGCTTTTCCCACAAGAACAAGAACAAAGCAAGACTGTCCTTACTTCGATTCAACATTGTACTGGACACACTAGCTAGTGAAGTAAGACAAGAAAGTGAAATAAAAGTCACCTGAAGAAAGAAAGGAAGAAAAAAAAAATTCTATTTGCAGATGACATAACTTTCTACATAGAAAACCCCAAACAAACTACACAAAATCTATTAGAACTAATGGAGTGAGATTATCAGGGTCACAGAATACAACATCAACATGCAAAAACTAATTGTATTTCTATATCCAAGCAATTAACAACTGGAAATTAAAATTAAAGTTAAGTAGAGGGCAATAGGTGGGCAGTAGTGATCCAGTCATTTGCCACATCCCATTGGGTCTGCTTTCAGCATCTCTCTATACTCACTGACAGCAAGAAGGAAGAGCTGTCCCTGGTGTCTACACGGGATACAGGGCACATTGCTGAGACAGATGCTGTAGACTTGATGCAACAAGACTGGATTCCAGATCTTGGGATGAGATAATTAACATATTCCCCCTCAAGACTGCCTCAGGACTGAGGCTGCAAGAAGAGGCTCTGAGACCCAAGTGCCAGGAGCTGAGAAGGGGCAGTAGGGACTGACAGTCTTGCTGTAAAAATTTCATCTTGGCAGATATTACTTATGCAAGATGCTAAGAACTCATTTAGCTAGTCACTTTTCTCCAGGGTTAGATGGAACTCTACTGGCTCAAAAGACTTCATAGTCAACCAGCAGGCATGCTGCCTCCCACTCAGGGTTCAGGCTGGAAGGCTGTTGGCAACACTTCACAAGCTCTCCTGAGCAGAGAGCAGAAACAGATGGAGGCAGTGGTGCCCAAGAGGAAATGACTAGACAGGGCAGAGCCAAATGACAAGAACAGGGGCCATTCATCAAGCCCAGTGCAGAGCATGGGATGGGCAGCAGGCTCAGTAACCAGATCACACTTCTACCTTCTAGGAAATCTGACAGCAAGTCCATGCTGATACAGATCTACAGCTAGAATAATATACAGTGCGCAGAGTTACGACTTGCCCACTGAACAAGAAAATCAATGTTCACTTTAGGTTGGCAGGTGGGGAGTGAGTAAAAGAAGGGGAACATCAACTGAGCCGCTTGCAGATGGCAGTCGCAACGCTCAGCCCGACTTTTTTTGTTTTTGTTTTTTAGATGGAGTTTCGCTCTTGCTGTCCAGGTTGGAGCGCAATGGCACGATCGCGGCTCACCGCAACCTCTGCCTCTTAGGTTCAAGTGATTCTCCTGCCTCAGCCTCTTGAGTAGCTGAGACTACAGGCATGTGCCACCACACCTGGCTAATTTCGTATTTTCAGTAGAGTCGGGGTTTCTCCATGTTAGTCAGCCTGGTCTTGAACTCCCAACCTCAGGTGATCCACCCACTTCAGCCTCCCAAAGTGCTGGGATTACAGGCATGAGCCACCGCACCCAGTCTCCTGACTTATTTAATAAGCTTCAAGGCCCCCAGTGTGTTGGTCCTGGCCTGCAAGCCCTCAGAGCCATGCACGCCCTTCCCCTCTCGTCCTCAAGACAGCAGGCCTGGCTCCTGTAGGCTCTGCTTCTCAGTCTCCCAAGTCATGTGACTTCCCAGGTTCAATCAAAGGGAGACGAGGGCTGGAAGCTGCAGGGTGGGAGGAAGGAAGAAGCAAGATGCTTGTCCTCCTCCCTCTTTACCCTGGGCATCTTCTCCAAATGGCTTCTTGATGGCTCCACTTCCCATCTGAGAGGCTCATTGTGGATCCAGCCTCCTCGGAGTGATTCTAGCTCTCGGACTTCAAAAACGTAGACCTCTCTTTTGTGTCACCAGTGGAGAGACTGTGGTAGCTTCCTACTGATGCCGATGACTGGGAACCTCGCCATCCCTCTTTGGGACTTGTTTGCTGCTCTGTCGCTTGCATAACCAATATCCTGCATTAAATTCCCTTGGATGTAAACTTCTTGGTTTGCCTCTAACTAATACACTTAATAAGTGTCCAATAACCCGAGATAGTTTTTCCTTAGTTGCTAATATTATATCATTTACCCACCAGTGGCCTGAAAAGAAGCCAATATGCCAATTTTCACAGTTGAGGAATCCAAGTCTTGGATGTATTAAGTAAGTAGCTCAAAGAGAAGCAAGGGACTTCAAAGAGAAGTTTGTCTTGTTTCTTATCTTAATCTTCAAAGTGTGTAGTATTTCCTGTAAGTTTCAGCAGGGATACAACAGATCCTGTTGGCCCATTCAGGAAGAATTTCAGAGAGACCGTGAGTGACATTTCACAAGAATCTACACCTTCTAAGTCCTTATAGTGAAAACCAGCACCTAAATAAGATTTCTCCTCTCGCTTGATGAGTATGTATTGTTATCAGAAATTTGCTACCAGTATATTTGCTTCCGTGAGTCAAAGATAATGATGAAAATGAATCTTCAGATATTGACATTTAAATGGGAGCTTCCCTGAAACTAGCAACAGGAATGCTCTCTGCAATTCGATAATTCTGTTCATCAAAGCCTCTCTGTCATGGTCAAAAAATTGCCATCTGTGTTTTTAGAGGTCAATTATAAAATTAATACTAAAAACCTCACCTAAGTCCTCTTACTTGTAGTCCCTAAATTTATTTTATTTTACGTCAAAAAATTACAACTGTATTTATTTATGGGGTACAAAGTGATGTTATGATAAATGTATGCAATGCAGAGTGATTGACTCAAGCTGATTAGCATATGCATCACCTCAAATACATACCATTTACTCACTCTGCCTAACTGAAACGTCCCTACATCTCTTCTAACAAGACTAGAACTTGGAGGGATGCAGAACTCAGAATCTGGAACTTCCAGGGTTGTAGGTGTTGATCTTTGGAGGTCCCAGAGACTAAAGAATTCAACATGATGATTTAAAACAAGAAAACAAACGTGTAACCAAACAAAATTTGTTTTATTTGGATGCTTTTAATTCTGCAGATGTATGTCCTTTCAAGATTGATAAGTACTTCAGAAGCCATTTAGACCAACCCTCGTCTTCACACTGAGCAGTCATACCTGCTGTCCTCTGGCAAAGCCCTGGGTCCCTCTTTTTGTTTTTAATAACTTTATTCAGGTACAGTTGACATATCATACATTGCACATATTTGAAGTGTGTAATTTGGTAAGTTTTGACAAATGCATGTATCCATGAAGCTATTATCACAATCAAGATAGTAAATGTATCCACCAGATTTTTTTTTTAGTGGGCTGTGGGTGGGGATCGGTGAGGGAATGGATATGTTTGCCCAGGGATTTTTTGTTTTGTTTTGTTATCATTTTTAAGAGTGTATGGTTCAGTGTTCTGTAGCATAGCCACAAAGTTGTGCAATCATTACAACAAATTCCAGAACGTTTCTTTGACTGCAAACCCCGTACTCAGTAGGAGGTCCACATTCACTCCCCATTCCTTCCTCTATCCCTCATCCCCAGTCCCTGACAACCACTAATCTATGTTTTATCTCTATAAATTTGCTTGTTTTGGACAATTTGTATAAATGGAATCATGTGATGCATAGACTTTTATGTCTGGCTTCCTTCACTTAGTATAATAATTTCAAGGTTCATCTATGTTGTAGCAGGTATCAATACTACATTCCTTTTTATTGTTAAATATTACTCTGTTGGGTACTAACTTCACTGACAGTCTTATCCAGCCCTCAAAAGAACACTGTGTTCACAAAGACAATAATGAGATGCTTTGTCTTCTAGAAACCCAAATACACTAAGCCCGTATCCCCATCCACCCTGATCTATCAGTTTAGTAATATTATCCAAAAAGGGTCTGCACTCCGTCCAGCTTCCCTTGTTCTTGGGTGAATGGGCGTTGGCCGCCTGTGATCTCTTCCCTTCTAAGCGTTCACAGACCGCTCATCTGGTTATGAGGGTCAATGCTTTCCCAGGATGCACAGGGAGCCCACTGGGTCATAATCTGTGGCATCTGCATCGTTCCCATGATTCAGTGTAAGCTCCATGTCTGTCTACCTTCAGTCTTCTGGCTCCTTTCCCACCTTCATTTCTCAAAGGTCATCTCACTTGGCTAGAAGTTGCTTCATCTCACACGGGCAGCTGTCAGCCATGCAGAGCAGCCAGTGGCTCTTCTCCCATCTCAGCACCTGCTTTGGCCCTCCATTCCCTCAAAGAGTGCTCATTCCACCCAACCCTCATTTACCAACATCACACCATCCGCCTTTCCTATTCCTGTTACTCTTTTTTTTTTTTTTTTTTTTTTTTTTTGAGACGGAGTTTCGCTCTTGTTACCCAGGCTGGAGTGCAATGGCGCGATCTCGGCTCACCGCAACCTCCGCCTCCTGGGTTCAAGCAATTCTCCTGCCTCAGCCTCCCAAGTAGCTGGGATTACAGGCGTGTGCCACCATGCCCAGCTAATTTTTGTATTTTTAGTAGAGACGGGGTTTCACCATGTTGACCAGGATGTCTCGATCTCTTGACCTTGTGATCCACCTGCATCGGCCTCCCAAAGTGCTGGGATTATAGGCGTGAGCCACCGTGCCCAGCCTCCTGTTACTCTTTTAAACGTCACAAAGATGCCTCCTGCCTGGCTGCGCCTCCTGACCCTGACCGTGTGAAAGATCGTGGCTTTCACATAGTCTTCCCTGGAGTATGTCCTTCCTCCATCTTCTTTAATAACCTTTTTTGTTTTTGAGTAATTTTAGATTTACAGAAAAGTTGAAATGACAGTACATAGAGGTTCCCTATACCCCTCCCCCAGTTTCTCCCCATGTTAACATCTTATATAAGCATGCCACATATATTAAAACTGAGATGTTAACACTAGTACATTACTTCTAATTCAACTACAGACTTTGTTCAGATTTAACCAATTTCCCCACCAATGTCTTTTTTCCATTCCAGCATCAAATCTAGATGCCCACATTGCGTTTAGTCTGTGTTCATTCTTAATCTCATTTATCAAAGTCCCTGTAACAACTTTTTACCTTCCTCATCAGGATTATCTGATTTAGATTATAGGGGTCACTCTGTTTCTCTCTCAACTCATCTTATTTAATTTGCAAGACAATAGAACTTTTTCTTGAAATGTCTTCCCTTCAAGTAGCTTATGCCATTAGCTGAGACCTACAAATTAATCTGTTTAGCACTGAGGATACCCACCACTTTGGGGACTCCTGGGTTCTTTGACTAGCTCAAAATTTGTGGCAAAATGGTCAGCTCATCCTAAGTTTCTTTTCAGCTCTATTTTTTCAACTGCTCTCTCCTGTTAGACAAAAGGAGGTTTAAAGTAGGCATCTCCCTCAAGGATTCCTCCTAATCTTCTGATAAATCGTATCTAATATTATTTGAACTAAGTAGACACTCTGACAGGTGCTGGGATGCCTGATGTGTAGCCCACGAGGTGACTGAGTGAGGGCTTCCCTCAGAAGCCCCCCAGGAAGAGAGGGAGTTCTAAGGGCATCTGGGAAGGGAGGGGGCAGCTCTCAGGCACAGCAGATGCAATCTCTGGGCTGTAAGCTGATTGTCACTGAGTGAAAAATCCTCAGTTTCACTAAGTTAATAAACCTTAAACTAGGTTAAAAGGTAAACAAAGTAATGATGAGCACAGCTGGGAATCTGATCCTGTCAGGGACTTAAGAGGCCTCCCACTGGACAAGAGACACGTTCTTGATTGGATGAGACATTCTGCCTGCACTGTAATTTCAACGGAAAAGTAGTTTCACGAAGTCAGTGCAAAATAGAAACTCATGTAGTTGTGAGATGGTACTTCCATGTTTAGAGATCTCCTGGTCATTGCAGAGGGCATTTCTTTCCAATTACTTAACGTCATTGATGTACAAATGGTTGAACGGTTGTTTAAGTGTCCTTGTCTGTGTAATGCAGTCTCTATACATTGAGATAACTGAAATTCTAAATTGTCAAGAACTCATCTCAAAAAAATGAATAGACTTGGATCAAACTGAATTGAGTTGAATTTCTAACACCTGCCTTAAAAGCTAAGATTCTTGGCTGTGGTTTTTAAAGGCTTAGCTGAGTTGCCACAGAACTCTTAATGATCATCTTTATTAAAAGTAAGACTGGGGCTGGGCACAGTGGCTTGCGCCTGTAATTCCAACACTTTGGGAGGCCGAGGTGGGTGGATCGCGAGGTCTGGAGTTCAAGACCATCCCGGCCAACGTGTGAAACCTCGTCTCTACTAAAAATACCAAAATTAGCTAGGTGTGGTGGTGGGCGCCTGTAATCCCAGCTACTTGGGAGTCTGAGGCAGGAGAATCACTTGAACTCAGGAAGCAGAGGTCACAGTGAGCTGAGATTGCACCACTGCACTCCAGCCTGGGTGACAGTGCGAGGCTACGTATCAAAAAAAAATTTAATTTAAAAGTGAGACTAAATGTCACCTGGTGGCTAGAAGTGGCCACAGTCACAAATCAGAGAACAGAGGCTGAGACAGTTCATGCAGATAAGACACAGATGTTGAATACTCACACTAATAAAGTTCTCTGTATATTTTTAGTTCTGTTGAGTCAGTCCACGATCATCAAATGTTGCTTCAGGACCCACATTTGTTTGAAAATAAGAGACTGGTAAAAAGATGCCAGAAAAATATCTAGGTCTTATTCCAGGACTTAAGTCCACGTAAAGCTATGTGTGCACCTTCTTTTGAGAGACAGAAACCAGCATATGATCCAATTCAATAAGGTCTGAATGTTACGCTGGAAAGGCAGTGGCAGGAGGAGCTGGCCCTAAGAAACCATCCCATCAAAGAAAGGGGTATTTCCTGCACCTGCTTAACTCTGCTAAGGAATTAGTTATGAGCTTCAGGCCTGACTGATGTCTTCTGTGAATGGGGGTCACCCTCTTCTTCAGCAGTGCCCCTGAAAAACTACCACCCATTAAAGAATACTGTTCCTAGAGGCAGATATCTCAAGAAGCTGGTATCTTCAAGGAGCCTTCAATTATTTGCAATGTCAGCCTCTGAGAACTTTGCTCTCATAATTTGAGCACTAATCTTAGAGAATAAGTTGGGCCAGTCATAAGTAAAACTAAAAATGATAATGAGGAGGCTGGGCACAATGGCTCACACCTGTGATCCCAGGATTTTGAGAGACCGAGCCGGGTGGATCACCTGATGTTGGGAGTTCAAGACCAGCCTGGCCAACATGGAGAAACACCATCTCTACTAAAAATACAAAATTAGCCAAGCGTGGTGGCACATGCCTGTAGTCTCAGCTACTGGGCAGGCCAAGGCAGGAGACTTGCTTAAACTCGGGAGGTGAAGGTTGCAGTGAGCTGAGATTGTGCCATTGCAATCCAGCCTGGGCAATAGGAACAACACTTCATCTCAAAAAAAAACCACAAAATCCAATAATAATGAGGAAAAATGACAGATATATTGGGGTTTTTTTGGCTACCATGTGGAAAATGCATATATTTATTTTTAAAAGCACAACATGATTAATAAATGTTATAAATTATATATTTATATAACATAAATGTATTATTAAATATATGTATTAATATTAGGATCAGAAATTGTTGCTGTCTATGCAGTATTTTGAAATTCCCATAAAGGAAGAGACTTTATGGCTAAGAGACTTTGGAGGAAGGAGCATAGGGACCCTAGGAAGTGGAAGAGCTCCATGGGCTCAGGGGCTACATGGGCACTGCCTACAGCACAGGCAGTGGAGAGACAGCTGGGACACCAAGGCCCTCCTGCTAAAAGGGCTTTGCAGTGGAGCCTCTGTATTTAAGCAACTGAGTAGCTTTAGCTGTGACACGGCACAAACTCAGATTGGCCGAGTATGTCTCCATTCATCAGAATCTAAGTAATTGAAAGCCATAGTAGAGCTAACGCCGTCTCTGTTTAAAAATGTCTTTTTGTTGATACTGTTGAAGACCTTTGGTAAGCAACAGGAAGCCAATGGCTGGATGACAGAGTAGAGTGGAAAGAACTCAGGATATGGAGACAGGAGATGCTTCTAGACCCACCTGCTCCTTTTGTTTTCTTAGTGAACATAATCATTGCCCCCAAACATTTCCTCGTGCCCCTTACAATCTCACCCTCGCCCCACCTCCCACCTCAGGCAACCACTCATTTCTTTTCTGTCACTATAGATTAGTTTGACTTTTCTAGAATTATAGGTAGATGGACTCGTACAGTACGTAATCTTTTTTGTCTGGCTTCTTTCACTAAGCGCAGTTATTTTAAGCTTCATCCACGTTGTTGAGCATGAATAATTCATTCCCTTTTATTAACTCTTAAGAAATAGAAACAAACAGGCAATTAGACAATGCAAAGAATGCATTCAGGAGAGTGCCTTCCAGCGCCTGGTGTAAGCTCAGTGGGGATTTTGCCACAGAGCCTGTGCCTGCCACAGAGCCTGCAGTCACCAGATCCTACCGTACAATCAAGTCAACAACTCAGGACATAGTCACCAAGCATGCGCTATGTACCAAGCACGGGTTTGGCACTAGGGGTGCCAGTGAACAAGTCCCCACTCCATTCACAAGGAGCTATTAGTCTGTTGGTGGGAGAGACTCAGTGTGCATGATGATAAGCCTCAGACTGTGAGATCTAGAAGTATCTCCTAGAAAGATCCAATTACTTTAAATTTACCTTTGGTAATAAGTATGTTTAGTAATATCTTTATGTTTTTGTAATTTTAAATGGTGTACTGGTTACCTGTTGCTGCAAAACAAAGTACCCCAGAACTTTGCAGCTTCAATAAACAAGCATTTGTTATCTCATAGTTTCTGTGAGTCAGGAATCCAGGAGCAGTTTATTGGGTAGTTCTGGCTCCAGGCTGCTCGTGAGGTTGAAGTCAAGATATCAGCCAGGCCTATGGTCACATCTGAAGGCTCAACTGTTGGGGGACCTGCTGCCAGGCAGCATTGTTGTCGGCGGGCCTCAGGTCTTCATTGGTTATTAGCCAGAGACTTTAATTATTTGTCCCATGAGCCTTTCTACTGACTGCCTCAGTGATATCATACAATAGCATCTGGCTTCCCCCAAAGTACGTGCTATGAGAGAGAAGGAAGCCACAGTCTTTCATAACCTAATATTGGAAGTGGCATTCCATTCCGAGTGCTGTATTGCGTTGATCACAAAGACCAACCCCAGTAAAATGAGGAAGGGAATTGCCTAAGGGATAGGTGGCTTACCAGGAGAGGAAGTCAGAATGTGTTACCTGCTCCTCTTGGGAGCTAGATAACACAACAGATAACAATGAACCAATGGATTTACTTAGCTGAGTACCTGATTCCAGGGTGTATTCTATATGATTGGAAATTTAATGTGATTAAATCTGTGAGGGACGTTAAAATATCATGGTAGCTTTTAATATGACAAATTGCCAGTAAGCTACGGGGTGAAGGAAGTTGCTGTACATTGCACCGATCCCCATTTCTTTACGTGTCACAGCTTTGTTTCACTAAGGCAGACCCCTGGTTACCATGGCAATAGCTCAGAGGTAAATTCCACTCAAGCACAAATGCCATGTGAGAAGCCAAATTAAGGAGACTTAGAACAAAGAGCAGAAAAAGTGTCTTTATTTTTGCAAGTAGGCCTGGCCAATTTAAAACTGTGCAAGAAAAGCCAAAGAGAGCCTCAAAAAGAGGTTATGCATAGCTTCCTTTAAAAGAAACATTTTTAAAATGGGGGTC
This sequence comes from Aotus nancymaae, assembly GCF_030222135.1. Classification (NCBI taxonomy): domain Eukaryota; kingdom Metazoa; phylum Chordata; class Mammalia; order Primates; family Aotidae; genus Aotus; species Aotus nancymaae. The sequence continues at coordinate 1,142,097 of NW_026988465.1, forward strand.
TTGATAGAAAGTATTCCAGAACATGCAGAGTACATGCATTATCCAGAAATTTAAATACAAAGCTGGTATGGGATGGGGAACAGAGAGGAAGTGGGAGGTGGTGGAGGACACATGAGAAGTAACTGGTCCCAGAGCAGGCGTCCTGATTCAATTTGGTCCAGTGGTTTGTTCCTGGTGTGGCCAGTGGTTTCAGCTAAGTCAGTTGGCCTCTCAACATCACAGACACCTGCCCTCTTCCAAAAGCTGCTTTGAGAAATGTTAATCTGGTGTTTTGAGGCTCCCAAATAAGGACATTGTGCCTGTGGAAAACCTCAGAGATCTCCAAGCAGACCTCCAACTGCTCTTTCTTTGCTTGTTAGTTTTATGTAAGAAGGAAGAAAAAAAGCCAATACAGTCCACGTAAAACACGTTTTTGGGGAAACAAAGAAAAATATGCCTTGGAAATTCTAGGTGAGAACCTCTTCTAAATGCCAACTCAAGGCCTTCCTGGAGCAAGTGATTCCCCCATTCCCTGAGAACGATGTTCTAGTAGCAAGTAAGAAAGAGGGCAACTAAGTGTCTGGCGTGTTCATTAAAATTTTCAGCTATCATTGTGAATTCGTCAATTCCCCTGTGGAATTGGGTCCATGTTTGTTTTTATACTTTAGGCTGTGTTTCAAAAGTATACAAATTCACCACTTTCACATCTTCATGTTGGAATGTTGCTATGACCCTTAATTAATAGCTTCCTAATAGGATAACTATTAGTGCTATTCTTCTATTTTTTGATATTAATTTTGCTATTTCACTTTTCTTTGAATTAGTAGTGGTCTTTCTGGATTATTAAATTTTTGGTGTGTTTCTTGCAAACATCGGTTGGCTCAATTTTCTTTTTTATCCAATTTCAGAGTCTTTATTTTGAAATAGATGAGTTTAACTTATTTACATTTATTGGATGACTAATAGTTTTTATTCATTCTACAGACCTACTTTTTTGTTTTCCTTTACTATGCCTTTTTTCTTTTATTCTTTTGTTCTTTTTTCTTGCCTTCTATTACATCAAATTTTATTTTCTTCTATAATTTTTGAGGTTAAGTATTTAGTCTCTATTCGTTTTGTAGTTACTATATTTTTGACATGTATTCATAAATTTACATTTTAAATAAAGCAACAAGCTAATCAATATGTTTGTCTTATTTCCCAAAAAGGCAAGTACATCTAAGCCCCTTCCATCCTGTGTTATTAAGTATTAAAATTTCATCATGTGTTAAACTTTCCCTCCAGAGTGAGTTATGATTAAAAGCTAAGAGCCAATTTTATGTGAATCTACCAGCAGACTGTTTTGTGGATTCACGTCTCTCCTTGAAAAAGTACAACCTTTAATAGTTCTTTGAGAAAGAATTCAGTGATAGTCAAATCTCTTAGATTTTATTCATCTGAAATGTGTTAATTTACCCTCCCTCTTGAATGATGGACTTGCTAGTTACAAAAGTCTAAGTTTTCAATTATCTTTCTTATCCCTTTGAAGATATCATTCTGTTGTTTTCTGACATTTGTAATTGCTAATGAGGAATCTGATTGTCACGTTCTTCAAAACTTTTTTCACTAGTTTTTTCTTCAGTAAATTTTAAGACTTTTTTTCCTCCCCTTGACTTTCCATAACTTCATCTGTGTTATTCTGCTTGTTAGTTTGTTTCCCTTGGAATTTGGCACAATCTTTGAGATAAGGAGTCTTGTCTTGAGTTCTAGAATCTCAGCTATTTTCTACTGGTCCCTCGCTTCTCCTATTTATCTCTGTTTTCTCCTCCTAGAATTCCCATAAATTATACTGGGGCTTCTCTTTCTGTCCTCCACATCTTTAATCTTCATTTCTGTATTTTATATCTCTTAACACAAATGTGTTCTATTTTGGATGATTTATTAAGCTATACCTTCTAATTAACCAGTTCTCTCCAGTTTCATGTAAACTATTGTTCAACCTCTCTATGAAAGATTATTGATTAAGTGGCTACACAATTTCTCTTTCTAGAATTTCTATTTGGCTAATCTCCAAGTCCAATCTTCTTTTCCTTTGTATATTCTATTATATTCTATTCTTTCCTTGTTTAAAAGTTATTTTCTGATTGCTCTGTTATCCATGGTTCTTTGTATGTTTTTTCCCATTTATTGTGCAGTTTAGTTAACATTGTTGTATCAGTGTTTGATTTGAATTCCTTATCTCCCTTGTAATTTTTGCCTGTGAACTCATCTTTAATAGGAATACCTTTTGCAAAGGTCTCATAGGTACCTGAGTTGCTTAGGGCTTCCTATGAGACTGTTTCCCCATTGCCTCTGAAACTGTTTCAGAACTAGAATCGTTTTCTGTTAGAGACTTTGAACCTGCATAGGCAGTGCTAAGAATTCTAGCCACACTTCAACACTCAGCAGAAGTTATGGCTTCCAGTTTCTAACAGTTGATTTAATTTTTACCCACAGCCCAGGGCCAGAGACCTGCTTCCTGATTGTATCATAGGTCATATTCAAAGTTTTCCTAGTCTCAATTCACATACAAAATTACATTTTTGTTTTGGTTCCAGGCTTCGTGGAATAGCCTAGTTTCAGGTGTTCCTAAACTTTGACCCTAATCTGCAGCATCACAACCCCAGCTCGTATAATGTATTTCCAGTTCAGTTACATTTATGTGCCACGCAATTTTGTCTCTCACTCGGTGAAGTAGGTTTTCTATTTTCTTCTGGCACCTGGCAGCTTTTTTATGTGCTTTCAGCTTTAAACATATTTTAAGAATAAATCTATGGAGTCAGGAGAGAGGCTTCCTGCAGCAGTTTATTCTGTCATCTTGAGTTTGAATCCCAAGAACAATGTTTTTACTTAGAACTTATGTTTATCTGGGTTGGTTTTTAGACGACATAAGGGGAACTTAAAATCTCCTCAAATGACATTTTAGGGCTGCCGCTATTTGTAGCTTAGTTAGGGGTGAGACAGAACAGATCAGAGAAAGACACAATCAATATGTTATATTAGGTTATTTTTCCTGTTCTCTTTATTATTCTTATAAAAAGTGATTTTAGGGGCAAATATCCACTGAAAATATTGTGGAAAAAAAACACTTGAAAACTGTATTTTCTGCTTCTTAAAATGTATCTTAAAGTTTATGTGCTTAATGAACTTGAATTTTATGCTTTCATAACTCCAAGCTTTTAAAAGAACATAGAAATAATTTGATGTTTACAAAGGAATTGACTGGGTGTATATTTTACCAATACAACACAAACCTAAACTTCTGAACAGGAAGAAGAGGCAACATGGATCAGTCATAACCATATTTTTACAAAGATTACAAGGAAAGAAAGGGAAAAGGCTAGAATAAATTATATGGTGCTGGATTTATAGAAGGTATCAGTATGAACTCATGCTTTTTAAATAGAAATATTAATAGAGGGATAAATATCAATGTGTATATGCATGGATTTGTATACGTGTTTATTTCCTAGCCGTGTTTGTTTAAATGGCCTGAAAGCATTGACACTTCTGTAGCAATGAACACATCTAGTGTCCAGATCTTGGTTTCTAAATACCACTCTTCAATAAAAAGAACCAAGAATCTATAGAGAAGTGGCTGATTCCAGAGCAGGGGCAGGGAAAATACAATAGAAAGTGCCTGGAGTGTTTCAAAATGCCAAAAAATAAGGAAATGCTCAAAAAAGGATGAGATATCTCAAAAGTACACTGGAAATCCTTGAGGGAGCAACCAATGACCAAAGCTGAAACAATTTGAGCAACAAAATTATAACCCACAAAATAAAGTTGATATTCAGGAACCTATACTGATAAATACATAATTAAAGGAATAAGAATTAGAGAAAGAAGTAAGCTCTTCCTTACAGAATTCCAATTATCCAATTAGAAGGAATAAGAAGGAATAAAGGAAATAGAAAAACACTCTTTGTGGTTTTGTTTTGTTGTTGTTGTTTGTTTTTGTTTTTTGGTTAGCTTTTTTTTTTTGTTTTTGAGACAGAGTTTCACTCTTGTTGCCCAAGCTGGAGTACAATGGCATGATCTCAGCTCACTGCCACCACCGCCTCCTGGGTTCGAGAGATTCTTCTGCCTTAGCCTCTCATGTAGCTGAAATTACAGGTGTGCACCACCACGCTTGGCTAATTTTTTGTATTTTTAGTAGAGACAGAGTTTTATCATGTTGGCCAGGCTGGTCTTGAACTCCTGACCTCAGGTGATCCGCCCACCTCGGCCTCCTAAAGTACTGAGATTACAGGCATGAGCCACCACTCCCAGCAGTGTTTTTTTTTTTTCTTAATTGGTACATTCATTAAAAGCATAGGCTAATGATCCTGTGTTTAAATATCATTGTGTTTGTATGCTGACTTCCATAAAACATAACTAATTATAAGGGACTCCACAAATGCACTTCATACAGAAGTAAAAAGGTAAACAGAAATGACTGACAAGACAGTGTCATTTAGACATAATTCCCTTAATTATTAATACATGCTAGAAAATGGAGTTTGATACTATTTACAATTATACCAACATTGAGAGAGGCCAAATGTCACAAGCATAAGGGCACACCCTGACCACAAGATGTCTTTTCACACTTCTCAAATAGTTTTATATTTTAGCTGAGAACAAGTTTAGCTGAGCCAAACTTGTTCTTAACAAGCAGAATTTTTATGTCCAAACATTATAGAGTTTCTTGCAGTTTTCTGGGCATATTTGCTCTCAGACAGTTATAGAAACTGCAACCAGGTTCTGCATATTATGTATTCACATGTGACACTCAATCTTCATATGCTGTGCAATAATTTTTTTTTTTTTTAGACAGAGTTTTGCTCTTGTTGCCCAGGCTGTAGTGCTGAAGTGCAATCTTGGCTCACCTCAACCTCCGCCTCCAGGGTTCAAGCGATTCTCCTGCCTCAGCCTCCCGAGTAGCTGGGATTACAGGTATGCTCCATCACACACAGCCAATTTTGTATTTTTTGTAGAGACAGGGTTTCTTCATGTTGGTCAGGCTGGTCTCAAACTCCTGACCTCAGGTAATCCACCCGCCTCAGCCTCCCAAAGTGCTGAGATTATAGGCATGAGCCACTGCGCCCAGGCCACTGTGCAATTTCTTTAAGATAAAAGGAATAATTTGCAGCAGGGCCATGTAGATGAGGAAGTTCTGTATGGAGGAGATCACATCCTCATGCACCTTCCATTTCATCCCCTCCACATCCAGCTTCTGCGCAAGGCCCAGGATCGGTAACATCATGACTCTGACTCACCAGCCTTCAGCTGCCACTGAAACTCACTCTTAGAATACCACAGTAATTGTTGCAGACATGATCTCCAGATGGATGTCAACACAATTGAGCCAAAGCTTCAGGGTAAATGGGATATTTAGATAGTCTCAAAGTATCTCCCACCACCCCGATTATTGTTAATTACAAAAGGAAAGATAGAAACTTTAGAATGGAGAAGCCCAGCAGACCTGCCCTTAGCCACGTTGGCAAAGTTAATATCAATGAGACATATTGATGTCATGCACTGTTGGATATAATGGACTGAAGAGGGTGCATTGCTTCTGTGTTCTCTTCAGAAATGCATAACCTCAATCTAATGAGGAGAAACCATAAGACGAATTGTAATTGAGGGGAAAACCTATAATTCTTCAAAATCGCCAAGGTTATGAGAGACGAGGAAAGACTGAAGAGCCATCTGAGGCTGGAGGAGACCAAGGAGGCAAGACCAAGTGCAGGGTGAAATCTTCGATTGGATCCTGGACCAAAAAAAGGCATTAGCTGGAAAACTGGGCAAATATGAATAATGACTATCGCTTAGTATTGTGCTGTATCAATGCTAATTTCATAGTTTTTGTCCCTGAACTCTGGGCACAGAGACATTAATGTTAGGGGAGTCTGGGTGAAGGGTGTACAGGAATTCTAAGAAATATTTTTCAAATTTTTCTGTAAGTCTAAAATTATTTCAAACTAGAAAGTATTTTCTCATGTTGGGAACATTCTAAATCTTGTCTTCTCGCTATTTTGAAATATACAGTTGGCTCTTGAACAAGTGTTAAACTGTGAAGGAAGGTCCACTCGTAAGTAGATTTTATTCCACCTCAGCCACCCCTGAGACAGCAAGACCAAGCCCTCCTTGTCCTCCTCCTACTTACTGTTCTCAACGTGAACATGACAAGGCTCAAGACCTTTCTGATAATCCATTTCCTCTTCATAAATAGTAAATATATATTTTCTTCCACGTGATTTTTTGTTTTAGAGATAAGATCTTGCTCTGTTGCCCAGGCTCAAGCGCAGTGGTGTGATCATAGCTCACTGCAGCCTCAAACTTCTGGCCTCAGGTGATCCTCTCACTTCAGCCTCTCAAGTAGCTAGGACTACAAGTGCGTGCCACCACACCCAGCTAATTTGTTTATTTTATTTTTTGTAGAGCTGGAGTCTTGCTGCATTGCCCAGGCTGGTCTCCCATCTTGGCTTCCCAAGGTGTCAGGATTAAAGGCACGAGTCTCTGGGCTCCACCCTTATCGTTCTCTTCATAACATTTTCTTTTTTCTAGCTCACTTTATTGTGAGAATACAGTATATGATACATATACGAAATAGGTGTTCATTGACTTTACATTATCAATAAAGCTTCTGGTGAACAGTAGGCTATTGGTAGCTAAGTTTTGGGGAAGTCAAAAGTTATACACAGATTTTCAACTGCACGAGGGGGTTGGCTGTCCCCCTACTTCCACGTTGTCCAAAGGTCAACTGTACTATAAATTCTTGTTAACTATTCTGTGCTATTGAACCCTAGAACCTATTCCTTCTGTCTGACTGTATTTTGTACCCAGTGTTCCCAACACAAACATGAGAAACGTTTGAGGTGATGAATATTCCAATTACCCTGATTTAATCATTACACATTGTATGCACGTATCAAAAAAAAACGTTGCTGGGTGCAGTGGCTCATGGCTGTAATCCCAGCACTTTAGGAGGCTGAGGCAGGTGGATCACCTGAGGTCAGGAGTTTGAGACCAATATGGTGAAGCCCTGTCTCTACTAAAAGTACAAAAATTAGCTGGGCATGGCGGCAGGTGTCTGTGGTCCCAGCTACTCAGGAGGGCGAGGCAGGAGAATGGCTTGAACCCAGGAGGCAGAGGTTGCAGTGAGCCAAGATCGTGCCACTGACCTCCACCCTCCAGCCTGGGCAACAGAGCGAGACTCCATCTCAAAAAACAAACAAACCTTCATGTACCCCATAAATACATGCAACTATTATGCATCCATTTAAAAAACATTTTTTTAAGGGAGGCAGAGTTTGTGGTTATGAGGAAACTTCTGCTAATGCAAAAGCTAACCATGGGGCTTTAGCTGCTAGTTGGAGGACGCGCTGTGGCTGTGGGCTTCTCCTCCTGCAGCTGGCTGCCCAGGCAGAGGGGCGGTTTCTTCCTCCAGCAAGGGAACAAGGGTGAGGAGTTATAAAGAGAAGGGCATGCATTAATACAGGATGAATGAAAGAGCTGTGGGATTGAAAAGACTCATTTTAGGTGTTAAAACTGAACATGAAAATGTAGATGCATGATGAGGCTTCTGCAAATCCCACAATCTCCAATAGGCCAGACGAGGAGTGGGAGAGCAGAGAAGCAGGGCAGAAAGAAGCGGAGGGGGCACAGTTAGGAACACGCACGGCTACGTGATTCGAAAGAGCTCTTCAAGACTGGGGAAAGGAAAAGGGGCCAAAGGATACTTTGAGAAAGTACAATTCAACTCATCAGCAATTACTAAATTATAGATGATCAGGTAGAGTTTGTAAGGTAACTGTTTCTACTTTAGTGTTCAAATCTTTTAAAATGTTGCTCTAAATTGAATATTACATTTAAATATTTTTTAATTTGTTTCTTTATAGACATTTTTTAAATGTCCGTAGATAGCTGATTCTCCTTCTAACCTCAGCAAAATAGCGACCTCCCCTTATGATGGAGAGGGCCCAAAGAGAAAACAATCAAAGAATTCAAACAAGGACTCTCAAGTCACAGAAATGGCCTGTCTTTTTTCTCCGGAATAAAATAAGTAATTTTCTAAGCCCATGAAATGCAGACAGGCTTCTGATGATTGTGGAATGGAATCTTATGCAAAAAAAAAAAAAAGCCTTGCCCTGCAGCCAGCCAGTGTTCAGGCAGCACCAGCAGCACGCGCAGCACTGGGACAGCTGCCTTGGAGAATAGGCAGATGGCGAGTTTTGCTCACCAGAAATATCAAATAAGAACTTCTTGGAGAAAAGCTTTCAGTGCTAGTGAAGGCCTGCACACCCCAGGGAGCTTCCACCACAGAGCCAGCAGCCGAAGTCCTGGCATCCCCTCCAGGAGGGGAGAGGTAAACGGTGAGATGGAAGGGAATGAGGAGAGCAGGGAGGCAGTGGGATATCATGGGACGGGGAAGAGGGAGACAGGCAGGGGCTACCCCAGCCCCAGTGTGGAACTTTGGAGGAGAGTAACATCCAGAGAAGGTTCTGAGATGCTTACTCGGTGGGACACTATGGAAAACCCTGGGGTGATGACTTCATTTCTTTTTTTTTTTTTTCAGATGCAGTCTCACTCTGTCACCCAGGCTGGAGTGCAATGGTGCGATCTCAGTTCACTGCAACCTCCACCTCCCAGGTTCAAGTGATTCTCCTGCCTCAGCCTCCCAAGTAGCTGGGACTACAGGCACGTGCCATCACGCCTGGCTAATTTTTGTATTTTTGGTAGAGACAGGGTTTCACCGTGTTAGCCAGGATGGTCTCGAACTCCTGACTCAGTGATTCAAGTGCCTCAGCCTCCCAAAGTTCTGGGATTACAGGCGTAAGCCACCACACCTGGCCCTCATTTCTTAAAAAAACTATAGCATAGTTCTTCACTATCTTCTGGGCTTATGTTCTTTGAATTCCACTTCATGCAGAGACTGGACCTGAGGGACACTTGCAATTCATTGGGGTTACAAATAACAGCCTTTGAAGTTTCTTCCAAATCGAGTATGCTATGATCTTTGATTATTTCTAGACAACAAAGCCAGGGCCACAGAAGCAGATAAAGTGAAGAATCAGGACCTGTACCTGAACACTTAGAACTCCACATTCTGCTCTAGAAAGAGAGGGGAAGTACTGAGGGCTCTGAATTTGTCCAGTTACCCATTGCCATACAGGACATCAACATCCTCCCACTTCATGTTTTGCCATGAGCAGGGGATGATGGAAACATAAACCGGCCCTTTCAGGTGTTCATCAATTTCTTTTAGAGAGCTTGGATTCCTCCCCTCGAAGCCCTTCCTCTTTCCCTTCTCAGGTCTAGTGATGCTCAGTAGGACTAGGGCTTGTCTTCCTACTTCCTTATCTACTGGGCCCCAGCACTCTTTAACAAAAAAGCTTTTTAAGCACTTCTCAGACTGTTAAACATGAGAGAGACAAATCTTACCACATTTTGTATTTTTGGTCCTTTTCCCTCAACTTAGCAATGAGTTCACACCCCACTACTGCAGTTGAATGTTGAGTCATCCATTCCACTCATGCCCTTTTCCCAGACTTCAGAAGATTTGTGTTGCAGAGAAGCTTCCATGGAGCCGGAGCAGGCCTAGGTGATTCTACAAACCTTGCCAGCAATGCCTTCCCAGTAGTTACTGAGATGACGTGAGAGACATGCTGGAAACATTTAAGGCTACAGAGCGTGTAAAGCCTCCTACAATCTGTCCCAATATACCTTTCCAGTCTTTAATTTTCCCTACTGATAGAGCAGAAGCTCTGTCAAAGTATTACAAATGATACTGATTGCATGGGTTAGAGGAGGCAACCCATGTTGGTAAATTTTATTTATACACATTTTTAAAATGTCTATAGATAGCTGGCCCTCCTTCTAACCTCAGCAAAATAGGAACCTTCCCCAGGTGATGGAGAGAGGGCCCAAAAAGAAAACAAGCAACTCAAATGAGAACCCTCGATGAACAGAAATGGCCTTTTTTCTCTGGAATAAAATAAGTAATTTCATGGGCTCCTGAAATGCAGGCAGCTTTCGTGGTAGTAGACAAGCACCACCATTTTAAAGTTATCCTTGATCAAAAACCACCTAAAGCCAAAGGGCATCAGCCTAATGGCTAAGGTCAGCATGACCATAAACCACAAATGACATCTCCAACCAGAAACACTCCAACCTTAAGATGAGCCCCTCCCTGACCAGAGATACACCAGCCCTGAGATAACCTCCCCTCTGGCCAAAGAGATGTCAGCTCCAAGATAACCTCCCCTCTGACCAGAGATACTACAACCCACAATAAACTTCTCCACACAGAAACATTCCAAGCCTGTAATAAGCTCTCTCACCCTAAAATCAATAAATACTATTAGTCCGTAAGAGAGGGCGCTCCTGACCAAAATCGAACAGACAACTGTCTTTGACTGTTGAACTGCTTTTTGTGTTTCTTTTCTCTTTAAGTTTTAAACCCACTATTTGTATATTCTAATCAGATCTATCAATCAAAGGAAATTCTACTTGCCATGAATTGAGCTACATGGTAAGGTTACAGTGGAGCAAAAACAAAATCCCTTTCTTCTTGAAGCTTATAGTCTATTGGATAAATACATATTAAATATTTAACTCCAAAAGCAATATATTTCAGCCATGAAAAATGATATAAGAACTGTAATATAATTTAAAAAATATATAGTCTTTGTCCTCAGTTGGCAGAGAGCTTCAAAAAGCCTTGGAGTTTTCTGAATTATAGGGATGTCATTGTGATGCTAATGAAGTGACTCCCAGTGGACCCCCTACATAGCCTCAGGATGGGGGCTGGCCACCAGAAAGACTAACCATGTGATTATAGGGTTGCACTTTCAATTGCCCAATCTCCAGGGAATGGGGCCTCAAGACTGATTTCAACTATGTGGCCAATTATTCAACCGATCATGCTTACACAATGAAACACCAATAAAAACTCTGGACACCAAAGCTCATTGGAACTTTCTGGTTGGTGGAGATGTTATTGAATAAATGGGCTTGCTGCCTGACACATATAGAAGCCAATATGATGGCACTGACTTTTTGAGAAAAGAAAGGCTTTATTGCAAGACCAGTCAGCAAGGAGACAGGAGATGCAGTTCATATCTATCTCACTGATTTGGGTTCTGGGGCAAGTTTTAAGGGTTGTGGGGGGCAAGAGAAAGGATTTGGGAATGTTGGCTTGGCAGAGTCTTGGGAGGGCTTCCAGTGAACCATTTACAGTAAGGATTTTAGCCCCGGGTCTTCTGGGCCAATGGACCTCTCATTTTTGAGAGAGTTCCAGCATTCAAGTTCCAGTCATTTCCCAGCCTTTTGGTTCTCCAGGGAGGAATCCTTATTCCAGGTGTTGTTAAAGATTTCCTATTGCACATGCCTGGCCTACGTTACTTGAAGTTTTCACTCTGTTATGCCTACAAGGTGATTTTTCATCCTGTTATCAACAGAGTAAACCTCGTTTGGGCAGGTCCTGCAGTCACAAACACAGTAAATGTGCTGAGAGGAAGAAGCACCTGGACTCCCTGAGGAGAGGGTTTGGGTGCCCTGTGTCCTCCCCACCCCTTCTGATGCATCCTTATTTGGCTGTTCCCTTTTGTAATAAAACTATAAATATAAGCACAGGGCTTTCCTGATTTCTGTGAGTCACTGTAGGGAATTGTTGAGACTGAGTTGGGGATTGTGGGAACCCCCAAATTTGTAGCCAAGTCAGATAGAAGTGCAAGTAGCCTGGGAATCCCCAAAGTTTAGCTGTCATCTGAAATGGGTACAGTCTTATTGGGGCTGTGCCCTTTAATTTGGGGGCTCTGTGCTAACTGTAGATAGTATCAGATTTGAACTGAATTGCAGAACACCCAGCTGGTGTCAGAGCATTGGTGCCAGAATGCAAGCACATATAACAAGCGGATGTCCACATGGAGGAATCAGGGAAGGCTTGAGGAGTGGCATTTAAGCTGAGACCTACTAATGAGTTAGAGAGGATGATGAGTTAGAGGGAATACACCTCTCCTCCATCCCCTTCACACCTCTTCACACCTGGTCTTCCACTTGCAATTCCCCATGTCTCAGTCTACCTAACTTCTACCCATCCCTCCAGATCCAGCTAAAACTCACATTCCTATGCCTTCCCGGCCAAGGTTGACCCCAGGGTTCCCATCCTCACTTCTGCTGCCACGTCTTTTTTGTCTGCTTCACCCACTTTGTAACCCATTGGGTTGCTGTTCTTTTGCTGTATCCGTTTAATTCAAAAAGTAAGCAACTTGGATTCAAAGGCCATGACTTCCACACAGTAATAATAATGAAGTCATAATCACACACAGAGCAAGCAGCTACCATGCGGCTTAATTGCAGCAGGTCCTATCCTACACCCTTCTCACGGGTTGCCTCCTCTAACCCATGTGATAAATTCATGAGGTGGACATTATTATCCCCATTTCAGAGGTAAGGAAACTGAGGCCAGGAGAGGCTAAGTTACAGATTTCCATAGCTAGGGGAGAGAAAAGCCTAAATACTAGGGGGTTATTTGTATTTTTATGAGATGAGGGGCCCTGCAATTGTAAGCAGAGCTAACCCCTTTTTTCATCATTTTTGTAGCACTTTTCTGGATGATCAAAGTTGCATGAAGGCAATCCATGAAAATCTAAAACTTTTCTTTCCAAGTAACAGGTAACAAGAAAAGGAGCTATGAAATGTCAGTCCTTCTTCTTAGGGGTGAAGAAACCCTCTGAGCCCTTGTGCAGGTGTGAGTCAGCATGAACTGTGCCCAGGTGCAGGGGTGACGCACCTACACCCTGGCCACTCTTCATTCAACAACTATATGCATGAGGTGCTCTCTGGATGCTAGGGACAGGAGGCCCAGGCTGAATAAAACACAGCCTCTGCTGTTACAGAACTAACAGTCCTTAAAGAGAATGACAAGTAATGAGAGATTACAAATCCAGTGACAATCCCTTCAAAACAGCATGATGCCCATGCAGTGCCTTTGTGCAAATCAGGAAAAGGCACCTCCTCTGAGTGGGCCCAGAGCTAGACAAGCAGGACTCTCAGAGTGAAGAGGTGTGCCCCAACCCCTCAGTCCCCTTGGTCCCCACCTGCAGAGCACTGGTTTGGCAGAAGTGTGGGAGGCACCTGTGCCCCTAACCCAGATTGGCCAAGGTGGTCTGGGAAGGATGAGAGAGTGAGGAAGTTAAGAATGGAGCCCTGGAATCAGAATTGGACTCAGGCTCAAATCCTGCCATCCGCATGATCTGAAGCAAGTAAATTCACCACTGAGTTCAATTTCCTCATTTAAAAATGAAAAACTAGAAGAAGGTGATGATGATGTTGATGTTGCCCAACTCATGAGTTATTCTGAATATTAAATGAGAAAATGTGTGTAAAGTTCTTGGCACAGAGTATGCTCTTACTAAACATTAGTTCTTGTTGTTTTCAATAACCTGAGACCTGAAGGATCAATGACACAGGAAGCATGCTTGGGAAGAGAACGGGGCCCAAGTGTAAAGGGAGTCAGAGCTGCTAAGGTGGGTCCCCTTCCTGGCCCTGCCACCAGCCGCAGCTTGCCCTGACCAATTTCTACAAGTTCCTCTGCTGTACCCCAGGCCCTTCCAGTGTTACAGTAGGTAGCTAGCCAGGTATGAGCAAGGCAGGAGAGGGCTCCCCAACACACACCCTCCAGAAATGTCAGGCGACCATCAGGTGATGGTTTGGCAATTGCCATACTACCTCTCTAAAAATGAAAATTGGCAGACAGCACCAGGGAAAGGCAATTTCCTGATGGCTCACAGTTGTCACACTAAGGTGATAATTGGTTGCAGGCACCAGGGAGAGGCAATTTTCCAGTATATAAAAGCACTTGAAATTGGGAGTCAGGAGCTTCCAATAAAATCTCAGGAATCAGGCAAGTGAGCTTGGGATGCGCATTAAGAGACATGACCTTTGGGGGCATTCCAGCAGAAAGGGAAGAAAGTCTCAGATAAGCACGCATACAACTCTAGTCAACACACTGCGCATGCTCACCTCCCAAGCATCAGGAGGGTGCCACGCATGCAGGCAGCCCATATGGAAAAAACAAAAATGAAGAGAGGCCGGGTGCGGCGGCTCACGCCTGTAATCCCAGCATTTTGGGAGGCCGAGGCGGGCAGATCTCGAGGTCAAGAGATAGAGACCATCCTGGCCAACATGGTAAAACATGTCTCTACTAAAAATACAAAAATTAACCAGGTGTGGTGGTGAGTGCTTGTAGTCCCAGCTACTTGGGAGGCTGTGAATCACTTGAACCTGGGAGGCAGAGGTTGCAGTGAGCCTAGATCGTGCCACTGCATATTCCAGCCCGGCGAAAGAGCAATACTCCATATCAAAACACAAAAAAGAAAGAAAGAGACAAAGAAAGAAAAATGAAAAGAAAGCAAGATGCCAGAAGGGGAGATTACTGTCTAATGGTGTTTACTTTGGGCATCAGAACCTGTCCTTTAATCTTCAATCTCTAGTGGTGTTGACTCAGCCTTCGTCAATTAAACTTTATTGAATAAATGCAAGTCTCACTGGCTGGTGGGGATTGGCGTCTGCTATTTCTTTACCGCACTCCCCAGGAAGTCTGTAAGCAGCCACAAACACTCAGCCCACTCATTCACTGTATTCTGTGTGTGAGTGTAGTTTATTCATCTGTTGCTGAGTCAGGGTCTGCAGGACAGACCCCCGCATGTGGTGACCCCGACAGTGGCGCCCAATGTGGGGCATCCCCAACAGCTGGTTGAGTGGACCTGCAGCCCAGGGGCTCATTGGCCCTTCACATCAGCATCTTCTTGCTCCATCTTTGTCTCTCCTTCCACCTACATTGACAGGGAAACAGAAACCCAAGGAGCGTACGTCTTTTCAGATCAAGAAAATATGGGGTTGGAAGTACTTACGGAACTGCTGGTTAAAAACTCAGTTTCACTCTGATACAATAATCCATAAATTCCCAGTGAAGAAAAATCTGCTCTATTATAGTTTACGAGGCCACCTGGCCCCCACATCCCCAACCAGCCCTGTCACAGACTTCTGCTGGGATTCTGCCGTGGCCATGTTTTCCTTTTATGAAACACAGTGGGCTGACCAGTTTTCTGGGAGTAAATACATAGGCTATGTACCAACCCCACAGCTCACTTTAAAACACCTGAGAGACAATTCACCTTTCTGCAGACTTGCAGATTCATTGACTACATATTACATGATCAGGCCCTGTGCTAGATTCAGGAGAACAGCCATGAGCCCACATAGATACAGAACTGATATAATCACATGTAGATGTAACAGGTAAGCAGAAAAGGGACAAAGCAACAGATGTATAATTTCACATGTGGTCAACAGTATGATGGAAAATAAATAGCGCACTTTGAGAAAGACGAATGACGACACTTACCTGGTAGGGGAGATACCATGATCACGAGAAAGATGAATGAGGACCTACCTGACACTGTGCTGACAAGGAAGATGATATAGTTTGGATGTGTATATGTGTCCCCATCCAAATCTCTTTTTTTTTTTTTTTTTTTTTGAGATGAAGTCTCCCTCTGTTGCCCAGGCTGGAGTGCAGTGGCATTATCTAGGCTCAATGCAACCTCTGCCTCCCGGGTTCAAGCAGTTTTCCTGCCTCAGCCTTCTGAGTAGCTGGGATTACAGGTACACACCACTATGCCAAGCTAACTTTTACATTTGCAATAGAGATGGGGTTTCATCATGTTGGCCAGGCTGGTCTTGAACTCCTGACCTCAAGTGATCCACCCACCTTGGCCTCCCAAAGTGCTGGGATTACAGGCATGAGCCACTGCACCCAGCCTCCCATCCATATCTCATGTTGAAATGTAATCTCCAGTGTTGGAGGTGGGGCCTGGTGGGAGGTGACTGGATCATAGAGGCAGTTTCTCATGAATGGTTTGGCACCATCCCCTTGGTGCTGTCCAGCAGTGGAGGGTAAGTTCTTGTGAGATCTGATCATTTGAAAGTGCGTGGCGCTCCCCCCTCACTGCCTTGCTCCTGCTTTCACCATGTGACACACCTGCTGCCCTTTTGCCTTCCACCATTAGTAAAAGCTCCCGGAGACCTCCCCAGAAGCAGATGCTGTCATGCTTCCTGTACAGCCTGCAGAACTCTAGGCCACTTAAACCTCTCTTCCTTATAAATTACCAAGTCTCAAATATTTCTTTATAGTGATGCAAGAATGGACTAATACAGAAGACTTATCTGAAGACGTGAAGGATAAGGAATCAGGGAAGCCCCAGGATGGGGCGAGGGAAAGGGACAGTTTAGGTAGAGGAAATGTTTCATGCCAAGTCCCTGAGGCAGAACAGAGCTTGGTGAGTCTCCGAAGAACTAAGAGAAGGTCAGAGTTGCTGGAGAAAGAAGGAAGGAAGTGATGTTGGAAAACCTGGCAGCAGCCCAGTGAGGCTAGGAGAGGCTGGCCAGGTAGAGGAGTTTGGATTTCACTGCAGATGCAATGGGAAGTGATTACAGGATTTTCAGCAGGAGAATTACCTGATTCAGTTTTGGGTTTAGAAGATAACTGTAGCTACCGCTTGCAGAATGGAGATGGCAGTGACCAGAAGAGGAGGTGGCAGGTGGCAGTGGGGCTAGGAAAGTGCATGAACGTGAGATTGGATTTGGAGGTAGAATCCACAGGATATCCTGATGGCATGGATGGAGGGAGGGAGAGGAGAGAGTGTGAAGAAGGGCTCCCAAGGTTCCCGATGGAGAAAATTGGTGGATGAAGGTGCTGTTCACCAAGATGGATCATTAGGAGGAAGGAGGTTTAGAGAAGGAAAGAAAGGAAGAGATAAGCTACTTTGGACGTGCTAAGCCAGACAACATGGAATCAAGGAGAAGTCGTGTTAAGCCAGATGATGTGGGATCCAGGGTGGTGGTGATGGCAGTAAACGCTGCAGCCAGTAGATGAAGAGGCTAACGAGGATGAGACAGGAAACAGCAAAGGGAGGGAAAGTCTTTGAAGACTGAGGAGGAATGGATCAGGAGTTCCCTGTAGAGGGATTGTGGCAGAGAAATCCTAGCCCACCAAGAATGAGGAGCAGATGAAAGCAGATGAATGTAGGTCCATGGCTTGGTAGCAGGAGCTCCCACCAGAGGGCCTCTGTTTTTCCAATGGAGTATGAAGCAAGGTCATCCACCGAGAATAAATGTGGAAGGTTGAGATGTGGAAAACATGAAGAAAGTAAGAAATAATCATTTTTGGAGAGCGGAAAAGTCAGTCTACTAGAAAAACAGTAAGATTGTAGGCCAGTGCTGAGTATTCATTTGTGTTAATAATTATGAATTTATAAGGACTCTTGTCTTTCTTGTATTCTCCAGCAATATTTCAATGAATTAAGAGAACTGGATGAGTTTATTCATACAGAGTGCTTAGACCTGTGTCTGGTTCCTTACGATCACTTAACCTGTGTTAGTTGTTCTTATTACCCTAACAGCAACAGCAGCAGCAGTAATGGTAGTAGTCACACATTAGTTCAGGCAACAGAAGGCAGATGGTTGGAACCCAAGCTTGTTGATGAAAGAGCGGCAAGAAAGTTGAGACTGTTTCGCAAGAAAGCAGTGATAAGGATGGACCATGGAAGAGAATGTAAGAGGATTAATGGTAGAGAGAAATGAGTGAGATCAATGAATTGAAAGAATCCAGTAAGACAAAACATTTTGCACGTGGAAAACCTGATCTTAAAATTCATAAGGAATTTCAAGAGACCCTAAATAACCAAGGCAATTTTGGGGGGTAAAAATACTCAAAGGGAATGTCTTGGACTTTCTGATTGCCTACTACAAATCTCCATTAGGCAAAACAGTGAGGTACTGGCATAAAGACAGACATACAAACCAATGGACTAGAACAGAGTGCCCCAAAATAAACCCTCGCACACACAGCAAAATGATTGGCAACAAGGGTACCAGACCATTCAATGGGAAGAGGGCAGTCCTTTTACCAAACAATGCTGAGAAAACTGGATATTCTTACGCTGAAGAATAAAGTTGAACGCTTTCCTTACGTGATACACAAAAATTAACCCAAAATGGATCACAAACGTAAACATTAAAGCTAAAACTATAAAAATAAAAACTACAGGAAAACATAGGCGAAAAGCTTCACAACACTGGCTTTGGCAGTGATTTCTTGAGTATGACAACCAAAGTTCAAGTGGCAGAAGGAAAAATAGATCACCTGGACTTAAGCAAGATTAAAAACTGTTGTCTATCAAAGGACACAGTGGCCGGGCGCAGTGGCTCACGCCTGTAACCCTAGCACTTTGGGAGGCCGAGGCAGGCAAATCACCTGGTCAGGAGTTCGAGACCAGCCTGACAAATATGGTGAAGCCCTGACTCTACTAAAAATACAAAAATTAGCTGGGTGTGGTGGCAGTCGCCTGTAGTCCCAGCTGCTCGGGAGGCTGAGTCAGGAGAATCACTTGAACCCAGGAGGCAGAGGTTGTAGTGAGCCGAGATCGTGCCACTGCACTCTAGCCTGGGTGACAAAGTGAGACTCCATCACACACACACACAAAAGACACAGTGAAAAAGCATCCCATAGAAAGGAATAAAAAATTGCCAACCAAAAATATATGGAGTACTCCCACAATGCAACACAAAAAACCCAAACAACCCAATTCAAAAATGGGCAAAGGACTTGAAAAGACATTTCTCCTAATAAGACAGACAAACTGCCAATACGCACATGAAAAGAAGGGAAATGCAAATCAAAATGCAAGTCAAATCCGTAATAAGCTATCACTTTATACCCATTAGGGCGGCTATTATTTAAAAAGAAACAAACAAAATGGAAAATCACAGTGCTGGCGAGGATGTGGAGAAATTGGAACCCTTGCACATTACTAGTGGGAGTGGACAAGGATGCAGCTGCTGAGAGAAACAGTTTGGCAGTTCCTCAGAAGCTAAACAGAATTGCCATGTGAGCCAGCAATTCCACTTCTGGGTATACACCCAAAAGAACTGAAAGCCGGGGCTCAAATAGATACTTCGTTCGTAGCATCATTATTCACAACAGCTGAAAAGCGGAAACCCAAGTATTCATCAATGGAGGAGTAGACAAACAAAATGCAGGACATTCACACAATGGAATATGATTCAGTCTTAAAGAGGAAGGAAATGCCATCACAGGCCATGACACGAGGGAAACTTGAGGATGGTATGCTAAACAAGCCAGTCCCTGAAGAGACAAATACCGTGCGATTCCACTCACAGGAGGTACTCAGAGGAGTCAGACTCACAGAGACGGAAAATAGAAGGGGGATTACCAGGTGCTGGGGGAGGAGAATGGGGAGTTAGCATTTAAGGGGTGCAGAGTTTCAGGTTGGGAAGATGGAAAAGTTCCGGAAATGGATGGTAGAAATTGTTGCACAGTGTTGTAAATGTACGTAAATGCCACTGAACTATACACTTAAAAATGGTTTAAATGATTAATTTTATGTATATTTTACCACGATTATATGTACAAATGTATGCATGCCTCATACGTGTATACACACGCACAATACATGTGCACACATGCATCACACATGTGCACACATGCACCACACACGTGCATCATGCATGTACACATTGCATCATACATGTGCACACGTGTGCATTATGCATGTGTGCTCACATACACGTATCTGTGTATATACACTTTGTGTGTGTATGTGTGTACGTATATATGCACATGCATACATACACATACATACAAACACATACACATAGGCATTTGATTGCAGTTAGAATCAGTAAGACATTGAGCTACAAAGAGCAAGAGGTTGCAGCCAGAGTGGCAGGTTTGGTTTATTCTTTTACAGGTTGCATAGTTTCAGATCATTAGTCCAGCATGTGGCCGTGGGAGTGCATGCCTGAGGGCAGCAGAAGACAGTGTGGTTGGAGAGCTGGAGAGCAAGGGCTAAGGCTGCACTGTCAGCATGCCTGCAGGTGAGGGGGCACCATGAGGAACTATGAGGCCCTGGATGATGGAATGGAGCCTCAGAGATACTAGTGCTTGTGCAGGACAGAGCTTATGGCCTGCAACTGGTAATGCGCTAACCTTGGAGGACATGGAAAATTAGCAGCCTTCCCTGGAAGGGGTGAAAGGAAAGTGGGATCCCCAGAGAGAGGTGGGCTCTGCCAGGGTGAGGAGGTGACGTGGGGCAGCAGAAGCGCTCAGAGGCTCCAGAGAGGCTGCTCCCGCCATCCTGGGGGGACATCTCGAGGGAGTCCACATTTGTCGGGAGCCTGGGCTCCCAAATTTCATGCAGTCCCTGCTGGGATGAGAATTTTTGCCAAAGATCTGCTTCATGACCACTAGTGAACACATTTCACAGCAAGTGATCAAGAAGCAAACACAAAAGCAACCTTGGCAGAGCCATCATCAATTCAAGATCAACGTAGCCTGGCTCAGGAGCCCAGCCGCACCCCAGGGAGACAGGCCCTAGGAACACTTCTCTTCTGGTCCAGAAGGTGTTAGAGAAGTCACTCCTGAAACACACAGAGTGCAGCCTGGAAGTCAAGGGTAAGTCAGGACTGAAGAAACCCCTCTGCCCAGGCATGCATTAAATTAAATTCGGCAGAGCAGCAGGTCTTGTCTCTGCCAAACTAACTCTGTCCACACGGGCTCTTGTTTTACTGGTGAACCCACGTGCTGCACACCCTAATTCATCAGCTTGAATAAGTAATCCATCCATATGAATAATTAAGGCTCAGTGGAGACCTATCGCTGAGAAATCCTATAGTCATTTGGCTTATTCATGCGGTGTGAAGAAGAAACCAGTAATTTTTTGACAAAGGTAGGTAACAGTGGAAGACGCACATTCTTCTGGCCAATCCCACCAAGAACTGGTGGAGGCAGCAGCCATCTACCACCTACTCATTCGCTCAATAACACAATTTCACCTCTTTATCATTCACAGGCCAGTCCTGGGCCATGTGGGGCTTCTGGCTTCCTGGATCCCAATTGCTGCAAAATCATCTAAATTCCACTCTTCTTAAGAAAAGCAAAGTTCCAGAGGGCTTTAATAAGGAGGAGGTGGATATTCAAAGTCCTTGGACAAAAGAGAAGACCTACTATGAGCCACCCAATGAGGCACTTCGCACTCACTGTTCTTTTCAATGCACTTTTTTTGTTTTGTTTTGTTTTTTTAGACAGGGTCTCACACTGTCACCCAGACTGGAGTGCAGTGGTACAATGATAGCTCTTGGCATCCTTGACCTCCCAGGCTTGATCCTCCAGCCTCCTGAGTAGCGAGGACTATACATGTGTATCACTGTGCCTGGATACTTTTTAAAATGTTTTACAGAGATGGGGGTCCCACTATGTTGCCCAGGTTGGTCTCAAACTGCTGGCCTCAAGCCATCCCCTAGCCCTGGCATCCCAAAATACTGGGATTGCAGGCCTGAGCCACTGTGCCCAGCCTAACTCACTCTTCTTGAGCAATGCAGGGAAGTAGGTCGTAAACTGAAGTGAGACCACGCTTAGGCCAGGTTCCTCCTTGCCTCAGGCCCTTTGCACATGCTGTTCTTGCTCTGGCTGCCCTCCTCTATGTCACATCCCCTCACTTATCCTCCTTCTACATTTCAGCACTCAGTTAAGTCACTCACTCATGAAAGCCCCCGCAGATCCCCAGCCACGTCGGGTCTCTCCATGGTACATGCATTTACCCAGCCACAATCCCTGTTGTAACTAACCACTGCACTGCGTGTCATTCCAACTGGAATGTAAACCCCCTCAGGGTCAGGCCCCTCATCTGCCTTGTCTATAACCCCAGAGCCCATGCAGAGTAGCTGCCCTACACCTACTTGTGAGACCAGTGAGTGAATGCAGGCAGGATGGAGGATTTAAACCCATGTCTCTCAGACTTAAAGTCCAAATACTTTTAACCACACCAAATTCCAGTGGAAGGAAGACAGTGAAAGAAGATTCCAGGCCACATAACTCTTAACTCTCAAATCTGAGCTGGGAGTGCAGCGCATTCTCAGGAATGAACAGGCTGTGGATCCTGCCCACCCCTGCAACCAAGGGTGGATTTGAAGCTCAGACTCTCCGTGAGCTGATGCTGTCTGGAGGCCAACCAGAGGCTGAAACAGTCAGGGCCTCTTTCGACAATGGTGAAGAAAATCTTCCAGTGCCCCTCCAGGTAGTTGGTCTTTGACATACCTTCTCACTGCCCTCTTTTGCTGTAATTCCTTTTGTTTCTTCTCTTTTTCCTCCTTCCCTATCTGCGCCACCTTCTCCTCTTCCTTCTTGATACTATGTTTTTGTGGGATTGCTTACATGCTAGCGGATGTCTATTCAGGACTGAGAGAGCATGTTATGCGCCTCTGTATACACAGTGCCTTGTACAGTACTTGGGATACAGTAGGTGCTCAATAAAAGTCACTTCTCTTTCTCCTCCTCTTCCTGCCCTCTGTCAAGGGCTCTCCTTGGTTTCCCAGGCCTGCACGTGGGTGACAACATCACGTCACAGAAACACTCATGCCTCAGGGGTTGCACAGCCACTGTCACCTCTCCGCCCACACTCTCAGAAGACTAATTTCATGGATTTTATTATAGACTTTTCTCCCCAAAATAGCAGGCTCCTGGGCTGACTCAGTCAACTCAACTCCATTTATGAAATGAAAAATAGAAATTAGATGGGAACAAGGGTCAAGAAGACTATTTTCAATGAGTCAACATTTCACTTCAGTCATCTGACTGTCCCAGCGTGATTCTGAAAGCTCTGGCATGGATGTGGTCTGTTTCCACTGAAACACGTTAGCAGTTGAAATCAGCAGAGATCAAACCTGTCCTGCTGGGTTGTATGGAATGCCAGAGGGATACCTGGTCATTAAGCTCCCTTTGAGTGAAGGAAAACCGACTGCTTTGGAAAATAAAAATCTGCTTTTAAAGCCACGAAAGTGAGCCCCATTCCACATCCCACATAGTCCTGCACCCGGTATTCATGGCTCTGTCACCATCATGAGTGGTCTCTCACAGAAGGCAAGAGCTTCACTGTAAGGAAGTTCATACTCCAGAACTGAAACTGTTGTGATCGGTTGCTTCAAGGATCATTGCCACTTCTAGAACAGTCCCTTGCTTTATCAATAAAGGGACTAAAGTGATAACCCAAAATACTTAGGACAGAGAATTAAGATTAGGCCCTTGTGGACCGCCATGGATTGATCGCAGTAATGACCTTAATTTGCTCATGCTTCCCTGTATCCACAGCCTCGGGTAGTGTCTTACCACATGGACACTGGAAGTGACTCGCTTAAGCCAACGGGATAGTAGGAATGTGATGCAGAGGCTTGAAAAGCACTTGCATGAGAGCATTCGCGCTCTGACTACTCTTGAAGCATGAGTTGCCCTGTGAAAAAGCCTAGGCCATTGATGGAGGAGGCTGATTGATCACATGGAGCAGAAAGAAAAAAAAATACCCAGCTGAGTACTCCCACCCTAGCTGTTCCTCAGCAAGCCCAGCCAAGATCAGCCCAGCCCAGTCCCAAAGAGCAGAAGCACCCAGTTAATCCCAGCCCATATTGCAGGTCCAAAGAACCAGGAGCTGAATAAACAGCTGTTTAGCCACCCACTTTGGAGCTTGTCTCATACAGCAAAAGCTAACTGATACAAGGACTAATTTCCCTCACGTGGTAATGGGAAGAACCCCTGCAAATCAATCAGGATCTCTATTCTGCAAATATATCCTCATGGATAAGAAATTTTGCTTATTCAAGTGTATCCTTTGCTTCTTATTTTGCAATGGCAAAATACCTGAAATAATCTCACTTTCCATCAATCGAGGCTTAACTGTCTTCACATACGTTGCCGACGGGAACGCAAACTGGTATGACTCCTGTGGAAATTTGCAACATCGACCAAATTATGAATTAATCTAACCTTGGACCCAGAAAGCCACTTTGGAAGAATTGCCCTATAAATATACCCACACATGTATTGTGAAAAGGTCATTCACTGAAGAATTGTTTTTATAATCATCAATAAAACACTCGAAACAGCCCATATGTCTATTAACAGGGAACTGGTCAGGGTACATCCACAATGAACCATTGTACAGAAGCCAACCAAGAATGAGGAAGCTCTTTAAGAACAGATAGGTAAAGAGCCTCAGGATAGCTTAGGAAAAACAGCAAGGTATCCAGAAGTCTACATAGGATGCTAACTTTTGTATAAAAAAGTAAAGACTGAGAATATATATTTTCATGTATACTTACATTTGCATAAAAACTCTTGATGTGTAAATAAGAAATTAATAAAAGTGGTTCCCTGGGTTGGGATAGGGGTTCTGGGAAATGAGCAGATTATTGATAGGAGTGAGAAGGAGAATTTTTACTATACACCTTTTTATTCCAATCGTGTCTTTGCCGCCCTCGTCACTCCACTAAAATTGCTCTTGTGAAGGTCGACAGTGACTTCCACTGTGTTCAAATCCAGATCCTTTTCCCATGCTCATCGTATGTATAATAACTCTCTCTTATACACAGATCCTTGGCTGTTCCTTGAAACACTTTCTTCATTCGGCTTCCAGGACTCCACGTTCTCCTCACTTTTTTCATATTCCCTGGCCCGTCTCACTCTCCTTTTATTATTATTTTACTTACTGATTCATAGGGGTTCTTTGAATAAGAAAGAGGAGTAGGAGTTCTTTGCACGTGAAGGAAATTAGCCCTTGTATCAGTTAGTGTTTGCTGTGTAACACAAACTCACATGTGCCTCACTCTGCTTCCCTGGCATCTCTTAACGTTAGGGAGCTCCAGGGCTCAGTCCTCAGAACTATTTTCTATTTATTCTTGCTCTCATGGTGATCAAGCCCAGTCTCATGGCTTTACATAGTTCTTCTTTCATTATGATCCTCCCAAATCTCCACCTCCAGATCTGTTCTCCCTTCTCAGCCCTAGCATTTTGGGAGGCTGAGGCAGGAGGACTGCCTGAGGAGAAGCGTTTAATACCAGCATAGACAACATAGCAAGACCCTGTCTTTATTAAAATTTAAAAAAAAATAACCATGTATTGTGGCACACACCTGTAGTCCCAGCTACTTGAGAGGCTGAGGTAGGAGGTTCATTTGGGTCCAGGAGGTCGAGGCTTCAGTGAGCCATGATCACGTCACTGCACTCCAGCCTAGGTGACAGAGTGAGACCCTGACATTAAAAAAATACAATCATAATAAAAGACTGCTATTTGTACATTATGTTCCAAAACTGACACTTAATTGATTAGGATAAATGATAGGTGTGAATTCTTTTTGAATGGAAAGAATGGATCTTGAATCTTGGCTGTAAGACCTGTCTATATGTACCGAAGCGTCTAAGGAAGAATGTGTTGGAGGAAGGGCAGTCAGTCGCAGTAGCGCTGCAAAAGCAAACTTGTTCATCGCCCATCAAGCACCATCTGGTGGAGAGGAAATCTAGACCAGCCCAACCAACTTAGAGTGTCTAATCCAGCAGTCAGCCACAGTAGTTCCATCTCAGAGGGCACCGTTAGAGCATGGAAACATGAGTGCCCTGTCCTCTACCATCACACTCCTCCTGGAGAAATGTTTCCTTGGTGAGGTGGGACTCTTTAAGACTAGGAGGAGGGTCCTCCCTCCTAACCCACATCTGAACATTCCAGTCACAGCCGCCTATGGGCAAGGCCACTCTGACGTGAGAGATACTACGGCTTAGACTCCATGGGTGAATTCATTCCTGTTGTCTCTTCATTCAGCTCAGAGATTTCCAATAAACTCATTGCTCACGTCGAGTTTTCACTTGTCCACATGGGGGAAAAAAGCATGGTATAGTCACTTTTTAAAATTGCTTATTTATTGATTTTCTTTTTTTGGTGTGAAAATGCCCTCTGTGAAAACTCCAAAGTCTTGGTCCAATAGTATTTTCAGAGGCATTAATCTAATTAATTCCCTTCATTAAAGTTCCTGTACTGGCAGAGCAAGCTTTAGATCATTATTTGACTTTTGCTACTTGTGGGGAGTAAATACTCTGGCAGGACATGATTTCTAAGTATTCTGATTTGGGGGTCAGTTATTTCTATTGTAAATATATAAATGGGCAGCTATGTTGGTGTTAGGACATCTGCCTCAAACTGTTTAATATGAGTGCGCACAGGAGAGAAATTTGCTCTCAAGGTTACTATCTGTTAAGACCAAGAGAATCCCCTTGGCCTGCGGCAAATCCACCATCCTTGGGCACTTCCCCACCACCCCATTCTCACCTCCACCCCCAAAACAGACAGCAGCGAATAACAGAAAGTGTAATGCTTTGCCCAGAATTCTAATAAAATTACATTTATTTAAGATATGATGTGCTGCACATCAGCCAAGCCCTTTAGAAGCAAAACTTACCAAGTTTGAGTGGACCATCTATTTCCAAAGTGCTTCAGATAGATTAGATAGATAGACAGACAGACAAAGATACAGACATAGCTTCAAGCAACGTTGTTATTGACCATAAATGCTAAATTATGTAGACTCCAGAGGAATTCTTTCAGCTATTGTCTAAAAAGTGTATGCTTACATTTGTTTGGCATTTGCATGAAGAAATATTGGCAGGATACACCAGAAACTAATCAATTTTGGGAGGTAGAATAAGGACAGGAAGCAGAGTGATACTTTCTACAAAACCTTTCAAAGCTTTTAAATTTTTGGACCACAGGAATAGATCTCCCATTCAAATTTTAAAAAGCAACATTTCTATCTACATGGAGCCTTGTTCATGTTGGAAGATCTTTTGCATGAAGCATACAAGCATGCCGCGTTTGGTTTTCTCTGTGTTCCCACAAAAGATAAAATCAAATGCCTCCATCAACCAGGGACCCACAGGGATTGGTGTGTGTCATCACCATGGTTTCTGGTTTCTGTAATTGATGCTTTGACATCATGGGGCCATGCCGACCCTGGACTGCCCCTCCAGAATGATCCAGTTCCTAGAGATGATAAAGGACTCATCTGCTAGTTTGCTTGACACATGCAAACCAATCCATCCAGAGCCCACACCCAACCACCTCCCTTACTGGCTTCCAAACTCTGGGTCACCATCCACCTGCCCTAATCACCCCAAGACCAGGCACCAGACAACTAGGAACAGCCCCTATTTCCAGGAGGCTGCTGAAATTATCAAACTGGCCAATCTTTAAGCCTGCTTAGTCTGCCTCCCTATCTCCTCCCCACAGTAACCACAGTAAAGTCTCCTGCTACGTCTTCCCTTGATTCTTCTGCCTCTCGACCTATCCTGGTCCTTCCTCGCATGGTTCCCCAGGGCATATGTGCCCCCTCGACGTGGGATCTGCCTGTATAACAAACAATCTTTTCAAGGGCAGTCACTTATTCATCTGTTGGCCTTGCCATCCTGAACAATAATACAATCTGCATCTTAAGACCTTGGGCCTAGAGGAGAATACTGGTCTGCGGAAGGCACAGAGGACAGGGAATTTTAGTTGCAATAAAAAGAAAATTATAATTTTATAATTTATAACCTATAATTCCACAGAATGCTTCTTAAATGAAAGCCAAGAATGTCTTCTATCCCCAGCAGGAGAAACTGGTGAAGGTCAGGACACATTGCTCAGGGCAGTTTGGCTGCCAACACCCCCACGTGTACTTCTATTAATAAATGTTAGACCCATGAGAACTGTATGCTCACAAATGAGCCCACAGGCGGCTCTGTTACCGGGTAGCTTGTGCTCGTGTGCCTCCCCACAAGGAGGGAAGTGCTAAAGAGCATCGATTCTGCAGGAATCATCCTGCGGCGAGCCGAGGTGATGTTTACATTGTGCATTTGTCACTTTAAGCAGGCCTCGTACATGAAAATGAGCATTTATTACAAAACGGACAAAGAAGGGATGATTCCCCGGCCCATAAACCGCGTATGCCGAAAGCACTTTTCAAACAGGAAACTCGGTGACTTAAATGATTTAATTTGGCAACAGGAGTTTGTTTCGCTTGCGCACCACTTCACAGGAGCCTAAGGCAGTAAACGGAGTTTCTGACAGCAGCCTTCACGCAACTGTCAGTGACTGAGGGCAGTGTCCACGCCGCGGCTGCCACGGGTCTCTTGGTTGCCAGAGCAGCGCAAAGAGCATGAAAGTCAAATGAGGAGAAAAGCCAGTCCCTGGAGGATTGTGCGGGCAAGAGTGAAAACTCACGCATGAACCTGAACTGCTCTGGCATCGATTTTCTGAAATGACAGTTTAGAGGCTGAAAACTCACAATTCTTTCACTTGGTCAAGTTTCGAATCTATTTTTATTTTTTTGCCAACACTTTGAAATTGGGATATTTCACAAAGAAGAGTCAAATTTCTAGCTTTCATGGAAAAACTAGGAGGTCTAGCCATACCGGGCCCATGCTTCCAGGCAAAACCACCAGCTCAGCTGAGCAATGGTAGCTGCTCCCTGGCTGCGGGGCCTGAGCACTCCTGTTTGCCACAGTCCCCACCACTCCATACTGCTCCCAACAGGTCTGCTGAGTGCTACTGAGCACGTATCATTGCACTAAAGAAACACTTGTTTGTACTTAGGGTTCTTTCAAGTGTGGGAATATGAAAATTGGACTTAGAAGACTTAGGTTTTTCCAGAAAAAAAAAATGGAAGCCAGAGAATGAGCTGATGTGTTTAATAGGACAACAGATGTCCAGACATCCCAGCCCCACTTTCAAGACCTCACCGTACAAGGATTGGGAAGAGTAAAACTTCTTCAGTGAAGGCTGAGCCAGGGGATGGGGCTGGGGAGCCAAATTCAGGTCTTGGCAGAGGAACACAGCCTGAGCAAGGGGATGGCTGAGGAAGCTGCACTGCAGTGACTGCGTGGCTGGGGAGAAGCGCCTCTCAGACGGAGAATGAGACTAATCGGCGAATCAATCCTTGAAAGTCAGACGGGCAGTAAATGAACATGCTGATCAATTCTAACCTTAGCTACTAAGCAGGAAGCCCCATCCTTGCACAGAACTGAATTTGACTCGTCAAGAAAAAGGCAACTGGTCAACCCGAGTCTGCTGCCTACTAGTCTATTTGAAATCAAGATGCTTTAAACAACGCAGCTGGAAGGCAGAGGGAAATGAAAAACCCAAGGAAAGCCCGTGTGCTTTGCAGCTGGGTCATCAAAGAGATTTCCTGTGGCTGCCAAAAAGAAATATGGAAGAAGAGAAAAAACCCTAAGTCAACCCCCTTCTTCTTCCAAAATAAAACAAGCTGTGTGTTCATTTTCCAGCGTGCGCAGATCATTTCCCTAGGGTAAGATCATAACACACTTTCTAACTCACAGAATGTGACCGGAAGAGTGGGAGGGGCCAGGCCCGAGGAGTCGGGGTATTTGGTTTCCACCCCGTCCCAAGGCAGGGGACAAAAAGAACCACGCCTTTATACTTTATACACAAACATCTTGGACAGACCAAAGTAGAGCACAGATTTTATTTAATTAAAATAGATTAAAAACAGACTGTGTAAAAGAATTAGAATTCTCAATAATTTACTATTATTTACATTAGCAGATGTCGGTCGTTAGTAGAGAGTGCGAGCAGAGACGCTGGAAGAACGGGGATCCTCTCCTGTGGGCAAGGAGCCCGGCTTCCCTCCATTCCCGTCCTTTCAGGTTCACGATGGCAACTCTGTCAATGAGCGCACCGGGGTAGTGTGGCTGCAGCACCGGGACCCGCGCTGAAGGCCCTGAGACCTGGCAGGCCGGGAAGAAATTCCTTTCCTCTGGGAAGAACCATCAAGGCTCGCTCAGTTCAAGCTCACGGGGACGTCTGGTCAGAATGCCTTCCCCGCCCTGCAGCCAATACCCCACTGTGCTGGGCCTTCTGCGAACACTCCTAGGGTTGACCTAAACCCAGTTTCCAGATAAAAGGTAAAAAGCAACAACAAAAAGCCGCACATCCCAGTTCTCAGAGAAATCCTGGATTACTAAACATCCCCTGCCTGTGGCATCTGGAATGGGTGACTTGTCAAAATCTCCCTCAAGACGCTTTATGTGTTTGCCGTGGGAGGGAACAGTGGGAAGCCAGGGTGGCCGGGGGGACTAGGCCACTTGACCAAGCTGGATGCAGCTCCTAGGAAGCAGTCACAGTGAGAGCGAGCTCACAGGAGCTGTCCCGGCCCTGAAGTGCGCAGCCCTGCAAGCACCAAGCGGGGAGTGAAGACCCTCAGAACAAAGGCCTTGTGGCCTCCGGCCCGTGGGCTCGGATTGCTGGAGACTCTGCGGTCAGCCTGGACCACTAGGAGCCCCCGCTGCTCCACTCGCAGGACACCCCGGTCTCCTAGTGTCAGTGGGGCCTGGGTCGTCTAGGAGGTCCAGGGCTGGGGCAGCAGCTGTGGCCATGGGGGCCAGCACAGTGGACAGCACCAGAGCTGGCAGTGAAGGGCTGAGGCGGGGGAGGCCCGATGGAGAGCCTCAGTCCAAAATGTCTGTCTCGAAGGGGACCAGGTGGTAATACGACAGGTTGGTGACGTAAGCTGCCGGGTCGTCCCCATCCTCCAGCTCTGAGGGAAAGTCACTGCCGTTCTCAAATCTGAAATTAGAGAAAACAGACGTGAGGGCTGGCTCATTGCTGGATCACCACCAAACATCCACTGGGCCTGTGAGCACGGCTTTCAATGCCCACTAGGAAGTGTGCAAAAAACCAAGGCTACAAATTAACTGGTGAGCTGGCTCCTCCTCAGAGACTGCCAGAGCCTGTGGTTTCCACTGCCTTGGAGACTGCCATCTGTATTTGCTTAGACACTCCTTCGCGAGGCCTCCGTTCATGCCTTCATTCATGGAGTGCACATGTTCACCTCTTGTTCCATGCCCAGCAGGCTCTGGGATCAGCGGTGGACAAGGCAGGCCGGGTCTGTCCTCAGGGAAGAGGCACCTGCCTCGTGCTGAGCCCTGGGGACAGCATGGAGAGAATGGTCATGGGCTCACAGCCTGACCACAGCGGAGATGGCATATGTCCGCACAGGAGGCTGCAGGGGGAACAGGAGGCTGCGGAGGGGCTGGCGAGGCCTGTGGAGGTCACGTGGGGAGACACTTTCTAGCGGGGAGGCCTGTATGTGGGCGCGTGTTTCACTCGGGCTCCAGCGGATGAGAAACATCCAAATGTAGGGGGCTTACATGGGGTGTGGACTACTAAGGGAAGAATACAAACCCCAAACATAAGGGGACGTAAAAGCCCCCTAAACTGACTCCCCACGCGCTGGAACTGCTTCTACTCCCTCTCCAGTCCTGGCACGGCCTCTTAAGCTAGTAAAAGAGACTCCAAGTCCTAAAAAGGGCGTAACAAAGAGAAAAGCACGAGAAGAACATTCTCCCCAGGAACGGGGATGGAGCAGTGCTGCGTGTGCTGTTGCCATTTGCCTCAACCTACGAATCAGCCCAAACCAGGGAGGCCGCCCCACCCTCCTGGGAGCCACCTCAGGGTTGCCTCCTGCGCCGCTCCCAGTGCCTGGACGTGGCCCTGGCCTGTGGACAGCTGCAGGAACTCAGCCATATCTGGAAAGCTTTGCTGTGACCAGGAAGACTGTACAGTCTCGGGCCGGTGGCTGGACACAGAAGAAGGCAGGGCCAGCACATGTCCCCTATACCTAGTACGTTGTGCAAATTCCACTGACCTCAAAGGGGAAGACAGCTTTAAGGTGTTTGGATAGGAGAGGCTGAGGCCGCAGAGGTGGGCCTCCCCTCTGCCTCCACGGCCAGGCCTGGAGTGTGTGTGTTGGGGGAGGGGGGAGTCAGCCCCTGCCTCGGTTTCCCTGTGCTCACGATCCTGGCAGTGCAAGGCTGGGGCAGAGGCCGTAGCACAGAGAGCCCTAGCTGCGGGTGGGAGAGCTGTGTGAGCTCAGGGGGACAGAGCAGCTCTCTCACTTCATCCCAGGGAATGAAATCTCTTCCCCAAACCAGGGCTGAACGGAAACCCAGGGTTGGAAGGCTCAAGTCAGGTGAGGGATAGGTCCACAGCGCCTGCCCAAACAGTGTCCCACCACCTGCCTGTCCTCCCTGCCCAGATCACAAGACGATGCTGGGGACATGAGGACAGAGGGGGACTGGGATGCTCAGGGAAAATGAGTCACGGGACTGAAGCCCCCAGAGGTCCCCACAGAACTGCCCGGTGCCTTGGCCCTGGATGACCTCCCAGAAGTTGGGCAATCCCTTCACCAACTGAGACTGTCACCTACAGAGGCCCCGAAGTCCCCCCAGCCCCATCGCTATCAGATACATTCATTCCTTGAGTGCAGAGCACTGGTGCCCACGTACCCGCTGGGGCCAGATGGGGAGCAGCCTGCTAAGACTCTGCTATGGGGCCCTGCCATGGGCCTGGCAGCACTGGGCTCACAGGCTCAGGCCAGACAGTCAGCCTCAGGTGCCGGTGAGGACGGTCAGCCTTGGGTGCCGGCGAGGACAGCTGTGTGGGGAGGTGAGGCCTCCAGCTCTGCAAATGGCATCTCTCTGTGCCGTTGGTCGCTCTCAACCCCCACCCGCGACAGCCGGTGCAGTGTAGAAACAGATCGTCCCTGAGACACACTGCAGCTGGACCATCAACTCCACTGTGCTGCCCGAGATGGAGCGGCCAGAGAGAGGCCCAGGAGCTTGAGCCAGAACTCCCTCCAAATGCTCCCCTGAGCCCCACGGCAGGCGTTTCTCTGTTAGGCTTTCCTGGGATCATGGAGACTTTCCCGGCCCTCTCTCCCTGTGAGCCAGGCGTCCCGGCGCAGGTGGCCGCCTATTCAAGACCTGTCATTCCTGTCCACACACGGCCCGGGCAGCCGCAAGAGCCACGCCTCCTCCCAGCTTTCTTCCCTCTCTGTGTGTTTCTCCCCAGCTCCAGGCTGCTCACAGTTGAACCTGTCTCCTAAATCTGGCCTCATTCCAGGGTGCCGAGGGCCTCCTGGAGATAGAAAGGGGTGCCCTTGGAAACACTGCAGACTCAGGGCCTGCACAAATGGTGATGAGGAAGGGTCCCCATCTGCCTTCACCCCCACCCGTCCCTGGCCAGTCACTACCCCTGCCAAGCCAAAGGGCCTCTTTCTTTCATTCATGGTTAACTCCAGCCTCATACTTACACGGTGCCAGCCTGCAAGCATGGGGGACCCACAGGAAATGAGGGAGTTAGTTATGTACAGTGGGGTCAGGGCAAGGACGGCACAGCTCCTGCCACCAGCAGCTCATGACCCCTCCACTGGGAAAGATTCTCGAACCATCTACCTGAGAGTCACACTTAGAACTGAGAACGTGGGGTCTGTTAGCAGGTGCCAGTCCCACAAGCCTGACAGGGACCGCCCCTCCATGCTCAGTCACAGAGCAGGGGTCAGCAGAGGAGGCTCAGGCCACCAGCTGGAGCCCAGGCTCAGGCTGGGTTCACATCCCCGCAGCCCACAGGCCCGGATGTGGGGCTCAGCACACGTGGCTGGCCTAGTTCTAGTTTCAATCTGCTGCTGTGAGGGCTAGCAGATGGGTAGGGCTAGACCTGGGCCATCCCCAGCTTATGTCATTCTTGGGCCCACAGGGAGACTCTGCAGCCAGAGCTGCCTCTGTCGGGGTCTCAAGCGGGATGTTTTACACTCATCCTCTGTGGCCTTCAACATAACCCGGCAGAATGGTCCCGTGAAGGTAAGAGAAGCCAGGAGAGGTTAAGTAACTTTTTGAGCTCATACAGCCGAGAAGCAGCCTGGAGTTGGCTGTGTCAGCAAAGAGAGGCCAAGCTGTCTGGGGACCCTGGTGCCCCCATAATTCACCAAGAAGATGCCTGGAGGAGAGCCAAGGCTGAGGCTGCTGCGCCTCACAGTGCCCTCAGTGTTGGGCTCTCTAGAGCATGTGTTACAGTCAAATCAGAGACAGAAAGAGCGGAGAAGACGGTGTTGGCTTTGGCTGTCCAGCCTCAGTAATCAGACACAGCCTACACCCTCGGCACAGGGCTGCAGGCCAGGCTCCACCCCACGGCCAGCCGTGAGGCAAACATGTCCCCGTCCCAGGGAATCAGGACCGCTGTGTGTGAGGTATGTGGCCTTCCTGGCCCTGGAGACAACATCACACCCTTCAGGGCCCCACAAAAGCCAGGCCCCCAGCCCCAAAATGTCTCCTAAATGCCCCTCGTAGCCGGCAACTCCATCCTCCACAGATTCACTATCAACATCTCACCAGACTCTAGGGAAGGCAAACTTAAAATCAGTGTCCAAATGAACACAGGGACTGCTGGGTGGCTCTGGGTAGCCACTGCCTCCCATAAGAACGGTGAGCCCCATCCTGCAAGGCAAACGGCTTAGGACAGTCTATGAAACGATACTGAAACCAGCATACTTACAAATGCTCGGTCGGGTCCACACCCAGGTGCTGGTCTCTTCCGTTTGGTATACTGTGGTCAATTACTATTGTTTCGGTATTTGCTAAACAAAATCCATTGGACCTCATGATTTCTGAAAATCAAAGCAGCAAGGTGAGTCCTCCGGAGGGGTTGGTGCTTGAGGTTTTGGAGTTTGGGGCTAGACCCAATCCTCCTCCTTTCTCCACCTGTTCCCCACCTCTCTCTTCCACACCGTAAGAGAACGCTGTGCACCTGAGACCCATTCAGAGCCCCACTGCGCAAAGTCGGGGCCGAGGTCAACCCCCACGGGAGCCAGGCCTGCTGCGTGTCTCTCCCCAGACAAAGGTGCCCTGGCTGTCTGAGCACTCTCGCCATATGCCCTTCGCTGTGGGCTTAAAGCTGGAGCACAAAGCAGGAGTACCGGGCTCACATCTGTGAGTTTATGTGTGAGAGCGGATCTATGGCACAGTGATGCATGGCTCTGCCCAGGGTACTCCACCTTGCTGAGCTCTCCCCGTGGCTAAGACGGGAGTAACAATACCGACTGCCCTGGGTTGCTGTTCTGATTGAATGAGATCAGTGCGCATTTTAGTGTATTTTTATTTCAATCGCTTTTGGGGTACAGGTGGGTCTTGGTTACATGGATAAGCGCTGTAGTGGTGATTTCTGAGATTCTGGTGGATCCGTCACCCAAGCAGTGTACGCTCCCCCTGATGTGTAGTCTTAGCCTTTTATCCCTTCCCCCTCACCCTTCCCTGCAATTCCCCAAATCCCACATCATTCTTATGCCTTTGCATCCTCAAGCTTAGCTCCCACTGGTAAGTGAGAACACGTGATACTGGTTGTCCATTCCTGAGTTACTTCTCAGTGTATATTTTAAACCAAAGGGTGATTTTCACTGTTCTGCTTGATATAATTCTGCATGTAAATGAATTTTTTTTTTCCAAAAAAGCACAGATTTGGGTAATTTAGAAAAGCCAACAAAGAAAAATGACTTCCTATGTCCACACTGGCCTCATGCGTTAGCTAGAGAGGGTGGAAGTCTGCACTCGTCCTTGGCTGGAAAGGCTGGAATGGAGAATGAGAGCCAGGACGATGAGTTCCACGGCCTTGGGACTCAGTTTCCTCCACTGGAAAATTTCAAAGGTGTATTAATCTCTGAGGATCCTCCTCACTCTGAAATCCCATGAGCTCCTGGATCCCATCACACCATCTGGTCCATCTAAGCATAAAAAGCAAGGGTGGTGGACTCTCAGCTGTAGCGTTCATTTGTATTTTCTGAGGGACGGCGTTTCCGTCCCCTCGCTCAGCAGATGAGATCTGATAGCGATGGCCAGTTGTCGGCGCTGAAGTCCTCCAGCTGCTCACAAGGCTGCTCATCTCCCAGCCTCACTTCTACGACCAGGACCACCTTTGCCTGTTCTTTCGAATCAGAACCTCTATGCACCCCATCATAAAAGTCATGCCAAAAACAACTCCAAATTCCTGGTGCCTTCTCAAACCCAAGGGATTACCTTCTTCCCATTTGGGGCACAGCTCCAGCCCTCCCTCTCCCCTGGCACGCCACGCCCAACAGGAACACCGCTCACTGCCCCATCGGATGCCTTAGTTGCCTGTGCGACTGTTTTCCTTTATTATTTCTTACGCCTTACCACAATTCAGACTGGTTTATTCCGGTGTATGGATTTGCTTTTTTTGTAACTGAAATGGTCACTTTCTGTTTATTGTTAATCTTTCTAGGTATTTGGTTCTCAGTCCTGTGAACTTTCCATATGAAGAGAATTAGGGAAATTAACGCAAAAATGAGGAAAGAAAAACAGATTCTCCCTCGCCGCCCCCCATGATCAAAATGTCGATTCGTCAGTCAGATTCTTCAAGTCATCGCTAAAATTCGGCCTGTCTTTCTGGAGAAGGGGCTGCTGGCGTTTCGTAGGGCCATCAGTCCTCAGCTCTTCCCTGTCTCACCTGGTGGGGCTGCAGGTCCTGAGAAGGAGCTCTGCAAAGCAAAGAGGGGTCAGTGCCCCAACTCTGGGGTCAGCCACACTTCCAGGTACAAAAGGGGCAGAAAGATGCTTACCAAAGCCTCTCTGAACAGGCGGACTGTGAAAACTGCTAGATCTGAACAAGACAAACTAAGATTCTCTCGCCTCTCTATCCAAAATGGGTGGCAGCACAGAACCACTGCCTTTATTGTTTTCATTAACTCTGACCCAAATCTGTCTTTCTTGGGAAGCACATGAAACCTCAGAGCAACCTCCAGGCAGCCAGCTGACAGCTCCCTCCCCTTTCTCCAACCCCTTTGCAAAGGTTAATTTGGTTGGATGGTGGCCTACAAGTTAAAACAAATGTCACTGCTGCATATCACTTCTGAAGGAAATTCTGAAGGGTTATCTTGCATGCCTAATCTTTCTTAAATGTGAAATTTGGAGCTCTATAAAATGGAGTCTTTACCAGTCCCCCAAAAAATAGACTTGTAAGAAATAATTCCTTAACCTATGATAAGGAGCCGCATGCATATACATGTGGTTTAATTATTTGCAAGGCTGGCTGGGCCCTGGAAAACACTAAGGTATGTCTGATGCCTCCTGCATGGACCTTGCTGCCTCAGGCCTGGCCCAGAGAGGGGCCTCGCTTAGACCCTTGCCTTTCACTAAAGATGGTCCCTAAGAAGCTCCAGTTCCCTTCTAGATCCCACCTCTGCTCTCAGCCCAGGACCTCAAAAAACTTTGGGGCCAGCCAGGCTACACAGTTGGCAGGTGTGCAGCAGCCTCTGGAACATTCATTCCCAACTTGGGTTCAGAAAGGGACGGTTCACTGAAAAGCAAATTGTCTTAAAACCTAGAGAAATACGCACAGCTTTCATATGGCTGTGCTAGTTGAAAATGGAGCACAGATTCTGCAGCAGTTTATAGTTTTGTTTATTTGGCCACTTTAATAAAAAAGTCCTAGGAAAAGGTGTACAAATTAGTACAGGTCCACAGTTTTAAAAGAGAAGAAAAAGCACTTAGCTCTAGCAAGCCTCTAACTGTAGGGACCACTGATTTCGGGAGATGATCCTGCTAAGCCTGTAGCCTGTGCCCCGTTTCAACCACGGACAGCAGATATTTAAATGGGAGTTGCCCTCCTGGGTCAGTTTGCACAAGAGGATGGTGTAGACCATGAACTTGAACCTTCAAGCAAAAGGCTTCATTGAGATTCATGGCTACGGAACCAGGGAGCCTGACCTGTAACAAGGTCCACCGGTAACTTGCCATGTGCCTTCGGCCAGAGCCTTAGCAAGTATGGTGTGTCTGCAGTGTGGGATGCTGGCTCCTCAGGAGGCATGAGCAGGTTGGAGAGTATGGATTGTACAGCTGGGGACGCTCTGCTACTTATGCCTGGAGAGCAGGTTACCTCTCACTCAGTTTCTTCATCTGTACAATGGGAATAACGGTACCCATTCCCAAGTCCAGTGTGCAGACTGAGATGATGTATGTAAAGAATCCAGCAAATGCTGCAGGCTCAGTAAAGAGTCCTGAGTGATCCATCATGACTATTCAGTGCCCTTTCATTAACTGGCCAACTGGGCTACCCCTATATAGTAAAAGTAAGGTTGAGATTATACAGAAGCCACATTAATGAAAAACAATGTTCTATTTCCAGGCCCCTGAACCTGAACCGATCAGATTTTGTGGCTGAAATTGATGAGTTCAAGTGACTGTATCAAGGCTGAGATCTGCATTTCCTGACAGCTGTTAGGACCATTGTTGGTAATGCCCTTACATCTGTTATGATGTAAATAAAAAAGAAGGGAAGAAAATGTTGTCATTCAAGAAAAGTTACAGCATCTGGGCCTCTCTTCAAACATACAACGTGAATGTCTTAGAAGTCAGCTCGGTATCTATAGCAAGAATCTTCGACCAATGTAACCATTTTAATCGTATGCATGACTGATTCCATGAAATAATTCACTTTCAAGCTATTTTTTCACACTCATATTTTTCCACATGAAAAGAGCCCTGCTCTTCCATGAAAACTGACATTGGCACAATATGGTTAACTAAACAAAAGACCTCCTTCACTCGAATTTCAACAGTTTTTCCACCAATGTTCCTCTTTTCCGTGCTGGCCCTAATGCAGGACCCCCTGCTGCCATGAGCTCCTCTGTCTTGGTCTCCTATGACCTCTGATGGTTCCTCCATCTTCCTTGTCCCTCGTGACCATAACACTTTTAGAGAGCACTGAGCCATACTGGCAAATGTCCCTCCATTTGGGTTTGCTGGCAGTTTCAGAGTGCTTCGATCAAGGTGATGCATTTTTGGCAGGAATCCTACACCGTGAGGCTGCATGAGAGCTGGAGTGGCACATGGGGGTTGGGGGGGGTTGGAGTGCCTAGGTGAGGAGGCTTCTGCCAGCTGTCTCCACAGTGAAGCTACCACCTTTCCCTTTGTAATTATTCAGGGAGGATGCCTCAAGGCCATGCAAATCTTGTTTCTCCTCAAAGTTTCACCCCCAATCTTTGCCTCTATCAATCAATGGATCTTTTTTGCAACAATTACCAGTGTGCCTGTCTGCCTAACGGCAATTTTTCTGTCTTTTAAATGCAGCCACGTTTTCCTGCGCCCCACAAACGCTGCAACCCCTCACTTCGATAACTCTATTCCTTTTCTCAGCAGACACACGGTCTCAGCCGTGAAAGCATTCACACTCTAGCCTTCCTCCCTTTCGCCTCCTCTCTCCCGCTGTATTTCCAACGCACTCCAGCAGCAGAACAAAACCCAAAGCAGTGCCCTTTTATTATCTGGCTAACTGGGCTACCGCTACATAGTAAACATAAGGTTGAGATTGGCCAGAAGCCAGGTTAATGAAACATAAAATTGTGATTCATTTCCAGGCCTCTTAAACCTGAATGTTGAGATTTTGTGGCTGATACTGATGAGTTCAAGTCACCAGATCAAAACTGAGGTTTGCATTTCCTTCTACGTTGCACAGCTGCAGCCATGGAACAGAATGCTCCAGATTCCTGCTTTCTTACATTTGATAAGCATCGGGACAAAGAATGATGAAGGCTGCACTGGTTGGAGGCATTGCCAAGGGCTGCAGTCCATCCATCCTGACTGTCCTCGCCGTGGCCCCAGGATGTGGACACAGTTCCCGTGACTGCTAGCGCTGGGCGCCATCTAGTGGAGCCCCTGACAACTAAACTGTCCCAGAAAAGCCAAGGCACTCGGCACCTGCGGTCCCCCATACCCAGCCTGCATGAATGCAGAGAGGGTCAGTGCCCATCTCCCATGGCACCGCCTCCCTACACGTATGTCAGTGGCATAAGAAACGGAGGAGGAAGGTGGGTGTGGCGCTCGGCTATGAATCGATGGAATTAACCAGGTCAGGAGAGGACAGGCAGGTTTGCGTGAAGGATCCTGCAGGGCCACAGTACATGCAATGGCTGGCCAGTCCACTGCAGGAGGCCAAGGCTCTGGAGCGGAGGTGGCAAAATCAAGAGGCTAGCACGGGCCAGGCTCTGAATGCCCAGAATGGCCAAGGACTTGGCTTGATTGTGAGAGTGAACTTTTAAGACAATTAATGAGCCTCAGAGGTCAGAGTGTTGGGATTACTGGCTCAGTCCTCGGGTTCATGTCCTGGAGAAAGAGGAAGGCATGAGAGAAAGCCGTGTGTCTCAGGTGACGCCAGGGCTCTGCAGACCCCGAGCCTCAGCCTGGGGACCCACGGATCCAGAAACACATCAAATATGGGACCAAGATGGAGAATATGATGTGTCGATGTGTGAGCCCTTTTCTCAAAGGGATGTAGGGGCCATTGTCAATAGCAATTTCATGAAAAAGCATTCCTGATGGGAGGTACCTGGCATGGCGTGGGTGAGCACACCGCCTCGCCACCAGCCCACACAACCGCTCTAGCTTAGGAAATTCCCTTAGACACGGTGAGGGGCCAGCTAGATCGGGAGCAGAAATCAGAGGGGGTCTGGGGGGTTCAGAGGGAGAACATCTGACTCGGTGACTGACAGAGCAGAGGAAGCGGGGAGGTACCCAGAGCACTCGGGACCCTCAGCTCTGCAAGGCTTCGAGAGGCCGTACTGCCTGCCGCCTCCTGCAGTAAGACCTCCGGGCCCTCCCAGTCTTTGCAATGAGACTGTCAGCCACAGGCTGGTGCAGACTCCACGTTAGGCAGACCCAGATGGTAGAACGTGTTCTGTGCTGAGCCAAAGTCATCCACAGTTACTTCTACCCACAGGCCCTGTGCCAGCCCCTGCCTGGCCCCTTCCCATGGCAGCCCGCCAACATCGGAGGGTGGCATCCCTTCCTCACAGCTGCTCTTCCACATTTCCCCCTATTCTTCTGACCCCTGCCCACCAGACACCCTTCTCTGGATGGAATAATTCATCTTGCTGCATCCCAGGGACGGTTTTGACTTGCACAAGGAGGTCAGGACCTTTCCTAGACATGGACACTGCACACCCCATCATGCACGAAAGGCCACAGACAGCAGCGGCTGAAACCTGTCCTCAGCCCTTGCAAAAAGGCAAAAAGAACATATCCCAATTGCAACATGAGACTCTACGTTTCTCCCTGTTAAATTTCATCTCACTATGCTCACCCCTTAGTGTACACGTGGGCCATGTGTTCATAAAAATCACTGATGGAAACAGGAGGCCAGGGCGGGCTGGAGCACGTTCTGGGCACTGAGCCTCAGGAGCTTCTCCAACAGAGAGGCAGCTCGAGGCAGCTCTAATCTATCCCTCTCACTCTAATCTGTCACTCTGACTCAGGGGCCTCGAGGTCGGCTTGAAGCAGCGGCCCAGCCTCTCCCTCAAGGCAAGGCCCTAAGAGTTCTCAGCTGCTCCTTGCTCTCTCGGTTGCCCAAAACAGAGCAAAACAAAGCAAAACAGAGACACTGGTGCTAGGACTCTCCCCACTCAGACTAAAGAACGAGGCTTCCCCATGCTCCACACTACAAAATGCAAAACCCAGAGCAACAGACAATTAGGACTCCAGAGCCCTCTGTGAGCCCTGTGAGATGAGAATCTGTAGGCACTCAGCCAGGATGAAGGACCCAGCCATCTTCACTCCCCATAAAGGTTCTGGAGACCCAGTGCCAGCTAAGGAGGGGCTCCTGCACTCACTGCTCTTGTCTAAGGACACACAGGAAGCTATCTTATAGAGATATCAAAAGCAGCATACCACGCAAAGTGATCTACAGATTCAACGCCATCCCCATCAAAATATGAATGACATTCTTCACAGGAACAGAAAAAAAATCAATCCTAGGCTGGGCGCAGTGGCTAACGTCTACAATCCCAGCACTTTGGGAGGCCAAGACAGGTGGATCACTTGAGCTCAGGAGTTTAAGACCAGCTTGAGAAACATGGCAAAACCTCACCTCTACAAAAAATACAAAAATTAGCCTGGCATGGAGAGGTACACCTGTAGCCCCAGCTACTTGGGAGGCTGAGGCAGAAGGATTACTTGAGCTGTAACTGTGCCACTGCACTCCAGCCTGGGCAACAGAGGTTGACTCTGTCTCAAAACAAAACAAAACAAAACAAACAAAACAACAACAAAAATGAGAAAACAATCCTAAAATGTATATGGAACTACAAAAGATGCCAAATAACCAAACCAATCTTCAGCAAAGCTGGAGGCATCACACTACCCAACTTCAAAACATATGACAGAGCTACAGTAACCAAAACAGCATGGTACTGGCATTAAAAAACACACATAGACCAATAGAACATAATACAGAACACAGAAATAAATCCATATACTTACAGCCAACTGATTTTTGACAAAGGTGCCAACAACACACAATAGAAACCACCAAACTGTCCACCAACCAATGAACGAATAAAGGAAATGTGGTACATATGCACAATGGAATACTATTCAGCCATTAAAAAGAATGAAATGCTGTCATTTGCAGCAACATGACTAAGCCTGCAGGCATTATGTTAAGTGAAATAAGCCAGACACAGAAAGACAAATGTCACAAGATCTCACTCATACGTGGAGTCTGGAGAAGGGGAGATCACAGAAGCAGGAAGTAGAACAGCGGTTACCAGAGGCTGAGGAGGGGCCAGTGGCGGACAGAGAGAGGCTGGTCAGTGGGCAGAGAGTCACAGTGGGAGGAACAAGCTACTGCACAGCAGGGTGACTAGGGTTAACAACACTGCCTTGTGTATTCCAAAATAGTTAGAAGAGAGGATTTTGAATGTTCTCACCACAAAGGAAAGATGAATGTTTGAGATCACAAACATACTAAATATTTGATGTTTACACAATGTACACATGTATTGAAACATCACTCTTTACCCCTAAATAGGTACAATAATTATGTGTCAGTAAAAACAAAAAAGTAAAAAGCAAAACAAAGCAGCAGCCACAGACAGGGTCAGGAGTGCCACCAGCCTGCACACACACGATCCTATTAATATCTACAAACCCATCTTCCACCCAGGTTCCAGAACCTGCCCACCCCACCCAGTTCTCCCAAGCACACAATTCAGAATCCCACCTGTGCTGTGGCCCGTAATCAGCAAGGCCACGTTCACAGCCAACAGCATCCGTCACTCATCCCCATTGTCCTCTGGTCTCCCCAGTTCCTTCTGAGTCAGCCCTGGGCTCAGATCTCCCTCATCTGCTGTTCTTCCTTGACATCCTTCTGAGTCCTCCGCCCCTCCTTCTCTCTGCTTCCTCCTCCATTCAGAAACAGGCCCCTGCTCTCCTTCCTACAGATCACAGCGTCACGGAGGCGCTCTCCTTTGACCAAGCCGTGTCTCCTGAGATTCCCCTCCCTCTCTGTCCACCAGGCAGACCACGGCAAGATCGCATGCAACTGTCACCTCTTATGCCACAAGGCAACTGCCACTTGCTTGGGGAAACCCAGTCCTAGAGACTCCCAGGACAGAGCTCTTTTCCCTAGGAAATCCTCCTCAGCAGCCTTTGCCAAAATAGTGTGGCAAAAAACAAGTCTAGTGTTCTCATGACACCTGCAACCCAGATCTTAGTAAGTCACCACACTTGGACTGGCCAAGAAGCCCAGGCTTCTGCTTCCTTCCTTCCTGCGCCAGGAGACACAGTCCCACGTCCACACTAAGGAGACCTAAGCCTGTGCATCCCTTTTGTTATGGCTGCCCCTAAAAGTAATAACCAAGTTCAATGCCACGTGACATGGGCTGTCTCGCTTCAGCAGGCTGAACTGTGGATTCCAATAGTTCGCTTCAAACTATATCGTCAATGTGTTCATATGCCCCTGAGTTCCTATCTACATGCCAAACAAACCCCAGTGGACACAGCAGGAGTGAGAGCTGCAGAGGGAAATACGCCGCTCAGGGGAAATCAGGAAACGGCCCCTCTCCCTGTGTGTGCATTTCTCTTGGATTGCCTTTCTGGGAAAGTGTGGCCCAGCAGCACAGACAGCCAGCTGGGGAGGGTTTCTGTGAAGCCTCAGCCCCCACAGCCCCCACAGCAGTACCCCCCCCAACCCCATGCCTCCCCCGTGGCTCTTACCTGATATTTTGACTGGACTTTGAAAGCTGGGTTGAATTTTATGTACATTATCATTTTTTAACACCTGATCCAGAGGAGATCTTTCAAAGAAGGTGAGTACAACTTCCGATCTAGAATACTGGGGAGAAATACAGGGATTACTAAAAATGAACAGCCTCCACACACTGGCCCCGTCTATCAAGAGGTGGCCCACGTGATGCGAATGCCCCGTGAATGTCCGGATGCCCCACGGCTGACCACAGGGGCGAGGCTGCCCTCACTGCCCAGCCCTCAGGTGTTCACAACCCAGGCGGCAGGAATACAAGGCCTCAGCGACCTGGGCAGTGGAGGGAATCACGGCTCCGATCGATGTGCCAGTTTCGCTCACGCCTCCCTCCCTCTATGATAACCGTAGGCTGTGTCCACTCTCCCCATTTGCCAGGAAGAAACGGAAGCTGCCAGGAGCGAAGGAGGTCTGCCTGGCGCTCAAGTCCAGGTTCTTAACCGCCACTCATGACGAAGCCCACAGGCTGACGTGGAAAGGGAGCTGATGGTCAAATCCACGCAATGTGCCCCGCTGTGCTGACGCCAACGTTCCGCGCGGCTTCTACGTGTCTGTTCTAAAATCCCCTCCGCAAGACAGTGGATTCTGAGCCGAGGCAGAAAGCAAAGCCCTCTGCAGCCGAGAGGCCCCGTGCCCTTCCTGCTCACGTCTCCTTGTATCCCTCACTTTCACTCTGTCCCCAGGGAGGAAACACTGGGGCCATTGGAGCCCACAAAAGCCTTCTTTCCCTGATTATACCTGCACGCCTCCACCCCCATCCCTATCACCTGGTACTTCCAGGGAGGGAACAAACTGGCAAATGAGCCAGAGTGAGTCAACTCTCCGGGGGACGGACGCCTTTCATAGGTGGGAGGTGCCAGGCCTCCCACATCCCTGCCCAGCCCGGGGCATGACTGCACTCACTTTACAGGGCATGCTTATGATCGTCTTCAGCAGCTTCTCCACCTCATTGAGCC
Source organism: Aotus nancymaae (assembly GCF_030222135.1). Lineage (NCBI taxonomy): Eukaryota > Metazoa > Chordata > Mammalia > Primates > Aotidae > Aotus > Aotus nancymaae. The sequence goes on from NW_026988465.1 coordinate 1,186,872, forward strand.
TGGTCTCTATGTCGTGGGCTTCCTTTATGGCAACCAGTCCTAGAATTGAGACAGAAATGCCCAAAGTCAGAAAAGCACACCAGGAAATGCGCTCCCAATTCAATCCACAACAGGCGCCCACAAACTGCCAGGGTGGTCCTCTGTAATGAATGAGACGTCAGGAACATTTGCTCAGCCTCACGCAGCTACAGCCCCATCCTGGAAGGCCTGCTCTAAGCTTCATTCGACGTTTCAGCTACCCAATGAACGATAAGTCTGTGATGGAGTTGGTACTGTCAATCTCAAAGGGGGATGACAGGCGTAAGATCCCTCCAAGTGGGGCAGCCTGGCAGACTCCATAATCACCCTGGTCATGGCCAGAGCTCAGCCCAGGGCGGCTCAGGCCCCATCAGCATGGTGGCTACAGCCAGGATGCTGGCCCAGGACCAGGCCACCCCCAATGACACAGGGAAGGACTCGCTCTGCTGGCCACAGCTGTTCAGATCGCAGACCCCTGGAAATGGAGCCCCTGTTTAGAACAGTCATTTACATGCCACATTCAGAAGGAAAAGAAGTCAGATGTCTGCCTGGAGAAAACCAAAGTGGACATGACTCATGCCACTTTCCAGGAATCTGAGCCTCTGTGCTTCTTACGGTCACCAAATGCCTGAGTGGCTCTTACAGTATTTTATTTTTATTTTATTTATTTATTTATTTATTTATTTTGAGACGGAGTTTCGCTCTTGTTACCCAGGCTGGAGTGCAATGGCGCGATCTCGGCTCACCGCAACCTCCGCCTCCTGGGTTCAGGCAATTCTCCTGCCTCGGCCTCCCGAGTAGCTGGGATTACAGGCACGTGCCACCATGCCCAGCTAATTTTTTGTATTTTTAGTAGAGACGGGGTTTCACCATGTTGACCAGGATGGTCTCGATCTCTTGACCTCGTGATCCACCCACCTCGGCCTCCCAAAGTGCTGGGATTACAGGCGTGAGCCACTGCGCCCTGCAGTATTTTATTTTTAAAACCCCACAGCTCAAGGCATGAAGACTCGGGTGCTTTTCTAGCTCCCCGTGAGAAATGCGGAGACAGCAGAAGTCTTCCCATCACAGCTGCTATCCCTCAGCTTCGCAGGGATGGGGAAGTAGGTTCCCAAGGATACTGGCCTCTCCCCTACACCGGTGTGACTGAGGCTGATGCAAACGTGCCTGTGAGCGGTGATGGAACCACAAAGCCTTAGGTTCTAGAACTATTAATGGCAAAAACTGTGATGACTGCCTTTAATTCTGCACCAACCTAGTATTACCAGTCACAGAGGCTAAGTTCTGGTCTGATTTTGTTTTACAGGGGAAAAGTCTGTTCAATTTTCAAGCAATTCATTGAATAGGTCTATAAAAAGAGATAAAACTGATTTCTGCTGGGCGTGGTGGCTCACACCTGTAATCCCAGCACTTTGGAAGGCCGAGGCTGGTGAATCACAAGGTCAAGAGATCGAGACCATCCTGGCTAACATGGTGAAACCCTGTTGCTACTAAAAATACAAAAAAAAAAAAAAAAAAATTAGCTGGGCATGGTGGCACACACCTGCAGCCCCAGCTACTCAGGAGGCTGAGGCAGGAGAATCGCTTGAACCCGGGAGGCGGAGGGTGCAATGAGCCGAGATCACTCCACTGCACTCCAGCCTGGGCGACGGAGTGAGACTCCACCTCATAAAAATAAAAATAAAAAATAAAAAATAAATTTCTTATACTTCCTGACTAAAGTTAAGAGGCCCCAGAGCACAGAGCCCATGGCAACTCCCGCCACGGCTCCCCAGACATAGATCAAAGGCACTCCTGGAAGCATGGGCTACCACAGGCGCATCCTTATAACTGGGGTCCACGGGGGTCAATGGAGGCCAGGAACCTGCTCCTCACTTCCTCAATCATGTGCCAGCTGCCCCTTGGCCTGGCTCAGCTGGTATCCTAGCAGGCATCCCTGCTTGGCAGTGTCTGACCTGCCCCCTCCACTGACCTCAGCCACACAGGCCCAGGCAGCCAGCTGTGCAGGGTATAAGGGTCCAAGAGGGGCAGGCTCTGTGGTCTGTGAGTCACCCACTAGTAAACCCCGGGGCCTCCATCCACGTGGCCTGTGCCTACACCCAAGCACAATGCCCTGGCCGTCACCAGAGGAAGGGACTGGACCACCCTCTGCCGTCTCCCCCAACCTCACCGCACCTCCCCGCATGCTGGGGCGAGCAGGGGAGAGAAGGAATAAAAACAGAAAACAACAAAAGTAAAGACTCTCTGGATGCCTCTTCCCCAAGCCCTGAATTCCTTGCATAGAATTTCAAATATTTACATACTGCAATTTACACAGAATTTCAAACATTTATATACTACAAGATGTATATATGCGCCACTCTTTCAACCAAACTGCTTTGATCCTCTGCTCGCTACAGGGAAGTCTACCAAGGAAAAGGAAGCCGATTCAAAATTCCGAAAAAGTTGTTTTTAAAGAAAAGACAACTATATAACTCATTCCCACAAAGTGCCTCTTTATTCAAAGACACGCAAAACTACTGTTCTATTTCAACTATTCTTACAGCTAGAATACTAGTTTTAAGTTGATCAAATGATGACACAGGAGTTGTATTCCGTTTACAAGATCGGCTTCTTGCACAGTCAATGCATCCGGCATATGTATACTCATTTCATAGGACAGAAAGCGCGATCTAACAGTTTGTATTACAGAGGTTCGTAACGCTTTTATCTTTTCTTGGCTGACGTCTCTTTGGCTACATTTTTTATCTGATTCATGTGCAGCTCTTGGTTGGCTTGCTAACCTCCAAGGGTAACACTAGGGAGATAAATACATTCTGTGGTACACTGGTCTCCTTTTAGTATGACCAAATTTAGCAAATAAAACACGGCATGCCTAATTAAATGTGAATTTCAGATAAACAATGAATAATGCAAAAGCAGGGACAGACTTACACTAAAAACATATTTGCTGCTTATTTGACATTCAGACCTAACTTTGGATCCTGTATTTTATCTGCCTACACTACCTTCTTTGTGACTCATCTTCCAGACTAAACTACAGAAAGGCAAGTGTACCTGCTCGGACCCCTGGAGACCCTGTTAATATTTTAGTTGAGCATGCAGACCCTTCTCGACCTGACCCCAGCCCACCTACCTCACCAACTCTGAGCCCTGAAAAACACACCCTCATGCCAACCCCGAGACACAGGCCCTCGCTGCCCAGCAGCCTCCAGGAGAGCTGTCCTCCGGCCTCCCCCACCTCGAGGCTCACAATGGGGCAAATCAACTCGGGCAAAAGCCACCTGCTCTGTGACGATGGGACTGGGTCCTCCCTGTGGGCCCAGAAAGCCCATCCCGCCCTCTACAGCCTCTCGCTCCTCTACGATGACTGTGCTTCACCTGCGGGTCTCCCCAGGGACTAGTGGGAGCCACAGGGCAGGAGGCGCCTCAGGCTCATCTCCCTGTGACCAGCAACCAGCACCGTGCCCGGCCCATGGAAGGGATGCGATGTTCGCTGGCTGTTTGCTGGCAGAATAAACTTGTATCAGACGAGGCAGGTGTTAGTAGACAGGTGTTAGTCACTCTCCTGTGTGGGTTCCAGCTGCCCTGTGGCAGCACCCCAGTCTCGGTCTTGTCATTACCCTCAGCCTGACCCCAGCAGGCTCTTAGGTCACCAGCCTCAAAGGAGAGTCTCAAGGGCCAAGTAGCAGTAAAACTGCTGAGCCATGCTGGTTTGATTTCATTTGCAGAAATGTGCAGAACCACATTGCCTCCTTTCACCTGTTTTTATGTTTCTGGATGGAAGCCAAATTGTGTTCCTTGAGTATGTAAACATGCTTACCAACCAAACAAAAGCAGCCTGGGAAAATTTAAATGGGGAAAGTGAAGAGCTGGAATCCCTCCCTGCAAGCACAGAAACGACCAGTGCTTACTCTTTAAGCTCTAGGCTTTTTAGTTAGGGCTACTTCTATTAATGAATTCCCTGTTCCGGCTGCTCGTGGTGACAAGCTGCCATCTGGATCAGCTTTCTCAGGACACTGTGGTCCCTTCTCCACGGAGATAGTCCACCTGAAAGACAAGTGCTGGTCCCTTCACCAGGAGGGGTCGCAGCTGATTCACGAAGTGATGAATTCTGCTAAACTTACTGAAACCCACCTGATTGACAGCAGCACAGAGCACAGCCACGAGAATGTGGTCAGGTGCTGCCCTGAGCAGCAAAGGCCTCCCCGCCCCCAATCAAGACGAGGCCCCCGCAAGAGGCTACAGACAGCCTGGCCTTCTTAAAATGCCAAAGTTCACATCTCCCTACTCCCCCCTTCAATTGTTTTTAAAATGTTTTAAATACATCAAACGGATGGGTGTATTTGATGCGGAAGGAAAATGCTTTAAAAAAAAAAATTGTGCCGCTGTCCACTGGGACCACAGTGCAGAAATGAAAGAAGTCTTCATTTTGCAATTTTGGATGGTTTTACTCTCTGTTTCACAGCTGAAAACCTCAAATGCCTGCTGCCACCACCCCAAATGACAACTACTCAAATTTATAAAGAAAAAGTTCTGAGCAGAATCCGCGTTTAAGACACTGCTTTATTTTCCAGGGACAGATGAGAACTGTGAGTTTAAGAGTACTGCTGCCCCCAGGGCAAACTATTGTGCATATCTGCGTTTCTTTCTATCCTACCTGGTGTACGCTTCCTTCGTAACTCAAGTGCTTCGGCTTCCAATGGCTAGTGGAACTTTTCCAAATGTCACCTTTTCCAAATATCATAAGCAACGATTTGAAAACTTGTTCTCAGCACTGCACTTAAATACAACTAAGATAATCTAAAACTTTTGCTTTTATATTCCAAATATTGTTAATGGCATGACAATTCTGTGCGGTTCTTGTCCGAGTTAGTTTTACCGTCTGAGATCACACAGATAAATACCGCAGGCAGGTAACAGGGGTGCCTATTCTCTAAGAGAGCCGTAAAACGGAAGCAGAGCCGCTTGAGTCGGCTTTCAGGAATGGCCAGAAGGGGGCGCGCGCACTCTGCAGAAAACGCAGGACGGCGTTCACTGCAACGCACGCTTAAGGACGTTTTAAACTCAGAGCGCACAGCCCGGAAACTGTTCTAATTTCTGATAAAGTATAATCACTAATATGACCTCAACTTTTAAAATGTCATCCTACACAATTTGTGACATGAGAATTTCATCCAGATGTAGCCAAACAGTTAAGAATTTGAAACCAAAAAACTGGTAACACAACCTTACATAAACACCAGCGGGCCGACTGGACACGCATTTGGGGGCTGAGTATCAGCAGGAGGCAGTGGTGTGACTTTTCTTTCTAAAGGAGTTTGGCCTGGGAAGTTGAAAACACAGCGTGGTATCTGTCAGTTTGGGATTCGCTGCTTTCTGCGAACACAAGCACCCGATTTGTTCTTGGAGACAGAACTGAACGCGCTGGAGTCAGCACAAGGATCTGACAGTGAGAGCCAACATAAACAACCCGGCTCCAGAATCGCACTTTTTTGGGAAGTGGAGGCTTTGGGCTCCACACTTGTGGTAACTGGCCCAGCTTCCTCAGGGAGGCCCTTGGCCATCGGACTCTAGCGGGAGGGTGTCCTGCTCCCGCAATTCTGAAACTCCAAGACGGACGCTGCTCGGGTGCGCTGGGAGGTCACGCATGAAGGAGCGTCCACTATCCAAAAACAGGCCTGTCTGAGCGCTCCGAGGACGCTTTCCCACACGCACACAACAGACAGCCCCGGGGAAATGCTCTTCGCAGTGAACTTTCAGACTAAATCATAAATTACATTTCCATTGTGTCCTTTCCATTTAACAAACGTGCCCATCAGCACACTACACAGACGCAGAAGTGGAGGGGGGATGGAGCCTCATCTCGTGTCTGCATAGGAGACAGACACTCTTTAAAGGTGGAGTATAATACACGTTTTGGAAAATAAATATCTAAAATGTTTCAGGAAAATCTTTAAAACTTCCTTAGTACCTGTTTTCTAAACAGGCAGTCAATACTTAGAAGCAGCCAGTTAAGAACGCACTAGCTGGTGATTAGATGGATAACTAAGCATCCCAAGGAAGTTCCAACTCCCCGGGAACCTGGGGCTGCTCTCTGCTCTCCGAGACTCATGCGCTTCCACCTGCGCCAGGACAGAAGGCCTCCCCCCAACACCTCCACCCTGCAATGCACCAGGGGCGCCCCGCAGCTGGTCCACTGCCACCCCTACTCCCCACCCTACATCTTTTCAGGAGTGAAGAGCTGAGCTGAGAACACAGGAGGAAGAGATGGAAGGGGTGGAGGAAACAGAGAACACCCGGAGGGCCCAAGCCGGGGCCTGAGGGAAGCCTCCCTGCCTTCCTCTGCAGCAGCTACTGCCTCCTGCACCTGGGACGAGGTCCTGGAGTGAGTGGAAAAGAAGTGTTTGACTTAACCTTACTGAGCTCTGCTCTTCCCCTAATCCTGCCTTCTCTAGGCCTTTTCATTTTTCTCCCCACTAAAAGTCAAATCCCCTGCCTAAATTTTACACTCAACATTCTCCAACAGCTATCCACTTAGCCAGTCGGGCTTGCAGCAACACAGGTACCCAGGGGGAGCGGCCCACCCAGGCGGGAAGGAAGCACTTGGCTCGCTCTACCCAAAGCACCACTGCTCCTCCTCCACCAGGCTGGGGATACCATGGCCAACAAGATGGACGAGAGCCCGGCCTCCTGGCACCTTCATGCTAGCCAGGAGGGCCAGAAGGAGGCAAATGCGGACCACAAAGTGTCCCCCACCTGGCAAATCCGGATGCCAGGAGGAGGTACAGCAGGGGATCCCCCCACTCCGGGGCAGGAGGCAGCCTGAAGGTTAAGCAGATATAAGGGTGAAAGCGGTTGGGGAAAAGGGGAGTGTGATGGGGAATGTGGAAGGCAGGAGTGGGGAGAGCTGAGACCAGTAAAGACAAGCAGGGTCTCACAAATCCTGTGAAAGGAGGTGACAGCTTCCCATGGAGGTTCTGGCCACAAGAACTCTGTGCACTTGGCAATCCTTATTTATTTTTATTTATTTTATTTAGAGACAAAGTCTTGCTCTCGTCACCCAGGCTGGAGTGCAGTGGCACAATCTCAGCTCACTGCAACCTCCAGGGTTCAAGCAATTCTCCAGCCTCAGCCTCCCGAGTAGCTGGGACTACACGCGTGTGCTACCACACCCAGCTAACTTTTGCATTTTTAGTAGAGATGGGGTTTCACCATGTTGGCCTGGCTGGTCTCGAATTCCTCACCTCAAGTGATCCGCCCGCCTCGGCCTCCCAAAGTGCTGGGATTACAGGCGTGAGTCACCACATCCAACAATTCTTTCTTAGGATCACAGGTACCCTGGCCCCAGGATTCCACGGTAATCCAAGCCTGGCCCACACCCAGCACCAGTTCTAGTTTCTGGACCAGCAAGGCCACAGGCCCAGTCCTAGGGATCCCACTGAAGTCGGTGATGACCCCCTTTGTGGGCTCTCCTCTCTCTCTTTAGCCAGGGCAAGGGTATTCTCCCAGGGAGGATGGGGGGCCACACCCAGAAGGGGGTAGGCACATGAGTGAGCTGGTCCTGCCAAGAGCCAGCCTCCAGCACTCTCCCACAGACCACTGTCATCAAGGGAATGCAGCACATGCCAGGGCAAAGGGCAGACGGTCCCAAAGCCAGCAGCCTGCACGCATCCAGCCTGGTGCTGGGCACTCTGTGGATACCATTGATTTTGGTGCTCACAACTGCCCTGCATGCAGATGTTATTATTGCTATAGCATCAACAACGCACCCGAGGCTTGAGGAAATGAGCCACTTGCCTGGAGTGAAATGTGGGTGGCAAGGCCAGCATCCAACCCCATCTGTCTGGGTCCAAAGCCAGTGCCTTCAGTCTGAGCCTGACCCCTCCTATGAAGGAAGGCCTGGCTGTGTCCCCAGGTGGGGGATCCCTGAACCTGACCCTTCTCACTGTTACCGAGCTGTGTCCTGGGTAGCTGAGCCACGGGCTGACCCCTCCCACCATGGCCCAGCTGTGTCCCAGGTGGGTCACCCAGAAATCTGGCAGGCCTCAATCTTCTGTGGTGAGACTGAGAGCTAGCACCAGTCAAAGTCTGAACTCCAAGCTCTGCCCTCCCCTTCTGCGCCCCGTCCAACGGCTGCCCACCTTGTGTTTTCCTCTGAGTCTAACACATAAGCAGTTTCTTAAAAATGGGAAGAAACCCTGCAGGTGTAAGTTGGCAAAAGAGCTGCATGTCCCCACTCCCTGTGGGGCAGGGCAAGAGGGGGCACGGCTAGAGGTGTCTGTCTGGAGAAGAATGTCACCACACGTGGTGTGCGCTCAGCTCCTCTCACCACCAAGCAGGAAGCTCAGATCGAGGTGCTCCTGAGCTGAGTCCCGGCTGCTCTGTGAGGAAGCTGCGGCTTTTCAGCACCGACCGCCACCGTGGAAGGCAGTAGCCCTGGAGGCAGGTCCGTCTGTGGAAGTTTCCGGTCTCCAGCTAGGAGGTGAGCTCAGGTGTCACCTGGGGTCCAGGAGCTCAATCTGAGATGTCAGGGGCCGCAAACCAAACACAGCCCAGTGGTCCTTTACAGAAAAGGAAGAGGATCCCAGGTACAGCAGGATAGGGGAAGCAGAGTGGAAGGCAGGATTTGGGCTTGGGAAAGAAGAGCCAGACAGAAGGAAGAGAGAGGAAGAGGAGGCTGCGTGAAGGTGGGTGGTCCCACGGGAGCCCCGGCAGGGCGCCCCCAGTGTGGTGACTTGGCCAGGTCAAAAGAGTCAAAAATAGGTCTGTGAGTCAGAAAAGAAGATCCAAGTCCCCTGAGAAGTGAAACTACCCCTGCTGGGTGGGGCCGAAGGACACAGGTGAAGTTCTGCATCGGGGCAGGGCTGTGGCTGGAGGCAAAGGGCAGGCTCACCCAGCACCCCACTTGCAAGGGCCCACCAACTGGGCCAGAGATGGCGCCTCTGTGCCCCTGCTCTGCTGCCTGGGACCAGTGTGGCCCATGATCATTTTTTAGCCACTGTCACTAAGAAAGGAAATTCTCTGGCTTTGCAGTTGGCCCCTCAGGTGGGAGTCTCCCTTGTGTTTCAGGGTAACACAGCGCTTCCCCCGTCATTGTCCACCTGAGAACAGCATGAGCAGGTTCAGGCCCTGGATCAAAGCACGCATCTTCCTAGAACTGTCACCGTTGTGGAACTCAGGCAGTCACACCTATGCCCAGCCCTTTTCTGATAATGTCCCGGATGCTAGTTCCCCGGTACTCAGCTCTCAAGTCTGAGAGTCTCCTAGCATGCGGGTAGATGAATATTCCTTGGTGATGAAGGTGAGCACAGGCAGGTACATTAGCACCACACGGGCTCATGATCACAGGCCTTATTAAGAAAAAATGCTAAAATGCCACCTCCCAAGCTGCCCTCCTGAGCCACCTTTCGCCTCATGCCAGCTCCTCCTGTAGACTCCTTCATGGCAATCCTGCCAGTCCTGCACCTCAGGCTGAAAACGCTGGGATCATCCACACACTCCTCTGCATCCCACGTCTGGCCTTGCAGTGCCCCCGTGTCTCTCCCTCAATGCAAATCAGCATTTGCCCACTTCTCCCACCTGCTCTGCTGCACCAGGCCCCAGCACCTGCCTTCCTTGGTCTTTCTCAGGACAGCAGCCCGAGTTTGAGTCAGGCCACATCACTTCTCTGCTCAGAGCCCTCTCTGAATCAAAGAGCCCAAATGTCACCACAACATGCCCCTCTCCCTCCCTTCCTGACCAACACTCTCCACACCAGCCATTGCACCTCCTCACTCCCCAACCCCACCAGGCACACGCCGGCCTCAGGGCCTTTGCACTGCTCTTCCCACTGCCTAGAATCCTCTTCTGAGGTACCCACTGGCTTGCTCCCTCCTTTCCTTCAGGTCTCTATTCAAAGGTCACTTGTCCCTGATCTCCCTGTCTAAATGCAAAACCCCTTCCCTGCTCCTGCAAGTCACAGCTCCTTTCTTTGCTTACTTTTTCCTTTTGAACATTATCAGTATCTCTTATATTTTGTTACTTATTTACCTTGTTTATTATTGGATTTCTCCCAACCAGAATGTAAGAATCATGAGGGCAGGGATGTTCTTGGTCTCTTGTTCACTGCTGTGCCACCCTCACCTAGACACGTGGTAGGCAGTGTGCAGACATTTGATGGAATGAATGAACGCAAAACCAAAATGTGGATTGTACAGCTGCTAAGAATCAAAGATCACCTGACTACTCGGGAATACAATTTGTTGCTGCAGGGGTGACCTGGTTGGCTCAGACATGACAAAGCCTGAAACTATGAAAACAATGACCAAAAAAGTCTAGGAGCCTCAAACTGCCAGTAAGGAAATCCAGCATGTTAATGTTTTAAAGCCTAAACCTTCCTACATGTGAGAGATGTAAGTAAGGGTAACCCTGAACCATGTTAGGTATCTCCACAGACGGCTTTTAAATGAAAGACTTGGGCCCACTGGTGTTGAGTTTGGAAAATGCAAGAATGGAACACCTTGGTAACCCAGCGATAATATCCCCAGTAAACAGTTAGCTCCCTCCCCTAGGGCTGGGAGACAAGAAAGGGAGACGGGGCATATCCGATCCAGATGGAGAAGGTCAGGTGGGAGAACGAGAGTGCGAGGTAAGGGGCTAGAAAACAGAAGCTGGGCAAGTCCTGCGGACAGCCTGGTACAACCTTACACAAACAGAAGGCCAGCAGGGTGCGCTAGTGAGCACTGCCTCCACTCCAGGCAAGGGTTGACTTATCCCAGCAGATGTGAAACATACAAGGCCCAAGGACAGCCTCCAAGCACCACTCCACAGTGTGTGTGCAGAGAGAGAAAAAGCACTTTCTTTCCCACTGCAATACTCAAGGGACCAAGAAAAGGGCTCAGCATCCATTTAATTGCTAGTAGATTCAAAGCTGCAAATGGGGCCAAGGTTCCTATACCCTCCAACGGTGTGCAGACACTTCCAAGAGCCAGCAGAAGCTCAGAAACCCAGATTTCCTCACAAAGCTCTTAAATGGAACTAGAGGACGCATATCTAACCCAGCCCAGAAACAGTTCAATACATGTAAACTGGGGAATCTGATAGGGAATTATGCAGAGAAAAGCTGGCATTGTCAATACAGCACAGCAGAGCACACACATCTGGCTGCCTTTTGTGTTTATAGTTCGTATATCCAGACAATCTTTTTATGCAAATAATAAATCTGCATAGAAATAAGGTGCAATCTGCTTTTACATTACTGGGATATATTTTACTTGGCAAATAATTTCCCTGGACTTAAAAGGATCAAAGAAAATGAAAGGACTTCCCTGGCGCTGCACAACAAAACCCACGTGGTGCTGGGCAGGGACCAGCTAACTGCCCAGAGGAAATCCAAGCACTAGAATGGAGGCAGGACTTATGGTTCCCGCTGTGCCCCCAGGCTACCTTCTTCACCCTCTCCAGGGGGTGCCAGACTGGCCCTTGCAGGTGTCTCCACCACCAGGACTCAACAGAGGCAGCAGCTTCAACAGTTCCATGGTGAGCTGTTAGAAAGCCCTTTTCTTGGGAGGCTGACACGGGCGGATCACGAGGTCAGGAGATCAAGATCATCCTGGCTAACATGACGAAACCCTGTCTCTACTAAAAATACAAAAAATTAGCCAGACATGGTGGCACGAGCCTGTAGTCCCAGCTACTCTGGAGGCTGAGGCAGGAGAATCACTTGAACCCAGGAAGAGGAGGTTGCAATGAGCCAAGATGGCACCACTGCACTCCAGCCTGGGCAATAGAGAGAAACTCCGTCCCAAAAGAAAAAAAAAAAAAAATCCTTTACACCCAGCTGCTGGGCCTCACACTTACCACCCACCAACCTTGCCACCATCCTCTGACCCCTATTTCTGATTCGCGTTCCCCTTGAGGTACTTGGAGGTAGCTCTCATAGCCCTTCCGAGTCTTTTCTCCATGGTGGTAATCATGCACGTCTTCAACCTTTCTTCACTCTTTGGAGACACTCTTGCATGTCCACACACCTGGTGACCACGTAAGGGACCCAGCACAATTCACAATTCACATGAGCGCAAAAGAGGTGGAGCCAGGGCGTGTGCAGGGCAAGTCTAGTTCCACACACGCCCTCCCTGCTGCTCCAGGTCAGGCATTTCTACCTGCGTGGAGGCGACTGAAACCACACCCTTTTTCCACCGTCTGGCCCAACCCCAGCGAGAAGCAGTTGATACGGGTGGTAAAATGACAACTGGCATGAAAGACCTGTTCTTGTCAGACCCTCCACCGTGTCTTTCAGTCCTCACAAATGTCAGAAGCCACAGGTACAAAGTTAACAGGGGAGGACTTGCAACCAGCCTGCCTAGGGTCACAGAGCTAGGACGCCTGACCACAGCCAGGCTCAGGATTCCATGTGTTTAAGCCTCGTTCCAGGAAAGGTCATTGAATAAACCGCTGTTCCTTCACGATGCTTTCCTAATTTGGGCATTCATTTGTTAAATTTAAAATATCATAACAAATAGCAAATCCAAGGAAAACTGCTTCGATGCTTGAAATAACACCAAACTGTCTGGAGAACAGCTATAAATGTGAGGCTCTGGGGAGCAGAGGGAGGCCTGAAAGGCGGGCCTTCTCACTCAGGGACTCAACTGGCTGGCTGTGGGAGCCCTTCCAAAGGATGCGTCATGAGAACCCAGCTAATTATCCACGCAATTCACACTGGGGTGGGGGCCATCGCCAGGGGAAAGCCGAGGCTATCTCAAGACCGCAGCCAGACAGGAGGCTGGGGAGACTTGCACGGGCCACCCTCTGCTTTAGTAACTTGGCCCCAAGCTTCCGGCGGGGGGTGGGGGCGGTGGTCTCTGCTTAGAGGAGGACTTCGAAAAGGAAGGCTACTGGGTCACTGTCCCAATGATCTGAGCTACAGGTGGTCACACACTGGAGAGTGGGGGGAGGCCCGGCTCGGAAGTCCTCTCGTCTTCCCACCCCTTCTCCCGTCCTGGCCCTCACAGGCAGCTCCTCTCCCCAGCCTCCCCCCTGCACCGTGCAATTCCTCCCGTCTCAACTCCAGCACCTCTCTCTTGCGTCCTCCCTGCCTCCAGCCCCCTCTCAGCTTGGCCTCCAAAAGGAAGTTCGGGCAGAGCCGTAGGAAAAGGGAAGCCACCACGATTTCTGAAAACAACAATTCCCGCGGGCCAGGACGGTCACAAGGTCGGGGAGGAAGCGGCGCAGCTGATCAAATGCGAGTGGGACTAGCCCCCTGGGGTGGGGTTGGGGGACCCTGGTTGTCTGCGGCAGCCGCTGGCGGGGCGGCCCCTCCGAAGAGGGACGGAAGGACTGCGTGGCACCCTCGCACTCAAAGAGCGGGGTCGCGCCCTCCGCGGGGAGATCTCGGGGGTGGCTGCTACACCCGACGCGACTCCTAGCTTCAAACCCCGCAGTTAACTGCTCCCGACGCTTTCCCAGAGCGCCCGCCGGCCTGCCCTTCCGAGGTACCCAGCAGGGGGCTGGGGCCCGGCCGACCCTGGGAGCCGCTCAGCACCGGGCGCCCCCGCCCTCCTCGGAAGTGACTCGTCCTCGGGACGGTCCGCCGCCCGCCCTGCCGGTCTCGACCCTTTCCCGACCCATTTCACTCCTCCGTCGGGGGCACCCCCAGGCTCAGCAGGCCCCCGTCCCCCTGCCCGCCGCCCAGGCACCCCTAGTCTGCGGACAGGAGGGAGAAGTCGCAATCTCGGGTGAAGTCTCTTCCCCGCCTCCTCCGTGCACTTCCAGGCGGCCTCCGCCCCGCGCCCTCGGCCCCGCGCCCCCGGCCCCACACCTTGCCGCAGCGGCCCCCGCGCCAGCTCGGGCCGATCCTCGGGGAAGGCGTCGCGCAGGCGCTGCCAGAGGCGGCCCAGGTCGGCGAGGCTGCGGTGCAGGTAGAGCACGCTGCGGTCCGACCACTCCGTGCGGATCTCGAAGAACTCCTCCTCGTCGCCGCGCCGGCTGACGATGAGCCTGCGGATGCCGTTCACCCAGCAGCCGCGCACGAACATGTTCACGAGCGACGTGCCCTCAAACACCGCCGAGGCCATGCCGCGCGCATGCCCCCACCAAGGGCGCCCCGGCCCCGCCGCCCGCCTGCCCGCTCGCCCGCAGGAGGCGCGCCCCGGCCGGGGTAGTCCCGGGTCGGGCTGGGGTCAGGATCGTCCGGGGCGTGTCCGGGGCGTGTCCGGGGCCGGGGTCTGGGTCGTCCGGAGTCAGTCCGGGCCGGAGTCGTCCCGGGTCGGTCCGGGGCCGAGGTCGTCCGAGGTCAGCCTGGCACTCCAGGAGGCTGCGTGCGGCCCGCGCTCGGGGCGGCGCGGCGGCAAGTGGCTCGGACCGGCCGGGCGCGGCTTTATAAGGCGCTTCCCATCGCGGGCGGCGCGGTCGTCGACGTCGAGGCCCGGCCGCGTCCGCCTCCCGCCCGCCTCCCGGGAAACGGGCGCCGCGGGCAGCCCTGGAAGGGAAGAGGTCTGGCCGGCCGCGCCCCCGCCGCCTCCGCAGGGTCCTTGCTGCTGCGGCCGCGGGAACCCCCGGAGCTGGGAGCGGGCCCGAACCCCGAGCGCTCGCCCACGCCTCGCGCTTAGCGCCCCCCGCGCCTCCTCCCTCGCAGCCCCGGAGCCGCAGGTCGGTGACTGGACTAGCCAGGAAGGGAGGCGGGGCGGGCCCTGCTCGCCAAGCGCTCGGCGCAGACTTTTTTCTCTTTCCGTTTCGCGATCCTCGGGACCTCCCAGGGCTGGGAGCTGCGCGCCCCACCCGGCCCGCGAGGGGATGGCAACTGCCCGAGGTCCGGAGGCGGGGCCGCGAATGTCGGGGCGGGGGGCGCGGGCCGGGCCGAGCGCCGCCCCCACCCGGCCCGAGGAGGGCCCAGCCTGCGGCCGGCCCTCGGTGCCTCTTCGTCCCCGCGCCCCTCGGTGCCCCGTGTCCCGTCCTTGCCCCGCGTCCCTGCCCTGCGTCCTCCCGCGCATTCCGCTCGTGCCTTAGCCGCGCCAAAGCCCGGGCTGCGGCCAGACAGACCGCTGGGCAGCCCTCGGAGAAGTGGGAAGAGAGGAGAAAACAGTGGCGAAAAGAAGCTCTCCTGGGAAAGAGCGCCCTGGGGAGCCGGACGCCGTGGGTGCGCTTGAGGGGCCTCGGGAGTGGACCTGGGGAAACGGCCCGCATTGAAAACGGACTCAGCGGCGCGTTACTGAGGCCGTTCCTACTGGGAAGAGAATTGATAGCGCTTGTTTAAGAATTACAAGTTAGCTCCAGAAATGACTCGGGTGACCTCACAGCGTGTAGGCAGGGGTGGGAGAGCCAGGGCGAGCCCCTCACCCCACCCCATCCCCGTTCCCGCCCCCGCCCACGCGGCGCTCTGAAAAGCCTTGAAAGCCCAGCGCAAGAAAAGTTGGAGGCCCAAGGCAGGTGGCCCGCCTGGAGTCACTCCCGACCCAGATGTCCCCCACCACCATGACCAGCTTTTGTTATGACTGCGCCAGTAACTTGCAGATAGCCTAGCTTCACAGTTCTTCACCTGGACTGGGGCGGTGAACAGGTCAAGATGGAGAGTGCCAGGAGAGACTTTTCCTTTGTCTATGTTCTTACATACAGTTGTTCGTTAAATAAACGCATATGTTTCCTGTGTCATTTTGTATATGGAAACAGGGGCCGTGGGAACTGGAAGTAAATAGCCAGTGTGCCAGCAGCACTTGACTCTAGGTGGTGGGGATAAGTGCTCTTTTAACGACGGGACTAGCCCAAATGGGCCTACTCTGTTTATAACAAAATGTTGAGTTACCCTACAGGTATAGCAGAGCCAAAAACTGTAAGTCACAAAGCCCTAGGCATGCACAATACAAAAAGATTTGACCTAACACCACCCGGCACCAACTATTCCTCTCCTTGGAACGAAGAAGATTGAGACAAGACTGGAACCCGAACATGCGAACTCTCAGAAGGGAAGGGTCTCTGGGCCCAGAAGATAGGGACTAAAATCCACCTCAACATACCTTACCATAAATGGCCAAATTTGAAGGCCTTCAAACAGACCCTGCCAAGCCAACATTCCGAAGTCCTTTCCTTTGCCCTCTGCTTCATTAAAACTTGCCCCAGGCCCCAAATCAGGGAGAAAGATTTGAACCTGCCTCCTGTCTCCTTGCCGGCTGGTCTTGCAGTAAAGCCTTTCTTTTCTCAAAAGCCAGGACCATGGTATTGGCTTCTGTGTATGTCGGGCAGTGAGCCTGAGGCAGGAAAATAGGGTTGGGAGGCCGGGAACATAAGACCAATTCACATTTCAACTATAACAGGAAATATCCTCTCCAAAGGGCATACGCTGTAAAAGACTTGACTTTATCCTATCCATTTACATAGGGTGTAAGTGAAGTAACCAATGGAATCCTCTCGGGGGTATTTAAACTCCCCAAAATTCTGTAACGGGGCCTTTGAGCCCCTGTGCTCAAGCTGCTCCCACACTGTGGAGTGTATTTTCATTTTCAATAAATCTCTTTCATTCCTTCCTTGCTTTGTGTGTTTTGTCCAATTCTTTGTTCAAGACTCTGAGAACCTGGACACCCTCCACTGGTGACAATCATATTTTCTTCTCAGTATTTTTTTGTTACTTATTTTCTGAAAGTGCCAGGAAGAGGAGGGCAGGCAGGGGCCACCCCAAAATAGGCCAACCGTGGTATCATGGTGACCTCTAACCCCAGTCCCCAAGAATTTGAAAGTGATGACGACTGTTAGGAAGTGTTGGATTTAACTAAGTATGCAAGAAGACATCAGCGGTAGAACTGAGTATTTGACCCCAGTTTGGGACCTATGGTGTTACAGAAAAATACTCAGTAGCGCCGGGCGAGGTGGCTCACACCTGTAATCCTAGCACTTTGGGAGACCGAGGTGGGTGGATCACGAAGTTAGGCGTTCGAGACCAGCCTGACCAACATGGTGAAAGCCCATCTCTACTAAAAATACAAAAATTAGCCGTGTGTGGTGGCGCAAGCCTGTAATCCCAGCTACTCAGGAGGCTGAGGCAGGATAATCGCTTGAACCCGGGAGGCAGAGGTTGCGGTGAGCCCAGATCGTGCCACTGCACTCCAGCCTGGACAACAGGAGGAGACTCCATCTCAGAAAAAAGAAAAATATTCAGTAGCTACCCAGATTGGAATGTGTGGTGTGACTGGCTGGTATGCAGGATTTTTGCTCCTGAAAAAGTTGGGAAGCTTGCAGCAACTGCAGTGACTTCCAAACTGACTGGAAGAGAATTAAAAAAGACATAAACAAAGCAAAAAGACCAAGAAATGAGCAAATGAAGCAGCACCTGAAATCAACCATACAATTGAAGGAGCAACAGAATGGATTAAACAGAACATTGTGATCTCCAGTGGATGTGTGGGAGGCTTTTTGCTAAGACTTGCATCTTAAGAACATGAATGGTCCACCACAGCAGACTCAGCTATGAGAAGTGGCGGCAACACGGTGTCCTCTCTCAATAGTACATGCTGCCGGAGCTCAGAAAAACAACTAGCTGGACACTAGTGAACTCACAACTTAGCATTTTGCCATCTGGAGCCTGGCAAACTGCTATCTGCTGTAAAACAACTTACATGTCGGTGAGCAGTAGTATTTCTGAACAAAACGTGGCTTTTATCATTAAAAAAGTGCTTCTCTTTAGAAATTAGCCTATAAAATATCATCATTGGTTGTAGATGTGGATAGATAAGAAATCTGCTGCATTTATTGCCCTGTGAAATATAAATCCCCTTTTTACTTAGATAAGATTTTATGGCCGGGCATGGTACTTTGGGAGGCCAAGGTGGGTAGATCACCTGAGGTCAGGAGTTCAAGACCAGCCTGGCCAAAATGGTGAAACCCTCTCTCTACTAAAACTACAAAAAAACGACCCGAGCGTGGTGGAGGGTGCCTGTAATCCCAGCTACTCAGGAGGCTGAGGCACGAGACTCTCTTGAACCCAGAAGGTGAAGGTTGCAATGAGCCGAGGTTGCGCCACTGTACTCCAGCCTGGGTGACAGAGTGAGACCCTGTCTCAAATAAATAAATAAATAAGATGTTCTTCATCATGCTTTACAGTATAATGCCAGAATTTTAAAATTTGTTTTATAGCCGGGCGTGGTGGCTCACACCTGTCATCCCAGCACTTTGGGAGGCCGAGGAGGGTGGATCACCTGAGGTCGGGAGTTCGAGACCAGCCTGACCAACATGGAGAATCCCTGTCTCTACTAAAAATACAGAATTAGCCGGGCATGGTGGCACATGCCTTTAATCCCAGATACTCAGGAGGCTGAGGCAGGAGAATCACTTGAACCTGGGAGGTGAAGGTTGTGGTGAGCCAAGATCGCACCCTTGCTCTCCAGCCTGGGCAACAAGACTGAAACTCTGTCTCAAAAAAAAAGAAAACAAAACAAAATAGAAAATTTGTATTATAGGTTCAATATAAGGGCCAACTTCTTTAAAAAAGATATGTTTGCAGTAAATTGAAGAACTCTAATGCCACTTTGTGGAAGAAAGCTTTAGAAATGATATAATTATTAAAGATATTAAATAGACAAAAATAATTTTCAAATAATGATGATGATGAAAGAATCTCTGAAGTGAGTATTAAAACTTCTGACTACTGCTATTGGTCCTACCCAGCCACTGATTAAGTCCAGTCGTGTAGTCTAAACTGCTCACTTGATGTGTCTTTGCCTCCATTTGCCTTTCCATGAAATGGGAATTTAAAACAAAAATGAAAAGCCCATGACTGTTGTGAGGATAAATAAAATGATACATGCTGAAAAGGTGCGGTGGACACCTTTGAGGACTTGTGTTATATAAACGTCAATAACAGATACAGAGGAGGCGGAGCGGTTTCAGGTTGTAAATCCAGCTGATCAGCTGGGACGTTACATAATAGAATCTGCAAATGGAGAACAAAGAGGAGCTCTCAGGGTCACCCGCCCATCTTCCAAGCCTGGTTTAGAATTACAAAGGTGTAGCCAAAGAGGAGCCCTGTTGTAGGTAAGAGCTTTGGAAACCAGATACTTCTATCCGATTAATACGAGTAAGTAATGAGAAGACTTCATGAAACTCAAGGCCTTTCTTCTGAGTGGGTGTTGGGTTGTCCTGTTTATTTTCTTCGGTGGTGGTTTTGTTTGGATTTAGATTTTCTTTTTTTAAGTTCTATCTGTTGTCCCTGGCCCTCAAAGTGGGATCCCTCCAGGTATCCCTCTGTGACCCATTCATCTGGCAGCTGACAACACAATAGGGGGCCCCGTGGTGCCCGGGGTCTGAAAAATAAGATTAACTTCTAGAGCCAGAAGTGAGCAGTGAGTGTAGGATGGGCGAGGAGATGCTGGCCCTGGGGTGCCCTAACCCCACAGGTTCCACTATATGTAACCCCCATTCCACCCCACCTACGTTACTTCTCCCAACCCCTGAAGGGAGAGCTAAAGAGGGTCTTTTTTTTTTTAATCACTATCTGTGTTTGCGAAGAGTTTGGAGCCTCATGTGATTGACAAGCTGATCACAAAAGCACCATGATTTGCATGTTCAGTTCTGCCTCACCGGTCAGTTGTTCTAGACACAGTTGTTCTAGACACGGTAAGATAGTTCAGTGAACATCCCGCAAAACTGCAGCTCTTAGCCTGGTGTGGTGGCTCACACCTGTAATCCCAGCACTTTGGAAGGCTGAGGCAGGCAGATCACAAGGTCAAGAGATCGAGATCATCCTGGCCAACATAGTGAAAACCCATGTTTCACCAAACAGAAAATACAAAAATTAGCTGGGCATGGTGACACGCACCTGTAGGCCTGTAGTCCCAGCTACTTGGGAGGATGAGACAGGAGAATCGCTCGAACCCAGGAGGCGGAGATTGCAGTGAGCCGGGATCGAGCCACTGCACTCCAACCTGGTGACAGAGTGAGGCTCTGGATCAAAAAACAGCAACAACAACAAAAACTGCAGCTCTTCTCTGTTTCTTTTCAAAACCAAAGGAATGGGACCTCAGAGTTGTGAATGTTTTCAGAGACAGTAACCAATTTGATCCTCACAACAGCCCAAGGGGTCAGGAAGAGATCCTGGTTCCTTAGCAATTGAGGACACAAGGCTCCTCCAAGAGGGTCTGGAGAGGCCCCGGGTGGCAGGCTAGCCGTACATGAAGACCCTGCTTGGCCCAGCTCCTGCAGATTCACCCCCTGATCTGGCCAGGGTTCCAGCACACTGGTGTTCACGGTCTCCAAAGGCCCTGTGCCTTCCCCAGGGGGTTCTGCTCACAGTCCCTCAGTGTGGAATGCCTCCCACCCTGCCTTAGACTGCTCATCCCTACTCTTGCTTTAGACCAGGGCTTTTCAAACCCTCCAGTGCCTGTGAATTTCCCCGGGAACTTGTTACAAAGTAAATTCTGATTCAGGAGGCCTGGGCGGAGCCTGGGATTCTGCATTTCTGCCAGGCTGCCAGAGCTCATGACCGTCTGCCGGCCACGCTGAGCAGCAAGGCTGATCCTAGCATAGGCCTCACTTGGTCTGGGATATGTCAAGAGACACTTTTGTACCATCTCCTGGTGGCCTGCCTTGGTTCATAATTATAATGAGTGTTTGTTGTGTTTTCCTGGCTGAAGCATAATCTCCACGAAGCCAGGGACTAGAACTCACTCATTCCTATTTGTATTCCCAGTGCCTAGCACAGTACCTGACACATGATAAATGCTCACTAAATAGCTATCAAGTGGATAAGTGAATGAAAGACAAGAGCCAACACTGGTTTTCCCACAGGAACAACGCTGTCCCTTGATCTTGTGAAGGGCCCAATAATGGGACATTGGGGAAAATTTCACAACCTATCATCAAGTCTAGGTTTTACTGGAGGCTCATTCATATCCCAGGCCGGAACCATCTTAAAAGGAGTCAAACTAAAATGTTCATGGTGATCATCTCTCAAGAGTGGGATTACTGACTTTTATTTTTCCTTGTGCATTTTTTGTGTTTTCCAAATTTAATGCAATGAACAAGCACTAGTGCAGTAATTTGAAAGTTCATCTGAGCAAATTATTCTTTGAATTATCTCCAAGGTCACTTCTCTTTTGTCACTGCAGATGTGGCCACGGCCCATCACTTGTACTCACCCTGTCTCTGTTCCTCAAATACAAAGAAATGGGGGCTACAGATGATCCACGAGACTCTCCGCAGTGTGAATTCTCTATGAATCTTTTATCTGTGTATTCCTTCTCAGCCTAGCTATTCCAAAGCAGTCCCAGCCTCATCCCTGACTATCTCATTTTTGCAAGTTTCTGCCAGTGAGAATTATGTTTCATGCTGCTGGCTTTCTAAGGATGGAATCTGTGACTCAAGGCCTAAGCTGCCACTGAGCTATTTGCTAAATTTAAGTTGCCATTTTTGAACACCCAGACTCCTAAGAATCAATGAAAACCCAAGATGATCAGCATTAGTCACCACTAAATAACCCTATGGATCGGGGGTGGAGTGGGGGCGGGGCACTGGAGTTTTATGCTTTTCACATACTGGCATTCCAGTAAACATTCCTAAAATAAATATATAAGCTGTGAGGTTGTTCAGGAAACAGCCTATGGACAGTTTGTATCTCCTCCACAACCCACTGTATTTTCCCTAATGGTGTGAATGCATTCATACGTTAAGTGATTTAACATTATTTTGGGAGTTGAAGCTAAACTTCTTTTTTTACATTTATTAGCTCATTGAGACATTCACTCAGCCTACTTTCTATAGCTAGCATGAGCAGAGTTAGTGAGCTTGTTTGTGGAAACTATGTAGGAAAAGTAAGGAAAGTTTGAAGTTCACATCTGAAATATTTTGAAATCAACATTGACCTGAGACACAGTGACATAATGTTTGCCCATAATATTTATGCTGGAACTATCCATTACATCACAACAAACATGGGATCTCTTTATATGGTTAGATTAAATAACAGATCATTGCTACACTTTGATTCAGCGTTTTCTTGTATTCTGAATAAAAATAAAATTTCTGTGCCTGAACTTTGTTCTGATATGTTTTGAGCAGACATCTGTCTTCATTATTAACCAGTAATATAAGCCCCGAACAAGTAATGTAACTTTTGAATTTTTACCACATGGATAGATAGAAACATAGATATAAATATGTAGATACAGATGTGTCTTATTTGATTCCACAAAAGATTTAAGATGACTTGCCAAAATATACATACAATAAAAAATGCATAAATTAGAATTTAAGGCCTGGGAAAACGTAGAAGACAAAAAGGAGCGGAGGAAAATTGGTCCACAGATAAGCAGGCCATCGAAGTCCATTCAGTTACTAAATGTGAGTTGCGAATGGCTTCCCTCTAATGCTTCGAAGTTAAACTCCGCAACCTTAGCCTGACCTGCAAGGCTTCTACATGGCCTGTGCTCACACTGTCCCCCAGCCTTTCATCGTATCCCTCACACTCCTGTATTCTCTAGTACATTCCTCCTAGATATGCCCCGCGGGTCCCTGGCATATCTAGCGCTTTGTGGTCGCTGCTGTGCCAGCCTGAAACTCTGCCCTGCGTCCTCCCAAATGGCTCCCTCCCTGATATTGGCTTGAATTCACCACCGACTCAGGGAGGCCCTTTTTGGCCACAGCTCACTCCCTCCCCTGCCCATCATTCTGTCTCAGTGTGTTTTGTGTTTCTTCAGAGTGTACGGCATGCAGGTATTATGACCTGTCTCCTCACTAGCCTGTAAATCCTGTGAGAGGAGGGCCCTTTTCTGTTCTGTAGACTGCTGTGTCCCGAGAGCAGCAAATGGTGAAGGTTGTGTTCTCTGCCCAGGGGCAGTGCAGGTATCCTGTCTTGTTGACTGAGGGTATACTCACAAGTTTTTTTTTTTTTTTTTTTTTTTTTTTTTTTTTTTTTTTCTAAAACGGAGTCTGGCTGGAGTGCAGTGGCGTGATCTCGGCTCACTGCAACTCTCCCCGGGTTCAAGCCGTTCTCCTGCCTCAGCCTCCCGAGTAGCTGGGACTATAGATGCCCGCCACCAGGCCCAGCTAATTTTTGTATTTTTAGTAGAGATGGGGTTTTACCATATTGGTCGGGCTGGTCTCGAACTCCTGACCTCAGGTGATCTGTCTGCCTCAGCTTCCCAAAGTGCTTGGATTACAGGTATGAGCCACCGCACCCGGCCTCCACGTGCTTTTAAAAGTAGATCTGAGCACTGGGATTGTAGGATGGACATCTTTTCATGTAAAAATTCTTATCTGGGTCTGATAAGCCTCACAGCAACATCTGAGGAACCTCTTAAGTCTATTTGGTGATGAGATGAGGAGACTCTGCAACTGAAATTTCCAGTAGACTGGGAGCTGTCCTAACGCATGAATAGTGGAACATCAAGACACCAGCCTCATCTGCTGTAAAGTGCTCCATGGTGATTTGGACCTGGGAAAATTTCAAAGTAACATTTGCTGATTGTCGGCTACATAGCTATACATATAGACAGTTCACCAACATAGATTTCTAGTGATCCTGCCAGGTAAACTTTGTTCTTAGATTAAAATGCCTCCAAGTAACTGGTTTTCGGGGTGCATTTACCAACATGCTAATCTCAGTATTAGATTAGCCTCTCAAGTACTGCTGACTTCAGAGTAAAGCCAACTGTCAATTAAGTCACTCCCAGTATATAAAAATGAAACTATATCATAAGCACAGAGAATAATTCTTAGACCACTAGGAAAACTTAAATATAAACAGGATGCAAATGATATTTCAGAAGTTTTGTTTATTTTTTTTTCTTTCCGGACACAGGGTTTCACCATGTTGGCCAGACTGGTCTCGAACTCCTGACCTCAGGTGATCCACCTGCCTCGGCCTCCCAAAGTGCTGAGATTAGAGGCGTGAGCCGTCGCACCTGGCCTTTGTTTTCTTAAGCGCAATTAACAGTATTTTGCAATGGCAACGTTCTTGTTTTTAGGTTTTGCATGTTGAAGTTCTCAGTAACGAAGTGTAGTGATTGTAAGGTTTGTTCTCGCCAAGTTTAAAACGAAGAAAAGAAGATCCAATGCAGTGTTTATTCAGGATCCCAGATGAGGTTCCGCAGCCCGACAGAACAACCCAGAGAAGTTGCACAGACTCCTCTCAGGCATGGGTTTTTATAGGGAGTGAAGGAGCTCGATTGGTTGTGGGAGAGCAGGGTGTGGAGAAGCAGGACTACTATTGGGTAAGGTTACAAGCCTTTGTTTGAATACAGGACTTGGCTGCTATTGGTTAGAATTACTTGGCTGCTATTGGCTAGAAAGACTTGGCTGCTATTGGCTAGAAAGACTTGGCTGCTATTGGCTAGAATTACAAGATGTCGTTTGCATACTGGGCTCTTTAAGGGAAGGCCAGGCTGTGTGAGAAGGGAACATACCGGAACACGTCCGAGCTTGCCCGAGCTTTTGGAAAAAAGAGGTGGGGGTGTGCGTCCGAGCTCCCAGTGAGGCAACTGGCCTTACAGTGATGCTAAAAACTGTCTTTCAACTGGCTTCACAATAAATAAGTAAATAATTCAGTAGGTAAATTTAGGAAGCATATATAGCAAAACGTGAATAACTGTTGTATCTAACAGAGAGGATTTAGGCCTTTATTATACTGTTCTATTGACTTTTCTGAATATTTGAAAATTTTCCCAAGAAAAGGTTGGAGAGGGAGAATAATATTTATATTTCTACTCCTTTTAATATACAGATAATCTAAACATGGTTTCAAGGACCAGTTGTCTGCCTTGAGAAACCATTTATTTCTACTGACATTCTCGTTTGTTTTGTTTTGGTTTTTTTTTTAGACAGAGTCTCGCTCTGTCACCCAGGCTGGAGTGCAGTGGTGTGATCTTGGCTCTCTGTAACCTCCGCCTCCCGAGTTCAAGCGTTTCTCCTGCCTCAGCCTTCCAAGTAGCTGGGATTATAGGCACACAGCACCATAGCTGGGATTACAGGTGTGCGGGACCACACCCGGCTCATTTTTATATTTTTAGTAGAGACAGGGTTTCCCCATGTTGGTCAGGCTGGTCTTGAACTCCTGACCTCGTGATTCACCTGCCTCGGACTCCCAAAGTGCTAGGATTACAGATGTGAGCCACCATGCCCGGCTTATTTCTACTGACATTCTCACAGTGATATTAAGGCTCAGATACTATTTAAGCATTCATGGCTATGATTTTTTTATCAAGCACATTAAAATTAGTCCCAAACTGGTTATTATTCACTGAGTCAAAGGTCAAGAAAAAGAACCAAAATCAATCAACACTGTGTCTTGTATGTAATAGGAATTCATAGAGCCATGAACTTGTAATACAGCTTCATAGACGTATCCACAGGGTGATGACGAATGTGGCAGCAGCTGTTTTTAAAGCCCCCTTATTCCTGAGAAACCCTGGCTTGTCACACGCCACTCACCAAAACACACAACAGCCCCCCCCCCCCGGGCAAATTAAGTCCAGAATATTGAATTTTACACCCAAATGCCCCGAGATAAATATTCAACTAAACTTTAATAGCATCATTTAACATTCTAGCTGAAGAGGACTTTAGCGAAAAGGACTTTTGTGATCATTTAACTATAGTGAATGTTGGTTGTAAAATCATTAATGCCCTGCAGGGCAGAGATGTTGTCCTGACTATTTGCATGAGTAGTATCATATAACATAGAGACTTTCTAGACTGGTACCCAGTCATGCTTTTGTTCTATGAGGGAGTAAAAAGGGGATTGAGATCCTTCAGTCTCATTCAAGGAGTTGTGGAGGGGGTTTGGGGTCGAGTCTACCTCATTTGGTATCTGCTCATATCTATGTGTCCAGCATTTTGTTCATTTTGTGCAGCCTCAATCTAATCACACGGTCATCCACTTAGGACTAGGTGAGCAAGGGCTCTTGGTTCAGAAAACCAAGGCTCAATTCCATTGTCCCTTACCTGATGGAGTAGACAGGCTCCTGGAAAGATATAGTTTGACTAAATGTCTATACATTTATTTGAATGGACGTGAATTTGTAGCAGGTGGCATATTTCACCACTTAGCTTCACCCATGTAACAGGCTTGGATTTGTCCCCCACAGCATCTCTGAATAGCAAGGACCCATGCTGTTTTGGGGGGAATTGTATGGTTTGGGTCATTCAAGGAAGGTAACACGAGGGGGCTTATCGAGGTGTTTGGGCAGGGATGGGCAGGTGGGTACTCTTGGAGGCCCTGGCCCAATGAGGACAGGACAAGCAGCTTCTCACCACTTGCAATGCACAATTCACAGACATGGCTTGGCTTCCATGAGGTGGTGGTGTATGCTGGCTGCCATTCCGATGTCCGCCCCTGCCTGCCACCATGTTCCCGTCCACACCCTCCAGGTGACTTTAGGCTCTTCCTGTCCTCTCTTTCCAGGCAAACTTCTTGTCTCCTCCCTCCTGTGGCCTTCCTGTTAGAATCTCAAGAGCATTACTGTGATATACAAGACAAGAAGTTTTCCCATACAGGATGGGAAACCCTGGTTTATTTCTCTTTGTGTCACTGACACGATTTTAATTCTTCTTGAAGGCTAGTCTAAGTAAGTGGGGGAAAGTTTACATCAAGATGATGTTTGAAGAGATCTTACTACAAGCCAAGAGAACATTAGAGTCCCACGTCACCCTCCTTTCTAAAACAAATAATCACATCCTGATTCCCTTTTGGCTTTTTTGTGTATTTATATATTCCCCCAGGTTTGCTGAATACAGACAAGGGTATTTCAACGAAAGCCTCTATTTTACCCTTCTCTCATTCTCTCTAGTTGGCCAGAATATTTGCTTCCAAGTGCAGCCCAAATACTTACCTTAGTTGTCTGCACCTCCCAAGTATTTTAGCTAATTGTCTAATTTCTGCTACTCATTGTCTTACGACTGTGTATACCTCACCCACGGGGCTTAAATTCTGCCCAAGCAAAAAGGGTTTGCTGAACTGAAACCAGAAAGAAGCTCAAGGCAATGGAACAAATGCCCAGGTCTCGACTCAAGGAGCAACTTTTACAGAATTACGTGCATTCGTAGCAGCTGTTAGGATGAATTGTTCTGACACTCATCCACACAGAAAAATAATTGAAGTTTCTTTTCCCAGGGGTTCTCTAACTCAGACACTCAAAACGACCTGACCTCAGTTAGCCCAGAGCAGAAGTCACAAGGCCAAGATTAAAAAAACAAGTATCTGTATCTGTTCATCCACTGACAGACCCTGACGTCGATCCCACACCTTGGCTGCTGTGAATAGTACTGCAGTAAACAAAGGAGTGCCAAGGCTCTTTGACACACGGATTTTTTTTCCTTTGGGTACATACATAGTAGTTAGATTGCTGGATTAAATCACAGTTCTATCTAAAATAAATAAATAAATAAAAATAAAAAAATAAGTAAATACATGTATAAGGAGATATAAATTGCTTTCCAAAACATCTAATTTAGGCCAATGATTGAAGAACTAAGAATAACTGGAACATTCTCTTTTTACTTATTTTACAAATAATTAAAGTTACTGATAATGCTTATATTATCTGAGCAAGGAGTGTGTGTGTGTGTGTGTGTGTGTGTGTAAGTTTATGCTTGAGGATCTTTACGCTGTTCCTACTCCTATACCCCTGCGTATATTCTAGAAACGAGTGCTAAGTCTGATGAGCAACTTTAGGCTAAGCCACAGCCATAGTTTAGAAGCTATGCAATTGCAGACTACTCTGCAGCTTTTGCTTTTTGTTAATAACCTATTTTAAAGTTCAGCAGACTGGCATCATCTCTTTTGATGCTGATTATACTCCTTCTAGAACTCCACTCCAAGTTCAGCGTCAGCAAATCCCCGTCTGAGAGTAAGTTAGATTTCTCAGTTTGCCAGCGCGCTGCCTTTCAGAGGCAGGCTCAACCCCAAAGTCGCTGCCGTGGCAGAGCCCACGCCACGCCTTTCAGACCACAGTGACAGATGGTTTTGCTTAAAGGCAATCCCTGTGAGATAGCTCGGCTACCCAGGCGGCCGTGTGGGCATGCTTCGGGCATGCAGCCAGCAATCACATGCTATTCACGTATTTCACATCCATAACCACACCCGCATGTAGCTGAAGCACTGTCTGGTCTTCAGAGGCCTTTTTGTAACTTTATATTCAATGAAAACAGCCTTTGGTGATTAATTTTGCTGCTTCTGGCCTCTTTCAGGAAAACAGGTTTGACACATAGTCTATATTTTTCAAAATGAGAGAAAATGGAATTGAAAAGAGTATTTTCTAATGAATTAATGACAATGATTTTTGAGTCCAACATTAGAAGAAATGTAATTCCTCCTACAATGCAACTGCACACATACTGCTCAATTATGTATAATAACTATTTCTATTCCAAAAAGGATTTGAAGTGGCTTCCAAAAAAATGAATGACATTAACAACTAAGGATATTGGGCAGAAACTGGGCATAGCCGATGGATTTCACTTCCCTATGGCTGTGGCTGTCCATTTTCCCTCATGAGGTATAAGAAAAGAGGAAGGGTGACTGGCCAGGGGAAAATGACACCGAATCTGGGAATACCCTGCTTCAAATCACAGACCTACAGGGAAACAGACAGGGCACCACACGTTGTTCAGGCCGTTCTCAAACGTTTAACTGTTTCACATAAATATCAAGTTAAACACATTTTAGTAAGGCGGGTAAACATATCTGCCCATATCGCAAATTACACCAAATCAGATTCTCCACTGTACAGGAAGCGGACAGTGTCTTCCACCACCACCTGCTTCACAAGGTTTATTCCTTAATAGCGGGACTCATCCTCTGTTCTTGGCTCTGAGCAGTGAGGCACAGTCAGTGTTTTCAAACAAAAGGCATTTCCAGGAACTCTTCTGTCTGAGGAATGATGAACATATGTTTCTCTTAGTTGGGGAGCGTGGGAAGGAGGGAGGCAAAGGTGTGGGGGACTTTGGTATCCTCTCTTCTCAACCCAGTACTTGGTGGGTATTCTCCCAGGCTGTTCAGTGGAACAACAAAATGACCAGAAAACAACACTTTAACAAAGTTTCTGGCTGGGTGCCATGGCTCACGCCTGTAATCCCAACACTTTGGGAGGCCAAGGCAGGCGAATCACGAGGTCAGGAGTTCAAGACCAGCCTGGCCAATATGGTGAAACCCCATCTCAACTAAAATAACAAAAATTAGCCGGGTGTTGTGGCACATACCTGTAATCCCAGCTACTCAGGAGGCTGAGGCAGGAGAATCGCTTGAATCCAGGAGGCAGAGGTTGTAGTGTGCTGAAATCATGCCACTGCACTGCAGCCTGGGCGACAGAGCGAGACTCTTGCTGAGAAGAAAAAAAAAATTTCTATGACAACATGTTATCAACAAGCAAGCACACTTCCTAAGGAAATGAAACTCCTAAATGCATTGGTAATTTTACTGGTGATCTGGAAGTTGTCTTTTTTTTTTTTCAGTTTGCTAATTATAAATCCAGATGCAAAACCTATGACTACCCAATTAAGCAGTTGTTTTTTACATATTTTTTTTAATTTTTAAAAAATATATTTATCCAACTGTAATAAAAATATATTCTGTAACTGTAACAAAAATGTATTCTTTCCCTGTAAAAGTTCCTCTTTGCCCACATTTTTCCATTCTTTCACCACTCATTCCTTCAACATATTTTTATTACCAGGTAGCAAATAGAGTAAGAGCAGCATCAATATGAGCAGAGAATTCTGCTGTACTCTGTTTCTTAAATAAAGATAAACAGGCCAGGTGTGGTGGCTCATGCCTGTAATCCCAGCTCTTTGAGAAGCCAAAGAGAGCGGATCACCTGAGGTCAGGAGTTCAAGACCAGCTGGCCAACATGGTGAGACCCCCATCTCTACTAAAAATACAAAAATTAGCTGGGGGTGGTGGCGGGCACCTAGAATCCCAGCTACTCGGGAGGCTGAGGCAGGAGAATTGCTTGAACCCAGGAGGCAGAGGTTGCAGTGAGCCAAGATCATGTCAACATGCTCCAGCCTGGGTGACAGAGCAAGACTCCATCTCAAAAAAAAAAAAAAAAAAAAGATAAACAAGTACTCTGTGCTTTGGGAAGTAACTAAGTGGTCAGGGTTTCTATTATCTTTTTCAAATTTAGATTTATTAGTCTAAGAGATCATTAATCATCAGTCTTTTAGAGACTTCAAAAAAGGAAACATGATATTCTAGAAACTGATTGTAAGGCTGGTTGCCTCGCCGGGAGCATGGACGCATACCCCCGGCTTCTCTTTCCGAAACCTCGGACATGCCCGGGCAGGCTCGGGCGTGTTCTTTTCTCGCACAGCCTTCCCTTAAAGAGCCCAGTATGCAAACAAGAACTTGTAACCTTAGCATCTTGCTAACCAATAGCAGCCAAGTCTTATTGACCAATAGCAGTTAAGTCTTAATAGCCAATAGCAGTTGAATCTTAACAACCAATAGCAGCCAAGCCTTTCCAGCCAATAGCAGCTGAGTAATTCCAACCAACAACAAGCCAAGTCCTAGGTAAAGGCTTGTAACTTACCCAATAGCAGTCCTGCTCTCCCACAACCAATCGAGCTCCCTCACTCCGTATAAAACCCCACATCTGAGCGCAGTTTGTGCAACTTCTCCAGCGTCTCGTGTCGGACCGCAGAACCTCAACCGGGAGTCTGAATAAATTCTTTTGCATTGGATTTTTTCGTGCTGGCCTCAGTTTCTTCTTTTTAAACTCGGCGGGAACAGACCTTACACTGATCATCTAGTACTGTTGATAAGTTCTCACATCAATTTTTAATTCCACCACAGTTTTATTTCCAAGTAGTAGACATTTGTATAGGTTGGTGCCAAAGAAACCTATATAGTTACTGAGGTCTGCACAGTGTCGCCTAACACATAGTAAGTGGCCGTGGTCTCTATCCCTTCTAGAGAATGCTACCTGGAAAATAAGGTTTGGGGTCACACCTAGACATCAGACCATTTATTTTCCCCATTTTCTCACCTTTTTTTTTTTTTTTTTTCAATCTTGCCCTGACACCCAGGCTGGAATGCAGTGGCATGATATCGGCTCACTGCAACTTCCGCCTCCCAGGTTCAAGCGATTCTCATGCCTCAGCCTCCCAACTAGTTGGGATTACAGGCATGCACCACCATGCCTGACTAATTTTTGTATTTTTAGTAGAGTCGGGGTTTCATCGTGTTGGCCAGGCTGCTCTCAAACTCCCAACCTCCAGTGATCCGTGTGCCTCAGCCTCCCAAAGTACTGGGATTACAGGCATGAGCCACTGCTCCCTGCCTCACCCATTTAAAGGGAAACTTTCTCCATGGTAATGAGCTTACTTACAGATTGAGTTCATAATATTAAAAACATTTTTTTAAAGATAAGGTGTCCCTGTGTTACCCAGACTGGAGTGTGATGGTCATTTCCAGACATGTTGAGAGTGCACTGTGGCCTCAAACACCTGGCCTCAAACAATCCTCTCTCCTCAGCCTCCTGAGTAACTGGGACCACAGACTTGCACCACGAAACCCAGGTGAGTTCGCAATTTGAAAGGCACTGGCTTTAGACCTTTCTAGTAAATTTTAAATGGCACATTGGATTTGCTATAGCAGATGATTCATGTTCTTATAAAATTCACTTACACCTTTCTTGTGCTGGATTTTAGTCAGACTATAGACTGAGAGAAAAAAATCATCAAGGAGAGAACCTATGGGTATGTAACTTTATGGACAGGAATGTCCCAAACTCCCAATTTCATTCTGCTGATACAAAGAATTATCACCATGCGGCATAATTCTGCTGTAGGAACTGCTGCTGGAATATGCTAATCATTTTAAGCAGCGATGAGCATTGTGTCTGAAAGGCAAGCAGAGACAGGGAAACACAATCAAGTCTAACAATAGATTGAGAGGAACCATGTCTAACCACAAGGGATAAAGATGAAAATCGCCATTTCATTCTTTCCCCTGCTTTTGACTTTATTGCTGCAGTTCAGTTTGCATCTTGAGCACCCTGGTTGCCCAGCAGCCAGGCGGGGTTCATTTGCATGTGTCTTCCCAGGCCTTCCCCTTCAGCCTCTGCAAAGCCAGCCACAAGGAGAGGAGGCAGAGGTGGCCTTGCAGGGGAGCAATTCAGAAACAGCCACATCTCTTTAAGGAAAAGGGAGGTTTCAAGATTACTTTCTATTTTTCATCACTTCTCTAATATATGCACACTGTATTTGCATAACATCTATTTGCACTGAGAGCCCATCTCTGGCTTCCTGAAAGATACAGGAGGGTATTTGAATATGTATTTTATTCCCTGTGATGTCTGAGAGTTCAGCCTGTAATCTCATTACCAGCTAGTGAGTTACTCTATGGTCTTTAGAATTGTACCTCCAATTTGTAAGCCTAACAATTATATTTTCATTGTGGAAAGATGTTAAATAAAAGATTGCTTTCAGTGAGAATTAAATCAAAGCTCTCAGCATGTGCAGCTCCCAACCCCCAACCTAGCTTCTTTGCTCACTTCATAGAGGTTGGCAACATAAAACCCCCTTTCTCTAGAGCACTCATCTTCACCCAGAAAATCTTGCAGAAACTATGTGAAAAACACAGCATTGTCTGGCCTTATTCACTAAATGCTCTAACTTAACCACCTCAAAGAATAATAATTTCCAGGTTGGAGAGAATGTTTAATTAATGAATGACCAGCTGAGTAAAATGACATGGGATCCCAGACTGGTGGGATTTATGAAGAAATTGTTCATCCCTAAAAGAATAGGAAAGTTTCACAAAATATAATAATTTCACTAAGGCAGGTCAAAGACAGCCAAAATCACTCTTCAGAACCATTCTCAGCCTCTTTGGGTTCTCAGTTAATGTTTAGTTGCTTTGGGTTTAAATGCTTTGCCTAGATGATTTTATTTAATCCTTATGGCAATCTGAGAACATTGATTTTTTTAAAAATCCCCATTATAAAGACAAGGAACCTGAGGTCAGTAACTTTCCCAAGGTTACATAACAGGAGGCACATCAGAGATAAGTATTTGGGTCTACCGCGTTCATCCCTTTTGGCTCTTCCTGCCTTTACCCCAGCTTTCTAGGATCTTCCAGGGCAGGACTACACTCAGATCTGGCCTCCTTCTACCCAGCCCGTTCCTTCCCCTGCCAGCAAGCATGATATTCTGGCTTCTTTCTGCCCCGGGGACCTGCTTTCTAACAAGATGGGTGTTTCCCACATCAGGTTCATCATCAGAATCATCTGGGGTGCTTATTAAAAACAGAGGGGACCTGGCATTTCTCTTGGATGCTCTGTTTTCTGGGTTTGGATGGGAATCCAAAGTCTCTGTTTAACAAGTTACTGTGTGAGTCCAATAACCGAGTTAAAGAAAAGAAGCTGTTAGGAGGCTGAGGCAGGTGGATCATGAGGTCAGGAATGCGAGACCAGCCTGGCCAACATGGTGAAACCCCATCTCTACTAAAAATGCAAAAGTTAGCTGGGCACGGTGGCAGGCACCTGTAATCCCAGCTACTCGGGAGGCTGAGGCAGGAGAATCACTTGAACCTGGGAGGTGGAGGTTGCAGTGAGCCGAGATCGCGCCATTGCACCTCAGCCTGGGAGACAGAGCGAGACTCCATCTCAAAAAAAAAAAAGAAAAAAAGATGCTGTTTCCCAAAAGTATTTGGCCTACGAACCTCTTTCACATAATGTATAATATGAAAATCACCTTTAAAATAAAAATGTATTATTTTTACATGCCATTGAGTACACAGTATCTTAATGTTAGTATCTTATTTTAGATCACTATGTTGAAGGCTGTCTTACGAAGTGTTTTGAATGTAATATTAATGATGATCGTAATTTGTTTGATGCATTCTCACCTTTCTCATTTAATGGGTGGCTTGTGCTATTTAACATACTTTAATTTTATATGAGTGTGAGCCTGAATAACAGAGGAAGATTCTCCAAACACAATGAGTTTATTTAGGGATGGGCATCACAGTGCTGAATATGTGTGCCATAGCAAACTATGGGCATATTGAGGGAGACACAGGAAGACAAGTGTTTTTAAAGGTAAAATGAGGAGGGTTACATAAGTTGTGTTGAAACAAGTATCCTTGGTTACATGGATCAATAACAAGCGTGGCATCAGTCCAAGGCAGTTGCTGGACAGATTTTCTTGCAGAAATATTTTTTGTGTAAGGTTGCAGTGGCCTGGTTTGGGCAGAGCTTTTTGTGTCTTACCCAGCTCCATTTTGTCAACGTTTGACACAAGTGACTCCATTTTGATTCTGACAAATTTCACCTTATTTTTAATTTTTTCTTTTTTTGAGACAGAGTCTCGCTCTGTTGCCAAGACTGGAGTACTGTGGTGCCATCTCAGCTCACTGCAACCTCTGCCTCCTGGCTTCAAGACATTCTCCCGCCTCAGCCTCCTGAGTAGCTGGGACTATAGGCACGTGCCACCACACCCAGCTGATTTTACATTTTTAGCAGAGACGGGGTTTCACCATGTTGGCCAGGCTGGTCTCAAACTCCTGACCTCAAATGATCCAAGTGCTGCGATTACAGGTGTAAGCCACCGTGCCCGGCTTCATTTTTTTTTTTTTTTTTTAGAGACAGAGTCTGGTTCTGCCACCCAGGCTAGAGTACAGTGGCGCAAGCATAGCTCACTGCAGCCTCAAACTCCTGAGCTCAAGTGATCCTCCTGCCTCAGCCTCCTGAGTAGCTACAACCACATCTGGCGAATGTTTTGTTTTCAATTTTTTGTAGTCTCGCTATATTGCCCAGGCTGGTCGCCAACTCCTAGGCTCAAGTGATCCTTCCACCTTGGCATCCCAAAGTGCTGGGATTACAGGCCTGAGCCACCATGCCCCACTTTCACATGAAAAGCACAATTTATTGACAAACCATTCTTAAAATGACCTGTTATATTGTGTTTGATTTGAGCAAACAGCAAATGGTAAAATGCAAGTTGAAGTGAATCATCCTTAGGGCATCAAGAATGGATCATGAACTCAATTCTCTAAAACGTTTATATTTTGTCTGAATATGATAAGAGAGAAGATGTCTCCTTTGTTGAGTTTTATGTTTAATAAACAGAAAAGCAATTAGATGAAAGAATCACTATATTTTCTCTTCTAGACAAGGTTTTTGAGACACCAGAGACTGATGTCCTTTAAGAGCTTCAATTCAATGAATGTAATTGGTAAAATATTTGAGGAATACTTAATATAATCAGAAAATAACATAATCATTATTTTCTTCATGAATGTATATTTAAATGCCGGTGCTTTAAATGCCCTATTTATTTAGCCAATGTCCATTTTGGGTGTAAATTAATCCATATAAAACTAAGATTAAGAATAATGTCTGAAGGCTGAGCTAAGATGATCACTTGAGGCCAGGAGTTCAAGACCAGATGAGACCCCATGTCAGAAAGGAAGGAAGGAAGGAGGGAGGGAGGGAGGGAGGGAAGGAAGGAAGGAAAAATTCTGTGGCTGTCAGAAGTACCCACCTGGCTGTACTCAGGAAACTGAATGGCAAAATCTGAGCCTTCCTCTGCTGAGGGCCACATGGGCTCACTCCTGAGCACTAACAGGTAGCAAGCTCTAAGGGGACAATTTTGCAATAATTGTTGCATACATTTCTTATTTTAAAATGAAAATGGAAGCAGGTACCATTGGCAGCTCAATAACAGTAACTCTTTTGAAACAATCTCATGAACGCTGGTGGAGAAGCATAAAGAAGAGAAACTGCTGCTTCGTGGCTCCTGGCGTGTCAGTGAGGGGTCTCAATCCTTACCACCCCTTAGAATCATCTGGAGAGCTTTTAAAGAACTGATGCCAGGCTCTACCCCAGACCATAGATCTGAAACCTTTGGTGGAAGCTTCGAGCGTCCGGCTTGAGCTGTGCAGGTGATTCTAAGGTACAGCCAGGGCTGAGAGCCACAGCCACAACCAGAGGGAGGATTTCACATGTGATGACAGGTTTAGTAGGGGAAGATATTTTGGGAACAACCAGGCCTTTCTAAGACTGTAAATTCCATCACAAGATTCCAGCCATCTCCCCTAGGCAGGCCCTTGCTTCAGTATCTCTAAGGAGTCCATAGTGCTGTGGAATGGTTTAAAGAGCACCCCCATGCCCAAAAAGCACTTTGCCTGAGGAGTTTGGGAAGCTTACTTTTAGGAGCTATTTGCAAATGCAGGCTTATAGAGGTTCACACCCAAATTACTGAGAACCACTACCCCACGCCACTCCCCACTCCATCCCCCGGTACAGGAGAGCTCTCGGATCCTGGTTCTGTATAGATTATAGGGGTTTCAAGCCCGGCTCACACCCTGCGCTGACCACTCAGTACATGCAGATGAAGACGTGACCCCTGCCCTGGAAGAATCTTCATTCAGTCACTGACACACAAATTGGGGATTACAGCTGCTGTGATGAGTTGTAAACAAGATGCCAACTGTGAGCCAGTAGATCTGCTGCATCAGCATCTAGATTCTGTGAGAACCTCACCCTACCTCCATTCCAAAGTTACAAGGGCAGAGAGCCTGCCTTTGAACAAGATCCCCTTCTCTCTATACTCAAATGTGTTAAACTTCATATGTGTGTATATGTGTATGTGTGTGTATGTGTGCGTGTGTACATGCCTGCATGTGTGTATATATGTATACATTTATATGTGCATATGTATGTGTATGTGTGTATATGCATGTGTATGTGTATGTGTAGGTGTGTGTATATGTATGTGTGTATATGTGTGTGTGTGTATGTGTATGTGTATGTGTGTATATGTGTATGTGTGTATGTGTATGTGTGTATACATATATACATGTATATGTGTATGTGTATGTATATGTTTTGTTGTTGCCTACAGAACAGATAAACACAACCACAAAATATTGCACTGAAAATTCTTTTGACTGCAAATGATAGTTTATTTCAAATAGTCCCTAAATGTGTCGTCTTTGGAGAGAGTTGGGAGAGAAAGTGGAGAGAAGGGGGCTGGAGTCATCTGTGGCAGGCTTTGTACATCAGGCTGGGATGGCTTACAGGTGTTATCCTGAACATCATGAAAGGCCAACAGGAGCGTGGATGTGTTTGTATGTTGTCTGTGTGTTGGTTGTGTGTGTCTTGAAATCTTGGGTGTATGTGTTGTGTGTGTCTTGTATGTGTTGTGTGTTGGGGTGTGTGTTATTGAGTATACTGTGTATTTATTGGGTGTATTGTGGGTATTATGTGTGTTGGGGATGTATGTGTTATGTGTGTATTGGGTATGTGTGCTGTGTTTGTTGAGTATATTGTGTGTTGTGTATTTTGGGAAATGTGTGTATTGTGTGTGTATTGTGTATGTGTATGTTGCAGGTGTGTGTTTGGTGTAATGTGTGTGTTGGATATGTGTTTGTGTATGTTGTGTTCCTGTTGTGTGGTGTGTATGTGTATTGGGGTGTGCATGTTGGGGTGTGGGGTATGTTTGTGAGTGGTGAGTTTGTTGTGTGTTGGGTGTATGTTGTGTATGTGTTGTGTGTTGGGTGTGTGGTGTGTGCGTGTTGAGTATGTGTGTTGAGTGTGTTGTGGGTGTCTATTGGGTGTGTTTTGTGTGTGCTGGGCATGTTTCTTGTGGGTGTGTATTGGGTGTGTGTGTTGGGTATGTGTTGGGTGTGTATTAGGTGTGTGTTGGTTGTGTGTGTGTTGGGTATGTGTTGTATGATGTGTGTTGTGTGTATTGGCTGTGTTGTATGTATGTTGGGTATGTGTTATGTGATATGTGTTGTGTGTTGGGCGTGTGTTGTGTGTATTGGCTGTGTTTGTTGGGTATGTGTTGTGTATGTGTGTTGTAGGTGTGTGTTGGTTGTGTGATGTGTGTTGGGTATGTGTTGTGTGATGTGTGCTGTATGTGTTTGGGTGTGTGTGTTGTGTTTGTTGGGTATGTGTGTTGGGTATGTGTTGTGTGTGTTGGGTATGTGTGTTGTGGGTGATTGTGTGATGTGTGTTGGGTGTGTTGTCTGATGTACGTTGTATGTGTGTTGGATGTGTTGTGTGTGTGTTGGGTATGTGTTGTTGGGTATGGTATGTGTTTGTTGTGTGTATTGTATGTGTGTTGTGTGTGGATGTCTGTTGGATTGTTGGGTGTGTGTTGAGTGTGTGTTGCATGTTAGAGTGTGTCTTGTTGGTTATGGTGTGTGCTGGGTATATTGTGAGTTGTGTGTGTGTTGGGTGGGTGTGTTGTGTGTGTTGGTTGAGTTGTGTGTGTATTGGATGTATGTGTGCACACTCACTCTCTGTTGGGATGGGGATGGCAGGGGTGGACAGCTGGCAGTGATGTGGAGGAGGCATTGCTGGGAACAATCTCTGGCTGGGGCAGGAGGGCGGGCAGAGGCTGTGTACTCAGGGCATGTCACTGGAAACGGAGGAGAGGGGCCAGGATAGGGAACAGGAAGATAGATGCAGGGACCTGGGGGAAGATCACATTCAGGGCTGTGAGATTGATTCGCCACTGTGCTGACACCTCTAACGCAAGTAGGGAGTGTAGGAAGGGATGCGGGAGACATCAGTGAGTTTGTCTTTTGCCTCTGCTGAGTTTGAGGCACCAAATATTTTTGCTCAGGGGAACTTGAAACGCAAGACTTTATTTAATTATTTACTTAAAAAAATTTTTTTAAATGCTAGTTAAAATATCATCTAAGAGAGAGGAATAGGAGGAAGAAATGTTTCAGAGGGACAGGAAGGAGGGACAGCATGGAGTGGCCTCCCCAACTGAGGGTCCCTGGAGGAGGTTTCTCTGTAGTTGTGCAAACCCCCGGAGAAGCTGAGCTAAGCCTGAGAGAAATGCATTGAGCCCGGGCCTTTCCTTCCTGGAGACACGCTGCCGGGCACTGAGGCCGTTGGGTGGCTGACGCTTCTATTCATGGGCCTGCGGGGTGGTCGTTGTGAAGGACAGCGAGTGCAGGGCCGCCCTCTAATGGAATTCTGCATCTCGTCGTGTGCCGCTTTGTTCTATATACAGAATTTCAGAGAGAGCCTTTTGTGTCAGCTCTTTTCTCCTCCAAATAAATAGATCCGTAAGTGGCAATTGCCAGTCACAGGAGAAATGGTTTCCGACTCCGCAGCACCCCCCACTACTGACAGCTAGTCAAGAAAAGCCACTTTTTTGTTGTTGTTTTCTTTTTCCCACCACTGACATGTAATTTTCATGCAGCAGCTTGAAGTCCCTTCCAGGAAAACAAAATGAGATGAAATCAGCAAGGATGTGTAACTACAAGTATGACTGAATGCTGACAGATATGTGCCAAGCGTTCGTTCATCTCCTCCAAGGCTGCCTACCTGTGAAGGAAATGTATCTCCTTCTTTATTGCAAAAGCATTATTTGTTTAAGTTAACCCACTTCAGCCAACAGGAAAACAAATTTAACTCATAACTGAACTCATCTGCTTTTGAAGCCATATTCATATCAATGTATTTATACTATTTTTACACAATATCAGAGCATGTGCCTCTCATAAAGTGTGTGTGTGTGTGTGTGTGTGTGTGTGTGTGTGTGTGTGTGTGTGTAGAGTTTTATTCCTTATTCAGCCAAGGATACTTTATGTCTTTTTTTTTTTTTTGAGACACAGTTTTGTTCTTGTTGCCCAGGCTGGAATGCAGTGGCACGATCTTGGCTCACTGCAACCTCCACCTCCTGGGTTCAAGCAACTCTCCTGCCTCAGCCTCCCAAGTAGCTAGGATTACAGGTGCCTGCCATCACGCCTGGCTAAATTTTGTATTTTTAGTAGAGACAGGATTCCACCGTGTTGGTCGGGCTGGCCTCGAACTCCTGACCTCAGGTGAACCACCCGCCTCAGCCTCTCAAAGGGCTGAGATTACAGGTGTGAGCCACTGCGCCCAGCCTACTTGATCTCTTGAACTTCCCACAGCTGTAGACACCAGCAGTCCTGTCCTGCTAAACCTGGTGAGATTTTGACAATCAATATAAGGCCCCCAAAAGCATCTGCCCAGGACTGTAGCACTGATCATCAGACTATGATGTTATTCCTCTCTTCCTAGCGACAGGACACTCAACACTGGTCCCCACCAGCCCCTGATGGTCTCTGCCATTTAAAAATTAGCATGAAAGGCAATATTGCAGTGTCTAACAAATTGCACTGATTCATGTCCTAATTAATTCTATAAACTGTTTTGCTGTGCTCTGCTTCAAATCCTGCATGTCTAAACCAGCCTGAAATTACTCAGGGTGTCTGCATTTGAACGTAAACAGCAACGATTCCCTTCTTAAAGCACTAAGTAGGAATCCTTTCTGCCCCGCTTGGAAACAGCTCTCAACTTTGGCATGACCTGGAAAAATGCTGCATGTGATGTGCTGGCCTCTCTGCAGGGTGCTCAGTAGGGGCAGCCTGCCCTTTGGTGGGTGATGGGCTCCTTCCAATGCTCGTTTGCTCTGGGTCCAGACCACACTTGTCCAAACTGCCCTGGAGGAGAGGAGGTGTTAGGTAGAAAGCTTTCCTTCCCAACTGTCACGGACCTGGTGTGCTTCTGTGCCCAGGAGGCTGCTGCCCACCATTTTTGCTCATTGCCAGAGCTGCCTCACTGTTGCCATGGGGGTGATGTGCATCTGCATCTCATCTGCCTGGGCACCAGGGCTGACTTGGCCCGGAAAGGGGCAAGAGGCACAGGTCGCTGTGCTCTGGCCCTGGGGGGTTTTTGTGGTAATGATTCTATTTGTTCTTACCTGAAACTATCAACACAAATAGAACTTACACCACAAAATATTTAACAACATGCCAGGCACGTGCACCGAAGGATTGGACTGGCTGTTTGCTGAGATGCTGGGGCAGGTCCCCAAGCTCTCTGCTGTGCCAAGGTCACCCATTAAATGTGGGCCCGTGGAGGGCTCTAGGGGTGCTG
The DNA here is from genome assembly GCF_030222135.1 of Aotus nancymaae. NCBI lineage: Eukaryota > Metazoa > Chordata > Mammalia > Primates > Aotidae > Aotus > Aotus nancymaae. The sequence goes on from NW_026988465.1 coordinate 1,227,716, forward strand.
GGGAGGGGCCCTAGGGGTGCTGAGGGGTGCTGGTTGATTGCATCAAATGTTTTCACTGTCTCCATGGCCTTACTGGGAGGGACATGGGAAATTTCAGCCCTGATTCTTACCAGGGCTGAAAAAAGATGTTTGCTGAGCAACTGGGATGATCCAGGAGCTTGACAAAGAGATAGAAGACGCAAAGTCAAGTGAGCGTGTTCTTACCTATGTACACGGGTAGGGTGGAGGGATGCGCACGCCTTCCCTCCGTGACACAGCAGCGCCGGTGCTGAGTGCGGACTGTACACCCAGGGCCTCAGGTCACGGGCAGCACACAGCCCGGTTGCACTCAGCTAAAGCCAGAGGGAAGGTGAGCCAACAGGGAAAGGTTTCCTGGGGTGCAGTGTTGGAAGGGACCTTGAGTATCGGTAGGCCCAGCAATGAGGAAAGGGAAGAACATTTCAGAGGCGGGGATCTCCTGGAGTGGGGAGACAACAGAGCACTGACCTGATGGCGCGTAGACTGGTCTACTGGGAGCAAGAGGTGCCTGAGGTCGGGTGCTCCAGAAGCAGACCCTGAGTCAAAGATTCACATGCAAGAGCTTTATCAAGGAATTAATCTTGGGGAGACCTCCCTGTGAGAGAGCGGGGAGCAGGCCGGGGAAGGAGGAAACCTCTCAAGGCTGCAACCTTGGGTGGAAGTCTGTGGAAGGTGGCATCAGCCCCACACTGCAGGGGCCATGGACCCTGGGGTGTGCAGAGTCCCAGCTTCTTACACCAGCACTGCACGGGCCGTCAGTGTTGAAGGGCTCTGGGGGGAGGGCGGGGCTGAAAGAGGCAGGCGGGAGGGAGCGGAATCCCTGGCAACCCAGTGACCTGCTGGTGAGAGAAAGGCAAGGAGAGAGAAAGTGAGAGGGAGCAGAAGCAATGTGCGTGCAGCTTTCCTGCCACGGTGGAGGGAAGCCAGGGTGCCGTTCTCTAACGGAGACCGCAGGGATGAGCAGAGACTGGGGAGAAAAAAATGATGATGCCAGCGTGGCATATGCGGATGCTGAGGTCTCTGAGCTCACTGGGGTGAAGGCCGACACGGGGAGCTGGCTGCAAGTCTGTGACTTAGGAGAGGCCTCAGGCCCCAGGGCAGTAAGTACAATTAGAGCCGCCGGAATGAAGAGGCCCCTTGGATAGGATTTCTGTGGATCCTCCAACCTTCCACACATGCAGGGGCTCGGTGGTTGGAGACAGCATCTTCAAGGAAGGGGCGAAGCAGATCTCACACAGTTTGAGGGACTGATCATGAGGAAGTCATTAAATGATACACTATTTTTATTTTTTTGAGATGGAGCCTCGCTGTATTGTCCAGGCTGGAGTGCAATGGTACGATCTCGGCTCACTGCAACCTTCGCCTCCAGGATTCAAGCGATTCTCCTGCCTCAGCTTTCGGAGTAGCTGAGATTACAGGCACCTGCCACTACGCCTGGTTAACTTTGTATTTTTAATAGAGATGGGCCATGTCTCACCATGCTGGCCAGGCTGGTCTTGACCTCCCGACCTCAGGCAACCAGTCTGCCTCAACTTCCGAAAGTGTTGGAATTACAGGCATGAGCCGTCGCACCCGGTCAATGATACACTATTAATAGCTGGTATTTACCAAGCACTTCTACTGTGCCCTGTGCCCTGCACCCTGCACCATGCCAAGAAAGCCCTGTGTGCATGATCCAATTGTACCCCTCAGGGAAGGGTATACTGCTATCACTCAGACTCTACAGATGAGGAAACTGAAGCATTGGCATCAAGCCCATATAGCAAATAAATGGATGAAACTTAACCTTTAATTTCCCAGTTTTATCGATGATCCCAGATATCATTCCTTTAGGGAAGCATTCCTACAGTGCAAATATCACACGAGTGTTTCTCTAGTTGTTTAGCTGCACCTCCTGCTCTTCAAACCTAGCAAACATTTGCCTGTCTGCAAATGGTTCATATCTCCAGCTTGTCCTAAGAGCTAGGCTATTTAATCTCGCTACAGCAAATCTCCCTACACAATTATTTAAAAACTGTTCATTTGGGGACATTTACTCAGCACTTTTCACCACATGAGGCAATCTGGTTCATGGTATCTTGTAAACACTAGAAAAGAGCATTTTTACACATGGAAATGGCTCCCAAGTGCAGCTTGCGTCAGCGCAAATGTATACTGAGAGGCCTCCAACATAGGTCTTTGCTATAAATCATTTTCTGAGCTGTGTGTGAGAAGAGCTTCCTCGCCAGGTGCCGTGGCTCACACCTGTAATCCCAGCACTTTGGGAGGCCAAGGTGGGTGGATCACCTGAGGTCAGGGGTTTGAGACCAGCCTGGCCAACATGATGAAACCCCTTCTCTACTAAAAATACAAAAATTAGCCGGGCGTGATGGCGGGCACCTGCAATCCCAACTACTCAGGAGGTTGAGGCGGGAGAACTGCTTGAACAGTGAGCTGAGATCACACCATTGCACTCCAGCCTGGGCAACAAGAGCAAAACTCCATCTCAAAAAAAAAAGGGAAGAGCTTCCTCATCCCTCCAAAGGACAGTGACCTGACACTACTGTTAGCTTTTTATAAACAAAACTATATAGAAGGAAGGTGGAGTAATTTCTGTATGGCACAAGAGCTGTGATAAAATAAGGCTGCGATGGCCTGTTAGAGAAATATCTGGGCTGCGAATGTTCGCGTGGATGCTGAATGCACTTTTTCCCAACCAAACAAGGCACGACTGAGCTCAACATTCTGCCAAAGGCCCTGACAGCATAGTGTGATGTGGCACAGGGCGTGGTAGGGTGACCACATGTCTGCTTTGCCCAGAGCAGCCCAGGGCATGCCTGCCATCCCTCCTTGGACAACACAGTGTAGGATCGCCTCTCTTTTTGTTCTGATGAGGTTTTCCATGCCAAACAATTTTAGAGGAAGAATACTAACTTCCTGCCCAAAGCCTCCAAGCCACCCTCTTCCCCAGACTTGGGGAATAAAAGGCCAGACAAATCTCCCAAGGTATGAACATCTGAGCCCTCGCTTTGGGCTGATTATGATGCTGTGGCCAGAAATTGTAAATATTCACTTTGTGAATATTTAACCCAAAATCTGCACCCCTAATCTGTGAAAGAACAAAGCTGACTTCCCAAAATAAACAAAAGTCGAATCTGTGGATGGGACTTGATGGTTGAGAAAGCTTGATTAGAGGCTTAGTCATCTGATTTCAGGGCTCAAAGGTGTGTCTGGGCCAAAGAAGACCTGAGATGTCAGACCGTCTGGCAGTGTGGAAGGAGCTGGGGTAATGAAGGGGGCTGCTGCGATCGCAAGGTGAATGTCAGGGGGCATACCTTTCCTTTGCACCCTTGCATGGTAGTTTTTCAGGAGTGGGGTGCACATTTTGGGTTGGAGAGAAGGAGCAGGGATTCCTGATTCCAAGGCCTCTGAGTTGCCCTGGAGTTCACCCTTCAGGCTTCCTGGGAGCAGATTTGCACACCACTACCATGGTGCATTGCGGTCCTCAGTTCCTGGTGCCACAGCCAGTGTCTGCACAAGTGGCGTTCTGTTTCCTAATGTGTCTTTAGCTCTCACGGATACCTCGCCTTTGGTGGTCCCCCCAACAGATCTGATGCCGCATGTGCTGTGATGCCTGTCCACCCCCGCCCTCCTCCCAGGAAACTTCTAAAGGACTCCATCTGGCATGCAGCAGCTTCGTGTTTGTTCTTTATATAAATATGTTCTGTGATGAAATTTGGGTTTAGGCTTTTTGATCACATGATCTGTCCTGACTTCACAGTCATCCATTCTTTCTGGATCGATGACATCTAAGTATCTCCAGGTTGTCCAGGAGGTAAATCGCAGCGCCTGGCTTCTTGCTCTGTGCACTGCTGGGCCTGGCTCCCAGGACTCTCTGTCCTTAGCAGACAGGTTGTGAAAGCCACACAAGAACCGGCTCAAGAGACCACCAGTCGGCAGGGGACCCCTCCTTGAGGCTGAGTGCAGGCCCGCACCCTGGCAAGGTATAAACAAATGGGCATCTCAACAGCCAAGCAATGCTTTTCGTCATTGAGTCACCACTGGGTACGTTCAGGTGATCATCTCTGTTGATTCTTAATTCTGACCACATATGAGAATTCTGGAAGCTTTCCGGGATTCCAGTGCCTGGACTCTACCCAGGCCCAAATCAGTCAGAATCTCTGAGCGTCAGTACATTTTTAAGCCTCCGCAGGTGATACCAAGGAGCAGCCAGGCTTGAGCTCTCTGCCAGGACTCAAACTAATGTGCACACCAGTCACCGGGGATCTTCTTCAAATGCAGATCGTGACTCAGTAGGTCTGGGGAGGGGTGTGATTTCTGCATTTCTGACTTGCTCTCAGGAGAGGCTGGTGCTGCTGGTCCAGGTGCCACACATGGAGTGCAAGGGCACGAGTGTGGCAAATCATGGCGGGTGGGCCAGTTTTTAAAATTTCAATAGCCTTTGGGGTGCAAGTGGTTTTTGGTTAGGTGGATGACTTGTTGGGTCAGTTTTTGTAAAGTTTTGTTTTTCTCTTTTTTTTGAGGCAGAGTCTCACTCTTGTTGCCCAGGCTGGAGTGCAATGGCGGGATCTCGGCTCACCACAACCTCTGCCTCCTGGGTTCAGGCAATTCTCCTGCCTCAGCCTCCCGAGTAGCTGGGATTACAGGCACACGCCACCATGCCCAGCTAATTTTTATATTTTTAGTAGAGATGGGGTTTCACCATGTTGACCAGGATGGTCTCGATCTCTTGACCTCGTGATCCACCCGCCTCAGCCTCCCAAAGTGCTGGGATTATAGGCATGAGCCACCGCACTGCACCTGTGGCCTCAGATCGTTTTTATACATAAATATACCACATGCCACAGAGTGAACTTTGTGTCTAGCCTCAGTTTTCTCATCTCTGAAGTGGGGAGATTCTCTCCTGCTTCATGGAGTTGTTGTTAGGATGAAATGAGCTGGTATCAGTAACGTGCAGACAGCTTAAAGTGCTAAGTTTTGGAAATAGAAAATGAACAGGTTATTTATAACCTGCTTACTAGGGTTTTGGGGCCAGACCTAAAATGTGTGCACCCCACTTTTGTCACAATCCATTAGAGAGAGCTGAACCTCAAAGCCACACCGAACTCCAAGAGACACGGAAAACACAGCGTCCTGGGCAGGCTGACCCAGCGCAAGGCCAGGACTGCAGAGAAGGGGAGGCAGGTTTTGGTGGAGAGCCGATCTCTGCTCCAAGGTATTTTACCATTTTTCTATGTGAATGTTAATCTTTTGCTTTTTGATATACGTATGTTCTTCATAAATTGGTAATAGCAACCTATGACTCATGTATATTGCAAAATGTTTCATTGGTGTCTTCACTTGCAAAAATATTTGCTGTTATTTTTCACTTTTAATTTTATTTCTGAAATTTCCTATTTTTATTTGTTGCTGCCGTTTTTTAGACAGTCTCTCTCTGTCACCCAGCCTGGAGTGCAGTGGTGCAATCTTGGCTCACTGCAACCCCTGCCTCTCCGGTTCAAGCGATTCTCCTGCCTCAGCCTCCCTAGTAGTTGGGATTACAGGTGTATGCCACCATACTCCACGAATTTTTGTATTTTTAGTAGAGATGGGATTTTACCAGGTTAGCCAGGTTGGTCTTGAACTCTTGACCTCAAGTGATCCACCCACGTTGGCTTCCCAAAATGCTGGGATTACAAACGTGAGCCACCGCACCCGACCAGAATTTCCTGTTTTTAAAAAGAACTTTTTGCCATATATTCACACATGCGAGAAGGACGCATTAGAAAATAAAATTGCTCAGAATTCCACAACTACAAATGACAAATCTGTTAATGCCTTGATATAGTTGTGTGTGTTCCTTACACACTTGGATTTATACTGTCTATTCTGTAGATAATTTTATATCCCGCTTTTAAATTTATTATTATATTGTGAGAATATTCCCACGTAGCTGGAATTTATTTAAAAATATATTGTGACAACTGCTTGTCAAAGCAGATGTTGCCACTCCAGTCATCCTGGGCTTACAGGTGGACTCTGCTTGGTTTCCTTAGGATTAATTTCTAGAAGGAAATTATTCGTGTCAAGGACACACAGTGAATGATAAATGTTTGAAGTGATGACTATCCTAAACACCTTAAGTTGATTATTATACATGGTATGCACATATCAAAATATCACATGTACCTCATCATATGTACAACGATTATGTATCAGTTAAAATATGAGCATGCTCATCATGGAGATTCAGCACGGTTAGTGAGTCGAGCCATTGAGGAAGCCATCAAAGACCATTCTATAGAGAAATGGGCCACCTTAAAAACCTGTTCAAGAAACCATGTACTTTGAAATCCATCAGTTTCAGAGTCACAGATAAACTACCGTTTGAAATAAAGGGTTGTTTTCAAATGTGTTGCTTTTAGAAGAATTCAGAACATCTAAAACCAGGCTTTGTCAGAAACCAACTCACTTGGTCCTATCAGAAACCTTGATGACCCAGTGAACAAATATTCCTAAGCTATGCTTATGTGTTCAGTTCTGTGCCAGGAACAGAAATATAAGACATAGCCTCTACTCTCTTAGTTGTTAAGTTGGACAAAAAAGAAGAAACATATGAAAAGCTAAATAGAAGTGTGTTTGATAATAATCTAAAGAAAGACACAGAGAGAAGCTGAAATGGAGGGAGTAGCTGAGCCTCATCAGTGGCTGAGCATTGGAGCAGGGATCAACCAGCTTCTGCTTCAGAGGGACCAATATGACCATTCTGAGTGCTGCACTGACTCTAGAACAAGCCTCTATGCCCTGATAAACTGCACTCTGATGTCCAGTGTCCTGCAAGCTGTTGTTTTTTCTTTTCTTTTTGTATTTTCAGTAGAGATGGAGTTCTCCATGTTGGTCAGGTTGGTCTCGAACTCCCGACCTCAGGTGATTTGCTTACCTCGGCCTCCCAAAGTGCTGGGATTACAGGGGTGACCCACTGCACCCGGCAGGCTATTGTTTCTTTAGATTTGGTCTGAACTTCCCTTAAATAATAAATATAAGAAGCAAGGCCTGGTACACACCTGTTATCCCAGCTACTCAGGAGGCTGAGACGGGAGGATGGCTTGAGCCCAGGAGTTCAAGGCTGCAGTGAGCTGTGATTATACCTCTGCATTCCAGCCAGGGTGACAGAGCAAGACCCTGTCTCTAAAATTGAAATTTTTAAAAAGCCATAAATATTTCTCACTCATTTCTCATAAAAATGAAGCCACATAAATATGACTCTTGGAAAAGAGTAGCCATTAGTATCCAACATGGTAGAATATAGGATCTTCCCTAGAGTGGTTGATGCAATGAAAAATATATACAGTTGTCGTAGTCCCTAACATTTGTGAGGCCCCAAGCAAGAGTTCATATAGAGGCCCACACACCACAGGTTTAAATATTTAATAGTTGCTTGCCAAACTGGTAAATATGTCCGTATCATCCTGCCTTTGCAAATATACATAATGACCTGAAGACAAGGTTCAAATGTAAAATTTCTGGGCACTTTGAGGTTAACAGCAGATGTATGTAGCAGTGCAGGACATGCCACTCCTGGCCCCTGGCCTGCCCCCTCCTCCTCTCGCCCCAGCTTCTGAGTGGCCTCTCCTGCACAGGCTTGACCTGCTTAGATCACATGCCCAAGCTCCATGCATGACTCCACAACAGCTGCCCGTCTTTACCCCTCGGACCCACAGGTGCTGTCACCTGCAGTATGGTGCTCCCCAGGAAGACAGTGCCTGGGGAATCCCTTCATGCAGGGCCTGAAAGTGAGAACAGAGCAGTTTGGGCAGGAAATTTGGGCTCCTAGTTACCTGGAATGTGGTCTACAGAAAGACACGTGGGCTCCAGGTGGGCACATCTTCACCCCAGTGGGTAGGGGCTAGACTGGGGCCCTGTAAAGCCTGGGGCCAGGGCAGAGCTGCCTCTCATTGGGTCTGGGTCAGCCGACAGCCACCATTTGTGGAAGGCACTCAGTGCTGGACACTGTTCTCAGTGCTTTCCATGTGTTGTGATTTCCACATCACAGAGTTTTCAGGGAGCTTGCTCAACTCACAGCTAATAATGGCAGAGGCAGGATTCCATTATCGGACGGCCATCTGACGCCAGAATCCATGTTCTTCCCTGCGCTGGTTTACCATTTCTCACTAAAGGCTGGGAGGCACTGGATTAGATTATATCACGAGACCACTTCCTTCCCAGTGAGGCTCTTCAGCCGTGTGAGCAGGGCAGGCCCAGCATCACCACCTTTGTGATGAGGAGGTGGTCCAGACAGCTTAAGGTTCAGACCTGCTGACCCACATTACACACGCTTTGGGCTAGGTTCTGTTACCAAACACTCTGAATCTGGGCTTGTTGATCATTTGTGAACACAGGCTATGGTGTCTTCATCTGAACTTTCTCCGGATGATCTCCCTGAGTAAGTGGGAATGTTGAAATGGCTCTGTCCAGGTGAACTTTTATCCTCATGGAAATTACGTGGTTCTTTCCTGCTGCTGGCAACTCACAGTATGGAGTAAACACATTCCCTTGGAAATGCTCCTAATTCTAGGTTTTTCCAACATGAAAGTATTTTATCAAAATAATACGTAGTTTAAGCAGTGGTTTTTTTTCTGAGTTTCAACATCTTAGCTCTATGGATCATATTTGGGCTGGGGCTATGGTCCAGTGTTGATCCCATTCCTTCACTGCTGGGTTAAGGAGCAGTAACTGGATTATTAGAAAGCCTTTCACATTTCCTCTATGTAGGCCAGCTTGGGAACTTGGATAAAGAACTGTGGGAAAAGGCCACCCCTCTATGGCTCACAGACCCTCAGCAGTAAGGTTCAATAGCCCCTAACTGTGCCTGCATGCTGCAAAGGCACATAGGATAACATTTCCCTAAATTAAATTTATAAAGTATTTTGTATCCCCAATATTGCTCCCCTAAGGCCTAGTTAATGGGCAAAGGAGTGAGTACTGTATGGTAAGATTTGGGTCAGCTGGGTAACCACCTGGCACAGTTCTGAACAGTGTAGCCGCAGGGGCAAGTTTCTTGTGATGGTCCACAGAGGGGCGATTTCAGTATGCATGTGTTCCGCCATGGGCAGTGGCAGGATGGCTTCCTGTCTGCTGTTCTCTTCCATCCCGCCGTGAAATAGTTTGTTTCATTCTTTTTCCTTGTTAACATCTTTAGCCCTGCAGCAACTAATCTCTGGGCTGTTCAGAAAGTCTTGTGAGGTGGGAGCGGCAAGAATACAATTTGGTCTTTTCTAAATTTTAGTCTCAATCTTTTTTCCTTTTAGAATGCTATTCAGTAGCAATTCAGAGTCTTAGACCAGCATGCCTTTAGCAGAGTGACCTGATGACTCGGCATCCCAAGTTGTGAGTTCTAAGCCTGGTCGTGCCACATCCTAACTTTCAGGAATTAGAGATTTGCCTCTTCGTGCGTCAGTTTTGTTAATGGTCAGTTGGAGATAGAGGTGTTCGTCTTGCGTACCTGGAGAGATGCGCAGGCATCTGAGGACCATTTCAACAGTCATGAATGGGTTAACCAAGGTGCTAGGAAGGTGAGCAAGACGGGGCCCCTGTTCTCAATGGAAAATCAACATGTCAATGGTTAATGATGGTCTGGTATGTGGGTGAAAGAAATTGAGATTTTGAAGTGCCTTCATGGAAAGTTATGATTGTTTAGCAGTAATAGAGTAGCTTGGAAAGTAAGATGAACCCAGCCAGTCTAAGACTCTCGGAAGCTGACTTGGCCCACGTTAGTGCTAGGCACCAAGAACAAACTCGAGGTTCATACGACGGCAGCTTCTAGGGCTGAGCTTGCAAAACACAAATCCATGTAGTCAAGGATTTCCCTTCTCTTTTTGGAGTTGTTCTTAAGCATGGTACCAAAAAAAAAAAAAAGATTCTGAGCTCAAATAAGTTTGGGCAGTGCTGTATACTGCCTGTCCCTTGGCAATTTCTTTCTTTTTTGTTTGAGATGGAGTTTCACTCTTGTTGCCCAGACTGGAGTGCAATGACGCTATCTTGGCTCACTTCAACCTTCGCCTCCCAGGTTCAAGCGATTCTCCTGCCTCTGCCTCCCAAATAGCTGGGATTACAGGTGCTCACCACCACACTCGGCTAATTTTTTGTATTTTTAGTAGAGACGGCGTTTCACCGTGTTGGCCAGGCTGGTCTTAAACCCCTGACCTCAGGTGATCCGCCGGCCTCGGCCTCCCAAAGTGCTGGGATTACAGGCGTGAGCCACAGCACCCAGTCGACAATTTCTTATACACGTTAACAGTTAAAGATTCTGGAAACCAGAAAGTTTGGCATTAAATAAATCTGTACTTGTGTTTATCTCTGTTTAATTTAAATTTGTGCATGCAGGACTTTTTCAACTCCCCTTTCATAATACCTCATTGAGAATATGCCACAGGGCACCAGTCTGGGAAACACTGAATGGTAAATGTTACAGCAAACATCTGAGACAATTATAAGAGAATCAGATAAGATTGTAGATGTGTTCGCTCAAATCTGTATCTAGTAGTAAAAAAACAAATAAAAACCACGTAAACCGCATGATCTACAGACTGCAGGTCAGTAATTCAGAACACAAACATACGTGATCATTGTATTATTACCTGCGGTTTATGCAAGATGTAAGTGCGCTCATCCATCCAGCGCTGTTTCAACGTTCTTATTACTCACCTGAATATTTCTTACTTAAACCTAATATTTTATTTTAGAGCTAGATTTGAATGTGTTACTTTTAAAAATGTGGGTGAGTCATGTGACCCATTTACTTCTGTCCTTTAACATGAATGAAAAGACAGGGCTGTTTTGAGAAGAGACAGTACCTGTAAAACCCGCTCCCCCGTGCATGACACACAGTAGGTCCTTTATAAGTCACTGCTCTTTTCTGCCCTCCGAATTGTTACTAAAAACACCTGCGGTAGCTTTATGCGAAGTCTGTAGGATTTTCAGATGAAGCTGTTACTAATTTCCCGAGGCCGTTGTAGGATTTAGGGGGAATTTTTGTTTCATGCTTCTTTCATATTGTTAGGGGAAAAGAAAAACATAAAATTGTTGACTTCTGGTGCCACTTCCTTCTTAACCCAGGAAAGAAGACTGTGGGTATGAGCGTGAGCTCATCTCCGGAAGCTGAAGCGACATGGCTGCCACATGACTGTGGTCCACTCTGCAGCCTGGGGAGGGTCTTCCGTCTGTGACGGTCAGCTGTGGCCAGGACTAATGTCATCCAATAGGCTCACTTCCTTCATCCAGCTTTTGTTTTTACGTATGTGTTTATGTAACTTGAAGGGGAAATTTTGTGCCAAATACCCAGAGGGAAGTGGCAATCTACTTTTGTTCTTATGGTGTCTTTGGTCTACAGAATCTCCTCTTTGAAAAAGTTGAGACCATCCATCCACCCAAACATCCATCCATCCACCCACCCACCCACCCATTCATTCATTCACCCACCAGCAACATCAACATTTCCATTTACTAGCTCACCTGCTGTGGACTAGACTATGAGGTTCCTACCCTCATGGAACTTATTGTCTAGAAGTGGTGACTTTAGCGTTTAAGGCACTCGATGGAGGGCCCGCACATTGCTATCTGTAGGCAACCGTCAGGAATACTCTCCTAAGTGAACAACAGTCTGGTATACAGCATGACTAAATTGTAGCTCTTGCTTGAAAATCTCAAAATGCACTTTCAAGAGAATAAATGAATCAAGATTGGCTACCTATTAACCATCGGTGGTCACTCAGACTTTTTATCTCCATCTACCAAGCAAAGTCTTGGGTCTGAGATCCTCTGATACGTAAGCAGCCCTCTCTGCTTTCAAACAGATCCAATTGTCAGTTCACACGCACCATTCATGACACGTGACTCTAATGCAGTATGCTTTTGTGTTGCAAGTCCTAAAGCCTTGAAAGATGCATTCACTGCAAAACAGTCAAAGTGTCCAGGCTTCCGGCCAATCCCTGTGGGAAAAACCCATGACCAGGACACACTGTCCTCCTGAAGCATTTCCTGATTAGGATGTGAGAATACAAACCGTCTGGGTACAAGAGAAAAAAAGACAGACCTGTGGAGAGGACAAAGGATGGTGGGTGCATTTACATGTCAGGCATGAAGTACATAGTTCCTGCAGTTTTCTCATTTAATCCTCCCAATGATTCTATAAAGTGGGTTGTATTTCCCGAACAGGAGACTGAGACTCAGAGAGGTCAAGTAATTGACAAAGAAGCCAACCCGGGTATACCCATCTTCCGGAGTGTTGCTCTTCAGCTGTGCTACATGGCATTCCGTTTGGAAGCTTGAATATGGCAGCAAAGATGTCGGACGGATTAGGCCACTGAGCTATCGTGCCCCAATCTCCTAACTTCTTTAAAGCTGCAGCCCTACTTTCTTGCAGCAGCAATCATCTGTCTTCAGCCCATTGCGTGGTGGAATAAGAAGCCTCTGGAGGCTCCCAGGTGGCTCTGTCCTTTACCAGCTGGGTGGCCACTGAGGGACCACTCGCAATTGTTATACCGCAGTTTCCTCAGTTTACCAAAATGGAAATAATAATATGCTAAAATTAAAATAACAAAAGGTCAGGCACAGTGGCTCACACCTGTAATCCCAACACTTTGGGAGGCCAAGGTGGGTGGATCACCTGAGGTCGGGAGTTCAAGACCATCCTGGCCAACATGGAGAAACCCGGTCTCTACTAAAAATACAAAATTAGCCAGCCTAATTTTGTGGTGGTTCATGCCTGTAATCTCAGCTACTCGGGAGGCTGAGGCAGGAGAATCGTTTGAACCCAGCAGGTGGAGGTTGTGGGGAACTGAGATTGCACCTTTGCACTCCGTTCTGGGCAAAAAGAGCAAAACTCCATCTCAAAAAAAAGGAAAGAAAAGAAAGAAAATAATAAGAATAAAGAGCACTGGGTTGGGAAGAGCAGAAGCTTAACCCTCAGAGTAAAGACAGACATGTGTTTGAATCTGGTGTCTGCAATTTACAGACATGTGTTTGAATCTAGTGTCTGCAAGTTATACAATGTTGGGGAAGCTCCTTAAATTCTTTAGGCTTCAATGTCCTCATCTGACAAATGGAAAAAACAACCTCCCTCCCTCAGGGTATTGTGGCAAGGATTAAATGAATGTATGTAAACACCTAGTGCAGTGACTGGAAGGCTGTACGCACTCAATAAAATTAGCTACTGTTATTACACACATTGACTAACTCATAGGGCTGTTGTAAAGTTTACTCGAATGTGTTACTTATCATTAGTGATGGCAGTGGTTGTGGCTGTAATGAGTGTTTACTGTTAATATTTTTCTTTATGGTTATATGCTTGAAGAAGGGCCAAATGACACAGCTGCATCTTACCCAGAAATACATAGATCTCAATCAAATATCCCTAGACCTCAGGAGCAAAAACTATGAGATAAGGGCAAGTTCACCAACAGAGGCTGTTACAGATGAAGTGAGCGTTTGAAGAAAATATTGGGCCTTTCCATAATACGGTTCATCCTCTCCCCGGCCGATGCTGGTACTCACCGGCATTTATTCACAGGCCAAGGATTTGTGCCAATCATTTTGGCTGGAAAAGTGTGGCAAATAGACAACCTGGACATCAGGAAAAGAACAACACAGGGTGGTGGTGTTCAGGTATAGCATCACAGAAGCTCTAAGCCCACAACTGTCCCTACTGGAATTTCCCTGGTGTGTTCAGCCCTCCGAAAGCAGACAGAAATGCTCTGCAAGGAAATAAAGGGAGTTCACAAAACAGGCTGGTCTCTCTCCAGAATGGGTGTGCAAGTTGTGACTCACAGGGAGACACTTCCTTCTCCCATACCTGTGGCAGTCATCACTAACCGATGACGTTACTATTTCCTGCTGAGCCCAGATAGAGCTTCAGAATCCTTCCCAACAAAGCACACCGGGCTCATGCTACTGAAAGATCAGCCTTTTCATATGGGATGAAGCCCAGTGGTAATCCCACTTCATAATAGCCCAGTAGTCTTCCAGCATTTCTAAAATCGGTGGCAACAGCAGACCCTGCTGGTTTTCTAGCTAAAGGAGGCTCACCTATTCTTGGTCTTTCTCGGCAGAGTTGACCTTGCACTATGGAGGCTGAAATGTCAGGTATTCCATTTCCCAGTCTCCTCTGCAATTAGGAAAGTTATATGGCCTATTCCTCGCCAGTGAAACACAAGGGAACACTTTCTATATCACTTTTGGTGATAGTGTTTTCCCTGATAAAAAGAGATGTGCAGAGAGAAACACCACTCTTGGGATTTACATGTTTGAGGATGTAATGTCTGGAGCTGTGGCCGTCATCTCCTAACCATAGGGCTTAAGCCTAAAGGCAAAAGTCTCTGCTCTATGGATAGTGGAGCAAAGAGATAGAAGTCATCTGATCTTTTTTTTTTTTTTTTTGAGAAGGAGTCTTTCTCTGTTGCCCAGGTTAGAGTGCAATGGCACGATCTAGGCTCACTGCAGCCTACACCTCCTGGGTTCAAACGATTCTCCTGCCCCAGCCTCCCGAGTAGCTGGGATTCAGGCGTGCACAATCATGCCCAGCTAATTTGTATTTTTAGTAGAGACGGGGTTCCACCATGTTGGCCAGGCTGGTCTCAAACTCCTGACCTCGTGATCCACCCACCTCAGCCTCCCAAAGAGCTGGGATTACTGGTGTGAGCCACCAGGACCAGCTGGTGTCTTGATCTTTAAGAACATTCTTTGTCACTAAATTTACCAAATTTGGAACCACCTACTCTTGAACTTCTCTTTATGTGAGAAAATAAGTCATTCTTATTTAGGTCAATTTTAGTTGAATTTTTATTTTATTATTTTGTTTTATTTTATTTTATTTTTGCGATGGAGTCTCACTCTGTTGCTCAGGCCAGAGTGCAGCAGTGTGATCTCAGCTCACTGCAACCTCTGCCTCCTAGGTTTAAACAATGCTCCTGTCTCAGCCTCCCCAGTAGCTGGAATTACAGGCTCCTGCCACCACACCTGGCTAATTTTTGTATTTAGTAGAGACAAGGTTTCACCATGTTGGCCAGGTTGGTCTTGAACTTCTGACCCCAAGTGATCTGCCCACCTCGGCCTCCCAAAGTGCTGGGATTACAGGTGTGAGCTGCCACACCCGGCCTAGTTAGATATTTTATTACTTGCAGCCAGCAGCATTCTTACTTGATTTGAATCCCTTTTCTTATGTTTATGGCATCCCCTCCCTTAAATAGCAGAGTACACTTCTGGTAGCAAAAATAATGATACCAATTGCTTACTTTCTCAGCTTCCTATACAGTTCAGAATTGGTGTATTATGTAAGCTCCACCAATCATATGCACCCATGCCAAACTGTGCTTCAGAAGCTCGTAGTATAGGAACAGAGGTGGTACACACTGCCTGCTAGTTAAGGAGCCAGGCGCTATGTCCAGTTTCCACAGGCAGTGGTGACAGCAGCTCTGGCTGCCGCTGCGGCTGGAATCTGGTGACATCCAATATCAGGAGTGCCACTAGTGTTGGCATGCCTTGCAGCATCAGTGGTGGCATTATTTGGAGTGGGTGGGGGAGGAATTTCCTGGGTGCGTTACTTCCAAGCCTGGCCGTCCATCCTGCCAAGAGAGTTTTTGAGCTTCTCAAAGTCCTTTTCATCAACTCCTATCTTGCTTAAAATAGCAAAATTGGTTTATGTTGCTACAATTAATAATCTTCACTGATAACTCACATCCAATGGCAACTATAGATGACACCATCTGAAAGAAGTCTTTTATTTGCAAACTGCTCACTTGTCGTGTCTTCTGAGTACACAAACAGATACATCTCTAAGTCCTAGTGTGTAAAAAATTGGAACATTTTTACTTTTATTAATTTGGATTTCCATGGTGAGGAAGGTATAAACTCAACAAAATGGTTAAAAGAATCCTCCAAAAACGCACATGCGACAATATTTTCTACTTCCTGGAAGGAAACAGGAGTTCAGCCTGTGTCTTCTCTGTGGCTGCTCAGAGTGTCCACGGTGATCCAGTTACCATGGTAAGAGCTTCCTTTTCAAAGCACGGTGGAGTCAGCCCATTCAGGACGAGTTCCAGCAGGCGTGTGGTTCTTTCCTGCTTCCATAAACACCAATTTCATCGTGGGCTCCATGTATTGTTGCTTTCTTCCTGAGACCCTGGGGTGTGGCCAGCCAAGTGGGTTTTGATAACAGCTGTTTCTCTTCTGATTCTTTTTTTATTTCTTTTTTAGATGAGGCTGGGAGTGAAGACTCATGTCACATGGAGAAGTGATGTGAGAGCCAGGAGCAGAGCCAAACCTCCTGGAAGATTCTTACGCTATTTAGGCTTAGATGGCTGACACTGACCCTTTAGCTATTCAGTAGTCTGTAGACTAAAACTCCTGCCATAGATAGGCTGACTTGCCTCCGATCTTAATATCAGCAGCTATTCTTCTCATCCTTAACCCCTTTCTTCTTCAGCTAGTCAATCATAATAATAATAGTCACCTTTAATAAGTACGTACTATCAACCTTCCCACAAGCTATATGCTTTCTATACATTATTTCATTTAATCCTCTTATCTCCTCTGCAAGGTAGGTATTATTACCCCCATTTTACGGATGAGAAAACCGAGATGCAGAGGGGTTAAGAAATGTACACAAGGTCCCTTTGAGAAGTTGACATTATTAGTGGTCTTCTCCTATGTCCATGCTTTATGTCCCAGACAGACTCTTTGGAAGCAGGAACCAAGTAACATTGATAATTCTAACACCCAGAGTGTTAGCACGCCCTGATTTGTATCATTTGCCTATTTCCAGTGCGTAAATACTCCCATCAGAACTCATTTCAAGCTACCAGTGTGAAGTCACTGGGAGCAGGTGTGCACCATGGGCTCCTACAAGCTGGTGAAAGCCAGCTATGGCACCTTGCCAGCCCCTGAGATACGCATAGACACCTAAGGGGTCTAGCCTCAAACTCTGCTTGTCTGTTTAGGTGGGATTTTGTCCCTGTCATTCTCCAATAGTTGTTAAAAGCACAGTGCCCTGGAAGAGTCTGCTAACGAGGGTGGTGGATACTTCACCCAAATCTTACTCTGTGCCCTCTCAGGGTAGGACACCCAAGCTTTGTACCAGTCACAGGGGACACACACCCCTCCACACGAGGTGATGTTTAGGCAGAGGGAAGCTGTGTGACCCATGGCATCCCTTCTAAATAAAAGCAAAACAGTTAAAACAAAGCCTTTTTGCTGTGATTTGGAGTAATAAGGTGAGGAATTTCTTCTAAGAATGATTAACCATAAAGGCATGCAAAATATGTCTGACCGAACACAAGGTTTAATGATATCGTATTCTTCCTGCCAACGACAGACCTTTTCATCATTCTCTTATGTCTGAGATGCTCTTGTTTAAACAAAAACAAAACTCCTCTCGTTTCAGATCTGATCACACTTACCACGATTACCCTCACCAACAGGAAGGTGTTTTAAAATGCTTACAGTAAGAGATGCTGAATTCTATGTTTCTAAAACAAGTGTGCTTAGAACAATAAGTAAATATGTACATTGTGTGGTTAGGAGGGAAATGGATTTCTAATTCTTAGTAAATCTCCAAAGAGTGCCAAATCTCTCTCTCTCTCTCTCTCTCTTTTGTTTTTTAGATGGAATCTTGCTCTGTAACCCAGGCTAGAGTGCAATGGTGCAATCTCGGCTCACTGCAACCTCCACCTTCTGGGTTCAAGTGATTCTCCTGCCTCAGCTTCCTGAGTAGCTGGGATTACAGGTACCCACCAATGTACCCACCTAATTTTTTTTTGTATTTTTAGTAGAGATGGGGTTTCACCATCTTGGCCAGGCTGGTCTTGAACTCCTGACCTCATGATCCATCTGCCTCGGCCTCCCAAAGTGCTGGGATTACAGGCATGAGCCACGGAGCCAGGCCCCAGATCTCTTACATTAATGAAATTGGAAATAATATTTGGCAGCTCAGTAATACAGTGACATCATAGGTATGCACGCTTAGATTAGGGACCTCGTTCATTCTTTCAACAAAATTGTATTGAACGTCTCTTAGGTGCAAGACATTCTGTAAGGGTCTAGGGATACAAAGAAGAGAAGAACTCAGGCCAATGACTGGAGATGACGTGGCTGAGGGATGCTTCCAGGGGTTAGCAAACCACAGCCTGAGGGTACCACCCAGCCGCAGCCTGAGATTTGCTGGAGCGTGGCCACACCCACCACTTACACATCCGCTGTGGCTGCTTCAACTCCGGCCCAGTTGAGCAGCAGCTGGGACAGACACTGCTTGTCCTCAAAGCCTGCAATACTTATTGGCCCTTAAGAGAAAGAGTTTTCCAGCCTCTGGTCTGAGGAGAGGGAATGTAAGCCCAGATTATGGTGCTACGGGGAACAAAGATGAGGAGGAGACAGAGAGGGGTGAACTTTAGGAGGCAGAATCTGCCGGGCGGGGAGCAGAGTATAGAACCGAGGATAATACATTGTGAATGGGGCCCGAGGGAGAGCCCTCTGCTTCAGGCCGTTTCCTTCCCACCTGGGGGCCCTGACTGCACAGCAGCCCAGCATTTCCTGGTGCCCCATAGAGCAAACTATTTATATGTTTCTCAAAAAAATCCCTTTATTTAATGTGAATTTTTTTCCCCAGAGGTCTTCGGACAGTAAGTCTAAAATGAATGCTTTTTTTTTTTAAAATTAACAGTTTATTGGAATATTGTCAACTGCTTTATCTCATGCTGCCTTAGCAATCAAGGGGAGGCCGGCCACTTAGAGAAAATAGAGCAGTGTTGAACTTGGTAGGTTAAAACCTGTAATAGTGATTTTCATCATCATTATCATGACTGTACTAATCCAAATAAGGCACTAGCAGATAATTAATCTTTCATAGAGAAAAATTTAATAAAGCTGTAGCCAGGTCACTTGACGGTAAATCTTTGCTTTATTTCTTCATCTTAATTAGAGAAATAACAATGGGTTAGGCTAAAGGCAGGTAAGTGACTCTGCTAGGGAAAGGTGACCTTGAGGACTTGTTAGCTGTTCATCTGCTCTTGAACTCACCCACAGGTCACAAATGTCACACCCTGCAGGAATTATGCCTCACGAAATCATCAGTGCCAAACAACCTTATTAATGACTATTTGACCCAAACAAACATGATGGAGGCCCTCTGGGTATAGGCACTGCTGTGCCCATGCCCTGCCCTGGGGTGGCAGAAATACCAGCAAGACCAGGCACTGCCCTTTAAAGAGCTCACA
Source organism: Aotus nancymaae (assembly GCF_030222135.1). NCBI lineage: Eukaryota > Metazoa > Chordata > Mammalia > Primates > Aotidae > Aotus > Aotus nancymaae. The sequence goes on from NW_026988465.1 coordinate 1,246,975, forward strand.
AACCAGCGAGAGAGGACGGAGCGTCCATGCGCGTCCCCAGAAGTCAAATGTGATCTGTTTTTAGCAGACGTGGAACCATCCTGACAGCTAGCCCTCTGTCTTCACATCACATCTTCCCATTTCTGTCAATAGTGCCAACACCCTCCTCCTGCCTCCCTGGCCCTGCCCCCACTGAGTGATTTGAATGGAAACTGCCACCAAACACAGAACACTTCCCCATCCAGGCCCCACTCTGACGCCTCCTTCCTGCCCCCCGGCTCCTTGGTGAATGAAGTTTGATCCCTGCTTCCTGGCATCCCTGCCCTTCCCACAGTTTGGCTTCAAGCCCATAAAGTGCCCATATTTGCATACATTCATTTGAAGTTTCTGGCCCTTGCAGAAAAATCCTGACGAATAAGAATGTGGCCAAGAAAGCCCAGGAGAGGGAGTGGTTATTTCCAGCGGCGGGCACTGGACAGGGTTTCTGCAGACAGAGGTGGGAAGGGCACGCCAGGCAGCAGGTACTGCTCATGTAAAGGCCGGGCAGGGTATGGCAGATTCCGGGAACAAGGCCACAGCTGATGCAATGAGATCTATTTCGGGAGAGAGGTGGTGGCTGCAGAGGAAGAGGAAAAAGAAGCACAACTTAAAAGCCAGAATAGGCCAGGTGTGGTGGCTCACGCCTGTAATCTCAGCATTTTGGGAGGCCGAGGCGGGTGAATCACCTGAGGTCAGGAGTTTGAGACCAGCCTGGCCAACATAGTGAAACCTCATCTCTGCTAAAAATACAAAAATTAGCCAGGCTTGGTGACAGGTACCTGTAATCCCAGCTACTCAGGAGGCTGAGACAGGAGAATTGTTTGAATCTGGCTACCTGCTCTGACCTGCCCGTAACTGTCCTTCCTGCGAAAACACCCACCCTGCCACTCCAGCTCAGACCCCTGCTCTCTTTAAAATAGCCAGTCGGGATTAGTCTATCTTGTACAGTCTAACCCTAGCCAACAGGGGAATGACACAGCAGTAGGGACGATCCCCATCAGGCATAATTACCCCTTCCCCTCTTGTCCAAGGGGTGGCTGCCATTGTTCCATACATGAGCTGCACCCTTCTATAGAAGTAAACTGCCTTGCTGAGATGATTTATCTTCGAATGCTATTTCTTTTGTAGCATGGAAATTTTACTTATAACACCGGGAGGATCACGCCACTGCACTCCAGCCTGGGCAACAAAGAGCGAAACTCTGTCTCAAAAAAAATCAGCCAGAATATCTGTGATGATCTTCAAATGCAAGTGAGGAGTTCCCAAAGTCAGGGGTCAGGATTGCCATCATTTTAGCCTTCCTCGGGTAGAAATTATCCTTTGAGCAAGTGGCAATCTTAGGGCAGCATTAGGGAGCAGAATGCCGTGTCCAGCTGGTTTTTCTCATTTCTGACCTCTCACTTCTTGGTATCTCTGTAAGTAGGGCTTGCTTACCTGTTTCTGATTGCCAGTGTCAATAACAAGATATCTGGAAGGAATAAGCTGTTCAACATCCACTCTCCTCTGAAATACAGTATTTTGTTTGGGTTATAATTTGCCTGTGGCTGCTGCTAACAGTTTTAAAAGTATATTCTAGGTCTGGCCCTTGGAATATAGAAGCTACACGTGAAAGCCACACACACTCATGTGCGCTGCTCACGCACAAATGCACTCCATCCCTAAATGTGAAGACCTCTCAGATCTCTGGAAGGAATGAATGGACTCTCTCTGTCTTTGTTAAAGCAGGGGATCTTAGTAAAAAGTAGCACATAATTTTTGAAGGCAGCTTCTGAAAATCTGAGCCTCCTATACATGGCTACAACAAAATATAGAGATGGGGAGCACACACAGGACCTCTCTGCACTATTTTTGCATCTTCCCCTGAGTCTATAATTACTTTCTATAATTTAAAAAATAAAAGTTTATAAAATGGGGCAGAGTCTGCGGTTAAATACATGTGGGAACTGCTGGGCACTGTTTCATCTGCTAGAGGTCCACAAACCACATGACCATTCCATCAGTTCTGAGCGGTCCTGCAGCAAAATAACAAGACTCTCTACCGGGGGTGACAACTTAGTACCCCCTTTTAAATATTTAGCTACACCCTGCAGAGTCGAATTGTTTGTTTCCTCAAAGAGGTCAGTCTTTTTATTTTTTTGTTTGTTTGTTTTTTGAGATGGAGTTTCACTCTTGTTGTCCAGGCTGGAGTGCAATGGCGTGATCTCGGCTCACCGCAACCTCCGCCTCCTAGGTTTAAGTGATTCTCCTGCCTCAGCCTCTTGAGTAGCTGAGATTACAGGCATGAGCCACCACACCCGGCTAATTTTGTATTTTTGGTAGAGACAGGGTTTCTCCATGTTGGTCAGGCTGGTCTCGAACTCCTGACCTCAAGTGATCCTCCCGCCTCAGCCTCCCAAAGTGCTGGGATTACAGGCATGAGCCACCACGCCTGGCCAAGAGGTCAGTTTTTGAGAGACCAGAAACAAAGTCTGGAGAGGCCATGGGCAGAGATTGGAATTTATGCAAGGATTCTTGGCTGCCTCCCCCGGGAAGTATGTTTGGATCCTGCCATCCCTGTAATGTGCCGGGTAGGGAACCTCCACAGACTCAGACACCCAGCATTCCTCCCCATTACAAACGATGCTGTCTGCAAGCCTGCAAACACTGGTCTGCACTATCCCGGAGGACACAGGGGTGGCAGTGAGCCTGGCCCGGGTGCAGGACAGTGAGGAGGCCAGAATGACCAGGGCAGAGAGGGCAGCACGCTGGGAAAGTGATGGAAATGGGAATCAGACCAGCACTAATTGTGTACGTAGGCAGTGAGGCACTTGCAGGAATATGACAGCTGTTGGCCTTAAGAAGCCTAATTGACATCTAATTGGTTGGAAATATTGGGACAGATTAAACGAAGACACAATTAACTGTATTACAAAGGAGAATATGAATGCCCTATTAGAGCCCTAATATGCTACAAGGATGCAAAGAGAGGAGTCATAATTGCTTGGGCAGAACTATCCTAAGAGGCTCCTTGGAGGAAGTGGTGTTAAGGAGGGTCTTGAGGAATGAGTAGAATTTCAAAGGCAATGTCCATTATTATATCAGCTCAGGGTACTACCAACTGCAAGGAATGGAAACCCCAACTGGCAGGGCTCACCCAATTAAGCATTCATGCTATTTGACTGTCTCATATGAAGTCTGGAAGTCAGTGGACAGATATTAAAAATAGGCTAAGAGATCAAAAGCCCAGCCAAAAGACTATATTCTATGCAACCCCATTTATATGCCGTTCTAGAAAAGGCAAAGCAGGCTGGTTTTGGTGGCTCACGCCTGTAATCCCATCACTTTGGGAGGCCAAGGCAGGCAGATCACCTGAGGTCGGGAGTTCGAGACCAGCCTGACCAACATGGAGACCACATCTCTACTAAGAATACAAAATTAGCCAGGCGTGGTGGCGCATGCCTGTAATCCCAGCTACTTGGGAGGCTGAGGGAGGAGAATCGCTTGAACCCAGGAGGCGGAAGTTGCAGGGAGCCGAGATTGTGCCATTGCACTCCAGCCTGAGCGACAAGAGCAAAACTCCATTTCAAAAAAAAAAAAAGAAAGGAAAGGAAAGAAAAGGCAAAGCGATAGTAACAGATAATAGAGAGCAGTGGTTGCTAGGGCCTGGCAAGGCGTAGTAGTGGAATGACTACAAAGGGGCACAGGGGACTTTTTGGGGTGATAGAAACTGAGAAAGAAAAGACACCTTCCATCTGAGGAACATGAGCCCCTTTAAATTGCCAGGTCCAGAGAGACATTGAAATGTGACAGCAGCCCCGTCTCACGCCCGGCTTGAGCTAAGGAATCATTTCGAAACTGCCTGCTAAGTGCGCTCTATCTAGACTGACTGATGCCAGATAGCCATCAGCTAACCTAACAATGCCACATGCAGGACATGCCCTACAGTGCAACAATGCGTAGCCAATCACTAATCAATGTTATTTCTGTAAACCAATGAGAATTTTTGACAGACAACTTTGGTAATTGCCCCCTTTCCTGATTCATCCTTTTTTTAAGATGAAAACAATAACAAAACTCCAGCCTCTCCTGTGTTCTCTGGGGCCCTTCTTAGTGTGTCCTGGGCTGAAGTCCTCAACCTTGGCCCAGATAAACTCTGCATTAATTTTCCTCAATTCCTTTCTTTAGGTCAATAAAATATTCTATATCTTGGTTGTGATGATGGTGGTATCACAATTCATTTGCCAAATCTATAGAACTGTGCCTTTAAAATAGGGTAAATTTTTATATATCTCAATAAACCTATTTTTAATTACAAAAGAATATATATTCATTGTAAAAAAAGAAAAGAAAAGAAAAATACAAAAAGCCCAAAAGAGGAACATTAGAATCCCCCCTAATGTTGAGGTCTCTATCCTTTCAGTGTTTGCTATAATCTAATTGGGATTATGCTGTCCATGTTTTAAAATCTTTTTCTAAAACTTAAGTTTTAGTGTCTTAGGAGTATTCCATCACATGAATATACCAAAAGTTACTTAACCAGTCCCCATTTTGAGGGAATTCATCATTTCCATTTTTTTTTTTCTGATATAATCCTCTGCTGCATCAGTACCCATAAGATTAGGGTATCGTGCCTAGGCCCATAATGTTCCCTAGCTGGCGTATTTGGTGAAAAGGTGTGAACACTTTTAGGGCCCTTCTGGTTTTTCTTTTGAGACACAGTCTTGCTGTGTTGCCCAGGTTGGAGTGCAGTTACGTGATCTTGGCTCACTGCAACCTCCACTTCCCAGGTTCAAGTGATTCTCATACCTCAGCCTCACTTGTAGCTGGGATTACAGGTGTGTGCCGTTGTGCTTGGCTAATCGTTGTAGTTTTAGTAGTAACGGGGGGCGGGGGTTTCACCATGTTGCCCAGGCTGGTCTCGAACTCTTGACCTCAGGTGATCTGCCCACCTCGGCCTCCCAAAATGCTAGGATTGCAGGCATGAACCACTGCACCTGGCACTTTTAGTGATTGAGACACATACGTCTTGGCACACATAAGTGTCATATTCATCCCTCTTGGGAGATTCTATTTTTAAGTCATTGCAACTTATGTGAAGCCACATCTCAGGAATGCAGTAGCTGGGCAAGCTGTGGAATGTTATGTGAGGAGTATGTCCAAGCTTCTTGAAAGTTTCCCAAACTGCTTCTAAAGGCAATTTCAGAAGGAGGGATCTTCAGGGTCACTCTGAACAATCAACAAACTAGGTACACAGCCTCACAAGACCTCTTTGCAAAACAGTTCTCATGTAGACAGAGAAATGCCACACATTTGCTCTGTGGGAGAGGAAAAAAATAATTTTCTCTCTGGCCTTCTGAGTCTTAGCTGGGATGCACTCCTATATTAAAAGACAGATTAACAAGAGAAAAGTAAGCAAAGCTTACTAACAGGTATGTCTCATATGCACAGGGAGATACTTGGAGACAGGAGTAACTCTCAAAGAGGTGGCTTAGAGTTCAGGCTGAAATACCAACTTCAGCTGAAACAAAGTGAGAAGGGTGTAGGATGCGCCCAGTGGTTTATGTCTGTAATCCCAGCACTTTGAGAGCCCAAGGCGGATGGATCATCTGAAGTCGGGAGTTCAAGACCAGCCTGACCAACATGGAGAAACCCCTGACTCTACTAAAAATGCAAAATTAGCTGGGTGTGGTGGCGCATGCCTATAATCCCAGCTACTCAGGAGGCTGAGGCAGGAGAATCACTTGAACCTGGGAGGCAGAGGTCGCAGTTAGCCAAGATTGTGCCATTGCACTCCAGCCTGGGCAACAAGAGCAAAACTCCATCTCAAAAAAAAAGGAAAAAAAAAGAAGGAAGGATGTAAAGAGGAAGTTGTGAGGATGAACTGGGAAAAGCACAGGAAACAGGTCAGGTTTGCCATACAGATCTAAACCTGTGCCTTCTGCATTGATGAGAGTCTCCTGATCATTTATAGCTATTTTCCCTCCTGGTACTGAGAGGGGAACACCCTTGCAAATAGGGATTTCCATTACAGGTATAAATTTCCCCTACCAAAGGGTAACTTCTACTCTGTTCTCAGAGCTTCTCCTCTGTCAGCAGTTTCTCAAAATAATCAGCTCAAAATAATTCTTGTGCCAAAAAGACAGATTTTAGGGCAGCCTATTCTGGTCTCCTACAGTCGTGTTTTGGTGGTCCTCTGAAGTTCCTCTGCTAATATGTCAGTATTAGATTGCTGTGCTTTCATCTTGGATAGGTGCATCCATGTGTATTTTATAGGCGTGTTTATTTGTGTATGAATTACTAATTTATTCGGGAAAGGGGTGCAGAATCTTCCGTATTCACCACTGCACTCTCATTACGACTCAGCACAAGGCACGGAACCCGTCTGTACAGGAACTGCTCATCTCGTCTGAGAATCGCTGGGCCTCACTGGGCTTGTGCCATCACCACCTGGGATGACTAACCTGGGAGTTTTTTCTTTTTCTTTTCTGTTTTTTTTTTTTTTTCTTTTTTTTGAGACGGCGTCTTGCTCTTCTTGCCCAGACGGGAGTGCAATGGAACGATCTCAGCTCACTGCAACCTCCGGCTCCCAGGTTCAAGCGATTCTCCTGCCTCAGCCTCCTGAGTAGCTGGGATTACAGGTGCCCACCACCACGCCCAGCTAATTTTTGTATTTTTAGTAGAGACAGGGTTTCACCATGTTGGCCAGGCTGGTCTCGAACACCGGACCTTGTGATCCGCCCGCCTCAGCCTCCCAAAGTGCTGGACTTACAGGCATGAGCCATCATCGTGCCCGGCCCCTGGGAGTTTTAAACTCCTGTGCGTCAGCCCCCAGGCGAGCTGTTTCAGGGCAGGACTGCTCTTCCCGGAACTTGGATTCATTTCCTGTGGCTGCTGTAACACATTACTACCAACTTGGGTGCCTTAAAACAACAGAAATTTCTTGTCGGGTACTTCTTGCTGCGAGAAGTCTAAACTCAGGGTGCTGGCAGGGCTGAGTGCCCTCTGCAGGCTCTGGGGAAGGGTCTGCCCCCGGGTGTCTCCCGGCTGCTGGGGCTGCTGCCAGTCCCGGGCGCTCCTTGGCTTGCAGCTTCCTTTCTCCAGTCTCTGCCTCCGTCTTCACAGGCTGCCTTTCCTCTGGCCGTGTCTACCTCTGTCTCTTCCCTTCATGTAAGGACATCCATTGGTCATGTTGGATTAAGGGTCTGCATGACTCTAGTGTGACCTCAACTTAATCACATCGTCAAAAACTTTGTTTCCAAAGAAGGCCGTGTTCACAGAGGCCAGGGGTTAGGACTTCAACCTATCCTTTTAGGGGGACACCATCCAACCCACAGTAATGACTTTACTTTGTCTCAGCTAAGCCAGCTTCTTACGATTACTGTTCATAGCCAAGAAACTTCATCATAAAACACACATGAAATGTCAGCCTCCTGATGGATTGTGAAAATCATTCAATCTCAGCTGGGGGCAGTTTTCCCCTTGGGGGCATTTAGCAATATCTGAAGACATTTTTGGTTGCCGTGATTGATTGGGGGCAGTCATGGTGCTACTAGCCCTAGTATGTAGAGGTCAGGGACACGCTCACCATCCTATAATGTCCAGGACAGCACCCACAACATGGAAGCACGTAGTCCAAAGTGTCGGTAGTACCGCGATGGAGAAACCGATGTAACTCAAACACCCCCTATTGGTTAGCACTTCAACATGTCTTCTAGGGAGACACAGTTCAATCTATAATAGAGCTCCCATTTAATTTTATTCTGGCCTTACCCCAAGTTAGACATCTGAATCAGTACAGTGATGATAAATGATTGCTCAAATGCAAGGCAGTTTTACTTGGGGGCACAGATGAAAGCTAGATGTAACAGGAAATGAGAAACCCATTTATTTTATTTATTAATTTTTTTTTTTTGACATAGAGTTTTGCTCCTGTTGCCCAGGCTGGAGTGTAATGGCACAATCTTGGCTCACTGCAACTTCCGCCTCCTGGATTCTAGTGATTCTCCTGACTCAGCCTCCTGAGCAGCTGGGATTACAGGCATGCGCCACCACACCTGGCTAATTTTGTATTTTTTAGTTAAGAAGGGGTGTCTCCATGTTGGTCAGGCTGGTCTCAAACTCCTGACCTCAGGTGATCCACCTGCCTCAGCCTCCCAAAGTGCTGAGATTACAGGCGTGAGCCACAGTGCCCAGCCCTGAGAAGCCTCTATTTTAGATATTGAATCTTTTTTTTTTTTCTGAGATGGAGTCTTGCTGTTGCCCAGGCTGGAGTACAATGGCATGATCTTGGCTCACTGCAACCTCCAACTCCTGGGTTCAAGCAATTCTCCTGCCTCAGCCTCCTGCGTAGCTGGGATTACAGGAACATGCCACTACACCTGGATAGTTTTTTATATTTTGTGGTAGAAGCAGGGTTTCACCATGTTGACCAGGCTGGTCTCGAACTCCTGATCTTAAGTGATCTGCCCGCCTCAGCCTTTCAAAGGCCTGAGCCACTGCGCCCAACCTAAATATTGAAACTTAATCACTGATTTCTATGAACACCTGCAGCAAACAAGAAAACTAACAGTGCTGGAAGCAGATGTGTAGAAAAGGTCCAATACCATGTTGCATAATTAGAGAAATGCCACTTGATTAGAAAAAAATGCCATGTTCCACGAAACTGAGGACTGTATCTGTCTGTTCACAGCACTATTACCAGCACTTGGAGTGGAGACTGGCACACAGTAGGTGCTCAATGAATACTTTTTGGATGAATTACAGTCTCAGGGAGGAATTTTGAGGAAAATACTTACCTCAGCGGCCTCGCCCCTTACTACTCAAAACGGAAATGACGCCAGCTCCCTTTCCGGGATGTCATGGAAGTGGTGTTTACGAGTGTGAATTGCTAGGTGTGTAGATTACAGAGCAGAAGCGTGCGTGTGTATGAAGAGTACAAAGTGTCATTCAGATCACACGTAAACATACACATAATTACACAGTGCTCACCTCTGCTAATCTCCTAAGATGACAGTGAAGAGGGCTCAGGCTAAAAATGGGAAGTCTAAGCAGAAGGGCCCAACAGTGGCCAGAGGCAAATGATCTGTAGAAGTAAGAAAGTCTGTTTGTGAAGCCAGGACCAGGGGAGCAAGCCGGAGCTCAGGAGGCTCCACAGCCACGGCGGGAGCCAGAGTCGTCCTCCCGGCCACACCGTCTGTCTTCCAACTCTAGCCTGGTCTGGAGTCCCTCTCCTCCACAGCACACTCCTTGGGGAGGCGGTCTCCTTTCTTCCTGCCAGCCCCCTTTATGTTCTTTAACTCAAAAGGCAGTGGAAAGATAAGACGGAGGTCCTAAAAGAGACCCAGGGAACTTGGAAGCCTTTGACTTTGTTTTCAGTAATTCTTAGTTGACCTTGGGTAAATCTGTCTGCAACAAAGTCCAACACAGCAGAGATAAAGAACTTTCCCACTGTGTCAGGCAGGGCCTTTATGTGCTGGGTGTTTCAAAGCAGGGCTGGGACAATCCCTGGCAACGAATGCAGGGAACCATTCTGCCTCTCACAGCCTGTCCAGCGGCGCCCACTTGCTCCTCGGGCTCCTGGTGCTAATGCTGGCAGATGCCAGCTTTCACGACACTCACCCCCTTCCCTTCTGTCATGTCTAAAGTGTCTGACCCAAAGACTAACGTCCCCTGGAGTTCAGGAAGACTCCGCTCTAGGGACACAGCTGACCCACGGCCCAGGCAGCAGCAGCCGATTCAACTGCGTGTCCTCTGGGCTGCAGTCCCTGCCTCAGCGGCTTCCTTGGACTCTCACCCTCCCAAGGGAGTCCCACCCCTTAGACTCAGCAGGGCTCTAAAAACAGGGGCCGAAGCATATTAAAGTTTTGCTACAAGTAATAATAACAACAATAAATGTTACCCTAATCATGGGCCTACCACTGTTCTAGGAACTTTACACACATAAACCCATGTCATCATCCCAGTAACCCTGAGACAGGCTCTATCAGCGGCCCTGCTTTCCAGATGAGGAAACTGAGGCGGATGTCAACTAAAGCGCAACTTGACTCAGCTAGCAATTAAATACTAAAAAGATAGTAAAGATAATTAGTAGTTTGTGGGTTTGTTTGAAAAGTTAATATTCCATTTATGATAGTGTTTCTACAGAAAACGCTTTTGAATTTCAAACAATTACTTCCTAAAAAACTTTGAACCAAAGTCAAGCCTAGGCCTTCATACCCATATTTTAATAGTGTAGTGGTGATTTGGGCTTTGTAGAACATTGGCAGGAAGAAAGACCCTTCCTTCTGCCCTCCAACTCCTACCACACAGCTGCCACCTCCTCCCACACCTCCTTCCCTGTCTCTCCTACCCCACAGCCTGGACACACTTTCATTACAAAGTACTTGAACTTCTGTTTTTTTCTTTTTTTGAGACAGAGTCTCACTCTGTCGCCCAGGCTATAGTGCAGTGGCATGATCTTGTCTCACTATAACCTCCGCCTCCTGGGTTTAAGCGATTCTCCTGCCTCAGCCTCCCAAGTAGCTGGGACTACAGGCACATGCTACCACTCCTGGCTAATTTTTGTATTTTTTTAGTAGAGATGGGGTTTCACCATGTTGGCCAGGCTGGTTTCAAACTCTTGACCTCAGGTGATCCACCCCCATGGCCTCCCAAAGTGCTGGGATTACAGGCGTGAGCCACCGCTCACTCAGATACATCTTTGCAAGAGCAGATCTTAATGGAAGAAATTACCATAAAAATATCCCTAAAGTTTGTTCAAATGATGAAGTAAGAATTATTCAATTTTTTTTTTTTTTACAATAACAAGAAAGTCTAGAAGCCACAGAATCTCCTTAGGAGTTATAAGTAGAAGAAACGAAAGCTTCGAGAGGGAAGCCGATGGCCGGATCCCAGGTGGGCGGGGAGGGCGGAGGCGGATGAAAATCGAATACAAACGTGTCCAGTAGCAAGTGGGAGTGGGCAGCCTGAGCCAGGAATTCCCAAAAGGGTGAGGGAGTTGTATAGAAATGAATGAAGGGCCAGAACCCAGTCGCTGGGTCAGAGTATAGTATTGTCTTCCTGTGTTAGAAAGTGTGATTCATTATTTTCAAAGGAATGGATGGAAGAGGCCATCCTTCCATACATCTGGGATTCTTACGGTAAAGAAGGGGTTGGACATCACTCTTTGAACCTTTTCAGCTTAGAGTCTGTGAGTCAGAAGAGTTTGTCCAATGAGCAGAGACACTAGAACCGAGCCACATACAAACATGTTTTAATAGTGTTGAAAGAATGTATCGCTTGCATATTGTGGCTGCAAAGTCACAATACAACTCCAAAAGACAAACAATTTAGCAGAGTCATGAAAAAGCAAGTGAGCCTGCTGTAGGATTGGCAGTGCATTGGGGAGACCAGCCTCGTGGGCTCTGGCAGGAGGAAGAGCTCTGCAGACAGGGCAGGGGGCAGCGTCTATTCAGCACCATGCTATGTGGGGCTGACCAGAATGGCTGACAACATGTGTCTGGGTGTGCACGTGTGTGTGTGTGAGTGTGCGTGCACACGAGCCTGCTGCAGTTACTCACTACAGTGCTTGTTTTTGCCAAGTCCTCAGCTCCTGAGTTGGTGTCTGTGAAGCTGGTGTGGTCTGCAGATGAGTTTTCCCTGTTTGGGCTCCTGGAGGCCCCAGCTGTGCCAACCTGGGGTATGGCCACTGGTGACTAAGCAGGGAAGCATGTGTCCTGCTGGGTGTGCCTCTCTGGGCAGCTGCAGAGAGAAATCATAGGCTTCTTTGCCTGCAGGGCAAGGCCCTTGTCAGTTTGCAAAGAAGTGGCTGGTTCCTCAGCCAGCCACAGGGAGACCCTGAGGTGTCGAGAAGAACCTCTCTGACCGTGGAGAGCTGAGGGGATGTTCTGTAGCGTCGCAGGGGAGATTATTCAGGCTGCCCAAGCTGCACAACATGGCTGGAGAGTACATACTACATACAGTCATCGCTCAGAATCCCGGGAGGATTGGTTCCAGGACTCCATGTAGATACCAAACTATGGATGTTCAAGATGCTTATGAAATCACATGATGTTTACATATAGCCTATGCACATCCTTCCATATACTTTATTATTTATTTATATTTTTTAGAGACAGGGTCTCACTCTATCCCCCAGGCTGGAGTACAGTGGTGTGATCATAGCTCACTACAGCCTCAACCTCCTGAGCTCAGGCAATCCTTCCACCTCTGCCTGCTGAGTAGCTGGAACTACAGGCCCACAGCACCACGATTGCCTAATTTTTGTACCTTCTGTGGAGACCGAATGTTGCTATGTTGCCCTGGCTGGTCTCGAGCTCCTGGCCTCCGGTGATCCTTCCGACTTGGCCTTCCAAAGTGCTCTCCTGTATACTTTAAATCAACTCTAGAGTACTTCTAATACCTAATACAACATAAATGCTATGTAAATAATTATTATACTATATTGTTTTTTGTTTGTATTAATTTTATTGTATTGTTATTTTTATTGCTTTTTTTCCCCCAAATATTTTCCTTGCACAGTCGGTTAAATCTGAGGATGTGGAACCTGCAGACTTAGAGGGTGGTCAATCACATTAGAAAGTGTGACTCATTATTTTCAAAGGAATGGATAGACGAAGCCATCCTGACACACATCTGGGACCCAATCTTCTTTATGGTAAAGAAGGCCTTGGACTCCTGCCTAGCTCACTTCAGTGCCACCTGGTCAAGGCTACAGCTTGACTCCCTGCGTCCAGGAGTCCCCACCTGCACGTAGCCATGGGACAGGGAGGAAAAAGCAGGCCTTCTTGGCCTCACTGCCCACCCACCAGGTCCCTCGGTCCTCTGCAGCCACAGTTATCCTTGACCCCCACCCACAGGCTCTGTGTTTATAGTCTTGATCTCAGCCTGGGGGACTTCATTTAAAACCTAGGCCCTTGGGCATGGTAGCTCACGCCTGTAATCCCAGCACTTTGGGAGGTTGAGGCAGGAGGATCACCTGAAGTTAGGAGTTTAAGACCAGCCTGGCCAACATGGCAAAACCCATCTCTACTAAAATACAAAAATTAGCCAAGTGTGGTGGCACACGCCCTTAATCGCAGCTACTCAGGAGGCTGAGGCAGAAGAATCGCTTGAACCCCGGAGACGGAGGTTGTGGCGAGCCGAGATGGTGCCATTGCACTCCAGCCTGGGCAACAAGAGTGAAACTCAGTCTCAAAAAAACAAAAACAAAAACAAAAAAAACCCCAACCAACCAAACAAACAAAACGTTACATTACAACAGCTGAATAAGTAAAAGGTTTGCTGTATTCTAACATCCACCGTGTATAGGGGCCGGACCTAAAGATGGTTGAAGTATATTACCGGTGTGGAAACTGAACCCAGAGAGTCCCAGGACTTACCTAAAATCACACCGTGGGTGGCACGATTAGAATCCACATCTACTGACTCCCGCTGCAGGGTCCTCTCCTCGACTCATCTTTCCATGGTTAAGGCTCTGTATTCACTCCAGGGCTTACTCAGATGGAGTGGAGAAAAGATAAAGTAATCCCCTCTAACTTCATACTATCTGGAAACTTCCAGAAACCAGGGATATAGGAACAGGAAAAATGTAAATTCCCTCCTGCCTAACAGATACAATCACAGGGTTTCATGAACGGCACTCCACCTTTGCATGGAGTCACTGTCGCGGGAGAGGCCCCGCAGAATCACCTGGCCTCGCTGGTCCGGCCGAGTGCACGGGATACGGCTGCTTCCTCCCCTTGCTGCTTTCCTATGGTGACTCAGCAGGAGAGCTCCTGAAATAGCCCTGGGGCGGAGGAGCTCTAGGGGAAGCCCTGGTCATCTCGGGGAAGCACCCTTGTCACTGTCCCAGAAATAGCGCCCCCAAAATGTGTTTTCACTTTCCGGCCAGTGGGGCACTCCAACCTATGGGGTTTTAGAATGACGGGAAATTTACATTGGAAAGTGTCTGAGAAATCTCTAGCCCAGTGCTTCTCAAACCCAAAGTGCCCAGAATCGGGAGGGATCTTGTTACAATGCAGAATCTGAGTCAGTAGGTCCAGGGCGTGGCCTGAGATCCTGCATTTCTAACAGGCCCTGCCGGTCTTTTACAATTTATGGAAGAAGGAAAGGAAGTCCCAGGAGATACAGAAGCTCCACCAACGGTCTCATGTCCCATCTCCTGCCTCTCTGTGGAGGGGATACTTTTCCTGCTGAGTCAGCATGCCTTGAACTTGGATCTTTTTTTTTTTTTTTTTAAATATCTTACTCCCCTCCCTCCGAACTTGGATCCTTTTTAAAGGAAAAACAAAAGCCACGGTCACTGATCCCCAAGATTATGTCTTATTCTCAGTTTTTATAGATTATAGGCTCTTCATCTTTTTTTTTTTTTTTTTAGAGACCTGGTCTCTCTATGTTGCCCAGGCTGGAGTGCAGTGGCTATTCACAGGCGCGATCCCACTACTGATCAGCACGGGAGTTTTGACCTGCTCCGTTTCCGACCTGGGCCGGTTCACCCCTCTTTAGGTAACCTGGTAGTCCCCCGCTCCCGGGAGGTCACCATGTTGATGCCGAACTTAGTGTGGACACCCGATTGGCATAGCGCACTACAGCCCAGAACTCCTGGGCTCAAGAGATCCTCCCACCTCAGCCTCCCGAGCAGCTGGGACTACAGGCACGCGCCACCATGCCCAGCTAATTTTTGTATTTTTAATAGAGACGGAGTTTCACCGTGTTGGCCAGGATGATCCCGATCTCTTAACTTCGTGATCCTCCTGCCAAAGTGAAAAAAAATTAGCCAGGTGTGGTGGCATGTGCCTGTGGTCCCAGCTACTTGGGGGGCTGAGGCAGGAGGATTGCTTGAGCCAGAATTTCAATGCTGCAGGGAGCTTTGATCTTGTCACAGCGCTCCAGCCTGGGTGACAGTCAGACCTCATCTAAAAAAAGTCTCTTGATATGCTGTGATACACACACACACACAAGTGTAATATGCTGTGATATATACATGCATACATATAGACATGTGTATATCATATATATTATACAAATATATGTGTGTGTATATCACAGCATATCAGGACTTGGGTAGGTCTGAGACACCTCCTAATCATGGTCCTCTCATTTTACAGGAGAGATCCAAAGGGAGTACATAACTTTCCCACATCTGACTGCTGGTTGGTGGTAAAACCTGGTCTCCAGGGGGATTTTTTGATCACAATTTAGTGTCTTCAATTGTTAGGAAGACAGAATTTTAACCAGTGAAATACACATCATATTCCCTAGGAAGATTGTGTTTCTCTTTCATTTGTATCAAATATCAGATCATTGAGAGCAATCTTTGCTAATATAGCAATCCTTGTGGAATTGCCCAAATATATGATAAACCAGCCATCAGAAGCTTTTGCCATGGTACGAGGAGGAACATGTCAGATTGACTTACTGGCTTTGGAGGCTTCATGGGTAAACCTCTTACCTTTTTAAGCTTCATTTTTCTCACTTGTAAAGTGGGGCTGACAAAAGTGCTTAAGGTTTGGGCTGGGCATGGTGGCTCACGCCTGTAATCCCAGCGCTTTGGGAGGCCAAAGTGGGTGGATCACCTGAGGTTAGGAGTTCAAGACCAGCTGGCCAACGTGGCAGAGCTCCGTCTTTTCTAAAAATAGAAAAATCAGCCTGACATAATGGCGGGCACCTGTAATCCCAGCGCCACTGCATTGAGATCGCACCACTGCACTGTAGCCTGGGCAATAGAGGGAGTCTCGGTCTCGAAAAGAAAAGAAAAAGTACTTAAGGTTTGTTATAAGAATTATGGAGTTAAACACTTAAACATAAGACCTAACACCATAAAAACCATAGAAGAAAATCTAGGCAAAACCATTCAGGACATAGGCATAGGCAAGGACTTCATGACCAAAACACCAAAAGCATTGGCAACAAAAACCAAAATAAACAAATGGGACCTAATCAAACTCCACAGCTTCTGCACGGCAAAAGAAACAGTCATTAGAGTGAATTGGCAACCAACAGAATGGGAAAAAAATCTTTGCAGCTTACCCATCTGACAAAGGGCTGATATCCAGAATTTACGAATAACTAAAACAGATCTACAAGAAAAAAACAAGCCCATTCAAAAGTGGGCGAAGGATATGAACAGATACTTTACAAAAGAAGACATACATAAGGCCAACAAACATATGAAAAAATGCTCATCATCACTGGTCATTAGAGAAATGCAAATCAAAACTACATTGAGATACCATCTCACGCCAGTTAGAATGGCGATCATTAAAAAATCTGGAGACAACAGATGCTGGAGAGGATGTGGAGAAATAGGAACACTTTTACACTGTTGGTGGGAGTGTAAATTAGTTCAACCATTGTGGAAGACAGTGTGGAGATTCCTCAAGGACCTAGAAATAGAAATTCCATTTGACCCAGCAATCCCATTACTGGGTATATATCCAAAGGATTATAAATCGTTCTACTATAAGGACACATGCACACGAATGTTCATTGCAGCACAGTTTACAATAGCAAAGACCTGGAACCAACCCAAATGTCCATCGATGATAGACTGGACAGGGAAAATGTGGCACATATACACCATGGAATATTATGCAGCCATCAAAAACGATGAGTTCGTATCCTTTGTAGGGACATGGATGAACCTGGAAACCATCATTCTCAGCAAACTGACACAAGAACACAAAATCAAACACCGCATGTTCTCACTCATAGGTGGGTGTTGAACAATGAGAACACATGGACACAGGGAGGGGAGCACTATACACTGGGGTCTATTGGGGGGAAATAGGGGAGGGACAGCGGGGGGTGGGGAGTTGGGGAGAGATAGCATGGGGAGAAATGCCACATATAGGTGAAGGGGAGGAAGGCAGCAAATCACACTGCCACGTGTGCACCTATGCAACAATCTTGCATGTTCTTCACATGTACCCCAAAACCTAAAATGCAATAAAAAAAAAGTAAAAAAAAAAAAAAAGAATTAAGTCAAACTATGCATGTAAAGGCACTTAGCATAGTTTCCGACACATCTTCAGTGTTAAATAAATATTAGCAGAGGTTATTACTATTGTATTGCTGCTGCTGCTTTCATTATTACACAGATGAATCCACTTCTCACGTAGGTGTCCTGCCGTCTCCCCCACCTGACCCTTCCCTCTTAGGAGGGGCCTCATGTCCCCACTCCCTGAGTCTCTGTGGCTCTCAATATTTATTAGATGCCAATTACCAAGCACCTGCTGAAAATTATTGACTCTCTTGGACCCCATTATTTGAGTTTTTGTCTGCCAAGTTATACTTATTAAGAAATAATTCCTGCCGGGCGCGGTGGCTCAAGTCTATAATCCCAGCACTTTGGGAGGCCGAGGCGGGTGGATCACGAGGTCAAGAGATCGAGACCATCCTGGTCAACATGGTGAAACCCTGTCTCTACTAAAAATACAAAAAATTAGCTGGGCATGGTGGTGCGTGCCTGTAATCCCAGCTACTCAGGAGGCTGAGGTAGGAGAATTGCCTGAACCCAGGAGGCGGAGGTTGCGGTGAGCCGCGATCGCGCCATTGCACTCCAGCCTGGGTAACAAGAGCAAAACTCTGTCTCAAAAAAAAAAAAAAAAAAGAAATAATTCCTTTTCCAAGGTTTGTTAGGATAAAAATGGTCATAAATTCTTTCTCCGTTCTCTGAAGCCATGACTTGATTTGCTGGTAGAATATGGTGGAGGTGATGTTGTGCAGCTCCCAGACAGGACTCCAAAAGTCCTTGCAGCTTCCCCTCATGCTCTCTTGGAATGTTGCTATCGCACATAAGGAGCCTGGACCAGCCTGCTGGAAAACCAGTTGTTAACTGACTATTGGCCTCAACTGACTATTGGCTCTGGGAGTGATTGTGTCTTAGACCAGGCCCTGGAGCCCCTCCAGATGACTGTAGCCACATGAGTGGCCCCAGACAAGACTAGTAGAAGAACCAGCCAGCTGAGCCTAGACCAGAGAGCAGAATCTTCAGCAAATAAGTGACAATTGCTTTATGTGGCTAAATGTTGGTATGGGATGGCCTACCAGGAAGCAAATGGTACATCACAGAAATTGTTTCCGGAAGTGAGATGCTGACATAATAATAATAACAAAAAAACCCTGCAAGTACATGACATCATCTTTGGGAATAGTTAGGTTAGTCTGGAAAAGTGAGGAGGCTGTTAGCAACAGCTGGAACAATGACAGACAGGCTGTCACGGAGGCTGGAAAACCAGTGAGGAGATACTGATTTCAGACAGGAAAAAAGGCAGCACATGTTATATAGTGGCAGAACAGCTAGGAAAATGTCACCTGTGGTAACTTAGAAAACAAAAAGCGTATTTAATAAATTTGTAGCTCTGGTTAAGAACATCTCTAACACAGAATGTTGAGAGTCACTTGAATGTTTTTGGCAGAATATAAGAGACTACAAAAAAGAAATGAGCTAAGAAGAAACTGTTGAGTTTGCAAACAGAATTTAGAAGAACTATAGAGGGCTCAGGACTTAGTGGGTTAGAAAGTAGAATTCACCTAACATTAGGGCATTGACTCAGAGTGCCCCGACATGGACAAATAGAAAGAGATCTGTCTCAAAACAGTTTAATGTGGCTCTGGGGGCATGGAATGTACCCTATGTGATTCATGGGAAACCTACACAGTCTTAAAAGAGTTGTCCTGGTGAAAGCACCTCCAGCCCAGACTAAAAGAAAACAAGAGAGATCACATTAAAAAGAGACCTCCAGTCTCCCAAATTTCTTTTTTTTTTTTTCAAGACAGCATCTTGCTCTGTCTCTAAGCTGGAGTGCAGTGGTTCAGTCATAGCTAACTACAGCTTCAAACTCCTGTACTCAAGAGATCCTCTTACCTCAGCCTTCCAAGTAACTGGAGCTAAAGACACATGCCACTATGCCTGGCTAACTTTTTTTTTTAATTTGGTGGTGATAGGGTCTCACTATGTTGCCCAGGTTTGTCTCAAATTCCTGGCCTCAAGCAATCCTTTCACCTTGGCATCCCAAATTTCCATAAGCAGGCAGCAGATTGAAGAAGGCACTGAGTTTCAACTACAGACATTTTACTATAGAGAAGGAAAACCTCTTGGAAAGTAGTTAAGACCTCAGAGGGCTGAGCCATGAGCCACTGACAACAGTGGACTAGAGAGCCTCTCCCAGAGAGCAGAACTAGGCCCTAAGGATCAGCCCTGACCACAGGCCCAGGTGGATTGCAGAATTTCCATGTACTCGTGATTGTCATGAGCCACTTGTCCTTCCCCTCTTCAAATGTGAGTACTTACTGCAATTACCCTGGCCCTGTTTCCCCTCTATGTGTTGGGGAAGTGGGGACAGGAAATTTGTCTTTTTAGGTCACAAGCCTCCAGATTATAAATGAAAATTTATCTGAAATGAGTCTCAATCAATTGAGAAGTTTATTTTGCCAAGGTTAAGGACACACCCATGACACAGCCTCAGGAGGTCCTATGACATGTGCCCACAATGGTCAGGGTACAGCATGGTTTTATACATTTTAGGGAGACATGAGGCATCAATCAATACATGTAAGATGTACACTGGTTCAATCTGGAAAGGCAGGACAACTCAAAGCAGGGGCTTCCAGGTCATGGGTAGATTTAAAGATTTTCTGATTGGCAATTTGTTGAAAAATTTGTTATCTAAAGACCTGAAATCAATACAAAGGAATGCTTGGGTTAAAATGACAAGGGGTTGTAGAGACAAAAGTTTTATCATGCAGATGAAGCCTACAGGTAGCAGACGTCAGAGAAAATAGTGTTTCTCTCTTTTTTATTTTTCTTTTTTTTTTTCCATACCTGACAGCAAAAATTTAAATGAGAGTTAGTGTTTCTTATCAGACTTAAAGAGCCTGTCCTATCAGTCTTAAGGTCGTTGTGTTAATGTTTGTGAAAGATGTCTAACCCTCACTTACCATCGTGGCCTGAACTAGTTTTTCAGGTTAACTTTGGAATGTCCTTGGTTGAGAGGAAGGTCCATCAGTCAGTTGGGGGACTTAGGATTTTATTTTTGGATTACGAGATCAAGAGGAACTGCACTCTTCCTGTATCTGCACCTGCTCCACGGCATGAGATGACAGGTTCTCAGCCTCGTGCTGTGATGGGATGACTACACTCTACTGAGTGGTCTTGGGATGGGTGAGTGCATTTTTCTGGGGGAAATGACGTAAATAATGGTGGCCAAAGAGTGAAATGGGACAGGTTAAAAATAGCCACAAATTCTTAGCAGCTCCTCCTATCAAGAGATAAAGTTTATTTCTCCACCCCATGAATCTGGCCTGGGCTTTTGGCTTGTTTTAATGACTAGAATGTGCTGGGAGTGACATTGTGCAACTCTTGAGCAAAGCTGTAAGAAAGCTGCAGCTTCTACTCCTGTTCTCGTAGAATGCAGATGCCGCTGCTGCTGCCACTGTATATGAAACCCAGGCTCACTTGATCACGCGGAGGAGAGCCAAGGCTCCCTAGAGAACTGCCCCCCCCGACAGCTAACCAGCACCACCGCTGACCCCCGGACATGTGAATGAAGCCATTGCAGACCATCCAGGCCTAGCTGACCCAGCAGGTGACTACAGCCATGAGAGTGACCCCAGGCAAGACCATCAGAATCTCCCAGCTAATTTCATATCAATTGCTGAATCACAAGATTTTCAGCAAATAAATGGTTATTTTAAGCTACTAAGTTACAGATTGCTTTGTTACATGGCAATAGATCATTAAGATGTAAGAAAATAACCAGTTATCACAGGTAATATATTTTTTTAATGAAAAAAAAAAAAAAAAAAACCCCATGATATTGCTGTTGGCCTGTGAATAATTTCCCTTCGCTTGCCCCTGCTCCTCTTCCTATCTGTGGATGCTACAGACTCGGGAGAGCATGGGAGGGAATCATCATCTTCATCTGCTACCTCAGTTTCCCAAGGTGTTTCTGATGTGGGCTTAAGACACCACCTTTCCCTTCACCCCCATACAGTTCAGGAAGCTTGAGAATCTACCATGATTCTCCAACTTTGCAGCATGTTAGAAGCAGCCCTCTAAAGCTATGCTTCAGAAATCTTACCGTGCAAGTGAATGACCCAGGGGCCTTGTGGGTGTGGATTCTGACTGCGCGTCGTGGGCTGGCCTGAGAGTCTGCCTTTCTCACAGGTACCCCACGCGATGCCCTGCTGGGTCCACGAACAACACTGGGAGTAGCAAGGGTGGAGGGGGCTGACTGAAGCTCGGAACAGCGGGGCTCAGGCTTGGCTATGTTGAAATGGCCTCTGGAGTGTCACAAAGTGCTGATGTCTTGCCCCCATTCCCAGAAATTCTGACTTAATTGGTCTGGGTGCGGCCGGGATGAGATTTCTAAATGTTCCCTTGGTGAGTCCCACGTGCAGCCCAGGCTGAGGGGCCCTGCTCTGAACGATGAATCCTGGCTCTTTGGAAAGGGCCCCACTCATGCAGCCAGCTCTCACCGCATCTGCAAAGACCATGCAAGACACCCAGTAAGTGAGCTCTGTTAACCCATTCAGGGCACGTGGAGCCAGCCAGACAACTGCTGAAGAGCAGTGAGTGGTAACGTCAAAGGCTGTGCTCCCAGAGAAGCAGCGTACAGGGATGTGCTGGTCACAGCTGTGTGGTCGGTCCCAGGGCTGAGCCTCCCTCAGCCTCAGCTTCCTCACCTGTGAATAGACTCTTCAGGCCACCTTTGTGGGGTTGTCCGCCAAGTACCTGGCTCAGGTTACAGACTCCATAAATGGAAGCTATTATCCATAAATAGAGCATCCGGAGACCTGAGCAGCCAGTTGCACAGAAGTCCCGAGCAGTGGATGTCTGTGACTCACGTTCGCCAGTGTGAAAAACATGCATGGGAAGCGATCCCTTCTGGTAAATGTGAGACCCTGTTATTTCCTGTGAGGGTTTAGTGTTGTTATTACCTACTGCTGCCCTGCTGTGAAGCCGGGGCCAGAATGGCTTCCTTTTAAAGACGCAAATGGTGAAAACCTAAGTATTTTAGAATCTGATGTCTTCTTCAGAAGGCACTCTTTCTGTGTTTTGAGGTGAGAGAACCACATTTTTAAAAAATGAAAGCAGGGCGAGTGCGGTGGTTCACGCCTGTATTCCCAGCACTTTGGGAGGACGAGGTGGGTAGATCACAAGGTCAGGAGTTCAAGACTAGCCTGGCCAACATGGTGAAACCCTGTCTCTACTAAAAATACAAAAATTAGTGGGGGCATGGTGGCATGCACCTGTAATCCCAGCTACTCGGGAGGCTGAGAGAGGAGAATCACTTGAACTTGGGAGGTAGAGGTTGCAGTGAGCTGAGATTGCACCACTGCACTCCAGCCTGGGCTACAGAGCAAGATTCTGTCTCAGAAAAAGATAAATAAATGAGAGCAAACAAACAAAAAAAATGGAGTCTACTTTATTGTGTAATGGAGTATGCTAAATAAACCCCATGCCACATCAACCGGAAACTAGTAAGAACCGGGATTTATTTGTTCATGTTAAAAAGGCAACTTTGTATACAATTCGTGGGAGGTTCGGCTTCGCTCTGCTGCTCATGAAATATGGATTGTCTGTTTCTTGGGCAAGACAATCCAGCATCCCGGAGGATGGGGAGGGCAGCAGAGGGTGTTGTGGTGTTTGCTGGGTGGTGGTGGCCCTATGAGAGTGGCACAGAGAGAGTGTGGCAGGAAAACAGATGAAAGGAGACAAAGAAATAGATGATTCCAACCGGACCATCCAGAGTCTAGGGGATGTGGCTCTTGTACCCCAGCACCCCACACACAGCCTTCTCGCGATACCATCTCTTTCTTTTCTGCTCTCTTCCTTCCTTTCTTCCCCCAGTCCTGTACTTTTTAAAGTTCAAAAGTACCAAATATTGCACACACCTCAAAGTGAAAAGTGAACCTCCTCTTTCTACCCAAGTCCGTGACTAGTGGTCCTCATGGTTTAGTATGCAGAGGAGCCACCTGGGGAGCTTGTAAATAAGCCAGGATTCCTGCAACCCATCCCCAGAGGGTCTGATTTACCAGGCTTGGAGTAGGGTCTTCATTGTGAACAGCCCTTAGTCTTCAGCCGTGATTCTGACATTAGTGACCTTTGAATTCTGCTTTAAGATATGTCCCGGGGAGCTGGCTGGTGCTGGCTGCTGGGGGTAGGGTGTGTGTCCTTTCACATTTAGCTATGCTGACCAGGAGCACGTGACCTGGTGCTGTGTAACCTGGAGCACACACACGGGACTGCATTACATGTGATCCATAGTTCTCCCTGTCTGGCCACGGACCATGAACCAGACCCCATCTTTTAAAAACCTACATTTTGGCCAGGCTCAGTGGCTCATGCCTGTAATCCCAACACTTTGGGTGCCCGAGGTGGGTGGATCACCTGAGGTCAGGAGTTCAAGACCAGCCTGGGCAACATGGTGAAACCCCGTCTCTAATAAACATATAAAAATTAGCTGGGCATGGTGGCGCACACCTGTAATCCCAGCTTCTCGGGAGGCTAAGGTAGGTGAATCGCTTGAACCCCGGAGATGAAGGTTGCAGTGAGCCAAGATCGTGCCACTGCACTCCATCCTGGAGATGGGGCGAGACTCCATCTCAAAAATAAAAAACAAAAACAAAACAAAAATATCCCTGCATTTTCCTAGACAAATTAAGAGTAGGATTAGAGAATCCTCATACACTGCTTTCTGTATTGCCAGCCGGTGTATCCTTGCTATCTGATAAAACCTGCCCACACAGAGTCAGACAAAGCCACCCCTCATTGCCAGTGACATGCTCGAGTTCTGGCTGGTCTTTATCTGCAGCTGGCAATAGATTAGGCTTCCTGTTGCCCTACAAATAGCCTTTGACCTATTCCCCATGGTAATTCATATTTTGTGGTGAGCCAATACCCGCACAAACATATTCCATGCCCGACCGGTCTGGATACCAGCATTAGTTTCCTAATAGAGCCAACTGCATGGCCCCAGGGACTGAGTGGCATCGTGGAAAGAGTAAAGGTCATGACGCCAAATAGGCCTGAGTTCAATTGGGTGCCCCTTTCGCCAGCTGAATGCATACGGTCAAGTCAATGAATCGCACACAGAGCCTCCATTTTCCACCTGTTAAACGGATATAACAATGCTTTGGTAATGGTCATTAGGGTTAAATGAAATGACACAGAAAGAACTTTATACACAGTAAGCTTTCAGCAAATTCATTCATTTGGCAAGTGTTTATTGAGCACCTGTCTATTGCACCCTGATGGATTGCTAGCCAGACTCTATTTTCTTTGGCTGTAGCAGTGCTGGATGGGCCCCTGGGAGTGTGGTGCAGTGGTGAGCAAACAAAAGAGACAAACATCCCTGTTGATGGAGCACGGTCTGATGGGAGCCGTCATTACGATCATGATTGTTCCATGGGCATCTGTTGCTCTAAGACTCTAAATGGACTTGATCTTTTTTTTTTTTTGAGACAGAGTCTCGCTCTGTAATCCAGGCTGGAGGGCAGTGGTGCAATCTCGGCTCACTGCATCCTCTGCCTCCCAGGTTCAAGTGATTCTCCTGCCTCAGCCTCCCGAGTAGCTGGGACTACAGGCACCCACCACCATGCCTGGCTAATTTTGTTTTGTATTTTTAGTAGAGGTGGGGTTTCGCCATATTAGCCAGGCTGGTCTTGAACTCCTGAACTTGTGATCCACCTGCCTTAGCCTCCCAAAGTGCTGGGATTACAGGTGTGAGCCACTGCGCCCAGACAATTGGCTTGATCTTTGTGAAGGAAGGGAGGCAGCTAAGCAGGATTAGGAGGCAGGACACTTGGGAGACTTGTCTTACACCAGGAATATGGATGTGCTCGAACCTTACTAGAATCCATCACAATTGGGATGTTGACAAATCCAGGCTTCCACATACGGCTCTTTAGATAAATGGCTAAATATAACTCAGTCCTACATCCACCAGAGTAGTCAATCCTTAAAGAGGAAGCAAGTCAGAGCCCCTTGCCTGTGCTCATCTTAGTTGGGGGTATATTGAAGGAGAAGTCCCTGGTCCCCATCACCAAGCTTGATACCAGCCTGCTGAAGCCGACCACATGGTCAACGAGATTCTCAAATCAAGTAATGCAGTGTATAGGGATGTTTCCTGGGACTGCGTGCTTTGTTTAGTTTTATTGCATAAATTTCAAACTATTTATGCAACTATGTAGCCAAGAATTGTTGTGTTCAGAAAATTGCAAAAGAAACCTCAAGGGAAAAAGGCTTCCAGAAAAAAAAAACAAAAAAACAAAAAGAAAAACTCCATGTTTTGGGGGTAATGGAAGCCAGGAAAAACAATTAATAATTATTAAATCAACTTTGAATTAGATTGTTATTTCAGTTCTTTGTGTGAATGACTAAATCATAATCTAGTTACAAGTGATAAACTGAAATGAAAGTCAATTCCAAATACAGCACGTTTAGATGTTCTGTTACATTCAACGTGCTGATAAAGCCCTTGATGGAAAGAAAGATATAAATATCATTTACCAAGTTTTACTAAAAGCAAATTTGTTTCTTCCCACTAAATAATGTGGAATAATATAAAAATATGTATATTGGCTTGAAGAGGGGTGACCTTTGTGGCTGCCCTGTAACCCTCTGTCTGGGTCAAGCCCTGCTGGGTTGAGGTTCTGAACAGTCTGCGTGGGATAAGATCTCAACAGATGGGGTTGAGACATCCACTCACTTGGTAATTCTGAAAATGTAATCTAGTGTGTGTGCACTTGTTTATTATTTAAAATAACATTTACTGGCCTGGTGCAGTGGCTCATGCCTGTAATCCTAGCACTTTAGGAGGCCGAGGTGGGTGGATCACCTGAGGTCAGGAGTTCAAGACCAGCCTGGCCAACATGGTGAAACCCTGTCTCTACTAAAAATACAAAACTTAGCCAGGCATAGTGGTATGCGCCTGTAATCCCAGCTACTCAGGAGGCTGAGGCAGGAGAATCACTTGCACCCAGGAAGTGGAAGTTGCAGTGAGCCGAGATGGTGCTACTTTACTCCAGCCTGGGCAACAAGCGCGAAAATCCATCTGGAAAAAAAAAAAAATCACATTTATTGAGCACCAATTCTACGGCACAAACTAGATGCAAAAACGAGTTGGCCTTGCCCTGCACTCACGGAGCCTACAGATAAGGGGACAGGGAATAGAAGTCAGTGTGGCCCTGCAGAACCCTCTGATAACCGGCCCCGCTACCTGACCCAGCAAAGGCTGCAGGAAAACTGAGAACAGAGGCAGCCTGGCTGATGCATTATTTAGCCAGACTGCCCTCCCCACAGCCGCCAGTCAAGCACGTGTCCTGCCAAGAAGAGACAATTAGGTGGCCGCTCTGTGGTAGGGCGGACAGTGCTTGTAGCTCTGCATGAAACGGGCACGGAGGTGATTGGGCACTTCCCTCTCCTGTTTTAGACCAAGGATCAGTCAACTTTTTCTGCGAAGGATCAGATAGTAACAATTTGATGTGTATGTGCCGTGAGGTCTGTGCTGCAACGCACCCCCACCCCCGTACCCCCACAACCTCCCCCGCCCCACCCTCACTCTCTTTGTAGCATGAAGGCAGCCGCAGGCAGAGGTCACGGAGAGGCGTGGCTGTGTTCAGTCGGGCAGCGTTCATAGAAAGAAGCCAGCAGCGACCGACTGGCCCTCGGGCTGCAGTTTGCGGTCCCCTGCTTGAGAGCCAGGCCAGGCCAAATTCCCAGTTGCCCTTTATTCAGGGGGAACTATGTAAACATCAAGAGACTATTTTCCAAAACTCATTTTTAAAAAATCTCAAGCACATAAAAAGCACATTGTGCTTCTCGGTGTTTGCTTTTAGGAAGTGTTTTTCCACTGGCATTTTAACTTAAGGGTTTTGTTTCTTCTTCATTTCTCCTGGTGCTTCTTGGCGACAGAGTCTACATACCGACATTTCACCCTTTCCTCACTCTCGAGAGTAAGACTTCCAAGATTAAGTTTATTGTACTCAGGAGCTGGCTAAGCAACCACATAGCTTCTGTCTCCTGCGTCTCCAAATCCTCAAGGCGGTGCCAGCTGCATTTTTCCAGGCCTGGACAGCATGCCAGAGGGGCGACGTCACAGCCCGGGCAGCCAGGCCTCCGTTTCCTGTTTCTTTCCTCCTGAAAGACACATGAATCATATCAGCTTTATCATTTGACTCGGAGCTCATTTCCCTGTTCCACAAACGCCTGGAGTTAGAGGCAGTGAGAGCCAAGTGTAATCAAAACATGAAGTTCTGAGTTGCTTTTTCCCCTTAAGAATGGAACACATGTTCTCCCATCTCACAAGAAAGTGCACCATCTGGCTTAATTTGGAGTCTTTTGGCCCAAGCACTTGGCTCCCGGGTCAGACACTGGTGATCTCATCTGAAAAACTAGGCCCTCCCTGTATCCAAGGCAGGCGAGGTCCCAGCAGGGCCCTTGTGTGCATCTACCCCTGGCACCCCTGGCACATGTGGAGTATGTGTTAGGGGCAGGGTTCTCCTGCAAGTAACCCTAGCTGAGTGTGAATGTAGACAGCAATCTGTGATCACGTCACAACCTTTCCCTGGGAAGCTCATCATCCCTGCTCTGGGGTGAAAGGGCTAATAGGAAAGGGAAAATCTAACAAAGAGTTTGGACACATGAATTTGAAACTAAAATATCAATGACTTGTACATATGAGGAAGGGATCGGGTGAGTCAGAGGCAGGAGCTATCCAGATACTGCTCTTACCTGCTCACAAACACATACTGCTAAATTTATTGAGCACTTACTATGTGATAGACCCAGGTCTAAAAAGGATTTCACTGGCACTAATTCATTTCATCTTCACAACAATGCTGCGAGGTAGAGTTGTTGCAGTTTTACAGATGAGGATGTTCAGGTCCCAGGGGTATCTTGCCTAAGGTCAGACGGCTAGCTAAGGTCAGAACCCAGACTGATGGCGAGGATTCTGAACAACTGTGAGTGTATGTGAGCTTTGTGATCTAAGAGAATAACATGATAATAAGCATATCCATTATTAAAATGCATGTATGTGTTTCAGAAACTCCCTGTGTATTTCAGTATAATCATATTGGCGTGATGGCAGTAGACATTTATGTTTATTAGAGCCACACTAATGAAAATATACAACTCAATACATACACCATCTAACTATGCATGCATGCAAATATTACTATGTAACACTCCTGGATCCTCTGTGTCCTGGGCTGGGATCTGTGTCTCTGGCTGGCCCCAGAACAGAACTCTGCAACTACAGATGCTATCGTTTCACACAATGGTCTTCTTGGTCTGCAATGTTACTTTGACCAAGTAATGCTAAATGTTTTCTAAAAACGCTGGTTAGGCCAACCTTTCCCACATTTAACTGGCTTTTCTGCATCTTCTTTAAATAATCGTGAAAAAGGTTGTGAAAACTGAATTCTGATTCTCCCAGCATTTGTGTAACTAAGGGGAGAAGGTGTTTATTGGCCCAGAGGGTTGCAGAGGTCGGATAGCAGCTTACCTTCATTAAAGCACTATGGGGCCCCTTCAATTGGCCAATTAGCCTAGTGAACTCTGAGTTTCATCTTCCCATTCCATCTGCCTCTTTGACAGCTGTTCCATCTCCTCTCAGGGAAGTAAGTTGTATTTAATTTTGACTTTAAATGAGAAACTGCAATTCACCAGTGTATCTTTTGTACTTATTGTGTATTATGGCAAAATACCAGTAGCAAAATGTATCATCTTAACTATTTTTTTCTTTTGTTCTTTTTCTTTTTCTTTTTTTCAGAGGTGGGGTATCACCATGTTGGCCAAGCTGGTCTCGAACTCCTGACCTCAGGTGTTCCGCCCGCCTCGGCCTCCCGAAGTGCTGGATTACAGGCGTGAGCCATCGCGCCCAGCCTCATCTTAACTATTTTTAAGTGTACAGTTCAGTGGCATCAAGTTCATTTACAATGTTGTGCAACCATCACCACCATCCACCTCCAGAACTTTCTCATCTTCCCAAACTGAAACCCTGTCTCGATTAAACAACTCCCATCCCCCACTCCTCTAGCTTCCGGTAACCACCCTTTTACTCTCTGTCTCTATCAATTTGGTTACTCTAGGAACCTTATATAAATAGAATCATACAATATTTGTCATTTTGTGACTCGCTTATTTCACCGAGCATAGTATCCTCAAGGTTCATCTATGTTGTAACATGTGTCAGAATGTCCTTCCTTTTTTTTTTTTTGAGTCAGAGTCTTGCCCTGTCATTCAGGCTGGAGTGCAGTGGTGTGACCTCAGCTCACTGCAACCTCTGCCTCCCAGGTTCAAGCGATTCTCCTGCCTCAGCCTCCCAAGTAGCTGGGATTACAGGCACATGCCACCACGCCCAGCTAATTTTTGTATTTTTAGTAGAGACAGGGTTTCACCATGTTGGCCCAGCTGGTGTCGAATTCCTGACCTCAAGTCATCCACCCGCCTCAGCCTCCCAAAGTGCCGGGATTACAGGCGTGAGCCATTGCACCCGGCTGCCCTTCCTTTTTAAGATTGAATAATATTCCATTGTGCGGATGAACCATACTTTGCTTATCTGTTCATCTGTTGATGGACCCTTGTGTTGCTTCCACCCTTTGGCTGTTGTGAATATGCTGCTGTGAACATGAGTTGGCGGATAGCTGGTTGAGTCCTCGCTTTCAATTGTTCTGGGTATATATACCCAGAAGTGGAATTGCTGAAATTGTATGGTAATTCTATTTCTAATTTTTTGAGGAACCACCATACGATGGTGTTTATTTTTTAAAGGTCTAAATAGAATGGGCAAAACTATGGTTACGTCTAAAATAAAGATAATAAACCTAGGTTTCATGACAAATTCAAAGTAATTCACCAATGGGACTGCAATTTCGCCTGTTTTTTTTTTTTTTTTTTTTTTCTCACTTGTCCACTTATTTGAGAATTTTTTTTTTTTTTTTTTTTGAGACGGAGTCTTGTTCTGTCACCAGGCTGGTGCACAGTGGCGTAGTCTCGGCTCACTACAACCTCTGCCTCCTGGGTTCAAGCACTTTTTCCGCCTCAGCCTCCCTAGTAGCTGGGAGTACAGGCGCGTGCCAAACGCCCGGCTAATTTTTTTGTATTTTTAGTAGTGATGGGTTTTCACCATGTTGACCAGGATGGTCTCGATCTCTTGACCTCGTGATCCACCCGTCTCGGCTTCCCAAAGTGCTGGGATTACAGGCATGAGCCACCGCGCCTGGCCTTATTTGAGAAGTTTTACAAGCTTTCTTCTCTTTGAAGATCCAGTTAAAGTAGGGTCTGTTATTATGAGCAGATAGTGGGTAGTATATTAAAGAATAAATAGCAAAGGAAGAAAGCTGTATGAGATGTGCTGTTTAAAGAAGAATCTAAACAGCGAAGTTTATTGCTTGACTCTGCATCCCTCCAACATGTCCACCAAAACTGCAATCCAGTCTTTCATATTTGCAGCCATTTATTCATTTGACAAACATGAAGCTTCTGCTCAGGGACTGTGCAGCATAACACTTAGTCCTCACTGTCTTGTTCTGTAGATATCTGGATTCATGTCTCATTGCTCCAACCCACACAGTACACGCTTAAACAACCCCAGGAATCAGACAGTGGGAGAGACGAGTGTGAGGGCTTCTATGGGCGGGTGAGGCAGTAGAGCCCGGCAGAGCTCAGAACTTACCTAAGGGGCAACCACTCATCCCTTCTGGCTACTAGTTGCCCTGTGGGAATGCAGGTCCAGTTTTCCAGATCTTCCTAACTTCCAGGAAAAATAAGATATCCAGTTTCTAATGTAAAATCTCCCAGTTTTAAATTTCAGCCACTGATTCAGGAAAAAAAGAAAAAAATCAAAGATAGCACAGGCCAAATAAAAGCCGGAGGGCCATGAGCTTTGACCTCTGCACTCATTGAAACTCTCTCCTGGAACCCTCGGGCATAGCCGATAAGCATCTTGTTTTTCCAAGAATGAACCAAGAAATGGAGGTAGAGGTGTATCTCGGGGAAGCTAATGAAGCCATAGCTTCTTGGCTCCTTCCTTCCCTGGGGCCGTGTGTTTTGTAACGTTTTCCTCTATTAGGATTGCTGTGTCTTTCCATTCTGGCTTCCCCTTGTCTAGTGTGGCAGAACTACAAAGGGGAAGCTGAGTTGGGGAAACATCTGGTTGGAGTTGAGAGGGGTGGATTTTTGTGGTTAGCACAAGCAGTGTCTTGGGCTGCAGCAAGACTGCACCCCTCTGGCCATCGTCTGGCATAGGGTGAGAAGTTTGGGGGACCGGATGATTGGATGCACCCGGAGCCCAAGCCCCAGATTCCACACCATACCTGGGATCCTGGAATTTCCTGCTCCACACCTGGAGCCTGCATCAGAGCTTGCTTGGGGCCCTCATCTGCACCTACCTTCCTTTCCAAGGACAGCAAACTTCACTGCTGGTGAGTTTGTTGGTGACCTAAGAGGTGGTCGAAAGGCAACTGTCTCCAGGGAGCGTGGATATAACTTGGGTGTGCATATGTATGAGGCCTGGCCAGGTGCAGAGTACAGGATGGAGCCTGGGGTGGGTAACGGAGGTGAGAGGCCAGGCCTCCATGGGAATTCTAAATCCAAACCAGGCCTTCGAGTTCATTATAAGGGCATAGTTTTCATAGAAGGAGGAGAGAACACATTTACTTAACTACTCATTAGTGTTCTTTATGCTATTTAAAATCCTTACACATTTTTTTTTTTTGAGACAGAATCTCACTCTGTCACCAGGCTGGAGTGCAGTGGCGTGATCTTGGCTCACTGCAACCTCCGCCTCTTGGGTTCAAGCAATTCTCCTGCCTCAGCCTCCCAAGTAGCTGGGACTATAGGCATGCACTACCACACCCAGCTAATGTTTTGTATTTTTAGTAGAGGTGGGGTTTCACCATGTTGGCCAGGGTGGTCTTGATCTCTTGACCTCTTGATCCGCCCACCTTAGCCACCCAAAGTGCTGGGATTACAGTCATGAGCCACTGAACCTGGCTGCCTTTACATATTTAGACATGTGGTGTATATAGGCCATTTGTACTCAAGCCCAGGGCCTCAGAAATGCTGGAAGTGCACCTGGGTCATAGTGACTTTTGCCCATAGTTGTTTTGGTCACGACTGCTGGATAAGGATTGCTCCAAAACTTAGTGCATGAAACAATCATTTTATTATGCTCATGGATTTTGTGGGACAGAAATCTGGACAGGGCACTGCTTGTCCCTGCTCAGCAACGTCTCAGGAAGCTGGGAAGATGCCACGGAAGTGGTGGGGGGTGACCCTGGAAACAGGGGCTGGTATCAAATGGAGGCGTCCACCCTCATGTCTGGTGGTTGATGGTGGCTGCCAGTGGGGATCGTAGCTGGGGCTGTCAACTGCATTCCCTACACATAGCCCAGGTTTCCTCAAAGCATGGGGGCTGCAGAGAAGGCAGACTTCTTACTTGATGAATCAGGACACCAAAGATGAGTATTCCAGGGACCAAAGTCATAGCCACATCACCTTTTCTGAACTTGCATTCTGTTGGTTACAACCAAGTCACAATCCTGCCCAGATTCAGAAAGAGAGGTAACCCCATCTCTCAATGAGGGGAGTATGAAAGCATTTTGGGGGCCATGTTTTAACCACCACACAGATTAAAATATTGCCTGCCATAATGGTGTTGGGATGGCTTCCAGGAATATATCTAATTCAAAAAGCAATTCAAAGAGCATTTCAAGGATATTTGAAATTCCCTGAAATGTTACAGTTACACATGAAAAAAACTTAAAAGGTTTTCCTTGTATTTGACAAAAATTCTTAAATCTATGTCACTATCAGTCACGAATTGTTTTAGTC
The DNA here is from genome assembly GCF_030222135.1 of Aotus nancymaae. Taxonomy (NCBI): domain Eukaryota; kingdom Metazoa; phylum Chordata; class Mammalia; order Primates; family Aotidae; genus Aotus; species Aotus nancymaae. The sequence goes on from NW_026988465.1 coordinate 1,279,817, forward strand.
ATGAATTTTCAAAGCTGAAACTTTTCTGAAATATTAACAATAAAAAATTGTTTTTCATCAGCCATGCTATAGGAAAGACTGATTTCTATCTTTCTATTCTCTGTAGAAATATCACGTCGAGCGTAGGGCTAACGCCCGTAATCCCAACACTTTGGGAGGCTGAGGCAGGCAGATCACAAGGTCAGGAGTTCGAGACCAGCCTGGCCAACAAGGTGAAACCCCGTCTACTAAAAATACAAAAATTAGATGGGTGTGGTGGTGCATGCCTGTAATCCCAGCTACTGGGAAGGGTGAGGCAGGAGAATTGCTTGAACCCGAGAGATTGAAGTTGCGGTGAGCCGAGATCACGCCATTGCACTCCAGCCTGGGCAACAAGCGTGAAACTCCATCTCAAAAGAAAAGATCACGAAAGTGTTACCATATGGAGAGGAGATGAGGAATGTACTGCCCAAAAAGTGGTGTTTCAGACTCTTGTATAATCACGTGAACATCTTTAATAAGATTCTGTGTACAAGAATTTAAGGTGGTAGTTAGTCTCAAAAAATAAAAATAGAAAAGACCAAGTTGGGCAACAGCAGTCCAGGAAAACTTCATGGAAGATGAAAGAAATGGAATTTCAGTAGAGCGAATGGAGGCTGGGGGCAGGACTGACCCAACTGGTCAACGCATATTGGCAGTTACACCTGATGTCAGTTCTGATCGGCTCAGGCTCCACGCTCATTGGTTAGTGCTCCACAGCAGTTGGTAAAGGTTTTGCATATCATCCCTGCCTGTTAGAGTGGACAATATTAGCAAAGGCACTGAGAAGGAATAATCTTGGCCTGTTTATCAAACGGTAAGGAAATTTCACTGGCTTGAGTCCAGCTGGAGGCAGTTATGGGAAGTACAGCTGTTTAACTAGAGTAAAGCCAATTGTGAAGCATGTTGAATGTCAAGCAAAGGAATTAGTACATATTCCTGGAAGCAGTGGGGGAGTAATGAACCTTTCAGTAAAATAACAACAACTTTTAAAATCAATTTTAGAAAGATTACTTCGGCAGTTGAATGAGGAGAAACTAGGAACACCTTTTTAGAAGGTGGTTGTAATATTCCAAGGAAGAATTATCAGACATGAATTAAGTAAAGAGGAATTTGGACTTGTGTATGTATCACTTTCCTAACTCGAGTTTTATATTATTAGCTTATTTTTGGGGTTTATTTTTTGAGACGGAGTTTCGCTCTTGTTGCCCAGGCTGGAGTGCAATTGTGCGACCTCAGCTCACCGCCACCTCCGCCTCCTGGGTTCAAGCGATTCTCCTGCCTCAGCCTCCTGAGTAGCTGGGATTACAGGCAATGATTTCTCCACATTCATCAGGCTGGTCTTGAACTCCCAGCCTCAGGTGTTGCTCCCGCCTCGGCCTCCCAAAGTGCTGGGATTACAGGCATGAGCCACCACGCCGGGCCTGTATTATTAGCTTATAATGTATCATGTAGGAAGACTGCTCATGCTCCACTTAAAATGTTCTCATGCCCTCTCCTTCCCGCCACTGCTACAGTGAGCAGTTCTATCCAACCAGCTTCACGCAGCAGCACGCTGAGCATGCCTCTTCTCACTACCTGTCCCTGGCTTCTCAGATGCAGTGGCTGGCTGGGGTGTCCCAGGCAACCCACAGGGCACTCACTCATGTACCCCTAAAAATGTGGGGTAACAACATCCTATGAAGGAACTGTCTTCCACTGGGGATGGGAGCTCTTGAATCAATGCTTCCCCTGTTCTCCCCACCCCACGGTTCTGAGACACACTTCAGAGAGCTTTCAAAAGCTGCTGTGATGGTCAGGCACGGTGGCTCATGCCTGTAATCCCAGCACTTTAGGAGTCCAAGGTGGGCAGATCTCCTGAGGTCAGGAGTTCAGAATCAGTCTGACCAACATGGAGAAGCCCCGTCTCTACTAAAAATACAAAATTAGCCAGGCATGGTGGCGCATGCCTGTAATCCCAGCTACTCAGGAGGCTGAGGCAGGAGAATCTCTTGAACCCGGGAGGCAGAGGTTACGGTAAGCCGAGATCACACCATTGCACTCCAGCCTGGGCAACAAGAGCAAAACCCCGTCTCTCTCTCTCTCTCTCTTTCTCTCTCTCTCTCTCTCTCACACACACACACACACACACACACACACACACAAAGCTGCTGTGGGATCCAGCAATCACTTATAGGCATGGCTGCCTAGATTGCATTGGATTTTCTCCTCAGCCTCCTACCCCATCCATTCCCCACCAACCCTCCTTCCTGCTCCCTGTGGTCACATCCCAACTAAACCACCCACACATAAGCCTTGATCCTATGCTTTTCTTTGGGGGAACCCAGGCTAAGAGAGAACAGGATCCTCCAATTCTTTGGTGCCGCCATAGTGGAAACTCACATGCTGTTCTGCCCACAGTAGGAGCATCACATCCTCACGACTCACCCTTGTGTTGAATAGCTAGTATCTCCTTTGACCTTTTTAACTTTTTTTTTTTTTCCTGAGGCAGAGTCTCACTCTGTTTCACTCAGGCTGGAGTGCAGTGGCATGATCTTGGCTCACTGCAGCCTCTGCCTCCTGGGTTCAAGCGATTCTCCTGTCTCAGCTCCCGAGTAGCTAGGACCATAGGCATGTGCCACCACATCCAGGTAATTTTGTATTTTTAGTAGAGACAGGGTTTCACCATGTTGGCCAGGCTGGTCTCAAACTCCTGACCGCAGGTGATCCTCCTGCCTCAGCCTCCCAAAGTGCTGGGATTACAGGCATGAGCCACTGCACCCGGCATCCTTTTTAATTTTTAAAAACAAGCTTGTAGGACTGACTCAGTCCCATTTACTCAGCAGTATTTTAAGCCAGTAGAGTGGTAATTAGGATACTGGTAAGAGCAGAGAATTTAGAATCATAAGATCTAGATTTGATCCTTGCTACCAACTATATGAATGACCAAGGGCAAGACATACAGCTCTTGGAGTCTTCAGTATCCTCATCTGTAAGATACGTGTGTTAGTAGCTATCGACCTTCAGTGTTCTTGTATCAAGCAGGACCGAGTGTGTGTGATGAGCAGTCGCTAATTTCAGCACTCAGCCTCCATTTCCCCTTCCTGTTGGTTATGTGATCCCAATTTTTGTTTGGATGGCTATCACCTTTCCCCAGTGCATCCTACGTCTTACCACCATTCTCCCCTCGACTCCCAGCTTTAGGGTAGGCCCTAATGGTCTCAGTCTAAAGGAACTATTCATCATTTCCCTGGCTATGATGATTTTAAAAAGCAAGAAGAGATTTACTGGCAGATCTCGTCACCTTTCTGAAAGAGCAATCAAATAAGACAGCATGTAGCTCTGGAAATTGCTGGAAGTCATCATGTGGCCCTAAGGAGTGCGAGCCTAAAGATGAAGCAGAAAGAGGGATGGTGAGATTACTGAACTTTTGAGTCAAATCACATCCAAAGCTCATGTGACCTCTGATCTTTTCAAATAAATGAGTTATTAAATATTTTATTTAAACCAGTGTAGTCAGGCTTTCTCTTATCTGGGACAGAAAGACTCTCAACTGCTAGAGTATACAAGCAAGCTTTGTAACTTGCAAATCACTATAAAACATTTTTAAAATTCTTTTTCCACTATGAATTGGAAAGAATACCTGTGACCCATGGGGCAGGTTGAGAAAAAATTCTAAGCTTTTATTTTAATTTAGTACCCTTTTTTGGAAAACATTGGTACCGACTGACAGAATCAGAACTAGATCCCAACAAGAATAATCATATATGTAAAAAGAAACAGGCATTTTAAAACCTATAAAACTGAGTGAGTTGTGTGTGAGACTGAGTGGGAATATAATATATTCTTACATTCAAATATGTATAAAATTCACAAGTCATGAAAGTGAAGGCTGTCAGATTTGGCTACAAATAAATAAAACTACAAAAACTGCTATATGGCAAAAAAAAAAAAAAAAAAGAAAGAAAAAGAAAAGAAAAGAAAAAAGAAACCCCGAGTTAAAATATAACAAACTGAGGGAAATTTTTGTAGCTTATATGAAAGATCAATATACAAAAAATTATTATAAATCAATACGAAAAAAATCTTAATTGGTCAAAGATTTGATCATAAAATTTGAAGAACATATGAAAAGATGCTAAAGTTAAGGTCAAAGTTAAGAGTTATTAGGTTTAAAAAGGTCACTAATAATGATACACATTAAGTTCCAGGCACTATAAGAACTACCTCATAGAGATGCTTATGTAAGAATGATCATTATAGAGTTAAAAAATGAAAACAAACGTTTAACAATAAAAAAACTGGTAAAATATATTTTGATATAGTCTTATATTTAAATATATGTTGGAACCATTAAAAAAGATCAGGTAGACCTTTAAGTGTTATCATGGAAAGACACACGCCATATTGTTTGAGGATATTAAATAATGTACAGAACAGTCCCATTTATATTAAAATATACATTAACATATGCATTAAAAGTCCGAAGGTAAATGCCAACAATTAATAACAGTTATCTCTCAGGTGTAGATTTGCATAGTGGCCGTTTTATATAAAGCTTTCACAAAATTCAAATAGTACACAAATATTTTTATTTTAAACAAGTGAGTAGAAATCAGAGAGAAATTCAGGTTGGGTAATCTGTGGCCTCCTTGCTGGTAGAATGCATTCCTTTCGTCCCGGGTCTCTGCGTGTCAGTGGAGTGCCCAGCAGGTGATAGTCCTGTTGTGTCTGGGAAGGCTGGAAGGAAGGAGGAGGAAGAGCATGAGAGAGAAAATATTTTCCCCAACCAGGAAACTGGAAATGGAGAACCTTCACGAGGAGCTACAGGGGAGCATGAGGGGTCTCATCTCTAGCGTTCACTGTCCTGGAGTCAGCTCCTTGAAGCCTGCGCAGTTGTCATTGCTGCTTTGCCAGGTTCTGGCTGCGAGACCCAGTGACCGCCTCCTTCCCCACTATTTCCCAACCCGGGGTTTCTTGTACCTGATCTCATCCCTCCCCTGCCCTTTGGACTTGACTTTGGACTAATTTGACAACACAGCAGCCCCATGATGAACAGCTAAAGTCTGATGTGATCCATAAGCTAGAGCCTTTGCTGAGCTGGCATCTCTCCACCTCCACCCCTGCCCCAAGAAACTGGAGTTTGGAATCTCTAGATAAGAAGCCACAGGAGGAACAATGCAAACAAGCCTTGGGCTCCCTCATCTCCCGTCTTGTGAGCAACTTCGATGAGTTATGAGAAAGTTATCTTGATTGAATCCTAGCCTTGCACAACTCAGAAGGATCAGAAATTGTCAGGCTGTGATTTTTCAGATAAAAAAACTGAAGCTTAGAAAATGTATATAATTTCCCCTAAGCCCATAACAAACTTGCAGGAGTGCCAACATGAGAACCCAATTCTTCCGACACTGTGGACTCCTGACCTCACACGGGGCTATTTCCGCTCTGCCATGCCATGTCTTTGGCTGCCGTATTTCCAGCTGCAAAGTTCCAGAGCTTCAGGGATGTATAAAGAGTAAACTTTGACACCTTCACTCAAAATAGAAAAATGAAAACAAAAATGTAGCACTGAAAGCTTTTACTGTAATGCCTAGTATTGTCAACGTCAGTAGTATCACAGTGTCATATCATCAATGTGACATTTGTTCATTCATCTATTCATTCATTCATCAAACATTTCTGAGCATGTATATCATTCCAGGCCCTGGAGCAGGAAAAAAAATAAAACCACACAGCAGTAGCAAAGGGGCCAAATAAACCAGCAATAATTTTAAGTGTTACATCCTTATTCGATCAGTCTGGTCCTGCCCTCTAGACCCCTGGCCTTTGGTCTTGGCAATCCTTGTATGGAGAATTACTATATAATTGCACAACACTCAATTTACTGAAGACCCTCTAGCAATTCAATTGCAATCAACTCTTGGATGCAAACCCTGCAAATATGGTAGCTGTGTATGGTGGTTGCATGGATGATTTCAAGGATAAAATGCAGGAAGCGTTCACCTTTGACATTTCACCTGCCACTGGAATATCAATATCCTTAACATCACTCATAGTAAGTTCTTCCAGGGAAAACAGGATGTACCATCCAGCAGACACCAAGATCCAGTCGTTTTTGGCTGGGGTACAGTGGTGCCATCTCAGCTCACTGCAACCTCTGCTGCCTGGGTTCAAGGGATTCTCCTGCCTCAGCCCCCTGAGTAGCTGGGATTACAGGTGCCTGCCATCACACCTGGCTGATTTTTGTAGTTTTAGTACAGATGGGTTTCACCATTTTGGCCAGACTGGTCTTTTTTTTTTTTTTTTTTTTTTGAGACAGAATCTTGCTCTGTTTCGAGGCGCCAGGCTGGAGTGCTGTAGTGCGATCTCGGCTCCTCACTGCAACCTCTACCTCCCGGGTTCAAGCAATTCTCCTGCCTCAGCCTCCCAAGTAGCTGGGACTACAGGTGTGCGCCACCACACCCAGCTAATTTTTGTATATTTTTAGTAGACACAGGGTTTCCTATGTTGGCCAGGATGGTCTCGATCTCTTGACCTCGTGATCTGCCTGCCTCGGCCTCCCAAAGTGCTGGGATTACAGGCATGAGCCACTGCGCTTGGCCAGCCCGGCTGGTCTTGAACTCCTGACCTCGTGATCCACCTGCCTCTGCCTCCCAAAGTGCTGGGATTACAGGAGTGAGCCACCACACCTGGTCATCAAGACCCAATCTTAATACCTAGAACAATTATAGATAATCCCACTGGCTCAGTCAAGATCCAGCAAGTTAATTCTGGTTACAAAGAAAGCATGGCTATGAGTTAGTAGACTCTCAAACCATTACGTCTTAGGAAGAGTGTGTCTGAGAATGGGCTTTCTTTGTGTCAGAGTGGCTATCTGTACATGTTTTGAGGAAGCATTTGGGGAAGCCCCAAGGCACAATGCCTTTGTTGTCATGATCACTGACACCATTGACAGTCAGTTATATTGCACAAGTAGCTCAGCATGTGCCAAGGAGCCGGAGTCTACTGAAGGACAGTGTGTATTGAAGCCAAGGACAGAGGGAGGCATCCTACGGTCCCTGAGATCACCTTCCGCACTCTGAAGGGTAATAATCCTCTGCCTCCACACAGATTTGCATTATCAAGAGAAGATACAGGCTTCTTGCAGGCTTTTTCAAAATCTTGGTTAATATCAACCAAGACACTGGGAAGGAAGGAAGTCATGGGCTAAGAGTTTCTTCTGAATAAACGACAACACAATAACAGAACTCAGGGCCGAGCTTGGTGGCTAATGCCTGCAATCCCTGCACTTTGGGAGGCTGAGGCAGGTGGATCACAAGATCAGGAGTTCAAGACCAGTCTGGCCAAAATGGTGAAACTCCATCTCTACTAAAAATACAAAAATTAGCTGGGCATGGTGGTGCATGCCTGTAATCCCAGCTACTCAGGAGGCTGAAGCAGAGAATTGCGTGAAACCAGGAGGCGGAGGTCGCAGTGAGCTGAAATCACGCGACTGTAGTCCAGCCTGGGTGACAGAGCGAGACTCTATCTCAAAAACAAAAACAAAAAATTAGCCAGACATGGTGGTGGGTGCCTGTAATCCCAGCTACTCAGGAGACTGAAGCAGGAGAATCTCTTGAACCCGGGAGGTGGAGGTTGCAGTGAATCGAGATCGCGCCACTGCACTCCAGCATGGGCAACAAGAGCAAATCTCCTTCTAAAAAAAAAAAACAAAACAAAACAAACAAAAAGCCATAGCATATAAGCCAGGGCTGCGGGGTCACGGTATAAAACAGCCATAGAGTCCAGGATGTAACCAGCTGGTGTGTTGCACCTGCCCCACCTCCAATGAGCAGAGCCGAGCGTCACCCAAAGGTTGGAGCACATTCTTTGAACCTCAGCAGGCAGAGTGCCCCATGCTGGAGCATCAGCAGATGAGCTCACAGGGTCCACTGGCTGCTTCCAAAGCTTGGATCAACTGGAATAAATAACGGATTTTCCTCCACATGTGCCCTGAACAGCACCTCTGAAATCAAAGTGAAAGATGAGCATGATCCAGGCATTTGTCAACACTTACATAACTATACACCCAAAAGAGCAAATTGTGCTGCTGTGTGTACATTTAAAAATAAATATAAAAAAGCTTTAGGGAAAAGCCTAGCTCAAAGTGTAACTAGGGATAAGTTTTAAGCAACAAGCTCATGTCTTTTTATTTATTTGGCCCCAAATGAAAGCAATGAGTGGCAAGAATATATACCACCAAGTTGTTTCTTCTTTTGTGGATTTCTTACGACAATCAATGGTGCTTCTAACAGAAAATACAAGTCTGCAGAGAGTTAAAAGATGGGGAGGGTGGGCGGTAGGTCCGACCCATTAGGAGCCACAGCAGGAATTGTCCTGTTTATACATTGCACAACTGTCCTGTCACTGGGGCAGTATCTTCCATGTTTGCAAGCTGTTTAACGAATAAACCCTAACAGTGATGAGCCAAGTAGAATACACACTGGCAACCACAGATGATAACACAACTCCCCTGGGGCTGGGGGGTCCCTGGAGGATCGCGAGAGCGCTGGGAAAATTATTAAGCGGTCTGGTTTTCCATGAAGCTTGGGGTGTGAGTGGGTTTATCAAAAGCTCCAGGGTGCTCCAGGGTGGTGGTTCCCTGGGCAGGTAGTCACAGTCACAAGAGAGACCTCAGAGAGGCGTTCTCTACAAAAGGTCTGAAAGTTAAGGGAATGCATTCACACGAGTCAAACAGCACCGTCTGTCTCCGTTGATTGTTATAATGTTGTCAGACAACATAAATAATCCGACATACTCATTAGCACCACAAATGAGATAACAGCCAGCAGCTCTCTGATTTGCTTTGGTCTTCAGGGTTCTCCAAGAGTGCTTAGTCCTTCACTTGCTTACCCAAAGTCAATGCTAGGTTCAGGTATTTTCTATTATTATTATTATTTTTTTTGAGTCAGAGTTTCACTCTTGTTGCCCAGACTGGAGTGCAGTGGCATGATCTCAGCTCACTGCAACCTCCGACTCCCAGGTTCAAGTGATTCTCCTGCCTCAGCCTCTCGAGTAGCTAGGACTACAGGCACGCACCACCATGCCCAGCTAATTTTTGTATTTTTAGTAGACATGGGGTTTCACCGTGTTGGCCAGGATGGTCTCGATCTCCTAACCTCGTGATCCACCCACCTCGGCCTCCCAAAGCGCTAGGATTACAGGCATGAGCCGATCGGTTCAGGTATTTCCTAAAGCACTTTCCTATCTCAGAATTTCAATTCCTGAACTTATTAGACAATTGTTCTTCATCTGCTTCAAGTGCCAAGAAGTTGTTTATCTCAGGGTGGTCCCCCTCTACCAGTCTCATTATCCTGCAGCAGTCATCCTGGAAATCATTTCCAGGAACAGCCTTGCCTGCTGCAAACCCAGCTGTCCCTTGGCCTGCTGGCCCTTGTGACGCTCAGGATGTTCTGCTGGGTGCTCATGTTGGCTGTGAGCAGTGTGCACTGCGGCCGTCCCTGAGCCCAAAGGTCCAGCAGAGTGGCAGTGGCTGCCCCAGCAGAGGAGGCTTCACCCAGGATCACTCCAAGTTGGGAGGAAATAAAAGTTTCAAGGCAATCATCAATCCCTCCATCGTCCCCTTCCCGGGACCTGAACCCATCTGCTTTCAGTTTGATGAAGGAAAAAGATCATGGAGGTATTTAGATACCAATCATCTTTGCTGAGGACAAGAGGAGAAAACAAGCCGGGTGCGGTGGCTCACACCTGTAATCCCAGCACTTTGGGAGGCCGAGGCGGGTGGATCACAAGGTCAAGAGATCGAAACCATCCTGGCCAACATGGTTAAAGCCCATCGTTACTAAAAAATACAAAAATTAGCTGGGTGTGGTGGTGCATGCCTGTAATCCCCGCTACTCGGGAGGCTGAGGCAGGAGAATTGCTTGAACCTGGGAGGCAGAGGTTGCAGTGAGCCGAGATCGCACCACTGCACTCCAGCCTGGTGCCTGATGACAGAGCAAGACTCTGTCTCAAAAAAAAGGAGAAAACAAGAGGAGAGGACTGCCAGAAAGCCAGAGTTGGCTTCAACACACATTTTTAAATTGCCTCCATGGGCTGTGACTCTGAAATGTAGTGTGAAAAGCCACCTCCGTAGCACCTTTCAAAAATAGAAGGGTCCTGGAAAAACTGGCCAGTGTCATATTGTAATCTTTTCTACATGTTTCTACACAAAACAACACTTTCCTCTTCTGTGTTCCTTGAAGAGGACAGTGGGGGTGGGCTGGTGGGGGACATTCCTGATACGTTTAGTACATATGCTCATCTAGGCAGGCTTCTGACTTTTTCTTTTTCTCAGACTCTTTTCTATGCAGGCATGAGCTCCTAGCCACTCTCCTCGGCCCCTGCTTTCTGTCATGTCCCTCATTTCCCTGGTGACGTTTCCAAAAGCTGTCCCCCAGGTGATGCTTTGCCACTTCAAAATAAAAGATGCACTGCCCTTTGAAAGAGCATCAGAGCTTCTCTCTGTATCTGCCTGTCTCCTGGAAAGTACCTGTGGGACTGTATCTACCTTCACCCAGCTGTACTAAGCCCCGTACCGGTGAAAACACCCCATAATTTTATTTTTGAGAAACCTGTAAAAGACGTAAGAGCATACTATTAAAATAATATTTGCCATAAGTTTCTAAAAGATACTTTTCATCAAGTGAAGGAAGTTCCCTTCTAGGTCTAGTTCGCTATTGATATTTTATCTCCTGCAGGGATTGAGATGTTATTAGTGTAGTAAATTACACACATAGAGACTCTAGTGTGGAACTACCTTTGAGAATGGCCTCTTCTGTTCGTTTTCATGTATGTATTCATAAACTGCTGAATTCCATTTGTTAATATTTTGTTTGGGCTTTTTGCCATTCCATTTATAATTAGGATTGGCGCATGCTTTAATTTCTTGCACTTTTCTTATCTGGCTTAGAAATTGACAACATCCTTAACACCCCCGTCTTCACATGACCTGGCCAGACGTTTCAATCCATCATAAGAAAAATTAAATCTTCATCCCCAAAAAAGAAAGTCAGTAGATGAAATTTAAAATTGATTAGTCACAAAATAGCAATGTAAGAATTATTAGAAAATGAGAAGATAAATACCAAAAGAAAACAACTGAAAGGAATGGAGGTCATTGCCTCCAGGGAAGAGAAAAATAGGAAACTGCTTGCTTTTTTTGTTTGTGAAAATCATCCTTTAGGATTACTTTTCTTTTTAAACCAAGAATATAAAACCGTGTTCCATTCTTTTAAACTGTTTTATCAAACATGTATTACTTTGATACAAATGGAAGAAAAAATTTAGGTCTCACAGCTCAGACATTTATGGTGCAGAATTTATTTTGAAATTGTGACATCTCTTGGGTTTCATTTCTCCCCCAGGGAACACACAGAGAAGTCATAGGTTGCTTGTTCAAGCTTTTTCCTTCTAGCATATTTTGTGCTTTCCTGTCTCTGAAGATACGAGGTTTCTTCCCCTACCCCCTACCCAACTGCATGCTGAAATATTGGCTTTCCACCAAGCAAAGGTTGGAAGACATTTTTAAACCCTTTATTAGAAAACATGCAATAATATTATTTGGATAGCCCTTGAAGGACTTCTGATCTGGTGGAAGAATTCTGGGTTCATGCACTAGTTCTTTTTTGGTACCTGGCTGATGTAAGGTTCTGTGGCTTTGCTTTGACAACTGGTTCAGGACACCGTGGTGGTGGTAGAGGGATCGTTGAGTGGGGATGCTATCAGGACACACCCTATACCCAGGCCAGGCCCACCATCAGCTGTTTCATTTCAAGGCTGCCCCTGGAGAGGACAGTATATCTGTCACTTATAGGATAATCAGTTTAAAATAGAATTCAGACTGGTGGAAAGTAACATGAAAACCGATCATGACAAAAGGTGTTATCTGGGAGGTTTTGTTATTGTTGCTTGTACTCAAAACTAAATCCTTTTTCGCCTGTTAAAATAGCTTTAGCTTTGTGAGATTTTTAAAACATTGCTGCTGTTTGCATACTTTGTGACTAAGCCTGGAGGAGAACACATTTTTTTTCTAAATTAGTTTGTGTATTTAATCAACATTTCTGAGTCACTAGAACAGAATGCTATTCTCTCCCCTCTGTTGTATTATTGCTATTGATACTTTTATTTTTTTTTAACAATAGAATGTACCACATTTATTTAAAGCAATGACTATGATGATTATATAAAAACAAGAGGAATACTGGCTTGGCATGGTGACTCACGCCTATAATCCCAGCACTTTGGGAGGCGAGGTGGGCAGATCACCTGAAATCAGGAGTTTGAGACCAGCCTGACCAACATGGTGAAACTCCGTCTCTACTAAAAATACAAAAATTAGCCGGGTGTGGTGGCACATGCCTGTCATCCCAACTACCTGGGAGGCTGAAGCAGGAGAATCACTTGAACCCAGGAGGTGAAAGTGGCCGTGAGCCAAGATCGTGCCACTGTACTCCAGCCTGGGCAATAGGGCGAGACTCCATCTTAAAAAAAAAAAAAAAAAGAATACTTAAATGGAAAAAAGTCATCAAATGGGATGCATCATTGCTAAATATATACAGATCTATGTGCACATAAAATATTAGAAAGAAACTTGCACACGTTAATAGTTATGTTACTTATGTGTTCATGTTGAGTGCTTTTTATTTCTTTACATTTCTTTTTAAACTTTTCTGTAACATGCCTATTTCCTCCTTTATGACAAAACCTATTTAGAAGATAAACCACAATGTCTGAATCAGGTTATAATAACTGAAACGATCATTCTTTTTTATTCTATTTATTCTTCTTTCTTAATATTTCACCAGTTGTGTGGGCTCAGGTCCTCATTCTCATTTTGTTGAAAGAATTTAAGAGCTTAAAGCAGTAGCGTTTCGTTTGGTGGGTACTTTTCACTGAGAACTGAGGCTGAAAGAGGAAGTTACTACCTTGGAACTTAGGGGAAAATTCTACAGAACAATGTATCAGACTTTTAGGATAAATCTGCTTCCTTCTGCTGTTTTTCTTGTTAAACTTTTCTGAGAATTTGAGGCTCAACCTTTTAATTCTGGGAGCTGGCTACAGTATTTGGAGGCCGTGACTGAATTCAGGAGATTGATGCTGGGTAATGGGAGGATGGATGATAAGGTTTAGGGGTGATATTGACATTCAAGTTCTGATTCAATTAGAGAAAGGTTGAATATGATATTTGTGGCCAAACTATAGTTGATTGAATTACAGTTTAGCAGTTTGGATCATTTAATTGAAAAAAGATGTGGCGAGGTTCTCTTGCTTATGTTGAGTGTAATAAAGGTAATTATATGGGAAACCTGAGAAAGGAGACTACTGGTAACTTTGTCCATCTGTGGGTGGTAATGGTGATGGTGGGTGCTCGAGGCTTCCTCTTGCAGATGACATTTGCGCTGATCTTCAGGGATAGCACAGCGAACGGCAGGACTTTCCAAAAAGAACATGTCCAAAGGTAACAGTTATGAAAAGACATCTTCTATTCAGACACGGTGAAAAAGCCGGGTGGGTGCTGCATGGGTCCACCTATTAGAGACCTTGGAGGACAAAGAGATTCTGACATGGATCTTACAAGGGAAGCTGGAGTTTTTCAAGTAGGAGAGTGATGTTATCAGTTTGATTTTTAATGAAGATCTCTGGGGATATTGTATAGAAGTTAGACAAGAACAAGAATACAGGCATACCTTGGAGATAATGTGGGTCCAGTTGCAGACCACCACAAAGACAGTCACATACATTTTAAAATTTTCTAGTGCATATAAAAGTTATGTTTACACTATACTGTAGTCTAGTAAGTATTCAGTAGCATTATGTCTGAGAAAATAATGTGCATCATTTCATTAAAAATACTTAATTACTAAAAACTGCTAATGATCCTTTGAGCCCTCAGTGAGCTGTGATATATCTGCTGGTGGAGGGTCTTGCCTCAGTGTTAATGGCTGCTGATTGATCAGGGTGGTAGTTGCCAAAGGCTGGGCCTGTGGCAAGTTCTTAAAATATGTCAACACTCAAGTTTGCCGCTTTGATTGATTCTTCCTTTCATGAAAAATTTCTCTGTCGCATGTAATGTTGTTTGAATCAACTTCTTCCAAACTTCTTTTTTTTTTTTTTTTTTTTGAGACGGAGTTTCGCTTGTTACCCAGGCTGGAGTGCAATGGCGCGATCTCGGCTCACCGCAACCTCCGCCTCCTGGGTTCAGGCAATTCTCCTGCCTCAGTCTCCTGAGTAGCTGGGATTACAGGCACGCGCCACCATGCCCAGCTAATGTTTTGTGTTAGTAGAGACGGGGTTTCACCATGTTGACCAGGATGGTCTCGATCTCTTGACCTCGTGATCCACCCGCCTCGGCCTCCCAAAGTGCTGGGATTACAGGCTTGAGCCACCGCGCCCGGCCCCAAACTTCTGTTAATGTTGGTGTTTTACCGCCTCCCCAAAATTGTGAATGTCCTTAATGGCACCTACAGTGGTGAATGCCTTCCAGAAAAATTTCAATTTACTTTGCCCACATCCGTCAGAGAAATCATTATCTACAGTAGCTATAGTCTTTGGAAATGTGTTTCTTAAATAATAAGACTTGGAAGTCAAAATTACTCCTTGATCTATGGGTTGCAGAATGGACGTTGTGTTAGCAAGCATGAAATCACATTAATCTCCTTGTGCATCTCCGTCAAGCTCTTAGGTGACCAAGTGCATTGTTAATGAGTAGTAATATTTTGAAAGGAATCATCAGAGCAGTAAGTCTCAGCACTGGGTTTAAATCATGCAGCAAACCATGCTGTAAACAGACGCGCTGTCCTCCAGGCTTTGTTATTCCATTATAGAGCACAGGCAGAGTAGATTTACCATAATTCTTAAGGGCCCTAAGATTTTCAGAATGGTAAACGAGCATTGGCTTCAACTGAAAGTCTCCAGCTACATTAGCCCCTAGCAAGAGAGTCAACCTGTCCTTTGAAGCTATGAAGCCTGGCATTGACTTCTCCTCTCCAACTATAAAAGTCCTAAATGGCCTAGTCCTAAATAGCAAAGTCCTAAATGGCAAAGTCCTTTTTCCTTCCAGTGGAAGACTGTTTTGTCTGCATTGCAAATCTTCTGTCTAGGGTAGCCTCCTTCATCAATGCTCTGAGCTAGATCTTCTGGATAACGTGCTGCAGCTTCTCCATCAGCACTTGCTGTC
This sequence comes from Aotus nancymaae, assembly GCF_030222135.1. Taxonomy (NCBI): domain Eukaryota; kingdom Metazoa; phylum Chordata; class Mammalia; order Primates; family Aotidae; genus Aotus; species Aotus nancymaae. The sequence continues at coordinate 1,295,031 of NW_026988465.1, forward strand.
TCACCTTGCACTTTATGTTATAGAGATGACTTCTTTCCTCAACTCATGAACCAACCTCTTTGGACTTTTCTTCTGAAGGTTCCTTACCTCTCTCAGCTTCACAGAATTGAAGAGACTTAGAGCCCTGCCCTGGATTAGGCTTCGGCTTAAGGGCTTGTTGGGGCTGATTTGATCTTTTATCCAGACCACTAGAACTTTCTCCATATGAGCAATAAGGCTGTTTTGCTTTCTTATCATTCGTATGTTTACCAGGGTAGCACCTGTAGTTTCCTTCAGGAACTTTTCCTTTGCATTCACAACTTAGCTAACTGTTTGGCAAAAGAGGCCTAGCTTTTGGCCTTTCTTGGCTTTTGACATGCTTTCCTCACTAAGCTGAATCATTTCTAGCCTTTGATTTAAAGTGAGAGACGTGTGACACTTCTTTTTACTTGAACACTTAGAGACCATTGTAGGGTTTTTAATTAGCCTACTTTTAATATTGTTGTTTCTCAGGGACTAGGGAAGCCTGGGGAGAGGAAGAGAGATGAAGGAACAGCCAGTGAGTGGAGCAGTCAGAACGTACACAGCATTTATCAATTAAATCAATAAATGTCTTTATCTGCTATGTGCACACTTCGGCGTGCCCCCAATTACAATAGTAACCTCACAGATCACTGATCACAGATCACCACAGCAGATATCATAATGAAAAAATCTGAAATATTGCAAGAATTACCAAAATGTGACACAGGAACACAAAGGGAGCACAGCGCTATTGGAAAAATGGAGCCAATAGATGCCTGATGCAGCACTGCCACAAACCTTCACTTTGTAAAAACAAAACCAAAACACACAATATCCGCAGAGCTCAATAAAATGAGATATGCTTGTATTCTGGTGATGGGGCAACAATGACAAGGCTTTAGATGAAAAAAAAGAAAAGAAAAGAAAAGAAAAACACCAGGTGCCAGTTTCCTAGATTAAGGCAAGTGGTGGGGAATGGGAGAAAAAGCAAAGCGTGAAAGGCTTCTCTGTAACTGATTACATGTGAAGGAACGTCATTCCAGGAAAACGCCTAGGTTTCTGGTTAGGACAATTTGATGAGTGCTCATAACGTGATCTATGCTCCTTTGGATGTGTATTTATCATATGATTCAGGCTTCTTGGTAAGGTTATGTTCACAGGCATTGTTGCTATTAGACGGGGAAGGTAGAACTGCAGACATATATTTCACAACCAGCTTTTCCAAACTAGGTCTCATGAAGCACCGGTTTCAGTGAGTATTACCAGATCTCCTGGAGCGGAGAGATGGTCACAAAACATGAACTGGTCTCCTCTGCTCTTGGAGAGTTACGGTGGAAACTGGCATGTTAAAGGCTCACAGTAAAGACACTGCTATACTTTTAACTCAGTTTCCCATGGTTATTAGAGCCTAGAATTTGGGGGAAACTGCTGTAAAGGTCAAACAATCTCAGAGTAGGTTTTGTCATGAAATTGGGGGTCGAGAAGGACTCTATTATCAAAGAATGGCTGTTGTGTTGAGGCAATAAGAACGAATACAAGCAGTGGTGCGCAAGCAATCTTCACGGGAGGGTCTCGGCGGGGTAGCGTGAGAAGCGGGAGGAGACGCGGGAGGAGGGTTGGAGAGTAAGGCTGCAGCCTTGCAGGGCGGTTGCAAGGCTCTCTGGATGGCGACAGCACCCTGAGCTGCGCCCACACGCACGCACCGCAGGTCTGGGCAGGCGCGCTGCCCACAGCACGTAAACTGTAGCCCCACGCAGCCTCAGCTGGACAGGGACAGAGGCGCCTTCGCCAGGCTCCTCCCCGCGCTGGCCCGCCCCTCAGGAGCACTGACCCTACCAGGAGCCTGGGCTCTCCCCAGGGCCCGCCTCTCCGGCAGGGGGCAAGCCGCCTCCACTTCCTGTTTCCGCAGCTGACCTACCAGGAGCCTGGCGCTCTCCTCAGGGCCCGCCTCCCCGCCAGGGGGCGCCGCATCCACTTCCTGTGTCCGCGCCTGTCACGGGTGGGCCTCTGCTTGCTTGCGGGTGGCTCTCTTGGAGCTCAACTCCCGCTTGTCTCCGTTCGACCGAGTGCTTGAGCAGGTAAGGGTCCGCTCTGTAGCCCAACCGTCTCTGTATGCCGCTCCCCAAATTCAGCGCTGCGCTCTGGCGTGGCAGCCAGCAATTACGTGTGGCCGTTCGTATTTGCATTTGTTGGTGCGTGGCGACACTACCAGGTTGGTGGTTACCCTAGCAGGTCGGCCCAGCCCCGGAACGCTTCCATCACGGCCGAAAACCCTGTGAGGAGGCGCTGCTACGCATTCCCCGCCGTTGCGCGGGCCCCTCTATACCTTCTGCATTTTTCTTCCTTGCTGCAGAGCCCACCGGGTAGCCGCGGGCGATGGCGCAGTACAAGGGCACCATGCGCGAGGCGGGCCGCGCCATGCACCTCCTCAAGAAGCGTGAGAAGCAGCGGGAGCAGATGGAGGTGCTGAAGCAGCGCATCGCCGAGGAGACCATCCTCAAGTCGCAGGTAGACAAGAAGTTCTCCGCGCACTACGACGCCGTGGAAGCCGAGCTGAAGTCCAGCACGGTGGGCCTGGTGACCCTGAACGACATGAAGGCCCGGCAGGAGGCCCTGGTCCGGGAGCGCGAGCGGCAGCTGGCCCAGCGCCAGCAGCAGGAGCAGCAGCGGCTGCAGCAGGAGCGGCTGCGCGAACAGGAGCAGCGACGCGAGCGCAAGCGCAAGATCTCCTGCCTGTCCTTCGCGCTCGACGACCTCGATGACCAGGCCGACGCGGCCGACGCGGCCGAGGCCAGGCGCCCCGGAAACCTGGGCAAGGACCCCGACGTGGACACCAGCTTCCTGCCAGACCGCGACCGCGAGGAGGAGGAGAACCGGCTCCGAGAGGAACTGCGGCAAGAGTGGGAGGCGCAGCGCGAGAAGGTGAAGGACGAGGAGATGGAGGTCACCTTCAGCTACTGGGACGGCTCGGGCCACCGGCGCACGTTGCGCGTGCGCAAGGGCAACACCGTGCAGCAGTTCCTGAAGAAGGCGCTGCAGGGGCTGCGCAAGGACTTCCTGGAGCTGCGCTCGGCCGGCGTGGAGCAGCTCATGTACATCAAGGAAGACCTCATCCTCCCGCACTACCACACCTTCTACGACTTCATCATCGCCCGGGCGAGGGGCAAGAGCGGGCCGCTCTTCAGCTTCGACGTGCACGACGACGTGCGGCTGCTCAGCGACGCCACCATGGAGAAGGATGAGTCACACGCGGGCAAGGTGGTGCTGCGGAGCTGGTACGAGAAGAACAAGCACATCTTCCCCGCCAGCCGCTGGGAGCCCTATGACCCCGAGAAGAAGTGGGACAAGTACACCATCCGCTGATGCCTACCTGCCAGCGTGGAAACCGGGGGAAAGCACTAATTTCTGTGCCCCGTCACCGTGACCTTGATTTCTTCCCCCGAGTGTAAGAAAGACAGAGGGTTCTCGTGAATCACATTAGTTGTTCTGTTTGCTGATGTTATTCTTTCGTTGCTTGGTTGGTCTTTTCCGTGTATTTCAGTGTTGCTACCTGGATTTGCTGCATTGCTCTGCTGAGCTGTGTTGAAACCATGACTGGGCCCACTGTGAGACAGAATGGGGGCACATTTTTTACTTAGCGGTTATGAGCATGGACTTGGGGGCCACACTGACTGAGTTCGATTCCCGACGCAGCTTCCTCCTTGCTGTGTAGTTTTGGGCAAGCTTATTAAACCCCCGTGCCTCAGTTTAGTCACCTGTAAAAGGAAATAAGAGCACCTACTTCATAAGATTGAAGATTAAGTTAATATTTGTAAAACACTTAGCACTTAATAAATGTGTTTTGTGGTTATTCTTATGGTTTTTGTTAATTTATTTAAAGGACTGTAGTGACCTAGTTCGGAACCAGTTGAGGGCAAAGGTGGACCTGCCCATCACTGGTCCCAGGATCAGCAGTTTTAAATGAAAACTAGATTGGAGAATATGGCTTAGACCAGCAACCAAAGACATGGGGTTCTACTATTAGCACCCTCAAGTTTGGGTCTTGATCTGCTATGTTGGAAGGGCAGAGGAAATAGCAGACATCCAGCCAGCCAGTTTCCAGAAACCTTTGTGTTCCTGTGGCTCACCTGGGGATCTTGCTGGAATACTGTTGATTCAGTAGGTCTGGGGTAGGGCCTGAGATTCTGCTTTTCTAACAAGCTCCCAAGTGCAGATGCTGCTGGTCCAAGGGTCTCACTAAAGGTAGGAAGAATCTGCTTCACACCCCAATGTGTTCAGAGCCAAGAGCCTGTCCTGTGCCCTGACCCTACTTGGATGGAAACTCAGGGGGAGGAGTTCATAAGAGGTGGAGAGAAGGCAGCCATAGAGCATTTGTTCTCTGACCAAATACCTGGGAGCCAGCAGGAGGGGCTCGCAGAGGTAGGGGAGCAGCCCCCCTCTGGTGACCCTTAGCTGGGTTGTTTAGCCCCAGAAGTTAGGAGGACAGAGAGCTAATCCAAGTAGCCTGCAGTGTCAGTACCACTTTTTTTTCTTTTGCTCCAATATGGCTCCACAGGGCAGAGTTACAGATCCTATCTTTATTGAAAATGTTTGTATTTTATTCATTGTGAATTCTTTCTTTACATTAATTTTGATTTCTTAAAATACTGTGTTCAAATATTATTTGATTACTGAGTGGCATTTCCTTCCCCTTAACCTTAATGACCAAGGTGGGTGCCTCACTCATCTTACCCCAGTCCCAGACCTGAGTGTGGGAGGGACATTAGAGTTCTTGCCTCAGCCCATAAGCAAGAACTTCCATCGAAACATTAGCCCTCTAGGGCAGTGGGTCCCTTAGGGTCATCAGAGAGGCTTTTAAACTTCTCAATTCAAAGGTCAAGCCTAGAGCCAGCTCTCAGGGTCAGAAGTGGACATCAGTGTTTTGAAGCTCCCCAGGTATTTGGTCAGAGAACAAATGCTCTATGGCTGCCTTCTCTCCACCTCTTATGAACTCCTCCCCCTGAGTTTCCATCCAAGTAGGGTCAGGGCACCGGACAGGCTCTTGGCTCTGAACACTTCATTGGGGTGTGAAGCAGATTCTTCCTACCTTTAGTGAGACCCTTGGACCAGCAGCATCTGCACTTGGGAGCTTGTTAGAAAAGCAGAATCTCAGGCCCTACCCCAGACCTACTGAATCAACAGTATTCCAGCAAGATCCCCAGGTGAGCCACAGGAACACAAAGGTTTCTGGAAACTGGCTGGCTGGATGTCTGCTATTTCCTCTGCCCTTCCAACACAGCAGATCAAGACCCAAACTTGAGGGTGCTAATAGTAGAACCCCATGTCTTTGGTTGCTGGTCTAAGCCATATTCTCCAATCTAGTTTTTATTTAAAAGTTGGTATGCTGACTACAATCTAAATCCTGCCTTACTTCTTAATTGTTTTGGTGTTACTTAGACTTAGGTTCAACTGCACATCACAAAATACACAAAGTACCTATAGCTTAAGCAAGCCTATTTCTCTGCTTCAGAAAAGTCTAGAGGTAAGTTGGCCAGAGCATCAAGGACCCAGGCTGCTTTTACCTTGTTTCATCATATGTGTCTTCCACATCCACGGTTACTTCATAATCCAAGATGGCAGCTCCAGCTTTAACCATCACATCTACATCCTAGAAAACAAAGGTAAGGGGAGAAAGAAAGTTCAAAAGACATAAAACAGCTGTTTCTCAAGGAAGAGTCCTAGAAACCAACGAACACTATATTGGTTGCCAGAACTTGGTTACCTGACCACACCTAGCTGCACGGGAAGCTGGGAGATACAGTCCTTATCTGGGAAACCAAGTTCTATTACTATGGGAAAAAATGGAGAGCAGGAATCAGGGGATAAATACAATTTCTGATGTGGTCTATCCCTTTCACTACAAAAATATCCAAGTGTATCCTTTCCCTGCACATAGCACACTCAGTCCTAATGCAGAGAAGACCACCACAAGGGCCCAGTAGTTACAGATGGGGTAACATACAGGACTTTCCTTCAAGTCTGAATGTGGCTCTTTGTCATCTAGCTACTTATAAACTAAAGAATAAGCAAGCTGTCCTCTCCGGTACCTGATATGCAGTGGTGAAACAAAACAAAAAAAAAAAATTAGCAAAAGGGGATGCAAAGGACCAGCAAGAGCCAGTTCTCTGGCCACTGTCAAATTCTGAGAGGTATTGCAAAGACTCTGTCTGCCTTGGACGTATCATCCCTTGGCTGCACTGGGTCCACTGTCTGGGAGGAACTCCTCAGTTCATTGTCCCTCAAACCCCTGGCTTTGCTCTCCTGAGGTCCTCCATGACCACATCCAAGCCCCATTCGGCAGGGCTGCAGATTTTTTGCTGCCTGCTTCCTGCTTATGCAGATTTGGGGAACAGAGATTGCTTTCATAGGTTTTTCAGTCTAGACTAGTGGGTTTTTTGATAATTCAATTCTCTCAAAAACTTAGATGGATTTCTAGTCAGTCCCATGTACAATGAATTAAGCCCAGCCAAAGTTATTTTCTAGACATGATGTTAAGTATGAAACTCTGGTTTTTACTTCCTAGCTTCTGAGCTCTGTCCACCCCACTCCCTAAACTTAATGAGGGATACCTTAAAACAATAGAATGGGGTGGGAGGATGACCCCATTAGTGTCCTCTCCAGCTTTACATGGCACCCAGCATCAATTTTATCTCCTGCTACGGCTGTGCCTTCGAAACCACTAATGGTAACCTAGGTTGGGCATAGTAAAGCATTTGACTTTTTATTCCAACCCCCGAGATTGTTGGTACCATTTGTCTGATGAAGAAATTGAGTCTCAATGAGCCTAAGTCACTAGAATGGGGTCACATAATTTTGGAAGTGGGAATTGGTTGTATAATAAGAACTATATTTGGTCTTTGTTCCAGGTTCCTGGTACAGAGCTCCTAAATCCCTTGGAATTTTCCTGAGTGATAGGAGTGTCTTTTGATATTAATAACAAACCCCTTCCAATGTCACCTGTGTTTACCCTAATGAGGTGACCTTGGGTGGGGCCCCTAGTTAGCTTCAGAATGGGCATTCCCACCAGAAAGAACAGTGACTAAAGGATTGGAACTTTCAGCTCCACCCACCAACTGCCAGGACAGTTGGGGTGGGAGCGGGAGTCTGGAGGTTATGCTCACAAAGACTCTTGAACAACATGATATGATGAGCTCCCAGGTAGTGAATGCATCTTTGTGCAGGGAGGGTGGCACCTTAACTCTGCAAAGGATCAAAACTTCTACACTCAGGACCCTTCTGGACCTCGCCCTATGCACCTCTTCATCTACAGCCTTTGTAATATCTGTAAAATAAACCAGGAAATGTAAGTTGTTCCCCTGAGCTCTGAGAGCTGCTCTGGCAAGTACGGTCATGGAAACTCCCAATTAATAGCCAGTTGATCAGAAGTACAGGAAGCTCAGACACAACTGGTGTAGGAAGCAAGGGCAGTCTTGCAAGACTGAGCCCTTCATTTGTGGAATCAAAGCTATCTTCACGGGGTTAACAGGAATTCTGGACAGAAATATAGTTATAATAAGCATTAATCAGACTATAATTTGACCCACTTCCTTATAACCGAAAGTCATTAGATACTGACCATGCATATCCCCATTGTTCCTATAGATAAGATTTCTGATGTTAGAATCCTAAAGCTTCTAAGAATTGCTTAAGATGTCTTTCAGATCCTGAATCCCAGCAAAACACCTGACGCCAACCAGTCTGAACACTCCCACAAAAGAATGGAATCAGCATGAGAATAACATTTCTTCATTTCCCTGTCCCATAATTTCAGCTTGCTCTCTTTGACCAATCAACAGTCTCCACACTTTGGCCCACCACAAAACCCATAAAAATCCTAGCCCCTAGCTCCTTGGAGAGATGGATGTGAGGTTTCCTCTTTTCTGTTTGTTCGGCAGCTCAACAGTTAAATCTCTCTGCTGCAACCTGGTGTCTCAGCATATTGACACCACCACGCACATCAGGCAGAGGACCTGTTATGGATACAGGATCTGATGCTAGCAACAGGGAGGAAGTGTCAGAATTGAACTGAATTATAGGACACCCAGTCTGTGTCGGAAAGTTGATCAGAGTAGGAAAAAACCCACACATCTGGTGTCAGAAGTGTTCTGTGTGAGAGTGTAGTCACAGTCTTTTCTCAGAGACTTGAACCCAAATCTGTTTGTCTTTAGCATCGCGGTTTGTAACTCCATGTCTATTCACTGTCGTTGAGCGTGCACATTGTCTAAAGATACAGTGCTACAGGCTCCTGAGAAAAGCAGCTGTCTCCTTTTCTCCCTCTCACTTCCAGTCCCCCAAAGGTAACTACTTTTCAATAGAACCTCTAGAAATTTACCTCTGCATTTCCTTTTTTTTTAATTAAATGGAACGCTTCACGAATTTGCATGTCATCCTTGCCCAGGGGCCATGCTAATCTTCTCTGTATCGTTCTAATTTTAGTATATGTGCTGCCAGTAGCTAGCACTACCTCTGCATTTCTAAATAAAATGTATCTTGCTACTACCTGAGTTTTTAGTTTTAGGCATTTACCTTTGGACTTCCTGTTATAGATGATAAGTATTTGGCACTCTTTATTCCCTCTACTTCTCTGTCAACCCTACCACACATATGAACACTAGCCACCACCCATCCCTCCAGCATAAGTAAAAAGTAATTTTGATTAGGTTAATAGTCATGTGTTTGCAATATTATGATCATACACATGCTGCAGAGTATATTATAAACAATCTTTTGTCATTTCTGGAATTAATAATTTTATTGTTTTTTGATTGACTTTTCATATTATTATTATTATTAAATAACCCTCATACTTCCTAACAACTGTCTTAATCTCCTCTCAGATTTAGCCCTTAGCATATTAATCATGATTTAAAAAATTCCAATGCCCGGGTATGGTGGCTCAGGCCTGTAATCCCAGCACTTTGGGAGACCAAGGCAGGCGGATCACGAGGTCAGGAGTTTGAGACCAGTCTGGCCAACATAGTGAAACCTCGTCTCTACTAAAAATACAAAAAATTAGCCGGACGTGATGGCATGTGCCACTACTCGGGAGGTTGAGGCAGAAGAATTGCTTGAACCCAGGAGGCAGAGGTTGCCTTGAGCTGAGATCATGGCCACTGCACTCCAGCCTGGGCAACAGTGCAAGACTTCATCTCAAAAAAAAAAAAAAAAATTCCTAATCTGCTGGTTTCAACATTCCTGCCATATCTGACTTGTTCAAGCTTTTCACACTGTTTGTTGCCTTTTAGTATGCCTTATAATTTTTTTATTGAAAACCAGACATGATGTACTGGATAAAAGAAACTGCTGTAAGTAGGACTTCGGTGATGTGGAGGTAAGATGCGGGCGAGGAGAAGCCCTCTCTAGCCCTACGGTTAGGTGTCGGTTTTTTTTAGTGAGTTTGTATCTTTAGCCCATGAGGGTCAGACAATCTCCCTCTCCATCCCCCACCCCATCAACACTTGGGTGGAACAGGATGACTTCCTTCTCCCCCGTGGGAGGCTAGAGCTGGCTGGACTTGGATACAGTTGTCCCCTCTTATTATCAGTTTTGTTTTTCACAGTTTGTTACCCAAAGTCTGAAAATATTAAATAGAAAATTTCAGAATAAATAATTCGTAAGTTTTCTATTTTAAGCCCTTTGCGTAACATGATGAAATCCTTTGCCATCCCATACCGTCCTGCCTGAGATATGAATCCTCTTTTTGTCTGGCGTCTCCTCACCTGTAGATGCTACCCTCCTATGATTCACTGAGAAGCCACCTCCGTAATCTGATCAGCTGTCACAGTATTGCTATGCTATGTGCAAGGAACCATTTTTTATTTCATAATGGCACCAACAGGTAAGGGTGTGATGCTGACAATTTGGATATGCCAACGAGAAGCCATCAAGTGTTTCCTTTAAGTGAAAGGTTGAAAGTTCTCCACTAAAATAAATAATCAGGCCTGGTTGCGGTGGCTCACACTTATAATCCCAGCACTTTGGGAGGCTGAGGCAGGCAGCTCACCTGAGGTCAGGAGTTCGAGACCAGCCTGGCCAACATGGTGAAACCCTGTCTCTACTAAAAATACAAAAAAATTAGCCATGTGTGGTGGCAGTCACCTGTACTCCCAGCTACTCAGGAGGCTGAGGCAGAAGAATCATTTGAACCCAGGAGGCAGAGGTTGCAGTGAGCTGAGATCACCCCACTGTACTCCAGCCTGGGTGACAGAGCAAAACTGTCTCAAAAAACAAACAAACAAACAAACAAACCAAACTGATATGCTGAAGTTTCTAATTTCTATAGTAAGAATGAATCTTCTATTTGTGAAATTGTGACAAAGGGAAAGGAAATTTATGCTATTTTTGCTATTGTACCTTGAACTGCAAAAATTACGTCCACAGTGCAAGTGCTTAGTTAAGATGGTCAATAAAAATTTAGTCAATAAAAATAGCCAGACGTCTTCATAAATTTGGGGCAGAGACTATTTCTTACAAAGGGTTATAACCTACAGGCTGGGAAGTGAGCCTACAGCCAAAACCCAACACAGGCACTTTGCGGGAAGAAAGGATGGAACAGGAATTTGCATTGAAGGGGTTGGCTAAGTCTACACATTCGACAGGTTATAGGAGGAGCTGTGAATATTCATGAAGAGGATCTTACATGTTCATGTTCAATTGTGGGTGGAGATTTAACATTTAAACGCATTACAATTAGGTATATGTGAAAAGATAAAGCAGGGACCTGAAGGCACTCAGCGTGCAGCCTCTGTAAACCAGTCAGAACCAGCCTGCGGTCGGTGGTCTCTTATCAGGAGAAAGTTACTGAAATCAGTCCCTTGTCCAATCACAGCTAGTTACGGTTTGTGGAACAGGGGTTGGGGTCAGTTAGTCAGTGCCTGGCAGTGAATGGGCTGCAATTGTTTCAATATCTCAAGACCAGAGCTTGTTCAACTGCTAGAGAAAAAGAAAACCCGTGTAGCAGTTAGAACAGAGTTTATTCTTTAAGTGTAGTGGTGTGTGACTTAATCCTTGCCTGGCATGGCCTGCGGTCCTGTTTATAATTTGGTGTCTTATTGCCACAGAGAGTCTGTTTTGTCTGTCTCATAATCTCTGATTTTTTTTCTTTTAAGATGGAGTCTCGCTCTGTTGCCAGGCTGGAGTACAGTGGTGCGATCTTGGCTCACTGCAACCTCTACCTCCTGGGTTCAAGTGATTCTCCTGCCTCAGTCCCTAGTAGCTGGGACTACAGGTATGTGCCACCACACCCAGCTAATTTTTTTTTTTTTTTTTAAGACAGAGTTTTACACTTTTGCCCAGGCTGGAGTGCAATGGTGCCATCTCAGCTCACTGCAACCTCCACCTCGCAGATTCAAGCGATTCTCCTGCCTCAGCCTCCCAAGTAGCTGGGATTATAGGTGCCCACCACCACGCCCAGCTAAGTTTTTGTATTTTTAGTAGAGACAGGGTTTCACCATGTTGGCCAAGCTGGTCTTGAATTCCTGACCTCAGGTGGTCTGCCCACCTCAGCCTCCCAAAGTTCTGGGATTACAGGCGACAGGCATGAGCCACTGTGTCTGCCCTGAGTCACCACGCCCAACCTTGATCTCTGTTTTAACATTAATGCTTGTGAGTTTTGTCTAAACCACAAACGCGAAGGAGCATAACGAGGCATGTCTGGCCTCTTATCCTGCCATGGCCAGAAACTCAGCTTTTCAAGTTTTCTGGGGTCCTTTTGGTCAAGACGGGGTCCATTCAGTTCGTTAAGGGGCTTAGAATTTTATTTTTAGTTCTCAATGGAAAAGACATTAAGTTTGTGGGTGGGAGACATGAACAGGAACGTGTTCCGATCGATGGCAATCAGGGACCCACTGGGGGTCTCAGAACGTATCCCTTAAAGGTAAGAGGAGACTACTGTATTTCCCTTTCCCCGTGTCAGGCAGGCTCTGATACTCCCGCAGCAGGTTAGACTCTGGTTATTTAGCTTCTCCTGAGGGCAAGCTGTGTTAAGAAGAACAGAATGCTCTGAACTCCCAAAAGTGTGCCTCTCCCACGACTGCGTCCTCTGGAGCTTTTTGCTGTCAGACTTGGACACACTGAGCTTTCATCAATTCACCAATTATAGTTCAGGTTTCCTTCCCTGGCACTAGTTCCTGTGGTTTCTGCTGGCAGGATTCTGCTACGGTAAGCTGTAACTTTCTGTATCCACCTGTTTCTCCGATCCCTGGGGACGGCAGTTTGCCCTGTGACTTTACTTCTCTGATGAATCCAAAAAGGGTTGTTGCTGTTTCCGTTAGTTGAGCTTTTAGCTTGTTGTTAGGACAGAGTGGTGACTTCTAAGCTCCTTATATGCTGGGCTGGAAACCAGAAATACCCTCCTCTCAATATTTACAAGCATTGAGCATTCTAATAATTTCAGCTGCTTGAAAACAGAGCCCGCTCCAGCCTGGTTGTTCTCTGTTGTATAGGCAGCATTCTGGAATCCCTTCACCATTGTCCTGAGATTTCCCTCGACTTCTCTCATATGTTGAATTACATCATGTCCTATACCTTGGGCTGTTCGTTATATCCTCTTTCTTAATTTTTAATGAATTTGGGGAATTTTCAACCATTATTTCTTCAGACACATTTCCTCTTCCTTTCTTTCTTTCCTTTCCTTCTGGTACATCCAGTATGCACATGCTGGTGTGTTTAATGGTGTCCCACACTGCTCTGAGGCTCTGTTTATTTTTATTTTTGTTTCTCCAATTCATAATTTCTATTGATCTATCTTCAGGTTTGCTTATAGTTTCTTTTGCCAGCTCAAATCTATCTTTGAGCCTCTCTAGTAAATTTTTCATTTCAATTATCATGCTTTGCAACTTTTATTTCGTTCAATTTTATCACTTTGTTCTCTTTATATTTTCTGTTTGGTGAGGTATTATCATCATACTCTCCTTTAGTTCTTTGAACATATTTATAATAACTGCTTTGAAGTCTTTGTTATGCCCAACGTCTGCATACTTCATGGGGAATTTCTATTGCTTGCTTTATTTGCTGGACATAGGTCACACTTTCCTATTTCTTTGTGTGTCTTTTTTTTTTTTCAGACAGAGCCTTGCTCTATCACCCAGGCTGGAGTGCAGTGGCATGACCTCAGCTCACTGCAACCTCTGCCTCTTGGGTTCCAGTGATTCTCCTGCCTCAGCCTCCTATGTAGCTGGGAATATAGGTGTGCACCACCATGCCTGGCTCATTCTTTTTTTTTTTTTTTTAAGTAGAGATGGGGTTTCGCCATGTTGGCCAGGCTGGTCTCCAAATCCTGGCCTCAAGTGATCCACCCATCTCAGCTTCCCAAAGTGCTAGGTTTACAGGCATGAGCCACCATGCCCAGCCTCTTGGTGTGTCTCATAACTTTCATCAAGTTTTGAACATTTTAATTAATACATTGTAGCAACTCTAAATACTGATTTCTCCCCCTGTGGGGATTGTCGTTTATTTCTTCAGCATCCTGGCTTGTCTAGTTGGGTGAAGTCTATTCTCCTCCACTATGCAGGCTCTGATGTTTGTTTCTGCCCAAACATTTTCCCCCTCAATTTTATCTGTAAGCCTGGTTTTCTGCGGGTCACCCCGGGCCAGCTCAGCTTGTTAGTCAGCCGCTGGTTTGTCAGAGGTTGTTCTTAACCCCCTGAACCAGTAAGGTTTTCACTTTGACCACTGGATCTGTGTGGAGCTTGGGGACTGCTCTCACTGTTCAGGGAGTTTGTGAGTTTGCCTCATGTTCAGCCAAGGAATAGTAGCTCAGACGTTCCTCTTCATTCACTCTTCGGAGGACTCAGCTTCGGCCAAGTACACAGAGCTCCTGCCCAACAGGGAGGACCGTGGGTTTAGCTGGGCTCCCTTTGATTGTCCTTCTTTGATCTCCGCATTAAGTTTCTGGCTAGTCCGCCTCTATTGGTATCACACCCAGTTGTTAGTCTCCACTAATTGCTAGTTGATTGCTCTGTTGTTTTCAATAATGACCTGGGGCCTTAAATTGCTCAGCAGTCTAATCCAATTAAAGTAGAGCCCCTTGGCAAGGGCAGTGTGTGATGAGTTTTGAAACTGGCTCCCACGCTTTTCTTGGCAGAAACTGCACATGGAGCAGGAGCAGGAGAGGCAAGAAGATGGGGACCCAGCAGCCCCACCTGGGTCCTCTTTACCAAGAAGGAGCTGCGTGTGTATGGAAGGTGAGAACTGGTGCTGTGACAGCCCAGTACAGATCTGAGACCCACAGCTGGGGGCGGGGGAATGAAAGAGAGGATTTACCAGTATTCACCAGCTACCAAATCTACCTGGAATAGCTCTTTCCCCTCCAGAAGCTGGAAGAGATGGGAGCTGCCAAGCCCACCAGAGCAGTTCTCCCCCAGCACAGCGCTGGAGGGAATGGGGGACTGCATTTTTACCAGTCCCACCCAGATCCTTTCTCTGTAGGGGTGGGAAAACAGGCTCTACTACCTGGCTGCCACCACCATCCAGTATAGGATTTCTGCTGCTTGGAGCTCTGGGAAGTGGATCTACCGATATCCAATGCCTGTGGAATCCACTGGGAGTAGCTCTTCTGCCCAGAGGAGCTGGGGGAGACAGGAGCTGCCACTCAGCTTTCAAATTCCTTGGAGCAGCTCCTCTGCAGCACAAAGCTATGGTGATGAGGGGCACCCCTTGGCTCAAGGTGTATTTTCCCGCTGTTCTTACTGTGTTCCCCTAGGTTTGCTGAATTCATGCTTTACTGTAAGCTCTTTGATCAATCTCCGGAGATTTTGGCTGATGGGATTTTGCTAACTTTGATTAGCTTAATAGCTGTCCTTCTGGAAGGGAGCTTTCTCCAAGTTCCTCACCCTGCTGCTCTGCTCCAAGATATGTTTTTAAGTAGGAAAAAAAGTCTGCGAGGAAAAGCAATACATATAATGTGCCACTATTTGCAAAAGAGGACAGAGGGAGAATGATACGTATGTTTGCTCATATTATGCTTGGAATATCTCTGAAAGGATATACAAGATTCTGGAAACCACTGTCTGGTTCTAGGGAGTGGGATGGGATGACTAGGAGATAGGCATAGAAAGAGACTTCCCACAATAAATCCAGATGCACATTTTGAATTGTAAACCATGCAATGTGTTACCCAATAAAATATAAAACTATAATTAAAATTCGAACTGATTTTTGATTTTTTTGAGATGGAGGCTTGCCCTGTTGCCCAGGCTGGAGTGCAGTGGCACAATCTCAGCTCACTACAACCTCCACCTCCTGGGTTCAAACAATTCTCCTGACTCAGCCTCCCAAGTAGCTGGAGCTACAGGCACATGCCACCACACCGGCTAATTTTTTTTATTTTTAGTAGAGACGGGATTTCACTATGTTAGCCAGGAAGGTCTCTATCTCTGACCTCTTGATCCATCTGCCTCTGCCTCCCAAAGTGCTGGGATTATAGGCATGACCCACCACGCCTGGCCTGAACTGAATTTTTTTAAAACCACAAAAAGTATTCTAAGTGACAAGAGCTTGATTTTCAAGGAGGAGATTGAGGAATTCAAGAGATACTGGCAGATTATTTTTAATATTTTTGATTTTTATTTTTTAAGATGGTGTTTTGCTCTAGTTGCCCAGGCTGGAGTGCAGTGGCACAATCTCAGCTCACTACAACCTCCACCTCCTGGATTCAAGCAATTCTCCTGCCTCAGCCTCCCAAGTAGCTGGGATTACAGGCATGTGCCACCATGCCTGGCTAATTTTGTATCTTTAGTAGAGATGGTGTTTCTCCATGTTGGTCAGGCTGATCTTGAACTCCCAATCTCAGGTGATCTGCCTGCCTCAGCCTCCCAAAGTGCTGGGATTACAGGTGTGAGCCACCATGCCCGGCCATATTTTTGATTATTTTTAAGAGGGCAAACAGAAGAGTAATTAATAAAATAAAATAGAATCAGACCATTATAATACTCAGATCATTCATAGAATAAAACGGAATAAATAAAGAGACCGTCCCAACTATCAGATCAGGTGTAACCTCTCCACAGTTTGCCCTTGAGGGAGAAGACCTTGAGTCAGTTAAAGCTATAAGCTTTATATAAGTTCCAGTCAATTTCCATGACTTAGATAATGAATACCTGATTGAATTCTAGAATAAACATTTTATTCGACCCATGACATGGTTAGTTTTGGTTCATTTCCTCTGAGAAAGCTCCCTGACCCATGTGAGTTTGCCCACATGCTCACCAACAAACTTCAAAATCAACATACTGAGAAATACGGGTAAGGTGATCCCTGTCAAGTTCCACCCTGCCAAGAAAAATGCCCCAGTACACCACTTCTCTAAAATAATGAGTGTTGACATGATTTACAATATAGTAGGATATACCACCATTAAACAATTTCCTATTTGGGCAGATGAGGAAATCTTCTAATTTGAGCCTATTAAGAACGAAATTGAGGCCGGGTGTGGTGCCTCATTCCTGTAATCCCAGCACCTTGGGAGGCAGGTGGATCACCTGAGGTCAGGAGTTCAAGACCATCCTGGCCAACCTGGTGAAACCCTGTCTCTACTAAAAATACAAAAATTAGCTGAGTGTGGTGGTGGGCACCCGTAATCCCAGCTACTTGGGAGGCTGAGGCAGGAGAATCACTTGAACCCGGGAGGTGGAGGTTGCAGTGAGCTGAGATCACTCCATTACACTCCAGCCTGGGCAGCAGAGTGAGACTCCATCTCAAAAAAAAGAAGAATGAAACTGAAATGTCCACCTGATAGTCAAGTCTTGAGAAATATCTATCACTGTGTATTTAGAATAAATTTTTGGAGCAGAGTTGCTCAGAACAAAGGATATAGAGATATTAGGGATTTTTTTTTTTTTTTTTGAGATGGGGTTTCACCATGTTGGCCAGGTTGGTCTCAATCTCCTGACCTCATGATTCCCCTCACCTCAGCCTCCCAAAGTGCTGAGATTACAGGCATGAGCCACCACACCTGGCAGGTTTTTTTTTTTTCTCAGACAGGGTCTCACTCTGTGGCCCAGGCTGGAGTGCAGTGACACGATCTCAGCTCACTGCAACCTCTGCCTCCTGGGTTCAAGTGACTCTCCTGCCTCAGTCTCCCAAGTAGCTGAGGTTACAGATGCATGCTACCACGTCCAGCTAATTATTTTTTTATTTTTAGTAGAGACGGGGTTTCACCGTGTTAGCCAAGATGGTCTTAATCCCCTGACCTCGTGATCTGCCCGCCTTGGCCTTCCAAAGTGCTGGGATTACCGGCGTGAGATACCACGCCCAGCCTAATATTAGGGATTTTTAATAAACATTACCCAGTTACCTTCTGCAGCATATTAAATTCTCCAAAGACAGCCACGATACCCCTCTCATCCTACACATGCTTCTGCAATGCAATGTGGACTTGTTCCTCCCCCGTCAAAAGATGAGATTTATTTCTCCACCTGCTTTGGTGGGCTGTGTGACTGCTTTGAGCAATGCAATATGGTGCAAGTGATGCTGTGCCCATGGATGTAGCTTTTAATTGGCCTGTCAGCTTCTGCTCCCTGCCCCTTGTAAAATGCGCTTTAAAAAGACATGTTCTCTTAAAATTAGCCACCTTGCTGAAAGAAGGCAAGTTACACAGAGAAGTTGTGTGTAGATGCCTCACTTGAGCCCAACCTGAGCTCGCAGCCCACAGCCAGTGCCAACTGCCAGCTCTAGCCCCATATGTGACCCATCTGGGATGTGCGAGCCCAGATGAGCCACTAGATGACTTCAACCCCAGCCAACAACATGCATAGCAGAAGAGCCACCCAGCTCAGCTCAATAGACCCACAGAATCGTAAGAAGGAATAAAATGGTTGTTGAATATTGCTTTAAGCCACTAAGCTTGGGGTTCTTATGTTACATAGCAAGCAGTAACTCAATACTCTCCAAAAAGACTGCTCCAATTTATATTCTCATCAGTGGTGTATAAAAATGTTTCTTTCCCTAAATCCATGCCCACTCATAATATCTTTTTTCATCTTTGCAATGTAACAGGTAAACACTGCCTCTTAATATTGGTTTGGGCCAGTTGTGGTGGCTCATGCCTGTAATCCGAGCACTTTGGGAGGCCAAGGTGGGTGGATCACAAGGTAAAGAGTTCGAGACCAGCCTGGCCAATATGGTGAAACCCCGTCTCTACTAAAAATACAAAAATTAGCTGGGCATGGTGGTGCGTGTCTGTAGTCCCAGCCACTCAAGAGGCTGTGGCAGAAGAATCACTTGAACCCACGAGGCAGAGGTTGCAGTGAGTTGAGATTGCACCACTGCACTCCAGCCTGGGCGACAGAGTGAGACGCTGTCACAAAAAAAAAAAAAAAAAGAAAAATTGGTTTGAATTCCTTTAGTTGCTAGTAACACTGAATACTTTTTCTTATTTTGTGGCCATATATAGTTTTTTAGTGAGCTGCCTGTTCATTATTTGCCCTCTTTTCTATGTTGTTTTCTTTTGAATTCTCTACACATTGTTTATTAACCTTTGTTATTTAGCTGCCTGTTCCCTATTTGCTTTTGTTCTATTTTTTCTTTTGAGCTCTTTATTTTTTCTTTTGTTCTTTCACATTGCAATGTATTAGCCGGTGTTTTATTTATATTTAGTGTTCTTTATAACTTTATTGATGCAGTGTTTTTTTGTTTTATTATACTTTAAGTTCAGGGGTACACGTGCAGAACGTGCAGGTTTACTACATAGGTATACACATGCCTTGGTGGTTTGCTGCATCCATCCCCCCGTCATCTGTAGTAGATAGTTCT
This sequence comes from Aotus nancymaae, assembly GCF_030222135.1. Lineage (NCBI taxonomy): Eukaryota > Metazoa > Chordata > Mammalia > Primates > Aotidae > Aotus > Aotus nancymaae. The sequence goes on from NW_026988465.1 coordinate 1,313,823, forward strand.
CCTAATGTTATCCCTCCCCAAGTCCCCCAACCCCTACTCTCCCTCCCCTGGCCCCTGCACCCCCGACAGGCCCCAGTGTATGATGTTCCCCTCCCTGTGTCTGTAAGGTTTGTTCTCGCCAAGTTTAAAGTGAAGAAACTGAGACCAGCACAAGATCCAAAGCGAAGTGTTTATTTAGGCTCACCAAACAAGGTTCCACAGTCCAATAGGAGGGGCCGGAGAAGTCGCACGGACTCCTCCCAGACATGGGGTTTTTTTTTTTTTTTTTTTTTTGAGACGGAGTTTCGCTCTTGTTTCCCAGGCTGGAGCGCAATGGCGCGATCTCGGCTCACCGCAATCTCCGCCTCCTGGATTCAGGCAATTCTCCTGCCTCAGCCTCCTGAGTAGCTGGGATTACAGGCACGCGCCACCGTGCCCAGCTAATTTTTTGTATTAGTAGAGACGGGGTTTCACCATGTTGACCAGGATGGTCTCGATCTCTTGACCTCGTGATCCACCCGCCTCGGCCTCCCAAAGTGCTGGGATTACAGGCTTGAGCCACCGCGCCCGGCCGACATGGGGTTTTATAGGGAGTGGAGGTGTTCGATTGGTTGTGGGAGAGAAGGACTGCTATTGGGTAGGGTTACGAGCCTTGATCTAGGATTTGGCTTGTTGTTGGTTAGAATTACTCGGCTGCTATTGGCTGGAAAGACTCGGCTCCTATTGGCTAGAAAGACTTGGCTGCTATTGGCTAGAAAGACTTGGCTGCTATTGGCTAGAAAGACTTGGCTGCTATTGGCTAGAAAGACTTGGCTGCTATTGGCTGGAAAGACTTGGCTGCTACTGGTTAGAATTACAAGACCTTGTTTGCACACTGAGCTCCTTAAGGGAAGGCCAGGCTGTGCGAGAGGGGGAGAAGGGAACATGCCCGATTATGTCCGAGCTCACCCGATCAGGTCCGAGCTTTCGGAAAAAAGTTGGGGGTGTGTGCGTCCGTGCTCCCAGCGAGACAACCGGTCTTACAGTGTCCATGTGTTCTCATTGTTCAACACCCACTTATGAGTGAGAACATGCGGTGTTTCGTTTTCTGTTCTTGTGTCAGTTTGCTGAGAATGATGGTTTCCAGCTTCATCCATGTCCCTGCAAAGGACGTGAACTTTTCCTTTTTTATGGTTGCATAGTATTCTACACAGTATATATGTGCCACATTTTTCTTATCCAGTCTACCTTTGATGGGCATTTGGGTTGGTTCCAAGTCTTTGCTATTGTAAACAGTATCACAATAAACCTTCAGCCGTCATTTTGTGCTTTCTGCTAGAACTCGACCTCGTAGTAGCCTTTTACTTAACATCTTGGCCGCATTTGTGACTATTACTTGCATAAGTTATATTTGCTGATTGGTACCTTGGTCAGAGCTCATACACTTTTTCAAGCTTGTTTTCTCCCTGTAAGTTTCAGGGAAGGGTTTCAGCACCAACCTCATGTGTTTTCTTTCCATTCACCTCCCCCTACCTCTGAGCTTCCCTGGACACCTTATGCACAAACCTCAGAGTTCCTAGAGCACCTGAACTCCAGTGACTTTGGTTTCCTGTCTGCTTCAACCATCTGACAGACTGTCTGTCCCTTAGGGATCAACATTACTTATACTGTGCTACTTAAGATGTGCAGTTCAGGGCCTCTTCTGGTCTTCTTAACTTCCACTGCACACTCAGTGTGGTCTCTGTGCTCCTGGCATCTCCCTACTGTCATTTCTGCTTCCCGCAGACTGTGCGTCTCAACTCACCATTCTAATGCTCTCCTTTCTACCGTCCCAGCACCTCCTCCCTTCACCTCGGAAATTCCCATGCCGGTGCAGCACTGCATAGTGACCAAGGACATGGGCTCAGGGTAAGATGTCTAGATGTAGGTCTTGACTCTGCCACTTGCCAGCCAAGTAGCCTCAGGCAGGTCACTTAAACCTTTCTGTGTGCTAGACCGCTGTAGCTGTGCCAGTATGATGGCCACTAGTCACGTGTGGCTATGGAGAACTTGAAATATAACTACTTTTGAGCGAGATGTGCTGTCAGTATAAAATACACACTGGAACCAAAGACCAAAAATAATGTAGAAAAGCTCATTCATAATCTTGTTATGTTGATTCCATGTTGAAATTATAATGTTTTAGATATGTAGATTAAATACAATGTATGAAAATTAGCTTACCCACTTGCTTTTACTTTTTTAACATGACCTCTAGGAAATGCAGATCTCTTATGTGTCTTGGACAGAGCTGTATTTTGGACAGAACTATAGTGTAGAATATAAGCCTAGACAAAATAGCTTCTGCCTTGTTTTGGTAATGCTTCTCCTTATTAGGGAGTTAAGATGCATATCCTGAAAGAAGTCACTAATATCATGACAGTATTTTGTTAATTTCTTTTTCTTTTCTGTTTTGAGATGGAGTTTCGTTCTTTTTGCCCAGGTTGGTGTGATCTTGGCTCACTGCAACCTCCACCTTCCTCGTCCAAGCAATTCTCCTGCCTCAGCCTCCCAAGTAGCTAGAATTACAGGCGCATACCACCATGCCCAGCTAATTTTTGTATTTTAGTAGAGGTGGAGTTTTACCATGTTGGCCCAGCTGGTCTCGAACTCCTGACCTCAGGTGATCCACCTGCCTCAGCCTCCCAAAGTGCTGGGATTACAGGCATGAGCCACCGCACCCGGTCTGTTTTGTTAATTTCTAAATAAATGACGCAGATATCTTCCTTGTCTGTGCCAGGAAGGAGCAGATTCAGTGGCAGGTAGAGAAGGGGAAATCGGCACATAAACGGACTCTCAGCTTCTCACTTGCAGGAGCAGCAGGGTACACTCGCTCACCAGCACAGATACAGTGGAGGGAAAGATGGTGACTGAACAGAGCTGTAGTCATTGCCAGCCTATGTGTAGAAGAGACAGAGAAAATCATGGTGGACCTCAGTTCTTCCTTCTTGGCCCTGTGTTGTCTTTTTTCTGACTCCACTTCTGACACCAAATGTGTGGGCTTTTCCATAGCACGATCAATGCTCTAGAACCATCTAGGCAGCTGCAATTGGTTTGCTTCTGGAACTCACTTCTGGGAATTAGCAGAGACCCCACACGGTGAGGGTGCAGCCCCATCAGACCGCTCCCGCCTCACTGCAAATGAGTGGCCTGGGCTCTGATACTCCTGCCTGGTGAATACAGGTGTGGGTGTTCCCGCCCCTTCAGATCTGAGAATTCACTCACAGAACTCAGGAAAACGCTTTACTTGCATTTACCAGATTGTTGTAAAGGGTGCAAAGAGGATCCGCTAGATAGAAGAGACGCACAAGGCGAGTGATGGGGGGGCTGGCATGGAGCTTCCTGGCCCTCTCTGGGGGTACCACCCTCCCAGCACCTCTATGTGCTCACCATCCCCATGATTCAGAAGCAAACCGTATGATTCAGGGGTTTTGGGAGGTTTTATTATGTGGGTACAATTGATTAAATCCTTGACTGTTGGTGATTAAAGATCTCCAGCTCCTCTCTGCTCATTGGAGGTCAGGATTGGAGCTGAAAGTTTCACCTTTCTAATCGCACGATTGGTTCCTCTAGTGACCAGTTCCTCTAGTGACCAGTGTCACCTCCATGGCATAAACTTAGGTGTGATGAAAGAGGCTCATTGTAAATAACAAAGACACTTCCATCACTCAGGAACTTCCAAGCTCTGTGCCAGGAACTGGGGGAAAAGACCAAATATATATCCCTTCTTATACCACAGCCCTGTATAAACAACATCTACCTAAGCCACTGCCTTCTAAATCTGTCTGGCCATGACTCTTAAATACGTTTTACATCCCAGCCAAGTACACCACCCACACATATCTACGTATGTGCATGTGTAAAACTGAAACCAGATTTCATGCAAGTTCTAGGAAATCATACTCACCCTTACCATATGCAATAGACCAATGTTTTCAATTCAATTCATTCATTCCTATTCCATTCTGTTTCTTCGTCTTCCTTTATGTTTTAAATCCTGGCTTCAGCCCACAAAACTGCTTTCTCAACCCACTAATGCATCCCAAGTCACAGTTCAGAAAACACTGTGTCCTCTTGCCAAGACTCATTATATCTCCTCTCTGAAACTTGCAAAGAGAGACGTAAAGACACCCTCTGAAGAGGCAAGTCACCTCCTGGACCAGCAAGAAGAGATGTGAGGATGAAGATGTAAAGAGAACAGAGCTTAGCTGGGTGCGATGGCTCACGCCTGTAATCCCAGCACTTTGGGAGGCTGAGGCGGTACGATCACCTGAGGTTGGGAGTTCAAGACCAGCCTGACCAACATGGAGAAACCCTGTCTCTACTAAAAATAAAAAATTAGCCAGGAGTGGTGGCGCATGCCTGTAATCCCAGCTACTGAGGAGGCTGAGGCAGGAGAATCACTTGAACATGGGAGGCGGAGGTTGCAGTGAGCCTAGATCACGCCTTTGCGCTCCAGCTTGAGCAACAAGAGCAAAACTCCATCTCAAAAAAAAAAAAAAGAGAGAGAGAGAACAGAGCTCAGTGAACACTAAATCATCTGGAACCAGAGCAGGTGATGGCAGAGGCAAGACTCCATTCCTTTCAGACAAGTTTCTCCTCGCCTAATTGCTGAAGGCGTGTTTTTCAGGCAGTCTCTTGTTTCAAATGGTGCCCAGCAACTGCCTTGGCCCCACACCTGCTCTCAGGTTTGTTCTTGAGTCTCTGTGGAACCCTTGGCCAGTTGCACTTCTCCCCAGGGCCCTGGGCCAGTCCTGAAAAGGCCAACTTCTCAGAGTCCTAGTGGCTTCACCTCCTGACATTCCAGAGCCAACAAGTTGACCCTTACAGAGATCTGCATCCAAACTAGGGACTTAGTCAGAAAAGAGAATTCTGTCTCAGCCGTGGAAAAGGGATTCACGTGGCTTCATTCTGACTAGAAGCAGCAATCCTTTTCCAGAAAGGATGGCAGAGGGCTTTGTTCTTAGAGATGTACCCAGCCCATGAGTCCGAAGACAGATGTTCGTTGTTATATGATGGAAGCATATGGCTTTTTACATGCTCTTTCTGCTTCCTTGGGTTAAATTGCTATGGCATCATATCACTTCTTTTAACGGGCCGTGGCTAACATGTGTGGTGAAACGGGGCATGCTCATTTGTGGGCCTATGGCGCTTGAATAGCGTGCAGGCTGCCAGGGACTCGCTGCCCCATGTAGGAGGGAGAGAGGCAGGGCATTGCCGGAGTGCAAGTGAGGTCAATTCACAGAGCACAGGAAATTAGCGATGTCATGGGTGTTTAGAGGAAGAGAATTCTGACTTAACTCCCCTAGAATATGGTTTAACCTGGACTCCTTTGCTTCCTCTAGAACTTGTATATAAATTTTAGATGATGTTTATAGGGTTTTGTTTTTCATATTATAAGTCCAATACATGCTTAGAAAAGAAACAAATCACTCATAATCATACTACTCAGAATAAACCACTGTTATTATTTTGATGTTTTTTCCTCCAAGTCATTTTTGCCCCAGGTGTGTATGTCTATGTAAACTTGACATTTTTTTGTCATTAAACTTTACATAACTTTATATGCAATTTTGAAAATCTGTCTTTTAAACTTACCATTATATTAATACATTAAACAGCAAATATCTCTTTTGTAACATCCCTCCCACCTCCCTATCACTCCCACCTTTAATGCCTCTAAATGCCTAAATGCTACCTCTCTACGTAAAGACAGCTTTGCTTCTGTCTCTCCTCCATGAGGCAGCCTTCGAACAGGAAGAAATCAGGACACCAAGGTTCTCTGAACCCGTGCTATAGACCCATCAGAGGCTCACAGGAGAGAATGAAATGACATTCAAAATGAGCCTTTGGGTGACTTTGAAGAGTGTTCAATGTGGCAGCAAGTGTGGCTGCTTCTGGGTTTCACCTGGGCTAGATAGTGGGCATGAGATAAGTCTTTTCTATGGATGCCCAGGAACTGAGGTCCTGGAACTCTCTTGAAAGCCATTGCAAAGCAATCTCCTCCTGCACAAATGGTGATCTGATGACTGGGGCCGCTGGATAGGGACCTTCTCTCTCTCCTGTTGCCAGAAGGACCCAGCTGTAGAGCCCACACTAGAAAAGGCCATTTGTATTAAAACACGTGCTCTGAATGAAGAGACCCCCAAACAGGCTTTGAGTGAGCAACATGGCTGTTTATTCACCCCGGTGCGGGCGGGCTGAGTCTGAAAAGCGAGTCAGCGCAGGGCTGTGGGATACGAGTTGGTTTTATAGGTTTTGGGTAAACAGTGGAAAGTTACAGAAGTTAGTTTAGGGCGGTTTTTTGCAAGCTGGGAGGGGGTCTTAGGGTGTGGAGTCACGAAGTTGACCAAGGTCGGTTACAAAATCCAATGGACTTGTCAATTGAGGCCGGAATAAGAAACAATAGAAGTCTCAAGTTAGTTAGGTGCTGAAGGGGTTGATTGTCTTCTGCTTTTCATGATCTTCCAGCTACTTCAGGTTTTCCAATTCCGGAAGGCCCTCCAGAGGTGCACGTGAAGGCCACAGAGGTTACCACGCCATCTACGATGCGGTCACACCTTAGAGTCTGCAGAGAGAAAAAGGAGCAGGCACACAGAACGGCTCACAATCTGCACACAGAAACCTTCCTGATGGGAAACGTGGGGACGGGATGAGGATGCAGCAAGCCTACTGAGGATTCCTTCCCAGAATGGCATCCCCAACAGCCTATGTTCCGTGCTGATGCTGACCTCGGGTGCCACATGTTCCTGCCTCTTGAATCTCTTCCACAACTGCATCCCCCGGAGCCCCAGCAGCCCCACTCAATAAATGCAAATATTTAACCAGGAGATAAGGGCCTTGGTCTACGTGACACCTTAGTTTTGTTTTTTAAAGACAGATATCCCTTTCAAGACAGCACATTTCTGACTGTCTCAACCATCTAACACCATTGATAATATCTGATGCTGTAGGCTATGAAGTGACAGAGTTAAATACTTTGATCTTCCAAACCCCCTTCCGTCTTTGCACAATCATTTCCTTCTTTGTGCTAAATATTAACTGGGTCAGATGGATCATTCTGATCTGTGTTACTCAGTAGAGATTCAAGTCCCCACCACCACCGCCTTCAGATGGAAAGTCCAGAGGAGCCAAGCTGAATCTCAATTTCAATTATAGATAACTAGCAAAAAAGGGGAAAGGAAATGAGATCAAGCTTTAGTCATTTTCTTCACAATTTTCTCTTCTTTCTTTTTCATTGTGTACAATTTCGCATCATAAGAATTTCTGCTGCAAGTCAAATCCAGTTCTGCCTTTGAAAGAGCCGGGAAAATTGCTTGAACCCGGAAGGCAGAGGTTGACTGAGCCTAGATAATGCCGCTGCACTTCAACCTGGGCGACAGGGCGAGACTCCATCTCAGGAGGGAGAAAAAGGAAGTTTGAGAAGGGGTAGAGAGAAATTGAACAATAGATAGTAGTGGATGTAGAACGTGGAGAATGCTGCATATCTTTTTTTAATTTTAAAGAATTTTTTTTTTTTTTTTTTGAGACGGAGTTTCGCTCTTGCTACCCAGGCTGGAGTGCAATGGCGCGATCTCTGCTCACCGCAACCTCCGCCTCCTGGGTTCAGGCAATTCTCCTGCCTCAGCCTCCTGAGTAGCTGGGATTACAGGCACGCGCCACTATGCCCAGCTAATTTTTTGTATTTTTAGTAGAGACGGGGTTTCACCATGTTGACCAGGATGGTCTCAATCTCTTGACCTCGTGATCCACCCACCTCGGCCTCCCAAAGTGCTGGGATTACAGGCGTGAGCCACCGCGCCCGGCCAAGAATTTTTTTTTAAAAGGTTTACATAAACAGGCATATGTCACTTAATAATGATACATTCTGAGAAACACATCATCAGATTTCACCATTGTGTGGACATCATAGAGTGAACTTACACACACGTAGACGGTAGAGCCTGCTACACACCTAGGCTCGATGGTACAGCCTAGTGCTCCTGGGCCGCAAACCTTCACAGCAGATTACTATACTGAATACTGTAGCCAATGGTAACATAATGGTAAGTATTTGTTCATCAAAATATAGTTAAACATAGAAAAGGTACAGTTAAAAATACAATATAGGCTGGGCGTGGTGGCTCACCCCTGTAATCCCAGCACTTTGGGAGGCTGAGGTGGGTGGATCAGGAGTTCAAGAGATCGAGACTATCCTGGCCAACATGGTGAAACCCCATCTCTACTAAAAATACAAAAATTGGCTGGGTGTGGTGGCGCATGCCTGTAGTCCCAGCTACTCAGAAGGCTGAGGCAGGAGAATTGCTTGAACCCAGGAGGTAGAGATTACAGTAAGCTGAGTCCATGCCACTGCACTCCAGCCTGGCAACAAAGCAGACTCCATCTCAAAAAGAAAAAAAAAGAAAAGAAAAAACAACATAAAAGATTAAAAACGGTCCACCTGTATAGGGCACTTACCATGGATGAGCTTTTAGGACTGGAAGTTGCTCTGGGTGAGTCGGTGAGTGAGTGGTGAGTCAATGTTAAGGCAGAGAACATATGTGCACGGCTGTAGACTTTATAACACTGGACATTTGGACTACACTAAATTTATTTTAAAAATAAAGTAGGCCAGACACAGTGGCTTACAACTGTAATCCCAGCACTTTGGGAGACTGAGGTGAGAGGATCTCTTGAGGTCAGGGGTTTAAGACCAGCCTGGCCAACAAGGGGAAATTCCCCAGTCTCTACTAAAAATATAAAAAAATTAGCCAGATGTGGTGGTGGGCGCCTGTAATCCCAGTTACTCAGGAGGCTGAGACAGGAGAATCGCTTGAACCCAGAAGGTGCTGGTTGCAGTGAGCCGACATCGCACCGCTGCTTTCCGGCCTCAGTGACAGAGTGAGAATCTATCTCAAAAAAAAGTTTTAAAATAAATAATAAATTTGAAACATAAAGTAATTGCACTATGACATTACAATTGCTACAATGTTACAATAGCTAGGGCATCACCAGGTGATACGAATTTTTCAGCTTCATCAAATCTTAAGCGACCACTGTGGTAATATGTGGTCTGTCATTGACTGAAACGTCATCATACAGCGCATGACTGTATTTATAGGCTAAGATGAACCAGCTAATAGTGAGGGAGACGCTAAGGATAGCAGGTGGTGGAGGATGCCTGATGAAGCCCAGTCCCAGAGGAGGTGAACAGAGTCATGACCCAGCGCACCCCAGGGAAGGCCGACAGCATTGCAGAGGCAGAAGGGCATCTTACCCTTTATGTCAGATGGTGAACTGTGTAACAACCTTCCGAGGTGGAAGAAAGTGGATGGGTGGTGTCATCTGTAGTTTCTACAACAGTGCTGCCTGGTGGTTTGGCCTTACTTGAAGTGTTGACATTGGCAAATGGGGTTTAGACAGAAGGGATACCAAGGGAAGATCTGGTTGGCAGAGCCCAAATGATACTAGCATGTAGAAAGTGTCTGTAGATGCTTAGGAGAAACTGCTCTATCTTCTCATCAAGATGAGGACAATAGGAGTCCTAGCCACTCCTGTGGCTGCTCTCTGGCCCTCTTATTAAAAACAACACCCTGCGAGGTGAGACTGTAAGTTACTTGACATCAATAACCCAGCTACTCCCAATGGATACTATCTCACAGAGCACTAGGCAGCATTAAAGGAATTTAGTGCATTGCTCTTCTTCTTCTCTTTCTCCTCCTCTTCCTTCTCCTCCTTCTCCTCTTCTTCCTCCTGTTCCTTTTCTCCTCCTCCTCCTCCTTCTTCTTATTCTTCTTTGAGAGAGAGAGAGAGAGAGAGAGAGAGAGCGTCTCCTTCTGTTGCCCAGGCTGGAATGCAGTGGTGCAATCATAGCTCACTGCAGCCTTGAATTCCTGGGCTCAAGCAATGTTCCCACCTGAGTGGATCCCCACTCCAAGATGTTCAGTCCAGAAAACTACAGGCATGCACCACCATGCCCAGCTAATTTTTAAAACTCTTTTTTTTTTTTTTAGAGGCAGGGTCTTACTATGTTGCATGGGCTGATCACCAACTCCTGGACTCACGCAGTCCTCTCACCTCAGCCTCCCAAAGTGCTGGGATTGCAGGCATGAGCCTCCATATCTAGCCCTAGTGCATTCTGATGTTCATTTTTATTATATAAGATATATGGGCCTGGCGCGGTGGCTCACGCCTGCAATCCCAGCACTTTAGGAGGCCGAGGCAGGTGGATCACGAGGTCAAGAGATTGAGACCATCCTGGTCAACATGGTGAAACCCCATCTCTACTAAAAATACAAAAAATGAGCTGGGCACGGTGGCGCGTGCCTGTAATCCCAGCTACTCAGGAGGCTGAGGCAGGAGAATTGCCTGAACCCAGGAGGCAGAGGTTGCGGTGAGCCGAGATCGCGCCATTGCACTCCAGCCTGGGTAACAAGAGCGAAACTCCATCTCAAAGAAAAAAAAAAAAGATATCTATATATATATAAAATTTTATAAATGTATATTTCTCTTCCAGAAAACTTGAACAATAGAGATAAGCAGAAATGGGAAAAAAGGCACTGGCAGTCCTCCCACTCAGACTTAGCTCCAAGAGTGCCCAACAGCTCCTGCCTCTCAGTGGTCACGCTCTTGTGTTGCACCCGCCCACATGGCGGCAGGGCTGACTGATGGCATATGATGAAAGTGACCAAAGGTAACTTCTGAGGCGAGATCAGGAATGACACTGCAGCTTCCACCTATAACCAGGGTTTTCAACAGCCGTGCTGTCAACACTTTGGACCAGATGGTTATTTACCATGGGGCTATTCTGAACGTCGTCAGATGTTTAGCAGCATCCATGGCCTCTACGCATCAGATGTCAGTAGCACCCTTTGCTCAATTGTAGACATAAAATAATGTCTCCAGACTTTGCCAAATGTCCTCGGGATGAGGGATTGTATTGGTTCATTCTCACATTGCTATGAACAAATGCCTGAGACTGGGTAATTTATAAAGAGGTTCCATTGGTCCATAGTTCCTCGGGCACAGGAACAGAGAGCATGGCAGCATCCACTTCTGGGGGCCTCAGAGAGCTTTACTCATGGCAGCAGCAGAGCAGGAGCAGGCACATCACATGGTGAAAGCAGAAGCGAGAGAGTGGGAGACACCACACACTTTTAAGCCAGATCTCACGAGAACTCACTATTGTGAGAACAGCACCAAGAGGATGGTGCTAAAGCATTCATGAGAAATCCACCCTGATCACAATTTGTCATGAGATTAGGACATGGACACAGATTCAAACCATACTGGGGGGCAAAACTACTCTCAGCTGAGAACCACAGACCTAGACTCTTGGCTTGCTAGCTCAGGGGAAACCAGCCAGCATGGCATGTGGCACAAGCAGCGCGGTGGAGAGGATCTGAGGTCTCCAGACAGCTGCTGGCACCCATGCCATTGTGAGGGCATCGCCTGCAGAGTGGATCCTTCCACCCCACCAAGCCTCCAGGTAACTGCCAGCTTCATGAGACACCCCAAGACACTCCAACATTCCTAACTCTTGGAAACCAGGACAGATAATAAATTATGACTATGCCTTAAAAGCCACTAAGTTCATGGGTAATTTGCTTAACTGACTTTGCTGAGTAATTACTCTTGGTGTTTGAATACTGAGTCCCAATTCCTTTTCCTTCTTGGGGAACATTTCTCCATGGCCTAGGTCAAAGAGCATAAAATGAGATCAGCTGGATTGTTTACTTATTACATAAAATCCTGTGGAATTAAATGATTTGTAACATTTCAATTAGTGGATGGAGAATATGTTGCGAACACAGCCCCTGAGGTGTTGGTGGAACAGGAAGTGCTGGCCCCAGAGTGAGCCTTAGCCAAGTTCTGTGAACTGTGCGCTTGTCTCCAAAGCAACAAGATCATCATTTTTAGGAACCAGCTCCTCTTTGCCTGGCCAGGTCCATAGATGAATTAACGACACATTTTAGAGGGTCTCAGCTCCTTGTTCAGCCATATGTAATGAGTAAACGGAGGAACAGTATGCCCAAGTGAATGATGTGAATTCCAGTTGATTATACATGGGTCTCAGCTTACCATTCACAAAGTCAGATCTTGATGCTTGTTTCCTGACCAGGCTGAGAGCGCTGCTCCTGCAGTGAGGACCGTACTGAGATGGGAAGTCAACTTCGTCAATCCCTAGAGCAACTCCTTGGAGCCTGCTGCTGTGGCTGCTCCTGCGGCTCTGGATTAAACTGTGGGGCCGGTTGTCCCTGACATTTTGGCAGAATAGCTTGGGGTCTTTGTTTTTGTGTGTTTAAAAAAAAAAATTTATCATTTGACAATGGAGTAAATTCCCTTATCTCCATTTATGGGCGACAATGAACAGAAAGGGGTTTTCAGCTTTGGTTTTTAATACAGTCAACAAAAATGTATTATTTCATTCCTTACTGTTGTCAACAAATATGAAGATTATTCCATTAGCAACTTGTCTGCTGATTTTAGAATTACTAAATCCAGTTACCCAGTTCTACAGATATAAGTATTATGCCAATGATTATCCTGAGAACTTGTTATGGGAGAGAAGACCAGAAACTAGGGAGCAAAGAACTGCAGATTCTAATTTCCTTGATTTGGTTTTAAAGTTCTACCGGCCAACAGATTTCCTCAAGTATTTATTGGAGGAAAAAGACAGAGAGGAAAGAAAGGGGAATTAAAAAAATACTTTAGAACGTCCTGGTATGAGCAGGGCACACTGCCAGACTCTTTGCTTATATTTTCTCATTTAGCCTTCACTAAGGAGGTAGTGATCATTCTTCCCAGTTTCAGATGAGGAAACGGAGGCATGCATAGTTTCATGAACCTGTCCAGGTTTCTTAGTGATTGAAGCAGGATGTGCCCCTCCGTCTGCCTTATTCCTAACTGCAACGTTAAACCGAGTGGATGGGGGCTGAGCGCGGTGGCTCACGCCTGTAATCCCAGCACTTTGGGAGGCCGAGGCGGGTGGATCACGAGGTCAAGAGATCGAGACCATCCTGGTCAACATGGTGAAACCCTGTCTCTACTAAATATACAAAAATTAGCTGGGCATGGTGGTGCATGCCTGTTATCCCAGCTACTCAGGAGGCTGAGGCAGGAGAATTGCCTGAACCCAGGAGGCAGAGGTTGCAGTGAGCCGAGATCGCGCCACTGCACTCCAGCCTGGGTAACAAGAGCGAAACTCCGTCTCAAAAAAAAAAAATTAAAAAAAAAAAAAAACCAAGTGGATGGTGCTCCTTTTTGTATTGATTAGAGCTCTTGACTGCAAACAACTTGGGCAAAGATAAGCAGAAAGGAATTTATTGGAAAGAAGAGAGGCAGATGAGGAGTATTCAAGAATGTAAGTGTGGTTTGTGGAATCAATAGAAGACCGAAGGACCAAGCTTGGGAACCAGCAGAGACAAGGGAGCTGTGAAACCCAATGACACAGCCACAACTTCCCCCGGGACTGACTCTGCTTCTGAGATTGACCTTGGTCCGTGCTCCCAGCCTTTGCTCAAGAGTCAGGGTCCAGATGGGCACAACTGAAGGGCCAGGCTCTGAGCTCATGTTCACTCCTGTGGATATATCCCTCCAGGAAGGAGGATGGCCCCACCCCCTCTTCTTCTTTCTTGGGAGAGAGTCCTCTGAATTTACCTTCCCACCAAGACCTCTTATATATAGTAGGGGAGAATTGGAGTCACTGTGCCAGGTGGTAAACCACAGCAAATGTCCATCAAGCTCTTGAAATCTAAATATCTTCTTTATAAAAAAAAAAACTGCAGAGGTGCGATGTAAGCTTGACAACTCTACCTGCGATTAGATGTGCGGTCCTGCCTAGAAGGGACTGTGTCTGTCTTTGTATCCCCTAAATTTTGGTACAGGGTGAATGTCCCAATACATATTCTCTGAATGAAGAAACGAATTTTGGCCACTGTTTCTCTGACTACTTCATTCACTGACATTCCACTTACAGTTCTGGGCAAATTAGACATACTTAGCTCTCTTTACAGAGTTAAAATATTATAAACAGGGAAGAAGAAAACGCCCTAGTGTTCTCCAGGAGGGTTATGACCAAATGCATTTAGTGCATAAGCAGTAAAGCTCCAGATCACCCTATGGAACACACTTTCCTTCAGAAATTGTGCAAATCATGTTTTTGTTTGTTTAAAGATAATGTATCATCAAGATGAAATAATTTTTAAAACAATTCATATCCTCACCATTTTTGCATATTACCTTTAACTTTTTCCAGTACATCAATATTTAGCATAGTTACAATCAAAGAATACCTATTTCCTATGTATTTTTCCATAAAATTGTATAATGTCCTGTATTTCAAAATAGACTTCATAATTATAACTTTGACGATGGCATCGTATTCCATGATCTTGATGTGCCACCGTTTACTAAACCATTTCCTTACTGTTGGACATCTGGTTTGTCTGAATCAGGCTTTTAACAAGATATGACTTGTGAGAAGATCTAGAATATTGTCAACAGATGGCTTATGAAAGTGGCTTTGATAGTACAGTACATCTATTTATGATTCTGTAGTAAATAAAATGGAACTAGGACTGCTCCCAAATTGGGCAGTGATGTGGGGGGTACACACACACACACACAATTTAAGGCACTAGGGTGAGATATGAAATTCAAAAGGATGAAATTCAAAATGTAGGTGAGAGGAGAAAGGCCGAATAGAGCCAGCTACACAGATGAAGATATTTCACTCAGTATCGTGTTAGAAGTTCCATGCTTCAGGAATTTAAGACTGCTGAATCCATAGTTTTATCTAACCTTGAAATCTTGTTTGAATGTGCTGTTCACATTTCACATTCTTTATATTGCCAGTCTTTCTCAGTTTCTCCCTAAGATTATTGTAAATTCATATTCTGAGATTACAGAATGAAAGGCAGGAAGGGAAAGTAGTGTGGAAAGGGATTTTCCCCAGTTACGGAAAAAAAGAAATAGGGAATTGCAGGCACGGATATTGACTTATGGGATGGTGGACGTATCTGAAGCACCTTGAAGAGGAATGGAAAATAGGAAAGCACAGTTTCTGCAGGCTGTGTCATTAGAAAGGAATAAAAGAGCTACGTCTGCTACTTACACTTCATGCCAGACGTTCTCTGAGGCACTGGGATCACATCTTAGCTCTTCAGGGCTCAAGCTGTCTTTTCATAAGAACCAGATTTGCATCCCCACCCACTGTTTCCAGTAAAGTAATGGGGCAAATCCCGTCTCCCTGGAATGTTCTGTTCCAGCAGCTGGAGTGACAAACTGAGGAATATCATTCACACGGAGTTGACTCTGATTAGAACAAATGTTGCTTCATTTATCTTCCCTCTCTTTGTTGATAATCCTGCTTGACTTTGCATCAGCTCTGAAAATTTACCCACGCATTTATACGATGAGAAGATGCTATCTGCTGGAAAACAGTCTTTGTAGAGCACTTTATTCTGAGACAGTCGGTGGCAGTTCATGAAAAAATACAAAACCCAAGTCCTGGCTCCACGCAGGACCACGCCAGGTTCTCATTCTAGGTCCTTTTCAATGTCTCTTGAGGGATGTGTCTGTGATAGGAAATACACACTTATTTCTCAGGGCTTTATCTGCACTGTTTAAATGACAGTTCTCTTCAGCCACTACATTAAGAAAATAATCAAATTCTATCAAGCAAATGAATATACTTAATTATGTAGAAGTGTATTTTAGTTACATATCAGTAATTACTCTAATAACATATCAATAAGCTAGTAGATTTCCAAATAGGGTTTAAGGTTTCTAAGAGGCAGACTAAAGGTTATTACAGTTCTCTTTATTAACATATACATCATGATATTATAATAATGGTAAGTGTAAAATTGACCTAATTTTTGTGATTCATTTATTACTCAACAGATATTTGAGTATTTTTACTGAAATATATTCTGGTATTTGTTATGCCAGGCACTGTTCTAGTCAGGGAGTTCTAGCAGGATGTAAGAGGGCAAGGCCCTGCTCTCATGGAGCTCACCGTCTTGTGCAGGAATATGGGTAATAAGCAAATGAGACATGATCAAGGTAATTACATATGTTTGCATTAAAACATCTTTTAATAGAGATTTGACATTATTTCATCTGGTCCTTTCAAAAACCCTGGAAGGTAGATGAAGAAGGGATTACCAATGTACAGAAAAGTTGTAAGAGGCCGGGCGTGGTGGCTCACACCTGTAATCCTAGCACTTTGCGGGGCTGAGGCGGGCAAATCATGAGGTCAGGAGTTTGAGACCAGCCTAGGCAACACAGTGAAACCCTGTCTCTATCAAAATACAAAAAAAAATTAGCCGGGCGTGGCAGTATGTGCCTGTAGTCCCAGCTGCTTGGGAGGCTGAGGCAGGAGAATTGCTTGAACTCAGGAGGTGGAGGTTGCAGTGAGCCGAGATCACACCATTGCACACCAGCCTGGGTGACAGAGTGAGACTCTGTCTCACAAAAAAGAAAAGTTGTAAGAACAGTACAAAAAGCTCATTTTCACCCTTAACCTAGACTTTCCAATTGTTAGTATTGTTATCACCTGTGTAGTTAATTGTTCATAATTGTTAATAACACAACATTGCTTCTTCACCTTCTCTCTATATATACATATATATCAAATATATATGTATGTCAGTGTATATAAGTGTGTGTGTACGTGTGTGTGTGTGTGTATATATATTGTCAGGATATGTCACCTATCTCATACAATGGGTGGTATATACATGCTGACATATATTGGCTATATATATAGTGACATTGTGCCTGGGTGGCTTATAAACAACAGAAATGTATTTCTCACAGTTCCGGAGGCTAGAAGTCCAAGATCAAGGTGCCAGCAGGTTTGGTGTCTGGTGAGGGCCTGCCCTCTTCATAGACAGCACCTTCTCCACGTGTTCTCAGGTAGAGGAAGGGGCAAATGAGCTCCTTCAAGCCTCTTTTGTAAGGGCACTAATCCCATGCATGAGGGCTCCACTCCCCTCCCAAATGCCCCACCTCGTAAAACCATCACTTCGGTGATTAGGTTTCAACAGATGACTTTTTGGGAGATACAACCTTTAGACCATAGCAGTGCCCTCATCCCTAAATATCCCACTGTGTACCTCTTAAAAACAAGGACACTCTTTGGCACCCCACCACAAGACTGTCCAAGTCAGAAGATGAACACTGATGCAGCACAGCCATCCAGTCCACAGTCCCGGTTCAGATTCCACCAAGGGCCCGCCAGCCTTTCCTGTGCAGGCTCCCAGACAGCACGCCTTGCACTGAGCTTATGGTCACTTCAGTCCATTCCCATCTGGAACAGCCCCCAGTCTTTTTCTGCCTCTGTGCCCTTGGCATCAGAGCACAGGTCCTTCATCCCATGGGCTGAGACCCCCTGGCACTCAAGGCTATAATAGCACCAAGGAGATGCTGTGTCCTTCTTAGTGCATCAAGCCAGGCATGCACGGTGCCACCTGTCCCACCAGAGGTGGTCTCACCCTGATCCCGCAGTCAAGCTACGTCTGTTCCTCCCCACTTGAGTCTGATAGTGGTTTGTAGGAAGATAGTCCAATGTGTTGCCAACATCCTGTTTCTCATCAAACCTCCACCCACCAGGGACACCCACATGGATCAACAACTACTGTTACTGTTGCCTAAGAGTAATCATCTATTTCCATCGTTCCCTCTGCATTTACGAGTTGGCATTCTACTATAAGGAAGAGCTTTTCTTTCTCCTCATTTGTTTATGTATTAAATTACTTATTTTTTATGAGTACGGATTCATAGATTCCTATCTCATACAATGTATCGTAATCCAATTATTTATTTTGATCCTTAAATTATTTTAAAATCGGGCTGCGAGAGCCCTCTCAAGCACCCAGTTAAACAGCCTCATTAAGTCAGGCTCACCCAGGGAAATCTCCCTTTTGATTAACTCCAAGTAAACTGATTAGGGACCTTAATTATACCCGCAGAATCCCTTTATCTTTCCCTTATAACTAACCTAATTACAGGAGTGAAATACCTGCCCTTTTTGATATATCTTCATTATTCTTATTATTCTCGGGTGCTTCTTTCCTATCTGGTACAAACAGATGTTCCCGGATTCTCTTGGACTTTCCCCACCCCTGTGCTAGAATCAGCCATTTCTCCAACCAAGGCCTGAGTGCTGGCTGCACTTGTGCCTGCCAGGGTGTCATTGCTCCTAGGCCTGTCCAGCTACAGAGACAGCAGGTAAGTGCGTGTATATACGTGCACACACATATATACACGTACATAAATATACATACTTGCACGTACATCTATAACAATTATCTAACTCTGGGCATACGTAAGATAAGGATACGCATCTCATGAATGTCTACCTCTATGTCTAATTTCAAGGTTTTTTCCAGTCTCCTCCTTTCCTCAGCTTTACATGACAAAGAGGGTGAAGAGTCCTGGGGAAGCGGGAGGGACCTGTCTAGAGAAGTTGGTCAGGGAGGGCCTCTCTGAGGAGCTGAGCCTGGGTGAGGAGACACGGTGGAGAGGATTCCAGGCAGAGAAGCAGCAAGCAGAAAGTGTCAGAAGCCAGGGCAGGGCCAGGGTGGCCGTGGTGTGCTGAGCAGGCCGAGAGTCTGCTGGTTATGCCTGGTGAGGCGAGAAGGCACTGAAGGATTTCAGGGAAGGGTGTGACATGATGTGCTTTGTATTTTAAGCCATCACTCCGGCTACCATGCCGAGAATTGATTGTGGGAGGATGGGGACGAAGGAGAGCATTGCGCATGCTTGCCCTGGTAAGCCATGGGCTCACTCATCCCACAGCCAGCTCCCAAAACTAGGGTGGCTGGTCGCATCCACAATGCTCACCCACTCACTTACTTCTACTCCGGTGGGGCCTGTTAGGTGATGTGAACGATGTGGCTTCACAGGGACATGAAGTCCACCCTCCCTCTCCTGGCCTCTGGGTCAGTCCTTGCACGTTTAGTAATGAACAACTGTGAGCCCCTCAAAAATGTCTGACGCTTGAAAAGTTGGGTTCTGGGGGAGATCCGTGGGATGCAAGTTCTGTTGCCACCTCTGATCAGAGGACCACGACTCCCTGCATATGTCTCATCCCCGCAACCAGCACACTCCAGTTTGATCCTGACATTTTATAGGTGCAGAAACTGAGAAGCCACGTGACCGCCCGTGGTCACAGATATTGACCATATCCTCTTGCTCCTGCTTTCCAGTGTCCAGGTCAATGTTTCGCAGCTCCAGGCACACACAACTCAGCTCTCCCCCTTCTCCCTGGCACGCATCTTTATGGACATGAAAAATGAAAATTACATGCCTGGCTGTGTAAGAAGAGGTCTCTCCCTTTAGATCCACACTTGGAAGTTTGTGTGATGCATTAAAGTGGATTTTGTTTTGTTTTGTTTTGTTTTTTGAGACGAAGTCTTGCTCTGTCCCAGGCTGGAGCGCAGTGGCATGATCTCGGTTCACTGTAATCTTTGACTCCTGGGTTCAAGAGATTCCCTTGCTTCAGCCTGCAGAGTAGCTGAGACTACAGGCAATCACCACCATGCCTGGCTAATTTTTTGTATTTTAGTAGAGACGGGGGTTTCACCAGGTTGGCCAGGATGGTCTTGAACTCCTGACCTCGTGATTCGCCCGCCTTGGCCTCCCAAAGTGCTGGGATTACAGGTGTGAGCCACTGTGTCTGGCCGAAAGTGTGTTTTTAACCCACGCCTTTGTCTCCTATGAGAGGAGAATGTGTTTTGTAGGACCCAGCTCTGATTTCCCTGGGGCTCTTCCATTGGATCCCCTCAGTTCGATATTAATTTAGTCAAATAAAACAAGGTCACCTGCACCTTGTCCCCCACACAGTGCCTCCCCTCCGCAGATAGATACCTTTGGCCTCTTTCCCCTGTGCAGAGAAGCTACTAAGTCACGCTGGATACATGGACAGTGTCTACTTATACTGCAGCAGATGCTGGGCATAAACACCTCAGTAACTACAGGGGCTGTAGTCATCTTCCACCGCTGCCTAACAAATGACCACACACTTCGCCGCTTCCAGGAATCCAAACGTCCTGACAGTTCCCATGGGCCAGGGAACAAAGCCCACACCAGTGGGGTCCGCTACAGGGTCTCGCCAGGCTCAAATCCTCATGTTGCCCAGGGCTGCGTCCTCTCTGAGGCACAGTCTCCCCTGCCAAGCTCATTGGCTGTTGGTAGATTTCAGGTCCTTGTGGTTGGAGGATGCAGGATCCGAGCTCCTAGGGCAACCTGTGCAGCCCCCCGTGGCCCTCCCCATAATATGCAAATCTTTGGGGCCAAGGGAGAGGGTTTCAGCTGCTTTAAATCTCTCCTCAGGAAGCCCCCAGACCTAGTTAGGTCAGGCTCACCCTGGGAAATCTCCCTTCTGATTAACTCCAAGTCAACCGATTAGAGACCTTCATTATACCTGCAAAATCCCTTATAAGTAACGTAATCCCTTATAAGTAACCTAATCACAGGAGTGAAATACCATGGAGTCCTGTCCACACTCAAGGGGAGATTTTAGGGAACACATGCTCCAGGACTCACGGGGGCATCTTAAGAGTTTGCTGAGTTGAGTTATATATTCCCTGCTATCTTTATTTATTTATTTACTTTTGAGACAGAGTCTTGTTCTCTTGCCTAGTCTGGAGTGCAATGGCATGATCTTGGCTCACCTGCACCTTGTGGGTTCAAGCGATTCTCCTGCCTCAGTCTCCCGAATAGCTGGGATTACAGGTGTCCCACCACTATGCCCGGCTAATTTTTGTGTTTTTAGTAGAGACGGGGTTTCACCATGTTGGCCAGGCTGATCTTGAACTCCTGACCTCATGATCTGCCTACCTCAGCCTCCCAAGGTGCTAGGATAACAGGCATGAGCCGCTGCACCCAGCCTATTTTTAAAATTTTTTAAAAATCATGATAAAATACACAGAACATAAAATTGACCACCTTAATCATTTGGAAGTGTGCGGTTCAGTGGCATTGAGTACATTCAAAGTGCTGTGCAGACATCACCACCATTTCTCTCCAGGACTTTTTCATCTTCCCAAATGGAAACTGTACCCATTAAACACCAACTCCCCCTCCCCAATCCTTCAGCCCCTGGTGACCTCCCAACCCCAGCTTGTTGTGTATTTGTTTTCTCCAACGCACCTGGTGGCAGGAAAAGGCTCAGATAAAACTACAGATTCTCCTGCCTCACTTCTCACGCTTGCAATTTTATCAACCCAGTTTCTTGAGCAACTCAAAATAAATATGCATCTGGGCTTGTTCTTCAAAAGACTTGTGTAGCCAATCCCTCCTAGGCTGGGACTGTGGGCTCTGGCTCGTTGCTGTGCTGAGAGAAAGAGTCAGATGTTGGAAACAGGTCACTTGCTTGATCCCATACTCTCTACAACCTCACACATAACATGCACTGAAAACAAACTCCCAAAGTCAGCATATATGGTACATTTCCTCTAATTTAGAAAAGACCTGAGTCCAGACTAAATGAGGAACCTCATGCCTCTCTGGTGTCCCAATTTCCCACCTAACTAATGGGATCTGCAAAGTCTACATTTTTAAAAAGTCACATGCTACTTATATAGATAGAAGGAACATACCAGAAGAATCCGGACAGATTTTAACACCTTGAGAATTAAAGTCCCAAACTGCACCAACAAAGATAATTCTGCAGTCTTTTTGGAAGCTTCTTTCCTCACAAATCTGTTGCTAATAGGGTGATGAACGTGACATTGACTATAGGGTTTCTAATAGAATCAATAGGTCATAGGTAAAATTTTGCTCCTTTCACTCTGGGGGTCTTAGGCACAGCTGTCTCCAAAACATAATGGAATGTTCTTCCCTTTATTTGGGTTTGCATGGATGTTGTATTTTTGTGCATTGCAGATTTCCACAGCTTTGTTAGCAAGGCGTAATTATTTCCAGACAAGATGCTGGCTCAGATGACTGCCTCATCCCTAATGTGGCTTTTGAGTTTCGCAAGCGGCAAACCCAGAGCTTTCCTCCCTGTGCCTTCTGTGCATCCTGGTAACGTGGCAAAGAGAAATCACAACTAGGAAAGAAGTTGTCATTTTAGTCGATGATAAAGCGTTTCCAGAATAAAATAACTTGTTGTTCAAATTCCAAACCCACATGTGTAGAAACCATAATTTTCTGTGTGGATGGCAACTTTCTTCCACAAACAGAATAAGGGGTGATTGTGCCAATGGCCTCTGCTCTTGAAATATTCCTGGGTCTGGAGGCAATCTTGCAATGATAGAACATTCAGCAGCCCATCCACGTGTGAAAAGCCTGCAGGTAAGTGTGCCATACAGCAAAGAACGAGCAAACTAGAGAACCATACCAACCCATTTCCATTCCCCAGCCCTCCGAAGACCCACAAAGAGAAGCTCCATGGGCAGCCAGAGCTTGCTGAGAACCAAAGAGTCCACTGAGTGACCATAAGCACTGAAGAGCTTGTTTTGCATTGGCTTTCCTTAGAGATTTGAATTTATTTATTATTTATTTATTTATTTATTTATTGAGATGGAGTCTCGCTCTGTTGCTCAGGCTGGAGTGCAATGGCACAATCTCGGCTCACTACAACCTCCGCCTCCCAGGTTCAAGTGATTCTCCTGCCTCAGCTTCCCGAGTAGCTGGGATTTCAAGCTCCCGCAACCATGCCCAGCTAAGTTTTGTATTTTTAGTGGAGAAGGATTTCTCCATGTTGGCCAGGCTGGTCTTGAACTCCCGACCTCAGGCAATCTACCTGCCTCAACCTCCCTAAGTGCTGGGATTATAGGTGTGAGCCACCACACCCAACTGAGATTTGGTTTTAAATAGCAAAACAAATACAAATTCAACTTATTGCTTTAAAAAAAAAAAAAAAAACAAAAAAGAGGAAGGTGGTATTTATATTGCCACATCAATATTTTTAATGTACTTTAAAATGAAAGAGGCGGGCGCGGTAGCTCAAGCCTATAATTCCAGCACTTTGGGAGGCTGAGGTGGGCCGATCACAAAGACAGGAGATTGAGACCATCCTGGCTAACATGTGAAACCCCGTCTCTACTAAAAATACAAAAATTAGCCAGGTGTGGTGGCATGCGCCTGTAGCCCCAGCTACTCAGGAGACTGAGGCAGGAGAATCGTTTGAACCAGGAGGTGGAGGTTGCAGTAAGCCAAGATCATGCCACTGCACTCCAGCCTGGCAACAGAGCAAGACTCAGTCTCAAAAAAAAAAAAAAAAAAAAAAAAAGATGAACGAAAAGTCCATTAAAATAGGGAATAATAACCAGTCCCTAAAGATCTGTTTGCAGCTCTTTTCACTTCCTCCAGAGTGAAAGAAATTCCAGTTTCATGATGTCACTGCTTAAGCCAGATCTTTCTGAGGATACAGCTGTTCAGATGTATGCAGGTTCTGTTTCTGCAGTTTCCGCCTGCATTTCCCAGAGGCAAATGAGGAGGACGGGCCATGGCAACATTCAACAAGCTGGCCTCACCCAGCATGAACACACCTGCCAGCTCTGCAGTTCTGACCTTGGCTGGCCTCCCCGCACTGTCCAGCTTCGAGCAGTGGCTGGAAGTCACAGCTGCAGCAAATGTGCAGAATCTGAAAAGAATTTAGAATAGAATTAGACCAAAAACCATGTTGTTAAATCTAGCTATGTGGTACAGAGACCTGGCAAGGTTGCACGCGTCTCTAAGTGGACGGAAGCAGGTGACATATGACCAAATGTAGGGGCCAGGTCTGGGAGCTGACCTGTTTGCAAGACAGTGACTTAGCAAGTACAAAATCAACAAAAATAATCCTGCCCTCTCTACCCCTAGCTCCTGTGTCCAAGTTAACATCCCTGCTCTCGATGCAAACTCAGCCCAGCTGGTAAGGAGGCCCCAAAAATTCACTTGGAAATTCAACTCCAAGTTTATTCAGAATCTTTTTTTAAAATTTTAAGTGGGAAAATGACTTGTAATCCTGAAAAGAGACGGCGTTAAGTGTAAAAAGGATGAAGATAAATCAAATCTGTTTCTGTCTGATATCTTGGGGTTTGGAGGTAATCTGTGGATATTTGGCCTTTTCCTTATTTGTTATGTTTAAGAGGATTTTGTGTGCTGGAGTGTCAGTCAAACTTGTAATTCTAACTTAAAATGTGCAGTTAAAAAGTTGATGCAGACTATAATTTTATGTTGATATTTTAAGAGTATATAAAATTCATTATATGTCTATAGTTTGTTATATTTACAGGAATTATTAAGTACTTGGGAAGATTTTTTGTAATAATCAGACAAGGAAGTCAAATGATTACATTTATAAAGACTGTTCAAAAAGTTTAATGCAATTTGTGTTTGTTAATGGGACCAAAATTAATCAGTCACCCTTTAAAAAGTATTAAATGTTACTAGATTAATTTAAAAAAATATTTGCAAGTTGAGTGGCATGTATAAATGTCATGAAGAACACTGACAATGTGTTAATTAGACAACATTTAAAATATTCACCATTTTAAAAATTATTATTATTTTTTTAAGACGGGGTTTCACCATGTTGGTCAGGCTGGTTTTGAACTCCTGACCTCAGGTGATCCGCCCACCTTGGCCTCCAAAGTGCTTGGATTACAGGTGTGAGCCACCACGCCCAGCCATTTTAAAAATTCTTAATATGAGAGTATTTCTTTTTCTTTTCTTTTTTTTTTTCTTGAGGCAGAGTTTCACCCTCGTTGCCCAGGATGGAGTGCAATGGTGCCACCTCAACCGCTGCCTCCTGGGTTCAAGCAATCCTCCTGCCTCAGTCTCCCGAGTAGCTAGGATTACAGGCATGTGCCACGATGCCCAGCTAAATTTTGTATTTTTAGTAGAGATGGATTTCTCCAAGTTGGTCAGGCTGGTCTCGAACTCCTGACCTCAGGTGATCCGCCTGCTTCGGCCTCCCAAAGTGCTGGGATTACAGGCGTGAGCCACTGTGCCTGGCGAGAGTATTTCTTTCACCGCACTTTAGTAAATATCACGTTTTCTTTCATTGAAAGAATCATTTCAGCCTTGACTGATGTGCACATGCTTGCAAGAGAGGCGAAGGGCAGCAGAGTGAAGGCCCAAGGCTGTCATTAGTTAGCCGTGAACTCGAGTCTCAGTTTTCTCATCTGTAGAATGGCGTAATAATAATTACATCACGCAGCCAACTGCAAGGATGGGATGAAATGTTGTGGCTAAAGAAAGCCCCCTGACAACTATCTGGCCCATGGCGGCACCCCACAGACAGTGCTTGTGATTGTCACCTCACTGTGAGACCTACAATAATAGTCATGCGATGCTCTTTTTCTCTGGGCCATTGTTTTCTTGGATTATATTGACAATTTATATTGTAAGGAAATCTCCCAGAGTGACCCTGTTAAGGTGTCAGAAATGTCACAGCACATGTCAGCTTAAAGCCCTCCGATGGCTTCATCTTGGTCAGAGGAGGAGCCGAGCTTGGACTATGGCCTCCAGGTCCCTTGGCAGATGGCTCAGTGCCTTCCTGGGACATGCTAGGCCCCTTCCATGGCAGGTCTTTGTGACAGCTGTTCCCTCTGCCTGGAAGCTCTTCCTCAAGAATTCGGTACAACTCACCTCTTCCACTTTCAGGCCTCTGTTTGAATGTCACCTTAGCCCCCTATTGAAAGCTGCACCCCACCCAACAGAGCAACTCAATGAATAAACGCATCATCCCTTGTGTCAAAAGGGGTGATGTGAAAGCTTAAGAAATGGTAAAAGGATTTTCCTCATGGTTTATGCTTTGTTGCTAGGCTGTATTTTTTTTTTTTTTTGAGATGGAATTTTGCTCTTGTTGCCCAGGCTGGAGTGCAATGGTGCCATCTCGGCTCACTGCAACCTCCTCCTCCCAGCTTCAAGAGATTCTCCTGCCTCAGTCTCCCAAGTAGCTGGGATTACAGGTGCCCGCCACCACACCCGGCTAATTTTTGGGTTTTCAGTAGACATGAGTTTTCACCATATTGGCCAGGTTGGTCTCGAATTCCTGACCTCATGATTTGCCCGCCTCAGCCTCCCAAAGTGCTGGGATTAAAGGCGTGAACCATCGTGCCTGGCCTGCAATTTGTTTTTAAGTCGTCTTATGAACTTCAGAGACCAAGGATCTTTCTCTTGCAAACTGACAATAGTTTGCTGCTGTGTTCCTAATATCTAAACGGTGCCTGGCACTCAGAAACAACAAAGAATTTGAAGGAAAGAGTGGGTCAGGACTTGGCAACATTCTGAGACTTGCCTGCCTTGTGACCATGTAAAAATCACGACCTCCTTGAGTCTTCATTTACTTCTCTCCAAAATGGACCTAACAGTCTGTCTCCTGGTTGCTTGATAGGGCTGCAGTCAGGATTAACTGAGATGTAAGTGTATCTCAATTAATATGTACTATAAGGCCCTGCAGAAACATGACTGATTATTATCATTAGTTGGTGCCATTTGCAAAGACTGCCTACTACCTGCATACTGTTTGAGATGTTTTTGAATTGGGAATTGTGTCCCCTGTGGCCTTTGTATGAAATGAGATTGCTACATCAAGTATGACAAACATCTCCAGCACCATCGAGCGTTCAGCCCTGTGGCACGACAGGAGGAACGGGGAAGGATGGCCCAGTGCAAATTTTCTCAAGACTGGTGAAAACTGTGGTCAACTGGAAGATTCTGGAGATCTATCAGTCAGGTCAGATTAACGTCATTGGATTTTGCCTCATTATCCTATAAATGCCTGGGCAGCATCCTCTTGGAAGGATTGTATTGAAGGAAACATTTGAAGTACATTACTGCTGATAATACAACAATCCCATGAGTAAGTGCACACCTCGTGTCCAAAGAGTGGTAAAAAGACTTAAGAGATGGCCACAGGATTCTCCGCATGGTTTGTATTGGGTAGCTCAGTCTGCAATTTTTTTTTTTAACTCCTCTCATGAAGTTCAGAGACCATGGGTCTTTTGCCTGTAGACTGACACTTTTTTTCTTTTTTTTTTTTTTGAGACGGAGTCTCTATCGCCCAGTCTGGAGTGCAGTGGCATAATCTCAGCTCACTGCAACCTCTGCCTCCCGAGATCAAGTAATTCTCCTGCCTCAGCCTCCTGAGTAGCTGGGATTACAGGCACCCACCACCACACCCATCTAATTTTTATATTTTTAGTAGAGACAGGGTTTTACCACATTGGTCAGGCTGGTCTCGAACTCCTGACCTTGTGATCCACCTGCTTCAGCCTCCCAAAGTGCTGGGATTACAGGCGTGAGCCACTGCACCTGACCTAGATTGATACTCTAAATCACAGACAAGCCCAGGCTTGTATTCAGAGACAAAGTCAGTGTGACCCGTGACTGTTACAGCAATACAAAATAATGGCAGCAGTCCCACTAGCCAAGACCAGCATCGAATATGGCAGGTTACTCAAACAGGTAACCCAGTGACCACTCCAAATGCCTGTGCTTAAGGTAACTTAGGGAGCCAGGTTTTGCAGGATGTGCAACAACATCGTGCCCCCTAGGGCTCACAAGACTTCAGTACCTAATGCAGCTACCCTCACCACGGACCAGGTTCCCAGGGAAATAAAACATGTAAGTTGCCAATACAAAAGACGGAAGTCATCCTCATTGCTCTGCAGGGATTTAAAAATGAGACACTTGTCATTAGCAGGAGTTAAGAACAAGAGATGAGCGCCATCTTGTGGAGAGACCCACAGGCATGCACGGAGTTGCACCCCAAGTTCTATTCCAGCACAAGCATTCGCTACGCTCATCCCCTCTTAACCATCTCCAGAGTCAAATGCGCTTGAGCATATATTTCATGGGGCTCTTTCAACTTTTTCAAAATAGCAACAGTTTAACGGCTAATCACCCTACGCTCCCTCGCAGCAGCCTGAGGCCTGCCAGAAGCTCTCCAGGGAGGCTGCACCATGTTGTCCTTCCATCATAGGGCAGCCTGTCTCCTCAGTTTGTTGGCCTCCCTGTTGGTAGAAGAGAGAGGGTAATGGTCCTTTTGCTCATGCAGCCTCTCCCCTACTTCAATGCCCACCATTTGGTTTCATGCGCGATACTTTCATTACATGCTACACACCACATAGGCACTGGGGATACCAACGTAACAATGGCAGGCCAGCAAGGAATCGGGGAAACAGACATGTAAGTGACAAGTGCTGTGATTGTGCAGAGCAACAGGACAGAGAGCCAAAGAAGGAGGGAGAGAAGTCCTGGGGCTCAGTCTACAGAGTAGCGATCACTGAGGATGCACCACTGCCCCCGTGTTCCCTGGGACCCCAGCAGACTCCTTTGAGTGCTAGCTGGAGCAGGAGCTGTGGCCATGTTGACCAAGTCCGTCCTCGGGGGGCCCTCTGCCCTCCTTGGTGAGGCTGGACCGGGTGTGGACACTGCTTTTCCTCTTAGTTCTTCTGAGGCAAGGTTTTCCAGTAGAAATGTTTACTAGGCAACTAAAGGGAAAAACAAAAGCAAACAATGAAATACAGGCGTATATAAAGGCCAGCCTGCGAACAAAGGTACCACACCCCAGCATGACAGACACTAAACTCCAGCACAGGTTGCCCTGGCCAGGGTGGCTTCTTAGCACGTGAATCTCTTTGCCATGTTCACCTCACATGTGTGTCCAGGGGCACAAGGCCAAGCTGCAGACAAGCCCAGTGAAGACAGATTGGGCTCACGCGACTCATGGCCTGCTAAAACCTGCAGTACATTCCGGAAGCTGCTTCCTGAATTCTGCTCTCAGACAGGCTCGTGGCATCCATACCCCAGCTTCCACGGCAGTCCCCCCTTCCTGGCCCTGAAAGTGGAAGGTCTTAACGGTTGTTGTGGCTTCATGGTCATTGTTTTTAAGGTCAATGGACATTTGAGTTGCATCTGAATTTGGCAAAGATTTATTTTGGTTATGCTGGCATAGAATCTGTTTTCCAATTTACTGCATTTCTCAATCTCATCTCAAGGGGAAACATTGTGAAATACATATTTGGTCTTCATCCCGTTTCCTGGCACACAACTCCTAAAATCCTTGGAATCTCCAAATGTCTTTTCTTTAATTCACTTTCATGGTGTCTTTTTATATAACAATGATTGGCTGATGGCTGGCCACCGTAGATAGTTTGAGGATGGGACTGTTCTCCAGAAAGACCAAGGCAGGATTAGAGGCTTGGGACTTTCAGCCCCAACCCTCAACTCCAGGGAGTGGAGGGAGCTGGAGGTTAAGTTGCTTACCATGGGCCAATGGTTCTGTCAATCATGCTTACATAATGAAGTGTCCATAAAAGGCCCAAAAAGACAGAATTGAGAGCACTTCCAGGTAGCTGAACAGGTGGAGGTTCCTGGAGGGTAGCAAACCCCTTCCCCCGTACCTTGCCGTACGCATCTCTTCATCAGTATCCTTTGTAATGTCCTTTAAGTAAACTGGTAAAGGTATTTCTCTGAGTTCTGTGGGCCACTCTGGCAAATTAATCAAACCCAGAGAGGGGGTTGTGGGAACATGAACTTGAAGCTGATAGGCTAGAAGTTCTGGAGGCCCAGAACTGCGACTAGTGATTGGAAGTAAGGAAGGCAGCCGTAAGGACTGTGAGATCTGACGCTATCTCCAGGTAGACAGCACTGCGGTTGAATTAGAGGACACCCAGCTGCCGTCCCCTGAAGAACTGCTTGTTTGTTTGCAGCTGGAGAGAAATCTCCCACGTTTGTTCACGGAAGTATTCATCTGTGTTGATTGTTGTGTTGCTGAGTGAGAAAATAGGAAAAAGCACTTTGAGCTTGTGTGTTTTTTCCACACTGACGCTCCTGAAAAACAACAATGAAATCCTGTGCTCCCAACACGCTGAACCAATCCCCTCTTGGTCAGCGGTATCCCAGGGAAACCTTGAACACTGAGTTCCCCATCATGACAGTTGGGAGGTTGGACATGCCCCTGCTAACTGCCCTTAGCTTTCTTCCCTAAGGTTAAACAGAATCAGCCCTTTGGAAAGACCACCTGGATATCAACCAGTCACCTACCACTGCGCCTCTTCGGAAGTTTGGACAAAACAACCCACCAGTATTCCTTCCTGATAAGAGACCACCAACTACAGAGTGGCTCCGGCTGGTCTGCAGAGGATGCACAGAGAGGGTTTTTATGTCCCCTTCTCATCTTTTGATGTCAGAGGGCGAATACTCCACCCCATCATGTTGATGCTGCCATTTTTTGAATGTAGGGAGGCACCATGCCTGGTTGCGCATGCGCAGATTACCTCTGTCATAAATATTTATGATCCTCCTGTAGCTTATTGAATATGCATATTTGGCCACCCCGTTCAGCATAAATTCCTTATTCGTCCCACCCTTGAAGTGTCTGTTTCTGGATTCTGGCCGGAGGCTATGCTTCCTGCCTGTCAGAATGGCCACCTGGCAGGTTGCAACCTTTTCTAAGAAATGAAGCTCTCCTTTCCAAATGTACGAACCTTGTCATTCTTCTGCCGACACTCCTCTTCATATGGACTTAATTGGGACCGATAAATTTAGCCTGGGGCGACTGGAAATACAATGAAGCAATGCTGAATTCTAGAAGTTATCCCTGAGACTGTATTCACTCAGTGAAAATATAGGGTAGAATCTGGAAGTAAAGTGGTCCTCTCAATACAATGAGTAGTCCACAAGCCATCTAAACAAGGGGTCGTAGTTCTGGTTTTGGAACAAGGCATGAGTCTGAATCCCAGCTCTGCTTTTCTAGCTGTGCCTGACTAGTGCAAGCCACTTCACCATGTGAGCATCCTGGTCCACCCACACTGTATAACAAAGCACAGTGGACTGGGTGGCTTATAAACAACAGACATTTAGTTCCCCTAGTTCTGGAGGCTGGAAGTCCAAGGTCAAGGTGCCAGTGGATCTGGGGTCTGGTGAGGGCTACTCACACGCTCTTGCTATGCCTTCCCAAGGCAGAAGGGGCACACCAACTTAAGGGAGAGAATTCACCCTTCCCATCCCCTTTGGCCTCTCCTTCTTCCACCATTTAAGGACACAGCAACAAGGTGCCACCCTGGAAGCAGAGAGCAGCCCTTGCCAGGCAGCAAATCTGCTGGTGGCTTGATCTTGAGCTTCCCAGCCTCCAGAACTGGGAGAAATAATTTGTAAATTACCCAGTCTCAGATATTGCGTTATAGCGGCACAGATGGACTAAGACACCAGCTTAGAGAACAAGGTTTCTCAAAAGTGTGGTTTCTGTCCCACGTTAGTAAAGGCCACCTGGGCTACTTGTGGAAGATGTAGATTTCCAGGTCCCATCGAGGAATTTTGAAGCCAGAATAGCCAGAGTCAGGCCCCAAAACTGCATTTTGAACAAGCGCTCACTGATGCACATGTGCACCAAATCTGGGGCCTGTGTTTCAGAGGGAAGGCAACAAGTTTACAGCTTGTGAGTTCTAAGGCCTGCAGCACATCACCCTGGGCTCTGTGACCCCAGGGAAACACGAACGAATCACTCATCACTTCCTCCACGCACTGACAATAAAAACAGTTTCTGTGGGCCTGGCGCGGTAGCTCATGCCTATAATCCAAGCACTTTGGGAGGCCGAGGCAGGTGGATCACCTGAGGTCAGGAGTTTGAGACCAGCCTGGCCAACATGCGGAAACCCCGTCTCTACTAAAAATACAAAAATTCGCCAGGTGTGGTGGCGCGTGCCTGTAATCCCAGCTACACAGGAGGCTGAGGCAGGAGAATCGCTTAATCCTGGGAGGTGGATGTTGCAGTGAGCCGAGACTGCACCACTGCACTCCAGCCTGGACAACAGAGCAAGACTCCATTTAAAAAAAAAAAAAAAAAGTTCTTTTGAAAAATAGTTGGAAAAAAAAATCTTTCAAAACACTTTGTACCTGCATAAAAGCTTTGCTCGCTACTGATGCCAACTCCAAAAGCCAGAAACATCCAGAACTCAGGGTTGATGTGGAAGGCGGGGGAGAGAGAGTGTCCAGGACGGCCAGACCCTTAGCTGGTAGATACACCAGGGTGACCTGGACGTCTCGGTTTGAACAAAGGGCTTGTTTTGTTTTTAACCCACTTTCTGTGATAAATGACCGTCTTTAGTTTCCTAAAATAAATCTACATTAGTGCCGAGTTGACAAAAATATCCTGGTTGGGCAACATTGTGGAGCAGCAGATTTTGCTGTTCAGGCCAGGCTGCCTCCACACCTGTTCTTGGTGCAGGTCTTCTCACTAAATACCTGGCTCAGGACACTTTCTGCTCTAGAAGTTACTCTGCTATGTCTAAATTTAACTTTTTGTATTGTCTGTTTCAAGGGAATTCATATTTTAAGCCTAATCTTTCACTGTGGAATAAACTTGCAAGAGGAAATAGTTGTTTTTCATGTCAGGATTCCATGCTGGGCTCCCAGAGACAACACGATTAGTGCATATTCTAGGACAAAAACCATTTCCACCCAGAAATTTCTTTGTGGTAAAAGGCTAAGCAATGTTTTAGTGAATCAAAAATCGAATCTAGGAAGGGATATTCCTCTGCGGCATTGCCACGTGTGGTCAATTCTGTAGATTTTATCCCTAAAATCACTCCCACCTTTCCCCCTTTGCCTTTCTTAGCTCCAAAAGCAGAAAAACCAAACTCCACCATTTCTCAGCTTCTTGCAGCCAGGGGCTGGTGGAGGAGGGGAGAATACAACAATTCTATCTAGTAAGATGCAGGCAGAAATCCCTAGAGAGGCTGTCCCTCCCCAAAAAAAGAAGGGCAATACCCTTGTATAGGAAAGCACTTTCTTTCCCCCTGTATACTCTCCATGTCTTTCTGCCTGGAATGCAACTGTGACTATTGGCAGAACAGCAGCTATCTTGTGACCCTGAGAAAAAAAATATGGAAAGGAAATCCAATCAGCTCGGGATGAGAGAAGGAAAACACACAAAGAACTCCATCCCTGAGTCCTCTTGGAGCAGCTGCAAAAGCTCTGGCCTGCCCTTCTAGAGACTCTTCTCGTGAGACAAATGGAAGCTCGTCTGTCTCAGGCCAGTCTTGGGGAGGGCTTCTGTTATTTAACACACCTTCCTAGCCAATAAGCAAGAGCTGACATTTTCTATCATGATTTATCTCCCTTTTTCTCTAGGCAGTAAAATGATAAATCTTGAAGGGGGTGAGGACACAGACATCCCCTTCCATCCGCTCCTGTGCAGATCAGCTGTGACATGAGGTCTGTAGCCCTGATGGAGGTGTAGACATCCCGTGTGGCTCTGACACTCCTAAACTAGACACTTCTTGGATTTGCCATAAAGCAGAGCTAAAAGAATGACAGGGGAAGTTGTAAGTACATGCTAAGTGCTGAGCACTATTCTAAGTGCTGTACAATGAGTATTAACTCATTTAATCCTCACAACATCCCCTAAGATGTGTTACTTATTAATCCCAGTTTACATATAGATATTTAAAGCTCAGAGAGTTTAAGCAACTTGTCTAAAGTCACACAGCTGGTGGAGCCAAGTACAGGCCCAGACTGGCAGCCTGGTCTCGTAATCCTGGTGCTCTCTGTCAACCAGAGTCAAAAAACTTTTTCCAACCAACCAGGCAACTCACAAAATCGGCGAGATCCTCTGTAGAAATATTTGCTTCATTCTAAAATTTTCAGGCATCTGAGGTCAGAATTCTGGCCAACCGTGATATTCTTCCTCCAGTGAGGAGTCCTCTGGACCTGTTCCATAGTGAGGGCAGGACCTGCCTCCCTGCAGAGCAGAGATGAGCTAATCAGTACCGGGAGAAATAGTCTTCAGACTCGGGGGCCCACCGTCACCCAGGTTTCCTGCCTGTTTTTCCTGCAAGTCTCAAATCGGTCTTGAACAAACTTGATTACATCATTTATTTTTAAACAAAAAGAACTACTATTGGGAGGAGGAAGTGCTTGATTTTTTTCTTCTTGGCGGAGTTCATTTCATAGCCTGTATGAAGGCCGAGATTCTGTGTGTTTGCTTTTGTTATCTCTGTGCTCTACTAGAGTTTTATTTATGGTTGCAAAGCTACAGTGCCTATAAATTAGACTTCCATACATATTCTTTTCATATTTTATCTGTAAAGAAAATAATGGCCAGGCACAGTGGCTCACGCCTATAATCCCAGCACTTTGGGAGGCTGAGGTGGGGGACGAATCACCTGAGGTCGGGAATTCGAGACCAGCCTGGCCAACATGGAGAAACCCCATCTCCACTAAAAATACAAAAAACTTAGCCAGGTGTGGTGGCACATGCCTGTAATCCTAGCTACTCCAGATGCTGAGGCAGGAGAATTGCTTGAACCTAGGAGGCAGAGGTTGTGGTGAGCTGAGATCATGCCATTGCACTCCAGACTGGGCAACAAGAGTGAAAATCTGTCTGAAATAATAATAATAATATCAATTGCATGCTTACTACTTGATGAAACTTACTAAGCAGATCTTACAATTGTACGCTTTTACCTAGAGTTGTTACATCTTCTGTTAAGATTCCCACCCGAACTGGGAAATAAAAGCAATTTTTACAAAGTGAACGTGAAAAGGATAAAAATTCATTTTTGCTTCATTCTAAAATCTCCAGCTGGAGATGGAAAGAAGATCAAATTGTTTTAGTCAGCTGTGGCTCCCTCCTTCTTTTTGAAGAGAACTAAATATGCCTGCTTAGTTAGTTCCATTGTTTTGTAAAATCACATCTATTTCCTCTGCTATTGTTGATGTGAAGCATGAATATAGCATGCTGCCTGCTGGGCTGGAAATACCCGTGGAGCCAACCCGTCCTTCATTTATGATCTATTATTCTCCATTATTCCCGCAGAGCTTCTGATTGCATTCCTATTAATCGTTCCAATTTGCTTTTCATTATGCTGACTGTTTGCCATTCAGTGTTGGGCCTCTGCTAGTTGGCTTCCAGTGTTTAGTAACTTACGTTGAGATGCAGCTTTCTTTAGAGTGGTGCCACTTGAGAACGCAGACATCCAGTCTCTTTGCTGCCTCCGAAAGGGGCACCACAGAGGGCCTCGTGTGTATGGCCCACAGGTTAGGTCCCTTCACTTATAATCTGTTATGCATCCCTCATCCGCAGCTATTTATTAAATATCCACTGGCTGCCAGGCCTGTGCCAGGTGCTGGGATAATGAGCCTGCAGGAGCTCACGCCTGCTGTGGGAAGTGGGCCAGGAGCCCAGGCACATCCTCTGAGTAGACCCTCCGGGACCCTTTGCCAGTTAGGACATGTTGAATTGCAAGTAATGGGCACTGACCTTCAACGGAGCAAGTCAGGGGAAATTGATCATCTCCTGAAACAAAAATCAGGAGATAGGGCTCTCCAGGGCTCATGCATGTGAAAGTTAGCACTCAGATTATTTTCACCTTTTCTGCTCCTCTACCCCCGGCATTCCTGCTTCTCTCTGTGCTTACAAGGTAGCTGCAGGAGTTTTAAGTGAGATGTCCAGACACAACTATTTCACAGAAACAAGATAGGGTTAACAATATTTGTATCTCGTTAAAAGTGAAGAAATCTGGCCATG
This sequence comes from Aotus nancymaae, assembly GCF_030222135.1. Taxonomy (NCBI): domain Eukaryota; kingdom Metazoa; phylum Chordata; class Mammalia; order Primates; family Aotidae; genus Aotus; species Aotus nancymaae. Next base: position 1,349,281 of record NW_026988465.1, read on the forward strand.
TGCAGTGGCTCATGCCTGTAATCCGAGTACTTTGGGAAGTCGAGGTGGACAGATCACCTGAGGTCAGAAGTCTGAGATGAGCCTGGCCAACATGGTGAAACCCCATCTCAACTGAAAATACAAAAAAATTAGCTGGGCATGGTGGCGCATGCCTGTAATCCCAGCTACTCAGGAGGCTGAGGTGGGAGAATTGCTTGAACCCAGGAGGTGGAGGTTGCAGGGAGCCAACTACTCCAGCCTGAGCAACAAGAGTTAAACTCCATCTCAAAAAAAAAAAGAAAAACAGAACAGGTGAAGAAATCTTTCCTAGAAACACTCTACCGCACTATCCATTGGGTCTTGTTGGACAAAATTTCATCATCGGCTCATGTTCAGTCCAACCACTGCCAAGTTATATGAGGTGGTTACAATTGGCTAGGACCCATCAGTAGCTTGGAGAGTAGATGGGGCAGTCTCCCCTAAACATGTGGCTGCACAGGGGGAGGTGAAATAGCTAAGCAAAATCAAGGCTGCATTAGGAAGCAGAAAAAGAGAGTGTTATGGTCTAAATGCGTCCCTCCAAAATTTATATGTTGAAACCTAGTCCCCAGTGCAATAGTATTCAGAGGTGGGGCCTTTGGGAGATGATGATGTCATAACAGCTTTGCCTTCATTAATGGGATTAGTGCCAGAATTAAGGAGAGCCAAGGGAATGTTTGCCCCTTTCATCAAGTGAGGACATAGCAAGAAGCAGCCCTCACCAGACACCAGATCTGCTGGCACCTTGATCTCGGGCTTCCTAACTTCCAGAACCGTAAGCAATACATTTCTATTGTTTCCAGATTACCCAGTCTAAGGCATTTTGCTCTAACAGCGCAAATGGGCTAAGACAGAGAGGTAACTGATGTTGGGCAAGCGACTAAAAGCATCTCCTATGATCACTTTCTCTTCACTTTGAGTAATAGTTCAATTTCTTCTAAATTAAAAAAAAAAAAGATTCATAAGTGGGTGTGGACTGACTTCATTATTATTATCATTATTTTAGATGGAGTTTCACCCTTGTTGCCCAGGCTGGAGTGCAATGGCATGATCTCGGCTCACCTCAACCTCCACCTCTCAGATTCAAGCGATTCTCCTACTCAGCCTCCCGAGTAGCTGGGATTACAGGCACGCACCTCCACATCCTGCTAATTTTGTAGTTTTAGTAGAGATGGGGTTTCTCCATGTTGATCAGGCTGGTCTTGAACTCCCGACCTCAAGTGATTTGCCCACCTTGGCCTCCCTAAGTGCTGGGATTATAGGTTTAAGACACCGTGACTGGCGACTTTATTATTTTTACAATAATGTTCTTTTGTGAGTAGTTCTTTTATAGCTATAAAATGAAAACTGATTTAAAAACTAAGGACAAAATTCCAAAACCAATGAAAGTTGTTAAAATTCACTTAAAGTTATGGACAAATGACACTGTTTCACTGAAAGCAATAGCCATTCCCAACATAAATAAGTTGCTATAGCAGCTGCCTTATCAACATGTGTCTCACGATCATCCAACATCTTTTGCACAGTCCCTTCATTCATGTTACTGTGCAGTTCCCTTGAAACTGCACTGCCATTGAGTTTTACTGGGCATGAACTCAGTCTGCACCTGTCCCTTTCTCTTTGACCAGTGAAAATGACTGTAGGTATTAGTTGATGTTCACAGAGTACATTCTAATTATTATTATTATTGTCGTTTTGAGATAAACTCGCACTCTGTCACCCAGGCTGGAGTCAGTGGCACAATCATAGCTCACTGCAGCCTCAAGCTCCAAGGCTAAAGTGATCCTCCTGCCTCAGCCTCCAAAGTAGGTGGGAATAGAGGTACACATCACCATGCCTGGGAAATTTTTAAAAAATATTTTTGTAAGAGGCCATGCACAGTGGCTCGAGCCTGTAATCATAACACTTTGGGAGGCGGAGGCAGGCAGATCACCTGAGGTCAGGAGTCTGAGACCAGCCTGGCTAATACGGTGTAACACCATTTCTACTAAAATATATATATATATACACAAAAAATTAGCCGGGTATGGTGGAGTGCACCTGCAATCCCAGTTACTCAGGAGGCTAAGGCAGGAGAATCACTTGAACCCAGGAGGTAGAAGTTGCAGTGAGCCGAGATTGCACCATTGCACCCCAGCTTGGGCAACAAGAGTGAAACTCCATCTTTCTCTGTCTGTCTGTCTGTCTGTCTGTCTGTCTGTCTGTCTCTCTCTCTCTATATATATATATACATACATATATATACTTTTTTTTTTTTCTGGTAGAGATGGGGTCTCACTATGTTGCCTAGGCTGATCTAAAACTCCTGGGCTCAAGTGATCCTCCTACCGCAGCCTCCCAAAGTGTTGGGATTATAGGTGTGAGCCACTGTGCCTGGCCCTTAGCAGCATTTATAAGAGCAAAAAACTAGAAATCACCCAAATGCTAATTGACTAAGTAAATTGTGGTATATTTATATAATGGAATAATATCCAATGATGAGAATTAATGAACCACAGCTATACTCCAAAATATGCCATGTTCATTTTAGAAACGCCATGTTTGACAAAGAAGTGAGACACAAAGAGTGATGTACAATATACTCCTTGCTCTTGAACTCAAAGCAGACACATTGCCACTGTAGGACCTTGGCGCTTGTCATTTCGTGTACCTGGGACATTCGTCTTTCACACTTCTGCACAGCTTCCCCCTTTGCCTCCCTCAGATGTCTGCTAAAATGGCACTACTGATCCTTCTGCGTAAAACCGCAATCCCAGTGTCCAGAGTCCCTCTCGCTTCCCTCTACTTTCTCTATTTTCCGCACACCATAACACCATCATCTTCTCATGGCATCTGCTGTATTTATCTTGTGGATGGTTTACTGATAGTCTACCCAGGTAGAAACGCAAGTTCTAAGAGAGTAAGGCTCTTTGTTTTATTCAGGTATACTTTTTTTTTTTTTTTGAGACAGAGTCTCGCTCTGTTACCCAGGCTGGAGTGCAATGGTTCAATCTCGGCTCACTGCAACCTCTGCCTCCTGGGCTCAAGTAATTCTCTTGCCTCAGCCTCCCAAATAGCTGGGATTACAGGCATGGGTCACCACACCAGCTAATTTTGAATTTTTGGTGGAGACGTAATTCTCCATGTTGATCAGGCTGGTCTTGAACTCCTGACCTCAGGTGATTGCCTGTCTTGGCTTCCCAAAGTGTTGGGATTACAGGCATGAGCCACCGCACCCAGCCCATTCAGGTATATCTTAAGTGACTAGAAACCTGCTTACACAAAACAGGCACTCAATACCTATTTTCACCCTCTTCCTGCCTGCTGCTGCTACCTCATTGCCTCAGCCTAGCATCTTATTAAAACTACAAATAGTTATTATCCAACATATATTCAGGAGCAGTAGACATAATATAACATTTGCCTGATGGCCTACAAAAGTTTACCCACCCATGTATTCATTCACCCTAACCACACTTGTGTGAATGAAGCAGACAAATAGGTGACTAGGCCATAGAGAAACTCCTCGTGGCATGGGATCTGGTCAGTCCCTTACAAATGAGAAGGCGTCACTGAGGGCCCTTCTGAATGAGATCATCATAGATGATGTCTATGTAACCACACATAACTTTCTTCAGAATGGGAGTGGCTCACTCATTTCACTCAGCCTGCTGCTGGCCACTCCTCCCGAGAGGAGTGTGAGAGCAGGTGAGTGCTGGAACTGGAGGGAACAAATGCTGGAACCAGCTGGTCACTCCTCTCTGGTGGGAGTGGGCTCTGTGCCAGCCCTGCAGCAGCATCTAAGCCCTTGCCCTTTCGGCATCCAGGTTCTTGTTCAGTGTCCAGGAAGAATTAGGTCACAGGAACAGATTGAAGAGTACTGTATGCAGAGGATTTTATTGGTCGATGGATGTGGCTTTCAACGGAATGGGGAATTGGAAAGGGGATGGTGCAGGAAGAAGGTGATCGTTCCCTGAAGCTGCTCCGTCTGCAGTTAGCCCCGTCTTTCTGTAGTCTCTGATGCTCAATTGCTGCTTCTCTACTCTCCACTCGGCCGCTTGTATCCCTGACATCTTAATGAATTTTTTAAAAAAGATTTACAAGAAAAAAACAAACAAGCCCATTCAAAAATGGGCGAAGGATATGAACAGATACTTTACAAAAGAAGACATACAAGAGGCCAACAAACATATGAAAAAATGCTCATCATCACTGGTCATTAGAGAAATGCAAATCAAAACTACATTGAGATACCATCTCACGCCAGTTAGAATGGCGATCATTAAAAAATCTGGAGAAAATAGATGCTGGAGAGGATGTGGAGAAATAGGAACACTTTTTACACTGTTGGTGGGAGTGTAAATTAGTTCAACCACTGTGGAAAACAGTGTGGCGATTCCTCAAGGACCTAGAAATAGAAATTCCATTTGACCCAGCAATCCCATTACTGGGCATATATCCAAAGGATTATAAATCGTTCTACTATAAGGACACATGCACACGAATGTTCATTGCAGCACAGTTTACAATAGCAAAGACCTGGAACCAACCCAAATGCCCATCGATGATAGACTGGACAGGAAAAATGTGGCACATATACACCATGGAATATTATGCAGCCATTAAAAATGAGGAGTTCGCATCCTTTGTAGGGACATGGATGAACCTGGAAACCATCATTCTCAGCAAACTGACACAAGAACACAAAACCAAACACCACATGTTCTCACTCATAGGAGGGTGTTGAACAAGGAGAACACATGGACACAGGGAGGGGAGCACTATACACGGGGGTCTGTTGCGGGGGAGCGGGGGGGGGGGTACAGCGGGGGGGGGAGTTGGGGAGGGATAGCATGGGGAGAAATGCCAGATATGGGTGAGGGGGAGGGAGGCAGCAAATCACACTGCCATGAATGCACCTATGCAACAACTTTGCATGTTTTTCACATGTACCCCAAAACCTAAAATGCAATTTAAAAGAAAAAAAAAAAAACTTCATAAGCAGCTTGCATCCCTGACTGTTTGCATCAGCCGCTTGCGTTGCTCTGCCAGCTGATGTCTTTTTCTGAGCACAGGATAGGGGCGTGGCCTACCAAAAATGCAACATTTGGGAGGAAAAACCAGGTCAGCTGTTTTCACTTAGGGCTGCAGCTCCAGGCCCAAGGGTGGGTTTAGCCAGGAGTCCAGCCATTCTGTATCAAAATCACTGGTTGGAAGAGACTAGGAAACCAACTTGTTTTAAAAACTGGTCCGTAAGGGGAAAGACTTAAGCATGTATCTGCCTTTATATGAACTGTACCTTAGATCATCAATGTTGATGAGGGAAAGTTTCTCTTTATAGAAGTATTTCAACCAACAAAGGAAAAGCTGATTTAAAAATTAGAAAATCACAATTTTGCTACCTCTGATGAAATAACCTACAGTAATGATGGGCAGCAACCAAGCACGAGGGTCCTGCAGCTGAGGTACACACACCATCTGTGAAGTATTCTTGACAAAAACGTGAACCCGAGATCCGACTACCAGAAATACAGAGGACAGAGACACATGCTCAAAGATACCACATAAATGCAATTAGCAAATTTCAGTGTCTACAGGATAAAAATTGTTTAACAAATACATTTGTCAGATCGTGGAAACTGGGTCCAGCCCATGCTGAGGTGCAAGGGGAGTGGGTGTATAAGCAGAAAGAATACTTGGGAGGCTGTAGGCAGGTGAATATGGTTTAAATCAGCAGCAGCTTTCATTAACAGCTTTCTCACACAAGCTGTTTCACGAGCAACTTCTCTCACACTGTCCGCTCTTACCTTAGCTATTTGTTCTGGCTCTGCAGCTCCTGCCTCCCCTCTGTTGCCTTCAGGGTCAGCAACTTCACTGTTTCTCTTTCTGGGCACCAGCATGAGCCGTGCTGTGGCTCCCCTCTGTCCATCTGCAAGATGGTCCTGTAAGGCCCGTTGCCTCACCGGGAGCACGGATGCAGAACCCCCCCTTTTTTTTCAAAAGTTCGGACGAGCCCAGACGAGCTCGGGCAAGCTCAGACATGCTCACGCATGCTCCCTTCTCCAATGCTCGCACAGCCTGACCTTCCCTTAAAGAGCCCAGTATGCAAACAAGGTGCTGTAACCCTAGCTTCTTAACAACCAATAGCAGTTGAGTCTTAACAACCAATAGCAGCTGAGTCTTAACAACCAATAGCAGCCGAGTCTTAACAACCAATAACAGCCGAGTAATTCCAACCAACAACAAGCCAAGTCCTAGGTAAAGGCTTGTAACTTACCCAATAGCAGTCTTGCTCTCCCACAACCAATCGAGCTGTTTCACTCCTTATAAAACCCCCTGTCTGAGAGGAGTCTATGTGATTTCTCCGGCTCTTCCTGTCTGGACTGAAAAACCTCGGCCGGGGTCTGAATAAATTTCTTTGCATTGGATTATTTTCTTGCTGGTCTCAGTTTCTTGATTTTAAACGTGTCGGGAACCGAAGAACAAGCCTTACAGGTCCTCCCTTCTATTTCTGTGGGTACCAGTGTATCTGCTATGTTAAGTCACGTTGAGGTGAGTTGAGCCCCAGGAACCAAGAGCCCCTGAACAGCGTTAACAGGATAGTTAATACCTTTTACGGAGAATAGTGGCTCAGAGCCAAGTATGAACTTATACAACAGTTATATGACAAGTGGAGGCATGCGCTAGCATCCCCGAATTACTGAGTCATGCGGACCTGGATATCTGCCTCGGCCTGTTCCTTCACCAAAGCACATCCATGTACCTCACAACATTCCGAGCGAGGAGAGAGAGAGAAAGACTAGAGATTAGTAGAGACCTCAGAGACACAAGAACCATTGCAATGATTTCATCTGCTCTAGTGAAATCCTGATTGTGCCGATTGAAACAAACTTAAAAAAAACTTCGTAAGATAATCAGCAAAATTTGAAAAATCAATAACTGATAACATGTAATTATTTTTCATTATTTTAGGTACAATATTGATATTAAGGTTATTTTTGGAAAAGCTTTACGGCCCGGCATGGTGGCTTATGCCTGTAATCCCAGCACTTTGGGAGGTCAAGGCGGGTGGACCACCTGAGGTCAGGAGTTCAAGACCAGCCTGGCCAACATGGAGAAACCTCGTCTCTACTAAAAATATCAAATTTAGCTGGGCATGGTGGCGGACACCTGTAATCTCAGCTACTCTGGAGGCTGAGGCAGAAGAATCTCTTGAACTCGGGAGGCAGAGGTTGCGGTGAACTGAAATCACGCCATTGTACTCCAGCCCAGGCAACGAGAGCGAAACTCCATCTTCAAAAATAAGAAAAAAAAAATGAGGTTTACTATTTTAGAGAGGCATGCTGAAATATTTATGGACAAAATGACATGATATCTGGGATTTGCTTCAAAACGATCCAGATGGGAAATAGTACAGATGAAAAAAGATTGGGTATGAGGTGACAATTATTAAGCTGGATGATGAATACAGGAGGATTATACTATACTATTTCCCTTACCAATATTTATAAAAATTAATGAAATTTTCCATGATGAAGTTTATCTCCTAAGAATTTTTATCTCTAGGCTAATTAGTGGGTATGTTCTAGTCAGTGCAAACCTCACCAGTGGTTTGGGTAATACTAATCAACCTGTCTGGATTCTTCTTCCAATTCTGGGTCCAAGATTCACTGGCAAACATCCACAGAATAAGCATGAAGGACGCATGAGAAATAATTTTTACCATGAGTATCTCACGATCAGTTTGCAGGCAAGAGACGACAGGAATGCTTACGTGTCAGTGGTGACATCATCCATATATCAGCTAGTGATTTTACACAATACCAAGTGGGGCCACCTCTGTCACTCACATGACGCACAACCCTCTTATATCCAAGTTTCAAAAAGCTCTGCTCATCAAATGGGCCATCTCCCTGCTTATGATCCCTCTCTATCTAGTTAATTCTAATACCAGGCTTGTATTAGGTTAAATTTTATTGCAGATTGACCAGAAAATTATGACTTCCATTGAAACATTGAAATAAACATCTTATGCCCATGGTTCGCACCAGTTATTCCATTGCCCTCTGTGTCTCCTTCAGGAATCGGCACAAACGAAACAGATACAGACGCCTCCCAGGAAAGACTCAAGGACAGCGGGAGGCACTCTCTCCAGCCATGGTTCTGACAGTACCAAGCAGTCTGGGAAGGGCACCTCTGCTGAACAATAGTGTGCTGAAGGCAGCACGATTTTCTTTCAAGTCCCACATCCACTTCACCTTGTTTTAAGGGCTGATGGTATAAATAAGAGCTACAGTAGCAGCCATGGAAGGAAGGCAGGGTGGAAATGCATTGTGGACGGTGTAAGGTCGGTCGCCTCACCGGGAGCTCGGACGCACCCCCTCCCTCTCCGGGAGCTCGGACACGCCCACACCCCTCACACAGCCTAGCCCTCCCTTAAAGAACCCCACCAAATGCAAAAGAAGTCTTGTAAATTTACCCAATAGCATTCAAGTCTTAGCTACCCAATAGCAGTCAAGTCTTGTAAATCTACCCAATAGCATTCAAACCCTGCCTACCTGCCAATAGTAAGCTTGCCTGCTCCCTATAAAATCCCACATCTGAGCGGAGTCTCGTCCATCCTGTCAGACTGCAGAACCTCACCTGGGAGCTGAATAAATTTGCATTGGATCTTCTTGTGCTGGCCTCAGTTTCTTCATTTTAAACTCGGCAAGAACCCAAGGACCTTTACAGATGGTTCTCAAAAGTAAAAATAAGTAAGAACTTTGTGTCTTTGAATGCATCCTCTGTTCTCTTGTGCACCCTGCACCCATAAGCTGGGTAATTCGTGCTTGGAAAGATGCTCAGCCCAGCCGTGAAGTGTCCAACCCCCACTGCTGCTGTTTTCGGAGAAAGCCAATGGACAGGGGCCACTCCCGCACTGGGGCTTGGATCTCTGGTGGAACCTGATTCTAAGGACTTGATAGCTGTTTTCTCTCATTGTCACTTGTTCCCTTAGGACATCCCTTGCAAAGGTTCAGGGTACTTGAAATGGCTGTGAAGTGAGCATTTGAAGGACAAGATGCCTTACGTTACCAGAAACGGTCCCTGGCCTGAACCTAGGAGTGGAGGGAAAAGTGAAGAAAACACTTGGCCCTTGTCATCATAGTAAGACACGTCTATGGGCGGGGGGGGGGGGCGGTCTTCAGCCCTGCCCTGCCCTCTTTAACATGACTGTGCTAATGTCTCCTTTCTTCAAGCAGCGGCATGAGCTCACTCGGCTTCCGCAAAAGCTGCAGCCCCCTCCTACCCTGACGCCCTACAGATGGGTCTCAGCTCAGCTCAGGGCTGCAGGAGCCAACAGGGAGTCTCCCTTGTGGTATCATCTCAGCCAGGGGTGAAACCCAAGGAAGTCTTAGGGCCAGAGCTGCAATTAACTACATCATGCTTATTCCTTAGATTCCTGAGTTCAGTTATCCTTGATCTGTTCAACAGACTTTAACTGAGTAGTTAGTTGCTGAAGACCAAGCACTGTGCTAGGTGTTATTTGCTCCAGCTGATTTATTTCTAAAGCTGACTTAAAGGCTGCCTTGGCACTGTGGGAAGGTCTCTGCTTCTTTCAGTTCTGTTTTTGCCACTTTTTCTTAATATAGGAGGTCATATACGGCAAGGCAGCTGTCAGTACAGCTTTGCTTTCGAAAGTCAGCTCCCTGCTCAGCTGGGCTAGGATTGAAGGGTTTTCCCCAGTTAGAATGTTCCTTTACTTCCGTCTTCAGGCAGGAGAACACAGCCCTCCGTCTGTCCTTGGCAAGTAGCCTGCAGCAGAGTTACGACCCCCTCCCCAGCCACCACCACTTCCCCCAGGAAGCAGCTGATAGCTCTGGTCCATTGTCTCTTCTAGACAGGGAACTGCTACCAGCCTGCAAAATCAGCTCCAGAATACAAAAAGCCAGTTCAGAGATGTTGCTATTGAAACTCTGTTCCTGTGTCTGTCATTTCCTAACTTTTCTGAGCAGGTAGGACAAGGCCTTAGTTTTCTCCTCCATGCCATACCAATGCCTATAAAATTTCTTGCTTGCATCATTCATTTGACCCCTAGCACAATATGGTTCGATTTTCTTCTAAATATATTCTGATTGCCAAACTAGATTTTCAAGGGCTGAGGCTGGTGGCGGGGCTGGTGCAGAGTGGAAGCGGGAGGGGGGCGGTGAGAATTTAACTTCTGCTGGCATGCTGGCAGTTTCACTTGGCATAGAGAATTCTTATTTAACCAAACCCTTAAGGATCATCTTGTTTTGATCAACCGTATTTTTGTTTTAAAAACAAAAACAAAGTTCGTGGAGCAAAGCCAAGGGTAAGACTATTAAAACAAAATTGTCCTGTTTAATACATTTCTTCAAAGTGCCTGCAAGTAAAAGACTAAAAGACCCCAGACCAAAAAAAAAAAAGATTGGGGAAGGGTGAGTGGATAAAATTAGGCGGAGAGCAGAGAGGAATAAAAAACAAAATTGGCCAGGCGCGGTGGCTCATGCCTGTAATCCCAGCACTTTGGGAGGCCGAGACGGGTGGATCACGAAGTCAAGAGATCGAGACCATCCTGGTCAACATGGTGAAACCCCGTCTCTACTAAAAATACAAAAAATTAGCTGGGCATGGTGGCGCGTGCCTGTAATCCCAGCTACTCAGGAGGCTGAGGCAGGAGAATTGCCTGAACCCAGGAGGCAGAGGTTTCGGTGAGCCGAGATCGCGCCATTGCACTCCAGCCTGGGTAACAAGAGCGAAACTCCGTCTTAAAAAAAAAAAAAAAAAAAAAAAAAAAACTTGGCCAGGCGCGGTGGCTCATGCCTGTAATCCCAGCACTTTGGGAGGGTGGGATGGGTGGATCATAAAGTCAGGAGACTGAGACCATCCTGGCCAATGTGGTAAAACCCCGTCTTTACTAAAAATACAAAAATTAGCTGAGCATGGTGACGGATGCCTGTAATCCCAGCTACTTGGGAGGCTGAGGCAGGAGAATTGCTTGAACCCGGGAGGCAGAGGTTGCAGTGAGCCGAGATTGTGCCATTACACTCCAGCCTGGCGACAGAGGGAGACTTTGTCTCAAAAAAAAAAAAAAAAAAAAAAAGACAGGCAAGGTTCCACTTGGGAAAGAGGCACTGGGGAGTTCCTGCCAGCAAGGAGAGTAGGGGGCGTTTAACAACTGGGGCTTTGAGTGCCAAGGGTATGTGACGTTCATCTTTAGGAGGTTTTGGGGTGCAGTAATGTAGCCACCTCCATCTCTCCCATGCATGCCCCAATTTCCCACACCTTGAGATGGGAGGTGTCCCCCATGAAGGAGATACAAATTCAGGAAGATAATGCTGTGAAATGATCAGTAATCTGGGGCAAGGATTCCGAAACAAGAAGCTACAGGTGACTGGGAAGAATGTTGTTAACGCACCCCTCTCCCTGGAAATATGGGAAGGAGCCTGGTTTTTCCCAGTATTTGTGAAATGGGAGCTTGGGGGACTTTATTTACATTTCAAAAGTCTTAGTGATCCCAGGCCCAGGACCTAATGCAGCAAAATGTGCCCTGAATCAATTTTGGTTACTACGAAGATGCTGGTTTTAAATTGGGCAAAAACAAAATGAAGAACCTGCATAAAAATCTGTCTGTCTCTTTGCAGCTAAGAGTGTGGCTGGTAAATGAGGTCTTTTTTCATTTGGTACCATAAATAACACATTCGGGAGGATTCCATCCACTGAGTCCTGTGGAAATATTGGCATAAGAATTAGCAACACTGAGTTCATTGTGTGGTGGTGCTAATACCCAGCCAGTGGATTTTATTAATCATACCTCACAAAGGGCTCCCTATTTGCCAAGAGGCTGATGCAAAGATGCAGGCCTCAGGAACAAGGCCATGGTTTGCTATTTGTTTTTCTTTTCCATATAATTACTTTTTAAAGCAATCAAAATTATCATCTGTAATTTTTTCATTATAAAAATAACATAGTCACAAAATGTGGCAAAAACAACTGTGAACTTTTCAATCTATTTCTTTGCAGTTTTTCATTGTTTATCTTTTTTTTAAAATTTTTTTAAAGACGGGGTTTCACCATGTTGGTCAGGCTGGTCTTGAACTCCCGACCTCAGGTGATTTGCCCACCTTGGCCTCCAAAATGCTTGGATTACAGGCATATTTATCTTTTTTAAATTAAAAAAAAAAGTTTTTAAAATTGTTTGTAAAGGTAGGATCTTGCTGTGTTGCCCAGGCTGGTCTTCAAGCAATCCTTCTGCCTTGCCCACCCCTCCCCACCAAGCACTGGAATTACAGGGTGAACCACTACATCTGGCCTCATTGTTTAATTTTCTAAAAATTATGAAACCACTCGAACACACAGAAAATAGCACAACAGACACCTATATCCTCACCACTCACCAAATTTAAAATATGCTAGCATTTTACTGTATAACTACAGTGCTCTCTCTCCCTTTCAAATAACCAAAACATGACAAATACAGCAAAGGCCTCCACCCCGAGGCCACATCAGCCGGCATGAACCCACATTTAGAGGTGACCATTGTGCAGAACTCAGTGTGCCACAGTCCTGGCTCTGATTTTGTGTTTTTACTGCATTATTACCTGAATCCATAAATGTCTACTGTTGTTTTGAGTGTTTTTGAAATATACATAAGTGATAACTTCCTACTGTATCTGTTTGCTCTTCATTTTTTCCTTTCAATATTATGTTATTGGGATACATGCAGACCTAATTCTCTCATTTTAACTGCTGCGTTGACAGAATAAACCAGTTTATTCATTCCTTGCTGAAGGAGGGCTAGGTCGTGGCTACTCGGTTACTATTACAAATGTTTCGCACAGACCTTTTCCTGGGACTCTGTGTAGACATGAATGACTGGATCGCGGAGTACGCATGCTTCAACCTTAGTGGAAATGGACAGGCTTCTCTCTTATGTGTTCATATCATGTATCCTCCCATCCTTCTGAGTTCCATTTCCCCTTGAAAGAAGGCAGTCAGTAATTTGGGAAAAAATTACAGAACAAGAAGCTGGATGTGGCTGGGAGAAATCTAAAAAAAAACAAACCAGCCACTTCCTCCCTGGAAAGATAGGGAAGGATGCTGTTTTTCCCAGCAATTGTGAAATGGGCTTTGAGGAGCTTTATTTACATGCAAAGGGCAGCAGCTACCCAGCTGGCTGGTCGAGGCAGCCGACCGGATGTGCCCTTCTGCGGGCCCGGGGCCTCATCCTCACCAGCCCTCGGCAACAGTGGCCGTTCATTTTTCCAATTATGGGGAGGGTGAGTGTCTCTTTGTGTGTTTATTGGCCCTTCAGCTTCTTCTCTTCTTCAAATTTCTTTTCTTTACATGGTAACTCTTCCCATGGGACTGTTTGTCTCACGGTGATTGTTGCATGGGCAGCAGCCAACATGTTCTCCTCCTTGTCGGACCGCTACCCTGCTGGCACACCAGCGGGACACCTGTGTTTCAGTTGTCTCTGTCTGGACGGTGTACCCCTGCCAATTCCCACCAGCACGAACTGTCCCCAAATGGAGAAGCGTGCTGGGAAGGCCAGACTCAGCTAAGATAACGGAAAGCAAAGATAAAAGAGAAGCTGTCTTCTGCCGGGGGACCCTGTGCCAGTTTGTCAAGACTCAGACAAGGGCTTGTCTGGATGAATGAAGTCCGAGCTGACTTTTGGAAGTTGAGAAGATGCATGGAGGTTATAAATGAACACTTCTTCGGGTCGAGGGGGTTGGAAAGTAGGACTGTGGGTAAGAAGGGCCCCAGAAGTAGGCCAAGATGCAGAGTGGGCCCTCCGAGACACGCTCTGGGGAGGTTTCCTAAAGTGGCCTTGGTCTGGCCCAGGTCAAGGTCCACGCTGGGAGGCGGGGAGGCGGGGAAGACTCTTCATTTTCACTGTTAGTGCTCCCTGTTCTTTGTCAGCCCACATACCCATCAGAGCATGCTCTGTGATCCACATTCTTTTTTTTTTTTTTTTTTTCTGAGACGTAGTCTTGCTCTGTTGCCCTGGCTAGAGTGTAGTGGCACCATCTGGGCTCACTACACCCTCCGACTCCCTAGTTCAAGCAATTCTCCTGCCTCAGCCTCCCAAGTAGCTGAAAATTCAGGTGCTCACCACCATGCCCAGCTAATTTTTTGTATTTTTAGTAGAGACAGGGGTTTCACCATGTTGGCCAGGCTGGTCTCAAACTCTTGACCTTGTGATCCACCTGTCTCGGCCTCCCAAAGTTCTGGGATTACAGGCGTGAGCCACTACGCCTGGCTTTTTTTTTTTAGACAGAGTCTCACTCTGTCTCTCAGGCTGGAGTGCAGTGGCTCGACCTTGGCTCACTGAAACCTCTGCCACCCTGGTTCAAGTGATTCTCCCACCTCAGCCTCCCAAGTAGCTAGGATTATAGGCTCCTGCTACCGTGCCCGGCTAATGTATTTTCAGTCGAGATGGGGTTTCACCATCTTGGCCCAGGCTGGTCTTGAACTCCTGACCTTGTGATCCATCCACCTCGGCCTCCCAAAGTGCTGGAATTGCAGGCATGAGCCACCGCGCCAGGCCTATGGTCCACATTCTTTCCGGAGTTTTCTTCTCCTTCCTCCCCCACGTACCACCATGGAGGCCGGCAGGTTTCTCAGTAACTTTCCACGTGGCAGTCTTGTTTCTTGTTTCCCCGCATGCAAAGAATGACTTCAACGTTTCAGCTTTAAGGAAGGGTCTCCTACTAGACTGCCTCTTGGGCATTTTTAAAATTTCTTAGTGTTATGTAAAAAAATGCTTATAAAAGGGAATGTTGAAAATCAAGTCAGCTGTTTCCAGGGATACCTGGTGGCTTTTCTCCTGGCCTCTGAGCTCTGCTTAGCTGCAGGAAGACACTCGAAGGTGCGGCACCAGCCTCAGAAACACAAGGATTGCCTGGGGCAGCCCAAGGCCTCCACTCTCCACTAGGGCTGTGCATCTCTCACTGGGCTGCTGGTGGGGCAGCCCCAAGTGACTCAGGAAGACACTCGGGCTGCCCAGCATTTTAGGAGGCCTACTCAGCCTACAACAGGTACAGCTTCAGGGCCACCTAGCCTGGGAGTCCTCAGGGCCAGGCTCTTTGCTGTCTCCAGGCACAAGGAGACATTTGAGACTGCCAGGGTAACTAACTGGAGCTCAGCTGAAGGAAGCTGACAGCACTACCAGCCACAATCTTTATGGACCCATCGGTCGCCATCTCTTGGGTTGGTTTGCCATGTATAGGGCTTGTGTGCAAACACACACACCTATTCACCTGGTTCTCGTGGGGATTTAATGTGAAATTCTGTGGATTCTTTCTCCCACTTACAAAGCAGCCTGTGTGGACCTGGAGATCTGATGATTTACACTGGGACCAGCCTGGGGGAGGGAAAGCGGATCCAGCGACCCAGCTGCCCCTGAAAGAAAGGCTGTGTTTGCGGTGCTCGGGGGAGCATGTATGCATCTTTGTTTTAAGTACAAGGAAGGGAAAATGACTTTCAAGGAGCCCTATTGCCTAAGGCTTAGGGAGAAAACTGAGATTTTTTTTCCTGTTTCCAAGAAAAGAAAAAAAAATCCATCAAGCAAATGATTCAAGGTTCACCTCCCACACGCTCCTGGATAAATTGCAGGATGATGGTTTATATGCAGTACTGGGCTGGCTCCTGAGCCACTTTGAGCTACTTATTAAGCGCCACTACTTTAGTGGGGACAACAGTCCTGTAAATAACAACCTCATAGCCAGTAACTGACATCAACTCCATCCACAGGCTTCGGGAAATTACTTCCAGTCACATCAGCATATTTCTTTTTAATGTCTCAGGGAAAGGTGTGAAATTGCTCATTCCCAGCTCATATTACATTGACCGGTAATAGGAAGATATTGCTTTGCTCTGGGGACTGCTGCTGCCTTGGAGATAGGCTTCTTGCTTCTTAACAGCTAAGCAGTTGGAGAAAAACCAACTATTTCTTTCTTTCACAGCAGTGTGTTTTCTCTGGGAAATTCAAAGCCTAACTCTTGCCAACAGTCCTGGATACCTGACGCCCTGCAACTCCCCTGTGGTCGTGCAGACACTAAGTGCTCCCTGAAGCAGGCAAACAAGCCTGCTCTAACTCCCTTCCACCCATCACAGCAGGTGGCCAACTGCTTTAAAAGTTTATAGCTCAACCATTTTGCGCAAACACAGCTGTTTGGAATATCTGTGTTTAATCCACGTGAATTTGATATGTCTTCTCCAGACAAGGGAACTCTTTCCTCTTTCGGTGTGTGATAGGAATGGCCTGAGACGTGGAGTCGGAAGCCCTGGGTCCCAGCTCTGGCCCCACTGTGAGCAAGCTGATTTCTCTGAACCGTTGTCTCCGTATCTGTAAAACATGCATCCCCAAAAATGCCTAATTCAGAGAGGGCAATGAATAAAAAATATATTTGAAAAAGTATGGAGACTGGGCGAGGTGGCTCACACCTGTAATTCCAGCACTTTTGGAGGCGGACGCAGGCAGATCACCTGAGGTTGGGAGTTCGAGACCAGCCTGACCAACATGGAGAAACCCTGTCTCTACTAAAAATAGAAAATTAGCCAGGCATGGTGGTGCACACCTGTAATCCCAGCTACTCTGGAGGCTGAGACAGGAGAATCGCTTGAACCTGGGACTCGGAGGTTGTGGTGAGCCAAGATCGCACCATTGCACTCTAGCCTGGGCGACAAGAGCGAAACTCTGTCTCAAAAAAAAAGAAAAAAGAAAAGGTATAAGAAAATGTACCTTATAAATTCTAAAACCAAAATATGATATTACCAAAATGTGAAACTTGGCCAGAAAGATGTAACCTGTCCTTATGATGAATTTAACAAATGGATTACTGTGATTTGTATGGACCCGTTAATATGGTTTCCACAAATAATGAATAGCCAGCAGAAACTGATACACAAAGAATTAAAAACTATTGATTGTCTGTGCAGTGAACCAGGAAAAGAAAGTGGCAAAATTTTTCTTGATTTATAGAGAAAAAATGAGGGAAGAAGAAAAGATGGATGAACTTAAGACAAACATAAGAATCTAACAGAAAGAATACGCACAACTCGGACTAGAACAAATAGCTGAAAACTGACTGACAGGAAGCGGGCTCACTTGCTACATTCTTATCTGGGTCACAATGGAAAGGACATGTCCTCTGCGTCTTCACTCTCCCTCTCTGTCTCTGACTCCTGTTGTCCACCAGGAAAACAAGTGCTTGAAGGCAAGAGCTTTCTCACCTCTTTGGGCCCAGTGCCCAAATCCCTGGCTGGCAGGAGCTGGACTTCAGTGGCCAGTGGCTGAGAGACCTGTAGGCCACGCTTGAGAAGGGACACGAAGTGGCTTCAGACATCTCCAGTATCTCCTGTTCATGGGGGTCCTGCTCTCCCAAATGGCTCAGATGCTTCAATCTGAGTGGTTTTTTTATTTTAAGATGGAGTTTTCGCTCTTGTTACCCAGGCTGGAGTGCAATGTTGCGATCTCAGCTCACTACAACCTCCGCCTCCTGGGTTCAAGAGATTCTCCCGCCTCAGCCTCCCAGTAGCTGGGATTACAGGTGTGCACCACCATGCCTGGCTAATTTTGTATTTTAAGTAGAGATGGGGTTTCTCCATGTTGATCAGGCTGGTCTCGAACTCCCAACCTCAGGTGATCCACCTGCCTTGGCCTCCCAAAGTGCTGGGATTACAGGCGTGAGCCACTGTGCCACTTCAGTCTAAGTTTAACCAGTAGACATAAGAGGAATGTCCTGGAAGCCACTCAGCAATGCCACAGTGTCTGGCCGGATGAGCAGATCTGTCAGCCACTAGAAGGAAACACCCCCAGAGTTTGCTGACCTGAATCCAGATACCAAGTCAACCCAGGTCTTATCCCATCAAGCTGACCTCCGCTCCGCACAGATCAATGTCTGCAAGTCTCCTCTTTCTCTGCTTTCACTCTCTCTTCTTCCTTCCTCCACATTACCCGCAGTCTTTTCTAGCCCTCCGTTCTCCTGGAGGGTCCTGGCTCCACCTGGAGATCTCCAGCAAGGTCCTGGAAGTCCTGCTGAATTTGCTTTTCCCTTTCTCTCCTTGTGGCAGAGCAGTGGCAGGAGAGCTAGGGTTGTTCTCCTGCTATGCTGATGCTACTCATAGCAAAATTCCTTCGGTGTTACACTAACAAGTTTCTGTCTCAACTCCATGTTACTACACACCCCTCTCACTGCTAGGGGCAAGGAGGGAGAAGGAAAATCATCTATCCCTGTGCACTTTAAACATTCCCTGTGATGTGTCCCCACACTTCATCCCCTTTCAGGTACTAGTGAGTCACTTTTTGAGACAGGACCCCTGTTCTAATGTCCACAGAATCCTGAAGCAGAGATGCTACCAAATTCACCTCCCCTGGTGGTTCCCTGCCAAGGAGAAACAGGAGCTGTCTTTTCTTAGAGGTCTTTAAAAATAGCATAGGAGGCCAGGGGTAGATTAAGTGACCTCTGGAGGTCCAGTCTAGGCACAGGAAGTTCTGACAAATTCAGAAATGTAGGTTTTAAGGGACTTGGGGGGCTTCACACAATGAGGCCCTTTTTAGCATTTGCTGCTGCAGGCCGATGGGCTGAATTAATCACTGTTCCTCTAATCAACTAAGGAAAATGGCCTTTCCTTCAAAAACAGCTGTCAGCAATGACTATAAATTGGCTCATTTTGTGCAGAGAGATGCCCTGTGATAGGCTGTCAGCTAAATGAATGCTTACTTCGATGTGACTTGAAACAGAATGCTGGAAGTGGCAATATATGAATGGAACAAGATAGGGCGATAAATAAACATCTCTACAGTCACACCCAGGCATCCTGAAGGATATACAAGGAGTCAATTTTGAGACTGACGAGCAAAAGTCATAATCCTAACAATGTCTCCTCATGTTTATTACGTCCTGGGCTCTACATTAAGCATGTCGTTTGTCTCGTCCCGCCGACCATTAAAATATGTCTGAGCATGATTGTTTGCTATTGAGACCTGCCAGAACGTTGTCAAAATCACAGGCCCGAAGAGCCTAGCTCGAAAGCATGCTGTTCTCTAGGACAGGGGCCTGGAAATGCACAGAGACACAAATGCAAATCAGAATGGCAAAAGCCACTTTGGTCTGAAGCTGGCCTTTGGAGAAAAGGCTGTCTACTTGCTATAATATGTCTTTAGACAATTTCAGACCCTCCAGGTTTCTGGCAGAGCTTAGAGGCTAAAATTTTGTTTAAAAATAAACCAAAGCAGTTTGCCGTACATAGGCAAATAGAAAGGGAGATTTTTTTACTTGCAAATAAGGAAATGATATTTAGTAATTTCCTAAGCATCTGTCTGTCCCATGTGTTGCTTCAGGGACCTATAACATTCCTCAGTGCTTGCCAATCTCTAGTCTGGAAGCCAAAAGACACTACCTCATAGGCAGTGAGTCAGCAAGTGAGAGTGGGTGGGAGGCCAGGGGAGTGAGGAAAGGTGGAAAGGGCTGGACAGCCTTCAAATCCTACCTCTGTCACGGACGAGCTTCAAGACTTTGGAAAAATCACATCCACTCCTTTAAGCTACTTCCTAATCTGTAAAACAGACGTAACAAATGCTACCTTGCAGAGTGGCTATGTTCATGAGATGACGAGTATACATTATTCATTGCCCACGGATGTGCCTGCTCCATAGTCAAGATTAACTCATGGTAATTATTTAAGAGGACCACTGGAGCCAACTCCAAGATTTGCTATGAAGCTACAGTAACGAAGGCAGCGTGGTGCTGATGAAAGGACTAGAGAAAAAGATGAATGGAACAAAATAGAAAACCTAGAAACGCTTATGTAAATACAGTGAGCTGATCTTTGATAAAGGAACAAAGACAATTCAATGGAGCAAAGTTCATCTTTTCAACTAATAGAGCTGGAACAACTTGTAGACAAAAAGAGTCAAATTCAGTAAAATATTTGGAGAGATTAATTCTGAGCCAAATATGAGTGACTAACGGCCCATGACACAGCCCTAAGGAGATGCTGAGAACACGTGCCCAAGGTGGAGTCAGGGTACCGCGTGGTTTTGTACATTGTATTTTATTTTATTTTTGATTTAATAAAGTTTTATTTTTCCAAATGTGCAGTTGGTTGGACCTGTTCACGCTTCTTCACCAGCAGCTGAAGCATCTCTGCCTTTAGTATTTCTGGTGTAAATTACTTGAGCTCTGCTTTGAAGCCAGTTTGATAAGTCCTTGACTAAGGAGCTCCCGAAGTGCTGCTCTGGCCAGGGAGCCTCGAATCTTCAGTCTCTCAGAGACCACACCTGGAGTTATACGTTTATAGTTGGGAACTTCCTTACAGAGTTTGTCATAGGTAGCTTTGTCAAACAAGACTAATGCAAGGTTCTTTGAACTGAATGCACCATGGACTATGCCACAGTCAAGCCAGTGACCCCCGTGACACACACGTATACCTCCAGATGGCCTCCTGGGGCCAGAAAATCTAAGGTCACAGAAGAACCACAAAAGGAGAAGAATAGCTAGCTCCTGTAGTGCCTGATTCACTGACCTTATGACATTCTACCATTGTTCCTGCCTCAGCTGATAAGTCAACCTTGTGACATTGGGCCCTGTGGCCTGATTAACCAACCTTGCAACATTCTACCACTGTTCCTGCCTCAACTGCTAGGTCAACCTTGTGACATTGGACCCCATGACCACCCGTCCACCCTGGCTTGCAAAAAATCTCCATAAACTGTAACTTTCCTTTTCCTACCCCCAACCTAGAAAACCAGCTCTTATCCCATCACCCTCTGCTGACTCTCTTATCAGACTCAGCCTACTCATTCCCCAGTGAATAAACAGACTTGTCGCTCACACAAAGCCTGTTTAGGTGGTCTCTTCATTCTGAACGTGCTTATGATTTGGTGCTGAAACCTGAGACTGGGGTACTCCTTTGGGAGATCAGTCCCCTGTCCCCTCTCTCCCTCTGTGAAGAGACCCACCTGCGACCTCAGCGCATCAGACCAGCCCTACAATCCTCTGGCCCACCTTCAGATTGGGTATACAGTCTCTCTCTCTTTCTTTCTTTTCCTTTAAATCCTTCTCCTTCTAAGTAGAGACAAAGGAGACACCCTTTATCTATGCGCTCGAAAAACTCCAACGTTGGTCACGGACTCGGGAAGACTGTCTTCCCTTGGTGTCTGGTTGGGATGCCTGCATTGATCACTCACCCACGTTACAGCCCAGGACTCAGCCAGGGACACTTATTGAAAACCCTGGTAGCTGCTCTCCTCCCATTCTCCTCGTCTCTACTTCTCTCCTCAAAACTTATCTCCTCCGCTATGGGCAGTATTCCGCCCTCTGTTCCTCAGTCTTTGCCTCTAGCCTGCATCCTAAAAAACCAAAAACCTCTTCAACTGTCGTCCGATCTGAAACCTAAATGTCTCATTTGTTTCTGCAATACAGCCTGGCTCCAATACAAATCAGACGATTGTTCCCAATGGCCAGAAAACAGCACTTTCCATTTTTGTATTCTGTGGGACCTAAACAATTTTTGCCAACAAATCGGCAAATGGTCTGAAGTGCCAAATGTCCAGGCATTTTTTACACTCCAATCCCTCCCTAATCTCTGCTCTCAATGCAACCCATCCCAGATTTTCCTTCTCTCCCTTCCATCCGCCCCTCCTGGCTTTGCCAGTGACTCAGACGCCTCCTTGTCCATCAACCCTTCTGACCCTTCTCCCTGCCTGTCCGAAACAGATCCTGATCCACGCCCTAACGCCCCCACAAGAGCCTTCTCCCCTTCCTCTGCCCACAACCACCCCCTTATTCCCCTCCTCTCACCTCCCCACCTCATACCCGGTCCGGCTTACGGTTTACTCCCGCGGCTACCTCCCCCATGCCTGTCCAACAATTTCTCCTTCGCAGAATGGCCGGAGCTGAGGGAATAGTTCCTTTTTTTCTGTCTAACCTCTCCCAAATCAGTCAGCTTCTAGGCTCTTTCCCATCAGACCCCACCAAATATATACAAGAATTTCAGTACTTAACCCAGTCTTATAATCTCACTTGGAGTAATTTAAATGTCATCCTTACTTCTACTCTCACCCCTAAAGAATGCTTAATATCCATTTTATCACTTATTCAGCCCCTGACATTACAAAAAAGCTACAGAAATTAGAATCTGGCCCTCAAACCCCACAGAAGGAATTAATCAACCTCGCCTTCAAGGTGTTCAACAATAGGGAAGAAGCTGCCCGGTGGCGGCGCATCTCAGAACTATACAGATGCTTGCCTCTGCCATCTGACAACCGCCAGCCACACCACAAGCTCACAAAGACTTCAAAGCGCCCAGACTGCAGCGTCCAGCCGCCCTTCCCGGACCTTGCTTCAAGTGTGGGAAATCCGGCAGGGATTCCTCCTAAGCCCTGCCCCATCTGTGCAGGGTGTCCATGGAAAGTCAGACCGTCCAACTCATGTCACTGCTCCCAGAGCTCCTGGAGCTCCAACCCAAAGCTCCCAGATCGACTCCTTCACAGATCTGCTTGGCTCGGTGGCTGAAGACTGACACTGCGCCAACATCTTGGAGGCCTCCTGGACCATCACGGATGCCGAGCTTTGGGTAACTGTTACGGCGGAGGGTAAGTCTATCCCCTTCTTAATCAACACGGAGGCCACCCACCCCACGCTGCCTTCTTTGCAAGGACCTGTCTCCTTGGCCTCCATAACTGTTGTGGGAATTGACGGCAAGGCCTCCAGGCCTCTCGCAACTCCCCAAGCCTGGTGTCAATTAGGCCAGCACTCCTTTCCGCGTTCTTTCCTAATCATCCCCACTTGTCCAGTTCCCCGGTTAGGCCAAAATATCCTACAAAATTGTCTGCCTCCTTAACTGTTCCTGGGCTACAGCCCCACCTCATTGCCGCCCTCCTCCCCGAACCTGTACCTCCCTCAATAGCTCCCCTCACGTCCCCCTACCTTAACCCTAGGGTGTGGGACACCACCTCCCCATCCCTTTCTGGTAGTCTACAGCACCCCAACCGCCACCCACTAACAAAATCCCCCCAGTGGGTACGCCGCTCCAGGGTAAAGCTGTGTCCGCCAGATGAGCAGCCTGACTCTTCCACCTCCTCTTGGAAGTCACAAGTCCTCTCCCCAACTTCTTTCAAACTTACTCAAATTCCTGAAGAAACTTAAATGCCCTGCTCCTGTCTATCTTGCCGCGTCACCCTCTTCCTCCATTCTGTTTGCCAAGACATTTCCTGGTTCCATCCTCAGGCTGCCACCCTTAACCCTCTTCTAGAGCGGATAAATAACTTCTTTCCCAAGGTACCCGGTGTAACTTCTCCCCCCACAAAGTCCAACTGTTTACTTTCCTCCTCGTTCTCTGTCTGCCTGTTCCTCCCTCTCCCTTGGCTGCCCCACATAATCGCATTTCCCTTTCGTATTATTCCCAACCACCTCTGCAAAACCCCTAACTTAACCCATTCTTTGCCAAACCGATCCAACACAACTAGCAAAAGACTGCTGGATTTGCATCTCTCTATCAACTACAATTATACTGCCACTCCCATCCCTGCGAAGACTTGGGTTCTTACTCGCCTAACCTATCACCATCCCTATGAAGGAAAAAGCCCCTCCCAGCTTTTAAATATGCAGTCACTAGCCGAGTTCTCCATCACTAACACGACTAAGCATACCCAGACAGGACGCGCAGTATAGCTTCTGCGCTCCTACATTCCCGTCCTCAGTCCACATGCAGGTAATAACAAACCCGTGCACGGTTCTGCAACCACAAACACAGTTTTAACTTTTCAGGCCCCTTTATGCTTCCAACGCTGTCTATCCTCAGACCTACCTCTTGGCCACCTACTACCCCCTCAATGTAACTTTACCTTACAACTCCAAGCCCCGACCAACCATCAAAACTGTCTAGTCACCCAAACTACTTCATTTAGCCGAACCGTCCGCTTTACCGGACCCCCAAAAGTCAGTACCACCTCTTTGCTTAACAAACAATCAGGGTTTTTGTGTTGACAGACATGCCCCTTGCAGGACTATTCACCCCCGGACCCATTGTAACACAGCTTCCACAACTAATGGGAGTTCTTCTCATACCACTTTTAATCACTCCTCGAATGGCTCCTAGTAAATACAAAACAGCACCTCACAAATGGAGCCATTCACATCACCCCAACCAGCACTTTCCAGCCACTCACCAGGGCCATCTTAGCAGGTACCCTGGGCGTCTGGGAACACGAAAATAATAAACTCACACACCACTTCAAGATACACAGCCAATTCTGCTCACCCAGCCAAGGAATATTTTTCTTGTGCGGAACCACAACTCCCCTCTACCTCCCCAATAACTGGACCAGCACCTACATGCTAGTCTTTCTAAGCCCCGAAATAGATATTGCCCCCTGGAACCAAAGTTTCCCAGTCCCCCTTAAAGCTCAGGTCCGTCAGCGCAGAGCCGTGCAACTAGTACCCCTGCTAATCGGACTAGGAACTGCCGCTGCTACAGGGACAGGACAGCTGGGCTGCCCATATTATATACCACCAACCTAACCCATTCTCTCCTAACGATGTCAAACCCTTCCTTAGCCAGAGATCGTTGGCTCTGCATTTCCCTCTCCTCTTCCTCCTACACAGCTGCTACCACCCTACCAGCAGACTGGGCAAACTCTCCTGTCTCTCTACACCTCCGGACTTCCTTCAACAACCCCCACCTGTACCCACTGGAAGAACGCCTCAGTTCCTAGAAAGAGTCAACCAAAAAACCCTAGATATCTCATACCAACAGGCTGCTGCTCTTCTCACCTACCTAAGTAATCTTTCCCGTGCCAACTCCACACCCGCAGTTAACCACACAAATAACTATACCTACTGCCGCTTTATGCATTTCCCGATAATCACCTGCTAGAATCCCCCTAAGAAAACTCCCACCCTCTTTGTGTTCCTTTACACTTCACCTCCAGAGCCCTGTCACCCACGTTAACCAAGAAATAAGGAACACACCAGCTTCGCATTACGGAAAGGCCCTCCCTCATTACTAGCACTCTTAAAAATGTCAATAGCAAGTTTTGCCCAGATAGGCATTTACCCTGTCTCTCACTCCATCCTTGGCTGCCCTCCCCTTGTTCACCAGACTCTCCTCCAGACCCCTCTTCCTGCCTGCTCATACCTAACGTTGTTAATAAAAGTGAATGGTTACTTATGAACAGCAAATGCTTTCTCATACACCATGAAAACTAAACCTCTCCTTCCACCCAATTCCCCTACCAAACCCCATTGCAACCTTCAACAGCCGCGGCCCTTGCTGATTCCCTTGGTATGTGGATATGAGACCCCAGCCCCCCAAGAACACCTTCTCCTCCCTTCAGTCTACATTTCCAATTCTGCCTCAGCCAAGGACATTTTCGTCTGCGGCTCTTCCACCTACCTCTGCCTTCCTACCAACTGGACTGGCACCTGTACCTTAATTTTCCTTACTCCCAAAATCCAGTTTGCCAATGGAAATGAACATCTCGCTGTCTCCCTTGTAACTCCCATGTAACTCCCTTGTAACTGGATGCAGTTGTCCTCCAAAATCACCGAGGCCTTGATCTATTGACTGCTGAGAAAAGGGGACTCTGCCTATTCATAAATGAAGAATGCTGATTTTATCTAAGCCCATCCAGCCTTGTAGATGATGCCATCAAAACACTTAAAGACAGGTCCCAAAAGCTCGCTAATCAGGCAAATGATCATTCTGGACCTAGCTGGCCACTCTCTAACTGGGTACCATGGCTCCTTCCACTGGCAGGCCCCTTAATATCTAGCGTTTTCCTTCTCTCATTCAGACCTTGTCTTTTCTGACTAATCTCTCAATTCCTACAAAATTATATCCAAGCTATAACCAATCAGTCAATACGGCAAATGCTCCTTCTAACAACCCCACAATATCACCCCTTGTCCCAAAATCTCTCAGCAGTCTAAAATCTCTCCCATTTTTAGATTTCCACACTGCCCCCAATACCACTCGAAGAAGCCCTGAAAACATGACCCATCATCCCTCTGTACTGACCCCAAAATTTTACTGCCCCCTCTTTTTCTAGTTTTTACTTTTTTCCTTTATATTATTTGACCTTGTGATCCACCCACCTAAGCCTCCCAAAGTGCTGGGACTGCAGGCATGAGCCACCGTGCCTGGCCTTCACATTTTCTTTCTTTTTTTTTTTTGGCGGAGTTTCGCTCTGTCGTCCAGGCTGGAGTACAATGGCGTGATCTCGGCTCACTGCAAGATCCTTTATATTATTAATATAAAAAGGCAGGAATGCAAGGTTCTTTGCACTGACTGCACCACAGACTACACCATGGTCAAGCCATGGTGACCCCTGTGATCCACACATATACCTCCAGATGGCCTCCTGGAGCCAGAAAGTCTAAGGTAACAGAATACCTGCAAAAGGAGAAGAATAGCTAGCTTCTGCAGTGCCTGATTAACTGACCTTATGACAGTCTACCATTGTTCCTGCCTCAACTGATAAGTCAACCTTGTGACACTGGACCCTCTGTATAGCCTGATTAACTGACCTTGCAACATTCTACCACTGTTCCTGCCTCAACGGATAGGTCGACCTTGTGGCATTGGACCCTGAGATGCCTCCCCCTGGCTTGCAAAAAAACTGCCCTAAACTGTAACTTTCCATTACCTATCCCCAACCTATAAAACCAGCTTCTATCCCACCACCTTCTGCTGACTCTCTTTTCGGACTCAACCAGCTCGCACCTAAGTAAATAAACAGTCTTGTTGCTCACACAAAGCCCGTTTAGGTGGTCTCTTCATTCAGAGTGCACTTAACAACTAAGTTGTTGAGCTTGTCCCAAACTTTGCCTTTGGACCACTTCTTCATTTTGGCCTTGCCCCTGGATTTGTTCACCGAGTCTTTGTCTTTCTTGGCCGGCTTTCCGGCATCTTTGTTCTTGTTGTCCTCGGGCGGCGTTGTGAAGCTCAGAGAGCAGTGGTGAACCAGTTTTATACATTTTATGAGACAAGAGACATCAATCAAATACATATAACATGTACATTGATTCAGTCCAGAAAGGGAGGGGACAACTGGAAGCTGGAGGGCTTCCAGGTCATACATAGGTGGATTCAAAGATTTTTTGTTTGGCCATTGGTTGAAAGAGTCAAGTTATTGTGTGAAGACTTAGGAATGTCTGGGTTAAGAGTAGAAGTTGGGAGACCAAGGTTTTATCATGCATATGAAGCCTCCAGGTAGCAGGCTTCAGAGAGAATAGACTGTGTTTCTGATCAGACTTAAAGAATCTGTTCTATTAGTAATTTCAAAAGGGAGGAGAATGCAATGAGGCACGTCTGACCCCCACTTCTCATCGTGGCTTGAACTAGTTTTCAGGTTACCTTTCCAATGCCCTCGCTAAGAGAAGGGATCCATTCAGATGGCTTGGGAGCTTAGAATTCTATTTTTGGTTTATAAACTGGACATTCACATGCACCTTTAAAAAAAACTAACTCCAAATAGATCGGAGACCTAACTGTAAATCCCAAAAGGTAACATCGGAGAGAACCCAGATGACCATGATTGTCTCTCAGATACAACACCAGAAGCACCATCCATTGAAGGAAAATATTGATAAGTTGTACTTCCTTAAAATTAAAACCTCTGTTCTGTGAAAGCCACCATTAAGAAAATGCGAAGGCCAGCACGGTGGCTCATGCCTGTAATCCCAACACTTTGGGAGGGCGAGATGGGCAGATCACAAGGTCAAGTGATCAAGCCCATCCTGGCCAACATGGTGAAACCCCATCTCTACTAAAAAATGCAAACATTAGCCAGGCATGGTGGCATGCGCCTGTAGTCCCAGCTACTCAGGAAGCTGAGGCAGGAGAATTGCTTGAACCTGGGAGGCGGAGGTTGCAGTGAGCCAAGATCGTGCCACTGCACTCCAGCCTGGCAACAAAAAAAAGAAAAGGAAAAGGAAAATGCGAAAACCAGCAATAGAGTGTGCAGTGAATTCCTATCATTTTATGTTGCCTCAGTATGCTTTTTGAATGTAAGTGGGTGTAGTTCTCATACAAGAAGCGGCGCTCAATCACCTTTGATGTGGTTTCTAGTCCCCCTCCTCCCGATTCCTCAAGGTGGTTGATGCAGATATCTGCCCCATACAACCACCTCCTGGTGACCACCTTTCTATGGGACAGCTAGATACAACCTGCTTGACATACTCCACTGACCCCCACATTGTGCATGGACAACACAGGCATTCCACAGTGGCCACCTCTCAGTCACAGCAGGACTCCAGAATTCATGCCTGCTTGTTGTGAAGCCACTAATTAGAACTTCCCATGAGAAACCTGCTCATTTCACACCTTGGAATTTAATAAAGCCTGGCCCACCAGTCCCTCCCCATATCTCTCTTGCTCGCCACATGCTGGTTGAGTGTGTGTGTCCAGGATGGCTTCCCTGTTTTGCTTGGCCCTGTGAGGTGTGCTGCGCTGTTCTCTCTGGAACCTGTAAGTAATACACTGCTCCTGGTATTTCCTGTGTTTTCTTGAGTTGTCTCCTCTGTCTCACCTGAATAACACACCCAAACCTAACTTCTTTCCTAGTTAGGGCTCTCCTAGACAGTGGCTATGTTGGTAGGAATAAACTGGACATAGGTCAGACAAGAGCCCCAAGGGAATCTGCCAGTATAAACAGGTGTGTTGTGTGAGAAGGACACCTGCTCACAGATCAGACACTTAGGCATTACGGCGTCTGCCAGGATAAAGAAGTAACCCCCAAAAGGCACATTGTAAACACCCACAACCAGATCCAATGGGTGGGGCTCAAGCTTACAGTCACTCTACAGAGAGACTTCAAGGCCAAATTGGAAAAAAAATATTTTCTCTGGAGAAAACTTTGCAAAACACATATCTGATAAAGCACTGTTTTACAAAATATGCAAAACAAGCCAAAAACGATTAAGACTGAACAATAAGAAAACAACCCAATTATAAAATTGGGAAAAAATCTGAACATATTCCTCACCAAAAAAGATATACAGATGGAAAATAATCATATGAAAAGATGCTCAGCATCATCTGTCATTAGCAACTGAAAACTAAAACAACGAGATACTGCTATACACCTGTTAGAATGGCTAGAATCCAAACTCTAACACCAAATGCTGGAGAGCCTATAAAGCAACGGGAACTTTCAGTCACTGCTGGTGAGAATGAAAAATAGTGCAATCACTTAGGAGGCCATTTGGCAGGTTCTTATACAACTAAACATTCTTACAAGCAGTCATGTTCCTTAATATTTACTCAGAGGAGTTGAAAACTTAGGCCCACACACAAACCTGCACGTGGATGGAAGCCGCCAGAGCGTTCTTTAGTAGGTGAACGAATAAACCGTGGTACTTCCAGACGATGAAATGTTATTATCCCGTACAATTTCTGCTACATGATATTTCTGTGAGAGGCAAAACTGTGGACACAGTAGAACAATCAGTGGTTGCCCAGGGTTAGAAGAGAGGGAAGACTGAATAGATGGAACACGGGATTTTTAGGTAAGTGAAACTAATCTGTATGATACCATAATGGTGGATACATGTGTGACATGAGAAGAAATATAAGGGGCCGGGTGCAGTGGCTCACGCCTGTAATCCCAGCACTTTGGGGTGCTGAGGTGGGTGGATCACCTGAGGTTGGGAGTTCGAGACCAGTCTGACCAACATGGAGACACCCTGTCTCTACTGAAAATACAAAATTAGCCAGGCGTGGTGATGCATGCCTGTACTCTCAGCTACTCAGGAGCCCGAGGCAGGAGAATTGCTTGAACCTGGGAGGCGGGAGTTGTGGTGAGCTGAGATCGCACCATTGCACTCCAGCCTGGGCAATGAATGAAACTCCATCTCAAATTAAAAAAAAGAAATATATACAATCATACATCACTGAATGACAGGGATAGCTTCTAAAAAATATGTTGTTAAACTATTTCGTTGTTCAAACATCATAGAGCATATGCACACACACCTAGATGGTATAGCCCACTACACATCTAGGCTATGCAGAGGAAAAGAGTCAAATTCTGTCAAATTCAAAAAAATTTGAAGAGTCAAATTCCAAAAATCTTTGAAGAGATTTATTCTGAGCCAAATGTGAGTGACTATGGCCCATGACACAGCCCCAGGAGATCCTCAGTGCATGTGCCCAAGGTCATCAGACTACAGCTTGGTTTTATAGATTTTATAATGAGACATGAGACATCAACCAATACATGTGAGGTATACATTGGTTTTTGTCTGGAAAGGTGGGACAACTCAAAGGTGGGGGACAACTTGAAAGTAAGTGGGCTTTCAGGTCATAGGTGGATTCAAAGACTTTCTAAGTTTATCTAAAGACCTGGAATCAACAAAAGGAAGTGTCTGGGATAAGATTAGGGGTTGTGGAGACTGTAAGGCTAGTCGCTTCGCCGGGAGCTCAGACACGCCCACCCCTCTCTGCACCTAGAAACTACGTCACCACTCCATGTCTGGCACCAAGCCCTACGCTCAGCACCTAGCTCTGCCACATAACTCCCCCATGCCCACTTCTGCACTCAGCACTCAAATCTGCACTCAACACTAGGCTCTGCACTCAGCACCTAGCCCGCAGTTGAAGAACCCCGCCAAAATTTAAAAGTAGCCCTGCCAGAACCTGCCCTATAGCATTTTGCCCCATCCAGGTCCCACTCCCCCTGGGCGGCCCGCTCACCGGAAGTCCCGCCTACCTGCCAATGGCAGCTTGCCCCAACCACGTCCTGCTTCCCCACAACCAATCAAAACACCTCCACTCCCTATAAAACCCCACGTCCAAGAAGAGTCAAGTGTGACTTCTCTGGCCCCTTCCCGGACCACAGAACCTCGCCCGAGAGCTGAATAAATTGGAATTTCATTTTCTTGCACTGGCCTCAGTTTCCTCATTTTAGACTCAGCAATATATCTTACAGAGACCAAGGTTCTTATTATGCAGATGAAGCCTCCAGGCTTCCAGGTAGCAGGTTTCAGAGAGAATAGATTGCAAATGTTTCTTAACAGACTTAAAAAGGTACCAGACTCACCTGGGCATGGTGGCTCATGCCTGTAATCCCAACACTTTGGGAGGCTGAGGTGGGCGGATCACTTGAGGTCAGGAGTTCAAGACCAGCCTGACCGACATGCTAAAACCCCGTCGCTACTAAAAATACAAAATTAGCTGGGTATGCTGGCGCATGCCTGTAATCCCAGCTACTCAGGAGGCTGAGGCAAGAGAATCACTTGAACCCAGAGGGCAGAGATTGCAGTGAGCTGAGATCGCGCCATTGCACTCCAGCCCGAGCAACAAGAGCGACACTCCACCTCAAAAAAAAAGGTATCAGACTCTTAGTTAATTCTCTTTTAGATCAGAAAAAGGACCTGGAAAAGGAAAAGGATTGTTTACAGAATACAGATTTTCCCCTCAAGAGACAACTTTTCAGGGCCATTTCAAAACATGTCAGAGAAATATATTTTGGGATAAAACACTTTGATTTATTTCAGGAACTGCTATCTGTCTTGTTGGTATCCTATTGCTACAGAGTCTGTTTTGTCATTTGCAAAGCCTCTATTTTAATGTTAATGCTGGCCAGATGCACCTGAATCCCAAAGGGAGAAAGGTGTAATGAGGCATGTCCTACCCCCTCGCTCCCCCCGCTTCCCATCATGGCCTGAACTAGTGTTTTGGATTCACTTTAGAACGCCCTTGGCCAAGAGGAGGAGTCCATTCTGTTGGCTGGGATTGCTTAGAATTTCACTTTTGGATTACAGCTACACGGTAGAGCCTGTTGCTGCCCTAGACTACAAACCTGCATGTTAGAGGTGGCGAATATCTGATTTACCGGTGGCAAATGTATATGGAGCAACCTCAGTTCTTGCCTCCTTAAAGAATTCCAATGAGGGGCATAAAGCAGAAAAAGAGACGGAGGCAAGTTTCAGAGCAGGAATGGAAGTTTATTAAAAAAAACTTTAGAGCAGCAAAGAAAGTAAAGTAC
Source organism: Aotus nancymaae (assembly GCF_030222135.1). Classification (NCBI taxonomy): domain Eukaryota; kingdom Metazoa; phylum Chordata; class Mammalia; order Primates; family Aotidae; genus Aotus; species Aotus nancymaae. The sequence goes on from NW_026988465.1 coordinate 1,381,280, forward strand.
GCTTGGAAGAGATCCAAGCGGACACTTGGAAGGTCAAGTGTGGCGTTTGACTTTTTGACTTGGGGTTTTATATGTCGGCATACCTCCAGGATCTCGCGTCCCTTTTCCCTTGGTTCTTCCCTTAGGGTGGGCTGCCCACATGTGCGGTGGCCCGCTAATACTCTGGAGGTGAGCATGCGCAGTGTGTCTACTGGAGTTGCATGCATGCTTGCCTGAGGCTTTCTTCCCACGGAAGGTCATACTCCGCCATTTTGTCTCTTAATGTGCATGCCTGAGCCTACTCGCCCAATTCCTGAGCTGTCGACTACTAATTTCAGGTATTTTTAAAAAATCTGTTGTGGAATTGCCTCTCCCTGATGTCTGTGACCAATTATCACTCTAGTGTGACAATTGTGGGCCATCAGGAAATTGCCTCTCCCTGGCTCCTGCTGCCAATTATTATTTTTAGAGAGGCAGTGTGACAACTGCCTGACCATCACCTTATGGTCGCCTGACAGTCCTGGCGGGTGGGGGGAGGGAGCCCTCTCCTGCCCGGTTCATGCCTGGCTAGCTACCTACTGTAACATGTACAGCATGCTACTGTGCTAAATACTATAGTCAATTATAACACAATGGTGAGGATTTGAGTACCCAAACATAGCAAAAGTAATGCGTTGGTCCTGGATAGTCCTGTGCCTACAACAATATCATCACTAGATGTGAGAAAATTTTCAGCTCCATTACAATCTTATGGGATTGTTGCAGGACTTTTCTTTAGTTCAACTAAAGACAGGTTCTTTGTCCCATGGTCAGGAAAATTGAGGCTTGCAAACAATTTGAATGGTGAGTAAGACATGGTTTTAGAGGGTGAAACGGAAGAAAAGGGGGAAACACGGACTCTCACTAGGCCAGAGTCCCTGCTAGAGTGCTTCCCACTGGCAGCTTGAATCCCAGCTTCCACACAGGAAGGTGGGGGGGGCCAGGCTCCTCCTCGATGCAAAGGGTGCAAACTTCCTGAGGCTCCAACCCAGTGGGCAGGCTGATTGGAGTTTCTCCAAGGACCCCCTCCCACCTGGCTGTCTCAGGATCACTATGGTGTGTGTGGTACATCGTTGAACTAAACATCCTTTTATTTTGAACTAAACATCCTTTACTCTTGCTCTGTTGCCCTGGTGGGAGTGCAGTGGTGCCATCTTGGCTCACTGCAACCTCTGCCTTTGGGGTTCAAGTGATCCTCCTACCTCAGTCTCCTGAGTAGCTGGGACTACAGGCGCTCACCACCACACCCAACTAATTTTTGTATTTTTTGTAGAGACAAGGTTTCACCATGTTGCCTAGGCTGGTCTTCAACTCCTGGCCTCAAGCAGTTCACCCACTTTGGCCTCCCAAAGTGTTGGGATTACAGAAGTGAACCACTGTGCCCAGCCTCCACCTGAATGACTTAAACATCCTATGCACAGAATGACTGTATTTACTCTCTGCTCCCATTTCCTGGCACACGGCTCCTAAACCCTGGGAATCCCAGAAGTGATCAAGGTCTTTTTTATACTAATAAAGTGACTGGTGGCTGGGAGCTCCTGGATAGCCTTAGGATGGGGGCAGGTCTCCAGAGGAACCAGCCAGGCGATGAGAGGGTTGGAAGTTTTGCCCACCAACCAGTCCTGGGAGTAGAGAGGGGCTGAGAGTTGAGTCAGTCGCCAATGGCCAATGACTTAATCACGTGTGTGTATGGTGCCTTCATAAAAAGTCAAAAGGACGGGGTTCTGAGAGCTTTCAGGTGGGTGAACATGTGGAGGGGGCTCACCTGAAGAAGGCATGGAAGGCCCTTGATCCTTTCCGCAGGTGCTGCTGTGTGCATCTCCTCCCACTGGCTGTTGTATCCTTTTACAGTAAACAGGTATTTTAGAAGCTCTGTGAACTGTTCTAGCAAATTTTCAAACTTGAGGAGGGGATGGAGGAACTTCTGATTTACAGCCAGAAGCTTGGAAGCACAGGTGACAATCTGGACTTGCCTCTGCTATCTGAAGTAGGGGAGCATTCCTGTGGGACTGAGCACTTAACCTGTGGGGTCTGCACCAACTCTAAGTAGACAGTGTCTGAAGTCAACTGAGTTGTAGGACATTCCAAAAAACCCACACATTTGACGGCCAAAAGTTTTCTGTGAATGTTGATAGAAAAATACAATTTTTCCTTACAATGAGTCATTATAAATTGGTCCAAACCCACAGAAAGTATTGCATGCAGAGTGAACCCTAACATGAACTATGGACTTGGGGGGGATGATGATGATGATGTGTTAATGGAGGGCCGTAAGTTGCAGCAAACGCATCACGTGGTGCAAGGCGTTGATGGTGGGGAAGCTGTGCCCGTGTGGAGGCTGTAGGTGTACGCCATATCTCCATTCCCGCCTCTCCATTTTGCTGTGAACCGAAAACTTCTCTAAAAAATTAAGAAGAAAAAAGAAAAAGAATCAGCAGGTTCCCGCAGCTGGGCTGAGGGAGCACCTGCTTTGTGAAGGCTCCCCCACTCTGCCACCAGGCAGCCGTCCTCTCCCCATCAAAAGCACCCCATGATGCCCAAGGGAAGGTCAGTGAAGCCGGAGGGGCGGCAGAGGATGGGCCCAAGGGGAGTGGGACAAGGCTGTCAGTCACACCTGTTCCTGCCAAAGTGGAAGTTAAGCTACAAAAGACTGCCAGAAAGGAAAACTCTTCAGACAAAAAATTCAGGAACAAGAGGTAAAATGGAAGCAGAAGAACAAAACGGCCAACCAAGAAACTGAAGAAGACTCACCTATAAAAACAGAGAAGCTGAAAACGAGTGCAGTCCAGCCTGGGATGAAAGAGAGAAGGAAGCCAAATCTGATGAACGTCCTGCACTGTCTTACCTGTGGACGTCAGTCGGCCTTGTTTTTGAATCCAGAGAAATCGGTTTCCAGCTATTTTATAAATGTAAGCTTCTACAATTCTAGAAATACATTTTTTAAGAAAGAATAAATCTTTCTTTTATTAAAAAATCATCATCTTTTTATTTAAAAAAAGATATGTAGATAAGGGGAAATGCCTGTTTTTTGAAGATGCAAAATTAAATGCTGGTTGTTTTTCTGCAACAACCAGAAAATAGTGAAATGCTGAAATAAGGGAGATGTTGAATGCTTGGATGTTAAGTTAATAATTCCATAGGTTGTGGAAGGAGAGTTTTTGTATCCTATAATACTACAAAAAAGAAATGACGATTTGGAGTCACAATCATGAATTTAAATGTTGAAAATATTTTAAATTCCTTAACTTCTATTTCCATGTTGGTTGTCTGTAAAGCCCCTGAACTTGTGTTCCCTGGCAGAACTGGGTACTTTCTGTGACATATTTGATTATGGTAGTCCAGTGTGTCCTAATAATTTTATTAATGTGCTGTGAAGAATTGAGGTTTTTGAGCATATTGTGTATATGGTGCTAAATTATAAATTAGTGTGATTTACCATTTAAGAGCTTATGTACTAGCAGAAGACATTGGTTGTTGTTAACATCCTCATAATGACAAATTGCCTTTAAAATTTAAGCTAGAAAATCTCTGGAATATATGTAGTGACACAACCTATCAAAACCTCTGGGATATAGCAAAAGTGGTGCTAAGAGGAAAGTTCATAGCATTAAATGCCTACATCAAAAAGTCTGAAAAAGCACAAATAGACAATCTAAGATCATACTTCATAGAACAAGAGAAACAAGAACAATCCAAACGCAAACCCAGCAGAAGAAAAGAAATAACAAAGATCGGAGTAGAACTAAATGAAATTGAAACCAAAAACAAACACAAAAGATAAGTGAAACGAAAAGATAAATAAAACTGACAGACCATTGATGAGATTAACCAAGAAAAGAAGAGAGAAGATCCGGAAAAGCTCAATTAGAAATGAAACGGGAGATATTACTGTAAGGGTTCTTGCCGAGTTTAAAATGAAGAAACCGAGGCCAGCACAAGATCCAATGTGAATCTATTCAGCTCCCGGACGAGGTTCTGCGGTCCGACAGGAGGGGCCGGAGAAGTCGCACGGACTCCTCTCAGACGTGGGGTTTTATAGGGAGCAGGCAAGCTTGCTATTGGCAGGTAGGCAGGGTTTGAATGCTATTGGGTAGATTTACAAGACTTGACTGCTATTGGATAGATTTACAAGACTACTTTTGCATTTTGGCAGGGTTCTTAAAGGGAAGGCTAGGCTGTGTGAGGGGTGTGGGCGTGCCCGAGCTCCTGGAGGGGGTGTGTGTGGGCGTGTCCGAGCTCCCGGAGAGGGAGGGGGTGTGTCCAAGCTCCCGGCAAGGCGACCAGCCTTACACTTCTCCTGGTTTGACAGAATGATTGAGATTTTATTGACTAATTGAAACTGCTAACTTTCCACAGTGTAGTCAAGCTGTACTTCTTAAATCTGTTTTTATTGCATATTTAACACATTTTGCTCTAAATAATAACTTCAAAAGGAAAAGAAGTCAAAACCCACTAAAGTTTACTTTTAATTTTAACGTATATAAATTACAGCTCAATAGAACTGAGTTTTAAAAACAAATAAAAAGTTTAGCTACTTAAACTAAGAAGTAATTATCTGCTAAATTATTTTGTATACAAAGACCAGAGGAACAAAAATATTTCAGTGTTAAAACTTGATCCTTCTTACAGTCTTGAGGGAACTACTTTTTCCTTATTCCATCTTGTTTTCTCTCACTATGAAACCAGAAAAATATCATCTTTCAAGACTGCAAATTGTTAATTAACAGGTGTGAAATTGTTGAGAAATATTGTTTGGGGGCTGGGCGCGGTGGCTCACGCCTTATAATCCCAGCACTTTGGGAGGCCAAGGTGGGTGGATCACCTGAGATCAGGAGTTAGAGACCAGCCTGGCCAACATGGTGAAACACTGTCTCTACTAATAATACAAAAATTAGCCAGGCATGGTGGTAGCCGTCTGTAATCCCAGCTACTCAGGAGGCTGAGCAGGAGAATCACTTGAACCCAGGAGGTGGAGGTTGCAGTGAGCCAAGATCGCACCATTGCACTCTGGCCTGGGCAACAAGAGCGAAACTCTGTCTCCTCCCCCACCCCACAAAAAGAAAGAAATGTTGTTGGAAAGTATTACCTTACTACATTTATAAACATAAAGTTGCACTTTTTTGGTGTGGTGGTGTTGTTTTGTTTTGAGACACAGTTTTACTCTGTCGCCCAGGCTGGAGTGCAGTGGCGCTATCTTGGCTCACTGCAAACTCTGCCTCCCGGGTTCAAGTGATTCTTCTGCCTCAGCCTCTGGAGTAGATGGGGCTACAGGTGCACGCCACCATGCCAGGCTAATTTTTGTATTACTAGTAGAGATGGCGTTTCACCATGTTGACCAAGCTGGTTTTGAACCCCTGACCTCAGGTGATCCGCCCACCTTGGCCTCCCAAAGTGCTGGGATTACAGGCATGAGCCACCACACCCGGCAAAAGTTGCATTTTTACAGACAAGTCAGAATTACAAATTAAAGCCCATTTGAAAATGTATACAAATGTATGTATATGATACAACAATGGGAAAAGAAAACCAGAATTATGAAAGAACAAAACGGGAAAATGTCTTTCATATAAGATTGAGTATTTCAGTTGACCAATATAATAAAACAGTTTCGTGACTGATTCTTTTTTCAGTTAATTGGTTAACGTGATATACACTTTGCCTGTGTCAGATAAAACTATATATGATATAAATAGCAGAAAATTATAACAACGCTGGCTTTTTTTCCCCAGTTAATAAAGAGAAGTAAATGAAAACATTGTCTAGAAATAAACCATTTCATTTATTCAAAAGTTACTTTTGCTTCAGGGATCCAGGAAATTTGATTCTAGAGCTTTGCACTTCTAGAAGAAACACTGTTACAAATCAAGGCTCTCCACCTCAGCACTACCGAGGTTTGGGGCATCCGAATAACTGCTGTGGGGGCCGTCTGGTGGGCTGTGGGAGGTGTAGCAGCCTCCCTGGCCTCCACCCACTAGATACTAGTAGCACCCTCACCGAATTTTTGACAACCAAATGTCCCCTGGGGGCGAAATTGTCCCTAGTTGAGAAACATTTGTATAAGAGCATATCCATGCTCATGTGGGGGCAGTCTTACATGTGCTGGGGATGGGCCCATCTGTGCCAGAGCCTGATTGGCACAATTAAAGCCCCGATTAGGAGTGGTCGAATAAACGTTCCCAACAATCCAGAGTTTTGCCCAGATGGGCGATGAGTTCTGCTGCAAATAGGTTTGAAATGCTATGCCTTAGTTTGGGTGTAAGTGGTTAATAGAGTGTAAGGCTGTTTGCCAATTGAAATGTCTGTGGCTAAGGTTGGAGCTCTAACATCAGCCTACATGCAGATCCTCTAATTTGGCCAATTACCATGGACTGTGTGGCTGGTGACGGGCAAGCCAGGGCAGTCTACAGGTTGTAGGGCTTGCATTAGCCAAATCTGATGGCATGTGGCTCACATGTGGCGTGGGACAAATCTCAGCATTTGTCATGGCTAGTTGAAACAACGACTTCCTTGGTAAGTTTGGGCCTCTGAATTACAAACCAGTGAAAGCACCTAGACTAACAGTAATGGAACCAACAGTCAGTAGTGCCTGTGGTGTGCACACACACAGGCATATTTTTTATTTTGCTTTCTTGGGGAGTGGTAGAAGTTTTAGGTTCAAATGAATCCCCTATCAAGTGAGCAACTGCCTGGCCCCAGGGACACTATGGCTAAGGGGTCCCAGGAGAGTATGTGCTCTTGGCCTGGCCTCCAATCCTTATGGGATGGAGGGTAGAATGAAAATTTATGCTAATGAGGGAAATCATAATTAAAGAGCCTCATATATAATGAATCCTTACATACATGAAGAGGAGACATTTTCTTTTTTTTTTTTTTTTGAGATGGAGTCTCACTCTTGTCACCCAGGCTAGAGTACAATGGCGTGATCTTGGCTCATCAGAACCTCTGCCTCCTGGGTTCAAGCGAGTCTCCTGCCTCAGCCTCCTGAGTAGCTGGGATTACAGGCATGTGCCACCACACCCAGCTAATTTTGTATTTTTAGTAGAGACAGGGTTTTTCCATGTTGTTCAGACTGGTCCCGAACTCCTGACCTCAGGTGATCCACCAGCCTCAGCCTCCCGAAGTGCTGGGATTACAGGTGTGAGCCACTGCGCCCGGCATGGGAAAGATTTTTCTTCAAGTTGGTGTAACATGTGAGTTGGCTGAGTGGCTTGAATCAAGAGAAATTAAAGTCTGGGGCAAGACAGTGACCCACTTCCCAGACTGAAACTTGAACAGGACTTGCTTGAGGAGACTGCTGTATCTCTCAGTCAAAGCAGCTACCTGGGACTTATCAGGGATATTAAATTTCTATGGAATGCCTTTTCCAAGAGCCCAACGTGTTTTGAGAAGTGCACTGCATGCCTTGGTTACTAACAGTAGTGTCTAACTCGGACGAAGATAAGGAGTGTCCTGGCAAGACCTTGCATTGCGGCCTCGGTACATGCAGAAACGTGTAGTTTTCTGCATTTTGGGAATACGTCAGGCAAGAGATTCCAAGAGTTTTTTTTTACCCTCAAAGGGACAATTCCTAGGCAATGGCCCAAGAATTTGCAATGTCTGTGGAGATGGGGCCACCTGTTGGCCAGGGCACCCATCCTGACTGGCTGAGCTGTCTCATCCATTATCGGGGACATTCTAAGGGATGGAAAGCAGCGACCTTCCGCGGAGCACCATCATCTTTGTGAGGGAGGGTCACAAGTTCAGGGGCTGTGAGAGCCTCTCTCTGTTTCCAAGACCATCCAGGGCTGGGCTCGGTGGCTCACACCTATAATCCCAGCACTTTGGGAAGCCAAGGTGGGAGGATTGCTTGAGCCTGGAGTTCGAGACCAGCCTGGGCAATGTGGTAAAACCCAGTCTCTACCAAAAATACATAAAAAAAAAAAGTAGCCGAGCATGGTGGTGCACAGGTATAGTCCCAGCTACTGGAGAGGCTGTGGTGGAAGGAACACTTAAGCTCAGGAGGTTGAGGCTGTAGTAAACTGATGGTGCTACTGCATTGCAGCCCTGGACAACAGAGAGAAACCCTGTTTACAAAGAAAAAAAGGCAGTCTAGTATTAGCCACACGTTTTTGTTGCAATGGAGTATAGCACAAGGCTGGAAGGGGCAGTTTCCTGCATCAGAAGCCTTTGGGCAACTTATGGCCATTGTAGGTGGCCCATAGACTACAGGACAGGCCTGAGAAGAGGTTGTCAACGCCTTTGTAGTAAAAGAGTTTTGGAGGCACCAGTGGAGTGCCCGTTGATTTCAATTTGCACAGACTTATAGGCTTCTTTTGGTGAAAGCCCCATTTAAGGTGGACTGCTTTGTAAGAAGCAGCAGCAGTGAGATGAAGGAAAACGTATAAATAGGAAATATGTTGCCACCAGAACCCCAAAAGCGCTAAGTGTTGGACTTGTATACCCGTAATGAGTGTGTCAAATGAATAGCCTAGGGAGAGGAAGCCTTACCTGTGCTCCTGGGAGAAAACAGATGTACTTAAGATCCTGTCTGCCAGGACCGTGCATGGTGGCAAAACTGTGCACCCTGCGGAGTATTGTGTCCCTTCAGGGTAAAGGCAGACTCTGGCTGAGAGACTGTGGAAAGAATGCAGAACGTGTTAGCCAAATCTATAGTATCAGAATCTTTCCTGGTTGTTGATTGGATGGGGTCAGTGATTTTAATAAAACTGGATAATGTGTATGAGGGCTAATGGATGGGACCGCAGGATTAAGGTTGGTGTCATTGCCATGAAATGTCATTTATTTTTTCTGGGTGTAAGAACTGGCAAAGTGAAAAACAGGACTGTTAAGTAGAGAAACACAGGGGGTAATCATCTTTTTACTAATTAGATTTTATATAATATGTTTCAATCCTTGAAGCCCCTGTTTTAATTTATATTAATGTACTGAGAATCTGTGGGGTCTATTTTATCGAGCCAATTTGTAAGTGTCAAAGACTTACTTTTATTTTGTTATTCATTGTGTTGGAGCAACTATGCCCAATCCAAGATATTTTAGGGCAATGACTACTTTGACTATAGGAAATTTAGGCAAGGCTACAGTTACAGTGAGGCTATATAAATTAGGCTATATACCTAATTTTCCTCTATTTTATATTCAGTGACTTTTCTAAGATTATAGGAGTATACCATGATTTTTTTTTTTTTTTTTTTTGAGACGGAGTCTTGATCTGCTGCCAGGCTGGAGTGCAGTGGCGTGATCTCGGCTCAGTGCAACCTCCACCTCCCGGGTTCAAGTGATTATCCTGCCTCACTCTCCTGAGTAGCTGGGATTACAGGCACGTGCCACCATACCTGGCTAATTTTTGTATTTTTAGTAGAGAAGGGTGTTTCACCACGTTGACCAGGATGGTCTCAATCTCCTGACCCCGTGATTCATCCGCCTTGGCCTCCCAAAGTGCTGGGATTACAGGCGTGAGACACCATGCCTGGTCACCATGATTAAATTTAATAGGATTCCAAGATGTAACCATAATTCAATCCACAGCTTTGATTAATGCTACGAAGTTGTGTTAATTGGCTTACGTTAGCCAATGTTTAAGTTGATTTAGAACCTATGTTGTAGAGGCACAGAAGCCAATTAGTGCCACCTTTTTGCTGTTACATAAATTATTATTATTTTTTGAGATGCAGTCCTGTTCTGTCACCCAGGTTGGAGTGCAGTGGTGTGACCTTCCACTGCAAACTCTGCCTCCCAGATTCAAGTAATTCTTTTGTCTCAGCCTCCTGAGTAGCTGGGACCACAAGCATGTGCCACCACGCCTGGCTAATGTCTGTATTTAGAGACGGGGTTTGCGGTAGAGACGGGGTTTCAAGATGTTGCACAGGCTGGTCTAGAACTCCTGAGCTCAAGTGATCCTTACCTTGGCCTCCCAAAGTGCTGGGATTACAGGTGTGAGCCATGCACCCTGCCAAATTATTTTAATATACAAATTTTGGATTTCCACATATATATACACACATAGTAATTTATTAGGGCTTAGGAAGGGCAGGAATAGTGTTCTCTCTCTCTCTTTTTTTTTTTTTGAGATGGGATCTCACTGTGTTGCCCAGGTTGAACTTCAACTCCTGGCCTCAAGCAATCCACCCACCTCAGCCTGGGAGCTGAAGCTCTCTTTTAAAGATTAAACACTGCGCCACTGTCTCCCAGAGTGTGATCTCTTGTGCCCATGGTTGAGGATGAATGGGGGCAGCAGCAAGGCAAGCCACAACACAAGAGACTAGGGCCAGAACAACATCTTTTGTGGGGTACCATGGCCCCCGAGCTGGGTGCCCCCACACTGTCTCCGCATGTGGCTCATGTCTGAGGAACTCTGAAGCCCATCCTCCCTCGCGTCCACAGAGAGGGCTGGAAGGTCCAGGAAGAGGATAGCTCAGTGTCCCCACTGCTCGTCAGTGCTGCCTGGTTACCTGGTCAGGCCTGTCTCAGGCACTAGGAGGGAAGTCATACCTCGCTCCCTTCAGAGGAGCCTTTTGTGAACTCAGCCAGTCAGTGCCAAAAAGGGGTTCCCCCGGGGTTACTGTCCTGAAACTTAGGCAAGTCGCTCAGCTCAGACCGGAACTCAGGGAGGACCCAGGTTTTGAGCTTTGTATTGAGGATGCAAGGAACAACAGGAAGCACATCCAGCAGGTGGCAGCACCTTCCCAGGCCGTCGCTGCCCTCTGGTGGCCCCAGTGCGCAGGCCCGGAGCCATCTAGTGGCATATCATTCCAGTTCAAGCCCAAATAGCCCATTCGCTCTGTACATTGTTCTATTTCTTGTCTTTTCTTTTTTCTTTTCTTTCTTTCTTCTTTCTTTCTCTTTCTTTTTCTTTCTTTCTCTCTCTTTCTCTTTCTTTCTTTCTTTTTGAGATGAAGTCTCACTCTGTTGTCCAGGCTGGAACACAATGGCCTCACTGTAGCCTCCACCTCCTGGGTTCCAGCGATTCTCCTGCCTGAGCCTCCCGGGTAGCTGGGACTACAGGCACATGCCACCATGCCCAGCTAATTTTTGTATTTTTAATAGAGATGGGGTTTCACCATGTTGGCCAGGCTGGTCTCAGGTAATCCACCCACCTCGGCCTCCCAAAGTGCTAGAATTACAGGTATGAGCCACCACACCCGGCCTAAATGGATAAATCTTTTTTTTTTTTGAGACGGAGTTTCGCTCTTGTTACCCAGGCTAGAGTGCAACGGCGTGATCTCGGCTCACCGCAACCTCTGTCTCCTGGGTTTAAGCAATTCTCCTGCCTCAGCCTCCCGAGTAGCTGGGACTACAGGCGTGCGCCACCGTGCCCAGCTAATTTTTGTATTTTTAGTAGAGACAGCGTTTCACCATGTTGATCAGGATGGTCTCGATCTCTTTTTTTTTTTTTTTTTTTTTTTTTGAGACGGAGTTTCGCTCTTGATACCCAGGCTGGAGCGCAATGGCGCGATCTCGGCTCACCGCAACCTCCGCCTCCTGGGTTCAGGCAATTCTCCTGCCTCAGCCTCCTGAGTAGCTGGGATTACAGGCACGCGCCACCGTGCCCAGCTAATTTTTTTTTTGTATTAGTAGAGACGGGGTTTCACCATGTTGACCAGGATGGTCTCGATCTCTTGACCTCGTGATCCACCCGCCTCGGCCTCCCAAAGTGCTGGGATTACAGGCTTGAGCCACCGCGCCCGGCCAGTCTCGATCTCTTGACCTCGTGATCCACCCGTCTCGGCCTCCCAAAGTGCTGGGATTATAGGCGTGAGCCACCGCGCCTGGCCTGGATAAATCTTTTTTATAAATTCATGGTTTTATAAATTTACATTTATAAATATTTTTCTTGCTTCAGTAATAAACCTTATTAGCTCACTGTAACTTTTTTACTTTCTAAACTTTTTCATGTTTTTTAACTCTTGACTGTTAAAACACAAACACATTGTACAGCTATACAAAAACAAATTTTTTTAAGACAGGGTCTCACTCTGTCATTCAGGCTGGAGTGCAGTGGTGCAGTCTCTGTTCACTGAAGCCTTGACCTCCCAGGCTCAAGCAGTCCTCTTGCTTCAGCCTCCCAAGGAGCTGGGACTGCAGATGTATACCACCACACCGGGCTAATTTTATTTTTTCTAGAGACGAGGTCTTACTATATTGCCAAGGCAGACTCTATTTATGATCTCAAACTCAGGAGCTCAAGCGATCCTCCAGCCTCAGTCTCTCAAAGTATTGTAATTACTGGTGCGAGCCACTGTGCCCAGCCTCCTATGTTATCTTTTAGAGTTTGGTAGTTTTATTTTACATTTAGATCTGTGATTCATGTAAGGTCTGTGTGTAAGGGCTTTTTTTTTTGTATGTGGATGTGCAGTTAATCCAGTATTATTAGTTGAAAAGACCATCTTTGCTCCATTGAACTGCCTTTACACCTTTGTCAAAGACAAGTTGACTCTATTTGTGTGGATCTATTTCTGGGATCTCGATGGTATGTCATAGATCTAGTTCCCTAATCTTTCATCAATATATCCTGTCTTGATCACTGTCTTTATAGTAAATCTCGAAGTTGTATAGTATTAGTTCTGTGACTTTATTATTCTCCTTCAATATTTTTGTTGACTATTCTGGGTCTTTTGTCTTTCCATATAAACCCTAGAATCAGTTTGTTGATATCTACAATATAACTTGCTGGGATTTGATTGGGATTGTGTTGAATCTGTAGATCAAGTCTGGAAAAACTGAAATCTTGCCAATGTTGAGTCTTTCTATTCACAAACATGGATTCTTTCTCAACTTATTTAGATCTTTTTTGATATCTTTCAACAGAGTATTGTGGTTTTCTTTTCTTTTTTCTTTTTTTTTTTTTATATCAGGGTTCTCCAGAGAATGTAGTTTTCTTCATATAGATCTTGTACTTAGTTTGTTAGATTTGTACCTAAATCTTTCTTTCTTTTTGATGCTAATGTAAACGACAGTTTGTTTTAAATTTCAAATTCCAATTGTTCATTACTGGTATGTAGGAAGGCAATTGATTTTTGAATGTGAACCTTGTATCCAGCAGTTTTAGGACTTCTCTGGATCCTTTAGGATTTTTTACATAGATAGTCATGTAATGTACAACAACAACAAAAAAGAGATGCTTTTGTTTCGTCCTTTTCAATCTATTTACAATCAGCTCTTCGTATATATCGGTTCTGCATCCACGACTTCAACCAACCCCGGATCAAATTATTTGGGAAAAAAACAATTTAAAAAATACAAGTTAAAAAAAATACACCATAACAACTCTTTCATAGTATTTACATTGAATTAGGTAGTATAATCTAGAGATAATTTAAAGTCTGTGGGAGGGTGTGCATAGGTTACATGCAAATATGACACCATTTTATATAAGGATCTCTATATTGAAGATATATCCTTTAGATTGAAGGATCCATGGATTTGGGTATGACTGGCAGGTCCCTGGAATCAATCCCCATAGACACCCAGGGGCAGGTGTGCCTCTTTTTTCCTTTTCTTGTTTTATCATGTAAGCTGGGACATCCCAGCAATGTTGAGCCTAAACGGTGCGAGGTGGGGTGTCCTTACCTTATTCCTGATGTTACCAGGAAAGCATCGACTTTCTCACCCTTAGTATGAGGTTAGCCACGGGTTTTGGTAAATATTTCTTATCAAATTAAGGAAATTATCTTTTGTTCCTGGTTTGCGGATAGTTTTTTTTTTTTTTAATCCTCAAATGAGTGTTGAATTTTATCAAATGCTTTTTCTACATCTATTTATATGATCATTCGTTTTTTCATTTTTTAGCATGTTAATGTGATAGATTGCATTAACTGATCTTCAAATGGTGAGCCAGGCTTGCATGCCTGAAATAAATTCCACTGGGTCATGCTGTATAATCTTTTTAATACATTGCTGGATTTGATTTGCTGATATTTTGTTGAGGATTATTCTGTCTATGTTCATCAGTGATTAACGGTCTATAGTTTTCCTTTCTTGTAATGTTTTTGGTTTTTATATTAGGGTAATACTGGCTTCACAGCATGAATTAGGAATTATTCTCTCTTCTTTTATATTCTAGAAAAGATTGTAGAGAATTGATATAATGTCTTCCTTACATGTTGGAAGAATTCACCAGTGAATCTGTTTGGGCCTGCTGCTCTCTGTTTTGGAAGTTTGTCGTTGTTGTTGTTGTTGTTTTGAGGCAGGGTTTCACTCTGTCACCCAGGCTGACTGCAGTGGCACTATCATGGGTCACTACAGCTTCAACCTCCCAGGCTCAAGCGATCCTGCAACCTCAGCCTCTCAAGTAGCTGGGACTGCAGGCACATACCACCACGCCCAGCTAATTTTTTTAGTTAGTGTGGAGACAGGGTCTTACTATGTTACCCAGGCTGGTCTTGAACTCCTGGACTCAAGGGATCCTCCTGCCTTGGCCTCCCAAAGCACTGTAATTACAGGTGTGAGCCACCATGCCCCTCTGGAAGATTATTGATTCAACTTGAGCAGATTTAGTTCTATTTAGATTACCTTTGTCTCTTCCGAGGGTTTGGATAGATTGTGTCTTACAAAGAATTGATCCATTTTATCCAGGCCATCGAGTGTGTGGACATAGAGTTGTTCATAATAATCCTTTATTATCCTTTGAATGTTCATGGCATCACGATGACCCATCTTTATTTTCTGATGTTAGTATTGTTTCTACTATCTTTCTTCCTTAAGCTGCCTAAAGGTTTATCAAGTTTGTTGATCTTTTCAAAAAACGAACTTTTGGGTTGATTTTCTGCTTTCAATTTCATTGATTTCTGTTCTAATTTTTAGTCTATTTCTTTTTGTCTGCTTATTTGGATTTCTGTTCTAATTTTTATTATTATTATTATTTATTATTTCTTTACATCTGCTTATTTTGGATTTCTCTTCTGCTAGTTTCCTAAGGTAAATTGGAAACTAGATTATTGATTTTAGCCATTTCTTTTTTCTAATATGTTCATTCAGTGCTATGAATTTCCCTCTAATCACGGTTTCTACTGCATTCCACAAATTTTAAAAAGTTGTATGTGCATTTTTATTTAATTCAAAATACTTGTAAACTTCTCTTGAGACTTATTCCTTGACCCATGTGTTATTTAGAAATGTATTGTTTAAGAACAGAAAATCAAACACCGCATGTTCTCACTCATAGGCGGGTGTTGAACAATGGGAACTCATGGACACAGGGAGGGGAGCACTATACACTGGGGTCTGTCGGGGGGAAATAGGGGAGGGGCAGCAGGGGGTGGGGAGTTGGGGAGAGATAGCATGGGGAGAAATGCCAGATATAGGTGATAGGGAGGAAGGCAGCAAATCACACTGCCATGTGTGTACCTATGCAACAATCTTGCATGTTCTTCACAGGTACCCCAAAACCTAAAATGCAATAAAAAATAAATAAATAAATAAATAAATGTGTTGTTTAATCTTCAATATTCTGGGATTTTCCAACTATCTGTTTGTTTGTTTTTTAACTTTAATTTCTTTGTGGTCTTACAGCAAACTTTGTATGATTTCTAGTCTTGTAAATATGTTAAGGTAGGTTTTACGGCCCAGAATGTGGTATATGCTGTTGAATAATCTGCATGAATTTGAGAAGAATACTTACTCTGCTGTTGTTAGATAAAATGTTTACAATGTCAGTTACATCCAGTTGATTGATGGTTCTGCTCAGTACAACTATGAACTCACTGATATTCTGCCCGTTAGATTTGTGAGTTACTGATGTACTGGTGTTGAAGGCTCCAGCTATAACACGGAATTCAGGGGTTTCTCCTTGTAGTCTATCTGTTTTTGCTTTATATTTTGATGTGGAGATCTGACGCCTTTATAGCCATGTGATATCACCCAAATTCAGCATGAGAAACTCAACTTCATATCGGGACACATAACACCGAGCCAAATGGTGCTACCAGTACAGAAGTAACATAAGATAGTTCTAACTCATGGGACTTAAAATCTACATCACAATATAAAACTCAAGAAAACAAAAAAATGAACAGGCAAGGCAGTGCCTAATCAAGCAGGTCCCAGAGACATGCAAAGAAGGGGAAGTCACAGAAGGAGGAAAGTGAGATCTTGGTGGATGAATAAAACAATGGGCAAGGACAGAGCACAGTCCATTCAGAGACACTGGCAATTTCATTCTACATTTTACCCACATTTATAATTTTCAACTAGTTCTCTGGTGTTGAGAGAAATTGACCTAAGGTAGGGCAATGATTTATTTTAAAAATAAGTATGCTACAATAGTTTTAAAATATTGCACAAGGCAGTCTACCCCAAATCACAAAATAATTACTTATCGATTTGTTGATTAATTTATTGGTAACCACACATTTCTTTTTCTGGAAACAAAGTTCCACAGAGTGTTTGTATATCAATCAGGCCACAATATAACAGAAACGCTACTGCCCCAGAAACACCGCAGCACACAGGACAGGACCATTTTGGAAAGCTATGGAGACTAAACACTTCTCCTCCCTCTAACTTCTCAGCGAAGACACTCCCTCTGTTCAAGGCCAGTGGCGTGGATTCCACCATGGTTGCCATCCACAGCAAAGGTTGGCTGGCGAAGATTTATTTGATCATGTCTGGGAGCAGTAGTGGAGAAAGAAGAGCTCATTAGCACAGAACTGAGTTCACCTGCAAGAAGTAAACTTCTCTGTTACTGTTAGACAGGTTCACAGGAGAAGGTTCTAGGCCCTGGGGTCACAGTGGAAAAGGTTTTCACCAGGAGAATAACACACAAGTTGTTCTTACTACAAAAGTATTCCTAACTCATTATGTGCATAATATCTTGAAAATCTACAGGGATATAAATAGGAGGCTCTAGGACATCATGAATACACTCTGTCATCAGTGTGGCTCAAACTATAAAGTAACACTAATAAAAAGACATAGACTTAGTGTGAGTCGGAGGTGTGATGAACTGGAGGAATCAGCTTAGGAAATGGAGGTAGAAATGGCCCACTGTTAAACAGGAGCTCTTAGGACAGGGCTCAGCCACAGCCTGGGTCTCCTGAATCTCGAGCTATTCATCCTTCATGACATGACATTGATAATGAAGAGGCAGAGGCAAGGCCCCAGTGTTTAAAACAAATAAACAACCCCCCCAACTTTATATCATTTATGCCCAAAAGTCATGGGGTGGCAGCACTCCCCTGCAATATCACACTATCATTCCCAGGCCTTTTTTCTCAAATAACTGTGCAGACTGTGGATTGGGAGAACAGGGAGCGTGTGAGGGAGAGAGACTGAACTGGCCCTACTAAAATTAAAACATTTTCCTACATCCTTAAAAAAAAAATAAATAGATATAGCCGGGCGCGGTGGCTTATGCCTGTAATCCCAGCACTTTGGGAGGCTGAGGCGGGTGGATCATCTGAGGACAGGAGTTTGAGACCAGCCTGACCAACATGGCGAAACTTCATCTCTACTAAAAATACAAAATTAGCCGGGCATGGTGGTGCATGCCTGTAATTCTAGCTACTCAGGAGGCTGAGGCAGGAGAATTGCTTGAACCTGGGAGGTGGAGGTTGTGGTGAGCCAAGATCACGCCATTGCACTCCAGCCTGGGCAACAAAAGGGAAACTCCATCTAAAAAAAAAGGAATAGAGAGAATCTTCTTAATTTATTCTCCCACAGTTTGAGCCGAAGGGAATCTAGTATAAGTGGATATGTAACTTAACAACAACAAAAATAAAAGGTATCCATTTAGTTAGTGAAGATCTATTAAGATCAGTACTTTAGGCTGAGCACGGTGGCTCACACTTGTAATCCCAGCAGTTTGGGAGGCCAAGTTGGGTGGATCACCTGAAGTCAGAAATTCGAGACCAGCCTGGCCAACATGGCGAAACACCATCTCTACTAAAAATACAAAAATTAGCTGGGCATGGTGGTACATGTCTGTAATCCCAGCTACTCGGGAGGCTGAGGCAGAAGAATCACTGCAACCTGGGAGATGGAGGTTGCAGTGAGCCAAGATCACATCACTGCACTCCAGCCTGGGTGACAGAGCAAGACTCCATCTCGAAAAAAAAAAAAAGAAAGAAAGAAAACAAAAAAAGAAAAAAGATCAGTACTTCAAGGTGACTGCACAGAGTAGGTTGAATTTCGAGGACTCTCTTACTGTTTGAGAACAGATCCCTCCTATGCCCTGCCCAACTTCTGAAGGGGTAACATTTTTCCAAATGCTACTGAAAGTCAGCTATACACACCCATGGTGAGTATTTCAATAATGTACAGGACAGTATCAAGGCCCAGTGGAACCCATCAGGTGGGATTACTCAACACAGGGCCAGCACCAGAGCAAGTTGAGCTGCTTCCCTCCCCATATTCTATTCTCAAGTGAGGCAGGCTGAGGTCTAGTCACTCCAGGATACAGGGAAGACAGGAGGGGAAGGTGGACTCAGCTGCCACAGGCAGTCATGCAGGTCAGACACTGCAAACCCTAAGGGCCATCTCAGATAACCTACCAACAACTATGAAGATTTCTTATTGAATGGTAGAATACATGTGGAATAATAACTGCCCGCCTTAGCGCAGTTCCTACTGAATGAAAGACAGTAAATTAACAAGAATTTCTTTTTCCTTCTTTGCGTCTTTTAGGGGAGGTGGGGAGTCCTACTCAGCCAACTGTTTAAAAGGTAGAATTTCCTTTATTAAGGTACAATTTCTCTGTTAACTCAGCCAACTGTTTTAAAGGTACAATTTCCCTGGAATCTGTTAATTGAGCTATCACTCCAGCATAAGGAATCAGGGCTAGGAGCAACCATTGCCAGCTGCATTTGTGAGCGACCTAAGCTGATTTACCATTATCATGATGATGACTTTACAAATCTATTCAGTATTTTATGTATTTAAT
The DNA here is from genome assembly GCF_030222135.1 of Aotus nancymaae. Lineage (NCBI taxonomy): Eukaryota > Metazoa > Chordata > Mammalia > Primates > Aotidae > Aotus > Aotus nancymaae. The sequence goes on from NW_026988465.1 coordinate 1,400,172, forward strand.
GCTCTTAATGCTGGGTTGGGTTACAATAGTGGTTAGCTGTGCTAATTAGTTGAATTCATAGAGAAGTATTTGGAGTTAGTTATGAGAGGATCATATGCAAATTAATGCTAAGTGCATGTAAATAGATTTCTAGTTCCAAATGTTGCCTCTAGGAAAAAGAAAATCCACAGCACAATTGCCCCATGCTCCCCACACCCCACTCTGATCATCTGATGACACTGGCACGTGGGGATGCCATTCATGACGACAGAGCAAACCCTGCTGCTATGAGGGCACTCGGGTCACCCAAATGGCCACCAGGCTCCAGTGTTCCTGAAGAAGGTGGAGGGAGAAGGCTGCTGCTCCTGGAACTCGAGGCTTTAACAAAGGTGACACAGGAGGGAGGAAAGGAAGAGCCCAGCTGTTTCTCTGAGCCCCAGGCCACTCAGTCTCTAGTCCTGGCTGGTGCCAGTCAGGGCAGGAGACCAGACCTGCCCTGGCTAAGGACCTGCAGGTGAATCTCGGAGCAGATGCGCTGAGCTCTGGGGACAGCAGCCACACGGGCCAGGCTCTGTCTGCAGAGCTGACACAACTACCCTGTGCTGGACGTTAATGATTTGCTTCAGGGAAAGGCAAAGTGGATGCTCCTCACCAAGTGTCAGGGCCCCTGCTCTAGAATCTATGACTGTTCTACCCGGAACAGAAGAAATGTCCTTTCAGTCACCAGTTGGTTACCCTGAGCTTGCTCTGGGGCTACGCATAAGCTCTGAACCCAGTGAGTTGCACATCAGCAGAACGGGAGGTTGAGCAGGCCCTCCACTGATGGCTTGGGAAATAAATAACGCTGCACTCAGCCATCCTGGGCCAGTCTCCTTTGGGGTTTATCCTAGGATGAGTTAAAAAGAAATTCGCATGTCAGGAAATGAGTGTGCATATTCTAAATTGTCGTTATCTTTTGCCGAACAGTCTTATGCAAGTTTTGTGTCTATGGATATGGTTGACTTTCTTTCCTTTTTTTTGAGAGAGAATCTCGCTCTGTCACCCAGGCTGGAGTGCAGTGGTGTGATCTCAGCCCACTGCAACCTCCGCCTCCCGGGTTCAAGCGATTCTCCTGCCTCAGGCTCCTGAGTAGCTGGAACTACAGTGCATGCCTCCACACCCAGCTAATACGGTATTTTTAGTGGAGACTGGCTTTCACTCTGTTAACCAGGCTGGTCCTGAACTCCTGACCTCTATGATCCACCTGCCTTGGCCTCCCAAAATGCTGGGACTATAGGCATGAACCACCGCACCCGGTCTTTTTATTTTTTAAGTAGTTTTTCAGGGGAGGGCAGGGCAGAGGTAAGAAGTAGTTGGCACTATAAGGAAGTGTTAGAGACCATTATGGAAAGGTGTTCATTATCTTAAGGCAACTAACAAATGATTATCTTTCAGACAGAACATTGGAGCAGCAGCCTTCACTGGTCACGAAGCCATAACTACATAGTGTCTGAGTCCAGTGTTTCTTGATATGTTTAATTCTACCAAGGTCTTCTAATAGTATTTTCTTTTAAGCAGTTGAATTATATCTTCAGATTATTATTATTATTATTGAGACAGAGTCTCGCTGTATCGCCAGGCACCAGGCTGGAGTGCAGAGGTGCGATCTTGGCTCACTGCAACCTCCACCTCCTGGGTTCAAGCAATGCTCCTGCCTCAGCCTCCCAAGTAGCTGGGACTACAGGTGTGCGCCACCACGCCCAGCTAATTTTTGTATTTTTTAGTAGAGACGGGGTTTCACCATATTGGCCAGGATGGTCTTGATCTCTTGACCTCGTGATCTGCCTGCCTCAGCCTCCCAAAGTGCTGGGTTACAGGTGTGAGCCACCGCACCTGGCCATATCTTCAGATTATTAAAGGCTAATCCTAATGTGGAACTGAAGATAAAGTTTTGAGTAAATCAAAGTCAGCTAATATCATCTCTTTTCAAAGGGAGGAGCCAGGAGTGCTGGAGTCAGGAAAGTTCATCTGCGTGTGTACCGGGGGACTAGATAGGAAACAGGAAGCTCTGGGAGAGACAGATTGGAAAACACAAAGTGGATGACTTGATTCGTGATTACGTGTTTGTAGAGAGGCAAGCTACAAGCTACAAACTTGCCTAATTGAAAGGCAAGTTTCTATCATCTGTAGAAAGCTACCGTGAATAGGACTTCCCTTTTTGCCCAAGGCATTGTAAAAACAATGAAGTCTTCTTGGAAAAAAATTATCCTGAATTTCCTCAAGGAGACTACTTAAAAACTTATGTTTCTTCCAAACTATGTAATTATTTTAACTGCTACAGAAGAAAAGAGAAAATGTTCACAATATATTTAGTTGTAACCAGGTGATAAAAACTCTATGTTGTAAAATCCTTTTTTTTTTTTTTTTTTTTTGAGACAGAGTCTCGCTCTGTCACCCAGGCTGGAGTGCAGTGGCACAATCTCGGCCCACTGCAACCTCTGCCTCCCAAATTCAAGCAATTCTCCTGCCTCACCCTCCCAAGTAGCTAGGACTACAGGTGCCCGTCACTACACCTGGCTAATTTTTGTAGTTATTAGTAGAGACAGGGTTTCACCATGTTGCCCAGGGTGGTCTTGAACTCCTGACCTCAGGCAATCCACCTGCCTCAGCTTCCCAAAGTGCTAAGATTACAAACATGAGCCACCACGCCCAGCCAATCCCCTTCTTCTGAGAGGCGATTAGATCATGACGGCAGAGTCTTCATCAAAAGATGCTCATTTGCCCTTCCACCATGCGAAGACACAGTTAGAAGGGTGTCCACTATTATTATAACTAGATAGATAGGCATGAGCGGGAAAGGAGAGGGCTCTCCCCACCCACCCACTAGGAATGCCGAGAGATGGTTTGACAATCATTGCATTGCCTGTTTAAAAACAATAATTTGGCAGCACCAGGAGAGGTCATTTCCTGATGGTTCACACCTGTTAACATCAAAATGTTTATTGAATGCAGACCCCAGGGAGAAGCAATTTCCTGGGAATGCACATTAAGACACAAAAATGTCAAAGTATGATGTTCCGGGTACGTGCCACTGGAAAAAGGAAGAAAGCCTCAGATGGGCGCACGTATAACTCCCTAGACATGCTCCTAATACGGCTTCTAGGAAGAGCAGAGGAGTTGTGGTAATCTATGTGACACATTATTGACAGTGCGTACGTTTATTCCAAGGAAATGCTGGGTAAGCATAACTCGAGTCATTGCTGGGTATCGAAATTGTGCGTGCTCAGTTCCTACGGGTAAGGAGGGCACTGCACGTGCAGAAAGCCCACCCTGAGAAAAGAACTCATGGGAAAGAGGCCAGCTTATAAAGTCCTAGGATCCAGGTTCAAGGCTCTTCTTTTTTCTCTCTTTGACCTTCAGGCGCCCACTTGGATCTCTTCCAAGGGTTCTTCGCTTTCTTTCCTGTTCTAACGCCTTTTTAATAAACTTCCATTCCTGCTCTGAAACTTGCTTGAGTCTCTTTTTCTGCTTTATGCCCCTCAGTTGAACTCATTCTTCTGAGGAGACCAGGGCTGAAGTTGCTGCAGATGCCTACAGATTTGCCGCCAGTAACTTGGGGTAACTTGGGCCTCTTCTGCCAGCAACACTATGAAGCAGAAAATGGCCCTCATCAGACATCAAATCTGCCAGAGCCTCACCTTGGACGTCCAGGCTCTGCAACCGTGAGAAGTAAATTTCTGTTGTTTATGAATTACCTAGTCTACGCTGTTTCGTTATAGCAGCCAGAAAAGACTAAGACGGTGTTAATTCTATTTTCTTTTGGTTTTGTAACTTTACAAGAACAGACTGAGAGAAGATTAATTTAGAAAACCTCTCAATATCTATGTCGAGCCTTGATAGGTGCTATATTCACACAGGGTTTCAAAGTTAAGTTTCTGATATGGTTCGAATCTGTGCCCCCAACAAATCTCATGTCAAATTGTAATCCCCGGTGTTGGAGGTGAGGCCTGGTAGGAGGTGATTAGATAATGGGGGCAGGCACAGTTCTCATGAATGGTTTAGCACCATCCCGCGTTGGTACTGCACAGTTAGTGAATTCTCACAAGATCTGGTTGTTCAAAAATATCTGGCACCTCCCCGCTCGCAAGAGAGGCTTGCTCCTGCTCCAGCCACGTAAGATGTGCCTGCTTCCCCTTCACCTTCCACCGTGATTGTAAGATCCCTGAGGCCTCCCCAGAAGTAGAAGCTGCTATGCTTCCGGTACAGCCTAATCAGGAGTCAATTAAATCTCCTTTTTTTTTTTGAGACGGAGTCTCACTCTGTCACCAAGCTGACAGTGGCAGTGGCGTGCTCTCGGCTCACTGCAACCTCAGTCTTCCAGGTTCAAGTGATTCTCCTTGCCTCAGCCTCCCGAGTAGCTGGGACTACAGGCGCACGCCACCATGCCCAGCTAATTTTTATATTTTTAGTAAAAACGGGGTTTCACCATGTTAGCTGGAATGGTCTTGATCTCTTGACCTCATGATCTGCCAGCCTCAGTCTCCCAAAGTGCTGGGATTACAGGTGTGAGCTACTGCGCCTGGCCTAAACCTCCTTTATAAATTATCCAGTCTCAGGTACTTATTAATAGCAATGCAAGAGTGGCCTAATACAGCTTCTAGGAAGAGCAGAAGAGTTGTGGTAATCTATGTAACACGTTACTGACAATACATATGCTGATTCCAAGGAAATGCTGGGTAAGCATGACTTGGAGTTATTTGCTGGGTATCTAAATAAATTCCTTCAGCTCTTCTCCTTAAAAAAATCAGTCAACTATATAGATCCCAAACACAGGAAAGCAAACGCAAGTGTGAGTAATTGCAAGATCTCTCCCAGGAGCTGCAGCAGGAGAAAGCGCTTGCACTTCACCAGTGCATTTCGAGGAACGTCCAGCAGTTAGTCATGGCCATTAGTCATGGCAGTTGTTCCAAGAAAGTGCAAATTGTTACTGACTAGAAGAAAATGGATAAGGCTACTCAGAATGAACAAGGCCCAGTTATTATAGGTGACACAATAAACACAGTGAGCCTTATTCTCACAGCCTAGACCACTCCCCAGCCCTGCAGTACTCTGACGTTTCAGGAGGCAGAGGCACCCGGCAGGCCCTAGGGACAAGTTACTGAAAAGCTTTCTGGACAGCTCTCAGCACTGACTCTGTGAAGAGGGAGTAGAGATAAAGGGTAAATGGTTGCAATTACTTGTTAAGTGCTGTGGCTGCACAGTGGCAAATTCTGACATACATTAAGCAAGTTCCTTTCAAGACAAGGTTGCCTATTTGCTTTTCTATCTAGTATTTTAAAACCTGAACTCCAAAGGGAGGAGAGTTGGATGCTTGACCATCAGCCTCCAACCCACCCTCTTCTCGAAGTGGCATGAACTAGTTTTTCAGGTTTAGTTGCATCCACTTGGCCAAAGGAAAGCGCCATTCAGTCCGTTGAAGAGCTTACAATTTTATTCTTGATTTACAAGAATATCAGAGCAAGATGGAGTCTTGTTCTGTCGCTGGGCTAGAGTGCAATGGCACCATCTTGGCTCACTGCAACCTCTGCCTCCCTGGTTCAAGCAATTCTGCCTCAGCCTCCTGAGTAGCTGGAATTACAGGCACGCACTTCGACACCCAGCTAGTTTTTGTATTTTTAGTAGATATGGAGTTTCACCATGTTGGCCAAGATGGTCTCGATCTCCTGACCTTGCGATCCACCCACCTCGACCTCCCAAAGTGCTGGGATTACAAGTGTGAGCCACCACGCCTGGCCCATAAAATATTTTATACAAGACTGTTAATGCAATGAGATGTCACTTTGACAAGTTTGCTCTGCTTTTTAATGCCTAGGGTTTGTCAGACGGTCTGTATACCAGCATCTCCTCAGCTGCTCGATTACAAGCAGTAAATTCTATGCGACGAAGGAGCACCCAGGTAGCACCAGGAAAGCAACAGAGAGCTGTCTGTGGTGGAGGACGGTGAATTGCTTTTTATTTCCAAGGTCTTTTGTTATTTCTTACTTCTGGCCGGATAGCCATAATAGTAGTCTTCCTGGTGTGCTGAATTCCCTCAAAAGTTGTAAATGTTTGCATAGAGCCATCTCTAGAATGTCAGATAGTCTCTCTTCAGCTGGAATAACAAAAGCTGAAAGAAATGTGTGACCCTGAGGGTACCCTATCCTAGGAATGATGTGCTGAGACCAGAAATCCAAAATGAGGGTAACTGAGAGGCACTGAGGCTCCAAGTTTTGGTCATTCTCACCTAAGTGAGAACCTGACCCAAAAAGGGGAATTTTTAAACAAAATTCCGGGAGGCCATTGTTTAGGACTAAGCTCATGCACTAGGCCCCAGCAGCCCTGACCAAACCAAAATAGAGTCGACTGTGCTAAATGCAACATAATCAAACTAAGACATTAAGGAAATACATAAATCCTAGAATAGACGAAGTTCCCCCCCGCCCCCTCCGTAAACAAGGCATTGCAGCACAGGGAGGTGCCCTCTACTCTAACCCTTACCAAAAAAAAAAAAAAAAAAAAAAAAAAAAGTGACCTGAAGTCCTCTTTCCCATTTTACAAAATCCACTGTTAAACTATTTCCCAGTGGGTTTCAAGAGCAAGTAAGTACATTTATGACGGTGATGGTGCCATCGATGACTAAAGCTTTGGTCATCTCCATTTTGACCATATTTTGAGACGATGACCAAAAAGGGGGAATTGTTAAATCAAGTTTCCTAAAGTTGCCCTCTTATATATTTTAAGTTAAGCCTAAAGGTTTCTCTGTCCATGATGAACAACAACCTAAATGGAAGTATAAACAAACTGTGACCTTCTCTTGCGCCGATCACTGAGTTTTGGCCAATCAAAGATGGCCGACTGTTCAAACCATGTTCAAACAAGACGAGCGCCGAGCTATAACCAACGTGCCTGTTTCTGTGCCTCATTTCCATTTCCTACACGCCACTTTCCTTTTTCTGTCCTTAATGCTGCTTCCACCACGTGGCTGCACGGGAGTCTCAGAACCCACTCTTTCTCAGGAGACTTCGCAATTCGTAAATCGTTCTTTGTTCAGTTACACCGTTAAATTTAATTCGGCTGAAGTTCTTTGAACATTATTACACTGTCTTTAAGTCTTTTCTTGATTGCTTTTATGAAAGGAAAATAAAAACCTGGGACCCCAATTCACTCTGCCTAAAGAAAAAATTTAAGTTGAAAGCTGAGTCATGGAAGAAGCTAGCTTTCCTTTTGTTCCTAAGCAGATGGCTACAGATAAAAGTTTAAATATTTCCACAGGTAGCTACTCTGTGTTCACCTTATCTTGTGTAAAGTGCCAATTTACTGAGTGCGAGACAAATACATAATTGACTGTGCCCCTACCTGCTTCTTTTCTCTGGCAACGTGTAGTAATTCAGTAATGTGACCATGCCCTCCTTCGTTCCCCTTCAGCCTACTTTTCCCCTTTAAATACGGAAGCCCTCAAAATCATCCTTGGAGAAAACACAGATCTCTTTCCCAGGAATATCCTTCATCTTGGCAAAAATAAACTAAATTGATTAAGACCTGTTTCAGACACATTTTCATTTACAGTCTATTAACTCTGTTTCCTTAGGTGTTTGTTCTTTTTATTGCATTTCTTTCTTTTTGCATGTTGTGTTTACTCAAATATATGATGATTCTCTGTTCTGTCTGTGGTTTTTTTAAAGACTTTTTTTTTTCTTGAGACAGAGTCACACCATTGCAGTCCAGTTGGCTCACTGCAACATCTGCCTCCTGGGTTGAAGCAACTCTTCTGCCTAAGCCTCCTGAGTAGCTGGGACTACAACAGGTGCATGCCACCATGCCCAGCTAATATTTTTTGTATTTTTAGTAGAGATGGGGTTTCACCATGTTAGCCGGGATGGTCTCGATCTCCTGACCTTGTGAACCGCCCACCTTAGCCTCCCAAAGTGCTGGGATCACAGTCGTGAGCCACCATGCCCAGCCAAGACTATTTTTTTAGAGCAGTTTTAGCTTCACAGCAAAATGGAGAGGAAGGTAGAGGGATTTCCCATATGCCCCCTTCCCTGACACACCCACAGCCTCCCCCATGATCACCAACCCCCACAGGAGTGGTACATTTGTTACACTTGGTGAACCTACATTGGCATATCATCATCACCTACAGTCCATTGCTTACCTTAGGGTTCACTTTTGAAATGCGTTTGGACAAATACACAACGACATGTATCTGTAAGGTATATTGCTGAGTTAAAATGAGGAAACTGAGGCCAGTGAGAAAAAATGAGAATCCAATTTATTCAGCTCCCGGGCGAGGTTCTGTGGTCCGGGAAGGGGCCAGAGAAGTCGCAATGGGCTTCTCAGGGCGTGGGGTTTTATAAGAAGTGGAGGTAGTTGATTGGTCATTGGGAAACAAAGAGCAGACAATTTCATTGGTAAGGAGATTTGATTGATTGTTAGGGAAACAAAGAGCAGACAGTTTCATTGGTAGGCTGACTGGCTGGGGAGGTTAATGTTAAACTGCCATTGGACAAATCTTCCGCGGGCTTTTTAAATTTTGAAAGGGTTGAGTGAGGAATGCAGGAGTGGGCGTGTGGAACCTGCATGGAGAAACCAGATAGGAGCAGGTGTGGGGAGCCAGCACAGAGAGATAAGTGTGTTCATTTCGCTCTTCAGCGAGGCAGCCGGCCTTACAGTATCCACCACTACAGGTGGATTCAGACTATTGTCACTGCCCTAAACTCGTCTGTGCTCCACCTATTCATCTCTCCCTCCTCACTAATCCCAAATTTTTGGAATAATATGCCTGGATGCAGTTTGTTCATAGATGCAGCTTGCTGACGATGACCCTGGGGGAGAAAACAATATTATTCTAATGTTATTTGAAAAACATTTTTTTTTTTTGAGAAAGTCTTGCTGTCTCCCTGGCTGGAGTGCAGTGGCATGATCTCGGCTCACTGCAACCTCCACCTCCCTAGTTCAAGCGATTCTCCTGCCTCAATCTCCCAAGTAGCTGGGACTACAGGCACGTGATACCCCGCCCAACTAATATTTGTATTTTTAATAGAGACGGGGTTTCACCATGTTGGCCAGGCTGGTCTCGAACTTCTGACCTCATGATCCACCTGCTTTGGCCTCCCAAAGTGCTGGGATTACAGGCATGAGATATTGCACCTGGCCGAAAAGCATTTCTTAGTGACGGCAAAACCTTCTGGGTCTGCAGCAACCTTAATTCTTGCCTCCTCAGAAGAAAGAATTTGCCTGAGGGGCATAAGGCAAAGTGAGAGATTGAGGCAAGTTTTAGGGCAGGAGTGAACGTTTATTTAAAAGCTTTAGAAAAGACCAGGTGCTGTGGCTTGCACCTGTAATCCCAGCACTTTGGGATGCCAAGACGGGTGGATCATCTGAGGTCAGGAGTTCAAGACCATCCTGTCCAGCATGGTGAAACCTCGTCTCTACTAAAAATACAAAAATTAGCCAGGTGTGGTGATGCATGCCTGTAGTCCTAGCTACTTGGGAGGATGAGATCAAGCATCTCTTGAACCTGGGAGGTGGAGGTTGCAGTGAGCTGAGATCGTGCCACTGCATTCCAGCCTAGGCAACAAGAGTGAAACTCCATCTCAAAAAATAACATAAAATAAAATAAATGCTTTAGAGCAGGAATGAAAGGAATTAAAGTACACTTGGAAAAGGGCCTAGTGGGCGACGAGGGATCAAGTGTGCAGTCTGACCTTTGACTTAGGGTCTTATACATTGGCGGGTTGCATTACTTCTCCCCAGTCCTTTCCTTGGGGTGGGCTGTCCACATGTCCGGTGGTCTCCTAGACCTTGGGAGGGGCCACATACACAGTGTGTTTACTGAAGTTGTGCGCATGCTCACTTGGGGTGTTCTTCCCTTACCAGTCAAATGTTCCTAGAGGAAGGTCATGCACCAGTTAAACATCGCCATTCTGCCTTTTAGTGTCCATGTGTGAGCCCTCTCGCCCAACTCCTGAGATCTTGTCAGGAAGTGCTAATCACCAGTTTCAGGTATTTTCTGTCTATTGGGAGGCATCCTTTCCCTGGCGCTGTCTGCAAGCAATTATTATTTTAGAGAAGCAGCGTAACAACCCCTGACCATCACATGATGGTCGCCTGACATTCCTGGTGGTGGTGGGGCTTCTCCTGCCCTGCTCATGTCTGACTAGCTACCTACTGTAACATTTTGACGGATTATACTTAAGAGGTTCATTAGCTACTGAGGCATTTCCCGGCCTCTCCATCTCTAGAACTCACAATGCCTGCTTTATGTTGAGAGCAAGGCCATCATTGTCAGTTGCTCAACCAAAACAGAAACTGGCCAACCTACTCTTAAGTGCAGTTCCCTAACGAATCCATCACCCCAGTGATTGCCCCTGAGACCTCTTCTCACATCTTTTATTCCCCTGGGACATGCTCCCCACTTTCACAGGTCTCTCCCCACCTGTTTTGGATAAAGTTCCCTCTAGACTCATTATAAATGTGAGCCTGTTTGCTTTCCGTCTTTCAGGAATTTCTCAGTTTCTAGCAAACTGATGGCACTCTTTCTCAATTGCCAGTGCACTGATAGGTTATTAAAGTATAACTTTTTTCCCCTTCCAAGACATTTTGGTTGATCAGAAAGGTAGATATCATGATTCGTAAATTCCCTTACTGATGTAGAAAACAGTTTCGAATGTTGTAGATCCTTGGGATCACCACTAAGAATATTGATTATAGAGACCGATGCACTCTGCTGTAAATCAGGTGTGAGATATGGCAAGGTTTCTCTTCAAACAGCCTCCTCAACCTTTTATTCTTTATTCAAGCAGCCTGCTCAACCTTTTAATCTTTAATTCCCTGCTCCCCTTTCTTCTCCTTTTCTTCTTTCTGACTTTACGACATGCCCAGGCATGCCACAGCACCCGTGGCGTTATCAGCACCAACTCACATTCCTTTCTTCATTTGGGAAAAGACTAGCTCTCTAGTTCTTGGCAGATGACCCCTTCCTCCTCTCCACTCCCTCCCATCACACGTCCACCTTATCTAAGAAAGTTTACATGTTAGCCAGTCAGGTCTAGTTTAGACTGCATGGTCCGACTCCAGCCAATGGGAAAAGGACACAGAGACAAGAATCGCTTTAGGAGTAAAAACTTCCACCCTCCTTTGTTCAAAGTGCTCTCGTGGGAACCAGCCATATGGGAGGCACCCTTCTGTGCAGAAGTAAATGTGCTTTACTGAGAAATCCTTTGAGTACTCATTTTTCCTTATGACTCCGAGCCTTATTTCTAACATCAGGTAGTGCCATTACAAAGTTCCGTAAAAAATAACGAGTTCCAGAAAACCAAATGCTGTGTGTTCTCACTTATAAGTGGGAGCTTAATGATGAGAACACATGGACACATTGAGGAAACAGGACGCACTGGGGTCTGTCAGAGGGTTGGAAGTGGGAGGAGGGAGAACATCAAGAAGAACAGCTAATGAACGCTGGGCTTAATACCTAGGTAATGGGATGATCTGTGCAGCAAACCACCATGGCACACGTTGGCCTGTATAACGAACCTGCACATCCTGCACATGTACCCCTGAACTTAAAATAAAAGTTGGAAAAACCAAAGTTTCACAGGAGCTGTACTGTCCTTTGCTGTTAATGGACAAGATTTCTTTGCATCATTTGGCTTTAATGTTTTCCAGGATAAATCTTTCTATCCCCTGTCAATTGCTACAGAATATAGATAGTCACCAGCTTATGATGGTTTGACTTACGATTTTTTCACTTTATGATGAGTGTAACAGGGTATCAAATGCAGGGGTTTTTGTTTGTTTTTTCTTACTTTTTAAAAAAATTTTCTTAATTGCAGTTTTGACTTACCATATTTCAACTTACGGTGGATTTATTGGAACAAACCACACATATAGGCTGACAACAAAGAATTTGTCCAACTGCTTAAGCAGATTCAAGTTATCTTTTGAAAGAGAGAAAACAGAACAAAACTCATTCTAATTGCATTTGCCACACATGTATTATTTTGCGTCATCAAGAATATAATCCAATGTCTTAAAATATGTTCAATATGACAAATTTACCCCTTCCCATATGGTACCTAAAGCATTTTGTCTTTTAATTAGCATAAATTAATACCTGTTGACTTAGGGTAGCCATATAATTTATCATCCAAATGAGAACACTTTGGGAATAAAAGTAGGTGCAATTGCTAGTCACTCTTAGAATACAGCCATAAACTAGGACTGTGTCAGACAAACCGGGATGTATCGTCCCCCTAAACATGACCAAGCACCTTTGAAACACCTGATAAGAACAATCTAATGTGCATGTTAGATGCTCATTTTTCCCTGTGCTCTTTCCACTAGTGTAATTAGATAGATTAATGAAGAGCAAACATTTTGCACGAGGCCAAGTCAGAAAACATGAAAATTTCCTTCCACTTGGTAGTCCTGTCAAGTCTCATGGTGGAGTAGAGGGATACTTTTATAATTGGAATTATCTTGTCAAATGTGAAAGCTGGCACTATCTTTTTAGCCAGATTTGAGGACTGTATCCTGAGGCAGCTTTCTTGTTTTCCATTGCTTTTTATTCCTACAAGAGTTTAGAGTTCTTGTGCATTATCTCATTGCATTCTTGAAATAAATTAATCACGGCAAGTGTTATGACATTTCCAATCTACTGAACAGAAAAAACAATAAGCAGAGAAGTCAGACTTTTTAATAATTCAGTGGAAAAACATATTTGATTGCTGTGCATGTTTTTACTTATCCGATTTTTTAGGAAAATAAATTTTTATGTCAATTGGTCCTTTGTATTTTGTGAATTGCCTGTTAATGTCCTTTCCCATGTGGGTGTTAATTTTTCCTATACTTTTATCTGATGGTTCATTTTTTATCAGAGTAGAAAATAGATCTAATTTTAAAAGTCCAGTAGTACTCTAATGACTGTAAGAAAAATCAGTCCCTGTTTTGCTCTTTCTTTCCCAACTCCATTTTCACTTCCTACAGGCAACCTTTTTAGCATTTTTAACTGTTTCTTTACTTTTTTTTCTTTCTTTCTTTTTTTTTTTTTTTGATACAAAGTCTTGCTCTGTCACCCAGGCTGGAGTGTATCTTGGCTCACTGCAACTTCTGCCTCCCGATTTGAAGTGACTCCTGCCTCAGTCTCCAGTGTAGCTGGGATTATGGGCTCCTGCCACCGTGCCTATGTTTTAGTATTTTTTAGTGAGAGAGGAGACCATCTCTTTCCCTTGCCTGTCCTCTGTTAGGAAGCGGGGAGGGTTGATAAAATAACAAAAAGTTAAAGTCAGTAGTCAGGTGAGATGCTGACCCACCGGCCCGACCACAGCAGGGCCCAAGGACTGAGAAATAACCTCCGTCTCTGTAACTGGTGCCTATGTTATCTGCCAGCCTTGAACATGTTGCAAATGTTTTTCTTACAGGCGTCTCTAAGCGATTTACTACCTTTGCTCAACTTCTGTAACTCTTCCCCTCCAATGCCACACGTAAATTAGCAAACCAATGAAAGCCAAAGACTATAAAGTCAGATGTCCAGTCAATGGGCAATGACACAGTTTTAACTCTGCTCCCCCTTGGGTTGTATGTCTTTAAAAAGCAAAAGAACCTGCTTTTCGGGGAGCTCAGCTATTTTTGGACCTGAGCCAACTGATGCTCCACAGCTAGCTAAATAAAAGTATCTTCCTTCCTCACTTCTGTGTCTGAGGGTTTCTGTCAGTGGCTCATCCTGCAACATTAGTAGAGGTGGGGTTTCACCACATTGGCCAGGCTGGTCTCAAACTCCTGACCTCAAGTGATCCACCCACCTCGGCCTCCCAAAGTGCTGAAATTACAGACATGAGTCACCGTGCCCAGTCATCTTTAGCTGTTTCCTCTGATATTTAACTCCATATTTCTAAAAAAATTCTTTAATTTCTATTTCTTGCTTGATTATTTTAAATATATGCTGATTTCTGAAGAAGCATAAGAATTTAGCACTCATAAAACATCACACACCTTACCTACATACAAGAACACTTCACCAAGTACCGTTGTATCCAAATTCATTATTAAATTGATATCTAATACTTACATTGTTATGACTATACAAATACTGAGAACTATGCTTTGACTTTTTTTATCTTGCCCAAATTCCTATCTAAGAGATCTAGGCAGTCATGCCCTGCAAACCATAAATTCTCATCAGATGGGTTTTATTTGACCCTATATATATCATGACTTACTTTCCAACCTGACCCTGGCATAACATTAGGGGACAAGGAAGAAAAGCAAAATATTTTACCCCAAAACATGTTTCTTTGCCATATCTTGAAATGGCCCCTCAAAGCTGTCCTTCCTGAGGAAAAATTTGCATCTATAAAGAATCTCAAAGATAGTGGCTCACGCCTGTAATCCCAGCACTGTGGGAGGCCGAGGTGGGTGGATCACCTGAGGTCAGGAGTTTGAGACCAGCCTGGCCAACATGGTGAAAGCCCTCTCTACTAAAAATACAAAAAATCAGGCATGGTGGTGGGAGCCTGTAATCCCAGCCACTCCGGAGACTGAGACAGGAGAATTGCTTGAACCTCCTCCGCAACCTTGGCGGGGGTTGCAGTGAGCTCAGATCGCACCATTGAACTCCAGCCTGGGCAACAACAGCAAAACTGCGTCTAAAAAAATCAAGGAATTCTATTAACATAGCTGGATCTTTTTCTTCCAGCCCCTCCCAATCCTAAAGCAATTAACTAAAAATCTAGCACCTTTTAAAGATCTGGATAGGAAACATTTGTCAACTATTGTCTCTAAAGGCAGCCACTATAAGACTTCAAAAGAATCTTAGTCTCCACAGTCTTATCTTAACCTGAACGTTTTCTTTCTATGGATCCCAGGTCTTTAGACAAACTCAGCCAATTGTCAACCAGAAAATGTTTAAATTTACCTATAGCCTGGAAGCCCCCTCTCCAGCTTTGAGTTGTCCCGCCTTTCTGGACCAAACCAATGTCTTTCTTGAATGTATTTAATTGATGTCTCACGCCTCCTTAAAATGTATAAAACCACACTGTGCCCGACCACCTTGGACACGTGTTCTCAGGACCTCCTCGGGCTGTGTCACAGGCCATGTTCACTCATATTTGGCTCAGAATAAATCTCTTCAAATATTGTACAGAGTTTGGCTCTTTGTTGACAATACCATTCACTTATGAGCTACGTAATATAGTACAGTTGTAGTTCCCTTTGCTGTACATTTGTTTTTTCCAGGAGTTAAAAATTATTCCATTTTGGCCGGGCCTGGTGGCTCACGCCTGTAATCCCAGCACTTTGGGAGGCCGAGGCGGGCGCATCACGAAGTCAGGAGATCAAGACCATCCTGGACAACATGGTCAAACCCCGTCTCTAACTAAAAATAAAAAAATTAGCTGGGCATGGTGGTGCTTGCTTGTAGTCCCAGCTACTTGGGAGGCTGAAGAAGGAGAATCAATTGAACTCAGGAGGTGGAGGTTGCTGTGAGCCAAGATTGGTCCACTGCACTCCAGCCTGGTGACAGAGCAAGACTCCACCTTAAAAAAAAAAAAACTCATTTTTTCATTTGCTTCATTTTTCTAGGTGCTATTACTCATTTTCCTAAACTGTCTGGTACAGCTGAAGAACTCCTCTCAATGTGGTGAAACTCGTCAGGTAATCCATTGATCCCACATATGTTTCTCTTGGCCACATCTCCCCATCTCTCCCAACAGTTTTTTTTTTTTTTTTTTTTTGAGAAGGAGTCATGTCACTTTGTTGCCCAGGCTGGAATGCAGTGGTGCAATCTCAGCTCACTGCCACCTCCACCTCCTGGGTTCAAGTGATTCTCCTGCCTCAGCTTCCCAAGTAGCTGGGATTATAGGTGCATGTCACCACGCCCAACTAGTTTTTGTATTTTTAGTAGAGACAGGGTTTTACCATGTTGGCCAGGCTGGTCTCGAACTCCTGACCTCAGGTGATCTGCCTGCCTTGACTTCCCAAAGTGCTGGGATTACAGGCATGAGCCACCACGCCTGGCCTCCCCAACAGCTTTCTACCCCACTGCCCAGTATTGCCTGGTCCTCAGGCCCAATGCACAATTTCCATACTGGAGATTCACTCAATCAACATCCTGTGAGTTCCCTTCTCTCCTGTGTTGGCTTCCTTGTTTTCCAAATCCCTTAGTTTCCCTGGGTTCTTAGGCTCATTTCCTGATTTTCATGTTGCATATCATTCAGTTGCTTCATGAGGGAAGTAGACGTAAGATCTTGAAATTTTCCATGTCTATAAATGTTTTTATTTTACCCTCACTATGATTAAGTTGGATACAGAATTCTGGCTTCGAAATCAATTTTCCTCAGAATTACAAAGGCTTTGCTTCATTTTCATCTAGCTTATGTTTCTGTTGATATATTCAATGCCATGCTGATTTCTCATTCTCTGTATGCAATCTTTTATTCTCTCTGGAAGCTTTTGGAAGCTTGTATCAGTTAGTGTACTATAAAATAAAAATAAGTCATTTTATGTATTCTGTCATCTTCTTTCTTTTAAGAGATAGGATCTCACTATGTTGCCCAAGCTGGTCTTGAACTTTTGGACTCACACGATCCTCCTGCCTCAGCCTCCTAAGTAGCTGGGACTATAGGCACACACCACCATGCTCTGCCTACTTATTCTGTGGATAAGGAATTTAATATAGAATGAGGGTCTTTCATACTATTGGAAGAACTGAAGGAGTAGAGGTCACTAGATCTGTCACCAAAAAATCAGAGAAATCTGTGCTAAACAGCTCAGTCGGAATCATTGAGGAGAGGTGGTTCTCAAAGGCTTCGTGAAATTCCCAGGAATCTCTGAGAACTTTCCACCAATCATCTTCTCAAGAGTTTGCCAGGAAGCCATTGTGACTCTGTTGCCTACCTGCATATTTAGCTGCAACTGATTCACTTCCATCTTCCAAATCTCAGCAAGTTTCTCTCACAAGCATACTCTAACCAAAAACCACATGGAAAAGGAAACCTTTCTGGAAAATGTAGCTCTCAGCTTTTAAAATGAGTGAGAATTGTGCTGAGTTAACACCAGATAATCCAGCACAGTCTACTCCTTCCTCAGCTCAGCATCCATACACCCTATTTTAAATCTTTAATTTCCAAAAAAAGATATTGGCAACATTATGCTTTTACATTATATGATTCAATTATTCTTCATTCAACCAAGCCTAAAAGAAGAAACCGAGAGTTCCACTTTATCCATCTGTGAATAAATGTTTATCTTCTGATTCACAATCTTATCTTGCTATCCTATAACCTAAAACTGAACCACAGGAGTAACCATGATTCATACATTGATACTATTAGAGGGTATTGGAGTGGGACAGAAAAAAATAAAAGTATCAGTTCATATATATACAAGTGTCCATATCTAAGCAAGAAAGAAAATATCTCTAATGACTACAGTACTTGTTTCTGGAACTGGTCACGTGGCCATGCTTGGTATTTATAATTCCCTTCTCCCACCACTCATTCCCTATCACACTGGTCCCCAGAAAGCACCTCAGCTGGTTTTTTTTTTTTTTTTTTTTAATGAGACAGAGTCTCGCTCTGTCACCCAGGCTGGGGTGCGGTGGCATGATCTCGGTTCACTGCAACCTCAGTGTCCCAGGTTCAAGTGATTCTCCTGCCTCAGCCGCTAAAGTGGCTGGGATTACAAGTGCCCACCACCATGCCTGGCTAATTTTTTTGTATTTTCAGCAGAGATAGGGTTTCACCATGTTAGCCAGGCAGATCTGGATCTCCTGACCTCAAGTAATCTGCCCACCTTGGCCTCCCAAAGTGCTAGGATTACAGGTGTGAGCCACCGCTCCCAGCCCAGTCGTTTTTTTATTTGTTTTTTGGTCTAGCGCGGTGAACTAAATCTTTACTCTTGAAGTTTCTGTGCAAGTTGTTCCACTTGCTCTGGTTGCTATAGTTTTCTCTAACTTTTACTACGGAGCATGGGAGTACCAGGAGATTACCAGGAGGATCTCCTGGAGTCCAGGTACTCCTTCTTGCCTCCGCTGTGTGGTAGCCAACCCATTTACCCTTGATGATCAAGATCAGGAGTCCCATCTAGCACAGAAACCATTGTATTTGTCTGACAAAGTGACCAGATGACAGTCTCAGATTCTGGTTCAATGGACCCACTGTTGTGTTCCCTGGTGGAAGCATTCCTGCCCTGGAAACTCAGACCTCTTAACTAGCAGAGTTTAATGTCGTGGGGATAGAAAGCCAAAACTTTGGTAGATCATTAGATGTACAGTGAAAGGCGCTATTCCCACATTTGCATTCCTCGGTTTTTAAAATTTCGTATCTTTGCTATGGTGAAAACGACATTATAAATTGGCCACTGATTCAGAGTACGTTCTGCACCTCATCAGGCAGCTCCATGAAGTGATTTTCATCAACTGGCACCATAACCGAATCTTCAAAAGCCCATTCTGCCACTCTGTCAAGCCAAGCTTCAGGATGATGGGGAATGTGGCAAAACCAGTGTATCCCACATAAAGGCTGTAACGACATCATGTTTTCATGAGCACATAGCTGCACTTCATTTGCTGTGAAATGAGTTCCTTGTCAGAAGCAAAGCGAAGAAGAGTGCCACGTCATACATAGGGCGTTCTGTAAGTTCAGAGATGACCATTTTGGCGGAACCATTGTAGACAGGGGAAGACAATCCATATCCAGTGAGAACAAGGCAGTGCTCTTGGCAGGATGGAAATGGTCCACGTAAACTGTTGGTTCCCCAGATAACAGTGCCACAACAGGGGCTCAATGTTGCTCTCTGCTGTTAGCAGGCCAGGCACCCTGCAGGAGCTATACCCAGATCAGACTTTCACCAAGCGTAAGCACAGCTCCATCCGGGCCCCCTTGGGAACAGAATCCTGGGAAGCATAGTTCTCAACCTCGGAAGAATGGTGGTGTCATCAGGTTGACAAGAGACAATCCAGCACAGATATTCTCCTTGCCTCTCAGTGTTCTGGAAGGTCATTCCCAGGGGCTGGGCCTTTCTGCATCGCTGCAATGGAAGCCCTTTCTGTACAAAAGCACGTATTCTCAAGTTCGTGTAGGATTTTATTTTATTATTTCAGTTTCTTCGCCTTTGTTTACTCTGTTCTCTCGGGAACTCCCAATATTAATGCACCTGAGTTGATTCTCTAATTTTCTTATCTTTTCCCTTCCCTTCCCTCTTTCTGCCCTTCACATTGTCTTTTTTGCTCCTTCTGTGACGTTTTCTTGACTTTATCTTCTAAAGCATCTGTTTGTTTACTTGAAGATTTTTAAAGTGTTTTATTTTGAAATAATAATAGATTCCCAGGAAGTATTATTTCAAAATGCAAAGCTGTACTGGGATGCCTCATGCACCCTTCCCCCGAGACTCCCTCGATGCTAACATCCTGAACAACTATAGCACAATATCACAACGGAAAAACTGAAATTGGTGCAGTCTATGGAGATCATTCAGATTTCACAAGTTACAATGCACGTGTGTTTATGTGTGTGTCTGGCATAGCTTTTTGCAATTTTGTCACTCATGTTGCCTTGGATAGCCACCATCACAATCAATATACACAACTATACTGTAGCCACAGGGGTCCTGCATGTTACCACTTTATGGATGTACCTCTTCCCTCTTCCCCAACCCTAATCCCTGGAAACCACTAATCTGCTCCTCCTTTCTAAAATTATGTTGTTTCATAAATGTTACACAGATGAAATCATGCGGCATGTATTTTTTCAAGATTGGCTTTTTTTCACTCAGCCTGATTTCTTCTGAGCTATGTTTGTTTGTTTTCAGGATCTCGCTCTGTTGCCCCAGGCTGGAGTGCAGTGGCGTGATTTCGGCTCACTACAACTTCCGCCTCCCGGGTTCAAGCGATTCTCCTGCCTCAGCCTCCAGAGTAGCTGGGACTACAAGCGCACGCCACCATGCCTGGCTAATTTTGTATTTTTAGTAAAGATGGGCTTTCATTATGTTAGCCTCCGTAGTAGCTGGGTCTACAGGCGCGTGCCAACATGGCCAGCTCATAACCCCTATTTTTAAGCTTCACCTCTGGCTCTTAAACGCCATCATCCTGATCTTCAATCACAACCTTCTAGCTCTCTAGTTTTCTTCATCCGTCTACCTTTTATCTCCACTGAGACCATCTTCTCCTGTTTGGTCCTTTCATTTCTGCCCTCTCTAGTCTAGCCCTCACTGTGAGTCACTTTGATCACTCTCTGAAATGGCATGCTCTATTACCCCGTTTCCTTTGTTTTCCACTATTAGCCATCCAGCAAATTCTTATACCAAAATCATCTTTATCCACATGATTAAGTGAAGCTAGGGGGGGAAAAGGCACTCCGCTGAAGATCTGACGTCACCCCAAATGCACGGCTCCCGCCTCGGCTCAGCTTTCCACACTGCTTGCAGAAATGCGCTCACTTACTGCAGTTTCTCCTCTCACTCCCACGGTAGTTTTTCCATTCCCACTGCCCCTTCTCACATTTCAGTAGATGAGAATAGAAGCCATAGGAAGGAAACTTCCTCAACCGCCAGGCAACCAGAGAAACTCCATTTACATCTTTACCCACCCCTGCTTTCTATGACAGAGAAGGACTGGCCCTACCCCCCATCTAAGTCTTTCCGAAGCACCCTGGCCCGGGCCCTGGCTCAGGTTTCTACAAGGGTCGTTTTCAAACCGTGCATGTAAGTCCACTCGACTGTGCTAAGGAAAGCCCTCCTGCATCCTGGCTTTCCTCCAGCTGCCGTGCATTCTCCTGCCTTTCAGGCCAGGTGCGGTGGCTTATGCCTGTAATCTCCGCAATTTGGGAGACTGAGGCAAGCAGATCACCTGAGGTCAAGAGTTCAAGCCCAGCATGACTAACATGGTGAAACCCTGTCTCTACTAAAAATACAAAGATTAGCCGGGCATAGTGGCAGGCACCTGTGATCCCAGCTACTAGGGAGGCTGAGACAGGAGAATCGCTTGAACCCAGGGGGTGGAGGTTGCAGTGAGTCGAGATTGTGCCACTGCACTCCAGCCTGGGTGACAAAGCGACACTCCATCTCAAAAAAATAATAAAAAAAATTAGCCATGCATGGTGGTGCATGCCTATAATCGCAGCTACTTGGGAGACTGAGGCATGAGAATCCCTTGAACCTAAGGGTAGGGGTTGCAGTCAGCCAAAATGGTGCCACTGCACTCCAGCCTGGGTGACAGCACCCTGTCTGAAAAACAATTTAAAAATAAATCTAAAAAAATGAAGCAGGCTGCATTTCATGAACGCCTTCTTTAGTTGCCTTCTCTGCAGCCAACACTCTGCAAAATGGCCCCTATCAGCACCAAGGCAGCGAGAGTGCTCTCAAGAAGCCCACCACGCTCCTCACTGCCATCCCGAAAAGTATTTCTTCAAGGCTTTTCTTTCTTGACTCTTCACTAAGATCTTCCCTCTTTGGCTTCTGTGGCGACATTCTCCCCTGCTTAGGCCTTCTATGCTAAAGTGCTGACGTTGGAGATGGAACAGCCTCCCAGAGCAGGAAAGGGGATCTTTCCTGGTAGCTGCAATGGTTTGAAAACTGTGTCATCAAGTTACCTTTTCTCCTGCTGACTTCTCAGTAGTTAGTTACTCCTATCCCAGGAGCCTCTATCAGTTTGTCTTTCTCCCTAGTTCAGAATCTCTTGCAGTGGTTGGACTAATGTCACTGGAGGTTTGGGACCGGCATCAGGTGGGTTCCATTTTCCTGTTTGTTGTGACCAAAATGACCCTCTCGAGCCCTTTTCTCCCTCATGTTCCTTGTATGTGAGAAACGGCACTGCTGTCCCTACTGTTACTCAAGCCAGACATGCAGACATTAGTCCCAAAGCCCTCACGTTTGTCACCAAGTCCTTCTGTCTTTTAAATCATTCACAGTAGCATCCACTATTAAAATGGTGGAGTGGAATTTGGGTTAAAAGGGAGATGTAGACATAAATCTTCTTGCCTTCAGCATAGAAGCAACAGCGAAAACAGATAGTTATCTCCTAAAGGAAAACCAGGGGCCAATGGCCACAAAGATCCTTGAGGGAAAAAGACCTGATTTAGAGAAAATCAGGTCTTTTTCTGATTTTTCTGATTACTCTACAGAGTCAGTAAAGAAACAAAAGTAATAAAAAACAAGGTTTTAAAGAAGGGTTAATTAACAGCATCAAATATAGTCCCTTGTACAAGGAAAGTAAAGGGGGAAGGTAACTCCAATTATCAAAAAAATCCATGAATTTATTTTGAGAGATCAGCTGCTGTAGTATGGTGGGGACTGGGTGTCAGAATACAGGAGTCAAATGATTTTGAGGAAATGGTGGAGACTGCCATAAAGAACTAACTCACCCATGGGGAAGAAAAAAAACGAGAGAGAGAGAGTTAGAACCTAGCGAGGGTGGCCAGGTAAAGGTATAGCTGTTACAGTATTCACTTTGTTAAACTCTTACTATATTTAACAACTTGTCTATAGATTTATTTTGGTTTTCCATTAAAATAGTCACAAATCACCCTCTTTATCCAATATAGGAGAGTCCAAAGAGTATTCAGAAGTAAAGGGAAAATGCTAATATTGTCCAGAAAGGTAGCTGAGAACGTGTACATTCATCTATCTCCTTTCCCCAAAATGCACAGAAATGAACCAAAAGTAAAGAAGAAAACCATCTATGTTGAAACCAAGAAAAGAACATAATCTCTTACTGAAGACCCTGAAAAATACCTGCAAACTATAAGGGAATTTGGGCCAAGCAGAAGAACGCAAGTTGGCATTTATCCATTCTGAGTAGAATGCTGATTGCAAAACAAGTGAGAAGGCTTAGAAGCGCCATGCAGACCTGAACAGAAGATTGAAGGCCCTCAAAGAAACGGAAAGCACCCGGCAGAGGAACACGTGCACACCAAGAGTATCAGAACAGAGCAGAAAGCAGGCTTGCGAGACTAAGTCATCTTTATCCTTTCTGACCCAGAGTTCTAATCAGGAACACTCCCTAGGATTATTGGGCCTGGTTCTGGGCATGGTGGTGAAGAACAAGGCCAGTGTTTAAGAGGATATGCTCCAGTTTTAGGGAAAATGTATTTGGAGACAGCATATGAGACTATCTACAGTCTGTGATTACCCATGCAGTTTCGAAGGGTAAAGAAATAATAAACTGGCTGGGTGTGGTGGCTCACGCCTGTAATCTCAGAACTTTGGGAAGCCAAGGCTGGTGGATCATGAGGTCATGAGTTCAAGACCAGCCTGGCCAACGTGGTGAAACCCCGTCACTACTAAAGATACAAAAAATTAGCTGGGCGTGGTGACCCTCGCCTGTAATCCCAGCTACTCAGGAGGCTGGGCCAGGAGAATCATTTGAAATTGGGAGGCAGAGGTTGCAGTGAGCTAACATCATGCCACTGCACTCCAGCCTGGGTGACAGAGCAAAACTCCATCTGAAAGAAAAAAAAAGAAATAATAAACTGCCAGTACTAATCTCTCCAGCACAAGTTCTCAGGGTACTAATGTAGCTCCTAAGTAACTAAAGAGAAAGATAAGTCTACGCTGTTCCCAGATAGCACTTTTTGGATGGAATTTCCTTCCTCTTCCTCTTTCCCTTCTTTCTTTAAGAACTAGGTATTAAACACGTGGTATGTACCAGGCATTGTGCCAGACACTAGGAATCCTCACACAAAACAGGGCCTAGTGGGGAAAATACAAGTGAAAGTTATACAAGTGTTCTAAGTCAGCTAAGAGAGATGTTCAGGGCGCTATACCAACATCTCACAGATACCCGTATCATAGTCCAGAAGCTTTCAAATGAATAAAAGTCATTTGACAAAAGAGCCAACAAGGGACCTATGAATTAAGTACATCAAAAAATGGCAGTGGACGTGAGCATGATAAACAAAAGCCAGTGAATGCTAAGCTTTGGAATAATTTTCTCAGGGAAGAGAAGACATTAATTAGCAAAGCCTTCGGAGTCTTTTGATGTATAAGTCTTCTGTGTTAAATCTGTAATTGTCCCTTGGGGCATACTGGGGTTTAACTCTAGCTATTGTTCTATATGCAATGGAAGTGGCTGGGAATGTACTGAGGAATATTTACTTCTTGCAATGTAACATCCTCATATAAAAAAGTATATTAATTTCTTATGGCTGCCATAACAAAGTGGCTTAAACAACAGAAATGTATTGTTTTCCAATTCTGGAGCTGGGAATCAAGGTGTTGGGGTGGGGTGGGCTCTTTCTGGGGGCTGGGAGGCAAGGATCTGTTCCAGGCCTCTCTCCTTGGCTTGTCGAGAGCCATTTTCTCGCTGTGTCCCTGCACATTTATGCATACCTCCATGTACAAGTTTCTCCTTTCTACAAGCACAGCAGTCATACTGGATTAGGGCCCATCCATAACAGTAACCGAACAGAGGGTTAGTTGCTTGCTGCCTGCGGAGTAATTAATAAGAGCGAGGTCTGGCAAAAAGAAAGTGCTTTCTTCCGAAGCTAGCGTGGGGAAGGGTCGTGAGCATTCGTGCCGCCTTTACGTGTGCTGCTTTGCTTCCAGAGCAGAAAGTGGGCACTTAGCCAAGGCCCGGGAAGGAGTGAGCAAGGGCGAGGGGTCCCCCTGCTGGCCTGCTGCCTTAACTACTGAGTTGGTGCCTTCCTGGGCAGAAGTTGTCAAAGTGGCCAAGTGGGCATGCTTTTGACATGCCCTCCTCGTGGGTGGGAGTTCCGAGGCAGCCCCTCCTGGAAGGTGAAGGTTCTGAGGCAGGCTTTGATCTGCGAATCAACTGTCAACTCTCAAGGAGAGATCCATCTTGGAGCACACCTTGTCCTATAGGCAACTCTTTGAAAAATGGGAGCACTCGGTTACATAATTAACTCATTTTAACTTGACTACCTCTTTAATATTGTCCAGAAAGGTAGCTGAAAAAGCGCACATTCATCTATCTCCTTTCCCCAGAATGCACGGAAATGAACCAAAAGTAAAGAAGAAAACCATCTATGTTGAAACCAGGAAATGAACATAATCTCATATGAAAATCCCGAAAAATACATAAATAAGGTTATAAGTCTGTAAACCAAAAATAAAATTCTAAGATCCTTCAACCATCTGAGTGGACCCCTCCTCTCTGCAAGAACATTCCAAAGTTAACCTGAAAAACTGGTTCAGGCCATGAGGGGGATGGGGGCGGGGTGGGTGTCAGACGTGTTATACCCTCCTCCCTTTTGGAATTCAGGAAAAGCCAATCAGCATTTAACATCAACGCAGACCTTACGTCTAATAAGAAACATTTATAATCTATTTTGTCTGAAGCATGCTAGCTGGAGGCTTCATTTGCATAATTTAAAAGTTGGTGTCCTTGAATTGGGATCTGGTGAAATTTAAAATTAAATTAAATTAAGTTAAATTAAAAAGTTGGTGTCCACAACCCCTTATCATAACTGAGACATTCTATCGATAACTCTTTCAACCAATTGCCTATCAGAAAATTTTAAAATCTAACTATGACCTGGAACCACCTCCCATTCTCCACCTTTGATTTATGCCACCTTTCCAGATCAAATCAATGTATATCTTACCTGTATTTCATTGATGTCTTATGTCTCCCTAAGATGTATAAAACCAGGCTGTTCCCCAACCACCCTGGGCACATGTTCTCAGGATCTCCTGAGGGCTGCGTCACGGCCATGGGTCACTCATATTTGGCTCAGAATAAATCTCTTCAAATATTTTACAGAGTTTGACTCTTTTCATCAACAATTCTGAGGTGCTGGGGGTCAAGACTCCAACATACGAATTTGGTGAAGCAAGAGACACAATTCAACCCACAAGGAGTTACAACACGTTTTCAAAAGAAAGGTAAAGCACAAGAAAACAAACTTGGTCTTTGTGCCAGTTCCAGGTATACAGCTCCTGAAACCCTTGGAATCTCCAGTGTGATAAGATTATCTTCTGTATAATAATGAGCTGTCCGGTGGCTGAGGGGTGCCTGGATGGCCTCAGGATGAGGGTGGATAGATAAAAGACCTACGAATCTTTAGAGGTTGGAACTTCCAGCCCCACTCCCAATCTCTGGGGAGGGGAGAAAGGACTGAAGGTTGAGTTAATTACCAATGGCCAATGACTTAATCAAGTCCACATAATAGATCTTCCATAAAAACCCCTAAAGAACAGGGTTTGGAGAGCTTCTGGGTTGAAAACTTGGAGGTACTGAGGGCTGGTGCACCCACAGAGGGTTTAAAAGCTCTCTGCCCCTCTCCCTATACCTTCCCTTCTGCATTTCTTTCATTTGGCAGTTCCTCAGCAGTATCTTTTTTTTTTTTTTTCTTTTTTTGAGGCACAGTCCTACTCTGTTGCCCAGGCTGGAGTGCAGTGATACCATCATAGTTCACTGCAGCCTCAAACTCCTGGGCTCAAGCAATCCTCCTGTTAGCAGTGGCAAATCCTTATGAGTCTGCAGCAACCTCAATTCTTGCCTCCCCAGAATAAAGAATTTGACTAAAGAGCATAAGGCAGAGATAGAGAGATGGAGACAAGCTTTAGAGCGGGAGTGAAAGTTTAATAAAAAGTTTTAGAGCAGGAATGAAAGAAAGTTAAGTACACTTGGAAGACAGCCAAGCAGGAGTCTTGAGGAGTTCAAGTGCCCAGGTTGACCTTTGACTTGGGGTTTTATATGCTGACATTCTGCATGTGCAGTGGTCTGCCAGCACTTGGAAGGGGCCACATGCACAGTGTGTTTACAGAAGTTGTACGAATGCTCACTTGAGGCGTTCTTCCCTTACCAGTTGAGTGTTCCTAGAGGAAGTTCATATGCCAGTTAAACTCTGCCATTTTGCCTCTTAGTCCACATGCTTGAGCTCCCTCATCCAGCTCCTGAGATCATATCAGGAAGCTGTTAACCACAGGAGTGCTGGCTGCAACCAATTATTACTTTATAGAGACAGTGAACAACCACCTGACCACCACCTGATGGTTGCCTGACATTCCTGGTGGTGGAGGGGCCCTCTTCTGCCTTGCTCATTGTCTGACTACCTACCTGCTCCAGTACTCCCACCCCAACCTCCCAAGTTACTGAGACTACAGGTGTGAGCCACTGTGCCACACCTGAGCTGTTATCTTTCACAATAAAATGGTAATAATCAGTGCTTTAGTGCTTTCCTGAGTTCTGTGAGACATTCTAGCAAATTATGGAAACTGAGGGGAAGGGGCCACGAGAACCCCCAGATTTTTAGTCACCTGGGCAGAAATGTGGATCACCTGAGCACCCCAACAGCAGCTGGCATCTGAAGTAGGGAAGTATTGTGGGACTGAGCCTTTACTTGTAGGGCTGGCTAGATGCTAACTGCAGGCAGATAGTATCAGAATTTAATTGAATTATTGGGCATCCAGTTGACGTCTAGAGAACTGGAGAAGTGACTGGTGTTAGAATGAACATCACACATTTGGTGTCAGGAGGAAAACACCTCGGGAGGATTAGGAGGAAGGAAAGGCTTCTTTGACAAGCAGGGGAGGCTCAAGGCATTGAGTTAAGAGTACTCTATGGATAAGATGATTATTGTCGGTTTAAATTTAAAAAAAAAATAGTACTCTATGGAGTCATGGAGGTCTCCGAATCCTCTCGAGTGTCCCCATCTTAATTCACAAAGTCTCAGTTTTTCCTGATTCTAAGTTAGGACTTGCACTTACAGGACCTGGTGACTAACTGACAGAGTAACTCAACAACCCTACAGATCAATTTTTGAGTTTGGTTTTCAGTTACTTCAGCCTTAGGGTTTTCTGGTATTCTTGGTTTTGTTTTTAGAAATCAAAAAATAAACAATATAGACTTGAAGGACTTTAATAGCACATAAAAAAATAAATCGAATCAGAAGGATGAGAAAGGATTGAAAAAGACTAAGATAATCTTTATCAGAGGATTATTAACCATTTTAGGGGCCAGGCACACTGGCTCATGCCTGTAATCCCAGCACTTTGGGAGGCTAAGGCAGCCAGATAACCTGAGGTCAGGAGTTCGAAACCAGCCTGACCAACATGGTGAAACCCCATATCTAGCAAAAATACAAAAATTAGCCGGGCTTAGTGGCAGGCGCCTGTGATCCCAGCTACTTGGAGATTGAGGCAGGAGAATCATTTGAACCCAGGAGACAGAGGTTGTAGTGATCTGAGACTGCACCATTGAACTCCAGCCTGGGAAACAAGAGTGAAACTCCATCTCAAAAAAAAAAAAAAAAAAAAGAGAGAGAGAGAGAATTATTAGCCATTTTAACAGAAAACCAGAATTTGTAGACATGATATTAGAAATAGTAAGAGGGTTTAACAAGGTGGACAGGTATAAGGTATTTATAGAAAAGTCAGCACACTTCTCTATACCAGAAGGAAGTCCAGATATAGACTCAAATATACGGAGCATAGGAGTATATAATAAAGATGTCATCTCAAATTATGGGGAGAAGATTATTCAGTAAAGGTATTGAGACCTTTGAGGAAAAAAAATATGCATCTGAATCATACATAAATTGTTTTCAGATATGCCAA
Organism: Aotus nancymaae; assembly: GCF_030222135.1. Classification (NCBI taxonomy): domain Eukaryota; kingdom Metazoa; phylum Chordata; class Mammalia; order Primates; family Aotidae; genus Aotus; species Aotus nancymaae. The sequence continues at coordinate 1,428,681 of NW_026988465.1, forward strand.
AAACTTAAAAAGAAATGAAATACAAAAGTATTACAAGAAAATAAATGAATATTTCTATCATGTGGGACTGGGGAAGGGCTATAACCATGGTGGGAAACCTAGACACCACGTGGAATTTGACTACTTAACAATTTAAAACTTCATTATAACGTAACAAACAAAATCAAAGCAAAAATCCTCCACAAAGCTAAGAGATAAAAGACAATCCGGAATGGGGGTCATTACCATAGTTTGTGGTGTGCCTTTTGTGGTGACGGAGGGCTGTTTGAATGCCCCTTCTAAAACTGTGGAGCAGGCGTGGTGGCTCATTCCTGTAATAGCAGCACTTGGGGAGGCTGAGGCGGGCAGATCACTTGAGCTCAGGAATTCAAGACCAGCCTGAGCAACGTGGTGAAACCCTTCCTCTACAAAAAATACAAAACATTAGCTGGGCGTGGTGGGAGGAGGAACAAGAATCGCTTGAACCCAGGAGGCGGAGGCCGCACTGAGCCAGGATCACGTCCCTGCACTCCAGCCTGCGTGATAGAGAGATACCCTGTTTCAAAATAAAAATAAAAGGAAAAAATAAAACTAACTGTGATTTCGGGCAAATTCCTTAACCTCTCTGAACCCGTTTTCTTTGTGTGAAAATGAAAATAACACTCACATTCCCCACAATTAATGTGAGGATGAAATGGAATAATGTATGTAAAGTATTTAGCGCAGAGCCTAGCATGTAGTACGCATTCAATAAATGCAGGGGAAAAGATCTGCAATAGTTGACAAAAACATTTATTATAAATTCATTTAAAATGCATTTTTTTAAAAAGGATAGAGCATGTGACCAACCGGCTTGAATAGGTAGAAATAATAGTGATTAATAATCACATTAAAAAGTGCATAAGTGACTGGGCACAGTGGCTGATACCTGTAATCCCAGCACTTTGGGAGGCCTAGTGGGCGGATCACCTGAGGTCAGGAGTTTGAAACCAGCTGGTCCAACATGGTGAAACCCTGTCTCTACTGAAAATACAAAATTTAGGCATGGTGGCAGGAGCCTGTAATCCTAGCTACTCAAGAGGCTGAGGCATGAGAATTGCCTGAACCTGGGAGGCGGAGGTTGCAGTGAGCTGAGATTGCAGCACTGCACTCCAGCCTGGGCAACAGAGCAAGACTCTGTCACAGAAACAAACCAAAAAAAAAGTGCATAACTTCTCAAATAAAAATGAAAATAAAAGAACAAGACATATGACTGCAGTTCTTAGACTGGCAATAATTTAAAGTTAAAAAAAACTGATAGTGGCTGAACTAGTAAGAATGTAGTGAATCACTCCTTACATTTTATTAAGAGTATACATTGTTATACTTTTTAAGGTAATTTGCTGGTAATTATTGAAATGTAAATGTTCACATTTGTTCGTCCTCACGGTTTAATTTCTAAGAATTTTTCCTAATGAAATACTTATTTAAGGAAGCAAAATACATAGTATTTGCAAAGGATGGCTACAGAAAAACACAAAACTATAAAAAATAAAGTATATCTACAAATACTATTATGAAGATTCAAAATATATGCAAAAAAAGTTGTATGTATGTATAGTACGATCCCTTTATTGTAAAAAACAATAGTAACTATGACATATATGTTAATGCGTTCATAGAAAAATAATCTATGTCTGGAGGTTAAGATTATTTTTTTTCACTTTTAGTATATTTTTATGTTTAAGCTAGAAGCTTCTATAAATGAATAGTAATTATATATTTGTAAAATTTACAACTGAAATACGTTAGAGGGATAACATAGTATGAGAGGTGGTTTCTCAGGAGGAAGAGAAATGGCGTCTGATGTTCCAGCAGAATGGAGACAGACACCAGGCTGTCAAAATCACCACTTGACAAGCCATCTGCACAGCAATAGTTAATATGCAAATTAAACTTTTCTATACTATATTCATTGAGAAATGTGGGATAAATTAACCATTACTTTAACTTAAGAAAAAAGCTGCACTACTTTTTCATAATTTGGGCTTTCCATTAATCCTGAGAAGGAGGTCCTTCTCTCACTCTCTCATCATACTTGCAATTGACTCATGAGTGTAAACGCAAGCATGTCTGTGCAAATGCTCTGCAATTCTCAGAGAAGAAAAGTGGTAGATCATGGGCACCTCTATCCTCGGTTTGTGTGGACAGCAATAAGCATGCAAGCTGTTCCAAGGAAAAGTGAATTTTACTGCTCCATGTCAGTAAAAGTTCATATGTTAAGTTTAGTATTCCAACATGAAGCTTTATATTTAAAAAACTGAAAACTATTTTTCAGTACAGCAGTCTTTCTGAATATAGTATTCACGTGTGTGCAAATGCTGCTCAAAGCTTCAATTTAGTTTTGTTCCCAAAAGTCTCTCCCAACATACACTGGTACCTCTAAATTCATCCTACACTGAGTTTAGACCATTAACACAACATAATCCCTGCTTAATTTGCCAATCCAAGTCTTTAAAAGTGCTTCATTTTCAAAAAGCACTGAAGGAAGTAAATGCATGGAAATGGAACTTACCCAGGAGTTTCACATGTAGGCAGATACAAAAGACATCTGTGTAGTAGTAATCCAGGAATCAGATTACTCTACTTGCCCTTATGTTTTCAGGGATGGTAGAAGGAATGGGCGTAACCATGGAAATGCTCCTTCCAAAAACACAAATCTTAAATAAAACCCAAAAGCCCAGAAACATCCAAAAAAACCCAAGAACTCTGGCTTCCAACAGAGAACTCAACATCACCATGACAGAGAGTAGCTAAAAAGAGATCCTTTCCAAAACAGAAAGAAAGTGCTACAAAAACACAGCCTTTTGAAATTTTATCCCAGGCAAGATGCCCTTTGTTCTGTAAAATAAAACACTTGTCAGCAGCGACAGAATGAAATGTGTATCTAAAATTTTCTTTAGAAGGACTATTATTCTGTAGCTCAATTCAGTCACTTTACATAAATGTGGTGTGGCATTTAAATCCTAAATTAACACTCTTCCTCTACTAGTTGACATGGAGGTAATTCTGTGGGGGCTCTTGGTCTAAACTTAGCTGGAAACAACTAAAATTTGGATAAATCAATATAAAAACAACGATCTCTTTTACCAAAGAAGCTGGAATATGGACTGACAATATTGAAATAAATTAAACAAATGTTTGTCATATCCTACCACGCTCCAAGCACTTTCAAGTGCTAGGCAAACAGCTGCCAACATAAATAGATGAGAACTCTATCATTTTATAGAACTTGTGAAAATAAGTAATTCAAAGTCAAAGCTATTGGGACTTTTTTTGAGCCTAAAGGAATGTGATTATACAACCTGAGTCACTAACAGGCAGCTATAACCTGGGCAGCTGTAACCTTTATTTCCCTAATTACAGATTAGCCTTGAATAAACTCTTCAGTGGGATTCTGAGCCTTTTGATTATTTCAGATTCACAAACTTATATTCAGTTTGGTGACCAATTACTGCACAAAGTATAAGGGATAATTGTATACAGTCTTAAGTAGTGAGAAGGAAATCAAACAAGACAATAAGATGAGGGTAATTTATGAATTAGGGGTGGGAGGTTACTGGAGATTGGAAGTTCTCAAAGATGTGATGTTCGAGCTAAGGCTTGAATGCTAGGAAGAGTGAAGCTTTCGTAGATGTGGAGGAAGAGGGTTCTAGGTAGAGGAATAGCAAATGTAATGGTTTTGAAACAGGAATAAGTTCTGATACTTTTTTTTTTTTTGACACAGGGTCTCGCTCTGTAGCCTTAGATGGAGTGCAATGATGCACAATCATGGTTCACTGCAGCCTCGAACTCTAGGGATTTAGCAATCTTCCCACCTCAGCTTCCTGAGTAGCCAGGACCACAGACACATGGCACCATGCCCAGCTTATTTTTTATTTTTTTATAGAGATGAGGTTTTAGTATGTTGCCCAGGCTAGTCTGGAACTCCTGGATTCAATCCAGCCTCCTACTTCAGCCTCCCAAAATGTTGGTATTACAGGCATGAGCCACTACACCTGGCTTTGATAATTTCTTTTTCTTTTTCCTTTTTTTTTTTTTTGAGACAGAGTCTTGCTCTGTCGTCCAGGCTGGAGTGCAGTGGAGTGATCTTGGCTCACTGCACCCTCTGCCCCCAGGGTTCAAGCAACTCTCCTGCCTCAGCCTCCCGAGTAGTTGGGATTACAGGCGTGTGCCACCATGCCTGGATTATTTTTATATTTTTAGTAGAGACAGGGTTTCACTACGTCGGCCAGGATGGTCTTTATCTCTTGACCTTGTGATCTGTTCATCTCAGCCTCCCAAAGTGCTGGTATTACAGGCATGAGCCACTACACCCGGCTTTTGAGAATTTCAATAAAAGAAAAAGAGGTGTGCCTGAAATTTCCAGAGTAAAAGAGATAAATTATGGAGGGTCAATCATGGAGAGCTTTTTAGGCCATAGTAAGGAGTTGGATTTTTTAAATATAAATAATGAGAAAACATTAATGGGTTTCTGCTCTTACAAATTAAAGCTGGATATGCCTGATCCATTGGTTGAAATGGGGGTATTCTTGTAGGGGACATGGATCTCTCTTGGTCTAAACTTAACTAGAAACAACTAAAGTTTGGACAAATTCATAAAGAGACAACCATCTCTTTTACCAAAGGGGCCAGAATATGAACTGAAATACTGTTTTGGGAGGAAAGGAATAGAAGCAGAGAATGGAGTGGAAATGACACTAAGGAGGCTTTAGAACAGGTAAGCACACACCCTCCTTCAACCTAAATTAATTAGTCTAGGAAAACAACAACATTGTAGGACAGGCATGGGCTCGCCTCAGTGCTTAATAGCTATTTTAAACTGTGGTGGCAACAGATCTCACTAGCTGAGAATTAAAGAAAAATTCTACTCCTAGGGCCAAAAAGAGACGACTTGGATAGTTAGAAGAAGTTCACAGCCATTTCATAAATGCTCAAAAACAACAACAAAAAAATCAAAACAAAACAAAAAAACAGGAACACATTCTAAAGTTTTGAGTTAAACATTGTAAGAATTATTTGTTTTTTGGCTGGGTGTGGTGACTCTTGCCTTCAATCCCAGCATTTTGGGAGGCCAAGGCAGACGAATCACTTGAGCTCAGGAGTTCAAGACTAGCCTGGCTAACATGGTGAAAACTCATCTTTACTAAAAACACAAAAATTAGCTGGGCATGGTGGCGTGCACCTGTAATCCTAGCACTTTGGGAGGCCGAGGTGGGTAGATTGCTTGTGCTCAGGAGTTCGAGACCAGCCTGGCCTACATGGCGAAACCCCATCTCTATTAAAAATACAAAACTTAGCTGGGCTTGGTGGCAAATGCCTGTAATCTCAGCTACCTGGGAGATTGAGGCAGGAGAACTGCTTGAACCCGGAAGGCAGAGGTTACAGTGAGCCAAGTTCACACCACTGCACTCTAGCTTGGGTGACAGAGAGAGACCCCAACTCAATTAAAAAAAAAATTTTGTTGTTGTTTTAACAAACCTTGCAACAAAGCTGTTTATTTAAAACAGATAAATCTGGTTACTAGTATGAGGTCAAATGCAGAAAGCCAGGTTATAAAAAATTAACCATATAATGTGGAATATTGAAAATGGAAATATGAAAAAGACATCGGAAAAATTATATGGGTGTGTTAGAAACGGATTAGTGAAGAAAGAACATGAAGAAATATAAGAGAACAGTATGGGACGATGGTGAATTCTAATATACTATTGTCTTACAGGAAAAAGTTTTTCATATTTAAATGAGAAATGCATTGAATATCTCAATTTAAAGTTACATCAAACAATTAATTTGAACTAAATGCTGTGGTTTCTGGTCTATAGAGAAGGAAAAGTCTATATTCAAGTATTCTTGGTGTATAAATTAGATTTTCGTATGTCAAACCACTATTCCAGTAAATATATTACATTACTACAGTGATAATTCCAGAGACTGACTTCTCACGAAAACCTATGGCTTCCTGAAGACATATCATTTCAGGCTAGGCACAGTGGCTCATGCCTGTAATCCCAGCACTTTGGGAGGCTGAGTGGGGCAGATCATGAGGTCAGGAGTTCAAGACCAGACTGACCCTGTCTCTGCTAAAAACACAAAAATCAGCCAGGCATGGTGGTGCATGCCTGTAGTTTCAGCAACTTGGGAGGCCGAGGCAGAAGAACAGCTTGAACCAGGGAGGCGGAGGTTTCGGTGAGCCGAGATCGCGCTACTGCACTCCAGCCTGGGTGACAGAGCAAGACTCCGTCTCAAAAAAAATACCCAACAAAAAAACTCCACCATTTTAAAGAAATCTGTCAGAAGACTTAAAAATATACATATATACCTTTAACAGAAAAATACTTTCTAATAAGCATATGAAATATTACCAACAATGTGTTATGATACATTTAAGAATGTTATCAAAAATGCTAACCATTGATATGGGCAGGATCAGTCAGAAAGCAGACTAGTCATAGTACTAGAGCAGGATCCTGGAGGCCCTTTAGTTGCTGGGAAGTATGACGGTGGGGAGGTCCAATGGGAAGGCATTCAGCGGGCTTAGGCAGCACCATTTACTAACCAGTATGGAAGTCTTTCCATATTTTAGCAACCAGCATGGCTATTCCAGCAGCGTGGAAGATACAGAGCATCAGTCCTGAGCATGTCCACATAATACTCGGCAGGCACTATGTTGAGTCATCCATGATACATTATTACATGAATGAGGTAGATTACATAAGGGTGCATATGCTGATCCTTTAAGTTCGTTGGCATGTGTGCAGGAACAGGTGGGACTGAGAAGATTCATAGCCTTCAGTAGGATTGTGGGAGATTTTTATTTTTTTAAATTATATTTTCTAAACTTATTACAATATAAAACACAAGTTAAAATGTTATGCTTATAATATAGTATTATACTATTTTGGAAATTATAATGATTCGTACAAAAATATGAAAGGGGGAGTATTTACCAGTAAAGAAGCTCTGATCCAAAGAAAGCAGCAATCTTTAATTGTTCTTCCTATTTTTTTTATTTCAAATAATAGTACTCTCATAGAATATAGCACTGTACTCTTATGTCAACTCATTAAGATACTAGGATCTAAATAAATCTGAAAGCTGTATTTCACTTCTGTAGAATCGTGGAATTTTAACACCAAGAAAGACTCTTAGAAGGTCACACATCTTCTGTGCTGTGGTGAGGCAGGCTTCTGTTCAGACATACTTGGAAGGATATTAATCCTGTCCTCTGCTGGGTTTATTAAAATACAAAGATCTGCGTTTAACTGACAACACACAATATTTCTACTCTAGATTCCTGACAGAAATAATAAATCAAATTCTTTGCTAGTCTATCCTTATCAGAAGTTTAGTCTCAAAACACATATTCACGGAGGATTGCTCAGAAGACATTGAATCTGTCCGTTCACTGAATCGATGTATAATCTATCACTGGATCATGCCATACAACTGAAGAGTGACACATCAGAAATCATAAGATAATGGCTTCAGCCAGCGTGGTAGCGCATATCTGTAATCACAACACTTTGGGAGGCCGAGTCCAGGAGTTTGAGACCGGTCTGGGCAACATGGTGAGATTCTGTCTCTACAAAAAATAAAAATAGGCCGGGCGCGGTGCCTCATGCCTGTAATCCCAGCACTTTGGGAGGCCAACGCGGGCAGATCATGAGGTCAGGAGATAGAGACCATTCTGGCCAACATGGTGAAACCCCGTCTCTAATAAAATACAAAAAAATTAACCGGGTGTAGTGGTGTGCGCCTATAGTCCCAGCTACTCAGGAGACTAAGGCGGGGCAATCGCTTGAACCTGGGCGGTGGAAGATGCCGTGAGCCGAGATTGTGCCACTGCACTGTAGCCTGGGTGACAGAGCAAGACTCTGTCTCAAAAAAATAATAAACAAATGAAAATTAACAAGTCAGCCAGGCACGGTGCTCTGTGCCTGTAGTCCCAGCTACTCGAGAGGCTGAGGCAGGAGGATCCCTTGAGCCCAAGAGTTTCAGGATACAGTGAGCCACTGCACTCCAGCCTGGCTGACAGAGCAAGACGCTATCTCAAAATATTACTACTAATAATAATGGTTTCTCATATATTTGCCATGTAAAAAAAAAAGCTTCATACTATTTTTGGGGGGCCGTTTTGAAAGAAAGTGTTTACAACATCATATGGCATCAATTTTATAAATATATGAAGATATTTTTCCAGGCTCAATTTCTGAGAAAGGTGCACTTTCCCCGAGTAATTGCTTTGCTTTTATCATAGGTATCCTAAGTCTTGCAACTAACCATGCTTCCTTTTTTTTTTTTTTTTTTTTTTTACTGCTGAGAAGCTCTAAAACAATTTGAAGCCTACCTTATGACACGTATTTTGTGTATTAACCTTAGTAGGTGGCTTTTTTTTTTTTTTTTTTTTTTTTTTTTGGAGACAGAGTTTTGGTCTTGTTGCCCGGGCTTGGAGTGCAATGGCGCGATCTTGGCTCACTGCAAACTCTGCCTCCCAGGTTCAAGCGATTGTCCTGCCTCATCCTCCAGAGTAGCTGGGACTACGGGCATGCGCCATCACGCCCGGCTAATTTTGTATTTTTAGTAGGGAAGGGGTTTCTCCATGTTGGTCTGGAACTCCGCACCTCAGGTGATCCGTCCACCTCAGTCTCCCAAAGTGCTGAGATTACAGGTGTGAGCCACTACCCCCGGGCAGTAGGTGGCTTTTAATAGCACATTGGTTCAGAGCATGAAATCCAGAGCTCCGTAATTTACTAGCCTTGTGACCTTTGGAGAGTCACTTAACTCTCTGTGACTGAGATTTCTCAACTGTTAAATGGGATGATAATGCCTACATAATAGGATTGTTTTGAGAACTAAGTAAATAAATGTAAAGCACTTTAAATAGTGCCTAGCACATAGTAAACACTATTACTAATCCACTTTTTCTCCTGTAAAGAAATTGATACTGACCACATAGACCTTCTCTTTCCAATAAAAGTAAGATAGGCTTCTAACATCTAACACTCATCCACGTTTTTGAAAAGCCAGGAGAAATAAGTAACTTTATTTATAGCCACTGCATTTGGACATAAGTTTCAAAATTTTTTTAGAGCTTTCTGTTAGCACAAGGGTTTGGGAAGTGGCGTGACAGGGAGAAACATAAAAACTCATTGTTCACACAAATAAATAAGAAGTTGCTCACGGAAAGTGCAGAAAATGGAGAATTAATTTTATTTCCTTCCTTCTCTTTCCTCCTCCTTCCCTCCATCTCTCCTGCTTTCCCTACACACCGATGTGTCTTTCTTTCTTCCTTTCTTTCCTGCCTAGCATACATGGCAGACACAGACGACAGCAACAAATCTATTTTATGAGCTGCAAAGAATACAAAAATGACCAGAGGAAAATAACCTGCTTTCATTATTACCATTTTATTACTTCCAATTTATGATAGAGCTGCTTGAATCAACTAATTTTACTAACTTACAAACATAAAGTAAACAGATGTTTTATCATATAACCATCACAACTGAAGAGACAATGCATTTTTAAGAGCTAATGACTTATCCATCAATTTTTCTCCTTTGAAAAGCTTCAAGTGACAAAGAAAGATTTATTAAATCCAGTTTCTTCTTTTATTTGTAAGTATGTATTCCAGCATTGAAAGTAACCTAGTGGCTGGGCGCGGTGGCTCACGCCTGAAATCCTAGCCCTTGGGGAGGCCAAGGCAGGCAGATCACAAGGTCAGGAGTTTGAGACCAGCCTGGTCAATATTGTGAAACCCCATCTCTACTAAAAATACAAAAATTAGCCAGGCACATTGGTGGGTGCCTGTAGTCCCAGCTACTCAGGAGGTTGAGACAGGAGAATCGCTCGAACCCGGGAGGTGGAGGTTGCAGTAAGCTGAGATCATGCCACTGCACTCCAGCCTGGGCAACAGAGCAAGACTCTGCCTCAAATTAAACAAATAAAATAAAAGTATTTGTCAAATATTATTGAACAAAAGTTACAACAAGAGTTATTAATCAGCAAATTCCTTTAAAATTTGCATTTGACTTTATAGTTAAGACAGTTTACAGTTGTGATGATTTAAACAACAAACTTCTCTAGTGATTTTAGATAAGAGGCTTGAGAACACACATTAAGAACAAAAGGAATGAAAATGGAGAGGGGTTTCCAAGTGATGCAAAGAATGGACTGTAGTAGACAAACAGAAAAGTCCAGATCCCACTTCAAGAAAAAATTTCTGCCCATCTGCAGGGATGGAGTTAGCTGACAGCAAATTCAGTGTCTGCTTCAGCTGCAGAAAGCTACCTTGCTCAGGGCAGCCCACATCAGGCAACTGAGCAAGGAGTGGGTTTAAAAGCATGGCCATGGCCAGATGCGATGGCTCATGCCTGTAATCCCAGCACTTCTCATGACTGAAGTGGGCAGATCACTAGGTCAGGAGTTCAAGATCAGCCTGGCCAATATGGTAAAACCCCATCTCTACTAAAAATACAAATTAGCCAGGCATGGTGGCACCTGCCTGTAATCCCAGCTACTCAGGAGGCTGAGGCAGGAGAATCACTTGAACCCAAGAGGAGGTTGCAGTGAGCTGAGATTGCGCCACTGCACTCCAGCCTGGGTAACAGAGCAAGACTCCATCTCAAAAACAAACAACAACCACCAAAAAAACATGGCCACTTCAGCATGATATGGGACAACTCTGACAAGCAATATGAACTCCAGAGAGGCATTTGTGGGCCCGCATCACAGCTCTACTTCTTGCTCTCCCCAGTCCTTAACCTCTCCTTTTAAAGGTGCTGATCCCTAAAAACAATCATATTCCAAACTCAGTGTCTGTTTATGGAAAACCTAACCTGTGACAGTGGTCCATCTTATATTATTAAGCAGGAAATAGAAGCTCTAAAATAGCATGTGTCATATAGTGTGGTCCCAGTTTTTAAAAAGTGAACATAAGCCAAGCGCGATGGCTCATACCTGTAATCCCAGCACTTTGGGAGGCTGAGGCAGGCAGATCACAAGATCAAGAGTTCGAGACCAGCCTGGCCAACACGGTGAAGCCCCATCTCTACTAAGAATACAAAAATTGCCCGGCGGGGTGGTGGCGCGTGTCTGTAATCCCAGCTACTCAGGAGGCTGAGGCAGGAGAATCACTTGAACCTAGGGGGTAGAGGTTGCACTGAGCAGAGAACTGCACTCCAGCCTGGGTGGCAGTGCAAGACTCCGTCTCGAAAACAAACAAAAAAGGTCTTAGAACAAAGGATAAAAGGAATTTCCATAAAGAGTGTGTAAATAACCTACAGCAAACATTATCCTAAATGAAAAGATAATAAAAACTAATCAAAAAATAGGTAATACTAGGCCGGGCACGGTGGCTCACACCTGTAATCCCAGCACTTTGGGAGGCCAAGGTGGGTGAATCACAAGGTCAAGAGATCGAGACCATCCTGGCCAACATGGTGAAACCCCGTCTCTACTAAAAATACAAAAAATTAGCCGGACGTGGTGGCACATGCCTGTAATCCCAGCTACTCAGGAGGCTGAGGCAGGAGAATCACTTGAACCCAGGAGGCAGAGGTTGTGGTGAGCTGAGAATGTGCCATTGCACTCCAGCCTGGGCAACAAGAGCGAGACTCCGTCTCAAAAAAGAAAAAAATAAGTAATACTAAATTGAAGGTCCTAATGGCACATGAAATAATAAGCTGAATTCAAAATGATGCAGAAGAATAAACAAAACTAACTTTATTTACAGATGACATGATCATTTTTGTAGAAAACCAAAAAAAGTACAATTTATTAGAAATAATTTAAGTTGAATATAAGATTATTGTCAAATGCGTTTTTTTTGTTTTTTTTTTTTGAGACGGAGTTTCACTCTTGTTACCTAGGCTGGAGTGCAATGGTGCGATCTCAGCTCACCGCAACCTCCGCCTCCCGGGTTCAGGCAATTCTCCTGCCTCAGCCTCTTGAGTAGCTGGGATTACAGGCATGCGCCACCATGCCCAGCTAATTTTTGTATTTTTAGTAGAGACAGGGTTTCACCATGTTGACCAGGATGGTCTCGATCTGTTGACCTCGTGATCCACCCGCCTCGGCCTCCCAAAGTGCTGGGATTACAGGCGTGAGCCACCGCGCCTGGCCCTGTCAAATGCATTTCTTTGTACCAATGACAAATACCTGAAGATGTAGTTTAAAAAAAGACAGCGTTTTCAGTAATCTTAGAGAATACCAAGTATCTAGGAGTAAATATAATAACAAATATGCAAGATCTCTAAGTAAAAACTACAAAAAGACATTAGGAGACATTAAATAAAGACCTGAATAATTAGGTGAGCTGAGATGGCCCCATTGCACTCCAGCCTGGGCGACAGAGCAAGACTCCTGCTCAAAAAAAAAAAAACGTTAAAAATTTTTTGTTCATTAAAATGTACTTTCAGGTCAGGCGTGGTGGCTTATGCCTGTAATCCCAACATTTTGGAAGGCCAAAGTGGCTGGATCACCTGAGGTCAGGAGTTCAAAACCAGCCTGGCCAACACGGCAAAACCCCGTCTCTACTAAAAATATAAAATTAGCCAGGTGTGGTGACAGGTGCCTGTAATCCCAGCTACTCAGGAGGCTGAGGGAGGAGAATTGCCTGAACCCAGGAGGTGGAGGTTGCGGTGAGCCGAGATCGCGCCATTGCACTCCAGCCTGGGTAACAAGAGCGAAACTCCGTCTCAAAAAAAAAATAAAAAAAAATAAATAAAATAAAAATTAGCCAGGTGTGGTGACAGATGCCTGCAATCTCAGCTACTCTGGAGGCTGAGGCAGGAGAATAGCCTGAAACTGGGAGGCAGAGGTTGCAGTGAGCCAAGATCGTGCCACTCCAGCCTGGGCAACACAGCCAGGCTTTGTCTCAGGGGAAAAAAAGAGAAAAAAAAATGTATAAAATCCATAGAAAAACGGCCAGGCACAGTGGCTCATGCCTGTAATCCTAGAACTTTGGGAGGTCAAGGCAGACAGATCATGAGATCAGGAGATCAAGACCATCCTGGCCAACGTGGTAAAACCCTGTCTCTACTAAAATACAAAAAATTAGCCAGGCATGGTGGTGTGTGCCTGTAGTCTCAGCACTCAGGAGGCTGAAGCAGGGGAATGGCTTGAACCCAGGAGGTGGAGCTTAGATTGCACCACTGCATTCCAGCCCAGGGACAGAGCAAGACTCCTCTCCAAAAAAAAAAAAAAATTGAAAAATGGGCAAAGACAATGAACAGAGTATTTCAAGATGAGAAAACACATATGGCCAATAAACATATGGTGAGATGCTTAACTTTATTAATGAGAAAAGGAATGCTAATCAAGACTACAGTAAGATAACTTCTACCCTTACTCAATCCAAGAATATCAAGTCTGAGAATATCAACTGTTAGAGAAGATGCTCACAGAATCTCTTCCCATTCCATAAAATTTAACATTTGTACAATTGCTTTGGATGATATTTAGTATCACCTACAGACCTTACAGAGTTGAAGATTCATAGTAATTCTACTCCTTGGTTCAATATCAAAAGAAATTATTGCTAAGTACAACAGAAAGTAGGAAAAACCTTTAAACAAGTTAAACGTTTATCAATAAAAGAATGGTAAATAAACTCTGGTATAGTCACACAATAAAATGACATCATAAGATTCCTCATAATCTTAGACAATTACATACAGCGTAATTCTTTTTTTAACAGAATTAAAAACAAGTGTTTTAAATAGTATTTTTAGGAAACACAGATAAAATAAAATCACATATATCAAAAGAATAACAGCAAAAACTAAAGAAATGATGGATGCCCCAAATGTGGGCAGGCAAGGAATGAGAGGGGACTACACCACATGTATGTGGGTTAATAGCAAGAGCCTCTCTGTTGAATTGGATGCTTCATGAATGCTTAATCAGTATTAAAAGTAAGGAAAAAATAACTGAAGGCTTTACACTGGGCCTTTGGTGAGAATGTGTCAAGACGCAAAGATTATGACTAACCTATTTCTGTGTACTATTTGTAATCCATTTCAAAAAGGTACAAATAAAACAAACAAAAATCCCCAATAATCTCAGACTAAAATTTTAGATTTTTAAAAAATATATATAGGCATATCACAAGGGAGAAATTTTAAAAAATCAGGCTAAATGTCTTCTTTGAGAGTGGGGGGAGGTGAGATACTGATGAATTCTCAGTGTTGATAGGTATATTTCAAATATGGCTAGTAAAAATTTAAACATAAGAGATAAAAAACAGAATCATAATAATGCCTTACAGACAAAGGGGAAAAAAGAAATAAGAATGCCTAACAAATGAAAAACATCTAACATTAGAAATAAGAAGAAACATGGCCGGGCGCGGTGGCTCACGCCTGTAATCCCAGCACTTTGGGAGGCCGAGGCGGGCGGATCACGAGGTCAAAAGATTGAGACCATCCTGGCCAACATGGTGAAACCCCATCTCTATTAAAAATACAAAAATTTAGCTGGGCATGGTGGCGCGTGCCTGTAGTCCCAGCTACTCGGGAAGCTGAGGCAGGAGAATTGCTTGAACCCGGGAGGCGGAGGTTGCAGAGTGCCGAGGTTGCGCCACTGCACTCCAGCCTGGTGCCTGGTGACGGAGCGAGACTCTGTCTCAAAAAAAAAAAAAAAAAGAAAGAAAGAAAGAAGAAGAAACATATCGATTAACATAATAAGTTTGTAAGAAATAAGAAGGTGAAGTAAACTCAGTGCTTCAAATATTTTATTTATTCATTCAGAAAATTAAAAATTAGAGTGACCAAATTACGATATGCCACTTAAGATAGTAAAAGATTTTAGGCCGGGTATGGTGGCTCACGCCAGTAATCCCAGCACTTTGGGAGGTGGGCGGATTGCCTGAGGTCAGAGGTTCCAGACCAGTCTGGCCAACATGGTGAAACTCCATCACTACTAAAAATACAAAAAATTTAGCTGGACATGGTGGCGTGAGCCTGTAATCTCAGCTACTCAGGAGGCTGAAGCAGGGGAATTGCTTGAACCGGAGAGGTGGAGGTTGCAGAGAGCCGAGATCACGCCATTGCACTCCAGCCTGGGTGACAGAGCAAGACTCCCCCGCCTCAAAAAAGAAAAAAAAAATCTCCATACAGGCACAGTGGATCACGCCTGTAATCCCACCACTCTGGGAGGTTGAGGCGGGTGGATCACCAGAAGTCAGGAGTTTGAGACCAGGCTGGCCAACCTGGTGAGACCCCTGTCGCAACTAAAAATACAAAAAATTAGCCGGGCGTGGTGGTGCACTCCTGTAATCCCAATTACTCAGGAGGCTGAGGCAGGAGAATCGCTTGAACCCAGGAGGTGGAGGTTCCAGTGAGCCAAGATCATGCCACTGCACTCCAGCCTGGACAACAGAGTGAAACTCAAAAACAAAAACAAAAAAAAACAAGATTGTAACACAGTGTATATTTAATTGGTTTGATAAATTGTATGAACAAACAATTGGTCAGAACATAGATATATATGTTAATTAACTAAAAATATAAGTAGCTACAGAAAGTAGTGACCTTTATTTTCCTTTATGAGACTCTAGTAAGAGTTGTCTTTAAATAAATAGCGTACACCTGAGACTGGTATAGGGTGGTTTTTCTAGCTCCACCCTTTAACTGTTCTTAGGCTCCTCAGGACACAAATTCTATTTTGTTTATTAAAACCATGTGAAGTGGGCCTGTTATCCCTTGCCCTCCTTTTTTCCAAAAATAGAGGAAACTGAGGCTCAGAAAACTGAGTAGTCTTTCTAGATCACAATGCTAGTTAAGTTATGCTCCCAGGATTTAAAGTGTGACAATTGATCCTTGGGCCAACATTTAATCGCTAGGCTATCATTGATACCACAGTCCATGTGAGATACTCTATGCACTACAAAAACCATATCAGAGCATATAAAAGGCAGGCTAGACACTAAGTAAAATCGTAACCATGCTTTCTGTTTGCCCTTACTCTTAAAAGATTTCTATTAAGTTTGCAATAGGAGGCAATCTCTGCTATAAGACTTCATAAGGAAAAAAATCATGCTGGTCCTTTGCTGCCCTCTTATGGAAGATGTACATAGATGTACAAAAAATTTCCAGCCAATAATTTTGCCACCATAACTAAACTGTTTCAGGGGTACCTAGTGTAAGGCCGGTCCCCTCGCTGGGAGCTCGGACACACCCCCCCTCCCTCTCCGGGAGCTCAGACACGCCCACACCCCCCTCCCTCTCCGGGAGCTTGGACACGCCCACCCCCCCACACACACAACACCTAGCCCTCCCTTAAAGAACCCTGCCAAAATGCAAAAGAAGTCTTGTAAATCTACCCAATAGCATTTGAGTCTTAGCTACCCAATAGCAGTCGAGTCTTGTAACTCTACCCAATAGCAGTCGAGTCTTGTAAATCTACCCAGTAGCATTCAAACCCTGCCTACCTGCCAATAGCAAGCTTGCCTTGCCCATGCCCTGCTCGCCCATAACCAATCAAACGCCTCCACTCCCTATAAAACCCCATGTCTGAGAGGAGTCCATGAGACTTCTTCAGCCCCTCCTGTCGGACCGCAGAACCTTGCCCGAGAGTGGAATAAATTCACATTGGATCTTCTTGTGCTGGCCTCAGTTTCTTCATTTTAAACTCGGCAAGAACCCAAGAACCCTTACACTTAGCTTTACATGATAGGTAAGTTTCTAGAACAATGCAAATGGTACATAAGAGGTATTCAGTGAATGTGTAGAACTGAAATGAAAGCTTTATCTACTGACTCTGATATGCACTAAGAGCTTGATTTTATAGAAATCCTATGATAAATTATTTAAATGACTAATCACCCTCCAATTTAATTGTTGTGGTATACAGATTTGTACCTATCACATTTATTTAAAATTGTGAAATGTTATGTAGCCAATTTATTCACAATAAAGGTATGAATTAATAAAATCATAATCTAAAAATGTCAGTTTAATCACTTGTTTCAAGAACTTTTGTCTCTTTTTAAAGCCAATATCTAACAAATAGCGTAAGTGAACGGTTTGAGTTTCTTGTAATTACTTGCTCTTTATTTCATCTCTGTTTGTTGTGACCATAATTTCTCTTAGGAGAAACTAAGTGTCTTGAACTCTGAGGTAGGCCTAAACAACTCCAAACAAAATCCATGAAGAGCATTGCTTAAAGTTTTAACGTAGGTAAATAGTTCTCTTCCTAGCCATTTAAGTTTTGACAAGGCTGTAAATGATTAAACACTAAAACTGATATTCTTATGAAGTCAAAACAGTGAGTGATTTTTGCAGCTAAACAGCAATAATAATTATTTTGTTAATTCATGGATGGTCTTACACAGATGATCTTATGGAAGAGGACTTCTCCAAGCTCTCTACTGGAATGGAGTGGACCTCACCTGGCTCTCCTCACCAGTACTGGGAAAGGCTACATACATCACTGAGATGTGTGGTATATATCATTCCTAAATATTGGGTAGCTATAACAATTTTTTTTAAGTATCAAAAAATATTGCCTAGATCCCCCAGTAGCTTTATCACAGCACATGCTAATTCTTCGAAGACTTTGCTAAGTCATGTCTTCCTCCCTATTTTTAATGACATTACACTAGTTCAGGCTCTTATAATTTTACATTCATTCATCAAACACTGTATTTCTTGAACAACTACTATAATATGTAAGCATTGTATTAGCAGGTAGGTCAGAGTGATAAACAAAAGAGACATGGTGGCCGGGCGAGGTAGCTCACGCCTGTAATCCCAGCACTTTGGGAGGCTGAGGCAGGAGTTTGAGACCAGCCTGTCCAACATGGTGAAACCCCATCTCCACTAAAAACACACACACACACACACACACACACACACACACACACACAAATTAGCCAGATGTGGTGGTGTGTGCCTGTAATCCCAGTTACTAGGGAGGCTGAGGCAGGATAATCACTTGGGCCTGAGAGGCAGAGATTGTAGTGAGCTGAGAATTCGCCATTGCACTCCAGCCTGGGAAGCTTAGTGAGACTCTGTCTCAAAAAAGAAAAAAAAAGAAAGACATAGTCTAATCTCATATAGCTTATAGTGTAATAAGAAAACAAACAAAAACACACAGGAAAAAAAAAAAAGAGAAACACAGACCCAACAAACAGGCAAATAAATATACTGATAAACAGTCCAACAAGGTCTTATCAAGGAAAATAATAGGATACTTTAAAAAATTATAGAAAAAATAGATCCTCATTTATATAGGGACCAGGGGGAAAGCTGTTATTTAGCTGAGGGCTCTCTGTGGAACTGACATTTAAGCCAACACTTGAAAAATAAGTCATGGTGATCAAGGGGAAGACTGAACAGAGAAATCCAGGCAGCAGAAATATCAAAACCCCTAAGCTTGTATGTAGGAAAAAGCATGGCATGTTTTATGATTAACATGAGGGTCAGTGTGGTAAAAGATTACACTCAAAAACAGGTGAGGCTTAAGTCATCAAGGCTTTACAGGCCATATTAAAAAGTTTGATTTTTATTCCAAGTAATACAGTACCAATACATAATTTCCCAAAAAGTATAGGAAATCATTTTATTCATTTGGAAAATGTAATCCTAAGAACAGATCTGCATTATATAAAGATAATATGTATTCTAGAATTCTGAATCCTTTTTTCAACTTTATTTTTATGTACTTATTTTTGAGCCAGGTCTCTCACTCTGTCACCCAGGCTGGAGTGCAGTGGTGCAACCACAGCTCACTGCAGCCTTGAACTCCTGGACTCAAATGATCCTCCCACCTCAGCCTCCCAAGTAGCTGGGACTATAGGCATGCCCCACCCTGCTCAAATTCTGAATCCTTTACTGGAACCTCACCTTTCCTCCAGTCACAAGGACCCCCCCTGTGCTTCAATACTGCATTCTTCCCACTTCCTGACCTGAGGCCACACCCAGCAATACCACTTCCTCTCCTACAGTAAGCCTAGCACTTTCCGGGTCCCAACCCCAGCCCAGTTATTAACACCGAAACACAAACTAAGCATAACCTCTTTATCCAGTCACAGCCAGTACCAAGGAGCCCTGGACTCTTTCTAATCCTTCCTATGTCAATGGCTAACCAAAGACCAATTTTATCAAAGAAGTTTTATAATATATGATTTACTAATTAAGGGATAACTTAAAGAAGAATTAACAACCTGTTTTTGAAAGCAAATTCTAAAAGTGAAATTTGCAACTATATGGATGGGTATTGTTAGCAAAAAATGTCTATACTACATTTGTCCCATTTTTAAAAGTGGATATGCATTTAGTTAGAAACTGTCTCCTAAATACATACTGCATCCTAGACATATTTTTTAAATGCAGAAGCATACAGTAGAAACGAAAGTTACTTTTCATTAAAAAAGTACAATTTATATTAACAAACAATGGGTTTATTATTGACATTTTAAATGAATTAGTCAATAAAAATTTTTACATTTCTCAATGTTAATCGATTACAACAAGTATTAGTAAGTATAACCTTCATAAATAAAAGCTCTTCAATCATTTTTAAGGACATAAAGATGTCCTCAGACCAAAATGTTTGAGAACCATTGTTACTGGTTCAGGAAGAGACTAAAAACAGGAAAGAAAGTTAGGAAGATGGTTTTGTAGGGATGAATGACTAAGTTAGTGTATCTATAAAGGGAATCAGTCACATTTGAGACAATATGGATTAAGGACATTAGCATCCCTAAATATTAATAGCTAAGGATTTGTGGTCTCTCTTACTGTATATTCAAAATAAAACATTAGGTCATTTGTGGAGAAATCCGATATAGCTCCGAGATTTTCTGATTTCAGTGATCTTTTTGAAATATCAAAAACACAACCTTCCACCCATGCCATACATTTTTAGATTCTCTTGTTTTGATGATACCCAAAGCATGTGCTCATTGTAAACACTGGGCAAACAGGCTCCTTTCTACTCTAAGTGATGTCCATTGACCAGCAACACCAGCATCCCATGGAACTTGCTGGAATTGTAGAAGGGAAGACCTCACCCCAGGCCTACTAAATCAGAGTCTACATTTTAGCAAGCTTCCCTAGAAGTTTTATACGTGGTGAACTTTGAGAAACACTGGACTAACTAATATAATTAGGAATTAGTTATTGACAAATGTTTGATCCATAGAAAAGGAGAAAGTTCAAAGGACTTACAGGATGGATGGTGATAATAAAGTTAAGAAATGACTCCTTGATACTGAATTCAATTATCTGGTACATGAAATTGGTATTTTATTTTTGATACACATCAGAAAGTAAAACAAATATATGTTCTCCAACTTTCACAGAATGTATGAAACATGATGAATAGATTTCCAGGATCTATGTAATGAATTTTTAGAATCCATGCTTATGTTATTTAACTATGTAAAAATTCATTAGAGAATCTTTGCTTCCTGCTATATGGAATAACAGGAAGCAGACTTGACCTGCTTAATAACTAGAAAACTAAACAAAATATAAAACCAACTGTTTTCAGATGCTGGACAACAGATAGCACAGAACTATGATCCCTAGGAGTAGAGAATCAAATGAAGAGAGCCCTAAACTACTACAGCTTTTGGCCTGAATGCCATTACAAACTGCAGAAGAGGGAAGATCATTTCAAATAGCTCACAGTAGTCCAGATAAACTGAGGTATTTAGAGGCTAGTCTTCTGAGAGTCTGAAGTAACTGAAAGTTGCAGGGCAGGGGCCTGGAGAGGTGGGAGAAAGACATTAAAAAATGTGAAGAGCTCAGGCACACTGACTCACGTCTATAATCTTAGCTAGTACTTTGGGAGGCTGAGGCAGGTGGATCACTTGAGGTTAAGAGTTCAAGACTAGCCTGGCCAACATGATGAAACCCCACTTTTACTAAAAAGACAAAAATTAGCTGGGCGAGGTGGCACGTGCCTTTAATCCCAACTACTCAGGAGGCTAAGGCAGGACAATTGTTTGAACCCAGGAGGTGGAAGTTGCAGTAAGCCAAGATCACACCACTACACTCTAGCCTGGGCAACAGAACAAGACTCTGTCTCAAATTTAAAAATTAAAAAATAAAGGTTAAAAGACTTAAATGTAAGACATGAAACTCCAAAACTAGAAGAAAACAGTGGAAAAGCTTCATGACATTAATCTTGGCAATGTTCTTTGTTTTTGATTTTTTGGGTTTTTTTTGTAAATGACACCAAAAGCACAGGCAACAAAAGCAAAAATAGGCAAATGGAACTAAATCAAACAAAAAAGCTTCTGCAGAGCAAAGAAAAAAACAAAATGAAAAGACAGTCCACAGAATGGGAGAAAATACTAAAAAACCATATATCTGATAAGCGGTTAATATTCAAAATATACAAAGAACTCATACAAAGAACTCACACCTGTAATCCTTGCACTTTGAGAGGCCAGAGCTGGAGGATCACTTGGGGCTAGGAGTTAGAGACCAGCCTGAGCAACATAGTGAGACTCTGCCTCTATAAAAAATTTAAAAATTAGCAGGGTGTGGTGATGTGTACCTGTAGTCCTAGTTACTCAGGAGGCTGAGATGCAGAAAATACAAAAATTAGCTGGGGCTGGTGGCATGTGCCTGTAGTCCTAGCTACTCAGGAGGCTGAGGTGGAAGGATCACTTTGAGTCCAGGAGTTTGAGGCTACAGTGAGATATAATCATGACACTGCACTCCAGCAGCCTCAGCAACAGAGCAAGACCTGTTACAAAAAAAAAAAAAAAGAAAAGAAAAAAAAAGAAAAGAAAGAAAAATTACTCCAGATGGTAGAATTCACTAGAAAAACAAATTAACAGAACCTGAAATGCTAAATAAGTTTACTATAACAAAAGCTACAAATATATATTGGCTTTCCTTTGTTTTTATAATAATGTACTGTTGAGTGTGTAACATCTATAACGTGTACAACAACAAAACCACAAAAAAAACCAGGGACATGGAATAAAACTATTGGAATAAGGTTTCTATATCTCACTACAATTAAGTTAGTATAAATCCGAAGCTGATTCTAATAAGTTGAGCTATAATTGTATGGTAAGCTCTAGAGCATCACTAAGGTTTCTAAAAAAAACTTAAAACAGTGAAAAAAATCACTCAAGAAATTAAAATGTTACATTAGAAGATATTCACTTGATGCAAAACAAAGTGGTAAAGGAGGGATAGAGGAAAAGAAAAAGACATAAGACATACAGAAAACAAAAATAAGATGGTATACATAAATCCAACTATAGCAGCAACATTAAATGTGAATGATTAAACAATTGGATCAAAGACAGAAATTATCCGACAAAAAAAAATTCAACTACATAATGTCTACAGGAGATACATTTTAGATTCAATGCTACAAAGCACTTAAATAGCAACCATGTGAGAACTGAAATAGCTGCATTAGTATCCGACCAAATAGAGTTTAAAACAATGTTACTAGAGAAAAAGAACACTTTCTAATGATAAAAGGATAAACCCACAGGAAGATATAACATTTACAAGGATACATGTATCTAATAACAGAGAATATATGTAGCAAAAACTGACAGAAATGAGGGGACAAATTGATAACTCAAGGACAGAAGATGAAGTCTTTAATACTGCTCTTTCAATTAGTTAAGACTCCACAACAGGTAACATGACTGAAACAGACCTCTATTTAGTTTCCCCCCACCTAAAATCTGCTCTTCCTTCAGTCTCTATCTTGGTAAGTAGCAAACTGTATCTGTTTAATTGCCCAAACCAAAATTCTTTAAGTCACTTTCTCTTGAATCCCACATCTAATCAATCAGTGAATCCTACCACCTCTCCCTTCAAAATATATCTAGAACCCAATCATTTTTCCCTACTTACACCCTGATCTAACCCACCACCATCTCTCACAGAGATTACTTAAATACCCTCCTAATTGGATTCCATTCTTCCTCCCCTGGTCCCATGCAGTTTATCTCCATACAGCAGCCAAATAAACCTTCTAACACAAATCAGGTCACTCCTCAACCCTGAACTTACTCTGTTCAGTAAACTTTTCTTTTTTTTTAATAATTTTTTTTCTTTTATAGAGATGAGGTCTCCCTGTGTTGCCCAGGCTGGTCTCGAATTCCTGTGCTCAAGGGATCCTTTGACCTCAGCCTCCCAAAGTGCTAGGATTACAGGCCTGAGCCACCACACCCAACCTGTCCAGTACACTTTTAATGAGATCCAAATCCTACAAATTTCCTTTCCTGCATTACTTCCTACTCTCTTAATCACCCCATTCACTGGCCTCTGCCATTTTCAGCGAATTACTAACCCCAATTCGTAATATAATCCTATTTTGAAAAAACACTACATATATATGCATAAAAAAGGATAGCCCAAAATGTGAATATTCACCTATGGTTAGCGGGATTATAAACTTTAATTTTTTCCTATTGTGAAAAATTACTTCTAATTCATGTGTTAGTTATGTAATAAAATATATGAAAAGTTGTGTATTAAACCCCATACCCCCACTGTGGTAATAAAATCTGTTAATAAATCATACATGTCACAAAAGAAATCACAACAAAAGAAAAAATTTGCCCACAGTAATACCTAGCATTTACTAATAACACATGCTGCAGGCACTTTCACTCATTATTTCATTTTACTCTCATAATAATTCTATGCAATCAGAACCATTATTCCCATGTTACTTTGTAAAATGTAAAATGGTAAACTGCTTGAAATTGCACAGTAAGTTGTGAAGCCCAGATCTATCTGACTTGAATGCTCACATTCTAAATACTAATCTAGGTACTGCAACATTATATAGTAGTTATATACAATAGCGCAAAGTTGAAATAATCTAGGCATACAATAACAAAGGGAAAAGATTAGTTATAAAAAATGTTTACTGAAAGTACAATTATGTAAAAATTGGGGGACATGTTACATGAAAGGGCAAACTATCACATTCTATACCTGAGTACAAGAAAATTTAATATTTCATATTAAAAAAAAGCCAAAATAAACCAATATGTTCAAGTTGGTTCAGTGTGGGTAATGGGACTCTGGGTGATTTTCATTGCTTTGTTTTGTCATCCTTTCATTGTTTTGCTTTGGTATCCTTTGTTTTGCACCTAAATTGCTTCAATACTAACATCAACAACAAAAAAACTACATTCTCATAAAGTTTGCTTTGTAACAAAGGAAAATTCAGAACAGCGTTCCAAACACCTCAAAGTTCCAACTCCAGGTCTAAACTAGAGCCTAAATACTCTCTGAAAGGCTCTTGACATCTGGTGACTCTACGTGAACCAACAGCTTCCTCCGCAGGATGTTAGGATCGTCTTTATTTTGTTTGTAGCCTACGGAAGAACGAGCCTATTAAGAGCTTATTGAGATTGATAATTGCACAGTGTGGCTGGAAAGGTCCAAATTTAATCTGTTTCCATGGGAGGAACACAATTCAAAACCGTTTTCAAAGTATTTCGAGATGCGTGTTTTATCTGGAAGTAATACTTAAAAGGAAGCAAGCAAAGAGGGTAAGAGAAAGTCACAAATGCAAGCCCGCGCCCGAAGCCTGGCCTCGGGGCCCGCACGCTTCTACATGGTGTGGCGGCGGCAGGGCTCCAAAGAGCGCTGTGTTTTTATGGTATCGGTCAGCAAGCAGAGCCGACCTCCGCTTTATCCCACACGACCTACGCGGGATCCCGGGCGCGGCGGCGACAGGGATCCGAGACGGACGCCTGGACCAGGACTCTCGCGCCTACTTACTCCTCGGCCAGCGCCCCCGGCTCCAGATCACTGCCTCACAGAAACGGCGGCAAGAGCGCCGCCGCTGACAGGGGCTGAGGAGAGCGAGCCTGCGGCTCCGGGCCCGGGGATGAGATGCCCAGGCTGGGAAGCAGGGAGCGCCAGCACCAACGATAGAGACTGGCGGCCCTGAGCTTGAGCAGGAGGCTTCGGGGCGGGGACAGAAGGGACCAAGGTCCACCCCGGGCCTCAGATCCTCCCACGCCTACCCCTTACACCCCCCACCCCACAATAACGCAAGGACGCATGCGCCTCCGCAGCCGCCGCTGGGAAGAGCGCGCGGCCCAGGGCACCGCCCCCTCCAAGGATTTCCGGGGAGGCGGGTTCCGCCGGGGAGTTGCGGCTTTTGCTACTCTGCTCAAAGGGCGCCTGTCCCGGGCCACTTTCCGTTGCAAAGGTTCCTGAATTCGAGGAGGAAGAGCAGCAAGATCGAAATATTGGGCATAAGTTTGTTGCTTCATAAACGTTTGCTGAATGAATAAACTGATACGCGGATGTTTGCTGGGTCCCAGCCTTTCAAAACTACAACAGCAACATAGTTTTGGATGTCACCTTCACAAATGTATTTCATTCCCCAGGTAGTACCGTGCAAGTGAATTTGGTGAGAATTTTTTAAAGGAAATTTTTGCCAGCATCGGCTTTTTGAAAAGTATTTTATTTTACCATGCTCTAAACAAACAAACAAACAAACAAACAAAACCAAAAAAACTTGGTTTGTTTGAATATCAACGTTAATCACAATCTGGCTTCGGCGCCTATTATTCGAGCCCCATCTATCCTTCCCCACATTTAGGATGCTTTATCTCCACATAAAGCATAACTACAAAATACATAGGGCAGAAGGGAACCTGGGAGATAATACTATGGTTGTAGAAATTAAGACCAGCCTGAGCTCTCCACAACAGGAAAAAGAGACACAGCGAGGCACTTATTTATAATAGGCTTCTGCGAACAAGGAAAAGTAAGGCATTTTTGGATTCGAACGAGTGCTCCATTACCTCTACTCAACAAACATTTGAATGCCAAGGAGCTGTGAGGGTGGATGGTTAATAAGCAGATGCTGACAAACTTATATTTTTGTAGGAAGCAACCTGATAAGAAAAAAGCAGATTTTCGAGTCAGATTTTACTTCAAAAAGAAGCTTGTTACTTGGGAATGCAATCGTCATCAGCAAGTTACCATATTAGCTCTTAGCGTCAGTTTGTTCACGTGTAAAACGAGTTAATAGTACCTGATCCAATCTTTTGCCTTCAAGTATATCGCTCTATTTCCAAGATGAGATCTCTCACAGTTCTACTACATACACTGTTAATTTTAACATTATTTTATTCATTTAAAAATAGTTTACTAAGTTTATATTTAACAACACATTTGAGCTATTCTTGGCACAATGACACATAGCCTTGCCTTCATGTGTAGGAGAGGCAGCAGAGGATATAATAATTAATTGTAAATACAAGGCTAAATTTGTAATATGTTTGAACAAATATTTACGGATGAGAACCTTGAGTTAGGAAAAATTGGAACTCAGATCCCAAATTACACGCCATTAGTGCATAAATATGTGGTTGAAAATAAAATCCATTCTTGACATGTTTCTGAAAACTTTTTTCATAGCATAACATAAACAAAACATGTTATGTCTGAATCTGATAAGAAGAGGAGAAATTCTTCACAAAGACGACAGTATCTTTAAGAACTATGTAACGAAATGCTACAGTGGGTGGGTTGGGGGGTAACCACAAAGAGCAATAATTATCTAAGGATGAATTTACTCTTTTACGTTATTAATAGAGTCCATGAAAACTAACATTTGATTTTTATTTTTCTTGGAGATAAGTCGCACTCCAGGCTGGAGTGCCGTGGCGCGATCTCAGCTTACTGCAACCTCCGCTTCCTGGAGTCAAGTGATTCTTCTGCCTCAGTCTCCTGAGTAGATGGGACTACGGGTGCCACCACGCCGGCTAATAGAGACAGGGTTTCGCTATGTTGGCCAGGCTGGACTCGAACTCTTGAGCTCCGGCAATCCGCCCGCCTTGGTCACCTAAAGTGCTAGGATTGCAGGCGTGAGCCACTGCGCCCGGCCTTACGATTTCAAAACGTTTGGAATTCAGCCAACCAGAGACATTTTGTAATTACGAACATTTGAAACCCTTCTCCCCTGAAAATCAAGAGATATATATGGAGCGTGGAGATTCCGAACCCAGTTTTCTAGGACAAACGAAAACTCCATGATTACAAGAATGAAAGTGATCGTCACGCTGCTTTTAGGTTCCAAAGTATGGAGAATTTTTTTTTTTTTTTTTCTTAGACGGAGTCATTCTCGCTCTGCCGCCCAGGCTGGAGTGCAGTGGCACGATCTCAGTGCAACCTCCGCCAACCGGGTTCGAACGATTCTCCTGCCTCAGCCTCCAGAGTAGCTGGGATTACAGGCGCGCGCCACCACGCCTGGATAATTTTTTTTGCATTTTTAATTTTTTATATTTTTAATAGAGATGTGGTTTCACCATGTTGGCCAGGCTAGTCTCGAACTGATGACCTCAGCCTCCCAAGGTGCTGGGATTACAGGCGTGAGCCACAGCGCCCGGCCGAGAAATATATGTTTTAAAAGAGTAATTAAATAACCTAATTAACCTAATTGGTACTAAGAGCTCTCCAAGAGCCAGTAAATGTTTTCCCTAAATTCCATTTAATCCCATTACTGTAGAGTCATTACAGAAAAAAACAAAATCACATAAAGCAACTTGGACCCCCAAAAATTACATGTTCCAGGTACAGAAACAACGAACTGAACAACTCCTGAATCATGTCACCCTTGAACTGTGTAAAGTTGAAAAGATGTTCAATGTCAAATATAGTAACAGTTCCACATTTAAAGATATTTACGTTCGAGGTGCAGACCTAATTTACAGTATTTTAAAATGCCTTTCTATGCACTTTCTCGGGAAGTTAATGTTAATTCAGTTGAGCTATCTAGAAAGGTGGTTAAGCATTTACTCTCTAACACCGACCAGGGCAAAAATCAATTTGTTTGACCGAATTTAAGAGAATTTTTACTCAACTTCTAGTCCCCATAGCCAATTATTTCTCGGAACCGCACCGCCGAAGCCGACATCCCTCTCTCTTTGCTTCCCTCGTCAGCGGGCTTCCATAACTAAACGTCCATTTTCAGCATTGACCAAAGAGCTCAACCTGGACACACGCCCTCAATCCTTAGCAGGACCGCCCACCATGCTCCCGGAAGTTGCGACATGACGCCCTCCGCCCCTCCAGGACGTAGGGTTTTATATCCGGATTCTTAGCGCGGACTCAGAACTCCAGTCTTCCCAAGGCCGTCGGCACATGCGCGACAGCTCTTTTCCTTCTTCCTCCACTTACACTACCTTCCACCGTCCGGGAGTCGCTGCCGCCACCGCCACCGCCGCCGAGGAGTCAGGAAGTTCAAGATGGCCGCCGCGGAGACCCAGTCGCTGCGGGAGCAACCAGAGTAAGTAATCTCTGTGAGTGGGCCAGAGGCTGGAGCCCGGGGACTGCCGAGTGGGAGACGACGGAGAGCTGCAACTGGCGGGCGGGAAAGTTCGGGCCTAACGGCGAGAGTCAAACTTTGCCTTTTCCGGCGCGATTCGTTGTGGGGTGGGAGGCATGGGGAGCAGAAGGCCTTCGAGCTTCATTTTCCTGGAGGCCGCCGCTGTTGGGGCGAAGGCGGCCGCGGCCTGCCGCGCGTCGTTGCCCCGGGAGGCGTAGGCGCGAGCGGCCTCTACAGGTCCGGTACGCGTGGCGACTGCCGCGGCAGTGAAATCGCGCCTTACTATTCCTCCCTTGGGGACCCAGCAGATCTCCCTGGCCGCAGCACTTAGCGGCATCGGTGTTGGGGACACGAGGGTCAGTGGCGGCAGGCGGGGCAAGCGCGAAGTCTTTTCTTCCTCATGCGGTACCCCTAGTCGTCCTTATACTGGTGTCACTTTAGGACCTGAAAGCAGAGAGAGGAGGGGCTAGGGTCACACTCTGATCATGCTGAAGCTAGTCTGTGGCCAGCGGGATACTCTGTCTCATCACCTTGTGTTCTTTAGTCCAGCAGTCACCGGGTATCGTTTTGTTTTGTTTTTGACTGCCTACCGGCAGCTTTTTTACCAACTTGCAAACTCGAGGCAAAGAAAGATAGAGTCTTTGATTTTGAGGCTTGGGTTTTTTTTTTTGTCTGGGTTTATAACCCTTCTTTAGGAGGACGAGTGGAAGGAGTAGTGGGAATTGCTAGCTACTGCCAAACCACTTTATGTCTATAATTAAGCTAATATAAGAATCCATGGGCCAAATGAAAAAAAAAAAAAACTTGTGTATGCTGCAAAGGCCAACAACCCTTGCTTAACTAAAAGCAGTATTTTGCTTTTCATGTCAGTCGTAGGAAAACTCAAGAACCTTAAAAGAGAATGGATTTAACGGCAGTATTTGCATAGCGACTTTTTTTTTTTTTTTTTGCATCTGCACTCTCTGATCTGTTTCCAGCCATCTTAGAAAGAGGTATAGTCTCCCAGCAACTTGTAACTGAGCGATAGGAGAAATCTTTGCCACCTGACACTTCATTGCTGTGCATCCAGTTTTGGGCTCCTCAGTCATCAGCTTTATTCAGCTAGGCAGAGAAATGGAATGTTTTATTAAGACCTTTTGAAAGCTGCTGTATTTTTTTCACAATTTGACTTAGCAGAGATTCTAAAGTTTTAAACTAGCTTTAGCCTCTTACTGTTTCTCACCAGTTCATTGTGTGGCACAGCTACAGTGTTGCTTGTGCTAAGCCAATATAGTGCAGATCTCATGCTATGCAGCTACATTTTCTACTAATCTGAAAAGTTTTATGGTATTATGTCCATTTATTTGATTTTAGGGATGTTTCACATTCATTTTGAGGAGTGAGTCAGCCATATTTTATTCACATACTGTATTCAAATATTAGAGTTAATAATTTTAAAAATACATATTTAGGTCTCTCCTGGATAAATAACACTGACATAATATTTAGTTTCCCTTCCCTTCCCACACAATACTTGGTGTAAATGGATTATTTGGTCTGTATATGTCTCACTTTCAGTAGTTTGAAAGTATTTAACAAAGAAGATAACAGTTTGATACCAAAGCAAGCACTATGCCTGGTGCTTATAGTGAGTCCCTGAATATAGTGTCTACAACAGTTCTTTAGAGGACATTGAGTAGTTTACAGTTACATGGAATCTATTCAAAATAGAAAAATTTAGAAAGAATAAATATAAAAAGTAGCCTTTAAGCTCCCTGAAGGCTTTAGCTATTTTAACAACCCTGTTGAGGTGGATAGTTTTATTTTCCTTATTTTAGAGAGGATAAAACTGAAGCACAGAGAAATTAAGTAGCTTGCTCAAGGTCACACTAAGTGGCACATCCATTTGAACTCTGGCAGTCTGGTTCTAAAGCCCTGCTGCTAACTGTTGTACTGTCTGGCCTCCCACTATACAATGCTACTTCTTTTTAAATTGCTTTTCAAGTTTGAAATGATTTTTATTTTTTTCCGCTGTCCCAGAAAGATCCATTTTTTGATGTGACGTGTAATTTGTTGAAACCTAATTTCTCAAACCTGCTTTGGCAAAGGGAACACCAGAAAGAAGGTTTGTTTTAAGACTAGTTGGTCTTTTGAACCCATTCTGATTTTTTATATCCACATTAATTCTTTTTATTCATTTTATTTGTTTTTGAAACACAAGCTCTTATCACCCAGGTCAACAGATGACACTGTCATGGCTCATTATAACCTTGACCTCAAGTGATCCTCCTGCCCCAGCCTCCAGAGTAGCTGGGGCCACAGGCCTGCTCCACCATGCCCAACTAATTTTTAAATGTTTTTGTAGAAGCAGTCTTCCCATGTTGCCCTGGCTGTTCTTGAACTACTGGGCTCAAGTGATCCTCCTGCCTCAGCCTCCCAAAGTGCTGCAGGTACTAGGGAGTCAAGACGGGAGGATCATTTGAGCCTAGGAGTTCAAATCCAGCCCAAGCAACATAGCGAGACCCAGTTTCTTAAAAAAAATACATACATTTTGACTTGTCAGAGAAATAGGTCTAAACTATTACTTTTCTGGTAAAGTAGCAGTGGTGTCCACTTTGCTCACCACTAAAAATTTTTTTTAAGAATTATCCAGCTTAAAAACGGTTTTATTCATACACAAATTTAAATCAGTCAGTTCTCTGTCTCTGTATTTTGAATGCCTACCAAATAAATTCACTAAGACTATTCTTTGGGGAAAAAATGTAAAAGAAATTACAATAACACTAGTGGTTGGTGATTGATGACTTAATTTTATTTTATTTGAGATGGAGTGTCACCCAGGCTGGAGTGCAGTGGCACAATCTCGACTCACTGCAACCTCTGCCTCCTTTGTTCAAGCAATTCTCCTGTCTCTGTCTCCCAAATAGCAGAGATTACAGGCATGCACCACCACACCCTGCTAACTTTTGTATTTTTAGTAGACGGGATTTCGCCTTGTTGGTCAGCCTAGTCTTGAACTCCTCCTAACCTCAGGTGATCTGCCTGTCTCGGCCTCCCAAAGTGCTGGGATTACAGGAGTGAGCCACTGTGCCTGACTGTGACTATATTATTTTAAAAGTTCTGCCATGATTATTTTCATTCATTGTGCTGGATGCTTCAAGACTTGGATTTTTTTTTCTTTCTTTAAGTGTAAAAACTAAACAAAGCATATAAACGGATGCTATTAAGCACCCTCATGTTGTTTGCACTTCTCATATACCTTTGCTTCCAAATGCTGTGATCTGAAAGATGTTATTCAGTACTCAATAGGTTCTCAATAAATATTTGTTTTGTGATAAACCTGTTGCAGACCAGGTTGGTATACGCATCTACTTGACTAAATGTAGGATACGTTGTAAAATGTAAATGTTAAAGCATAAATTTATATAAATGAATGTATATAATCTATATTTATTGTTAGTATAAACTGTCCAGGATGACCATTAGGTTTCTTAACAAGAAACCATTTCCTTTAGCTTTAGAAGAAAGTCGTTGATACTGAACCTAATTTAGCTATTTTAGCATAAGCCCATTGGATGTGATACATTATACTCACTGTTCCAAATTTTCCAGGTTTCCCTGGTGAGACTTTAGTTGTTACTTTCTGTATTTGCATTGAGAGATCAACTGAAACTGAAAGATTCATTGTATGCCTAGCCCCTGTATCAGAAAACACTATAATTAAGGTTAACCTAATTAACTCGAGTTGGTAGCATTTTTAGCAGGAACCTACTCAATATTTCTAGAGATAATACTGATTAATTTACAGTGGGAACTAGTCACTCACTGGAATGACTCTCCTTACAGTGATAATGGTCATCATGTTGTATTTCTGATTCCCTGAAGCTCTAGGAGGAGCTCGATTTTCTTTTGATAGAAGTTGATTCCTCTATGGGTAAACTCTTAATTTTAAATGAAACTCCTAAGACTTTGTAAGTTGTTAGCATTAGAAAAGATAGGTTCAGAAAACTGATTTTCGTTTGTGGGGGTCAATGAAATATAAATCATTTTGAATATTACACATGCAAAAATAGTTGGGTGCCTACCATGTATGTGTACTGTGAGGTGCTGGAGATAAAACTGAGCAAAAACAAAATAGTAACTTTCAAGTGCTGAGAGTCTGTGATAGTATAAACCAGCTTTATACAATTTGTATATGTTTTTTCTTGTTCTTGTTGTTGAGATGGAGTCTTGCTCTGTTACCCAGGCTGGAGTGCAATGGGACGATCTTGGCTAACTGTAACCTCTGCCTTCCGGGTTCAAGTGCTCCTACCTCAGCCTCTGGAATAGCTGGGATTACAGGCATCCGCCACTATGCCTGGCTGAGTTTTTGTATTTTTCTAGAGGTGGGGTTTCACCATGTTGCCAGGCTGGTCTTGGAACTTCTGACTTCAAGTGATCACCTGCCTTGGCCTCCCAAAGTGCTGGGATTACAGGTGTGAGCCACCATTCCCAGCCTTATATTGTTCTATATATATCATTGACACAAACAATACTTATTGAGCACCTGCTATAGATTAATCTAGGCCCTTAGAGCAGTGAACTAAAATGAAAATTCTGCTCATATAGTGCTTACATTATGATAGGGAGAGACAAATAAGAATTATATTAGTGGTAACAATTGCTTTGGAGAAAAATGTTAAGGACAGAAGGAGAACATGTGTGCAGTGGTGTGGGTTTGCATTTAAAAATGAATTGATCAGGAAAACTTGTTTGAGAAAGTGATGATTAAGCAGAGACCTAAGGTAGTCAAAGGTAGCCAGGAATGCATGTATTGGGGGAAAGCATTCCTGGCAGGAGAAACAGGTACCACGTACCTGAGATGGGAGTTTGCCTGTTCAATGAACATGGTGTGGCTGGAACAGGGTGATGGTGGAAGAAGAGTATTAGGTTTAGAGTGTTGGGGATATTGGGCCTGTGGGTATAGGACCTTTTGCTCTGAATAAGGTAGAAAGCAATAAAGTTTCACAAAGAGTAGTGACATAATCTGACTTTTGAAAGCACCTTAAGCAAATGGAAGATCTTTTGAATGACTTGGAATGCCAGCCTTCTCACTGGCTTGTTGTATGTGTGACCTTAGGCAAGTCCCTTAAACCTCCTTGAACCTCAAAGTCTCAACTCAAATGGAGAGACTTGAACACTTAGTTTGACAGCTTTTTATACTATGAACTCATTTAATTATCATAAGTTTATGATTTGTCCGTACTATTTCCCCATTTTTTACAGTTGAGGAAACTGAGGAACAGAAGAAAAACTTGCGTAAAATTACAATAGCTTTGTCATGTTGGAGGCAGCATTTAAACCAGGGAGTTTCACTCCAGAATCTATGCTCTTTCATGGTATTCCTTAAAATAACATTCTTATTAGCAGCCCCCTCGGCTCCACTGGGTTTTTGTGAATAAACATAACTATCCAGCATCTATACAATAATAATAGCTTATTTATGGGGGGAACTGGTCTGTGGTAGGCACTGTCATAAGCATTTAATATCTAGTCACCCATGTAAACTTCACAATACCTCTTCAGATAGGTACTATTTTCTCCATTTTGTGGATGAGATGCCTGAGGATCACTTGCCAAGGCCACACAACTAGTAAGTAATGGAACCAGGATTTGAACCCAGGCAGTTTGGCTCCAGAGACTGCTTAACCACTCAACTATCCTTTATCTTGAGGACAGTCTTGAATTAAAACTCAAAACTTCAGGGAGTTTTGAATTTGAGCTTAGTGACTAGAATTTTGTATTTTGGGCACTTAGATTTTATATGCCTGAAGATCATTCTCAATCTTTAAAGACTCTCCTAGTTTCATAACTTCAATAAACTTAATTTTTTCTTAGACGTTTTCCCCTGTAAGTCAAGGTTCAGGAAAAAAAAAGACCTGGATTATGAGATGGGAGATTTCTGGGGAAAGGGGATGAGATTATAGCCTATATGAAGAACAAAGTTGACATGTCTTGGAATCTTTTACTTAAATCTGTGTGACTTCTTTCCTTTCCATAATAAAGCAATGATGGTGTTTTGTTTTTATTGTTGTTGTTTTTATTTGTTTGTATTTTTGAGATAGGTCTTCCTTTGTTGCCCAGGCTGGAGTGCAGTAGCATGATCATGACTCACTGCAGCCTTTAACTCCTGGGCTCAAGTGATCCTACCTTAGCCTTTTGAATAGCTGAGACTGTAAGAACATGCTACCACACCCAGCTAATTTAAATTTTTTTGTAGAGATAGGGTCTCACTGTGGTGCCCAGCTTGTCTTGAACTCCTAGGCTCAAGGAATCCTCCCACCTTGGCCTCGCAAAGTGTTGGGGTTACAAGTGTGAACTACTGCACATGGCCTGATGGTATTTTTTAAATACCAAGATACTGTACTTTTTCCAAGTCTTTGAGAAAAATTAATGTCCAGAAAACAGTACTGTACTTGCCCTGTGTCTTCTCATACTCCATTAGAGAGCAGTTAACCCAAATTAAAACCTGACTTTCACTAGAGGACATAGCTTCTCTTGCACATCTCTTAAATACCTTTTCCAGCCAGAAATGGAAGTTGGCAGTTCTGACAGCCAAAAATCAAAGTTCTTTGAGTGAGCTACCCTGTAGTGGCTGTGTGTTTTTCACTTCCCCTCATCGTCATCAACTAATAACTTCTCAATTATACCACCATTCTCTCCCCCATTTTTCTCCCAACAAGTTTATTCAAGACTGTGAGACCTGGCTAGACAAACTACTTTTGCAGTTCCTGAGCCTCTGGGACTTCAGTGAACCTTTAATTCTCACTCAACCACTCACTCTTAGAATCATATACTATTTTGTCATCTTCTGGAATTGGTATCTTCTTGGAATCTTTGGAGAGTTCTCTCTGTTCCCTAGGCTGGAGTGCAGTGGTGTGATCATAGGTCATTGCAGCTGCAAACTCTTGGGCTCAAGTGATCTTCAGCCTCAGCCTCCTGAGTAGCTGGGACTACAGGTGTGCAGCACCATGCCTGGCTCCACTTAGAATCTTTTTTTTTTCCCGACTTAGAATCTTAACCTCAGTGTCTTTCACAACACTGATGTACTTGAAGTTTGCTATATGTAACTGCCTTTTGTAACCTTCATGCTCTATCTGAAATGCCCCTTTTTCCCTTTCTTGTTAATTCCTTACTCATTCTCTAGGGCAGTGTTATCCAACTTTTTTTTTTTTTTAAGACAGGGTCTTGCTCTGTTACTCAGACTGGAGTGCTGTGGCGTGATCATGGTTCACTGCAGCCTTGACCTCCCAGGCTAAAGCAATCCTTTCACCTCAGCCTCCTGAGTACCTGGGACTACAAGTTTGCACTGCCACACCTAGCTAATTTTTTTGATTTTTAGTAGAGATGAGGTCTCACTATGTTGCCCAGGCTTGTCTCAATTTGAACTCCTGGGTTCAAGCGATCCTATCGCCTTGGCCTTTTTTAGTGCTGGGATTATAGGTGTGAGCCGTTGTGCGTGGACTAACCTTTATTTTTTAATCCCTGTCCCTTCTCAGTAAACATTTCTTCTCTCCTCCTAAAGTCCCTGCTTAACAAATTCTTTCTGTGATCTACAAAACACCATCCCTGACCATTCTCAAAATGAGTTTAGGTGATCCTTCAGTGTTCCATAATGCCCCTATTCAAGTCTTCATCACTGCACTTCTCCAGTATTTTGTGGTTACGTCATATGACTTTGTTTTCCACTGGACTTTATTATCTTTGAGGGAGGCAAATACTGGTTTTGTACATCTGTTTTCTTTTTTCTTTTTCTTTTTTTTTGAGATCAAGTCTCATTCTCACCCAGACTGGAGTGCAACGGCGCGATCTTGGCTCTTTGCGACCTCAGCGTTCGGAGTAGCTGATATTACAGGTGCCCGCCGCTATACCTGGCTAATTTTTCTATTTTTAGTAGAGACGGTTTCACCATGTTAGTCAGGCTGGTCTCGAACTCCTGACCTCAGGTGATCCACCCGCCTCAGCCTCACAAAGTGCTGGGATTACAGGCATGAGTCACTGCTCCCGGCTTGTACATCTGTTTTCCTGCCACTTGGCTTGATGCTCACCTGTGGTTGGTGAGGTTTTTTTTTTTAGTTAAAGAGGTTGTTAGTAGACTGATGGATTCTTAGTTTGCAAGGATAAACTTACTAAAAATTTATAGGGGTATATAATATGAAGACCTGACAAAATAATCGATAGCTTCCTCCAAAAATAGTATGATGGCTTGAATCTAGATAATTTAAGGCCACTTTTGGTCTCATATTCTAGGATGTGATGGTTTATTATGGAGTGACTTTTAAAGGAAAAGTTAAATAATGCTTTTGTACAAGTATTTAACCTGGGATTATTAAACACCAAGGACTTGATAAAATAATTTAGAATCATAAACTCTTTAACTCAGCATAAGCCAAGCATTTAAGCACAGAATCACCCCACTTTAGTTAATTGTTTATTTTTTGCATGGCATAAATGTATTTGCATGAATGTATTTTGGGAAACTGACTCCTCATTTGAAATTCAGAGAGATTAAATCACTTGCTGAATGAATATTGGGTTGAACTGTATTAAATTACCGATATTAAACTTGTTCACTTACAAAAGACCCTTCTATGTGGTTCAACCTAATGTCATATGACTGCTTAGTGGCAACTACAAGCCAGGAGTCCTAACTTCTGGTTTAGTTCTCTTTGAAGATTTAACTTTGGGGGATGTGTCACCCATCGTCAGTATCAGCTACCAGTGCACGTTGATTGCTTATTTTGCATATAGCTCAGTATTGGCTCTAGAGTGTTTTCCTTTTTTTTAAGGATATAAGATGAAATCTGCTCAAAACAAGTGACCTGCTAGGTTTATTGTAAAGACACCAAGTTTTATAAATTTCAAGTTAAGAAGGAAATGAGTCTGCCAGTGTGTATGTTAATAGTTAATAGG
This sequence comes from Aotus nancymaae, assembly GCF_030222135.1. Classification (NCBI taxonomy): domain Eukaryota; kingdom Metazoa; phylum Chordata; class Mammalia; order Primates; family Aotidae; genus Aotus; species Aotus nancymaae. The sequence goes on from NW_026988465.1 coordinate 1,465,929, forward strand.
TCTTATTAAAAAAGAAAATGGGCCCCTTTGGTTGTTAATGTGTGAGAAAAGTTGTTTTAAAAATTAAGTTACTGAGTGGCTGTTTTAACTAAATCAATAGTAATGAGGTTTTGCTGTGCCCGGTTTGTTTTTCCCTTTTTCTCTAACCTGTAATTTGTAAGCTCACTCCATTAGGTATTTCCTTTAACACTTTTGGTGAGTTCAACCGTTAGAAACACATTAAAGTTCTAACACCATCCAATTCCATTCTTGCCGTATACCTTCTTTGAAATAAAATGTCTGAAGGTGTTCTGAAAAAATTTTAGTGACTAACTTCATGTATTACATTGAGGTGTATTTTCTCATTATTGTTATTTTGTTTTGACTCTTTGAATACTTAATAAATGATATGATTTTAAAATGTTTTTTCTACATTTATAGGATGGAAGATGCTAATTCTGAAAAGAGTATAAATGAAGAAAATGGAGAAATATCAGAAGACCAATCTCAAAATAAGCACAGTCGTCACAAAAAAAAGAAGCATAAACACAGAAGTAAACATAAGAAACATAAACATTCCTCAGAAGAAGACAAGGATAAAAAACATAAACATAAGCATAAACATAAGAAACACAAAAGAAAAGAGGTTATTGATGCTTCTGATAAAGAGGGTATGTCTCCAGCAAAAAGAACTAAACTTGATGATTTAGCTTTGCTAGAAGACTTGGAAAAACAGAGAGCCTTGATTAAGGCTGAACTTGATAATGAGTTAATGGAAGGAAAGGTCCAATCTGGTATGGGGCTCATTTTACAAGGTTATGAATCTGGCTCTGAAGAGGAGGGGGAGATTCATGAAAAGGCAAGAAATGGAAATAGGTCTAGTACTAGATCTTCAGGTGCAAAGGGGAAACTTGAACTTATGGACAACAAAAATACTACAAAAAAACGAAGTAAAAGCAGATCCAAAGAACGGACTAGACATAGGTCTGATAAAAAGAAAAGCAAGGGGGGTATTGAAATTGTTAAAGAGAAAACAACTAGGAGCAAGTCAAAGGAGAGGAAAAAATCTAAAAGCCCATCCAAAAGAAGTAAGTCTCAAGATCAAGCAAGAAAATCAAAATCCCCTGCCCTTAGGCGGCGATCTCAAGAGAAAGTTGGTAAGGCCAGGTCTCCTACTGATGATAAGGTTAAAATTGAAGATAAAAGTAAATCAAAAGATAGGAAAAAATCCCCCATTATAAATGAAAGTAGAAGTCGCGATCGAGGTAAAAGATCCAGATCCCCAGTTGATTTAAGAGGTAAATCCAAAGACAGAAGGTCACGGTCCAAAGAGAGAAAATCAAAACGGTCTGAAACTGACAAAGAAAAGAAACCAATTAAATCTCCCTCTAAAGATGCTTCGTCTGGGAAAGAAAATAGGTCACCCAGTAGAAGACCTGGTCGTAGTCCTAAAAGAAGAAGTTTGTCTCCAAAACCACGTGATAAATCAAGAAGAAGTAGGTCTCCACTTTTAAATGATAGAAGATCTAAGCAGAGCAAATCTCCCTCTCGAACACTGTCTCCTGGTAGAAGAGCCAAAAGCCGATCATTAGAAAGAAAACGAAGAGAACCAGAGAGGAGACGACTTTCTTCTCCAAGGTAACTAAAAATGTTGAAGCTTTTTACAAATTCCCAAGATTTTAAAGGGAAAACTAGAACTTGTGGACAATTAAAAATGAAGTAGGAAGTAAAAATAAATGTAGTAGTAATGAGTTTCATACTTTCAAGTAATCCATTCCATTAACCATGTTAATATTTGTACTTTTGTGAATGAGCATTTCAATTATAGGTGTTTAACAAATACTGAGCTTGATGATGGCATTGGGTTTTTTTCACATTGATTTAATATCTAGTTTGCTAAGGCACTCCTTTTGATCCATGTAATTTGGCTGATAAATCTTCATTGGGGGTGTGCAGAGAGTGGATTATTGCTTCATTGAACAGTGTAGGCTGAAATTCCTAACTTTGAAAAGGGGGAAGGGTAATAATCATTTTAACATTGTATTCTGTTCATTCTCTTGTATTTGCATGAGTTTTATATTTTAATAATATAAATAGAAACAAATACCGGCCGGACGCGGTGGCTCACACCTGTAATCCCAGCACTTTGGGAGGCCGAGGCGGGTGGATCACGAGGTCAAGAGATCGAGACCATCCTGGTCAACATGGTGAAACCCCGTCTCTACTAAAAATACAAAAAATTAGCTGGGCATGGTGGCGCGTGCCTGTAATCCCAGCTACTCAGGAGGCTGAGGCAGGAGAATTGCCTGAACCCAGGAGGCGGAGGTTGTGGTGAGCCGAGATCGCGCCATTGCACTCCAGCCTGGGTAACAAGAGCAAAACTCCATCTCAAAAAAAAAAAAAAAAAAAGAAACAAATACTGAATTTTTTCAGTCCCTAAAGTATAATTAAAATGGAAAATTTTGTATTAATACATATAATCTCATGGTTGAAAAGTAGTATCTCTGAAGCTTAAGAATAGTGTAAGAAATTATTCTGTACTTTTTTTTCCTTTTTTACTATTTGAATAATATATTCTGTCTTAGTTCTTATAAATCCTCATGTGATTGTCTTAACTTTTGAGGTGGAGGGGCTCTCATACCTAATTTATAAATGAAGAAATAGAATCAGAATTTATATAGTTTACCTAGGATCATAGAGTGAAAGTATTTGTGGGGAGGAGTGTTTATACCACTTAACCTACTTTAGAAACTGATTTCTTAGTATCTTTTTTATATTTAATATTTAAGTATTATGAAATTGTCAGCCAAGTTTTGCTTAGTAAAAGAAATTGGCTTATATTGTGTAAAGATGTTATTAATTTTTAGCCATTTACTGTGTTCATATTAATATTTTCTGTGAATCGATATAAATAAAAACTGACCTTGAAAATGAAGTCATCATATTTTCAGAGAAATTTCAAATTTTATTTCCAAGTGCTATGTCTTAAGAGATTCTCAGTTCTTTACTTCTGAGTGGCACTATAACGAAATAGCCCCTTTTTCTTTTGGCTTCCTGGATTGAGGCAGTTATAGTTTTACTGATTCTATTATCTCAAGTGCTTCTTAATTATCCTGGTGGTCTTTCAGTTTGCTTTCAGTTTGAAGAGCAAATTTTGAGGATTTTGTTAAGGACTAGAGCTGAGTATTTGAAACACATTTTTTTTAAATTACAGAAGTGCTACATATTTATTAAAGAGAAATCCAAATAAACCTGTAAATTAGCTCCTTTTTCATCTCTCCACTACCACTCCTTAGAAATTTATGTTTCCTTAGCTCTCTTTCTTTGCACAGATGATAATATGGATGTAAGTGTTTTTTGTTGTTGTTGTTGTTTTTCAAAACTGGAGTCATATATTCACATGTCACTTGCTTTTCTCAGGAAACATTTCTGTGACAAAACATATATATAGATTCTTTTTCATTCTTCCTTACAGCAACTGGTATTTCAGTGTAGATGTATTACAGTATCATTCTCCTGTTGAAACTGATGAAAAATGTAGATTGATTCCATTTTTTAACTATTATATGCAAAGATGTCCATTGGTTATGCATGAGGTTTCTTTATAGAATAGATTCGTAGAAGTGGACCAACAAAGTCTCAGGGTACGTACATTTACATTTTAGAAAGTTATTGCCAAATTTCCTTCCAGGAAAGTTAGATCAATTTCTGTTTCTATGATGATGTAAACTGCCCTTTTTCCTAAACCTTTATTACCAGGATACCATATAGTATTTTGTCACTCTTAAAAATCAAACCCCAAAATTGTTTTAATCTAAATTTCTTAGATTGCTAGTGACAATGAACATTTTTATTTTTGTGGCATTTTAGCAGACAACACTCTGTTCCTTCTCTATTAGTTTACTTTATCCCATTCATATATATATATATATTTTTTTTTTTTTTTTTTTTTTTTGATATGGCGTCTCCCTCTGTCACCCAGGCTGGAGTGCAATGGCGTCATCTTGACTCACTGCAACCTCTGCCTCCTGGCTTCAAGCGATTCTTCTGCCTCAGCCTCCCTGAACAGCTGGGACTACAGGCATGCGCCACCACACCCAGCTAATTTTTTTTGTACTTTTAGTAGACACAAGGTTTCACCACGTTGGCCACACTGATCTTGAACTCTTGACTTCAGGTAATTTGCCCACCTTAGCCTCCTAAACTGCTGGGATTATGGGCATGAGCAAATGCACCCCACCCATTTATATTTTTTAACTACTCTTTGAGACTGTGTGTGTGTATGAGCAGATTAAATAGTTTCCTCAGATGGCCCTGTCAAGAAGTAAGCACCGCAGATCTGAATCAAAGTCTACCTTGCTCATTTTGGATCAGAGAAAGATTCTTGGGTTCTGTATACTGTACTGAAACATGCAAGGCAGGTTGTGTTTTTAGGTTTTTATTAAATGAGGAAAGCCAGGTGCAGTGGCTCATGCCTGTATCCCAGCACTTTGGGAGGCTGAGGTGAGTCGATCACCTGAGGTCAGGAGTTTGAGACCAGCCTCACCAAGATGGAGAAACCCCATCTCCAACAAAATTAGCTGGGCATGGTGTCACATTCCTATAACCCCAGCTACTTGGGAGGTTGAGGCAGGAGAATCGCTTTGAACTCGGAAGAGGGGGGTTGTGGTGAGCCGAGATCGTGCCACTGCACTCCAGCCTGGGCAACAAGAGCAAAACTCCATTGCAAAAATAATAATAATAAATGAGGAAAGTACTGTATTGTTATTATTTGATTATGGAGACAAATCTATTTATAATCTGACCAGATTGAATAGTTCTGTCCAAAACTAGACCAACATTAAGAAATGTTCAAAACCTGTTTTAAAAAATTAAGTTGTAGAAAGATTTGTTGTAATACAAATAGCACATTAAACCAGAGTAAAATTCACTGAAACGTACTTGTGAAGTAAGTGTTGAAAAGATGGGTTTTTGTGGGGTTTTTTGGCGGGGAGCAGGGTCACACCCTGTCACCCAGGCTGAAGTGCAGTGGCGTGATCTCTGCTCCCTGCAACCTCTGCCTCCCAGGCTCACACAGTCCTCCCACTTCAGCCTCCCTAGTAGCTGGGACTGTAGGCCCATGCCACCACTCTTGGCTAATTTTTATATTTTTTGTAGATATAGGGTTTCACCATGTTACCCAGGCTGGTCTCAAACTCCTGAGCTTAAGTGATCCGTCTGCCTCAGCTTCCCAAAGTGCTGGGATTACAAGTGTGAACCACCACACCTAGCTATTGTTTTTGGGTTTTTGGAGTCAAGATCTCACTCTGTCACCCAGGCTGCAAAGGCACAAACACAGCTCACTGAAGCCTCAACCTGGTGGGCTCAGGCGATCCTCCCTCAGCCTCTGAAAGTGCTGGGATTGCAAGTGTGAACCACTGTGCCTGGCCTATTATACTTGACATTAAAAATAAGACTTTTGGTCAAGCGTGGTGGCTCATACCTGTAACCTCAGCACTTTGGGAGGCCAAGGAAGGATCAGTTGAGGCCAGGAGTTCGAGACCAGCCTGGGCAACATAGTGAGACCCCCCATCTCTACAAAAAAAAAATTAGTCAGGTGTGGTGGCATGCTTTTATGGTTCCAGCTATTCAGGGGGGCTGAAGTGGAAGGATTCCCTTAGCCTGGGAGGTCAAGGCTGCAGTGAGCCATGATCACACCACTGCATTCCAGCCTAGGTGACAGAGTAACATCCTGTATCCAAAAAAAAAGACTTAATTGGAGAGATGTCAAGATGTAGAAAGAAAAAGTCATCAATGGAAATGGAATTTTTGAGTAAATGGAATATTATTCTTACTTGGGCAGGTTTTATTTGAGTTGTTTATTTCAAATTAGAATCTGTGACTTCATCGGTATGAATAACGTTTAGTAATTCTTCAACTTGTGGGACCAGAGGAAATAAGACCTTTCATTGTTTGTCTACAATAACACCAAAATGTCATTGTGGTCATCTGAATAAGTTTTGTTACAAAACACATTAGTCAGAGTTCACTCTCTTTAGGTTAGTGTACCTTTTCTTACAGATGTTCCTGGCATATAGAAAAAGAAATCATTTACTTCCATTTATTTTTCGGTTAACTTGTATTTGATCCCCTTAAGAACACGACCTCGAGATGATATCCTCAGTAGACGCGAAAGATCAAAAGATGCCAGCCCCATCAATAGGTGGTCTCCAACTCGAAGAAGAAGTAGATCTCCCATTAGAAGGAGGTCTCGTTCCCCACTCAGACGTAGCAGGTCTCCAAGAAGAAGAAGCAGGTCTCCTCGCAGAAGGTAAAGACACATCAGCCTTTTGATTCATTAAACTCTGAATGTTTTTGTAGCACCAGTGAGCTTAGGTGGTAGGTTTTCTTTTAGACCGTGTTTCTCTGAAAAATTGTAGTTGTGGTCCTGTAGTTTCCTTTTACCAGCAATCTCTACACATGGGTTTTCTTTTATATAGTTTCCTTTGAGTTTTTTAAAAAAATCATTGCTCATGTAAGATGCAGTAAAATTAATCTTTTAAATGTAGGACTTTTTTCTCTCTTTTATAAGAGATAAATACTAAATGAGCCAGGCTTACTGATTTATTTATTTATTTATTTACTTTTGAGATGGAGTTTCGCTCTTGTTGCCCAGGCTGGAGTGCAATGGCGTGATCTCGACTCACTGCAACCTCCGCCTCCTGGGTTCAAGCAATTCTCCTGTCTCAGCCTCCCGAGTAGCTGGGATTACAGGCATGCGCCACCCTCCTTCGCTAATTTTGTATTTTTAGTGGAGACGGGCTTTCTCCATGTTGGTCAGGCTGGCCTCGAACTCCCAACCTCAGGTGATCCGTGCACCTTGGCCTCTCAGAGTGCTGGGATTACAGGCATGAGCCACTGCACCCGGCCTGGGTTTTTTTTTTTAAACTGGCAAGGTGGATCATATAGTAATTAATGTGTAGCCCAATTTCTTAACATTTTATATTAATTTTGCATATTGATAGTTACTGTAGACTTTGGCAATGGCCTATTTAATTCACCATTGAAAACATTTTATGTGAAGCATATGTAGTCAATAGTAGGTTAATCAGAAAGGTAGTTTATAAAGCAGGGAATCATTTTTTAAAATTCATACATACATGAAATATTTTAATATAAAACATAAATGGCTATTTGCCAATCTTTTAACATTTTTAATTGAGGTAATACATGAATATAATTTTTAAAAAAGCAAAGGCTTATGTTGTAACCATCTTTACATATCTCTCAGAATTTTTGTATGCTCTATTCCTAGAAGTGGAAGTGCATGGTCTGAATACTCTGGAAAATGAGGGGTTTTATTTATTTATTTATTTTAGACAAAGTCTCACTCTGTTGCCCAGGCTGGAGTGCAGTGGCACAATCTCACTGCAACCTCCACCTCCCGGGTTCAAGCAATTCTCCTACCTCAGCCTCTCAAGTAGCTAGGACTATAGAGGTGGGCGTGCTGCCATGCTCAGCTAGTGTGTGTGTGTGTGTGTGTGTGTGTGTGTGTGTGTGCATGTGTGTGTGTGTTTAAATAGAGATGGAGTTTCACTATGTTGGTCAGGCTGGTCTCAAACTCCTGACCACAAGTGATCCACCGTCTTGGCCTCCCAAAGTGCTGGGATTACAAGCGTGAGCCACTGCACCCAACCACAGTGAGGGTTTTTGATATTACCCCTCACCCATGTTTCTCTTTTTTTTTTCTCTCTCTTTTGCCTACTTTTATCATACTTTTTTGTTCTTCTAGAGTCAGTGTAATCATTGTGATCATGTATGTGTTCATTGCTGAGCAAATAGTCAGGGGAGGAGGGAAGAGAGGATCTTCCTTCTGACACTGCTAGTCTTCTGGCTCCAAGCTGATCTCTAGGGTCTGCTTATATGATAATCCTTGTGGGGTTGCTTTCCCGTGGTCATCCTCTTGATATTATTCCCTTGTTTCTCTCATGTGAGAGAAACATGTTTCTCTTGTTTTCTGTGTCCAGTGTCTTTTCATGCTTTACTTCTTGTTTTGGAAATGCATTTCCAGTAGTTATCTGAGGAAATCACATGGAAGGAACTTTTCAGGGACCTTATATCTCTAAAAAATGCTTTTGGCCCGGTGCAGTGTCTCGTGCCTATAATCTAAGCACTTTGAGAAGCCAAGGCAGAGGACTACTTGAGCCCAGGACTTGGGGACCAGCCTGAGCAACATAGTAGGACTCCATCTCTATACAAAATAAAAAATTAGCCAGGTATTGTGGTAAGTGCTTCTAGTCCCAACTACATGGGAGGCTAAGGTGTGTGAGGATTGCTTGAGCCAGGAATGTTGAGACTTTGGTAAACCATGATTGCGCCACTGCCCTCCAACAGAGCAAGACCCTGTCTCAAGAAAAACTTAAACCTTTTACTCTCATTGCTGATTAGGCAAAGAATAGAATTCCAGGTTGAGATCATTTTTCCTTGAGAATTTTGAAATAGTTATTCCACTGATTTTTACTTTCCAGTATTGCTACTAAGAGAGCTTTCTTTCTTTCTGTTTTTTCCAGTTGGGCTTTCTGTATTGTTCCACTTAATTAACGTTTTATTCTTGCTTTCTGGAAATAGTATTTCTTATCTCTCAGACAATAGCAAGGTTATTTTGTGAGATTTTTGTTCTTTATAGTTTTCTTTCCTATATTTTGTTTTTTCCCAGATTCCTTTTGCTGCATGTTTACCTTTTCATTTGAAGACTTTTCTCACACAGCTGGATCTTTCATTGCTGCCTATTCTGACTTAATAGTTAGGTACTGAGAGAGCCGAATGGAATTTTTCTTCAATTGTGACAGTGTAGAATTTGTCAACTAGTGGTTATTACTTCAGGGTAATTAGATATTTTTGTATATCAGTGACTGTAGATATATTTTCTTAGGCTATAAGTTTCCCAGAATCCTTTCTTCTCCCCCTGGGAAATAGACCTGGCTACCAGTAGAGTTCTCTTCCTTCATAATGTAAACTTCTTTGTAATCCCTCTATTTTTGGTATGTGCCTCAGCATCTGGTGCCAGTTTTTCTGTTGTTGTTGTTTTGGGTTTTTTTGAGACAGAGTTTCACTCTTGTTGCCCAGGCTGGAGTGCAATGGCATGATCTCGGCTCACTGCAACCTCCACCTCCCGGGTTCAAGTGATTCACCTGCCTCAGCCTCCTAAGTAGCTGGGATTACAGGCACCTGCCACCACGCCCAGCTAATTTTTTGTATTTTTAGTAGAGACGGGGTTTTACCATGTTGGGCAGGCGGGTCTTGAACTGATGGCAGGTGATCCTCCTCCTTCAGCCTCCCAAAGTGTTGGGATTACAGGTGTGAGCCACCGCACCCGGCCAGGTGCCAGTTTTTATAATGGCCAACACTTCTCTAGAACATAAATCTTAAGTGTTCTCCTAGAATTCGAAGGGAGTGGTTGACATTTTTCACTGATCGGGGAGGGGACTGTACCAAGTCTGGCTGTTTATAAAGGCTTTCAACCAATTCTGTCTTCAACTGTTACTCATACCATCTTGCAGAGGATAGGATGTCTCCAATTTCTGAGGCATTCTGGGGGCGTTGTGACATGTACTGACTGTTTCTGATTTACCTTGTGTGTTCATATTGGACCAGTATTCATCTCAATTTGATCTGTTACTATTTTTCACTCCGATTTGCACATTCCAGGATTTTGTTCTCTGCTATTATGTCTCTTGACATTCTCTTTGCCTGAGGGTCCCCCTCCCCTCTCCTTCCTTCTTTATTTCTTTTTTCTTTCTTTCTTGAGACAGGATCTTGCTCTGTTGCCCAGGCTGGAGTGCAGTGGTGCAATCACGACTCACTGCAGCCTCAACCTTCTGGGCTCAAGGGATCCTCCCCCAAGTAGCTGGGACTCCAGGCACGTGCCACCATACCCAGCTAATTTTTGTATGTTTTGTGGAGACGGAGTTTCACCACGTTGCCCAGGCTGGCCCGCCTCAGCCTCCTAAAGTGCTGAGATTATATGTGTGCACCACTGCATCTGGCCCCAGTTTTTAAGTATTCGTCTATCATTTTAGTGAGGTTTCTTTAGGTTGAGCTCATTGAAACATACATATAACTTACATAAAGTAAAATGCTTTTTTGGTGTAAAGTTGTGTGAATTTCAACAGACACATAAGTCACATGCAAGTTAGAGAACGTTTTCATCACTTCAAGTTCCCTTTTGCCCCTTTGTAGTCAGTTTCTCCCTTCACACCAGTATCCATGTACACAACCTTGGTGAAAGAAACAGTGTAGGTATTTATCCCCATAGGGCTTACACTCAAGTTCACATCCATGGGAATTATTTCTTAGTTCAAAATTTGATAAGAGTAGCTATGTTTTAGTTATCTTCAACTAAGCTGATTATCTCAGTCTTTCTGATGTTCCGTTCTTCTACTTAAAATTTTCAAATGACTTTTTAAAAAAAATAGACTATTTAACAGCACTTAGGGGAAAAAATAGACTATATTTTAGAAGAATTTTAGGTTTACAGCAAAACTGAGCAGAAAGTAGAATTTCTGTATATGCCCTGCGCCCACACATGCATGCCTTTTCCCACTTTAAGTGACATTTAAAAAAAACATATACCTGTCTTTTTTCTCCTTTAAATAGGGACAGAGGTCGGAGGAGCAGATCACGCTTGCGAAGGCGGTCTCGATCACGGGGTGGTCGTAGACGAAGAAGCAGAAGCAAAGTAAAGGAAGATAAATTTAAAGGAAGTCTTTCTGAAGGAATGAAAGTTGAGCAGGAATCTTCGTCTGATGATAAGTAAGACTAGAACTTTCCCATAACTTCATTTTTCCAGTTTAGAGAAGTCTTATTTGACTTGGAAATCGTTAAATAATTTCCACCTAAATATCATAAATGGTTCCATTAATTTGGCTCTAAATTTAAAAGTTAATCTTTTGTGAATATTGTGTAGATTGTATCACAGAATTAGTGGTTTTCTGAATTTAGGGTTTCAGCTTTGGTTGGAGTGAATATTGGGCCTTCATTTTATTGTGAGCCTACCCTTTGTTTTTATTATGCACAACACATACATTAGTCCTGCCAGCTCAAGTTAACACATTTCGGGAGGAATATCCTGTAAAAGTTTAGACCTTTGAGTTTGTGTCAGATGATGCATACTTTGCAATTGCTGTTTTGTGGTAGGTGTCCTAGTTACAATGTGAAAATGTAGAAACATTTGAAGTGTCTAATAAAATAGTGGGGACATTTTTCCCTGTTTCTACAAAAACTACAAAAATTAGCCGGGCCTGGTGGCACACGCCTGTAGTCAGGAGGCTTGAGGTGGAAGGACTGCTTGAGCCTGGGAGGAGGAGGTTTCAGCGAGCTGTGATCACACCACTGCACTCCAGCCTGAGCCAAAACAGTGAGACCCTGTCTCATAAATAAATAAAATGCACACTTGATTGTCTAAGTAGAATATCTCAAAAATAAATGGAACAAATCTAGAGCCAGTCTCAACAGGAGGTTATTTGCCTCCCTGGGGACGTGTCAGAGGACATTTCTTGTCATCTGTTGGCTAGAGACCAGAGATAATGCATTCTACAATGCACAGGATACTCCCCTCCCCCGCCACACACACAAAGAACTATCCATATCAAAAAACAAATCTTGCTAAGGATGAAAAACCTTAGTTAAAACCAGGTGATTAAGAAAGCTGGGTGGGGGAAGGGCATTCTACATAGATTCTGATATAATCAGAGTGCAGTTTGCCTATTCTTCTGCAATGAAGAATATCTGCATATTCTTCAGATATTCAGAGTCCTTACAAATGTCTGTATATTCTTTGCTGCATATTCCTGTGCATCAGATAGTATCATAGAAAAAGTTGTACTGGGAAGGATCATAAAGATTGTGGAGGTGGTCTTTGAGGGATAAGTGCGGAGGGTTGGGGGCAGTGTATCAGAGTAGAGCCACATTCCCCTTCAGATTAGATGCAAATATTTGCATGTACATTTTTGATAGGGAAATACGGGTGTAGCTTTCTTGAGCTTTCAGGTGGTTCTGACATCCGGAAAAGGTAGCAATTTATTTATCCTTGCCGTTGTTTTATAGGTGAGAAAACTGAGGCTAGGGAGGTAAAGTGACTTTTTAAGGTCATGGAAAAACTAGTGGTAACTTTTGCAAACCTGGAGTTATTTCTTTTATTCCCATTTTTGGTGCCATGAAATAGATGAGAAGACTGAAACAAAGGTTAGATTACTTCCCTGCATTCCAAACCAGGCAGTTAACTGAGATGGTTTGGAAATGAGAGTAATATGACTTAAGACTTTTGCTCTAACTTACTGATATCTACATTTTCCTGTCTTTCACTTTAAAATGTATAAGGGGTATGGTTTTAGAATCTCTAAGAATGTTTGAATTTTTCTTTAAGCCTTGAAGACTTTGATGTGGAAGAAGAAGATGAAGAAGCCCTAATAGAACAGAGAAGAATCCAAAGGCAAGCAATTGTTCAGGTATGTGATTTTAGTGAAAAATAATCATCATTGTAGTAAAATGTTTTTTTGCTTTAGCAAAAAAGTGACATTAATAACAGTTGATCGAGTCCTTAGAAGAGGAGAGTATATATAATATTATCTTCATGAGATTTGAAAAAATGATCATTTTTTTAGTTACTAAAACTGAGATGGTTGCTCTTTGTTGGTTATACATAGAATTCTGGTTGTTTATAACATATCTGATATAAACCTCTTCTGTAAGACATGAGAATTTGAAGTTTGCTTTCTTTTTAAGTTAATGAACACATATGAGTATAGAATAAACTGGAGGAATTTCATTTAGCAAAAAATTATAAATGTTACTATGTGAATAAAATAGTATTTTAATGGCAAGTTTTGTAATGTGAATGTGGTGATTTAAATGAAACATTTGAAAAATAATTTTAAGACTAGAGCCAGATGATGAAGAAGATTGGGTGGGGAAAGAATGTTGTGTAAAGATCTTGATAGAGTCATTTAATTATAAGGTTTGGTGACTTGGAAAGTTGTCAGCTCTTCCTTAGTCAGAAGACAAGGAGAAAACAGCTGTGGCAGCTTACCTAAACACACAGAGCAAACCATAAATCAGGTAACAGTATGCCACATTGGCGTGAAGGACAGAACTTGCATCACCAGAAAGGAAGTAGGGCAAAACTGATTCCGGGGGGAAGCTTATTTTTCTGGGACACTGGTAAAATTGTTAATAAACTGACGTCAGGCCAGGTGCAGTAGCTCACACCTGTAATCCCAGCACTTTGGGAGGCCAAGGTGGGTGGATTACCTGAGGCCGGGAATTTGAGACCAGCCTGACCGACATGGAGAAACCTTTTCTCTACTAGAAATACAAAATTAGCCAGGCATGGTGACGCATGCCTATAATCCCAGCTACTCAGTAGAGTGAGGCAGGAGAATCACTTGAACCGGAGAAGTGGAGTTTATGGTGAGCCGAGATCACAGCGTTGCACTCTAGCCTGGGCAACAAGAGCGAAACTCTGTCTCGAAATAAATAAACAAACAGACTGATATCCCTGAAGATGTGGATGAATCTTTTTTTATTCTTGCCCACGTCCACAGTCCCTTACCTCCAATCCTTGTGGGCCAGATGTGCTTCAGAACTCAGACATTTTTGAGTTTTAGAAAGGTGATATGGTACATCTATTATATAATTTTGTGCCATCAGTGTGGTCTGCCTCAGACTCCATCATCAGACACATTGACATTTCTACAGTGAGACATACTATAATAGTTACACTGGGGAGAAAAGAAGACAATAAATGGCATCTCATCTGATCAGGTCAAATGTTGCCACCTGATGAATAAACACAAAACAAAGTAAAACTTTTGGCTGGGCACGGTGGCTCACGCCTGTAATCCTAGCACTCTGGGAGTCCGAGGCAGGCGGATCACCTCAGGTCGGGAGTTCAAGACCAGCCTGACCAACATGGTGAAACCCCATCTTAAAAAAGAAAAAAAGAAAAACTTTTTTAGATTTTTGTGAGTTTAGAAGTTACGTAAGGGATTATGAATCTGATTGAACCAAAATATAGATACCTTTCGGGTTTTTTTGCATTATTTGATACTTTCTCTTAACTTTTCATTGTAGCAACTCTTAGCAAATTAGTATATTTGGATAGCATCAGACTTTATGAAAGCATTCTTTTCTGTATTGTTATTGCAGAAATATAAATATCTTGCTGAAGATAGCAATATGTCTGTGCCATCTGAACCAAGCAGCCCCCAGAGCAGTACGAGAACACGGTCACCTTCTCCAGATGACATTCTGGAGCGAGTAGCTGCTGATGTTAAAGAGTATGAGCGGGAAAATGTTGATACCTTTGAAGCCTCAGTGAAAGCCAAGCATAATCTAATGACAGTTGAACAGAATAATGGTGAGTGAGATATATTTTTGTCCTGGTGACACTGTTCTCTGAAATTTTAGCTCTATAACTTTATAATAAGAGACCTTATTTGGGATGGGATTGGGGAAAAGAAAAAGGGATAAACATGTTGCTTCTGCTACATATTGTAGTAATATATTAAATGTGCTTTTATGGATATTCTCTATAACTGTGTTTTTATTCACATATCCTGAATAGTATACTGAATTCCCACATAATTCATTACCTTTTGTTTTGCTTGCTGTTTTAAAGCAAATCCAATTACGATTTTATTTCACCTGTAAATACTTGTTTGTATCTCTATCAGATGAGAACATTAATGTTTAAAAACATTAAATAAAAAAGAGGTTTCCACTTTTTGGCATTTGAAAAAGATCATTTGAAATAATTCTCTGTGTGGTATGTCACAAATTTGATAGATTTAGGTTTATGTTCATTTGCTTTTGATTTTTAGGAATCATCTTTTATTCCTTAATACGTTTGTCTTTCATGTACGCATATATGTGTGTATATGTTGTATCCTGCCTACACACACAAAACCAAACTGTGCATACTTAGATCAATATGCTTTTCCTCACTCCTTTTTACAGGCTGTGCCATAGTTTATTCAGTCAGACTTCTGATGATATTTGAATTGTGTCCAGTTTTTGGCTGTTCATTGGGTACTGATTATAATGGCATTGTGCATTAAGTCGTTCTTTAATTCTTGGCCTCTGCATTTTAGGATAGTTCCCTAGACGTAGGATTGCTGGGTCAGAAAAGGGAGTGAATATATAATTTTGCTATATATTGCCAAATTTCTGTCTTTTATAAGGGTTATACCATTTTGCCATCTTTCTGAGTGTTTGTTTATCCAGAGTCTTGTTAACAGAATGTTATTGTACTTTTGGATTTTTAGCTAGTATCAGAGATCAGAAATTGATACCTCATTGTAGTTTTAATTTGCATTTCCTTAATGTAAGTGATAATGAGCTTGCGTTCATATGGGTAAAGCTAGTGGATTTTTTTTCTAGAAACTCCTTTTGTCTTTTTTAGTTTTTTATGAGATTATTGGACTTTTTAAGGGAAAGATACCTAGAGATCTATATCTATAGTGGAAATATTAACCTTTTGAGATTTTTAAGGTGCAAATAACATTTTTTAAAGATGAACTTTTATTTTAACATGAAGTCATTGTTAGCTATTAGCTTATTCATTTAAACTAAGAATAGTAAAAGTTGACATTAGGTCCTTCAACTTTTTTTTTTTTTTTTTTTTTTTGAGCTAGAGTCTCACTCTGTCACCCAGGATGGAGTGGAGTGGTGTGATCTTGGCTCACTGCAGCCTCTGCTTTGGGTTCCAGCAAGTCTCCTGTCTTAGCCTCCCAAGTAGCTGGGATTACAGGCACCTGCCACCATGCCCGACTAATTTTTGTATTTTTAGTAGAGACAGGGTTTTGCCTTGTTGGCCAGGCTGGTCTCAAACTCCTGACCTCAGGTATTCCACCTGCCTCAGCCTCCCAAAGTGCTGGGATTACAAGCGTGAGCCACCACGCCCACCCAGTCTTTCAATTTTTTGAAATGCATTCTCTTACTAAAGGTGAATAGCTTTATGTATCTTAAATGTTAATAAAGTGATTCTAAATCGAATACTATTGGGAAACTGATGTGCAAGAGGGCAAAAAAGTTTGAATTACTATGAGTGAGTTTCCATTCCTTATTTTGTGTTTCAAATTGTCTCTTTACTTTTCAAACATTAATGCTAATTTCCTTTAAGGTTCATCTCAAAAGAAGTTGTTGGCACCTGATATGTTTACAGAATCTGATGATATGTTTGCTGCGTATTTTGATGTAAGTAATTTTAAATTATTTAATTTTAAATAATTTTTCCTGTTAAATGGGAAAAAAATAACATATATGGGTGTGTGTATATATACACATAGAGAAAGAAGGATAAAGCAAATGTAATAAATATTTTGAACAGTGTAGGTGAAAGGTATCTGAAAACTCTACTAGTTTTGCATCTTCTGAAATTAATGTCAAAAATTTTAAGACAAGTATGGCAGAACTATTTGAGAGCTTTATAAAAGTCAAACACCAAATGACTCAAATATGTAGTTGTTTGTACAGTATTGTATATTTAAATACATACACATACATATGGTAGTTAAGTGAGATAAGGAGATACCAATATTTTTTAGGTCTTTATTAGAATAGACTCTGCTTTGCTGCTTTGGGGCCTCTATATTGTATTAAAAGGTTATTGAGAACTGAAAGATTTGGAGTTTAATAGAACTTATTGAAGAATTGGAAATGTTAAAAGGAGTAGATTAAGAAATTTTGCTGATTTAGCCATTTTATTTCATAAATTTTTATCTATGCCTTATGTTGGAAAAGTCTTAAACTATAAACACAGTCAAACGTAGGGACATTTTCAATATAAATTTCAAAGGACATAAGAAATATGAGGCCTTCATAAAAGAGGTAGGGAAAATAAACATAAAGGAAAATAAAAATGGGATAAGATAATCATATATATGTAGGCATACACACACACACACAGCAACAGGAACACGAACATATGGATGAATTAGGAGAGGATGAAATGAGTATTGAGCCAATTATGGTGTCAGTGGTCATTTGCTTGGTTGATATTGAAGGATCTTCTGGGTATCACGGAGAGTAAGGTCCAATAAAGAATCTTCAGAAGTACCACATATTCTTATTTTTCAATTATCCACATAGTTTCAACTAGTGCAGCCACATGGGAAAAACACTAATGATATAACAGCTAAAGAAAATTGTATCTGGTTTTGAATTGTTTTCCCTTTTTTCTCTTTTGTTTTGAGATAGGGTCTCGCTCTGTCCCAGACTAAAGTGTGGAGTGCAGTAGCGAGATCATGGCTCACTGCATGCAGCCTTGAACTCTGGACTTAGTCGATCTTCCTGCTTCAGCCTACCAAGTAGCTGGGACCACAGACACGAGCCACTACACCTGGCTTTTTTTTTCTTTTTTTCTTTTTTTTTTTAAGTAGAGAAGAGGTGTCACCGTGTTACCCCGTCGGGCATTTTTTTTGTTTTGTTCTGTTTTCTTGAGTGTCGTTTTGAATCAAGAGACCTAGGTTTTATGTCTTAGCTAGGTTGGATTTACAGAAGTGATAGAGTTTACTTAATTTGGAATAAAATGCTTTTATTAAATTATATCTGGGGTTACCCTTTGCAAGCCTCTGCCTCCCGGGTTCAAGCAGTTTTCCTGCCTCAGCCACCTGAGTAGCTAAGATTATAGGCACCCGTCACCACGCCCAGCTAATTTTTGTATTTTATGGGGTTTCATCATTTTGGCCAGGCTGGTCTCAAACTCCTGACCTCATGATCCACCCACCTCCACCTCCAAAAGTGCTGGGATTACAGGTGTGAGCCACTGCTCCTGGCCTACCCTTTGTGTTTTAAAGGAGGGGCTTTAAATGTCTGACAAATGGGTAAACTATTCATGTTGCCTCTTTAATTTCAGAGTGCTCGTCTTCGGGCCGCTGGCATTGGAAAAGATTTCAAAGAGAATCCCAACCTCAGAGATAACTGGACCGATGCAGAAGGCTATTATCGTAAGTTCACATTTTATATTAACTTTAGAGTTCATTGTAACATCTTGCAAAAGCATGCTGCTTGATGCAATCACACATTATTGGAGAACTCTGAAAAATCACATCACAGTGCCATTGCTTAAAAAGTGTGGCACACCCAACGGCTGCACGAAGTTGTATATTCTATAAGCAGCCCAGAAGCATCACAAATTGAGGTGAGGTAAAGTCTTGAAGTACAACCTAAATCTGTTCAAAGTTATTTTCAGCCATGAGATAATCCTCCAGAAGGAAGGGGTATGTCACTTACTCATCTTGATCTGAAACCAAGCAAAACGACAAACAGGAAACTTTGGATGCCAGTCATGCAGTATTTGTCATGCAGGACTACAATTGGGAAAACTCCAGTAAGCACATTTCTTCCCTACTCAATGTTAAAACTGTAGGCAGTTGGTAGGACAACAGGAACTCTTCTAGTGATCTGAAGTGGGCATGCAGCTTCCAACCACACTCTGATAGAGTGAGTCAGTGGAGACATGACTTTGATTCTCCATTGTGTCTAGGAAACCAAATAGTAGAGATTTAACACAATTTTTAAGTGACTGCACTGTAGTTCCTACTTTCTGATTCTGTTTATTATAGTCTGAATTCTAATTTTTTAATTTGCTTTTTTAGGTGTGAACATAGGTGAAGTCCTAGATAAACGTTACAATGTGTATGGCTACACCGGGCAAGGTGTATTCAGTAATGTTGTACGAGCCAGAGATAATGCAAGAGCCAACCAAGAAGTGGCTGTAAAGATCATCAGAAACAATGAGCTCATGTAAGTTCTGATCACATGTGATGAAACCTTCAACAATACAGATATTTAGAGATAAAACTTTTTTTTTTTTTTTTTTTTGAGTTGGAGTCTCACTCTGTTGCCCAGGCCTCCCAGGTTTAAGTGACTCTCCTGCCTCAGCCTCCGGAGTAGCTGGGACTATAGGCGCATGCCACCATGGCCGGCTAATTTTTGTACTTTTAGTGGAGATGGGGTTTCACCGTATTGGTCAGGCTGGTCTCAAACTCTCGGCCTCCCAAAGTGCTGGGATTACAGGTGTGAGCCACCGTGCCTGGCCTTAAACAGGCAAAAAAACAGTTGTTTTTGACTGGATTTTAAAATTATAGCCATATGTTATATGTATGTACTAGAACAATAGGCTGATTATTTTTAATTCATTTCAGTGCATTTTAGTACCTACTATGTGCACTGATAACAACTTAAACTCCTTCCTTCTATTGCCTATCTTATACCATCCTTTGCTTTATCTTCAGATGAGTTGAGAAATGAAAAAATCATATTGATTAGCTGTCACTGTGGTGACCTGCAAAAAAGTGAAAATTTATTTATCAGGGTGACGAGAATCTTTTTATTTATTTTATTTTATTTTTCTAGAGATGGAGTCTTGCTCTGTCACCCAGGCTGGAGTGCAGTGGGCTGATCTGGGCTCATTGCAACTTCCGTCTCCCGGGTTCAAGTGATTCTCCTGACTTAGCCTCCTGAGTAGCTGGGATTACAGACGCTCACCACTGTGCCCGGCTAGAATCTGTCTTTTTTAAATTTATTATTTACTACTGTTTTCCTCCAATAGAATAATTACCATACTCTTTTAATACAACACGCTGAGCTGGTATTAAAATCAGCTTCATGTTTTTGAAGTGAAGTAAGTGTTAAGTTTAGATTGCCATAGGCTTAGAAAGCACCTTGTTTTGATGGGAAGCCCCAACTTCCGTATTTATTAGCTGCTCACTATAAAATATAGCTTTTGACAAATTATAACCAGAATTTCCTCAGATAACCAAGTGCTAAAATTTGATAAGGCATCCATTACTACAATTTTTTTTGATGCAGTTTTGCTCTGTCACCCAGCCTGGAGTGCAGTGGTACGATCTTGGCTCACTCCGACCTCTGCCTCCTGGGTTCAAGCCATTCTCCTGCTTCAGCCTCCTGAGTAGCTGGGATTACAGGCACCTGCCACCATGCCTGGCTAACTTTTGTATTTTTAGTAGAGATGAGGGTTCGCCATGTTGGCCAGGCTGGTCTTGAACTCCTGTCCTCAAGTAATCCACCCTCCTCAGCCTCCCAAAGTGCTGGGATTACAGGCATGAGCCACTGCACCCAGACTGTTTTGTAATAGAATTTACAAGATTGATTTTCCTTCACGCAAAATAAAAACTTTTTAAAAATCAAAATAAAGGTGGGTTCCTCAGTGTTTCTGTTTTGTGCATTGATTATTTTGGAAATTTATGATAATGATAATTGACTAAATATAAAGTATGTGAATGGTACATAGAGACATTATTTTTCAGTAGATTTATTAGTACTTAAAAATATACAGACTCCTTCCACACATCACCTGATCATCACACTGGAGCTAGCAAATATATATCTCCTCAATTCTGTATTTATTCAATTTTATATTTCATTTTAGGCAAAAGACTGGTTTAAAAGAGCTAGAGTTCTTGAAAAAACTTAATGATGCTGATCCAGATGACAAATTTCATTGTCTGCGACTCTTCAGGCATTTCTATCACAAACAGCATCTTTGTCTCGTATTCGAGCCTCTCAGGTACAATTTCAAAACCTATGCATTAAACTGAAAATTTAACTTCATCTTTACCACCTCATTTTGGATAAATGCTGTGACAGATTTTTGGGTATTTGATTTGTTTTTTCCACACAGCTCTGGTTTTTGTTCTTTAACTTTTGGTTAACAGCAAGTCTTTTTTTTTTTTTTTTTTTTTTTTTTTGGGTGACAGAGTCTCACTCTGTTGCTCAACCTGGAGTACAGTGGCACAATCTTGGCTAACTGCAGCCTCTGCTTCCTGGGTTCAAGTGATTCTTGTGCGTCAGCCATCCAAATAGCTGGGATTACAGGTGCACACCACTACACCTGGCTAAGTTTTGTAGTTTTAGTAGAGACAGGGTTTTATCGTCTTGGCCAGGCTGGTCTCGAACACCTAACCTCAATTTATCTGCCCACCTTGGCCTCCCAGAGTGTTGGGGTTACAGGTGTGAGCCACTGTGCTCACAGTCTCTTGAATCATGAATCTACAAACATTAGTTGACTATACCGTATACCAGGGAGTACTCTCATGTAGCCCATAGGTCAACAGAGTTTTTTAAAATTAAATACTTCAAGGAAGGGATTTTTATCTTTAACAGCATGGCTTTGTTGTGTTTTCAAATGTGAGTCTATTCTAAAATCGAAATGGGAATTTTACCTTGCATATCTTTCTTCCTACTTATTTAGAAAATTGAATTTATTGGGAAATTGTGTTATATACATACAATTTGATATGCTCTCATTCTAGTATAAAATTTGTCAGATGTGGGGGTGGGTTCCTAAATATTTTTGTTTGTGTTTTGCACTTGATTTTACTTTATGCTTGCAAATATTTTTGCCTTTTTTTATTTCCATTTTGCATTTTAACTCCGGTTTTGTTTTTTTGTTTTTGTTTTTTCTCCTAAAAGTATGAACTTACGAGAAGTGTTAAAAAAATACGGTAAAGATGTTGGTCTTCATATTAAAGCTGTAAGATCCTATAGTCAGCAGTTGTTCCTGGCATTGAAACTCCTTAAAAGATGCAATATTCTACATGCAGATATCAAGCCAGACAATATCCTGGTAAGTCAAACAGCCAGGCTGCCCTGCACATCTTGTACTTTATATCACTTCTTACTAGCAATCTGATTATTACTATGAGAAATGACATCTTAGAAACATAGGTCAGTATATTAATAACCTATTTCAAATGACTAATAATTTTTACCTTTGTTGGAAATTGGACAGTGAAATTTTATTGACAAGTATGAAGAAAAAGGAAATGTGCCATTGTCCCTTTTTTTTCCCCTCTTTTGATTGATGGATTTAAAGTATGCATAAAGCCTGGAATGCTTTAATGTAGTTATAATGGGTTTCTTCTGTTATCTTAAAAAAAAAAAAAAGCTGCACAGGTTGCTGTTTTTGAAATAAGGATTGTTTGTACTTTTTTATTTGCTAATTTTATAGCTCCCTAACTCCTAATGGAGTTAGGAAAATTTAAGAGAATTACCTGCTCTTAAGCTGATGTACAGAGTTGAGCCTAAAATGTGCCTAGTAGTAACTCTTTCCTTCTTTGTTCTTTATTGCTTTAGAAGCTGTGGCTCCTGGGGGCCCAAACATAGTAAAGCTCAGTTGTGGTTAGGTATTGTATTGAAAGACATCGCTTTTGAAGTTTTTTTATTCTTTTATTATTATTATTTTTTAACTCTTAAGTTCATGGGTACATGTGCAGGCTTGTTACATACGTAAACTTTTGTCACGGAAGGTTTGTTGTATAGATTATTTTCATCATCAGGTATTAAGCTTGGTACCCATCAGTTACTTTTCCAGATCCTCTCCCTTCTCTCACCCTCCAGCCTCTGATGAACCCCAGTGTGTATTGTTCCCCTCTGTGTCCATGTGTTCTCACCTTTTGAAGTTTTAATCCTCTTCAACTAATAACTTCTGGTGGTTAACATGCAGATTTCACTATATTCTATGTGTTTTTGAAATTTTGAAAACCATACATATTATCATAGTGATGTGATTAATGCACACACACTCTTCCCTGGACCCATTTCTTCACCCTCTTTTGTGGCCTTTAGTTTGGGGCGTGTTCACAACTTGGAAAATTCTAGCTTATCTGCTGGTAACAGCCTGCATTTCATTTTTTTTTTAGATGAGTTTCCTTTATCCACTCTCCTACAGTTGATACCAAGGAGAGATCCTTAAAACTAAAAGCTAAGCATGTAAAGTGTCCTTTATTGGAAACTGTTTGAGCTATAACAAAGTAAATACTTTTTTCTTTCTTTTTTTTTGAGGCACAGTCTTGTTCTGTCACCTAGGCTAGAGTGCAGTGGTGCCATATGGCTCACTGTAACCTCGAACTCCTAGGCCCAAGCAGTTCTCCTGCCTCAGCCTCCCCAGTACCTGGAACTACCTACAGGAACATGCCACATGCCACTGTGACACTTAATTTTTAAATTTTTTTAGAGATGAGGTCTTGCTATATTGTCCTGTCTGGTCTCAAACTCCTGGGCTCAAGCAGTCCTCCTGTACCCTCCCAAAGTGCTGGAATTATAGGTGTGAGCTCCCATGCTTGGCCAAATTAAATTCTTAAAACAATGGTGATTGAATTAAAGGACTTTTTAGTTTAAGGACTTCTTGTCAATAACTAAGCCCTTTAATTCATATTTCTCTTTTTCTTTTTTGTTAATATATTAAAATATTTCCTTCCAGACAACCACATTAGTAATGAAGTACATTCCATTTTTGTTTGGTCTGAATTATTATTGTATATCTAATATAACTTGGAGTTGAGTAATTACATTGAAATGGTAGGTACATTAAAAATGAATTGTAAATTTGTGTGGCCGATTTCATGGTTTACTTTTACCCCAATTTTTTGTTTTTTAATTGTGAAATACATGGTTCATGTCAAAGAATATGTAAAACATGTTCAATTTAAAAGGTCATTTACAGTTAGCACCTTTGTAACCATTGTGGAGGTTAAAGAATAACACATTTGTCAGTGTCGTAGAAAGAAGCTCTTGGTTTTAAAGCATACTGCTAAACTAGTGTAGGTTTTTACATACATTTCAGAAACGTTTTCTCTTCTTCCTGGGGAAGGAAAAAATAGACCTCAGTGACATGGACCTGATTTTTGTTAATGAAACTCCAAACCCTTTAGCTCGTGATTCCCGGCATCAGTGTGGCTTAAGTACCACATTCCTCATGACAGGAGTAGAAGTTGTGTAGCAAACTGAAGTGCATATGGGATGGATACCCTGCTGTTATTTAAGGCAGTATAGCCAGCCCAGGAGTTCCACTGATAGATTCTAATTTTAAAATGGTTCTGAGGTTTTCCATGAGTATTGAAACTGCTTAAGTAGCTGAATTAAGTTTTAAGCTGGGCGCGGTGGCTCACGCCTGTAATCCCAGCACTTTGGGAGGTAGAGGCAGGTGGATCACGAGGTCAGGAGTTTGAGACCAGCCTGGCCAAGATGGTGAAACCCCGTCTCTACTAAAAATAACAAAAATTAGCTGGGCACAGTAGCATGTGCCTGTAATCCCAGCTACTTGGGAGGCTGAGGCAGGAGAATCGCTTGAACCTGGGAGGTGGGAGGTTGCAGTGAGCCAGGATCGTGCCATGGCACTCCAGCCTGGGTGACAGAGTGAGACTCCATCTCAAAAAAAAAAAAAAGTTTTAAAGAACTTTTCTATTTGAAGATAATTACGTTTCTGATTTCTAAAATGAAGAGAATGATAATCAATGTGGAAGTTAAAAATAATCATTTGTTACTATTAATAGCTTTATTCTGGATATCATTTATAATAGTCCAATCTCCCCATAGAGACTGCTATGTTGCTTTGGGGTGGGAGCAGTAGGCCAAGTTCAAGTTCCAACTCGGTATTTGTGTGTGTCTCTTTTGAAGGGGGGAAGGGACTCTGGAATATGAATTATCTTCACTTGTTAATCCTGAACATGCTTCTGACTCATGAGTGGCAGCAGTCATGGGAGCAACTCCAGCCTTTCTCAGCAGATGTCACTATTACTGTGTATGTTGAAGTATTTACAAAGGAAAAAAGAAACAAATGACTAATATAGAGTTCATGTTTATCAGTTTTGCCAGATATATTTAACATTTTCTTGACTAATACCTTTGCATCTAAGGGATTTAATATTTTTTAGACTGGAAGCGATTGCTAAATTTAGGATGATATAGCAAACTTCAGATGAAGAATGTTTTGTTTTTGTTCAAGTTTAATCTGAATCACCCTTCTGCTTTCATTGCCATCGTAATTCTCTGGCAACTGAAAGTTAAGTCTGATTCCTTAGTAATAAAACTTGACTTTATTCAGGTATTTAGGGTCTTTTTAGAAGATGCTTTGCTTCATAAAATTGAGATTTTTCTCTCAGCACCCCACCCTTTTAAAAATGCAGTTGTTAAAATTAAATATACTTTATGGTATCACGTTTCCTCACTGAAAACAGTTTTTACTCATTGCAATGAATATTTGATATATCTTAACTTTTCATAGTTAGGAAATTGAATTAAAAATAAATAGAAAATGAGTTTTTAAATGAGTGTCTTTGTTCTCAAAATAAAGCAGTAATTTTTTATTTATTTGTATTAATTATTCCTGGCTTGAATTAAATTCCTTTGAAAAAATGTTTTGCAGGTTAATGAATCAAAAACTATTTTAAAGCTTTGCGATTTTGGGTCGGCCTCACATGTTGCGGATAATGACATAACACCTTATCTTGTCAGTAGATTTTATCGTGCTCCTGAAATCAGTAAGTTTCTTAATGATCTTTGACCTGGGCCATCATATGTGGTGGAAACCGCTTACTTAATATCTAAGCACTGTTTTCCATCACACTTCAGCAGCTGCACGAGTTCATTCATGAGGAAGGGAACCATAGCAAGTTCATCCTCCTCAGGTGGAATGAAGGTAGTTGTGACAGGAGTCTTGATCATGTCGGGCAAGAGTAGCAAAACAGTTGTGGAAAATCCTCGACTTTAGAAGACTGCTCTTGATTATTCAAGGTCTGATTATCACATTTATGGATTGTATGGGACCTTTGTTTTTTCCTGTTGCCTTGGTTGAGGCTGACTAGCACCTCCACCAAAGGCAAAATAAGAAAAGAGAAGAAATACATATTTTCTTTTGCCCTTTAAGTTCCTCCCCAAACCTCCACTTTTTAAGGTTTTTAACTTTGAGTCTCTATTAAGAATTAGTGGGAACGAACACAAAACTGATTGTCAAACTAAGGCATTAAGATTGTGGTTACAGTCCAAGCTAAGTTAGCCCCTCATTAGTGGAAATAAAACTTAATAGTAGTCAATTTTCTTTATCTTCGTATGTTAAAACTTTGTTTTGTTTTCAGTTATAGGTAAAAGCTATGACTATGGTATAGATATGTGGTCTGTAGGTTGCACCTTGTATGAACTCTATACTGGCAAAATTTTATTTCCTGGCAAAACCAATAACCATATGCTGAAGCTTGCGATGGATCTCAAAGGAAAGATGCCAAATAAGGTAAGACATTAGCGTGAGCTTACTTCTTTAAGGTCTTAGTTTCTTATAAACTAACAGACTGCTGACACTTGCTCACCACATACTAGGTATAAAGCAAAACTTTTGGAAAGGCGGGTAGGTGGCTATCGTGATTGCTCAGGTTCTTTCCTTTTTCTGGTGTTTAAATTAGTGGTTCTAATCAGCCAGGAGCTAATAATAGAACTTTTTTAGTGATGGACAGAGAGCAGCAATATTCTTGGGGACACATTCTTATTGGTAAAAGTTTCAAAATGTTTGGAAGACAGAATAGAAGAAGATGTTGATGGGTTAGGTAAAATATAAGAAGTGCTTAGTGGTCAGAGAATGAATAGGTGAACATTAGATGTTGTAAGAGGAATTTGATGTTAACTAATTTATTAAAGATTGGAGGTTACTTGGGAAAGGAAGGTACCAAGAAAATTTGTTTAGTATCTTTCTAACTCACCCTTGATACTTCAGCTATAATGCTAGTTTCTGTTTAACATGAAGCAAGAAAATTTTAGGCATTTATTAAAGTGTCTGAGGGCCATAACTTAGCTTTTTTTTTTTTTTTTTGAGACAGAGTCTTGTTCTGTCGCCAGGCACCAGGCTGGAGTTCAGTGACACAATCTCCGTTCACTGCAGCCTCCGCCTCCTGGGTTCAAGCAATTCTTCTGCCTCAGCCTCCGGAGTAGCTGGGACTACAGGCGCACACTACACCACCACGCCCAGCTAATTTTTTTTGTATTTTTTAATAGAGACAGGGTTTCACCATGTTGGCCAGGATGGTCTCGATCTCTTGACCTCGTGATGATCCACTGGCCTCGGCCTCCAAAAGTGCTGGGATTACAGGTGTGAGTCACCGCACCTGGCCCATAACTTAGCTTTTTAAGATTTTAGCCTATTTGCTGAATTTCTGAAAAAAATGTACACATTTTTTGTAAAGGTCCAAAGCCTGTATGTTTTTTAGTTTTTAGTGGTTTTGTGTTTTTTTTTTTTTTTTTTTTTTGAGACTGGATCTTGCTCTGTGTCCCAGGCTGAAGTACAATTATCACTGCAGCCTCGAACCGAACCCCTGGGCTCAAGCAATTCTCCTGCCTCAGTGTAGCTGGGACTACAGGCATGTGCCACCACACCTAGCTAATTAATGTTTCTGTAGAGGTGGAGTTGCAGTGTTGATCAGGCGAGTTTTTACATATTGCCCAAATTCATTTATGTTGGACTGTTTTTTTTTTTTAGAATAAGTTACATAAAAATGAGCTATGTTGGTGTTTGTTTTAATGAAGTCTGACCTGTATCATATTGGGGCTGTTGGAACGTAATTTGTAAAGTGGTATTAGTTTTCCTAACTGCCGAGGAGGAAAAAAACCTGAGTTCTGTAATATTTTTAGGAACAAATAATTTAAAGTCTTTGTTGAATCTCCAGTTTTAAATAGTGAAAGCACAATTTGATGTTAAAGTTGTTTTAAGTCACTGCCTGGACAGATAAAATTTCATGTTATTAAATAGTGGTAGGTACAGTGTTTGTATTTGCTTTTCCAAAGATGTTAATCAGTTCCTGGGAGCAAGGGAATCTGAGATCAAACAAACCTGCAGAGACTCAGTAACATACTTGTTTGACTTGTCGTATATTAAATTGTTAGTAGGCCAGACTGTTTCATAATAGTTCAAAACCCAAGTTCTTGTTTTGTTTTGTAGATGATTCGAAAAGGTGTGTTCAAAGATCAACACTTTGATCAAAATCTCAACTTCATGTACATAGAAGTTGATAAAGTAACAGAGAGGGTAAGTGTTTTAAATGCAGCATTCGATAGTTATTTTATTGTTAATTAATTGAATACCGACTCATACTAGGAGCTGTGAATTAAAAAACACAAAAGTAAATATTTCCTTTTTTTGCTGTTGACCAATTCCTAAATAAAGCATATCAGGCCATAGCAGATGAAGGGATTTTAAAATGTTTTTCTGGCCGGGCATGGTAGCTCACGCCTGTAAGCCTAACACTTTGGGAGGCTGAGGCAGGTGGATCACCAGAGGTCAGGAGTTCGACCAGCCTGACCAACGTGGAGAGACCCATCTCTACTAAAAATACAAAATTAGCCAGGCATGTCTGTCACTTACCACTTCAGGGTAGGGAAAGTAGGATGCAAACAGCAAGTGCTGATTGTTAGTTTTCATTGCTAACTTGACCTTCTTCGTCTTTTTTTTTTTTTTTTTTTGAGACAGTGTCTCGCTCTGTCAGCCAGGCTGGAGTACAGTGGTGCAATCTTGGCTCACTGCAACCTCTGCCTCCTGGGTTCAAGCAATTCTCATGCCTCAGCCCCCCGAGTAGCTGGGATTACAGGTGTGTGCCACCACACCTAGCTTATTTTTGTATTTTTAGTAGAGACAGGTTTTGCAGTGTTGCTCAGGCTGGTCTCGAACTCCTGGGTTGAAGTGATCCACCTGCCTTGGGCTTCCAAAGTGCTGGAATTACAGGCATGAGCCGCCATGCCCAGCCCAGAATTGACCTTTTTCATTTAAGTTTTTTGGTTACCTTTTAAAAAGATATAGAGCGTAGAGGAAACCACATGAAAGTTTTAGATGAGTAGATGTGATACACAGATGCATCGCATAACCACAGCATACGCTCACACGTAGTATGGCCTTTTGCTTCTAGGCCTGAACTGTAAGTTGGTAGACTGAATACTGTAGGCACTTTTACAAGTGGTAAGTTATGCAGTGTGTATATATATTTTTTATGTATGTCTATTTTTAATATTTTTGATAGACCACCAAACAACCTGATTTAAGTTACATATGCTTAGTAACCTACTTAGAGATATGCATTTTAAAAATTATTTTTAGGAGAAAGTTACTGTTATGAGCACCATTAATCCAACTAAGGACCTGTTGGCTGACTTGATTGGGTGCCAGAGACTTCCTGAAGACCAACGTAAAAAAGTACACCAGCTAAAGGACTTGTTGGACCAGATTCTGATGTTGGACCCAGCTAAACGAATTAGCATCAACCAGGCCCTACAGCATGCCTTCATCCAGGAAAAAATTTAAACAAGATGAAGAAACTCCCAAGGGTTTGAGTAAATACAAAGACTGAAGAAATTTCACAGCAGTTTATTAATGTATATAAACTTATAAATATTTCTCCAGCAAATTTGAGGAAGCATGATATATTTGAATTAACACCAAGGGTGATACTTCTTTTAGAAATGTTAGTTAATCTGTTTTGTGTCTTACATGAAATTTCACTGTAGAACTGTTTTAAATTGCCAAGACTGCACAAAATTACAGTGCTAATGTATATGGTTGCAGTTCACATAAAGACAGAAGCATCTGTGGTAAAATGAGTAGTAATATTGGGTGGTTGATTTGTTTTTAGCAGACTTGGCTTCATTTTGGTCTTCAGATAAAATGGCCAGCATAAATGCTGTTTATATTCACGTTTTCCTAGGTATGTGTGTGCAGGCCACAGCAGCATGCCCTTGGTGTAGTCAGTGCCGAAAGGGGTCTGTTCCTTCTTGAGCCTGCCTGCAGGGATGGTCTCCTTTTAAAGCAGGTTGTGTGCAGCATTCAGTACACTGAAGGTAAGCTAAACCATCAACATCTCTGGTGTTTTAAGATGTTATTTTATTGGAACAACTGACAAATGAGGGATGTTAGCTTTGTGGCAGAATTCCCTGCATGTGTGATAACTGATCTTGTTTTATTTTTTGGCATTGCAACTGTGGCATAGTTACAATTTCTGTTTGTTCATCGCATTTAAAATTGGAAGAGAACGCGCTTGATGGATAGAGCGCCTTCAGTGTACTGTTTCTTATTAACTTTACTTTTTTAAAATCAACTTGCTATAGACTTTATATACATTTTGTTAAATACAGTTCCTAGTGACATAGAAATGATGCGTAGTTTTCATTTACTAATTACAAATGTTGAGGCCTAATTCTGAAAGTCCTCATATTTAAAGGCTAGATAGACAACGTAATGAAATTTTTAACTATTTGTATGTCATTTTGAAAGTGTACTGCTTTATGGTTAAAGTGTTTTTCATTTGTTCATTGTTTTCATTATTTGTGATCATGTTGTCTTTCAATACAGGCATAAACCTTCCACTCTTGAACAAAGCAGCTGCTTTTTAAAAGCGGTAATTGCTTCTTTACCTTTTATTTCTTTTGTAAATGAATCTTTTCTTTAAGAATGTGACTTTAAAGTGTTGTCTATTGCATAAAACAGTTGACACTCACTTATTGTAAAGTGAAGATTGTTCTACTGCATGTGAAGTGGACCATGCAGATTTCTGTATGTTCTCAGTATGCATCACTAGATAATAAAGTCTTTTGTGAACAAGGCATTTGTAGCCATTTTTAAAAGTTTTTGTCTTCAGTGCTGGTAAGTCAGGTAAACCATAAATAGTTAAAAGCAACCTTTTGTTTTTTTTCCTGAAAGTAATTGAAAGTATTATTAAAGATGTAAACCTAGCCAAAATTATCAGTTTATTATTAATTAGGATCCTAGTTATTTCAAAAAGTCCTACAAATTATTGTTAGCTTTCAGTGTAGTGAGATTATTCCTGTAGGTTATGGGGTATAATTCAGGATTTAACTAATGTTTCTGCTATTTTCTCACTTTTCCTTTTGATGGTGCGGAAAGAGAAAAAGGAAAACGGGGCACAGGCCATTCACCGCCTTCTCCAAGGGGTCTGATTTGCTGAGACACCAGCTCCACCTTCTTAACAAGGTTATTTCTGACAGCATGTGTAGATAAACATTTAGCAACAATTTAAGACAAAATCATGTAAATCAGCTTGGTTTTGCAACACAGAGGAATTTGTATTATTAACATGGTAGAAGAGAATTTTCAGAAGTGTATGTAATCTTTTCTGTTTGGGGGGTAAAATTAATGCTTGTCTCCCTAAAGAATATGGAAAATAATCAGATTTTAGGGGTTTAAATAGTATTTTTAAATTGTAAATGGGATTTTTTTATTCACCCAGGCACCTAATTACAACAAGCATGCACATTTTGGTGCATTCAAGAATGGAAAATCAGAATAGCAGCATTCTTCTGGTGGGTTTTGCTCCATTTAAAGACATGAAATGAACTACAGCCAGGAAGGTGATAGATGATATAATAAGCCACCTCTGAACCTACACCCCGTCTCTTCACGGTTTAGACTTACTAAAATAAATACAAGGTGATTTTCATCTTCAGGTAGAGTGAAGCCTTTTAAATAAGGCATCACAGGTGCAGCTATTCTATCTTAATGAAATGGGTAGTGATTTTCCCACCATTATTTATTTTGGTGATAATATGCTGCATATTCAAGTCCTTTGTAGTTATTTTCACTCAAAGTAGTTGACAATTTGATGCTTCTGGTGATGTTTATGGCTTCATGTTGTATAATTTTTTAAGTTAAGTTCCACTAGAAACAGTTCATCTTATACCTTCAAAACTATTACCTGTTCTTTAAAAAACAAAGTTGCTTGTTACTTGTTCTTTGTGTTTTAGGTGCAGCTCAGTGGAAGATGATGACAACCAGAAGACATGAGCTAAGGTTTCTGTCCTATAAAAGATTCATTAAAAAGGAATCCTTCATTTAGTTTTTGTCTGATTTTTTAGTTTTCAGCACTATGATTTGGGTTTTATTAGTGTTTGGTATTTAGAATAGTAGTGCTATTGTGGTGTTCATCTGTAAAGTGCTTGTTTTATCATACTTCCTGCCTCTCCCCCTCCCCCAGTTTCTCCTCTCCTAAAATAAAAACAGTAGTCAGCTTTAGTGATATAAAAGGCTGTTGGGTGATGAGATTCCACATAACACATGGTTGTCAAAATTGGACCTTAAGGATTATTAGAAAAACAGCAGCCACCAGAATAGCATATATCTAAAAGTTAGTCTTCAGCTTTTAGGCAGATGCATAAGAATAGAAACTGGAATATTAAGATTACTGTTCAACTCCTTTAGTGTCTATTCCCCAACTTACTCTTTAGTAACCTCGTTATTAATTAGTGTTCTAGCCTTAAAGTAGAGAAGATATTCAGAGCCACTGTTAGCTTTACTTAAGGGAAATGAAAAAGATGATACTGTGCATTTTTTTAATACTCCCTGATGTAGAGTAGCTGTATAGTTTTCAAATGATATCTGTCATGAAGTTTTTGCTTTTATTATGCTTTATGGCAAAAATGATATCAAGTGATTATCAGACTTGAGGGGTTATAAAAGTCTTAGGTATAGCTCTCAAAGATGTCATAGTTTTTTCTAAGATTGGGAGAAGAGTTGAGATCTAGAAATTACAGACATTTTTTATACTCTGGATAGACTTTATTTTTGAAGGTAGTCAGAAATGAGGTTGGAATTTTGAGGTTTTGAGCAGGGGGAGCATTTTGTAGTCATCCTTAAATCATTATTAATACATCCCTTTTCTTCATTCCCCAATAGCTATCTCATTTCACTCTACTTTCTCAAAATTTTGTTTTGAAATAGAAATTTTTTTGCCATTGTTAAGTACCACTTTATTCCTAACAAAAATAAGTAATCAGGACATTTTTTTTCAATATGAAATATTTATATAATGTTTTATGGTGTGTGATAGAAGAATTGAATTGTAATGTTCTCAGTTTTGTTCCATATTTGAATTCCTCTTATGCTTTAGCTGTATTTTATTATTGGTAAGCAAAATTCTAGCTATATGAGTAAAAGTAATCTCTGAGATGAAACAAAGGAATCATACATAATAAAATTTAGGCCAAGTAGTTAAGAAATGGCCCTTTTGAATGTTTAAGATAGGAAAGAAGCCACATACTCAAATATGTAATTTTCCTTCTTTAGTTATAATGACATCTTTACCAATTGGGCTTATAAATGTGTTTCTTTCTTAATCGTATCCTAGTTCCAGTATATTTTCAACATGAATTTTATCATTCTCCTCCTATTGGAATGTCCTCCTTATAGAAATGTCCACGACAAATTCATTTAAATTTTTTACATGTCAATAATGTACGCTAAATTAACTTTAAAATGTTTTCCGGTTATTCTGATAGATGTCATTATGGCATCCTTAATTTTTCTTCTCCTTCTATATATAGGGTAAGGGACTGTTCTGAAGAACCTTTCCATTTAATGACCAAGATATGGAAGCTGATTTCTGAAAATGCTCAGTGTATATTCTAATTATTTGTGGTACCGTTTGAATTGTAACTTGCATTTTAGCAGTGCATGTTTCTAATTGACTTATTGGGAAACTGAATAAAATATGCCTCCTATTATCGTACTGTCTCCTGGTTTTTTTCTTTGCTTGAGTTCAGATTTTCCTCACAAACATCAAAACATTTTTAAAGCATTAAGTGCAGAACACCAAAGGATGTATTATATTCATGCTTCCAGTTCCATAAACATTTCTGCTTTGGTTTTCCTAGTAATGGAAACATAGATAAGTAACGAGCCAACTCCCTTTTTTATAATGATAAAAATAAGTTGGTTCATTGCCCACATGATAGCTTGACAAATCTTGGGCTCTTATCCTCAGTCTGCCCACTCTTTATTTTCTTCTTTTAAGGAACTGTTTTCGGCTTTTCAAAACAGTGAGTAAAATAATTAAGACAGTGTAGTTTAAGAATTTTAGTGCATGCAAAGCAGGATTGGAGAATGCCAGTCAGACTGGCTTTATAGAACGTAACCACCCACCCACCCAGTTGTAGCTAACTATTGCAGAGTGGCAGGTAGAAGCTAGTCTGGTTGAGTCCTGGCTTTCTAAGAAATGGTCAGATGCCACTGGCTCTATTTAGTCCTCATGTAAAGGCCTCAGTTATAATTTCCTCGGACTGTGTAACCATCTAAAGTGACTATGAGGTCATTGTATTCGGTACATTTTAGGGAAAATAGTACACAGGGTGTATTGGTTGAGGACCTTTCGCACATACTTTTTTTTATTTTTTTTGAGACAAGTCTCGCTCCGTCGCCAGGCTGGAGTGCAGTGGTGCAATCTTGGCTCACTGCAACCTCTGCCTCTTGGATTCAAGTGATTCTCCTCCATCAGCCTCCCAAATAGCTGGGATTACAGGTACCTTCCACCACGCCTGGCTAATTTTTGTATTTTTAGTAGAGACAGGGTTTCGCCATGTTGGCCAGGCTGGTCTTGAACTCCTGACCTCAGGTGATCCACCCTCAGCCTCCCAAAGTGCTGGGATCTACAGGTGTGAGCCACTACACCCGGCCACACATACTTTCTCTGATTAGAAAGATTCAACCTCATGAAGATCCAGTGAGCTGAGAACTATCAATGACTGGAGAGCTAAACATGGGAATTTGGGAGCAAACTAAGTTAAATTTTCCTGAACAGAGTTTTTGTTATAAACTGCCTTTTTTTTTTTTTTTTTTTTTTGAGGCAGAGTTTCACTGTTGTTACCCAGACTGGAGTGCAATGGCGCGACCTTGGCTCACCGCAACCTCCGCCTCCTGGGTTCAAGCAATTCTGCCTCAGCCTCCCGAGTAGCTGGGATTACAGGCGCGCACCACCATGCCCAGCTAATTTTTGTATTTTTAGTAGAGACGGGGTTTCACCTTGTTGACCAGGATGGTCTCGCTCCCTTGACCTCGTGATCCACCCGCCTTGGCCTCCCAAAGTGCTAGGATTATAGGCGTGAGTAAACTGCCTTTCTTTAAAGATAATGGTGGATGTTGACTTGCATCAAGTATGAAAAATAGCCAGATATGTTGTATTTTTTCATGTCTCGAGTTTTGTCCACTACATATGTGGACAAAGGGGTCCCACTTTACCTGTTTGAACCAGGTCTTTTCCCCCCATCAGTCTACAGGGTAAACATGAGATGATACATCTCTAATCCCTACAAAACTTGCCACTTCCGGTCCCATCTCCTGTGCCCATTCCCACGCCTAGTCTCACTGAAAGAGTTTGTGTCTTTGTTGCACCATACCACTTCCCTGTGCCTTGGCACATGCCTTGCAAGAAATAGGACATTTGTTTGTTAGGAATCAATTGTTCCTGCACCTAACTAGTGCTAAGGAGGTTCATTCGGAAGGTGGCCTGCCCTCCTGTGTCATTCTTACTTCCCTAACGTATTTTGTGTTTGCTATACGCCAGGCACTTTTGCTCCTAGTCACTTAACCCTCGTGATTATGTGAGATAAAGACAGTTTACCCACTTCATGCATCAGAAAAGTGAAGCAAGAGAGGTTAAGGAAACTGCTGAAGGTGTTAGAGCTGTTCAGTGGCAAGAGTCTGGGTTTGAATTTAGACAGCCTGGCAACAGAGCTAGTGCTTGTAACCACTATGTCATGCATGAAAACTGGTCAGTCAATCCTGCCAGGATACAGTGGTGAGAAAAACAGACATGTCCTTTTTGAAGGTTTTACCAGTAAAAAATTACATCATGACCCTGGAGGTGAGGGGAAGAATCCAGGTAGCTAAGGAAGGTAGAAGAGAATGGATTCAGATGGCTTGTCAAAAAGGTTCAGTACACAAGTTAGAAGGAATTGTAAGAATTGAAGATTAAAGATGGTTGGTGGGAAACAGGTCATTGAGAGCTGGAATTTAGTGAAAATGTAAGTCCATTTTGGCATATACTTTTATGAGAGGGGTACTATACCACTTTGGATTAATGAGACTAATTATATGGGATATAGGTAAAATTTTATGCTAAGGGAGGCTAACCAATTATGTTTGTTTTCTATTGCTATGCTATATGATTCTAGAAAATTCTTTGAAATTAAACTAAAAGCTAAGATGCTGCCTGTGTTCCCTGCCTCTAAGAAAACTATTTGAGCCTTAAGCTACTAAAGCTGGAAAAGAAAAGCTACAGTTGTTCTCTTCAGCGTTTATTTGAATTATCCATTAATTCACTCATTCCTAACTCTATTCCATCTCATTTGGAGGGATGATACCCAAAAACTCAGTGGTTGTCTTTTGTGTCGGGGGTTAGGGGGTGGGGAGGCCTTTTACTTTTTTTTTTTTTTTTTGAGACGGAGTCTTGCTCTGTTGTCCAGGCTGGCTGGCACAATCTTGGCTCACTGCAACCTCTGCCTCCCTGGTTCAAGCAATTCTCTGCCTCAGGGTCCCAAGTAGCTGGGATACAGGCACCCACCACCACACCTGGCTAATTTTTGTATTTTTAGTAGAGACCGGGTTTCACCATGTTGGTCAGGCTGGTCTTGAACTCCTGACCTTGTGATCCACCTGTCTCAGCCTCCCAAAGTGCTAGAATTACAGGTGCGAGGCACAGCGCCCAGCCACCTTTTACTTTTCATTTGGTACCTTTGGGCAATAGTTGAAGTTTTAATGGTGTATTTTTTTAATGTTCTAAAAAAATTAATTTGAATTCCCCACCCACTTAAAACCAAAGTATACCCCAAAATATCTCAACCTCTGATACAGATATGTTACATCAGTCCTTTCCCTTACATCTTTCAAAGTGTGATCCAAGAACCACCACCATTAAAATTATTAAAATCACCTGGAATGTTTGTTTATAATGTGTGTCCATGAGTCCCATTTCCAAAGATTGTGTTTCAGAGGGCCTGCAATAGAAGCTAGGACTCTCTATTTTTTCCTTGATTCTGAGGTGCAGTAAAGTTTGTCAGTCATATAGTTTTCCTTTTTCACTAGTTAATGAGTTCCGTGTTGGCTGAATGAGTTTCAACTAACCAGCCTTAAGACTTCCAGCAGTGCAGAGCCTTGGAAAAAATTCCAGTAACATGACATTTTGGCTGCTCTGTGGACAGTGCTCTTATCCAATCTTTCCTTCAACATTTAAAAAATATCGTGTCTGAGTGGAAGAGGGTTACTTCATGCCCAAACCTGTAGTTGGGGCCCCAAAGAGAACTTTTCCTGTATATGACAAAGAAAGGCCTGGAACATAGAAAATTTCTAAGGGTTTGGGAGGAACTAGAGGATCTTGTACATTAATAAAACAACTTTAGCTTTTAAGGGCCAAGTAAATGCTCAAGGGATAGGTCAAAATGATAGATCTGTGGAGATGAGGGCAGAGGAAAAAAGGATACCAGAGTGGGAAAGACTTAAAACATCAACTCTTATGACTATGTAACAATATAATAAAAACTACAGCTGCAGTAAGTCAGTTATACCATTTACTGATGGAATTATACTGGAAAACGATCACTGAAAAAAAGAATAGCCTTTTGAATAGAATAGTCTACTAAATGAACCATTTCTTTGAAACACAAATTGCAAAAGATTGTCTAATGTGTCAGTATAGAAGCCTGTGGGTTTATATATAGACATCCCAGCAGTGCTTTTCACAAGTTACGCTCCATATCACATCAAGCAACTGTTTGGTTTGATTTTTTTTTAATTATACCTGTCTCTTGGAATAATTAACCATATCTTAGTTGGGCTTCTTAGAATAGATCTGTTCACATTGAGATGTATGAAAGAAAAGAGTTATTTTTGGTCAGTGGGTGAGCACTTATCCTTAGCAATAAAGGAAGGCGACAAACAGTTTAGCTTCTGAGTATAGAATGGTCTATTCAACACTATATTTTGTCGGTAAAGTTTCTTTTTGGTTCCAAAGTTTCTCTTCGGTGCCTTAATTTCCTTCTGATTTTCGGGAAAAGACAGAAGTATAGGTGAAACTGGCATTGGAGACCTCGATGGCAGACATCTTGTAGAGACCATTTTAACCAGTGATTGAGTTGTCTGGCCAGCAGTAGGCTTGGATGAGAGTTCTTGGCATGGATTTAAAACAGAACTTTTGGGATTCTTATCATCATAAGTTGCAATTAATTGTTTTGTGGTGGAAGAACTTTTTAGAGATGATGGTCTAGAATGCCATCTATGTTTGCCAGCATTGCTCCAATTCCATTTTAAAGAATTCTGCTCAAGCTTGCAAGAACCAGAATTGTTTTTTCCTTTTTCTCGACTTTTATCTACACAAGGTATCTGAAGACTCAAAGAGTCACAGGGTTTTGGCTGTCTCACTTTTGGTGTAACTTTGGAGGAAAAGGGTTGTTCGGTAACTGCTGGAGTACAGAGAGTGGTTTGTAGTCTGGGCCTCTCTTTTTGAATAGTCGTATGTTGTAATCTTTCCAGTTCCAGTAAACGAGTTATCAAGTGTTCAAGAGAGCTTTCTGCAGGTTTCACTGTCGCTTTCCAATTTTCAGATTTTGAGAGGGCTAAATTGTGCAAGTCTAGAGTACTGAAAGGAGGAGGGAGAAGATCAGGATACGGAAATACTTCATTTGGCTCCTTAGGGAAAGATTCTTCAACATTTTCTATTGTTTCTGGCTTCAAGTTCAGGTCTATCTTTTTAAAATAGCTGAGTAAAGTATCATTTGCTTTCTCATTTTCTGATAAGTCACTTTCATCTGTTAAATTTTCTTCCACACTGCCGTTTCCATGTTTCAAATTCCAATTTGGAGCAGGTAAAGTTTCACCATCGTTGTTTCCTATAGTTAAACATGAACTAATATGAATCTCATTTCTGTTCTTAAAAAAGTCTCCATCGGCATAGGACCAGCAGACACCTAATGGCCCTGGCAGTCCAGGGTAAGGACCAACTTGCTTATCAACTGAAGCACTTGTTAGTGAGTGGTTCGGAGTGAAGCCCCTTATAGGATTATTGGTTACATTAAAGCCAGTTTCCACGGAAGATTGTTTGAATTCCCTTTAAAAAATAATTTAACCAATGAATGGTTTATTGACTAGAATTAAAATGCTATTAAAATGATATGGTTAAGTACCCTTTATCAAAGATTGGTTAATGTTTAGTTCCCAATGGCATATGTGTATCTAGCTACCTGTAACAGAAATGTGTTAGTTTCCAAAAATGCTCTACATACAATTATATAAATTTTAAAAAATTGAGATTAAAATATTAACTTGGCATCCCTTTGTGCAAGCACAAGTGACTAGCTTATGATACCGAAAATGGCTAACTGTGGCTGTGAATAGCCCATAGGTTAAAGTGGCTAACTATATGTTTGCCTATAGTGTACCTGCAATTATGATGTTTGAAAATGAGGATATCTAACTCAAACTGAAATTAAATCGAGATGTTTATTGATCCAGAATTAGATAAAAGGAAACTGAAAAATGTAATTAGGTTACTTTAAAAAGCCTTCTTTGTTAGCCACTGTGGTTTTTAAAAATTCCTGTAACAAAAAAAAAGGAAGCAAACAATGTCTGTCAAAAATTGTCCCAGAAGAAGCCTTCTAGCTAGTCCTAATACATGATAAAGTTTAAGAACCAAAAAAGAATTAAAACTCAGGTAAGGTTGGGTGCAGGAAACCACCATGACACATGTATACCTATGTAACAGACCTGCACATTGTGCACATGTATTCCACCCAGAACTTAAAGTATTAAAAAAAAACTCAGGGAAGGTCTGAGAAGCGATATACTGTCCTGTCTATGAGCCTGAACCAGGCTACTTTCATATCCTGGTTCTACCATTCATTAATATTGTGCGACTTTGAGCAAGTTACTTAACTTGTCACGGAACCTCAATGTCCTCATCTGTAAAACAGGGATGATGATAACGACCTTCCTTATATGGTCGGTTGTGAGTTAAATGAATTACTCCATATAAAGAATTAACATAGTCCCTAGAATGCAATAGTACTTTTCTATTACAGTTCCTTTTCCTTTCAATGGGAAGCCCATACTTTATCCATCTAAAACCGTCATCGTCAGAGCATGGTAAACTCTTGACTCTTACCTATTCTTTTATTTTTTTCTTTCTGAGGCAGAGTTTCACTCTATACCCCCCGCTGGAGTGCAATGGCACGATCTTGTCTCACCACAACCTCCACCTCCTGGGTTCAAGTGATTCTCCTGCCTCAGCCTCCCCAGTAGCTGGAATTACAGGCATGCGCCACCACATCCAGCTAATTTTGTATTTTTAGTAGAGATGGGGTTTCTCCATGTTGGTCAGGCTGGTCTCAAACTCCTGACCTCAGGTGATCTGCCCACCTCGGCCTCCCAAAGTGCTGGGATTACAGGCGTGATCTGACTCTTACCTATTCTAATTGTCTCGTGGTATCTGCAGCCACCTCCTGTTTTAGGGTGGATTTCTATAATTGCCCATCATTCCCACAGAATACATTTTTGTATTTCAAATAGTTGTCTCATCTGTGTTTAAATGTATTTCAGTAGGGTGTTACAAAATAACTATTCACTTACCTGTTCTCTATAGTACTTCCTTCATCAAGAGGACAGTTCCATAATTGAAATATCCCTTGCTTACTATTCTGATGATAGAAAAATCATGGGTAATAGTTTAGTAGCTGCATATATTTTTAAAATATAATATTTTAAGGGTCTGATGAATAAAATCCCACCTGTATGCTTTTTTGAGTATGCACCAACAAATTAGGTTCTAGCATCAGTTGGTCTACTGGAATTTCTAAATAGTTCTATAAGGCAGAAGATTTTTAAACGTAAATTTGTTTGCTATTCTTGTTCTAAGAATGTATAGTTCTTGTTCTAATCAAGGAATATATAGTAAAATTGATACTTCATTTATATATAAAGAAATCATTTATTTTTACTGATTTCAGCAGAAATTAGTGTAACCTATTTATTATAAATACCAACTAAACTGTTAACTAATAAGCCTTGCATACCATTAAGATTGTCTTTATTTTGCAGTTAAATGTTTTATGTTTTGATCAAAAAGGATAAAAAGATTAATTTTCCACTACTTCAGGACAAGATATCGGTTATTTCAACTACTTGAAGATTTTGTTGTTGTTGCTGAGACAGAGTCTCGCTGTCACCCAGGCTGGAGTACAGGGGTGCGATCTCGGCTCACTGCAACCTCTGTTTCCTGGGCTCAAGCAATTCTTCTGCTGAGCTCAGCCTCTTGAGTAGCTGGGACTACAGGCGTGTGCCACCATGCCCAGCTAATTTTTTTGTATTTTTGGTAGAGATGGGGTTTCACCATATTGCCCAGTCTGATCTCGAATTCCTGACCTCAAGTGATCCACTCGCCTCAGCCTCCAAAGTGCTGGGATTACAGGCGTGAGCCACTGCGCCCAACTTGCTTCAAGACATTTTAAAGGATGGGACTACTTCCCTTTTGGCAACGACTAAAAAACACCATACTCAATTTTCATTTATAGTATCGCTATACTGAAAAATACTTAATATAACAAAATATCAATTTGATAACCAATTTGAAACTCTGTAAAATAATAAAGGCTTTGACTTGCATGAAGAACTCTATAGAAATGAAATTTAAAGTTTAACTTTCAGGAAGGAAATTTTTTTTAAAGAACATACTTAAAATTTAAAAAGAATACGCTTTATAAATACTTTAACACCAAACATTTATCCATACCTTGTTAATTTTGCCTGAATGTGTATAACAATGACAATTAATAGTTACATAAAACTGATTATATTCAAAACAAACCTCCTTTAATGAGTGATTATTTCAGTATAAGTGTACACATCTAGGCTTTCTTACCACCTGCTGCACTATCCTTCCAGCTGGGAGGCTTTTCTTTTCGGGAACAGGTGCTTCTGAATCCAAATTCCAGTGAGATAAGTTCTGAAACAATGTTTTAGGACAAACTTAACATTAAGAAAACATAAAAAGCTCAATAATTTTACATGTTCTTTGGGTAAAGTATGAGAAAATGCATAAAGCTTCATGACGCTCCCAACCTCAATATAAAGAACTTATCAGCATCTTTGAGGAATATGCAATTTTCTCTTAACAAACCCTTATCAGCTTGATAATACCTATTGTTCAGGAATTGGAAAGGCTTTATTTATTTTTTCATTCATTCATTCATTCATTCATTCATTCATTTATGGGAGGGAAGGAGGGCAGAAAGGCTCTTACAATAATTTGTGGTTTCATTCACATTTTGTTAAAAATAATGACACACAGGTTTTCAAAATTGATTTTTAAAATGTCCTGTTCAGTGTGTCTCTGGAACACAATGGTGCATTTATCAAACTTCCTGTATCTGAATACCAGATATAAAAGCCTATAAAAGGCTGGGCGCAGTGGCTCATGCCTGTAATCCCAGCACTTTCGAGACAGGTCAGGATCACCTGAGGTCAGGATCACCTGAGGTCAGGAGTTCAAGACCAGCCTAGCTAACATGGTGAAACCCTGTCTCCAATAAGAATATAAAAATCAGCCAGGTGTGGTGGCACATGCCTGTAATCCCAGCTACTTAGGAGGCTGAGGCAGGAGAATCACTTGAACCCGGGAAGTGGAGGTTGCAGTGAGCTGCGATCACGCCACTGCACTCAAGCCTAGGCAACACAGCGAGACTCCATCTCAAAAAAAAAAAAAAGTAACTTTTTAGGAATGAACCCAGTTGTTTTCTGTCTCAAATAAGAAAAGCTTTGTCAGTTAAACTCTAAGCCAATGAAATATTAGGTATTATTAGATACAAGCTCTTCGCTAAGGAGGAACAGGGAGAAATAAGCTTCAATACAGCATGAGGATTTAATTTATCCACAAAGAGATATCTCCTGATAAGAAGGTAGTTGAACATTGGAAGAGAGGCTGCAGATTATCTTTCTCTGTAGATTTATGAAAAATATAATTAATAAAATTAATTCTCCGCTCTCTGGCATGATACGTACAAGGGCTACTCTCTACATGAGAATCATCTGGGGAGCTTTTTAAAAATACTAGTAGCAAAAAAATACTACAAATTCTGATTTTAAAGAATGAGGGTGAGTGACAGGTGTTGTGGCTCACACCTGTAATACCAGCATTTTGAGAGGCCAAGGTGGGCGGATCACCTCAGGTCAGGAGTTCGAGACCAGCTTGGCCAACATGGTCAAACCCCATCTCTACTAAAAATATAAAAATGAGCTGGGCATGGTGGTGGGAACCTGTAATCCCAGCTACTTGGGAGGCTGAGGCAGGAGAATCACTTGAACCTGGGAGGTAGAGGATGCAGTCAGTTGAGATTGGACCACAGTATTCCAGCCTGGGAGTCAGAGCAAGACTCCATTTCAAAAAAAAAAAACAGAAATGAGGGCGAGGCCCAGCTGTTTGTATTTTAAGGACCCTTTTGTAGTTCGTAGCATGATGCCTGGGTTTTCATGTTCGTGTGTGAGATGTGCCCCTTCAAACTTTTTCATGGTATCTGGTGGATTTTTAAGCTTTCTTCAGCTATATAATCCTGGTATCCTTGTATGAAATGCACATGTGAGAGAAATATCCTCAGTTAATGAAATTGTGCTGTTGGAATCATACAATAAAATTAACATAACCAGGCTGGGCGCAGTGGCTCACACCTGTAATCCCAGCACTTTGGGAGACTGGGGCGGGCAGATCACTTGAGATCAGGAGTTTGAGACCAGCCTGGCCATCATGGTGAAACCCCATCTCTACTAAAAATACAAAAGTTAGCCAGACGTGGTGGCACGTCTGTAGTCCCAGCTACTCAGGAGTTTGAGGCAGGAGAATCGCTTGAACCTGGGAGGTGGAGGATGCAGTGAGCCAAGATCACACCATAGCACTCCAGCCTGGGAGTCAGAACAAGACTCCGTCTCAAAAAAAAAAATTAACATAACCAAATTGATCAACTGGCAAAGAAGGCTTATTAACTAAACATAAAGTCTGACAGTTTGTAAATTTCTTAAGAGTTGGGACTTGATTATACTTTTTGATATCCCACCTGCCTTATTTTTCACAAAGTGTGTGTTTGAAAACGAAAGTGAGCAGCCGCCTGGTTGATAACAAGGTAGCACCTTTAACAAAGCCAAGTTGCAATCTGAAATGTCTGACATTTGGAGAAGAGCTGGCTAATTTTCCCTTTGTTAAAAGAAATACAAAATTTCCATTTGCTGGCCCAAATGCGCAAAGAGGAAAACACAGGTTAAACTGCTCGCGATGCAAAAGCAGCAAGGGCATCACTGCAAGAAAACTCCATGGGAGTCATGACTTAGCAACAGGAGCCGCTGTCCAAACACTCAAGTTCGGCGCCTGCCATACCTCCTGAGAGACGTTTGACACACGTAGGCTGTTGCCACAGTTCTCATTTCTTCTTCCCATTTTGCTGTAGCTGCTCCTCCGTTTCCTTAAAATCCTATACAGATTGTGGGACAGGTACATTTATGGGTAAGGGTCAACATTTATAAAAAAGAAAGTGTGAGATTTGATTTCCCATTTAAGGAGGCAAGAGAATGCTTAGAAAGTAGAAGAGACAGTTTGAAACCTACCGGAAACAAGGGGCAAGCCTGACCCAAAACGAGCACAGACAGGGCAAACTGGCAGATCTCAGAACAGAAGATTGGGAAATGGAGGTCAAAGTGAGAAAGCAAGTAGCAGATAAGAAGATAAAATACAAATAGCAACAAACAGAACTTAGAAAACAGGGACGCAGAATCTCCTTTTAATCATTCAAAACAATGGCTCCATTTGAAAGCAGGGTTAAACCCTTACAACTGAGCCAGGCAAGCATCCATGCATGTTTCAGAGCCACCAAAACGCCCTCAGGACCGAACAATATTTTCCACACCAATTGATCAAGGTGCTTAAAACACCCACTACCGTTCAAGGTAAAAGATTTAGAGAACTAGGCTGGGCACAGTGGCTCACGCCTGTAATCCCAGCACTTTGGGAGGCCAAGGTGGGCGAATCATCTGAGGTCAGGAGTTCGAGCCAGCCTGACCAACATGAAGAAACCCTGTCTCCATTAAAAATACAAAATTAGCCTGGCGTGGTGGCGCATGCCTGTAATCCCAGCTACTCAGGAGGCTGAGGCAGGAGAATCACTTGAACCTGGGACTTGGAGATTGCGGTGAGTCGAGATCGTGCCATTGCACTCCAACCTGGGCAACAAGATCAAAACTCCATGTC
Source organism: Aotus nancymaae (assembly GCF_030222135.1). NCBI lineage: Eukaryota > Metazoa > Chordata > Mammalia > Primates > Aotidae > Aotus > Aotus nancymaae. The sequence continues at coordinate 1,510,778 of NW_026988465.1, forward strand.
AAAAATAATAATAAAAGAATTAGAGAATTATAAGGTAACAAGCAAAACAGTCACTGGATTAAGGCATGGCTATCTGGAAAGAATCACAAATTAAAGTAACTTGTGTAAAGGAGTAATCGGCCTATCTGCTAATCGTTTACAATTGATCGTCTCCTACGGAAAGGTATATGAAGAAATGGGAGATTTAGTTCCGCGAGGTTTTCAGCCAACACTGGTACTGGTCCACACGCTGTGTGTATGTCAGTCACTGGGTTTGAATGCAGGAGGAAGGAGGCTGCTGAGTGGGTGGCACTGCCTGGGGCCCCGGGTGTGTGCCATGGAGGAGGGCATCCAGCGCCTGGAAAAGGCCACCGCATCTGGAGGACGGCCCTGGGGACAAAAGACACCTTCCTTGGGGACTAAGTCTGGGGACGGGAACTTCAGGGGCAGGAGTGCGGGAAGGCGCGTGTTTCAAGGGAACTGCGAGGCCCTCGTGAAGAGGAATCCCCTTTTCCTCCCGAGCTGTGGCCCGGCTGGGTGGGGAGCGCAGTTCCAGGGGTAGCAGGAGGGAGTTAAGGGATCCCCGGGGCGGACTCTTACCCCACCGCGCCGCAGGCCCACGTGTCCTCCCCGGCGTTCTCTCCCAGTGCGCCGCCCCGAGGCCCGCGCGCCCCCTCGGCCTCGGCCGTCCTGCAGAGGAGCGACAGAGAGGGCGGTGGGCGACGGTGCAGAGCCTACGAAGCTCGCGGGCCGGCGCAGGGGTGGGAGTCGCGCCCGGGGCCCAGTGCGGGCTCAGAGAAGCCTGCCGGGGCCAGCGCTGCTGCTCCGCGGGCTTCCCCACAGGCCCGGCGCCCGGCAACGACCAGCGAGCGGGGGCACCCGGGAAGGCCCCGCGTTCCACCAGGTCCACCGGTACTCGCGGGCTGCGGGGTCGCCGGCGGCTGCCCAGACGCGGAGCCTCTCGGGGGTCACCCGGCCGTTGGGCCCCCGGGACGCACGACGCCGCCGGGGCAGGACATCGAGCCTCAAGCCCAGTCCCTGTACCCCGCCCGGACCCCTCCAGGGCTCCTGCGCAGCCCACTTGGCCATCCTGGCCTGGAGGGGCCGCCCAGGGTCCTCGTGCCAAAGCCCGAGCCTCCCCGGGCCTTCCAGAGCCTTCTCGGACTTTCCCCCAGGCGTCCTGGACCTTCTGGTACCGTTTTGGGCCTTGTTGGGCTCCTTGACTCTCCCACGGTCTATTTCCGAGGCCTTCTGGTCCTTCCCTGGGCCTCTCCAGCGTGAGCGCTCTGCGAGGCGGCCAGTAGGCCTCTGGCACCCAGGCCTGGTGCCCCCGCCCGCTCTCATGCAAGCCAGGAGCACCGCTCTATGTTTCTCCAGACTAAGCTAAAATATATACGTGTTGATATATACGTAATGCTTGTTTTCGCCAACTCTAAAATGAAGAAACTGAGGTCAGCACAAGAAGATCCAATACGGAGGAATTTATTCAGGCTTCCGAGCGAGGTCCTACCGCCTTACAGGAAAAACCGGAGAAGTCGCAGGGATGCCGCTCAGACATGGGATTTTATAGGGAGTGGAGGTGTTCGATTGGTTGTGGGAGAGCAGGACTGCTATTGGGTAGAGTTACAAGCCTTCATCTAGGACTTGGCTTGTTGTTGGTTAGAATTACTCGGCTGCTATTGGCTGGAAAGACTCAGCTGCTATTGGCTAGAAAGACTTGGCTGCTATTGGTTAGAATTACAAGACCTTGTTTGCACACTGAGCTCCTTAAGGGAAGGCCAGGCTGTACGAGAGGGGGAGAAGCGAACATGCCCGATTATGTCTGAGCTTTGGAAAAAGGCGGGGTGGGGGGAATATGCATCCGAGCTCCCAGCAGGGCAACTGGCCTTACAATATGTAAAGTTATATCTATGCTTGTACAATATATTAAATAATTAACACAGAAGAAGAGGCATCTTTGTTGACACCAAGCCCACTACTGGTCAGTTTCAGGTCTGTCATCAGCCTTTCAGTAGGAAGAACAAAAGATGATTTTTTTTTTTTAATGTAGAGGATACATTTAAATCACAGAGCCCAATTTCGTACCCTTAAATGCATATCTCTTATTACAGCTCCATGAAATCGGAGGGTTAGGGGAAGAGTATCTCTGCATCTAGTCAGATATATCTAGATAGCTATCTCCCCCACCTCCAACAGTTTGATAGAAAAATTTAAAACAAAATTAATTATACCTATAAGTAAAACTACAACAGATTGATATAGAGATAAATTTTAAACACAATTATATATGTAAGTACAGCAAATGAATACTAAACATCATTTTTGGGGGATGAGATCATGGCCATGCCCCTTTGAGAGTCTCCCTGTAAAAATACATTTATTTACCAGATGTTGAACACAATTTCAAGGGTTTCTCAGGTCTTTGATCCCTGACTCCTGTCTCTTTCCTCTGCATTTCCATTTTCTCCTCAGAAAGACCTTCCCTTTAAAGATGCCCTTCCCACCCTTTAAAGAAGCCCTTCCCACCTACCACCTACCTTATTCTATTTCATGACACTCTGTTTTATTTACTTCTTTGTACTCCTCATAGTCTTGCTAATTCCGTTTACTTGTTTGTTTTTGTATTGTCTGTCTCTCCCCAGTAGAATATAAAACTCCATGGGGGCAGGTGCCTTGTCTATCTAGTTCATTTCTATATCCCCAACCCTTTAAAACTGTGCTGGGCACACAGTAGAAGCATGATCCATGTAGGTAAATGAACCTCATTTCTTGCAGGTTCCCTGGAGGTTTCCATTCTTGGCCCCCTCCTCCTTCAGCTGTTCTCCATACTGCTGCTCTAAAATACAGACCTGCTCAACTGCCTCCTAATGCCTCAAGAAGGAAACCCAGGCCGGGTGCGGTGGCTCAAGCCTGTAATCCCAGCACTTTGGGAGGCCGAGGCGGGTGGATCACGAGGTCAAGAAATCGAGACCATCCTGGAAAACATGGTGAAACCCCGTCTCTACTAAAAATACAAAAAAATTAGCTGGGCATGGTGGTGCGTGCCTGTAATCCCAGCTACTCGGGAGGTTGAGGCAGGAGAATTGCCTGAACCCAAGAGGTGGAGGTTGCGGTGAGCCGAGATCGTGCCATTGCACTCCAGCCTGGGTAACAAGAGCGAAACTCCGTCTCAAAAAAAAAAAATTCTGCAGCCATCCTTTAGGTATCTGCTCATCACCTTTCCAGCACCCACTACATATCAAGCACATTGGACATTGTACAGTTTTCCTAAACACTCTCCTCCAGGGCATAAATCAGTTACTCTTCCTATAATAGTACCTCCTTTTTTTTTTTTCTTTTTTTTTGAGATGGAGTTTCACTCTTATTACCCAGGCTGGAGTACGATGGTGTGATCTCAGCTCACCGCAACCTCCGCCTCCTGGGTTCAAGCAATTCTCCTGCCTCAGCCTCCCGAGTAGCTGGGACTACAGCTAATTTTTGTATGTTTAGTAGAGATGGGGTTTCACCATGTTGACCAGGATGGTCTCGATCTCTTGACCTCGAAATCCACCTGCCTCGGCCTCCCAAAGTGCTGGGATTATAGGTGTGAGCCACTGCACCCGGCCAATAGTGCCTCCTTTTTATCTCCTTTTTATTTTTAAACCTGTCTAGTTAAATTCTAGTCATATAGTTCTAACTCACAAGTCATTTTCCTTGACTACTCAGGAAGAGTAAATTGCTAGAAAAAATACAAAAAGAAAAAGAAAACATGAGTAAATTGCTATCTCCTCCAAGATCCTTACTTCGTTATAATAATTATTCATTTACAATATCTCATTCTCTTTCAACACCTTGAAGGTGATTATCAGCCTGTATTCTATCTAACAGAGTGCCTGGCATGTACTGTAGTAGGTACGGCAATCAATAAATGTTTGAATTGATTTAATTATTGCAAAAATAGGATTTTCTGGAATGTATGGTGTGGTGACTATAGGCCCGGGATGGTGCGGAACATTTCATATGGATTAACCAAGGTATATGCCTAATAATCCAATGAAGCAGGTACCACTAGTTATTCCTATTATTTATTTATTTATTTATTTATTTATTTATTTAGAGACAGAGTCTCGCTCTGTTACCCAGGCTGGAGTGTAATGGTGCGATCTTGGTTCACTGCAACCTCCGCTTCTCAGGTTCAAGCAATTCTTCTGCCTCAGCCTTCCTAGTAGGTGGGATTACAGGCACCCACCACCACGCCTATTTTTTTGTATTTTTAGTAGAGACGGGTTTCACCATGCTGGCCAGGCTGGTCTCAAACTCCTGACCTTAGGTGATTTGCCCACCTCGGCCTCCCAAAGTGCTGAGAATACAGGCATGAGCCACTGCGCCTGGCCTAGTTATTCCTATTTTATAATGGAGTAACCTGAGCCTTAGATGTATTATATAACCTTTCTCAACTTAAAATTACTAGAAAAATTGTGAATGGGAGTAAATATTGGGGTCCATGTATTCCCAGCTAATGGTTTTTACAAACGTTCTTGAAACAGAAATTATGTGTGCGTGTGTGTGAATTCCACATATCTGGCTTACACATTTCCTATCTTCCTTGCTTTATGTTTCTATTCATGCCTTTTTCTTTTGTTTCAGAGCTCAAACTGATTCCTGATTCCTTAGAGTCCTTCTGAGATTTGTCATCCATAAATACATCCTCTAAGTTCTTTTTTCTTTTTTTTTTTTTTTTTTTTTTTTTTTTTTTGAGACGGAGTTTCGCTCTTGTTACCCAGGCTGGAGTGCAATGGCGCGATCTCGGCTCACCGCAATCTCCGCTTCCTGGGTTCAGGCAATTCTCCTGCCTCAGCCTCCTGAGTAGCTGGGATTACAGGCACGCGCCACTGTGCCCAGCTAATTTTTTGTATTAGTAGAGACGGGGTTTCACCATGTTGACCAGGATGGTCTCGATCTCTTGACCTCGTGATCCACCCGCCTCGGCCTCCCAAAGTGCTGGGATTACAGGCTTGAGCCACCGCGCCCGGCCTTTTTTTTTTTTTTTTTTTTTTTTTTTTTTTTTTTATGAGACAGAGTTTCGCTCTTGTTACCCAGGCTGGAGTGCAATGGCGCGATCTCGGCTCACTGCAACCTCCGCCTCCTGGGTTCAGGAAATTCTCCTGCCTCAGCCTCCTGAGTAGCTGGGATTACAGGCATGCGCCACCATGCCCAGCTAATTTTTTGTATTAGTAGAGATGGGGTTTCACCATGTTGACCAGGATGGTCTCAATCTCTTGACCTCATGATCCACCCGCCTCGGCCTCCCAAAGTGCTGAGATTACAGGCGTGAGCCACCACGCCTGGCCTCTTTTTTTTTCTTAACAAAACTTATTCTTAAAAATATTTCTTTCATATTATCACCCCCACTCAAGTGGTCTTCCTTTTTCTGGAGACTTTTGAATGCTTTGACATCAGCATCAAAATCGTGGCTGGTCCTCCCCTCACTGCTAAATGTGCACGGCTCTGGTGGTATGAAATATAAAAGCAACAACTTGGAAATGGTGCCCTCTCCAAACCTGTGGGTCTTGATCTGGCTCTGGCCGAGCGTAGGGTGTTGGACAGTGGGTCATTTTCTACAGCAGCTCAGACCCAGCTTAACATCAATCCCAAGGCCAAAGAGAATGCACTTTCCTTCTGTTGGGGCTTGGTAAACAGTACCCAACTTCGGAAATAGCCTCAGAAGCAGAAGTTTTTCTCTGATCTTCTGGCCTCCTGTCTCTCGGTCCCAGTCTCCCTCCAAGGCTATCCAGAGAAACTAGAATCCCTTTTCTCCAATGCGGGTTACAGAGATCAGAATGGTTTTTCCCCAAAGCCAGCCATAAAACCTAAAAATATGACTCCAACTATCCCTTGGCCTTTCTGTGTAAAAACTGGCCATAAAGAAATTACCTGACCTACTTCGTTTGACTGTAGGTCATAAGACCCCCATTTTAGAGAGGGCCCTTAAGCTGGGCGCGGTGGCTCATGCCTGTAATCCCAGCACTTTGGGAGGCTGAGGCGGGTGGATCACCTGAGGTCAGGAGTTTGAGACCAGCCTGACCAATATGGTGAAACCCTGTCTTTAAAAAAAAAAAAAAAAAAAAAAGAGAGGGCCCTGCCCCATATCCAGAAGGAAGGAATGCTGCTCAGAGAGGCCAAGAAGAATCCAGATAGACAGGCCTTGCTGGGTTCCCCACTTAGGCTATTAGCACCAGATCAGACCCTTTTTGTCCAATTGTCTTTCTACACAGCTGTCCATACTTTGTTGAACCTAAGCATAAACATGGAGACTCTCTCCTATATTTCTGAGTTTTCATTCTGTACGCTGCCATGTGTACACACATGCTAAATATATTTGTATGCCTTTTCCCCAGTTACTCTGCCATTTGCAAGTTGATTATTCAGCAAACTTCAGAGAGCCAAGCCCTTAGCCCCTACACCTCCAGCAATCTCATGGCCATGCTGAGGATTCAGTTTTTAGTGGTATTCTCAGCTTGCCTTACTTTAAACCTGCACCTCGTTAGCTGATCCCAAGTGAAACCATTCTTTCATAAACACAGTAGGATGAGGCAGAGGCTCTCTATCTCAGGCATTTAACAAGCTCTTACGTTAATTACAAGGGAGGCAGGCTAAGGAGACAAAGGCAAGCCTTGGGCCAGTTAGTGAGTAGGCCAGTAGGCACGGCTTGCTGCCCACCTCAGTTTCTCCTCCTATAACAAGGGTCATGACATTGACTACCACATAACTACTTTGGAAAGCACCTTGACATACATGCCTTTTCATTGTCCTGGGCTATGCAAAGACATGTCAGTAGCAACATTACTTAGTTTCTAATTATTCTGGAGGGAAAAGTCTTCTTTTTCAGTCTACCTCCTTCAGTATCTTTCATGTTTTGATATTACCCATGCATTTGCCCTCAACTGCCTTTGTTTTTCTTTTTAGAATTGCCAAGGTCATGGCTAATCCCACTCTTTCACCCAGGCTGGAGTGCAGTGGTGCGATTTCAGTTCACTGCAATCTCCGCCTCCCAGGTTCAAGTAATTCTCCTGTCTCAGCCTCCCAAGTTGCTGGGACTACAGGCACACGCCACCACACCCGGCTAATTTTTTTGTATTTTTAGTAGAGATGGGATTTCACCATATTGGTCAGGCTGGTCTTGAACTCCTGACCTCAGGTGAGCCACTCTCCTCAGCCTCTCAAAGTGCTAGGATTACAGACTTGAGCCACCATACCCACCCTCCAGCAGAATTTTGTTCAATATAATTATGCAACATTTTCTGAAAGTCAGGACAATATTTTCTAATTAATAATATGCATTTTTGTTCTCAAATAAGATGCTAAGTCAGTAGGAAACATTTCAATTCAATTATGGGCAATTCGTATTTAGCATACGGTTTAGCGATCTTGTCTTTCGTTTTGTTTTTCTTTGTTGAGCAAGTGCTTTGTCTTTCAGCAGTGGCAAATTTATCCTGATTTAGAACTCTATTCTTTGAGCATTCATCCTAAATATCCTTTCTTGTGTTTGTATACTTCCTTTTTAAGAAATATGTATTCAAATATTTATAATTTGAAGTTTTAAAAATTAATCTTTAACACTCTGCTCCCATAGCAATGTCTTAGTTGAAAGGCCATCATTTTGTTGGAAAAATATGGGAAATATTGTTTCAAAACTATTTATTCCTGGAACCAGTGTGATAGTGATGGATATGCACATATTTCCAAAAGGAAGCAAAATACACACATCAATCAGTGAATTCCACATCTGCAAATGTTGCAGCTAGTGCTTTTGAATAAATTCTCAATCATATAATTTCTCCTTTAGGACTTGATTTCTGCAATTTGAATTGCTTCATAAGCCTTTCTATCCTTCAGATGCCTATACTCTGTAACTGTATTTTCCTAGCGTTATATCACAAATTCACTTTCAATTTTGGTTAAAGTTTCAGCGTCAGAACTTACTTTCTGGTGCCAGGAAAGGTGTAGCTTGGATCCCCTTTCTGGTCGTCAGACCCCTCCCACCTCATTTGTTGTGAATGGAGCACTTTCTTTAGAATGCTTTCCTTAAAAAACTTGGAGATAATCTTCTCTCTTCGAACATTACTGAACACCTTGCCTTCTGGAAGCCAGCTGATCTTGTCACATCCACCATGGCAGGGGGAAAGGGGAAGGTATTCAGGAGACACAGAAACCCTCTTAGGAACAGAAAAAGGAATTGCGTTTACCTAAAAGTCATGAATAAAAGATCAGCCTAACTAGAAAAACAACCCAGAGTCTTGCAGCGGCTGCGCTGCGGGATCAATTTAGTTAATGATACACTGCTAGCACCTACGAGGGCTGCTGGCCCAGTGCGCGGCTCTCACCACAACAAGAAAAGACTTGGGAGAAAATAATAACATATTAGAAGCCCAGTTTTGAAAAGGTAAGTCTATTAGCCAGTGAATAATAGAATTGGAAATAAGAGGAATACAAAACAAAATACAAAATGAAAGCATTTGTTCCATCAAAGAATATTAGCACCATGGGCTGAGACCTGGTTGACTTAGATCAAGACCACACAGCTGGTTAGCAGCAGAATATTTGCCAAGTGTCATTCATGACAGATGTCTCCCATCCTAAACAGTGTTCTTTAACCACACCGTAATTAGAGAAAACGAATGAGATTGATTCCTAGAAGTGTTATTCATTGTAAAAAATATACATATATATATATATATATATATATACATTTCCATCTGATAGTTTATTTAAAAACAAAATTTAGGCCAGGTGTGGTGGCTCACACTTGTAATCCCAGCACTTTGGGAAGCTGAGGCAGGCGGATCACAAGGTCAGGAGTTCGAGACGAGCCTGGCCAACACAGTGAAACCCCATCTCTACTAAAAATACAAAAAATAGCTGGGCGTGGTGGCAGGCGTCCATAATCCTAGATACTTGGGAGGCTGAGGTAGGAGAATCGCTTAAACCAGGAGGCAGATGTTGCGGTGAGCCGAGATCATGTCACTGCACTCCATCCGGCCTGGGCGACAAAGCTAGACTCCGTCTCAAAAAAAAGAAAAAAAAATTAATAATTGTGACCTACTTCAGATTTCAGCCAAGTCAGCATGCGCCAGATAACTATAAACATTCCATCAGTTGCTACTGAGCACAGTGACTAAGAACATATGAGTCAATTTACATGGAGTGTAAAGAATTACGTTTTAGTAGATCACTTCCTTGGCATGTTGAATGGCTTAAAACATGCTTTGTTCTTTGCTATTTATATAAATGAGGGTTTAGAGGAATGCACTCAACTTTGCTTGAAAGAAAGAAGCTGAGGATATGTCTTCTAGCTGCCAGAATATTCTACCCCCTTTCTCCCCACCAAAAACACCTGTAAAATTATGAGAATCACATTAAATTCAAATGGTTCTTGTTGGTTATATAACATATTTTAAATATGTACTTGCATTTAAAGTTATTTTATTTTCATTTTTTAAAGTTTTACTTTTTGAGTTTGCAGGTTGAAAGGTAAGAAATGGGACAGGCCAGACACAGTGGCTTGCGCCTGTTATCACAGCACTCTGGGGGGCTGAGGCTAGAGGATTGCTTGTGGTCAGGAGACCAGCCTGGGCAACATAGCAGGACCCTATCTCTACAAAAGAAAAATAACAAAAATTAGCTGGGGGTAGTGGTGCACACCTATAGACTCAGCCGCTTGTGAGGCTGAGGTGCGAGGATTGCTTAAGCTCAGGAGGTCGAGGCTACAGTGAGCTGTGACCACACCACTGCACTCCAGCCTGGGCCACAGAGCAAAATTCTGTCTCTTAAAAAAAAATATATATATATATATATGTATATATATGAATGGAATTTTATATCTGCTGCTCTGGCCACTAAAGTATCATATGATATAATGATGATGCTTTAATAGTCTTGACCAAAGGTTTTTAAGGTTGGTAAAAAGCTGGCCCACGCTCCTGGGTTTGCCATAGCATGCCATAGTGTGCTAGGCTCACACGCCTTCTCTGCTTCTCTGCAGTGTGGTTCTCCAGCTGGTTCATGAAGAGTAGAGCAATTATGGGGAAGCTGACTCCTGGTGGAGCATGCTGAAATCTAAAAGTAGCTGTACCAAACCCTATTATTTGCATTTTTGTTCCAAATCTGATACTAGTTCTTGGCAGCTTTTAGCTTGCTCAGGGCTGTGCTATCAAGTGTGGTTATTTTAGGCTGGGCGTGGTGACTCATGCCTGTAATCCCAGCACTATGGAAGGCTGAGGCGGGTGGATCATGAGGTCGGGAGTTCGAGACAAGCCTGGCCAAGATGGTGAAACCCTGTCTCTACTAAAAATACAAAAATTAGCCGGGCACAGTGGCAGATGCCTGTAATCCCAACTACTCGGGAGGCTGAGGCAGGAGAATTGCTTGAGCCCAGGAGGTGGAGGTTGCAGTGAGCCAAGATCACGCCACTGCACTCTAGCCTGGGCAACAGAGCAAGACTCCATCTCAAAAAAAAAAAAGTGTGGTGATTTAAGATTATTTAATACATCTATTGTTCTCTGCTTTTTGGTCTACAATGGAGAATGACTTCTTACCGGGAAAGCTCTGGTTGAGCATTTGTTTACTTTGTTTTCTGTGGATAAGAGCATAAGAAGCAGTTTGGCTTCTTACCTGTGTTAATCTGGGCACTTCCTCAGTTGTGGACGATGAAGCTCTTTCCTCGGTTCTGCTGAGGACTGCGCTGATGTAACTACTCTCTCGGGGCCTCGTAGGTCTGTGGAGCCTTAATTAGGTACATACAGGGAGGAAGGCTTCTACGAAGTACCAGATGGGAAAATATCACCGGATATGTGCGCCCCCACTTTCCCCTCTTCCTTTTAGCAAAGCTCCCAGTTTTCCCCAGAAATTGTCCACGTGTAGACACAAGACTGTAGTTTCTGCCAAAAATCCCCGAATGACTCGGCAGGATATTTTCAATGGGCTGATTTCCTCTGCTTTGAATGGAGGATGAGCACGCAGGGTTCCAGACCAATACCTGAGCCATTGTGACTCTCAGAATGCCGGGCAATAAGAGGTCAGAAAGTCCGTTCCACCTTGTCTTGGAGACAGAGGAAACCTCTCCTCATGTTCTTGGTTTGTTCATCTCTGTGACACTACCGGCCATCATGAGAACAGCCAGCAGCAGCTCCAGCATGATAAAATGTTCACACCTTGACAAGTGTGAGAAGCCGAAAAACTATGCCCAGCCAGAAGTTTTGTGTCACACCTTTGAGGCGCTGTCTGACCTCCACAAGCTGCTTCCTAATCACCTGATGGAGAAGCTTTATTCCTACAAGAGTGAAGAGGACAAGAAAAAATGTATGTGGGTAGAGGGTGGGCGTGAGTTCTTTCTTTTCAGTAAGCATACACTTTATCTTGATACAAACTGCCTCTACTTTTGGCTGCAATTAAGACCTTACTCTTTATTTTATTTAGTTTATTATTTTTTTGACATGGCGGCGGGGTTGGGGTCTCACTTTATTCCCCAGGCTGGAGTGCAGGGTTGCAGTTGAGGAAGGAGACTCCTTCCTCTTAAGATTCTAAGACCACTTCCCCTTAGCCTTGCATTTCAAAGGAAGTAAAAGTTGAGAATAGAAGGCACAAGGTCAGTGGAGGAGACAAAAACCCGGTGCCACTAGCTGGACTGGAGGTTAAAGATCAACACCCCCACCTTCCCCCACCCCCCCCCCCCACCGTCCCCCCACTTTCCCCCAACCCCCTCCCCGCCCCAGTTCCTATCTTACGTGTAGATCACAGGCATGGTGTGGAGGCATCGTCCGCGGAAGGCATTGTTCTTGCTTAATCACGATTAGATCCCCACCTAAGTCAGGCACCCCTCGCTTACCTCATCGATCACGACCTTCTCACATGTACCCTCTAAGACTGTGAGCCTTTAAAAGAGGCCAGGATTTTCTAGTCGGGGATCTCAGTTCCTGAGACTCGAGTCTGCTGAGACTCCCGGCCAAATAAAAAGCCACTTCCTTTGCAGGTTTGTTCACGGCCGCTCCTGCTTTAAAATAATCATGGCTCACCGCAGCTTTAAACTCCTGGGTTCATGTGATCCTCCCACCTCGACCTCCCCAGTAGCTGGGACTATAGGCGTATTGCCATTGCAATGTCTAATTTTTTAATTTTTTGTAAAGACACCCCACACACACACCTCCATGGTGCCCAGGCTGGTCTCAAACTGCCAAGCTCAAGTGATCCACGTGCCTTTGCCTCCAAAGTGCTTGGATTCGAGGTGGGAGCCCTTGCACCCAGCCAGAACTTGTTCTTTACGTTGCAAGTGTGATTTGTCCTCCAGGCACATGTCCCCATCCATGGATTCTGTATTCTGGAATTTACTCATGTGCTGATTAACCATTGCTTCTTCATGTTCCTTTTGCAGAAATAATAGTCTTTTGTGAGCCAAATTAGGCCTAACCCTCCTCTTTTGACAAAGCTTACCTGTGGGACAATGGAAAGGGTGCGAAATGCTGCTACATTTATAATTTAAGCTTTAGATTTGATTTTAAGATTAGGGAGAGAGGGGCCGGGCGCGATGGCTCACGCCTGTAATCCCAGCACTTTGGGAGGCCGAGGCGGGTGAATCACGAGGTCAAGAGATCGAGACCATCTTGGTCAACATGGTGAAACCCCGTCTCTACTAAAAATACAAAAAATTAGCTGGGCATGGTGGCGCGTGCCTGTAATCCCAGCTACTCAGGAGGCTGAGGCAGGAGAATTGCCTGAACCCAGGAGGCGGAGGTTGCAGTGAGCCGAGATCGCGCCATTGCACTCCAGCCTGGGTAACAAGAGTGAAACTCCGTCTAAAAAAAAAAAAAAAAAAAAAAACATTAGGGAGCGAACTTTCAAGTGGAAAGTCAGGTTTTGAACTTTGTTCCTTTGCTCTGTTTCCTGCTATTCCTTCCTCCTGTGGCCATGATTGAACCAGGAAGAAGCTGGATATTTTCTTTCCTCCTGGGGATTATAAGCAAACTGTACTTTTTGCAGTTTGGAGTGGCGCACTCCTGAAATTCTGTCAGGGTCATTGATAAGCGGGGCGATTTGCAGAATTGGGTGGAGTCTGCTTCCTGAATTGTTCCTGCTTAAGCGGAGGACAAAGGTAGCGGCAGCCACCTGTGCTCATGAACTTCAGAAACAAAATAGCAGCTGCCATAAAGATTAAGTTGCAATTCCGAGGCCGGGCAAAGTGGCTCCTGCTTGTAATCCCAGCACTTTGGGAGGCCAAGGCGGGCAGATGATCTGAGGTCAGGAGTTCAAGACCAGCCTGGCCGAGCTGGTGAAACCCCATCTCTACAAAAATACAAAAATTAGCAGAGCATGATGGCGGGTGCCTGAAATCCCAGCTACTCTGGAGGTTGAGGCGGGAGAATCCCTTGAACCCAAGAGGCAGAAGTTGCAGTGAGCCGAGATTGCACCACTGCACTCCAGCCTGGCGACAGAGCAAGACTCCTTCTAAAAAAAAAAAAAAAAAAAAAAGACACAGTTTAGGGATGAAAAATAGGTATTGGCGTAATGATTTTAAACCATGATGGCAAATTTGGCCATTTGTATTCTGAGGAATCTCTACCCCCTGAATCCAGAGTATTGTGAATCAATCCTAATATCCAGATAACATTACACATTACATAAAGTGCACCCATAAATCATCAAGAAAAATATAAGTAACCTTATAGAATAAATATATGGACAGGCAATTCACAAGATTTAACTACAGATCATCAATAAGCATAAAAGATGTTCAAACACTCTGGTCAGCAAAGAAGTGAAAGACACATCAAGGAGATATTTTTAGGTCGGGTGCTGTGGCTCATGCCTGTAATCCCGGGAGGCCGAGGCGGGCAGATCCTGAGGCCAGCCTGGCCTACGTGGTGAAACCCTGTCTCTACTAAAGATACTAAAAAATTAGCTGGGTGTATGGCACACATTTATAATCCCAGCTACTCAAGTGGCTGAGGCAGGAGAATTGCTTGACCTGGGATCACGCCAAGATCACGCCATTGCACTCCAACCTGGGTGACAGGGTAAGATTTTGTCTCAAAAAAAAAAAATAAAAAGGATATATTTTTAGACAATGATACTGTTGTACTGGCCCGAGCATAGAAAGTCAACACCAAGACAAAAGTATGCCAAACTGCAGGGTCTTTATTGCCAGCGGCCACGGAGGACTCGCGTCTCTCCAACCCGTGGCCCCGAAAGGAGGGTGTCAAGACCATTTATACCAGCGAAACCACCTCAGGAGTGAGGGTGAGGGGCAGGGGTGGGGGTGAGGGGCTTCAGACGTTCTGAGGGCTAGTGGATTCTGTAAATCACCTTTTGGGCAGAGATGAGTGTGAGGGGCTCCGGACATTCCAGTGGATTCCTGGGTGAAGATGAGGGTGAGGGGCTCCGGACACTCTGAGGGCCAGGGGACTTTGGACATTCTGATTGTTACTTAAGTGGTTCACAAAAGTCAAGATTAGCATTTGTTTACACATTGTCTGGGTAGGGTGGAAATTACAGTCCTTAATTACTTATTACAAGTCGCAGGGGCCAAGATGGCGTGGGTTTGGACTGCTTGCCTGTCACATCAGGGTTACAGAGAGCAGTTTCAATAGAAAGCCGAGGTATGGTTGAGGTATGCAGTTTTATGGGGCTTTTACCATGTCACATTATCAGTCAAATTTAGAACGATTTGATATGAATATGAATATTAGAACGATTTGATATGTATATGAACATGTGGAAAAGTTAGCACTTTCTCACACTATTAAAGGCATCCTAATGGATTCAGGCTTTTTTTGGGGGCGGGGACGGAGTCTCACTCTGTCGCCAGGTTGGAGTGTAGTGATGTGATCTCGGCTCACTGCAACCTCCGACTCCCAGGTTCAAGCGATTCTTCTACCTCAGCCTCCAGAGTAGCTGGGATTACAGGCGCCTGCCACCACGCCCAGCTAATTTTGTATTTTTAGTAGAGACGGGGTTTCTCCATGTTGGTCAGGCTAGTCTCAATCTCCCAACCTCAGGCCATCCTCCCGCCTGGGCCTCCCAAAGTGCTGGGATTACAGGAGTGAGCCATCACGCCTGGCCTGATACAGGCTTTTTGAAGGAAAACTTGGAAGTCTTTGTCAAAATTTGAAATGTATTTTAAGGGCTTATTGAGGCTGAACTTGGTAGAGAGTAAGCAGAAGATCATTTTCTTTTTTTCTCACAGCTCCTCCTTCTGACCCATTCTGTTGACCCTTTCCTCACCTTGGGTGAAATTACAGGTAGATCTCATAGCTTTCCTGGTCATATTCAGAAAATAAAAAGTCCACCCTAATCCAAACCTTAAAAACTCTCATCTAGTTTAAAATCTCCCTGCTCCCCGCTGCTCTGGCCTTATTCAGACTCAGAAACCAGGTGAGTTTCTTTTCTCTGAACTTGACTACAACCCCTCCCTCACCGGCTTCTGTTAGGTTGATTGAGGTGGGGGTGGGAGTGGGGGAGCTGGGGTGAAGAGCTGTGGAGTTTTTTCAGATGGTAAAATCTCAGGTTGTGATCTGGCATTTGTGCCCTCTGGGAGTGGCAGCTATCAAAAGCGGACTGTCTCCTGGGGGCGTTTGTGTGGGTTCTTTGGCAATTTCCCAGGCTGACAGTTTTCACAGCCTCCTGCTGACATTTCTTCTCTCCCATCCTGCCATGTGCCTTAGTCTATTTGGGCCTCTATAACAAAATACTGTAGACTGGAGCGAGGGGCAGTGGCTCATGCCTATAATCCCAGCACTTTGGGAGGCAGAGGCGGGCGGATCACCTGAGATCAGGAGTTCAAGACCAGCCTGGCCAACATGGTGGAAGCCCATCTCTACTAAAAATACAAAAATTAGCCGGTGTGGTGGCAGGTACCTGTAATCCCCGATACTCGAGAGGCTGAGGCAGGAGAATCGCTTGAACCTTGGAGGCGGAGGCTGCAGTGAGCCGAGATCGTGCCATTGCACTCCAGCCTGGGCAACAAGAGCGAGACTCCATCTCAAAACAACAACAGCAACAACGATAACAACAATCCATACTGTAGACTGGGTAGCTTATAAACAGAAAAACTTATTTCTAATAGTTCTGGAGGCTGGGAAGTCTAACATCAAGGCAGATACCATGTCTGGAGAAAACGTTCTGGCTCATAGATGGCACCTTCTGCTGCATCCTCACATGGGGAAGGGGCGGGGTCTCTCTCAGCCCTAGTTTATAAGGCACCGCCCCCATGACCTGATCCCCTCCCAAAGACCTGCCCACTATGTAATACCATCACCTTGGGGGTTAGGATTTAACATATGAATTTCGAGGGGCGGAAAGATTCAGACCAGAGTACCACCTTCCCCAGCTCTTGTATGGTTTACTTCCATCTTGTTTCAACTGAGATTGCATCATCCTTTGATGGAAACCCTCTTGAGATCCTCCTATTCAAGCAGGCCCCAAACTACTATAGCTGACACTTGAACAACTCATTTAAACTGTGCAGGTCCACTTACAGGTGGATTTTTTTCAATAAATATATTGGAAATTTTTTTGAAGATTTGCCACAATTTGAAAAAATTTGCAGACCAATTATATAGCCTAGAAATAACAAAAAATTAAGAAAAATTTAGGGAGCTGGTTGTGGTGGCTCATGCCTGTAATTCCAGCATTTTGGGAGGCTGGAATATTGGGTGGATCATTTGAAGTCAGGAGTTTGAGATCAACCTGAGCAACATGGTGCAATCCCTTCTCTACTAAAATACAAAAATTAGCTGGGTGTGGTGGCACGTGCCTGTAATCCCAGCTACTTGGGAGGCTGAGTTAGGAGAATCGCTTGAACCTGGGAGGTGGAGGTTGCAGTGATTGTGCCGCTGCACTCCAGCCTGGGCGACAGAGTGAGACTCAAAAAAGAAAAAAGAAAAAGAGATGTCATGAATGCATAGAATATATGTAGATATTAGTCTGTTTTATCATTTATTACTATAAGAGGTACACCTATTAGGAAAAGTTGAAATTTGTAAAAACTTACACACACAAACACTTACAGACTGTACTTGGTGCCTTTCACAGTCAAGATAAATGTAAACGAGAGTAAAGATGCAGTATTAGGCTGGGATCAGTGGCTCCCGCCCGCAATCTCAGCACTTTGGGAGTCCCAGGCGGTGGATCATCTGAGGTCAGGAGTTCAAGACCAGCCTGGCCAACATGGAGAAACCACATCTCTACTAAAAATACAAAAATTAGCTGGGCATGGTGGTGCATTCCTGTAATCCCAGCTACTCGGGAGGCTGAGGCAGGAGAATCGCTTGAACCCAGAAGGCGGAGGTTGCCGTGAGCTGAGACCATGCCGTTGCACTCCAGCCTAGGCAACAAGAGCAAAACTCCACCTCGAAGAAAAAAAGATGCAGTATTAAATCATAACTGCATAAAATTAACTGTAGTAATACTGTAGTGCTGTAGTAATCTCATACCACTTCCCATTGCTCTTGCAGTGAGCTCAAGCGGTTTGAGTATCCACTTAAAATGCCACGTGATACTAATCATTTCTGTGCGAGCAGTTCATCTCTCCAGTAAACTGCAGATCACGGTAAAGTGATTTCACAGTTCTCATGTATTTTTCATGTTTAGTGCAATACCATGAAACTTGGCTAACACCGTGGGACTCACAAAAGGGTCACTAGTGATGCTGGAAGTACTTCCAAGAAGCAGAGAAAAGTCATGATGTTGTCACTTCAGACAGACAATTTATCTTGTAAACAGATGACATCAACTTATGGTATTGATAAATACAGTACTGTCAATGTATTTCTCTTCTTTTTCTTTGTTCTTTTCTTTCTTTCTTTTTTTTTTTTTTTGAGACAGAGTCTTGCTCTTTCAGGTTGGAGTGCAATGGCACGATCTCGGCACACTGCAACCTCCCCCTCCCAGGTTTAAGCGATTCTCCATCTCAGCCTCCCGAGTAGCTGGGATTACAGGCACCTGCTATCATGCCTGACTAATTTTTGTATTTTTAGTAGAGACAGGGTTTCACTATGTTGGTAGGCTAGTCTTGAACTCCTGACCTCAAGCAATGCACCCGCCTCGGCATCCCAAAGGTCTGGGATTACAGGCCTGAGCCACTGTGACCAGGTTGATTTTCTTAATAACATTTTCTTGCTTACTTTATTGTAAGAGTGCAATATATAATACATATAACATACAAAATATGTGTTAACGGTTTATGTTAACAGTAAGGCTTTGGGTGAACAGTAGGCTATTAGTAAAAGTTTTGAGTGAGTCAAAAGTCCAAAAAGTAGCTGGATGTGGTGGCGTAGTACAGGTGCTATACTACCACGTTCAGCTACTCAAAAGGCTGTGGCAGGAGGATCACTTGAGCCCAGGAGTTCGAGACCAGCCTGGGCAACATAGCAAGACTCTTTAACAAAAGAAACTTACATGCTTATTTTCAACTGTGCAGGGGTCAGTGCCCCTAACCTCCATGTTATTCAATGATCAACTGTATGTTTCAAGGGGTTTACATTTTTAAAAATTTTTAAATTTTATAATTTATTTATTTTGAAATGGAGTTTCACTCTGTCGCACAGGCTGGAGTGCAGTGGTGTGTTCTCAGCTCACTGCAATCTCCACTTCCCGTGTTCAAGCGATTCTCCTACCTCAGCCTCTCAAGTAGCTGGGATTACAGGCACGTGCCACCACACCCTAGCTAATTTTTGTATTTTAGTAGGGACAGGGTTTTGCCATGTTGGCCAGGCTGATCTCAAACTCCCGACATCAGGTGATCTGCTGCCTCATGCCCAGCTGGTGGCTCATGCCCAGCTGGGGTTTACATCAAGCTCATAGAAAATCTGTGCCCTTCTCCCCCATACCTTCACCCAGTTGGTGAAAGCACAGTTGGTTTCAACACTGCCCTCTTTTCTCTGTGGCCGTAGCAGCTATGATCCCAGCCACTCACCATTATGTTTCCAGGTGTTATGGGCTCAACAAGATATATGGAAGTCCCTCAACAAGATATATAGTCCCTTAAGATATATTGAAGTCCTAATCCCCAGTACCCCAGAATGTGACTAGATTTGGAAATAGGGTTGTTACAGAGTGCAGATGTAATTAAACTTAGATGAGGTCATAATAGGTATAGAGTGGCTTCTTCATCCAGTAGGACTGATGTCCTTATAAGAAGACAGAGACAAGCAGGAGACGGTGGCCTTGTGACAGTAGAGACAGAGATGGGAGCGTTACATCCACAGTCAAGGATACCAAAGTTTGCAAACACCAGAAACTAGGAAGAGACAAAGAAAGATTCACCCCTTAAGGTTTCAGCATGGCCTTGCTGACACCTTCATTTCTGACTTTCAGCCTCCTGAACTGTGAGACAATAAATTTGTTGTTTTAAGTCACCCAGTTTGTGACGCTGTTATGACAGCCCTAGGAAACTGATGCACCAGCATTAGGAGAATAGTCCAATTCCCCAGGTCATTCTCTAAAGTCCTCTTAAAGCCAAGGGTGCGGAGGGAAATGATACAGTACACAGCACTACCCCAACTCTGTGCCTAAAGAAATCCTCAGGTGCCTTCACGAATCCTGAAAGAATGCTCAGTTTTTTCATAGATTGATAGGTATGCTGTGCATGCAGGCATGTCTGGCACCTACTCAACTTTTCTCAGACTTTGGGGTCTTGGATAAAACAGACAGTGGAAAAATTTATATTTTCACATCCTGTAA
Organism: Aotus nancymaae; assembly: GCF_030222135.1. NCBI lineage: Eukaryota > Metazoa > Chordata > Mammalia > Primates > Aotidae > Aotus > Aotus nancymaae. The sequence continues at coordinate 1,530,467 of NW_026988465.1, forward strand.
CACATAACATGTCCTTCCACTTAGCAATTCCACTTCCAGTTATTATCCTAGAGAAATAACTTACAGCTGAACACAAAGATGCATGAACATGGCCGTGCACTGAAGCATTGTTTATAATAGTCAAAAATTTAAATGACCTAATGACATCCAGTAGCAGAATAATTAAATGAAGGCATATATCCATATAGAGGAATACTATTAAAAAGAAAGTTGACATTAACGTATCTACAATACATATTGTAGAATTTTAATAAGCTGTGAAGGAAGATACACAATATGGATCCAAGTATGCCAAAAGAAAACTGTACATTTGTATATATGTATGTGTATATAAATGCATAGAGAAGAATTTTGAGGCTGGGTGTGGTGGCTCATGCCTGTAATCCTGCCCTTTGGGAGGCCAAGGTGGGTGAATCACTTGAGATCAGGAGTTTGAGACCAGCCTGGCCAACATGGCGAAACCCTATCTCTACTAAAAATACACAAAATTGGCTAAGTATAGTGGTGCGTGCCTGTAATCCCAGCTACTTGGGAAGCTGAGGCAGGAGAATACCCGGGAGGCGGAGGTTGCAATGAGCAGCATGAGATTCTGTCTCAAAAAAAAAAAAAAAAAAGGAATTTGGAGTTTTGAAGGAGACTCAGGAAATTCAACATAGTGACTACCTCTGAAGGATAGAGCTTGGAGAGGGAAAATAAAGGAAAGCTTTCCCTTTTTACTATGTAGTCTTTACTGAGTTTTTTCATTTTAATTATTCCAGTGGAAACATTTTACTTTTGCAATTAAAATGCAACATTAACATTGAAAATGCAGGCGGGGGGGCAGTGGCTCACGCTTGTAATGCCAGCACTTTGGGAGGTCAAGGCGGGCAAATCATGAGGTCAGGAGTTCGAGACCAGCCTGGCCAACACAGTGAAATCCCGTATCTACTAAAAATACAAAAATTAGCTGGGCGTGGTGGCGGGTGCCTGTAATCCCAGCTACTCGGGAGGCTGAGGCAGGAGAATTGCTTGAATCCGGGAGGTGGAGGTTGTAGTGAGCCAAGATTGCAGCATTGCATGCCAGCCTGGGCGACAAAGCTAGATTCCACCTCAAAAAAAAAAAAAAAGAAATGGGTTTTGATTTTCTGGAGACTTTCCTTCTGTGTTGATTTAGGGTTTGTCTCTGTAGCCTCCCAATGTAAACACCGATAGATGTCAATACACGTTTAGCAGCTGGTAGTTCCTGCCATGTACAACTGCCAAGCAGCAGTGAGGTCCTTTGCTTCAGATGTGTGTGGGTGCAGTGATTATTTGCTATGGTTGGAAGCCTGTTTAAGGAGGTTCACGCAGGTGAGGTGAATGGCATTAAGGGGGAAGAAATGTCGCTTCAGAGTCCTGAGTTTGTGCCTTCAGGGACCCAGTCTCAGGCTGCGTCTAGTCATTGGGAGCACACTGGACTTTGAGGTCGTGAATTCATCACTAAAAGTTTGCTTCATTGCCAAGATGCTATTTCCAAACATATAGTGATTGCCTTGCAAATGCATCCTGAAGACATGACCCTATTTCTCTGACTTTCATTTATCAGACCAAGAATTTAATAATGGATACTGATGTCTCTCTGCTGCTGAGTCTAAGGCCGTCCTCTAGAAGAAATTTCTTTTGACCTTAAAAATAGGTTTTGTTCCTTTTCCTGTCAACCCACTCTTCACTTGCAGGACACTTTGCCTGTATTGGTTACCCAGAAATGATTACATGAAGAAAGAAAGAAAAAGAACTAAACATCCATAATTTTTTTTTAAACCCAGGTTTTTCTTTTATATTTTAAATATAAAGTTAATTTGGGAGGCTGAGGCAGGAGGACCGCTTGAGGCTAGGAATTTGAGATCAGCCTAGGCAACAAAATGAGACCCCCATCTCTACAAAAAATAACAAAAATTGGCCTGGCGCAGTGACTCATGCCTGTAATCCCAGCACTTTGGGAGGCCGAGGCGGGTGGATCAGGAGGTCGAGAGATCGAGACCATCCTGGTCAACATGGTGAAACCCCGTCTCTATTAATACAAAAAAATTAGCTGGGCACGGTGGTGCGTGCCTGTAATCCCAGCTACTCAGGAGGCTGAGGCAGGAGAATTGCCTGAACCCAGGAGGCGGAGGTTGCGGTGAGCCGAGATCGCGCCATTGCACTCCAGCCTGGGTAACAAGAGCGAGACTCCGTCTCAAAAAAAAAAAAAAAAAAAAAAATTAGCTGGGCACGGTGGTGCGTGCCTGTAGTCCCAGCTACTCAGGAGGCTGAGGCAGGAGAATTGCCTCAACCCAGGAGGCGGAGGTTGTGGTAAGCCGAGATCGCGCCATTGCACTCCAGCCTGGGTAACAAGAGTGAAACTCCGTCTCAAAAAAAATAAATAAATAACAAAAATTAGCTGGGTGTGGTGGTGCATGCCTGTAGTCCAGCTACTGAGGAGGCTAAGGTCAGAGGATCACTTGAGCCCAGGAGATTGAGGCTGCAGGGAGCTATAATTGCACCACTATACCCTATTCTGGAGCTCTCATGGAGCTGCTGGCTGACCAGGGAGGGATGCTATTCCATTTCTGATAACAAAGGATCTAAGCCCCTCTGTTATTGACTTCATCTTCTCAAAGCGGCTCCACCGTGCTGTTGTAACTGTACCACTGGCCATCCGGAGAGTTTCTACAGTAGCCTGCAGCGGTCCAAACCCCAAGTCTCAGTTATTGGCGCACCCAAAAGAAGGAAGGCATTTCCCACTGGCATAGCTGAAAATAGACATGCTTATAACAGAGCGAGAAAAAAACAGTTCATTTATGGCCAGAAATGAATTTTGTAGAGTCAAAAAGAACAGTAAGTCACACTCCCACATTCTAACTGACAGCATGCTGCTGTTTTAAGTTCAGTCCTATGTAGAAACCTTTGCTCAGGCAAAATCGCCAATAAAAGGGAGCCCCAAGTTTTGGAGCCTGACAATAATTTCACCCTGTTTCTTCTGGGAAGCTTCCAAATGTGCATCTCCAATTAAGTATGCAGTTAAAGGGAAAGTGAGATCACAATAATAATAATTGTATGGTAACTCGCCATCAGTTTGAGAATCAGGCACACGTAACCCACTCTATTTGTGCGGTCCCAGCATGTCTGCTTTTTTGTTCATTCTTTTTTTATTTACAATGTTATCTGCTAGATGTCTAGGACCAGGCTAAGATCTAAATGGTGCTCAGTAATATTGTTGGAATAAAGGAATGACAAAGCTAAAAAGGAATTATTAAGCTGCATGTGTATTTTTTCTCAAATCAGTGCCGTGTTGCTCTTGCAGATGGAGAGAAACACTGAATATATTAATGCTTATTCTATTACTAGGTGAGAATCCTGAACTCTCTGGCTTAGAAAGAATCTTAGCAAGACATCAGTTGTCAAAAGAGATTAATCTGACCCCAGAGCCGAACGGAATGCCCCTGTGGAAAAGAAAAATCATCAACAATGTAACTGACGAATGGAAGAAATGTCACTTGAAGAGAAACACGAAAGAGCCTCCCATGTCCACCATAGTTGTCAGGTAGACTCTAATTTCTGCCCTATGTGGATATACTTAGAGACACACAGGGTGATCACAAATTCTCTATATGCCTTAACTAAAAAACGATTTAATGTGGTCTTTAACATACGCGGAGAGCATAAAAATTGTTGCAGCCCACAGTCCCTGGGTAAAGAAAAACAAGACACAGAGAAACAGCAAAGCAGTGGACAGTCCAGCCGAGGACTGACCCCAACTGTTTGTTCCACAGCATGTTTATTGAGGATACAAGGAAGAGCCTAATTCATAATTAATCTGATTATAAACTATTAAGGACAAAGGTTCAGGGAATGTTTTTTAACAGAGGAAGTTGTTTTTTTTTTTTCCTTGAGATGGAGTCTCGCCCTGTTGCCCAGGCTGGAGTGCAGTGACGAGATCTTGGCTCACCACAACCTCCACCTCCTGGATTCAAGCGATTCTTCTGCCTCAGCCTCCGAAGTAGCTGGGATTACAGGTAAGTGCCACCACACCCAGCTATTGTTTTGAATTTTTAATAGGGACGAGGTTTCACCATGTTGGCCAGGATGGTCTCAAACTCCTGGACTTGTGATCTGCCCGCCTTGGCCTCCCAAAGTGCTGGGAATACAGGCGTGAGCCACCTGCCTCAGGCCTAGCAGAAGAGGTTTAATGGAAAGCAAATGTATCTTCTTGGAACATCAGCACTTTCATAGGGTACTCAGCATTCTCGAGTTCTGGCCAAGTGCATAATTGCTAAATTCATCCACAACCTCTTATCAACAGGGAGAGTGTGTCTCAATGTATGGTCTCCTACTTCTGGGAACTTGCAGTAAGGAGTAATCAAGAACATTTGAGGATGCTGAACTTCTCCACAACTCCCTCCCCACCCCCACCCTTTTTTTGAGATGGAGTCTCACTCTGTTGCTAGGCTAGAGTGCAATGGGGCAATCTCGACTCACTGCAACCTCTGCCTCCTGGGTTCAAGTGATTCTCCTGCCTCAGCCTCTCAAGTACTTGAGATTACAGGCTCGTGCCACCACGTCTGGCTACTTTTTGTATTTTTGGTAGAGATGGGGTTTCATCATGTTGGCCAGGATGGTCTCTGCCTCTTGACCTTGTGAACTGCCCGCCTCGGACTCCCAAAGTGCTGGGATTACAGGTGTGAGCCACTGCGCCCGGCCTCCCCTTTTGTTTTCAATAAGGAGGATTATCTTCTTGTTCCTATCGATGGCAACAGGAAAATAGAAAATAGCAAGGTAAGATTAACAAGAATCCAAGTATACAAATTATAATGATATTGACCCATTTAGAAAAATTTCACCCCAAAATACGAAACCATTGTTGGATGGGGTCCACCTGAATTGTTTGGATCCTAGAAACTTCTTTCTGGATGGTTTTTAAAGCCACAGACACAGTGTGCTGAGAATCAGGGATAAGGTACAGCACTCGGTTTTCATGATAGCACATACTCCCGCTTTGGGCTGCTGTGAGCATGTCTAGAGCCATTTTATTTTGTAGCACAATTCTTTGAATCTGGCTTACTTCTTTATTCAGCAACGTAATTCCTGCTTGAGTTGCATTAAAGGCGGCAGCTGTGTGCTTGGCGAGAGCCTCTACAGATTGTTAGTTGAGATTGCCCTGGCTTGTGGGGAAAATATAGTTGTTAAATAGTACCACCAGGAGGCATGTCGGCATCTAGACAGATATTTATGTTCTACCATTTCCCAGTTATTTGGTAATTGAGGAAGATGTTCAAGGATTCGGGCCAGAATGTGTGGCTTTCCCCAGCAGCAGATATTGGACCAATTTAATGGGAGGCATAACCAGCCATGACTTTCACAGAAAGATAAATTACCAGGAGGGACAGCATATACTGCATAAGAATTATTTTGTCCCGATCAACTGGTCAGCATCTCAGATCCCCATTTAGTGCTTGAATTTGGTACACTTATGGCTGACACAATTCTGTAGGTAAACTACCTGCTGGAATTTCTTCTTTTTGAGAAATACAACGTGGTATCCTTTGGGGCAACACCAGTTTTTCCGTGGTATACCAGAGAGCTCCGTCCCACACAGAATACCCGAGGGAAGGTTTAGGGGGCAGTTTGGTGTGATGGCACTTTAAAAATAAAGAAAATAAGGAACCAGAAATGTTATGACTTTTTTTCCACTGTAAAAAATGTCCCCAGTCCTTTTCTATAAATTATCTTTTAAACTACTGCCAAATCTCCTTATAGGAGATGTTTTTTTCTATTCTGCCACCACTCTAGATGTTCCCGCTGGGACGGAGCTTCTAGATGTTCCCGCTGGGACGGAGCTGCAGGGTGCATACTCCATGGATAGCCTGCACCACTAGAAACAGGAAACCGGGCACACACCCAGCAGTTGGATTGGTTAGCAACCTGCACTGTGGTCTGGGTCCATTGGACATAGGTGTTAGCAGAGACCAAACATAACAATATTGCCATTAAGACCCCTACTTTGATCGAAGAAGCTGTGAGTGTTGCCATCATAGCCAATAATAAATTTTCTGGTGTAAGTTCCTGTCCTGCATTGTGAACAGCCATTTCAGTATGACCAGAGTATTTTCATGTCCTCCCAAGTAGGCAACTCGTGATCTCCTTCCCCTTCTCTGGGGAATAGTAGGTGCCTTTCTCTCTGGCTCCTCGGTCATCATCAATCAGAACTTTGGGATCAGGTTTTTCAATCCTTGATGCCAACTCATGGTATGGTTTAACGCATCGAGCAGGAACTCACAGAGGACCTGTAGGAGACAGCACAACAGCATAGCCTCCTCTGCATGTGATAAGGGGCACTGGCCCCTTCCACATGGGATCCAGTGGCTGTTGATACAATATTAATGGTTTGTTTATCTAATTCCTGTGGGTTAGAAAAATAAGTGACTGCATGTGAGATTACTGTCAGCAATTTTAAAAGTAAATGGTTAATAGTCAACAAAGCTGTATTAATCCTAACTCGCGGCTTTGTCAAGGGAGGCAACTCCCCCTTTTGTTTTTTCAGAACTAGCTTTAACAGGTGATGAGCTTGTTCTACATTGGCTTGTCCAGTAGGATTACAGGGAATGCCGAACGTATGCTTGATATCCCAGCGAATGCAAAAAGCAGCAAATGTTTGAGAAGCATAGGCAGGTTCGTTGTTCATCTTAAGCAGACGAGGATAACTCAAAGCAGCAAAAGCCTGAAAAAGATGATCACGAATGTGATTAACACGCTCACCTCTTTGAGGAGAAGCCCAGGTAGCGTTGGAAAATGTATTAATAGAAACATGAGCACCTGGGAGAGGTTTAAGATTGGGCATATGAGTAACATCCATTTGCCGTAGCTCATCTGGAGCAGGGCCTCTGGGATTAGTGCCTATGGCAGCACTAGAAAATGTTAGTGCCTGACAAGTAGGGCAACAGTGGACAAGCTGCTGAGCTTGTTGCTTAGAAATAGAAAAGTATTTTATTAGTGAATGGGCATTTTGATGGAAGAATTGATGAGAAGAAAATGGATTGGTAAATAAAGAATTAATCAGCCGCAGACTAGTATTTGCAATTTTGTTCGCAGTTGCCAAGGGCCCTGGAAGATGGCAGTAGCTGCAAATATGCGTTAGAAAGATGGTTTTAGTGTGACGGGACAGCAATATTTGAACAGTTAGAAATAAGGGCAGCAGATGAGTTGAAATACTGTCCTTTATAGTGGCCTGAGGCAATAGGGGAACAAGATTGGCAACGTATGAGGAATTAGGGATAATATTAAGCACACAATCGGGGAATTTTTGAAGAGCTAATATTAGAGCTCCAACTTCTGCTTTTTGAGTTGAGGATGTTTACAGAGAAAAGTGTTTATTCCATTGGTTATTTGCACACCAAACCATGACTTCCTGATGTGAAAAAATGCTCATCATCACTGGTCATTAGAGAAATGCAAATCAAAACCACATTGAGATACCATCTCACGCCAGTTAGAATGGCGATCCTTAAAAAACCTGGAGACAACAGATGCTGGAGAGGATGTGGAAAAATAGGAACACTTTTACACTGTTGGTGGGAGTGTAAATTAATTCAACCACTGTGGAAGACAGTGTGGCAATTCCTCAAGGACCTAGACAGAGAAATTCCATTTGACCCAGCAATCCCATTACTGGGTATATATCCAAAGGATTATAAATTGTTCTATTATAAAGACACATGCACACATATGTTCATTGCAGCACAGTTTACAATAGCAAAGACTTGGAACCAACACAAATGCCCATCGATGATAGATTGGACATGGAAAATGTGGCACATATACACCATGGAATACTATGCAGCCATCAAAAACGATGAGTTTATGTCCTTTGTAGGGACATGGATGAACCTGGAAACCATTGTTCTCAGCAAACTGATACAAGAACAGGAAATCAAACACCGCATATTCTCACTCATAGGTGGGTGTTGAACAATGAGAACACATGGACACAGGGAGGGGAGCATCACACACTGGAGTTTGTTGGGGGGCCAGGGGAGGGACAGTGCGGGGTAGGGAGTTGGGGAGGGATAACATGGGGAGAAATGCCAGATATAGGTGATGGGGATGGAGGCAGCAAACCACATTGCCATGTATGTGCCTATGCAACAATCCTGCATGTTCTGCACATGTACCCCAGAACCTAAACTGCAATAAAATACATACATATATATATATGTGTGAAGTAGGTGAAAGATCAAAACCATGGAACACTTGAAGATTGCACTGGGATGAAGAGAATTAACTTTATTGAACCCAGATCTAAAAAGCAGGGCTCGATCAGGAGGAATTCCACCCATGGGCCAGCACGTTCGCTCTGGAGTGGTGCGCCCTGAGCTGCTCGACGTACAGAACTGACAGGTTCTGTCTTTCCACCTTTCTTTGGAAGGCATGGATCTGTTTTTCATTGTCTTCGCCACGTGTTCTCTCCTTGGTGTATGTTGCAATTATTGACTTGTAGAGCATCAAAAAGAAACGAAGCAAACCTCCAAGAACAGCAGAATTTGGCCAGAGCCAAAAGCAACTCAGAATTTGAACAGAACTTACTCAAAGCAGGACAAGAAGACAGAGGTTTATAAAAATGCCTTTTGATTGAGCCAAAGACTGGAGCCAAATCATCTGTGTCCAGAAGCCTCTTTTTCATGGATGAGCCTCCAATCTCAACCTGCAAGAAGCCAGCTGGATGAGGGGAGGCTGGCAGCTGCATCTCAGCGAGCTGAAGCCACAAACCCATCCCACTTTGGCACTGGAGTCTCGAGCCCCATGAGCTTGGAGAGTTCTAACAAATTCCACACCCGTGGCAGTGGATCTATCCCCGTGTTTAGGGCGATGTGCATTCCAGGCACACTGTGTCCATTAACTGAGTGACACATTCTATTATTCTACTGATTGCATCAGCCCTTGTCTCAATTACCCAAAGATGCCGTGACTATAGGACTCCAGATTTACATTATAAAGGCTTCCTCCACCCCAGGCCCGGCCCCCAGACACGGCCTGAGACACGCGTGACTTGTACCACAGAAGCCCTCTGTGTGCCTGTCCCCACATCTTCCAGGAGTAGCCCCTGTCCTGATCAATCCAGGAGAGACCACTCAGAGCACAATCACCTTGTTATTACACGTTCAGTCAGTAAGTGAATATGTTGTCTATTCTATCCCCCACGTTTCATTCATTTCTCCACGTAGAGACAATGGAGCTAAGAGACACAAGTCTCATTGCCAGGGTTTGATTCTGGCCTGGCCATTGCTTATCCCCATGAGGCTTCTATTTCCTCGTCTTTAAAATGAGGGCAAAAACATCAGATTACCCCGAGGAGTAAATAAGATAATGTGTGGGACATATCGCATAAACAGCTCCCCCAGCCGATAGGAAGCAGCCTCAGTCCCTTCCCCTTCCTCCTTCCTTCTTTCCTCCATTCATTCCTGCTGCTCTTCGTTTTCTTTCACTCATTCATTCTTTCTGTTCGTCTTCATCAGCAGTGTCTCCTGGAAGCAGTTCTGGCCTTGGCAGCCGCTGGCACAGCCACTTTCCAGGAGGACGGGCCCTGGTAGCTCTGGGGCTCTCGCCCTCCCTGGTTCTCACACAACACCCAGGGAACCATTCACGGGACAGCCCCAGAACTCGGTGAGGCAGGCATGGTGGTGGCAAGGTCTGCGGTTCCCACCTGCCCTGTCCTGATCCTTCCCATGAGGCCGCCCTGGCTCCAGACTCCTCCCTCTCAATGTCCCACCCCATGCCACCTTCCGCAGCAAGTGGCACCACCAGCCCCCATGTTCCCTGGCATTTCCTCCCTCAGCCTGGCTTTCAATCGTTTCCTGATCCTTTTATGTTCCTTACTTTTGGATTTCTTTTTTTTTGAGACGGAGTTTCGCTCTTGTTACCCAGGCTGGAGTGCAATGGCGCGATCTTGGCTCACCGCAACCTCTGTCTCCTGGGTTCAAGCAATTCTCCTGCCTCAGCCTCCCGAGTAGCTGGGACTACAGGAGTGCGCCACCATGCCCAGCTAATTTTTTGTATTTTTAGTAGAGACGGGCTTTCACCATGTTGACCAGGATGGTCTCGATCTCTTGACCTCGTGATCCACCCATCTTGGCCTCCAAAAATGCTGGGATTATAGGTGTGAGCCACCGCGCCCGGCCACTTTTGGATTTCTAAAACATGCCCCTTCTCCTTCCCCATTTCCACAGCCTTCATTCATTCCAACATTTTTCCTCTTGGATACAATGGTCCCCTCATCGCAGATGCTGTGTCCAATCTGGGTTCTCAAAAGTGTATCTCCCAGGTCAGATCCAGCACCTCCTACTCTTCCAGCCCCACTGCCTGTCCCCCACCCCAGGAAGCCCCCAGTGCACCATCTCCCTCCTACCTGGCGCCTCAGCTCACACCTCACCAGAGATGATCCACCTTCTTCACCTCCCACCATGGCCCAGATCACGGCCCCCGGAACTCCAAACCTTTATTTGGCAGCAAGTCCTCCTGCCACTGGCCAGTGTGCTCAGCGATGGGGGCACAGTCACATGCAGTCTGTGCTCCTGGGAATATCCTGCTTTGCACTGAAGAGAGAAGTGAGGAGGCAGTGCCTGTTTCCCAGGATCCTCCCTGCCTGTGCTGCACATGCTGAGCCGCACATTAGGCAGGGTCGGGGCATGCTGGGTCACAGGAAAGCGCATGGAACGGTCCTCACCACCTGGAGTCCATGGTCTGGCATTGTGAGTGCACCAGCAGGGGTGGTGCTAAGGTTTCCAGGTGGCACCCATGGGTATAGCCGTCTCCTTAGTCCAAAGCATCCCTCACCAGGGGACTTAGCCACGGCAGCCTCCATTAAGAGATTCTCATGCTCTGGGCACTTCAGTGGGGGATCACAGAGAAACACCTTTACCCCTGTGCCGCTCAGTCAGGCTGGGGCTGGATGGGCTGGGAGCTCACTGATGAACACTAAAGTGGTATGTTCCCAGGCTCGTGGTCACTGTCTGACCTGTCGGCAGCCCTGTTACAGGTCATTGAGTGGCTCGTTGTCCACTTCTCTGGCCATCCTGTGAAGTGCACAGCCTCCAGAAAGTGTGCTCTGAGCAGGAGACTCTGCAGCCCCTCCCTCACACACCAGAGCCCCCAGAAGGGATTTCATGATTGTCCTAATGTTGTGAGACTGTGACGCGAGTATACCTATGTAACAAACCGGCACGTTTCCCTGAACCTAAAATAAAAGTTTTCAAAAAAAGAAAAATAAATTTAAAACAATTGTACTCATGGAGGTAGAGAGTAGGAGGATGGTTTCCAGAGGCTGGGAAGGGTAGTGGGGGGTAGGAGGAAGTAAGAAGAATACTGCATGTTCTCATTTATATGTGGAAACTAAAAAAAACTGATCTCGGCCTGGCGCGGTGGCTCACGCCTATTACCCCAGCATTTTGGGAGGCTGAGGCAGACGGATCATGAGGTCAGGGGTTCGAGACCAGCCTGGCCAACATGGTGAAACCCTGTCTCTACTAAAAATACAAAAATTAGCCGGGTGTGGTGCCCGGTGCCTGTAATCCCAGCAACTCGGGAGGCTGAGGCAGGAAAATTGCTTGAACCCAGGAGGCAGAGGAGAGGTTGCAGTGAGCCGAGATCGTGCCATTGCACTCCAGCCTGGGCAACAGAACAAGACTCCGTGTCAAAAAAAAAAGCGCTAATCTCACAGAAATAAAGAGTTTAACAAGGGTTGCCAGAGATTGGGAAGGGTCACAGGGAGGGGTGGATAGCCAGAGGTTGGCTATCAGATACAAAAGCACAGCTAGACAGGAGGAGTAAGTTCTAGTGTTCTATAACACTGTAGGGTGACTGTAGCCAACAATAATTTATTGTTCATTTTCAAATAGATAGAAGAGGGCATCTTGAATGTTCCCAACACAAAGAAATGAAAATTGTTTGAGGTGATGATATGCTAATTATCTTGATTTGAGCATTACACATTGTCAACATGTATTAAAGCATCACACTGTAGCCCATAAATATGTGCAATTATCATGTCAATTGAATAGACGAATAGCTTTGTTTTTGTCTAAGATCTACTGATAACACTACTGATTCATGCCCTTGACAACCTGTAAACTGGTGCTGCTAACATCTCATGTTGTATCAGATAGAGTTGTGATACTGATAGCAAAATGACTGTGAAATTGAGTTTTGACAAATACAAAGTGTTACTTGAATGCATTGTACAGTATGTTCACGTGTTAGATTGAGTCAACTGTAGGCCCTAATCTTAAACTTGCCCTGGCAAACATTTGCTCAGTTTATGCTGTGTATTCCCACTAGCACAGAGGGGACGATGCCTTTCTCTCGCATGACAATAGCAGTTTTAGGGCCACAAAACAGGCAAACCATACATGAGGCCTGCTGGCTTTGACAAAGTTCCTTCAATGCTATGCTATGTAAATAAATCAGCAGGCACAAAAGCCAGGAGTCCCAGGACCATGCTGCTAAACAGATTTTCTAAGTCCAGAGCTGCAGATGGTGGTGTCTTATCCCTGTTGGAGAACCTGGCAGGATTCCAACCCCCAGTTCTGTAACACTGTAAATCCCTACTGGATGCTGCATGTAAATTATAGTTACTTGTAAACAGTATTTATTGGCTCAATATGCCATTTTCATATGGATTCTGGGGATTAATTTTTTTTTCTCTTGATGAGTGTGACAAAAGCAGTACTTGAACAGAAAAGGGCTGTTTGTTCCATATGAGAACCTTAGTTTCGATTCCATAATGTTTTTGTTGCATCAACGTAGTAGCAACTGAAGACAGGGGCTAGTAGACAATGGGTTTTATTTTGCCCACCTCTCCACCATAGACATTTGTAATTTATCCTGACTTGGGCCCACCCCTCCTCTATACCAAAATTCATCTTCTATTGTACACCATACTATAGTGTCTGGGTGTTGATTTGCTGCTCCACTTGTATGCTGGGTAAGCATTCAAGAAAAACGTTCGATGTTTCCTCTTTTTTTGTTTCTGAGATGAAGTTTCACTCTTGGCCCAGGCTGGAGTGCAATGATGTGATCTCGGCTCCCTGCAACCTCTGCCTCCCAGGTTCAAGCGATTCTCCTGCCCCAGCCGCCTGAGTAGCTGAGCTTACAGGTTTGCACCACCATATCTAGCTAATTTTTGTATTTTTGGTAGAGATGGGGTTTCACCATGTTGGCCAGGCTGGTTTCGAACTCCTGACCTCAGGAGACTCTTCCACCTCAGCCTCCCAAAGTGCTAGGATTATAGGTGTGAGCCACCGTGACTGGCTGTTTTATTGTTGTTGTTGGTGGTGGTGTTGTTTTTGAGATGGAGTCTTGCTCTTTCACCCAGGCTGGAGTGCTGTGGTGTGATCTCGGCTCACTGCAACCTGTGCTTTCCAGGTTCAAGCTGTTTTCCTGCCTCAGCCTCCCAAATAGCTGGAATTATAGGCATGCGCCACCATGCCTGGTTAATTTTTGTATTTTTAGTAGAGACAGGGTTTCACCATGTTGGCCAGGCTGGTTTTAAACTCCTGACCTCATGTGATCCGCCCACCTTGGCCTCCCAAAGTGCTGGGATTACAGGCACGAGGCACTGCACCCGACCCGTTAAATGTTTTCTACAGCAAACTAGTACCATAAGACAAATAAAAAATATAACTGACTATATGTAGCCAAATGAAAGACGCTCACATCCTTTTTCCCTCTCTTTTGTCACTTGCTCCTTCAACCTAGACAGGACACATATGCCCTGAGAACTGTAAAAGCTCTTGGCATAGCCATCTGGTCCTTGTGAAATGAAAAGGAGACTGAGTCCAAGAGAGCCAGATGCCTTCTCAGGGGCACACATCGAAGAGTGGCAGAGCAAGGACTAGACCCACCCTTGAGCATGTTGAGTTCCTAGTCTACTCTGATTCACCAGCATTGATATGTCCATCAGGGCCCTTGGGTTTATCTGAAGGCCAGACTTGCACTGATAAACGTTCCATGTGATGGTTTAATTTATGTGTCGGCTTGGCTAGGCCACTGTATCCAGTTGTTTGGTCAAACGCTGGTAAAGATGTTGCCGTAATGGTGTTTTTCACATGAGATAAACATTTAAATCAGCTGACTTTGAAAAAAGCAGATTGCCTTCCATAATGTGGATAGGCCTCATTCAATCAATTAAAGGCCGTAAGAGCAAAGGCTGAGAGGAAGGAATTCTGCCTCCAAAGGGCCTTTGGACTCAGGACTGCAACGCTGACTCCTGCTGCAATTTCCAGCCTGTTTGCCAGCCCTACAAATGTCAAGACTTATCGGCCCAAATTGCATCAGCTGATTCCTTACAATCTTTCCTTTTCTCCCTCTCTCTTTCTCTCTGCATGTAGATATAGACAGATAAACATATTCTACTGGTTTTGTCTCTCTGGAGAACCCTTACGCATTCCATACATTCAGCATTTGTGGAATTCCAAAGGGGCTTCAGTAAAGTTTTTTGCATAGTTTAAGAAGAATGAGCTCACTATGGAAATTAATCCTATAGGCAAAATTGTCTGGGGAAGACTGATGATTGAGGAGTGTGCATTTGTGAGGAAGAAGGAAAGGACTCTTGTGACACCTCTCTCCTCCGCGACCCGTTGTCCGCCTGGAGGCAGCAGCAGTCTCCTGGGCACAGTGCTGAGATGAAGAGTAACTAACTAGAACCCTCTGGAGAAATGCTTTGTAATGAGATATCTCAGACCTGACTTGGGAAGTGTGCAGAAAGATCCAGAAGGTGTCAAAGGAAACCAGAACTGGATAGAAGTTAAAGTTGCGAAGACAACTTGGTTAAAAATTATTGCAACAGGGGAAGAGAGATATCAGGTATAAAACTTTGCTCCATTTCGAATACACTAGGGATTAGGGGAAATTTATAGCCAAGGAGCGGGAGGTTGGTGGATGAAAAATTGCTAAGAGGAGACATCAAGCCTAGGGGATATTCTGGCTGAATCAGCCTCACAGAATTCCTGCTGAAGGCAGGCCAGGGTAATCAGACACCAAAGATGGGAAGTGAAGAATTTTGATCAAATATTGAGGGTGATTGGGTATCGAGGGTGGGGGATTCTTGCTAGACTGTCTTGGCACGTTGCTAAAACTGGATTTAACAAGATGGGGCACATGGGCCTAGGAAAAGATTCTGAAACTGACTAGAGTTTGCCCAAGCAAAGACTCTTTGTCAGAGGAAGCCATTCATTGCCAATCCTCTAGTGGCTCTGAACTCTGGCTGCATATGAGCGTCACTCATACCTGCTGACCCGTCCAGACCAACTGAATCATCAACTCAGGGTTGGGGGCCAGGCCTTGCTGTTTTTAGAGTGCTCCCCAGGTGAGATGATAATGCACAGCCAGCGGTGAGAACCATGGACCCCTTCCAAGTCAGGAGGAGATCATTTTCGTGCGATGTGTAGATCTGCCATTTTCAGCATTTCACTCACAATCACAGCTGGCCTGACTGCTTTCAGGGAAAAGTAAGCCTGAAAAATACTTTTCTGTCCTCGAGGCCATTAATGAGAATAAAGGAAGCCCACAAAATGGGAAGACTGATCCAGGAAAAAAAAAACCCTAGAGTCCTGATGTCCTGGGAAGTCAAATTTAGCATCAGAAGTTTTTGAGGAAAAAAAGTACAGAAGAGGGGAAAAGGATTTTGAAAGATTAGACGTCGATAAGGTGTCTGAAAGACCTCCCCTAGAAGTGGGGCCAGAAATCCCGAAGCAGTAGCCATGAGCCAATCTACGTGGAAAGACAGGATAACAAGACTTGGGTGCCTGCATACAAGGGAACTGAGACATGTTTGGAGAAAAAGACCTGGCAAGTGATTTCCAGACTCCTTCTGGGGACCTGGCACTGGATTTTATGTATGAATGGATGTGATTGGGCTGGTCAGGGCGTATGTTACCCTCTGGAATTTAGAGGCAGGTCTTGGCAAATGCTTGCTGACACTTCGTACACCTGTTGACTTTCACATATCCCTGCTGATCTGAATGAAAGGGACGCCTGTATGTTCTGATCTTGGGGGGCGTCATTCCATGTCCCTACTAGAAAAGATGTCTCAAACATTTTCTGTGACATGACTGGTTCACCTCTTCTGCTTACTTTAAATTTTCTTTATCTTTTTAAGTTGTGATATTGTCATATTTTCAATACAAAATTCTTTGATTTAAGCATTGCAAATATTTTCTCCCAGATGGTGGCTTGCCTTTCATTATTTCAGAATAATGCAGAAGAACAAAGGTCTTACATTTCCAATTCAGCAATTTTTTTTCCTTTACAGTTTTTGCATTTTGCATTCTAAGAATCCTTTGACTAGCCCAAAGTTGCAAAGATTCACTCCTATATTTCCTTACTGAAGTTTTGTAGTTTTAAGCTTTAAATTTAGGTTGGTAGGTCATTTTAGTTTATTTTTATATAGGGTTTGATATTCATTGGTTTGATGTTAATTTCTTTTTTTTATTTGTCTATCTACTTGATCCATTGGCATGTGTTCAAAAGATTTTCCTTTCTCAATTGAATTGTTTTGGCACTTTTTTTATTTGAGTAGGAGTCTTGCTCTGCCACCGAGGCTGGAGTGCAGTGGTGCAATCTTGACTCACTGCAACCTCTGCCTTCCAGGTTCAAGCAATTCTCCTGCCTCAGCCTCCAGAGTAGCTGAGATTACAGGTGCCCAGCACCATACCCAACTAATTTTTGTATTTTTAGTAGAGAAGGGGTTTCACCATGTTGGCCAGGCTGGTCTCGAACTCTTGACCTCAAGTGACCCACCCGCCTTGTCGTCTCAAAGTGCTGGGACTACAGGCATGAGCCACTGCACCCGACCTGTTTTGGCACATTCATAAAAAATGAATTTCCACATATATTTGAGTGTATTTCTGGACCCTATTTTGCTCCATTTATCTCTATGTCTTTGCCCAAACAAGACTTTCTTATTGTGGCCATATAATAGGTCCTGAAATAAGGTAGTGTTAGGCACCTGACTTTGATCTTCTGCTTTAAAAATTGCTTTGATTATTCTAGGTTATTTGCGCTGCCATAAACATTTAGAACCAATTTGTTAGTTTCTACAAAAAGACTACTAGAATTTTTTGGGATTGAATTGAATCTATAGATCAATAGGGGAGAACTTCCATCTTAATAATATTGAGACTTTCAACATGGACAGGATATATTTGCCCTTCTGGTTAGGCCATCTTTAATGCCTCCTACCAATGTTTTGTAGTTTTCAGTGAAGAAGTCTTGGATATCTTTTGTTGTATTTATTACTAGCACAGGGGTAAAAGGAGCTTTCCTTTTTTCCTCTGAAGGTTGATGAAAGGAGTCTGCTAAACTTGGCTACAGACAGATTAACAGGAGAAAAGGCATACAGATTTATTAAGGTGCATGTGCATAAGAATCATACAAGGTATGAAAATTCAAACAAGGGCAGGTGGTTGAAGATTAAATGCCCCCTTCATAGGGAGAGGAAGGGAACATTTAATGTAAGGAATTTGGGAGGAAAAGTAAATTATATTTAGGAGAGATGACTGGACCCAAAAAGCAGACAATAGCCTGGGACAAAGTCCCTCTGAGCTCTGGGAGAGATGGCAACAAGTTATGGGAAGGTGAGGTGTGGAACTGCACCATGAGCGAAGTTTGCCTTATACCGATAAAATCTCTCAGAATAGCCCACAGAAGAGTACATGGTGACAACTGTTATTTTTTCTTTGGTCATTAATCTTTCCTGGTTCATGAAAGTTCAGAAAGAATATTAAAGGCAATTGTTTTTCTTTGAGAATAACTTCCCTCAGTTAGATACTGGAACTTGAGAGAGAGCCCCTCCCTGCACTTGTGGGAAGAAACAAGGGAATGTCAGAGACCTTGATTTGGAGGCAGAGTCCAAGGCTTTCCATTTAATTCAAAGCATTCGGCATGCCAAAGTGCCATAGTCTAGAGTATCACTTTCTGAGCCTCAACATAAGGTATTTTATAGTTTATAGCACCACTGTAAATGAAAAATATTAAATATAAGGATACAATTGATATTTTTTATATAATTTTTTTTTTTTTTTTTTTGAGATGGAGTTTCACTGTTGTTACCCAGGCTGGAGTGCAATGGCGCGATCTTGGCTCACCGCAACCTCCGCCTCCTGGGTTCAGGCAATTCTCCTGCCTCAGCCTCCTGAGTAGCTGGGATTACAGGCACGCGCCACTATGCCCAGCTAATTTTTTGTATTTTTAGTAGAGATGAGTTTTCACCATGTTGACCTGGATGGTCTCGATCTCTTGACCTCGTGATCCACCCGCCTTGGCCTCCCAAAGTGCTGAGATTACAGGCGTGAGCCACCGTGCCCCGCCGATTTTTGTTTATTATTGTAGTATACTGCAAACTTGTACGCTAATTTATTAGTTCTAGTAGCTGTCTTCTAGATTCCCTGGAATTCTCTTTTATTGTGATGAGAGCACTTTATATGAGGTCTTAACAAACCTCTCAACAATTTTTAAGCATGCAATACATTATCGTGGACAGTGTTGTAGGCAGATATTTAGAGCTTATTTATCTTGATTGCCTGAAACTTTAAGCCTACTGATTATCAACTCCCATTTCCCCCTCCCACAAGGCCCTGGGAATCTTTATTCCATTCTTTGATTCTATGAATTCAGCTGTTTTAGATGCCTCATATAAATGGAATCATGCACTATTTCTGAGACTGGCTTATTTCACTTAGCATAATGTCCTCAAGGTTCACCTACGTTGTCACATCTGTCTTTTGAAAGGCTGCACAGAACTTCATTTTTTTTTTTTTTCTGAGACCGAGTATCGCCCCATCACCCAGGCTGGAGTAAAATGGTGAGATCTTGGCTCACTGCAACCTCTGCCTCCTGGGTTCCAGTAATTCTCCTTCCTCAGCCTGCCGAGTAGCTAGGATTACAGGCTGAGCCACCATGCCTGGCCAAGGCTGAATAGTATTTCATTGTACGTATAGACCACATTTTCTTTGTCCACTTCTCCGTCAAAGGACATTTACATTTTCCCCATACTTTGGCTCTTGTGAATGGTGCCGCAATGAGTATAGAGTTGTTAGTGTCTCTTAAAGATTTTGATTTCAATTCTTTTGGATAAATACCCAGAAGTAGGATTGCTGGATCGTATAATTCCCTGGGATTTTTCTATGTAAATAGTTATATTATCTGCAAATAGAGAAACATTTTTACATCTTCCTTTCCACTCTTTATTCTTTTATTTCCTTTCTTTGCCTTATTGCAATGACTAAGATTTTCAATACAATGTTGAACAGATGTGGTAAAAGCAGGCATCTTTTATGTTTTTTTCTCAATCTTAGGGAAAAAACAATTCAGTGTTTTGTTTACTCTAGATTTCTGCAGATTCCCTTTATAAGTCTGAGGAAGTCCTCTACTGTATCTAGTTTGTTTGTATCACACACGAATGTAGAATTTTGTCAAATGTTTTCTTTGTACCTATTGAATTAATCACGTTTTAATCTATTAATATGATGAATTGTATTGCTTTTAAAAGTATGTCTTATAGTAAAATGTGCATAACAAGATTTACCATTTTAAGTGCTTAAGTGTAATTAAGTTAGTGGCATTAAGTACAGTCACATTGTTATGCGACCACTATCCTCCGAACATTCTCATCATCCCATAATGAGACTCTTTCTCCTTTAAACAATAATTTCCTACTTCCCAGCACCTGGTAACCATTATTCTATATTCTATTTATTTCCTTCCTTCCTTCCTTCCTTTGTTCCTTCCTTCCTTCCTTTTTTCCTTTCTTCCTTCCTGCCTGCCTTTCTTTCCTTCCTTCCTTCCCTCCCTTCCATTTCCTCCCCTCCCCTCCCCTTCTCCTTCCTTCCTTTTCTTCCTTTCTTCTTGTCTGCCTGCCTGCCTGCCTTCCTACCTACCTTCCTTCCTCCCTCCCTTCTTTCTTCCCTTCTTTCTCTTTCTTTCCTTCCTTCTTTCTTTCTTTCCCTCCCTCCCTCCCTTCTTTCCTTCCTTTCTTTTCTCTCTCTCTCTTTCTCTGTTTCTTTCTTTCTTTCCTCTTGCTCTTGTCACTCAGGCTGGAGTGCAGTACCGTGATCTCAGCTCACTGCAACCTCTGCCTCCCGGGTTCAAGCAATTCTCCTGCCTCTGCCTCCTAAGTAGCTGGGATTACAGGCACCTGCCACAACACCTGGCTAATTTTTGTACTTTTAGTAGAGATGGGGTTTTGCCATGTTGGCCAGGTTGGTCGCGAACTCCTGACCTCAAGTGATCTGCCTGGCTTGGCCTCCCAAAGTGTTGGGATTACAGGTGTGAGCCACCACGCCCAGCCATGATTCTGTTTTCTTACTCTATGAATTTGCCTATTCTTGGTACCTCAACTAAATCAAATCATGCAATATTTGTCCTTTTGTGTCTGGCCTGGCTTCTTTCACTTGGCATAATGTCTTTAAGGTTCATCTGTGTTGTAGCGTGTATCAGAATTTTATTCTTTTTAAGGCTGATAATATTTCATTCTATGTATAGACCACGTTTTGTTTATCCACTCATCTGCTGATGGACACTTGGGTTACTTTTACTTTGCTATGTTGTGAGTAATGCTTCGTATGCAAATATCTGTTCAAGTCTCTGCTAGTCAGTTATTTTGGGTATATACTCTGCTATGGTTTAAATGTCTTCTGCGAAACTCATGTTGAAATTTAATTGCCCTGTTATGTATTCAAAGGTGAGTCCTTTAGGATGCAATTAGATTATGAGAGTTCTGCCCTCATGAATGGAATACTGCTGTGGGAATGGGTTAGTATGTCAGAAGGTCAACCTCCTTTTCCTCTCTGTTTCACATGGGTGCTTCCTTGACATGCTATGCCTTTGGCAATGTTATGATGCAGCAAGAAGACCCTTACCAGATGTGGCCCCCTAATCTTGGATTCCAAGCCTCCAGAACCATGAGCCAAATACATACATATATATATATATATATATTTTTTTTTTTTTTTTTTTTTTTTGAGACGGAGTTTCACTCTTGTTACCCAGGCTGGAGTGCAATGGCGGGATCTCGGCTCACCACAACCTCTGCCTCCTGGGTTCAGGCAATTCTCCTGCCTCAGCCTCCCGAGTAGCTGGGACTACAGGCATGCGCCACCATGCCCAGCTAATTTTTTGTATTTTTAGTAGAGACGAGGTTTCACCATGTTGACCAGGATGGTCTCGATCTCTTGACCTCGTGATCCACCCGCCTCGGCCTCCCAAAGTGCTGGGATTACAGGCGTGAGCCACCGCGCCCAGCCATATATTTTCTTTATAAAGTATTCAGTTTGTGGTATTCTAACATAGCAACAAAAATGGACTAAGACATACCCAGAAGTGGAATTGTGGAATCATGGTAATTATGCCTATTTGGGGTCCCTTAAGATTTCATATGCAATACATTTTACATATCTGCAGACACATTGTTAGGATCTTGATATAATTACATTAAATCTGCAAATCACTTTGGATAGTATTAATATCTCAATAATACTATCTTTTAATCTGTGAATATCTGGTCTTCCCATTTTTTAAATGTCTTCTGTAATTTATTTCAGTAATGTTTTGTAGTTTTTACTAAGTCCTTTGCCTCCTTGGCCAAAATTATTCCTAAATTTGGTGATTTTTGATGTTATTATAAATTGAATGGTTTTTCTCAGTTTCCTTTTTGGAATGTTCATTGCTAGTATTTATTTATCTTTAATCTTTATTTTTTCCTTCTTTCTGCTAGTTTTGGGTTTAGTTTGTGCTTTTTTTAGTTTCTTGTGGTGTAAACCTAGGCTGTTTATTTGAAATCTATTTTCTTAATGGGCTTGCAGCTGCAAATTTCTATTTTAGCACCTCTTTCACATCCTCTCATAAGTTTTGGTTTGTTGTGTTTTCATTTGTGTCAGGATATTTTAAATTTTTTCCTTGTGATTTCTTTCTTGATCCACTGGTTATTTAAAAGCGTGTTGTTTAATTTCTACATACTTGTGAATTGTCCAGGTTTCTGCTGTTCACTTCTAGTTTCATTTCATTGTGATCAGAAATGATATTTTGAATTTCAATTTTTAAATCTATTAAGATGTCCTATGGCTTAACATATGGTTTTTCTTGGAAAATATTCCATGTGGACTTAAAAAATTCATATTCTGTTTTTGTTGGGTGCAGTGTACTGTATGTGTCTGCCAGGTCCAGTTGGTCTACAGTGTTTTTCAAGTCCTATATTCCCCTATGATCTTCTCCCTGGTTTTCTATCCACTGAAGAAAGTGGAGATATTGAAGTTTTCTACCATTACTGTAGAGCCATTTTTTCTTCAATTCTGTCAGTGTTTGCTTCATATATTTTGGAGCTCTACTCTTTAGTGCATACTTTTATAATTGTCATATCTTCTTGGTAAATTGAGCCTTTTATCATTATGTCTTTGTCTCTTTTAACAGTTTTTGACTTAAAGTCTATTTTGTCAATTAGTATAGCCATTTCTGCTCTCTTTTTATTACTATTGGCATGGAATATCTTTTAATCCTTTTACTTTCACCATATTCATGTCCTTAGATCTAAAGTGAGACTCTTTTAGACAGCATATAGTTGATCCTAGTTTTATATCCACTCTGCCAACTTATGATTTTTGATATGTTTTCAATACAATTACATTTAAAGTAATTTCTGACAAGTATTAATTTTGCAATTTTGTTGTTTTCTCTGTGCCTTACAGCCTTTTTCTCCCTCATTTCCTTGAATACTGCCTTCCTTCCTTTAAATTTAGTTAAAGTTGTTGAAATACCACATTTTGACTCCTTTCTCATTTCTGCTTGTGTATATTTTCTTGGTGCTTACCATGAACATTACATATAACATTCTAAAGTTATGATGATGTATGTTAATTGATACCAACTTAACTTTAATTGCATATAAAAACTCTGCTTCCTTATAGCTCTTCTCCCCTTATGTTATTGATGTCACAAATGACACCTTTTAATATTGTATACTCATTAACATAAATTCATAATTATTTCTATGCAATTGTCTTTTAAATCGTGTAGAAAATCAAAAGTGGAGTTATAAAACAAAATTACATTAGTACTGTTTTTATATTTGTTCATATATTTACCTTTACTGGAGAACTTTATATTTTCATATGTCTTCCAGTTACTATCTAGCATTATTTCATTTCAAACTGAAGGACTTCCTTTAACATTTCTTGTAGGGCAGGTGTAGTAATAATAAACTCCCTCAGCTTTCGTTTTTCTAGGAATGTTTCAATTTCTCCCTCATTTTTGAAGAAACATTTTGCCAGGTATAGAATTCTCTGTCGACAAATTTTTATTTTTAATTTTTAGCACTTTAAATATATCACTCCACTGCCTCTAGTCTCCAAGGTTCTTGCTGAAAAATTATACTGATAATCTTATTGCAGATCTCTTATACATAATGAGTCACTTTTCTCTTGATGCCTTCAAGATTTTCTTTATCTTGAACTTTTGCCAGATTTGATTATGTGTCTTTGCGTGTGTCTAAGAGGTTTGTCCTACTTGGAGACCGTTGAGCTTGGATTTGTATATCCATGTCTTTCCTCATATTTGGTAGGTTTTCAGCTACTATTTATTCAAATAGTCTCTCTTCTCCTTTTTCTCACCTTCTTCTGGGACTCTCATTGTGCATATATTGGTCAGCATGATGGCATCCCATAAATCCCTAAGCCTCTGCTCACTTTATTTTTTCTCTTCGGTATGCTTCTCAAATTCAATAATTTCAAATGAGCTGTTTTCAAATTTGCTTTTTCTTTTTTTTGTTTGAGTTTACTGCTGAACTCCTCTAATAAAATTTTCAAATCAGTTATTGTACTTTTCAGCTCAATAATTTCTTTTTTAAATAATTTCTATCTTTGTGATATTCTCATTTTGTTCATATGTTTTCTTAGCTTTCTTTGGTTCTTTGTTCATATTTTTCTTTATTTCTGGTAGTATATTTGACAGTTGTGGGGTTTTTTTTGTTGTTGTTGTTTGTTGTTGTTGAGACAGAGGCTCAGTCTGTTGCCCAGGTTGGAGTGCAGTTGTGTGATCTTGGCTCACTGCAACCTCTGCCTCCTGGGTTCCAGTGATTCTCATGCCTCAGCCTCCTGAGTAGCATGGATTACAGTGTGCAACACCATGCCCAGTTATTTTTTTGTATTTTTAGTAGAGATGGGGTTTCACTATTTGGCCAGGTTGGTCTCAAACCCTTGGCCTCAAGTGATCTGCCTGTCTTGGCTTCCCAAAGTGCTGGGATTACAGGCGTGAGCCATCGCACCTGGCTGACAATTAAAGTCTTTGTCTAGTAAGCCTGATGCCAAAATGCATCTCCAGAACTGTTTCTGGAGATGTATTTTGTTCATTTGAATAAGCCATCTTTCCCTGGTTCTTTGCATGCCTTATGATCTTTTTTGGAAAATGGGGTATTTAAAAAAAATATAGCCACTCTCCCAGTCTTTGCAGACTGGCATATAAGACCTCACTAGTTTGTGAGCCCATGAGACCCTCACTAATCTGAGATTAGTTCAGGTCTTCTCAGGTCTTTTCTAGGCATGCTTCCTTTCTGTGAATGTGTGTGTGCTCCCTCTGTCCACCACAGGTGATTTTAAAGGTCTTAATTTCCTAAAGAGTCTCACTGCAGCTTCTTCTTAGGACCTTAGATATTCTATTGTATTTCTCTGTTTGTAATCTGCTGCCCTCAGAAGTCCACAGGTCAGCAATCCCTGTGTAGTTTTCATGTGCTGCATTGCTCACCACAGCCTTCGGTGGCTTTCAGCCTGAAATCAAAGCTATGTTGCTGTTTCCTGTCTGATAGATCTGAGTTGGGCATTACAAACACCAGTGCCCTAGGCAGCCCACAGACAGTTCAGGATATTGCAATGAGTTTCACTCTGCTTTTTATGCCCTGAGGGAGGGAACAGGGGATTGGGCCAATTGCTTCTGACTGCACCACACAGGGAAGTGGGCAAGGGGAATATTACAAAAATTCCTACCATTTTTAAGGTGACTTTCTTGATTGGGCATTCACTTGTTTGCTGGACACATTTGACTAATTTTCAGAAGTCATAAAGTTATTCTAGTTAGTCCATATTTGTTTATTTGATGTTTCCATGGGAGTATGAGGGCCTAGAAATTCCTCTGTCATCTTGCTGATATCACTATTTATTCATTTCTTCCTTGTATTTCCTTTTCTCCGTTCTTCATATTAAATCCCACTGATACATCTTCAAGGTTCATTGACTCCTTCCTTTTTCATCTAGTTTGCATCTAGTGAGTCTCTTCAGTGAATTTTTATTTTTTACAGTTTTAGTTCTAAATTTTCTGTTTAGTTCTCTTTTCAATAGTTGTTTCTCTGTTGAAAATTCATATATTTTACACTTGATCTTAGTCAAAAGGCCGAGAAGCGATGAAAATTCATATATTTTAAAATCATTTCTAGTGTATTTTTCTTTACCTCGTGGAATGTAGTTATAAGAACTAAAGACTGTGTGTGACAATTCCAAAGTCCAGGTCATCACAGGATTGACATGTGCTGATTGTCTGTTTCACCCAAGCGTTCAGATTTCCATGTTTGTTTTTCTCGTACGTTACACAATGTTGTAAATATTATGATCCATATGACATAATAGACAGAGAAGCAACTGGACAGGGATCCCAGGATCCACACAGTATAGTATTTACTATATTGTGGCATTGGATGGAAGTTATGTTTTTGTGGATCATGTTACGATCATCTGGAAAATGCTGTTTTTGTTTTAGCAAGTAATAAATCTGGTTAGGTTCGGACTGTAAGCTGTCTTGATCTCCTGTGGGTAGTGGTTAAAATCCCAGTATACTTCACAAAGCCTTTGCTATGCTGGTTTGAGTCTGTCTCACTTAGGAATCAGACTTGTATGGGTTCACATGCAGAATTAGAACTTTTTCCTCTTGCTTTCACTCTTTAGCCCCGAGGGCCTTTTTTTTTTTTTCCAAGGTGTTGTTTTCCTCAACTTCTATTTGGCTGGCCACTCCATGGTCATCGCAGCACTGCTCCACAATAGGGGTGTGCCTTTGAGGCCAAAATATTAGTTTGATGCAAAGGTAATCGCAGTTTTTGCCATTACTTCTAATACCATGCTTAGGAGATAGATTCCAGCAATTGTGTTTATTTCTTGTAATCTGGGAAACTTATCCTTGTGCAGTTGCTTCTGTGTATTTTGACACCCTTCCATAATCCACCAGCTTTTGATTAATTTCAGCATGCTCCGGTAGTTCTTTTTCATATTTCGTCTAGAGATTTTAGCTGTAATTAGTGGGAGGAATGGGCAGTAGTTGGCTTGTGCTGCCATCATGGAAGGAGAACTCTGCCTGCATTTTTATCTTCATTTTGACATTTACTGGGAGTTTGACTCTGGATAAGCTACTTTAGTCTCCATGCCTCGGGATGCCTACTAGAAAATGGTTAGTAGCAACAGACCTACCTCGTTTTTAATTTTTGGCAGTTTTTGGTGGATAAAATATGATCATGGGCATTCAGCACTAGTAACTGCTCAATCAAAACTAATGCTTATTTCTATTCCTATATTTTCTATAAAACTGAACATTTTGGATTACAATTACTGGAATAAAAAATTTAGAACTAGCTGGGAGCGGTGGCTTACACCTGTAATCCCAGCACTTTGGGAGGCTGAGGCAGGCAGATCACCTTAGGTCAGGAGTTCGAGACCAGCCTGGCCAACATGGTGAAACCCTGTCTCTACTAAAAATAAAAAAATTAGCCAGGTGTGGTGGCACATGCCTGTAGTCCCAGCTACTCAGGAGGCTGAGGCAGGAAAATCGTTTGAACCTGGGAGGCAGAGATTTCAGTAAGCCATGATTGCGCCACTGCACTCCAGCCCGGGTGACAGAGTGAGACTCCCTCTCAAAAAAAAAAAAAAATTTAGAACTAAAAAGTTAGAGATTTGGTGAGTTAGCTAACTTTGACCTTGAAGGAAAGGTCAAAAGGAAGACCAGTATTTGGAAAAGCAAAATATCCCATCCTTTTCTGTAGCCCTTGGAATTACACCTTCAGTCCTTGTCAAGTGATAGCTATGACATTAATCAAAACAGGATGCTCAAGGACAATGAAGGCAGCTTGCAGGTATGATGTTCAAGTGCCACATTAAACAAGAATGGGACTCTCTAGCAAATAAGAAAACCATTACTGATACAGAGCATTGCTTTCCAGTGAGATGACCCTGTTTTCCCTTCATGCCTCTTTATAAAATTGTACAAAAAAAAAAAAGAAACTAAGATTATTTGTTTTCTAGTAATACAATTCCTTCCATTTTGCTCCCTTGCTAGATGGCTGAAGAAGAACATGCAACCCACTGAAGACCTCAAGTCAGTGATCTGTAGGCTGTCAGCATTTGGCCCAATTCAGTCAGTCACTGTTTGTGGACGTCAGAGTGCTACAGTGGCCTTCAAAGACATGACTTCAGCCTGTAATGCTGTGAGTGCTTTTCAAAGTAGGATCCCAGGCAACATGTTCCACTGTTCCTGGCAACAACAATTCATGTCAAAAGATGTAAGACTCTTACCAAAAACCTATGTGAATTCTTAAGCTTGTTTTACAAAATTTTTTATTCATCAGGGCTGTAGTGAAATATCATCGTTGTAATTGACATTTTAGCGCTGCAAAAGGCACCGTGAAGCTTATTTAGTTCAAGTACTGGAAATCAGGAGAAACAGCACATCCTTCCTTGGACTTGCTTTACTCTGTTATACTGGTCATCACAGTTTTGATTTTCTGGATAAGAAGTTCACCACTGCATTCATGCATTCGTCCGACAGCCATCTTTCCTGAAGGACACTGCATTCTTCAGCGTTAACAGCATGTAGTTTTTCTTTCTCTCTATTCCTGATTACCTCTTTTGAAATTCTCATGGCCTGGAAAAATAAAACCAACAATAAGGTTAAGAGTTAATCTAGGCTGGGTGTGGTGGCTCATGCCTGTAATGCCAGCACTTTGGGAGGCTGAGGTCAGGAGTTCGAGACCAGCCTGGCCAACATGGTAAAACCCCATCTCTACTAAAAACAAAAAAATTAGCCAGATGTGGTGGCGCATGCCTGTGATCCCAGCTACTCAGGAGGCTGAGTCAGGAGAATTGCTTGAACCCGGGAGGCAGAGGTTGCAGTGAGCTGAGATCATGCCATTACACTCCAGCCTGGGTGACAAGAGCAAGACTCTGTCTCAAAAAAAGTTAATCTAATAGGAGTGAGATTATTCTATGATTCTGGTTCTTGTTTCTCCCATGTTCATTTAACTACTCCTGTTAACTCTTTTTTATTTGCCTAAGATACAGTCTCACTCTGTTGCCCAGCTGCAGTGGTGCGATCTTGGCTCACTGCAACCTCTGCCTCCCTGGTTCAAGCAATTCTCCTGACTCAGCCTCCTGAGTAGCTGGGAATACAGGCATCCACCACCACACCCAGCTAATTTTTGTATTTTTTAAGTAGAGACGGGGTTTTGTGATGTTGGCCAGGCTGGTGTTGAACTCCTGACCTCAGGTGATCTGCCCGCCTTGGCTTCCCAAAGTGTTCGGATTACAGGCATGAGCCACTGTGCCAGGCCCTAATCCTGTTAAATCTTAAGCCACGTGTGTAATATAAAACAGTGCTTCTCAAACTTCAGTGTGCATATAAATCACTTCAGTAAGTGTGGGGCAGACCTGTGATAATACATTTCCAAAAAGCCCCAGGTAGCTGCTCAAGCTTCTGGTTCTAGGACTACATTTTGAATAGCAAGAATATAAAAGCAATCAGTCACTTACTACCACATATAAAAACAAAAATGCTATACAGAAAGACTCTCGTAAAATAGCTAACCTGCCTGGCTTCTCCCCTGGATTCCAAAGTGAAAGTGCTCAGCAAATACTGCCTAGCATCCTGCTCAAGTAACCCCCGTAGAGAAGTGCCCCTCTGTCCCCACACAGAAATAGAAGGTATATTTGGTAAGTTTTTTAAAAATCAGTACTGTATTTTTACCAAAAAAATACATTATTACATTTATAACATTACTACGGTTATTTTTTAATCCCAAATTTAGATGTGCTTAAAGCTAACTAAAGATGTGTCTTGTGTTTTTTTTTTTTTTTTTTTTGAGACAGGGGTTCACCATGTTGGTCAGGTTGCTCTCGAACTCCCGACCTCAGGTGATCTGCCTGCCTCAGCCTCCCAAAGTGCTGGGATTACAGGCGTGAGCCGCCGCACTCGGCCTGTCTTGTGTTTTTATGACTTATTCTCTGAAGGCAAATAAATTTTTCCCTTAGGAAATTATTTTCAAGGTTCTTAAAAGTAAAAGATGAATACTAACATTTGGAGGAAGCTTTGCAAATGCCTTCAGCCTGGTCCAGACTTCTTTCTGAAAAGTGCTGTCAGGAAAAACTTCAGTAACAAGTCCTTGAGCACATGCTTCTCCTGCTGTTAACTTCTTTCCAAAAACAAGCATCTCTGTTGCCTGAAATGAAAAGCAGGAAGCAAGGTTAAGATATTAACTTAATAAAACAAGGCTTCAGTTAACTGCTTTCAGGAGGCATAGAGAGATTTATTAAAGGTCTTTTGAGGTTGCTGTTATTTCTCAACAAGGGAGAAGGTGACAGCCTCAACAGGCAATGGTTTGCAAACTGTGCTGAGACTATTGCAGGCTCCCTGGAAGGTCTGTTAAGGGCTGCTGCTTGTGTGTGTGTCATTGCTGGAGAGGCAAGACTAGGGGGCCCACGGGAGAAATGACCTGAAGCAGATGCTTGATTCTACAATCCACAGCAGCTATGATTTTTCCATTTTATACACTATAAACTCTTATTTTAAAGAGGAAAAAAGGAAAGAAAAATCACGGACATTGAGTTAATCTTTAGAAACTTTCGAAATTCCATTCCCTAGAAACTCTACCCAGTGATCGGGCTCTGAGAGTTTTCTTTACCTGCATTGGTACTCAAATTAGTTTTATTTGACTGAAGGAAAGCAAAGACTTATAATTACCTTCCAGAAAAACTGAGGACACTAAGTGGATATCCTCTCTACATTTGCAATTTCTCTCCCAGAAAAGAAACACTTTTTTTTTTTTTTTTTGAGACAGAGTCTCACTCTGTTGCCCAGACTGGAGTGCAGTGGTGCGATCTTGGCTCACTGCAACCTCCGCCTCCTGGGTTCAAATGATTCTCCTGCCTCAGCCTCTTGAGTAGCTGGGATTAGAAGTGCCTGTCACCACACCTGGCTAATTTTTGTTTTTTGGGTTTTTTTTTGAGACAGAGTCTCACTCTTTCACCCAGGCTGGAGTGCAATGGCGTGATCTCAGCTCACTGAAACCTTTCCCTCCTGGGTTCAAGCAGTTCTCCTGCCTCAGCCTCCTGGGTAGCTGGGATTACAGGCACGCATCACCATGCCTGGCTAATTTTTTGTATTTTTAGTAGAAATGGGGTTTCACCATATTGGCCAGGATGGTCTTGAATTCCTGACCTCAAGTGATTCACTGGCCTCGGCCTCCCAAAATGCTAGGATCACATGCGTGGGCCATTGTGCCCAGCCAAGGAATGCTCTAATAGCCAAATGCTCTAAGACTTTTAGAATCAGTTCCGCCCTTTTCCCAAGTTCAATTCAGGGTATGTGATAGCCTAATGAGGTTAAAAACATACATATACGTGTTTTTTACAAAATCCTAGTAGGCAATGACAACAGGCTCAATTCCCACTGCCCTACTTTGAGATCTTGAAGAATATTTGCTAAGCCCCTCTCAGCTTCTAGTCTTGTCACAATCCCCTTCAAGTCATGCCACAGGGCATAGGCAACTAGGAAACACAGTGAAAGACCTGAGCAGCCACTTAACCAGCCTGGGAGTTAATACACCAGTGAAGCAGGCTGATGGAAGAGCTGCCGTGATTGGGACTGGCTCTGGCAGCGGTGAGCCCCCATGAAACCTCTCGTCTGCTGATACTTACTCTGAAATTGAATGTGTCATCATATCATATCTCTCCTTTAGGGGATACTGGTCATCCATAAAGGAACCGGGTGGCCTCCAAATTCAGGGGACCAAGGGAGGCTGGCACAGCCCTGATCCTTCAAATGACTAATGCCACACAGCTGCAAGGCTGAGGTGTTGTGCTGCTTGCAATGCAGCTAGCACTAAGCAATCAGCTGGGAGAAGGGTCCCAGTTCTGGGAGTTGCAGAGATAAATTCTAATTTTCCTGCAGAGCAGATACTTCCCATAGTCTGATTCCTCTGCAGGTAAAACTCTTAAGAGTTGAAGAGCAAATAATTCGCTTATCTCTTGTCCATATTAGGGAAAGAAGGGAGAATATATGAGATTACTCTTCTTCGTTCTTGAGATGACTCATAAAAGTTTTATTTTTAAACATTGCAAAAGTTACCTTGGCTGGGCCCATTATCTTCAGAAAAGTGTAAGAGGAGCATCCTTCTGGACTTTGGCCTAGGTGACTAAACGGTGTATGAAATGTTGCCTGCGGGGTAGGAGAGAAAAGAAAACCATCTTTTCAATGTGTGACTTTTTTTTTTTGAGACGGAGTTTCGCTCTTTTGCCCAGGCTGCAGTGAAGTGGTACAATCTCGGCTCACTGCAACCTCCGCCCCGCTGGGTTCAAGCGATTCTCCTGCCTCAGCCTCCTGAGTACCTGGGATTACAGGCATGTGCCACCACACCTAGCTAATTTTTGTATTTTTAGTAGAGATGAGGTTTCGCCGTGTTGGCCAGGCTGGTCTCAAACTGACCTCAAGTGATCCACCTGCCTCAGCCTCCCAAAGTGCTAGGATTACAGGCGTGAGCCACTGCACCCAGCATCATGTGTGATTTTAAAAAATCATGATTTGCTTATAACTTCACAATGCTCAATAAAATTTATTTTAAGATTATGTGGTTAATATGCACACACAATTCACCCTTTAAAAGTGCATAATTGGACGAGTTTTAACAAATACAGTTATATAGCTACCACTGCTACTGAGATGCAGAACATTTCTACAATCCCAAAAGGTTCCCTAGGCCCTTCCATAGTCAGTCCCTCCCTCCCACCCAAAGCAACTGCTAATCTGTTTTCTGTCCCTACAGTTTTGACTTTTATAGAATGTTGTGTAAGTGGAATCCTACATTCTGTAGCCTTTTGAGTCTGACTTCTGAAAGTCACCATGCTGTTGTATATATCAGTAGTTTGTTCCTCGCTATTTCTGAGTAGTATTCCTTTGTATAGATGTACAATAATATGTTTATCCACTCACCAGTTAATGCCATTGGTGTTGTTTCTAGTATTCAAATGGTTGTACCATTTGACATTGCCACCAGAAATGTATGAAATGCTATTATGAAGAAGGCTGCTATGAAAAACAAGTTGAACACCTTAAATATATATAGTCGTGTGTTGCTTAACAATGGAGGTATGTTCTGAGAAATGCATAATCAGGCAATTTTGTCATTGTGCAAATATCACGGAGTATACTTATGTATACTTGGATGGTACAGCCTACTGCACACCTTGCTATGTGGTAGAGCCTACTGCTTCCAGGCTACCGACTTGGACAGCATGTTACCATACTTAATACTCTAGGCAGTTGTAACAAGTGGCATTTGTGTATCTAAACATATTAAACATAGAAAAGGTAGGCTGGGTGTGGTGGCTCACGTCTGTAATCCCAGCCCTTTGGGAGGCTGAGGTGGGCAGATCACCTGAGATCAGGAGTTCGAGACCAGCCTGGCCAACATGGTGAAACCCTGTCTCTAGTAGAAATACAAAAATTAGCCTGGCATGGTGGTATCCACCTGTAGTCCCAGCTACTCGGGAGGCTGAGGCACGAGAATTACTTGAACCTGGAAGTGGAGGTTGCAGTGAGCAAAGTGGAGGTTGCAGTGAGCCAAGATCGTGCCATTGCACTCCAGCCTGGGTGACAGAGTGAGACTTCATCTCAATAATAATAATAAAAAAGAATAGAAAAGGTATAGTAAAATATGGTATATCTTAGGGGACCACCATTGTACATGCAGTCTGTCACTGACCAAAATGTTGTTACGTAGCACCCGACTGTACAATTCTTATTTGTCAATTATACCACAATGAAACTGAAAAAAAAAATTAAAAATAAAAATGTTCAGATAATTTTAACAAAAAGGTAGTTAGGAACATTTGTGTGCAGGTCTCTGGGTGAACATGTTTTCAGTTATCACAGGTAAATACCTAAGTGGTTGAATAGCTGGGTTGTGTGGTAAAGGTGTATTTAACTTAGAAGCTGCTCAACTCTTTTTTAGAGTGGTTGTACCATTTGACATGGCCACCAGCAGTGTATGAAAGTTTCAATTGCTCCACATCCTCACTAAACCTAGCTATTAAAAGTTTTTTTCATTTTAACTCTGTTTGTAGGTGTGTAGTGGGGTCTCACTGTGGTTTTAATTTACACGTCCCTAATGATTAATGATATTGAGTCTCATACCATGTACTTATTAGACATATTTATAGCTTCTTTGGTGAAGCAACTGTTAAGATATTTTGTCCACTATTTTTTAAGTTAGGGTGTTTACCTTCTTATTATCTAGTTGTAAGATACACATTCAGGTTGCAAGTCTTTTATTAGATGAGTGTGAGGCCAGTCTTTTCTCCTGGTCTGTGGCTTACCTTTTCATTTTCTCAATGGTTTCTCTCATACGATTTTAGTAGCCCTTTATATTTCATTTTTTTGGTGGCCTATTCATTCCTCACCATTGCCCATTTTTATATTAGCTTGTTGATCTATCGCTTTATAGACAAACTTTAAAACATACTGTAGAGAGATCAGCCTTTGCTACATGAGTTGAAAAATTGTTTCCTCAATCTGTCATTTGTCTTGATTTTGCCCCAGTGGTTTTTTGATTGGCTTTAACTACTGGAATTCATTCAATATTGGTTATTTAGTATATTGTCATTTTTAGTTTTCTGTTGTTGTTACATTTAAGACATATTTTTCTGTTTCTTGATGAATAAATTATTATGAATGTTAATTTAAAATTTACAATATGTAAAAGAATATTTAGATTTCATTTCCTATAATTAGACACGGTGTTATTTTTAACGCATAACTGTTAGAAGATGTATAATATATGCAGCATAGAAATAAAAATAATCAAAATATTAAAAAGTTTTTGTTAATGTCATGTATCTTTTTTTATCCAAAAGAAAACATATTCAAAAAAAATGTACCCAGAAGACACAGCCAAAGGAATATAAGCAGGAAACGGAGAAAACTGCCAACAGCAGCTAAAGGGACACAAACAGGTACATGCAAAGTTGCCAATAAGAAGCATTTAAAATGCTTATTTTCAGAAAGAGAACAGTAGATGGAGTTAAGGGCTTAGGCTCTGGGATCAGACTACTTAGTGACTTTGGGAAACTTGCTTATCTTCTCCGTGTCATAGTTTTCTCATTTGTAAAATGGGAACCAGTCTTTCTTTCTTTCTTTTTTTTTTTTTTAATTGAGATGGAGTATCCCTTTTGTTGCCCAGCCTTGAGTGCAGTGGCACGATCTCAGCTCACTGCAACCTCTGCCTCCCGGGTTCAAGTGATTCTCCTGCCTCAGCCTCCCTAGTAGCTGGGATTACAGGTGCATGCTACCACACCCTGCTCATTTTTGTATTTCTAATAGAGACGGGGTTTCACCATGTTGGCCAGGCTGGTCTCGAACTCCCAACATCAGGTGATCCACCTGCCTCAGTCACTCAAAGTGCCAGGATTACAGGAGTGAGCCACCGTGCCCCACTGAGTCCTTATGTAGGACTGCTGTGTACATTACGTGAATATGTGTGCGTGTATGCATATATTTATAATATCTATAATACATATTAACATAGTGCGTAAACAGTAAGCACTCAAATATTTATTATTGTTAGGATTTATACCTGTTTCTTAACTCATACAGGAAATGTATCATTTGCTGACAGAGCTAATAGGCATTATTAACCATTGCCCACAGTAAAAAATAGATAAAATGTACTAATTAATATTTTGGTTATATGGGTTAAATATTAACCCACCATTTAATATGCTATTTACTCATGAAGCCAATAATGATAAATCCTATAAAAAAAATTTTTTTTCTACAGCCTTTTCCTTTAGCTTATTTCCTTTATTTTATTTATTTATTTTTTGAGATGGAGTCTTGCTCTGTTGCCCAGGCTGGAGTGCAGTGGTGCGATCTCTGCTTACTGCAACCTCCACCTCCTGGTTTCAAGTGATTCTCCTGCTTCAGCCTCCAATGTAGCTGGGATTACAGATGCCTGCCACCAAGCCCAGCTAATTTTTGTATTTTTAGTAGCGACAATGTTTCACCATGTTGGCCAGGCTGGTCTTGAACTCCTGACCTCAGGTGATCTGCCCACCTCAATTTATTTTATTTTAAATTGATGCTTGGTTTATTTGGTTGGGTAAACTTTTATCAGTAAACAGTATTTGACAAATAAATTTTACTTTGGGCCAAATTTTTTAGCATTTTATGTACACACACATATATATATATATGCAATATACATATACTATGCATGCTATAATATATATAGAATAGATATGTTATATATAATATATATATGTTCTCTGATTTCAGCATTACAATTTATATCATAAGAGGAAAGATAAAAATCTCTAAAAGGATGATGTAGGCCAGGCTCAGTGGCTCAGGCCTGTACTGCCAGCACTTTGGGAGGTCAAGGCGGGCAGATCACTTGAGGTCAGGAGTTTGAGACCAGCCTGGCTAACGTGGTAAAAGCCCATCTCTACAAAAAATATAAAAAAAATTAGCTAGGTGTGGTGGTGCACACCTGTAACCCCAGCTACTTGGGAGGCTGAGGTGGGAGAATCACTTGGACCCGGGAGGTGGCAGTTGCAGTGAGCCAAAATCACACCACTGCACTCCAGCTTGGGTGACAGAGTGAGACCCCATCTCAAAAAAAAAAAAGATGATGTATATTGAAGGTAATTTTCAATTCAGTGGGAGAATCAGAACAAGATTCAAATATAGTATTTGCCCTTCAAATATTAAAGAATATCCCCAATTTTAGGTCAGGAACCATTAACCCAGACCCTGTTAAAAGCAGGTCAATGCCTAATCAGTCATCTAACACACAGAATGTGAACAAAGACACTGATTTCTGCCTTTGAACAGAAACCACCATCTACAAAGGCTGGGCAGCCTGGCACCTAGAATCTCATTTGCTATTTTTATGGGAAAATTATTCATAAGAATTAGGTCTGTCAGTGCATCCAATCTGGTTCAATGGAATTCAGCAAAAGAAAATACAAAGAATTAAGGACGCTAAAATATGGTCCTGTCTATTGGTGGGGAAACTATCTCTGAACAAAACTAGAAATCTCTTCAGTGGTAAAAACCCTATGTTTCCTAGAAGGCTGTTATCAGCACATTTTACCATCACACAAGCATAAGTCACCTGAACAATCTGGTAACCCTAAAGGTGGTTATTAGGTGCTTGTAATGATAAAAATTGGAAACAGCCTAGGGTTCCAGCAGTCAGAAACTGGTTAAACAAGATAAGTTAATAACACAAATGTTAGGACTGGTTATCTCTAGGTGGTAAGGAGTGATTTTTACCTTGCAGCTTTTCTTGGAACTTTTTCATATCTTTCAAAATTTTATTTTACACTATGACATATATATTACTATTATAGTAAAAATAAAAACTAAAATCTATATAATGCAATGGTGAACACAAGGTTGAATTGTGTTCTGGGCAAGGAACAGAGCTTCAGTTTTCTTATCTGCAAAGGAGGGAGTGAGAGTAGATAATGCTCACAGTTCCTTCTTATTCTAAAATTCTAATCCATTTACTTAGAAAAAAGGATCAAATAATCTCCACTTGCACAATCTGCAAATATGCTATTCCTCCCTCCCATAACACACTTTCAAGTGTCTCCTTGAAGAGGGAGACCCAGGCATCTCAGATCAACTTCCCCTTTTTCCTAAGACTGTAAACTTCCCCTTTTCATTCCTAAGACTGTAAACCGAAGCCCTTTTCATATGTAATTCCTGAGACCATAAACAGAGACCCTTTTCATATGTTAAGCTATAAACCTAAGATTCTTCCACATGTAACACCTAAAGTATAAGCCTATATAAAGATGGAACCTTCCTTTGTTAGGGGAGCTTGGCTGTTAGGCAACTATGCCACCTTGCTCCCGGCTGAATAAACTCCTTCCTCCTGTATTCGGTGTCTGAGAGATCCGTTTCCCGCAGCTGCTCCTGCTACATCCTGAGTATTTCAGAGTGATATGAAAACTGAATACCTATTGTGGAATTTGATTAGAATCTGGAACAATCAGAGTTGGAACATTGTTCACAACAAAATGCAAGTTAATAATGAAGGAAAAATAAAATCAGTCAAATTAGTTAGACTAATGCTTTGAGAAAAATCTAAATTCAGTAAACTTTACTGCAAACCACATGTAATCTGCTTATGACTGGCAATGCTGAAGGAGGATTCAAAGGCTTTCGGCTCACTCTGCTTGCCTGACCTCTTGCTTTCTGGGAGCTGACTTACCCTGTCAGATGCATACACAGCATCAAATAGCCCAAGGATGGTGACAGAGATGCCGACAGCTGGACCATTGACCATCGCAATCAGAGGCTTAGGAAAATCTATAAAACAGCCCACAAATTCCCTATAGAAATGGAAACACAAAATCATTAATTGTGCCAAAGCAGCATGACTGAAGCATGGGCAAGGCAGTCTGACTCTGAGATAACAAAGGCTTCTGGCACGCTGGGTATTTCCACAGCCACCACGGGCAGTGCCTCCCTGTCCTGCCACTTCCCTGGTCTTCCACACCAGATTCATCCAGGACATCCATTTGAATGGCAGTGGATGAAAAACCATGCAGTGAGACCTACGGGTCAACCCTGGGTCAAATCTTGTATTCTTGGCAGTGAGTTCGGGCTGGAAACCAGCTGCAGTCTTAGAGATTAGGGTGGGTGACTAAGCACACACTGGAATATCATAGCAAGTGGGAATTAAAGATTTGGCAGGAATAAAGCCTTCATGACCTCCTCCCGTGTTTTATAAGTTTCCTCCAAGTCTCCTACTTTCAGCATTCATGGCAATCGTCCATTCCTCTGGCTGGATGAGAATTTGCTAAATTCCTCTGTCTCAAAGCAAGATAATTTTGTTTACAGCTATAGCTAACTTTTATGTTTTCCAGTCAAATCTCATGAGACCAGCAGGATGAAAAGGTAACAGAGGTCAAAGAGAGAGAATGAATGCCCACCTATGGATGCAGGCAGTTTGGAGAAATATGCTTGTCCAAAGTCACAATTAATTGGATCGACACAGAGAAGTAGATATTTCACTTCTGCTCAACTAAATTCCACTTTGATAACTAAGAACGGGCCCTCTGGGATCAGACAAATGTCAATACTCTTACCTCAGTAAAATGGCACTATTTTTAGCTTTCTCCTCTACTCCACCAGGGGGAATATCAGTGAAGTTAGTCAGATCGTTCCCACTACTGTAATAGTCCCCATTTCCTATAAATAATAAAATCAACAGATCCCTCATTCATTCATTCATTCTATAATTCTTGAGTATCTACTGCATGTCAAGCTCTATGATTAGGCATGGGAAATACATTGGAGAACCAGCAATGGTTCTTGTCCTAACTTACAAACTAGTGAGTATGCTGGACACTGATCTATAAAAACACACAGATAAATGTAGCTAATGCAACTGCTGAAATAGAGGTGAGGTGCATCATCAAATGAGAGTATGTACCGGAGGTGGGGGTTGGTCTAATCAGGGAGTTCAGGACGGGATTTTCCTAAGGAAGGGACAACTGAATTGAGATCTGAAGGAGAGGCCAGGTTGGCTAGAAAAAAGAGGGCTAGGAAGAACAGTTCACACCAAGGAACAGCCTGTGCAAAGGCTCTTTGGAGAGGTTATCCCCAGTGTAGATGAAATAAGAGCCATTGTGGCTGACTCGGAGAAAGCCAGGGGGAATTTGGTGCAGGATAAGGACCAGCAGATTAGACCTGATGGGGCTTTGTAGATCCCATGAGGACGTTTTTTCTTTATTCTAAGAGCCACTGAAAGTGTGTATCTGAATGTGTGTGTTTAATTAAAGAATAATTTATATACAATAAAACAACCAGCTCTTAAATGTTCATTTAAATGAATTTTGATAATTTTAAATGCCCACAAGATCACCATCCAAAACAAGACACAGAACATCTCCATCACTCTAGAGGTTTCCCGTAGGCTCCCTTCTAGCCATACCATCCCACCTGCCCCAAGGCAATCACCTTCTGACTTCAATTTCCACAGATAAGAACTTTTGCCTACTGTAGAACTTTCTATGAATAGACTTATAGAATATGTACACTCCTGTCTTTATTTTGCTGAACTGTGTTTTAAAGATGCATCCATATTCTTGTATCATTTATTCCATTGTATTGCTGAGTATTCTATTGTATAAATAGTCAACAATTTATTCATACATGTGTTTTTGAATTTTTTTTTTACTTTTTTTACCGCAATTACTTTTGGAATCTATGTTTTTGTTTTTTTTTTTTTTTGAGATGGAGTTTTGCTCTGGTTACCCAGGCTGGAGTGCAATGGCGCGATTTCGGCTCACTGCAACCTCCGTCTCCTGGGTTCAAGCAATTCTCCTGCCTCAGCCTCCCGAGTAGCTGGGACTACAGGCGTGCGCCACCATGCCCAGCTAATTTTTGTATTTTTAGTAGAGACGGGGTTTCACCATGTTGACCAGGATGGTCTCGATCTCTTGACCTCGTGATCCACCCGACTCGGCCTCCCAAAGTGCTGGGATTACAGGCGTGAGCCACCGGTGTTTTTGAATATTTGAGTTGTCTTCTGGTTTTGGCAATTATAAATCAGGTTACCATGACTGCTCCTATGAAAGTCTTTTTGTGGATATATGTATTTTAATTTATGTTGGGTAATTGTGAAGGAGTGGATATCTGTGTTTCTCATATGTTTTGTATATTTATAAATTGGAGTATGACAGTACTGGAAAAAAAAATTTTTTTTTGAGACAGTCTCACTCTGTCGCCCAGGGTAGAGTAGAGTGGCACAATCTCAGCTCACTGCAACCTCCACCTTCCAGGTTCAAGCAATTCTCCTGCCTCAGCCTACTGAGTAGCTCTGATTACAGGCGTGTACCACCACACCCAGCTAATTTTTGTATTTTCAGTAGAGATGGGGTTTCACCATGTTGGTCAGGCTGGTCTCGAACTCCTCACCTCGTGATCTGCCTGCCGTGGCCTCCCAATCTTGGAGCTTTTAAACTCAATTTCCTATCTATGAAGAGACCTCCTCAAAATAGAAATTTAATTAGGACGTCTGAGAAAATGTCTTACCTGTTAAAACAGTGATGGATGAGTCATCCTTGCTTGCGGCTTTAAGTGCACGCATAATTTCATGATACATCTGTGTAATGGGAAGTCAAAGAAAAGAAAAGATCTCTGAACACAGGCATCATCAACCAATGGACTCACTAAATGTTAGACTGCAAGCCTGCTCTCAGCAAAGTGCCTAACATTTATTTTGGTTGTATTTTATAACCAAAATCGTGGGCCAATAGACCAAAAATAATTTTCATTCCTTTTACAATTACTTGGTGCATACTATGTACCTGGTGCTATGGTAGGAGCTGGCGGCTATAAACCACTTTTTTTCCAAAAGGGAACAAGAAAGATATAGTCCTTGAGCTTTCAGAATTAACAGAGGACAATAATGTTGAAATGAGGTGAGGGAAGGAAAGTACGAAGCAGCAGGGAACTCAGAGGAGGTGCTGAGGCTTGTCTAGGGTGGGCAGAGTGGGAGGTGGTCAGAGAGAACTTTCCATAAAACAACATCTCTGTTGTGACCTCAAGGAAGTCCCTGGCAGTCTGGGAACTGTTAGTGACTGCCAAAAGGCTGGACTTTTCAAGACACTGCAATGGTATTCAAGGAAGGTGCCTCAAAATTTTAAATCAGCAACTCTTCTGAAAATCTTGGATATGCAGCTATATAGCTTTTAATGCATTTAAAACAGGTGCAATTTCAACCTCAGATGAGAATTCAATGTGGTAAGAATGATGAAGAGGGCCGATACTTATAGATACAAATATACTGGAAAACAAACATGGACTTTACATAAAACAGCTGGTCCTCTGTATCCACAGGTTCTACATCCATGGATTCTACCAATCACAGGTCAAAAAAATCTGGAAAAGAATTCTGTATCTACACTGAACATGTACTGACTTTTTTCTTATCATTAGTCCCTAAACAATACACCGTAACAACTATTTAACATAGCATTTACATTGTGTTCAGTATTTTAAGTACTCTAGAGATAATTTAAAGGATATGGGAGTTTATAGAGAGGTTATATGCAAATATTATGCCTTTTTATGAAGGACTTCAGGTTCCGAGGATTTTGGTGTCCATAAGGAGGTCCTGGAACCAATTGGATACAGAGGGATGACTGTGTATGAATAAGCAACTAAGCATTTCTCTTGAGGGAAGTGACAAGGAACTCATTCCACCATTATTGTAGTTATGATAACACAACACAGCAGGGCGACTGGTGAGACCAGGGTTAGGAGATGGATTATCAGGGTTTCTTTACTTTTTTTTTTTTTTGAGATGGAGTCTTGCTGCAAGATCCAGGCTAGAGT
Organism: Aotus nancymaae; assembly: GCF_030222135.1. Lineage (NCBI taxonomy): Eukaryota > Metazoa > Chordata > Mammalia > Primates > Aotidae > Aotus > Aotus nancymaae. The sequence goes on from NW_026988465.1 coordinate 1,572,158, forward strand.
GGAATGGCGTGATCTTGGCTCAACCTCCACCTCCTGCCCCAGCCTCCTGAGTAGCTGTGACTACATGCCTGTACCACCACGCCTAGCTAATTTTTTGTGTTTTTAGTATAGACAGGATTCCACCATATTGGCCAGGCTGGTCTTGAACTCCTGACCTCAAGTGATCTGCCCACCTTGGCCTCCAAATTGCTGGGATTACAGGTGTGAGCCACCATGCCCGGCTATCAGGGTTTCAATTTAGGTTTTGCTGTTTATTTGTTATGTAAAGTTGAGCAAGTTACTTCTTAAACTAATTATTTTATTGTTGAGTAATGACAACAATAGGCTCCTTATGAGAATTAAACAAACGTCTGTGTGGAGGGTGCTGGCACTCATTAGGCACTCTGTACAGAGAAGCTATTATTACCATGTTTGTAGAGAAATGAGTCAGGGGAAAGTGGAAACAAAGTTTGAGAATTAAATGCTTTATTAGCTGAATGACACATATCCCACTTCATGAAATTCTGAAGACGATTTTAAAGTGGGTATGCTCTTTCTGCCACAATGGAGATGATGATGATGATGATGATGATGACGATTTGAGATCGAATTTCCCTCCTGTTGCCCAGGCTGGAGTGCAATGTACGATCTCAGCTCACTGCAACCTCCGCCTCCCGGGTTCAAGCGATTCTCCTGCATCAGCCTCATGAGTAGCAGGGATTACAGGCATGCACCACCATGCCTGGCTAATTTTGTATTTTTAATAGAGACCAAGTTTCACTATATTGGTCAGGCTGGTCTCAAACTCCTGACCCCAGGTGATCTACCCGCCTCAGCCTCCCAAAGTGCTGGGATTACAGGCATGAGCCACCACGCCCAGCTAATTTTGTATTTTTAGTAGAGATAGGGTTTCTCCATGTTGGTCAGGCTGGTCTCAAACTCCCGAACTCAGGTGATCCGCCTGCTTCGGCCTCCCAAAGTGCTGGGATTACAGGTGTGAGCCACAGCACCCGGCCTCACAGTGGAGATCATTAACCCAATGATCAAATTTTAGTGCCAGTTGAGCACCAAGCATCCAATTCTCTATACTTTTTTTTCAAGGAGAATGGGCTAAAGTGGTTATTATCGTTCTAATTCAATGAGGGATTTAAATTCTAAAGTTGCCGAGTGAAGCAGCTACTTTAAAGCAGAGTTGGGTTATGATTTGTTTAAGATGAAGTACTTCTTCCCTTTCTCCCTCTACTAATAAATCATGAAGCCCCCATGCAAGCAGAAAGACCTACTTTCTAGTCTAAGTGACATGAAGATACTTCTGGGAGCAGTCTACACCAAACTTAGAGGGCTTCTATGCAAATTCTCTCACAGCAACATGTTTCATTTATATTAATTTATTTGTGCTTCCATTATTAGGAAAGTCACAGTGCCTTTTGGGCATATCAGAACCTACCTGGAGTTCACAAACTATAAACAATGAATACTCTGTTGTATGAAGTAGCCACAATTACCAACCTTCCTGCAGAAATCAAAAAGTGATACGATAAAATAGGAATGATGCTGAAACTCTACAGCTTTTGCATGAAACACATAGAAGAAGAAAAGAAAAACAGGACAAACTCCAAGGGCAGGTAATATTACCTCAACGTTTATGGCATTTTTCTTTGCAGGCCGATTTAATGTGATCTTTGTGATGCCATCTTCGGAGGTCACCATCAGAGTTTCATATCCAGTTGACTTCCTGTCTGTTCCAGGCTCCACCTGACTAGAAGATTCCAATGAAGAACTCAAACTGGACACCAAATCCACATAGTTCTGCCGAGCAGTTTCCTCATGGGAAGATGACAAACAGCCTTAGCCCATGGTCAACGAATTAGCGCTTTGAGAAAGTTACTATACTAATAAATAGCACCTTGCAATGAAGAATAGAAGCACATCAAGACCTCGAAGGCTCCATTTATAATGGCTTAATGAGAAGCACCAAACTTCTTTAGAAATACAACAAATAAAAGCAGAGTAACTAGTAAATTTACCTTTGGCAGGCTGCCAAGGGTATTCCATGCATCCCATTTGGCCTTGTTGATCAAGTCAAATACACCTGGTTTGGGCATATTACAAGGTCCTTCAGTGGCCTGTGAAAAGGAGAGGGGCAATTAATGGTCAAATGTCATGTAAACTGGAGCCCTAAATATTCAAGATCCATAAAATCCATAGGTGCATGAATGTCTCCCCCAAATCCTTTCCTTTCTCAGTACTTAAATTGATCTGCATTTTCCCGTCTAGTCTCTTTGAAGTTGTTGGTGAAAATGCAAAAACAACAGAAAAAAGACTGGAAATAAATTATAACTGTCTATCCATGAAAATAATGCAGGATAAAAGTTTTGGGGAAGTACTTTCTAAAAAATCTAACAGTTCATTAGTTTTATATCGGTAATCATATTTTCCACAATCAATCAAAATATTCAAGCAAACAATCTTTAAAAGGAAGTAGTCAACAAATATTTGGAAATGCACAGCATATTCCAAAAGCCCATCTGAAGGTACAAAAGAACATCACTAATTCACTGTGCACTTTTGGTACCCTCGGCAAGGGTGGGGGCTGTCAGAGCCACTGGTCCTTAGGAAACTTGACTGAAGAACACATAAGTAAAAGCAAAAAGCAATTAAATTTTATTTTTGAGGCTAGGTAGAGTGGGTGTTTTGAGATGGAAAAATATCCCACTCAGCTACTTCTCAGAAATGGCAATTTAAAATTCCACTTAAAATGATTAAAATTTTATAATACAGTTGGCTAAAAGAGGAAAGAAGAAAGTCTTTGAAAAACAGGCCGGACGCAGTGGCTCACACCTGTAATCCCAACACTTTGGGAGGCCAAGAGTGGTGGATCACCGGAGGTCAGGAGTTCGAGACCAGCCTGACCAATATGATGAAACCCTTTCTCTACTAAAAATACAAAAATTAGCCAAGTGTAGTGGTGGGCGCCTGTAATTCCAGCTACTTGTTAGGCTGAGGCAGAAGGATTGCTTGAACCTGGGAGGCAGAGGTTGCAGTGAGCTGAGATGGTGCCACTGCACTCCAGCCTGGGCCACAAAGTGAAACTTTGTCTTAAAAAAGAAGAAAAAAAAAAGGCAGTAAAGGCAGAAAAGGGGGCTATGAATTTCTATAGACAGAGATAGTGTCACCTGGCAAGAGTCAGCCAGCCTAGAAGTTAGAGGGGACACAGCCCACAGGATAAGGGCTTGTCCTCAATGCTCACACCAACTGCAAGGCTGGAGGGTTCCCAGGACCACCCTCAGGTGCAATAATTTGCTAGAAGGACACCCAGAACTCATTGCAAGCTGTTAAACACACAGTTAATAGTTTATTAAGGGAAAGGATAGAGATTAAAATCAGTCATTGGAGGACACACACAGGATGGAGTCTGGGGCAGTAGCAAATATGGAGTTTCCTTGTCCTCCCCATGGAGTCAGGACAGGACCCCTCTCCCAGAATTGATGTGACAGTACACAGGGAGTCCTGCAAACCAAAGATGCTCAGTTCATCCAGTCTCAGTGTCCAGAGTTTTTAGTGGGGCTCCATCACCTATGCATGACTGCATAACCTGAAGCCCCCACCCTAAACATTGTTAAGACAATCCAGGCAAACAAAGACACTCCTATCAGGCTTTAGAGATTAACTTCCCAGAAGCTGAGTGAAAACCCACACCTCTTTTGGGGCAAGGTTAAATTTTTTACTATACACACCCATATGAAAGAGAAGCTCATACCCATCATAAAACAGAAAAATAGGTAACATAAAACAGAAAAATAGGAGCCCAGAGAGTCAGACATGACAGGGAAGGAAGCCTTTGGCATTGGAACTTAAAAGCTTCAGTTTCTAAGTTTTGTTACAAAAATTTCCAAACATTCCAAAGTAGACTATTATAATGAATTCGCAATACCCATCACCCAAGTTCAACAATTATCAAATTGCCTTACTTACTTCATCTATCTTTTTCTTTCTTTTTTTTTTTTTTTTGAGACAGAGTCTCACTCTGTCACCCAGGATGGAGTGCAGTGGTGCAATCACTCACTGCAACCTCCACCTCCGAGGTTCAAGCGATTCTTCCACCTCAGCTTCCTGAGTAGTTGGGATTACAGGCGTGTACCACCATGCCCAGCTAAATTTTGTATTTTTAGTACAGACAGAGCTTCACCATGTTGGCCAGGCTGGTCTCAAACTCCTGACCTCAAGGGATCAACCCGCCTCAGCCTCCCAAAGTGCTGGAATTAGGTGTGAGCCACCGCCTGGCCTCATCTATCCTTTTCTTTCTTTTTGTGCTTAGAGAACTTCAACTATCCATGCTATTTAACCTCTATATCCTTAGTACCCATTTCTTAAAAATATCAACATTTATGTAACCTTGACACCATTAACAATGATTTCTAGGCATCTTCTAATACTCTGTCCTTATTCAAAACTTCCCCGATTGTCTTAAAAATACCTTTTTCAATTGATTTATTCTAATCAAGAGCCAAATAAGGTCTACAAATGTGAATATTATATTTCCTAAGTCTCTTTTACTCTGGCATGACACAGAGGGGTTATTTTGTTTATTAATAGTATTTCAAGGTAATATTTAAAAATGACATATATATATACTCTTCAGAGAAGAGGAAGCAAGACAAACCCAAAATATTAAGGCTACATTTTAGTAAACACACAGTGTATCTATTTAAGGAGTCATTTGCCCAACATTCTTTAAATAATGTCAGACAGTAGGCATTTACCTGCTTATATAGTGCGTAGAGTTTTAGCTTCACTTCGTTTCCTGGATCCTTCTTCAAGAGTTTCACCTGATTCATCGCATTTTCAAAGTCCTTCTGACTGGCTCTCATTGCTGTTCTATTCATGTGCAGCTAAACTACTGGGAAACTAACGACCTGCAGATAACTACAATGAGGCAGACTGATTCAGCCCATACATAGCAAAATCCCATGTTTGTCCATAAATATTTTCTTTATACTTGCCCCAGCAAACTGGCTGCAAATAATTGGCTGTAAGGATTTCAAGATAAGAAATCAATACAGAAGCTAATGGTAAATAAAATAAATAAATAAAGGGAAAAGTAAATAACCATCCAGTGAGGTATTTGCAAGCAATTAAAGATAAAAGCAGCCAGAACAGGAATGACTATGTAAATTTTGCTGTAGGCAAGAAGTAAATGAAGAGCATGCAAGATAGTGAACAGCAGGAGACCACAAGCTAAGTGCACAGAATTTAGTGCAGTGTCCCAAAGTCCTAAAACAGCTTCTGCACTCACTGCTAAACAAGCCATAAACTATTACCAGGTCAATTTTTCCCTCTTTGCTGGCAAAACCTGTGTTCCAACATATACACAGGTGGAAGGAGGGGAGAATGGCTGAACATACAAGAAATGTTCAAAAGGACGTATGTACAGATGCTGGCATTCCAGACAGAGCCACAGCCTTCTCAGCAGGTGGGAGGGAATCTACCTGCAGCGCAAGGGAGTCAGTGAAGCGGGCTCAGTAGGCTTGTCCCTTTCTATGGGGATGTTTAACCAGCCAGCCAGGAGCAGAGCAGAAACAGCAAGCACCGCGGGGTGATCAGCACGTTTTTAAGCACACACAGCGAGGGTGGGGTGGCAAACTTCAAAAGACTCAGGCCACAAGCAAAACATGGATGTTCACGACGATGACCCTGAATAATGGAGTTAATGGCATCAAAGATGATTAAAATAATACAGGTTACAAAGCCCAAACCTAACATGTATCACCCGCCAAACACAATTATGTAACTCGAAAATGGTACAATGAACTCTAGGTTCAAACCTTGGACTTAGTAATTGATTCAGTAAGATCAGTCTACAGTAAGTTTTTTTTCTTTTTCCTTTATTTTTTAAACACAGGGTTTCACCATGTTGGTCAGGCTGGTCTTGAACTTCCGACCTCAGGTGATCCACCCGCCTTGGCCTCCAAAGTGCTTGGATTACAGGCGTAAGCCACCACGCCCGGCCTACAGTAAGTTTTATATTAAATTGCTTTTCTGTAAAGGGAAAAACTGCAACCTACATGACAAATTCCAAGTAGAAAATGAAAGAAAAGTTTAAAGTGTCCATAGAAAGCCGAAATGTGCGTTTCCACAAAATGTGGAACAAATTTATTTTAAAATAATGCGTGAGTTTTAAAAACAAATTGCAAAAACACGACCATATAAGAGAATACCTAAAGTCTGGAAAATCACTCATAATTCCACCACTTCAAGGCCACCATCGTGTTCCGGTTTTGTTCCCTATACACAGATTCGTGCTGGGTTCCGGGCATCCCAGGGAGGTGGAGCGCGCTTCTTAGCCGTCACTGCGCACACGGCCACTTCGCTTCATTGCATACGTGTTCTCCAAAAAGCAAAGAGCGTAAGTCCACACGAGTGATAACTGCTTACGTTTACTTCACTTTTAGCAAGCAACGCTTTGCACCCCAGAAGCATCCCGGCTGGGAAGTGCAGGCCCGGGCGCCGGAGGAAGCACCGTGCCCAGCGAGGGCGGCTCAAGGGCCCGGAGTCCGGCCCCAGGAGGATGGGAGCGCTGCGCGGACGCCGGCGGAGACCTCGGGGACTGGGGACAGAGAGCCGCAGCCCTGACCTCACGACGCGTCCATCCTGACCACTCTGGGCCCAGGTGCAGGAGGGCGCGCGCGTTAGGTGGTCACTCCAGCGAACTCTCGCTGGAAAACCAGCAAAACAAAATTCTGTTGCCACCCAGACAGGAAAACAGGGAGGGGGGGCTCCCACCGGCGGTGACCTTCGCCTGGACAGCCGTCTCCTGTGGGCGACCTTGGGCCGGCGGCCGGGGCTCCAAGCTTACCTCGGACACGAACGCCGCGCCAGTCTCCAAGCCGCGTTCGCCATGTCTAGCCCCGACCTTGGGCGTACGGGTCTCTAAGGCGGCGGGGCTCGGGGCCGGGGACGGGGTTCGGGGGCGGGGACGGGGCTCTGGGACTGCCGGGGCTCGGGGGTGGGGTCGGGCGGAGAAAGGCCAGGGTTGGGGGCGGGACCAGGGTTGAGGGCGGGGCCAGGCTGAAATCGAAGCCGGAACCCGAGGCGGGGCGCGGGCGGGGCCGGGGCTCTAGGCGATTAGGAGGCGGGGCTGAGATGCGGGGGCGGGGCCGGGTATGCCCGGGAGTGGAAGAAGGGCGCGGGGCGCGGGGACGGTGACCCGGGAAGGACCTGAGCGGCGCGTGGGGCAGGGCACAAGTGCTTCCCGGCCTGGCTCCGAGGATCTGAGAGCTGCAGGCCCGGCTGCTCCCTCGGGCGGACCTCAGGTCTGCGAACTCTGCGGCTGCCGGAGCTCGGAGCCCCCTGCCCGGGGCCCTGGGGAGCCTGGCGAGGAGGGGTCGCTGCGTCCCGAGGGCCAGCCGTGAGCCAGGAGGTGGGATAACAATTGAGGGCGTGTGCTTAAAAGCGGCCGTGTCATGCACCCCCAAAGAAGGCTTGCAGACCAGGTAGGACGCCAGAGGATCAGAAGTGATTTCTGAGGTATCCAAATTTTTAGTGTCAGAGTTTGTGGATATTTTTGAGTTCTGCTGAGGCATTTGCAAAGTATTTTCTTTGCAGAAGAATTCTTAAGAGTTGGAAGGGCCTTGGCTGTGCCACCTTGTCCAGTTCCCAGAGAACCAAACAACAAAACAAAACCACCCCTCTAAATCTGGTGCCCCAGGTGTCCTATTCAAGCATGCCTAGGCGTTTTAGATTTATGTAGCTGACACTTATGGACTACCTATAGAGAGCCAGGCTAACTGTAATTCTTTCAACAACACTGTAAGGAAAATGATATTGCCCTGTTGAGCATATTGCCCTGTTGAACTGATGTGGAAACTGAGACCCAGAAAGATTAATCCGGGGACTTGCCCAAAGACATGACACTTGCAGGTGGGCATGTTGCAGGATGAACCGCTGACAGAGCCCCTCAGACACGGGAGTGAGGAAGGCAGAGACTTTATTCAGCTAGCTGTGGAGCATTGGTGGACTCGAGTCCAGAAACAGAGCTCCCTGAAAAGCAGTTTTTTTTCCCCCTTTTTAAAGACATACAACCCAAGGGGGAGCAAAGGTAAAACTGTGTCATTGCCCATTGGCTGGACATCTGACCTTACGGTAGTTGGCTTTCATTGATTTGCTAATTTACATGTGGAAGGGAAAAGAGGAAGAATTACAGAAGTTAAACAAAGGCAGTAAGTCACTCAGTGACAGAGGTATTTCTAAGGGTTGGGTCTAGATTGTACAAACCTGGACTATGTGTCTCAGAGCAGGTCCTTGGGCTGCAGGAAAAACATTATTTTGCAACATTTTCAAGATAACATAGGCACCAGTTACAGAGAGGGGAGTTATTTTCTCAGCCCTTGGGCCCCACTGTGGTTGGGCCGATAGCGCCAGCCAGCCACCTGACTGCTGCTTCAACTTCGTGTTATTTTATCTCCCCGCGCCCCCTCTTTTCTAACAGAAGATGGGCAAGCTCAGCAGAGTCCAAGTTGTAAGTAACTTTATCATTGCTTAAGTTTCATCAGGTACCATCTGGGTAACAATGTAGGTGGGGCAACACTGAAAGTCAAGTAGAACAATTTGGGCTTATCCCAAAGCCTTTCTCCAGATTTTTTTTTTTTTTTTTTTTTTTTTTCTGAAACGGAATTTCCTCTTGTTGCCTAGGCTGGAGTTCAGTGACGCAATCTGGGCTAACTGCAACCTCCGCCTCACGGGTTCAAGTGATTCTCCTGCCTCAGCCTCCTGAGTAGCTGGCATTACAGGCATGCACCACTAGGCCTGGCTAATTTTTTGTATGTAGTAGAGATCCGCTTTCACCATATTGGTCAGGCTGGTCTTGAACTCCTGACGTCAGGCGATCCACCTGCCTCGGCATTCCAAAGTGCTGGGATTACAGGTGAGAGCCACCACACCCGGCCTCTTCAGATATTACAAAGTGGTGGTAGGCTGAGCTGCATCTCTCAAAGACCTTGATCCTCTCCAAGGCTGTTAGGTGACCCTCACAGGTGATGGAAATGGAATAATTAGAAATTGCAGATAATACAATTATCCCAGAGTGGGGTCTGGGAAATTAGCTTGTCTTTTTCAAAGTATAATTTTAAACATATAGAAAGAGCATGTGTCAAAAATTTACTCAGCTCATTAATTAGGGAACCAGCAGGGCGCTAAAGATGTTAAAAGACTAGTTAATATACTCAGTGTAAAAAAAGAATGCTGGAATAGATTGCAAAGTTAGAAATAAAACTGGTTAATATCCTATAGAGCAATAAAACCATAACCTCTGGAAGAATGTTTTTCCAATTGGATGAATTATTTGCATCTCTACCAGCTGTTATTTATTAAAGCCCCATTATATCTAGCATTTGAGAGAAAGGAGATGGTTGAAGAGACAGGTATTCCTGGCAGAGGATCATCTTGGGTCCATGTTTAGTTTACTAAACTGTTAAGAGGAGTCCAGACCATGCCTTGTAAACATGGCTGCCATAGCCCTGTGGGTGGGAGGGCCAGTTGCAGCAAAAGGGAACCATTGTGATTCGGATAGATGTTCCACCTGGCTTGAAGATTATTGTATCTATGCTAAGGAGTTTGGATTCTGTGCTGAGAGCAAGTGGAGAGCCACTGAAGATACAATTGGCATGCCTAGCTATCTGGTTCTCAGTGAAATCCTGGACCCCAGGTATATCTTCAGGGTATAATGCTTCTGGGTAAGGGTAGGAAAGGCAGAAGCTCAGTCAAGACCTCCCTAAAGCGCTGATCTTCACCCTGTTATATAATCAGCTTCCCCTGGAGCTTATGGAGATCTTGGGAAGGGGGTCCTCCAGTCGGGCTAGATCCTGTCTAATTGATTGCAGGGGATTGTTGCTGCCCAGGAGGGCAGTTGATGTGCTTTGGCTTCAGAGAATCTCAGACCCTCCTACCAGGTGCCCAGGAGACGTTGTCTCTGACTATAATGAATCTTTGTTGTCAGGGTATCGACTTCACAGCGTTGTGCTCAGTGGTAGGGTGAATGTTTCTTTTTTCAGATCACAGAGTAGATTATATCAGAGTAGAATGTAACATGATGACTCTGTCAGTCATAGTAATTTTCATTTCTGACATTTATGTCATAATAGCATACTGGTATTACATCAGTATCCAGTATTTACATCAGATATGGTTATTACAGCATATAAAAAGTCTGTCACATTCAGTCTTGAGGAACAATTCTGATACACTGTCCAATTAAGAGTGCAAGCTAGAAATCTGGAAGTCTTGGATTCCTTTACCTCACTGACACCTCTCACATCTATCATTCACCAAATACTAGTGATTCTGTCTCCTAAATATATTTTATTTTTCCCCCTTGTCTCATACCCATCTACATGGTCTTAATTCATGCCCTCATTGATTTTGAGATTACTGTTACATGGATACCTGCAGCAGCCACTTCCCGGTTTTGTTAATTTAGTCCCACCTCTACAGTCCATTCTCTCCCTGCTTCCTGGCTGATTTCCTTAAATTTTAAATCTTACACTACACAGGATTCTCCCCGATCTTTCCCCGTGACTGAAAATCTCTTAGTGAGTCCCCTTTGCCTGCTAAACAAACCCAAGCTGCTTAGCACTAGCAAATAAGGCCCACAAGATTTGCCCTTGCCTAGCTTCCCAGGCACCTCTTTACAGCCCCACAAGTTAACTTCCCATTTCAGGTGAACTTGGGATACTCAGTTTCTCTGAGTTTCCAGGTTCTCTCACCAGGCACTGTCATATCCAGGAATCTCCTCTGACCCGCCCACTGGTGAGCTCTGTCCTTCTGAGCTCCTACAGTCTCCTGGGCTTCTCTTCCTTCTGGCCCCTATGTTACTGTGTTTTATGTCTGATTAGTAATCTATTTCATTACAAGGGGCACATCCTGGGAAGAATTCTACCCTATATTCAACCCCATTTTTCATTTCCGGACATACTGCTTGACACAAAATACTGTACTCTCTGAAGGTTTGTTGGATAATGGATGAGCTGTTGAAAGTTTCCTTCTAGAGCTTGGTTTTCCACATTTGATAAAAAGTTGTGAGTCAGTTGCTACGTTTGTATTAAGTTGTAAGAAGGTGTTAACATGAATGTTTTTGTGGTTTGAAATGTTGCTTTTTCAGTGAGTGGTAGCTAAAGGCAAAGGAATTTGACTATTGCCAAGTTCCTGTGCTGAAATGAACTGGGAAAAGTGGTACGAAGGAAACAATGGTGTTATTTAACTCTATAAATTTCTGGGTAAAAAAATCTATTATAGCTTTTTCCGTTAGTCATTAAAATGATTACTCCACGTTCAATGTTCTGTATCATAATTGTTTCCTGCTTTAGTTGAATGACATTGCTTGAGATAAATTAAACCTGTGCCATTATTATGCTTCCTTTGCAAAATTAATCCTCCTTTTTTCTTCCTAGCTAGGCTTTGTATCACCTTCCTACACAGTGTTATATGTCAGAGATATTAAAAATAATATGCTGGAATATTACCTGCTCTTGGGTATTTTTCTTATTTCCCATTGTTATAATTTAGAGAAGAAAGTCATTTCAAAAGTAAACATTTGACTCATTCTATCACCTCTGCCTAAGTGCTTTCCACCTGCATCATTTGTTCATTCATCCAAGGTTCTTTTAGCCACTTTTTCTGTATGTTGCACAAGCATTAAGCTGACTTTGTATTTGAGGATTACTTTTCAACTGTCCTTCTGTAGCAAAAAAATCATTTTTGGAGGAATCCCCCTCTGAAAATGATTGGAACTGATAGATACACTGTGTAAGAAATGGCTGTTTTTTTCTGGAGTCATTCTACTTTTTCTTGTTTACAGCACAGCTTAACTTAATTTACCTGTCCTAATGAATACATAAGAACAAGAACAATACCTACAATTTAGTCAACCACAGAGAGCCATAAAGACAATTATAACATGTATTCAGCACAATGTTATATAATTTACACACATTTAAGGGCCAAGAAGAATGTTCGAGAATGGCATCCATGTTTGGTAGAAGCAGATGGTACCCTTGTTGACTCAGCAAAGGTGACCCTGCCTTCTCCGTTCTGTAAAAGAAAGAAGTAAATTTGAAATTCCATTCATAAATCACCAGCTTGACTTTAAATGTGATTAGAAAAACATAGTCAATCCTCATTTTTTGCAGTTTGTATATTTGAGAATTTGCCTACTTGCTGAAATTTATTTGTAAACTTTATTTTATTTATTTGTATTTATTTATTTTTTCTTTGAGATGGAGTCTTGCTCTGTCACCCAGGCTGGAGTGCAGTGGCATGATCTCAGCTCACTGCAGCCTCTGCCTCCTAGGTTCGAGCAATTCTCTTGCCCCAGCCTCCCAAGTAGCTGGGAGGAATGTTGATGTCGCCATATATAGTTGTAAATGTATCTATTTCTCTATCAGTTCAATCAGTTTTTGCTTCATGCATTTTGGAACTCTGTTGTTGGGTAGATACAAACTGATAACTGTATGTCTTCTGGATGAATTGACCTTTATCATTTTGTACTGTCCCTTTTTATCCTTGGTAAGTAATTTTCCTTTATATGAAGTCTATTTTTTATATTACTATAGACAACATAGCATTCTTTTGATTAGTGTTTGCATGGTTTGTTTTCATTCTTTCACTTTTAATATATGTATATCATTATATTTAAAGTGAGTTTCTTGTAGACAACATACAGTTTTTTAAAAATCCAATCTGATAATCTTCGTTTTTTAAATGATATATTCAGACCATTTACATTTAATGTGATTACTGATATAATTGTATTTATAACTCCTATTTTGTTATTTTTCTGTTTGTTTTTGCTCTTCTCCTTCCTTACCTTCGTTGAATTATTTTTAGTATTCCATTTTAATTTATTCATTAGGTTTCTTTCTTTCTTTCTTTCTTTCTTTGCCTATGTCTATATTAGTCCATTCTCACACTGCTATAAAGAACTACAGGACCTGTAAATCCCAGCACTCTGGGAGGCTGAGGCAGGTGGATTGCTTGAGCTCAGGAGTTCAAGACCAGCCTGGGCAATATGGTGAAACCCCATCCCTACAAAAAATACAAGAAAATTAGCCAGATATGGTGGCACATGTCTGTACTCCCAGCTACTCAGAAGACTAAGGCAGAGTATTGCTTAGGCCCAGGAGGCAAAGTCAACCTGAGTCAAGCTGAGATTGTGGCACTGCATTCTGGCCTGGGAGACAGAGCAAGACTGTGAAACAAAACAAAACAGCAACAGCAACAACAACAACAACAAAAAAAAACCCCAAGCCAACAACCTACCTGGGACTGGGGAATTTATAAAGAAAAGAGGTTTAATGGTTCTGCAAGTTGTAGAGGAAACGTGACTGGGAAGGCCTCAGGAAACTTACAATTATGGCAGAAGGTGAAGGAAAAGCTGGTATATCTTCACATGGCAGAGCAGGAGAGAGAGAATGAATAGGGCAGCACTACCCACTTTTAAACAACGAGATCTCATGAGAACTAATTCACTATCACAAGAACAGCAAGGGAAATGTCTGCCCCCATGATCCAATCACCTCCCACGAGGCCCCTTCTTCAACACACGGGGATTGCAGTTCAACATGAGATTTGGGTGGGGACACAGCCGAACCATATCAATCTCCTTGTATTTTTTTCTAGTGGTTGTTCTAGGGAATATATGTATATAATATTATAATATATATTACATATATATGTGTATATATATTTTCTTAATTTACCTGAATTTAATATTTAACAACTTCAAGTAAAATGTTGAAGATTAGCAACCATATAGGTTCTTTATCCTCCCTCTTTTTGTTTTAGTTGTCATCTGTATTACATTTGGATACATTGACACCCTCCCAAACAGTGTTACAATTTTTGCTTTCAAATTTCATACACAGTTTCAATAAGTTAAAAAAGAAAAGTATTATTTAACTACATATTTATCATTTTTACTGTTTTTTATTCATTCCTGAAGTTTCAAGTTTTATTCTGGGAACATCTTTCTTCCACATTAGCTTCCTTTAGCAATTTTTCTTAGATATATTGGCAATGAATTCTCTTTGTTTTCCTTCATTTGAGAATATCTTTATTTTGCATTCATTCCTGAAGGATACTTTCACTGAACATAGAATTCTGAGTTGACATTTTTTTTTTCTTTCAGCACTTCATAGATTTTGCTCCGCTGCCTTTATAGTTCCTGATGAGGAATCATTAGTATTCACTAGTGCTTGTAGTATTTGAATCGTTGCTTTCCTATATAAAATATATCACTTTGCTATGGCTGCTTTCTAGATATTTTTCTTTACCTTTGGTTTTCAGAAGTTTAATTTTGATATGTGATAGCATGATTTTCTTTGAGTTTATTTTGTTTGGGTTTTCTAGACTTCTTGAATCTATGAATTTATGTCTTTTGCCATATTTGAGGAGTTTTTGTTTATTATTTTGTCAAATATTTTGTCTGTCCTGGTATCTTTCATCTCTGCTTCAGGGACTCCAATGATACTGAGATTGTCCCACACAGGTTCCTATGGCTATTTACCTACTTTTAATCCTTTTTCTCTTTGTTTTACAGGTAGGTAATTTTTACTGATCTGTCTTTAAATTCACTGACATTATTCTCTCTAATCTCAATTCTGCTATTGAGCCCACTCAGTGTATTTTTAAATTTCAGGTATTCTACTTTTCAATTCTTAAATTTCTCTTTGGCTCTTTTTTATAGTTTCTTTTTTGCTGCTTACTACTCATGTCTTTCTTTTCAATTTGGAAGTGCTTGCATTCACCTCATAGAAAAAGGGCATAATGACTGCTTTAAATTATTGACCCCTATGCATTTGGTCTCTTGCACTTGACCCCTTGGATTCTTTATGGCTTCAGTGCACCTGCTTTGGGACTTCACTTGTCCACTGGACTTCCCCACACTCACTGCTGTGGCCTGCAATTGACACTATCATGTCAAAGTCATGTCTTGAGTCCCCAGCTAGGCTAGTATTATTGCTATTTCCTCTTCCCCAACAGTGTCTTTGATCATGCTGGGCAAGCTGAATTAAATGCATTCATTGATAGAAAAATTGCAGAAAAATCGCAGGTTCAGTCCAGCCAATGTAACACTTTATTACAATAATACAATGTGATTATTCTCTTGAATAACTGTTTGCATTCTGAAGCCTCTGAAGTAGAATTTCATGGAGCACAAATGTAGTGGACATCTCATACCTCCAAATGTTTTAAGCCAAATTATGATTGCAGACAGCCCTTATAAATCTAATTACATGTCTTACAGTGACTCCACAGGTACCCAGGCCAGATGGAATTAATATATTCGTGTTGCTATTAATCATGTGAGAGTAAGACAAATAATATATTAACATGATTATGTAAAATGATCTGCCATTTATCTGCTGTCATCACCTACTTCATTAAGGTATTGGCAGCATTTAGTAAGGCTGGTGTTGCAGTCTGTTTTTGTTGCTATAAAAGAATGTATGAAGCTGGTAGTTTATAAAGAAAAGAGGTTTATTTGGCACTTTGTTCTGCAGGCTATACAAGAAGCATGGCACCAGCATCTGCTTCTGGTGAACAACTCAGGCTACTTCCATTCCTGGTAGAAGGGAAAGGGGAACTGACATATGTAGAGATCACATCCAAGAGGGAAATCAAGAGAGAGAGGTGGGAGGTGCCAGGCTCTTTTTAACAATCAGTTATCTTGGGAGCTAATAGAGTAAGAACTCACTGATACCTACTACCCCCATCCTCCATCTCTTCATGAAGGGTCTGCCTCCATGATCCATATACCTCTCGTTAGGCCCCACCTTCAACACTGGGGATCACATTTCAACATGAGACTTGGAGGGGACAAACAAACCATATCCAAACTATAGGAGTGTCAAACTGACAACATCTACTTGTTCATTCAAAAGAAATAGTTGGTAAAAACATGAGATGACCCATGGATGTTTCAGCTTTTTTGTCACTGACCCTGCATACTGAAAAGCAGTAAATTCCTTCCTAACTTAAATAAAGTAATGGTAGATATGCCTAAGGCCACAAATCTATTTAATGTAACTGGAGTTAATTTGATTAATTGTGAATTTCTAGGCAGTAATTTCTTAAACTTTGTGCTCAGGTTTATTAACTTTCAGAAGCTAAGATCAACTTTTCTGTTGCTGTCATACTTTCAAAAACTCATGTTAAGTGCTAATTGCCGATCTCAAACCCATTTAAAAATATTCCATTGTGTTCTGGGTAATTTCATTATTTTTCTTTAATGTTGAAATGTTTGCCTATTGAGTGCTGTGATGAAACCTTTCCCCATGAAACTTTCTAGAGAAAAGGTTTTACTTTATTTCATAAATTACAGATGCTCAGAATTTGAATTCATTCTTTTTTTTTTTTTCTTGTTTTTGAGAAAGAGTCTCACTTTGTCTCCCAGGCTAGAGTGCAATGGCACAATCTCAGCTCACTGCAGCCTCTGCCTCCTGGGTTCAAGTGATTCTCCTGACTCAGCCTCCTGAGTAGCGGGGACTATAGGCACGTGCCACCACATCCAGCTAATTTTTATATTTTTAGTAGAGTCAGGGTTTCACCTTGTTGGCCAGGTTTGACCTCGTGATCTGCCTGCCTTGGCCTCCCAAAGCGCTGGGATTACAGGCGTGGGCCACCGCGTCTGGCCTGGAATTCATTCTTTTATGTATCCAAGAGGTGTTTGTTGAGTGGTTACTATGTACCAGGCCTGTCCTAGGCACTAAAGAGACGGGGGTGAACCAGACACATAAATGCCTTGCTTTTATGGAGTTCACATACCAGTGAAAAAAGGCAGAAATAATAGGTGGACAAGTGCATAAAATAATTTCAGGTATTAAATATTATGTAGAAAATGACCAGCTTATTTAAAACCTTGTAGGGTGTGTTTAGAGTTTGGATTTTATTCTAAGAACAAAGAGAAGTTACTGGGAATTTAAAGTGGAAAGTGTAAGCAGGTTCACTATACACTGGTTATCAACGTATCACCCACCTACACATCAGGTTACATGAAGTGGGTTTATTACCCACAGAAAGGTAGCCAGGAACAACTGAAGCCTAAGGTCCACTATAAGCTGGTCCCTTAAGGCACAGGAAATCTGCCCTGGGAAGATGGAGTCTTGTCTGTACATCTCCACTTGCACTGCAGATGAGGGACCCCAGAAAGCATCCCACTCTGTGTTTTACACTCTGGGGTCCTGGGGGTTGCTAGGCCAAAGCACTGAAGGACACTGTGTTTCTGGAGAGGAACTGGAATAGAGCCCAGGCTGTTGTGGCCCGCTTCTTCTTATCTCAGGACATTGCATTTCAGCACAGGCTGGAGTGCAATGGTGCAATCTTGGCTCACCACAATCTCTGTCTCCCAGGTTCAAGCAATTCTCCTGCCTCAGCCTTCCGAGTAGCTGGAATTACTGGCATGTGCCACCACACCCTGCTAATTTTATATTTTTACTAGAGACTGGGTTTCTCCATGTTGGTCAGGCTGGTCTTGAACTCCTGACCTCAGGTCATCCGCTGGCTTGGCCTCCCAAAGTGCTGGGATTATAGGTGTGAGCCACTACACCCAGCCCCCGGTACTTTTTATACTTATTTTTGAAAACTACAAATGAGAAAGATAGAAGAACTGGGTAGATTCAAAGTTACCTAGATAACTGTCTGTAGAAAGAAGTCTTTAAAAGTCCAAACTGGCTGCAATATTTAAAAATGGATTAAGGCAAGAAAGAGTAATTAAAAATGATAAATGTTCAGATAAAAGATGAACTTGAATCAAGGTGGGGGGAGTGAAGATGAAGAGAAAGAAGGTTTCTCTGGAAACTGTAGAATATGCTTTTAGATCACTAGAAATATTGCCTACAAACAATGACACATTCTTTCTTTTCCCTACTATAAATGCAACTCTTACTTGTTTCTTGCATCTATAACCTTTTTGTACTTGGATATTGATATCTCGCTCTAGTCTTGGGCAGTTCTCTGTTATCATTCCTTTGAATAAACAAACAATCTAGCCCTATCTTTTTCTCTCTTCTTCTTTAAGGCCAATAAGTTTTAGATTTGTCATTTTGAGGCCATTTTCTATAACCCGTAGGCATGCTTCATTGCTTTTTATTCTTTTTTCTTTTGCTTCCTCTGAATGTGTATTTTCAAATAGCCTGTCTTCAAGCTTACTAATTCTTCTTCTCTATCAATTCTGCTATTAAGAGATTCTAATGCATTCTTCAGTGTGCTGATTCCATTTTCCAGATCCAGAATTTCTGCTTGATTTCTTAATTATTTCAGTCTCTTTGTTAAATTTATCTGACAGAATTGTGAATTCCTTCTCTGTGTTATCTTGAATTTCTTTGAGTTTCCTCAACCAGTTACTTTAAATTCTCTGTCTGAAAGGTCACATATCTCCATTTCTCCAGGACTCCATGTTGGTCAGGCTGGTCTCAAACTCCTGATCTCAGGTGATCTGCCCACCTCAACCTCCCAAAGTGCTGGAATTACAGGCGTGAGCTACTGCACCCGGCCCTCTCTTTGCTTTTTTCAAGCAGAAGGAGTTTTACCCTGTCGCCACCATAGCTGGTAATGTGCTGAGTCTCACCTGAAAGCAGCAATTCTTACGGCTCACCCAAGGCCCCAGAGGTGGTACCTGGATATTGCTGCTGGTTATTTGGGGCCTAAGGGCTCTTCAGTTAGCTGGTGATGAATGCTGCCCGGACGGGGTCCTTCCCTTTAAGGCAGAGGGTTCCCTTCTGGCCCAGGTTGTGTCTAGAAATGTCACCTGGCAGCTAGGGCCTGGAACAGGGGCCTCACAACTCTGAGCAGTGCCCTATTCTGCTGAGCTGACATTTAAGATGCAAGACAGGGTCCTCCCCACTCTTCCCTCTCCTCCCCTCAAGCGGAAGGAAAGGGGTCTCTTTTGGAGCCAGGAGCTGTGCAGCCTGGGGTTATGGGAGAGGTGGTATCAGCACTCCCTCAGCCAGGGACCCAGCTGATGTCTCAGTAGTTTGCCTGCCCCTTAGTCTACTGTCTTTGGGCCCAGTTCAGAGCTAGGACTAACCTAAGAGTTGCAGTCTTTATTGCCTAGACTGCCTTCCAAGTTTACTTAGAGACCCAGAGCACTTCAGCCTTCTTTTGCAGGCAGTCAGATTTGGACCTCTGGGATGGGTGATTCCCCTCTGGCTAGGGCTGGTTTAAATGCTCCCTCTGTGGGCAGGCAGCAGCTGAGTTTGGTCCAGTTTTCCTTTCTGCTCTAACAAGACAGCACTGAGTTCAATGCCTCACGATTGCTGTGTTCTCCCTCCCCTGGTGCCCAGAGTGCTTTCCGCACCACTCTTTGCTGCTGGAGGTGGGGAAGTGGTGGTGTCAGCAGTTTAAGACTGCTTTTTAAATCTCTTCGGTGCCTCCTTTTAGCAATACAAAGTTAAAACCGGTTATTATGAGGGCTCGCCTGATTCTGACTCTTATGAAGGTGTTTTTATCTGTGTACATAGTTGATAACTTGTACAACTTGTCCTTGCTGGGGGATGATTGGTGGGACATTCTATTCTGCCACGTTGTTCTGTCTCTTTCCTTGACCAACACTTATTTTCTGCTTTTGGATGGTAGTGAACTTCATGTGTGTGAAGTGGGAGACTATATATATATATACACGTATATATATATGTCTTTTTGTCTCTTTTTATTTTTTTTTTTTCCTCACAATAAAACCTGATCAGATTTTCTAATTCATTTTTGGAGATTTTACCTTCTCCCTATTTATTTCTGCCATCCAAATAATCATTTTCTTTGGTATTTCTAAATGTATTAGTATAGAAGTACACATGCTATTTTAAAAATCAACTTCTTGCCTCTTACTATTTCATCTTCTATTTATATATATTTTTTGTTTCTTTTAATTTTTTTGTTGAGACGGAGTCTCGCTCTGTTGCCCAGCCTGGAGCGCAGTGGTGCCATCTCGGCTGACGACAACCCCCACCTCGCGGGTTCAAGCGATTCTCCTGACTCAGCCTCCCGAGTAGCTGGGACTACAGGCACATGCCACCACGCCCAGCTATTTTTTGTATTTTTTTTAGTAGAGGCAGGGTTTTACCATATTGGCCAGGATGGTCTCGACTTCTTGACCTTATGATCTGCCTGCTGGCCGAAGTGCTGGATTACAGGCGTGAGCCACCACGCCAGGCCTATATTTTTCCATATTAACGTTTCCCGCTTCCATTTTTTCCTTACAATGCAAATAACTAGCATTTTGATATATGTTGTCATTCATACAAATTTTCTGTTTTCTAATTCATTAGCTTCTAGGTTGCCCTTTACTTTTTTAAATTCTGCTTTCTTTGAAGATGTCCTTTTCTTTTATTTTTTCTTTTTGAAAAAATTGAGTTGACTATTTTTTCTTGTAAATAAAATGTAACAATTCCCTTCTGAATACAGTTTTGATCACCTTCATATGTTATTATTATTATACTTTAAGTTCTGGATTACATGTGCAGAACATGCAGGTCTGTTACGCAGATATACATATGCCATGGTGGTTTGCTGCACCCATCAACCCATCATCTCAGTTTTAAGCCCTGCATCATTAGGTATTTGTCCTAATGCTCTCCCTCCCTTGGATCCCATCCCCAGACAGATCCCAGTGTGTGATGTTCCCCTCCCTGTGTCTATGTGTTCTCATTGTTCAATTCCCACTTCTGAGTGAAAACATGGGGTATTTAGTTTTCTGTTTCTGTGTTAGATTGCTGAAAATGATGGTTTCTAGCTTCATCCATGTCCCTGCAAAGGACATGAACTCATTCTTTTTTATAGCTGTGTAGTATTCCATGGTGTATATGTGCCACATTTTCTTTATCCAGTCTATCATTGATGGGCATATTGGTTGGTTCCAAATCTTCCCTATTGTAAATAGTGCTGCAATAAACATACAGGTGCATATGTCTTTATAATAGAATGATTTATAATCCTTTGGGTATATACCCAGTAATGGGATTGCTGGGTCAAATGATATTTCTAGTTCTGGATCCTCAAGGAATCACCACACTGTCTTCCACAATGGAGGAACTAATTAACATTCCCACCAACAGTGTAAAACAAAGCGTTCCTATTTCTCCACATCCTCTTTAGCATCTATTATATCCTGACATTTTAATGATGAATATCAGTGCAAAAATCTTCAATAAAATACTGACAAACAACATCCAGCAGCACATCAAGAAGCTTATCCACCACAATCAAGTTGGCTTCACCTCTGGGATTCAAGGCTGGTTCAACATATGCTGATCAATAAACATAATCCACCACATAAACAAAATCAAAGACAAAAACCACATCATTATCTCAATCGATGCAGAAAAGACCTTCAATACAACTTAACACCCCTTCATGCTAAAAACTCTCAATAAACCAGGTATTGATGGAACATATCTCAAAATAATAAGAGCTATTTATGACAAACCCACAGCCAATATCATACCGAATGGGCAAAAGCTGGAAGCATTCCTTTTGAAAACTCGCACAAGACAAGGATGCCCTCTCTCACCATTCCTATTCAACGTAGTATTGGAAGTTCTGGCCAGGGCAATCAGGCAAGAGAAAGAAATAACTCATATTCAAATAGGAAGAGAGGAAGTCAAATTGTCTCTGTTTGCAGATGACATGATCATATACTTAGAAAACCCCATCATCTCATCCCAAAAACTCCTTAAGCTAATAAGCAACTTCAGCAAAGTCTCAGGATACAAAATCAATGCGCAAAGCTCACAAGCATTTCTATACACCAATAATAGACAGAGAGCCAAATCATGAGTTAATTCCCATTCACAGTTGCTACAAATAGAATAAAATACCTAGATATACAACATACAAGGGACATGAAGGGCCTCTTCAAGGAGAACTACTGACCACTGCTCAAGGAAATGAGAGAGAACACAAACAAATGGGAAAACATTCCATGCTCATGGATAGGAAGAATCAATATTGTCAAAATGGCCACACTGCCCAAAGTAATTTATAGATTCAACACTATTCCCATCAAGCTACCATTGACTTTCTTCACAGAATTAGAAAAAATTACTTTAAACTTCATATGAACTAAAAAAGAGCCCATATAGCCAAGACAATTCTAAGCAAAAAGAACAAACCGGGAGGCATCACCCTACCTGACTTCAAACTATACTACAAGGTTACAGTAACCAAAACAGCATGGTAGTGGTACCAAAACAGATATATAGACCAGTGGAACAGAACAGAGACCTCAGAAATAACACCACAGATCTACAAGCATCTGATCTTTGACAAACCTGACAAAAACAAGAAATGGGGAAAGGATTCCTTATTTAATAAATGGTGCTGGGAAAACTGTCTAATGATCTCCACTCTAACTGGCATGTGATGGTATCTCATTGTGGTTTTGATTTGCATATCTCTAATGACCAGTTATGATGTTTTTTTAAAATATTTGTTTTGGCCGCACAAATGTCTTCTTTTGAGAAGTGTGTGTTCCATCTTTTGTCCACTTTTTGATGGGGTTGTTGGTTTTTTTCTTGTAAATTTGTGTAACTTCCTTGTAGAGTCTGGATATTAGACCTTTGTCAGATGGAGAGACGGCAAAAGTTTTCTCCCATTCTCTAGGTTGTCCGTTCACTCTGATGATGGCTTTTGTTGTAATTGCTTTTGGTGTTTAAGTCATGAAGTCTTTGCCCATGCCTGTGTCCTGAATGGTATTGTCTAGGTGTTCTTCCAGGGTTTTTATGGTTTTAGGTTTTACGTTTAAGTCTAATCCATATTGAGTTAATTTGTGTATAAGGTATAAGGAAGGGGTCCAGTTTCAGTTTTCTGCATATGGCTAGACAGTTTTCCCAGCACCATTTATTAAATAAGGAATCCTTTCCCCATTTCTTGTTTTTGTCAGGTTTGTCAAAGATCAGATGCTTGTAGATCTGTGGTGTTATTTCTGAGGTCTCTGTTCTGTTCCACTGGTCTATATATCTGTTTTGGTACCACTACCATGCTGTTTTGGTTACTGTAACCTTGTAGTATAGTTTGAAGTCAGGTAGGGTGATGCCTCCCGGTTTGTTCTTTTTGCTTAGAATTGTCTTGGCTATATGGGCTCTTTTTTAGTTCATATGAAGTTTAAAGTAATTTTTTCTAATTCTGTGAAGAAAGTCAATGGTAGCTTGATGGGAATAGTGTTGAATCTATAAATTACTTTGGGCAGTGTGGCCATTTTGACAATATTGATTCTTCCTATCCATGAGCATGGAATGTTTTCCCATTTGTTTGTGTTCTCTCTCATTTCCTTGAGCAGTGGTCAGTAGTTCTCCTTGAAGAGGCCCTTCATGTCCCTTGTATGTTGTATATCTAGGTATTTTATTCTATTTGTAGCAACTGTGAATGGGAATTAACTCATGATTTGGCTCTCTGTCTATTATTGGTGTATAGAAATGCTTGTGAGCTTTGCACATTGATTTTGTATCCTGAGACTTTGCTGAAGTTGCTTATTAGCTTAAGGAGTTTTTGGGATGAGATGATGGGGTTTTCTAAGTATATGATCATGTCATCTGCAAACAGAGACAATTTGACTTCCTCTCTTCCTATTTGAATATGAGTTATTTCTTTCTCTTGCCTGATTGCCCTGGCCAGAACTTCCAATACTACGTTGAATAGGAATGGTGAGAGAGGGCATCCTTGTCTTGTGCGAGTTTTCAAAAGGAATGCTTCCAGCTTTTGCCCATTCGGTATGATATTGGCTGTGGGTTTGTCATAAATAGCTCTTATTATTTTGAGATATGTTCCATCAATACCTGGTTTATTGAGAGTTTTTAGCATGAAGGGGTGTTAAGTTGTATTGAAGGTCTTTTCTGCATCGATTGAGATAATGATGTGGTTTTTGTCTTTGATTTTGTTTATGTGGTGGATTATGTTTATTGATCAGCATATGTTGAACCAGCCTTGAATCCCAGAGGTGAAACCAACTTGATTGTGGTGGATAAGCTTCTTGATGTGCTGCTGGATGTTGTTTGTCAGTATTTTATTGAAGATTTTTACATTGATGTTCATCATGGATATTGGCCTGAAATTTTCTTTTTTTGTTGTGTCTGTACCAGGTTTGGGGGTCAGAATGATGCTGGCTTCATACAATGAGTTAGGGAGAATCTCCCCTTTTTCTATTGTTTGGAATAGTTTCAGAAGGAATGGTACCGGCTCCTCTTTGTACCTCTGGTAGAATTTGGCTGTAAATTGGTCTGATCCTGGGCTTTTTTTGGTTGGTATGTTATTAATTACTGCCTCGATTTTAGAACTTATTGGTGTATTCAAGGACTCGACTTCTTCCTGGTTTAGTGTTGCGGGGGGGTGGTGTTTGTGTCCAGGAATTTTTCCATTTCTTCTAGGTTTTCAAATTTATTGCTAGCTTTCAAATTTGTTTACTTTTGCTTCTCTAGTTCTTTTTTTTTTTGAGATGGAGTTTTGCTCTTGTTACCCAGGCTGGAGTGCAATGGCGTGATCTTGGCTCATAGCAACCTCCACCTCCTGGGTTCAAGTAATTCTTCTGCCTCAGCCTCCTGAGTAGCTGGGACTACAGGCACGTGCCACCACGCCCAGCTAATTTTCATATTTTTTTTTTTTTTTTTTTTTTTTGGAGACGGAGTTTCACTCTTGTTACCCAGGCTGGAGTGCAATGGCGCGATCTCGGCTCACCGCAACCTCCGCCTCCTGGGTTCAGGCAATTCTCCTGCCTCAGCCTCCCGAGTAGCTGGGATTACAGGCACGCGCCACCATGCCCAGCTGATTTTTTTTGTATTTTTAGTAGAGACGGGGTTTCACCATGTTGACCAGGATGGTCTCGATCTCTTGACCTTGTGATCCACCCGCCTCGGCCTCCCAAAGTGCTGGGATTACAGGCGTGAGCCACCGCGCCCGGCCGATTTTTTTTTTTTTTTTTTTTTTTTTAGTAGAGAAGGGGTTTCGCCTTGTTGACCAGGATGGTCTCGATCTCTTCACCTCGTGATCCACCCGCCTCAGCCTCCCAAAGTGCTGGGATTATAGGTATGAGTCACCGTGCCTGGCCACCACAGTTGATATTCTGATTGGGTGGCTTCCCAGGCTCCAAACCAGAAGTGTCTCTGTCAGATGTTTCTTCCAAATGCCACTTGTGAGGAAGAGGGTCATGTCTGGCTGCAGTTTTTCTTGGCTCTGTTCCAGGGTCCTGTTCTGGCTGAAGGGGGTAAAGCAAGATGTTTGTCAAGAGCTGCGTCTTCCAAGAACCAGGGGCACCTGACTGCTCTTCTCTCACAGCTGCTTGGATCTGATATCTAAATTTTGGGCATCTCTATTAGTAACAGGGAGTCCACCTAATCTGGAGAGCTTGGGGTCTTACTTACAGTTTTATTTCACAGCTTTCATCTTCCAGCCATATCATTTACTTTTCTTCTATCTGCTTTCCTTCTTTCAAGAAATTTGTGGAAATCAATAGTCCACTAGTGTTTCCTCTCTAACTTTCTCATTTATTTATGCATTTTTAAATTTCTTTATTTTCAATTTTAGTGAGATTCCTTGAGAGGTTAGATATTATTCTGTGTGGTCAATCAGTCATTTTGAGCTGGAAGTCCAAGCAGACACCTTGATATTAGTGGCAGTCAAGGTTGAATTTAAGGCAAAATAATTGTATGTGACAAAGTGGTCACTTTAATGATAATGGGTCCTATCAACTATGGAAATTAATGATAAATCTTTAGTAAATAGAGACGGGGTTTCTCCATGTTGGTCAGGCTTGTCTTGAATTCCTGACCTCAGGTGATCCAACCGCCTCAACCTCCCAAAGTGTTAGGATTACAGGCATGAGCCACCATGCCCAGCCCTCTTTCCTCTTTCTTAAATAACCAGACATTTTACTCCTGGACAAAAATTTACCACACACAATTCTCTGTCACATAAAATTATTTGTTATTGATTAATGCTATAATCCTAATGACATTTTTTTTTTCTATCTGACCAAACCTTCTGTTTTTACAGAAGAAGACGCTAAAGCCAGCACATGAAGTAAGAACCTGTCAAGGGTCGTATTGTGTCACGCAGGTCACATCCTAACTGTGTTGGCATCCTTTTCCTCTATGCTGTCTGATATGCTTGGGAAATGCCCTCTGTTTTGCTTCCCACTAGGGCTACACTGATATGTGTCTTTTGGGGGCAAAATCACCCATTTTGGGAATTTTGGAAGCAGAACAAAAGTAGCAGTGTTCTGATGATTTTGATTAAAGATAGAGAGGTATAAGGGTCTATTGCAGACAGAAAGAACCCTCCTCTGAATAGAGGGGCAGCCCAAGATACTGGAGTTATAATATGGTGGAACAGTTCAAGTCAAGTCTTTGTTTTGGCAGGTCTAAACGTGTAAACTTTGGGGGAAATCTGGAAACTTACTCAGAGGGCCAGTCACCTGCTTCTCTAGAGTTCTCAAGCTCTCCTGTGAGCACCAAGTAGAGCTGCAGAAAGCCAGGACCAGCTCACTGAACTGAGAAACGGACATGAAGATGCCCAGGTCTGCAGATGATTTCCATCCTGAAAAGTGATGGGCCCGAGGGGGACTGCCATGCGGTCATTCATCCAACAATTGTGCTCCTACTGTGTGCAAAGTCTTGGGGATACGGTGGTGAGCACAGGCAGACCTAGTCTCTGTCCTTTGCAGCTTTCAGTGAAGGATAGGAGGTAGACATTGATGCAGCAAGCACCCAAGTCAATGTAAGATCGTGCAGTGATAGAGCATGGAGGAAGGGGCCATGCAGGGGCAGAAAACAGAGGAAGGGGGCTGGTGGAGCAGCTCCTCCAGCCCAAGGCTGAGTGGTATAAACTGTAGCTACTGCATGATCTGAACATGCCTTAAGGAGGGTATCCCCAGAGTGTGCTGGTTAGGAGGCACCGTGGAGTGCTGGTTTATTGTAATTGCCGTGTGTTTATAAGTAATGGGATCCTAGAATTAGAAGGAACTTTGGTTGCCTTCTAATTCAATATTCATCTTTCTCAACCCAGGAAACATCCCTACAGGATCCCTAACTGGGGGTTGATCCATTCATTTCCAGACAGAGAATAGAGTCAAATTCTGCTGCTTCCATATGCACTATTTTAGTAAGACTTCTTGGGGCACAAGGCAGGAAGCTGGGGACAATATATTTGTCTGCACCAAGGCAGCCTGAGAAGAGAGAAGTGAATACACCTGGAGGTATGATATATTATTCACTTAGTATTCTAAGTGAATACTCTAGGGGTGCCTGAGACATGGAGCTATGAAAGTTCACTTTCACAAAAGGACCAGCTTTAAAACTAGATTATCTCTGCTATTCAGGAACACCAAGGAAATGCCACACAAGCGGAACAAAGCGCATCTGAGATCTAGCAAATTTCCCTGCTGCCCACATATCGATAATGATGTATTAAAATCAATTCTACACTGTGGGGTACTTATTTGGACATTAATAGATACTATGGTGGTTTGATGCCCAGATGAAAAGCCCCACACTCACTACACCAAAATGAAGTCTCCCCTCCTCCATCCCTTCCAAAACAGATGGTTCCGAGTCACGGAAGTCCCTCTGCTGCCACCTAGTGACGACAATGTGAATACAACTACACAGCCTCTGGGGAAAGAAGTTTTGAACCACATTTACCTCTTTGGAGGGAAGCCTGCAATTCCCTCTGAGTATTCTGTTTTGACTGCAGTTTTAAAATTTATATTTTTTAAAACTCTATACACTTTTATGCATATCCGTTTTTAAGAATCTGCCCTGTAATGGATGTAGCCTCACTTTCAAGAACCTAAAAGCTATGCCCCCAATTCAGGGAGTACAATAAAGACAGGCTTAACAGCAGTCCCTAAAAATGCTACTAAATTTATCTTTAAAATGCCTGTGGTTCCTTAGCACTTGAATTCCTTTATTCCCCTAGGAATAGTCACCTGGAGGCTAGGGACGGTCACAATTCAGCCCTCAATCAGTAGGTTTTCCCTTTAAGTGGATTCTGAAAGAATTGAAAATACAAAAAAATCTTGAAATTCTGATGTCTGGATGATGTTTCCAGTTTTGTGGAAGAATAAAAGAAAAGGGACATGAAATTCTGGCTCCCAGGGTGCAGTAGCTGTGTCTTGTTAATCTCTGTGCCCGCTGTACCAACCCCGGACAGTCACAGCAGGTACTCAACCAGTGCTGACGGATGCAGAGGGGCAAGGGGCTGGCATGCCTTGACCCTTATAATAGATAGAGACGGGGTTTCTCCATGTTGGTCAGGCTGGTCTTGAACTCCGACCTCAGCTGCGTCGATGGTCAGGGTTCAGTTGGACCTTCCCTGTAAAATCTCACCTGCCACTCTTTCAAATTAAATGCGGCACAACTGGAAGCCCCAGAAACAGAAAAAAAAAAATTAAAAAAAAAAAGAAATAAAATCCAGTTACTGAATAGAGTAGAAATAGAAGAAAAAAAAAAAAAGAAAAAAAAAAATGGAAGCCCCAGGTTTTCATAGATGGGTTGAGGTGGACATCGGGGGCAGAAAGGCTCACGTAAGGCCTGAGCACGTGGTTTCCTGCCCAACACTGTTGTGCTCTTGCAGCCCAGCTTCTTCTCACCTTTCCTCCCACACCACAGCATAGCAGGTGCGGAAACCATGCTGGGATTGAGGCCCTAGAGGCTGACTACAGGTCTTGGGGGCAAAACATCTGGACAACACAGCTGAAGATGAGCCAAGTGTATTAGTCAGGGTTCTCTAGAGAAACAGAACCAACAGGATAGATGCAGAAAGACAGAGAGAGACAGAAAGAGACAGAGAGAGAGTGACTTAAGTAATTGACCCACAAAATCATGGAGGCTTGGCAAGTCCAAAATCCGCAAGGTGGGCTGGCACATTGGAGACTGAAGGAAGAGTCACAGGTTGAGTTCAAAGGCTGGCTGCTGGCAGAATTCCCTTCTGCTCTGGTAAGGTTGGTCTCTGTTTGATTAAGACCTTCAGCTGATTGAATGAATCCCACCCAATCAACGGATCATTTGCTTTACTCAACGTCTACTCATCTAAATTAATCTCATTTAACCAAAACTCACAGAAACATCCAGAATACTGTTTGACTAAATATTTGGACAATGCAGCCTAGCCAAGTTAACACGCAAAACTAACTGTCACAGCAAGACACCAGGGAAGCATTAGAAGATGTTAGCAGCTGTCACTGAAACGAGAACCCTCAGGTGGAGGGCAGTCATCCATCTGGCAAGAGCTCGGGGCAGCTGGAAGGGCCCTCCCCTCCTGTTTGCTTTCTGCTTTTCACAGCTCATCTCATGGATAGAGGAATTTTCTCAGCACATTTCCCAGGAGGAGTTTGGCACGACCATTTCTTGAAAACAGATGCCTTGCAGATATGTGTGTGTGTCTATGAATATGAAGTCCAGGGCCTGGGACTGAGAACAGCAAGGGGAACAGGTGGCCACCGGGGAGTCTCCAGGTTGCTGACTTAAGCTGCACTCCCAAGGTGGCGCTGGTGTCGGTCCTGAGAGCGACTGGGGTTTGTGCAACGTCTGGACTTTCTATCAACTTACAGTTTCATCAATTTGCTGTTTACTCCAGCTCTTTGCAATCTCTCTTCAGTTACTTGGTATTCAGCAGCGTAATATATCTTCACGTGTAAATATAAATATACTTATTTAATAGAAACAAACTAAAAAGAATTGTGGAGGAAGAATTTTTGGATAATTTCATGTT
Source organism: Aotus nancymaae (assembly GCF_030222135.1). Taxonomy (NCBI): domain Eukaryota; kingdom Metazoa; phylum Chordata; class Mammalia; order Primates; family Aotidae; genus Aotus; species Aotus nancymaae. The sequence continues at coordinate 1,601,882 of NW_026988465.1, forward strand.
TTTATAATGTCAACATTAAAGCCATTTGGAGAATTGAATACGTACAGTTTGGGGATTGGAAGAGAATGACTTCAGGACTACCTTCATATTTAAAATCATCACTACTCTTTCTTTCCACCTAAGTCTCATAGCAAAAGAGAAAATTTACATCAGTCTCTTACGATACATAGCAGAATGTTATACTGTATTCCTGTGCTCACTTGTCTGCACTGGATGGAGAGTCCTTACAGAGAGAAAGTGTTACGTGGTATATTCCCAACACCTGCACATTATGGGTGGTCACTAAATGCTTGATGAATAAATGAATGAAGGAATGATATTGTTTATTATTTTTTGCTGTTATTTATCATTGATAGTGGGAAGGATTTGGGGTACTAAGAGTCTGGGAAGCCTCATAAGAATCTCAGACTCAACTGAGCTCACCTTGTACCGCTCCCCTCCAGTACACACTTATCATCAAGCCAGAAATCCCTTTATCCTTTGGCTGCCCTCCACCCATTTTCCACGTTCAGCCGACCAGTCCTAGGATTCTCCCCTTCAGTAGTTCTTGGTCTTTTCCTGCCCTCGCCTCCCGCCTGAATGCCTCACTCACCGCTTGGATCCCGAAGCAGCTTCTGGTAGTTCTGCCTCCTCCCAACCAGTTCCGTCTGTGCCAGAGATCTTTTAAAAAATGCAATGGTGGCTCACGCCTATAATCCCAGCACTTTGGAAGGCCGAGGCAGGTGGATCACGAGGTCAAAAGATCGAGACCGTCCTGGTCAACATGGTGAAACCCCATCTCTACTAAAAATACAAAAATTAGCTGGGCATGGTGGCGCACACCTGTAATCCCAGCTACTCTGGAGGCTGACGCCAGAGAATCGCTTGAACCCAGGAGGCAGAGGGGGCAGTGAGCTGAGATTGCACCACTGTATTCCAGCTTGACAACAGAGTGAGACTCCGTCGAATGAATGAATGAATGAATGAATGAATGAATGAATGAATGCAAATGTCTCTTTCCTTCCTCAAACCTCGCAGTGGTTCTCCAGTCTGTCAGGAGAGGGCACGGACTGTTGCCTGGCCCAGGAAGTACTTTGAGGTCAACCCCTGCCTACTCATCTCGCTAACTCCTGTGGCTCTCTGTTACTAGGCTTTTGCTCCAATCATATAAGCAACTGTATTTCCGTAAAATTGCAGTGCTCTTCCCTACCTCCTCACTTAACTGATTTTTGCTTTACTGATCATTTCTTGTTTTACTATCAGCGTCTCTTTTTCCTTATTCTTCAGGGGACATTTCTCTCCACCATCTTGTGCAACAGTGTGGGGAGTGTCAATGACACCCTCTGTCCTCTCCTGGCCAAGGGGAAAGGGTGTCATTCAGCCCGGCCTCTGGATCCTCATCTCAGGATTTGGAAATGTGACGGAAGTGACATAAGGAAAGACAAGAAGTGCGAGGAGCTCATTCCCCCGGCTGTGCAGCTCCAGCTGGGTTACCTGTGAGTCCTTGCTGGGCAGATCCCTAGACTTGCTGTGACTCCTGCCTTTGCTGAGTCTGTCTTCATAGATTCTTTCTAATACGGTTTCATCTCGCCTGAGTTGGCCAGAGTCAGATTCTGCACTGCAATCCAAAAACCCAAATCAACACACCTCCCACCCACCACAGTGCAGCTTCTGGAAGATCCCAGATGCCCCAGCCCAGCTGAGAATTCTCTCTCCTCTGCTCTCAAAGGCCCTTTGGGTGCTTCTAGCAAAGCACTGGCAGCGTGATTCCGATTCGATCGCTGGTGTCTGAGAGCCGTGAACGTCTTGCTAGTGCCGGCATCCAGCACCATTCCTGCGTCATAATTGGCATGTGGTAAATGCTTGTTGCATTCCCGCATTCAAAATAAATAAAAAAGAATCCAGAGAGCGCAGCTTCACAGAAATCACAGAAGGACATTGATATTTACAGAGATTGAATAGAAAATTTTAAAACAATTTTAATGAAAAATCTTGAAAATATACATATACATTCTCTTCTTTAAACAACATAAACCACACAAACAGCCTTTTTTGTTGCCTCCGTGAGTGCCCTCAGTTGCTCTGGGCTGGTGTGCGATGCTGCCCAGGACTTCCTCACATGCCTCAGCTTCTGTACCCAGTGGCCCGCGAGCCACATTACACTTGTGGGTGATACGGTTTGGATTTCTGTCTCCTCCCAAATCTCATGTGGAATTGTAATTCCTAATGTTGGAGGAGGGGCCTGGTGGGAGGTGATTGGATCATGGGGGCAGAGTTCCCCCTTGCTGTTCTCTTGGTAGTGAGTTTTCACAAGATCTGCTTGTTTAACAGTGTACAGCATCTCCCCCTTCGCGCTCTTCCTCCTGCTTCCACCATGTAAGACCTGGCCTTCTTTCCCTTCGCCTTCCACCATGATTGAAAGTTTCTGGCCGGGTGCGGTGGCTCACACCTGTAATTCCAGCACTTTGGGAGGTCGAGGCAGGTGGATCATGAGGTCAGGAGTTTGAGACCAGCTTGACCAACATGGTGAAACCCGGTCACTAGCGAAAATACAAAATTAGCTGGGCGTGGTGGCGCGTGCCTGTAATCCCAGCTACTCAGGAGGCTGAGGCAGGAGAATCACTTGAACCTGGGAAGCAGAGGTTGCAGTGAGCTGAGATTGTGCCACTCCAGCCTGGGCAACAGAGCAAGACTCTGCTGCAAAAAAAAAAAAAAAAAAAAAAAAAGTTTCCAGAGGTCTCCCTAGCCATGATTCCTGTACAGTCTGTGGAACCAAGAGCCAATTAAGCCTCTTTTCTTCATAAATCACCCAGGCTCAGGTCTGTCTGTATAGCAGTGTGAGAACCGACTCATACAGTGGTTCTATAGCCTCTTTCTGTCACCATGGCCGTGGGGCAGGCACTGGATTATGTAGTAGAAATGCCAAATACACAGCCACCACTGCTTTCTCAAGGATGGCACAGGTAAGGAGGGGACCAAAAATACAGGCTAGTAATGGGGGCATGTGCTGTGTACTCAGGGCATGTAGGTAGGACACCCGATCCACTGGGGTCAGAGAAAGTTTTCTGGAGGTGTTAACCTGAGATGAGCCTTGGGGAAAATGGGCATTACCTAGGTGAACAAGCATTTTCTAAACCTCCTGGACATCCGTGTTACGAGACACCCAGTTCCTCTGCTTCTCCTGGGAACACGGGTTGTGCTTCTACTCCATGGCGCTCCTGGGAGCTGCTGCGTTCATGGCGTGCTCTCCCCTGCCCCCACAGCTAACTGGTGTTATGGGTGGGCTAAGTGGCCAAGTCAGCGTTCAGGTGGGCACACTGCCACACTGAGCCTGTAGAATCTTCCCCCAGAATACTTGGAATTGTTAATGAAACAGTTTCTTTCTGGCAGTAACAGCAATAACGTGTGAAATTCACAAGTTGGCCTTGGTGTTTCTCGCCTTTGGAGAAGGCTGTCCCGCAGAGAGGGAGAACGCAGGCTTCTGAAGGGAGGCACAGATGGAGATGAGGAGTCCTGAGGGGATCTAGACCCCGACTCTGGTTATCCCTGAGACCCAAACACATCCCTGTTCTTCTCACAGCTTGCTGGTCCACCCTTGCCTGGATCCCACAATGCATTCTATACTTTCCAATATATTTTTTTTCTTTGTTGAGAGAGAGTCTCACTCTGTTGCCCAGGCTGGAGTACAGTGGAGCGATCTCGGCTCATTGCAACTTCCACCTGCTGGGTTCAAGTGTTTCTTGTGTCTCTGCCTCCCAAGTAGTTGGGATTACAGATGTGCACCACAACTCCTGTCTAATTTTTGTAATTTTAGTAGAGATGGGGTTTCACCATGTTGGCCAGGCTGGTCTCGAACCCCTGGCCTCAAGCAATCCACCTGCCTCAGTCTCGTGTGAGCCACCACGCCTGGCAAATTCTTAATTATCTGATAAAGAATTTATAGTAAATAACTAAGTTCCTAAGAAATGCCCTAAGCTATTCTTTGTGGGGTTTCTGTCATCTGTAACCAAAAAACATTTAGAGAAATGTAGTGTCCTCATCTCTGGGGCGTCACTTGCCATGAGTCAGTGAGAGCTGGAGGACAAGCTCTCTTGCTTAGAAAACTAGGCTACATTACACAGGAATTGTTCTAGGAACAATGCTTGAGATTTCTCGGCAGATAGATTTAGAAATCTGAACTGTGAGAGCGTATTGAGAATATTAAGAATATTGGAGGCAGTAACCATGCACTCTAGATCACGTAAAGACCATCAGAGGACGGGCTGTTAGATCCTGGGTCAGACGCCTGTGCCTTTCCTTCAGGCCACCCACTAGGAACCTCCTTCTCTGCCCTTCCCTTTTCTTGAGCCCTGTCACCTCTGATCGCAGCCTGCCCGTGGCCTTGGATTAGTACATCACCTCCCTCAGATTAGAGCCACCTGCTACTAACTCACTTCTTGGTGTCGACCTATTTCTCTGGTATAGCCGTTAATGACCTGCTTACATTTTCTCCTGGTTCAGTCATCCCTTGGTGTCTGTCGGGATTGGATCCAGGAGCATTGGTGCCCAAATCTGCAGATGCTCAAGTCTCCTATAAAAAATGGCATAGTATTTGCATACAACCTATGCCATCCTCCCACGTATTTTAAATCTTCTCTAGCACGTTTATAATACGGAATACAATCCCTACACATTACTTCATTCAAGTGGAGGCAATGGAGTACTTGGCAGGCAGCAAATACAAGTTTTGCTTTTTGGAAACTTTGTGAAAACATTCTTTTCAGCATATTTTCTAACTGCGGTTGGTTGAATGTGTGGATGTGGAACCCATGGATACAGAGGGCCAGCTGTATATGACTTCTCTGTGAAGTGTGTTTTGCCTTTTTGTGTCCAAGCTGAAAACTCGAAGGGCCCCCTGAGCCACAAGGGGACTCAATCAAGCGAAGGAGTTACTCAAAGGCCAGCCAGATGGCACTCACTGCTGGAAGACCTGTCACGATTTAAAGGAATTCTTCCTGATTTTTAGGATTTAAAGGCGTTTTTCTTGACTTTTAGGAATAGCAGAGGCCCACCAGGCCCTGGGCAGACGGAATGATAATAAAATTTTTGAGAAGTGCAATGTGAAAACAGCTGAAAGGAGAAACATTTTAGGTTCCCATCTGAGGGTAAGTATAAGGCAGGGGATGGGGCAGTCTAGGTGGCTGCTGGGGACAAACCCCAGTGGGATTGTCATCCAAGTCCTTGATTGTCCCAAGTCGGGCATGGCCTGGGAAAAATGAGACTTAGATTAGTCCATGTTTTGATATTTTTCCCCAGGCATCCCAGAAAGAGCTCCTACTCCCAAAACTAGAGCTCAGCCCTGATTCCTGGTTAGTGACAAAGATCAGCAAAGGCATTGGTCCCAGTCCTGATGGTGGGAAGGACACCCAGTCTAATTTCAATACTGATATCCATGCTAGTTGTCCTTGAACTTTGCCCTCTCACTTCAACTTTGTCCTCTCAGGAACACTGCAAGGATCAGGGAAACAGCAGGTCTTCAAGACACTCATCTTGAAGTGCCAAGCTGACAGGTTTTCAGCGGCCATATTCATCCAGCGGGAAGCATGCGGCCATGGACGCCCCTGTTCCTTTTCAGTCTCTCGTAGGAAAACATAAAAAAGCTTTCTCACTGCTTGGAAAGGTTTTCTGGAAAAGCACCTTAATGGATAAAATGAGGAATAACAGAGATTCTGACCCAGCAACTTGCCCTTGATTTTCCTCAACACTTTTAAGTGGCGGGCTCTCTTATCCGATTCCAGTACATGGCCAAGTTCATTCTTCTCCTGTAAGAAATTTGGATGAGAGATCAGAGACAAGCTATTTTTGATGACACTGATCTCTCCCTTTTAAACGTAGAGTCAGCTCTCCCTTTTCTGAGGTGGGAGGAGCGCAGGCTGGACTCTTCTCAGGCTAGGGTGCAAATGCAGGCTTTGTGCTCATTCACCCCTCGGTTGCCAGTAGCCTTGACCTCCAACCCGGAAACCAGGGGCCTGCTACAGGAAAGCAGGGAGGTCTCCTCTTGGGTGATGGCTCTCAGCAGCACCGAGCAGCAGCAAGGCTGGAAGACAGCAGCTAGAGGGAAACAGAGGCAGCCGCAACAGTCTGGGTGTTGCTCAAATGGAATCAATCCTGGAATGAATGAAACGTTGGTGCTAGAATAGGTTATAAAAAGTTGAGTAATGCTGAAATGCTGAATGACGAATGATCACCATGAAAAGTCAGTAAAACAGATTCTAAAAGTCTGCACAGAAGCCTTAAAGGAGGTGGCACAGACAGTGTGAGCTCATCCTCACCAAGGGTCTGCAGGCTGAATTGGGTTGAAAGAGAATCCGTCTCCATGCAGCTCTGGCTGTAGGAAGCCAGCTAGTTTGATATTGGTCAAATCTAGACATGATGGCTCCAAGTGACAAAATCTCTTCTAATTTCCAGAGGAAAGGGACAGTGTTCCAAGCAGGCCACAAGAAAATCTATAGAATATATTTCCAGTACAGATAAGAGCATATTTCAATATTATTTAAATTATAGACAGGCTTATCTCTTGCAATACTGAGACTGGAGTGTAGAGGGTGCAGGAGTATAAAAGGCCAGAGGCAGCTGGGGAAGCTGCCTTCGTTGCAGCAGATAACCCTGTGTTTCCTGGGGTTTATCCGTCAAGAAGAGCAGGTGACTGCCTGCGTCTGCACAGGCTAGAGTGCAAATGGAGGCGTTGTGCCTGCTCACCCTTGGTTATGAGCAGCCTGGACCTCCAACCCAGAAACTGGTGGGGCTGCCACAAATGACATCAGAGCCACTCAGGAGACCACTGCTCCTGGGCAAGAGGCTGAGAAAGCAACAGTGGGGACCCAGGGTCCCCAACTACTTGAACCAGGAGTGGACTCAATCCACAGGCCATCAGCAGAGTTGTCCAGGGAGAATGAATGAGTGGACGCCCAAGGCCAAATCTCCATTTATTACTTTGTGGCTTTGGCTCCAACCCTGTGTGGAGCGCCTGGGCCTTGGCCTGCTGAGTCCCATTCAGTAATTGTGAGTCCCAGTCAACAACTCAGCAAATCGGCTTTTAGTGAATCAGTCCTTTGGTGAATTTGATCATTTGGTAAATTGGTTTTTGCAGCATTGATTTTTGGAAAAATGAGCAGGAACCCTCCAGAGCCCATCTCACAGCCAGTGAAGGCAGTTAGGTAGAAAGGGTAGGTGGACAGAGCAGCCCTGCTCAGCCTCTGTGAGCCGGCACTGAAAAGTGCTGTGTGGCAGGTGGGCAGAACTGTCCCGAGGCCTCTCTGCCCTGCAATCCTCCACCCCGAGGCAGGGCTAGGCTGCTACACAAGTCAGTGGGCAAAATCTGCAGGTGAGAAGATGGCCTCTGGGAAACGACATTGTGAGGGTGTTGGGGACAAGAAGAAAGGGGACGGTTTGAATGGCCACTGGGAGCGGGAGGGTTCAGACAGAGCACTCTGTGTCTCCGCTGCTGTGGTGGGTGTGTGGTGAGTCACCTGTGGTCCTGCTCAACATCCACGCATTTGCTGTCCTTTGCTTGCCAAGACCATCATTATCAGAGACAATTAGGCTGCCCGAGTCTCCCCTAAGGGCAAGAGGCTCCTCTGGTCGGTTGGGCCCTGCTTGTCTGGGCTCCCTGATTGCAGTCTGTGTGGGCTCCCTCTAGCGGCCTCGCTCGGTATTGATTCTGCTGCTCCACCTCTCATCCCTTCATTTATTCATACGTGGACGTTTGCCACCGGATCGCCTCTTCACATACCAGTTCTATTTTATTTGTTCTGGGGTTTGTCGCTGTCATTTTCTTTGCAAAGAGATGTTTTCTATTCCCAAAGGCTTACATTTCCCCCACTCATTCCTCCCCTCATCCGGTAAAGTTCAGACACTTCCAGTTAAAAGATTCTCTCGCTTGTACAGCTGATGAGTTGGTGACAGAGGCAGGAAGGTGGCTTCCTCCATTCCTCTTCTTTCTCCTTTGTAAAATGATGGCAGTAGATTCATGTCATCTTTACATTCCTGTTTTTGTTTTATAGTCATCCCTGCATATCCAGAGGGGATTAGTTCCAGGACCTTCAGGATAGCAATATCAGCTAATGCTCAAGTCCCTGATATAAAATGATGTTGCATGTGCAGATAACCTGTGTGCATCCTCTCTTCTCTTGCATTCATCTCTAGATTACCTATAATACCTAATACAATGTAAATGCTATGGAAGTATTGTTTTCTATTTGCCTTTTTTTTTTTTTTTTTTTTTTTGAGTCAGAGTCTCTTTTTGTTGCCCAGGCTGGAGTGCAACGGCATGACGTCAGCTCACTGCAACCTCTGCTTCCTGGGTTCAAGTGATTCTCCTGCTTCAGCCTCCTGAGAAGCCAGGACTGCAGGCACTCACCACCACACCTGGCTAATTTTTGTCTTTTCTCTAGTGATGGGGTTTTGCCATTTTGGCCAGGCTGGTCTCGAACTCCTGACCTCAGGTGATCCTCTTGCCTCAGCCTCCCAAAGTGTTGGGATTACAGGTGTGAGCCACTGTGCCCGGCCTGCATAATTTTTTAGTGTTGTATTATTTTTATTCTTTGAATATCTTTGATCCGAGGTTGGTGGAACCTGTGGGTGCCCAACCCATGGGTACACAACTCAAGGATAGGGAGAAGATTTTAATTAGCTTCATGAAAGTACAAATGGACTGTTTTAACCAAACTACCTTGGATGAAGTATGAGGCCTGACACAGATCATCGGAAAGGAAGCAGAAAGTTACAGGTTTGTTTGTGCACAGGAGGGCCGCTTGGGGGAAGCACTGGGGTTGGTCAGAAGGCAGAGGGAGGGGGGGCTGTGGGCAAGCACCCTTATTGTGGTTTCTGCAGGAAGGAACAAGCGAGGCAGGGCTGGCAGGCTTAGGATTGACCAACTGGAATAATTTCAGGGCTCTGTGGCCTATGGGCTGTCTTTGGTTGTCTGATACTCAGCCTTGGGTTAATTAGGGTCGAGAAATAGTGGCTTGGAGTGTGAGGGCCCTTTAAGGAAGTTGGTTGGGGTGTGGAATTAAATTAGCTGCTCAAGAAAGGGAAATGACAGGCCTCTAGCTTGGGTTTCAAAACTGGATCAAGACAGCATTTTTAAAAGACTGAATGACATTGACGTATAATAAACTACATGTTTAAATTGTACAATTCAGTGATATATCTGTAAACACCTGTGAAGCCATCACCACAACCAAGATAATGAACACACCCATCACCCCCAAAGGTTTCCTCATTTCTCCTGGGAATCTTCCCTCCCCAAGCAACCACCGGTCAGCTTTCTATCACTTTAGATGTGTTTGCATTTTCTACATTTTTTTTTTTTTTTGAGACGGAATCTCACTGTGTTGCCCAGATTGGAGTGCAATGGCGCAATCTTGGCTCACTGCAGCCTCCACCTTCCAGGTTCAAGCGATTCTTGTGCCTCAGCCACCTGAGTAGCTGGAACTACAGGTATTTTCCACCATGCCCAGCTAATTTTTGTGTTTTTATAGAGATGGGGTTTTACCATGTTGGCTAGCTGGTCTCAAACTACTGGCCTTAAGTGACCCTCCAGTCTCAGCCTTCGAAAGTACTGGGATTACAGGCATGAGCCACCATGCCTGGCCTCTAAAATTTTATAAGTGAAATAATACAGCATGTAGCCTCTTTTGTCTGACTTCTTTCACTCAGCATTATGATTTTAAGATTCCATCATATTTTAACATGTATCAATAATTTATTTCTTTTTATTGTTGAGTAATACTCATTTATGGATACTATAATGCTGTGTATTTATCCATCCATCTGTTGATGAACATTTGGGTTGTTTTCAGTTTTGGCTGTTATTACAGATAAAGTTGCTATGAACATTCAAGTACACTTGTGCATTGGTTGAATGGCTGTGTTATATGGTATATGTGTGTTTAATTTTTTAAGAAAAAAAGTGTCTTCCAAAGTGGTTGTACCATTTTACATTCTCACCAACAGTGTATAAGAACTTTAATTGCCCACGTCTTTGGCAGCACTTAGTATGGTTAGCCTTTTATGCATTCTAGTGGGAGTATAGAGGCATCTTATTATAGTTTTAATATACGCTTACCTAATGACTTCAGATAATTATCATTTTTTATGTGTGTATTTGCCATCAGTCAATCTACTTTGTTGAAGTGCCTGTTCAAATCTTTTGGGTATTTTTTTCTTATTGATTTACTTGAATTCTTATAATTGAGTTGAAAGTGTTCTTTATATAATCTAGATAAAAGTTGCATATGTTTTGTAAATATTTTCTCACAGTGTCTTACCATTTTACTTTTATATTCACATCCTTTAGAAGGGCAAACATTTTAATTTTGATGAAGTCAAACTTGTTTTCTGTTTCATACTTTGTGCTTTTTGTTTTATATTTAAGAAACCTTTGCCAAAACCAAGATCAGTTAGATTTTCTCTTTTGCTTTCTTCTAGAAATGTTACAGTTTTAACTCTGACATTTAAGTGTACAAATGGGTCCATGCTCCATTTTCAGTTAATTTTTGCCTCTGGTATCAGCTAAAGGTCAAGGCTGATTCTTTTGCATATGACTATCTAATTGTTCTAGCACCATTTGTTGAAAAGACTATTCTTTTCCGATTGAATTTCCTTGGTACTGTTGTCAAAAGTCAATCAACCCTGTATATCTGAATCTATTTCTGAAATCTTCTGTTTTAGACATGAGTTTGTCTTTATATTAAAACTGCAATGTCTTGATTATTGTATATTTATAATAAGTCTTGAAATTAGGTAGAGTGAGTCCTCCAATTTGCTCTTCCTTGACAAAATTGTTTCGACTGTTCTACATCATAATACTTTGATCCATGCCAATAGCATATTGTTTTAATGACTGAGGGGTTGCAATATGTTTTAATGTTTATTAGGGCTAATTGTGTCATGAAGTGCTCTTAACCACTCTGAATAAGGGGCTGAGCCTGAGTGGGCAGGGTGTCTCCCAACCCCATTTCCAGCTCTTACCCACTTAACTCATGCTGTCTGGATTTGCCTGTCCCCAGGTGGGGTCTGGAGAAGCACCCCTTAGGGCAGAGCAGAGCGTGTAGGACAGGCAGGAGAGAAGCAGCCTGCCCTTTTATTACAGGGAGTTTTGGACCAGGGGGTGCCTGCTGAATAGTGTGTATGCCAACTTCCAAGTGGAAAGATACAGTCAAATTCTGCCTTGAGTTCTCAAGCTCTGAATGTTTCAGACATAAAAACAATTGTTTTGAGAACAATGGTGAATCAATCACAGGGGGAAAGGGTGGGAGAAGTTCCCATAGCTTTTCTTTGAAATTTCTTCACAGCAGGATGACAGCATTTATATAAAAAGTTTACTGGCAGGTTCTGGAAGAGAGAGGGAAAGATAATGTTGTTATTTCAGGCTGCCAATGAACTCACATGTATCTGATGTCTTTTCTTCAAGGATTACAAAATACTTTACAAATGTTACATTTCCAGACAGTTATTAATCCTTCCAGCACCCCTGTGAAATGAAGAATACAGTCGGGTTTGGATGCATGCAAATGGCATCCCACCTAGGCTTACTCATCCCCAAATTGAACAATGAATGATAGTGGAATTCATTCTTAAGTGCCAGTGGGATATTGATGAGCACTCCAGAGCTCTTACCCAAGAACACCTGCCATCCACGTGATTCTGAATGCTGGTCACCCAGAAGGCTTTTGTTAACTGGCAGACAGGTATTTCTCTTACAAACTTAAACATTTTTTTAGAAAGACATCCTGCAACTTTTCTAGTTAATCCTGTTCAGATAGAAATATTTGTTTTTTCTCTATAAAAATCTCTTTTTCTTTTATGTACAGTTATGCACCTATATCTAAATTTAACATATTTATAAATTGTTTCTCAGTAGAAAGGAGGAGTAGTTCAATTATTTTCATTATAAAAGCCACAGGCATGGCCCGGTGGCTCAGGCCTCTAATTCCAGCACTCTGAGAAGCTGAGGCAGGAGGATGGCCTGAGCCCAGGAGTTCAAGACCAACCTGGGCAATATAGTGAGATGTTGTCTCTACAAAAACCTTACATAATTGGCTTTGTGGGTGGTGTGTGCTTGTACTCATAGCAATTAGGAGGCTGAGGCAGGAGGACTGCTTGTTCCTGGGGGGTAAAGGTTGCAGTGAGCCCAGATCGTGCCACTGCACTACAGCCTGGTCAACAGAGTAAGACACTGTCTCAATAAATAAATAAACAAATAAATAAAATAAATAAATATATAAAAGCCATAGAATTTTAGGGCAAAAAAGGAAATTTCGAAATCATCTTATTTTTTTTTGTTTACTGAGTGAGGCCATTGATACACAGATGAGTGGCACCTGTAGCCCATAAACTGAGAGTCAGATCTAGAATCAAGCTCTCTGGAGTCCTTGTCTAGAGCTCTTTCCACTGCGTGGCATAGATGTAGCACACACACCCCAGCTTCCCATATTCCTGTCCATGGCAGACATCCTCAATCAATCCCAGTATGGCCTCCATTCAATGTCGCTTCTTCCTTCAGAGATCCAGGCAGCCATATACCTCAATAGGAGTCCACACAAGCAGAGTGGCTGTGGTGAGTACAGGCTATAGAGTCAGACAGACAGAGTGGAATCTGTGTTATATCATTAACCACTGGGGGAGTAGACAAAACTACTCAATCTTTCTGAGTCTCAGTTTCCTCATTTATGAAATGGGGGATTGTAAACCTTGAAAAAGCCAATCCTTCAAGATGAATCCGGAGTGGCTGACTGGGCCTAAATTCAGTAAGAGCCAAGTGACCATTTGACTAGAGGTAACGTATGTGCTCTGAGTTCCACGAAAACCTGCATGTCTGCAGAACTTTGGGACTTTCATAGCTGCCTGTTCCTATTTATATTGCCTGAACCAGCCAATAAGCTGTGACCTACATCAACCAATCAGAGCTCAGTAAATTTAAATGCTTCATGTGAATATGTGGACTTGAGTGGGAACCTGGGTCAGAACTTCCTCTATAAAAGTTAAATTTCCCATTGTTCTCTGGACTGCACCTTCATTTTACATGAAAGCTGTGTCTCTTTGGTATGAAAACTGTTTACTGAAATAAAGTCTCTTTCCTCTAAATACCTTTTCAGGGAACTTTTATTCACATTCTTTGGCATCAGAAATGGAATTCAAAGCAACACCAATTCTCCTCCTGACGCTGTCCTGAACCAACACATGGGTACCTGCAAGGGTCCCTTGAGTTCGGTTGTCTTCTCAGAGACACCAGGAAGCCTCAGGTAAGCCCTCCTGAATTCATACCTCCCACACTTTTTTTGTTTGTTTTTTGAGACGGAATTTTACTCTTGTCACCCAGGCTGGAGTGCAGTGGCAGGATCTCAGCTCACTGCAACCTCTGCCTCCCGAGTTCAACTGATTCTTGTGCGTCAGCCTCACAGATAGCTGAAATTACAGGCATGCACTACCATGCCCAGCTAATTTTTTTTTTTTTTTTTTTTTTTACTATTATCAGTTTTTTTTCTTTATTGCATTTTAGGTTTTGGGGTACATGTGAAGAACATGCAAGATTGTTGCATAGGTACACACATGGCAGTGTGATTTGCTGCCTTCCTCCCCTTCACCTATATGTGGCATTTCTCCCCATGCTATCTCTCCCCAACTCCTCACCTCCCACTGTCCCTCCCCTATTTCCCCCTAACAGACCCCAGTGTGTGATACTCCCCTCCCTGTGTCCATGTGTTCTCATTGTTCAACACCCGCCTATGAGTGAGAACATGCAGTGTTTGATTTTCTGTTCTTGTGTCAGTTTGCTGAGAATGATGGTTTCCAGGTTCATCCATGTCCCTACAAAGGACGTGAACTCATCATTTTTGATGGCTGCATAATATTCCATGGTGTATATGTGCCACATTTTCCCTGTCCAGTCTATCATCGATGGGCATTTGGGTTGGTTCCAGGTCTTTGCTATTGTAAACTGTGCTGCAGTGAACATTCGTGTGCATGTGTCCTTATAGTAGAACGATTTATATTCCTTTGGATATATACCCAGTAATGGGGTTGCTGGGTGAAATGGAATTTCTATTTCTAGATCCTTGAGGAATCACCACACTGTCTTCCACAATGGTTGAACTAATTTACACTCCCACCAACAGTGTAAAAGTGTTCCTATTTCTCCACATCCTCTCCAGCGTCTGTTTTCTCCAGATTTTTAAATGATCGCCATTCTAACTGGCGTGAGATGGTATCTCAATGTGGTTTTGATTTGCATTTCTCTAATGACCAGTGATGATGAGCATTTTTTCATTTGTTTGTTGCTTCATAAATGTCCTCCCTTGAAAAGTTTCTGTTCATATCTTTCACCCACTTTTGAATGGGCTTGTTTGTTTTTTTCTTGTAAATCTGCTTTAGTTCTTTGTAGATTCTGGAGAATGGGAAAAAATTTTTGCAATCTACCCATCTGACAAAGGGCTCCTTGAATTTTTATAACCTCTAATTATGTGCCCCCATTCAAGCTATGTTTTTGGCTGCAGCTACATCAGCCAAAACTACTTTTTTCTACCCCTGCTTCAGGTCCTGAAAAAACACAGGCATTTGCTTTCTGGGTCAAGTTGTTGCTCCTGTCACCATTATTAAACCTCTAACTCAGGGAATATTGAATCTACATCCCAGGGCCAAAAGAGCCCTACCAATAGTTGATGACTATGCTGGTGATAACCCCTCAGATGATGAAGATGATAGCTGTGGATACGCCCAAGGATGTGACTTACCTGGTGGGCTTAACCCTAGTGAGGGATCTAAATCGGAAAGGATTCTGGGGTCTTGGTTTGGGCTAGGCCCTGCTTGGAATGAGTATAGGATCAGAAACCTTTCCTGCACTGTTAGCAGAATTGCCTGTTCCATCAGGGCACAACAGAGATTTCTAGATTCCCTTGCCCATGTGGTCCTGGACAACCATGTTGCATTAGACCATCTCATTGCACATGGTGGTGTTTATGCTGTCACTAACACTTCCTGTTGTACCTGGGTAAATACTTCTCGTCAGATTGAATTAGAAACATTTGAGATCCTAAGTTGGCCAAATCCTACAGCTGGCTGTCTGAAAAGGACACCTTCAGAAAGTCTCCTGGCTGGACTTGCTGGATTAGAATTCCAATTTCCAGATATTTTCAGCCAGCTTCTTCCTGGTAAGATTCCTTCTGTGTTCCGCCCTACAAATCTCAATGAACCTCCTTGGACTATTTGGCTCCTCTTTAAAATCACTCCAGCCTGTTTTAACAGATGCCTGCAAGAGACCCTCACCACGATCATGCTGGCCCAACACCTCGAGACTTTAGAAGACCTATTCCAGCTGGAAACTGAAGCCAACTTAAGCCAAGAGATGTGAATTCAAATTGAACAGATGCCTGAGTGCCTCTCATAAGTAAATGCGTCTAGTTGCTCAGCTGGTCACTGCCTTGTCAAAAGATCTCTGCACAGGACTAGAAGAACCTGGAACAGGTTGCCAGCCACTCTAGCACGATGATGGGATGCAACCAGCCTAATCCATCATCACGGCTGTCTACTGACAGGTTTTGATAAAAAGGAGGGACGGAATGTGAATCTTGAAAGAGCCAATCCCTCAGACGAATCCTGAGTGGCTAACAGCCTAAATTCAAAAGAGCCAAGTGGCTATTTGTTTACTAGAGGTCACACACATACCTGGAGTTCCTGGAAAACCTGCATGTCTGCTTAACTTAGGGGCTTTCATAGCTGCCTGTTCATATTTATGCTGCCTGAGCCAACCAATAGGCTGTGACCTATGTCAACCGATCAGAGCTCTGCAAGCATTGACCAATCAGCACTGACCAAACATCAACCGGTCAGAACTAAGCAAGTTGGAATCCTTTATTTAACTAAGTGGACCTGAATGGAAATCTGGAGGGGCTTTTTCATTATAAAAGAAAAAATTTCCCTTTGCTCTCTGAAATGTACCTTCATTTTACACTGAAGGCTGTGTCTCTTCAGTTTGCCAGCTGTTGCTGGATTAAGTCTCTTTCCTCTAAATTCCTTTTCAGAGAACTTTTGTTCACAGGATAATAGTCATACCCTTTCCATTGGTCTGAGTTGAGGATTAGCGGTGTCAAGTAATGTAAAACAGTTCATTTAGGTAGGTGCTCAGGACTTGTTGGCTGTGATTTTGGCCACGACCAGAGCAGTGATGCTATGACAACTCCTTTGTGTCATCCACTGTGCCATACTTCCATGTCACACCTGAAGTCAAATGGGGAATGCTATCGCTTCATTCATTCTCATATATGCACCCAAGGGTGGTATGGCTTTGATCTTTTATCCTGCCTCAATTTTCCTCAGCTCCTTGAAATTGGATCCACTGGTATGCCCCACTTTCTGGTTTAGGCTGAATCCAAACTCTAACACCTATATCACACTCTGGGGCTGTGTTATGGGTTGCACTGTGGCCCCACCTCCCCAAATTTATATATTGAAGTCCTAACGCCCATGACCTCAGAATGTGACCTTGTCTGAATATGGGGTTACTGTAAATATAGGGTTACTGCATTAATGTAATTTAATAAAGTTGAAATGAGGTCATACTGAAATAGGGTGGGCCGTTAATCCAAATATGACAGGTGTCCTTATGAGAAGGTGAAATTTAGACATGAAGACAGACAGACAGATACACACACACACACACACACACACACACACACACGCACACAGAGAGAGAGAGAGAGAGAGAGAGAGAGAGAAAGTGCAATCACAAGTCAAGAAACTACCAGAGCTAGGAGACACACTTGCAACAGATCTTTCTGTGGACCTTCAGTGGGGCATGGCTCTTCTGACACCTTGATCTTGAACTTCTAGCCTCCAGAACCATGAGGCAATAGATTGCTGTTGTTTATATTCTGTGTTTGTGGTACTTTGTTACAGCAGCTCTAGGAACTAACACAGGGTGTAATGAATTGACTCCTCTGGGCACAGTTCCCAGGGGCTCAGTTGCAATGGCTGGGCTCTCTGAGTTACCCTCGAGTCTCTCGCTGCCAGGAATCCTAGAGTTTGGATCCCAGAGAGATCCTCCAGTTTCCCATATTGGCTTTTTCTGAACTAATTGAGGGCAGACTGGTTGCTTGCCCAACCATCTAGTTTCTCCTGGTAAGACTGAAGCCTCACCTGTCCCCAGCTTAAGGGATGCTCCCTGAAACCAGATCCTGCTTGAGTGTCTATAGTCTAAAAGGCAGAGCCTCTTGTGTATGTGAAATGTGATTGCTGCTGGGCTTCTAGGTGCCCAAACTCTGCCCGGCTTCCACATGTGCTCACCCACACCCTGTGCACATGCCTCCCCAACAGACTTGTTCACTGACCACTTTGGGAATAAAAGCCTGGCCTGCCCTTATGGATACTGCTTGGACCACTTGGTTGCTCTGTTCTGGCCCAGCAGTGTCACTTCTGCCAGGCCCCAGCTTGGAGCTTCCTGAGCTCTGATTTCATTGCTGAGCAACAGTTCCCTCAGGAGTTCACAAAAGTAAGACGATTATGACCTCAGATAAATAAAATATTCTGCTTAAGAATTAACTGGATCTTTAACTTTAAAAATGTTCATTGTAGAAAAATCAGAGGAGAAAAAAGAAAGAAAAATGAATAACTTATAACTGCATTACTTAGAGACACTTACTATTTTGGATTATGTTGTTTTAGACTTTTTTCTCATTTCTTTCTTTCATTGTTTAGTTACTTGATTTTCATTTTATCAAAGTAACATGAGCACAGAATTGCAAAAATTCAAATAGTTCTAACAGGCGTTTGTAAAATGCAATGCTTCCATCTCTACCTTCCCCACTCCCTCCGCATTTCCACTGTAAGGACAAGCACTTTCAATTTTTTTTTATCTGTCTCTTCTGGCCCTTACACATCTAATTATTTCCAAAATTTAGACATTACCTACTGACTTCCTATTGTAGCAAATGAAGATTTAGCTTTCTTACAATATCTCCATCTCTGAATCCCTTCCCTAACCTCCCAACATGATCATTCCAAATTGTTGGAGACAATATTCAGAGTATTAATATACATATACAAATAATCCTCACAGCTGTATATTAATACAGAACACTATGTCCAACAATGGCAGAATACAATGAAATGAAAACTCCCTAAAATTCATTGGTGAAGTCTTCCAGACTAATTAGGAAGCAGTAATGCCAATAATATATAAACTCTTCAATATTACATATATTTATGGAAAAAAATTAACCTGGGCCACTGCCTCACACCATACACAAAATCACGCCCAGGGAGAATTTTTAAAACTCTAGGTAAATCTAAATCTGAGAGGTGACACAAATAAATCTTATTAGAAATTAAATAGGGAGATATATTAATAACCCTTGAATAGACAAAACTTATTAAAGAAGATTTTTAAAAAATCATCCCTAAAGGAAAAGATTAATGAATTGGAAAAGTGAACAATTTGTGTACATTGTGAAAAAGCATGTCATCAAAAGGCAGAAAAATATTTAAAATGATGTATCTGATTACAAAACAAATTTTTATCTAGAAAAAAACAAACTATTATTTATTAGTAAGAAAATGACAGGTAAGCCAATAGAAAAATAGACAGAAACTTAAATAGGCACTCTCTGAATAAGATATACAAATGACCAGAAACATTTATCATCGTAAGTCATCAAGAGATGCAAATTAAAACCGCAATGAAATGCCAATATGCACCCAATCAGAATGGCTCATATTTTAAAACGAACAGTATCAAGTACTGGTGAGGATGTGGGGTCAGTGAAACTGCCAGTAGGAGTGTAAATTGGTGCAGTTACTTTAGAAAACTGGCAGTATCAACTACAACTGGAAAAACCCATCCCCTAAGACCCAGAAATCCCCTTTCTGTATATCCACCCAACAGAAATGCACACACATACACCAAAGGACATAAACATTAATGTTCACAACAGCATTACCCGTACAACAAGAAAGAAAGGCATGAGATCCAGAAAAACAGAAATACAGCACAGGACAGAGATAAGGGGAATTCCAAGGATTACAGCAAACAGAAATCCCAGGATAACAGTTGGCCAGGGATCCCAGGGAGCAAGCAGCAGAGGGAGGAGAATGGAAGCTTCCAAGGAAGTGCCTTCAGGGAAGAAAAATGGGATTGATGTATTCCCTGATGAAAATCAGCTCGAGGAAAATTACACTGTGAGGCTATGAGATGTGTGCAAAGAATGAGCACTGAGCACAAAGAAAACTAAATGAAGACACGAGCCACTTACTTTCAGGAAAAGAAAGAAAAAAAAGGAAATGTGCACATGCAGAGAAAAGAACATGTGAGAACTCAAAGAGAAGACAGTCCTTTGCAAGCCAGGCAGAGAGGGCTCAGAAGAAGCCAACCCTGCTGACCCCTTGATCTTGGACTTCCAGCCTCCAGAACTGTGGGAAAATAGATACTTCATTATGAATATGCAAATATTTTTAAAAATCCCAAATATGGACCAAAACACTTCTGGTTCCAAGCATATCAAAGAAGAAATACTCAAACTGTATTTGAAACGTCAAAAGACATAATTATTCTTGTTTTATAGGGTCAATATTCATTTGTATTTTAAATACATATGCCCTTTTCGGTGCTCTTCATTTCCACCTGCATTTTTTCATTTCTGTCTGATATCATTTTCCTGAAGAATTCCCTTCAGTGTTTTTTTCAGTACAGGCCAGCAGGTGATTGTTTATTTTGCTTCATTTTTTGTCTAGTTTGGAATTGTAACTTGGCAAATATTTTCTTTCAAAATACTTTAAAGATATTCCTTTGGAATATTTTAGAGAAACTATTTCAAATATTTTGGAAAAATTATTCCAGGTATCTTTTCCTGCTTCCTGCATTTCTGTTGAGAAGTCAGCTTTCAGCCTTATTTTTGGGGGTGTGAAGGTGATGTGTTTCCCAGCATCCTCTACCCCCACTCTCAGCAGTTGTTTAGATTTGTCTCTTTGTCTTTGGTTGTTAGCTGTTTTATCTTGATGTGTTTATATGCAATTTTTGTTGACTTTGTCCTGCTTGGGGTTCCCGAACCTCTTAAATCTGAGTTTTGATGTTTTCTGTCAGTTTTGAATATTTCTTTTCAAATCTTACTTCTTCCATTTTTTCCTCTTCTTTTGGAACTCTCTTTACACTAATTTTAGACTGCTTATGTTTCACATCTAATTTTCCCTATATTTTTATTTTTTTTCTCTGCTTCGATTTGGATATTTTCTTTTTCTATTAACCTATCTTCCAATTCAATAATCTTCTTCTCTGCTTTCAAAACCACCTATTACATTTTTAATTTTAGATGTTTTATTTCTCAGTTCTAGAACTTGCATTCGTTTTGATATGATATACTGTCAGAAATGAAAGTGGACATGACCCTCTGCTTTTACATGTCCGAATTTTTTTTTTTACTGTTCTTTCTTCTCTTGTAGTCATCTGTTTTCACAATGTTACTGAATAACAACTGCAAATTTTGTTGGCTTAAGAAAACAATCACTTATTTTCTCTCAGATATTTGCACATTGGCTTGGGATCATTTAATTCATGTTGAGCTTAGCTGGGATGTATTCTAAGCAGCAGGCTGTCCAGATCTACTCAATGTCTTTCCCATTCCACTTGGACCAGAATGCTAGCCAGTACAGCTCCTCACATGGTGATGGTATAAGCATAAAAGGCAAGATTGTAACCATCCAGCGGATTCACCTTTCCTGCTGCCTAGACCGAGGCAATTTCTCAAGACAGGGATATTGCAACAGAGAAAAGAGTTATTCACACAGAGTTGGCTGTGTGGGAGAATGGAGTTTTATTATTACTCAAATCAGTCTCCCTGAGCATTTGGGGAGCAGAGGTTTTAAGAACAACTTGGTGGGTGTGGGGGAAGCCAGTGAGCCAGGAGTGCTGATTGGTCAGAGATGAACTTAGAGGGAGTTGAAGCTGTCTTGTGATGAGTCAGTTCCTGGGTAGGGGGCCACAAGATCAGATGAGCCAGTTTATTGATCTGGGTGGTGCCATCAAGTACAGGGTCTGCAAAATGTTTCAACCATTGATCTTAGGAGAAATTTAGGGAGGGTCAGAATCTTGTGGCCTCCAGCTGCATGATTCTTAAACCATAATTTCTAATTTTGTGGCTACTGTCAGTCCTACAAAGGTAGTCTACTCCCCAGGCAAGAAGGAGGTCTGCTTTGGGAAAGGGCTGTTTCATCATCTTTGTTTTAAACTATAAACTAAGTTTCTTGCAAAGTTAGTTCAGCCTACACCCAGAATGAACAAGCACAGCTTGGAGATTAGAAGAAGGTGGAGTCAGTTAAGTTAGATCTCTTTCACTGTCTCAGCCATAATTTTGCAAAGGTGGTTTCAAGATCTAAGTTAGGAATTAAACCTCTGGTCACATCATATCTACCTATAACTCATTGGCCAAAGCAAACCACATGGCTGAGTTGAAAGTCAAGGAGCAGGGAAATACACTTCTTCTCAAGTGTGAGAAACTGCAGTTAAATAAAAAAGGGAGTGAGGAAGAATCAGCTCCTAATTCAAGCAACTCTGCTTGTTGTTCTTATCTTGTAACATTAAAAATAAATATATATTTTTACTACTCATTTCCTGGGATTTTGGAAGGACAAGGAATTATATGTTCAGTCTCTCATTTTAACTCAAAATTTTACTTGTTTCTTGAGAGATTTTCATCTACTAATTTCACGATGTGATGCACTTCAAATGTCAAGTTGTATCCCTATTAGTTTTCTATTGCCATGTAACAAATCACCACAAATTTAGCATCTTAAAACAATACACATTTATAAATTCACTATTTTCATAAGTCAAGAGTCTGGCTCGGTCGCTCAGGCTGGAGTGCAGTGGGGCGATCCTGGCTCACTGCAACCTCGACCTCCCAGGTTCAAGCGATTCCCCGAACTCTGCCTCCTGAGTAGCTGGGATTGCAGGCACACGCCATGATACCCGGCTAATTTTTGTATTTTTAGTAGAGATGGGGTTTCACCATATTGAACAGGCTGGTCTCGAACTCCTGACTTCAGGTGATCCACCTGCCTTGGCCTCCCAAAGTGTTGGGATTACAGGCGCAAGCCACCGCGCCTGGCCTGAGAATGTTTTTATAGAGTAGCTTGGTGTAAACAAGAGGGCTCCGGGTTCAGAAAAAGGCAGACTTGGGTTTAGATCCTGGGTCTGCTACTTGGTACTCACGAGAACTAGAACCTTAGGAAGCACTGTAACTCCCTGGTCATCATTTACCTCTCCGTGAAATAGAGATAAGGATAAACTACAATAATTATATGTAATTCTATAAGCGTGTAAAACAAAAAAATAGAAAGTTATGAATAGAATTAAATCATAATATAATTTACAAACAAAATTATAAAATAAACATATATCCAGTCACCCCTCTGTATCCACAGGCCCTCTATGTCCTGCATTCATTAATTTAACCAATGTGGCCGGGGAGGGGATGCGAGCGGGCACCAGGGTGTGGTGGGAAGGGTGAGGGAGGGACGCGGAGCACATGCGCAGTGCGGGACCCCGCCATTTTGCCCGCGGGTCGCTGAGTGCCTGCCAGCAAATGGTTGAGGAGCTGAGGGTAGCCGAAGCTGTGGGGAGAAAGTGGAGCAAAGCCGAGGAGAAGAAACAGAAGTGGTTGGAGGAGCGAGCAGCCGTGGATGCAGTTTGTGCCGAAGGGGACGCCGCCAACAGGTTTGGAGGCCCTCTGGAGGCTTTCCTGGTGTACAGGAAATCTGATGGAAGTGGGTTGACTGTCTCTAGAGTGTAGGCGAGGGTCTGGACGGGAGTCAGCCGCCCTGGATTGGGCCTTCGACCTGACCAAAACCGATAGGCAGACCATGTATGAGCAGAGGGAGTGGGGCTGGAAGGACCGAGAGAAACGGGAGAAACCATAATGACCCAACTTGATACCTTGTCGTTTGGGAAAACAGCTCCCTCCTGTTGCCTTTTCTCACTTCCGGTTTGAGGGGGAGTGGGTGTCGGGGGCGGGGGGCAGAATGAAGTCCTGCATTGCTGCGAAGTGCAGGTGGGAAGCAACGCGGAAGGCCCTGGAGAATTTCCTTCTCTAGAGCCTGCAGCTCATGGCCAAGAGCACACAGATGAAGGAGGTTATGATAATGGTGTTCAGGCAAAATCATGGCGCCTACCAGTTCTTCAGAAAAGCGCTGCAGTTTGAAATTGATGACTTCCCCCAGCATGTCCGGTTGTTGTGGGGAGGACTGCTCCTATAAGATCCTGAGCTGAAGGACCAAGTTTGGGGACAGCCAGCATGCCCACACAGGTGGGCACTGTAGTGGCTGCTGCCACTGAACTCCCACAGTCACTTGCAAGTAACAGTGCTCTCTTCTAATGCGTGTCCTCTCCCCTGGTCTCACCATTTGCCGGTTGTCATCAGATCTGTGGTCTCTTCAGCCCTGCACCTGCCGGGCTGCACCCTGAGAACACAGAACCTCAGGAGAAATGATATGAGCAGCTTTTCTCCTCTTCCTCTCTCCTGGAAGACAATAATGCCAGGAGGGAAATGAGGAGAGGGAAGAGTGGGTAGAGGCTTGGTCATGAAGCTCATCCTCACACAGTGGGTGCCTCCTCACCTGGCTCCTGGGGTGGAGGTTGCCCCACTTCTCTGTAGCTCCTAGATTTCTGGCAACCTCCCCTCTCCCACATACACACTTGGGAAAATGGAATGTTTATGTCCACCGTTATGAAAGTCCTGGAGTCCTGGGTCTGTGGTTTGGAAACCGAAAGAGGAACACATTGGATATAAGATCTGGGCATAGAGAGAGGCTTCAGAGAGACTTAGGCTCTTGCAGGTGGAATGCTCTGATGGAGACTGTGGGAAGATCTTTTGTGCCAAGATGCAGGGAAGTGAGGAAAGCTCTTTCCTGCTGTTTTTATGAATCCATGGAGTGGATACAGCCTGGGACCAGCAGCCTCTGGGAGGAAGTCTGGCTCTCCATCGCTGTCAGTGTTGAGAGAGGCTGAAAGGAGGATGTGTTGTATGGGACCCGCCATGGGGATGACTGCTTCTCTAGGCTCTTGGATGTTGCTGCATTCATCTCTTAGTCTTATGGCAGTGACTTGAGCTTTTTATTCATAGAAGAAAACCAGAGGTTCTGCTTGTTTCCCCCTGCCAGTCCTCACCATTCTTTCTCCTCTGCTTCTTCCTTGTACCCCGGATACCTCTGTTCTTAGTCTCTAGGGGAGAATAACATTAGGGGGCCCCTCATCTTCCCCTAGAGGGACTCCTCATTCAGGGGATAGTTAACGCCTTTTCCCCTCATCTGTTGGTGCTGATAGCTCTCTGAGGGTAAGGGCATCCCTCCCCACCACCACCCTCGCTCTTCAGAGAGCCCCCAGACAGCAGCAGGCCCCCTGCCCTCACTCTCCAACCTTGCCCCTCACTGCCTCAGTGAGGCACTAGTGCCACTGCCATGACCTAGCTAGGCCATAGTTCTGGCTGCAGCAGGAATGCCTCTCAGTGGCCAAAACAGCTGCTTTTCTTTCTGAGGTCACCCTGTGGCAACAGGCTGGAGCAGGGGGAGAAGGCCTTCCTCCTCTCTCATAGGTAAAGAGGATGCAGCCTCAGAACTAATAATCATCTTGATCTCTAGACTTTGTCCTCTTTCAGGTAAGAAAAAACAAATCCTTATCGAGGAAAAATCACGCAGCACCTCCCCTTGGACATCCCTGAGCTCTGCTTTAGGGGGTATCATAAAGGTTCTGGCCTTTGTGAAGTTGCTTTCCTGGAGGTCTTTTGGTCTCTCTGATCTTAGCATCTGCTCCATCCTCTCCTCAACTCAGGCAGTGTGTTCTGGTAGATCTCCCCAGAGTGGTTCTTGCTTCTCACCTGGATTCCTAATTGTGCAGACGCCTGTGTACACAGGCCTCCCTTGCCCAGCCTGGTCCCTCTGCTGAACACTCTGGGCTGCTCTTGGCCCTGGTAGTGGTGGACTGGGCACTCTTTGGGAGAGGGCCTCGTGGCTTTACACTGGAATAAGTCTGCCTTTGCCTCACCCTGCTGACTCCTGGAGGTGTCACCCAAGGGAGAGTTGACATTGCTGGGAGGTTTTTGGTGGACTCTTAACACTCCTGAAACCAGATGCATGTTTAGGAAGAGATTTTCGTCTGGTCTTTGGCTCTCAAAGGACACAGAATGCAATATTTATTTTCTTAGATCATAGATTTCTGATACCTTTCTCTTAAGGAGACCAAAAGAAATCCCCCAGTGTACGAATTCTCCAGTCACTGGACTCCTGGCACCAACTGGTTAGTAGGGACTTGGTGCCATTCCCTGCTCACTGAAGTCTTGGCAGACCATGTCCCAAAGGGCTTTTCAGGAGGTTGGGGCTGCAGTGGGAGAGAACACCATCTGAGACCTGCAATCACTCTCGTTGGTATTGAGTCCATTAATTTCTAAAACATCAGCCTTTCTTCACTTCCCCCAGGTCTTGATTTTGAGAAACACAGCAGGCCTTTTGTACCAAACTTTTTGTTGTTTTTTATTTGAAGCCTGTTAAAATATTTTGTAAGATTTAAAAAATTTTAGTTGTATCCACCTTATTTCAGGTTATTTTTGTTGGTGTCGCATATATATAAGACGTGAATGGTTCTTTTTAATTTTTTCTGCGTTTTTTTTTTTTAGAGGAAACTTGAAAGATAAACTCCTTGATATATATTTTTTTTCTTTAGCAGCTTGTTATCACTGGAATCAAAGGGAAAAAGTGATCTCTTTTTGTATTTATTGTATTTGTATGTCACAAAAAGACACTTTGTTCGAAAAAAATTCAGTGTGGATTGAAAGTATTATTTTTTAAAAAATAGATATTTAAGGCCAGGTGTGGTGGCTCACACCTGTAATCTCAGCACTTTAGGAGGCTGAGGCAGGTGGATTGATTGAGTCCAGGAGTTTGAGACCAGCCTGGGCAACATGACAAAACCCTGTCTCTACTAAAAATACAAAAATAACCAGGCCTCGTGGTTCACGTCTGTAGTCCCAGCTACTCTGGAGGCTGAGATAGAAGAACTGCTTGAGCCAGGAAGTAGGCAGTGAGCTGAGATTGTACCTCTGCATTCTAGCCTGGGTGACAGAGTGAGACCCGGTCTCAAAAAAGAAAAAAAAAAGGGTGGTTGAGTCTATAGTTTGTACTGAATAGGTACAGACTTTTTCTTCTTGTAACTTTTTATCTCCTAAACAATAGAGTAGAACAACTATTTACAGAGCATTTACATTCTATTAGATCTTAAAACGAATCTAAGAGATGATTTGAAGTATGTAGGAGGATTGCATAGGTTGTATGTAAGGTTTTATGCAAATATGATGCCATTTTATATCAGGAACTTGGGTATTCATGTATTTTAGTATCCACAAGGGTCCTAGAACCAATAACCCATGGATACTGAGAAAAGTCTGTAATATATAATTATATGTATAATAATTGCTAAGAAGAGTCAATGTTAGCCGTTATCATTTGGCTACTTATTAATAAAATAATTTTATAAATCACAAGATTGGCTTCTTCCAACTTAGCAAATCAACCCGATTTACATCGATCCGCTTTTGGGGATAAAGAATGATCTTTGACAAGGTTTGAGACATGTGTAACAGGGACCTTCATAATTGACAATAATGGTGACATTTTTGTGGGTAATTAACACTGTAGACCACTATGGTAGACTGCTCTAGACTTCACTATGACTTACTAATAGTTTATCTTTTACATTTTAAACTATGAAATATTTCAGACGTCTCCCAAAACACAAAAATAATAGACACTTATACGAAGGGTCTTCAGAAGGTTCGTAGAAAGTGAGTATTATGGAAAAACTATGCATGGATTTCAAAATTGTTTTGCACCAAAATTGTTTTGCACACTAACTTGTTACAACATGTCTGAAGAGCATCTGGTTTGAGACGCTGAAAAGAATAAGACATCAGTTTGAAAATAGCACCTATCAGAGCAACATGAATTCTGCTAAAATTGGTGCAGGACCAAACATCAACTTTATGGTGAAGTTTGAGTGGAAAAATAGTGAAATCACTGATGATTTAAGACAATCATAATGAAGATAATGCCGCAAAGAAATCAGCAGTTTACAGATAACTCATTTCAAGAAGGGATGAGAATGTTGAAGATGAAGCTCACAGCAGCAGACCATCTACATCAAGCTTTGAAGAGGATTTAATGGCAGAAACAATAGCCAATGCCATAGACATCTCAGTTGGTTCAGCTTACACAATTATGACTGAAAAATTAAAGTTGAGCAAACTTTCCACTCAATGTATACCAAAACCATTGCACCCAGATCAGCTGCAAACAAGAGAAGAGCTTTCAATAGAAATTTTAAACTAGTGGGATCAAGATCTTGAAGCATTTCTTCAAAGAATTGTGACAGGAAATGAAACACAGCTTTCATTTCAACCCTGAAGACAAAGCACAATCAAAGCAGTGGTTACCAAGAGGGGGATGTGCTCCAGTCAAAGCAAAAGCAGACTGGTCAAGAGCAAAGGCCATGGCAAAAGGTTTTTTGGACGCTCAAGGCATTTTGCTTGTTTATTTTCTGGACGGCAAAAAAATGATAACATCTACTTATTGTGAGAGTGTTTTGAGAAAGTTAGCCAAAGTTTTAGCAAAAAAATGCCCAGGAAAGCTTCACCAGAGAGTCCTCCACCAGTCAATGCTCCTGCTCATTCCTTTCCTTAAACAGGCAATTTTGTGAGACTTTTAATTTATTATTATTATTTTTTTTATTGCATTTTAGGTTTGGGGGTACATATGAAGAACATGCAAGATTGTTGCATAGGTGCATACGTGGCAGTGTGATTTGCTGCCTTCCTCCCCTTCACCTATATGTGGCATTTCTCCCCATGCTATCTCTCCCCAACTCCCCACCCCCTGCTGTCCCTCCCCTATTTCCCCCCAACAGACCCCAATGTGTGATGCTCCCCTCCCTGTGTCCATGTGTTCCCATTGTTCAACACTCACCTATGAGTGAGAACATGCGGTGTTTGATTTTGTGTTCTTGTGTCAGTTTGCTGAGAATGATAGTTTCCAGGTTCATCCATGTCCCTACAAAGGACGTGAACTCATCATTTTTGATGGCTGCATAATATTCCATGGTGTATATGTGCCACATTTTCCCTGTCCAGTCTATCATCGATGGGCATTTGGGTTGGTTCCAGGTCTTTGCTATTGTAAACTGTGCTGCAGTGAACATTCGTGTGCATGTGTCCTTATAGTAGAACTATTTATATTCCTTTGGATATATACCCAGTAATGGGATTGCTGGGTCAAATGGAATTTCTATTTCTAGGTCCTTGAGGAATCGCCACACTGTTTTCCACAATGGTTGAACTAATTTACACTCCCACCAACAGTGTAAAAGTGTTCCTATTTCTCCACATCCTCTCCAGCATCTGTTGTCTCCAGATTTTTTAATGATCGCCGTTCTAACTGGCGTGAGATGGTATCTCAATGTAGTTTTGATTTGCATTTCTCTAATGACCAGTGATGATGAGCATTTTTTCATATATTTGTTGCCCTCATGTATGTCTTCTTTTGTAAAGTATCTGTTCATATCCTTTGCCCACTTTTGAATGGGCTTGTTTGTTTTTTTCTTGTAAATCTGTTTTAGTTCGTTGTAAATTCTGGATATCAGCCCTTTGTCAGATGGGTGAGCTGCAAAAATTTTTTCCCATTCTGTTGGTTGCCGATTCACTCTAATGACTGTTTCTTTTGCCGTGCAGAAGCTGTGGAGTTTGATTAGGTCCCATTTGTCTATTTTGGCTTTTGTTGCCAATGCTTTTGGTGTTTTGGTCATGAAGTCCTTGCCTACGCCTATGTCCTGAATAGTTTTGCCTAGGTTTTCTTCTAGGGTTTTTATGGTGTTAGATTTTATGTTTAAGTCTTTAATCCATCTGGAGTTAATTTTAGTGTAAGGTGTCAGGAAGGGGTCCAGTTTCTGCTTTCTGCATATGGCTAGCCAGTTTTCCCAACACCACTTATTAAACAGAGAATCCTTTCCCCATTGCTTGTTTTTTTCAGGTTTGTCAAAGATCGGATGGTTGTAGATATGTTGTGTTGCCTCCGAGGCCCCTGTTCTGTTCCATTGGTCTATTTCTCTGTTTTGGTACCAGTACCATGCTGTTTTGATTACTGTAGCCTTGTAGTATAGTTTGATGTCTAGTAGTGTGATGCCTCCTGCTTTGTTCTTTTTGCTTAGAATTGACTTGGCTATGCGGGCTCTCTTTTGGTTCCATATGAAGTTTAAGGTGTTTTTTTCCAGTTCTGTGAAGAAGGTCATTGGTAGCTTGATGGGGATAGTGTTGAATCTGTAAATTACTTTGGGCAGTATGGCCATTTTCACGATATTGATTCTTCCTAACCATGAACATGGAATGTTTCTCCATCTGTTTGTGTCCTCTCTTATTTCGTTGAGCAGTGGTTTGTAGTTCTCCTTTAAGAGGTCCTTTATGTTCCTTGTTAGTTGTGTTCCTAGGTATTTTATTCTCTTTATAGCAATTGTGAATGGCAGTTCATTCTTGATTTGGCTCTCTTTAAGTCTGTTATTGGTGTATAGGAATGCTTGTGATTTTTGCACATTGATTTTGTATCCTGAGACTTTGCTGAAGTTGCTTATCAGTTTTAGGAGATTTTGGGCTGAGATGATGGGGTCTTCTAGATATACAATCATGTCGTCTGCAAATAGAGACAATTTGACTTCCTCCTTTCCTAATTGAATACCCTTTATTTCTTTTTCTTGCCTGATTGCTCTGGCTCGAACCTCCAGTACTATATTGAATAGGAGTGGTGAGAGAGGGCATCCTTGTCTAGTGCCAGATTTCAAAGGGAATGCTTCCAGTTTTTGCCCATTCAGTATGATATTGGCTGTTGGTTTGTCGTAAGTAGCATTTATTATTTTGAGATACGTTCCGTCAATACCTAGTTTATTGAGGGTTTTTAGCATAAAGGACTGTTGAATTTTGTCAAAGGCCTTCTCTGCATCAATTGAGATAATCATGTGGTTTTTGTCTTTGGTTCTGTTTATGTGGTGAATTACATTTATAGACTTGCATATGTTGAACCAGCCTTGCATCCGTGGGATGAATCCTACTTGATCATGGTGGATAAGCTTTTTGATGTGTTGTTGCAATCGGCTTGCCAGTATTTTATTGAAGATTTTTGCATCTATGTTCATCATGGATATTGGCCTGTAGTTTTCTTTTCTTGTTGAGTCTCTGCCGGGTTTTGGTATCAGGATGATGTTGGTCTCATAAAATGATTTGGGAAGGATTCCCTCTTTTTGGATTATTTGGAATAGTTTCAGAAGGAATGGTACCAGTTCCTCTTTGTATGTCTGGTAGAATTCGGCTGTGAACCCATCTGGACCTGGGCTTTTTTTGGGTGGTAGGCTCTTAATTGCTGCCTCAACTTCAGACCTTGTTATTAGTCTATTCAGGGTTTCGACATCTTCCTGGTTTAGGCTTGGGAGGAGGCAAGTGTCCAGGAATTTATCCATTTCTTCCAGGTTTTCTAGTTTATGTGCATAGAGTTGTTTGTAATAATCTCTGATGATGGTTTGAATTTCTGTGGCATCTGTGGTGATATCCCCTTTCTCATTTTTTATTGCATCTATTTGGTTATTCTCTCTTTTCTTTTTTATTAATCTGGCTAGTGGTCTGTCTATTTTGTTGATCTTTTCAAAAAATCAGCTTCTGGATTTATTGATTTTTTGAAGGGTTTTTCGTGTCTCTGTCTCCTTCAGTTCTGCTCTGATCTTAGTTATTTCTTGTCTTCTGCTAGGTTTTGAGTTTTTTTTTATCTTGCTTCTCTAGCTCTTTCAATTTTGACGATAGGGTGTCAATTTTAGATCTCTCCTTTCTTCTCATGTGGGCACTTATTGCTATATATTTTCCTCTAGAGACTGCTTTAAATGTGTCCCAGAGATTCTGGTATGTGGTGTCTTCATTCTCGTTGGTTTCGAAGAACATCTTTATTTCTGCCTTCATTTCATTGTTTATCCAGTTGACATTCAAGAGAAAGTTGTTCAGTTTCCATGAAGCTGTGCGGTTCTGGGTTGGTTTCTGAATTCTGAGTTCTAACTTGATTGCACTGTGGTCTGAGAGACTGTTTGTTATGGTTTCCATTCTTTTGCATTTGCTGAGGAGT
This sequence comes from Aotus nancymaae, assembly GCF_030222135.1. Classification (NCBI taxonomy): domain Eukaryota; kingdom Metazoa; phylum Chordata; class Mammalia; order Primates; family Aotidae; genus Aotus; species Aotus nancymaae. The sequence continues at coordinate 1,633,076 of NW_026988465.1, forward strand.
GATTTACTTCCAATTATGTGGTCAATTTTAGAGTAGGTGTGATGTGGTGCTGAGAAGAATGTATATTCTGTGGATTTGGAGTGGAGAGTTCTGTAAATGTCTGTTAGGTTTACTTGGTCCAGGTCTGAGTTCAAGTCCTGGATATCTTTGTTAATTTTCTGTCTTGTTGGTCTGTCTAATATTGACAATGGTGTGTTAAAGTCTCCCACTATTATTGTGTGGGAGTCTAAGTTTTTTTGTAAGTCATTAAGAACTTGCGTTATGTATCTGGGTGCTCCTTTATTAGGTGCATATATATTTAGGATCGTTAGCTCTTCTTGTTGCTTTGATCCTTTTACCATTATGTAATGTCCTTCTTTATCTCTTTTGATCTTTGTTGCTTTAAAGTCTATTTTGTCAGAGATGAGAATTGCTACTCCTGCTTTTTTTTGCTCTCCATTTGCTTGGTAAATCTTCCTCCATCCCTTTATTTTGAGCCTTTGTGTATCCTTCCATGTGAGATGGGTTTCCTGGATACAGCACACTGATGGGTTTTGGCTTTTTATCCAATTTGCCAGTCTGTGTCTTTTGATTGGGGCATTTAGTCCGTTTACGTTTAGGGTTAATATTGTTATGTTTGAATTTGATACTGCCATTTTGATGCTAGTCGGCTGTTTTGCCTGTTGGTTGATGCAGATTCTTCATTGTGTTGATGCTTTTTACCATTTGGTATGTTTTTGGAGTGGCTGGTACTGGTCGTTCTTTTCTATGTGTAGTGCCTCTTTCAGGAGCTCTTGTAAAGCTGGTCTGGTGGTGATGAAATCTCTTGAGTACTACTTGCTTGTTCACAAAGGATTTTATTTTTCCTTCACTTATGAAGCTTAGTTTGGCTGGATATGAAATTCTGAGTTGAAAGTTCTTTTCTTTAAGGATGTTGAATATCGGCTTCTACTCTCTTCTGGCTTGTAGGGTTTCTGCTGAGAGATCTGCTGTGAGTCTGATGGGCTTCCCTTTGTGGGTAACCCAACCTTTCTCTCTGGCTGCCCTTAGCATTTTCTCCTTCATTTCAACCCTGGTGAATCTGACAATTATGTGCCTTGGGGTTGCTCTTCTTGAGGAATATCTTTGTGGTGTTCTCTGTATTTCCTGGACTTGAATATTGGCCTGCCTTGCTAGGTTGGGGAAGTTCTCCTGGATAATATCCTGAAGAGTATTTTCCAACTTGGATGCATTCTCTTTGTCACATTCAGGTACACCTATCAAACGTAGATTAGGTCTTTTCACATAGTCCCATATTTCTTGTTGACTTTGTTCATTCCTTTTTACCCTGTTTTCTCTAATCTTGCCTTCTCGTTTTATTTCATTGAGTTGGTCTTTGACCTCTGATATCCTTTATTCTGCTTGGTCAATTCAGCTGTTGAAACTTGTGCATGCTTCATGAAGTTCTCGTGTTGTGTTTTTCAGCTCCATTAATTCACTTATATTCCTCTCTAAGTTGTCCATTCTCGTTAGCATTTCATCAAATCTTTTTTCAGTGTTCTTAGTTTCTTTGCATTCGGTTAGAACATGTTCTTTTAACTCACGGAAGTTTCTTATTACCCACTTTCTGAAGGCTGATTCTGTCAATTCATCACACTCATTCTCCATCCAGTCTTGTTCCCTTGCTGGTGAGGAGTTGTGATCCCTTGTAAGAGGAGAGGTGTTCTGGTTTCGGGTGTTTTCATCCTTTTTGCACTGGTTTCTTCCCATCTTTGTGGATTTATCCACCTGTTGACTTTGTAGTTGTTGACTTTCTGATTGGGTCTCTGAGTGGATGTCCTGTTTGTTGATGATGAAGTTATTTCTGTTTCTTAGTTTTCCTTTTAACTGTCTGGCCTCTCTGCTGTAGGACTGGTGAGGTCCACTCCAGGCCCTGCTTGCCTGGGGATCACTTGCAGCAGCTGCTGAACAGTAAAGGTTGCTACCAGTTTCTTCTTCTGCTTTGTCCCAGAAGGATACCTGCCAAATGTCAGTCTGAGCTCTCCTTTATGAGGTGACTCTTTGGATATATGGGGGTCAGGGATCTGCTTGAGGAAACAGACTGTCCTTTATAGTAGCTCAAGTGCTGAGCTGTGAGTCCGGTTGTTCATTCAGAGCTGCTGGGCAGGTAAGTTTAAGTCTGCAGCAGCAGAAGTCATAAACCCCTTTTTTTCCCAGGTGTTCTGTCCCAGGGAGTTAGGGCTTTATGAGTTTCCGCTGTGCTTCTGCCTTTTTTTTTTTCTTCAGGGCTGTCCTGCCCACAAGGAGGCAGCCTAGTCACTCTCAGCCTGCAGAGGCTTCGCTGAGCTGCTGTGGGCTCCGCCCAGCTGCTGTGTGAACTTCCCTGCAGTCCTGTTTATATGGGTATAGTTAGAACTGCTTCCGCTATGTTGGCCCGCCTCTGTAGTGACGGACTCTCTCTGTAATGGCGGGTTGCCTTGGCGATGGCAGGTTGCCTCGGGAACTGCAGGCTGCCTCTGTAATGGCGGACGCCCCTCCTCCACAGAGCTGGACTGTCCCGGGTTCAGCTGTGCTTGATGTGAAACTCTCAACCTAGAGTGTTTCCAATTACTGTTTTTTTGTTTTTGTTTTTGTTTTTGTGGGGGTGGGACCAGCCGGGCCTGATCACCTGGCTCCCTGCCTCAGAGCCTTTTGTTTTTTAGTTGAATGGTCGGCTCTCTCCCAGGTGTCCTGGTCACCTGTTGAATAGGCGCCGGGATCTATGTGATTTCCTGTGCGGCGACCCATTGCGCCTGTTGAAACCACAGCTCTGAGATTCGTGGCGCTTTTTTGCCCGGGAATCTCCTGGCCTGGATCCCTGTTTCAGCTCCCCTTGCTGGCTAAGTGGGGATACAGTCCCGTTTACTCTGCACTGGGAACCCCTGTGCCGGGGCGCAGGCAAAACAGCCGCGCTGGCCAAAACAGCCGCCTTGGCGACCCATGGGCCTCCTCCGCCTGGGAATCTCCTGGTCTGTGGGCAATAAAAATCCGTCTGGAAATGCGGCGTCCACTCACCCTCTGCGCTTTCACTCAGAGCTGCAATCCTGAGCTGCTCCTAACCAGCCATCTTGGATCTTCCCCCGTGAGACTTTTAATAGGAAGTCAGTCATTAGGCATCTTCCCTACAGTCCTTATTTGGCTCCTTCTTATTTCTTTTTGTTTCTTAATCTTAAAAAAAGTTTTAAAAGGCACCTATTTTTCTTCAATTAACAATGTAAGAAAGACTGCGTTGACATGGTTAAATTCCCAGGACCTTTGGTTCTTTAGGGAGAGAATAAATGGCTGATATCATCACTTACAAAAGTGTCTTGACCTTGATGGAGTTTATACTGAGAAATAAGTAGAGTTTTTAAAAAAGTTTTTAATCTTTTAATTTTATTTTTTTCCACAAACTTTCTGAAGCCCTCCTATGTCCACCACTGATGTTAAATGTATATGTTTTGCCAAATTTTTTAGATCCTTTTAAGAAGCATTAAAACATTTGTGAACACTGTTTTGGCTCTTTATATCCATAAACAATTACACCATTTGTTTGATTTGCTTAAAAAATTTAAATAGATGGTATAATGATATATAATCTAAATATACTTTGCAAATTATAATTTTTTCACTCAACAGTATGCATTTGAGACTTAATCATGTTCATATACATATAACTACCTCAGTCATTTTAATTGCTGAACAGTATTTCTCATACAATTCAATGTGGTTTATTTATTCCTCCATAAGTCTGAATAAATTTTTGGGGGGTTTATTTATGTATTCCTCCTACTCACCGACATTTAGATCCTTTCTTCCTCCCTACTTTCTGCCTCTCTGTCTTCATCCTTTTCTTTCCTTTTCTATTGTGCACAGTAGTGGACATCCTCTTGAATATCTCCTTGACTATGTGTGTGAGAGTTTCCCTAGAATGTTTCTTTAGAAGTGGAATTGCTCAGTTACAGAGCATCTTAACTTCACTGTTCATCTTCACTGCACTGGCTACTGCAAAATTGCTTTCTCACTCTCCCACCAGCTATATATGGAAATTTTTACTTCTCCACATTCTTGCTAATACTTTATGTTATCAGACATTAATTTCTGCCCATCTGATAGGCGTGCCATGTTATTTCATTGTCATTTTAATTTTTATCTCTCTGAGTTTTATTGAAATGGAACATTTAAAATATATAATTATAAGACACTGATTTTCTGCATGAGTCTTGTTTACTTCATTTGCTCATTTGCTACCTGGATCATTGCCCTCTTTTTATCAACTAAAAGGATTACTGTATATTCTAGATATTAATATTTAATCATATTTATTGGCTGCCAAAATTCATTAAATCTGTAGGCTGATTTTTTTTCAGGCTGTTTGTGATTCCTTTATTATATGTATTTATTATGGTAAAAACACATAACATTAAATTTATCATCTTAACTAATTAAAACTTTTAATATTTGTGGGTTCACAGTAGGTATCTGTATTTCTGGGGTACAGGAGATGTTTTACAGGCATTCAATGCATAAAAATCACATCATGGAAAATGGGGTGTCCATCACCTCAAGCATTTGACCTTTGTGTTACAAACCATTCAATTATACTCTTTTATGTATTTTTAAATGTACAGTTAAATTATTTTGACTATAGTCATCCTGCTGTGCTATAAAATACTAGGTATTATTCATTCTGTCAAACTATTTTTTGGTACCCATTTAATTTTTTAGTTTACAGTTCAGTAAAGTCAAACCGTTATGAAATGGATCTCTAGAACATTTTCTAGACATTTTAATTTTTAAGAAAATCAAATTAATATGTATTTTTCCTTTATTGTTTGTGATCTTCATCCTTTAAGAAATCCTTTCATATCTGGAGGTCACAAAAATATTTGCCCACAATTTTTTTTGCATATTTTTCTTTTCTTTTTTTTTTATATCTAGGTCTTTAATCCATCTGGATTTTATTTTTGCATATGGGATGAGATAGGGAAATAATTTTATCTTTTGCCATATGGGTAGTCATTTGTCTGAACATCATTTATTGAAGAGTCCATTGTTTTTCTCACTTGTTTGTAGGGTTACCACTTTCATACACCAAATGTAACATACACGCAGTCTACCTTATCACCATGGTCCTGATGACTTCCAACTGCCATTATTTTATCTCTGTGCCGAGGACTTTTACAGAACTGCAGAGGCTAAAAGTGCTAGGATTCAGCATCCCGTGGGAGCAGCTCACAACAAAAGCCAAAGGAGAGTTGCCTTATGAAATCACAGCTCCTGCCTCTTCAGGTAGGGTAATTCTGAGACAAAGTTTAGACCTTTCCCAGAGTTTTCCCATGGGAAATAGTTTCATAGCCCATTGTTGTAGCTCACTCAGCTATTTCACCCTTTACACGCTACTTCCTCCCCATCTCATTTCCTTATACCTCCCAAATAACCTCTATTCTGTTCCATTGTTCTATTTGTCTGCCTTTGAGGCACTCAGCTTTTTTTTTTTTTTTAATGTCACCCAGGCTGGAATGCAGTGGTGCAATCATAGCTCACTGCAACCTCGAATTCCCAGGCTTAAGCAATCCTCCTGTCTCAGACTCTCAAGTAGCTGGGACTACTGGTGCATGCCACCACGCCTAACTAATTTAAAAATTTTTTTAAATTTTTTGTAGAGATGGGGTCTCACTGTTTTGCCCAGGCTGGTCTCAAACTCCTCAGCTTAAACAATTCTCCCACCTCAGTCTCTCAAAGTGCTGGGATTACAGGCATGAGCCACCATGCCCGGCCTGAGGCATTCCGCTTTTCAAAGTAATTGGACTCACCCCTGTGTCACATAGCAGGTTAACATAAGAACAGACTACCAAAACCCTCCAGTGATCCTGAACTTTGTCTTCTGCTGTGTGCTGTCACATCTTAGCCTTAGCGTTCTGCCCTCGTTTTGATTCTCCTGCCTCCAGACTTGCGTCACCTGGTCCTTTACCCTCACAGTCAGTGCAGCATCATTTTTCTCCTGTGACTTTAGACCTGCTTCACTTGAGATAATGTGAATTTTCCTTCATGCTGTGGTCTTTAGCTCCTTGCTTAACTATCACATAATCAGGTCCATCATGAAAAAATGAAATAAAACTGGAGACGGAAAAGAGTGCAGATAATTGGTTGTTATTTACATGGTGCCCCTTAGGGTCCTTCTTGGGTTTTATTGCAACTTGAAGAAAAAGTTGCACTTCTACTGTAACAAACAAGTAACTATGCATTGATTTCACAATCTACTTGGTTAATTTCATGTATTTTTCTACTTTTCTCTCAGTCTGAAAGGTTATATGTTCCCTTCACCTTCCACTCCTACCTCACTGAAGCAGTGTGGCCTAGAACTTTCTGATGAGTCATTCTTAGATCAGAGCACTGGGGAACAGTGTGGGAAATAAACACTTGGGGGTCGCTTAGATAATTATCTCTAGTTTCTTCGGAGGGTTTAAAAATTCATTTCAGAGCTTTCTGTATAATTCTTTTAATCATGTCGTGATTAGAATATAATTATTACAGTTGTAAGTGTAATCATTGTCAACTAATACTTTGATTGCCTACAGTATTTAAAAAATACTGCTATAATAATTATTATATGTAATGTCTGGATCCTACAGACCCTACCTCAAAAATTATGGTTAAAAATACTAAAGTCCCGCCGAAGAAAAACCTGAAAAATAGCCTTCACATAGATTTCTTATCTTAGTCCTTTGTATTCCTTTCTGTCTGAGAGAACTGCACATTACTACAATAGAGGTAAAAAATATTAAAAAAAAAAGTGACCATACAATTCCAGAAGGTGGTATTAATATCAGGGAGGGACTGATACAGTGAAGGCCAGAAAAATTAAAGGTCAAGAAGAACCATCTAATACATCATTTGGTCAAGTTTTGAGCATATTGGAAAGAGTTTATTTTTTAAGAACTCTGATTCTGTCCAATTTTTGCTTTCAGTTGTTTCTCTCTGAACTCTACAATGTGATCCTTCCCTGCCCTGATTGTAGCTTAGTTAGGCTGCAGAGAGTATAGAATAAGCTGTGACTCCAAATTGAATGGTAAATCTGACAGAATCAGTCTTAAGCTTTTCTCTTACCTGTTTTTTTGTAGGTGGCTATGTTGTTTATCTGCAATAAACATTATTCTTGACATAGACATATGGGTATTACTTATTTTATATATGTGTGCAAAGTTAGCTTCAGTTTCATTCTCCCTCCCTCCCTTCCTTCCTTTTTTTCTGCTTATTTATTTTTGCACATTTTGCTGGAGAATCCATTCATGCACCCTGCTTTCCCACAGTTGTTTTCAGACTGTTTCTAATTTTTATTTTTGAGACAGGGTCTCTCTATCTCTCTCTCTTTTTCTCTCTCTGTCACCCAGACTCAAGTGCAGTGGTACTGTCTCAGCTCACTACAGCCTCAACCTCCTAAGCTCAAGTGATCCTCCTACCTCAGCCTCTCAAGTAGCCGAGACGACAGGCACATGCCACCACACCTGGATAATTTTTAAATTTTTTATAGAGATGAAGTCTCACTATACTGCCTAGGCTGGTCTCGAACTCCTGGGCTCAAGCGATCCTCCCACTTCTGCCTCCCAAAGTGCTGGGACTACAGTCGTGAGCCACTGTGCCTGGCCAGTTATAGACTTTAAAAAAAATGATTTTCATTTACGTTTTTCCAGGAAGGCTCTTGGCTACAATGTTATGTGTCATTTAAATCTAAATAGCAAACTGAGCAGAGTTGCCCCTTTGAGTTTCCTCTGTGGGGAGCTCTGGGATCTCCTACTTGAACTCTTCTGTGGCAGACACAGCAGTGAGTACCTGAGGGTGCAGAGCTGGGGGCCCTGTGGCATTCCTAGCTCTCTTTCCTGTTCCTGGTGTTTTAAATTACACTTTTATCCCAAGGAAGGGCCCTGATTCCAACCACATGCAGTGACTATTTTGGAAAGCCCTGTGGACTCCAAAGCGCTATAATTAAAGAGCAAGGGATTCCTTTTCAGATAATTGAAAGGTGGTGGAAGAGACCCGGGAGTTAAATACTTTTTAGGCCATGTCCAACAGCAATTTTTGTAAGGGTTTGAAGCAGTAGGTTTGCATTCACCTGAGGACCTCTGCAGGCCATTGACAGTTACCATGTTGCCACATGCAATATCTGTGCAACTTTTTGAGCAAGTCTCATCTGCCTTCTGGGGTTTCACATGGGCATCAGGGGCCATCACTATTAAATGCAAAAGTCAAGACTTTCTTGCTATCTTCTCCCTAAGGATAAAGGAGAAACTTCTTTGTGCTTGCATACCACCCTGTTCCTGCCTCTGTAAATAGCACTGGCCACACTGAGTTAGAATTACCCACTTGTCTCCCATTTCCCCAGGCCATATACATGGACACACTCGGGGTTACCCATAGCACCAGTCTCCAGGGAGCTCCAGCTTCCCTAAGCCCTTTTAAAAAATCTTCCTTTTACCCTGGGTTCTGATTTTGCTTTGCCTCTGCAATCTTAAGAATGTTCTTGCTGTACAGTTCTTGACTTTCTGTTTTCTTCTTTCTTACCAGCCCAAAGTGACAATTCTGTGGCCCCTGTACCTACCCATTGCCTGGCATATAGTAGGCCTACAATAAGTACGACTGGCCAAATGAGAGTTCTGCTATTTGTCATTATTTTCTTGCTCTTTTTTGCTCAAGTTACTACCAGTGGGGTATCTGGTGAGGGCCAGACTTTCCTTCCAAATTAATAAGTGAACTCTTTAAGAGTCAGGTGGCAAGAACTTTTGGCGGGAACAGTTTCTACACAGTAGTCAATACATTCTTTCATTTGTGCAGCCCCTGCCTATAGCTGATTCCTTTGAGACAGGTTTTCTCAACAGTTGAATTGAGGACAGTTGGACAGCACCACCTAAGGACAGTCCCAGAACTATTCCTCCATGCCAATCTCATGGCTAGATGGGAAGCCTTCATGAATATGTTGGGCAAGTAGGTTCATGGCAACGACAAAAATCTTCAAAAAGTTCTTGCTCTAAACTGTATATTGCTAAGTTCTCAAATCTAGTCGATTTAGCTTTGCTTCACCTATAAAACACACAGATGCAGGAGATAGACACCCAACCACTCTTCGGACTTCCTGAATCTCAGAACTGGATGAATTGGCCCTAGAAGGCATGCTGAGAACCTATAAGTTTACTGTAGCCAAATTTTGTACAAATGTGTTTCAATATCACCATGGCAATATCTCCTCAATGAAATGGGCCCAATAGTCCCATAGATAGTTGTTTTGGGATAAACATAGAAACTAACCCTTCTGCTGTTAAAGCTAGAAACTTGTATTTGTTTTGTTTTGTTTTGAGACGGAGGCTTGCTCTGTCGCCCAGGCTGGAGTGCAATGGTGTGATCTCAGCTCACTGCAGCCTCTGCCTTCCGTGTTCAAGTGATTCTCCTGCCTCAGCCTCCTGAGTAGCTGGGATTACAGGTGTGTGCCACCACACTTGACTAATTTTTGTATTTCACCATGATGGTCAGTCTAGTCTTGAACTCCTGACCTCGTGATCTGCCCGCCTCAGCCTCCCAAAGTGCTGGGTTTACAGGTGTGGGCCACGATACCCAGCGGAAACGTGTATTTATTTTATGAGTTCCTTCCTCAGGAAGGGACCTTCAGGAAGTATCAAAGAACTGAAACTCACCAGATCACTGCACCAGAGGCCTCCTTGCCCCTCCCTAGTTCCTGTTTTCTTACACATTGTTACATTTCCTCCAAGCTTTATAAAGCCCTAGTTTTGGTCAGTCCAGGAAATGGATTTGAGACTGAGCTCCCATCTCCTCAGCGGCAGCACCTGATTAAAGCCTTCTTCCTTGGCAATGCTGGCCATCTCAGTGATTGGCTTTCTGCGCAGTGAGCAGCCGGACCTAGATCTAATCCCTGGAGTTTTGGTAACATCAACAGTACAATAATAAATGGTAATAAATAAATAAAATAAATAAAAGCCTTGTATATAGTAAACCAAACATTGATAGTTACTGTTGGAATGGGAGTGCAGAATAGGCAGTTGAAGGGTTAACTGATTTTAATATAATAAATGTCTACAATATATAAAAATCAGGACTTGGAATTTGAGTGTTACAGGTTTAGAACCTATTTGCGGTGCATGCCAATTGACTAGTTAATTGAATTTTGATTTCTAAACTTTAGCCTTCTGACTTGCTAAAGTGCTTAGGCCTTCCATGGTACATAGGGCTTAAAAAGTGAGGCTTAACTGATTCGGTGTCCAAAGTCCCAGCTTGCTTGGTGGACCATTGGAATATTGCCGGGAGAACAATAACAGCTTTGGGAGATTAACACAAGACTTTGTGTCACAGTGAAGCTTATGAAGTTTGATATCATTTACAGGCAAGTGTGTGGTTTTTTCCTAGGATACTTCCCTAAATTAAGAACATCTCTTGTGGACCCTTGTTTGAGAGTGAATACTAGTGCTCTAAGTCATTGTTTCCCCCCAGGAGGACTTGTGCAGATAAATAGCTCACCCCAGTAGCTGAGTGATCCCACAACCATCACCATCTTTGGTTGTAAAATAATTTCCACATTTAGATTTTGAGCTCCTGGAGGGGAGGTCTCCAATATTATTTATTTTCTTTAATATCTCAGCATGTTGCACATTGCATGTGTACAGTTAGATGGAAGTTCCATGAGTATTTATTAAAGGATTGATCAGAGGAGACAGGAAGAGTAACTTTGTATAACTGGCGTGGCTTATTGAAAAGTTTGCCACCAATCCCTGTTCCTGTTTAGTAAACCTGAAACACATCTGTGTCATTGCATCTTAAAGTGTGGCTCCTACTGAATGGTATGCACATCCCAGGTAGACTGGGAGGCTGTTCTCGCATGGCCTCTGCACCTCCTCTTCATAGCTTTCTTTCCAGTGTACCAAGGGGATTCCCTGAGAGTGTCCTTGTATCTTTGAAGACTGCTAGCTGTAAGGCAGTTTCTTTTATTCTCATGAAGACTTAAGAGGAATAGCCTTATTTTGAATCAGTTTGCCCCCTTGTGGGCATGGCTGGGGACTGCACCCCAACCTCTGTTCTAAAAAAGTAGGCATCATGCCTTGCCTGGGGCAGCCTTGGCTCACTCCACTGAAAAGTCTCAGCATAGTCTCCTCTCCTCCCACCACCCCCCCGCCTCACCCATTGAAGACTGAGTGACCTGGAATGGAAGCATTCTAAATTGAAAGTCTTCATTCAGTGTGACAAGGCAACCCTATTAATTTGCCTCTGCTTTGAGTTGAGGTTTCAAGTCTCTCCCTGTGTCTACAGGATTGAACTGGCATGAAGTGCATTAGCTTCCCATTAGAGTTGGTGCAATTCTGCCCCAACTCTCTCTCCACCTCCCTTGGTGACTTCTTTACACCAGGACCCAATCTTCCTTTATGTTTCTTCTTCAGCAAACACACGCTTTTCTCCCACAGGGACAGGTTTCCATGGAAACCAATCCAAGGGGGAACATTCTGAAGAGGTAGAATTTGTGGAGTAAGGTGTGGTGAAAACCACAAGAGGGGTGTGCAGAGAGCGCAGTGATGTCAGGATTATGTTAGAAATGTGAACAAAAATGTACTGAGGCAGTAGGAAAGCATATTAAATTTTAAAAATGTTTTGAAATGTTGCTATTCAATGGGAGTGACACATCCTAGAGAAATCAGAAGGCCAGAATGCCCACTGTGTGTGAAGCATGATGCAAAGTGGAGGGAAAGACCCAGATGGCAGATGTGACCCTGCCCCAGGGAGTTTGCAGCCTTTTTGGAGAAGTGAGACGGGCACACTGGACAATAGTACATCAATGCCAAAGAATGAATGGGACCCATACAACTGGGCAGGATGCCACCATGACTCCTGCTTTAGGCCAATCATCTTACCTTTAGAAACCAATCCTTTTTTTTTTTTAATTTGACTGCCCTATTATATTAAAACAAATAGGCTGGGTGTGGTGGCTCATGTCTGTAGCCTTGGAAGGCTGAGATAGGAGGATCGCTTGAGGCCAGGAGTTCGAGAACAGCCTGGGCAACATGTGAAACCCCATCTCTAAATTAAAAAAAAAAATTCACTCTGCAGAGCCTGCGGCAGCTCAGCAACACCTCTGCTGGCAGACTGTAAAAAAAAAAAAATTCACTGTGTATGGTGGCACGCTCCTGTGGTCCTAGCTACTCAGGAGGCTGAGCTGGAAGGATGACTTGAACCCAGGAGTGCGAGATTGCAGCGAGCTGTGATTGCACCACTGCACTCTGGCTTGAGTGAAAAAGTGAGACACCCCATCTCTAAAAAAATGAATTAATAAATAAGCAGTTGGAAGAACATAATCTATACCATGGTGAATTTAAGGAAACTCAATCTATAGTCCCAAGTCTCAACCCCAATCAAAGGAGGAGTTTTAAAATATGGGAGATAGTAAAGCATGCTTTTATAGTTTTGGAGATGATCCAAAAGAAAGAGTTAGATGAATGGGAGAGAGAGGGCAATGGTTTACAACCTTGGCTATGCATGCTAATTATCAAGGGAGTTTTGAATACTACTGATGGCTCCCCACCTTGGAGAGCCTGATTAGCCTGGTTTGCATCCAGACAGCATGGACATTGGGATTCTTAAGTTTTTCCCACATGATTCTCGTGTGCAGCCAGCCATGTTTTAGAACAATTGGAGATTCCATTCCTGTCACCTTCCTCCAGCTACTGCAACACACACACACACACACACACACACACACACACACACACACACACATAGACAGAGACAAACAGTTCTACTCTTGTATTTTTTAGCTTTGCAGAAAATTGATTAAATATAAACAGAGTGGGACAGAGCTTTTAGTATGCTCAAATCCAATAAGCACATAATTATCTGTTTAATATTCGGGGGTGATGTGGCCTGGAGGTGTACCACTGCAGTGGATCATGGGAAGACTTCAAATAAGTTTCCACAAGTCTAATGTGCCTCTAATTGTGCTCTAATGTGCCTCTTATGTGATTGCAATAATGTGTCTCTGACCTTTGACGTATTTCCTCCAGCCATTTACAATTCTGACTCTGTGCCAGTGTTAGTGGAGTGATGTCTGTGCCAAGGGTCGTGAAAATAGAATCTGGTTTTCAGGGTCTGTTACAATGCATCACATGTCCCTAAGTCCCCTTTCTCTGTCTCAGTGTTTCTGTGACTGTCTTCTCTGTGCATTCTCTTTATACCTCTGCTTTTTCTTCTGAATCTCTGTGCAAAAATCAAGCACTTGACAGAACAGGAATAACTTTTATTTTCTGACACAGGTTAACTTGTACTCATACAGAAGTAATGTGCTTATTTTGTGTTTTCTAGTTAAAAAAAAAAAGTACTGCCTGATAAAACATCACCATGACATATAACAACCTTGTATTAGTCTGTTCTCATAGTGAGAACATACTAATAAAGACATACCTGAGACTAGGTAATTTATAAAAAAAGAAATTTAATTGACTTACAGTTCAGCAGAGCTGGGGAGGCTTCAGGAAACTTACAATCATGGTGGAAAGGAAAGCAAACATGCCCTTCTTCACATGATGGCAGGAAGGAGAAGAACGACTGCTGAGTGAAGAAGAAAGCCCCTTATAAAACCATCAGATCACATGGGAACTTACTCACTATTATGTGAATAGCCTGGGGGAAACTGTCCCATGATTAAATTACCTCCCACTGAGTTTCTCCCATGACATGTAGGAATTATGGGAACTACAAGATAAGATTTGGGTGAGGACATAGCCAAGCCATACCATTCTGCCCCTCCCAAATATCACATCCTTTTTACATTTCAAAACGTAATCATGCCTTCGCAACAGTCCCCCAAAGTCTTAATTAATTTTAGCATTAACTCAAAAGTCCAAGTCCAAAGTCACATCTGAGAAAAGGCAAGTCTCTTCTGCCTATGAGCCTGTAGAATCAAAAGCAAGTAAGTTACTTCCTAGATACAATGGAAGTACAGACATCAGGTAAATACACCCATTCTGAATGTGAGAAATTGGCCAAAACAAAAAGGGCTACAAGCCCCATTCAAGTCTAAAATCCAATAGGGCAGTCATTTAATCTTAAAGCTCCAAAATGATCTCCTTTGACTCCATGTCTCATATCCAGGTCACATTGAAGCAAGAGGTGGTTTCCCATGACCTAGGGCTGCTCTGCCACTGTGACTTTGCAGGATACAGCCCTCTTCCTGACTGCTTTCATGGCTGGCATTGAGTGACTGTGGCTTTTCCAGACTCATGGTACGAGTTGTCAGTGAATCTACCATTAGGGGGTCTGGAGGACTGTGACCCTCTTCTCACAGCTCTACTAGGCAGTGCCCCAGTGGGACTTGTGTGGGGACTTCAACCTCACATTTCCTTCTGTACTGCCCTAGCAGAAGTTCTTTATGAGGGCAGTACGGAAGGAAAATGTGGGGTTGAAGTTTTCCACACTTCTGCCTGGACATCCAGACATTTCCATACATCCTCTGAAATCTAGGCAAAGGTTCTTGAACCTCAATTCTTGTCCTTTGTGTACCCATAGGACCAATACCATGTGGAAACTTCCAAGGCTTGGGGCTTGCACCCTCTAAAGCTATGGCCCAAACTGTAACACCTTGACCCCTTTTAGCCATGGCTGGAATGGCTGGGACACAGGCCACCAAGTACCTAGACTGCACACAGCAGGGGGTCCTAGATCCAGCCCATGAAACAATTTTTTCCTCCAAGGCCTCTGGACCTGTAATGGGAGGGGGTGCCATGAAGGTCTCTGGCATGCCTTAGAGACATTTTCTCCATTGTCTTGGCAACTAACATTTGGCATCTCATTACTTAGGCAAATTTCTGCAGTCAGCTTGAATTTCTCCCCAGAAAATGGGTTTTTCTTTTCTACTGTCTATTTACGCTGTGAATTTTCCAAACTTTTATGCTCTGTCACACCTCTTGAATACTTTGCTGCTTAGAAATTTCTTCTGCCAGATACCCTAAATCATCTCCCTCAAGTGCAAAATTCTACAGATCTCTAGAGTTGGAGCAAAAGGCTGTCAGTCTCTTTGATAAAGCATAACAAGAGTCACTTTTGCTCCAGTTTCCAACAAGTTTCTCATCTCCATCTGAGACCTTGTCAGCCTGGACTTTATTATCCATATCATTATCAGCATTTTGGTCAAAGCCATTCAACAAGTCTCTAGGAAGTTCCAAACTTTCCCACATCTTCCTGTCTTCTGAGCTTTCCAAGTCTCTAGGAAGTTCCAAACTTTCTCACATTTTTCTGTCTTTTTCTGAACCCTCCAAACTGTTCCATCCTCTGCCTGTTACCCAGTTCCAAAGTCACTTCCACATTTTGGAGTATCTTTACAGTACCCCCACTACCCAGCACCCAGTACCAATTTACTGTATTAGTTTGTTCTCATGCTGCTAATAAAGGCATACTCAAGACTGGATAATTTGTAAAAGAAAGAGGTTTAATTGACTCACAGTTCAGCATGTCTGGGGAGGCCTCAGAAAACTTACAATCATGGCAGAAGGGGAAGCAAACAGGTCCTTCACATGGCAGCAGGAAGGAGAAGAATGAGAGTCAAGAGAAGGGGGAAGCCCCTTATAAAACCATTAGATCTTGTGAGAACTTACTATCACAAAAATAGCATGGATGAAAACTGCCCCTTCTGTGATTCAATTAACCTCCCATCAGGTCTCTCCCACCAAACATGGGAATTATGGAAACTAACATTCAAGATGAGATTTGGGTGGGGACACAGCCAAACCATATCAATCCTACTGGTTTTTTTTGTTTGTTTGAGTGATAGTTTGTTGCAGTTGGAATTACTTATTTCGTATGACTTCAGGAGTATTAAGAAAGTCCTGTGCTATGGTTTGGACATAGTTTGGTCCTGACAAGTATCATTTGAAATTTGATTTCCAGTGTTGGAGGTCAGTGTGTTGAGAGGTGTTTGGATCCTGGGAAGCTTTGATGCTGTCCTTGCAATAATGAATGAGTTCTTGCTCTGTTAGTTCCCATGAGCAATCCCCTGAGAGCTGGTTTTTAAAAGAGCCTGGCACCTCCTCCTCTCTCTTGCTTTCTCTTTTGCCATGCGATCTCTGTACACACAGGCTGTCCTTCATCTTTTGCCACAAATGGAAGCAGCCAGAACCCCTCACTAGAAACAGACGTGAGGTACCCTACAAATGTGTATGTAGTTTTAAATCTTTTTTTATTTCAGGAAAACTTTCTTGAATTGTAGTTTTTAATATTTTTTCTCTTTTCTTTCTTTAGTTTCTTCTGCAGGAACACCTATTATTCATTAACTGCATTTTTTAATCTTCTATATTTGTTACTTTCTGCCTAATCCAACTTATCTTTCTCTTCATTTTTAAATTTTAACTTTTTAGTGTTCTGTTTCTCTGAAGGGATTATTATGTTTATTTTCTTTAGTATTCCTTCTAACTTACTCTTCATTTCTGAAATGATTTTTCTATAGTTCTAATACTTTATTGAGTTTTGTCACCTTCTTTCTGAGATTTTCTATTTCAGATACATATTTTCTTTTTGTATCTTTTGTTATTTTTTGATGTCTTATTGCTCATTTTGAAATATCAGGGTATGTTTTCCTTCTGTCTTTCTGGGACTTGGACATTTTCTGAGTAATCTTATTCTGTTTATTTCTTTGACCTCAGTCATTTTTTTATTTATTATTTTTATGTGAAATTAGTTATCCTCAACTTTTAAAATGAGAGGGTTTAAGAGAGCTCTTTTAACTTTACAGACTTCCTTCTTCTAATGATTTTATAGAGTGGCCAAAAATATGGCAATTTGCTTTTTTGTATTTCCTGGTTCTAGTCCTCTGCCCCACATTTATCTGTACTTCTTTTTCCTTTGTGTCTATTGTCATTGTCCTGCTAAATTTGGATCCTGGATTTTTTTTCCCTTTTTTTCTATAACTTGTCAAATTCTATGGATCTTGTTTCTCTTCAGTGTGAAACAGGACTGTAGGAAGCATTAGCTGTTTTGAGAACAACCCCTTTAGTTCCTTTAGACCTTTCTTGGGACCCCTTCAACTTACCTGTTATTGGGCTGTGCTAACCCCTTCCAGTTTCATCTGCTCTTCTCTAAGTGGCCTTCAGAGCTTTTCAAGCGATCCACTGATGGATATTTTGGAGTTCTTGGGTCCATCAGATGCCATGTTGCTACTGTCAAATTCCCTTGGTCGCTGAATTCTGGTATCTGTGGGACATCTTGTCAACCTAGCTGTAGCGCTGATACTGAACTTTAACTTTCTGCTTTGCCATTCTCTTTCTTTTATTACTTTTATAAAGGGGATATAAAAGGTTAAAAAAATATGCTGCCACCATGGCTATCTACATTTCTTAAATGATGGATTCCCCTAGATTTCAATCCTCAACCCTCTATTCTGCTTACATATATTTTAAAGTAATACTTTTGGAAGAAGCATCGACCGTTCTAAGCAATTCAGTGTTGTTGGCAAGAGATCCTCTCCTTGTTCCAAAATATCTGGAATACAAGTTACATGTGGTGTTGGTCTAAAGACACAAATAAACTTTATTAAAACAGGATTCTTTCAAGAGTGTTGCTTATTCTGTTTTTCTTCCTTTTGACATAATATTTAAAAATTTTATAACAATTTTTTATTGTAGAAACACTATAGGTGTATCAGGTTCATTATAAAAAATCTGGAAAATTGTAAAAGTCTCATAATCCTACCACCCAAAGACAATC
The DNA here is from genome assembly GCF_030222135.1 of Aotus nancymaae. Taxonomy (NCBI): domain Eukaryota; kingdom Metazoa; phylum Chordata; class Mammalia; order Primates; family Aotidae; genus Aotus; species Aotus nancymaae. The sequence continues at coordinate 1,650,794 of NW_026988465.1, forward strand.
GGTCTTAACATTGTGAATTTTTTCTTTAATATTTTTTTCTATTTGAATGTATATTTCTTACTTATAGTTGTTCATAAACATTTTCCTATACCATTAAGTAATCTTTGAAAGCATGATTTTTTTGTTTTAAAGATAGGGTCTCACTCTGTTGCCCAGGTGAGAATGCAGTGCTATGGTTATGGCTCACTACAGCCTTAACTTCCTAGGCTCAAGTGATCCTCCTGCCTGTTTTCCAAGTAGGTAGGACTACAGGTGCATACCACCATACCTAGATAATTGATTTTTAATTTTTTTTTTTGTTGATGTGGATGTTGCCCAGGCTGGTTTCAAATTCTTTGGCTCAAGCAACCCTCCCACCTTGGCCTCTCAAAGTGCTAGGATTGCAGGCATGAGCCATCATGCCAGGTGAGAGCATGATTTTTAATGGTTGTGTAGTATTTCATTATATGAATGTACCATAATTTATTTTTATTGTAATTGGCCATTTAAATTGTTTTCCAACTTTTTGCTATTACAAACAGTACTGCAATAAAGATGGTATTATGTAAAGCTTCATATATCATTAACTTTTTTTCCTTTAGGTTTAATTCCTAGAAGTAGAATTGTTGAACCAAAAAATATTTTTAATGCTTTTGATACATATATATATTTTTAAGACTTTTGATATGACCAATTTTTTCTCTAGGAATTGCATACTAATTTGTTATCCTTTTGTCAGTGCATAAATTCAAATTTTCTTCATGCTGTTAACACTGGTTAGTGTTTTGTTTTGTTTTGTTTTGTTTTTTTGAGAAGGAGACTCACTCTGTTGCCAGGCTGGAGTGCCGTGGTACAATCTCGCTCACTGCAACCTCCACCTCCTGGGTTCAAGCAATTCTCCTGCCTTAGCCTCCCGAGTAGCTGGGACTACAGGTTCACGCCACCATGCCCAGCTAATTTTTGTATTTTTAGTAGAGACAGGGTTTCACCATGTTGGCCAGGATGGTCTTGATCTCTTGACCTTGTATTCCACCCCCCTCGGCCTCCCAAAGTGCTGGGATTACAGGCATGAGCCACCGTGCCCAGCCAACACTGGTTAGTTTTTTAAAAAAGTTTTTGCCAATCTGATAGGCAACAAAGGCAATTCACTGTTATTTTGAATCAAATTTGTTATATTTCCAAGGATGGTTGCTTTTCCTAAAGCTAATAAGATTATGCATTGTATAATATGCATAACTGCCGTTGGTGTTTTGTTTTGTCTTACCTCCCTGCACATGACTCTATGGAGTAGGGAGAACCTATTTGTCATGATTTCTATTATATCAGTTTGGTCTTGAGGTCTCTCTGTCAAAAGTTTCCTTAAGCCAAGGTAGCCCCTCTGTAGGAGAGCCCTAATTGGGAGGAAAATTAGGTTTGGATGTGTCAGTCAGGTGAGACACAATGAGGAGGCAAAGCCAAAATACATAAAACAGAAGAAATTTATTACTCACAGGTCCAGAGATATCAGGAGTGCTGAGGGGAGAGGCAGGTGATGGGAAGTCCAGAGGCAGTGGGAAGCTCAACCAGCAAATGAAGAGGGGGCACAGAGAGAGGGAGAGAGGACCTATGGGATGAGGCCTTTATTAGGTCTGTAGGCATGATTCCTTAGATTTTCCTGTGGACATTGTGGATTGGTTGGATTAAAGAAAATATGTGCAAGCTGGGAAACTCATTTATATGACTCTGGTGTTGATGGTTAGGTTTTATCCTATTCAGCAGCTATGGGATGTGTTGGATTGGAGCCAGTGGGATAAGGAACAAGCAGGCTTTATCGTAAATACCACAAAAGAAGGGGAAGTTTTAACCAGGTCAAAGGTGACCGGGTACTACTGGGTTTCAAACAACTTATGAGGCCTAGAAATGGATGCTTCAGTAGTGTATTACTCTATTTTCATGCTGCTGTGAAGAAATACCTGAAACTGGCTAATTTATGAAGGAAAGAGGTTTAATTGACTCACAGTTCTGCAGGGCTAGGGAGGTCTCAGGAAACTTACAAACATTGTGGTAGGAGAAGTAAACATGTCCTTCATATGGCGGCAGGAAAGTGAATTGCTGAGAAAAGGGGTAAAGCCTCTTGTAAAACCATCAAATCTTGTGAGGACTCACTCACTATCACAAGAACAGCATGAAGGTAACCACCCCTATGATTAAATTACCTCCCACTGGATTCCTCCCATGACATGTGGGGATTACAGGAGCCACAATTCAAGATGAGATTTGGGTGAGGACACAGCCAAACCATATCATTCTGCCCCTGGCCCCTCCCAGATCTCATGTCCTCACATTTCTAAACACCATGATGCCCTTCCAACAGTCCCCAAAAGTCTCAACTCATTCCAGCATTAACTAAAAAGTCCAAGCCTAAAGTCTCATCTAAGACAAGGCAAGAGGTGGGCTCCAATGACTTTGGGCAGCTCTGTCCCTGTGGCTTTGTAGGATGCAGCCCTCCTCCTGGCTGCCTTTATGGGCTGGCATTGAGTGTTTGTGGCTTTTCTAGGTGCAAGCTGTTGGTGGATCTACCATTCTGGGGTCTGGAGTATGGTGGCCCTCTTCTCACAGCTCTACTAGGCAATGCCCCAGTAGGGACTCTGTGTGGGGGCTCCAACTCAACATTTTGCTTCTGCACTGCCCTAGCATAAGTTCTTCATAAGGGCTCTGTCCCTGCATCAAGCTTCAGCCTGGATATCCAGGCATTTCCATACATCCTCTGAAATCTAGGTGGAGGTTTCCAAACTTCAATTCTTGACTTCTGTGCACCTGTCTGCTCAACACCATGTGGAAACTGCCAAATGGGGCTTGCACCCTCTGAAGCCGAAGCTGTACCTTCTCCATGGCTGGGATGCAGGGCATCAAGTCTCAAGACTGCACAAAGCAGCAAGGCCCTGGGCCCAACCCATGTAACCATTTTTTCCTCCTAGACCTCTGGGTCTGTCATGCGAGGGGTTGCTGCAAGTTCTCTGACATGCCCTAGAGACATTTTCCCCACTGTCTTGGCCATTAACATTTGGCTCCTTGCTACATATGCAAACTTCTGCAGCCAGCTTGAATTTCTCCTCAGAAAATGGGTTTTTCTTTTCTATCACATTGTCAGGCTACAAATTTTCTGTATTTTATGCTCTGCTTCCCTCTTAAACATAACTTCCAAACCATATTTTTGTGAATACATAAAACTAAATGCTTTTAACAGCATCCAAGTCACATCTTGAACACTTTGCTGCTTGGAAATTTCTTTCACTAGGTACCCTAAATCATCTCTCTCAAGTTCAAAGTTCCACAGATCTCTATAGCAGCGGCAAAATGCCACCAATCTCTTTGCTAAAACATAGCAAGAGTCACCTTTACTCCACTTCCCAAGAAGTTCCTCATCTCCATCTAAGACCACCTCAGCCCGCAATTCATTGTCCATATCACTATTAGCATTTTGGTCAAAGCCATTCAAAAAATCTCTAGGTAGAGTTCCAAACTATGCTATGTCTTCCTGTCTTTTGAATTCTCCAAGTGTCTAGGGAGTTCCAAACTTTCCCACATTTTTCTTTCTTCTTGTGAGCCCTCCAAATGTTTCCAGTCTCTGCCTGTTACCCAGTTACAAAGTTGCTTCCACATTTTCGGATATCTTTACAGTAGTGCCCCACTCTCTGTGGTACCAATCTACTATATTAGTCTGTTCTCACACTGCTATGAAGAAATACCCAAGACTGAGTAATTTATATAGGAAAGAGATTTAATTTACTCACAGTTCTGCAGGGATACAGAGGCCTCAGGAAACTTACAATCATGGCAGAAAGGGAAAGAATCACGTCCTTCTTCACATAGTGGCAGGAAGAAGTGCAGAGCCAAGAGGGAAATGCCCCTTATACAACCACCAGATGTCGTGAGAACTCACTCACTATAATGAGAACAGCATGAGTGTAGCCACCACCATGATTCAATTACCTCCCACTGGGTGTCTCCCATGACATGTGATGATTATGGAAACTACAATTCAAGATGAGGTGATAAGGCTGGGGACACAGCAAAACCATATCAGGCAGCAACTATTTAACAAATGTATGACACTATTCTGCTCAGGTATCCACATATCACAATGCTCAAAGGGTTTCTTCAACTGTAATTTCTATGCTGTCATAAAAATGATTTTTGAAACAGTATTTTGAAATGAGTACCCATTTTACTAAGTTAGTTTGTGTGTGTGTGTGTGTGTGTGTGTGCGCGCGTGTGTTACTAATCCAATAGGACTTCAACATGGGTGTTTAAAATGTAATAGCAAGCATACTGAAAATGTTGTTAAATAATAAATGTATGCAATTCTCTCACACCTGCTGATAATAATAATGGCCATCATTTATTGCATACTTGCTAAGCACTTCACAAATGGTGCTTCATTTAACTGTCACACAGCCTCATGAAGTAGCCTGTTATGTGTTTTGTATGATTGAGGGACCCTTAGACACTATAGACACTTGGCTGAGGTCATATAGTCATAGGATTATAAAACCAGAATGGAAGTTCAGGTGGCTCTGGAGGTGATTCTACCTTCTGAATCATGTGCTTTGCTGCCTTTCCTTCAACCCTGCTGCATATTAAAATCACTGGAAAACTTTTAAAAATATTGATGCCAAATTGCATAATCTAGAAAAATTTCATCAGAATCCCTAGGGTGGGGCCCAACCATTTGTATAATTCGTAAGTCATTCCTAAGTAGTTGTAATGTGCAGTAAAGGTTGAGAACCTCTGATAGTAATTATTAACCAGTGTGGCTGAGGAAATACACACACACAGACACACACATCCTAGCTCACAATCTTTCTTCACAAAAACAGTAACAGATGCTAAGCCCCCAACTTGGGGTGTATTCCCTGGATGCCAAGGTCAAACACAAAGGTGGAACATCCCTCATTCAAAGACTGCATTAGGCCAAGCCAAGAAAGATGATTTGAAATGCAAATCTTAGGAGAGACTGAATCAAAAGGTTGGCAAAGAGTCTTTCATTCGAAGACACAAGACAGAAAGAGATAATCTGGGGATGAGGTATCTGGAAATGGGGACCAGATGTTTTGAAAGGAAGATTTTTATAGAAATCTGGTGATATTGGATATGGGTTGAATGGGAACCATAAATGCAGAGGTCACAAACTGTTGGCTTATAATAGATATGTTTTGTTTGCCTTGCACTAGCATTTAAAAGAATTTGAGTCAAAGTTGAAAAACTAGGCGGTTACACATACAAATTGAGATTCTACCTTCAAAAAAAATCTGAAGATTTGGTGACAGGAGTTTCTTGTTCCCACAGGGTAGCACTCAGTGGCCCTGGGTAGTGGCTTATTTTCAATGGAATCAGGAGTCTACAGTTCTCCGTGTTCCCCACAAGGCTCATGACACTTATTTATCTGACTGTCAAAATTGACCTGTATTAATATTGGTAGGCTTCTGATTTAAGATTCCAAAGCAGCTTGGACATGAAGTAGTCATTGAATACCAAATTTTCATGTATTGATTTCTGTGGTCACCCTTGTTTCCCTTTAAATATCCCTACAAGATGTATGGCTACCCGTTTCATTAGTTAATGGGACTGGTGGCATAGTGCTATAGCTCATTCTTTTTCAGTGTCATTTAAATCCTGCATCTTGCCCTGGTATGTTCTCTCTTGCTTGTAGTCTCCCTGCATAGCCAGCATTTGGTGCTCAGAGCCCCTTTCTGCTCAGAATCTAAGCAACGGATTGATCTCTCTTTGTATCACACCATAAGACTTCTGTATCACATCATAGCTAACTCCACTTTACAGCAGTGATGCCAGCTGAGGCAAGACCACTTCATCACCACACTCAGATAACACAGGCTGCCCAAGCATCTGTTTTGCCTTTTCTTAACCACCTGACCTGGTAAACTTTTATAGAAAAATTCCTCAAAGAAGTCAAATGAACTTCAGACTCTTCCCCTCAAAGAAAAATGTGTTTGCTTGGTTTTGTTTTTCTCAGAGTTGGCTTGGCCTGTGATATGGTTTGGCTCTGTCCACACCCAAATCTCATCTTGAATTGTATCTCTCAATTCCCACTTGTTGTGGGAGGAACCCAGTGGAGATTATTGAATTATGATGGCGGTTTCCTCCATACTGTTCTCATGGTAGTGAATAAGTCTCAGGAGATCTGATGGTTCTATAAGGGGAAACCTCTTTGACTTGGCTCTTACTCTTCTCTTGTCTGCTGCCATGTGAGATGTGCCTTTCACCTTCCACCATAATTATGAGGCCTCCACAGCAACGTGGAACTGTTAGTTCATTAAACCTCTTTCTTTTGTAAATTGCCCAGTCTTGGGTATGTCTTTATCAACAGCATGAAAACAGACTAATACAGTAAATTGGTACCAGTAGAGTGGGGGTGCTGCCAAAAAGATACCTGAAAATGTGGAAGCAACTTTGGAACTGGGTAACAAGGAGAGGTTGGAACAGTTTGGAGGGCTCAGAAGAAGACAAGAAAAATGCAGGAAAGTTTGGAACTCCCTAGAGACTTATTGAATGGCTTTGACCAAAATGCTGATAATTATATGGAAAATGAAATCCAGGCCGACATGGTCTCAGATGGAGATGAGGAAACTGTTGCAAACTGGAGCAAAGGTGATTCTTGATATGTTTTAGCAAAGACACTGGCAGCATTTTGTTCCTGCCCTAGAAATCTGTGGACTGTTGACCTTGAGAAAGATGATTTAGGGTACCGGTGGGAGAAAATTCTAAGCAGCAAAGCTTTCAAAAGGTGACTTGGGTGGTGTTAAAGACATTTGGTTTTAAAAGGGAAACAGCATAAAAGTTCAGAAAATTTGCAGCCTGACAGTGTGATAGAAAAGAAAATCCCATTTTCTGAGGAAAAATTCAAGCTAATTGCAGAAATTTGCATAAGCAATGAGGAGCTGAATGTTAATCCCCAAGACAATGAGGAAAATATCTCCAGGACATGTCAGAGGTCTTCATGGCAGCCCCTCCAATCACACACCCAGAGGCCTAGAAGAAAAGCATAGTTTAGTGGGCCAGGCCTAGGGTTCCTGTGCTGTGTGCACCCTAGGGACTTGGTGCCCTACATCCCAGCTGCAGCAACCATGGCTGAAAAGGACCAAAGTAGAGCTCAGGCCATGTCTTCAAAGGGCACAAGTCCCAAGGCTTGGCAGCTTCCGTGTGGGGTTGATCCTGCGAGTACATAGAAGTCAAGAACTGGGGTTTGGGAACCTCCCCCTACATTTCAGAGGATGTATGGAAACACCTGAATGCCCAAGCAGAAGATTCCTGCTGGGGCGGGGCCTTCATGGAGTACCTCTGTGAGGACAGCGTGGAAGGGAAATCTGGGGTCAGAGACAGACTGTGACAAGAGGGCCACAGTCCTCCAGACCCCAGAATGGTAGATCCACTAACAGCTTGCACTATGTGCCTGAAAAAGCTGCAGAAACTCAACACCAACCCATGAAAACAACTTGGAGGGAGGCTCTACCCTGCATAGCCACAGGGGTGGAGCTGCCCACCATAGGAACCCACCTCTTGCATCAGCGTGACGTGGATGTCAGATATGGAGTCAAAGGAGATCATTTTGGAGCTTTAAGATTTGACTGCCCTGCAAGGGGCCTGTAGCCCTTTTGTTTTGGCCAATTTCTCCCATTTGTAATGAGTGTTCTTACCCAATGTCTGTACTTACTATGTATCTAGGAAGTAACTAACTTGCTTTTGATTCTACAGGCTTACAGGCAGAAGGGACTTGCCTTGTCTCAGATGAGACTTTGGACTGTGAACTTTTGAGTTAATACTGAAATGAGTTAAGACTTTAGGTGACTTTTGGGAAGGCATGATTTGTTTTGAAATGTGAGGACGTGAGATTTGGGAGGGGCTAGAGGTAGAATTATATGGTTTGGTTCTGTCTGTACTGAAACTTATCTCGAATTGTATCTCCCATAATTCCCACATGTTGTGGGAGGAACCTGATGGGAGATAATTGAATCATAGCTGCTGTTTCCCTCATACTATTCTCGTCGTAGTAAGTTCTCACGAGATTTGGTGGTTTCATAAGGAGAAACCCCTTTCACTTGGCTCTCATGCTTCTTTTGTCTCCTGCCATGTAAGACATGCCTTTCACCTTCCACCATGATTGTGAGGCCTCCCCAGCCACGTGGAACTGTGAGTCCCTTAATTCTCTTTCCTTTGTAAATTTCCCAAACTCCGGTGTGTCTTTTTCAACAGGGTGAAAATGGACTAGTACAACCTATTTTCCTCAAGATTTATTCTGTAACTTTTTTCAAAGACATTGTAACCATTTTCCTTCAATTTGGCTAACCAGTTTAAAGAAAGTTCTGAATGTTCTGAACTTTGTACTCTTTCTAGCAGAGCCTGTACTCCCTTAACCACATTAGTAATAGTAAAGGCAAAGAGATGATATTTTTATAAAGAGTATTTCCTCCTGGGAAAGAAAGACAGTCTTAGAGTCTCTTTACTTGTTGCAAAAGTAAATAATTAAACAAACAAACACACCAAATATAAATCCCAGAGAAACTTGTTGGCATTTATAGATTTATAAGGCTAAATCCTTACTATCATGTGCTTAAAGTTTATTTCATTCATTCTTTTACGTATTTCAAGTGTTAAGAAAAAACACCCAAAACTTGGATATAAAGTAAAAGGTAACCATGTCTTCTCATTGCCATGCATGAGCATTGTCTACGGGGACTGTACCTTTGTTTCATTTACTGTTTACCATCAGCTAGGGCTCACATTCTGTGAAATTAGATGTTATCTTGCAGATTTATAAAGTGGAAATGATTTTTTTTTGCAGTAGAGCTACAACATAATTTCTCCCCTTTAGAAAAGATAGCCACAAGATTACGATTTTATTGCCCTGTGGGCCAGTAACCAGTTTCATATCTCACCTAACAATCATATTCAGCATTATTTCTTTCAGTGCCTATAATTTATAATTACAGCATTTATAATGCTCATTCTCCCCAGTTCCCTTTGAATCAGCTTTACAATTCTTAGTTTTTCCATTAATGAATAAAATAAATTTCTGAAGCCTGTTTATTCTATATTTGTATGAGAGCCATGTCTTTAACATTTAAAAAATTCTACTTTGACATTAACCTTATCCCAAAAAGAATTTTGGGTGACTCCAACTTCCTGTTCACATATGGAGTTTCTTTTCTTGTTTGCTGTGGACTGCATAAGACAAAACTTTAGAAGTGCTTTTGCAGTTAATATGTAAGATTAACACCTTTTTTTTTTTTTTTTTTGAGATGGAGTCTTGCTCTGTCATCCAGGCTGGAGTGCAGTGGTGCAGTCTTGGCTCACTGCTACTTCCACCTCCCAGGTTCAAGCGATTCTCCTGCCTCAGCCTCCCAAGAAGCTGGGACTACAGGTATGCACCACCATGCCCAGCAAATTTTCATATTTTTAGTAGAGACGGGGTTTCACCATATTGGTGAGGCTAGTCTTGACTCCTGACCTCATGATCTGCCTGCCTCAGCCTCCCAAAGTGCTGGGATTACAGGTGTGAGTCACGGCAACCAGTCAGATTAACACCTTTTTAAAGGAAGAGATGGCTAACCAATCAGCTCTAATTATGGGGAAGAACAGCCAGATGAAATTATTCATTAATAAAACAAAAGCTATTTAATGATGTCTCTGTTCATCACAGATGGATGTGACCTCTATTGCTACCATGCTAATCCTAGGTTCACTTTTGCTAAGGGAAGCAGAATAATTGGTACATTTCTCTCTTTTGGGACACGAGCTTTTCTGAGGTTCTCTTTATTCATTCTCTTCCATCTGCATGCATTATAGGATCTGAGGGAAGGAGAATTATAGGGCCCACACCACTACAGAGTATCATCATGCTCTCTAATAAAGATGCCCCTGAAAGGTTAGGTATACATTCAAGTTTAAACTCTTATTTCAGCTGGGTGAGGTGATACATGCTTGTAGTCTCAGCTACTGAGGAGGCAGAGATGAGAGAATCTTTTCAGCTCAGGAGTTCTAATCCAGCCTGGGCAACACAGCAAGACCCCATCTCTAAAAAACAAACAAGTAAACAATTTCAAATGAGCTAGATATTTGCTCTATTGTAAAGAGAACCGGTTACTTAATAACTCTGAAGAAATCATTGTGTAGCTCCATTCTAAAATGGTGTTAGGTTCTGTTTAAGTACCTTAAAAGTATTATTTGGGGAAAATATATATCATCTCTTCCAAGTATTGGGACACGTTTGGAGAATAAAACAGTAATGAGTTATCTGTGAAATCATATAATAAAAAGTAAAGTGCTTTGCAAGCTATGTGGTATTCTATTTTCATACAGAAGTTATTCATCAGTACAGTGATTATAATGAAATGTCCCCAAGTCTATAGATAACTGAGGTGTAACCATTTTTTAATATCCAAATGAAATAACTTGAGTCCACATCCCACTTTTGATTTTAGTAAATTCAGTCCCCTCCTAAATATTTCTGGAAATTCCCGGACAGCATCTGTCAACAGCAAACTCCAATTGTCTGATTATTCTAGACCACTTTTGGCTGTTGGGTTCTTTTCCTGGTTTGCTATACTTTATTGCTTTCAGTTTTTCTGTGGTTCAATTCACCACCAATATGATCACAGCCCTTCCTTTATTTCCTAAGATAATGCCGAAATACATCTGACACTAATTAAGCAATTAATACAGTTTGCTGCAATGGAGGACAACAGAGAGGAAATTAAGATACAAACAGGAAACAACTCAAAATGCTCTCTCCTTAGAGGTTAGCCTTTTATATTATTATGAAAAGAACTTTAGTTCTCATTGACAGGTACACCCTGTTCTGGTGAAAACTTTGGGTCTTATATTTCATAACCAACAACTCACTAAAAAATTGTTTCCCTAAACAAAAGACCAACTCCTTTTCTTGGGATCACCCCTCACTGTTTGTTCAAACAATGTTGGAGTTGTTCTAGCAGGTTTTCCCTGCTCCCGTCTAAATGGAGAAAATCACCTGTATGGAGAAGCCAGATAAATTGTCAAGGGTAGGAAAGACCTTGAAGTCAACTTTTAGAATATGTGACACTACCTCCTAACTGATCCGGTTTTTGTATATTGATCATGCTTCTGGCAACCTCACTCAATTAAGTCATTACATTCAATAGTTTGTAGATTATTTTCAATATTTTCAGTTCACAATCACATAATTTTCCAATGAAAGTTTTACATTTTTCTGCACAAATTTTATACCTTTTACTTATTTTTTCTGGCCTCGTTACAGTGGCTGGAATGAACAATTCAGAGTTGAAAGAAAAACCATAGTGGACATCCTTGTCTGGTTCTGATAGTCAGGTGAAAGTGTTCAATATTTCAACTTTACTGTTAACTGTAGGTTTTTTTGTTCTACCCTTTATGAGATTGAGGGAATTTTCTTTTAATTCTGCTTTGCTGAGGCTGTTTAAAATGATGAATGGGTATTGAATTTAATCAAATACCTTTCTAAATCTACTGAGATGATTATATATTTGTCACTTATTCTGTTAATGTGGTGAATTGCATTGATTGATTTTTGAATGTTAAATCAATCTTGCCTTCCTAGGATAAACCACACTTGCTGAATTTGATTTGTTATTATTTTGTTTTGAATTTCTGCAACTTAGTCTGACAGAAATTGGCCGATAATTTTGCTTTCTTATGATGTTCTTGACATATTATGGTATCAAGACCTCATAAAACAGGCTAGAAAGTAGTCTCTGGTCTCTATTTACTAACACAGTTTATACAAGGTAAGTATAATTTCTTCCTCAAATGTTTGGAAGAATTTACCAGTGCTACTATCTGGAACCAGAGTTTTCTTTGTGGAAAAGTTTTTAAATTATGGATTCAATGACTTTGACAGTTATAGGACTATTTAAAATTTCAATTTTCTGTGTGGCTACTGTGTGGCTATTTTAGTAAGTCGTGCTTTTTAAGGAATCTGTCCATTTAATCTAAGTTGTCAAATGTATTGGCAAAAATGATTCATAATATGTTTTATTATCTTTTTAATCTATATCGAATCCTGATTTTGGCAGTTTTTATTCTCTTTATGTCTCTTTTTCTTAATGAATCTTGCTAGGAAGTTATCAATTTTATTAGTCTTTCCAAACAACCAACTTTTGACTTCTGAGTTTTCTGTCTTATCCAGCTGCTTTCTCTTCTGTTGCCTTCTGGAGACTGTCATATGATCATAAGCAGTCTTTCATAAGCAGCTGGGTAGGGTCTCACTCTGTCATTGACTGGAGTGCAGTGGTATGATCATAGATCACTGTAGCCGACCTCTTGAACTCCCACCTCAGCCTCCTGAGTACCCAGGACTACAGGTGCATGCCTCCATACCTGGCTAATTTCTCATTTTTGTGGAGATATGGTCTTGCTGTGTTGCCCAGACTGGTCCTAAACTCCTGGCCTCAAGTGATACTTTCCCCTTGGCCTTCCAAAGCACTGGATTACAGGCATGTGCCACCCAACCTGGCTCAGAGAACTTTTTTGAAGTATTATCAGAGTGGCACATCTCTATGTCTACCACAGCCTATTCTAGAAACAAAATCAGTTATTCAATTATCTATATTAAGGAGCTAGAAAAAGATTAGCAAATTAAGCACAAACAAAATAGAAGGATGGAAATAATAAAGACAAGAGCAGAAGGCAATGAGACACAAAGCAGACAAAAAAGAGAAAATTTGGAGCCCCTTTTTGAGGTGCAAAGACAGAGTTAAATCTGCATTGTGACTTGATGGTTTCCAGCCTAGTTTGGGGAGATTTTCTCTTTACTTTTTTCAACTCTTAAGTTTCAGGGTACGTGTGCAGGATGTGTATTGTTACATAGGTGTACCATGGTGGTTTGCTGCACAGATCAACGCATCACCTAGGTGTTAAGCCCAGCATCCATTAACCGTTCTTCCTAATGCTCTCCCTTCCCTAACCCTGACGGGCCCCAGTGTGTGTTGTTCCTCCCACCATGTATCCATGTGTTCTCATCTTTCACCTCCCACTTATAAGTGAGAACATGCAGTATCTGGTTTTTTGTTCCTATGTTAGTTTACTGAGGCTAACAGGTTCCAGCTTCATCCCTGTCCCTGCCAAGGACAGATCATTCCTTTTTATGGCTGCATAGTATTCCATGGTATATATAGGATTATCTCCTTCCTTCCTTCCTTCCTTCCTTCCTTCCTTCCTTCTTTCCCTCCCTCCCTCCCTCCTTCTCTCCCTCCCCCCTCCCTCCCTCCGTCTTTCCTTTCCTTTCCCTTTCCCTTTTTGATGAAGTCTCACTGTCATCCAGGCTGGAGTGCAATGGCACAATCAGCTCACTGCAATGTCTGCCTCCTGGGTTCAAGTGATTCTCCTTCCTCAGCCTCTGAGTAGCTGGGATTACAGGAACCTGCCACCATACCTGGCTAATTTTTGTATTTTCAGTAGAGACAGGGTTTCATGATGTTGGCCAGGCTGGTCTCAAACTCCTGACATAAGGTGATCTGCCCACCTTGGACTCCCAAAGTGCTAGGATTACAGGTGTGAGCCACTGTGCCTGGCCCAGGATTTTCAAATGACTTTTTAAAAAACTTAATTTTTAGTTTAATTTAATACTTTGTATGATTGCAATCCTTTGAAATTTGTTGAGACTTGCTTTATGGCCCAGCATATAGTGTATCTTGATCAATGTTCCATGTATTTTTTTTTTCAAAAGGGGGAACAAATAGTAGTTTATTTTTCTTATTTCAAAACTTGTATATATTTGAGGTATATAATGTAGTGTTCTGATAATACATGTATATAATGAAGTGATTACTATAATTAATATATTCATCATCTTACATAGTGTATTAATCAATTCTCACACTGCTATAATAAAGAAATACCTGAGACTGAGCAATTTATTTTTACTTTATTTTTTTTCAATTTTTTTTTGTTTTAATTTTAGAAATAATTAACTCCCATCCTAGGTTTACTATTTTCTAAAATACCTATCTTTCATGAATTTTTTTTAAAATTTATTTTACTTTAGGTTCTGGGGTACACGTGCAGATAATGCAGGTTTGTTACATAGGTATAATGTGCCATAGTGGTGGTTTGCTGCATCCATTGCCCCGTCATCTACATAAAGTATTTCTCCTAATGCTGTCCCTCCCCAATCCCACCACCCCCTGCTGTTCCTCCCCTAGCCTCCCGACCCCCAGGCCCCAGTGTGTGATGTTCCCCTCCCTGTGTCCATGTGTTCTCATTGTTCAACATCCACTTATGAGTGAGAATATTCAGTGTTTAGTTTTCTGTTCTTGAGCCAGTTTGCTGAGAATGATGGTTTCCAGCTTCATCCATGTCCCTGCAAAAAACATGAACTTATCTTTTTTTATGGCTGCATAGTATTCTATTGTGTATATGTGCCACATTTTCTTTATCAAATCTATCATTGATGGGCATTTGGGTTGGTTCCAAGTCTTTGCTGTTGTGAACAGTGCTGCAGTAAACATATGTGTGCATGTGTCTTTATAATAGAATGACTTATAATCCTTTGGGTATGTACCCAGTAATGGGATTCTGGGTCAAATGGTATTTCTATTTCTAGATCCTTGAGGAATCGCCACACTGTCTTCCAAAATGACTGAATTAATTTACACTCCCACCAACAGTGTAAAAAAAAAAAAAGCATTCCTATTTCTCCACATACTCTCCAGCATCTGTTGTCTACTGATTTTTTAGTGATCGCCATTCTAACTGGTGTGAGGTGGTATCTCAATGTGATTTTGATTTGCATTTCTCTAATGACCAGTGATGATGGGCTTTTTTTCATATGTTTGTTGCCTGTATAAATGTGTTCTTTTGAAAAGTGTGTGTTCATATCCTTTGCTGACTTTTTGATGGGGTTGTTTGTTTTTTTCTTGTAAATTTGTTTTAGTTCTTTGTAGATTTTGGATATTAGCCCTTTGTCAGATGGGTAATTGCCAAAATTTTTTCCCATTCTGTTGGTTGCCAGTTTATTCTATTGATAGTTTCTTTTGTTGTGCCGAAGCTCTTAAGTTTAATTAGATCCTATTTGTCTATTTTGGCTTTTGTTGTCATTGCTTTTGGTGTTTTAGTCATGAAGTCCTTGCCCATGCCTATGTCCTGAATGGTATTGCCTAGGTTTTCTTCTAGAGTTTTTGTGGTGTTAGGCCTCATGTTTAAATCTTTAATCCATCTAGAGTTAACTTAGTGTAAGATGTAAGGAAGAGATCAAGTTTCAGCTTTCTGCATATGGCTAGCCAGTTTTCCCAAGACCATTTATTAAATAAAGAATCCTTTCCTCATTGCTTGTTTTTGTCAGAGATCAGATAGTTGCAGTCATGTGGCATTCTTTCTGAGGCCTCTGTTCTGTTCCATTGGTCTATAACTCTGTTTTGGTATCAGTACTATGCTGTTTTTATTACAGTAGCCTTGTAATATAGTTTGAAGTCAGGTAGTGTGATGCCTCCAGCTTTGTTTCTTCTTCTTCTTCTTCTTTTTTTTTTTTTTTTTTTGTTTAGGATTGTCTTGGCTATGCAGGCTCTTTTTTGGTTCCATATGAAATTTAAGGTGTTTTTTTGCACTGCTGTGAATAAAGTAATTGGTAGCTTGATGGGGATAGCATTCAATCTATAAATTACTTTGGGCGGTATAGCCATTTTCATAATATTGCTTCTTTCCAACCATGAGCATGCAATTTTTTTTCCATCCATTTGTGTCCTCTCTTATTTCCTTGAGCAGTGGTTTGTAGTTCTCCTTGAAGAGGTTCTTCACATCCCTTGTTAGTTGTATTCCTAGATATTTTATTCTCATTGTAGCAATTGTGTGAATGGGAGTTCACTCATGATTTGGCTATTTGTTTATTATTGGTGTATAGGAATGCTTGTGATTTTTGCACATTGATTTTGTATCCTGAGACTTTGCCGAAGTTGCTTATCAGCTTAAGGAGATTTTGGGCGGAGACAATGGGGTTTTCTAAATATACAACTATGTCATCTGTAAACAGGGACAATTTGATGTCCTCTCTTCCTATTTGAATACCCTTTGTTTCTTTCTCTTACCTGATGGCCCTAGCTAGAACTTCCAATACTATGTTGAATAGGAATGGTGAGAGAGGGCATCTTTGTCTTGTGCCAGTTTTCAAAGGGAATGCTTCCAGTTTTTGCCCATTCAGTATGATACTGGCTGTGGGTTTGTCATAAATAGCTCTTACTATTTTGAGATACAATCGTTGATACCTAGTTTATTGAGAGTTTTTAGCATAAAGGACTGTTGAATTTTGTCAAAGGCCTTCTCTGCGTCAATTGAGATGATCATGGTTTTTGTCTTTGGTTCTGTTTATGTGGTCGATTATGTTTATAGACTTGTGTATGTTGAACCAGCCTTGCATTCCTGGGATTAAGCTGACTTGATCGTGATGGATAAGGTTTTTGATGTGCTGTTGGATTCAGTTTGTCAGTATTTTATTGAAGATTTTTGCATTAATGTTCATCATGGATATTGGCCTAAATTTTTTTTTTTTAGTTGTGTCTCTGGTAGGTTTTGGTATCAGAATGATGCTGGTCTCCTAAAATGAGTTAGGGAGGATTCCGTCTTTTTGTATTGTTTGGAATTGTTTCAGAAGGAATGGTACCAGCTCCTCTTTGTATGTCTGGTAGAATTCAGCTGTGAACCCATCTGATCCTGGACTTTTTTTGATTGGTAGACTATTAATTGCTGCCTCAACTTCAGACCTTGTTATTGGTCTATTCAGGAATACAACTTCTTTCTGGTTTAGTCTTGGGTGGGTGTAAGTGTCCAGGAATTTATCCGTTTCTTCTAGATTTACTGGTTTATTTGCACAGAGGCATTTGTAGTAATCTCTTATGGTAGTTTGTATTTCTGTGGGATCGGTGGTGATATCCCCTTTATCATTTTTTAACGCATCTATTTGAATCTTCTCTCTTTTCTTTTTTATTAGTCTGGCTAGCAGTCTATTTTGTTGATCTTTTCAAAAAACCAGCTCCTGAATTTATTGATGTTTTGGAGGGTTTTTTGTGTCTCTAACTCCTTTTGTTCTGCTTTGATCTTAGTTATTTCTTACCTTCTGCTAGCTTTTGAATTTGTTTGATCTTGCTCCTCTGGTTCTTTTAATCATGAGTTAGGGTGTCAATTATATTTTTCCTCCCTTCTCTGGTGGGCATTTAGTGCTATAAATTTTCCTCTAGACACTGCTTTAAATGTGTTCAAGAGACTCTGGTATGTTGTGTCTTCATTCTCATTGGCTTTGAAGAACATCTTTAGTTCTGCCTTCATTTCATTATTTATCCAGTTGCCATTCAGGAGCAGGTTGTTTAGTTTCCATGTAGCTGTGTAGTTTTGAGTGAATTTCTTAATCCTGAGTCCTAATTTGATTGCACAGTGGCCTGAGAGACTGTTTGTTATGATTTCCATTCTTTTGCATTTTCTGAGGAGTGTTTTACTTCTAATTGTGTGGTCAATTTTAGAATAAGTGCAATGTGGTGCTGAGAAGAATGTATATTCTGTGGATTTGGGGTGAAAAGTTCTGTAGATGTCTATTAGGTCTGCTTGGTCCAGATCTGAGTTCAAATCCTGGCTATCCTTGTTAATTTTCTGTCCCATTGATCTGTCTAGTATTGACAGTGGGGTGTTAAAGTCTCCATTATTACTGTGTGGGAGTCTAAGTCTCTTTGTAAGTCATATTAAGAACTTGCTTTATGTATCTGTGTGCTCCTGTATTGGGTGCATATATATTTAGGATAGTTAGCTCTTCTTGTTGCATTAATCCCTTTACCATTATGTAATGCCCTTCTTTGTCTCTTTTGATCTTTGTTGGTTTAAAGTTTGCTTTATCAGAGATTAGGATTGCAACCCCTGCTTATTTTTTGCTCTCCATTTGCTTGGTAAATCTTCCTCCGTCCCTTTATTTTGAGCCTATGTGTGTCTTTGCATGTGAGATAGGATTCCTGAATACAGCACACCGATGGGTCTTGACTTCTTATCCAGTTTGCCAGTCCATGTCTTGACTGGAGTATTTAGCTCATTTACATTTAAGATTAATATTGTTATATGTGAATTTGATCCTGCCTTTTTGATGCTAGCTGGTTGTTTTGCCCATTAGTTGATGCAGTTTCTTCACAGTGTCGATGGCCTTTACAGTTTGGTATGTTTTTTGAGGTGGCTGGTACTGGTTGTTGCTTTCCATGTTTAGTGCTTCCTTCAGGAGCTCTTGTAGGGCAGGCCTGGTGGTGATTAAATCTCTCAGCAGTTACGTGTCCATAAAGGATTTTATTTCTTCTTTGCTTATGAGGTTTAGTTTGGCTGGATATGAAATTCTAAAAGAAAATTCTTTTCTTTTAGGTTTTTGAATATTGGTCCCCACTCTCTTCTGGCTTGTAGGGTTTCTGCCAAGAGATCTGCTGTGAGTCTGATGGGCTTCCCTTGTAGGTAACCTGAACTTTCTCTCTGGCTGTTCTTATCATTTTTGCCTTCACTTCAACCCTGGTGAATCTGATGATTGTGTGCCTTGGGGTTGCTCTTCTCGAGGAATACCTTTGTGGTGTTCTCTATTTCCTGTATTTGAATGTTGGCCTGCCTTACTAGGTTGGAGAAGTTCTCCTGGATAATATCCTGAAGAGTGTTTTCCAACTTGGTTTCGTTCTCCCTGTCACTTTTAGGTATACTGATCAAATGTAGATTAGGTCTTTTCACATAATCCCATGTTTCTTGGAGGCTTTGCTTATTTCTTTTCACTCTTTTGTCTCTAGTCTTGCCTTCTTGCTTTATTTCACTGAGTTGACCTTCAATCTCTGATATCCTTTCTTCTGCTTGATTGAATCAGCTATTGAAACTTGTATATGCTTCACGAAGTTCTCATGCTGTATTTTCCAGCTCCATCATGTTGTTTATGTTCTTCTCCATGCTGGTTATTCTCATTAGCATTTCCTCTAACCTTTTTTCAAGGTTCTTAGTTTCCTTGCATTGGGTTAGAACATGTTCCTTTAGCTTGGAGAAGTTTGTTATTACCCACTTTCTGAAGCGTGCTTCTGTCAATTCATCACACTCATTCTCCAGCTAGTTTTGTTCCCTTGCTGGTGAGGGGTTGCGATCCCTTGGAGGAGAAGAGTATTCTGGCTTTTGGCGATTTCAGCCATTTTGCACTGGTTCCTTCCCATCTTTGTGGATTTATCTATCTTTAGTCTTTAAAGTTGGTAACTTTTGGATGGGGTCTCTGAGTGGACGTCTTTTCTGTTGACGTTGAAGCTATTTCTTTCTGTTTGTTAGTTTTCCTTCTAACAGTGAGGCTCCTCTGCTGTAGGTCTGCTGGAGTTTGCTGGAGGTTCACTCCAGACACTGCTTGCCTGGGAGTCACCCATGGGGATTGCAGAATAGCAAAGATTGCTGCCTGTTCCTTCCTCTGGTAGCTTCGTCCAAAAAGAGTACTTGCCAGGTATCAGGCATAGCTCTCTTGTATGATGTGTCTCCCAGTTAGGATACATGGGGGGTCAGGGAGCCACTTGAGGAGGCACTCTGTCCCTTAACAGAGCTCAAGCACTGTTCTGGGGGATCCATTGCTCCCTTCAGGGCTGCCAGGTGGGAAAGTATAAGTCTGCTGAAGCAGAACCCACAACTACCCCTTTCTCAGGTGCTCTGTCCCAGGAAGGTGGGGACTTTGTAAGTCCCTGACAGACTGCTCTCTTCTTTTTCTGAGATGCCCTGCACAGCAAGAAGGGAATCTACTTGGCAGTCTGCCTGCAGAGGCCTTGCTGAACTGCTGTGCTGGACTCTGCCCAGACTGGGTAATTTATAAAGGAAAGGAGATTTAATTGACTCAGTTCCATATGGCTGGGGAGGCCTCAGGAAACTTAGCAATCGTGGCAGAAGATGAAGAAGCACCTTCCTGACAAGGCAGTTGGAGAGAGAGCATATGTGAAGGAGGAACTGTCAAATACTTACAAAACCATCAGATCTCATGAAAACTCACTCACTATCATGAGAACAGTATGCAGAAACCACCCCCATGATTCAATCATCTATGAAGTCCCTCCTTCAACACCTGGAGATTACAATTCCAGATGAGATTTGGGTGGGGACACAAAGCTGAACCCCATCATTCCATCCTTGGCCCCTCCCAAATCTCACATTTCAAAACCAATCATGCCTTCCCAACAGTCCCCAAAGTTTTAACTCATTTTAGCATTAACTCAAAAGTCCACCATCAAAAGTCTCATCTGAGACAAGGCAAGTCCCTTCCACCTATGAGCCTATAAAATCAGAAGCAAATTAGTTACTTCCTAGATACAATGGGGTACAGGCATTGGGTAAATATATCTATTCCAAATGGGAAAAATTGGCCAAAACAAAGGTGCCACAGGCCCCACACAACTCCCAAATCCAGAGAGGCAGTAATTAAATGTTAAACCTCCAAAATGATCTCCTTTGACTTAATGTCTCACATCTGGGGGACACTGATGCACAGGGTGGACTCTCATGGCCTTGGGCAGCTCCTTCACAGGCTGGCATTGAGTGCCTGCAGCTTTTCCAGGTGCAGAGTGCAAGCTGTCAGTGGTTCTACCATTTTGGGGTCTGAAGGATGGTGACCCTCTTTTCACAGCTCCACTAGGCAGTGCCCCAGTGGGGACTCTGTGTGAGGGCTTCAAGCCCACGTTTCCTTTCCACACTGCCCTAGTAAAGGTTCTCCATGAGGGCTCAACTGTTGCAGCACACTTTTGCCTGGACATCCATACACTGTCTGAAATCTAGGTGAAGGTTCCCAAACCTCATTTCTTGACTTCTATGCACCTGCAGGCCCAACACTACATGGAAGCTGCCAAGGCCTGGAGCTTGCACCCTCTGAAGCAACTGCCCAAGCTGTATCTTGGCATCTTTTAGCCACGGCTGAAGCTGAAACAGCTGGGACACAGGGCACCAAGACCTGAGGCTACACAGAGCTGGGAGTCCCTGGGCCCAGCCTGCAAAACCATTTTTTCCTCTTAGGCCTCCAGACCTCTGATGGGAGGGGCTGCCACTAAGATCTCTGACATGCCCTGGAGACATTTCCCCCATTGTCTTCGTGATTAACACTGGCTACTCATTATGCAAATTTCTGCAGCAGGCTTGAATTTCTCCCCAGAAAATAATGTTTTCTTTTTTTGCATTGTCAGGCTGCAAATTTTCCAACCTTTTATGCTCTGCTTATCTTTTAAATGTACGTTCCAATTTCAGATAATTTCTTTCAAGTTCAAAAGTTCATAGAGCTGTAGGGCAGGGGCAAAATGCCACCAGTCTCTTTGCTAAGACATACCAAGAGTGACCTTTGCTCCAGTTCTCAGTAAGTTCTTCATCTCCATATGAGATCTCCTCAGCCTGGACTTCATCATCCATATTATTATCAGCATTTTTGTCAAAACCATTTAACAAGTCTCTAGGAAGTAGAGACTCTAGGAAGTAAAGACTCCATACTTTTCTGCACCTTTCTGTCTTCTTCTGAGCCCTCCAAACTCTTCCAATCTCTGCCCATGACCCAGTTCCAAAGTTGCTTCCACATTTTCAGGTTATCATTATAGCTGGACCCCACTCCACTGGTACCAATTCTCTGTATTAATCCATTTTCACACTGCTATAAAGATACTACCTGAGACTGGGTAATTTACAAAGAAAATAGTTTAATTAACTTATTTGCATGACTGAGGAGGCCTCAGGAAACTTAAAATCATGGCAGAAGGTGAAACAGGCAGCAAAAGAGTGAGCCCATGTGAAGAAGAAACTGTCAAACACTCATAAAACCATTAGATCTTGTGAAAACTCACTATCATGAGAACTGCACGGGGAAAGCACCCCATGTTTCAATCACCTTCCACGAGGTCCCTCCCTCAACCCCTGGAGATTATAATTTGAGATGAGATTTGTGTGGGGACAGAAAGACAAACCATATCACATGGTTATCTTTCCTTTTAGGTGATCTTGTAGGATTGCCTAAGATAGACCCTCCCTCAACCCCTGGAGGCCCCTCCCTCAACCCCTGGAGGTTATAATTTGAGATGAGATTTGTGTGGGGACACAAAGACAAACCGTATCACATGGTTATCTTTCCTTTTAGGTAATCTTGTAGGATTGCCTAAGATAGACCCTCTTGGCAAATTTGCAGTATACAGTACAATATTATGAACTGTAATCTCTCTTTTTTTTTTTTGAAATGAAGTCTCACACTGTCACCTGGGCTGAACTGAAATGGCTCAATCTTGGTTCACTACAACCTCTGCCTCCCAGGTTCACATGATCCTCCTGCCTCAGCCTCCAGAGTAGCTGGGATTACAGGAGCACAGCACCACACCAGGCTAATTTTTTGTATTTTTAGTAGAGATGGTGTTTCACTATGTTGGCAAGACTGGTCTCAAACTTCTGACCTTGTGATCCGCCTGCCTTGGCCTCCCAAAGTACTGGGATTACAGGCGTGAGCCACTACACCCAGCCTAACTGTAATCTTCACATTGTATACTACATCTCTAGACTTATTCATATGACATAACTGCAAGTTTGTGTCCTTTTACTTACAGCTTCCTATTTCCTGCACTCCTCCACCCTTAGTAGTCACTATTCTATTCTGTTTCTATAATTTGTTTTTTTTAAAGATTCCATATATGGGTGAGCTCATGCAGTATTTGTCTTTTTCTGTCTGGCTTATTTCATATAGCATAATGTCCTGTAGTTTCATCCATGTTGTTGCAAATGGCAGAATCTCTTTCCTTTTTAAGACTGAATAATATTACACACACACACACACACACACACACACAAACACACACAAATATATATACATGTATATATCACAATTTCTTTATTCATGTATCTGTCCACAGATGAATGAATTGTTTCCATATCTTTGCTACTATGAATCATGCTACAGTGAACACTGGAGTGCAGATATCTTTACAAAGTGTTGATTTTATTTCTTTTGGGTATATTATCTGGAAGAGGGATTGCTAGGGCATATGGTAGTTCTATTTTTAATTTCCTTAGGAACCTCCATACTGTTTTTCTTAATGGCTACACCAATCTGCATTCCCACCAACAGTGTACAAAGGTTTTATTTCTTTACATCTTGGCCAATATTTATTATATCATGTCTTTTTGTTAATAGCCATCTTAACAGGTGTGAGATGATAGTTCATTGTGGTTTTGAATTGCATTTCCCTGTGAATTAGTGATGTGGAGTACCTTTTCATATTGCTGGCCATTTGTATGTCTGGGAAAATGTCTATTTAGGTCCTTTGCCTATTTTTATTTTTATTTTTTGAGATTGAGTCTCACTTTGCTGCCCAAGCTGGAGTGCTGTGGCACGATCTCAGCTCACTGCAACACCACATCCCAGGTTCAAGCGATCCTCCTGCCTCAGCCTCCCTAGTAGCTGGGATCGCAGGCACATGCCACCATGCCTGGCTAATGTATTTTTAGTAGAGATGGATTTCGCAATGTTGGCCAAACTGGTCTCCAACTCCTGACCTCAGGTGCTGCAGCTCAGTCTCCCAAAGTTCTGGGATTACAGGTGTGAGCCACTGCACTCTGCTGCCTATTTTTAAATCAGGTTGTTTGCTTTTTTGCTGTTGTTAAGTTCCTTCTATATTTGGGAGATTAACACTTTACTCGATAAATAGTTGGCAGATATTTTCTCCTAATCCATAGGCTGCCTTTTCATTTTGTTTATTGTTTTCTTTGCTCTGTAGAAGCTTTAGTTAGATGCAGTGTCACTGGTTTTTAATATTTGTTTTTTTGTTTTGCTTTTGTTGCCAGTGCTTTTGGTTTCATATCCAAAAAATAATTGCCAAAACTCATGTCAGAGCTTTTCTCCTGGGTTTTTTTTTTTTCCTAGGAGTTTTGTGGTATTAGGTCTTACATTTAGATCTTTGATCCATTTTGAGTTGACTTTTGTGTATGATATAAGGTAAGGGTCTAGTTTCATTCTTTGGCATGTGGATGTCCAATTTTCCCAACACCATTTATCGAAGAGACCATACCTTCTCTATCATATCTGCTTGGTGGCATTGCCAAAGATTATTTGTCTGTATATGCTTGGATTTATTTCTAAGCTCCCGATTCTGTTCCATTGGTCTATGTATATGTTTTTATCTCAGTGCTATACTGTGTTCTTTTTTGAGACAAGGTCTTTGCTGGTGTGCAATGGTGATGTCTCAGCTTGCTGCAGCCTTGACCTCCTTGGCTGAAGCAATCCTCCCACCCCAGCCTCTCAAGTAGCTGGGACTACAGGTGCATACCACCACACCCAAATTATTATTATTATTATCTTGATATGGGGTTTAGCCATGTTGCCTAGGCTTGTCTTGAATTCCTAAGCTCAAGCAGTTCACCCGCTTTGGCTTCCCAAAGTACTGGGATTACAGGTATGTGTCACTGTGCCCAGCCAGTACCATACTGTTTTGATTAATGTTGCTTCGTAATTCAATTTGAAATTAGGAAGTGTGATGCCTCCAACTTTGTTTCTTTATTTTCCCCTTAAGAATATTTTGACTCTTCAGGGTCTTTTTTGTTTCCATATGAATTTAAGAATTATTTTATTTGTTCCTGTAAAAATGTTTATTAGAATTTTGATAGAGATTATGTTGAATCTATGTGTTGCTTTAGGCAGTATGAACATTTTAGTGATATTAATTCTTATAATCCCTAAACATATGATATTCTTCCATTTATTTATGCCTTTTTCAATTTCTTTCATTATTTTATTTTCTGTGTACAGACTTCTTCACCTCTTTGGCTAAATGTATTCCTGAGTATTCTTTGATGCTATTATAAATAGGAGTGTTTTCTTGATTTCTCTGTAGGATACATTGTTATTGTTGTAAAGAAATGCAACTAGTTTTTATATGTTGACTTTTTATTCTGCAACTTTACTGAATTTGTTTATTAGTTCTGATGGTTTTTTTTAAGTGGAAACTTCAGGATTTTCTACATATAGGAGCATGTCATCTGAAAATGGTGACGATTTAACTTCTTTCTTGCTGATTTGGATGCCTTTAATTTCTTTTTCTTGAATAATTCCTGGACTAGAACTTCCAGTACAGTGTTGAATAGAAGTGATAAAAGTGGGCATCTTGCCTTATTTCTGATCTTAGAGGAAAAGCCTTCAACTTTTCACCATTGAGTATGATATTAATTGTGGGTTTGTCATATGTAGTGCAGATTATTTTTCGTTAATATTATTTATTTGATTTATTGTTTTCCATATTTGACTTTCAAATATTTGCATTTCAACATTATTTACCCTTTTTTTCAACAATATGAGGATCTGAAGTACATTAACTTTAATCACCCCCATCCAAACTTAGAAACTACAATTCTACAGTATTTTACTTCTAGACTATTTTCCCATTTACTATAATTAACTTTATTATAATTGTAGTAGAGCCCATGCTTCTTTGAATTTACTTACTTTGCTCACCATTTCTTCTTGCATCTCAGACCTTCCGTCTGTGGTCACTTTATTCTACCTGAAATATCTACTTTAGAATTTAATTTAGTGGGAACGTTTTGGTGATACATTTTTACTTTTGTCTCTGTTGGTTTTTGTGGGGTTTTCAGTCCTTTTATTTGGAAGTTAGTTTTTCTGGTTATATAATTCTAGATAGAAAATTATTTTCTTTCAGCTTATTGAGGGTATTTTTTCTATTATCTTCTCACATCCATGGTTGCTACAAGATACTAGCAATGAGTCTAGTTGATATCATTTGTTGATGATCTCTTTGTCTTCCTTTTAAGGTCTCTTTCTATCTAATATTCTGAAATTTTACCATAATAAGTCTGGGTATCGATTTTGGGGTACATTTGTTGGTCTTCCTACACCTGCATATTGATGTATTTCAATAATTCTGAAAAATTCTCAGCTGTTATCCATAGAATACATCCTATTCCCTATTGTCTTATTCTAGAATTTAATTAGAGGGTGGGACTTTCCAATATTTTTAATGTTTGTTAACTCTATTTCAAGATACGAATTTTATAAATCTTGATAATTGTTTGTGTTCTTGCCAAATCTTTTGTGTTTTTGCAAATAGTTTTAGAGTAATATCAGTGTTATAATTTTTTGCTTCAGCCATCAAACATAATTTAGGATACTCAAGAGGAAAAGGTGGGCCTATTTTATTTACCCATATTTTGGTTTACAATGTTAGTTTTCACCTGGCTCGTGTTCTAAGGTTCCATCTTTTATTGTTTCCTTTCTGTTTAGGGATCTTCATGTAGCCATTCTTTTAGTGTAGGTGTGTTAGTGATAGATTCTCTTGTTTTTTTTTTTCATCTGAGAATGCTTTATGTATAATTACCAAGGTTTTTAGTTGCACTTAGTGAGAAGAATAGAGAAAAAGTATGCCTACTTCATCTCCCCAGAAGCAGAAGTCTCCTACCTTCTAATGCTGTTTGTTTTTTAACATCAGAAGTTTTATTTTTATTTTTTTTTTGTTGGGAGGGTTTGTCTAGATAACTAATCCATTATTTAAAGGCACTAGAAAGTGCCATATTTTGTTATATTTTGTTATTTTGATCGTGAACTACTCATTTTTACTAGAAATTTGTCTATACAGATTATTTGAGGTCTATGTTAAAGTTGAGTATTTCCTGCCAGTCACTTTGAAACACTATCCATCAATGTCCACCTTAAATTAACTTTATTTTTAGGGTTTTCAAACTACACAGATAACAGAAACTGAAATCCACATGAAGCCCAACTTATAGTTATGAATTATCAGGGGATTCTTTTAATTTACTGCTTCCAAGACTAGGATTAAGATAAGTCAGTTTCCTTGCTATTCCCTTCTGCTCATTGGGGCTTCACTGTGGGGTAAAGTTCTTTGGAGTCTCAGCTTTTTAGGGGAATCTCACTTTTATTCCTCACTGGGTATGTTTTGGGCTTTACTTTCTGCCACCTGTTTAAAATTACTTTTTTTTCTTTTTCCCCCCCCCCCACGTAATCAGTGTGCTATAAAATTACTTTTTAAAAGTAATTTTTAAAAACAGAAACTCAAGGATTCTGGATTTTGGCAAAACTCTCCATGATAGATGCTTGCTTTGGTACTTCTAGAGTTCTGTGTCTTCCTTCACTTTGGAGATGGAACACAACTTAATGTGCAAAATATATTTAAAAACGTATTTTTCAGTATTTCAGTTATTTTATGTAGGTAGATTTGTCAGGGAGTCTAGCCTACCATACTACTGGAAAAAGAATTATTCTTAATATATTATTTTCTTCTATAAACTTTTATCTTCTTAGCTTATATCTCTTAGCTGAATATGTTGCAGTCTTAAAGTATTTAATGATTACCATTTCTTATCATTACTTGGATATTTTTTCTTAATAGTTTAAATTTTCTACTTCCTGTTTATTATCAGTCTTCTTTCTCCATTTTAACCCTGTAGTATAAAACAGACCATGTAAAATGATCTGAAAAGCTGTGCAGTCAGGCCGGTGTTATTAGATGTCATGAAAGTGATGAAGCTTGATTTTTTGGCTGCATAATCATCTCAGGTTCTTTGCTTCTGGATTGAATTTTAGGAGAGGGAACCTGGAGATCAGAAATGATTTATTGTCTTATTTACACATAAAGTGAAGAGGAGAAATCATTCTATATCTAGCTGGAAGTGTTCATGAGAGATATTATCTCTCAAAAAGCAATTGGGGCTGTGGGGATTAGAAATGAGAACAGAATGGCCACAGAAATGATGTTCTAGCCAAATTAACAAAATACAAAAAAAAATTATGTTAGAGTGGAAAAAGGCTGCCTTTTCCTAGATCTCTGGTGCATTAGTCTGAGATCAGGCTCAGGAGACAACTGAGGAAGATACATATCCACCCATGTACACACATGTGCACACACAGTTGCATACCTACAAAGACACATGCATTGTAAGTACACGTATGTAATTAAGTAGTTACAGAACAGGAGAAATTCTGGCAAGTGAGTCATTGGGTTTTGTTTTACCCCTCTCTACTAATCCTCAAAGTAATACGTGTTCATTAGAAAAACATTGAAAAGTTTAGAAAAATCACCCATGATGCTACTTCCTAGTAAAAACAATGGCAATATTTTGGCATATTTCTTTTGCACTTAGTAAATATGGTTCAGCTTATATGAATAATCACACTCAGTCCTGCTTTACTTCTGTACTTGCTGTTCTTAGGTCTATCCCCATGTTTCTAAATAGTATTTTAATCATGGCAAAATATTCTTTCATGTGGGTGGTTCACAATTTCGCTAAGGCTCTCTTTGTTACAATTTTTCCAATAATAAAATGAGTCACTATTGCTTTTTGTCTTGGCCCTAGAAAAGGAATGTTTAAAAATGGTGAAATCTCTGAGAGATCCAAGTTCAGCCATCAACCTTTGACCCTAGGAGTTCTTCATGGGAGTTTCTTCATCTCCAGCTCCTACTCTCATTTTGGCCATGGCAAACTTTTCAAAGGATTTCTCCCAACTACATATGATACATGTTTCCCTTGAGAGGATTCTAGTAAATTTTAAAAAAAATCCCCATGTCACTATATTTCAGGTGCTATTTTAGCCCCATGTTGTATACTTGATATGTTAGTGGCTGGGCACCAATTGGTACCTTGTAAAAGGACTGCATTATTTTGGGTTTGCACTGCCGGTGAGCATTTCAAACAAGGGTATTAAGCCCTTGAAATGTGGCAAGTTCAAACTGACAGTTCAAATTGACATATTCTGTAAGTGTAAAATGCACGATGAATTATAAAGACTTTGTATAATTAAATTTTGTAACTTGTCTTATTAATAATATTCTTCATATTGATTATATGTTGAAATGATAATATTCTTGATATTTTGGGTTAAATGAAATACTTTAAAAAATTAATTACATTCACTTCTTTTTACCTTTTTTTAATGTGGCTATGAGAAAATTTAAAATTACATATGTGGCTTGCATTTGTGGCTGGTACTCTATTTCTGTTCAATAGGCTGATTTAGGACATAAAGTTGGAGTCTCATCCCATGGCTGAAACTTAAAGCAGAGAGGCAACCACACGGTCCAGGCCCCTACCACTGTTCCCTTCCTGGAAAGCACACCCTCTAGCTGCTTCCTGCCTAAGCCTCCAAAATCTTGTGTAAAGGGAAAAAAATCATTTTAGCAGCCTTATTCCTGCCCTACCCTCTCTTAGCATCCAACCCCACCATGGCGCACTAAGATAGAAACAGAGAATTAGGTGCACGTGGAAGCAGAGAATTAGGTGACGGTAAGAGACCTAACTAGGCTGGTTGGTTATGCTGTTTTCTTAATTGTTGAGTCTGTTCTGCATTAAGTTCGGTGAGTGACAGATACTCCCCAGTGGAACAGATCTAGCAGTATAAGTGCTCACCGAACTCTCTGTGGCTTTGGGCTTTGACTGCCGCTTTGAGCCATTTTCTTCTCCTCCATCTGACTTCAATCACTCCTTTTGCAAAGCCCCAAAGCTCCCTTATGCCTGCTTTCAGAGATTCAGAGCTGGGACCCCACAAACCTTATTGCCATTTCAGCTGCCA
Organism: Aotus nancymaae; assembly: GCF_030222135.1. Lineage (NCBI taxonomy): Eukaryota > Metazoa > Chordata > Mammalia > Primates > Aotidae > Aotus > Aotus nancymaae. The sequence continues at coordinate 1,680,345 of NW_026988465.1, forward strand.
GGAAGATTAACAGTCGTGCCTAGCAGCGCTCCTGGCTTTGAGCAGCTAGATGAGAAGGCTAAAGCTGGCACGTTTAGATTCAACAGGAACCTGAGATAACTGAGCCAATTTGTTTAGATTCTGCAGTTTCCCAGGCTTGCCAGGACATTCCAGCCTCACAGACAACTCAAGAACTTGGCCAAAAAAAGTTCAGTGAATAAGTGATAGTTGACACACCATCCTAAACTCAGCCACAGCAGTGCCTGTGCTCAGGCTTTCACCGGGAGTGGCCCAGAAACAGCACAGAGCTCCTTGGCTGGGAGACGGCCCTGGGTATAGCTAGCTGCACGTGGCTCCTGGTTTCTGCTTTGTGAGGATTCCATGGGCAGCTGAGGTTACGCGTTGCCCTAACCCACTTGCAAAACTGGTCAAGCTCCCATCTAAGCAAAGGTTCTTCCTGTGTTCAATTACTTTTGCAGGGAACCTCTGAGGGTGCACAGAGTCATATTTCCTGCCATGTTTGTTTAGTCTCTTTTTCCACTGGCCCTTTCCCTTTCAGACTGGTATACGCAGATTCTTTCTTGTGGCTTGATGCCAGTTGAATCTCTTCCAGATGTGGCTGAACGAGCCTGGCAGTTTCCCTTCTGAAGCGAGAATCTTCAGTCTAATGCCTAGGAAATGCAGTATGGGAGAAGAGACAGATACTAGTGTATTCCCCACTCATGCATAGAACACATATTTGAGTGCCTTTTTGCTGTAGGCTAAGCTCTGTGCTAGCCTCCGAGAACTCAGATGAATCAGGCATAAATTCAGCCTTATTGATTTTTATAGCCTGTGAAAAGCGATGCATGTCATCACAGAGGTACACACAGGGGAGCTGGGATTTTAGCAGAGGCATAGATAGCTTTGAGCACACAGAAATGGGAGAAAACATCAAGGATATTTTATGAAAGTGACATGAGAGCTGGCATTGAAGGATATGTATGACTTGACTCTAGTACAGGGTTTCTCAATCTCAGCACTACTGACTACTTAGGACCAGACCTTTTTTTTTTTTCCTCACCGTGGGGCTGCCCTGTACACTGCAGGATGTTTAGCAACATCCCTGGCTTCTATCCGCAGCATATCAATAGGACTCCATCCAGCTGTGTCAACCAAAAATGTCTCCAGGCAAAGTCACCCTGGTTGAGAGCCACTGGTGGAAAGAAATCAACAAAAGAACATTCTGGAAAAAGTAAGAACACAAGCAAAGGACAGGTCCTGCATGAACAAAGCAGGTTACTCAGTTTGCCTTGAATGAAGTGTATGAAGAAGACTGAGGCAAAACATGGGGAGGTTAGAACACCAGCTCCTCAGGTGGGGACTCGATGTGCGTGTGTCTGTTTTATTCCAAAACCTATCTCAAGCACTTGGAGTGGAGTCTGTCACGCAGTAGGAGCTTAGTAGTATGTGTTGAGTGGAGGAAGTCTGGGATTACTTTATGGCAGCATAAAAACACAGAAGCATAAAGGCAGGATGTGGGAAGGAAATGAATGATTGACATTTTGGAGGTGTTGAGTTTGAGATATATAGAGAAGCAGGTGGACGTATTCTGCAGATAGTTGGAATGCAGTGGTTGAGCTTAGGAGAAAGTCAAAAAGTGAGAAATGAGGGCCAGGTGTGGTGTCTCACGCCTGTAATCCTAGCACTTTGGGAGGCTAAGGTGGGAGGATCACTAGAAGTCAGGAGTTCAAGACCAGTTTGGCCAACATGGGGAAACCCCATCTCTACTAAAAATATAAAAATTAGCTGGGCATGGTGGTGAGCACCTGTAATCCCAGCTACTCAGGAGGCTAAGGCAGGAGAATCACTTGAACCTCAGGAGAAGGAGGTTGCAGTGAGCCAAGATCGTGCCACTGCACTCAAGCCTGGGCAACAGAGTGTGTAATTCCAGCTACTACGGAAGCTGAGGCAGGAGAAGGAAGAGGTTGCAGTGAGCTGAAGTCACGCCACTGCACGCCAGCCTGGGCAACAGAATGAGACTCTGTCTCAAAAATACAAAACAAAAAAACACAAGGAAGTGAGAAATGTGATGTGAACGTTGTCTGCACACAGTGTTAGTTGGATGAGACTGGCAAGTTTGGGACTATACGAGTGCGAAATCCTTGATGACACCCACATCCATTGGTGTGTGGCAGAGATCAGTGCTTTCACATGTATGTTTCTTTTAAGCTTTATTGAGGTATTACTGATATATAAAAATTGCACACATTTGCTACACATATCTTGATGAGTTTGGATATATGCATATGCCTGTGATGCCCTTACTACGACCAAGTTACTAGACATACCCATCAAGATGGTTATTCATTATTATTCATCCTCACCTTTTTCCCTGATAGAACCCACATTTTTAGTTGAGCACAGCATTATCTGAAATAAAAGCTATATATTTCCAGCTTCCTTTATCACTAGATGTGACCATGGGACTAAGTTTTAGTCAAGAGATTTAAGAACGTACAATTATGATATATCAATTAAAACTACATATATTTTTAAAAAGAGTGAGTGTCATGTCATCACTTTCAGGAAGCGGTCCTAATAGACATTTGGCATCTTTTGTTCCCGTTTTATTTGTCCCAAATTTCATACTGCTTTCTAAAATCCTGACGTGAAGGGCTGGAGTTCTAGCAGTCTTCTTGGTCCAGGAGGATGAGTGTTCCACTTTAACATGGAGCAGTAGAGGATGGCACAGGGACAGGCCTCTAGGTGATTTTGGGTGTCCACTCTACCTGCCCTGGATTGCCAGTTTCCAGGCTTCTACATAAGGGAGAGATGGACTTCTATCTTGTGTAAGCCTCTGCTATCGTGGGCCTCTGCTTCTAGCCAAACCTGATCTCAACTGATAGCACGGAAAACAGCGGATGGAGAAGAAGTTGCCAGAGAATTTGAACAGAGAAGGTAGTGTCACAGAGACAAAGAAGAGCAGAATTTCAGAAAGGAGGTGACCTACATGTAAAAGACGATGAGGTCTGAGGACAAAGATTGGACAGCCCGTGGTGGGTTCAAGCAAGCACTGTCCCAGATTAACTGTAAAGCAAACTGTGGGAAGATCCATTGCAGCACCTGCGAATACCCAAGGCCTGCCAATGTAGCTACATCTTGGGATATGGGAGGTGCCTATGTATTACGAAGAGAAAAAAAAATTGTAGACTCACTTCAGGCGTTATAGACTGTCTCAGCCTTCAGGGAATTAGAGCCCCAGAGTCATTGTAGCCTCTAAGATCATCAAGATAACTAAAGAAGGGATCTAGGCATAGAGAGTGAGGAATGAGTGAAGAAGCAAATGCTTTTCCTCCTACTCTCTTCACTGGACTAATGCTCACTGGCCCTTCAAATGTCAGCCTCAATGTCACCTCTTCCAATAGGCATTTCCTGGACTTTCCTGTTGTAGTCTCTGATAGCTCCCAAAACTTTTCCTCCATATTTCTTTCCAACTTTTATCTGCGCATTAATTTGTTTAATATCTGTCTTGTTCAATGGTTTACAAGTTGCATGAGGCATGAGGCTTTGGCTCTTGCCTCATGCAACTTGCAAAGCATTGAACAAGACAGATATTAAATCTGTTTCACTGCTGTATCTTCAAGGCCTAGCCCTTTGCCTGGCAAAATAACAGGAGCTCAATCAAACGCACGAATGAAGTACTGGCACAATCCTTTTGATGTCCTGTTTAGTTTGCTCCTTTTGTGGCGTGAGAGAGACTTTCTGATGTTGTTCCTGGCTTCTCAGTGTTTTCATCTAAAAAATAAAAAGAGGAGAGATTAGAAGGTGGAATTTCTGCATAACATCTACCCATGTTGGGGTGAACGGTGTCTTACTAAATTCCTCATTCTTTCGTGGAGGGCACAAGGGAACCAATTAGTATACAAGGCTGTGGGGTTCCCAGGGGTCTCTGAGAACCTGGAGGAGTGCATGAGGCTTCTGAAGTTCCCCTGAGCATCTCTCAGGGTAAAGGCATTCTAATAGGCACTCTAGATCAGTACCTGTAAGAGGAGTATTTCTGATACAGGGAAAGGTCAACATTCTAAACTTTCCCCACTCTACCTCCTCTCTGGCCTTAGCCCTCATGTCCTCATCCCAGTCCTCTTCCCCCAGTGAGAGCCATGCTCTTCTCCAACATACCTCAGGCACTGTTGCTCTGTGCCTCCGCTCAGGTGGTTTCCACTCCTGAACGTCCCCTGTCCCTGCCTCTCAAACACCACCCATTCTCAGAACCCGTGTCAAATTCCATCCTCTCTAGGAGGTCTTCCTGGGTCACCCAGCAGGCACTTGTCTTTCTCTTACAATGCCTATTGTTTCATCTTCCTTTGAACATCAGCACGTTCCGTCTTGTGGTGTTACTGTTATTTTCAGATGGGTATTGAGTTTCCTGAAGGGTGCTGCCTTGGGCTTCCGTGCAGCCCCTGGCTAGCTGGCAGACTGCCTTGAACCGAGAAGACATCACTAGATAGCAGTTGGTTGACTGATTGCAGCACCCTGCTCCTTAACTATGCTCTCCTTTCACTGAAGTAGAGAACACACACACACACACACACACACACACACACACACGACAGCTGCAATCAATGCAGCCCTTGGTTTCATACTTTCATGAGGGGCTTTCACAGCTTCTCATCTTGAACTGTCAGACATTCTACAAGATGCTGAGAACGTAATTTATTTTCCTGTCTCAAACAAAATCTGCTGTGGATAGTAACTTACAAACTGTAATAGATGATTATAAGTGAGATTCATGTAATTGTTTCACAGCAAGCTTTAAATAAACACATAAATTTTGATGTCCCTTCTTATTGGATTTCCCCACATGTTGGAATTGATCTGAAATCTCACTGAAGTGTAAACTATAAACTAGCCTCTGAGGCTCTTAAATCCAGAAAGATAGGACTAGAGATAATAGAACAGTCAGCAGACCTATTTGGCAGAATGGTTAGCAAATTGCATTTTGTCAGCCAAAGAATGACAGCTTCATTCTCAGCAAGCTGTTGGGCTGCCCCTTAGTGGCCCCTCCTTGTCTGTCTCCATTGTCAAAGGCTTTGGCTGACAACAGGGGGCATAACCTCCACTTGTGACACAACTAAGATTTTTTTTTTTTGAGATGGAGTTTCGCTCTTCATTGTCCAGGCTGGAGTGCCCTGGCACTATCTTGGCTCACTGCAACCTCCGCCTCCGGGGTTTAAGTGATTCTCCTGTCTCAACCTCCTGAGTAGCTGGGATTACAGGCACCAGCCACCATACCTAGCTAATTTTTGTATTTTTAGTTGAGTCGAGGTTTCACCATGTTGGCCAGGCTGGTCTGGAACTCCTGATCTCAGGTGATCTCAGGTGATCTGCCCGCCTTAGCCTCCCAAAGTGCTGGTGTGAGCCACTGCACCTGGCCTAATATTTTCATTATCAAAAGCTCCTTTTGCAATCATTTATCAGGATAGCCCTAACATCCAGTTTCAATTGCATGAGGGCTTATTAAGCAATTTGGTCAGTCCCTTAGGTATAGGCCCAGCTCATTCACAGGTTGGAATGGAGGCACATTTAGCAATAGTAGGGGTAATACAGAAAAGACGGTTGTAATGAAGGTCTTGGGACACACCTTAAAACTGTCACCAAATATCCCCAGGGCATCAGCTTGCAGTAGCATGCCCACCATGAGTGCACAGTCAGTGTCTCGTGAAGCATGCCTCTCCTCTCCAGATTGCAAGCTCGTGTCTGGGCTGGGCTAAACCTCTTTCTTACATGTTTCAAACTGTGATGTTTATTTTAGGTATGTTATAAAAAATTACGAACTGATAAGCCTATGCTGCTTATTGAAAGCTTTCTTGCTAAAGCAGTCTGCGTCAGAATTACTGATGACTTCCAAGGGACCAATATTAGGAACAACTTTGGTGACAACTTCACAGAACAAACTGCCCAGGTTTAGGAACAACTTTGGTGACAACTTCACAGAACAAACTGCCCAGGTTAAAAGAAAGGGAATTGACTTCCTTCTGGTAGGAAGAACTAACACAGAAAGCACTGACTTTCCAATGGCAAGTTACCTAAATAGATGGTAGGATTGTATGTTCCCTTTTAATTTGCATATCGGGCGTGTTGGCGCATGCCTGTAATCCCAGATACTCTGGAGGCTGAGGCAAGAGAATCGTTTGAACCGGGGAGGCAGAGGTTGAGGTGAGTGGAGATCGTGCCATTGCACTCCAGCCTGGGCAACAAGAGTGAAACTCCATCTTAAAAAACAAACAAAAAAAGAATTTAAAGAATACTTGCTTCTCAAAGAGATGATGGGTCATTCTAAGAAAGTAACATAATGCCCTTATTAGGAAATGGTTGGAGGACCATACTTGCTAAAAGAGTTTCAAGACTGGAAGAAAGCTGTTTTGCAAGGGGTTTTGCCACCAAAAGCCGTGGGAAGGTCCAATAGAAAGAAAAACTTGATATGCTTTATTTTTAAATTTTATTTATTTATTTTTGAGATGGAGTCTGGCTCCGTCACCCAGGCTGGAGTGCAGTGGCACGATCTCAGCTCACTGCAACCTCCGCCTCCCAAGTTCAAGCGACTCTCCTGCCCCGGTCTCCCAAGCAGCTGGGATTACTTGATATGCTTTAGAATGAAGCCGTGCGTCCTCTTCAAATCAATAAGTGATATATAAGCTGTAATTGATAGTGGTTAGTGATTTTCATGTTTTCGTGTGATTTCTAAGTATTGTATAACTGAACCATAGCTGTTACAAGCATGGATTCTGAAGCCAGCTAGGACTGTCTGGGTTTAACTCCTGGCTCTGATATTTACTGACTTAACTTTTCTGCGCCTCAGTTTCCTCATCTGAAAAATAGTACTAGTTATAGTATTTACCTAGCAAAGATTTTAAGAAGTGAGGACTAAGCTCTGATTCTTGATCTTGCCCAAATTCCTATCTAAGGCGTCTGGGGAGTCATATTCTACAAACCATAAATTCTCATCAGATGGGTTTTATTTAACCCTGTATATCATGACTTACTTTGCAATCTGACTCTGGCATAATGAGAAATAAAATAAAATATTTTATCCTAAAACATAATTCTCTGCCATATCTTGAAATTGCCCTGCAAAGTCTCATGTGGGAAAACTCCACATTCTATAGAGAATCCCCTTTCCCCCATGTTTTCCTTCCTTCCTTTCCAGATCCAGGGGATAATCAACTAAGAGCCAGGCACCCTTTTAGGTCCGATAAGAAACATTGTACAACCTACTCTCAAGTCTGCTGAGAGTTTCCTCTGCACAATAAAACTTGGTTTCCACAATCCTTTATCTTAACTTAAACATTTCCTTTCTATTGATCCCAGGTCTTCAGATAAGTTCAACCAATTGTTAACCAGAAAATACTTAAATTTACCTATAGCCTGGAAGCCCCTGCTTTGAGTTGTCCTGCCTTTTGGAACCAAACCGATGCATTTCTTAAATGTATTCAATTGATATTTCATGCCTCCCCAAAATATATATTTTTTAACTAAGCTGTACCCTGACCACCTTGGGCACATGCTCTCAGGACCTTCTGAGAGCTGTGTCATGGGCTATGGTCACTCATGTTGTTAGGCTTAGAATAAACCTCTTAAAACATTTTTACAGAGTTTGACTCTTTCCACCAACAGGAGAATTAATAGGTTAGTACATGGAAAACCCTTAGAACAAGGCCTGGCACATACTGAGCACTGCATAAATGTCAATTGCCACTACTACTACTATTGGGAGTGTGGAGAGGGGGGTACTTTTTAAGTATTATGATTCGGAATTGTGGAGAAAAGCAATTTAAAAAGCATGTACCCTGAACGTAGACACACCACTTCAGGGATTGCAGGCTGTGTATCCCATTTACTATGGGCTTCCTCAAGGAACAGATCTGAATTAGGATGAGATACTGCTCAAGTTAGAAGGGCTAACAGTCAGAAGCTCAGGGGGGAAATTAAACAGTTCTTTAGATTGAGGATTAGCAAACCACAGCCTGTAGGCCAAATCCAGCTGCATGTCACCTGTTTTTGTAAATAAAGTTTTGTTGGAACACAGCCATGTTCATTTATTAATGAAGTATCTGTGGCTACAACAGAGTTGAGTGGTTGTAGCAGAGACCGTATGACCTGTAAAGCCTAAAATATTTACTATCCTGCCCTTGGCAGAAAACCTTTGCCTACTTCAGTTAACCAATTAGGTTCAACTAAAGAACCATAAAAAATATTAAAAAGCAAATGATAAAATGAAGAAAATATTTACAACATATGTAATAAATCATGGATTAATAGCTTTAAAATAGCTATAACAGTAATAAAATACAAAATACAAAATATATTGCTTTCTAAATCAATAAGCAAAATATGAATAGCACCAACAAAGAAATGAACAAAGGCCATAAATAGCCTGTATTAGTCAAGGTTCTCCAGAAGAAGAGAACTAGTAGGATATATGTATATATGAAAGGGAGAATTGGTCACATGATCATAAGATGAAATCCCACAGTAGGCCATCGGCAAGCTGGGGAAGAAAGCAGTCAGTAGCGGCTCAGTCCGACTCCAAAAGCCTGAAAAGCAGGGACGCTGACAGTGCAGTCTTCAGTTTGTGGCCAAAGGCCCAAGAGCCCCTGGTAAACCACTACTGTAAGTCCCAGTCCAAAGGCCGAAGAACCTGGAGTCTGATGTCCAAGGGCAGGAGGATTGGAAGGAAGCATCCGGTACAGGAGAAAGATGAAAGCCAGCTTATGCCACCTTCTTTCATCTGTTTTGTTCTAGCCACGCTGGCAACTGATTCGACAGTGCCCAGCCACATTGAGGATGGGTTTCCTCTCCCAGTCCACCGACTCAAATGTCAGACTCCTCTGGCAACACCCTCACAGACACACCCAGAAACAATACTTTACCAGCCATCTAGGCATCCTTCAACCCAAACAAGTTGACATCCAATATTAACCATCACATAGCCCATTCACTAAGGAAGAACTGACTGGCCTGTAACTAGGAAACACTGATAACACCACTAGTAACCAAGGAAACACAAATGAAACCAATACAAATATTTTTTTCCTGGAAAATGGCAAAAACGTTTCTTCTTTTTTTTTTTTAAATTTTATTTTTTAGACAATACTCCAAGTTAATGAAGTTATGGGGAGAAAGAACTCTCATATGTTCAAATGTAAAATGGGGCAAATTTTCCGGAAGAAATTTGCAGTATGCACCAAAAATCTTTAAAATTATGCTTTCCCTTTGACCTAAAAAAAAAAACAAAAAAAACTTCCGGGAATTTTTCTTTTCTTTTTTTTTTTTTTGAGATGGAGTTTCACTCGTTACCCAGATTGGAGTGCAATGGCGCGATCTCGGCTCACTGCAACCTCTGCCTCCTGGGTTCAAGCAATTCTCCTGCCTCAGCCTCCTGAGTAGCTGGGATTACAGGCACGCGCCACCATGCCCAGCTAATTTTTTGTATTTTTAGTAGAGACGGGGTTTCACCATGTTGACCAGGATGGTCTCGATCTCTTGACCTCGTGATCCACCCGCCTCGGCCTCCCAAAGTGCTGGGATTACAGGCGTGAGCCACCGCGCCCGGCCCTACTTCTGGGAATTTTCCCAAGGAAACAATTGGACAAGGCATAATGATAAGGATACACAGATATTCATGGCAGCAAATTTGGATACAATCTAGCTGTGAATAAAACAAGATTGGTTAAATGAAGTAGAGTATATACAACATGTTATGCAGGCATTAAAATCATGACATAGTGCTATGTTTATTGACATGGAAAGAGGTTCCAATTTAAAAATATTAATACATCACAGCCACCCAGAAAGACAGAAGCTCTAGCTTGGGCTTACAGAATGAGTAATGTGAAGCGCTGTCATTGCTGAAAACACCAACCCACCAACTGTCAGACTGGAAGTAACCTTGTAAAGTCCGGATCCCTCATTCTGTACATACTGAAGTCCAAGTCCCAGAAAGGAAGTGAGTTGACCAAAGTCATGCAGCCAGTTAAGCTGAGAGTTGAAGTTTGCTGTGAAAAATTGTTCTCCATGGCCCCATCACTCCCTGCATGGGGACATTTGGATGCTTCCTGGGAAATTTTATTATAATACTGTCCCATGTCCCTACATGGTCTAAGTGTGTGCTCTGTACCTCTTTTCATCCCAGAGGAGTCATCACGCTTTGCATTTAGTAAGATATTGGATACGTGGGTCCTCTCTGCTCTGTTGCAAGCTCTTAGAAAATACGGAACATGTGTTATTTAATACTTGGAATTCTTTGCAGTTTAGACGGTGCTTTAAATGTAGTAGGTTTTCAAGTTCTTCAAGAATATTTGTTGTTTCTGTGTTTGGTTGGTTAGCTTAGTTCTCCCCATTCATGTGAGCTTAGCATGGTGCACCGTCTCTGAAGCCTGGGTTTGAACTCAGTTCTGCTATTTACCAGCTGAGCAATACTGAAAAATGTAGTTAACTTCTCTGTGCCTCAGTTCCTCATCTCAATAATGGAGATAAAGATAGTACCTGGGTGTTGTGAAAATTAAGTGAGTTTGAATTTGTAAAACACTCATACCAGGGTTTTGGCACATATTAATAGTGAGAACTATATAGGTGCTTGTTAAAAAAAGAACTGAGCTTAGGAAATCTCTGATGTGTATGTACATGGAGGGGCTTAGATGGACAAAAACCTCACACAAATGAACATGCAAGGATCCCAAATGCCAGTTTCCAAAGTTATTAGTGGGAAAGCATGGGGAAAAAAAATAGATGTTTTTATGGCAACTCGAAACCAAAGCAAGAGAACTCAGTGTCCTAAGTGTAAGAAAAAGGAGAAAATGTACATTTAGGAACTCATTTGGGTTTAGGAACTCATTTTTTTTTATAAACCAGTTGGAATGAAAACCCAAGAAAAATATCTACCTCTCTTGGGAGGAGATGGTTCGTTCTGAAGCAAGGACTGCCCTGCGTTTACAACAGTATCGTGCATTTAAATTTGCAGTCAGCTGCACATAACAGGAATCTCATTGTAATGGCTTAACCAAATAGGGATAAATTTGTTCAAAAGCAACAAAAAGTCCATAGACAGGCAGTGCCAGGCTAATACAGCTGCCCCATGATGCCATCAGGGACCCAGACCTGTTCTGCTCCCCATCCTACCTGTGCAACTTTGGTTCTGCTGGTGAGATGGCTGCTGTGCCTCCAGGCATCACGTGTGCATTTTAGCCAAGAAGAAAGAGGAAGGAGGAAAGGCAAAAGCAGTAATACCCACTGGGTCTTCCCATTTTAAGAGCTTCCTCAGAAAGCCCACCCAGGAACTTCTGAGTATATCTTATTGGCCCAAACTGGGGTCACATGATCACTCTTTTGTGTAAATAAGTTTGAGGAGGTAAACATTTTGGCTGGTCACATTGACTTCCTGAACTCAATAAGGAAGAAAAGGAGAGTGGATATTGCCCAGGCAGCAAGCAACGGTGCCATATTGGAAGACTGTGAGCCCTTTAATAAGCAGCAGAGTAGAAGGGAGCCATTTGTGAGACTGGAAAAACAGGTCGAGAAAAATTTCCTTTGGGAGAAATTGTGAGTGCTGTTTGGATATGCTAAGTTTGAGGTGCTTATCAGGCATCCAAAGGGAGATGTTGAGTCTGCTGTTGGATATACAAGTTTAGAACTCAGGGCTGGGGATTTAATTATACTGCCATCAGACTATATATAGAGTGTTCCTGTTTTTCCCATAAAGATGAGGGAAGTCCATGAGCTGAAAGTGGAGAGAGAAAAAGAGATTTGAGGAGAGAAAGGGTATTTCCCCAAGGAGAATGTGAAAGTAAACTCTGGGGTGGTAGTATTGCTGGGGAGTGTGGGTGTCCTTTTGATATTCATGGTTTTGAACTTGTCCAACCAGCCAGCCAAACTGTAGTTTTTCTCGAGCAGTGTTTGGTTGCTTGAATGGAATCACACAAAAGTTGCTTTGCCCAGTCTTGGCTTTTTCCTGCTGTCTCTGAAGAAGAGAGAAAAGGACAAGGGAACTGAGAGTGATTGATTACAAGTTGATGCTTTTAATTATAGGACGAATATTGCAAAAAGTTGTGGTTTGCAGACTGGCAGTCTTAATAAGGTAAAAAATTATGTTGTGGGGATACTAGAACCAATATGTTTGAAGGATGAGAGGTGGCAATCAGATTATGGGATATTTGAAAAAGGGATTTCAGGCACAGCATAGTTATTAGTGAAAACAAGGTCTAGGGTGTGATCTTGGGAGAGGGTGACTGAGAGAGAGGAAGGAAAATGTTGCTGCAGAGAGCATCAAACCTCTAAGGGCCAGGACAGTCACAAGGATGGTGAAGTTACCAAAATGAAGGCAGGACAAAGAGGAAAAGGGTCACCAGTGAATCAGGAGTTACTGCCATAGAATAATGGCAATGGGGATGGTGCAGGGGTTTGGAGGTGGTGACTAAGAAAAAAAAAAGTCAGGTGGTCTATGTCAGTGGTATGAGCTTTAAAAGAAGGTATATAATTGGCCCCTGAACAATGCAGAGGTTAGGAACCCTGGCTCCCCTCACAGAGGAAAATCTGCATATATATGACAAGTAGCCTGAATATATATATATATATATATATAAATATATATATTTTGATTCCCCCAAAACTTAACTAATTGCTTACTGCTGACACAAAGCCTTACAAATAACATAAATAGACAATTAATGCATATTTGTGTGTTATATGTGTTATATACTGTATTCTTACAATAAGTCAAGCTAGAGAAAATAAAGTGTTAAGAAAAAAATCATAAAAAAGAGAAAATATATGTTCTATTCACTAAGTGGAAATGGATCATGATGAAGGCCTTTATCCACATTGTCTTCACGTTGAATAGGCTGAGGAAGAGAGGGAAGAGGGGTCCGTCTTGCTGTCTCACGGGTAGAAGAGGTGGAGGAGGTGGAAGGGGAGGCAGGAGAAGCAGGCACACTTGGTGTAACTTTTATTGAAAAAGAATCCACGCGTAAGTCGACCCATGCTTTTCAAACCCATGTTGTTCAAGGGTCAACTGTAGTGTCACAAGAGAAGAGTCTGAAGACAGAGTACTGCCTGCTAAATGTAGTAGATCAAGGCTCTAGAGACTAGACTGGATGAAGGGCAAGGATGGAGGGCTTGGTCTAGAAAAGGGAAATAGCACCCCATCCTTGGAGAATGGAGGAAGCAGAAGAGTAGGTGTTGAGGCTTTTTGGCCTCCATAGGTACAAGAAGGTGACATTTGTCTCCTGAGAATGAGGAAGGTGGAGATGGTTGGGTTGTAAGAACTTCAGGTTTGGTCGGACACTGATGAGTTTGCTGCAGCATCCAGTAGATTTGTGGCAGTTGATTATATGGGTCAACTTGGCTGAGCCGTGGGATGGTCAAATATTTGGTCAGCCATCAGTCTGGGTGTTTCTGGAAAAAATTAGCCTTGAATCAGCAGCATGAGTGAAGAAGATGCCGTTTCCCAGTGAGGGGGGGCCTTGTCCCATCTGTTGAGGGCCTGAATAGAATAAAAGGGAGGAGGAAGTTTGAGTTCTGTCTGACTGACAAAAATATTCTCCTGCTCTCAGCGCTCCTGGTCCTCAGCCTTCAGCTCAGAACTGGAATCTGCACCATCAACTCTGTGGTTCTCAGGCCTTCTAGCTATACCACCGGCTGTCCTGGTCTCCAGCATGCAGACTGCAAATCATGGGACTCCTCAGCCTGTGTAATCACATGAACCAATTCCTTATAATAAACCTCTCCCTACATATACGTCTATTTATATCTCATATTGGTGCTGTTTCTCTGGAGGACCATGGCTAATGCTGATGCCATGGCTATAGGACTTTTCTGATCAAGCTTAGCTGTCACATCCATTTAACCAGTCTCTAAGAACTTCCAAAATTTTCCTCATTTTCCTGTCTTCTTCTAAGCCCTCTAAACTCTTTAAACCTCTCCCTGCTACCCAGTTCCAAAGCCACTTCCATATCTTTAGGTCTCTTTGTAATGATGCCTCGCTCCTTGATATCAATTTTCTCTATTAGTCTGTTTGTGTGTTGCTGTAAAGAAATACCTGAGTTTGAGTAATTTACATAGAAAAAAAGTTTAATTGGCTCACAGTTCTTTAGGCTGTACAGGAAGCGTGGTGCTGGCATCTGCTAAGCTTCCAGTGAGACTTCATGGAGCTTTTATTCATGGTAGAAAGCAAAGTGGGAGTCGGCATATTACATGATGAGAGAGAGGAGTGAAGTGCTACACTTTTTTTTTTTTTTTTTTTTTTTTTGAGATGGGAGTCTTGCTCTGTAGCCCAGGCTGGAGTGCAGTGGCACGATCTCAGCTCACGGCAACCTCCATCTTCTGGATCCCTGTTCAAGCAATTCTCCTGCCTCAGCCTCCCCAGTAGCTGTAATTACAGGCACGTGCTACCATGCCCAGCTAATTTTTGTATTTTTAGTAGAGACAGGGTTTCTAGTCATGTCATGGTCAAAACATGTTGGCCAGACTGGTCTTGAACTCCTGACCTGGTGATTCACTGCCTCAGCCTCCTAAAGTGCTAGAATTACAGGCATGAGCCACCATGCCTGGCCTAGTGCTATACTCTTTTAACAATCAGATCTTGTATGAACTCAAAGCAAGAATTCACTCATTATCATGAGGACAACACCAAACTATTCATGAGGAATCCACCCCTATGACCCAAATATCTCCCACTAGGCCCACCTTCAACATTGGAAATCACATTTCCACATGTAATTTGGAGGGAGCACACATACAACTGTATCACCCTGGGAGTGCAACTGGTGGCTCTATGAGAAGAGGAAGCTCAGCCCCCTTACCATGTAACGCCCTGCACAACCTCAGGGCTCTGCAGAGTCCTCGCCAGCCAGAAGGCCCTCCCCACATGTGATTCCTCAACCCTGGGCTTCCCAGACCCCAGAACTGTAAAAGATAAATATTATTTCTTTGTGAATTACACTGTTCAGGTATTCTCTTATAAGGAACACAAAATGCACTAAGATACTTTCCAAAGCAAATCTGCTCTTACAAGGCTTATTATGCCCTCCGGGCCCCATAAGCAGTGAGGCTGGCCTGTTTCAGTGTCTAGGGAATGGTTGAACTTTTCTATTTTTGTTCATCTGGAATATCATTACACAGTCCTTACAGAGGAGAGTGTAGTTTTCATAACTGATACCCTATCTGTATCATTGTGGTTAGATGTATCTATTCAGCTCTTTATGCTCTTTATCACAGAGGACCATTGTGCTAATGGAAGGATTTAAATCAACCCTGAAGGGAATGATTAAGGTTTACAACTAATTGTTCTATCAATTGGGATAAGTTATGGCATGTTATTTGCATATGTAAAAGCCACCCTAGGAATACTTCAGCTTCTCCCTTTTTGAATTAATATTTGGAAAGAAAAGAACAGATAAACTATTCTAGAAAGGGAAATTTACAGATCACTAATGTTAGTAGTTGGCTTTAAGTTCTGAAAAGAAATTACGAAGCATAGCATTAAATAGGTGAAGAGGAGTGGAAAGAACATTTGGGAGCAAAGAAAATAGTATATGAAATTGATTTTTAACCTTTTCTAGGGGGACAATGCCACAGACCTCTTTGTGGATCTAATGAAAATTATGGATTCAGACAAATGCACACAAGTACACACATGCAAAGTGCCACATGCATCCCTGCAGGGTAATCAGGTTCCCTGCAGCCCACCCACCAGCTCCTAGGGGGATGCAGGGCGGCCAGTTAAGGCCCTCTAGGGCATGAGATACTCAGATAACACTAGCAACACCAGCTGCATTGGAACAGATGGTTGATACTGGAGAAGACGAGGTTGGAAAACTAGATAGAAAGCCTGGAATGCTGAGGTTATAGGACATCACCCTAACCTAGTGATGTACTGAGGATGAGGGCTGTTAAGGCAGGATGCACACTGAAGACCAGAGAAGGAATCCCAGATCTTGACCATGACACCTTCCCAGCTTTAATAGCCTCGTCTGTAAAATGCGAATAACGATGCATGATTTCCCTATTTCATAGGGGTGTTCTCTGCCTGGGAACAAATTGGGATAACCTAAGTGAAGGTGTTTTGTAAACCTTTCAGGTTACAAAAGTATAAATGGTGTTTTAAGATAATTAGGTTGTAACGTGATGAGTCTATGCACTCATAGACCTCAAGGATGGGGTATAGAGAACTCTTAATGTGGCTTGAAACTTAGTCAGGGCAAGAGAATGAGAAAATCCATAGATATATTACAAAGTAAACCAGGTGGAATGAACTTATTGGTTTTGAAATAAAGGGTAATACTCCACGTAAATTATTACCTTTTAGTATGAATGGAAAGGTCTTGAGCAAGATCAGGAACAAGATGAGAAATATTAATCCTGAAGGCCCCTGAATGTTTCCAGAGGTCTGTCTTCCCAAAGCAGATGGCAAATGAATTAGATTCTCTGTGAGTTATAGAATATTAAATTTTATAACCAAACCAAATTGATGTCTTATGCCTGGAACCTATGCACTAGTGAGTCTGCTGGGAACAGCTTAGATTATCTTCACTACTGATTCATGAAAAAGGTTTTGGCAAATGGTCTCAGGCAAGGAATGAAGCCAGGAACAGCATTTGTCATACCAGATGGGCTGACTCACCCTTTGGATAGAAAAATTCACCTGTCTTATTCTAAAAACTACCCTGTGGTCTCTTAAATGGACCAGGGACATTGTCATATTCTATATTGATGAACGAGCCTTGTTTATTCAGTGTCTATGAGCTTAAGTTTGGTGCTAAGTATTATCTATCAAGCTGGGTTTTTGAAGAAACAACGAAAACCCATGTGGACATCCAAAGGTCAGCTGTTTGGAAGAAAAGATGGGAAACTGTCTCATGGCTACTTTGGGAGAAAGAAGAGATTATCAAGAGGTTGGGAGTGTACGGTATGCAAGACACAGGGAGCTCATCCACTCCATAGGATAGTAAATAAAAGATTTTCCCTTGTTTAGGGCCACAGAGGGACCTTGGTGTCTTGACATCAAATCGTAACTCCCGTGGCTGGGCCTCAATGGCTCACACCTGTAATTCAGTACTTTGAGAGGCTGAGGTAAGAGGGTCACTTGAGGCTAGGATTTTGAGACTAGCCTGGGCAACATAGCTATAAAAAATTTTTAAATTAGCTGGGCATGGTGGTATGTACCTGTAGTCCCAGCTGCTCAGGAGGCTGAGGTGAGAGGATCGCTTCAGCTCAGGAGTTTAAGTCTGTAGTGAATTCTGATCACGCCACCGCGTTCCAGCCTGGGTGACCAAATGAGAGACCCTGTCTCAAAGATAAACAAATAAACAGTCACTCCCTAAAATGCTATTTGGATAAAAAGTCATGAAGATCACTTCTCCCACACTTTGATCCAGCTGCTCCATGCCCATTCTTTAAGGTTTAGATGAAATTTCACTTCCTCAGAGAGGCCCTCGACCTCCCTGAGTAGCTCTCCTCCTCCTCCCTGGCCCCGCCTCAGGGACACTACCATGTGCCCACCTTGTTTCTGCAGTGAGTTACTTGTTCAGGTTTGCCTGCTGAACGCATGAGCCCCACAGGGATCCCGTCTGTCTTGCTCACTGCCGTACCTTCCACACCAGCATGCGTCTGACCCATGTTTGTTGAATGGATGAATCTGCGGAGCTTTGGAAATAGTGAAACAAACCCCATTTGCTTACCAGGTTTTACAGTCCCAGGTCTTTTCTGCTATTTAATCTGACACATCTTTTGGATTTTATTCTTATAAGGCATCTCCCTGTTCCCACTGCTGCTGTCCTAATTCCGAATTTCCTTATATTTGGCTTACTGCAATGGAATGTGTTGTCTGCCTTGGGTCTCCCTCTGCTCCAGACCATTCTGCAGTCTCTTGCTGGATCAATTTTCTATTTCCTGTTCAGAAAACAAGCCACAGCGCTGACTTTCAATTCCCACTTTTGTGTCTCTGCTTCCCAGCCTCTTCTTTATGTGCCCTTTGAGTCAGTCAATTCCGAGTCCTCCTCCTCTGCCAACATAGCCTACGTTTTTCTGCCCCAAGCTTTTGCTCATGTGGTTCTCTCTCCCTCTCTTTTCTAGAAATGGAGTCTCGCAATGTTGCCCAGGCTGGCCTTGAACTTCTGGGCTCAAGTGATCCTCCCATCTCAGCCTGCTGAGTAGCTGAGATTACACCTGGCTTGGCTTTCAGGTGGTTATTTTTACTTGCCCAAATATTAGTCAACTTTTAAGGCTCAATTCAAATATTCTCTTCTCCAAAAAGCCTTCCTTGAGTTCACTAAACTAATAGTAAGCTCTGCCTCCTTATACTTTTCTAACACGTTATTTGCTCCTCTTCTGGTATGAAACACTGCATGTAATTGTCTGAACTCTCCCACTAGGCCATGAACTCCTCAATCAGAGGGTTAAGTCTTAGTCATATTTGCCTTCCACAGCACGCTCAGCATAGGCCTCGCACAGGAGATACTCAGTAAGAGTTGTAGAATTAAGGGCCATTTCAAAATCTTGTTTGGGTTTAGTTTTATTTGAAGGCTAGAAAAATGCAAAACATCCTGGAATATATTAGTCATGATTATTGCTAAGGGAAAGAAATCTGTCTCTCATTTGAAGAACTGTCTGGCTATGGATTGTTTCTTGGTTGGTGAAAACAAATCACATAGAACTTTACACTTTGCATTGTGCTTTTAGCGGCTCGACTTCAGCCAATCCCCTCAACCTTGTGAGGCAAGCAGGCATGTTATAGGTGTCTCCATTTCACAGTACAGGAAACTGAGACTCAGAGAGGATAAACAGCTGCTAAGTGGTGGAACTGGTGCTTGAGGCCTGTGACTCCAGATGGCATGCTGTTTCCCTCCTCTGCTGCTGTCCTCCAGCCCTCACCATGAGCTCAGTGGGCTGAGATGGGTGGAGACCCTGATCCCTTTTTGCTGCATTTTTCAGAGATGGCTCCAGAAACTCCAGTATTTCCAGATAAGCATTCATCCTGGGTTAAAGAGATTGCTCATATATGAGCTCAGCTTTCAGTTCAAGAAGTTGGAAGGAAAAGCAATGCTGAAAAGTCATAGAGTTTGATTAGACAGTGATTGAGATGCTTTACAAATTAAGTGGAGAGGACCCTGCCCTGCCAACGATGAGCTGGTCAAGCTTAGGAGTCTTTGTGCCTAGTTTCCTAGTAGAAAGAGTCTTGGTCAGGTGTGGTGGCTCACGCCTGTAATCCCAGCACTTTGGGAGGCCGAGGTGGGCGGATCATGAGGTCAGGAGTTCGAGTCCAACCTGACCAACATGTTGAAACCTCGTCTCTACTAAAAGTATAAAAATTAGCTGGGCATGGTGATGGGCCCCTGTAATCCCAGCTACTCAGAAGGCTGAGGCAGGAGAATCACTTGAACCCAGGAGGCAGAGGTTGCAGTGAGCCAAGATTGCGCCGTTGTACTCCAGTCTAGGAGACCGAGCAAGACTCCATCTCAAAAAACAAACAAACAAACAAAATCTCAACCAGCAGCAGCAGCAAGTAAAAGGAGTTCAGGCATTAGACTTAGATGGACCTGGGTTCAAATCCCAGCCTTGCCACTCACTGGCTGTCTGGCTTTGAGAATATTACCTCTCTGAGCCTCCATTTCATTAACAGTAACTGAAATAGTCACTGTGATCATGTCCCAGATGCTATAAATCTATTATCCCATTCTATTTTCTTTTTTTTCTTTTTATTGCATTTTAGGTTATGAGGTACATGTGAAAAACATGCAAGGTTGTTGCATAGGTGCATACATGGCAGTGTGATTTGCTGCCTTCCTCCCCTTCACTTATAGCTGGCATTTCTCCCCATGCTATCTCTCCCCAACTCCCCACCCCATGCTGTCCCCCCAACTCCCCCGCAACAGACCCCAGTGTATAGTGCTCCCCTCCCTGTGTCCACGTGTTCCCATTGTTCAATACCCGTCTATGAGTGAGAACATGCGATGTTTGATTTTATGTTCTTGTGTCAGTTTGCTGAGAATGATGGTTTCCAGATTCATCCATGTCCCTACAAAGGACACAAACTCATCATTTTTTATGGCTGCATAGTATTCCATGGTGTATATGTGCCACATTTTTCCTGTCCAGTCTATCATTGATGGGCATTTGGGTTGGTTCCAGGTCTTTGCTATTGTAAACTGTGCTGCAATGAACATTCGTGTGCATGTGTCCTTATAGTAGAACGATTTATAATCCTTTGGATATATACCCAGTAATGGGATTGCTGGGTCAAATGAAATTTCTATTTCTAGGTCCTTGAGGAATCGCCACACTGTCTTCCACAATGGTTAAACTAATTTACACTCCCACCAACAGTGTAAAAGTGTTCCTATTTCTCCACATCCTCTCCAGCATCTGTTGTCTCCAGATTTTTTAATGATCACCATTCTAACTGGTGTGAGATGGTATCTCAATGTGGATTTGATTTGCATTTCTCTAATGACCAGTGATGATGAGCATTTTTTCATATGCTTGTTGGCCTCATATATATCCTCTTTTGTAAAGTATCTGTTCATATCCTTCGCCCATTTTTGAATGGGCTTGTTTGTTTTTTTCTTGTAAATCTGTTTTAGTTCGTTGTAAATTCTGGATATCAGCCCTTTGTCAGATGGGTAGGCTGCAAAAATTTTTTCCCATTCTGTTGGTTGCCGATTCACTCTATTGACTGTTTCTTTCACTGTGCAGAAGCTGTGGAGTTTGATTAGGTCCCATTTGTCTATTTTGGCTTTTGTTGCCAATGCTTTTGCTATTTTGGTCATAAAGTCCTTGCCTACGCCTATGTCCTGAATGGTTTTGCCTAGGTTTCCTTCTAGGGTTTTTATGGTGTTAGGTCTTATGTTTAAGTCTTTAATCCATCTGGAGTCAATTTTAGTGTAAGGTGTCAGGAAGGGGTCGAGTTTCTGCTTTCTGCATATGGCTAGCTAGTTTTCCCAACACCACTTATTGAACAGAGAATCCTTTCCCCATTGCTTGTTTTTTTCAGGTTTGTCAAAGATCGGATGGTTGTAGATATGTTGTGTTGCCGCCGATGCCTCTGTTCTGTTCCATTGGTCTATATCTCTGTTTTGGTACCAGTACCATGCTGTTTTGATTACTGTAGCCTTGTAGTATAGTTTGATGTCCAGTAGTGTGATGCCTCCCGCTTTGTTCTTTTTGCTTAGAATTGACTTGACTATGCGGGCTCTCTTTTGGTTCCATATGAAGTTTAAGGTGGTTTTTTCCAGTTCTGTGAAGAAGGTCATTGGTAGCTGATGGGGATAGTGTTGAATCTGTAAATTACTTTGGGCAGTATGGCCATTTTCACGATATTGATTCTTCCTAACCATGAACATGGAATGTTTCTCCATCTGTTTGTGTCCTCTCTTATTTCGTTGAGCAGTGGTTTGTAGTTCTCCTTGAAGAAGTCCTTTATGTTCCTTGTTAATTGTATTCCTAGGTATTTTATTCTCTTTGTAGCAATTGTGAATGGCAGTTCGTTCTTGATTTGGCTCTCTTTAAGTCTGTTATTGGTGTATAGGAATGCTTGTGACTTTTGCACATTTATTTTGTATCCTGAGACTTTGCTGAAGTTGCTTATCAGTTTTAGGAGATTTTGGGCTGAGATGATGGGGTCTTATAGATATACAATCATGTTGTCTGCAAATAGAGACAATTTGACTTCCTCCTTTCCTAATTGAATACCCTTTATTTCTTTTTCTTGCCTGATTGCTCTGGCTAGAACTTCCAGTACTATATTGAATAGGAGTAGTGAGAGAGGGCATCCTTGTCTAGTGCCAGATTTCAAAGGGAATGCTTCCAGTTTTTGCCCATTCAGTATGATATTGGCTGTTGGTTTGTCATAAATAGCTTTTATTATTTTGAGATATGTTCCGTTGATACCTAGTTTATTGAGAGTTTTTAGCATAAAGGGCTGTTGAATTTTGTCGAAGGCCTTCTCTGCATCGAGATAATCATGTGGTTTTTGTCTTTGGTTCTGTTTATGTGGTGAATTACATTTATAGACTTGCGTATATTGAACCAGCCTTGCATCCCCGGGATGAATTCTACTTGATCATGGTGGATAAGCTTTTTGATGTGCTGTTGTAATCGACTTGCCAGTATTTTATTGAAGATTTTTGTATCTATGTTCATCATGGATATTGGCCTGTGGTTTTCTTTTCTTGTTGAGTCTCTGCCGGGTTTTGGTATCAGGATGATGTTGGTCTCATAAAATGATTTGGGAAGGATTCCCTCTTTTTGGATTATTTGGAATAGTTTCAGAAGGAATGGTACCAGTTCCTCTTTGTATGTCTGGTAGAATTCGGCTGTGAACCCATCTGGACCTGGGCTTTTTTTGGGTGGTAGGCTCTTAATTGCTGCCTCGACTTCAGACCTTGTTATTGGTCTATTCAGGGTTTTGACATCTTCCTGGTTTAGGCTTGGGAGGAGGCAAGTGTCCAGGAATTTATTCATTTCTTCCAGGTTTTCTAGTTTATGTGCATAGAGTTGTTTGTAATAATCTCTGATGATGGTTTGAATTTCTGTGGAATCTGTGGTGATATCCCCTTTATCATTTTTTATTGCATCTATTTGGTTATTCTCTCTTTTCTTTTTTATTAATCTGGCTAGTGGTCTGTCTATTTTGTTGATCTTTTCAAAAAATCAGCTCCTGGATTTATTGATTTTTTGTAGGGTTTTTCGTGTCTCTATCTCCTTCAATTCTGCTTTGATCTTAGTTATTTCTTGTCTTCTGCTAGGTTTTGAGATTTTTTGATCTTGCTTCTCTAGCTCTTTCAATTTTGATGATAGGGTGTCAATTTTAGATCTCTCCTTTCTTCTCATGTGGGCACTTATTGCTATATATTTTCCTCTAGAGACTGCTTTAAATGTGTCCCAGAGATTCTGGTATGTGGTGTCTTTGTTCTCGTTGGTTTCGAAGAACATCTTTATTTCTGCCTTCATTTCATTGTTTTTCCAGTCAACATTCAGGAGAAAGTTGTTCAGTTTCCATGAAGCTGTGCGGTTCTGGATTGGTTTCTGAATTCTGAGTTCTAACTTGATTGCACTGTGGTCTGAGAGACTGTTTGTTATGGTTTCCATTCTTTTGCATTTGCTGAGGAGTGATTTACTTCCAATTATGTGGTCAATTTTAGAGTAGGTGTGATGTGGTGCTGAGAAGAATGTATATTCTGTGGATTTGGGGTGGAGAGTTCTATAAATGTCTATTAGGTTTGCTTGGTCCAGGTCTGAGTTCAAGTCCTGGATATCCTTGTTAATTTTCTGTCTCGTTGATCTGTCTAATATTGACAATGGTGTATTGAAGTCTCCCACTATTATTGTGTGGGAGTCTAAGTCTCTTTTTAAGTCTTTAAGAACTTGCGTTATGTGTCTGGGTGCTCCTGTATTAGGTGCATATATATTTAGGATCGTTAGCTCTTCTTGTTGCATTGATCCTTTTACCATTATGTAATGTCCTTCTTTGTCTCTTTTGATCTTTATTGCTTTAAAGGCTATTTTATCAGAGATGAGAACTGCAACTCCTGCTTTTTTTTGCTCTCCATTTGCTTGGTAAATCTTCCTCCATCCCTTTATTTTGAGCCTTTGTGTATCCTTCCATGTGAGATGGGTTTCCTGGATGCAGCACACTGATGGGTTTTGGCTTTTTATCCAATTTGCCAGTCTGTGTCTTTTGATTGGGGCATTTAGTCCATTTACATTTAGGGTTAATATTGTTATGTGTGAATTTGATCCTGTCATTTTGATGCTAGCTGGCTGTTTTGCCCATTGGTTGATGCAGATTCTTCATTGTGTTGATGCTCTTTACCATTTGGTGTGTTTTTGGAGTGGCTGGTTCTGGTTTTTCTTTTCTATGTGTAGTGCCTCCTTCAGGAGCTCTTGTAAAGCCGGTCTGGTGGTGATGAAATCTCTGAGTTCTTGCTTGTTCACAAAGGATTTTATTTTTCCTTCACTTATGAAGCTTAGTTTGGCTGGATATGAAATTCTGAGTTGAAAGTTCTTTTCTTTAAGGATGTTGAATATCGGCCCCCACTCTCTTCTGGCCTGTAGGGTTTCTGCTGAGAGATGTGCTGTGAGTCTGATGGGCTTCCCTTTGTGTGTAACCCGACCTTTCTTTCTGGCTGCCCTTAGTATTTTCTCCTACATTTCAACCCTGGTGAATCTGATGATTATGTGCCTTGGGGTTGCTCTTCTTGAGGAATATCTTTGTGGTGTTCTCTGTATTTCCTGGACTTGCATATTGGCCTGCCTTGCTAGGTTGGGGAAGTTCTCCTGGATAATATCCTGAAGAGTATTTTCCAGCTTGGATGCATTCTCTTCGTCACATTCAGGTACACCTATCAAACGTAGATTAGGTCTTTTCACATAGTCCCATATTTCTTGTTGACTTTGTTCATTCCTTTTTACCCTGTTTTCTCTAATCTTGCCTTCTCGTTTTATTTCATTGAGTTGATCTTTGACCTCTGATATCCTTTATTCTGCTTGGTCAATTCAGCTGTTGAAACTTGTGCATGCTTCGCGAAGTTCTCATGTTGTGTTTTTCAGCTCCATTAATTCACTTATATTCCTCTCTAAGTTGTCCATTCTCGTTAGCATTTCATCAAATGTTTTTTCAGTGTTCTTAGTTTCTTTGCATTCGGTTAGAACATGTTCTTTTAACTCACGGAAGTTTCTTATTACCCACTTTCTGAAGGCTGATTCTGTCATTTCATCACACTCATTCTCCATCCAGTCTTGTTCCCTTGCTGGTGAGGAGTTGTGATCCCTTGTAGGAGGAGAGGTGTTCTGGTTTCTGGCATTTTCATCCTTTTTGCACTGGTTTCTTCCCATCTTTGTGGATTTATCCACCTGTCGACTTTGTAGTTGCTGTCTTTCTGATTTTGGTAATTTTAAGTCTGCAGCAGCAGAACTCATAAGCCCCCTTTTCTTCCCCCCAGGTGTTCTGTCCCAGGGAGTTAGGGCTTTATGATTTTCTGCTGTGCTGCTGCCGTTTTCCCTGCCCACAAGGTAGCAGCCTAGTCACACTCAGCCTGCAGAGGCTTCGCTGTGCTGCTGTGGGCTCCGCCCAGCTTCCGTGTGAACTTCCCTGCAGTCCAGTTTATATGGGTGTAGTTAGAACTGCTTCTGCTATGTTGGCCCACCCCTGTAGTGACGGAGTCTCTGTAGTGGCAGGTTGCCTTGACTATGGCAGATTGCCCTGGGAACTGCAGGGTGCCTCCGTAATGGAGGACGCCCCTCCTCCACAGAGCTGGACCGTCCCGGGTTCAGTTGTGTTTGCCGTGGCGCTTTTTTTGCCCGGGAATCTCCTGGCTTGGCTCCCTGTTTCAGCTCCCCTTGCTGGCTAAGACGGGACACCGTCTCGTCTGCTCTGCCCCAGGAGCCACTGTGTCGGCTGAAGCTGCGGCTCTGAGATTTGTGATGCTTTTTTGCCTGGGAATCTCCTGGCCTGGCTCCCCATTTCAGCTCCCCTTGCTGGCTTAGAGGGGACTCAGTCTCGCTCACTCTGCACAGGGAACCACTGCGCCAGGGCGCAGGCCAAGCGGCCGCGCCGGTCAAACCAGTGGC
The DNA here is from genome assembly GCF_030222135.1 of Aotus nancymaae. Lineage (NCBI taxonomy): Eukaryota > Metazoa > Chordata > Mammalia > Primates > Aotidae > Aotus > Aotus nancymaae. The sequence continues at coordinate 1,705,926 of NW_026988465.1, forward strand.
GCTGGCGACCCGTGGGGCTCCTCTGCCTGTGAATCTCCTGGTCTGTGGGCAGTAAAAATCTGTCTGGAAATGCAGTGTCCACTCACCCTCTGCACTTTCTCTTGGAGCTGCACTCCTGAGTTCCTCCTAACTGGCCATCTTGGATCTCCTCCCTCCCCATTCTATTTTCATATAGATCCTAAGAAGTAGGTGTTGTGTTGTTATTATTATTATTATTACTTTTACTAATTTTTGCTCCTTCTTCATTCTACAGACAAGAAACAGGTTCGGGGACCAAAAGGTTGCCAACAGCAAGAGGTTGCCAAGAAGATAAACATGAACTCACTTACTCATTGTCCAATATCACCATTGACATAACAAGGAAAGGAAAACTGTCTCAGCAGGGTTCATGTGGTGGTCAGATAAGAAAATGTGTTTGAAATGTCTAGATGATATTAATTGCATCCCTGCTTATTTCTTTAAATAAATGTTTGTAAGTAAATAGGTATATGCAGGTATCTGCATTTCTTTAAACCAAGTTTGGATGATAAATCCTTTGGTTAATGATGAAATGATGATGATTAGTCAGATAATTTCATATTTATACTTAGCTTTTTTTTTCTTTTCTTTTAGCAGACATTCCCGGAAACAATTACCATTCAGAACGTGAGGCAGAATCCAGCACTACCCTCCAAGCAGTGACCACAGATGCCACTGGCTTGGAGGGGCCCTCAGAAGCAGGGCAGGTGCCTTTGAAATTCCACTCTTGCAAACACAAAGCTCTGTATGGTGACACAGATCATAAGCACAGAAAGGAACTGTGTTACAAACTGGTGTTATGTCTGATGGTAGTTGCAGGAGTTAATCAAGGAAGAATAAAACCTAGGAAAAAATATTGTACAAGAATTATTGATGGGTCTGTATTTCAAATCATTGTCTTCATTAGAGTTTCTTACCCCTTTCAGTGGTCATGCTGGCATCAAGGCCCTGAGTGGATGCTTATAGCCGGGGTCTATTGAAATCACTGAGGGGAGAGACTCCAAGGACCTGCAAAAGGGCAGGGCTACCAGGTAGACAAGGACACCGTAGCTCTGATTTTGAATCTTTGCTTTGTATCTTACTGGCTGTGGGACCTTCAACCAATGCCTTACACACTGGGACTCTGTGGCAAAGATGGCTTGTTCATCCTCAAATCATTTCCAGTGGGCAGAGGGGAGAAGCCAGGGGTGGTCCCAAGACTGACTCTGACCAATGAGATGTCCACGGGAGGCACGTCTGCAGTGCCCAGACCTGGCTATTGACATGTCCACGTGCTTCCCCACTCTGGCTCTTCCCTACCTGCTGGAGAAAGAAGGTGCTGAAGACTAGAGGAGGGCAGAGCCACAGATGGAAGGGGCCTGGGTCCTGAAACACCACATGAAAGACCGCCATGCCACAAGTGGTCTGTGAATATGCCTGTGTGTGAGTAGGGAATACACTTTTATTGTGCTGAGCCCCTGATAATTTGGGGTTTATCTATTACTGCATCTAGAGTTAGCATCACTGATACAGGGACATTTTCCTTGTCTCTATCATGGAGGTAAAAATGGATCCTTAGGTGTCGTAAAGGTGAAAATAAATAATGTGTAGGAAATGGTTTTAGAAATTATACAAGTCCTCATCACCAATCTGGTTAATCAACCTGGTTGCACACCTGCTGGCAGCCCACTAGATCCATGATATCCTTGCTCCTGGTCAATGCTCGGTGAAGCTCCCCCAGCAGACGGAGGCCTGAATCCACAAACCAAGCTCAGTGTCCAACCCCATGATGGACACTGTTCATGTCCAGGCAGACACCATTCCTCCCACTTTCGCTTCTCTCCATGGGATGCTGATAACATGCCTATTATGGAAATTTTGAAAAGAAAACTTTATTGTGAAAATAGTAAAAAAAAATCCATGTACTTTCATGATCATTAATATAATGTTTTATTTCTTCCTGTATTTTTTTCTTTTTTTAAATCTCTCACTTCCAGCCGAATCCTCATATTCCTTTTTCCTTTATTTTTTTGGAGGTTGTTAAAAATCCTTATATTTCTTAAAGAAGGTCAAGGTCTATATATATAAATATGTATATATATATAGAGAGAGAGAGAGAGAGAGAAAGAGAGAGAGAAAGAGAGAGAGAGATGGAGTCTCACTCTGTTACCCAGGCTGGAGTACAGTGGGGCAAGCTCTGCTCATTGCAACCTCTGCCTTCTGGGCTTCTGGGTTCAAGCAATTCTGACTCAGCCTCCTGAGTAGCTGGGATTACAGGTGCACGCCAACACACCCAGCTAATTTTTGTATTTTTAGTAGAGATGGGGTTTCACCTTGTTGGTCAGGCTGGTTTCAAACTCCTGACCTCATGATCCACCTGCCCTGGCCTCCCAAAGTGCTGGAATTACAGGTGTAAGCACAGAAAGGTGTAAGCCACTGCACCTGTCCAATATATTTTTTACCATAGTTGAGAACACCATACACCTGTGATTTGGTATCTTGCGTTTTATGTTCCACTTGTCGTGATGGTAAGCATTTCCCATATCACTAAAAGCTCTTACCGTAATGACTTTTATTAGAGGTCTACACTATTCCATTGTAAGGATGTACCAAGATTTTCCCTCTCGTTAGGTTGTTTCTAGTTTTTGAGTTTTAGAATGAGTACTGCAGTGAACATATTTGTAAACTGTGGATTGCTTCCTTTGCAGTTTGAATTGTTTAAGGCCATTCAGGTTTTGGATCTGGGTAATATGTAGAAACCTATTACATTTCTTAGATACAACCTGGTTTCCAGAATATAGCAGTATGGGAAGGTCAAATGTGGGCCACAAGGAGCCCCAGGTTCAATACCGGAGATTCTTGGAGCCTGGAGAGAAGTGTTCTTTTGCACTAGCTCTAGGTACAGGTGTCTGAGCTGTCTGAGCATAAGACATGATGGATGGTTCATTTTAGGTGTCAACTTCACTGGATTATGAGGTACCCAGATAGCCAGCAAAGCATTATTTCTTGGTATGTCTGTGAGGGTGTTTCCAGAAGAGATTGACATTTGAATCAGTGGACTGAGTAAGGAAGATCCACCCTCACCCAATGTGGGCAGGCACCAGCCAATCTGCTTAGAGTCCTGATAGAACAAAGGTAGAGGAAGGGCAAATTTTCCCTCTTGTTCTAGAGCTGGGACACCCTTCTCCTCCTGCCCTTGGACACCAGCACTCCAGATTCTTTGCCTTTAACTCTGGGACTTGCACCTACCCTGCAAGGTTCTCAGGCCTTAGTCTCAGACTGAGCCACACTACTGACTTCCCTGGATCTCCAGCTTGCAGTTGGCTCTTTGTGGGACTTCTCAGCCTCCATAACCACATGAGCCATTTTTCCTAATAAATCCTCTCTCATTATCTATCATCTGTCCATCCATCCTATTGGTTTTGTCTGAGAGGAAAACCCTAATACAGGAGACAATGGAGGACCCCCTTCTCATTCTCTGTGGGAGACATGCCAGAAGAGTCTGTAATGACATGACTATTACTCCCAGAAAGAAACACCAACCCCATTAATAGTCACTTCCCATGCTCGCCTCCTCAGCCCCTGGCAACCACTAATCTACTTTCTGTCTCTATGGATTTGCCTTTCCTGATGTCATATGAATGGAATCTATAACATGTGGCTTTGGGGGCTAGCTTATTTTATTGAGCATAATGTTTTCAAGGTTCATCCATGTTGTTGTATATACTGGTTTTTCATTCTTCTCATGGCTGAATACTGTTCCATTGTATGGATAGCCCACATTTTGTTTATTCATTCATCAACTGATAGACATTTGAGTTGTTTTCACTTTTTGGCTATCATGAATAATGCCTCTCTGAACATTTGTGTATGGGTTATTATGTGGATATATCTTTTTAATTCTCTTAGGCAGGTATCTAGAAATAGAATTACTGTTTAATTCCATGTTTAATTTACTTTAGAATAGCAAAACTGTTTTCCAAAGGGAAACACCATTTTGTATTTCCACCAGCAGTGTGTGAGCGTTCCAGTGTCTCCACACTCTCTCCACCACTTACTTGTCTATCTTTTTTTAATTATAGCTGTCCTAGTAGGTGCAAAGTGGTATCTCATTGTGGTTTTGATTTTCATTTTCCTAATTATTAGTGATGCTGAAAATCTTTTCTTTGCATATTAGCCATTTGTATAACTTCTTTGGTATATATTTGTATGTAATTTCTGTCTATTCAAATCTGTTGCTCACAAAAATTTTGTTATTTATCTTTTTATGGTTGTGTCTTTATATATTTTAAATATAGATGCTTATCATGTATATGATTTGCAAATATTTTCTCCCATTCTGTGAGTTGTCTTGTCACTTTCTTGATAGTGCCATTTGCCACACAGTTTTTTAATGTTGATGAAGTCTATTTTTTGACTTCATCTATACAATTCATAATTTTATTTTTTTTCTTTTTTCACTTATGCTTTTGGTGTCATGTCTAAGAAACCATTGCCTAATCCAAGGTCACACAGATTTACTTTTGTGCTATTTTTAGAGCATCATAGTCTTAGCACTTATACTTAAATCTTTGATTCATTTTGAGCTAACTTTGTGTGTGGTGTGAGGTACAGGTCCAACTTCATTCTTTTGCATGTGAATATCCAGTTATCTTAACACCATTTGTTTGAAAGACTATTCTTTCTTCATTGGATTGCCTTGGAACCCTTGTCAAAAACCAATTAACTATAAATACATGATTTTATTTCTGGTCTCTCAATGCATGTCTATCCTTATGGCAGTACTGCGCTGTCCTGATTAGTGTAGATTTGTCATACATTTTGAAATTGGAAAGTTTGTGTCTTTCAACTTTGTTCTTTTTCAAGAGTGTTTTGGCTATTCTGGGTCCCTTGTATTTCTATATAAATTTTATGATCAGTTTGTCAGTTTAGACAAAAGAGGCAGCAGGAATTTTCATAAGGATTGCATTGAATCTGTAGATCAACTCAAGGAGTACTGCCATCTTCCAGAATGTTATTCTTAAAAAACAAGAAAACAAGACAAATCACAAATTTCAACAGTTACTCAACTCACATTTGCAACAGTTTAGTTTCTCTGCAATGTGAGTCACTATTTCTTCCAGCTATTTTAAAAAACGTAATGCTTCACCTTGTATATAAATTATCTTCTTTGTATCAACTATATTTCCTCATTAGACCTTAACGATTCTATTTTACTAGGGTTGTTAGGGGTAGGTACTATATGAATTTCACTAAAAGATGAAGAAGTCAAGGCAAAAAAAACCGCTAACATTCAAGCAATTACCCTACTTGGCACAGAAGAACAGATAGGTCTGTGATGGGGATGAAAGACTGCAGGTTCTCACACTATGCTCTCCCGAGGAATTAGGAAGAGCTGATTTCCAGTCCCAACTGCTTATTCCCCATTTCCCTGTCTTGGTGTGGAATTTTGAAAAAAGTATTTAATTTCTCTGAATCTGTTTCTTCATCTTTATTACAGTGGTGTGATCCAGGTATCCAGGTGACCTCATGGGCCTGTGTCTGTAATATAAGTCACACTCACTTTTAATGACAAATTATAGTTACCAAAGCTACACCCTCCCCAGCCTCGCTTCCAGAAACCCTCTTCACAGTGTCTCCCATTTGTTCTGAGTCTCGTAAGGGTGTCTTCTGTGCACAGAACCAGTCTGTTAGCTGCAGTCATCCTCTGCATCACATCACTCCCGTTGACTCTTGTGTACCTGTTCCCTACCTCCACCCACCTTGTTTCTGCAGGGCCACAGGGAGTGCTTGTCGGTGCATTGCCAAAACCAGGCAAGGTTGTTTTGGGATTCATTCAAAGCTCTTTATTCTATGGGCACCAGAGCAGGGTTGTGTCCATGCAGACAAGAATAGTCTCCACTCCAAATGCAGCAAGAGACTCTGCCCATCCCTGGAGTCCTTGACTCATACTTGAAGAATCCTATCAGCCTCGGGCTCTTGTATTCCTGGCCATACTCCAACTAATGGAAGCCCTTAAGAGGGGGCAAAGATAGCAGCCCATCACCACCTTCTCCTCGGCTTTACACTCTCCCTGTCACCTAGCCTGGTCCTCTCTCCCAGGCCACCACATAGAAGCTTCGATTAATGCAAGCCCACCAAAAGAAGACTTGTATGGGGGAAAGGGGATGGGGGGCTGTGTGTGGATCTCACCAACAGCAGCTGGTGTCTGCTCTGGGGGCAAACGAGGTCTCCGATGATTTAAAATGGTACCTACCCAGGAGATGGTGTGAGATTAACTGAAGTAAGGCAGAGAACGTCCTGGCACCAGAAAGACATTTCCCCGAGGGGTTCAAAATGTCAAAGGCGACGAGGTCCCTTTTCTGGTAAAAGGGTGCGTTTATTTTCCAAATACTTCTCACTGCCTCAGTGGAAATTTGCCTGGGACTGTGGTTCCAGGGAACACTGGGGCAACCCCTTTTCTTCCTATGGACTTGTGTGGCTCCATTCGAGTGCAGGAGGCAGATCGAACTCAGGGTCAGAATCGCCTTCTCGTATGCTCACCCGGCCAGGCACTGGGAGAGGAAGGACCATCTGTCTCTCTGTCCATGGGTCTGGCCCAGCTGGTGCAAGAACCCTAGGTGCAGAGAGCGTTGCAGCCACCCTCCCCTGCCCACATGCCTGGGCGTTTCCGAACACTCCCCTTGGCTTCCACCAGAAATAGAAGGTTGTTTCATCCACCCATGCAAGGTCTTTCCCGGGACTACTCCTCCCCAGAAACCCAGGTCGTTATTAGGGAGCTGCGCTAATCCCTCTGCCTGCACCTCGCAGACCCTGCCCACGCTCCAGCGCCGCGTCCTCTGCAAGCGCGGTGAGACGGCTCATCCTCCCCTTCTCGCCTTTCTCACAGCCCAGGTGCTGCACCCAGGCGGTCTGACAAAGCTGTTCCCCTTCCCAATGTGGCCAGACGCGGCTCTGCGCAATTGCGCTTGGCAGTCCACCTGCTCCCCCGCGGCAGTCCCTCGGCCCCGCAGCAGGTGGGGCCGCCGCACAACCTCGCAGGCCCAATGAGACACAGGAAACGCCAAACTGGGTTACGTAAGTGGGTTAGGCAGGTGGCGAGCGAGGTGCGTTCTACAAGGAAGTTGTGAGTCAGGAGTCTGGCAACGTGAATTCTCAGTTCTCCTTTTGGTTTCATTACAGCTATTGGATGTCTGGTGTGTTCGCAGAAGTGTGATAGATGACTCGATGTCAAAATACAGCAGCACAGGGAGGGCTCTGGGAACCAGGCCCTGAGAATGAGACACAGTCTTCAAACTCGACAGTTCACAGTCCGCAGGAGCGCAGACGCGGTAGCAATAATACAGCACTTTATCCCACATATAATAGTGAAAATGTATGCAACGTGGAGAAGGGAGAAGTGGAGCGGGGAGGGGGAAAGAGAGCGATTCTTTCTGGAGTCAGTAAAGGCTCCAGGGACGCCCAACCTGAGTTTTGAAGAATAGATACCATTTTGCAAGGTGGCCAAGAGCGTAGAACATTCTTGTTAGAGGAATCCGGGTGGGGGGAGAGTTTGGTGCCCTCCCAAATCTCCTCAGCACCCTTTAAAGCTACCCTAAGTACCATTCTAAGCATAAATGGTGAGTTTGCTATGTGAACTGTGAACTCTGCGTCAAGACAAGTCTGTGCTGTCCTTTTCAATCCTACCTACTAGCTTGGGCTGACATTAAGGGAGGGGTGTGGGTTGGGGCTTTGGGGCCAAAGGATTGAGAAGTAGTTCCCCATGGCTGGGACAGCCACAAGAGCAGGCAAGACCATAAAGGACTTTGGATGTCACGCTTAACGACTTAAGCTTTATCCTCTAGGCTGGAGCTTGCAAGCTAGTGGCCATAAGATGATTTTTTTTAAAACCCTACAGATTTGTTTTGTTTAATTCAAGTTTTAAAAGTCAGTACCTCTCTGGCATCTCTTGGAAAAATCCAGATCTGGCATCACTGGACTCACAATCCTGCTGTAAGCTGGCTCCAGGTTGCAGCTGCCTCCTGGAAACTGGGCACCAGCTTGCCCTTTGTCTCATTCCCTCGGGCTTCCTGGGAGCCTGCCTGGGCTCTGCAGGCATCCCAGCACACTCCCTGGAGGCAACGGGCACACACTTATCACTTGTGCAGAGAGTCCAATGGTAAGATCTGGGCTGATAAAATTTGTCTCAACGACAAATGTCAGTAGAGACAGAAATGAAGATGTGAACTTTCCGTTTGTGTATGTGCTCTCCCCTGCTCAGAACATGTATGGCTGCTAGCAGTCAGTTTGCATGCACCAGCTGTGGTGTGCTGAGTGGGTGGCAGGGACTCACTCATTCATTCAGCATTCTGTCCTAGAGTGGGTTCTCAGGGAGGCAGATGCTGAGTCAAGGATTCAAGAGCAAGGAGTCTATTGGCACTCTGGAAGTGAAGAAGACAGAAAGGAAGGTGGCCAATAAAGGGTGCATTGTTGAGTCTGCTACCACTGTGTGAACTCAATCATACTGGGAAACTTTCAGATCCAGCGGAGAATACATGCCTCAGAGTTATCTCACCAAGGGGCGAGGAAGCTGGGGTATTTATACACCAAGTCCCATCAATCATTGGTTGAGGGCTGCTTCTAGGGAGCATGAATTTCCTGGAACTTATGCCTCGATCCTGAAATAGGCAAAGCAGGCTTTGGTGGTCAGAGAAAGCCCTGGGGCAAGGGAATACAGGGGCTGGCAATTGGAAGTCAGACCAGCTTGTACTAAAAGAGAGATAAGGACAAGGGGCTATGGATGGGGCGGTGACAGAATCTGCAACATATTCTTTGAAGACTTCTTGTGTGCCAGGTACTGTCAGGTCACCATTATAGAGATGGATTTTGTCTCTGCCTTCATAGAGCTTATAGCTTAGTGGAGTAGACAGACAAGTAACCAAGCAGAGCCCAAAAGATGGGATATTTTGTGATAGGAAAGAGAAGTGTGTCTCAATTGGCCTCCTGGAGAAGGTAACACCTAAGTTAGCCGTGAATTAGGAGTAGAAATGTTTATAGGTGGCTGCAAGCAGCATGTGCATAGGTCCTGAGGAGACTGAGATTGCAGCAAGTTTAAGAAACTACAAAAAATAGATATGCCTGGATTGTAGAGTTTAAGAGGTTAAAAGAATAAGGGAATAAGGATAAGAATAAGGGTGGTTGAAGAATCTGGAGAGGGAGCCAGACAGTGGAGAAGCTGGAAAACTGCTTGGTTAGTTTCTAGAGGTATTTCTTTCCCAAGACCAATCCTACTCCCACTTAGGATTTCAAGTCCTTAAGTGGTCATCTGTAGCCTCTCCTTACCTGTTTGGATCTTGCACGCAACCTTTTCTCTTATACAAATTCTAACAGAAGTTTTAACATTGTAAATAGGAAGGCAAATGAAAATTTACTTGATTTTTGCTGCAGATTAAACTAATAAGCAATTGACAAATTATTTCTTTTCTTGAATTCAGTGACTGGGTCAAGTAGTACGGTTATGTGTTCCTTCACGATGGGGATCTGTTCTGAGAGATGCATCGTTAGGCAATTTCACCATCGTCTGACCATCATAGAGTGTATTTACACAAACTGAGATGGTGTAGCCTCTTACATACCTAGGTTAGAAGGTATGGCCTATTGCTCCTGGCCTACAAGTCTGAACAGCGGGTGAATGTACTAAATACCGTAGGCAATTACAATACGATGGTAAGGGATTTGTTTACCCAAACATATTTAAACATAGAAAAGTATAATAAAGATATATTTTAAAAGATCAAAAATGGTACCCTGTATAGGACAGCTCCACTATAATCTTATAAGACCACCACTGGATATTTGGTATGTCGTTGACTGAAATGCCATTATGCAATTAAGATACTTAACCTAGGCAGTGGGGTGTGGCGTGCTGTGTTTCCCAAAGATGGTTTCAGTGATACCGCCTAACCCACACTCTTATTACAACACGACTTTGACACTCCTTCGAATGAGAGCTGTGCTCTGTATTCCTTCCTCTTGAACTTAGATGGGCTGTGACTATGATGGTGGTGATACTGTGTGATTTTTAGGCTCAGTCATAAAGGCGAGACTCCCTTTGGTTTTCTAGGGATACTTGCGTTTGGAGCCCTAAGCCCCCATTTAAGAAGTCTTGAGGCCACCGTGCTGTTCCAGGGGCAGAGGGAAGGTCCTGATTCAGGTAAAGTAGATGGGATTAGAGGGTAATCATAGAGAGACAGATGCATATGATTGATAGATTCATATTATAGACAGATAGATGACAGATACATATGATAAAAAGGTGATAAATAGATGCAAATGACAGATGAGATAAATGATAAATATGATTTATCTATCTACATGATAGATAGATGATAGATAGATAGATAGATAGATAATAGATAAAGGAGGGAGAGCAGGCAATATTTAATAAGGCCTGAGGAGTCAGGATTAGGAGAGCTTTGACTGTCAGGATGAAGAGTTTGCTGGTGTCTGCGTGAAGATTCATGGCTGAGGTTGTCTGTAACCAGGAAGTTGCAGGGATCCAAGATGAGGGAATGAGGTTCTAGGCTAAAGTGCAGATATTTTCCTTTGGGCAGAGAGAGAAAGGAATGAATTTAAGATACACTGCAGAGGAGGAGGAGGCAATTATTAACGAATACATAACCTACAGTGAAAAGAGGTACAAAGGAGGCAAAGTTTAGACAGTGAGTTTCAAGAGGACGAGCCCCTCTAGAAAGAAATGAAAAATCCCTTTCTTTCCAGGGATTACTAGTTTACTGCACAATGGCAGAAAAACGCCAAGTCTTGGAATGCCTAAGCATTTGCCAAATCATTAGCAGCTCTAGTGAACCCGAGAAGGTGGGAGAGCAGTCAAAAGTTATGGTAAATAAGAGGCTGGAGATTTTGGCAGATTGTAATCATCCAGTGTCGTCCTTCTTGCCCATCACCTCAACCCCGAGAGCTGCCTCTATTTTTGTTCACAATGGTCCGCCTGATTGACAGCATCTCCCTCAAGCCTGTGCAGCCACATCTCATTAAGAGAAGAGGGCGTTAGAAATTTCCTTCAGGTCAGGATGCTGTAACAGATGAAAAGGAGAAGACATTTAAGAGAAAAATAACTCAGCAGTACACCATTAATCAATTTCTCTCTCTCTGTCTCCCGCTTTCATCTCGCCTGACCTAATACCCTGAAACTTCCATGATAAGAAACGTAGGCACAGATAGTGTCCTATGAAGTAGCGTTCTTGCAGAGCCGTGGCCATGATTAATATCGCCCCTGCCCACGGTGATGTTTTTATTTCTTAACTACTGCTCTTTTCTTTGGGGATTGAAGCGCTTTACTCTGTATTACAGTCAGCATCTGCCGTGCAGATTCCCTGGAAATCACTACAAGCTGCCCATTGCAACCTTGAAAGAAGCATCTTTCAGAAACCCATGACCCAGAATCCTGTGACAGTCCCTAGGAATTACATTTGAGGGTGAGTGCCACCTTTGACCTGAGCACTTTGCCTGTTCCTCCTTTGTGGTCCTATAAAAGGTGGTGTCGATGAAACAGTCACCTAGAATGCTGACTCACCACCAACAGAGAGTCCAGCAGGGCATTGTTTGGAATGGAATGAGCATGCATATTTAATCCGATTTAGTTAATGTTTCTGAGCACCTCTTCTGAGCCACAGCACTCAGTACCGGGCTACAGGCTAGTGAGGGCTGAGACATAGAACAACCACACCGCCACCAATCAGATTGGGAAGAAGTCCAAGAAGAGGCTTGGGCAAGGGTTTGGGGACACAGAGAGGAAGCCAGCACTTGACTTTGTGGCCTAAGGAAGGTGCCAAGAGGAGGTGACACTTGTCCTGGAAGAGTGAGTAGGATTTTGGGACATGGAGAAAGATATCCACACAGAGACTAGCATCAGCCTATGACCTTGTTAAAGGAGGAAAACACAGGCAAAGCACAGTCCCTGCCGTCCAAGAGTGGCGGGGCCTGAAGATTAAGTGTCATAAATGTCATGCCTACATCTTTATGAATAACAATGTAATAATGGTTGAATTCTAATGAGTGTTTACTATGTGCCAGGTACCCTGTTATTTGCTGTCCCTGAATTTTCTTTTTTGATTCTATACAGCCTAATGAGGCAATAAATCACATCACTGTCCTCTCCTTTTATATATGAGGAAGCTGAGACTTAGAGAACTTCACTAGTGTGCGGAGATCACACAGCTGGCAGCCCCCAACCCAGGCTGTTTGCTCCCCAGCCAGGCCCGCCCCCTCTCACTTGCAGCCATAGAGGAGCGTGATGTACAAGAATTTCCAAACCAGCTGAAATTTTAAAACATGCAGATTTTCAAATCACACTCTCAGAAATGTGCTTCAGTGGGTCCCGGGAAGAGGCCCACACTCTTCTTTTAAAGACTCCCCAGGTGATTTTGATGGGAACAAATGACATAGCAGTTATGAGCCTCACAGGGCATTTTCTGCCCAAACCTACCTATGGAGCTTTGCTGTCCTTTTAGTTCTCATCACAGCAGAAGGGAGACTGGGAAGGACCTAAAAGATCAGGGTTTTAGACATGGCCCTCCTGCCAACCAGCTGTTTAATTTTCGACAGTCACATGCCCTGTTCGGATTTTAATTCTTTACGTGTCAGACTTGGGGGGTGGACAAGATAACGCTTGAGATTGCCTCAAGCTTCAACATTTGACGATTCTACTGGGCAGTGATGGCACTTCTGCTGTCAGGTCTTGATACATTCAGGAATTGAAGCTTAAAATTAGAAGTCTGTACTAGTTGTTAGGGCCACAGTAAGAAAGTACTACAGGCCGGTCCAGTGGCTCTCTCCTGTAATCTCAGCACTTTGGGAGGCCCAGGCAGGTGGATTGCCTGAGGTCAGGAGTTTGAGACCAGTCTAGCTACATGATTTGAGACCAGCCTGGCCAACATGGTGAAATGCCATTTCTATTAAAAATACAAAAATTAGCTGGCATGGTGGCGCGCGCCTATAGTCCCAGCTACTCGGGAGATTGAGGCAGGAGAAACACTTGAACCCGGGAGGGAGAGGTTGCAGTGAGCCAAGATCGTGACATTGCACTCCAGCCTGGGTGACAAGAGTGAAACTCCATCTAAAAAAAAGAAAAAGAAAAGAAAAAGAAAGTACTACCGGCTGGAGGCATAAACAACAGAAATTTATTGTCTTAAGGTCCAAAGTCAAGATGTTGGCAAAGTCGGCTCCTTCTGAGGTCTAGGAGGGAGAATCTGTTCCCTGCTGCTCTGGTAGCTTCTGGTGGATTTCTGGGAAGCTTTGACGTTCCTTGGCTAGCAGAGGCATCCTTCTGATCTCTGTCTTCACCTTCACACGGCGTACTCCTTGTATGCCTGTCTGCGTGCAAATGTCCCTTTTTTATAAGGACACCAGTCATATTGGATTAAAAGCCTACCCTCTCTCAGTATGACCCCACCTTCACTAATTCACATCTGCAACAACCCTCTTTCCAAATAAGCTCACATTCTGAGGTACTAGGGGTTAGGTCTTCAAAACAGAAATTTTGGGGGGGATTCAATCCAACACACAACAAGGTCCCAGTGAAAAACAGCACAAAGATAGACTGAAGTAACTTGAAACCGAGTTAAGTTTCTGCATCAGTCGGGAATATGGTCATCCACTGCATAGCAATGTTTTGGGCAATGATGGATTGCATAAACAATGGTGCTCCCACAAGATTATAATGGAGCCCAAAAATTCCTATCACCTAGTGATGCTGTAGCCATCCTCATGTCACAGCACAACGCGTTACTCACGTGTGTGTGGTGATGCTGCTGTAAACCTACTGTGCTGCCTGTCACATACAAGTAGGTGACATGCAATTACGTACAGCACATAATGCTTGATAATGACAACAAATTACTGTTACTGGTTTGTGTATTTACTAATCTATACTTTTTGTCATTATTTTAGAGCATATTCTTTCCAACTATAAAAAATGAACTGTAAAACAGCCTCAGGCAGGTCTTTCAGGAGGGATTCCAGAACAAGACATTGTTATCACAGGAGATGACGGCTCCATGTATGTTACTGCTCCTGAAAAGCTTCCAGAGCGGGGAGGTAGAAGGCAGTGATGTGGATGATTCTGACCTTGTGTGGGCCTAGGCTAATGTGTGTGTTTGTGTTTTACTTTTTAACCAAAAATAAATTTTAAATAAAAAAATAAAAATAAATTTAAATAGAAGAGATCATATAGAATAAGGACATAAAGGAAGAAAACATTTTTGTATAGCTGTGCAATGTGTTTGTGTGTTTTCCTTTTGACTTTTTGCTTTTGTAGACAGGGCCTTGCTCTGTCTCCCAGGCTAGAGCACAGTGGTTGCAACATAGCTCACTGCAGCCTCAAACTCCTGGGCTGAACCAATCCTGCCTCAGCCTCCCGAGTAGCTAGGACCACAAGTGCATGCCACCACACCTGGCTAAGCTTTTTTTATTTATTTTAATATTTATTTATTTATTTATTTTGAGACAATTTCTTGCCCAGTCACCCCGGCTGGAGTGCAATGGTGCGATATCAGCTCACGGCAACCTCTGCCTCCTGGGTTCAGGCAATTCTCCTGCCTCAGCCTCCTGAGTAGCTGGGATTACAGGTGGGAGACACCACACCCAGCTAATTTTTTTTGTATTTTTAGTAGAGACGGGTTTTAGCATGTTGGTCAGGCTGGTCTCAAAGTCCTCAACACAGGTGATCCACCTGCCTCGGCCTCCCAAAGTGCTGAGACTACAGGCATGAGCCACCATGCCCGGCCTAAACTTTTTTATTTTTTGTAGATACAGGGATTTGCTATGTGGCTCAGGCTGGTCTCAAACTCCTGGGCTCAAGCAATCCTCCCAGCCCAGCCTCCCAAAGTATTGAGATTACAGGCGTGAGCCACTGCACCCAGGTGTGTTTGTGTTTTTAAGCTATTATTACAAAAGAGTCAGAAAGTTTCAAAACGGTGAAAAGCTTATAAAGTAAAAATGTTACAGAAAGCTAAGTTTAACTTGAAGAAAGAACAATTTTTAAAAGTAAATTTAGTGTAGCCTAAGTGTGCAATGTTGATGAAGTCTGAAGTAGTGCACGCTAATGTCCTATGTAGTCACATTCACTCGCCACTCACTGACTCACCCCGAGCAACTTCTATCCTGCAAGCTCCATTCTTAGTAAGTGCATATGTTTAGATACACAGATACATCCCCTTGTGTCTCAGTTGCCTACAGTTTTCAGCACAGTCGCCTGCTGTACAGGTTTGTAGCCTAGGAGCAATGGGATCTGCCATACAGCCTAGGTGTGCAGGTAAGTACATTCCATGGTGTTCCCACGCCAGCTAAATCACCCAACGATGCATTTCTCAGAATGCATCCCCGTCACTCAGTGCATGACTGTATTTGTTGCAATCAACAGAATCCACTCATGTCTGTTTATAGTTTATACTGGAAAGAAATTTATGAAAGGATCTTTGCTAACTCCACAGGGGCTGCTGGGTCAGGAGGGACACGCACTACAATGATGCTCTGCTCTGTTGAAGCAGAGAACTACTGCTCCCCCCCCCCCACCGACCCCATGCAGGGCACCGCCACTGTCCCCACCCCAGGAACCAGCACCTGCAGTGCCCGCTGCCTGACATCATCTTCCCCTCATTGAGTCTCACATGGGTGTGACTCAGACATTCTTAAAGAGATAATTTGGAAAACCTACACCAACATGGAAAATGTGCCTGCTCTTTGACTCAGCAGTTCTACTCCTATGGAGTTTTTTCCTAGGGAAACAATTCATTGAGTGCCTAGACAGTGTATTTGTAAATATGTTTGTTCCGCAGAGTATTGCTTATGTAAACCCACACACCTCAATATTCATCAGTGATAGTTTTGCCAAATAAACCATGATGCCCTTGTGCATGGGAGTGGGGCTGAGGGTGATGATACGGACTGCTTATCACACCCAAGCTGGTCAATGCCTGCTTTTTATGATAAGTGCTTGTGATGCCCCTTTTTCTATCCTAAAATGAAATTCATAGATAATATAACCTATATATATGATTTAAAAAATCCGTATAATGGCAACATTGGAATCCACAGGCATGCGTACACGAGGGAGTATGCTGAGTGTGTGAAGTTTGCCCCGTGGGTAAAACCACCATGAAAGTCCCAGCCAGAAATGCTGACCCTTCAAATGTGTGCATTGGGAACTCAGATCTCAGGCTCCTGTTGCATGGCAATTGCTGATGGGATTTTCCACAATGAACAAAGCAAGGTACAATCCTCCCTCAACACCCCTCAACACCCCTCAACATACCTGAAAAACAAAGAGTATGTTAAAAACATGCAAAAATCAGTCGTGTCTAAGTTAAAGTGAAGTTTATGTCGTGACTCAGATTATTTTAAGCAGAAGTTTTCAACTACAGGAATGTCTGGTGTGATATTTCAGAATTATGTGGGATAATCATCAAAGGAGGGACTGACTTCCCTGGGACCTCACCCACTAAATGCCAGGAGCCCTCAACCAGAACAGCCCCCACAAATTTCTAACGCACCCTTGATAGGGGGCAGAACGGCCCCTCTGAGAACCAGTGACCGCTGATCTGTGCTTACTGACAGGGAAAGAAGTCTACAATACGTACTGTGAAGTATGACATATGGTTAAGTAATGTGGGCTTAAGGATCAACAGCTACAACATGATTCCATTTTTGTAAAAGGACAAACATACGAAAAGACTGCATGCAATAAAAATCTGTGTATGTGTGCATGTCCAGAGAGGAAAACATCTGAACATGTGTAAACAAACACTAATCATAGGTGTCTCTGGTGAGTGAGATTATAGGTCATTTTCATTTTCTAATGTCTATTCTTCCATATGCACTTATTTTTTATAATGATGTATTACTTTTATATTCAGAAAAACGAAGCTATTTCCATTTGAAAAATTGGCCAGGCACGGTGGCTCACGCCTGTAATCCCAGCATTTTAGGAGGATCACAGGGTGGATCACTTGAGGCCAGGAGTTTGAGACCAGCCTGGCCAACATGGCAAAACGCTATCTCTACTGAAAATACAAAAATTAGCTGGGCATGGTGGCTCATGCATGTAATCCCAGCTGCTTGGGAGGCGGAGGCACAAGGATCACTTGAATTTGGAAGGTTGAGGCTCCAGTGAGCCAAGATCGTGCCACTGCACTCCAGCCTGGGTGGCAGAGCAAGACCCTGTCTCAACATAAACAAACAAATAAATGAAAAATCAATAAAAGGAAGGCAGAGAGCACGGTTTTTCAGCCTAGGCAGTGCGGACATCTGGGAACGCCTTTCTTCTAGGAGGCTGTTCTATGCTTTGGAGGGTACGTAGGAGCATCCCTGGTCTCCACACACTACAAGGCAATAGCATCCTCCATCTCAAGTTCTGACAACCAAAAATGTCTCCAGATAGTGCCAAATGACCCCTGGGGGTTGAATTGCCCTGGTTGAGAACCACTGTTGCAGAAGATTGAAAACCCAGGTTTGGAGATCCCACTGCCCGGGTTCTAATCCCAGCTGCACCACTCTTAACCTGTGCAAGTAACTGCATAACTGCCTCAGATGCCTTGTCGGTACAGTGGATGATGGTACCTCCTAGGGGTGCTTGAGAATGAAGTTAGAAAATGTACATTTAAGTGATTAGCACAGTTCTTGGCATGTAGTGAAATGTGCAATGAATGCAAGCTTCAATTATCAAAAAGAAAAATGTCTGTCCCTAAATATGGGAAAGAAAACCTTATAAATAGATAAATGCTCCCAGTATAGGAAGACACTGGACTCCACATGCCACTGTCCCCAGGGAACTGGACCCTGTTCCTGGAAGTCTTGTCTGGTAATTCTTTCCCGGGACCTGGATAAATTCTCAGTGTGTCTCAAGCCTTTTCTGTCTCTCTAGCCACAGGAATAGTCTCATTTCAAAAGACAAAATGTTCAATCTAATATAGAGTACTCCAAACTTGAAGTGAATGTTAACCCAGCTCTCAAGCCTACATGAAGAGGGAAGCTGGGGGATTCCTCCCTCCCTCACCTCGACCCCAGAGACTGCACCAGTAGCAATCCAGGTTCTAGCCCTTGTAGGAAGGGACAGAGCCTTCCATGCCTGGGCTGGACGTTTTGTTTTGATGTTTTCTGGGTTTGGTAGATGTTCAAAGTCGTTCTCTTAGGGATCAGGGGTGGGATTGTTTCTCAGTGATTCTCATATGGCCAGCCCCTGCTGCCCTTCACAAGACTTGAGTGACATGTCCCCTCCTTCTGGGAGCCACTTCTGAAGCCATCTTCAGCCCCTGGCCTTGGGATCCACCCTCTGTGGGTTGCCCCACCCCTGCAGGCACACTCTGGGCACTGGCTCCCTAGAGATCTCCAAGGAGCCACATCCTGTGCTCCTCTCTGGCCCTTCAGGCTGGTGGGCACCAGCGCACAAACCATCTCTCTGCACCCTAACACCAGCGGATGCATCCAAAGCCAGCCCTGCAGCCCTGCTACTTAGCTCAGTGCAAAGGGGAGTAGCCGGCTCCTCGCATAAGCAGCGAGGGGCAGGGGCTGGAGGACTGCTGCACCCCATCATTTCTTCTGGAAGGAATTATTTGCTCTAGGCTGCCCTCCCCTTGCCCTCACCCCCGCACCCCTTCTGCAGGGCGTGGCTGATGCTGGTCCAATCTGGCTTACCTCCAGTGGGTGCTGCTGAGCCAGACTCACATCACTTAGGGTGTCAGGGGATGTGGTCTCGGAGGCTTCCTACAAAACAGAGCAAGGGAGTTTATTTGAGCACCCAGGTGGCCTCGCCTCCTGGATCACCTGTATTACAAATGGGCTTCTTCACAGTCCCAGGAGGGGTCTGAGCCATGCTCTTGGACCTCTTTCCAGGTCCCAGCTAACATTTAGGCTCCTGGGGAAGTTTGCATTTTACGGTGATGGCCTCCTTAAATGAGAGGGAGGGATTTCTCAGAAATTAGACTGCCTGGCCCTGCACCAAATGCTGACAATGCTGACTCCACGCTACAAGGCTTCTTAGGAAGCAGCACACAGTCTCCGCGGCCACAGGCTACACTGACGGGTGAGCTGGGGCTTTCAGTGCCCTGCCAGCCTTGGACTTGTAAATGTATGAAATAAAGGACGCATTCAAGCTGAGAATCAGATCCTGCACGGCCTGAAAGGGTCACTTCGGCTTCCAAGCCACTTAGCTGATAGCCGGGAAATGCAGAGTAGAGGGTAAGTGATTTGTGAATGTAGTAGAGTGAACTTGGTGGAGATAAAGCTTAGACTTCAACACGGGGCTTTTGGAGTCAAGTGAGAGCAGGGGTTCTTAAAGTGGGGTTCCTGGACTAGCAGCATCAGCTTTGCATTGCCTGGAAATGGGTTAGAAATGCAAATCCAACGGCCTCACCCCAGTCCTGCTGAACGAGAAACTCTAGGGTAAAGCCTCACAATTCATGTCCAGGGGAGGCTGATGCCGCTGGAGTCTGAGAGGTTTGGTTTGGAGATACAGTCAGCCCTCCATACCCATGGGTTTTACATCCATAGATTCAACCAACTACGGCTCAAAAATATTGGAAAAAAAAAAAAAGAAATACCAATGCGACTATAAAATATAATACAGATAAAAATGACACAAAATAGCAACTATTTACATAGCATTTACATTGCATTAGGTGTTACAGTAATCTAGAGCTGATTTAAAGTATATGGAAAGATATACATGGATTACTTGCAAATACTATGGCATTTTATATCAAGGGATTGAGCATCTGTGGGTTTTGGTATCCGAGGGGACTCCTGGAACCAATCCTCCCCATGTTTGTCCCTCTACCCCCGAAAAAAATGAATTCTCTCTCCATTTGCCCCCAAAGAAGTCATCATTGTATTATGCAATTCAGTGCACTTCTCTGGTTAAGAACTGTGACCCATCAATGAAAGGCTGTTACATTCATGCTGTTTTATTAATAAGATGGGAAAACATGAAATAAAGCTGAGGTAAATTTACATTTAAAATGGTGAAAGCAGGGGTCTAAACACAGCCTGGGGCCCAGGACCCCCGAGGATGGAAATTTGAGCTTAGTTCACAAGTGGGTTTTAGCAGCTAGGTGTGTTGTGAGATGGTGAGAAACACTGTTTAACTCATCACGACCAGCGACCAGCGTCCCCTAGAGTCCCTAGAATGCTCCAGAGCCTGGGGAAGCAAAGGAGTATGTGATAAAAATGGAAGAAGTGTGTCATTCTGGAGCCCAAGCAATGCAACTGGAGAGACGTGTGGAACACAGCCCAGAAGGAGCAGTTAGACAGTGAGAGCCGTGGAGCACAGCCGATCAAGTCCTGACCTGGATGACAGAGCCTGCTCTGGGGGCTCCCATCATTCATATATTCATTCAACAAATATGAATCGACTACTGATCATAGGCCCTGCATCGTGTGCTCAACCTGCAGATATAGTGGTAAATGTCATTCCAGCCCTCCTGGGACCTAACGGTTTAGCAGAGGAGAGGGTTTTATACAAATTATTGCATACACACAGCTGGAAGAGTCTATGAGGAGAGGTACACAGGTCGCTGTGTAAGTGGTTAGTTTTATTGACATGTAAAAAGCACACGGTGTGCAACACAATTGCTATTTGTTGCTTGCCAGTAATTTATGTTTGAGGACAGTCTTTCTGTCAGCAAGGGCCTTGGAAAACATCGGGATTTGAGTCCTGATTCTGCCACTTACTGTGTAACCATACTGTAGAGCATTTAAATGATACTAAACTCAACATAAAAATACAAAAGCTTTTGGTGTTTTAGTCATGAAGTTCTTGCCTATGTCCATGTCCTGAATGGTATTGCCTAGGTTTTCTTTTAGGGTTTTTATGGTTAAAAAATCTGGAGACAACAGATGCTGGAGAGAATATGGAGAAATAGGAACGCTTTTACACTGTTGGTGGGAGTGCAAATTAGTTCAAGCATTGTGGAAGACAGTGTGGCGATTCCTCAAAGATCTAGAAATAGACATACCATTTGACCCAGCAATCCCATTACTGGGTATATATCCAAAGGATTATAAATCGTTCTATTATAAAAACACATGCATATGTATGTTCATTGTGGCACTATTTACAATAGCAAAGACTTGGAACCAACCCAAATGCCCATCAATTATAGACTGGATAAAGAAAATGTGGCAGATATACACCATGGAATACTATGCAGCCATAAAAAAGGATGAGTTCATGTCCTTTGCAGGGACATGGATGAAGTTGGAAAGCATGATTCTCAGCAAACTGGCACAAGAACAGAAAACCAAACACCACATGTTCTCACTCAAAAGTGGGAGTTGAACAATGAGAACACATGGACACAGGGAGAAGAACATCACATGGAGGGTGGGGGGTCTAGGGAGGGATATCAGGGGGTGGGGGTATTGGGGAGGGATAACATTTGGAGAAATACGTAACGTAGGTGACGGTGGGGGGATAGATGCAAGAAACCACCATGGCATGTGTATGCCTAGCTAACAATCCTGCACAATCTGCACATGTACCCAGAACTTAAAGTATAAAAAAATACAAAAGCCTTTTTATATGTGTACTGTTCTGCAACAGAAAAAGCAAGAGTTTTTAAAATTAAATAGGTCCGAATAGCTGGGCCAAATCTCACACTTTGAAAAAGAGGACAAGCATTTGTGTAGAGGGGCAGTTTGGGTGCCTACCCTGGGAGAGTGCAGTAGGCTGAGAAGATAAATAGAAATTTATCATCACTGTAAATTTCGATTGTTCTTCAGGCCCAAGGATCTGGGGATTTCTAGGACAAAGAATAAAACAAATATGGTAAAAATTCCGTAATGAATGCTCTTTCCCTATGTGGGAACTCTTCTACTGGGCACTTTTTGAGCTCAGTATTTGCATTTAGTAGCAAATGCACCACACAGAGTAAGAAGAGAGAGTGACATCTAGACCCATGATTAGCTCAAACTGGGAACATGTAAAGTGCAAGCAGCTCTCAGAGCACAGCAGCTCTCAGGCAGGAGAGGGCTCCTCCCAACACATGCACACCAGGAATGTCCAGTGGCCATCTGGTGATGGTCAGGTCGTTGTTAACTGTCTTTCTAAAATGATAGTTGGTTGCAGCTGGTGCCAGAGAAAGGTTGTCTCCCGATAGAAAACACCTGAAACTGGTGATCAGCGGCTTTCCTGTAAGATCTCTGGAGTTGGGCAAGTGGGCTCAAGCACGTGCATTAAGAGGCAAAATGGTGGAGTTTAATTGGCATATGACCTTCCTCTAGAAATGCTAGAGAGGTAAGGGCAGACTGCCTCAAGTGAGCATGCGCACAACTCTAGTAGACACACTGCGCATGCTTCCCTCCCAAGCGCTAGCAGGCCACTGCGCATGCGGAGAGCCCACCTCAAGGGAGGAACCGGGAGAGAAATAACACACGACCCCTGAAGTATGCCAACACACAAAACCTCAAGGCAAGAGTTCAAACCACACACTTGATCTCTCAAGTCACCTGCTTGGCCCTCTCGCAAGTATACTTTACTTCCTTACTTTCCTCTGCCTCCTGGGTTCAGGCAATTCTCCTGCCTCGGCCTCCCGAGTAGCTGGGATTACAGGCACGCGCCACCATGCCCAGCTAATTTTTTGTATTTTTAGTAGAGACGGGGTTTCACCATGTTGACCAGGATGGTCTCGATCTCTTGACCTCGTGATCCACCCGCCTCGGCCTCCCAAAGCGCTGGGATTACAGGCGTGAGCCACCGCGCCCGGCTCTAAAGCTTTTTAATAAACGTTCACTCCTGGTCTAAAACTTGCCTTGGTCTCTCTTTCTGCCTTATGCCCCTTGGCTGAATTCTTTCTTCTGAGGAGGTAAGAATTGAGGTTGCCGCAGATCTGCACGGATTTGCTGCTGGTGACGTTCTTTAGTATCACATGACTCAGATACATTCCACTGGTAACAAGTACACTTCTCTGGATAAGAACTCTGACCCATCAGTTAGAGGCCAAATTAGACCTGTGCTATGTATTAATAAGATGGGAAAATGTGAAATAAAACTGAGGGAAATTTACATTAAAAATGATGAAAGAGGCGTATTTGAGACCCTATTCTCCCCTTACTATTTTGAACCTTCTAATCTCAGATAGTAGTTTATTTTATTCTTTTAACTTGACTGTGAGATGCTAGAACTAAACAAAAATGGAATGTCTTGATTCAGGTGTCACCGTTTGGGTTGTAGGTGCTGTTTTTTTCTCCAAGGGGAAACATAATTAGTCCCCTCTCAATGGTCCCATTTATGCTTAGGTTATAACAGCTCTGGAAATAAGAGAGCATATCAATGTGTTCCATCATTATTTTTCCTGCCTCGTAATTTCTAAGTCACTTCAAATGTCCATTTCATCATCACTACCTTCAATTAAAAAAAATTGTCAAGAGTTTAATAGGGCCTTTAAAATCCCTTTAGCTTAAATAATGCATTATTGAAGGACCATCCCTCAACCACTAAAGCAGGCTCCATAAGACAATTTCACTGAGTGGCCCCAGGGCAAATGCGTTTCATTTAAGCAGCCCTGTGTTTGCCATAGGATTATCATAAATAGTAGGGTATTCCTTGAAATAAGGCTTACTCAGGATTCAAGAGATTCAGGATTCAATCTACTTTCCATTTCTGCATTAAAAAAAAAAAGTTATTTGTCAGATAAACTGCACCTCTTTGGGGATGTGGTTTCCCTGATTAGCAATTATTGGTGAGGTCTTGAATATTTTTCTGACTTGAGCCCTGGAGGAATGAGGCCGACTTCTGATGTTCAAAACTGCATTGTCCTAGAAATCCCAGCTCCTTGGGCCTGAAGAACAATCGAAATTTACAGTGATGATACATTTCTATTTATCTTCTCAGCCTACTGCACTCTCCCAGGGTAGGCCCCCAAACTGCCCCTCTACACAAATGCTTGTCCTCTTTCTCAAAGTGTGAGATTCCACCCAGCTATTCGGACCTACTTAATTTTAAAAAGTCAGTCTTTCTGTCAGCAAGGGGCTTGGAAGGAAAAGATCTGGATTTGAGTCCTGATTATGCCACTTACTGAGTAACCATACTGAAGAGCATTTGAAAGATACTAAACTCAACATAAAAAGACCAAAGCCCTTTTATGTGTGTACTGTTATGCAATAGAAAGAGCAAGAACATTCTTTCTTGTTACATTTGAGGCTTGCATTCAAGGCCATTCATGCACTGCCTAAAGATTAAGAAGTAGTAATTTTGTATTTTTCCTATACTCTGGATGCCCATCCATTGTGGTTAATTTTAGGTGTCCGCTGAACTGAGGGATGCCTGGATGGCTGGTGAAGCATTGTTTCTGGGTGTGTCTATGACGGTGTTTCCAGAGGAGGCTGATGCATGAGTCAGTAACCGAGAGAGGAAGGCCTGCCCTCAGTGTCAACAGCACCATGCAATCTGCTGGCAACGCAGCCATAATAAGCAACCAGAAGAAAGGGAAATTCAGCTTGCTTAGCCTTTCAGTGCTCTCTCTCTCTCTCTCTCTCTCTCTCTCTCTCTCTCTCTCTCTCTCTCTCTCTCTTTTTCAGAGCGGTAAGTATATTTTCTCCTCCTCTCCTTGGACATCAGAACTCCAGGTTCTTTGGCATTTGGATTGTGAGACTTGGCACCAGTGGCCTTTGGACTGTGGGACTTGCACCTGGGGGCTCTTGGGCCTTTAGCCTCAGACTGGAGGCTGCGCTGTCAGCTTCTCTGGTGTTGAGGCTTTCAGACTTTGACTGTGGCATGCTACTGACCTCTCTTCCTCTCCCTAGTAAATTCCCTTTCTTAGCCTATTGGCTCTGTCCATCTGGAGAATGCTAGCTAATATACTATCTTAACCTGATCTCCCAGGGATGAAGATGCTGGAATAGGACAGAGGAAATTGGGTCCTCGGGTTGATTTGCACAGGGCCTTGCACCCAAAAAGGACAGCCTCATGTGCTGAGTGGGCTCCAGCTTATTCCCCTTTTGAAAACTACAGGCAGAGTTCTGGAATCAGGCCAGGCTCCAGCATGAGCTGTGGTGAGAGGGGACTGCAGAAACAGGGAATGTAAGCTTTGAAGCAATGGTAACGTCTTCCAGAGCATGTCCTCATCTGGCTGCAGTCGACGCTACAGTGATGGACGTTGGTACTTTCCTGTCTTGGGATTTTAACAAATTAGAGTGGGTCAACAGGTTTGGACAGATATTGAAATGAGCTTATGTAGGATACTTTGCAGAAAACGGCCTGGGGAAGAGATGACTTCTCCAACAAACCGTAGAGAACCTCAGTGAGTAGGACCTGATACACAGTTGTTGAACTGGTTGAGAAGAATGAGGAGACAGAAGCTCTTTCTGAACCCAGGTGGTCACGGTGCTGACCACAGGACCCCAGGTAAGCCTAGGCCAGACCATGGTGGGGTATTTGCAGGCCCAAGCAGGCACACCCACCCCAGCCTGTCATCACCATAGCCTTTTGAGGCTTCAGGGCATCCAAACCTCTTCTGGGGGGCAGGGGGCGGGCATTATAATTGTTACCAGAAAGCTGCCAGGAAGAACAACCAACCATCGCCCAACCACTCATCAGAAGAGGTGGGGTTTTCTGGGCTCTATGCTTCAGTGGTGGTGAAGCTCTTTGAGAGACTCTTTCCTCTGTATTGATTTTTCCAGACCCCTGCATTTTCTCCTATAGAGCTACTACATGCATTCCCCTTTGTCCTAGAACATCTTGCCTTAATTGCATTAATCATCTGATCTCTTCACTTTTAACATGACTTCTTGGGCTCCCATGATAACACTGATATCATGTCTGATAAGGTTAAATTCTGCCACAGCCTTGGCTGGAGGGTTTCCTGAGGGAAACTTGCTCACAAGGATAAGGTAGGAGAGGCGATCCAAGAATAGTCCTCCCCCAAACAGGGAAGGCTGAATGACTCAGTGACACCTCCCACCTCTCCTCATCATAATGTCCCCCTAGTCCCTGTGATGTCCCATGGGTCATTATGGTGTTGGGAGGGGGACAGAACTGGTAAGCACTATTAAAAAGGAGAGTTTTGGGTTTTTTTCCTTCTGTGATCCTGGTTCAAAAAACATGTTTTGGAGTAAGCTGGGAGGCACTCTTGTCTAAACAGGTGTCATGATATCAGTGAAGTCTACCAAGATGTTGTCAACCTTTGTCTTTTTTAAAAGTCACTCTGCAGTGGCTCACATCTGTAGTCCCAGCACTTTGGGAGGCCAAGGTGGACAGATCACCTGAGGTCAGGAGTTTAAGACCAGCTTGGCCAACATGGCAAAAACCCATCTCTACTAAAAATACAAAAATTAGCTGGGCATGGTGGCAGGTACCTATAATCCCAGCTACTCAGGAGGCTGAGGCAGGAAAATCACTTGAACCCGGGAAGTGGAGGTTGCAGTGAACTGAGATTGCGCCATTGCACTCCAGCCTGGGCGACAAAAGTGAAACTCTGTCTCAAAAAATAAAAAAAAAAGTCACTGTGGGATCTTAATAAATGTTTTTAATACTAAAATAAAATTTAAAAATTGAGGTCCTGGAACTGGAAATATGGTCAAAGGGACACTATGCAGGTGCCCGTAGTGTTTTGCTTTGGGAGGTAGTGGAGAAAAGATGCCAGGGAGAGGTGTGCATTAACCAAAGTGAGAATACCAATCCCACAACCTCGGCTCAAGTGCGCCCCGCCCACCAACCTCCAGGTCCAGTCGCCTAGCCAAGAGGAGCAAGGGCTGTATCTGGCCCAGGGATCCTCTATTCTCAGAAAGAAAGGTGAGCAATTCTTGGCCTGGATGTGGCATTGAGCTGTTCAGATTTTGCCCTTGACAGAGAAGTGCCTGTCCACATTTGCCAATATGGGCTTGCTCACTGGTTTCCAGGAGGACTTTAGGTCACTGTAACCTCATCTCGACTGAAATAAATCAGCCCCCACCCAGAGACTGGCTTGCTGTACCAACTCCACTGGTGATGAAGAGGAGGCGGGAATCACAGTGACCTTTGCAGTGTGCATACTGTACTCCTGAGAGTTATGAATAGCTCAGCTCCTAGAGGGGAGACTTCTCAAGTTCATTCTTTACAGTTAAGCTCTTGGTTAAGATGGGAAAGTTTTTCTGAGTAATAACTATTTCCTTCTCCTTGAGCCCCATAATGAAAAAGTGATACTTCCTACTTAGAACTTCATGTTCAGTAAACATAGCTCTCAGTTCTGGAGAGAAAAATAAATTGCTTTCCAAAGGGCAATGGGATTTCTACTGCCTGTATCGATCATACAGCTTTTCATTCCTGGGTGGTTTTCTTGACCTCTGTGAGGATTGCATGTTCCAAAGACATAGCAGGACCTGAACTTCAAAAACACTAGTGACATTCCAGGCCAGCTGTGAGATTTTGCAGTAAATCTGAAAAAAAATTCTCAATTCATATAAAGTAGAGGTTATTTTGAACACATAGGGAAATTGCTACCCAAAGGCTATTGTGTCCACAGTCTTCCTGCACTCCTAGTACTTCAAGCTCCATTGAAGTGAGTTGCCCCTCTGCCACCGTGTCCCCCACTGCACCCCCACCTGGGGTGTCCTGGGCCATGAAAGGTTGAGCAGAAACACTTGCCAGAGCACATTTTCAAAGCCCACCAATCACCTCTTGCTGGAGACCTGCTGCGACCCCAGCCTTTGGTATTGTAGCCAGTTCCCACAGTCAAGACATTTAATCCCAGGGATTGCAGAATGGTGTGGGCAGCATCAGCTCTACTGCATGTCCGTGGGAAGCGTATCTTTATTTTTATCACTAACGGACCTCACTGAAAACTCTGAGTCTGATGGTGATCGCAAAGAAAGGCCCCGATCAGGATCAGGCTGCTCCCTGCTTCTCACCAGCTGGGGCGTGCCGGGATGTGCCTGATCTTCCTCGTCTGTAAGACACAAGGGCCAGCTGAGACCAGCAGTTCTCAAACCAGAGAGTTTCTAAGAATCATCTGGGCAATGTGTTGTTAAAAACAGGAAGCTCGATGGCAATTCCCAGAAATTCTCATTTTAAAAGCTCCCCATTGATGTTGACATTGATGTTCTATGTACCACAGTTGTGAAAATACTGAGAGCAGATAGAAAACTTCCAGCCCCAGGAGTCTCTGCTGGCTGTGATGTCAAACTTTATTCTCTCTGGTTGGCTTTAGAGTTCTCTTTATTATCGAACACGTAAAACTTTTGTTAATTATTGGGGAATTTACAATCATTTATCACAGTAACATTTGGAAGCATTTGAGAGAGCAATAGTTGTAAGTTGAGTTTCTTTGGGCAGAGATAAATATACGAAGAAAATAAATGAGAAGTTGGCTC
This sequence comes from Aotus nancymaae, assembly GCF_030222135.1. Taxonomy (NCBI): domain Eukaryota; kingdom Metazoa; phylum Chordata; class Mammalia; order Primates; family Aotidae; genus Aotus; species Aotus nancymaae. Next base: position 1,734,258 of record NW_026988465.1, read on the forward strand.
TATATCAGATAGTCTAAAGAAAATGTTTTAGAGAAGAACTACATACGTTCCATTATACTATTCCTTTTGAAATATTTTCTTTTCCCCCCCATTTCCCTCCTATCCGGTCTCCCTCATCTCCTCTTTGCTTTATTTTTAGATTCCCTTGATTAGAAATGGCAAAATCAGTAAGTGAAACATCAAACAAATATAGAAGTGAATGGGAACCAGGCCCTCAGGGTCACCCAATAGTTGACCTCAAAGCTTGGCTTGGTTGATACCCACATACCATGTTATCGGGAGCTCCCTCTCTTTGGCCTTTGGGGATTTTTATCAGAAAGGGAGGAGCCATCTTAAGGCAGCTTTTACCTTGCATTGATAGCATCAAACCCTGGATCCAAAAACCTGAGGAAAACCAAAAGCAGGTGGTCCTTAGAAAAAAACTGAGGCTCCCATCTTTAATCACAATAAAGCTAGAATTCCCAGATAGTACGTTTTTGGATCTTTGCATCTGCTAGTTCCAGTACTTCAACAGTAATTGTCCTCATGGCGATTTCACAAATTCCTCACATCCTTCATTCAGTTGATAAATATTCATTGAGCATCTACTTGGCACCACGAACTGGAGATCAGTGTAAACAGGTGACATGAACTCTGCCTTGCAAACACCACTTGCATCAAGCCCCACAAACAGAGGGATCCTGGCACTGTGGTCTGAGAGGTCAGGAGGAGTCTTTCTGAGGACATGACAGTGGGCTGAGATTAGAAGACCAGTAAGAGAGAACTAGATGAACTAAATGAAGGGTGTTCCACGTACAGAGGTGAGTGCAAACTACTGAAAGATAGCCTTCATGGGGGAAATAGCAAATCGTATCTCCGTTTGGCCCAAGTCATGACTTGTCTGCCTCACATGAGGTTGGGGGACTGAAAGATGTTCTTAGAGATGTCTTCTGAACCCTGATGCCTGATGTACACTTGGAATTCCATACTTGTTATTGAATTTTGCAATAGGAAATTTAAACCACATGCTGTTTTATTTTAAAATTTCTATTAAATTTTCCTTTGACTTGCATTTCCAAATAATAAACCAAATGTTGCTTAGTTTAATTTTCAAGTTGATGAAGCTTCCTTTCCTGTTGCTAATTTAAGTCACTTAAAGTGAATTTTGATTAATCTGTGATAGGAAGTTTTGTTTTTCTTAATTGAAAACACTTTTGAACCAATAGCATATTGCACTAAATTACTCAGGAAATCACAGTGCTAGGGCTAAGAAAATCTTTACATTTTTATTTTTATAAAAAAATTATCACAGTTTTCAAAGGATTAATTTCTCCAAACTCTTACTGAAAAGAGTTATTGAATTCTTAGTTGGCTACAAATGATTTATGTCTGCTAATTAAAAATAAAAAGCCTTCCTGGCTTCTTGGTGTCAACATGTGCAATTCCAATAATGATCATGCGCTATATTTATACGGGGGCTAATGCATCATTTGCACATATTTTTATCTTTTTAAGCTTCCCAACATTACTTAACTGGTGGTTGGCGGGGAGGGGATGATCTGGAAGGATGATAAATTAAGACTGCCTCTCATTTTAAATCATAAAATGGGCATGTAATGAATCAGAGCTGAAACACAATCGTCTTGAAAGGAGAGATTGCTAGGTTGAATGTTTGTTCTGCTTTTAGCCCTTTGAGGAACTGTAACACTGCTTTCCACAATGGTTGCACTAATTTACACTTGTACCAATAGTGCATAAGTGGTCCGCTTTCTCTGCAACCTTGCCAGCATCTGTTTTTGTTTGTTTGTTTTCTACTTTTTAATAGTAGCCACTCTGAGTGGTGTAAGATGGTATCTCAGGGTAGTTTTGATTTGCATTTCTCTAATAATCAGTGATACTGAGCTTTTTTTTCCCCAGAGGAATATAAATCACTCTACTGTAAAGATACATGCACATGAATGTTCATTGCAACACTATTTACAATAACAAAGACTGGGAATCAGCCTAAATGCCTATCAGTGATGGATTGGATAAAGAAAATGTGGTGCTGTAAACCCACAGAATACTATGCAGCCATAAAAAGAACAAGATCGTGTCCTTCAAAGGAACATGGATGGAGCTGGGGGCCATTATCCTTAGCAAACTAATGCAGGAGCAGAAAACCAAATGCCACCTGTTCTCATTTATAAGTGGGACCTAAATGATGAGCACTCCTGAACACAAAGAAGGGAACAATAGACATTGGGGTCCATTTTAGGTTAGAGGTGGGAGGAGGGAGAAGAACAGAAAAGGTAACTATTGGGTACTGGGTGACAAAATAATCTGTAAAACAAACCCCCGTGACACAAATTTCCCTATGTAGGAAACCTGTGCGTGTACCACTAAACCTAAAATAAAAGTTTTTTAGAAAAGAAAGAAAAGATTGAATTTAAGATGTTGAGAAAGAATGTCTGTGCCAATCAGGAGAAGAAGGAAATCTAAAGTCTTCACTAATGCCTGCATTTTCACTCCTGCGTGATCTGGCTCTCACCTACTCCTCCAGTTCATTCTCTGCTATTCTTTTTCCGATGCGCTTGGCCCCAGCTGCACAGTCCTGCTTGCTGCTCCTGCAACACTCACAAGGCTTGCTCTTGCCTCAGGGTCTTTGCACTTGCTGTTCCTTCTGCCCGGAAGGCTCTTCCCTTGATACTCTCATCATGGCTCATTCGCTGGCTTTCTTCAGCTCTGTTCAAATGCGCTTCTTTAGAGAGGCCTTCCTGACTAGCTAAATAAGGATTTCCATCACTTGTTATCTCCTTCCATGTTTCATTTGTTTTCATAACATATCACCAACTGATGAATTTTATACATACACAATTTTATATGTATGTTATGTATTATATACTGTATTTTTTAGATCAGTTTTGGGTTCACAGCAAAATTAGGAAGGGACAGAGATTTCCCACATGCCCACTTCCCTGACACATACACAGCCTACCCCATATCAACATCCTCCATGAGAGAGGCACATTTGTTACCATTGATGACCCTATATTGGCACATTGTCATCACACAAAGTTTATAGTTTATCTTCGGGTTCATTCTTGGTGTTCATTCTGTGGGTTTGGATAAATGTATAATGACAAGTATCCACCATTTTGGTATCGTACAGAGTGTTTTCACCGCCCTAAAAACCCTCCATGATTTATCTACACATCCCTTCTTCCTCCAACCCTTGGCAACCACTTACGTTTTTAGTGTCTCTATAGCTTTGTCTCTTTGAGTGTCATGACATTGAAATCATCAGGTGTGGCACCTTTTCAGATTGGCTTCTTTCACATAGCAGTATACATTTAAGTTTCCTCAATGGCTTCATGGCTTTATTCATTATTACTTTTTAGTGCTGAATAATAGTCCATTGTCTGGATGTACCAGAGTATATTTGTCCATTCACCTACTGAAGGACATCTTGGTTACTTCACAAATTTTGGAACGCAAATGTATTTTGCTCTTTATTTATTTCGTCTCTTTTCCCATCCCTCCAGCATAGGGAGTATGTATTTGTACACTCTTATATCCCAAGGGCTAGTATACTGATTGAAATAATATGTGCTCAAAAATATTTTATTGAATAAAGAATTAAGGAAGGAAAGTAAAAAATACAGAAAAGAGATCAAATGAATGAGCACTAGAAGTAACTGTAATATACCATATAGGAAGAGGTATTCCCGGGTTAAAGGACTCAATCCATCCTGTCACAGCAGCAAGGACAGGGCCTGAAGATGTTGCTTCATTAGTGACTAAATGTGAGGACAGAATCTCTGTTTAAAGGACATCATGATCAAAGAAGAGGACAGCAGGAGAGAAGATATTTGCGTTTTCTAAAATAAGGGATTGGTGTCAGGAATCGCGAGTGTCTTTGAGTCAACAAGTAGAAGATGACAATCGCAAAAGGGAAACACAGACAAAGGACATGAACAGGTAATTTATACAGCAGGAACCCCAAGATGCTAGCAAGTGTAAAACACGTTTAAAATGGTTGCTAATCAGAGACATGCAAATCAATCTATGATGAGTTGTCAGTTTGTAAGAGTAGACTTGAAAAAATTAGGAGGTAGGATGATGGGGCTATGAAGGCAAATGGACCTTTGTCTGGCGCCGGTGGCAAGATAGACAGATGCGGTCATGGGTTTAGATGTATATCACATCCCAGCAGGGACAAAGAGAGGAGAATTCATCCTGGTGGAGAGGAGCTGAAACGAGCTGGCCACCGTTGGTAGAGGTGTGAGTAGGGAAAGTGTGGGGGAAGCTCACCACTCAGGACCAGACGTGCACATACAGCCCAGATCAATCTGAAAACCACTGCTTCCCCCACAAAAAAAGTATAAAAAAGATTGAAGTCTATGTCACGAGTTTAATAAGAAATAGCATACCTGGCCCATTTAATACCCAAAGAAGATCATTTTTAACCTCTTTCCCCTGTACAACTAAAATTATTTTCATTAATAATAAAGAAATGAAATGAATAATAATGGCCAGAAAAGAAACAAGCAGAAAAGTTTTTTTCTACTGAATTTTATATAATTATGATGATTAAAAATTAAAATAAAATAAATATTATAGTACAAACAGGAACTATTAATAGATTTGTATGTTTAAATTATTTATACAAAGAAACCCACATACTTGCATGTTAGTCTATTACAGTAATAGATAATCATATTACAGTTTCTGTTTCGGAGCCTTAGCTTCTACAAATTTGTCACTGACTTCATCAAAATAGCAGTACTAGAAAGAGTAATCAATCCATCTTCACTCATGAAGGAATAATAATTATCCATTTTGTTTTTGAAAAGTTCATTTCACATGAAACAGCAGGTATATGCATAGATAGAAAAGATCTTAAACATGAGAATAAATTTGGCAATGAATCATACACATGCCATTTCACAATAAATTCCAGAAATTTCAGAGGCAAATGGAAACTGCACTGGTTGTATAGAATGACAGAATAGAAGTAACCCAATTTCTATTTCTTCATGTTTACAATCATTGTGCTATTCTTGGTTAATTCGAATCTAGTGTCCACACCTTTATGAATTTACTTTCGAGAGAAATGTGTATAGCTAAATCTGTGTCTTTTGGGGGCTGACTATAGCAAACACGAGTTCTCCAAATTACTTCAATGTACAATAAAATGTCTATTCAAGTAAAAGTAATAGAAATGTGCTAATTTAAAGCTCACATGTACGTTACTAAACTCAACAGAAGTGATTAGAACTTAGACTTCCATAAAAAGATATTTTTGAGAGAGGTGTGTATCATCAGTGGCATTGCTTAGAGTTGCTGTAACAGTGATTATAAAACCAGATCATCTCTTAATGTTGTTATTATTTTAAAATTCTCCTGACAAGATATTCCCTTATTACTGCCTGCATCTGAGGCAGGTTGCTACCATTGCTCCTCTCTAGGGACATGCTGTTTATGAGCAAAGAATAATTCACATGGGACCTGCAAAGAGGCTTGAGGGAGAGGCGTAGTGAGAAAATAAGGTGGAGGCAGAGCCAGGGGAGCCCGAGGAGGGGTGAAGTGGGACCAGGTTTATACAGCCTGGGCAACAACTCTCCACTCCAATGTGATTAATTGTCAACAATGGTGGATTGGCAGCTTTGACCGAGGCACTAGCCCATGGGCCTTTAAGCAAACAAGTAAAAGATGACAACTGCAATAGAAAACAATGAGCAAAAGTTACGAACAGGGAACTTTCAGAAGAGGAATTCCAAAAGGCCAGCACACATATCATACATTTAAAATTATTGGTAACCAGAGAAATGGAAAAAAAAAACTACAATGTGACATCACAGGCTTGAAAAAATTAAGAGATGGGATGATGGGGCCTTAAAGGTGAATGAACTCTTGTCCAAGTGCTGGTGGCAGAATGGATGTATTAGTAGCATGGCCGTCATTTCTTCCTCACATCAGCCTGCTCAGTGGGTAGAATAAAATGAGGCAAACAATCTCGTTAGTAGTTTTGGCATGGATTATATGCTGGAATGAAAACATTTTGGATACTATTGTTCTGAATAAAATATATCATTAAAATTAATTTAATCTTTTTCTTTTTTCTTCTTTTCATGTGGCCATCAGAACATTTAAAATTACACACATCTCACATTATATTTGCGATAGACACCGCTGGTCTACAGGTTATAGCTCTTCGTAAACATGACTAACCTTACCATGTTTTATTTATAAGACAAGGTTTTAGATATTCATAATAATGAATAAAGGATATAAAGAATGTTGGATTATTTTAAGCGTAACACGATTTCAGGAATTTCAAAATCCTAAGATTAATATCCAGTAGGTATTTGGCCACACTAATTCGAAGTAGCAACTTTGAAGTAAACATTCACATTTCTGTCCTGCTGCCATTAACTTCTCTGATTTCTTCACACGTAATGTGGGGATAATACTGAATGCATTTAGTTCTACAACAGTCTAGCACATTTCAGTTTGAACTAGTCACATTTATTTATTTTTCTTTTTTTCTGAGACAGAGTCTCACTGTCACTAGGCTGGAGTGCGGTGATGCAGTCTCAACTCATTGCAACCTCCACCTCCTGGGTTCAAGTGATTCTCCTGCCTCAGCCTCTCAAGTAGCTGGGACTACAGGTGTATACCGTCACACCCAACTAATTTTTGTATTTTTAGTAGAGACATGGTTTCACCATGTTGGCCAGGATGGTCTTGATCTCTTGACCTTATGAGCCACCTGCCTCAGCCTCCCAAAGAGCTGGGATTACAGAAATGAGCCACCGCGCCCAGCCTACTAGTCACATTTCAAATATTCAGTAGACACACATGGCTATTTCAAGTATTCAGTCGACACACATGGCCATTTCAAGTATTCAGTGGACACACATGACTATCACGCTAGATAGTGCAGCTATAAAGAATATTCAAACACTGAAGACACCAGCAAACACCAGTAGCATTTGTGTGATGTAGCACTTGGATCTCCTAGCAAGGTAAATTGCACTGCACAAAATTGCTTTTGAGACTGCCAAAGAACTAATTTTGCTACGAGAACTTCTTATTTCTTGGAACACTACTCATAGGATTTGTATAAAACATACAATGCATACAAACTTTTTACTATGTAGTTTATCTGGCAGAGTGAATTACCACTAGCAGCAGACTAGCCATGAACACCCACAACAGCCGACAGCTACAGGTGGCTCTGACTGAGACCAGTGACCACTCTGTTCCTGTCCGAGTTTCCAGAAATGTCCACCTTAACCTTGGCCTCTCAAGTCAGCCTTTGCTTGACATCAGTGGATTCCTTTGAACAAGCAATAACTCTATGTGGACTGTTACACCTTAATTATTGTGGGAGAATTAATACCACTTTCTTCCAGTTTTCCCTATTTCTTGACAGATTTTTCTTGGGATTTGGAAAAGCATATACTGCCTTGTTGCTATTATTTTGTAACTCCTCTCTTCCTTTCTTTCTGGCTTACCATCTTTCTTTGTGGTTAGGTGATTTTCTCTGGTTGTATAATTTAACTCATTTTTAAAAAAATTTTTAGTGAATCAATTACAGGTTTTTGCATTGTAGTTATCAGGAGGCTTACAAAGAAACACTTTATAGATATAACAAATTATTTTGAAGAAATAACAACTTATTCTAGATCACAAGGAGAATAGAAACGAAGAACAAATTTTAAAATATTCTATACTTTAACTCCATCTTCTCCACATTTAATTGTATGTTGTCCAATTTACATATTTTTTATACTGCCTATGTTTTAGCAGGTTGATGTAGATATTATTGTTTTTAATAGATTTCTTAGTAAAGTTATGAGTAGATTGCGTATTCTGGGTTTGTCAAGTACTTAATTTTACCAGTGGGTTTTATATCTTTATGTGTTTTGCTGTTGTTTTTGTTTTCATTTTGCATGCTAGTATTTTTTTTTTTTTTTCCAGTTTGAAGAGCTCTCTTTAGCATTTTTTGTTAGATGGGTCTGGTGACAAATTCTCACAGCTTTTGTTTGGGAAAGACTTTTCTTCTTCATATTAGAAAAATAGTTCTGCTAGATATAATATTCTTGGATGACAATCTTTTTTTTTTTCCCAGAAGTTTGAAAATGTCATTTGATTCCCTCTGGTCCTGTAAGATTTCTATTGAAAGATCTATTGCCACATCAATTGGAACTCCTTTATATGTTATTTGCTTCTTTCCTCTTGCTGATTTTAAGATTCTCTACTTATCTTTTATTCTTGAGCATTTATTTATTTTATTCTAGGGGTAGTCTTATTTGAGTTGAATCTGTTTGGTGTTTTCTGACCTTTCAGTACCTGGACAGTTATTTTTTTCTCGAGTGTTAAAAGTTTTCTGTTATTACACCTTTGAATAAATCTTCATTCTTTGTTCTTACTCAACCCTCTTTCGATCACCAGTAATTCTTAGATTTGTTATTTTAAAGTAATTTTCTATATCTTTCAGGTGATCTTTGTTTCTTTTCATTTTTTTACTTCTCTGTATATTTTTAAATAGCCTATCTTCAAGCTCACTGATTATTTCCTCTGCTTGATCCATTCTGCTATTGAGAGCCTCTGTTGCATTTTTTAGTTCAGCAAAGGTATTTCTCAGTTCCATAATTTCTGTTTGTTTTTTAAATTATTTAAATCTTTTTGTTACATTTCTCTGATAAATTTCTCAATTATTTTTCTGTGTTACCTTGGAGATTTCTGACTATTCTTAAAACTACTATTTTCTTTGGGAGGCCAAGGCAGGTGGCTCACAAGGTCAGGAGTTCAAGACCAGCCAGACTAACATGGTGAACCCTGTCTCTACTAAAAATACAAAAATCAGCTGGGCGTGGTGGTATGTGCCTGTAATCCTAGCTACTCAGGAGGCTGAGGCAGGAGAATCACTTGAACCTAGGAGGCAGAGGTTGCAGTGAGCCAAGATCACGCCACTGCACTCCAGCCTGGATGACAGAGCAAGACTCCATCTCAAAACAAAACAAAACAGAAAACCCCTGCTATTTTCAGTTTTTGGTCTGAGAGTACACATATTGCAGTCTCATTAGGGTCAGTTACTGTTTTATGGTTTTGTTCATTTGGGGAGGTCATTGTTCCCCATTTGCTCTTGTGTTTTGTGGATGTACATTTACATTTTTTGCATTGAAAAATTATTTATTTCAGTCTTCTCTGTCTAGGTTGTTTTGGGTTTTATTGGGTAAGTGTGCCTAGATATTCTTTGTAAGTTAATTATAGGTTATCTTTTTCTCCCCCAATTATGTTGTTGCCTCTGTTTTGGCACTAAATGGTGCCTTAAGCCTGGTCGCCTCCGTTGTAGTAAACAACCAGAGTGCTGCCCATTCCAAATGGGAAAGATCTCAAAGGGGATATCCTGGTAGTGTGGGAAGGCTGGCTAGGAGTTTTTGCCCAGGGACCTGTGGAACAATCCTTCCACAGTGTGGTGCTGCTGGACAGCCACTTTAATTTGGCATCTCCTTCGGCCTAGTTACATAGCAGAGTTTCCGGGCCTGGGAATGGTAATACCCCCACCTTTGTCACTGGCTGTAATCAGGGATATTTCTCCTTTCAGGCACTCCTGATGCTTCCCATGGGTTGAGACGGGGACCAGTCTACTAGAGAACCCAATTTGGTAAAGAAGCTGGTCTACTAGGAAGTTGGTAAAGAAGCTGTCCACCTCAGTCTCACTTTTCCAGTGTAGAAACTGTGAGTCAGGGAGAAATTTTTCTCATGCTTGGTGCTGTGCCAGGAAGACATGAGGGAAGGGTGTCATGGATATGGAACTCCTCTTACTATCTGCTCAGAGTTATTTCACTTCTCTCTTGCCCTGGAAACTGTCTCATTCTGATATTTGGGTTCTGGAATATTGCTGGCAATAATCTCAGTACTGTATATTTGTTTTTGTTTTTTGTGGGGAGAATAAAACCAGCTTGCTTCTACTTTGCCATTTTGAAATTAAAGTCCTATTATACTATCTTGATTACTGAAGTAGTGTTATTAATCCAACTTTATTCTTTTTTTTTTTTTCCAAAGTTGTTTTAGCTATCCTAATTCCTTTTCCTATTTACCTGAATTTTTTATTGGAATTACAGTAAATTTAGAGGTATATTTGGGGAAATTTTTCATACTTCCTATGTTGAGTTTTCCAATCAATGAATATTGTGTATCTCTACTTTGTTCTAGATTTTTTATTTCTTTCACCTGTGTTTCATAGTTTTCAGCATATATATCCTGTTCATGTTTTGTTAGATTTATACATAAGTATTTCATCATCTGTGAATAATCATAAATGCTGCTTTTTAAACATCCAGTTTCAAATTATAATTGCTAGTGTATAGAAATGATTGATTTTTGTGCATAATTATTTTTAAATAAAAATATTTTAAGTGACTTTTCTTTATGGACTGTTTCTGAAGCATTCTACTTTATGTTCGCGGAAATTACATTCCTTTCACCTTGAGATTTTATGGGTTGGTGAAGTATATAATTAAATTTTGTAATTATTATAATATGTGCAGGTGGCAGAAACAGGTTTGGGAACAAACCCAGTCAACTCTTGGTAAGCATACAAATCAAATAGGGAGAGCTAACATGTATCAGTGTATCACAGTAGACTTCCGGGATATAGGGATTCAGCATGGTCATGAACAAATAGAGTAAGCAGAAGGTCAGTCAGTTAATCCAGAGAGTCAGCTAAGTGAAGGTCATTTAAGAGAGCTTCTACCGAAAGGTCTACACAGAGACAAGAAGGCAATAGAAAGGCCCCGTTTCTGTGATGGCAGTTAAACATAAACCTAATGCCATATCTTGAGAACATAAGGAACATATTTTATACTCATCACAATATATCTACTTAAGGAACATTTATAAAGCAGGAAAAAGAGCTATTACAATCATGCTTTTGAAAAATATTTAATGATGGTGGGAAAGATCTTAATTATAATACTAAGTAAAAAAACTTAGGATACAAAATGTTATATACAATACAATATTATCCCCAATTATACAAAAAAGTATTTTTATAAGAAAGATAACAAAATACATCAAAATGTTTACAATAATTATGCATGGCTGTTGGGATATGGTTGGCATTTATTTACTTGGTTTTGCTGTTTTTACATTTTTACAGCTTTTACAATGGCTATGAGTTATTTTTACAATCAGAAGAAAGGTTATTTTTAAAAGTAGAGGAATTCTTTTTTCTATGCTTTGTTTGCCTCATTCAGATGTCTGACAACAATATCCTCATTGTTCTCTTGAGTTGTAATAAAAAACCATTTCAAGATTTTGGCATTTCCCACCAATTCCCTATGCCTTTTAAGGAACCAAGCAAGGTGTAGTGGTTTCAGCCATTTGATAAATTACGTTAAGTATGACAACCATAATTGTATGGGCTTTGCAAAGTTATTTATTTAATAAATCATTACTATAATGACTTTAAGGAACTACAAGCAGAGGTCAGGGCCAACTGCATGTTTGTCCCCTTCACAGTCATCCAAGTCTTCAGTTTAGCTAAGGTCACAAGCCCCATGTGGAGCATTAAACCAGAAACCATTAAATACAATTATTTCACTTTCTCCTTATTTCCTTGCATAGGCTAACCTTAGAGTTTGTTGGCAGGTGCAGAGTTACACATAAAATTCCAGATCAATGGCTGGGGAATTTAAAAAGAAGGTGCAAAACATCACACAGAATCTAAGGCTATTCTCTCTCCTGGTTAGTGGTTCTTTTCTTTGTCAGTTTTCTTAGATGAATGGTTCTTAACCTTCCCTGGATCATAATATTCTCAGTCGTTTTATGTAGACGTTCAAATTTCCCTAAATTCTTACATCAGCAAATCCATTCCCTCCCCCAAATCTGTTACCAATGCACTGGATTTATTACAGAAAAGCGTTTCATGTTGGTCCCCACAGGTGGCTTTAGCTCAGGCTCCATATTCTCTCACCTTCCCTGTGCCAGTTGCCTCCAAAGTGGGCTCCCTGTCCCTAGTCTCCCGAGTAGCACCCATCTTCTACACCAACACACTGCAGCCATTTTCCTGAAAACAAATGCGTTCATACCCTCCCTCTCTTGAAGCTCTTCTTGATGAAGCCCCTTCCTTTATTTTCTGTGGCTAAGGGGAATGTGGTGGTGTTCTATCAACTTACAATATCACAGCCAGGCAGAGGAGGTCAAAGAATAGAGGACAATTTCACATTCTAAGTGAGCATGTCTTTCTTTTTATTCTCCCCTTTAGGGCAATGATAGTTTGCTTGGGCTGTGTTTCAAATAGGAGAATCATCTGCAGGGAGTCATTCTGTGTCTCTCCAAGGATCACTTTTCCTGAGGCAGAGCCATCGATCTACTCAGGGATCAGGCTCTGAAAAGTGAGCCACAGTGATGTGGGCCACATCTATGAACACACCAGGGAGCCCCAGGAGCCAGGTGGTAAGAAGCGTCATAAAGGGGGTTGGAAGAGGGTAAGCTCTCGAAGAGAAGAAGAGTGGAGAGATGCTCATGTTTTAACAATGGTTCTCCAACTCGGCTGCACGTCAGAATCACCTGGGAACTTAGAGAAATCCCCACACCCAGGCCCACCCAACCGTATCAAATCAGTCTCTGAGGTGGAATGAGGTACCCGAATTCCTTTAAATCTCCAAAGTGATGGCACTGTGTGGAAGGTTTGAGAGCCAGTGACTTAGAAGATTTGGGTTTGCCAGGAAGGTTTCTGGATGGAGCCTGGGTGCTGATCCTTTTACCCCAATTGGTTAGAGTGGCAGATGAAGCTCCACCCATCTAGTGCTAGATCTTCTGGAGATTTATTTGTAAAAGCCACCCATTATTCCTCTCCTCATTTGGCAAAAGCATTTTCATCCATTTTCTCTTTGACACCCATTACATTTTTAAAAATTATCTAGTCCTGTACTAGACAGTGTGTAGCAAGTCCAGCTTGCTCTGCCAAGAGGGAACTGGATGCCAGGCCTCAGTTCTTTTCCAGGGAAGCAGGGAAAGTTAGAATAGGCCATCTTCAAGTTACCTTCATGTCTTTAGTTTTAGAATTTAGTCCTCTACAACTCGATCGCTAGTTTTCGAGGCTGTTCTAAGCCGCCTCTGCCCACATCCTTCTGGTTGATCTGTAACCACAGCTGCCTGCCTCATGGCGCCTACTTCCTGCTGGGCATCCACAGGGCTGGGGTGCTGGGCAGGGAGGGAGAGTGAGGATGGAAAACCAGGTTAACCAGCAGCTCTAAATCCCCTAAGGGTGGCATTCGTTTTTGAGGAACCGGCCACCCCTCTACACAGCAGCTGAGGTTTCAACTCCCCCAGCCTGCCAGAGGCTGTAAGGCAGGGTGTGATCAGCCTTTACTGGAGAACATGAAATAGCAGGAATTGTCACCTACAAAGGCACATTAATCACATTAGTTTGGAAAGCTGTCATCTGGGATTCAAAGTCACCTGTGTGAACATGGTATTTCTAGGCAACCTGTTTCCACAGCCCTGCTGCCCATGCCTTTTGTTTTAGAAGACAAGTCTGCAGCTCACTGCTGCTGGAAGGAAGACTCGCATGATCACATGTTGTGCACACACGCATGCACATTCATAGTAAAACCAGTGAGCTTAATTCTTTTGGCTAGACTGAAGTCAAGTTTCTGAAAATATAAAATGGTTGTATTTCTGGGCCAGTGCTGACGCTGGAGGTGGCATGTTGATGAGGCCAGGAAGTTATTCTATTTTCTGGTGAGGGAATACTTGCCTTGTTCTTTTTTTGTTCCTATAAAAAATGCAGCCATTATGCACATTTAAAAAAATTACATTTGGGCTTTGTGGCAATACAAGAAATATGTAGATATTGGTCACTGCCCCTGATTCCTGACACAGAGCTCCTAAAACCCTTGTAATTTCCTGAGTAACAAGGGTGCTAGGAGACTATTTCGTCCTAATATTTGGTCTCTGACCCAGTTCCTAGCCCAGAACTCTTAAATCCCCTGGAATTTCCTGGTTGGTAGGAACATCTTTCATTCTAACAAGGTGGCTCTTGGTGGACTCCTGCATGGAGTTTATCACCAGAAAGACCAAGCCATGATGAGAAGCTTGGAACTTTCAGCCTCACTCTCCATCCTCTGGGTAGAGGAGTGGGGCTGAAGATTTAGTCAAAAATTGATCACGCCTATGTCATGAAAGATCTACGTTATAGATTTTTCTATGTCTATAAAAATCCCTCAAGTGTAGGGTTGAGAGCTTCCAGATTGATGAATGCATCCACGCGCTGGGAGTGGTGCATCTCAGCTCCATGAAGACAAAAGCGCCTGTGCTTGGGATCCTTTGAAACCTTGCCCTCTGTGTCTCTTTATCTGGTCGTGTACATGTATCCTTTGTAACATTCTTTATAATAAACCGGCAGGTGAACATAAGTGAGTATTTCTTTGACTTCTGCAAGCTGTTCTAGCAAATGATCAAAACTGAGGAGGAGGTTATGGGAAACTGTTTGTAACCAAGTCAGACAGAAGTTGTGGGTAACCTAGAGACCATCACTTATGATTGATGTCTGAAGTGGGGTGAGGAGTCTGGAGGTACCGAACACTTATCCCAGGTAGATCGTGTCAGAATTGGATTGAATGATTGAACAGCCAGCTGGTGTCTGAAGAGAATTGGAGAACTGGTTGAGGTGGGAAAACCCCATACACAATTGGTTACAGAAGTGTTCTGTGTTAAGTGTGAATATAAGGAAGGAAACAGGAGTGTTTCTTACAGGCTTACATTTAAGGAATTATTTTTCTTGAAAATGATATTGAAGTCAGCACTGTCTGGGAAAGTCTGGAACATAAAGTGCTTCTGAGCCAGGATCTTTTGTATCATGAAAGTGATGCACTCTTTTTGGGGGGCAACCACTTTTAGATGAGGGTCTTAGGGGAGACTTTATTTTAGAGCCATCTGTGGGGCACATGAACTTGACTTTCATGTCTCTGACTGGGCAGGAACAGCTCCTTGCTAGGGAGCTACTGAAGGAGCCTCAAGGAAAAGCAAAGTTGAAAGCTCTTAGGCTACATCAAAGAAGTGGGGAGGACACACCGCCTTCTCCCCTCTGGGAGACAAGGGCACCAGAGGCCTCCTTGCATTTTAACAATTCATATCTATTTCATGAGGATTAAGAGGGCATTTTGTCCATGGGGGATGCTAAAAATATACTTGTAGGAAGAAAGGAAAAAGGGGGCAAGGGAAGATGTGATAAAAAGAAAAAGAGAAAAAAGGATAATTCAAAGTACTTGAAATAAAAACTTTGGTTAGCTCAAAAAAGAAGTAAAATAGAATATCTAGAGAGCAACAGCACAAAAAAGAAAACAAGCAAATATTCCTGGATCTTTCTTTCTCACCGTATCACCCTGAGTACGTTATTTAACCGTTCTGAGTTCCAGTATCCTCATCTGTAAAGTGAGTCTCTCTTTACAGGAATTTTGTGAGGATCGACAAACCAAAAAGCTTCTGTTGATTCATCCTGATGCTAATGCCAAACACCAGGCACACTTACCGCAGCCCAGGAACTCTCCTCAGAGCTTCACATGAAAATGATCTCATCTAGTCTTCAAAACAAAACTGTGAAGGAAGTTCCTTCCTCGTTTGAAAGAGAAGACTGAGGCCCAGCCCCTCAGCTCAGCCAACAGGTGGCATGCTCGGATTTGAACCTTGCTAGTTGCTCTTGCTCCTGGGTCTGTGTTGGGTCCCTCCCTTCCTCACCATTCTATGTTGCAGTAGCTCCTTTTTATTTCTTATTCTTTAAGAACGAGTTTCGCTCCGTTGCCCAGGCTGGAGTGCAGTGGTGCTATCTAGACTCATTGCAACCTCCACCTCCCTGGTTCAAGTGATTCTCGTGCCTCAGCCTCCCGAGTAGCTGGGATAGCAGGTGAGTGCCACCGTACCTGGCTAATTTTTGTATTTTTAGTAGAGATGGGGTTTTATCATGTTGGCCAGGCTGGTCCTGAATTCCTGACCTTAAGTGATCCGCCTGCCCTGGCCTCCCAAAATAGCTCCTATTTTGACTATTTCACAGGTGAGATGCTACTTCTGACAATTCAAGAGAAGTTTGGTTGGCTAAAGTGGGCTCTGTGCAATTTGGGCAGTATCACTGGATTTGACTTCTCCAGGCTCAGTTCATTGTTAGCAAACATAATTGAGACACACTGAGACCTTGTGATCCAGCCTGAGAACTGCAAACATTAAATCCGCAAACGTATTTCAAAGTTCAAATTTTACATTAGTAAAACAAGGAAATGTAAGTGTCATAACACAATGTCAGCTTTCCAAGAATGAATGCTTTTATCGGTGGGGAAAATTGGCCTTTTGGGTCATCTTACTTTAGCTCTTCAAGGAAGTACAACTATATAAAACTGACCTTATGTTGTGATATTGAACAGCTTGGCTATGGAATATTTTAAACCAATGTTTAAAAATAATCCCATACAACGGGAACTGATGCAATCCTAAGGGGAAAGAAAGCTTAGAGGAGTGTCTGGCTTCCTCTCGGTTTGGAACAGACAGGCAGATCTTGTCTACTCTGGTAGGTTTTCTAGCCTTAGGACATTATGCAAATGGACCAGGACTATCTATCCTGAAAGGGAAAGTGGTTCACTGGAAACGTCTTGGCAATTGCAGATTCTTCCAGGTGCCTGCCTGAGAATGATCTTCTTACATTGAGAATTTCCTTCCAACTGGGCACAGATGACAGAAGTCTGGACTTGTTTGGAAATATGATCCTATCAGTTCTCAGATATTTTTAGAATATCTACCCAACCCCAGCCTTTCAGCACCCTTACAATGATCATACTGATTTTATACTTGTAAGTTTTAGGAAGTTAAAAATAGAAAGGACTTGAAACCCTTATTGTGAAATTTGATGTTTATTCCTGGTGTCTCCTAACTTGGGTTAACATGGATTCTGATGAGAATAATTAAAAGTGAATAGTTTAAACATTTTTAGAAGAGTATTCATTTATTAGACATGCTGCTAAATGTGTCTGATCTCACAGAGATTTATTACTCTTTCTCTGTATTCCTCTTTCTCACGCACACATTCACTTACAAGTTCAGACTATCTTTTTTTTTTTTTTTTGCCATTTTCTTGCTGTTGCCTTGCAATCCTAATAAAATAGTTTATTAGGCAGAATTTCTCTGGAATCAATGTTGAGCTGAGAACTGATTTGAACATGAATCATGATAATGTATCTTACTGTTTACATAGCAATGAAGATTATCAGGATGAATGGAGAGGAGCCAACCACCCTCCTTATTCATCACAAAGTCATTCAGTCCTGTTATTTCTCATGCTGAGAGATTTATTGGTAATTATTGCTGCAGATAAGTTGTCTTGAAGAGAGCAAAAACTTTCAGGAATTGAGGTGTTTTTGAACAAGAGAAAAAGGATATGTCATTAACTCTGATTCTGAATTATATAGAAGAAATGCAAAAGGCTCATAAACATTTAGAAAAACAGTAATCAGTGTGTGCTGATTATCTCAGCCACAGTGTACCTTTTCTTTCCACCACACATTCCCAGGGTAATTTGCAGTATATTTTCATGTTTAACATTGGGAAAAAGTGTGTTGTGGGTGGTGGGGACATGTGTTAGCATATTTTAAGATGGTTTATTTGGGCTTTTTTTTTTTAGCCTAATAAATCCAGTTCATGTGCACACGACACCACTCATGTTTGTTGCTTTCGAAGTAAATTTCATTTTAATTCCTCCAATCAGTGGAAACATTTGAAAAAAAGTAACATGAAAGTTTTGAGCCCAGGGGAGTTTTTTTTTTTTTAATTGATCTTAGGTCATTGAGTAGATAATAGGGATACATTTGCTAATGAAGATGAGACATCGACTGTCCAATATGGTCATCCATCAAATGTCTGGCTCAGAATCAAGACACAGACCCTTCCATCTCCCCAGCAGACCTGTAGCAACCCAGATGGTGTTCTTGGACTATTTTATAAATGTTTAATTCATAGAAGTCTACTAATGATCTATTATTTGATACTAGTGGCCAACCTTGGAATTTGGTGTGTAATTTCTACAGGCCACAATGAATAATTTCTGACAGAGGTTGTTGTGTTGAAAGAGAAAGGGCAAAGGAAATATTTCAGAACAATTAGTCGGTTAAGTTACTTGGCTCCCATTTTGAGACTGAGAAATAATTTCTTAAATTTTTCTCTGTCCCATTCCCTCTTTGTGACCTAAAAAACCTCCCAGTAGCCAGAGAATAAAGACAAAGAGCAAGAGGACTCCTTGAAAGTGCTCCCCCAGAGCAATTTATCAGTTTGTAAATTAGTAGGAGGCATTTGTGCTTTGCACAATCCGCTCAACCTGACGTTGAGAAACAGGGACCAGATGTTGAGCCAGTTTGCGCTCCAGTGCTTAGCTGGCGGGATGTGCACTTTCCGTTGAGTCCAAAAGCGGTCTACCTGGGGGAGTGACCAAGTTGACTGCTCAATCTTGAAATCTATTTGAGAAGTTATCGGAAAGCCCACGGACAAATACACTTCGTCTGAGAAGCCGTTCCTGTACAGTGGGTTGGAAAGGCACAACTGGAATGTCATTTTCCACGATCTGACCGTTTTATACACCTTCCACCATGAATAGGAATTTTCAAAAATCATCGGCTACTTCCAACTGCACAACCGTGCAAAGGCCTTGCTGCCAGCACTGAGTACAGGTGTGAGCGTCCAAATGACAGTATTCTAATCCCAGATCTGCCACTAATTCACCTTGACACTTGGCCAATCTCTGATTGTCTTTGGCCTCGTTTCCTCAGCTGCAAAAATGAGGAGGCTGGACTAGAAAGTTCTGCTCTTGCTCTATGCTTCCAGCATTTCCCACCTTCTATTACACCAGCCAAGAATTCTTGACAAAAGCCCAGTGCTCCGGCTCCCCTATTTCCAGTAGCTTCTCTGCCTTTCCATTGGAAAGCTTTGGCTTTTAAGCTTGAAACAGCATACCAAATCATAACGCTGCTGGATCGTCCGAATTCTCCATCTCTCCTTACTGCCTGCAGAAAACAAACTTCCTCCATTGCCACATAAAGTCCCATGAACTGACAACCACACCCCTAGTTTTCAACCTCATCTTTATTCTTTGTTCCTCCAGACTGGCCTGCTCATGTTGCCCCAAGCACATTACAACATCGCTGTCTCTGCCTCTTTGATTTCACTACTCACTGATCCTGGTATCTTTTTTTCTCTTCTTTTCTCAACCCTGTAAGGCAGCGCTCTGGGACTCAGCCCCATCTTGGCTTCAGTAGAGCTGCTGTTGACTTATAATCCACTGATTTATAATCCAATTCCAACTTTTATTCAAGCAAAAAGATTCAAGACAGAAGTTAGTTTGGAATTCAGTAAATACAATGATCATGGATGAGCACCAGCTATTGGCTCTTTCCCAGGAACTCTACGGAAGAAGCCAGAAGATAGCTGATGGTTCCCAGAATCTAGTGCAAAAATCGTGAGAAACCTTTGGGAAGATGAAATAGAGTGGTTCCAGGTGCAGTGGCAAAACATAGCGTGAGAAAGAGCCTGGTATTGAGGAATGGATTTTGAGAAAACTTTCTAGTTATCTCTCTCCACCTCCTGCCCTCCCACTCACCCACGTTACTACTCATGCTTTTATGGGGCAATGGATGGTAAGGAACACTGCAGCAGCAGCAGCTTAGAGCCAGCCAAAAGCAAGAGGTGAAAATTGGGGAAGGCCCAGAGACTGGCTGAATAAAGCTTGAAAGAGTAACAACAGTGAGAGGATCAGGAGGATCCTCAGAATTCTTTTTTTGCTTCATCCTGGATACCATTTCTGGGGTTGCAGTTGCATTCCATGGAGCAGATCTTAGAAGACAGATCTACCCAGCAGGAGGTTTACTTGTGGCAAACAAGTGGGGAGGAGTTGCTGAATCCAAGTGTGAAGCCAGAAGATCCTTCCAACACCATATACTCTCTACTCATTCTGAAATTCGAATGTATTTAGAATTAGAAGTATTTACTTAGGGGTATGGTTTTTTTTTTTTTTAAATCAGATTTATTGAGGTATAATGTATATAAAATTTGCTTGTTTTCATTGTTCAGCTAAGTGAGTTTTGACAAGTGGGTGTATTAGTGTAACTACCATTACAATCAAGACACAACAATGTTTTCAGCTCAAAAAGTTCACTAATGACCCTTTACAGAATTCCCCTACCAATACCCCACCCGACTACTTTTCCTCAGAAAGACAGATCTGTTCTCTATCATCATCGCTTTGCCTTTTCTACATTTTTATATAAATAGAATCATATGGTAGTGAAAGAAGTAGCTTCTTTCACTAAGTGTGATGCATTTGGGATTCATCATGACATTGAATGTACCAGTTTATTCCTGTATATTGCTGAGGGGTATTACATTGCATGAATATCCCCCAAAGTGCTTAGTCATTCACTGGTTGATGGACATTGGAGTTGCTTATAGTTTTTGACTATTATGAATAAAGCTGCTATAAGCACTCATGTATAATGTTTTCTTTTTCTTCAGTAAATACCTAGAAGTAGGATTGCTGGGTCATATGGAAAATGTATGTTTAATTGTATTAGAAAGTGTTAAACTGTTTTTCTAAAGTGAATGTACCATTTTGCAGTCCCAACAGCAATGTTTGAGAGTTCCTCTTGCTCCATATCCTAGTCAACACTTGATATGGTCAGTTTTATTTATTTATTTTTTTAACTTTAGACATTCCAGTAGTATGTATTAGTATCATATTGTTTCTACTTACATTTCTTTAATAACTAATGATATTGTGCATCTTTTTGTGTATTTTTTATGCCATCATATATTTTATTTGGTAAAACTTCTGTTCAAATATTTTTTCTATTTTTTATTGGGTTGTCTTCTTATTTTTGAGTTCTAAGAATTCTTTCTATATTCTGAATATAAGCACTTTGTAATGTGTATGTTATTCAAACATTTTCTCCCAGTCTGTGGTATGCATTTTTATTTTCTTAGCAATATATTTTGAAGCTTTGAAGTTTTTTATTTTGATGAAGTCCAATTTCTATTTTTTCTTTTATGTTTATACTTTTTTTGGGCCATATCTAAGAAATATTAGCCTAATTTAAGGTTACAAAGATTTTCCCCTGTATTTTTTTCTAGAAATTTTATAGTTTTAGATTTTATATTTAGGTATGTGACCCATTTTGAATTAATATATATATATATATATATATATTTTTAATCCAATGCGAAGAAATTTATTCAGGCTCCTGGGTGAGGTTCTGCGGTCTGGACAGGAGGGGCTGGAGAAGTCGTGTGGACTCCTCTCAGGCACGGGGTTTTATAGGGAGTGGAGGCGTTTGATTGGCTGTGCCCAAGGTGAGTGGGACAAAATGGAGGGGAGTGGGACCTGGATGGAACAAAACGGAGGGGAGTGGGGCCCAGATAGGACAAAATAGTAGGCAGGAAGACAAAATGGCAGGCACAGGGTGGGGCCTGCAAAAGACAAAATGGTAGGTAGGGAGTGGGGCCTGGATGGGACAAAATGGTATCAGGTAGGTTCTGATGGGGCTTTTTTCCCAGACTCCCGGAGAGGGGGAGGGGGTGTGTCTGAGCTCCCGGAGAGGGTAAGGGGGCGTGTCCGAGCCCCCGGAGAGGGGGAGGGGGAGGGGGTGTGTCCGAGCTCCCGGAGAGGGGAAGGGGTGTGTCTGAGCCCCCGGAGAGGCAACCAGCCCTGCTCTGTCACCAGCCCCATTGAGATGTCATAAGAGCCCAGCTGCCCAGTGCCCCACCCGGACACAGACTAGTGGGTGACTCAGGACTACCCTCTCCATTTCTGACCATTGTATTGGTCTGTGCACAACTTTCCTAACATGGGAAATTTACTAAGTGTATTTTGTTCCTCGGTACACCGCAGGCTCCAGCAGCAGTGGCAACTGCAAGGGTCACCTCCAGTCCACACAAACTCTTCAGCCGGCCAGGTTCACCCCGCAGTTCCTGCGCGTCTGCCTGCCCCACCATGGCCACCTAATGTCCATGAAGACTCTTCAACTCGCCAGGTTCACCCCGCAGTTCCTGCGCGTCTGCCTGCCCCACCATGGTCACCTAATGTCCATGAAGACTCTTCAACTCGCCAGGTTCACCCCACAGTTCCTGCGCGTGCGCCTGCCCCACCATGGTCACCTAATGTCCATGAAGACTCTTCAACTCGCCAGGTTCACCCCGCAGTTCCTGTGCGTGCGCCTGCCCCGGGAGCACTAAACTCTCATCGCTTCGCCTTGTCCCCCGAGCCGGGTCTTCGACTTTGCATAGTAGTCAGCTGCAAGATCCTGAGCTCCAGCAACCAACAGTGGGACCCTCCTCCCCGGGTCTGGAGGCCCCCATTGAGCAAGAAACCTGTGCTGTCTCCACACAACTTTGCAGGCAGCAGAAACACCATGGGGAAAGTGCCGGGCCAGACCCCAAAGGTGGAGGTGGGGGCGGCGGAAGAAGAGCTGGAAGAAGCGATGGAAGTGGACGATGAGGTAGAGACCCAGGGGCAGGAGGAGGAGAAAGGGGGCCCCTGTAGCAGTGGGGGAGCAGCATCTATCTCGAGGCCCCTGGAGACTCAGGGAAACCTCGCTTCCGTCGACTGCAGTCCCAGGGCCTTAAAGGGAAATGTCCATAGCAGGAGCCTGACAGAAATGAACAGGGCTGACAAGGCCCAGGTGCCTGTGAGTTTCCACTCCAAGGGCCATGGAGTGCCCAGCGCACGCAGCCCTGCAGGAGGCGTCCTTCCCTTTGGAAAGCCTGACCCAGTGTGGGGATCACTCCAGTGTAGAGACCCCTAAGTGTCTCCGCCATAATGGAGTTTGAGCCCAGACACGTTTTTTCCCCCCTGGAAGCAGTTGAACTGAGGGAAAGAAGGAACTGAAAGGAGTTTGATATTGCAAAAGTCTATTTCTGGTTCACTGACCTAATATTATGGCTGGGTGAAGGCTGTGTGGTTTTATTAGACATTGTGTTTCTTGAAGTTTTTGTACTGGGCTAGTTTTATCACTTTGTTTACCAAGTATTCACTGAAGCTTGTGATTATTCTCATGCCATTTGAAATTGTTGTCCTCAAGATTTATCGCTTGCTTTGACAGTTGTAAAATGTTATCTTATTCCCGCTAAATGTCCCCGCCGATCCCCGGAAGGATTCACAGTCACCACAGGCAGACGTACAAGACCAACATCCAGGAGACTCGCTTTCTGGCAGCATAGACCAAATGCCATTTTCAGTCCTTGAGGAGCTTGAAGACTTCAAACAGACATCTTATGGTTCAAGACAGTAACTTCTACCTTCCTCCAAATTTCTGACCTATGAGAGCGGAGAACACGAAGGTATCTTGCCCACGGTCTGCCCTGTGGTTAGCTGTCCTTTTTTCCTTTACACTTCTAGGCTCCTCTTGATGTTTACATAACGTCAGCGGGAAAACGCCAGCGAAGAAAACCCAGAACCGACACTCTAAGGTTCATTCCAGCTTCCGAACTCTGGACTGGTTTTCAGCGATCCAGGGCTCGGGATGCGAATGTCCCTGCCTACGATGGGGCTGCCGTTACAGCCTTCCTCCCGGGGCTCTGGAGACGCGCCAGAGCTTTGACGCCTCTTCTGCGCTAAGGAAGAGTTGGTTTACAAAAAAATAAGTATATCCTGGCCCTGGAGAAAGCCTCCAGGCGACAGGGCCAGCGCCACCGCAGCCCAGGCGCCATTATCTGCCTCAGCCGCCACCTCAGGTGCCCGCCTTGAGGAGGTTCTTCGAGGCCTGTGCACCCACGGACGCTACCAGGATGCGCTGTGGGAAGCTGGACACCCGGAAGCCGAGAGAAGCCCCGCAGCCGCTCCGCTTACCCAGCGCCAGCGCCAGCGGCACACCCAGCAACCACCTTGCGGCGGCGCCGGCACTGAATTAATATTTTTATATGGTATGTGATAAGTGTTGAAATTCATATTTTTCTATATGAATATCTAGTTATTACAGCACCATTTGTTAAAAAAAAAAAACCGTATTCTTTCCCTATTGAAATACCCTGGCAGCTTCATGTATGGTCTATTTCTAGACTTTCTGTTTTGTTCCAATAGTCCGTATATTTATCCTTACACAATGACCAAATTGTCTTGATTATTGTACCTTTGTATTAAGTCTTAAAGTTAAGCAGTGTAAGTATCTCAACTTTGTTCTTTTTCAAAATTGCTTTAACTATCCAAGCTAGATTTTTTATCTTTCATATAAATTTTAGAAGCAGTTTGTTAATTTATATCTTAAAAATTTTGAAATTTTGATAGAAATTATATTTAATCTGTAGGTCAATTTGGGGGGAAATTGATATAGCAACATTGAAGTCTTCCAATGCATGAACATGGTATAGCTCTCCATTTAAATTAGGTCTTTAATTTCATCGGTGATTTTTTTATAGTTTTCAGTGTATAGATTCTTGATCTCTTTTGTCAAATTTAGTCCTAAATATTTCAAGTTTTGGATGCTACTGGAAATGCATTTTGAAAATCTTTATTTCTAGTTTTTTGTTGCTAGAAGATAGGACATGCAGGCAGAAAAGCATAAAGGACTGACATTTTTAATGTTTGAAATAACTGACCTCAGAGGGTCTAGAGCATCTATTCTTAATAGGAATAATATTGTTCCCGAGAGGATGAAAAAATCGTACTCTTTTAGAGTCTAAAGCATAGATATATATTTACATAAGTCAATGTATATAATTATATCTGCCACATTAAAATTTTATACAGTGGAGTAATTATAAAAAATTGTTTAAAAGACTCCTTGGGGAGCAATAATTTAAAAACAATTAAGAAACACTAGATTAGGTGTTGTTCATAGCTTTTGGGATATATGATACTAAAATAATATAAGTACTTTTTGGGTAGTTAACCTCTCTTAATTTCTTATATATTGATCACATTCTGGCTTAGTAATAGATTTAAATGAGACTTAAGTCAAGACTGCATGATTTCAGAAAAGGTCAGTTTATACAAATTATAAACAAATTTTAAATGTTGAGCAGCAAGAATTTTAGGTTGGTGAATGCTGGATTTTGTTATATTCCTTTAAAGAATGTTGGACTGTGTTCTTCCTACAGTTACATGACTTGAAGATCAGATTGATCCTTTTGAGTCTTGCTTTTCAGGCTTATACGGGTAGATCCAGAGCAGCCTTTACTCTAAAGCGAATAGCCTCACTACTAAGGTGTGGCCCTTCTAAGGACTCTATCCAATGCCCTCTGTATTATGAGATCTCTCATAATTGGTGGAATTGCAGACTCTCCCCAGCCCTGTGAGAACTCCAGGAATTGTTTAACCTGTTGCTTCTCAGTGGTTCTTTTTCTGGTGTTGTGGATTTTCCTTCTATGTACACTCAGATCACAATCTGGCCAAAGACACAGGGGACTCCTCTGTTCTCATAAGGCCTCACTCCATAGCTGCCTCTGCTCCAGGCATCCACCCAGCCAATTCCAGGTGCTTCTGCTTTCTCAAGCTCTGATCTCTGTCTCCTCACTAGGTGAGACTGCTGGGCTTCACTGGGTTTCCATCCCTGCAGTGTAGGCGAGAAACTGCTGCCAGGCAGTAAGCTGGTGCAGTTGCAGGGCTCACTTCATTTGCCTTGGTTCTCACTGGAGTCATAGTATTGTGCTGCTTGTTGTTCAATGTCTGAAAACAGTTGTTTAATAGATTCTGTTTCCAAATTTTCTAATTATTTATGGTAGGAAGGCAATTACTAACTTTGATAGAACCAAGGAAATATGAGCTCAGAGGAAAAGATAATGACACATTTAAAGAGTGCAAATACCATAAAGAAACACAATACACTGAACAAATTATACCAGACAAATAAGAATTAATTGACCAAAAAGAAAAAAAAAACAATTAAATAAGTTTTTACATAGCTTCAAGTTGCCAAGAACGGATATTCAAACCATGAAGGTAGAATAATAATTTGAGAAGAAAAAATTGAAGTTATTGGGTTTGAGAAAAATAATTTGGCTGCTTTTGGAAGTATTGCAGACCAGATATGTGGAAAAACTCCCCATGGAAAGCATCTAGATGCTGGATATATTTTTAAATGTTTAAAAATACAATACTGAATTCGTACGTGAGTAAGTCTAGCCTATACTCCCTGCCTCCCTCAACAAATAGAGTTGAAACAAGTATAGTCAATGAAGCTGGAAATGAAGGCTTCCCTCATTAGGATGTAATCTCTGTGAAGCAGGGATTTCTGATTATTTTATTTCCTGATAAAGCACAGCTCCTGGAGCAAAGCCTGGGACAAGGTAAGTGCTGAGTACATATATGTTGAATGAATGGATGAGTGAATGAAGGAATATCCTGGAGCAAATGGTTATCCAAGGTCTTAGAACTTTGAGTATGAATAGCTTGTCAAATAGGAAGTAGAAGACTAGGCCTGGGAACCTGGAAGTGTTGTAGGAGCTGCCCACCTTACCTCTTCTTATGAAGCCACCTTTCAAAGTGTCCATGTTCTTAGTGAATTGTAAGCTTTTAAAAAAAAATCTGGCAGGCACAGTCACTCACTCCTGTGATCCCAGCACTTTAGGAAGCTGAGGCAGGCAGATCACCTGAGATCAGGAGTTCGAGACCAGCCTGACCAACATGGAGAAATCCCTGTCTCTACTAAAAATTAACCAGGTGTGATGGTGCATGCTTGTAATCCCAGCTACTCAGGAGGCTGAGGCAGGAGGATCCGAGAGGCAGAGGTTGTGGTGAGCCGAGATCATGCCACTGTACTCCAGCCTGGGCAACAAGAAAAAAAAATCCACTTGCCTGAGACAAAAGAGTCATTTAGGAAACGTATTTGTCTCTAGCATGAAGACAGAAGGGATAAAACCAAGTCATAATCCCCTGAGAATTTGCAACCACTGGTCTTTTTTCTTGCTTCTGGTGTTGAATTTATACTTCCTTAATGGTCAGAGAAACATTAATCTTAAGTAAAAATAAAATGGTTCCAAGTTGTAGCAATCTAAGACATGCAGCAGAATCAAATACAGATTCTCTTTGGTGGAACCTTCCTAGAGTCGGGTCCTTCAGGTCTCCTACAGATTAAATTCAGCCAAATAAGAGTTCACAATTAAAAATACGTACATATACAAAAATCATGAGGAAGCAGGCTTCCCTGAATAAGAGTCAGAGGGAACAATCCGAAATACATTTAGACTTCAAAAGCTTCAGATCCTGGGATTATCTGAAACAAAGTGGAAAATAATTTAATTAAAAATAAAAGATCAGATCAAAAATGAACAAGAAAAAATAGACTGTTACATATAGTCAGATCGATCTGAGAAAGAAGCAAACAAAAATTCTAAACATGAAGGCAAAGAACTACAAATTTAGTATTTTACATGCAGCTAAACAATTTTAATATAAGAATGAATAGATATTCTCAATCGCACAAGTCTTCATAATTCGTAACACACAATGCAATTCTGTAAAGAAGTACCCCAGCAAAGTAAAGAAATAAACCTATGAGGAAGCACTGAGATATAGAAAGAAAGGGTGAGTAAAATAACTTAGAAAAATCATATCATTTTGGAGATATTGGATTAAATGAAATGCATTATTGGAATTAGTTTCACCTGAGGTTTTTGTCTTCTTGTCTGCTTTAGATTTTAATGTAAAACAAATGCTGCTACCAGAAAATGCAATAGGACAAAACCAGAAAGAAACGTGAGGATTAATACGGAAAAGATAAAACTATCACTATTTCCAGATGGTCTTCACAGAAAATCAACCAGGCTCATTAAACAAACTATCAGCATATTTAGAAAATTCATCAAGGTAGCTGAATACAAGGTCAATTTACACATATATTTACCAGAAATAATCACCTAAAGTATTTACTAAAAAACAAGAGACATTTACAACAGCAACAAGATGATAAAATATCCAGGGATTAATCTAATGAAGAGAGTAAAACAAAAACTTTATGCAAAAAATATTTTTAACTTTATTAAAGAGCGTGTCATAAGACCTATAAACAGAGAGAGAGTTTCAGCAAATCCAGGCAACAGATTATGATGGTGGTGACTTAGCTGGTACTGAAAAGTAATTTGATTCTGGACATATGTTGACAGTAAAGCCTACAGAATTTCCTGATAGATAGGATGCGAAGCTTGAGAGAACAACAACAAAAAAGGAGTTAAGAAAGGACCTAAGATTTTTGTTTTGAACAACAGAAAGAATGTACTTATTTTTTAGGGGGAAGACTGTGCAGAGCTGGTTTGAAAGGAAGGATTGGAAGTTTGCTCATGGACAGGTGAAGTTTGAGATACCTGTTGAACATCAAAATGGGGCGAAGATGCAGTGTGATGTATGAGCCTAGAATTCAGGAGAGAGGTACAGGCCAGAGATGCATACCAGAAAGTCATCAGTGAGCAAACGGCTTTCTAGCCATGAGGCTGGCTGCCCTTTCAAAGGGAGTGAATACAGATAGAAAAGGTGACTAAGGATTGAGCTTTGAGCTCTCCAACATGGCCAGAGAGGGAGGAGGAAAATGAGAGCGTGAAACACCGAATGGATGTGTTTCATGGAGGAGAGTGGGAACAATCATTTTAAATGACAGGTTAAGGGAAATAAAGACGGAACATTGACCATTGGTTAGAGCAATGTGGAGGTCATTGGTGAATTGAAAAGGAACAATGTACCCTAGCAGAGTCTGTCAGCTTTACTTTCAAAGGGTACTTGGTTGGGGCAAAATCACGCTTCAGGGGAGAGTGAAAGGGGAGAAATTGGAGACAGTGACTACAGACAATGCTTGGGGAAGTTTTGATGCAGAAAAAGAAGGGAAGTGGGGTATCAGGAGGGAGAAGAGGGTCAAAGTGGGTCGTTGTAGATGATAGAGAAGAACTGACAATATTCTTGTGTGATGATTTAAATTTAGCAGCGGCAAAAGCTGGTAAGGGAGGAGAGAGGCAGCACTGGGTAGACAAGGAAGGTGGGATTGAGGGTTAGATGGAGAGGTTGCCCTTGGTGGGAACATGGAAAACTCACTTGTATGAATAGGAGAGATTTAAAGGACGTAGACTCAGATGCAGGCAAGCTAATGGATGTAGGGTTGCAGAGTGTAGACAGTCTCACAGTATTGCTTCTCTTTTCTCTGTGAAGTAGAAATCATGGTATGAGGAAGAAATAGGGGAGGGAATTTTGAGGAGAGAGCAGAAGGTATGTCTTCT
The DNA here is from genome assembly GCF_030222135.1 of Aotus nancymaae. NCBI lineage: Eukaryota > Metazoa > Chordata > Mammalia > Primates > Aotidae > Aotus > Aotus nancymaae. The sequence goes on from NW_026988465.1 coordinate 1,763,454, forward strand.
AGACAAGTGGAAAAGTGTCTTACCTCATATCATACACATTAATAAATTAACTGGATTAAAAGTTTTGCTGTGAAAACCATTCTCACAACTGGTGCAAGAAAATGTAAGAGAAAACGTTAGTCACTTTGGGGCAAGTATAAATTTCTTAAGCAAGATCTCAAAAGTACCAGCGTTAAGCGCGAAAATGAATAGATTTGACGCAAAACTCCTTTGAAGACTTATACAGGTTGAGTAGCCTTATCCAAAATGCTTGGGACCAGAAGAGTTTCAGATTTTGAATTTTTTTGAATTTTGGAATGTTTGCATATAATGATATCTTGGGAATGGGACCAAAGTGTAAACATAAAAATCATATATATTTTGCATATTTATAATACATATATAGTCTGAAGGTAATTTTATACATGATTTTAAATAATTTTGTGCGTAAAACAAAGTGTGTCTACATTGACCTGTCAGAAAGCAAAGGCGTGGCTATCTCGGCCGCCTCTGTGGACAGTCTGCAGTTGTTTGGCATCACCAGCATTCCTGACTCTCACTGTATGCAATGGCGATAAGCAATCATTCTCTTACACTTACCGACATACCATTATTACAGTGAGAGAATAACGTACAAGCGGCACAGTAGCATCACCAGACACCTGGGACCACTGTTAACAGCAACAGCAAGCGGCCTTTCAGTCTCCCCCTCTGATGCCTTGCTTGGATTAAAAGGTCACTGTAACTGTATTTTTTTTTTTTATGTGAGGGAAACATTAGAGGCATTGAGGGACCAGGAAGTGGGTCCTCTAGGGATGGGGAGGCATTCTGCTGGGTGATCTTTCTAAATGTTTCCTCCAGAGTCATCTGCTTCGTTATCTGCGGGTTTTGTCTTAGAAATCTCTTTTCTGTTTATTTTATTATTTTAGTTTTATTTATTTATTTTTTTTGAGTTGGAGTCTTGCTCTGTTGCCCAGGCTGGAGTGCAATGATGTGGTCTTGGCTCACTGTAACCTCCGCCTCCTGGGTTCAAGTGATTCTCCTGCCTCAGCTTCCCGAGTACCGGGGATTACAGGTGTCCTCCAACATACCCGGCTTATTTTTTTGTATTTTTAGTAGAGACAGGCTTTCACCATGTTGGCCAGGCTGGTCTCAAACTCCTGACCTTGTGATCCACCTGCCTCTGTCTCCCAAAGTCCTGGAATTACAGGCTTGAGCCACCAGGCCCTGCCTAGAAATCTCTTTTTGATTTTATAAGCTGACATGATGTCATGTTCTATTATGAGTGCGTGCTGCCCTGGTCCTTCAATAGACCCTTCACAGGTCTTCACCATGTTGTCTCTAGGCACTTTTTCTGCAGTGTTAACATTGTCTTCATTCTCACTGTTATCACCATCATCTTGATTCAGATCCAATTTTTCTACTTCATTGGTCAATGAACCAATAACTGGAGCATCATTATCGATGTTAAGATCTTCGATATCCACTTCTTTCAGCTTACTGAAGGACTCTGAAGGCATATTTTTTCCATATGTAGGGAAGTCAGACATCTTTTTTTTTCTTACTTGACATACAGAATCCTTCAAAGACACCACCTTGTTCATCATCATTATCAAACACAGTTATGGACCAGAGGTTGCACCAGGCATGCACGACTGTGTCTTTAGTCTCTGTTTTTTATGCATTGGCAATGGCACATATGGCATTCTTCATGTTAAACTCCTTTTGAAAACCCTCTACAACCATGCCTTCATTCACTGCTGCTAGCATGCTGTTCAAGAAAGCGTTTTTGTAGTCACTTTTGATTGTCTGAGGATTCCCTGGTCACATGGCTGAATTGATGATGTCATATTTGGAGGAAAGGACACAGCATAAGCATGATTTTGTTGAGAATTTCAGCTGGAGGATGAGCAGAACAGTTGTCAAAGGAAAAACGCAGTTTTGCAGTCAATCATCCAGTCCAGCTTCCCTGCAGTGAGCACAAGCCACAGGTATAAAAAGTTTGTGAAATGAATTAAAAACTATGCCCCAGGTGATCTATGTATTTTTGTTAGCATAACCATTGGACCAGTAAGAAATTCGCTCTTTGAAAACAGCATGAATACAAGTCTGCCCATCACAGTGAGTTTACACTTACGTGTGCCTGCTGCGTTAGCACATCCCAGCCTGGTTATTCTGTCCTTGGCATCCTTTATTCCTGCCTCATCAACGGGAGTCATGTCTTTCTGGGGCAATAAAACCAAAATAATGATGTTTCATCAGTGTCATAGACTTTTTCTGGCATCAGATTTTCATCAGCGATGATTTTGGCACATTTGTCAATGAATTTCTCCACTACTTTGTGATCAGCAGATGCTTTATCACCCCAAATCTTTAAACATGTAATGCCACGTCTCTTCTTAAATTTCTACAGCCAGCCTGTTGAATATTCACACTTCCCTTCAATTTTCAGTTTATCGAGATGGATCTTTGCTTGTTTCATAATCAGCATACCATTAAGTGGCATGTGTTCACTGGGATGCTGACAGATCAACTCTTTCAACACGTGATCAAGACCTCCGTGTTTAGCTTTACGCGGTGTTTTTCTATTTTATCATTAACTTCAGCTTATTACTCCTAGCATAGCATGGCATTAGTTTTATCCTTCTGTTTCTTTAGATCACATATTGCAGTCGTTCCAACACCATATTCCTCTGTAAGATGTTACACACACCATTGTCCAACAGTTTGACTTTCTGTGCCATAAACATAAATACTTTCTCTTTTTTATTAAATCACTGTTACCCACAGGGTTATCTGCAGGCCTGTTTGACGTTTTCAACAATATCTTTATCCCACAGAGTAGAGAATACACACACAGACACACACAGACACACACACACACACAGAGTAAAGTGATGCACATAGGCCTTGGCTTCCTGTGGGGCATTGAGGGGAACCTGCAGTCAGCGTGTCTGGCCTGGATCAGTGCTATTTTATCACTGTTTGTGAGTGTGCTTGCGTGGGGAATCTGGGGGTCTGCTGAAAAGATAGATGGCAGGTAAAGGCCTGGGAGGGTCTTTTTTCCCTTGGAGGTCACAGAATAAACCAGGTGTCGTGCACCTGTGTTTCAACTGTGACATATCACTTGAGGTTGGCCACAGAAATTTTCACTTGTGGTGTCACGTCGGTGCTCAAAAAGTTTCAGATTTTGGATCATTTCAGATTTCCGATTTTCAGACTAGAGATGTTCAACCTATTTACTGTCGTCTTTCCTCAACACTTGTTTTCTTTCCAGCACACAATCCAAATAATCTCCTGTCCCTGCCCCTTCATCAAGCCTGACATTGTGAAGGTCAGCAATGGCCCCCAGGGACAAATCTCAAGGGCAATTCTCTTCCCCGATAAGAGTTTCCAGTACAATGGGGCAGGTGCTTCTATGCAGACACTCCCTCCACCTGGCTCTTGGAATCCCACTGCCTCTTGGCTTTTCCTTTATATCTTTAGCTGCCTTGGCTGGATCCTCGTCCCCTGCTTCGGACCTCAGAATAGTGAAGCTTTCCCAGTGGTGAGTCCTCAGACTCTTCCTCCAGGGTTGCTCACTGTGTAAGGGATCTCCTAGTTTTATGATTTCACGAATATTATCTGCACACTGATGACTCCCAAACTTTGGATTCTGTCCACAGCCTCCTCCTTGGATTGCAGGCTTCTGCATAGGCTGGAATCCTTCTTCACCTCTTTAACATCTCCATTTCTATTACTATCAGGCCTCCCAAACTTAAACTCTTTAAAATCAAATTTCTTATTCCTCTCTCAAACCTGCCCCCTCCTGAGTGTTGTACATTTTATTATTGTTAACCTTGACTCCTCATCTTCCTCCCTCCAGTTCATATTTAATCCATCAGCTCTACTTTCAACGTCTATCAGGACACGACCACTTCTGAATTTATCCACTACTCTCACCCTGGCCCAGGCCACATCGTATCTCTCTGCTCATGGCAATTACTGCCTTACCTGCCGTCCCACATCCACACTCCTCACTCCCTTCTTCTCTGTTTCCAAATAGCTTAAGTACACAAATGATGTCATATCATTCTCCCACTCAAAACCCTCCAGCGGATTCCCAGCATTCTTAAAACAAAATCCCGCGTCCTTACCTTGGCCTCTAGGGTTGCACATGATGTGGTTCTTGATCTCATTTCCTGCCCTTCACCCCTTCATCTTCCACCCTTTGGGCCCTCTGGCCTTTTCACTCTTCTGGGAGCAATTGCTCAGCTCAGGGCTGAATGAGCCCATGGCTCTCTGCTTCAATGTCAAGTCCGTGAGCAAGGTTTCCTGACCCATTGCCCTATTTAAATAGCACCTCCTGTTAAATCTCTCTTCCTTTTTGTCTTGCTTTATTTCTCTTTATAGCTCTTATCATTGCCTGGGGGGGTGTGTGTGTATATTTTTTTTGGCCAATATCTCTCACTAGATTATACATTTCATGATAATAAAGCCATCTTCTGTTTCCTTCACCACTGCAGATTTATTGAATGCTAAAATGAATGAGTGAATTCAAATGATTATAGCTTTGCAGATGGATCATATAAACATTGTGTTAAGTGAAAAATTAAGAAATATAATGAAAATCGTAATGCAATACTCATTATGTAATTTATAAGCACAAGCTTCAAGGAATTTCAATGAGGAAAGGAAAGTCTTTTCAACAAATGATGGTGGAACAACCAGGTGCGTAGATGACGTCAGCCCTTATTTGTATTATACGTAACTGTACATGGGTGATAGGTTTAAACATGAAAGTCTGAATTATAAATCTCCTAGAAACAAATACAGGAAGTTATATTCATGAGCTTAGGAGAATTTAGGCAAAGATTTCCTGGCTAGTACCAAAAGAAAATACTAATCGTACATGAACAAACAAAACCAATCCCTGATACAATAGACTTTATGAAAATTTAAAATGTCTGGCTTATCAAAAGACACCAATAAGAAAAGGTAACACTGGGAAAAAATTGATTGGGAGACAATATTTACTGTACATAAATCTAAAATATGTAAAGAACTTCTAAAAATCAACAATAAAAATATAAGCAATGCAATTTTAAATGGGAAAAGGATCTAGACTATTAAAGAAGAAATAAATAACAAATAAGCACCTGAAAAGATACTCAATATCAAAAGTTGTCAGAGAACTTAATGAGGTACTCTTCTAGACCCCAAGAATGAAATGTGTAATAGCGTGAACACCGTGGAGTGCAGTTTTCCAGTTTCTTATGAAGTTAAACATATACCTTCCTAGTGAATCAGCAATTCCGTTCCTGGGCATTTACCCAAAAGAAATGGAAACCCATGTCCACCATAAAGACTTGTGGAGAAACATTCGGAGCAGCATTACCCAGGATAGCCAAAAAGTGCCTCCAACCCAGCTTCATCAACTGTTGACGGATAAAGTACGTTCGTTCACACAATGGAATACTGCTCTGCAACAAAAAAAGAATGAACTACATGGACAACTTAAAAACGTTATTTTAAGCGAAAGAAGCCAGATGTGAAAGGCTGTATGGTTCCGGTTCAGCAACAGGCAAAATGCACGCAGGAATCTGAACAGTGGGTGCCTCTGGAGGGTGGGAGTTGACTGAAAGGTGGCACAAGGGGACTTTCCAGAGACATGAAAGTGTTCTGTACCTTGGTCGAGGTGGGGGTTATACTGGTATATACCTCTGTCAAAACACATCAAACTGTACAATTAAGATCTGTATATTCAATGAAAGAAACACATTCTTAACAAAAACACTTACATATAGAACAAGCCTATATCGGAATCATTTTTATTTTCAGGGATCATTGCCTATCTAAGGACGTATAGTAAGTACTTTTGAACAAGCCTTTTCTAGGGGAGAGGATTATATGAGGATGGCATATAAAACATATTGTAAAATAACAAAAGAATTCAGAAACTGATGAAGACAGCATGTCATGAAATGAGGAGAGCGACTATATGCAAAATTTGCACTGGAGATGAGAAAGGAAAGCACACGGGCAGGCAGGAAGAAAGGGAGGAAGATGGGAAGACAAGAAAGAAGGTGGGGAGGAGGTGGGGAAGCAGGGGAGGGAAAATGGAAAAGGAGGTGTGTGGTGGGGACAAGTCAGAGAAAGGAGAGAGAGAAGGAACAAGAGAGAGATAATTAACTGAATGCTATCCGGAGATTGCCTTTTCTTTCATTCTATTTGTCCTCTCCACTTAACCAGATCATAAGCCCTTGGGAGGGAGGCACTATTTTTTATAAGTCCTTGCACCTGCTAGTGGGCAGAACTTGTTGGCTGGCGGGTTGGTTAACAGGCAGCAAGAGATTGCATATCAAATGCCAGGTGTGCATTTTGTAGCACAGACAGCCCTTTCATCCAGATTCAAGAGAGGAAAATCCTAGTAGAATTTTATTGGAAACACTTTAAAGGCTCGGGCCTTTGTGATTTCATCAGCTAGGGCTCCCACAGGCCCCAGGGGGCTTTTTAATCAGTGGCAGGGGCCTCCAGGGTGCCTCAGTCTCTTCCTACAGGTGCATGGGCTGCTGATTTTAGCACACATGGCGTCCCTATTTTTTCTTTAGCAGGACTCAGTGTGAACCAAGCCACCACCTGGCTCTTTCCTTCAGTGGGTCTCACCCAGGCCTGAAGCTCCCTGTGCTGGGACAGTCACAGTTGTCCTGGATTCTGGCAGCTCTATGCTCCCATTCTGCACCCATGAATTAGCTTTGCTCACTCCTGTTCAGTTCGGCTCAGTAGTCACTTAGTGAGCCTCTTCCAGATGCAGACCCAGGCTGGGGGCTGGGGCACAGGATGACTGAGTCATGGCCCGGCACTCAAGGGGCTTGGGTGTAGAGTGGAAGACATAAGCAGACAGAGCTGTGAAAGGAGGCAGCAAACGCAAAAAAAGCCACCGGGGCTGGGAATCAGGTACTAGGCCCAGGCTGTGGTTCCAGGAAAGACTTCCCAGAGATGATGCCTGAGCTGCATCTCAAAGCTCCTGCAGCTTTAAATTGGGCTGCTCTTTCTCCCTAGACATCCCAAGGCTCACAGAAGCGAGATCCCAACAAGGGTCAGCCATGCTTCTGGAAGGCCCTGCTCCTGGCTGCCAACTCTGCATGGGTATCATAGGGACTCTCATGATAGGGGAGAGCGTTGTTTCCAACACACTCCAGATCTCACCTCAAGCCCAGCATGTGCTACCAGGAGCCACAAGAACAAAAGGGTTTCAAGTTACAGCTCCAGCTCCTACTCGCTGGGTGACCGTGGCAACTTAGTCGGCTCTGTCTGCATGATTTTCCCCATGTCTAAAGTGAGATCAGTGACAGCCTCCTCAGAAGATGGTCATGAGGGTTAAGTGGGTAATGGCTGTACAGCTCATAGCCCGAGGCTGGCGCCTGGTGTGCTGTAACCACCATCTTCCCATCTTCCTCTTCCTCCTTGGGGGCAGCAGTTTTCCAGCTGTGCTTCATGGAAACCACAATTGCAGTTGGTTTGCTTGCTGGCAATCACAGGGTATCTGCAAAAGGAACTAGGCTTCCACATCTTGGTGAAAGCAGAATTTTCATCTTTTAGGCATCTGTGTAGACATTATTTATGAATCCAATTTCTCTTTTTATTCTATCTGCAAATTACATTCTTATCATCATCCTGTAGAGGTAAATTTATTCCCAAACATAATCACAGATTACCAAAAATAAAAAAGTGTAAGTATTGTCATCCATGGATAGGGAATTTATTACATTTGCCTTACAATGACACAGATAAATGTAATGAGAATGAGAGAGAGGGGACAGATGATATTATGTCGCCCAAACCTCTGTCTCAGCTACTACTGATCTGATACTTATTCACATCAACCTCACCTTAGTATCTCTCAGTTGAAATGCTTTCTAAAACCCCGACTCTATGATTCCAAAATATAAAAACACTAGATATTCCAGCTCTAGGTTACTCACAGAAAACCAATTCACTGAAAGTCAATTCATCTAAGGATACATTTCCATAATCACCAATTCATCAAATTTTCCAACTTATAAAATATGTATTCCTTTCAGTTGGTTATGAAGTTTACAGCAATTCATTCAGATGCATAGCCAGGCCCAAGAGAGCCATGGGAAGTCAGGACTGCAGGGATCTGAGGCCCTCAAGTCCTCCTTTGCTTTTCATAGTCCTCCTCTGTCTGCCTACAGAACCAATTATCCCCAAACTTAATAGCTTAAAATAACAACAGATATTTATTATCTCCCATGATTTCTGTGGGTCAGGAGTTCAGGGGCAGATTAGCTGGGTGGTTCTGGCTTGAAGTCTCTCGTAAGGTCACAGTTAAGGTGACTTGTCATTTGAGACTGGAGATGGAACATCTACCTCCAGATGGGTATTCATTGGCTGTGGGCAGGAGGCCTTGGCTCCTTCCCATGTGCTCTTCCCCTAGGCCTGCTTGAGCATCCTCCCAACATGGCATCTTGCTCTCCCAGTGCAAGTGATCCAAAAGAGCCAGGGGGAAACTGCTATGTTATTTCTGCACTATCCTCTTGGTTACACAAGTCATCCCTATCCAGCATGGAAGAGGATGACACCAGGAAGGGAAGACCCAAAGGTAGGACTCACTGGAGTTTGGCAAACAAACTGCCCCTCTTGGACCCTCAGACTCCTCCTTCTCTGTCTCTTAGTCTTCCCTTCCCTCTGCCATTCCAAATTGATTGCTAGAAATTTTATAAAAAACTAAAACAGGCTGGGCACGGTGGCTTACGCCTGTAATCCTAGAACTTTGGGATGCCGAGGTGGGTGGCTCACCTGAGGTCAGGAGTTCAAGACCAGCCTGACTAACATGGTAAAACCCCATCTCTACTCAAAATACAAAAATTAGCTTGACATAGTGGCTGGCACCTGTAATCCCAGCTACTTGGGAGACTGAGGCAGGAGAATTGCTAGAACCCAGGAGGCAGAGGTTGCAGTGAGCCGAGATCATACCACTGCACTCCAGCCTGGGAGACAGAATGAGACTCTGTCTCAAAACAAAACAAAACAGAAACAAAAACAAAACGTTTTTGGAGGATAAATTGGTCAATTCAGTAAAACTGGAGAAAGGGTTTTTAAAAGGCTAAAATGTAGGTAAGACAGAAAATGGCTTTACCAAGGACTAAAAAGAGATTAGTAAAAATTAAAAACTTCTGATGCCAAGCATTGAACTATTGCACAAGGCAAATATATTTAAGTTCACTGAGTATGGCCAGAAAGCCTCTTCCTTCAAACAGACTTTTTGTAAGTCGGTAGAGTGGGCATTCCAAGAAGGTATCCTTTTGCAAGTGGACTTTTAGAGAACTGGCCTGCTGTGTAAAATCCTCCCTTTTTGGCTGTGAAATCTATATTGGCTGCCATGTACCTTTCTCAGGCTCCTGTCAGGGAACGTGGGGGTGCCTTGAGCACACCACCTCTCCAGCCAGGCTTCAGCTCCCGACATCCCTAATCCTCAGATCTGCTGCCTCAAGTCCCCTTGGATGAAGCAGTCTGCATTGGTGGGTTCCACGAATAATGTCAAAGCTGCAACTCTGACATAGGCATCAGATGATCCTTCTTCCCACAGAGGCTGGAGAGGCTACGGGACCTCTCACACAAGCCACACAACAAAGGACCGAGTGAGGATTCAGACCTCGCTGTGTCTGATTCCCAGTCGCATCTGGCTGTCTCATCCCCTCCGCTTCTGACTCTGAGTGGAAGCATCGCCTCCTCAAACCTTCAGTCACCTGTTGCATTTCAGCCATGGAATTCCAGACACTCCATCCCCTGAGAGGGGCTGTGCGACTCCCAGTGGGGGCTCCTGGTGGGCCTGCCTTGGAGAGACCCTTTCCCACCTTCCTCCCTGGGCCTGCAGTCCCCAGGCCTGTGCCTACCTGTCCAGATGTAGTTATCAGGGGCGCCCTGGAGCCGCCAGGGGCCAGCCAATGGCCCAGGGAGTGACACATGACACATTCCTCCCCTGTGCCGGGAAGGCCTCCTCGAGGTTGCACATGAGCATGAGCTGATCGCTGATCTCTGACAGGACAGAGAATGAATCATTTCACAGAACTTTCAAGCCACCAGAGAGGAAAAAGAAAGAAAATCCTTTTCAACCTGATCTCTTTCCTACCTCTCCTTATCTACCTGTCTTCCTCTCTTCACCTCTCTCTTTCTACCTTTCTTCCTCTGGCTCCCCGTCTTGCCACCTCACAGTCTCCTGCGTGTCTCTCTGTGTGGTTCTCTTTTGCTGTTTCTCCTGTGTCTCTGTCCCTCTTGACAGAGGTTTTCCATTGAGGTTGGAGACTAGGCTAACTCTTCCTCTGGGTCCCTGACTCATTGCCTGGCAGCAGGGACCACCAACAGGTGGTAGCTGGAGAAACAGGAGGTCATAGGAGTGACAGAAAACTGCCCGGAGTTGTTTCAGGGGCAGACCTCCTTCAGCCATCAATAGAATTGGGTGGCATCCTTGGATTTGTGGGTCATTGCTGGGCTGACACTTAAGGTCATCCAGAGCGGAGAGAAGGGACTGCGAGCATAATGCTGAGAGGCTGAAGGAACTCACCTGCTGTCCTACCTGTTTGGCAGAAAACCACAAGCACTGGGTCTGATTTTCTAACAGGCTTGGTTGCCTTACAGAAGGGGACAGGGCTTCACTAACGCCACTGCCAGGAGGCGTGGATGGCCATGGTGTGGGTAGGTGGCAACCCAGAGGCCACTCTTTGTTCACTGCCTGCAGAAATGGGCAGGGGAAACCCAGATGTCCCAGGAGCATGTCTCAGGCAGCCAGTACTGAGCCCAGGGCTCTGTAGGCAGGGGGTGCTGGGGGGCGCTTGCCCCGTGCTCCTTTTGACCTTGCTTCAAAACGAGGGGTGCAGCCCCCGGGTGTCCTTGGAAAGCACAGGTATATCACAGGAACAAATAAGAGCAGCCAGATCAAACCAGTGCCCGGGCCTCAATGACAAATCATGAGCACTACATTTTTATGAAAAATAGATCACTTAAAAATATTTTTCCTATTCGTAAAGCCTTATTTTTTCCCTCAAAGTACAACTGTCTTTTCTATAATACCCCGACAGTGTATTTTAAGTTACAGCAAGTATTTTGAATACGACAGTCATCAAATTTCCACTCTGGAGGTTATTTCTAGAATTTGTCCCCTGCTTTTATAAAGATAGCTCATTTCTTCCTGAAGTGACTCTGGATCTTTTTCATTTCTCTCTTTCTCTCTCTCCTTTTAAAGGGAGAGCAACTATTTAGCTCATTATCCCTATTTCTGCACAATCAGGAAGGGCCCACTACACTTTCGCTTTAGAGTGATGTGTTTCTTGGTAATGACGGATACTGGGATTGATCAGAGAGCAGAGAGCGATGAAGTGCTGTGAGAAATCTCAGCAGAGGAGGAAGTGATCTGTAGAGCACGAGGCAGAATTAGCCGAACAAGGCTTTCAAACTCAGTGGCCTGGGATCCGTCATAGGGCCAAAGCCGTCTCAGGCTAAAACGGTAGAGCAGCACATTTTCTTCTGAGTCTTGCCAGCCGCCTTCCCCTCACAGCCTCCGATTTTGGCATTCCTTACTTGCTTTATTCCTGGAGAGATATTGAATAGCTACCATTTATATACGGTCAGGGCTTTCAAAAACATTTTTAAAAAATAAGGTGCTGGTCCTTATATTGTGATAAGTGATAAAATGCTTCTCCTGAGGTCTGTTCTTACCGAAACAGTGGGATCTTTGCTGTAGATAGCTCGTATTTGAGTGGAACGACAGGTGGGCATGCAGTGGTAAAGGAAAGCCTCACCCTTTCCTGCCTGGTAGCAGGAACGCATGATAAAATCCTCTGCATTCTTAGAGGGAGTAGGTCCAGGCATCAGCCCCCGTGTTGGCATTGAAGTCAATGTTCCCATGTGATGAGTCCATTGACAGGAGAAAGTTAATTTAATTTGACTGGACTGTACATCAATGCCATTGATGTGACAGAATATGCCATTAGGAAAACCACACTGCAAGAGGGAATGAGGCATCACGCCAACGCCCCAGGAGTTGTCCAGACGAGTAGATAAAGCTTGTGCATGGGGAAGACACAAGATATACAACAGTAGGTGCCATAAGTAAGACTAGGAGGGCTGTGGGGACTTAGAGCAAAGGCAAAGGGCAAAGGAGCAGTAAGAGCGATTTTAGGGAGGAGATGGTTTTTGCCTTGAGAGCTGCATAGCATTCCATGGCCAGAGGGACAGGTTACGGATGACCTTGAATGCCAGGCTATGGAGTTTGGCTCTATCTAATAGAGTAAGAGGAGGGATGTCAATTGCACTGTTCATGCACCACAACGCTCCTTTCCCTGTACCCACCACCTCCCACACAAAGCCAAGAAACACCAGTGATCAATTGTGATACTTTTTCCTGGCCTGTCTATGGGCCTCAGAATCCAGATGTTTTTCAATATAAAAAAGCAAAAGAGCCAAATATCTTGAGGTAGCCACAGAGGTGCCTGCCTGCAAGCAAACCTTTTGCAGAAACCTCCTGGAAGCTGCACCTCTGGATCCATCAGGGTGTTCAGGCCTGGCCACACTTCTGTCAGCTGCCTGCAGCCAACACTGAACCTGGCACGATCTCCTGGCAGTCGTGAGCTAGTCCCAGGCAGATGGATGGCAGGTCCTCGAGCTAGAGCTGCCCGTATGGGGAATCACCCAGAGGGCAAGAATGGCCCACTAATAAAATTCAAGATGCAAGAGATTCTAGGGGATAGACATCTAGAGCCAAAAACATCTGGTTCTGAGGCCACAGTCAGGCCAGGAAAAAGTGCAATAATTGATCACTGGTGTTTCTTGGCTTTGTGTAGGAGGTGGTGGGTACAGGGATAGGAGAGTTACCACGCATGAACAGTGCAATTGGCATCCTTCTCTTACTCTATTAGATAGAGCCAACTCCATAGTCTGGCTTTCAGGGTCATCCATAACCTTTTCCTTTGGCCATGGAATGCTATGCAGCTCTCAATTAATTGTGTCACATTTAAGTCTAAAACTTTTGCCATTTCTGTTCTTGAAAAATCTAAGCCTAAAAGTTTTAAGTCTAAACTTTTCATTTCTGTTCTTAAAAACGGGAAACAGTGGACATTTGGGAGGCACAGGGGTGAAAGGCTTAGTGCTATCCATCAGCAGTGTGAGCAAAATGCATTTGGCTGGTGGCCACAAGTGACATAGCCACATCTGCCTCATGTGACTGCCATCTCTCCTATCAGCATGGGAAAAAAATATAACAAAATTTCACAGCTGTCTATCCCCCAGGATCTCTTGCACCTTGAATTTTATTAGTGGGGCATTCTTGCCCTCTGGGCAATTCTCCTTATGGGCAGCTTTGGCTCAAGGACTTGCCATCCGTCTGCCTGGGACTCACTCAGGACTAGCATGAGATCTGGAGCTCCTCCTGTCCCATGCTCCTTCCCTCTCAGCTTCTCCTGCTCCCACCTCCTTACCCTTCATGGGTGTCTCTCTCCTAGAATCTCTTGCGCCTTGAATTTTATTTCGGTACCTGCTTCTTGGAGGACACACGCCCATTACCAATTAATTGTGTCACATTTAAGTCTAAAACTTTTGCCATTTCTGTCCTTGAAAATGGGAAACTATGGACATTTGGAGGGTGAAGTGCTTAGTGGTATCCAACAGCAGTGTGAGCAAAATACATTTGACCAGAGTCAGGGAGGTGAATTAGGGTTATTGCTGTAATTCAGACCGGGACAAGGGTGGTGGCAGTGAGACTGGAAGAGAGGAGTGGCCACAAGTGACATAGCCACATCTGCCTCATCTGACTGCTACCTCTCCTATCAGCATGGAAAAAATGATGAACGGGGGGTTTTTTTCAAGGAAATAACACTGACGTGGAGGTCAGGAAGCCTGGGCTTGGCTCCAGCACTAACCAGCCGTGCACCCCAGGAAATGACAGCAGCTCTCTGAGCTCAGCTTCCACCACCTGGAAATGGACAGGGAGGGGTGGGGTGAGCTGATCTGGCAATTCACTCCTGTTCTCATACGCAACTCTGCTTTTAACATAACACAAAATTTGCCGTTTTGGTCATTTTTAGGGGTACAGTTAAGTGGCATTAGGAAAATTACATTGCAAGAGTGAATGAGGCATCACCCAACCCTCAGGAGCTGTCCAGGGAAGGAGCTAAAGCTTGTGCAGGGGGAAGATATGAGACATACAAGTGCGATTGGATGCCGCAATATCCAGTAGATGGATGTTACGCAACCGTCACCAACATCCATTTCAGGTCTTTTTCATCTTCCCAAATGCAAACTCTGGTCCCATGAAACACCAACTCCGCATTTCTGCTCCTTCCCCAGCGGCTCCTGGCAATTCCCATGCTACTTTCTGTTTTTATGATTTTGATACTCTAGCACTACATGTAGGTGGAATCAGACAGTATTTGTCCTTTTGTGTCCAGCTGAATTCACTGAGCATAATGTTCCTCTATGTTGCAGCATGGGTCAGAATTTCCTTCCTTTTCAAGGCTCAATCGTATTTCATTTTATGGATGACCACATTTTGTTTATCCATTCATCATTAATAGACACTTGGGTTTCTTCCACCATTTGGCTATTGGGAATAATGCTGTCATAAACGTGGAGGTATAAACACCTCTTCCGGATCCTGCTTTTGATTCTTTGGGGTGTATACCCACAGGTTGGACTGCTGGGTCACATGGTAGCTTGCTCTTTTTTTCAGCAGTGCCTTTCCAGACTTCCCAAAGAGCAGCCACACAGCCACTGTAAGTGAATCTAGGAACCAGTAACTGTCCAGTAGCGGCTGACATGTCACAATCTATTTCACAAATTCACCCAGATTCTGCATCATATCATATCCTTCTATAAAAGTGATGCTTTACACTACATTCCAGTTTAAGGAACATTTTGCCCTGCAGAGTCCAAAAAGCCCCCACTTCTCCTGTGGCTCGCCCGGGCTGGGCTGTGATGGCAGTGTCCAGTTGGACAAGTACCCAGAACAGGGAGGCATTTAAGATCCTGTCCAGCTCTGACACTCTCTCACTTAAAGCAACACTCTCCCAGGGATTCTTCATTTTAAACAAAGACAAAGTGAGCCAAGGACTCTTGTTGCCAAGCCAGGAGGCGTGAGTCACTAGCGACGGGAATTTCAGGCATCTGCGGCTGGAAATGGAGGGGAGCATTTCTGGAGCTGAAATGTCACAGAGGCACAGCCCCGGGTGGGTCTGGCACAAAGCAGTGTTATATGGAGAGGCCCGGCAGCACTCCCTGGGCTTGTTTCCCAGCTCCTGCAGCTCTTGGGGGGTTCTAGAAGATTGTCCAGACTATGACTCATTCATGTGTTACTGTAATAGAGAAGGAAGTAGGTGGCAGTGTGGCATGGATTTCACGGAGCGTTAGTGAGGAATCTGTGTCCACTTAAGCAGATTTTTTGCTGTCTGAATGTGAGGATTCTCCTTCGGGCTGTTTATGGGCAGGGTGGGAGGGATATCACAGAGGCGCTGCATGGGCCTCCAGAGTTTTTACGATTCTGTAGTGGCCATGCTGGGAAGACGCCCTGAGAAGACACTGTGACTGTCCATGTGACAACACGGCGGGGGCGAAAGCCATCGGAAATTCCTCCAAATCCATTTAGCCAACGCTGCTGCTGCCAAGCCCCATCCAGGTGAGCCTTTGGCCAGAGCTGGCTGTGGACTGGTTGGTATTTCCCTGCTCTTCATGTCCCTTACAGTCTGCAATGGAAATGCCAATGGGAAGTGAGGAGACGGAAGAGAACACAAAGGCAGACCGGAAAGGCTGACAGGGTTCCCCCATCAGACAAATAGTCCTCGGATGCGTGAACTGTCCCTTTATCCTAAGCATATTCCCTTGAGAGAGAGGAGCGGGACTGAAGGTCTAAATTCACATCACTGTAAGTTCCATTTATATCTTCACGGGGTGTGACGAGAACCATAATGTCAACGCTCTTGAGACATCTGCCCACAGGTGCCCTCATGCTGAAGCTTTCCCTCCCAGCTCCCACTTCAGGAGTGAAGGGTTTCTTCCCCCAGCTGCAGCAAGTGTCAGCAGTGGACAGACTTCAGCGGCCAGCTCTCTTCTGGAAATACCCCAGATGAACAGAACCGGTCTGACTAAGCTGCACGGCCCTTCCCGTTGCAGGCTGCACACCACCCCCCCACACCGATGTAGAAGTTAACTTGCAAGTGTAGAGAGAAGGAATTTGGACCAGAAATGACTGACCTAGGGTTCTAGCTGACAAATACCAGTAGTGGCCATGGGGTGAGTGGTATGTGCCACAGTCTTGAGGGACACCGTGGGTAGCAGCAGGAGAGGCAGTGGTGACAGAAGCCAGCACCCCAAGCCCCTGGTCTGGAAACACCTCCAGTGACGCCAGAGCAGGGTGGTGGGCAGGCGCCATTCTCCTCCACTGTCATGACAGCAGGTGAGACCTGGAATGTGTGTGTGACCCCACAGGGAGCCAGGATCAGGGACACTTGAATTCACCAAGGTACCCCCAAACTGACAGAGAAACCTTGAACTGAAAGAGAAATTACTTAATTGCCTAAGAAATCGCTAAATTTAGTTTTGCACACCTGAGGCTTGTGAACCATCTGAACTTCATACCTGCTCCACAGTGTTTGCAGTTTGATCAACTCTTTCCTGCTTTTCATTGAAACAGCATGGGACTAGAATAGAAGGCCAGGACAAGGCCCACAGACACAGCTCAGTAAGCCTCCAGCTCTCCAACAAAATCCTACCTGCAAGGGTGTGGCAGCCATGGAAATGCCTTGCTCAAATCTCCCTGCAAGAGAGGCTTCTCTGGGGAAAACTGCTGACTACGGCCTCTAGCTGCTAAGCCTTGGATCCATCCCGGCGGCCAAGCCAGGTCCCACCTCCCCAGGCTACCCAGAGAGGTTGCCAGAGCCAGGACTCTGGCTCAGGGACTCCCAGTGGCCCAACCGGGACCCTCAGGGATGCTGTGACATCTGAGTCTTCTCCTGACCATCCTTCTTCCCTCTCTCTTCTCACAGGGGTCAGACCTGCACTGCAGTCTGAGGGTTCTCCCCACCTTCCTATGCTCCCTCCCTTTGTCACCCAATGTCTCCTCCAATCAACCCCTGGCGTGTCTACTCTAGTCCTAGCATCTGCTTCTCAGAGCACCTGAACGGACAAGGGAAAGGAATACATTCCCCTGGAAAGAACTCAGCGTAAAAAAAATGAGAGATGGCTTTGGGAGGCTGAGGCGGGTGGATCACGAGGTCAAGAGATCGAGACCATCCTGGCCAATATGGTGAAACCCCGTCTCTACTAAAAATACAAAAAAATTAGCTGTGAGTGGTGGCACATGCCTGTAGTCCCAGCTACTCGGGAGGCTGAGGCAGGAGAATTGCTTCAATCTGGGAGGCGGAGGTTGCAGTGAGCCGAGGTCGCGCCTCTGCACTCCAGCCTGCCGCCTGGTGACAGAGTGAGACTCTGTCTCAAAAAAAAAAAAAAAAAGAAGAAAAAGAAAACGAGAGATGGCCTGAGGATCTTGACTCAGAAACAGGATTTGCTAGAGAGAGGCAGGGATCAGAATATAACATACCATCTCGTGTTTGAAGCCAGCCTTGGCCCAGCTCCCTGGACTCCTGCTTGGATTCTGAAGCCAGAGGATGTGACAAAAACTTTCGTCAAACTTTGTGACACCCTAGGGGGTGCCCCTCCACCAGAGTGTAATCCAAAGCAGGGGGCTTTTCTCCAATTTGAACAAGAGACCAGCTTGGAATCCCTAAGATCTCTAGGTGTTCCTGGTGGGAGCTCCCTCCCAGGCCTGCAGCGGCCTTGAGAGGCAGAGCAGCTGCCTGCAGGAGGGACGTGTGTGGAACAGCATTGGAGTGTCACCTGTAACATCAGAGTCAACTGAACGCTTGCTCATTTGGTGGTTGCTGTTTTATTTTCTCTAATGACACCCCTCCAACTTCAAAATACCATGGTTATATTCCATGTAGGTCTTGCCACCCTGACCCGACGGCAAGCTCCTTATGTCAGGGATTATGTTTCCTGTGTTTTCATCCATTTCTAGGGACATAGTAGAGATTCAGGTATCCTGGTTGGTCATTGGTATTTATATAATTGTTCAAATTTTATTTTTTATTTTTATTTCTTTATTTTTTTGAGACGGAGTCTCACTTTGTCACCCAGGCTACAGTGCAGTGGAGTGATCTTGGCTCACTGCAACCTCCACTGGGTTCAAGTGATTCTCCTGCCTCAGCCTCCCGAGTAGCTGGGACTACAGGTGACAGCTGGGATTACAGGCATGTGTCACCAAGCACCACCAATTTTCGTTTTTTTAGTAGAGACGGGTTTCACCATGTTGGCCAGGCTGGTCTTGAACTCCTGACCTTAGCTGATTTGCCCACTTTGGCCTCGTAGAGTGCTGGGATTACAGGTGTGAGCTACTGTGCCCAGCCTCAAATTTTATTTTAGACCTTCAACTCTGTATAGTTTCATGTGCAAGGCCACTCTATCAATACTATTTGAGGATGATTATTTTCCAATTGCTATTCCTCTTGATATGAAAGCTATGATGTGCAAGAAATTCAGAGATACAAAAAGAAATTGTTTTTTCAAAAGATGAATTTATCAAGTCACAATGACATACCAGGCATAGTGATCGGCTTTGCAGGGGGAATGATGACACAAAGATGAGTAAGACACAACTCCTGTCATGCACTCATATGGCCTTATGGGAGGGACAGGCATAAATCAATACGCCTGATACAACAGGATAAGAGCTAAGGAGTCTGGGGTCTAGGGAGTGCTGACGGCACAGGAACGAGGGTGGCTAACTTTATCTTGAAATGCTCAGGAAAACTCTGGATAGGATTAGTAATTGAACTGGCTCTTGCAGGCTGAGTAGGTGTTTGCCAGTTGACAACAGGATGTAGGGGAGGATGTCAAAAAAGAGGAAAGGAGGTCTTTACAAGTGCAGAGAGGCAAGGAAGTCACAACCTTCCCCAAATATGCTGGAAGGTGAGACACTTAGGGGCATGGCCAGCCATGGCCAGCGAAGCAGCGTAGCCCTAGGTCTTCAAGGCCCTTCAACACCACCCTTGGGACCCCAAGCTTTGTCCTGGAGTTTGTTGCTGGGGAGCCCTCTGAAGTTCTGGAGGGTGGTTGTATTTTGTATTTCAGTTATGGAAACATTACTGCTTTATTAGATAGAAAAACATCAATTGCGGGTTTTTTGCATACCTCACCGGTATTCACTCAAAGGCATTATTTATTTATTTATTCATCGCTGTTGTAATTTTTTTAGCTTTTATTTTAGACTCAAGGGTACACGTGCAGGTTTGTTATATAGGTAAACTGTGTGCCAAAGGGGCTTGGTGTACAGTTTCTTTTGTCATCTAGTAATAAGCATGGTACCCGACGAGTAGTTTTTCAATCCTCTCTCTCCTCCAACAACAGATACCGGCCGCATGGCTATTGTTTTCTTCTTTGTGTCCACGTGCACTCAACGTTTAGCTCCCATTTATAAGTGAGAACATGTGCTATTTGGCTTTCTGTTCTTGCATTAGTTTGCTTAGGATAACGGCCTCCAGCTCCATTCATGCTGCTGCAAAGGGCATGACGTCATTCTTTTTTATGGCTGCATAGTATTCCATCGTGGATATGTATCACATTTTTTTAAGCCAGTCTACCATCGATGGGCATTTAGGTTGATTCCACATCTTTGCTCTTGTGAACAGTGCTTTGATGAACATACCTGTGCATGTGTCTTTATGGTAGAAAGATTTATATTCCTTTGGGCACATATCCAGCAATGGGATTACTAGGTTGAATGGTGAATTCTATTTTAAGTTATTTGAGGACTTGCCACACTGTTTTCACAATGGTTGAAGTAATTTACACTCTCACTAGCAGTGTATAAGTGTTCTCTTTTCTCCACAACCTTGCCACTATCCATTCTTTTTTGACTTTTTAATAATAGCATTTCTGACTGGTGTGAGATGGTATCTCACTGTGGTTTCAGTTTGCATTTCCCTAATGCTTAGCGATGTTGAGCACTTTTCATATGTTTGTTGGCTGCATTTATGTCTTCCTTTGGAACGTGTCTGTTCATGTCCTTTGCCCACTTTTTAATGGGGTTGTTTTCTGCTTATAAATTTATTTAAGTTCCTGATAGATTCTGGATATTAGACCTTTGTCAGATGCAAGTTTGCAAACATCTTGTCCCATTAAAGACATTGTTTATAGAGTTGGCCAATCACCCTCTGACTTTCAACTTAGAGATGAGGTCATTGGTTTGTTCCTCTTAAAAACATACTAAATGAAACAGGATATTTTTTTTCCCCAGGATGAAAGTGGTCATTTTTCTTTTGTCAAGTTTATGGAGAGCATCGTATTTAAACTGTCTGCTAAGATTCCTGGCCGCACATCTAGGGAATAAGAGCAGTTTCTCAAGGATAGAAACGAAATAATACTTCCTTTGTTCTACTTCTACCTGCATGAGGGACACCCAGGAACTCCAGATGCTTTCAGCAGAGCTGGCAAATCCCACAGGAGCCTGTATGTGCTCGGCAGTTCTGTTCTCATCCACCGTTATCCTTGGAATCACTCTGTGATGTGTCAGGCACTGCCAACATCACAGCGCTGGGCTCAGCTATGGAGGGACCTGCGGACGTCAGCACGCTGGCCACCACCACCACCTCAGGATGCTCCCCAGAGGTACAGCTCTGTAATCAGCACGGTAGAGTGTCAGAAAGGGGCCTGGCTAGGGACAGAAAAGAGGATTGCCAGACCAGGAACAGCTGTGACCAGAATCAATAAACCTCCAGTGCCAGCAATTAGTTCATGGCTTTCTTTCACTCCACTTGCTGTATGGGAGCAAATGTGAGACAGGCAGATGGCTGCAGGGTTGGAGGTCGACTGGGTGAGCACAGCTGGACCAGCGAGGGAGAGAAGTTGCAGTGTTGTGTTGAAAGGGCCAGAGAATCCAGAAGATGGGTAAGGGAAGGGAAGGGAAGGAAAGGGAAGGGAAGGGAGGGGAGGGGAGAGGAGGGGAGGGGAGGGGAGAAGAGGGGAAAGGAAGGGAAAGGTAAGGGATGGGAAAGGAAGGGAAGGAAAGGGAGGGGAGGGGAGAGGAGGGGAGGGGAGGGGAGAGGAGGGGAAAGGAAGGGAAGGGAGGGGAGGGGAGGGGAGGGGAGGGAAAGGGAAGGGATGGGAAAGGAAGGGAAGGAAAGGGAGGGGAGGGGAGAAGAGGGGAGGGGAGGGGAAGGGAAGGGAAGGGAAGGAAAGGGAAGGGAAGGGAGGGGAGGGGAGAGGAGGGGAGGGGAGGGGAGAAGAGGGGAAAGGAAGGGAAAGGTAAGGGATGGGAAAGGAAGGGAAGGAAAGGGAGGGGAGGGGAGAAGAGGGGAGGGGAGGGGAGGGGAAGGGAAGGGAAGGAAAGGGAGGGGAGGGGAGAGGAGGGGAGGGGAGAGGAAAGGAGGGGAAAGGAAGGGAAGGGAGGGGAGGGGAGGGGAGAAGAGGGGAGGGGAGGGAAAGGGAAGGGATGGGAAAGGAAGGGAAGGAAAGGAAGGGGAGGGGAGAAGAGGGGAGGGGAGGGGAAGGGAAGGGAAGAGAAGGAAAGGAAAGGGAAGGGAGGGGAGGGGAAGGGAAGGGAAGGGAAGGAAAGGGAAGGGAAGTGGGGGGAGGGGAGGAGAGGGGAGGGAAAAAAAGCAAGCCAAGCCGGGAGGAGCCTTGTATCAGAATGAAAGCATCTGTGAGGGAGTGAGTCTGAAGTTGAAGAACTGGTTTAGTGAGAAGGAGGGCGTAGGAGAGGTGGAGAGGCCCTTGGGTGAGAGATTTTATTTGTCATGGTCTAGATGCTCCAGATCAGAGAGGTGAATTTCACAAATGAAGCATTGAGGGTTTTTTTTTTTTTTTTTAATGGAGTTTCACTCCTATTGCTGAGCTGGAGTGCAATGGCATGATCTTGGGTCACCTCAACCTCCGCCTTCAAGGTTCAAGCGATTCTCTTGCCTTAGCCTCCTGAGTAGCTGGGATTAAAGGCATGTGCCACCACACCTGGCTAGTTTTGTATTTTCTTTCTTTTTTTTTTTTTTAAGTAGAGATGGGGTTCTCCATGTTGGTCAGGCTGGTCTCGAACTCCTGACCTCAGGTGATCCACCCACCTCGGCCTCCCGCAGTGCTAGGATTACAGGCGTGAGCTACCGTGCCCGGCCAGTACTGAGGTTTTAAGATGAAAAGTCAGCACATCAATACATACTATGTATCTCCTTAGAATGTTTACTCTTTCGAGGTGTGCTCCAAAAAGCACCCCCAGCATCTTAGGGTCTGGCTGAGTACTGCTCACCCGTGACCATCTCTAAGTTGGAATCCACATGGTTACACCATCATCTTGTCTGAATGCTGTTACTAAAAATGAGATCCTTTAGCTGATGTCCAAACCAGGGCTTCATCTGGATGGAGTCCTAGCTCTGGCATAGGCCAATGGCAGGAGAGTTCAAGGATGAGCACAGGCAGAGGGGAGCCTGCAATCAAGTCCTCTTCAAGTGCAGGGCTTGGCCAAGGCCTGCTCTCTTGGCACCTGTCCTGTTGATTCTGGGACAGAGCCCACAGCCTGGGATAGCCCTGTGGGAGGGGGAAGTTGAGTCACTTTGCATAACATTCATGTCACTGCAAATGCTGAGTCACGCTGGATGCAGAGTGAGAGGATGCTGTGGCTGCCTACCGGGAATGTCTGAACCGAGCAGCCCTTTGCCATTGACAGGAATGAGTGGGTGTGATGCATTCTCTCCAGTCCTGTGCCTTAGTCACCAAGGTCACTAGGCCTTACATGCCAGGGAGGCGTGTAAAAAGCCGGGAAAGGTGGCAGGTTGGGGGTGGGGGAGAGAAAAGGAGAGGAGCAGGCTTGTGTATGTTTCAGATCTTAGCTGTCCTTAGCAAAGAGAACTTCAGCTTTCCCATGCCCTTTGTATTCTTTAATTTTTCAGTCTTCTCTTAAGATGACGTTGTCGTTACTCAGCCTTGAATCTTCACGGTCTCTCATTGTTACAGGATAAAGTTTCAGCTCTTAGCCTGGCATTTAAGGGCCTACTATTTGGGAGCCCAACTGTCATGTCCTGGGAACAGCTGTGGCCCTGCAGAGGAGGCCTCTCGAGGCTGTCACAGTTTGGTTCTTCTTTCCCAGGACAATCATCTACTGCTCTCCTGGGTGGCCGCCTCCTTCAGCCAGCCAGCCCTCTCCCTCCCTCCTCTTCCCAAGTCCCAGGCTCAAAGTGCGGCTCACACCCCTCCTTTCCCTGAGCCTTCTCTGACAGCCGCCCCACAGTGGCCTCTATCCATTCTCAAAGGCTTTGGTGGCACTTCATGGCAAAGCAGGGGGAGAAAATTTGAGACGATGAGACTTACAGATCTGAGCTCAAATTCCAGATCCTTCTCTGACTTACAGTGTGATCTTGGGCAAGACTCAAAATCTCTTTACTCTTAGATTTCTTCTTCTGCTACAAATGATCACAGGTTCATGAGGGAAATGAAACACATTGTCTGAGTGCTGAGTACACGGTCGGGACTCAATCAATGCCGGACCCGTCTCTTTTACTCTCAGTGCCTCTTACTTTTTTATCTCTCCTTTAGCATCCATTATATCTATGTATGTTTACATATATGTAAAGTTATTTTATCATGTGTGTATACCGATTCCCTAAGTGAATTGATTGTGTCTTTTCATTCATTTTTTGAAAGAATTTTTTATGGAGAGTCTGTTATGCTCCACATCTTGTGCCAGACACTAGGGAGTTGAAGGGGAAAAGATACTGTCCCCACAGGAAGCCTGGTCTTAGACTTCTTTGTAAAGTCACCATAAATATTCTTTAGAGACAGGTAGAGTGGAAATAAACAAAATATTTTCCACATGGTGATACGTATGATAGATGCCAAATAAATATTTGTTGAGCTCTTAGCTTTGGAGTTTTAGATGAAAAGTGTGAAATGCCTTCATGATATTATTTTATTTCTGGGCTTAACATATTTCAGTTGTGACCAAATTATAAAGTCTGAACCTTCAAAACTGAAATGCCAGGAAATGACTGCTCATGACCTAGAAGGATTTGTGAAGGGCTTTGTTGAGAAGCCATCAGCCCCACAGGGCTCCGCGTGTGTGCGCATGCGCACGTCCTGAGGGCTACCGAGAGAAGCAAGCGTGGCAACAAAGGCTCCAACAACTCCCTCAAAGGGAAAAGTCAACCAGAAACAGATCGACTGCAACTCAGAGATTCTAATGTATGTCAATGAAGAGACACGATTCAATCTGCAAAATTTGAATCATATGCAAAACGTAAGTCACAAATCTCGCACCTAAAGTCAGGGTTATCTTCCGATACTCCAGCCTGGTTGTGTAAGTGGGGCTTACACCGTCCCAGGGTAGAACTGCTCCCGTAATGAGTATAGGAACCATTCAACCCACCATTTCTGAATAAATATCGGTGCATAATACTACGTTTCTAGTCTTTAAAATGTCTAATTGCGGCCGGGCGGGGTGGCTCACGCCTGTAATCCCAGCACTTTGGGAGGCCGAGGCGAGGCGGGTGGATCGCGAGGTCAAGAGATCGAGACCATCCTGGTCAACATGGTGAAACCCCGTCTCCACTAAAAATACAAAAAATTAGCCGGGCATGGTGGCGTGTGCCTGTAATCCCAGCTACTCAGGAGGCTGAGGCAGGAGAATTGCCTGAACCCAGGAGGCGGAGGTTGCGGTGAGCCGAGATGGCGCCATTGCACTCCAGCCTGGGTAACAAGAGTGAAACTCCGTCTCAAAAAAAAAAAAGTCTAATTGCTTTCTGCATGAGTTCTCATAGTGAAAACAACGCCCTTCTCCCCTCATTCCTCCTCAGGTCTCACATTTGTGAACGCTCTTTCAACAGAGCCCCATGCTCTCTTTCCTGTGGAGATTCTTGCAGAGCTTCCCTGAAATCGAACAGCCTCGTCAATAAGCCACCCTGCACAGCCAGCTCTATTAAGTAACCGCGTCTCTGTCGGGCGGCCTCTGTGCGTCTGGATTTGTGGCTCTATTCCAGGTGTCTCCGAGTGGCTCTCACAATCTTTGGTCCATATTTATGCCCCCCTGTTTCTTACCTGCACCTGCAGGCCAGGCTGTCTTCTGAGGAGCCGTCCAAGCTTCTTGCACTTGCTTTGAGGGGACCTGCAGCCGAGATAGCACTCCCTGCAATCCTAGGTTCCATTGTTTCACTGGATGCTCTATGCCACCTGCAGCCGTCATCACTAGAAATAACCACGGTGATGGAACTATGCGTTTCCACAGGAGTTTACAGCCTGCAAAGAGCTTTCACATACATTGCCTCACTCAGCCACGACTTCCCGTTGGGCTGCCCTGCTCAACAGCCTTCAGTGGCTGGAAGTCCAGCCTCTGTGGCTTACCCATCTGCCCTGATCTTTCTTCTACTCCACCCCTGGCATGCCCCTCCCCAGCTGTGCCAGGCCTCCTTCTTGGGGCTCACAATGTCCTGTGCATATCTGTCTGATGACCTCTGTGGGTGTGTGGCTTTTTGATTGGGATAGAATATACCTAACATAAAATTTGCCATTTTAACCTTTTATTTATTTATTTTTTGAGACAGAGTCTTGCTGTGTTGACAGGCTGGAGTGCACTGGTGCAATCTCTGCTCACTGCAACTATCACCTCCCAGGTTCAAGCAATTCTCCTGCCTCAGCCTCCCGAGTAGCTGAGACCACAGGTGCGCGCCACCATGCCCAGTTAATTTTTGTATTTTTAGTAGAGATGGGGTTTCACCATGTTGGCCAGGATGGTCTCAGTCTCCTGACTTTGTGATCCCCCTGCCTTGGCCTCCCAAAGTGCTGAGATTACAGGCGTGAGCCACCGTGCCCGGCCCATTTTAACCATTTTTAAGTATTCAGTGGCATTACGCACATTCACATTGTCGTGCAACTGTCACCACCACCCATATCCAGAAATTTTTCATCTTCTCAAACTGAAACTCTACCCATTTGTATCAGTTTGCTAGGGCTTCCATGGCAAAGTTCCAGACTGCATGGCTTAAGCCATCTACGTTTATTTTCTCACAGTCTGGAGGCTGGATGTGCAAGATCCAGGCGTCGGCAGGGCTGATGTCTGGTGAGACCTCTCCTGCTGGCTGTGGCTGGCCAGCTTCTCCCCCTGTCCTCACATGGCCTTTCTTCTGTGTGCTTGTGGAGAGACGGGGGCTGTGGCGCCTCTTCCTTTTTTCATGGAGACACCAGTCCCATTGGACTGGGGCTCTGCCTTCATTTAACTCTAATTACCTCCTTAAGACCCAGTCTTCAAATACAGTCACATTGGGGATTAGGGCTTCGACATATGAATTTAGGGGGGCACAATTCAGTCTCTAACATCGTTAAGGAATAACTCACACTCTCTCCCCCCGCCCCTGGCAACCACCATTTTACTTTCTGTTTGTATGAATTTCACTACTGTAGGTAGCTTACATAGGTAGAATCACACAGTGTTTGTCCTTTTGTGACTGGCTTATTTCACTCAGCATCGTGTCTTCAAGGTTCATCTGTGTTGTAGCATGCGTCAGAATTTCCTTCCTGTTAAAGGCTGAATGATATTCCGCTGTCTGTACACACCACATTTTTTTTATTATTATACTTTAAGTTCTGGGGTACATGTGCAGAACATACAGGTTTATTACATAGGTATACATGCGCCATGTGGTTTGCTGCATCCATCACCCCGTCATCTACATTATGTATTTCTCCTAATGCCGTCACTCCCCTATCCCCCCACTCCAAGATATCCCTCCCCTAGTCCCCCACCCCCTGACAGGCCCTGGTGTGTTGTGTTCCCCTCCCTGTGTTCATGTGTTCTCATTATTCGACACCCACTTATGAGTGAGAACATGCGGTGTTTGTTTTTCTGCTCTTGTGTTAGTTTGCTGAGATGATGGTTTCCAGCTTTATCCGTGTCCCTGCAAAGAACATGAACTCATCCTTTTTCATGGCTGCATGGTATTCCATGGTGTACATGTGCCACATTTTCTTTTCCCAGTCTCCACGTTTCGTTGATCCACACATTCATTAATAAAACCACTGTGTTAGACAGGTGTTTGTATTGTCTCCACTCTGAGGCTGGACACTTTGTCTCATACTTCTCTGTATCCCACGTACCAAACAGTGCCTGGCATGTCGTTCTCTTGATAGATGTTGAATGAACAAATGAGTCAATGACTTAACATGCTGACCATCATGCTAACGACAGCCCTGAGTTAGGCAGGCTTCCCTTTCCTACTTCCATTTCGCAGATGAAGAACTCAGACTTGGAAACGTAAAGGGACTTTCCATTGTCCCAATTGCTTTTCTCATCCTTCTGGTAATTACATGAAGCAGAAATCATCCTGCTCTCTTTGGCCCCCAGACATCACGCCCTGTGTCAGATATCAGTCATATAGCTTCAGTTTTATAAAGGTAACTAGGCTTCCTGGGAAAGAGCTAGTGTAGCTCTCAGAATGACGCAGAAGTCAAACCAGGATATTCTGGGGCTGGAGAGAGGAGACAAAGCCTCAGAGCCCAGAGTCCGTGACGGTGCAAGATCCTCACTGTGGTCCTCAGCCAAGGGAGATTCAGCCCCCCAAAGGACATTTGGCAATGTCTAGAGACGTCTTTTGTTGTCACGACTTGGGATTAAGTGGTCCTGGCATTGACTGGATGGAGGCTGGGCATGCAGCTGAGCGCCGTACACTGTGCAGGACTGCACCCGGAACAGACTTGTGTGGCCCAAACGTCAATGATGCCGACGCTGAGAAACCTGTTCTGAAAAGAGTCAGGGATTAAGTGGTCCCAACAAGGGGAGTAGCAAACAGAGGAGAACATGGGGCCTCCTTTGGGGAACCAGAGTGTAGATTTCTGCAAGATCACGCCGAGCTGACTGATGGAGGTACTGAGTGACTTGCTAACAGCTTTGGCCTAATGATTTTGTGCTTCCTGGAGCCCTGGGGCTTTTTGGAGGCCACTATTAATGTAATACGTCAGTTCTATGTCCAACTTCTGTGATATTCTTATGTGTTGCCTTCATAGATGAAATATAAAAATGACATACATAGACTATGCCAAGCATAGACATGTGTATGCAAAATAATACCAAATGAAAAAAAGCAGAATGTAAAATGCCATGTGTGTATACATCTGTGTCCAATATACATGAATGTACATAGACAAAGATCGGAAGAGTTTAAACAACACAGTTTAAATTCAGTTGTAATCTTTGTCAGCTGCATTTTAACTTTTAAGGTGTTTATAATAAACATCCACTTGAAGTTTCAAAAATCAAGAATCTAGCCCTTCTTTTACAGTCACACGTACCAATTGTTGAGATTTTCTACTCAGCCAAGCACGGAACTGAGTGCTTTATGGACATCATTGCATTATACCCTAAATTACCCAGGGAGATAGGTGCTTTTGTGCTTGTTTTACAGATGAAAAGCCTGAAGCTTTGTGATGAAGTAATTGACCAAGGTCACTAAGCCAGCAAGTGCTGGGGCCGAATGTTCACCAGCCGCTCTGTGCCTGCTCCAGAGTGTATGGGACATGCTGTGCGGCCGGATTTGGTGATCTCACACCATGGCCAGTTTCATCAGAAAGCTACATGGATTTCCCAATCTGAATGAATACCTAACTTTTTGTATTAATCAGGACTCTCCAGAGAAACAGAGCTGATAGGATATGTGTGTGCATTTGTGGATGCACGCGCGTGTGTGAGATTTGCTATGGGAATTTGCTCACATGATTATGGAGGCTAAGAAGTTCCATAATCTACCATCTGCAAGCAGAAAGCCAGGGTTCTATTTCAGTTTGAGTCCAAAACCCTGAGAACCAGGAGTGCTAATGTCTGAGGGCAGGAGAAGATGAATGTCCCAGCTCAGGCAGAGAGAATGAATTCACACTTCCTCTGTCATTTTGTTCTATTCTGCCCCTCAGGGGATTGAAAGTAGCTTACCTACACTGGTGAAGATGATCTTCTTTACTCAGTCTACTGATTCAAATGCTAATCTCATCTGGAAACACTCTCACCGGAAGTAATATTTTACCAGCTACCTGCACATCCCTTATCCCAGTCAAGCTGACACATAAAATTAACCACCACACTTCCTGTTTTGCAACTGGGCAATTATGTGAGTGGTATCTCCGGGCTTCTTCTGTGGTCATAATTTTTTTGTATTTCAGCTTTTACATGGTAAATATGATAATCTGTCTATAATGACTAACGTTATGACCTAAATTGGGTCTCAATCGTTTCAAAAAACCAAAATGAATTCTAAATAGTGTTTATATCAGAGCTAAATATGTCACCCCAAAACACAATCTAGTTTTAACTTAACTACAGATTATTCAAACTGTCTATTGCTGTGCCATGTAAAAATTGTTTATTTTAAAATTTTCTGGAAATGATCACATTTTACTTATTTCCTCATTTTTAACTTCGTGACCTATTGTTCAGGTTTTTGAAATGTAAATGACACGGTGCTGTCATTTTATAGGACTCTGATCGCAAAGTTAGGGGCTCAAAGGTCATGTATTTTCTGTGAAGGCAAAGGCCATGCAGTCTGCCTTCTTTTGAGCCTGGGGGACACTTGGTTTGCTCTGTCGTCATTGTCTCAAGTCAGGCTCCCTGGAAGCAGAGCCTGAGACAGGGATTTGGTGCACAGTGCTTCTTGCAGGTGTGCTCTCTCCAGGAAGAACTGTCAGCCAGTGAGGGATGTGGGATAGAGGAGAGGAGCTGAGTAGGGATGTTACTCTTGCCCATAGTGGGGAGCTCTGGAGCACACACCTCACCCCAGTCTTGTCTCCCATTTAGGCAAGGGTGTCACTCTCCCATACCAACCCCGCCCACCATCAGTCAGGCAGCCACGAGTGTGGGCTGATGACTCCTGCAGGTGGGGACATAGCCTCCCCTTTGAGGGGTTACCAAGGAGCTCAAGACAATTAGTAACTAAACTCACAGCACCCGTGGGAGCAGTCAGGGAGGGGAATAGGGAGGGGGCAGGAGTGCATCAAGGCAGTGTAGGGGATCAACATGGGGTCAACCAAAAACATATACTAAAGTTCTCATCTTTCTACGGTCAAGTTTTTTCTAAAGAACACTGTATTGTAAAAGATTCATTTATAGAACAAAAAGTTAATACCTACAGCAAGAGTAACTAGATACCTTTCTTGCTAACCTCTCACTGTAATATGTTTTGTTTTTATCTTATTCCTAGTCATAAATATTTATGAGAACATAATTATGTAGCTTATCTCAATGCATAATCCAAATTCTAGGCTTCAAGTATCTGGAGGCCTTACTACCATTTCGATAACTGCCAGTTTGAACTTCCCTCATAGATAAACCAGATTGGCCTGGTCTGGCCCCTTCCCGCGTGGTGTTTGGGATCTTTGTCACTCAAACAGGCTGAAGCTTTTCCTAGAAACGCAGCGAAAGAAGGATCTTAGTCCCATCAGGCTTCTCCACCCAGGGTGAAATCGATCTTGGCTGTCTTCAGCCATCGGATGAAGGTTCCTCCTTGCCCAATACATCCTCATCTGTACCTTTTAATTCTAATTTAGTGGAGAAAATCATTCCCCTTGGCCTCTTGCCTCTGACCAAACCAGAGAGGCCCTTGGAGGAACCAAAGTTTGCCTTTGACGGTCCCCATAGCAACAAGTAACCTAGCAGCCTCTTCCCCGACACCAGGGCTTTCAGTTAACTGCTGCTCCCAAAACCTTGCTCTGTATCAGAACATTACTTGTTAAAACACATTTAATTAGAGTTTGACAAAGATTTTATTCAAAGCTATAAAGCAGTTTCACCACAGTGATTCGTAAATATCTCGACGCGGTTTATGATTATTGTCCTTAATTTACCCCATAATCATCATCATCAGCCTAACGATACGATGAAAGATGCAGAGGTCTGTGTGAAGATTTACATGTTTAAGATGTAAAAACATTTAGAGAAAATAATGCTGCGTGAAGAATCTTCACGGATGCAGATTTGAAGGGTGAATTGGCGTGTCAAGATCTGAATGATAAATTTGTAGCGGGCTTGTCTGTTTCCCCCTAGTCTGTGGTGTCAGTCTTATGCAGCAGGAAAATGCAGCTGCAATATTTTTATCTACTGTTGAAATGCAGAGCACTTCTTGTCAGGTAATGAGTCTCCATCATCTGTTCTGCTGCTGCAGGGCCATTTGCAAATTCCACCTGGACGTCATCCCCTCCTCTCACGTTGTAGTTTAAAATGTACCAATCAGAGATGACTTATGGTTCGGCTGTTGGCAGCCACTGAGATGAGCCAGGCTGCCCAGCAGAGAGAAACTTCTGCACTCTCAGCCACTCATTTTGTGGAGCACCTCATTCACTTGGATGCCCTGTAGTTACTGCTGCCAAGTTTGCCCCTGGGAGATGCCATGAAATGAAGAGAGGCCAAGAGGTTGATTTCATGTTTAGTGAGAGTGTCAGCTAATTTGCATCCACTGTGTAAGGGATGGGCCTCCAAATCCTGGAATCCTTTTCATGTACTTGTGAGCTCATCAGTAAAATTCACAGTGATGGATGATGAACATAGCTTAGGGAAAACAGGAGGTATCTTATAAAGATGAGAGCCGGCCAGCCAAGGAGGCTGGATTCCCACTGGGACTATCAGTTTCTCTTCAGAGCCAACATTCACACTTGCTGGATGCCTGCACCTAACCAAACAGGAGGTTAATTCTCCTGTTGGGGTTCATGAAAGCACAATAGCACATCTTGTCTGGCAGCCGCCAAGGCAAGGGGAGCCTTTTTCTGGTGGGGAATTGTCTGCAGGGACAGTGGGTAGCAGCGAGGAGAGATCCTTCCCTCCAATGCTTGAAAAATGAGCACACAGATGAAATCCAGCATCCTAGGCTGGAAAATCTCCATAGCAACACATTCTGGCTCTAACCTTCTTGGTCCCAAACTTCCAGATCAGACCTTTTCACAGAACCATGAGGAAGAAGGATGTACATATTTCAAAGAGAGAGTCTTTCTTTTCTTCTTTCTCCTCAAATCCTGCCACCTGCCCACCCCATTCAAACACACAAGCATGTACCTCAACAACCACACTCACATGTCTACCCACAAAAATTTAGGGAGGAAAAACACCTTCTGAGCCTCTATCTCCCAGAGCAGACACCTTTATCTCCAAAAATCTTCATCTGATGAGGAAAGACAATCAACAAACAGTCATAAGTTGTAAACACAGTAGCCATTTTACAGCAAAACAGCAAAGTAATTTCCCAAAATAATGGCCCTGGGTATCTTGGAAAAGGAGAATCTAGCTCTGTGTTTTCCCTATCCTTAGTTTCATGAGCAATGAACCCTGTATTTCCATGCTCAGGCAAGTCAAATAACCCTTGCAGAGCTGGTGGAAGGTGCTGGGAGCAGAGGTGGTCTTGCACTACACAGTAAGAATGGGCCTGGAGGGTCCAGGGAGGTGGGAAATCCAGTCCAACAAAGTAACTAATCTGGGCCAAAGCGGGCAGAACAGTGCAGCTGGCCTTTCTGGAAGTCAACAGCAGATAAAGGGACAGATATCTAGACCACTGGGTCTCAGGCTCAGCATGCATCAGAATCATCTGGAAGATTCGTTAAAACACCAGCTGCTGGGTGCTAGCCCCAGAGTTTCTGAATCTGTGTATCTGGGATGAGGCTGGAGGGTCTGGGTTTCTAGCAAGCTCTCAAGTGATGCTCATGTTTTGCTAGTCCATGGACCCCTCTCACTGGTTTCTATGCCGGCAGTGACCCATTCTGTCCTCTGTCCTCAGGGCCTGCTGAAGGGAGAGGGGTGGGAGGATGATGAATGAGTATGCTAATGCAAATTACTGTTCACTACTCATGTAATCCTCTAGGCAGTCCTCTAAAATAGGTCTGATTCTTTCCATTTTTCTGATGAGCAAAGTGGCTTAGAGAGGTTATTTCTCAAGTTCACACACTTAAGCGTCTGTCAGAGTGGATTTAATTGAGCTAGGGGGCCCACGATCAGGTTTTCTATAGCTTCCAGGTGATTGTAATATGCCGTGTGGGCGGGGAGCCACTGATCTGAGACTTCCACACTCTGAACCAGCTGCCAGAACAAGAGACTGTTGACCCCATAGTGTGAGGACGCTTCCCCAGGATTTGCAGTGGAATATAAGGGTTTCCAAAGTCATCTTTTTGAAGAGATTTTTTCCCCCAGATTCTGGTATTAGAAGAGTTGTGGGGATAGGAAGACTAGCAGGCAAAGACATTCAGAAAAGGTGGTTTTTAAAACAGAGAATTTGAATGTCATTCCAGGCTACTGACTTATTTTGGCTCTCTGGAAGCACTAGATTGTTCTAGACCCAGGTTCCAGAACAATCACACTTAGGGGCATGAGTGGCCATCCTGTACTGCACCCAGGTATGAACTGACTGGTGGCTATGACTCTTCTCTTTCCCCACTGTACCAACCCTGGTTTCTGCAGGGAATAAATGGCCCACTGTAAGTAAGACAATTGAGAATTGTCCAATAAAGGTGCTACCTACAAATCTGGGGCCGAGTTGGGAAACCATAAGAAGTAGTGCCCAGAAGGAGAGAAAGCAGGAGAGATGACTACTTTGAGAGGGACAATGGCCTTCGGTTAAGGTTGTCATGAAGTTACCCACAAGGAGGAAGCCAGCAGAATAAACATCCCAGCACCATGATATGCTGGCCAGTGTTTAATCATTGGCCTTCTGGAGAAAAAAATATTTGTAGCACATACCCATTTTCTGGGTATTAAATACTGTCCCCAAGGCTTATTTGAAGCTACCAATGTGAGGCCACCAGTTGCAGAACTGGCAATAGATGTGTACAATCAACCCTCGCGAGCTGCTATGAGCAGGCTCTAGCCCAGCGCTGCCCCGACCTCATTCATCCCCCTTCATCCCAATTTCCTGCCAGACTTCCCCACTGACCACACCCAGCTGGAAGCCGGAGGGGAAGAGAATCCACTGACAGAGTCCATAGACAGCCTTTCAGTCTGCCAGAATGGGAGACCATCAACAAGAAGAGGAGGAGAAGAGCTTTGAAAAATTTCCCTGGGGGGAGGGGAGTCATTTAGCCTTTTCCTCCAGGCTCCCTGACTCTCATGGACTCCCATGTACCCCCTCAGCCTCTTCCTGGTTGTGGCCTGGAATGCCTGTGTGCTGCCTACATGACCCAAGTGATACTGCCAGGGAGATAAACTTGGCATACGCTGAAATTTGAAAAGCAAGAGGACATCCCACCTGAAGACTTGCATCCCCTGGGCGTTTTTCTTTCTTTCATCACATGAAGAAGGGAATAAGTAGAGAGGATTTGGTTGTGGAGAGTCCAGAGGCAGGAAATCCACATTTATTGAACCTCATGTGGGTTGGAAACGTTAACATAGGCCTGGTTCATTTGCTAAGCATTCACTGGGTCCCTACTGCATTCACTATAGGACACTGTGAAAGAGCTGAAACCTGTTATTCTCCAGAGTAAGCAGTGAGTTTGCAGGGACTCCTCTACACTCCCTTTCCCATTCGTCCTTTGCCAGTCAGTTCTGCCAGGAAATAGAAACTGCTCTAGGTCTTTCAAATGGAAGGAATCTGATGGAGGGAATTGGTGACAGAGGGATGGGTGAGCTGGGAAGCACAGACGGACAGGTTAGCAGCCAAGGAAGCTGCTACCACCCCTAGAGCTGGGGAAACAATGGGAGGAGGTGGAGTTGCCAAGGTCTGGAAGTTCAGTGGAGGTTGCAGCACAAAAAAGATGTGGCTGCTGACAGAATGCCATGAGAACCAGAGGGAAAGAGAATATTCTGGGTGTCCCTTCTGCCACCCTCTAATCTCTTGCTTGTTGTTCTCATTGGCTACACCTGTGCAGATGCTGGGACGTGCAGTTCTGTCTGTACGGAGCACGCAAAGGGGAGATGGATGGAACCCAGGCAGACCCTCGACCTTGTGGTTCAGTCTGTGCATTGGAGGTCTCAAGCTAGCAGATCACTTTCTTTGGTTTGGGAGTCCAGGAAAGCAAATTAATCATGGAGGGATTCAGTAGTCAGAGTTAGCCTCACCAGCTCAAATTCTAGGTACTTGGGTCATCAGTGTTTTATAATGGTGTGTTGGTCAGGATTCTTCAGAGAAAACCAATAGGCAATAGAAAGAGAGATGATAGGTAATAGAAGAGGGAATTTATTTATTCATTTATTTAGAGCCAGAGTCTCACTCAATTGCCCATGCTGGAGTGCAGTGGTGTGACCTTGGCTCACTGCAACCTCCACCTCCCAAGTTCAAGTTATTCTCCTGCCTCAGCCTCCCAAGTAGCTTGGACTACAGGCACCTGCTACCACACAGAGCTAATTTTTTTTTTTTTTTTTGTATTTTTAGTAGAGATGGTGTTTCACCATGCTGGCCAGGCTGCTCTTGAACTCCTGACCTCAGATGATCCACCCGCCTTGGCCTCCCAAAGTGCTGGGATTACAGGCACGAGCCACTGTGCCAGACCAGAAGAGCGAATATATTATGGGAATTGGCTCACATGATTATGGAGGCCAAGAAGTCCCGCGATCTGCTGACTGCAAGCCAGAGGATCAGAGAAACAAATTCAGTCTGAGTCCCTAGACCTGAGAACAAGGAGAGCTGATGCTGTAACTCCCAGTCTGAGGCTGAAGGCCTGAGAACCAGGAGCACCAGTGTCTGAAGGCAGGAAAAGGTGGGTGTCCCAGCTCAAGGAGAGACACTGAAATTATCCTTTCCCTACCTTTTTGTTTTATCTGGGTCCTCAATGGATTGGGTGATGCCTGCCTGCAGAGGGAAAGGTGATCTCCTTTACTAAATCCACTAACCCCAAGGCCAATCTCTTCTGAAAACACCCGCACAGGGATACCCAGGAATAATGCTTTCCCAGCAATCTGGGTGCCCTTTAGCCCAGTCAAGTTGACACCTACAGTTAACCATCAGCCTGTGTCACTCCTCCACCCTCTTCCTTATAGATCCTGCCTCATCCCCTTCCTTTCCTGCATGTCCCATCCACCTCCTCGTACCATGCCCTGTTCTCTAAGCTCTCTGATGTATTTAGTGGGTGTTGATGTCTCTGCTTTGCTGGAGAGGAAACTGACCCCACTGTGAGTTGTTGACTTGTCCAAGGTCACCCAACACATTAGCAGGAGTTCCAGAATTGGAACCCGAAGCTCCTGAGTCATGGCCAAGTGTTCATTGTACTATGTAGTTCTTTGTGACTATAAAAAGATCTGTCTCTGGAGAGAGCTTCCTCCAAAGCTTGCTGAGATAAGCTAGATGCTGGGCCTCTGTGTGTTCCTTAACTGGGCAGTGAGCCAGCAGTCCCCTGATAGGAAGAGTAACTCTCATGGGGAGAAGAAGAAAGACAATGCTCCAAGGACTTGGAAGTGGCAGCCTTTTACCTTGGATGGCCCATGTTCAGATCAAGACATGGCACAATTATCGTGTCTATATTGCAGCCTGATCTGCCACAAGTTGAGAAAAATCTCTTTTTCAATACATAACTCTTTGTAGCATTTGCCAGTTTTCTCAGTGTAAACACTTTTCCCGTGGCATATTTCAAGCTACCAACAGGAGGCCACTGGACACGGAGTCTGGGAGAGAGGTGCACAATAACAGTTTGGGAGCTGGTCTGAGCAGTCTCCAGCACACCACGTCCCTAATCTCACTCACCCCACCCCTGCCAATGCCCCCATCTTTAGGCAAGGACTATCATACTAATCAAGAATTCTCCATCCAGAGTTTATCATGTGTGATACCTATCTCAGCAAAGTAAGATTCTGATGCCTTTGTGCATGAAATGGGCTTGGATATTATCTTTGTTACGTAATGTCATGCCTGGAAATAAACAGGATCCGTCCTTATAGGCACTAAGTGTACCATCACGACATCTGCTGCCCAGTTTTGAGATTAAGGGCATGATCCTGCTTGGGTTCAAATCTTCCTATGACACTTACTAGCTCTGTAACTTCAGGCATTTACCTACCTTCTCTGTGACTTAATTTTCCCATGTAACTAATAGGAATACTGGTAATATGGATCTCATAGGTAGTTACGAAGGTTAAATTATTTAGAAGATGTCAAGCACTTAAAATAGTGCCTACTAGCAATCAAGGGTATAAGTAACCTCTAGTAAATGTTAAAAAGCATTATTACTACATGCTGGCAGGCCGAAGGTGCATCAGGCCCAAGGTGCAAATGGGGAAGGTATGGCAGAGGTAAGCTTGCACTTGGGCCATTCACAGGTGTAGAGAGAATCAGCAAAGAACATACAGAAAGATTGACTCTCATCTCAGAAAAAGGGTGTTGACAGCACTTAGCTCAAGCTCCCACCCAAAGGGCAAATCCCTTCCGCTGTATCTGTGTCTGCTTGAACACATCCAGTACAGGCGTCTCATTACTTCTCCAGGCTGCTTGTTCCATTTTCAGCCTTCTCTGATGTGTGCACCTCTCCACCCCCTCCCCACCCCCAATTCGGAATCAGAATTAGCCTTCCAGCAGTGCAGAGCTCATTGGTCCTAGTTAGTCCCTCCAGAACACCACAGAAAAGTTTGATTCCTCTTCTGCCTGAAGAGACATCACAGAACTACCATAGTTTTGAAAGCTGACCCCTCAGGAAGCCTGGTGCTCTGAGGCTCTCAACACTCAATACCACTACACAGGCCCTCAGGCCCCATGGGACAGAGCCAACCAACTTCTGTCCTGTGTGGCTGGCTCAGCTTGTATGTTGCCCCTTGGCTCGGGGAGGGGAGGCACCTTCCCTAGCAATCCCACTGGGACCTCACACAGTGAGGATAAAGTAGGTCCCCACAAAATAACAACCCAAAAGTAAGGTGGTAGGAGGATGATGTCTTCTACAATAACTTTTCAAATATTTGAAGACAGACCCTGATCCATGTAAGGTATTTCTTCCAAAGGCCAAATATTCCAAAGGGCTTCTGAAAGAGCAGGGAGCATTATTAGTGGTGAGTTTGACTCAGGCATCAAATCCCCAGATACCCCACTTACAATCTACGTGACATGAGGCAAGTCACATAGTTCCTGAGGGTCAGTTTCCTCAACTGTAAAGGGGGAAAATAATAGTATACACCTCACAGGATTGGTGGGAAAATGAAATGAACGTGTTAGAGCAATGTCTGGTACTCAAAGAATCCTGTCCTCAGGATGCTCATGTTCTGTTCATAGATGCACGTGACCTCTACCCTGCACCTGCCACATTGCACTAAACATATGCACATATATATATTTCACCCAGCTGTTTCCTGGTCCTTCCAGGCACCTTACTTTCTTCACCTTGATTTCCAATGCCTGAGCCATTCAAGGTGTCCAATACCCATTTAATGGATTAATGAGCAAACAAATAAAGACGCTCATGTATTCACAACACTGCTTGCATTTAACATGCGATGTTAGATTTGGTAAAACAAAATCTTCTCCTGAAGATGAACTCTAAGTGGTTGTGTATGCAAAAACTCACTCCCAATTGTTTTTCCTACTGAAGGCACACAGGGAAGGCAGCAATGTGGAGCTCCGGGGTGAAAGTCTCACGTGGAGATTAAAGGACAAGCAGTTCCTCCAGAAAGCCCGAGATGGCGCAACCAAGGGACGCTGTTGATGGAAAGGTGGCCCCTGCATCTGGATGGGCCCTGCTCATGCTTCTGGGAAACCAGGAGCGGCTGTCAGTCACCCCTCCCGAGGCACTCCAGCCAGCGTGAGAAATGCAACACGTACCCAGCATTTCTTCCTTGCTCTCTGGGGAAATGGACCTTGACAACGGCTTTGATCAGCCCCCTCACTACACTTTCAGAGGTTTTCCTTCAATGAACTCTTTTTATTAAGCAAAAAAGCAAGTCCAAAATGTGGCACTAACAAGAGAAATAATTCAGAGAATTGAAGCAATGTTCACTCAACTACCTCAGGCAAAAACAAGACAGGAGTACCTTCCACATGGCAAGTCTCAGGGAACTGAAGCAAGAATTTTATTTTTGCCTGCGGTATCCATTCAGTCCAATTCTGTGAGCACTTACTGCACACCCACTAAATCCCCAGTGCCATATTTGGGATCCTGGGATCACAGAAGTGGGAGGCAGTTCCCCTCAACGCAGTTAGCAGCCCATGGGTGGATTTGGGTGGACTCCATCCCTGCTCTCTTGGGTAGAAATCCAGGCCCTCTGCCCTGAATTTTCCATCGGCCACCCGCTCATCCCACCTCAGCTATGTGCTAATCTGTCACTTAGATGAAGTGTCATCAAATAGTGTCTGCCACCAACTTAATTTAGCATCCTCCCAACTTCCCTGGAGATTTCATTTGGGCTCTGTTTGGGGAATGCACTGCAGATGGCTTGTGGTGAGGGATTCTGTTTCACACCAGCTGTTGTGCTCTGGGAGGCTGAACCGAGCCCTGTTCC
Organism: Aotus nancymaae; assembly: GCF_030222135.1. NCBI lineage: Eukaryota > Metazoa > Chordata > Mammalia > Primates > Aotidae > Aotus > Aotus nancymaae. The sequence goes on from NW_026988465.1 coordinate 1,802,872, forward strand.
ATAATCTCTGACCAGGCTCCTGTGCTCATTAGACCACCTGAGGAGCTGCCCTAGCAAGAGCCTGCCGGTGTCATTGTGTGTTTGTCTTCAGGCTGCCTGGCTGCCATGAACATGGCCAGCTGGGACCCACAGCCTCAGGAGGTCACACAATTACAGTGACAAGCAGAGGGTTCCCCCAATGCCTCCAGAGACTTCTAACTCACCAGCTTCTTCCCCGCATTCTGTACCAACGCCTCTAAAGCCTTCTAACTCACCAGGTTCTTCCCTGCATTCTGTGGGGTTCAGTCCCTGTTCATCTCATCTCATTCCTCACCCTTGTTCTTGGTGACCTCATTCGCCTCCTTATCTTCAAGTACAGCCTGGCAATTTCTAAGTCTACATTTGCAACACCCTCTCTTGGCTCTATCTCTGGATGTCCTCCCTGGCCACCTGCACCAAGCAATTTCACATACCTTACCATCATTATAGCCGTGCCAACCATATCCTGAAAGACATGATCCCTAATATTGAAGCATTGAAAGATCAAAATCCCCACAGAGCAAGATCCCTAAAGTCTAAAATTCCAGACATCACAATCCTGAAAGATTAAAATTCCGAATGTTGAAATCCCAAAAGCCAGATTCTAGAGAAGGGGTTAGTTGAGTTTTTGGTTGTGTGCAGGATAGTTGCATCATGTTAGGCAAAACTATGACCTTGTTGATGTCCTCATTTGGAAATTAGGTATGGTTTCAGATGTGTATGGGTGCCAGGTTGACAAGGGTGGACTTGTGGGCCTAATATTAGCTGTTAACTTGACTGGATTAAGGAATAAACTTGGTAAAGCATTAAACCTTTGGGTATTATGGCCCAATGCCCCACAGATGCTCTTCTCTTCTGAAACATCTAAACCTTGCTCACCTGAGGCAGGTTGCCAGCATCCCCCCACTCTTTCCCCTCTGGGGCTCCCCCACAACCACAGGGTCCTCATGTCCTGCTGGGTCTCCTTAGAATCCCTGCTCTTCTTTGTCTTAGCTACTCACTGCCATAGGTCCTTCCCTGTTCCATTGAGAAGGCTGTAATGTAACTTTCTGTAAGGATCTCTCTGTGTTGAGTCTCAGCATTCTTCCCAAAATCCATTCTCCAATATATTGCCAGACTACAGATTTTTGAAGCACAGATTTAATCGCGATATCCCCTGCTCAGAGCCCCATGATGGCCCATCTCCTGCAGCAGTGGCCACGTTCATAATCAGCAATCAGTCTGCTCTTGCTGAGTGCCAGCCCCCTTGAAGCCATTTGCCTGTTGTGCTTGTATCCAACTCTCACAACAACCTAAAAAGAAATTATTGGTATTATCCCCATTTTTTTTTTTTTTTTTTTGGAGATGGAGTCTTGCTCTGTCGCTCAGGCTGGAGTGCAGTTGTGTGGCCTCAGCTTACGGCAACCTCCATCTCTTGGATTTAAGCAATTCTCCTGCCTCAGCCTCCTGAGTAGCTGGGATTACAGGTATGCACCACCATGTCCAGCTATATATATATATATATATATTTTTTTTTTTTTTGTATTTTTAGTAGAGATGAGGTTTTACCATGTTGGCCAGGCTGGTCTTGAACTCCTGACTTCAGGTGATCCTCCTGCCTCAGCCTCCCAAAGTGCTGGGATTACAGGTGTGTGCCCGGCCATTATTCCCATTTTTGAGACAAACAAACTGAGGCACAGACAGATCACTGGGCTAGGAAGTGGTGGAGCCTGAGCTCACTCTGCTCTCCATGTCTTCATCCCTGGGCTACATGGCCTCTCAAGCTATTATTCCTATAGCAGAAGGGCACTTTTGATTTTCACACAAAACCTCATGTGGAATCCTAGAACCATATACAAAACTGATGAAAGTGAGAGGAAGGGGGACACAGGACCCAAAGCCATGCCCATTCGTGTCTCTTTTTCTTTTGTGGGCTCTGAGGCCCCTTGTTGGGACTCCAGGGCTCCACAGGGCTGAAGTCTGGCCTCACTGACCCCAAGTTCAGAAGTCGATCCCTAGCCCGAGTTCCAGGGGCTGTGGTTGGCAAAGGATCAAGGAGCTATGGAGACGGGAAGGCACCCAGAGCCGGGGTGTGCCGCAAGAGCCAAAGTGGTGCCAGGGAGCCACTGACGTCATGTTTGTGTGGGTGAAGAAGGAGGATTCCATCAAGGAAGGTGGAAGTCAGAATAACTGATGTGAGAGAGGCAGGGTCCGGGATGGGCCAGGACCTCATGGTGCTGCGAAGGTGTGCTTGCTGCAGCCCAGGCAGGCAGATCAGGCTGAGCTGCCTCCTATTCATGAATCCTCGCACGTTCCACTCCCCAGAGCCTGCACACACCATGCCTCCCGTCTGGAGGCCCTTCCTTCCTGTTTCACCTGGCCGATGCCCACCCATGCCTCGAGACATTGCTTCTGTGCTGCCTCTTTAGCCAGGCCTTTCTCTGACTTTGCCAAGCTGAGTCCATCTTATATTCCTCTGTGCATCCCATAACGCCACAAGGACAACTCTTACGGTGGCCTTTGACCACCATCTTTTGTTTATGGACTTACCTCCACCCCTATCTCCCTGATCCATTTCATCAGATTCATGGTGGATAGGGATGGGTGTCACTATTTCTCTGAAAGCTCCTGAGGCAGAGAACCTCTGAACACGAGTGTGGTCAGCTCCATGGATGGGAATGCGTTGCCTACAGCTGTACCCGCTGGGAAAAGCCTGACCCAGATAGATGTTTGATGATGGAACAAGGGATCAGCGAGCCCTTTGGCAGTTGCCTGGTTGATGTCCACATCTTTCACCTTCACTCTGGGGCTGCCCTTGGATCATCTCAGTTTTCTTCGCTCCTCCACCTAGTCAAGCTGACTGCCAGTCTGGCTCTCTGAGGTTAGCAGAATCCCCCGACTTTTTCATAGTCCAGACATCTTTCGACATAATCTTGTTCACCTCCCACCAGCCATGGGTGCAGAGTGTCCCCAATGGTGCCTTGACATTCCTCCAACTGTTCAGCACTGGTCCTGGTCCCTGCCTCTCGAGGAGCTCATCCCACTTTGATCTTTGATGACTGTCTTGGGAAGCAATGCACTGGTGGGCAAAGCGTGGGGTCTTTGGAACCAACCCGGGTGTAAATCTTGTGGAGCCTTCTCTCTCTGTATCCTAAATTCCTCATGTGTAAAATCCAGGTTCTAATGTTCACTTTCAGAAAGTAGCTTCTGTGGTTTCATGTGCTTCATGCATTGCACTTAGAACAGTGTCTGGCGCACAGTAAAGGCTTCCTTAAAGAGTAATTGAAGAATAAATGAGTACCTGAGAGAAGGCAGTGCATGTGAGGTGCAGATTTCATGTAAGTGTAGTGATAATGGGCCTGGAATGGTAACCAACATTCTTCCCCAGAGTCTCCAGCCCTTTGCCCTTCCTGACGTCCCATCAGCCACACTTCCAGGCTTGTTGCCCCCAGGGAGGAATGAGATGGAGCATAAAGCGAAAAATAGCATGTGAGTCGTTTTCTGGCTTTAGTTTCCAAAAGCCCTGGTGGAAAATACCTTGCCCTGAGCAAGGACAAAAAAGACAAGAAATGGGATTTGCAGGGAGTGGGGTTTTTCCCAGAACCAGTGAAGATGGAGGGGACAGGGATGAGCGCAGAGCTAGGGGAGTCCGCCTGGAGAGAGAGGGCTGGCACTCCCTAGGGGATGTACTGCTTCTGCACAGAGCCCTGAAGGGCCTAGGGGAGCTGAGCTCAGCGGGGCCTGACTGCTGGAAGTTTCCAGTGGGTACACATCACCATCAGCCGGGGTTAGTCAGGGATCCGCAAAGGGCCAGAGGCGGCACTGGGGGTGGAGTCTTTGCCCGAAGTTCACCTAATTGCAGTGTCCACTGCCTGCCACCCCAAGGGGCCAGGCCAGCTGTCCTGCTTGCTAGTGTCTGTCCCCAAGGATGTCCTGTGAGGGCAGCCAGACCTGCCTGCAAACATCCAGAAACAGAGGGCTTTGCTGTGCCCTGGGACAAGCTTGTCCTCTTCCTACTCACCCCATGGTGACAGCCCTTTCCAAGCCTCAGGAACCCCAGGAGCCCAAGGGGAGGAGGAGGTGTGGCAGTGTGGCGCTGTAATGGTCCCACCCCTCGTGAAAGCGCCAGTCCATCCAGTAGAGAGCTCCTTTGAGGCAAGACTATCATCAAACACAAGCCTGTTGCTATCACATTTGTTTTTCTCTTCAGGAGATATTTTTAATCCCAGATTTGCTCCAATATCAGTGGCCACCCACTGGTCACCATTCCAATGTAAAGAATAGCCCCCCAAAAGCCCCTGATGTGTGGGTGATTGCCATGTGCTCCAAGCTCCTTGTCTTTGTGTTGACAGCCCCATTCCCGTAACTGAAGTGGGATCCAGAGCTTCCGCCATCTTTGTCCACATCCCCAGTACATGCTCCCATTCTTTACTGTCCCTTAAAATGTAGTGCCCAAACTGGCTATGAGGCCTCTGCCTCCTGTTGGACCTGCCTCTCCTAGGGGGTGCCTTTAGCTTTTTTTTTTTTTTTTTTGAGACGGAGTTTCGCTCTTGCTACCCAGGCTGGAGTGCAATGGCGCGATCTCGGCTCACCGCAACCTCCGCCTCCTGGGTTCAGGCAATTCTCCTGCCTCAGCCTCCTGAGTAGCTGGGATTACAGGCACGCGCCACCATGCCCAGCTAATTTTTTGTATTTTTAGTAGAGACGGGGTTTCACCATGTTGACCAGGATGGTCTCGATCTCTTGACCTCATGATCCACCCGCCTCGGCCTCCCAAAGTGCTGGGATTACAGGCGTGAGCCACCGCGCCCGGCCCTGCCTTTAGCTTTTTAAGAAGAACCACTGCTGAGGCCATTGTTTGTCCTCACTAGCCTCCCAGGACCGTGCCCCAACAGGACGACATTGCCGTGTCACCATCTAACTAAACCTGGACATCAGACATTCTCTTTGATTGTCAGTAAAGCCAAAATAATGAGCTCCCTTGGCCGAGAGAGTGAGCAATTCTTTATTTGAAACAAGAAACCATTCCCACGAAAACTAGATGGAATTATTAATACAGGCTTTCATAAACATCTAAGAAACATTTCATTTTGTACATCTTTTTTTTTTTTTGGCTCTGAGATTCTCTGGGCACTTTCACAAAGAGTTGTTACAACTGCACAGTGTCATCGTTGTAGCGAACACCTAGTACTTACTCCATCTAGATCCCGACAGCGAAAAGCCGTTTGTACTCACGTCTAATCAACCTACTGAAATGCCTTTCTGGTCACTGGTCAGGTGTGTTGGTGAGGAGGAGGATACACTTGATTCTTCTATCCCCAAAGTAGCCATTTCTTTTTCTTTTTCTTTTTCTTTTTTTTGAGACAGAGTCTCACTCTATTGCCCAGGCTGGAGTGCAGTGATGTGATCTCGGCTGACTGCAACCCTCTACCTCCCAGGTTTAAGTGATTCTCCTGCCTCAGCCTCCCAAGTAGCTGGGACTACAGGCAAATGCCACCACACCCACCTAATTTTTGTATTTTTAGTAGAGATGGGGTCTCACCATGTTGGCCAGAACGGTCTCGATCTCCTGACCTGGTGATCCACCTGCCTTAGCCTCCCAAAGTGTTGGGATTACAGGCATGAGCCACTGCGCCCGGCCCAAAGTAGCCATTTTAAGGAACATGTATCCAGATACCCAAAGTGCTGAGCTCCTGGCAGCTTAACCAAATGCTACAAGGGGTTGCTGGGTGCAGTGAGAAATGCTTGAGAGGAAAAGGTGGGGGAAGCACCAGGCTGAACACGAGCTGTGCTGAGCTGTGCGTCCCATGGTGGAGAGCAGCCACCTGGGGCTGGAATGTGATATTCCAGCAGATCAGGGAGGGAAATTTGGGAAATGCTGCTTTCTTTCCCCACACGTCTCTGAAAGTCAGCGAGCAGAGTGCTCTGTTTTTATACCGAGTTATCCATTACACAGAAGCCTGACTACCCAACTGGCTAAAATTTCAACAGAGGCTCATCTCTTTATTTGGGGGGCATGAAGCCTTCCACTTCATCATCACTGAAAATAAGGGAACGTTAGTAAAGACTCATTTGTTTGACTACTGAGGCAAGGGAACATCAGTCAAGACTCCTTCACTTGATGCCTGGGACTTTCTTGGTACGGCAATGATTGGCCCAGGATTTCCAGAAAACCTAGCTGAGGGGCAGGCTGAGAAATAAAAATATGGACGTGATCCGTCTGAGAAAGCATATCCCATCTGTATCCACTGCCTGTTTTCAACGAGCAGTGGAGGGGCCAGTATGGAGGTACAGTGGCAAAAGTTCATTACAGCTGAGTATAAACTAGAGAAAGCACCCCTGCATTGATGGGCACAGTCTTTTATGTTTCCAAAAGCATTTGCATGTATTATCCTGCTTGATTCTAACAGTGATAATACCACTATGCAGATGAGGAAACTGAGGCTCAAAGAGAGCATGTGATTTGCACACAGTGAGACCATCAAACCCCAAATCCAGGTTTTCTGACTCCAAATTCAGAGTTTTTAGCAAAGCTGCACGCAGTCTTCGGGGAACCAGGAAAAAGCTTAGCACTGATTGAATACCTACTGTGTGTCTCACACCTCATTTCTCCTATTTCATCCTCTTCCAGTCCTGCCCAGCAAGCATGAACTTGACTATTTCCCTGAAGAGGAAGCAAGTTCGGCTTAAACAATTTGACCGACTACAAAGTGGTGGGGAGGTGGGGTTAAAACCCAGTTCCGCTAGCTTCCAAAGCCAATTTTTTCTCCTCTCTGCTGATCTAGTCGTTTTATATTAGATATAAGAAAACAAAGACCCAAGAGGTTAAGTGACTTTAGGGATCACACAGCCGGATCAACGGAGAGCTGAGACCAAAACCTGACCCAGTACAACACGGGGATCTGGGCCGGGTTATTTTCTAATTGTCACTTCCCTGAAATCAAACAAGACTCTAATGAGGTGCCTGGTTAGTGCTTCATAAGCAGCTCTAACATTTAGTAGAACAAAGTGTCGAAGGTGGTCTGGGACCTCAATATGCCGGAAAGAATGGTATCAAAGCCGGCAGCCAGGGACACAGCCAGGTCAGTTCTATATATAGATGTAATTGTTCACTAGCAATTTCAACTAGCTCGTTTGAGCAGCCTCAACTCTCTTTGGCCTGCTGTCTCCATAGGTGCCAGGAACTGTGCTGTGAATATCCATGAATGCTGCATCATTAAGCCCATTAAGTATCTCACTGCCTGCCAATAGCCCAACTGTGACTGTTCAAACAAATAAAGGTACCAAATGGCTGCAACCTGACTTGTGTGCACATGGCCCAAGTGGTAATCAGAGATGGCCTATGTTGCTGAGGCACAAGACCCCTAAGAAGTGCAGAGAATAACAGAGATGCAGAGGCTATTCCCAGATTCCCACTGGAAGTCCTGTTAGCAGTGACAAAAGGAGCCACAGACGGAGGAGAGAGTTGTGGCAGATGGTCTCCATCCAGGAAGGAGCAGAAGAGATGCTGACGTCAAGAACAAATGGGGGCTGTGATTCTATTGATGACTCTATTTCCTGTTCCAGACTACTTGGCAGGGATTCTGGTAGGAAGAACATTTATTGTCAAACCTTACTAGGCGCTATGCTTTGCAATTATTTGAGCATCCAAAGAGAGGAGAGATTCTTACAACTGGAGGAGGATATTTTGCCTGGCCACTGGCTGGGGCTCGGTTGCTGTTGTGAGTGGAGTTTTGATAGCATCTTTCTGCCCTTGCAAATTTTTATAATGGTGAATTAGTACCTTGTAGGTACGGTGGGGAAAATAGTGGATCCCCGAGCCTTTTGAGGGTAAAGGATTGGAAAGCCATTCTGCTGCATTGGGCTGTATTGCAGTGAAGACCACAGAGACCAAGAGAGGGAACTCATCATTAGGAAAGCACTTAGAACCTCTGTGAACAGTTGTGCAGGCTGTGCACTGAACAACATTGAGGCATCATTTACTTCTTAATCTCTCTTTATATTTTTATGGTGCACAACATGCAAATTATATGTGACAGCCCTGGAAGTCTAGACAAGTGAACCTTACACAGCCCCAAACTGTCAATGTCAGAGAAGAGAACTGATTCTAGGTGTAGCATATTACAAATACTGGAATCCACCTTGACCTGCCCACTCAGGTGCCCTGGAGTATTTGGAAGAAGATGGCTCCAGGTTTGTTTGTGCTTAAAGTGCTATGGCACCAAATGCTATTACAACTTAGGACATAAGCATTTTTTGTATGGAACATATTATTCTCACCCTCAATTCTCCAGAGTCAGAGGGAACTAAGAAAGGTTTACGTGAGGTCAGGAGGAGCAGATGTTTGAATGGGAGCCAGGGTACCAAGCTTGGTACAGCTGAGAGCAGCTCCAGTGTGGTCAGCAGATGTTCCTGGTGGGGGCTGGGGCAGCTACAGCCTCCAGCTCTGTCAGCTCCATAGTGGTGAGAAGGGGCACGTGGCAGCACCCCATAGGTTCGAATGATGCGGTGGGAGTGACGTCTCCAAGGACTGTGGAGGAGGCAGGGTCGGGGGGTCATTCAAGTTACAGGGACCTGATGAAATTCCCCTTTGGCTGTCCATGAGTGCCAATTGGAACCAGCTTGAAAATCTGCAGAAGCAGATTGGGAACCTCACACACACTTGGGAAGGGGAGAATTTGTGGTAGATAGTGGCTCAGCAGAGCTGAGCATTAGGGATCAACGGAACATAGCCTCATTTACACTCAGTGGCTGTCCAAGGCTAAGGCCAACTGGCTACACAGCTATGTTCATTTTACTGCAGAGACAGGGAGGATGTCAATAAATGCTTCATCCTGTATCTCTCGCATCTACAGGCCACAGAGGAAAGGCTCTACACCCAGACACACAAGGAATAAAGCAGTGGGTGCTTCCCAGAGTGGGTGGAAAGCCAATGATGGGACCATCAAATGGGGTCAGGGAGCCAGCAGGAACGAAGCAACTGGTGTCCGGTAGAGAAGAGGGAGAAAAACTTTGAAGTCTTGATTACACAGAGGTTCTTGCCTCAGGGTTGGATTCACTGCTGTCTGAGAAGGGGACTTAGGATCTTCCATTTTTTTCTGAAGCTACTTCCTCAGTGTGTTGTGTGGCCAAAATCAGGAAGAAAATAAAACCTACCTGTTAGGATATGTTGCACTCAGAAAACCTGGCTCAGCCGATGGGATATTTATCGCACTAAGTATGCTGACGTTTCCAGGATTCTTGAGAAGGTTCAAGTAGACATATCTAAATTCACCAAAATGATAGCATTCTAGAAGAGAAAAGACTAAACAAATATATGGCCTCAAGACAAGAGGATAGCTTGAGACCAGGAGTTCAAAACCAGCCTAGGCAACCCTGTCTCTACAAAAACAAAAAACAAAAAAAATTAGCCAGGCATGGTGGTGTGACCTAACGGCCCCAGCTACCAGGGAGGCTAAGGCAGGAGGATCATTTGGGCCAGGAGTTCAAGACTTCAGTGAGCCATGATCACACTGCTGTACTCCAGCCTAAGCAACAGAGTGAGACCCTATCTCAGGAAACAAACAAACAAAAAGCAAAACCCTCTTCTGACCAAGATAATACAGGTGGAGAGGGAAAATAATAAGATTTGTAAGATTCAGCAGAAGGAAAAGACGGAAAGGATACTATTTTAATGCAGCAAGAGGAAAGCTTATGAAATCGTGATAACAGGTGGTGCCCTGAAGTTAAGAATTTCTAAAGTTCCATTTTCACAATTTAACCTATCTTTAAGGACAGTAATGCAACGAGTGCGTTCTCAAAAAGTTCCACAGTGCCACTTCTGTCAACAAGACATTATTTAAATGAGATGTTAGTGGGGGTGTAGGTCTCTCTCACTCCTGTGTTTTGTTTTATTTTAAGGTGATTTGGGGAGTGAAGGGCATCTGAAGGAATTCTCGTAACAAAATAAGCTGAGATGTTTGCTGTAGTCTCCATATTAATTGAACTCTGAAAGTCACGTGGGAGACTTAAAAATAATAAGAGCAGTAGGTAATACCCAGACAGTGGCAACCCTACGCAGTGAAGTAGCAACCCTCTGCTTCCCAGAAACCCCTTAGACAGTGCATCTGAAACAAAAAAGCAAAAGATGGAAGACCAAATTGTGGGTGGTCATAGTTAAAGGATCATAAACAGTTACGGTGTCATTGTAATGGATACAAAGTCTTTAACATAGCTTAAGAAATGTTAGACTACCAGAACTATCCACTTACTGCCTAGACAATCAAATCAACAACTGATCAGGCTCTGCTTCATTGTATCTTTTCTTCTGTTGTCTCAAATAATTGGCTCCCAACTGGTGAGACAAAAATCACTGTGGGGTTTCAAATCCCTTTGCACAGCACAAATCATCTGTGGATTTAGCAAACACTTCCAACATATTATATACCTTACCGTTTTTCATATTGGTATTAATACAATTTGTAAAATACAAATCCAATAGAAGGCATTACTAAAAGTTATTGACCACTCTTTTTCATGTATTTCCTCAAGCAGTGGATGCTAAATAAATCCAAATCTTACGATAAATTTATGTCTTTCATACCAAATGATACTGACTGCTACTTTCTCTAACTATAAAAATGATGACTTCTTATCTAATATTCATCGATCAATAATTATGTGCCCGGTAGTGTGTGAAGCCTTTCACGTGAACAGTATCTCAGTTACTCCTCATAACAATTTTACAAGGTAGGCATCATTGTAACCCTCATTTTATAGATAAAGAAACTGAGGCTTGCAGAGTTTGGGCAACTCACCTGCATTCAAATAGGTAACAAGAGGGAGAGCCAGGCCATAAGAGTAGATCAACCTGTATGTTAACTACACACAATGTGGCCTCATGTGCTCTATCAGAAAACAGAGAAAACTAGAGTATAAAGTAACATATCTGTCATAATCCTGCCAATCAGACATAGGACTGATAGATAGCATTTTAGGTTGTATCCTTCTAGTCATTTTTTAAAAAATATTTTTCCCCCCGCTGAAGTGGTTTTAGGCAGCACATTTTGTTTTGTATTTTCACAAAGCATCTACATAGACCAAAATGCTTTCCTAGGATATTACACATTTTGCATTGTGTGGTTGAACTATGTTTTTCTGTTTGTTTGTCTGTTTTTTGTTTTTTTTTTAAATTTTTTTGAGACGGAGTTTCGCTCTTGTTACCCAGGCTGGGGTGCAATGGCGCGATCTCGGTTCACGGCAACCTCTGCCTCCTGGGTTCAGGCAATTCTCCTGCCTCAGCCTCCTGAGTAGCTGGGATTACAGGCACGCGCCACCGTGCCCAGCTAATTTTTTGTATTTTTAGTAGAGACGGGGTTTCACCACGTTGACCAGGATGGTCTCGATCTCTTGACCTCGTGATTCACCCGCCTCGGCCTCCCAAAGTGCTGGGATTACAGGCTTGAGCCACTGCGCCCGGCCCGAACTATGTTTTATCTGACCATTCTTGTTGTGTACATTTAGGTGGCTTCCAACATTCATTATCATAAATAATGTTGTGCGGCAGATTACAAAACTTGCCCACATAGTATCCCCCTCATCAAGAGGTGGAGCCTCTTTCTCCACTCCTCAAATCTGCACTGGCTGTGTGACATGCTTTGTCTAACACCGCTTGTGTCTGCAAGTGTACACAGCAGAGACTTGGCGTGAGCTGCACACTGGAACTGGCTCTCTTGCTGCTCTTGGGACCCTGCGATTGCCATTGTGTGAACAAGTCCAGGCTTGCCTGCTGCCCCTTCAGCCCTGCCAATGGGTTGCCAATCACCAGACCTGTGAGGAGTTTAGCCTCCATCATCCAGTGCCCCCCGATTTGCCAGCCTCTCCCAGATGCAAAGCAGAGCCCAGCAGGGATTGGACAAGCTGCCCAGTTGAGGATAACCACACAGCTGACCCACAGAACTGTGAACTAATTACACAACTGCTGTAAGATTTGGGGTAGTTGCTCATACAGCAAAACCTAATACATACTGCAGTGAATAATCGTGAATTTACAACTTGAAGAGTAGAAGTTACAATAGAGAATGACAGATAGAGTGAGCTTTAAGAATGGGATGAGGTTCGGGGATGGAGGAAGAATGGGGGAGGCTCAAGGAGGAGAAGAGGACAGGAATGGGGTAGAGTCCTAGATGAGAAGAGAGTTTAGGATGGCGATGGCAGGCTCCAGAATCAGTGAGGATATCTATGTGCATTTACTTGATAATTTTCAAAATCTGAACATTTATTGATTTATTAAGCTGCATCAAAACGTCATTTGCAGAGAGGGGACATTCCCCATATACTCACCCAAAACACTGATTATTCTTTTTCCACCTTGCCAATGTGATAAGCGAGAATGATATCTGTATGACTCAGTCTTGCACGCTGCACAATTAATAGTGGCGTTGAAGCTGTTTCCATGTGGTTACCATCCTGTTGTTCTCCCATTCGTGTTCTCGGCCCATTTTGCCAAATTTTTCATGCCCCTTCCAAGTCAATTTCCACCCCACCCTTGGCTCCAGGCAACCATCATTGTGCTTTTTCTATCATCATAGATTAAAATTGTCTAAGCCTTTAAAAAATATTCGATTTCTTTGCACATCCATTTATTTTTACGGTGAGTGCTTTTCCTACATTTTTTGTTTTCTTTTTTAATTGACATATAATTGTACATATTCATAGAGAAAACAGTGATGTTTTGATATCTATAATGCATAATGATCAGATTAGGGTAATTAGCATATCCATCATCCCAACCATTTATCATTTCTTTGTGTTGGGAATATTCCATACCACCTTCTAGCTATTAAAACTGTATGATGTATTATGGTTAACCATAGTCATCCCACAGTGCTGTAGAACACTAGTGCCTATCCTTCTCATCTCTCTTAACGTATAGACTTTTTGATAAATAAAATGTATTTTAATCTTTCTTTTGTTAAATCTAACAAACTTTGTCTTTAACTGTGTTCGTTTAGACTGCCTCTCCCACCCAAATTTACACAGATTCACCCTATATTTTCTTCTGTTCATTTTTACATTTAACTTTTAGTGCATCTGCGATATATTTTAATGTATACTATGAAGCATCTATTGTTACTATTTCACAAGAGTTTATCAGTTATCCCATATTGTCTTGTCCCACTAACCACACACTGAGACACACACACAGAAATATTTGGATCTGTTTCTATTATCTCTTTTGATCCTACATTATTGCAGACTTTTATCATTGCAATGGTTCTATAGTGCTGCTGAATAACTGGTAGTGGAAGCACACCCTCCCCCTAACCAATGCTTATTCTTTTCTTCAATATTTTTTTTGGAAGTGCTTACCCATTTATTCTTCTCAATGAACTTTAGGATCAGTGTATCAGGTTCTTAAAAAAAATACCTGGTAAATTTGTTTAAGTTCCTTGTAGATTCTGGATATTAGACCTCTGCCAAATGGATAGATTGCAAAAATTTTCTCCCATTCTTCAGGGACATGGATGAAGCTGGAAACCATCATTCTCAGCAAACTAATACAAGAACAGAAAACCAAACACCACATGTTCTCACTCATAAGTGGGAGTTGAACAATAAGAACACATGGACACAGGGAGGGGAACAGCACACACCGGGGCCTGTCGGGGAGGCGGGATGGGGGTAAGGGGATGGAGAGCATTAGGACAAATACCTAATAATGCACATGTATACCTATGTAACAAACCTGCACATTCTGCACATATATCCCAGAACTTAAAGTAAAATTTTTTTAAAAAAGATATAATTGTCATAAATGCAAAAATGAATGTATTAAAAAATACCTGGGAGCCATGATTTTTAATCACTATTTACATTTTTATGTCCTTAAGTCTTATTTATCCAAGTAGACTTCAGCTTCCTAAGGACAATAATCATATCTTAGAATAAAAGTCTTTGTCATCTCCACAATGCCTGGCACATAGATAATGCTTAGTGTGTGTATGTTGACATAGCAACCACTCCCTGGAAATCTATGTCACCAGAAGTTTTTTAAAAATAAATATGTTTAAACTAGCTATTAAAAGAAAGAAATAGCAGTGTATACTACACATCTAATTTCAACAAACCTGGTGAAATATTTTAAAAATTTAAATGTGCGTGAACATTTATATGATTCTACATAAAATAAGTTAACAGATCAAATTTGAAGTTTAGTGCCAAAAAAACTGTCCAATGTCGTTTTCTGTACTTGGCTTTTGCTGTTATGTTGAATAATGCTAAATTAGGTAAGCCATTACTTGGACTTTGCATTATGTTACATTTTGTGTATATGCTTGTGATGAAACTTAGTAAAATTGACTTCTGTTATAAGAATGTTTCCACATACAAAATTTTTAAACAAAATCTTAAGAAAAGCTAAATCGATATGGCTGATTCACAGTCCTGACTTTAAAATTTTGACTATATTCATTTGTGAGAGAATTCCATAAGGGTAGAGCTAAAAGTGCCCTAGAGAGCCAATTCCTTCATTTAACTGAGCAGGAAACTGAGACCTAGTGAAGTAAGGTCAAGGCCATATAGTTAGTTGATGGCAGAGCTGGGACTGGAATCAACTCTGCTCCTTCTTACCCTAGTGATGATACTGCAAATTTCTTGCCCTTCTCTCAAGATTAAATCGATTTAAAGTTAGTTTTTTAGAAGCAGGTTTTGTAAAACTTTTGCCCTTGTTTTTGGGAGAAGGTTGGCATTAGATCAAACTAACTAACAACAAGGGCCTCTAAACTCTAAAAAGTTAAGGTTTTGAAAAAGCTAAATCTGTTTTTTTTTTTTAAAGACCAAGATCACTTTCAACACAAAATGGCAGCTCAATAAAGCCATTGACAAAATACAGAATGGACATAAAAAGTCAAAAGAGGCAGACAGAGAAAAATGTGGCAGTACATGGCAAAGGGGAAGTGACTTTCAATAGACACTATAAATGGACAAATACATCAAGCTGGCAGAGAAGATGGAGCTGGAAGGCAGCAGGAGGCACGTTGGGTGGTACTGAAGGAGAAAGGAGGAAGCATGAGAAGCATTTGGAACAGCTCTCCACTTCACAGGATTGCACAAGTAACTTCAACTACCGAGATATATTGAGGAGCTTCCCATCTGGTGAAGAAGACAGCTTTATGACCTAGAGTGTAAATAATCTAAACAGAAGGAAAATGCCCCCAGTCAAAGGCAATGCAGCCAGAAGGCTGTCTGACCACAGACCATTCATTGACTGCAGCCAGGTGAAGGTGAGTTATGAAAGATGAATGACAGGTAGGTGATGCATAGCTCTTTAAATTTAGTCCAACAAGAGAGAAGTTTATAGATCCAGGCATTATGTGTCAAGCAGAAGGGAAATACTTATGTTCAGTCTCCTTTTAGAGAAATAAATACCTACAAGAGTGCAAAATAGAGAGAGCCCACCCATAAAGTTCTAGGAATTTCCAGAAACCTTAGGTACACTAACAGTTTTCTGACACTTGTAATTGTCAATAAAATGAAGCTTGGCTTATCTCGCCATCATCTTTTTACAGATTGGGGTAAAAAGAGTATTTTCTCAAAAGGACAAAAATAATAAACATGGAAGTTGTTCCCTGGGGACCAGGCTTCTCTGGCACATCTGAGTTATATAGCTTGAAGCGTTACAATGGATGTATTTTTAAAAAGCAAGGCAAAATTTCAAATGGGTCGTAGATTTAAATGTGAAAGGCAAAAGAAAGCTTCTGTTGAATAACAGGGAAATATCTTCATAGCTCTTGGGGTAGACAAATATTTCTCTAGCAGGACACACAAAGAACAATGACTGTAAAGAAAAGTCATAATTTGTACTATATTAAAATTCAGAACTTCTGATGAGCAAAAGGCACCATTAGGGGACAGACTGAAAAAGCAAGTCATAGAACGGGAGAAGATATTTGTAATACATATATCCAACAAAAGTTCTGTTGAATATATAAAGAACTCCCATTGAATATATATATATATATATATATATATTCTTTATATATTCTGTTGAATATACAAGGAACTGCCAGGATATATAAAGAACTCCTACAAATAATTTTTTAAAAGACAGATAAGCTAATTTAAAAAAAAGTGGTAAAAGACTTGAGCAGATGCTTTATCAGAGAGGATATCCACATGATCAGTAAACATATGAAAAAAAGGATAGCAGGGAAGTGCAAATTAAAACTCCAACAAGAAAAAAAAAAAAAGAAACTCCAATGAGATTCCACTATACACCCACCAGAACGGCTAGCATGAAAAAAACTGTTGGTAAAGATATAAAGTCATTGGAATGCTAATACACTGCTGGTGAGAATGGAAACTGGTGCAATTGCTTTGGAAACTCTTCTGACAATATCTACTAAATTTGAATACAAGAATACCCTATGATTCAGCAAGTCAACTCCTGGATTTACATTACAAATGTGCCCCAAAAGAATGCATCTCCAAGAATGCTCAAAGAAGCATCCATTGAGCTAATAATAAATATACTTATTTTCATTATAATTATATAAACATTATAAATATAAATATTATATTGTTTTCATTATCATCCCAAAATGAAAACAAACTCCATGCATCTCTCAATAACAGAATGGATAAATAAACTGTGCTACATTCGTGCAATGGAATACTATACTGCGATGAAAAGAAACAAACTACTGTTACTATGACATGGAGGGATCTCTCAAACATGACATTGGACAAAAGAAACCAGGCACAAAATAATACACATCATATAATGCCATTTATAGAAAGTTCAAAAACAGGTAACACTCCTATGGTGCTAGAAATGAGGATCATAATGACATTTTGGAGATGTGTCGGGGTGACTTGGATGGGCAAATGCAGGGTTCCTGGGGTACTGATAATATTCTATTTTCTAATCTGGGATGGATTGCGCAGGAATGTTCACTTTATGAAAATTCATTGAGCTGTATGTTTAGTATTTGTGCACTTTGCCATATATGTCAATGTGAATGTACTTAACACTATTGAACTATATGCTAAAAACAGATAAAATGGTCAATTTTATGTTACATGTATTTTATCATAATTAAAACAAAATCTTTTTAAAAGAATGAACCAACCTTGCTGATACCTTGATTTGACTCTGGATTCCAGGGCCATGAGATGCAGCCAAATCCCGGTCAACACAAAATGTCATGGTGAAAATGTGCTCATGATGTGCCATATTTACTTCCATTGAGTTCCCAAATCAGGATTTTTTAAGCTCAACTTAGTTTCTTATATGTGTAACATCTGCCACCAAAAGTAAATATTTTCTAACGTGAAAACATGAATTTAAATAAAGGAGTTTCCCTCCATACTCTAATGCTAATCAGAAAATATACGGCAGTCCATCAGAACTCACCAAGCTCGGTAATTGGAACAGCTATGCCAGAGCGTGAAATCAAGCACATAGACTTAAAAACTCAGGCATCTCCCTCCCTCTGTGCCTACAGGCCC
This sequence comes from Aotus nancymaae, assembly GCF_030222135.1. Taxonomy (NCBI): domain Eukaryota; kingdom Metazoa; phylum Chordata; class Mammalia; order Primates; family Aotidae; genus Aotus; species Aotus nancymaae. The sequence continues at coordinate 1,820,359 of NW_026988465.1, forward strand.
CTGGAGGGAAGCTCGGCTGGACTAAGTTCACAGGCCTGGGGGTGCCTACTGAGGCAAAGCACTTACCAGCTGTTGCTTTCCTCGCCCTCATGGTGTAGGAACTGACGCTAGGGCTGACCTCAGCAGTTGTCCCCATGGACATGTCTGGAGCACACTAAGGGGCTGGACCAGATCACAGACAGCTCCACAAGGTCACAGTTCCAGCCCTGCTACTGACCTCACCAGCAGCATTCCTTAACGCACTCAGCAGTATTTGCAAGAAGTTTGTCTAAAGTTTGTCATGTAACCATGCTCATCAAACATCCCATCCATCCGTTTATCCACGCATTTATTCACCCAATGAATATTTGTTGAGTATATGTTTGAGACCCTCTCCTTGGTTCTGCCACAGAAAGCTCTAGCCTCCAGGGAGACTGTCTTATACTTTTAGAGGTGTCAAAGCTTCAGTTTGAAGGACAACATAGTAGATGGATATCCTCTGGACGGAACTGACAGGACACTAGGATATGGACATCCTCTGGATGGAATTGACAGGACATGTACAAAAAATAGACTTCTGCACCTTTCCCTTGGATGCTCCATCCTCCTCCCTAACCACTGCCTTGTGTCTGCTTCCAGCATGTGAAGTAGGCAGGAGGAGCAGAGAGCAAAGGAGGCTTCATTTCAGCCCTCACTTGGATCACTTAGCCCTCACTTAGGATAATAGGCACTCTTGAGATTCGCTGTATGTAAGTCACTTCTACAAACCAGCTTTTCTCTGGGAAAGAAACTGTGGCTGACACTCCTCCTGCCTCCTTCTTTGGAGGAGAATCCTGATTTTGTGAAGCTATCTATCCTCCTCTCTGCCTGTGTGTCAGGGAAGACCCGGGTTCAGAGGGCCGATCCTGAGAGGTCTAAGCCGATGGTGGCTTTCCCCTCTCCCTCTGGCAGTGGGTGGTATAGGCATGGGTTGATGATGAGCAAACTCCAGCCTGTTGCCTGTGATTGAGTGCTGCTGGGGGCTTCTGGGAAAGTTTACTCTCTCAGAGCTTGTTTGTGGCTCCGTGATACCCGGGTTGCTGCAGCCCAACTTACCACCAGCCTGGGCTAAAGCCCTCACAGGGGTGGCTGGGAAGGAAGTACTTGGTCCGTTCTGACAGTCGAACCACCGAATTCACCAAATCCAGAGACCCACCCAAGCCTCTTGTGATGGGAGAGAACCCGTTTCCTTATTAGATAAGCCTATTTGAGACAAGGTTTTCTCAAGGCATCCCAACTGATGACTCTACGAGCAAGATTAGAAATCCCCTTGTAATTCATTGTTTGGTGAAATCAGGCCAAGAAGCAAGATTGAGGTTCTACAAAATCTGGTTTGAGTCACTGGTCCACTAGCTTTCCTGTTTGCATCAAGCAACAACAGGGGGAATGAATGCTAGATGTATTGGAACGCTACATGTCTGTTTAAAAAGGGGACATGGAACACATACACGGACAAACTTGGATTAGATCGGTTACTGTTTGAATGACTTTCTGTTCACGGATCCTTTCCTGTCCAAGAGGCAAATTTCTCAACTTCCTATCCCTCCTTTAAAGCCCCTTTAAGGAAAATGGAGGCTGGTGCAGTGGCTCACGCCTGTGATCCCAGCACTCTGGGAGACTGAGGTGGGCGGATCATAAGGTCAGGAGTTCAAGATCAGCCTGGCCAACATCAAGAAACTCCATCTCTACTAAAATACAAAAAAATCAGCCAGGGGTGGTGGCACATGCCTCTAATTCCAGCTACTCGGGAGGCTGAGGCAGGAGAATCGTTTGAACCCGGGGGGCGGAGGTTGCAGTGAGCCAAGATTGCGCCATTGCACTTCAGCCTGGGCTACAGGGTGAAACTCCATCTCAAAAAATAAATAAATAAATAAAAGAAAAATTCTTATCAAGATACAGAACATTTTTAAAAAATAAAGAAAGAAAATAGAAGTGATTCCTAATAGCTGTTGGAGGTAGAACACAACCACATGCATCTGGGGAAGCACTCGCCCTTATTCCAACCTCAGCCAGAGAAATAGCTACAAGGAGTTCTCCCCGAGCCTTAGCTTCTGACATTCAGACTCAGCAAGCCTGGTCTGGGGGCCTGGAATTCATATTTTTAACAAGTTCCCAGGTGATACCGAGGTGGGTAATACAGGGACCTTTCTCTGGGAAACGTTGGTCTGACGCACCCAGGACCAGTACTGACTTTCTCCAGAGCAGCCTGTGGCAGAGGAAAGAAGGAGCGATGAAGTCACAGCTCTGCCAGCCCTGAGCCTCTGCATCTCGGTTTCTTCACCTGGAAAATAGGACTAACACTCAGTCCCCACTGCTGTCATGAGGATGGGAGACTCAAGGAGAACTGCACAGTGCGGCTCAGCCTTGCGCTTTGTTTGCTTAGCAGTTTTGATTCTTCATGGCTCTTCAGGACCACAGCCCTGTCCTCTCTCCCTGTCTGTGGCAGCATCTGATCTCTCTGGGTGGGTCCAGGTCTTCTTTCATAAATCCATCCAGCTGAGCTTGCCATCCACTAGCAAGAGGAGACGCTGGCTCCTGCACACCTTCTGTTTGGTGTCTACCTGCAAGTCCTCTCGGGTCAGTTAAAGCTGCCCTATGTTTCTGAACATTGCTCCCTGGAAGCCAAAGTCTCACAATAATTAGAGTGACGAAAGGGGACTCTCCTATTTAAGAACTAGCATGCCAGCCTCTTCCCCCTTCATAGGAAAGAAGAAGGAAAGGAAGGTAATTGGCAAAAATCAACCTCCAGCTGACTCCCAGGCAATCCATTTATCCAACACAGATTTTTCCAACACTTATTATACACCAGACACCAGCAAAGACTGAGTTTGCCCCTGGCCTGTGCCACCTTCGCCACCCTTTATCTTGTAGGAACACACTGAGAGCCAGAGTCTGCAAGAGAATGAGGAAACATGACTTTTCTTCGGGCTGAATTTCACCTTCTCACCTCCCTTCCTGTGATTCTCTCTTCTGCAGCTTCCAGGCACCAGGTGAGTAGATGAGTGCCCCGGTGCTGTCTCTGGTTGCACAGAGGCCAGTTTGGGACATTGCTTTGTCTTGCCCTTCCCCAAGGGACCTGTGCTGTGGGGCACACTCAGGGTTAGGGATAGCCACCCAGTCTTCCCAGCCCCAGCACCCTGTGCTTTGCAATCTGTGGTGAGATCCACCAAGGGATATGCTGCTCAAAGAGCTGAAGACAGAACTCATTTGAAGCCTGCAAATGCCTTAGTCTTTAAAGAATTCACTAGAGCCAATGCAAGGCTGTCCCTATCCATCCTGTGTACTCCATCCTGGTCTCATGAGTAGACCTGGGGACAGTATCATGGGTTTGCACAAACCTTCTCCTCATCTCATCTGTCATGATGCTCAAGGCAGGTGGGGGAAAGAAGAGACCCCTGTGTGTGGCCCCAGTTGATGCTGCTTGGCCTGCATTTCTCTCTAGTCTCCAAGACAGGAAGGAAAACGATTTTTGTCCTTGTGAAAATTCTCTATGTAGACAGAATCCTGACTTTGCTCCTAGCCTCCTCCTCCCCAGGCAACCTACGTTCTCAGCCTGTCTGGGACAGGGTGATCCCCTATCCCTGTGATCTCCTTTGTGCCCTGCCTGTTCCTCTTTGGTATCTTCAGTTTTTGGTCATATTCAAAACTGGACATTATGCATAAATCGGGTTTAATTCATGCCCAAAGGAACAGTATGACTTCCATCCAATGGCTTGACACAATAGCTTCTTCTAATATGTCTTGGGATTCAGCTGATCTGCAAAAAGAGACCCCAATTAAAACCCTCTGTAGCTACAGCAAACATCCCAGAAAAGGGGCTAGTCACAGATCCTGGAGCTCTGGGGAATTTCTTCTAGATACAGAGCTTTGGGGAACAGCTTGGAGGAAGGCACTGAGGCCTACACACAGCCTCTGCTCCTGGGAGAGCCCTGAAGGGCCATGAGATGTACTCAAGGAGATGATACTGTGGTCACCCAAGGCTCCAGCCCAGGCTGACTCCCATGGCTTCCTCGGTGAACTCTGTTCCCAGCCACATCAGGGTGGTTCCCCTTCCTCAGAGCAGGCTGCACAACTTGACACTTCCATGCCTGGGTCTGTGCTAATTCACTCCACCTTCCAGTGATTAAACCCCTCTTCCCTTCAAGGCACTGCTCGAATGCCCCTTTTCTGATGCCCCCCAGGCTCCTCACTATAGCATGTTACTGAATAAATCCCCATCCTGGTTTGGGATTCAGTACTAGTTTCCACGACTCTCTTTCCCACTGAACAACTTTGCCATCTCCTCAAGGGGAGGGAATCTTCATTTAAAAATTGCCTCCCGCATAGAAGCACAGTGTCAGTTGCTTTGCATAAGAATTTCATTTAATCCTCACTGCCCACTTCATTAGGCAGGTATTGATATACCCATTTTACAGATGAGATTCACCAAGTAAAGGCAGAGGGCTAGAATTAGGATTTAAACTTGAGTCTGACTCCAAAGCCCATGCTCTTGCAATGACCAATTATGAATCTTATATTAATCTTTGTTTGGTCTTATTATCTGGCACAGTACCTTGTCTGTAAACAATTCTCAATAAATGTTTGCAGAGTGCAATGTGTCATCTCAGAGTCTTGAAGGAAAGCAAACCAGCATCTTGAGTAATTTAGACTTTGGCATAACTTTCTGAAGGGGAAATTTACCCCTTAAAAGGGGAATATTAAAAGAAATGATAAATGAATCTGGAATTAGTAGAAAGCAAAGATGTTTCCTGGCATCCCTCCCTGTCTTTTTTCCTGCCACATTTAATCTACATCAGAAAAACTGGGTCCAGCTGGTCAGAGGCATTGTGGCCGGTGCAGAAGACAGTGTCCCGCCCCACCTTCATGGGATCCCCGCCTGTGGTTACATCTGACAGTTCCTTCTTCAGGATTCTCTGCTGAGTGTATTCCAGGCTCTTATTTTGTCAGAACGTAAGACCAGGATCTCCACCTCAGATGGAGTTAGGCGTCCCCCTCCCTCTGCCATCCGTAGAAGCCCCAGAACTGAGCTCCTTGCAATGGGAAGACAGTTCCTTCCCCCTGGCCTCAGCACTGGCACACACCCAGCAGCCTCTTCCCAGAGCACATCTCCTTCTGTGGGAGCAGGATGGCTACAGAAGGTCACTGCCTATCTGTAGCTGCTCTGACTCCAGCCAGAGATGCCTGCCAGCTGCTGCTGACCACCCCACCGACCCTGTTTCTATATGTCATATGGTGGCTGGGAGCCGAGGGCCCTCTCCAAGTCCATCCACTCAGGATTTCGTCCTCAGTCAAAGTCAGAGGCTTTGCCCAATCACACGGTGTCACATGGAGGGAGCAAGCATCACCTCCAGGTTACCCCAAGGACTCCGCACATCCTGTAAGCATCCTCCAACTAACCCATTGCAGAGAGTCCTTACCTCCAGTTACTTTCCCCAGAGCTGCTCAGCAGATGTGAAGGGCTTGTGCTCTTATTTGTTCGTTCATTCATTCATTCATTCATTCAGCCAGTCCTGATGTTTACTCGTTCACTGCCAATCCCACACGCCTGTGTGCTGCTCTCTTCCATAAGCATTTGGCTCTTCATTTCAGAATTTCCGCTGAGTCATAGCTGGAGCAGGCAGGGAGGGTGTCCCTTCAGCTCTCTAAATTTACCTCCCTGAGTTTGGCTTCCCATGGTGGCCAGTTGACCTTGACCAGATTGACTTCAGAGAAGCCAGCTGGAATTAGGCAGAGGCAGACGGCTCCAAGGAGGAAGGTGGCTCAGGTCGGATGCGCCCCTCCGGGCCTGCGTCCAGAGCAGTTGGCCTCAGCGTGTGTCTCCTCCCATCCTGGCACTCACTGCCCATGGCAGGGCTCTGAGTACGTGCCTGGCCCTGCAGCAGCATGGAGGCGTGACATGTGACCATGACTTTTGGCTGGAGGTGGGAGTCATGTGCACGTGGCCTGGGGCTTAGCTCTGGCCCTGCTACTCACTCAGAATTCTCTTCTGGGTTTGGAGGTCTGTGAGCAAAATGAAAAAACACAGAATTCTGTTATTCTGTTCCTCTTAGCATAAGCATTCTTTTTCTTGGGTTCTTTTTTAGGAACAGAGCAAAATTAAAAGTAAAGAGACCCAAAAGCAGCAACACCCAGGGCTGAAGCATAGGACTGAAGGAACGCATTTAGAAACACGTGTGACCGTCGCTGCCATGGCTGTGTAACTTTGGGCCAGTTGTTTAACTTCTCTGGGCCTTGTGCTGCTCGTGAGACCCGAGGGCACTGTTGTAAGACATATGCGTGCATGTGTATGTGGGTGCGCATATTCCTTGATTGTTCTATTTTTCTATGCCTGCTTACTCTAACAACAGAGAAAGCACCCAAAGTGCTAAATAACACCAAATGCCACAAAATGGATGGCACGATGGCATTGCACTCAAGGAGCCCAGGTTGCTATTATTTTCTGTTTTTCCAGAAAGTTAACAGGAAACACAGAGTTCTATTGTGAGACAGACCTTCTCCTGTTCCAATGGGGCAAATGTTCCAGGCACACACCCAGCTGAACAGCATCAACATCTCTGCATTTGGCTCTTGAGATGCTAGCACCTTTTGGAAAATGTCCCAGAATTATTTTTCTCTTGCGGCTCCACAGCGTGAGGGGAGAAGGGGTGGCTGTGTTTTGTTACTCAGCCATCAACAAAAATGAAGCAAATGAGAGACTCTTCCCAAAGAAATGACTCCTGCTTTCCAGGGAGACACGTTATTTGAGATCAACACGCTAAATTTGCCATTTGATTATCTCCATCAGAATCCACGTACCAGGAATATGACAAAGTCAAGGCAGGTGTTTGTAGACCAAAAAAACATAAATGGGGGCTGCTGAAACATTAGAATGTGTGTATTGGATATCCTATGCTAAGTCAAGTTTGCTTCTGAATGCCAGCAAGTGGGACAACAGCATGGCAAATACATAACTTGCCAAGAAGCACAATGTGTCCTACAGATACTATTTCATTCTTCACAGACCAGCGCATTCTCAGCTTAGGGTGGGGACAAGAAGGGCAGCACGTGACAGTCCCCTGGAAGTTTTTCAAATCCCACACACTCCCTCATGCTTCTCCTTCCCATCCTTCTGTAGAGATTTCAGCATGCTGTCCCCTTTGAGAAGCACTGTGCTTTTTAGGGCTATTCTCCCAAAGATAGCCTGTGGTGCTTTCATGCTATTAACGGACCAGAGCATAAAAAATGAAATTCTGCTACTTCCTACCAATCAAATTCTTCCCCGAGCCAAAACCCCAGCCCAGGTGATGAAGTCTTAGCACAACTCTCAAGGCTCACCAGTCTTTATGAACTTGATCCTTTTCATTTAGTTAAAAGAAATCATTTAAGCTTACAGCCAACTTTAAGTCATTGGTAGTCACGGGAGATCAGAAGGTTATGGATAATTGATATCCACTGATAATCCCCAAACCTCATTTGGATCAGTGATTTCAACCCTCCCTTCCTGAAAGCTCTTATTGGAGCTGCTAATAATGCAGACACCCTGACTGGTTTGTGTTCTGTCTCCTGTCCTTGCATCAATCTATTTCCCAGCAGAAGTAAAAAGTATTGAAAAGACCCATGGGCAGACAGCCAGCAAAAGAAGAAACTGAAATATCCCACAGCAGGGAATTGCTATGTATGTAAGCCTCATTTCAAGAATAACTAATACAGAAAAATCCAAATCTTAAAACCTACAAATTAGTGCATGAGTACTACAACTGATGTGCCCTACAGATTTTTACTTCATAAACAGACTCATTGTGAGATCTTTAGGCCAATGGTTATTCCTTTCTATGGCTTCCTGAAATTCCCTGAGAAACTAAAGAAAGTGATGGACCCTTTTTCCATAAAATTGTATTCACTCACATAGACATAAAATTTTGCTTATAATTTTAGGGGTTTCACAGAATTGCCAAGCAGCTTGAAGATATAATGCAAAATATTGAAGCTAATGAAAACAATAAATAGATGTAGCCAGGCATGGTGGTTCAGGCCTGTAGTCCCAGCTAATTGGGAGGCTGAGGCAGGAGGATCACTTGAGCTTAGGAGTTCAAGACCAGCCTGGACAAGATAGTGAGACCCCCATCTCAAAAAAATCAATTATTAATTAATTAAGAAAATTGATGTAATTCATTTCTTCTATTAGCTTATAGTAAACCCTACAAATCTGACTGTATTATGGATTGTAGTGAAAGGCATACAGTGCACCAATTAATGTATACATAATTTAATTAGATATATTTTATCAGGCAGAGTGGACAAGCATTAATCAAACGTGTCTTGGACTCTAGCCGGGTCCAAGATGGCCGAATAGAAACAGTGGCAATCAAAGAATCCCATTGAAAAGAACCATAATTGGCATGTGAATCCTTCACCTGCAACCAAGGTATCCAGGTTCTCTCATCAGAACTGACAGGTGCCTTACATGATCCATGCAGAGGAAGGAAGAGTAGTGTGGTATGGTGGCCCACCTGAGAGCCACATGGAGCAGGGGAGCCCCCACTCCCCCAGCAAAGGGAGGTGGTGAGTAAGCGTGCTACCCAGCTGGGTAAACCGTGTTTTTTACATGGAACTGTGCAACCTATGGATCAGAATCTCCCACTCCAAACCCATGTCACCAGGGCCTTGGGTCCAAATCCTGGAGCCGTGCAGAATCTTAACAGCCACTCAGCTGGAATCTGCTTAAGCCTGCCAATCTTCTGTGGGGAGGGGTGACCAGCACCACAGCTGCCGCTGCCTGCTAAGCCATTTGAGCTCCTTGGGGTAGGGGCAGCAGCCAACACTGGGACTCATAACTGCCTAACATGCTAAGCTCCCTAAGTGGGGGAAGAGCGGTAGCCATTTCTATAGCTCCGGGCCTCACTTTTTCCCTGCTGGAACCAGGGAGTCTCGATGGCCTGGTCCCCAACAGATGTCCCCCACAGCCAAACACACCAGCTGTTGCAGACTGTGGCCAGAGCGCCTCTTCAGGCCTGACCCTGATGTATCCTTCCTCACTTGGCAGGGCTTCCCTGCAGGAACTCCAACAACTCCAGCCAGAGGCTCAGGGAAAGAACCTCGCTCTCCCTGGGCCTGAGCCCCTAGAAGGAGGGGTGGCTGCAATCTCTGTGGGACCAGCAGATTTAGCCTTTCCTCCTGGTAGTTCTGAGGAATCAGGGCAGCCCAGACTAATGGGTTTCCCGACAACAAAGCACACCCCCTCCACCAAGGGACAGTCAAAGTGCTTCATTAAACCAGTCCTGTTCCCCGTGCCACCCAAGTGGGTGAGACCCTCCATCAGGGGTTGTCAGACAGCCTATACAGGAGTGATCCTACTGGCATCAGGTTGGTGCCAGTAGGATCACTCCTGTATAGGCTGAGATCAGAGATCTCAGAAGAGATCAGAAATCTCAGAAGAAGGAGCAGACACCCATCGTTGCTGTTCTCCAGCTGCCTTGAGTGACATCTCCAGGCACAGGAGTGAACCAGACATACAGTGAACTCCCAGCAAACCACAGCAGCCCTACAGAAAAGGCACCTGACCATTGAAAGAAAAACAAACAGAAAGCAACAACAACAACATCAACAACAACAAAAAGTCCTCACAAAAACCCTATCCAAGGGTCAGCAGCCTCAAAGATCAAAACAAGATAAACTCACAAAGATGAGAAAGAATCAATGAAAAAACCCTGAAGATCCAAAAAGCCAGAGTGCCTCTTGTCCTTTAAATGATCACAACATCTCTCCAGCAAGGGTGCAGAACTGGACAGAGGATGAGATGAATGAATTGATGGAAGTAGGGTTTGCAAGATGAATTGACAGAAGTAGGGTTCACAAAACTCTGCTGAGCTAAAGGAGCATGCAAAGAAGCTAAGAATTTTGATAAAAGGTTAGAGGAGCTGCTAACCAGAATAACCAGTTTAGAGAGGAAAATAAATGACCCGATTGAGCTGAAAAACACAGCATGAGATCTTCATGAGGCATGCACAAGTACCAAGAGTCAAATCAGCCAAGTGGAATAAAGGATATCAGTGTTTGGAGATGACCTTGCTGAAATAAGGCATACAGACAAGGTTACAGAAAAAGGAATAAAAAGGAATGAACAAAGCCTCTAAGAAATATGGGACTTCATCAAAAGACCAAACCCACAATTGATTGGAGTACCTGAAGGGGATGGAGAGAATGGAAACAAACTGGAAAACACACTTCAGGATATTATCCAGGAGAACATCCCCAACCTAGCAAGACAGGTCAACATGCAAATTCAGGAAATACGGAGAACACCACTAAGATACTCCATGAGAAGATCAACCCCAAGATATGCAATCATGAGACTGTCCAAGATTTGAAATGAAGGAAAAAATGTTAAGGGCATTCAGAGAGAAAGGCCAGATCACTTACCAAGGGAAGCCCATCAAGCTAACAGCAGACCTCTCAGCAGAAACTCTACAAGCCAGAAGAGATTGGGGGCCAAAATTCAACATTCTTAATGAAAAGAATTTTCAACCCAGAATTTCATATCCAGCTAAACTAAGCTTTATGAGTGAAGGAGAAATAAAATCCTTTCTAGACAAGCAAATGGTGAGGAATTTCATTACCACCAGGTCTGCCTTGTAAGAGCTCCTGAAAGAAGCACTAAATATGGAAAGGAAAAACTGGTACCAGCCACTGCCAAAACACACCAAAAAATAAAGACCAATGACAAAGAAGAAACTGCATCAACTAGTGTGCAAAATAACCAGCTAGCATCATGATGATGGGATCAAATTCACACATAACAATACTAACCTTAAATGTAAATGGCCTAATGCCCCAATTAAAAGACACAGACTGGCAAATTGAATAATAGTCAATACCCATCAATATGCTGTATTCAGGAGACCCATCTCACAGGCAAAGACACACATAGGCTCAAAATAAAGGGAAATGAAAGCATACCAAGCAAATGAAAGCAAAAAAGAGCAGGGGTGGCAATCCTAGTCTCTGACAAAACAGACTTTAAACCAACAAAGATGAAAAAAGACAAAGAAGGGCATTACATAATGGTAAGGAGAACAATTCAACAAGAAGAGTCAACTATTCTAAATATATTTGCACTCAATACAGGAGAATCCAGATTTATTAAAACAAGTTCTTAGAGACCTACAAAGAGACCTAGACTCCCACAAAATAATAGTGGGAGACAACAATGAGACAGAACAACGAGGAAGAAAATTAACAAGGATATTCAGGACTTTAACTCAGCTCTGGATGAGTGGACTTAATAGACAGCTACGAAACTCACCACCCCAAAACAACAGAATATACATTCTTCTCAGTGCCACATGGCACTTATTCTAAAATTAAACACATAATTGAAAATATAGCACTTCTCAGCAAATGCAAAAGAACTGCAGTCATAACAAACAGACTCTCAGACCACAGTGCAATCAAATTAGAACTCAGGATTAAGAAACTCACTCAAAACCACACAATTACCTGAAAATTGAACAACATGCTCCTGAATGACTCCTGGGTAAATAATGAAACTAAGACAGAAATCAAGAAGTTCTTCGAAACCAATGACAACAAAGAGACAATATACTAGAATTTCTGGAACACAGCCAAAGCAGTGTTAAGAGGGAAATTTATAGCACTAAATTGCTTACCTTAGAAAGCAAGAAAGATCTCAAATTGACACCTTAACATCACAATTAAAAGAGCTAGAGAGGCAAGAGCAAACTAATCCAAAAGCTAGCAGAAGACAAGAAATAGAACTAAGATCAGAACAGAACTGAAGAAGATAGAGACATGAAAAACCCTCCAAAAATCAATGAATCCAGGAGCTGATTTTTTGACAAAATTAATGAAATGCATAGACCACTGGCTAGACTAATAAAGAATAAAAGAGAGAAGACTTGAATAGACACAATAAAAAATGATAAAGGAGATATCACCACTGACCACACAGAAATACAAACAACCATTGAGAATAATATAAACACCTCTATGCAAATAAACTAGAAAATCTAGAAAAAAATGGATAAATTTTTGGACATATACACTCTCCCAAGCTAAACTAGGAAGAAGTCGAATCCCTGAATATACCAATAACAAGTTCTGAAATTGAGGCAGTAATTAATAGCCTCCCAACCAAAAAAAAAAAAAAAAAATGCCCAGGACTAGACAGATTCACAGCCAAATTCTACCAGAGGTACAAAGAGGAGGTGGTACCATTCCTTCTGAAACTATTCCAAACAATTGAAAAGGAAGGACTCCTCCCTAACTCATTTTATGAAGCCAGCATCATCCTGATACCAAAACCAGGCAGAGACACAACAAAAAAAGAAAACTTCAGGCCAATATCCCTGATGAACATCAATATAAAAATCTTCAATAAAACACTGACAAACTGAATCCAGTAGCACATCAAAAAACTTATCCACCATGATCAATTCAGCTTCATCCCTGGGATGCAAGGCTGGTTCAACACACACAAATCAATAAATGTCATCCATCACATAAACAGAACCAAAGACAAAAACTACATGATTATCTCAATAGATACAGAAAAGGCCTTTGATACAATTCAGCATCCTTTCATATTAAAAACTCTCAATAAACTAGGCATTGATGGAACATATCTCAAAATAATAAGAGCTATTTATGACTAACCCATAGCCAATATCATATTGAATGGACAAAAGCTGGAAGACAAAAAGACAAAAGTTTTCCCTTTGAAAACTGGTACAAGATAAGGATACCCTCTCTCACCACTCCTATTCAATATAGCATTGGAAGTTCTGGCCAGGGCAATCAGGCAAGAGAAAGAAATAAAGTGTATTCAAATAGGAAGAGAGGAAGTCAAATTGACTGTGTTTGCAGATGACATGATTTTATATTTAGAAACCTCATTATCTCAGCCCCCAAACTCCTTAAGCTGATAAGCAACTTCAGCAAAGTCTCAGGATACAAAATCAATGCGCAAAGCTCACAGGCATTCCTATACACCAAAAATAGACAAGCAGAAAGCCAAATCATGAATGAACTCCCATTCACAATTGCTACAAAGAGAATAAAATACCTAACAATACAGCTATCAAGGCATGTGAAGAATTTCTTCAATGAGAACTAAAAACCACTGCTCAAGGAAATAAGAGAGAATAAACAAATGGAAAAACATTCCATCCTCATGGATAGGAAGAATCAATATCATGAAAATGGCCATACTGCCCAAAGTAATTTATAGATTCAATGCTATTCCCATCAAACTACCATTGACATTCTTCACAGCATTAGAAAAAATGACTTTAAATTTCATATGGAATCAAAGAAGACCCCATATAGCCAAGACAATCCTAAGCAAAAAGAACCATGCTGGAGGCATCATGCTACCTGACTTTGAACTATACTGCAAGGCTACAGTAAGAAAAACAGCATGGTCCTGGTACCAAAACAGACATATAGACCAATGGAACAGAACAGAGACCTCAGAAATAATACCACACATCTACAACCATCTGATCTTCAACAAATTGGGCAAAAACAAGCAATGGGGAAAGGATCTACTCAGTGAATTGTGCTGGGAAAACTGGCTAGCCATATGCAGAAAACTGAAACTGGACCTCTTTCTTACACCCTATACAAAAATTAACTCAAGATGGATTAAAGTCTTAAATGGAAAACCCCAAAGCCATAAAAACTCTAGAAGAAAACCTAGGCAATACCATTCAGGACATGGGATTGGGTGAAGATTTCATGATGAAAACACCAAAAGCAACGGCAACAAAAGCCAAAATTGACAAATGGGACCTAATTAACTAAAGAACTTCTGCACAGTAAAAGAAACTATAATCAAAGTGAATGGGCAACCTGCAGAATGGGAGAAAATTTTTGCAATCTACCCATCTGACAAAGGCCTAGTATCCAGAATTTACAAAGAACTTAAACTTACAAGAAAAAAACAACTCCATCAAAAAGTGGGCAAAGGATATGAACAGACATTTCTCAAAAGAAGACATTTACATGGCCAAGAAACATTTGAAAAAAGCTCAACATCACTGATCATTAGAGAGATGCATATCAAAACCACAATGAGATCCCATCTCATGCCAGTTAGAATGACGATTATTAAAAAGTCAAGAAACAACAGATTCTGGCGAGGCTGTGGAGAAATAGGAACCCTTTTACACTGTTGGTTTGAGTGTAAATTAGTTCAACCACTGTGGAAAACAGTAACAGCGATTCCTTAAGGATCTAGAACCAGAAATAACAGTTGACCCAGCAATTCCATTACTGAGTATATACCAAAGGAATATAAATCATTCTACTCTAAAGACACATGCACAAGTATGTTTATTGCAGCTGTATTTACAATAGCAAAGTCATGGAACCAACCCAAATGCCCATCAATGATAGACTGGATAAAGAAAATGTGGTACATAAATACCATGGAATTCTACAAAGCCATAAAAAGGCATGAGATCATGTCCTTTGCAGGATATGGATAAAGCTGGAAGCTATCATCCTCAGCAAACTAACACAGGAACAGAAAACCAAACACTGCATGTTCTGACTCATAAATGGGAGTTGATCAATGAGAACACATGGACACAGAGAAGGGAACAACACATACCAGGGTCTGTTGGGGGTGGGGGGCGAAGGGAGGGAACTTGGGGGACAACAAACCACCGTGGCACACGTATACCTATGTAACAAACCTGCATGTTCTGCACGTGTATCCCAAAATTTAAAGTAAAATAAATTAAAAAAAAAAAGTCTACACTCTAATATCCTTATAAAACATTACTTTAAAACATACACATCTGTTATTAATATCTACCATCTATTGGGAACCTCTACATAGCTATACAAAATCAATGTGCAAAAATCACAGGTATTCTTACTCTGCCCTCTGCATTACAGGTATGCAGAGGGCAGAAAAAGAATCGATTATTTCTAACAAGGACACGGTTGTCAGGAATGACATCACAAAGAAGCTGACACTTAAATGGAGCCCTGAGTGTGATTTTCAAAAGAGCTCAATAGACCAAAAGATATAACATTAATGTGTTAGGAATCACAACCAATGGAAGATGAATCAGCAACAAATATTATACCTCTCTGGAATCAAGAGTCATTGGCATTTATAGAAATTTAGGAGCACACCAAATGCATAGATAATAGCTCTATTTAAAAGCCATTTTCTCTTGCCTTTCCTCATTTCCTCCTAATTTTATCTAAAGAAATGTGTGACCTCCACTTAAGGGGACCTTGTGAACCCCATCTGAAATGTCTGTTGGCTCTCCAGACCTTGGGTGCTGATGGCCTTTCCCAATAACAGGAGACTGAAATGCACACATGCAAACTGTCAAACTCCAACCCTGGCATGGGAAGAGAGGATTGTGTTGTGCCACAAGCAGCTGAAGTTTTACAGATATGATTCCCAGGTCAGAAGAACTAAAGATGGATATTTTCACTTTGCAAAGCTGATGCTAGACAAATTCAGCATTTATGGTGCTTTGAACAGAGTAGCCTTGCAAAAATTACTTCTTGAATGAATGAAAACTGGAACTGTAAGGAATTCCAGAAGGTAACAATGGAAAGTAGAATGACTTGATCATATGTCTCTTTTTTTAAAATTGAAAATTCATCATGAATATATAGGCCAGTTTTTTTTTTTTTTAACATTAGATCTGCTTTAAATTAGAGCTGCTTTCTTTTTTTTTTTTTTTCAAATACAATCTGAGATAAGATTCTTATAAAAAGGCTAGGGGCTACTCTGGTTAAAGCAGAGTAGCAGAGCAGAGGTTGGGGAGAGCGGGACCCATCCCTCAGCCCTCCATCAATGTCCTCTTATCTTTAAAAACTAACCACTCAGAGCATGGCCCACAGAGCAGCAGCAGCAGCATCTCCTGGGAGCATGTGAGAAACGCAGCATCTCAGACCTCACTCCAGACCTCTTGAGTCAGAGTCTGTGTTTTGGCAGATCACAGAATCAGTCTGTGATTCAAATGAACATAAAAATTTGAAAAGCTCTGTTCTCAAGAACTTTCATCCTTAGAGATATACTGTGTTTATAAATGGAAAAGATGAACACTTGGTTGTATTTTCATTTTAAGATGGAAATAAATTACAGGCAAAATTATTTTCTCAGGGATTTTATGCAGAGAGAGACCTCATCAAGTAGCCTCTGTCTAAGATCTGGGCAGGTCAGGTCACCTGCATTCCACTCGGGCCCTGCTGACCTTCTGAGGAGCCATGGCACTTTGCTTCCGGCTGTCACATGCTGCTCTAGGCTCTGCCTTGAGGGATCCCATCCTCTCCCCTGCAATCACAGAGCCTACTTCAGAAGCAGCAATCCCCCACCATCCTCCAGGCTCACAGTGGACAACCACTACAGGACCTTGACAGGATCTGCATATCCCAGTCACCAGTGAATTTCTCAATGTCTCTGGGCCATCTTGGGGATGGAGTTAGGAAGTTGGTGAGGAGGTCATACTTAAAAAGCCACTCTAATAGTCCCATCTCCCTAAGTGTGTGTACGTTTCTTTTACAGCATCAAATTGTGAACCCAAAAGTATCTGAGGCAGGTCTCAATCAATTTAGAAAGTTTATTTTGCCAAGGTTAAGGGTATACCCATGACAAGCCTCAGGAGGTCCTGATAACATGTGCCCAAGGTGGTTGGAATAAAGCTTGCTTTTATACATTTTAGGGAGACATAACACATCAATTAATACATGTAAGATACATATGATTCAATTTGAAAAGATGGAATGACTCGAAGCAGGGCTTCCAGGTTATAGGTAGATTTAAAGATTTTTGGATTGGCAATTGGTTTAAAAAGTTAAGTTATTACCTAAAGGGCTGGAATCAATAGAAAGAAATGTCTGAGTTATAATAAGGAGTAGTGGAGACCAAGTTCATCTGATGCAGATGAAGCCTTCAGGTAGCAGGCTTCAGAGAGAAGAGATTGTAAATGTTTCTTATCAGATTTCATGTCTGTATTGATGTTAATGCTGGTTGGCTTTTCCTGAATTTCAAAAGGGAGAAGGGTATTAGGAGACATGTCTGACCTCTACTTCCCATCATGGCCAGAACTAATTTTTCAGGTTAACATTGGAATGCTCTTGGCCAAGAGGAGGGGTCTATTGCGATGGTTAGAGGGCTTAGAATTTTATTTCTGATTTGTAATATCTAAGAATTTCTGGCACATTCATTTAATTTCATGTAAACTACCTGGGTTTTATGTAAGTCACCTGGGTTTCAGTCAACTAAATAGACAAACAGAATCACTTTCAGATATTCAAAAATTGAAAAATCTTAAATAAATGCACCATTTGGTAAATTTTATTCCAAAATCACTGTGGAGGAACTATGAGCCTGAGGCCCCTAAAATTAAAATTGTTCTAGGTAAATCATCAAAGTCCTATTTGAATCATATAACCAAAAACTGAACCAAACCAACAAAACCTTTTGGCTTGATGACTGGAGGCTCTTAACAGTGGTGTAAGGGCTCAAGTCACTGTCACAGAATCATGGCCTCCCACCCATCCCTATGGTCAGCTCAGAGACACACAATGAGGGAGATCCAGGATCTTTGAAGAAACATGCTGCAACATTATCACAAGGACACTATGTAAATCTTCCTTTTGGCCTTCTTGAAAAGGGGCCTCTGGCCATTATGAAATTAACCATCCCATCACTGGATTCTGGCCCTTAACTTATATGAATACCTAGGGACCTGGAACTGCTATGATCTGCAAGATAAAATGGGACAGGACAAATTACAGGATAAGGTTTTAGATCAGTTGTGTTCTACTGTGGGACCCAATGCATCCTTGAAGTCATCTTTGTTTTTTGTATTTGTTTGTGAGCTGCATACCTGAAATAAACATACTTAGAACTACCTACATTGTCTCCCTGACTAGTGAAATGAGTGGTTTTTTTTTTCTTTTTTGAGATGGAGTCTCACTCTGTCACCCAGGCTGGAGTGCAGTGGCACAGTCTCAACTCACTGTAACCTCCATCTCCCTGGTTCAAGGGATTCTCCTGCCTCAGGCTCCTAAGTAGCTGGGACTATAGGCATGTGCCACCATGCCTGGCTAATTTTTGTATTTTTAGTAGAGACAAGGTTTCACCATGTTGGCCAGGATGGTCTTGATCTCCTGCCCTTGTGATCTGCCTGCCTTGGCCTACCAAAGTGCTGGGATTACAGGTGTGAGCCACTGTGCCCAACCTGAGTGTTTTTAGAGTAGTGGAAGACTGTTGAATTACCACTCCCTACTAAATAAAATAATCAATCAAAGGCAATACATCATCCAAGGGATTTCAAAGATTAAGGCTGCCATCAAAGATGAAAAAATCAGGAGTGAGGATTCCTACCATACCCTTTTTTGCCTTCCTTGGCTTGTGTAGAACACAGATGTGTCTTGGAGAACAGCAGTGGACCACTGTGAACTCAATCAGTGACTCCAGTTGTAGATGCTGTTCCAGACATAGACTATCTGCTGGAGTGAAGCAATACAACTGCTGAAACCTGGTGCACAGCTACTGATCCAGAAAATACTTATTCTCTTTTAAAATAAGCATAGAATACAAAAACATTTTTGTTTCACCTGGCAAGGACAGCAGTTCGCTTTCACTGCCTTATTCAAGACTACATCAGTTAGCCTTGTGTCAGGTTTTTGTCTGCAGAACATCTCACCATTTATCCACTACATTGATTAGTTCATACTAGAGGACTAGTGAGCAGGAAATAGCAGGTACCATATTGATATGGTCAATATGCATCAGAAAGTGGGAGATAAGCTCCATAAAAAATGTCATAATCTGGTAGTTTAAGTTTCTTGTATAGCAGTCTGGAGCATAATAGAACATCTCCTTTAAAATTAAAGACAATCTTTGTATGCTGTATCCCACCCCCACCCCACCCCCCAATATATACGCACATACCATTAATTCAGAGTTACAAAGTTTAAGAGTACCTTGGTATTAGAGAGATAACTTACTGCAAACTTAGATCAGTTACTGATCTAAGTCATTTACTGAGTAGCTTCAGGGCAGCCAGTTTTGAGTGCAGCCCAAACTGAGAGAAAGCTTTTCCAGCTGGTTCAGACTGTAGCACAGGCAGATTCGTCACTTGAGGCTTACCACCCAGTACCTTGACCTGTCTGTGATAGAACATGCAGCTGTGCAGAGGCTGTAGCAAGAACTGACAGAGGAAAGCAGCACAGATCCCAGGGTTTTGGAATAAGACCATGTCTGTCCCTTTGAAGAACAGCTTTTGGCTTGCTGCTAGTGCCTTTTAGGGTCTGAATGTGGGTGAAACTTGAGCTATACATCATGAACTTCTTATTCTGACCTACAAATTCACCAGTCATGTATGTCTCAAAGTACCACATTGTCAGTAGTAGGGAAATAGACAAGTTGGGTAAGTCCTGGAAGTACTAATGTAAGTAATTTGCATTCCCAGGTAGACTCTTCTCCCATGGCATCTACTCTTTGCCATATCACTGCCTCCTCTTTCAGCCTATACTATGGCCTCACATGACATTCCCTAGGACAATAAGGGAAGAAAACAATTCAACATTAATCTGCAGATTGTCCTACATGATACGTGGATTCCAACGAGGGCCACCATGGCGTCACATCCCCAGTTGGAGGTGACCCTGAAGCATGCAGGGAAGATAAATCGTCTCAAGGGCAGAATTTGGAGTAGCACATCTGATTGTTTGGAAGGAAAGGTGATTGGATGTATCAATCTATAATGATTTGTAAGCAGTACCTGAATGTTTAGCCAGATAGCTAAGCCAAATGTTTAGCTCAAAGTAAGACTTACTGACAAGGAAGTGTAGAAAAGAGATTCATAGATGAACCTTTCGAAAGGGGTCCAGAGTATGAAAACTTTTGTGTCTTAGGTGACACTTACCAAAAGACCTCTCAGCAGAGGTAGTAGGTAGGGTGTCCCAGTCTCTAGATGTCATTCAGGCTTCTTCTCCAGTCACCTGCTCCAGGGAGGAGCAGCCAGTCCCTTGGCAGCATGCTGATAACATTGGACTCTGTTCATCGTGGAAGAGGCAATGTTTCCTCCTTACTAGAGAAGATACAGTCAAGATGCAGATTTATTTTCCCAGCCTTTCTCCATTCCTTCCAAAGACACCACTAATGGACTTTTTGAATTATGTTTCAATATCTGGTATTCCAGTCTGCACTGCCTCTGATGAAGAAATTCTATTTTACATCAAAAGATGACAGGTGATGGGTTTGTTGGGATCTACTGGTCTTACCATGTTTCCCACCACCCAGAAGCAGCCAGCCTTTCAGAATGGTAGAATGGTCTACGGAGGACTCACAGCACCATGTGGGACACAACGCTCTGCAAGGTGCACTGCTGCCCCAAAGGAGATAGATAGTACATGATTTGAACCAGGAACCAACAGTGCCAGAATGCAGGCAGTGGGACAGAGCCTCTCACTATTCTTCTCAAAGACTATTTGCAGCCAAGTCACACAGATCCATCAGTGCTCGGACCCCTAATACATAATGTTTGCCATCACCTCTGCAGATAAAGAATCCAAACAAGCTGAGGTTCTGACAGAGGGCAAAAGAAACATGGATTAATAAAGAAATTTATAAATGCCAAATATGATGGCCTCCTGATTAGTTATAGAAACTAGTATTGTTAGTATCGTAGCACCTGCACGTGTTTTATGTGTTTCTTTGTTAGCTATGTATGTGTGCATGCAAACCAACTTTCCATTTCCCTTCACTCTTTGCTCCACTGTTTTATACAGAGTACACTGTTGGTGTTAACTGTAACTTTGATGTTTGGGTTTTAGGGAATTAAAATGAGATTGGGATTGAACTGGAGGAAGAGGGATCACCAGCTGCTGAAGGTGGTCAGGAAAGGAGTTAGGGTCTCCCTTTCTAGGAGAGAATGAGTGTGTTTGCACATGACCGGTTGCAGTGTGTCAGGGGAGCAGGTTGGTACTGTTGTTGGTGAGAAGTCCAACCTGGAAAGATGGTGTGTGTGGACGTTGAGTAGCCTAAGCAGTGTGCCATGGACCGGCTCTCAGCATTCATTCTAGCTTCCTGCTGGTGTGCCAGCCCAGCCTGCAAAGGCCAGAGAGGTAAAAGTTGCATTTCCAAGATCTTATCGCCACCGAGACCTGCCAATCTGATGCACTCAGGCCAGCCTTGAATTCAAAACTGGGTGAAGCTGAAAGAGGTGCAGGTGCGAAGCTTCATTTGGGACAAGGTCATTTGTCTCCAGCAACTGTTTGGGCGCCTCCCTTCAGTGACACGGCTGCTTTCCCAGTTGGTGGCAGGGGCCAGCATTCTGACCCTCTGTCTGCTGCAGCCCCAGTGGCAAAACGTCCACTCCCAGCAGAAGCAATAAACACAAGTCTAGGGCTGGAGAGTTGTTGAGACTTCCACAAAGAGCCCGAACAACTGTAAACACGTAAGACCTGGCACCAAGTTCTTTCAGTTTAAGCTACCTAGAGTGGTTTCTGTTCTCCACCATTACCATGGCTGATGCTCTGGGAGGGGATCGATGGTAAAAATAGAAGCCCCAGAAACATAAACGCTAATTTCCATTTATGTAGGCACCATGGACTACCTACCGTCACCTGTAATGAGAAATACAAAGAATGGACCGATTGTATTAACTTATGATGTAAAGGACACATTCCCAAAAGCTTTGGAAAATGCATTGGTCTACTGTGTCATTGTGACATTTCCCCTCTGAAAACAATTGTCAGAGCTCAAAGTGTACTTTGCGAAATTCGTATTTAACAATGTAAAATCACTACAAATATAAATGTGTGCTCATGGCCTAAGAGGCAGCATGCCCAATGGCTTGTTCCTCCGGAGCCAGATGGGCCTGGGTTCAAACAGTGGGTCTACTACTTGCTGGCTGTGTGACTTTAAGCAAGTCACTTACCCTCTCTGGGCCTTCTTTTCTTCTGCCATAAATTAGGGATAATTCTAGTACCTGCATCACAAGGGTTTCGTGAAGGTAAACTAAACTGATAGGTGTAAAATGCTTGGAACAGCATATATCTATGGCCTAGCAAGAAAAGCTTCAAGTTGCGGCAAAAAACTGAGGGGAAATAAGGAAAAGATCTATCACTGTGATGGTTAATTCTCTACGTCAACTTGACCAGGCTAAGGCATGCCCAGATAGCTGGTAAAACATTATTCGGGGCGTGCTGTGAGGGTGTTTTCAGAGGAGACCGGCATTTGAATAGGCGGAGTAAAGGTCACCCTCAGCAATGCGGGCAGGCCTCATCCAACCAGTTGAGGGCTTGGATAGGAAAAAGGCAGGGGGTGGGGAATCCGCTCTCTGCTTGAACTGGAACATCCATTTTCTCCTGGCCTTGGACAGTCACACTCCCAGTTCTCAGGCTTTGGGACTCAGACTGGAACTTACACTGGGGTTCCCCTGGTTCTCAGGACTTCAGGTTTGGACTGGGACTACACCACCAGCTTTCCTGGTTCTCCAGCTGGCAGACAGCAGATTGGGGGACTTCAGTTTCCATAAGTGTGTGAGACAATCCCTCATGATAAATCTCTATCATGTATCTATCTATCTGTCTATCTATCTATCTATATCATCATCCATCTATCTATATATCTATCATCCATCCATCATCTATCTATCATCTATCTATCTTTAATCTATCTGTTATCTACCTACCTATCATCTATCTATCTATCATCCATTCATCATCTATCTATCATCCATCCATCCATCTATCTATCATCTATCCATCCATCCATCCATCCTATTGGTTCTATTTTCCTGGAGAACCCTGACTAGTACAACTACACTGTATTAAAGACAACATAATGTTTTTAGGTGTTAAAGTCCCCCAAACATAACTCCTTACTGAATGTACCTGATATCACCTTCTACAAGGATTGAGTGGCCCTGTCTCCAAGGACTCAGTCTAAAGGGATCCCACTGCATCATTATTTTTACAACATGCTACTGGACTGAGAAGTACTCAAAATACCTGCAGGTACAGCCTGCCTCTATGACACATTCACTATGAATGGAAGCCTCCCAGCCCTCAGTTCTGTCCTCTATTGAGTCAATTTATTAGCTGGGAATAGTGAGCCCTTCCCTCCCACCCCCAGGGATGCTGTTAGGCTGCATGGATCATGGCTGTCAATACCACCTGTGAGACTCCAAAGGACATATGAGAATAAGGAGTATTCTTATGCTCATGGCCACTCTTGCCATATCACACGCCACCGAGTGGCCATTCATGAGGCATTATTTTTTTATTTTTATTTTTTATTGCATTTTAGGTTTGGGGGTACATGTGAAGAACATGCAAGATTGTTGAATAGGTACACACGTGACAGTGTGATTTGCTGCCTTCCTCCCCTTCACCTATATCTGGCATTTCTCCCCATGCTATCTCTCCCCAACTCCCCACCCCCCGCTGTCCCTCCCCTATTTCCCCCCAACAGACCCCAGTGTGTAGTGCTCCCCTCCCTGTGTCCGTGTGTTCTCATTGTTCAACACCCGCCTATGAGTGAGAACACGCGGTGTTTGATTTTGTATTCTTGTGTCAGTTTGCTGAGAATGATGGTTTCCAGGTTCATCCATGTCCCTACAAAGGACGTGAACTCATCGTTTTTGATGGCTGCATAATATTCCATGGTGTATATGTGCATGAGGCATTATTAAACAGGAACTCTGCCTGCAGGACACGCTGGAGGTTTTCCTTCTTCCTTATCCTCTAGACCAGGGCTGTTCTGGAGCTTCACTGCCCGATACAGGCGCCAGTAGCCTCACGTGGCTACTGAGCACTTGCAGTACAGCTAATGTGACTGAGGAATTGATTTTTAAATTTGATTTACTTTTAATTAATTTAAATTTAAATAGCCACATGTAGTTAGTGACTGCATTTGGCCCGACAAATAAATGAATGTCCAAATGACCACAGGTCTGGTGGCCACAGTTTTCATATACATGAGAGGCTGACGATTCTGTTCTGTCACTACTACCCTGGGCATAGAGAGAACTTTGTAGGATAATGAGGCATGAAGGACAAGGGAGGATAGACAGTGTCAGGGCTCTGCCTGTTCCCCCTGGGTCCACTGGATGGGCACTCCACACCCGCTTGAGTGTGCTTTTCCTTTAATAGCCAGTACCTGCAGCTTCCCTTTTCAGGACTGGCCTCAGTCTACTGGGCTTCACTGCCCTGCTGCCTGCAAAGAGCTAGAAGTGCCTAAGAACCCCCTTAACTGATGAAAAAAGCCTGCAGCAGTATGAAGGCCAAGCTCCCTTGCTTTGGGTTGGGGCAACTCTGAGGTGTAACTTTCATCTTAGAGTCTCCTGCAGGTTCGAGCTGAAGCAGGCTGGGTAGATGCTTGCCTGAGAGTACACCCAGGCTTGGCTTCTCCTGTGCCCCCACTTCCTGCTGCTCTCCCCAGGAGTGCCTCTTTGACACGTCACTTGTACGCCAACCCTCCTCCAAGGATCTCCACAAGTGTGCTCCAGGGAACCCCACCTAAGACAGACACCTTGCTAACCAAACTCAAAAGAAGCCGAAGAATTAATGTGATAACCAGCTGGGTGTGGTGGCTCACTCCTGTAATTCCAGCACTTTGGGAGGCTGAGGCAGGCAGATCACTTGAAGTCACGAGTTCAAGACCAGCCTGACCAACATGGAGAAATCCCTTCTCTATTAAAAATACAAAATTAGCCAGGCATGGTGGCGCATGCCTGTAATCCCAGCTACTCAGGAGGCTGAGACAGGAGAATCCCTTGAACTTGGGAGGCGGAGGTTGTGGTGATCCAAGATCATGCCATTGCACTCCAGCTTGAGTAATAAGAGCAAAACTCCGTCTCAAAAAAAAAAAAAAAGATTTAATGTGCTAACCAATTTGCTGAGTCTATACAAGGTGCAGCATTCCCCTGGGAAGCACTTTCAGGAAACCAAATTGCCATTCACATGTCGCTGGATGAGCTAAGAGTCAGAACAGAGCATAGAGGACTACCAATCATGTTTCCATGAACTCCAGGTAGCCTGGCCGCTTAACAATCCTCATGAAAAGACTATCATCCTGGAGAGATGGGTCTAAAACTCCAGCCTCCTTATCCCTAGATAAAGACACACCGGCTAGGCGGTAGCTCATGCCTATAACCCCAGCACTTTGAGAGGCTGAGGTGGGAGAATGGCTTGAGGCCAGGAATTCGAGACCAGCCTGGGAAACATGATGAAACCCCATCTCTACAATTCCTTAATGGTAACATCTAGACTAGTGTTTGATCAAAAACTAGGTATCATGACCTAGCCAGGTTGACATATAAAATTAAGCATCACAGCCACTTTGATTGAACTGGTTTTCTGCACTTAGTTAAGATGTGCTTTGTTCTCCCTTAAGGAAACTTGGAAATCTTGCTAGTGATCCCAGCAACAAACCATCACTCCAAGTGGTTAATCTCGTTCATTTTATATTGGATCTTATTGACTTCAGTTTTCAGACTTGACTCCCAAATTTTTCTTGGTGTGCCTTCTTTGGGGCATGTGTCTGTCACACAGACTATTCTGAATAGCAAACTGATGAGTGTAGAAGTTAAGGCGGGGTGTGGTGACTCATGCCTGTAATCCCAGCAATTTGGAAGGCTGAGGCAGATGGATGACGAGGTCAGGAGATCAAGATCATCCTGGCTGATACAGTGAAACCCCATCTCTATTAGAAAAACAAAAAAATAGCCAGGCATGGTGGCACATGCGTATAGGCTACAGTCCCAGAACTTGGGAGGCTAAGGCAGGAGAATCACTTGAAGCCAGGAGGCAGAGGTTGCAGTGAGCCGAGATTGCACCACTGCACTCCAACCTGGGTGACAAGAGCGAGGCTCGTTACAAAAAAAAAAAAAAAAAAAAAAAAGCTAAAAGCCTGGACTCCAGAGTCAGATCCAGCTTTGAATCCCAGTTCTGCCATTTACGTGCTCTGTGATTGCAGGAGGTCATTTAGCTTCTCTGAGCCTGTTTCCAAGCAATGAAATAGGGGAATTATAGC
The DNA here is from genome assembly GCF_030222135.1 of Aotus nancymaae. Lineage (NCBI taxonomy): Eukaryota > Metazoa > Chordata > Mammalia > Primates > Aotidae > Aotus > Aotus nancymaae. Next base: position 1,846,400 of record NW_026988465.1, read on the forward strand.
ATCTTAAAGATGTTGTGAAAAGTCGATAGAATCACTCACATTACTCATATTTATTGAACACCTACTCTGAGCCAAGCACTGTGGGAGGCCCTGGCACAGGAGTGGCAAAACAAGAACAGAGGTCTATGCGTGGGAGCCAACAGCCAGCAGCAGAGCTCACATGTAAAACACTTGGCACAAGCCCAGACTCATGGTTAGTTGTGGTTGTTATTATTCACTGCTGAGAGTCATTGATTGCCAACAAAGTCCTCCTTTGAACAGGCAGAAAACTCCTATACATTCCTAGAGGAGAACAAAGGAGTGAAGAAATATTGTCATCACACACCGCCCATAGACATTCAGACCTGACTGTGGCCCCTTGTGGCTCACAGAGAAACAAAGGTATTGCCCAATCCGTCAGGTAAGCTTTAATTTGATGAAAAGGTGAATGTAGTCAGTTATTCTTTGAAAGGAGTAACCTATCATTAGTATCCTTTGTGTTTCTTCTCTCACGTAATTGGGATTTGGGGAATCAAAACGAGGATCCATAATCTAAACATACTTGGTAGAACAATGGGCAGGGGATGTATGAATTTGGGATTACCCAGTAAATCCATGATTTGTGGCCACTAAAGGAACAGGTTGCACTTCAAGCTTATCTTGAAGAACCTGCCAAATTATTTTGCAGTGTCACTCACCCAGCATGAAATTTCTACCTTTTAAGTCTCACCTGTGTTATGCACCTCCCCCACCCCATATCCTCAGAGGTGTGCTAGGCCAAATCCCCAGAACCTGTGAATATGTTACTTACATGGCAAAAAGGAATTAGACATGCAGGTCGGGTTGATGTTGCCAATCAGCAAATGGGGCAGTTAGGCTCATATAATTATTCAGGTGATCCCAATGTAATTACAAGCATCCTTAAGTAGTGAAGAGGGGCGCAGAAGTGTCAGGAGCAAAACCATTGTATTGTAGAAAGACTCAACTGGCCATTGTGACTTTAAAGATGGAGTGTGGAGCGGGGGAGTCTTGTGCCAAGGAATGTGAGAGGCCTTAAAAAGCTAGAAAAGGCAGGGAAATGCATTCTCCCCTACAGTCCTCGGAAACAGTAACTATTACACTTTCTTGTGTATCTTGCTATACATGTGCATGTATACATATATAAAACATGTGGATAAAGTTGACTTTTCAACAGATCAATAGACGTTAGAAGATAATGAAGTGACATCCTTAATGCTAAAAGCAAGTAACTATCAGCCTAGAATCCAATACCCAGTGGGAATATCCTTCAAAATAAAGGCAAACGTTTGTTATTTACCTGCTAGGTAACCTTGAAAAATCTCTGGCAATCTCAGTTTTCTTATGTGTAAAGTGGAAGTGGCCATATCTACTTCATTGGACTGTTGTAAATATTTAGTGAAAAGAAATTATATAGAATATTAAATGCAGTGCTTAGCACAAGCGATTGTTAAAAAAGATATTATATTAATTAACATTTTCTTAATTAATAAAAACAAAGTAAAGATATTTCATACAAAAGCCAAAAGAATTTGTTACAAGCATACCAATTCTAAAAGGAATACCATAGAAGTTTACCGTGAATGAGGAAAATTATCCTGAAGGAAGCATAATGATGTGGGAGGAATAAGGAACAATAAAATAAATACAAGGATAAAACTATTTAAAACAATAACAATAATGATGTCTGTATTTGTCTCTGGCTGATATAACAAAATGCCACAGACTGGAGGCCCTCAACAACAGAAATTTATCTCACAGGTCTGGAAGTTGGAAGTCTAAGGTGTGGGTAGGGCTGGTTTCTCCCAAGGCCCCACTCCTTGGTTTGCAGATGGTATCTTCTCCCTGTGTTCTCACATGGTCTCCTCTCTGTGTGTGTCTGTGTCCTCATCTCCTCTCCTTAGAAGGATACCAGTCATACAGGATTAAAGCCCAACCTAATGACCCATTTTTCATTCACTGCCTCTTTAGAGGCCATATCTCTAAATATAGTCACATTCTGAGATACTGGGGCTTAGGACTCCAACATGGAAATTATTAGGGCAAGGGACACAATTCAGTCTATAATAATGCCTTCAGGAGTTTAAAATATATACCAAATTAAGATATATGACTAAATAGTATAAAAGTTGGGAAAAGGATAAATGTAGGTAAAATGTTGTAAAGTTCTAGAGTTGTTCAAGAGAAGATTATAATATATGAAAGACTGCTAATAAGATGCAGGTAGACAGTGTACTCTCTAGGCCAATCACAAAGAGAATGATAGAGAAGAAAATAGAAATAATAAAATCATCAATTCAAATGAAGTCAAGAAAGGAGAAGAAAAAGGAAATTTTAAAACATAGCAAGTAGGAAACGAAGAGCAAATGATAAATTTAAATATAAATATATTTGAAATCACATTAAATGTAAATTAAATAAATATTCCAATTAAAACACAGTGATTGTCAGACTGGATTTTTTAATAATAGCAAAACTATGCTGCTTACAAAAGAGACAATCTAATATATGGTTAGGCACAAGAATCTGGAAAGCGTGAAAGTTAAATAATAGAAAATGATATACCCTTCAAATATCAACAAATGAAAGCAAGTACAGCTATGCAATTATCTGACAAGTCAATTTTAATTGAGAAAGCATTACTAAAAATAAAGAGGGATATTTAATAATGATAAAAGGATCCACCCAGGTGAAGGGTAGGAAGGCAGCAAATAACACTGCCACGTATGCACCTATGCAACAATCTTGCATGTACTTCACATATACCTCAAAATCTAAAATGCAATAAAAAAATAAATAAATAAAAAATAAAAACTAAAAAAAAAAGACAAAATGATTTTAAATTTGAATGCACTTCAAAATATAGTTTTAAAAAGTATAAATCACAAATTGAGAGAATTAAAAGAGGAAATATATAAATCTATAATCATAGTTAATTTAACACACCTCTTTTAGTAACTAATAGAAAAAGAAAGGCTAAAATCAATAATTATATAAAGAACTTGAAGGACATGATTAATAAGCTGTTGTCATAGTGACATATGTAGAATACTAAATTCAACAACCACAGTATATATTATTTTCAAGTGCACTTGGAACAGTCACCAAAATTGACTTGAGCCACAAAATGAGTCTAAAAATTTTAGAGGATTGAAATAACAGAGAATGCATTCTCTGACAAGGATGGAATTAAAACATTTTTTAAAAGCAGAGATAGCTAGAAAATCCCCAAGATTCCATATATGGTAAAGAATACATTCTAAAGAATCCTTAGATCAAAGTAAAAAGCACACTATAACTTAGAAAATATTTTGAACTGATTAACAATGAAAGTAGAACATGTCTAAATATATGGGGTATAGCTAAAGCCATAATCAGAAGGATATTGAGAGTGTTAAATGCATGTATTAGAGAAGAAGAAAGGTTAAAGAAGAATAATCTAAATGTTGATCTAGAAAAGTTAGAAAAAGAATAGCAAATGAAACCAAAATAAAGTAGAAGGAAGGAAATAATCATGATAAGAGCAGAAATCCACGAAATAGCAAGTATACAGCAAAGAAACACAACAAAAGGAAAAGTTGTTTCTTCGCAAAAAACTAATAAAATGGATAATCATTGGCAAAATTAGCCAGAAAAAAAGAGAATACATAACTTATCAGTATTATGAAGAAAAGGGGATGTTATAAAACTGTCATGTCAATAAATCTCAAAATATAAATAAAATGGACAAATTCCTGGAAAAGCATTACTTGCCAAAACTAGCATAAGATGCAACAGAAAATCTGAATTGTCATCCACGTATGAAAGAAATTGAGGCTGTAATTTAATTCTTTCTCACAAGTAAAATTCTATGCCCAGATTCTTCATTGATGAAATACTTCTAAACATTTAAGTAGGAAGTGACCTTGATCTTGCACACACTCACCCAGGGATAGAAAAAGAGGGAACACTTCCCAACTCATTTTATGAAGCTGGTTAGCCTTGATACCAAAATTAGCAGAGAAAGAAAACTTATAAGCCAGTCTCTCTAATAACATAGTGTAAAAATACTAAAAAGAGCATTAACAAATCAAATTCTGGATCTAATAAAATGTATAATAAAACAAATCCAAATTGGATTTATTCTAGGATGTAAAGTTGATTAAATGTTCAAAAAATTAGTCAGTGTAATTTGCAACACTAAGAAAATAAAAGGACAATCAACTAAATAGATGCCAAAAAAGCACTTGACAAAATTCAACTTTAATTTATGATAAAGAAAAAAAAAACAATCTGAGGGTAGGATTAGAAGGGAACATTCTTAAACTGATAGAATAGCTTGGAAGAGAAAGAATTCTAAAATACATATCATACCTAAGGAGAAATATTGAAAGATTTTACCAAATTAAGAATGAAACAAAGGTACTCAGTCACCACTTCTATTCAACATTATATCAGCAGTAGTTGCAATAAGGAAAAAAAAAAAGCTAATAAAATTAGAAATAATGGCAAATGAAATGGTATTATTTATAAATAACATGATTGTGTACATAGAACATCCATTTAAAAATCAACAGAAAATCCATAAGCATCAATAAGTGAATTCAGCAAGGTGATAGATACAAGACCAATATACCCAGTGTAATTATATTGTTATATTTCAGCAACAAAAAAAATAGTACTGAAATTTAAATGATACAATTAAAGTAGAAGCCACTGGAGCAAGTAAGTAACTAATGGGCAGGCAAATTTCAGTGGTAATTGACTGATTTATGGAAGCCAAGTGTGGACTAGCTTGAAAGTCAAAAACTCTTTTGGGTTCAGGTTGAGGGAGGGGGTGGTGGGAGAGTTCATAATTTCATGAGTTTTACCTCCTAGAGACCAACAAAGCTATCAAAGTGAAGATCAGAGAAAAATCAATATCTGCTTTCAGTAAGAGGAAAGGAAAAGTAACCATTTTTAAATACATCAAGAAAGACCTGTTCTCATTAACAAAGGCCTTTGCTCAGAGGAAACTACTTTACCAAAAACTGAAGCGTGGAAAGAATGAAATAGCCAGCTCCACTTCCTTCTAACCTTCTTATCTCACCTATACAAGGGGAAAGCTGAGAATTATTTGCGAGGGCCACAGCCCAGGGGCACAGGCTTACTAAATGACTAAGTCCTAATCATCAGACTATAAAAATGTTTCCCTCTCCTCATACCTTACCACCACATCAACAGGCTCCTGTGTGATAAACAAGATTACAGCAGAAAGAACAATAAAGCTAAGACTCTATTTAAGAAGGAGTCTCTAGGAAAATCCCAAGACAACAGAGAACACAAAAACAAAAAGTCTAGAGGAAATGGAAGGCTCTAGCACCTCCAGCTACAGCAACCATTAAACATAGCTTAACTTGTAGCTATATAAACGTAAACATTCACACTAAAGACCTATTTACTTTAGTTTCTGTTACTTAATAAATCATTTCTCGCTTTGAAAATAAAATTATAAACCATACTAAAAGGCAAAAAAGAAAAAAAAAAACACGAAACCAAAACAAACAAGTAAAATTGTCTAATGAGACAAAGCAAGCATCAGAACTTGGCTCAAATATGACACTGATTTTTGGAATCATTAGACCAGGAATTAAAAAATGATATTTAGTGTTTTGGTCATAAAGTCCTTGCCTACGCCTATGACCTGAATGGTTTTGCCTAGGTTTCCTTCTAGTGTTTTTATGGTGTTAGGCCTTATGTTTAAGTCTTTAATCCATCTGGAGTCAATTTTAGTGTAAGATGTCAGGAAGGGGTCGAGTTTCTGCTTTCTGCATATGGTTAGCCAGTTTTCCCAACACCACTTATTGAACAGGGAATCCTTTCCCCATTGCTTGTTTTTATCAGGTTTGTCAAAGATCGGGTGGTTGTAGATATGTTGTGTCGCCTCCGAGACCTAGAAATAGAAATTCCATTTGACCCAGCAATCTCATTACTGGGCATATATCCAAAGGATTATAAATCGTTCTACTATAAGGACACATGCACACGAATGTTCATTGCAGCACAGTTTACAATAGCAAAGACCTGGAACCAACCCAAATGCCCATCGATGATAGACTGGACAGGAAAAATGTGGCACATATACACCATGGAATATTATGCAGCCATTAAAAATGAGGAGTTCGCATCCTTTGTAGGGACATGGATGAACCTGGAAACCATCATTCTCAGCAAACTGACACAAGAACACAAAACCAAACACCACATGTTCTCACTCATAGGAGGGTGTTGAACAAGGAGAACACATGGACACAGGGAGGGGAGCACTATACACGGGGGTCTGTTGCGGGGGAGCGGGGGGGGGGGGACAGCGGGGGGGGAGTTGGGGAGGGATAGCATGGGGAGAAATGCCAGATATGGGTGAGGGGGAGGGAGGCAGCAAATCACACTGCCATGAATGCACCTATGCAACAACTTTGCATGTTTTTCACATGTACCCCAAAACCTAAAATGCAATAAAAAAAATAAAAAAATAAATAAATAAATAAAAACATTTCATTTTTCAAGTTCAAAAAAAAAATGATACTTAATGTGCTAAGGGCTTTAAGGAAAAAAGTAGGCAACATGCAAGAACAGATAGGCAATGTAAACAAAGAGATAGATTCTACAAAAGAATCAGAAAGAAAATTAGAAATTAAAAGCACTGTAACAAAAGGGAAGAATGCCTTTGATGGGCTCATTAGTATACTGGACAGTCAAGGAAAGAATCAGTAAGCTTTCAAATATGTTAACAGAAACTTCCCAAACTGAAATGTAAAGAGAAAAAAATGGGAAAAAAAGGAACAGAATATTCAAAAGCTGTGGGACAATTGCAAAGGGTGTTAAGATACACATAATAAGTGGCCAGATATGGTAGCTTATTCCTGTAATCCTAGCACTTTAGGAAGTCTAGGGGTGATATTGCTTGAGTCCAGGAGTTCAAGAGCAGCCTGGGCAACACAGTGAGACCCCATCTCTACAAAAAATACAAAATTTAGCCAGGCATGGTGGTGTGCATCTGCAGCCCTAGTTACTCAGAAGGCTGAGGTGGGAGGACCCTCTGAGCCCAGGGAGGTAGTGACTGCAGTGACCTGTGACCATGCCACTGCACTCCAACCTGGGTGACGGAGTGAGACCCTGTCTCAGAAAAAAAGAAGAAGAAAAAAAACCATAATAAGAACATCAGAAGAAGAATGAACAAAAGAAATATTTAGATTAATAATGAAAATTTCCAAAAATTAATGACAGAAACAAATCACAGATTAAAAGAACAGAGAACACATGAGGATGTTTTCAAAAATCTAATTACAGCATATTCAAACTGTAAAAAACCAAAGACAGAGAAAATCTTGAAAGAAACCAGAGGGGAAAATGCCTTCCTTATATGGGAGCAAAGATAAGAATCATACTAGAATTCTCTTGAGAAATCATGCAAGCAAGAAAAAAGTAGAGTGAAATATTTAAAGTATTGAAAGAGAAAAACTACCAACCTAGAATTATGTATCCAGCAAAATTATTCTTCTGAATTAGTCTATTGTCATGCTGCTGATAAAGACATATGTGAGACTGGGCAATTTACAAAAGAAAGAGGTTTAATTGGACTTTCAGTTCCCCATGACTAGGGAAGCCTCACAATCATGGCAGGAGGCAAGGAAGAACAAGTCACGTCTTACATGGATGGCAGCAGGTAAAGAGAGAGAACCTGTGTAGGAGAACTCCACTTTTTACAACCATCAGACCCCATGAGACTTATTTGCTATCATGAGAACAGCACAGGAAAGACTTCCGCCATGATTCAATTACCTCCCACCAGGTCCCTCCCAAATATGGGGGAATTCATGAGATTTGGGTGGGGACACAGCCAAACTGTATCATCTTCAAAAGCAAAGGAGAAACAGTTTCTCAAGTAAAAACAGAGGGAATTTTTTTACTGGTAGATCTGCCTTGCAAAAATTATTTTTAAAAAGTTCTTAGAGAAAAGGAAAGTATATAGGTGAGAAACTCAGAACTATATAAAGAATGGAAAAGTGTTAGAGAATGAATAAATAAAAATAAAATAAAATCCTTATTTTATTTATAATTTTTAACTGCTCAAAACAATTATAGCAACACTGTTAGATTATTACAGTATGTGGATAAATAATTGGTAGCAGTGTTCTAAAGGATGAGAGGGAGAAATCGTGAATATTCTGTTATAAAGTACCTGCACTACTCATGAAGTAGTATGGTGTCATTTGAAGGTGGACTTAGATTAGCTGTAAATGGATTAATGTATTGCAAACTCTAGAGAAAGCACTAAAATTTTTTTTAAAGAAATATAATTGATATGCTGAAAGAATAGAAAATTGAATCATGTAAAATCCTCAATTAAGACCAAAGAAGGCAGAAAAAGAGGGGAAGATTAAAAAAAAACAAGTACAATAAATAGAACAGTCACAAATATGGTAGCTATTAGTTCAACTATATCAATTATCATTTTAAGTGTAAATGATCCAAATACTCCTACTAAGAGACAGAGATTGTCAGAGCAGATCAGAGGACGGGACCTAACTATATGTTGTCTACAAGAAATACACTTTGAATGTAAATACATAGACAGTTTAAAAATAAAAGAATGTCAAAAAGTATACCATGCTAACCCTCACCTAAAGACAGGAAGAGTAGCTACGTTAATGTCAGACAAATTAGACCACGGATTAAGGAAGATTATTAGAGATAAAAAGCGGCATTAGAATACGATAAACGGGTTCAAAATTTTCCAATATAATTCTTAATGTATATGGGACTAAAAACAGAGCATCAAAATACATGAGGCAAAAACAGAACTGCAAAGAGGAATAGACAAATCCGCTCTTATGCCTGGAGATTTAAACACTCCTTTATCAGTAATTGACAGATATGGCAGGCATAAAGTTAGTAAGAATTTAGTTAACTATGCATCACTATCAGTAACTAGTTCTAATTGACATTTATAAGAAAGTGTTGACTTCATACAACAACAGCAGAGTACACATTCTTCTTAAGCTCACATGGAATGCTTACCAAAATAGACTATATGCTGAGCCATAAGACACACCTTAACAAATTTTGAAGAATAAAAATCACCTAAAATATTCTTTTATATCATAAAGACATTAAATAGAAATCAATAACAGAAAAATAGCAGGAAAATAACAAATTATTTGGAAATTATACCACATACTTATAAATAACACATGGGCCAAATAATGTATTGCAAACTCTAGAGAAACCACTAAAAATTTATACCACACATTATTAAATTTATACTACACATTATTAAAACATGATCTGTCTCAAAAGAAATTTAGAAATATTTTGAGTTAAATGAAAACAAAAATACAACTCAGTATTTGTGGGAATCAGTGACTGAAAGCAGTATTATTTACTTCAGTTTCTATAACTCAATAAATGGTTTCTGGCTTTGAAAACAAAATTACATATATAGCACTGAATGCATATGTTAGAAAAGAAGAATCATCTAAAATCAATAATCTAAGCTTTCACCAAAGGAAACTAAAGAAAAAAGAACAATATAAGCCTGAAGCAAGCAGAAAAAATAAGTAATAAAAATTAGAGCAGAAATGAATGAAATTGAAAATAGGAAATCAATAGAGAAAATTAATCAACCAAAGCTGGGTTTTTTTGAGAGTAATAAAATTCATAAACTTCTAGCCAGTTTAGCCAAGAAAAAAGAGAGAAGACATAAATTACTCACATCAGAAATGAAAGAAGGATCATTACTATTGATTCCATGGACATTAAAAGGATAATAAAAGAATACTATGAACAACTTTATGCCAACAAACTTAATAACTCAGATGCAATGGACCACTTCCTTGAAAGACCCAATCTGCCAAACTCACACATGAAAAAATAGATAATCTGAAGATGCCTATATTAAATAAAGAAAATAAATAAATAATTAAATAATAACCTTTCAAAAAAGAAAGTATCAAGCCCAGGTGATTTCAGGGGGAATTCTACCAAACAATACGGAAAGAAATGATACCAGTTTTTCGTAACGTCTTTCAGAAAACGAAACAGAAGAAATACTTTCTAACTCATTCTGTAAGGCCAGCATTATCTTAATACCAAAATAGGTATAAGGACATAATATAAGGACATTACAAGAAAGGAAAGCTATGGACCAATATCTCTCATGAACACAGATGCAAAAATCTTCAACAAAATATTTCACCATGTTGGGCCAGGCTGGTCTTGAACTCCTAACCTTAAGTGATTTGCCTGCCTTGGCCTCCCAAAGTGCTGGGAACGCAGGTGTGAGCCATCGTGCCCGGCCGAGGAGAGCAATTTTAGAAGGACGGTATGAGGAGTAACCAACGGTCACCAGACGTTGTTTTGTTCTGTTTGGGTTCGGTTGCGAGTGGGGCAGCTGGGAAGGAGATATCAGTGGAAAAAGAAATGCAGAAATGGATTTTTATTTGCACCCCATCCTACCAAGCTGCACCTCTGCCTTATCCCTTTCTTCTGATAGCACCTCTTATGACTCCATTAATTCCAGAAAGCCTCACCCTGCAAAGCTCTTCCTGGTGTCCTTTTCACCTGGGCAGGCAGGTAAGGTGCTGCCCAGCACCCACAAACCTGGAATCCTGTTATTGCCCCAACTCAGTCTGACCCTTGGCTGGCTGTGATGTGCTGGGATTCCTCTGGCCCCCTTCCTGGGTTGGATGCAAACGAAGGGTGCATGACTCACGCTAAGGAGCCTGCACTGCCTTCTAAGGGTGCAGCTCTGCCCTCCAGGACTTCACTCTGCTTCTGTTTGAGCAGGCTCTGCCCACTGCTCCTTATCTTGGTGCCACAGTAGATCTTCGGTATTCAGGTTAATTAATCTCACCCAAGCGTGCGTGCCCTTTTCTTCAGAGAAGCATTTCTCACACTTGGTCTTAACAGAACATCAGGTCCAGGCGCAAAAGGCAATACAAATGAGATCTATTTATCCACCCACAAAACTACTTTTCCCTCCAGAAACAGCAGGCTGACAGAGATACGGCCTGCTGTCATTCCGATTCCTTCAGTCCCGAGGTCATGAATAGTAAAATATGCAAACCAGTCACCCTTCCCTGCCATTGGTCAATAATCTATTACCAAATAAAATCTTACCTGGAGCCTTCCTATCAACCCCCTGTTTACAAAGTGCTGTTCTAAACCTTAATTAAACCCACATTGTTCTGGGTGGTATCTCTCCAGGCAAAGCCGTCCTTTGAAATTCAGATTCCTTGCACAAACGCATTCTGGTGTAACACCCCTGTTGTGAGTTTGCTAGTCCAGCTATCTGAGAATAAATTATGCATTTGTCGGGGCTACAGAAAGCTACCAGAAAGTGGATTTTCCATTTAGCATTTTTATCACTCAACTCTCTCTGTGCCGGAAATTGGACTCCAATCCACTATTTGCATTTATAGATCACAGGGCTAAAACAAAGTTGTTAGTTTTCTTCTCTAAAAAAAATTTTTAAATTCCCTGGAAGATTTTAGCTGATGTGACAAATGAGAGAAACCTGGGGACATGCTGAAGTTTAAAGTTGGGACTCACTTTCATCATTGCCTGAGTTTTCCCAAGCAGCTTTTGAAGCATGAGGAACTAAGTTTTCTTAAAAGAGTAAATGTCCCACAGAGGGGTCACCCTCATACCTTGGATGTTGAAACTTTGTACTTCTCGAACTAAAGCAGTTTCCACAGCGATGGGTGTTGGGGGTAGGGCTAGGGCTAGGGTGTTCTAACCTCAGGAGGGCTCACAGTTCGGGGACACTCTTTATATCTTTGGTGACCCCATTTTTTTCAAGCCCAAAATGAAGCCAGGTGATCTGGCAAGTTTTGTGTTTCTAACATTGTGACAAGCCCCAGAATGATATTTCATCAGGGAAAAACTCCTAGGCTCAGACAACTAGGGTCCCTGGGCTAGGCCTCACACTTTGGGGCCTCACACTCATCTGGCCTTTCCCAGCCAAGTGCATCCTCACGGGCCTGGGAGTCCTGGAGCTGAAGGCAGAGTCTCACCTGAAGATCAATTCCCCTTTTAGACGCTGAACCCAAGGGCAGCTGCTTGCAAGAGAGTGGGGGCTGTACGGTTGATTACACATCTCCTGATGAGGCTGGCAGACCCTGAAGGTGCAGAAAGGAGGGAAAAGGAGGTGACTGCACACAGGGGCGGTAGGTCTGTTTGCTAGAGGGGCCGGCCTCTTGACTTAGACCTTCAATGAACCACCTCTTTTGGAAGCAATAAAATCACGTGAAATAAAAACTACACCAGAAAACTCAGCCTAACGGGCACTGTAGAACAGCGTGAGCCATTTGTACCAATGGTGCTTCCAGATGGATTTGGAGGAATAAGTCCAGGCCGGCCCTACACAAAACTGCAAAGGAGGCCATGAGGGACGTCACTACACTCTGCCTCTCTCTCAGCCCTTCCCCTTTTGGGGCTCCTGGCTTCCTTCTGAAGCTTCTCAGGTCTGTGTTTCCCTCCCTCACCTGGCTGTCGGAGGTTCCTGCTAAGTGGGAACCCATCCTCAAGGTGTTGTTGATTGAATGACGTCTTGTGGTATGGTGTCCTTGCAGTCTTTACGTTGAGAAGGGGATTTGTGTTTCAACCTCAACTCTACTCAGACTTGCAAAATAGCTAAGTACTCAGGAAGACCCTCATCCTTCCTTAGAAGGGAGTGGGGAGCCCACAGGTTTGAGGAGATGCTTCAGAAACCAAAGGCTGGGTTGGTGGGAGGACACATCCAGGTTGGGGGTCCCTATGGGAAGGTAACTGCCAGGCTCAGCAGGAGCCCACTGAAGGGATGGAAGACTTCCCAGAAAAGGGGGCACCCAGCATCAACACCCCACAAAAGGGAGAAGAGTCTGGACGAGTGACCTGGGTCTCTTCTCGTTAAGAAAACGCCATCTTGCTTGATAAAATGTAAAACAAAATAGCACCTGTAGGGTGGATACTAACGGAGGTCTGTCAGGTGGGCCAGAGGAGAGAGGGTCTTTTGGGAAAGATTCTCATTGCTCTTAAAAGGCCACCACCACTAGCGTGCCATGCCACCTCCACCTCCCAAACATGGCCAAATAACTGAGGCTGAATCTCCCTCGCACAGCAGCAGCACAGTGAGGATGTTCACCTCAGAATTCATTCAGTCCCAGGGTGGTGGTTCTTCAAGTGTGGACTTCAGAATACCACCAGGTCAGAACCACCTGGGGCCCTCTCCAGATGTGCTGAGTTAGAATCCCCAGGTCAGTGGCTCACAGACCATGGGCCACAGACCAGCAGCATGAGCATCACCTGGGAAAGTGTTAGGAACAGGCTCTTATTCTCAGGCCCCACCCCAGACCTTTTGAATCAGAAGTTCTGGGTGTAGGACCTGGAAACATGTGTTTCACCAGCCTCCAGGGGATTCTGATGCAGAGCAGTGGCCAGGGGTCAGCCCCAGCAATTTCAAGGAGCTCCCCAGGTGCTTTCCAACACATAGGTAAATTGAAAAAAAGTAGAAATTGGAAGGAAACAAAGTCCCAGGAGTCGACAGAATCTGACTTGGGATTTATGAGACATGCTCTGTGTCCACAGCCCCCTTCAGGGGCTTGGCAAGCCTGACCTCTTCTCAGCCTTCCCTGCCTTCACATGTGAGCTGCTACTGTTAACACTGTACTAACAATGGGTTCTTTTAAAGCTGAGACCCTTTAGGTCTACCCCAGGGAAGGTATCTCTTGCTTATACCTAACTGTGGCCTGCCCTCTTTGTTCTGTTACTTTCTGATTATAAATCTCTTCCCTGATAAATGGTTCTGGAAAGAAAACCGTATTGGAGGCTGTTGATTGGAAAAGGGAAAAGTAGCTCCTAATACCATCTTTGCACGAGCTCTCTGGAATAACCAAATGTTCTAGATTCCGTATTTGATATTTTGACATCTTGGAGCCTGGCTGATGGTGGAGGCACAGCCCCTCCCAGAGTTAGCCACTTCCTAGAGACAGTACAGGATTCACCTATGAACACACGCCTTTCACATGCAAGCCAGCCAGTCCAGAGCCCACACCTCCAACCACCTCCTTTATCGTGCTCTCACACTCAAGGCCACCAGCTACCTCTCCTAGTCACTCCAGGGCCAGGTACCAGAAAACTAGGGTAGTCCTATGGCCGGGAGCCTGCTAAAATTTTGGGGATTAGAATTCAACATAAGAATGTTGGGGGGATCGGATACCAACAGTCAGTTGATAGCACTCCCCATCTCTCAGTAGGTGGAAGAGATGTCTATTCCTAAGTTTGCCTCGCCTGTTCCTTCTTGCAATAAAGCCTCTACTAACTGGCTAAGAGATCCTGGACGACCCCTCCCAGAGTTAGCCAACTCCTAGAGGCAGTACAGGACTCACCTGCAAACACACCCTACTTACTTACATCTGCTGTGTCACTGTTGACTTAACTGCAAAATGGGGATTCAACCCCACTCACTTCTCGTAAGGAATAAAAGAGATAATATACGTAGGGCTTCCAGACTGGGTGCAGCCCATGGAGACACTTCATGAGTGGTTAGCTGTGAGTGAGGTACACGTTAGCCCTGCCCCAGCAATCCCCCGGTCCTCGTGTCATTGCCACCAGGAAGCCTTTAACTTTAGAAACCAAGAAACTCCAGTATCACATGTTGTCATGCAAAACTCTGCTGTCACTGATGCAATGGTTTGATGGATTAATTTGGGGTGTAGAGGCCACCTGAGATGCCTCTTTGAATGGAATATGTTCCATTCTCTGCTTCCCCATCCTTTGAATGCCATTTTTTTTTCTCAACAGCAGTGGTTCTCAAAGTGTGGTCCCTGGACCAGCAGCACCAGCATCACCTTAGACCTTGTTAGAAATGCAAATTCTAACAAACCAGACATTCTTCCCAGAAATGCCTATTAAACCAGACACTCTGGGTTTAGGGTCCAGTAACCCATACCCTAGCAAGCCCTACAGAAGATTCTGATGCATACTTGCTGAATATTTGTATCTCTCCAAAATTCCTGAATATTTGTATCTCTCCAAAATTCCTGAATATTTGTCTCTCTCCAAAATTCCTGAATATTTGTATCTCCAAAATGTGTTTAAATGCTGACCCCCCAATGTGGGGTATTAGGAGGTGAGGCCTTTGGGAGGGTCTGCCTTCATGGATGGGATTTTCGCACATAAAATAGGCCCAAGAGAGCTCACTTGCCTTTTCCACCATGTGAGAATGCAGCAAGATGTGCATCTATGACCCAGGGAACAGGCTCTCGCCAGAAACCAAATGTGCCAGTGCTTTGATTTTGGACTTTCCAGCCTCCAGAACCATAACCAATAAATTTCAATTGTTTTTAAGCCACTCCATCAATGGCAATTTTTTTATAGCAGCCTGAACAGAGTAAGACAACACTCGAGTTTGAGATCTACTGCTTTATCACAGTGGAGACACCATGCAGCGCTGGATCTGGAGCTGGCTAGGAAATAGGGCAACTCCCTGAAGGGTTTGGAATCCAATTTCTAATCGCTGGAGCATATAATACATAAAGTCATTATGGCCAAATCTGAAACCTGCTGTGCCCAGGCCCACACAATTTATATCATTCCTGTAGGTGATGAAAAACTTTCCACCTACCATGTCTTCAGCTTGCTCATTGGCTGCTTCCTCTAAGGGCTCCCTTGCCTGCCAGGGCCTGATCATGCTGTATCAGCACCTGCAAAAGGTTTGAAGGCAGGGAGATAGGGATGAGAGTTTGCTTAAGACAGGGGTATCTGCCCCTGATGGGTCAGCATTCCCTATTAGAGACTGCTTCAAACAGCATTGCTGATAATAATACATTCCCTCACAGGCACCAAGAGAGTCTGCCCATCTTAGTTTGTGCTGCTATAACAAAGTGTCATGGAGTGGGTGGCTTATAAACAACAGAAATTTATTTCTTACACTTCTGAAGACTGAGAGTCCAAGATCAGAGGTCCAGCATCATTATGTTCTGGTTAGGGCCCTCTCTGTGTTGCAGACTGCCGACTTCCCATTGTATCTTCACAGGTGGAAAGAGAACCAGAGTGCTCTCTCTTTCATAAGGGCACCAATCCCATTCATGAGGACTCCACCCTCATGACCTAATCACCTCCATAAAGGTCCCATCTCCAAATACCAACACATTGGGGATTACAGGATTAGAATTCAACGTAAGAATGTGGAGGGAAGGGATCGGATACCAACATTCAGTTCATAGCACTCCCCATCTCTCAGAAGGTGGAAGAGATGTCTGTATTTAAAATCTGAATTGCTCTTGGCTTGTATAGTATTGTCATGTAAAGTAAAGCACACAAAATCCACATAAACTGCTGGGAAAGAGAGCTATTTGGAATGCAAATGGAGAGTGTCCTCAGGTCTACGCAGGTAAACATGGAAAATACCTGGGAGAATTTAGCTCTGGAAATTGAGGGAAGTGTACCTACAGTTGCATTTCTGGGACACTGCAGGAAAAATCTTTTCCCATTGACTGAAATGTCCACCTTCAGCCCCTCTATTTCCTGCCTTCCTGCACCCTTGCCTACCCCGCCTGCCCTAGCCCAGGCCTGATCCATCAATCTCAGCCATATTTGCCAGTATCCCCTACCCCAGTCCTCCTCAAACTTGGACCCCAGACCAGTTAAACTGGAACGTCTATATTGGGATTGAAGCCTCAGTATATCTTTTAAGTCCCCATGTGCAGCCAAGTTGGAGGACCAGGGGTCTACTCTGCACTTCCTTCCACCTGCCATAGACACCAACTCTTCAATAATTGCAGTGTCTGTCTCCTCAGCGCCTGTCCCTGGCCACAGAGCCCAGTGGGGACAAACTACACCCTCTCATGCTCACCTCCTTCAGTTCCTCCTGGGCCTGCCAAACTCTAGTGTTCGGTTGGCCATCACTCCCCTATTTTCCATACTTGCTGTCTTCAAACTTTTCCATCCTCCTCAAAAGATTCTGCCTTCTGCTCAGCGTACGCCTCCTCAGGGAACTCCCCTAACTCCCACCACCCCACTTATGGGTTTATTGCCCCATTCTTTCTGCCACCCTTTCATCGCAGTGAGAGGCTTATCCCCAGTTCTTCCCAAGACTAACCCCCTTTCTAGGTTCTAATCCCCTTCCCAGACTGCCGCATCTACTTCAGTTACCCCTTCTTTCTTTGATTTTCAGCTCTTCCGCTGGATGGACTTTCTCAGCAGCATTTAAACATCCTCAAGCTTCTACCATCAGTGCTATTTTTAAATGTCCATCACATCCTATCCTGATCAAACTCTTCCATAACACCTTGTCGGTTCTTAGAATAGAAAATCTGTCTGCAGGAAACACAGACTCTTTGGTCTGGATGTGATGGTTAATTTTATGTGTCAATTTGACTGGATCCCAGGGTGCCTAGATATCTGGTTAAACATTATTTTGGGTGTGTTTGTGAGGTGTTTCTAGGAGAAATTAACATTTAAGTCAGTAGACTGAGTGAAGCAGATGGCCTTCCCCAAGGTGGGTGGGCATCATCCAGTCCGTGGAGGGCCTGCCTAGAGCAAAACGGCAGAGGAAGGGAGACTTTGCTCTCTGTGCCTGCTTGCTTGAGCTAGGACATCACTCTTCTTCCCTCAAACTAAAACTTGCACTATCAGCTCTCCTGCTTCTAAGGCCTCTGGATTTAGACCGAAATTTACATCACTGGCTGTCTTAGGTCTCCAGCTTGCAGATAGCAGACTGTGGAACCTCTCAGCCTCCATAAGCAAGTGAGCCAATTCTGCATAAATCTCATATACAAACATATATAACCCTGACTAATGCACTGGACATGCCAAACAGATATCTCTTCATCTCAGAAACCTTACATGGCAGGCATTTTTTAGGACTTCTGGGCTCTTCCATGGGGGTTAGGAACACAAGTGTCCCCTGTTCTTAGACCCTAAACTTATCCAGGTAATTCCTTCTCCATCTCTACAACCACCAATCCTGCCTCTTCTTGGGGACTCATAGCAGCATCTAATGCTCTAGCTTGCTGTATGACTCTTCCCCTTCCCTCAGTCCAGGAATATGTATCTAGCCCTAGATGGGGAAGAACTATTGCAGGGAATCTAGTTCTGGCTGGTGATGCAGCCTTCCAAATGGATCATGAGTCTTTGATGGTTTTGAATTCCAAAAGGCAAGAATTCTTTTCTTGTCTTTTGCATTCTACTATTCTATCCTTTCTCTAAAGTAACAAAATAAAAATGGGTAGCTAGCTGATTGGTAGGAAGATATATACAGAGGAAAACAATCATCTGTTAATATTTCAAAATATCTTCCTCACCTCATGGGTTTAATAACATAGCCAATGATAGACCTTAATATATCTAAATCAGAGCTAATGAATGGAAACTGTGGTCACAGGCACAGTGTGATGACATCTGGGAGTGACAGTGACTGCTTGGCCAGCATAGAGGTCAATCTTTTGTGTAGAAGCCCTGACAAAGTTGATGCAATGGATACAACCAAATCCTTCACAATTTCCAAGAGACTGCTGGCTGTTTCCAGTATCTGATCTCCTTTTCTCCATACTAATTTCAGCATTTTCAGCTTAGCATATAACCTCCCAGAACAACGACTGCATTTTCCAGCCTCTTCTGCAGCTAGATTTAGCTTTGATAGTTCTGGTAAGTGGAATGTGAGCATGTGTTATATAGAGTTTGTAGGACCTTTCCTTAGAGACAATGATGGTGTGAGTGTGGGTGCGCTTTGCCTCTTCTCCACTTTCTATCTTCATGCTGGCTAGACTATAGGTCTAATGGTTGGCAATAAAGCAACATTTATGAAACATATGGTGGCAGCCACATATTGATGATAATGGGGAATTAGTAGAGAAGGAGTCTGGGTCCCTGCTAATCATGGAGCTGCAACAGCAACGTTGGCCTGCCTACATTTGCCTGAAAGGGAAAAACAATTCGGCCTTCTCTACACAGGACAGAAAATCCAAAGATCCTACTTTGGATTTTCTGTCCTGTGTAGCCGAACGTAATTCTAAAACATAATGTAGCACCAGGAGTGGGATTCTGAAGATAGTTTATTGAAAGCTGTGAAGCAAAAGGCAGTGAGGACTCAATATTGCAGTTTGGAAAGTTGGTGACTCCTACAATTTCAATTGCAAAATAGCAAAATCATCAACTGTGAACAATGCCATGCCAAGGCACATTGGAGCCAAAGGCAAAAGGAAAAATCAACAATACTAATACTATCTTTATTTAAAATTTTGATATTTTATTCATATTTTTGCATTAATTTTTATTTTTTTAAAAAATCACATTAAAATACTATTTATCTTGATTACTGAGCTGTTTTCTGTGCCCCTTTAAATTTTGCACCTGAGGTGAGTATTTCATATATTACCTCAGTTTTAGCCCTGCTGGGATGTGTTATATGTGAGGTTATACAACATCCTATCCAAGGGCATATCCATAAGAGAGATCTAGAATATTTATTTGTGTTGTCACTTCTGACTACCTTCAACAAAGTCCTATAAGAGAGAAACTAACTCCGATTATAGCAAGTTTATCTACAGGCAGAGATGAAAGGGATAACTGCAAAGTGAGGCTTTTTATGCCTGGGTTTTGCAATCTAAATTCAACGAGAGTTAGTCATTTAGACCTCCTCAGCTGCAAACGTCAACTGCTTCTGCAGCCCAAACTAATGTTATTATAATCAGTGACTTCAAAGTGACAGCCTGTGGCCACATGTCTTTTTAAAGCAACTTCCTTCAGGTTATCTCTGCTGGACAACGGGAGCCTCTCCAGCAGCAAAGTCAAATTAAGGTTTTGTCTTCCCACTTAATGTTATGCATCAGATGGCCTCAAGGGAGCCACCATGGCGTTGAAAGAGAGGTAGGTGGGTAGAGCACAGAGGCTGTTAATTCAGACTAGATCAGGCATGTTCAGAATGGGATGGACATAGATAGAGGCTGCTCATTCAGTCTTCAGGTAAAATACTTTGTCTAAACATATTCAATTGTGGCTGTTTGCACAAGAAACCAACCTAAGCCAGATAGGTGAAAAGTTTAAACTTTTGAG
This sequence comes from Aotus nancymaae, assembly GCF_030222135.1. NCBI lineage: Eukaryota > Metazoa > Chordata > Mammalia > Primates > Aotidae > Aotus > Aotus nancymaae. The sequence continues at coordinate 1,866,452 of NW_026988465.1, forward strand.
GAACTTGAATCACTATGCTGACCTGATTTACAAAGTTGACCTGAAATAGCCTGAATTATTCAAACCTTGAGCAGCTCTGTGACCCTCAAACCTAGTCCAGCTGGAGGTGTGTGTAACCCATGAAAAGCACAGATTCTCTAATGTCCCCTGATGACATAAAATATACGTGTGTGTGTGTGTGTGTGTGTGTGTGTGTGTGTTTGGTCTCTGCCTCTAGCTCCTGACACAGAGCTCCTGATTTCTCAGAATTTCCTGGGTGGTAGGAACATCTTTTGATCTAATGCGATGACTTTTCCTGGACTTCTGCATAGGGGCTGGTCGCTAGACAAACCAAGCCATGATTAGAAGCTTAAAACTTTTCAGTCCCACCCTCTCATCCTCTTTTTTTCTCTCCCTTTCTTTCTCCGGAAAAGGGAGAGGAACAGGAGATTGAGTTAGTAACTGATCATGCCTGCATGATGAAGCCTTCATAGTAATCCCTGAACTATGGGGTTGGATAGCTTCCAGGCTGATGAACACGTGAAGGTGCTGGGAGGGTAGTAAACCAGGAAAGGCCATGGAAGGTCTGCAACCCTCCCACATGTCTTGCCCTATGTGCTTCTTTATCTGTCTCTATCATTTGTATTCTTTAGTAAACAATAAGCCAGTAAATGTAAACAAGTGTTTCTTTGTGTTCTGTGAGCCTTCTTAGTGCATTATTGAACCCAAGGAAAGGTTGTGGGAACACTGATTTATAGCCATCAGTCAGAAATAAAGATGATAACATGGGATTTAAGATTGGTATCTGAAGTGATGGACAGCCTTGTGGGACTGAGCCCTTAACCTGTGAGGTTTGCACTAACTTGGGTTAGTGTCAGAACTGAACTGAACTGTGGGACATTCAGTGCTCAGAGAAAACTGGAGAATTTCTGGGTACAAAAAAACACACTCTCATATTTCAGTGATCAGAAATGTTCTGTGTTGTGAGTATATGTGAGAAATGCTAGCATAATTTATTTCACACATTTTGAAAGTTCTAGCATATTTTCAAGAGTCAGAGAAAACTTTTTTTCAAAAGCATGTCAGTTACTTTTTCTGTAAAAAGGAATCAACAATAGCCACACAATATTTATTATTGAATTAAATGAGAAAATGCATATGGAAATTCTTAGGAAATTTCAAAGCTTGGTATAAATACAAGAATTTTATGTAATGTGGGTTCTCAAGTTCATGGCTAACTCAAAATCAAAAGATTTTTTTGCAATTGGAAATCAATCCCTGCAAAATATACTTGAAAAGAACTACCAAAAAAAAAAAAAATCACACCACAATTTTTGGCCAATAGACCAGCTATTTTGCTCTTTGATAAACTCACTAAAACAGTGGGATTTATTGATATTACTTCTCTACTAAACAGAATATTCTGGGAACACATGCAGAAAAGATAAATAAATATGTGCTCTGGTAGAGGATTTGAACAAATGTGGAATTAAAGGCCATCAAAACAAAGCCAATAATCATCTCTGAGACTATGATGATTCCACATATGCCAATTAAGTGTCCCAAGATTCATCAGATCCATTAACTATCACTGGCCGATTCAGAAGACACCAATTCTGGGTACCTGCCAACCTAATTAGATATTTTTGTTTCTCCAAGAGTTAATTACAACATGCTTATCTTGTATTATATACACACTGAGACTAGGCTCATTTGAAAATATACTAATACGTATCCTGGGATTCATTGAACTTGAAGAATATTTTCCTCTATAAATGAGGTACTTTCAGATCTCTACAAGGAAAATTACAAAACACTGATGAAATAAATAGAAGAGGACACAAATAGAAAGACATCCTATGCTCATGGATCAGAAGAGTTAATATTATTAAAATGACCATACTGCCCAAAGCAATCTACAGTTTCAATGTAATCTCTATCAGAAAACTAACGTCATTCTCACAGAAACAGAAAAGCAATCCTAAAATTTATACGGAACAAAAAAATCCAGAATAGTCAAAACCATTCTGAACAAAAAGAACAAAGCTGGAGGCATTACACTATGTGCCTCAAAATATATTTCAAGGCAACAGTAACCAAAACAGCATGGTATTGGTATAAAAACAGACACATTGACCAATGGAGCAGAATAGAGAGTTCAGAAATAAATTCACAAATTTACAGCCAACTGGTTTTTGACAAAAGTGACAAGAATATACACTGGGGAAAGAACACTCTCTTCAATAAATGGTGATGGGAAAATTGAGTATCTATATGCAGATGGATAAAATTGGGCCCCTATCGCTCAGTACATGCAAAAATCAACTCAAAATAAATTAAAAACTTAAATGTAAGACTAAAAACTGCAAAACTGCTAAAAGAAAACATAGAGAAAACACATTAGGATGTTGGTCTAGGTAAATATTGTATGACTAAGACCTCAAAAGCACAATGAAAACAAAAATATACAAATGGGACTAATTTAAACTAAAAATTTTTGCAAAGTAAAGGAAACGGTCAATAGAGTGAAGAGATAACCAGCTGAATCAGAGAAAACATTTGCAAATTATTCATCCAACAAAGGACTAGCATCCAGAATATATAAGAAACTCAAACAACTCAACAGTAAAAAACAAAACAAATCCAAAACAAAAAACAACCCCATTAAGAAATGAGCAAAGTGCATCAATAAACATTTCTCAAAAGAAGACACACTAATGGCCTACAGATATATGAAAAAAAAAAAAGCTCAAATAACTAATCATCAGGGAAATGCAAATTAAAGCAATGATGAGATATTATCTTATTCCTGTTAAAATGGCTATTACAAAAAAGACAGAAAATAACAGGTGATGGCAAGGATACAGAGAAAAGCAAATTCTTATACACCGTTGGTGAGAATTAAGTTAGTACAACCACTATGGAAAACAGTTTGGCATTTTCTCAAAAAACTAAAAATAGAACTACCATACAATCCAGCAATCCACCACTGGGTATTTATCCAAAGGAAAAGTAATCAGTATGTTAAAGGGATAGCTGCAATCACAATTGTGCTACTGCAGCACAATTCAGCATAGCCAAGAAATAGAATCAACTTAAGTGTCCATTAGTGGATGAATGGATGAAGAAAATATGGTTTATATACACAATTGAATACTATTCAGCCATTTAAAAGAATAAAATCACGTATTTTGCAGCAACATGGATGAAATTTGAGGTCATTATGTCAACTGCAATAAGTCAGACACAGAAAGACAAATTTCACATGTACTCACTCAACTAAAAAAGTTGACTTCATGGAGGTAGAGAGTAGAATGATAGATACCAGCCACTGAGAAGAGTTTGTGAGTGGGAGAGGGGATGAAAAAAGGTTGGTCAATGGGCACAAACATACAGTTAGACGCAAAGTATAAGTTCTAATGTTCCATAGCAGAGTTGGCTGACTATAGTTACCAATTATATATTATATATTTCAAGGTAACTAGAAGAGGCTGGGCCCAGTGGCTCATGCCTATAATCCCAGGACTTTGGGAGTCCAAGGCGGACAGATTACTTGAGCTCAGGAGTTCAAGTAATGAACTCCTTGGCAACATGGCAAAACTAGTCTCTATAAAATATACATAAAGTACCATACGTGGTGTAATGCACCTGTTATCCCAGCAACTTGGGAGGCTGAGGCATGAAGATTGCTTGAACCTGGAAGGCCAAGATCACACCACTAGGCTCCAGAGTGAGACTGTCGCAAAAAGAAAAAACAAGTAACTAGAAGAGATAATTTTTTTTTAATGGCGAAACTGTTATTCTTATTTCCATAGTCTTTTGGGAAACAGGTGGTATTCGATTGCATGAGTCAGTTCTTTAGCAGTGATTTGTGAGATTTTGGTGCACCCACCACCCAAGCAGTATACAGTGAACCCGATTTGTAGTCTTTTATCCCTCACTTCCTTCCCATCCTTTTTCCTTGAGTCCCCAAAGTCTATTATGTCATTATTATGCCTTTGCATCTTCATAGTTTAGCTCCCACTTATGAGTGAGAACATACGATGTTTGGTTTTCCATTCCTAAGTTATTTCACTTAAAATAGTCTTCAGCCAGGCACAGTAGCTCACCCCTGTAATCCCAGCACTTTGAGAGGCTGAGGCTGGTGGATCATGAGGTCAGGAGATCGAGATCATCCTGGTTAACATTGTGAAACCCCATCTTTACTAAAAACACAAAAAATTGGCCAGGCGTGGTGGCATGTGCCTGATAGTCCCAGATACTCATGAGCCTGAGGCAGGAGAATTGTTTGAACCTGGGAGGCAGTTGCAGTGAGCTGAAATTGCACCACTGCACTCCAGCCTGGTCACAGAGGGAGACTTCGTCTCAAAAAAAAGGTTTTCAATCACACCCAGATTGTTGCAAATGCCATTAATTCATTTCTTTTTATGACTGAGTAGTATTCCATCATATATGTGTATACGGTTTCTTTATCCACTCGTTGATTCATGGGCATTGGGTTGGTTCCACATTTTTGCAATTGCAAATTGTGCTGCTATAAACATGTATGTGCAAGGATCTTTTTTGTATAATGACTTCCTTTCCTCTGGGTAGATACCCAGTAGTTGGATTGCTGGATTTTGGCAGTTCTACCTTTAGTTCTTTAAAGAATCTCCACACTGTTTTCCATAGTGGTTGCACTAGTTTACATTCCCACCAGCAGTGTAGAAATGTTCTCTGTTTACCACATCCATGCCAACATCTATTATTATTTTATTTTTTTATTATGGCCATTCTTGCAGGAGTAAGGTGGTATTGCATTGTGGTTTTGATTTACATTTCCCTAATAATTAGTGATGTCAAGCATTTTTTCATATGTTTCTTGGCCATTTGTATATCTTATTTTGAGAATTGTCTATTCATTTCCTCAGCCCACTTTTTGATGGGATTGTTTGTTATTTTCTTACTGATTTGTTTGAGTTCGTTGTAGATTCTGGATATTAGTCTTTTGTCAGATGTATAGATTGTGAAGATTTCCTCCCACTCTGTGAGTTGTCTGTTTACTCTGCTGACTGTTCCTTTTGCAGTGAAAAAGGTTTTTAGTTTAATTAAGTCCCAGCTATTTATGTTTACTTGTATTGCAATTGCTTTTGCGTTCTTGGTCATGAAATCCTTGCCTAAGCCAATGTCTAGAAGGGTTTTTTCCCAATGTTATCTTCCAGAATTTTTATAGTTTTAGGTCTTAAATCTAAATCCTTAATCCATCTTGAGTTGATTTTTGTATAAGGTGCGAGAGGAGGATTCAGTTTCATTCTCCTACATGTGGCTAGCCAATGATCCAGGCACCATTTGTTGAAAAGGGTGTCTTTCCCCACCTTACATTTCTGTTTGCTTTGTTGGAAATCAGTTGGTGTGAGTATTTGGATTTATTTCTGGGTTCTCTATTTTGTTCCATTGGCCTATGTGCCTATTTCTATACCAGTACCATGCTGTTTGGGTGACTATGGCCTTATAGTATATTTTGAAACCAGATAATGTGATGCCTCCAGATTTGTTCTTTTTGCTTAATCTTGCTTTAGCTTGCTTTTGCTTTGCTCTGGCTTGCTTTGGCTCCATGTGAATTTTAGGATTTTATTTTCTAGTTCTGTGAATAATAATGGTGGTGTTTTGATGGGAATTGCATTGAATTTGTAGATTGCTTTTGGAAGTATTGTCATTTTCACAATATTGATTCTACTCATCAATGAGCATGGGATGTGTTTCCATTTGCTTGTGTTGTCTATGGTTTCTTTCAGCAGTGTTTTGTAGTTTTTCTTGTGGAGGTTGTTTGCCTCCTTTGTTATGCATATTCCTAAGTATTTTATTTATTTATTTATTGCAGCTATTGCCTAAAAAGTTGAGTTCTTGATTTGATTCTTAGCTTGGTTGCTGTTGGTGTATAGAAGAGAAACTTTGTTGGTATTTTTATATTCTTTTTTCTTTGTCTTTGTTGGATTGAGTTAATTGGAAAACCTGGTCTTTGAGCTCTGAAGTATTTTCTTTTGCTTGCTAGATTCTATTGCTGAGACTTTCCAGAGCATTTTGCATTTTTATAAGTTCGTCCATTGTTTCCTGAAGTTTTTATTGTTTTTATTTATAATATCTATTTCACCAAAGATTTCTCTTTTCATTTCTTGTGTCACTCTTTTGATTTCCTTAAATCGGACTTTGCCTTTCTTTGATGCTTCCTTGATTAACTTAATAACTGACCTTCTGAATTCTTTTTCAGGTAAATCAGGGATTTCTTTTTGGTTTGGATCCATTTCTGGTGAGCTAGCATAATTTTGGCAGTGTGCTAAAGCACTTTGCTTTGTTTATTACCAGAATTTTTTTCTGGTTTCTTCTCATTTGGATAGGCTATCTCAGAGGGACAGTCTAGGGCTCAAAGCTGCTGTTCAGATTCTTTTGTCTCATGGAGTGTTCCCTTGATTAAATACTCACCCCCTTTTCCTAGGGATATGGGTTTCTGAGAGCCAAGTTGTAGTGATTGTCATCTTAGAAGAGAGAACGTAAAATGTTCCCAATACATAGAAATGATAAATACTCAAGATGATGGATACTCCAAATACCCTATTTGGTCATTACACATTCATTGCATGTAACAAAATATTACATGTACCTTATAAATATGTAAAATATTACATGTTAAAAAAGTAAAAATTAAGATACTTTTAGGTACAGAAATGATATTCTAACTATGGTACAAATAAACTAATGAAAGCATTCTGAGATTAAACTAAGTGGCCTCATAGCAAAGTGATCATTTTGGAACATACCTCTGGCCTCTTCTTTAAATAGCAGTTTTACTTTTTATTGTCTATGCAGGTGTGGCATGAAGCCAGTCTTCTAGGCAACAAATTATGTAAAACAACTAAACCTAAAAATAATTGGTGTTTCTGAGGAAGAAGAGAAATCAAAAAGTCTGGAAAACATATTTGGGGAATAATCGAGGAAAACTTCCCCAGCTTTGCTAGAGACCTAGACATCCAAATACAAGAAGCTCAAAGAACACCTGGGAAATTTATTACAAAGAGATCATTGCCTAGACACATTGTTATCAGGTTATCTAAAGTTAAGATGAAGAAAAGAATCTTAAGACCTGTGAGGCAAAAGTACCAGGTAACCTATAAAGGAACACATATCAGATTAACAACAGACTTCTCAGCAGAAACTCTACAAGCTAAAAGGAATTGGGGTCCTATCTTCAGCCTCCTTAAACAAAACAGTTATCAGCCAAGAATTTCATATCCAATGAAACTAAGCTTCACAGATGAAGAAAAGATACAGTCCTTTTCAGACAAACAAATGCTGAGAGAATTTGCCACTACCAAGCCAGCACTACAAGAACTGCTAAAAGGAGCTCTAAATCTTGAAACAAACCCTGGAAACACAACAAAACAGAATTCTTTCAAGTCTATCTCACAGGACCTATAAAAAAAAATACAATTAAAAAAACAAAAAACAAGGTATATAGGCAACACATAACATAATGAAACTGCACATCTGAATACATTTACATTGTATGTAAAAGGCATAAATGCTCCACTTAAAAGATACAGAATTGTAGTGAATAAGAATGCACCAACCATCTGCTGCCTTCAAGAGACTCACCTAACACATTAGGATTCACATAGATTTAAGTTAAAGGGGTGGAAAAAGATATTCCATGCAAATGGACACCAAAAGTGAGCAGGAGTAGCTATTCTTATATCAGACAAAATAAACTTTAAAGTGACAGAAGTTAAAAAAGACAAAGAGGAACATTACAAAAGACCTTGTCCAACACAGAAATATCACAATCCTAAATATATATGCATCTAACACTTTAGCTCTCAAATTTATAAAACAATTACTACTAGACCTAAGAAATGAGATAGACAGCAACACAGTCATAGTGGGGACTTCAATACTCCACTGACAGCACTACACAGGTCATTAAGACAAAAAGTCAACAAAGAAACAATGAGTTAAAATTATATCCTGTAACAAATGGACTTAACAGATATTTACAGAACATTCTACCCAACAACCACAGAATACACATTCTATTCATCAGCGCATGGAACTTTCTCTAAGATAGATGATATGATAGGCCACAAGACAAGCCTCAACAAATTTAAGAATATTGAAATTATATCAAGCACTCTCTCCGACCACAGTGGAATAAAACTGGGATTCAACAAAATGATATGCTGGTAATGCATCAAGAAGAGGAAAGGTAAGTATGTGGGAGAAATAAAATGGCAGTCTGCCATTTTATTGGCAAAATCAATGGCAGAGGTGGTGGAATCTACTCTGTGGTCTAATCCACTGCACTCTCTTGGGAGTTAATCCAGATAGTTCTGTAGGACATTCTGTAGTGAATACACAGAATGACTAGGTAGGAAAAAATAATTATTTTTAGGAATCTGTCTTTCAAATCATGTAGAAAATAAAAAGTGGAGTTACAGGTCTAGTGGTAATGAACTTCCTCAGCTACTGTATATCTGGAAATATCTTAATTTTTCCCTTAGTTTGTAAAACAATTTGCCTGATACAGAATTCTCAGTTGACACTTTTTTCTTTCAGCACTTTAAATATATTATTCCACTGCCTTCTGGCCTGCAAGTTTCCTGCTGAGAAATTCATGAATGATCTTGTTGAGAATCCCTTGTACATGGTGAGTCAAACTTTGTCTTTGCCTTCCAACAGTTTAATTATGACATACTTAGTTTGTACCTCTTTAGGTTAATCCTATTTTGAATTTATTGAGCTTCTTCAATTTTTAGATTTACATCTTTCCAAAAATTTGAGAAGTTTTCAGCTATTACTTTTTCAAATGATCTCTCTGCCACTTTCTTTCCATCTTCTCCCTCTGGGATAGCCACAATGCGTTCGTTGACTTCACTTTTCTTCATTATTTTTCCTTTTTGTTCTTTAGATTTAATCATTTCAAATAACCTGTATTCAAGTTTTATAATTATTTCTTCTACCTCTTCAAACCTGCTATTGAATACCTCTAATAAAACTTTCAATTCATTTGTTATACTTTTCAGCTCTAGAATTTCTGTTAGAATATAATACTATTCAAATAATATATTAAAATATTCAAATTATTATAATTTGAATATATAACTATTCAAACTCAAAATTATATAATTATATATAATATGAATAGTTACATATTCAAATTATATATATATATAAAATATTTAATTTTGATTTTTCTACTGAGAGTCTTATTTGTTCATATGGTTTTCCTGACTTCCTTTAGTTTTTTTAATCTGTGTTTTCCTTTAGCTCTCTAGCACATTTAAGATAGTTTTTAAAGTTTTTGTCTAGTAAGTCTGATGTCTATATTTTTTCACAGGTTATTTCTGGATATTTATTTTGTTCCTGAAATAGGTTATGTCTTCCTCTTTCTTTGTATGCCTTGTAATTCTTTGTTTAAAAAGGGCATTTTAAAAATGAGACATCTCTCTCAGTCTGCAGATTGTCAAGGAAGACTTTTACTAATTTCCCAAAGACTCTCATACTCAGTATTTTTCTCAACATCTTAGATGTTTTCTTTTTATTTTTTACCCATAATTTATTGCTCCAGACATCTTCAGGTCTGCAGTTCCCCTGTAGCTTTCATGTACCACAGCACCTACCACTGTCCTCTGCAGCCATTCCCGGTTATGCTATCTTTCCTCATCTGAGTTCAAGTCAGGCAAAGCAGAAACCAGTTTCTTGGGCAGCTTATAGACAGGCAAAACATTGCATCAGTTTTACTCTGCTCCTTCTCTCCTAATGGAGGGAACCAGGAACTGTCTGCTTCTTTCTGACTGTGTTGGAGAAGGGGTGGGGCAAGGTCAAGTAAAAATGCCATGAAATTTTCTACCATGTTGAATGTGGCTTTTTCTTCATTAAGCATTCCATTGGTTGCAATTGATGTTTGATCAATTTTCAGAGATTCTACACAGTTATTTTAGCCAGTCTCTATGAGTTGTTGTTGCTGTTGTTATTCTCTTAGTGTTTCTGGGGAAAGCAAGGGCCTAAAGCTTACTATTCCACCATCTGGCTAACGTTACTTCCTTACATTAATTTTAATAAACTTTTTATTTTAGAATAGCTTTGGATATATTAAAAAATGCAAAGAGAATTCACATATATGAATTTCTTGACATTCACAGAGGTTTGTTGGGATCTGGATACTGGAGAAAGTTGTATGGAAAGATAGAATAAATGGTCAGAGAAAGGGAAGCAAGCACAAATTGCTACAGCAATAAACAACCCCAAATTCTCTGTAACTTTGAATAACAAAGTTTATTTCTTGTTCAGGGTACAAGTCCAACCAGGTGAGCACAAGGACTCTATTCATCGCTAATGAACACTCATTATCCCAGACTGACAGCACAGCTATTACCTCAAATGTTGCTGGTCATCATGATCAGAAGAAGTGAGGTAAAGGCTCTGCAGCTTAAGCTTTTTTTTGACCATTTCACTGGCCAAGAAAAGTCTCATGGCCAGGACTAACTTTGATGGGGGAAATTTTAATTCTACCATGTGCCTGAAGTCAGAGAGCCAGAAATGCTAGAGTTGGAGCTACTGGTAACAACAAGGTCTAAGGTGTGTCCTTAGGAATTAACAGACAAGATTGGCTAAAGGACAAAGCCACTGAAGGAGAGTAGGTCAAGAAAATGAGAGTTCAGAGTGTAAAACAGGTTACCTACATGTCTACTGAAATCATTAGGAATTAAGACAAGGGTAATGTTGGATAGAATAACAGAAAACCCAGAGCTAAAATTAATAAAAATAAGATGGGGCTACCCTAGGGGTCACTAAATGACAATGATCATGAAGGCTATAGGGTCAAGGTAAGATATTCAAAGCTGGAATATTTTAGGGAGGAGAAAGAAGGGAGAATGGTCTGTGAGAAAAATGAATAATAAGGAAGACACCCAGGCCATCTCCAGGCCCAGGAATTCAAGGGCTACAGGAGAGAAAATAGCTACCACTTAAAGGACTGCAGGAAAAAACAGAGTCGTCAGGGGAAATCCATGTTTCCTTAGAGCAGGAAAGTGAAAAATGTTCAGAGAAGAGGTGTAAAATATAAAGGATTTTGCTGAATGAGTTTCAGAGGACACAATGCCAGGGTTGCACTGTTGTGGAGGAATGGGAGGTAGACATAAAAGGATGTGCTGACCTATCTGAGCATTTAAGCAAAAGCAATTAGGGGTAACTGTGGTAGTCTCAAGCCACTGATGGAAACTGATGCAAACACACATAAAGGTCATCACAAGATTAGTTATGGTGGACCTGAGAAAATAGCAATGGCAAAGCTGTTAGGGTTAAGCAATATAGAGGAATGTGTGTTACAGCTCCCTCTGCAGAGGTGGGCAGTCCAAGTCCAAATACCCACATCTCTCTTGATGCCTGTGGATGAAAGAAAATGTATGGCAGGTCAGATCCTACATTGAGCAGTCATGGAAAGCTATTTCTTCTCTGTCCATAGACTGGTCAGTTACAACTGGCCTGGCCTGAAGACAAGGCTAAATAATTACAGAGGAATCTGTATCCAAAGTGGACACCATTGCCTCAGACAGAAAGAAGCTCAAATGCTACATTCAGCAAAAAATATGTGACAGCTTTTATATATAGTTCCATTAAAATGCTGTTGGGTTTTGATATTTATGTGCTGTAGTAGAATTCTTTCCTTATTGGTGAATTCTTTGCAGTGAGCTATGATCATACCATGCATTTCAGAAATGCAAGAGCATCAGTGGAGGAGGAGAGAGATGGTGTAAAACAGTTGATATTGAGTCTTTTTATCCATGAACATTGTATCTCTCTCTCTATCTATTTCACTTTTTTCTAATAAGATCTATAAGTTTTCTGTATAAAAGTCCTAAATACCTTTTGTTACATTTATTCCTAGATAATTTATATCTTGATACTATTACAAATGAACCTTTTTGAAAATTACTCTTTTTATTTATTGCTGGTTTATAAAAGTGCATTTGATTTTTGTATATTGTTCTCTATTCTAGCCCCTTTGATAGACTCTCATTAGTTCTAACAATATTTTTCTGTAAGTTTTCTTGAGTTTGCTATGTAGACACTCACATCACCTGCAAATAATGAGTTTTGTTCATTCTATTCCAATGATTATATATTCTATTACTTTTTCTTACCTAATTTTTCTGGCTAGGCCTTCAAACCATGCAGAATATAGGCATTGACCTACTGAGTTTTTTTCGTATTTTAATTGTTGAAATAAGTAAGTTGAGCTCTGTTGCCCAGGCTGGAGTGCAGTGGCATGCTCTTGGCTCACTGCAACCTCCACCTGCCAGGTTCAAGTGATTCTCCTGCTTTAGCCTCCTGAGTAGCTGGGACTACAGGCACCCACCAATATGCCCAGCTAAGTTTTGTATTTTTAGTAGAGATGGGTTTAACTATTGGCCAGGCTAGTCTCGAACTCCTGACATTGTGATCCGCCTGCCTCAGTCTCCCAAAGTGCTGGGATTACAGGCGTGAGCCACCACTCTGGCTCCTACTGAGGTTTTAACTTCAACAATTGCAATTTTTTACTTCTATAAATTCTATTTCATTTTATAGTCTACATAGCTGTTTTGCATTCTGATTCATTATTTTTAATTTTCATCCTTTATTGAGTTTAATCATTCCTTATGTAGTCATTTTATACTCTGGATCAGAAAAGTAAAATATGTCATGTCCTTGGGGATCTAACTCTAGAATTATTGTATCTATTGGCTTTGCTTTATAGTGAGTTTTTTCCTTGTGCGTTTGGTAATTTTTTATTCTTTCTGAGGCAGGGTGTCACTCTACTGCCCACACTGGAGTGCACTCGCATGGTCATAGCTCACTGCAGTTTCAAACTCCTGGGTTCAAATGATCCTCCCACCTCAGCCTCCCAAAGTGCTGGGATTGCAGGCATAAGCCACCACACCTAGCCTGGTAATTTTGTTTTTAATGAGTTCTTACTTAGGCAAACTTAATTTGTGGAGATCCTGAAGACTAACTGGGCATGCTTTATTCCAGAGGTATTCAAGAGTCTACTTGGTTCCAGACCTTCCATTTAGCCATGGACTTACCATGTACTCTGTTGACCATAACTGTGCAATCCTAACTTTCATGTTTGCTTATCATGCATCTTCTGGTTTCAAAGCACTGTTTTACTTATTTACTTTTTAAATTTAATCTTTTAACTTTGAGATAATTCTAGATTCACATGCAGTTGTAAGAAATAATACAGAGACATCCCATGTATCCTTTACCCAGGTTGTTCCAATGATAACATCTTGCAAAACTACAGTACAACATCACAACTAAGATGTTGACATTGATATGATCAGATATGGCATATTTCCAACATCACAAGGATCCCACAGGTTACCCTTTTATAGTCACACCCACTTCCCTTCCATCCTTATCCCTTCCTTAACCCCTAGCACTAATCTATTCTTCATTTCTATGATGTCAGCATTTCGAGAATTTTATATAAAAGGAATCAGTTAGTATGTAATTTTGGGAGATTGACTATTTTCATTCAGTATAATTCTCTGGAGATTCATCCAAATTGCTGCATGTATCTATGGTTTATTCTTTCTTAGTATTATTTCATGATATAGATGTATCATGGTTTGCTTAACCATTCATCAATCAAAAGAAGTCTGGATTATTTCCAGTTTGGGGCTGCCACAAATAAAGCTGCTATAAACATTCAGGTAAAAATATGTATTTCTCTGGATAATTTTTCAGGAGTACAATTTCTGGATTACATGGTAGTTACATGTTTCATTTTTTTCTTAAGAAATTGCCAAACTGTTTTCTAGAGTGGCTGTACATTTCCACCAGTAATGTATGAATAAACCAGTGTTTTCTCTTCCTCACTACCATTTTGTGTTGTCATTGTTTTTTATTTTAACGACTCTGATAGATGTGTAGTTATGCCTCATTTGGCTCTAATTTGCATCTCCCTAATGGCTAATGATGTTGAACATTTTTTCACATATACATTTTCCATCTGTGTATCCTCTTTAGTGAGATAACTCTTCATATCTTTTGACCATTTTCAAATTGGATTCTTTGCTTTTTAACTGCTAAGCTTTGAGAGTGCTTTATATATTCCAGATTCTTGTCTTTTATCAGACATATGGCTTGCAAATATTTCCCCTCAGTCTTCAGCTCATCTTTTTATCCTCATAATAAGGTCTTTTGCAGAGCAAAAGTTTTTACTCTTGATTAAATACAAGTTCTCATATGTCCTCTAATGGATCATGCCTTTGGTGTGAAGCCTCAGAACTCTTTGCCTTGTCCTACATCCTGCAGATTTTTCTCCTATGTTTCCAAAAATTTCATAGTTTTATGTTTTATATTTAAGTTCATGATTCATGTTGAGTTAATATCTTTTATAAGACATGAGAACTTTGGTTTCTTGAAAATTTCCCAGACTCTCTCACAAGCCTAGCAAAGGATAAAAAATAATTTGTGGCAGAGATCCAAGATGGCCAAATAGGAAGAGCTCTGGAGTGCAGTTCCCAGTGAGAAGAACACAGAGGGTGAGTGATCACCACCTTTCCAAATGAGATTTTACTGCCCACAGACCAGGAGATTCCCAGGCTGAAAAGCACCATGAGTTTCCAGCACAGCTGTTTCAGCTGGCACTGCGGGTCTCCACACAAAAACTCACACAAATCTCAGTGGCTGTTTCAACACCTGGGATACAGAGCTGTCCATTCAACTGAAAAACAGGGGCTTGAAATAGGGAGCCATGTGATCTGGCTCAGCGGGTCCCACCCCCCCACAAAGACCAGCAGTCTGAAATGCTCTGGATTGAGAGTTTTGCAGCAAGTGCAGCTGGACCCAGAATGGTCCAGCTCAGTGAGGGGAAGGGCATTAGCCATTACTGAGGCAGTCTGCCACTACTGAGGCAGTCCGCCATTACCAAGGCAGTCTGCCATTACTGAGGCAGACCACCATTACTGAGGCAGTTCTAACTGTACCTTTGTAAACAAAACTGCAAGGAAGTTCACACAGCAGTGGGGCAGAGCCCACAGCAGCTCAGTAACGCCTCTGCTGGCAGACTGTTACTAGACTACCTCCTTGCTGGGCAGGACATCTCTGAAAAAAGGCAGCAGCATATCAGGAACTTATAAATAAAGCCCTACTTTCCCAAGACAGAGCATTTATGAGTTCCGCTGCAGCAGACTTAAACATACATGCCCAGAAGCTCTGAACAGAACAATGGAACTCCCAGCTCAGCACTTAAGCTCCTATAAGGGACAGACTGTCTCCTTAAGCAGCTCCCTGACCCCATATATCCAAAGAGACACCTAGGAAAGGAAAGCTCAAGCTAACATCTGGCAGGTACCCTTCTGGCATGAAGATAACAGAAGAAGAAACCGGCAGTACCCCTTACTGTTCTGTAGCATCTGCAGGTAATCCCCAGGCAAGCAGAGTCTGGAGTGGATCTCCAGCAGTCCTACAGCAGAGGGGCCTGACAGTTGAAAGAAATACTAAAAACCAGAAAGAAATAACTTCAACATCAACAAAAAGGACATCCACTCAGAGACTCCATCTGAAAGTCACCAACTACAAAGACCATAGGTAGATAAATCCACAAAGATGGGAAGAAACCAGAGCAAAAAGGATGAAAACACCAAAAACCAAAATGGCTCTCCTCCAAGGGATCACAACTCTTCACCAGCAAGGAAACAAAGCTGGATGGAGAATCAGTCTGATGAATTGACAGAAACAGGCTTCAGAATGTGGGTAATAACAAACTTCTCTGAGCTAAAAGAACATGTTCTAACCCAATGCAAAGAAACTAAGAACCTTGAAAAAAGGTTTGACGAAATGCTAACAAGAATAAACAGCTTAGAGAAGAATATAAATGACTTGATGGAGCTGAAAAACACAACAAAAGAACTTTGTGAAGCATACACAAGTTTCAATAGCCAAATCGACCAGGCAGAAGAAGGGATTTCAGAGATTGAAGATCATATAAATGAAATAAAATGAGAAGACAAGATTAGAGAAAAAAGAGTGAAAAGGAATGAACAAAGCCTCCAAGAAATATGGGATTATGCGAAAAGACCTAATCTACGTTTGATAGGTGTACCTGAATGTGACAGAGAGAATGAATCCAAGCTGGAAAACACTCTTCAGGATATTATCCAGGAGAACTTCCCCAACCTAGCAAGGCAGGCGAATATTCAAGTCCAGGAAATACAGAGAACGCCACAAAGATATTCCTCAAGAAGAGCAACCCCAAGGCACATAATCATCAGGTTCACCAGGGTTGAAATGAAGGAAAAAATGCTAAGGGCAGCCAGAGAGAAAGGTCAGGTTACCCAAAAAGGGAAGCCCATCAGACTCACAGCGGATCTCTCAGCAGAAACCCTACAAGCCAGAAGAGAGTGGGGCCCAATAATCAAATCCTTAAAGAAAAGAACTTTCAACCTAAAATTTTATATCCAGCCAAACTAAGCTTCATAAGAGGAGAAATAAAATCCTTTATGAACAAGCAATTGCTCAGAGATTTTGTCACCACCAGGTCTGCCTTACAAGAGCTCCTGAAAGAAGCACTAAACATAGAAAGGAATAACCAGTACCAGCCACTCAAAAAATGTACCAAATGGTAAAGACCATCAACACAATGAAGAAACTATGTCAACTAACGGGCAAAACAACCAGCTAGCATCAAAATGGCAGGATCAAATTCACACATAACAATATTAACCTTAAATGCAAATGGGCTAAATGCCCCAATCAAAAGACACAGACTGGCAAATTGGATAAAAAGTCAAGACCCATCAGTGTGCTGTATTCAGGAAACCCATCTCATGTGCAAGGACACACATAGGCTCAAAATAAAGGGAAGGAGCAAGATTTACCAAGCAAATGGAGAGCAGAAAAAAGCAGGAGTTGCAACCCTAGTTTCTGATAAAATAGACTTTAAACCAACAAAGATCAAAAGAGACAAAGAGGGCATTACATAATGGTAAAAGTATCAATGCAACAAGATGAGCTAACTATCCTAAATATATCCAATACAGAATCACCCAGATACATAAAGCAAGTTCTTAATGACCTACAAAGAGACTTAGAGACTCCCACACAATAATAGTGGGAGACTTTAACACTCCATTTTCTATATTAGACAGATCAATGAGACAGAAAATTAACAAGGATATCCAGGACTTGAACTCAGATCTAGACCAAGCAAACCTAATAGACATCTACAGAACTCTCCACCCCAAATCCACAGAATATACATTTTTCTCAGCACAACGTTGCACTTACTCTAAAATTGACCACATAATTGGAAGTAAATCACTCCTCAGCAAATGCAAAAGAACGGAAATCATAACAAATAGTCTCTCAAACCACAGTGCAATCAAATTAGAACTCAAGATTAAGAAACTAACTCAGAACTACACAACTTCATGGAAACTGAACAACGGGCTCTTGAATGTTGACTGGATAAACAATGAAATGAAGGCAAAAATAAAGATGTTCTTTGAAACCAACTAGAACAAAGACACAATGTACCAGAATCTCTGGGACACATTTAAAGCAGTGTCTAGAGGTATATTTATAGCAATAAATGCCCACATAAGAAGCAAGGAAAGGTCTAAAATCAACACCCTATCATCAAAATTAAAAGAGCTAGAGGAGCAAGATAAAAAAAAAAACAACTCAAAACCTATCAGAAGACAAGAAATAACTAAGATCAGAGCAGAACTGAAGGGGATAGAGACACAAAAAACCCTTCAAAAAATCAACAAATCCAGGAGCTGTTTTTTTGAAAAGATCAACAAAATAGACCACTAACCAGATTAATAAAAAAGAAAAGAGAGAAGAATCAAATAGATGCAATAAAAAATGATAAAGGGGATATCACCACCGATTCCACAGATATACAAACTACCATCAGAGATTACTACAAACAACTCTATGCACATAAACCAGTAAACCTGGAAGAAATAGATAAATTCCTGGACACTTGCACCCTCCCAAGCCTAAACCAGGAAGAAGTTGAAACCCCCTGAATAGACCAATAACAAGGGCTGAAGTCGAGGCAGCAATTAATAGCCTACCAATCAAAAAAAGCCCAGGTCCAGATGGGTTCACAGCCAAATTCTACCAGACATACAAAGAGAAGCTGGTACCACTCCTTCTGAAACTATTCCAAACCTTACAAAGAGAGGGAATACTTCCCAAATCATTTTATGAGACCAACATCATCCTGACACCAAAACCCAGCAAAGACTCAACAAAAAAAGAAAACTTCAGGCCAATATCCATGATGAACATAGGTGCAAAAATCTTCAATAAAATACTGGCAAACCAATTGCAACAGCCCATCAAAAAGTTTATCCGTCACGATCAAGTAGGATTCATCCCAGGGATGCAAGTCTGGTTTAACAAATGTAATCCACCACATAAAGAGAACCAAAGACAAAAACCACATGATCATCTCAACAGATGCAGAGATGGCCTTCAACAAAATTCAACAGCCCTTTATACTAAAAACTCTCAATAAACTAGGTATGGATGGAATGTGTCTTAAAATAATAAAAGCTATTTATGAAAAACCTACAGCCAATATCATACTGAATGGGCAAAAACTGGAAGCATTCCCTTTGAAATCTGGCACTAGACAAAGATGCCCTCTCTCACCACTCTTATTCAATATAGTATTGGAAGTTCTAGCCAGAGCAATCAGGCAAGAAAAAGAAATAAAGGGTATTCAATTAGGAAAGGAGGAAGTCAAATTGTCTCTATTTGCAGATGACATGATTGTATATTTAGAAATCCTATCATCTCAGCCCAAAATCTCCTTAAACTGATAAGCAACTTCAGCAAAATCTCAGGATACAAAATCAATATATTTGAAATCACAAGCATTCCTATACACCAATAACAGACTAAAAGAGAAACAAATCAAGAGTGAACTCCCATTCACAATTGCTACAAAGAGAATAAAATACCTAGGAATACAACTAACAAAGGATGTAAAGGACCTCTTCAGGGAGAACTACAAACCACTCTTATTTCAAGGAAATAAGAGAGGACACAAACAGATGAAAAACATTCCATGCTCATGGTTCGGAAGAATCAATATTGTGAAAATGGCCATACTGCCCAAAGTAATTTACAGATTCAATGCTATTCCTATCAAGCTACCTATGACCCTCTTCACAGAATTGGAAAAAACCACCTTAAATTTCATATGGAACCAAAAGAGTGCCTGCATAGCCAAGACAGTCCTAAGCAAAAAGAATAAAGCTGGAGGCATCACACTACCTGACTTCAAACTATACTACAAGGCTACAGTAATCAAAACAGCATGGTACTGGTACCAAAACAGAGATATAGACCAATGGAACAGAACAGAGGCCTTGGAGGCAATGCCACATATCTACAATGATCTGATCTTTGACAAACCTGACTAAAACAAGCAATGGGGAAAGGATTCCCTGTTTAATAAATGGTGTTCGGAAAACTGGCTAGCCATGTGCAGAAAGCAGAAACTGGACCCCTTCCTGACACCTTACACTAAAATTAACTCCAGATGGATAAAAGACTTAAACATATGACCTAACACCATGAAAACCCTAGAAGAAAACCTAGGCAAAACCATTCAGGACATAGGCATAGGCAAGAACTTCATGACTAAAACACCAAAAGCATTGGTAACAAAAGCCAGAACAGACAAATGGGATCTAATTAAACTCCAGAGCTTCTGTACAGCAAAAGAAACTACCATTAGAGTGAACTGGCAACCAACAGAATGGGAAAAATTTTTGCAATCTACCCATCTGACAAAGGGCTAATATCCAGAATCTACAAAGAACTAAAACAGATTTACAAGAAAAAACAAAACAAAACAAACAAACCCATTCAAAAGTGGGCAAAGGACATGAACAGACACTTTTCAAAAGAAGACATATATGAGGCCAACAAACATATGAAAAAATGCTCATCATCACTGGTCATTAGAGAAATGCAAATCAAAACCACATTGAGATACCATCTCACGCCAATTAGAATGACGATCATTAAAAAAATCTGGAGACAACAGATGCTGGAGAGGATGTGGAGAAATAGGAACACTTTTACACTATTGATGGGAGTGTAAATTAGTTCAACGTTGTGGAAAACAGTGTGGCGATTCCCCAAGGACCTAGAAATAGAAATTCCATTGGACCCAACAATCTCATTACTGGGTATATATCCAAAGGATTATAAAGTTCTATTACAAAGACACATGCACATGTATATTCACTGTGGCACTGTTTACAATAGTAAACCTACCCAAATGCCCGATAATGATAGACTGGACAAGGAAAATGTGGCACATATACACCATGGAATACTATGCAGCCATAAAAAATGATGAGTTTGTGTCCTTTGTAGGGACATGGATGAATCTGGAAACCATCATTCTCAGCAAACTGACACAAGAACAGAAAATCAAACACCCATGTTCTCACTCACAGATGGGTGTTGAACAAGGAGAACACATGGACACAGGGAGGGGAGCATCACACACTGGGGTCTGTTGGTGGGGACTAGGGGAGGGATGGTGGTGGGTAGGGACATTGGGGAGGGATAACATGGGGAGAAATGCCAGATATAGGTGATGGGGGGATGGAGGCAGCAAACCACATTGCCATGTATGTACCTATGCAACAATCCTGCATGATCTGCACATGTACCCCAGAATCTAAAGTAAAATAAAAAATATATTAAAAATAATAATTTGGAAGGGAGCAATTTATCCAAAGTCTAGCTATATTATAACAGAAAATTTAGACTAGCCCTTTAAAATATCAAATTCACTATACTGTATTTTAATTGTTGAAATAAGTATGTTGAGCTGTGTTACTATCTAGCATCTAGACTAATAGTGTAGCTTTTGCTCAGTTTGTATAACATACAGAGCAAGTCTGCTGGCCCCTAAGGAAGTGGAAGATGTTCATGTCTATCGGGGAAAAGAGATTGGAAAAACTGGGGTTTTCCCTTGTATGTTTGCTTTCAGATTAGATGTGCCTTTTGCACTTTATGTTACTGATTATGTGGACATGTACATGATAATATTTTAATTAAAGTAATCCTCATAAGATAAAATAGTGACTTAAAAGATTTCTACCAAAAAATTCCCCTGGACTGAAAATAATACTAATACTGTAAGCATAAAAGAACAGCATGACTGTAGCAGAACTGGTACCTCAGCTCCTGTCCTAAGCTCTTATACAGCCCCACTATGAGTAACAGCAGTGACAATCCAATCTGATTTGACAAGAGCTTAGCCAGAAATCTTCCAAATTTCCAAGAAAACTTTCTAAAATGTGGATTTACCTTCACGATTAATAAATCCTGCCCTGTGTATATAAGTGTCTTATATTAGGCAATCGTAGCTGTGCACGTAAATTTGATTTGGGAGACATTCGGTTGCAAGGAACAGAAAACCCAACCATGGTGACTTAAGACAGAAGGAGATTATTTTCTTCTTGTAACAAGAGGTCTGGAGTTGGGAAGTCATGGGCAATTGTCAGCTGCCTAAGGGAGTTATGAAGAACTCAGACCCCTTCTTTCTTCTAACTCTACTTGCCCTAACAGGTAGCATTTGTCTCCACGGTTGCAAGACTGCTGCTGCAGCAGAGACTGGTGTCTCTATTAATAGATATCTCAGTTGCACCACAGACAGGAAGAAGGGCAAAGGGGAAGAACATGATGGTGAGTAAGATGCAATTCCACATTTCAAACAGTTTTCTTTTTCAGCAAGTGTCCTCAGTTATTTCCCAATTTTTATCTTTCTCATGAGAATGAAAACCCCATGTCTCTGAGGATGTATGCTCCAGGATACACGCAAGGAATTCTGGATCACCTTCTTTTTAAGAGTCATTAAAAATAGCCCAGCTGTGCCTTGCAGTGGAAATCACTCGCCACTGTTGTCGTCACGTCCATTTGTCATTGTTAATAAGATAACATTGGTTTATCCTTCTTAATCTACCATAAAACTATGTCAACTCTCCTATCAGCAAAACCTGAATGAAAACATGTTAATATTAATATAGCATTGCTGTTCAGTAGTATATTATGTGGTTGACATAATACGTCTGAGTTTCTCTGAGAATGATTATCTCTTCACTCAGGGCTGTTGCCTTTCTGGGGTATCTTGAGGTGGCATTTTCCTTGTACTGGTGACTCCACGGTAACATGAAAGTGCCTGCCCAATAGTGAGGCTACTACAGAGATTCCAAGGTGATTCTTGGACACATCTCTTTCTAGAAAAGACAAAAATACAAATGTACTTTCTGGTAGGAAATCCTGAGTTGTGTGTGTGGGGTGTGTGTGTGTGTGTGTGTGTGTAAACACAAATGTGAAATATAAATAGATGTTCAAGAATATGTATATGCATAAATGTGGTGAGTATGAATCACGGCTCATATTCCCAAATATGCAAGAAATAGAATTTTCTTTGACTTCTTGAACCCTTTAATTCCTATTTGGCTACTAAGTTATTAAGAAATGTTGGCTTCAGTCTTTATGAGCCTCTGCTGCACCACGATGGCAAGAATTGTGCATAGTTTCGGAGTCCCAGAGAGGGACAAGGCATGGGGAGTTATAGGAAAATGCCTTCCACGGCCATCTGTCCACACAAGTTGCCATGGAGAATGTCCCTATCCAGCACAACAGCTCCTTCAGGTCCAGATGCTGCCGCCCTTTCCTGAGTCATGTTTGGGACGTGAAAATCTTCTCAGTTTTGCCCACATGACTAGATGCCCCTCCCACTTCCTTCTGTGGGATCTTGCCACCTCCCAGCGCCATCTTCCTTTCTATTCATTTTTTCTTTTCCTAAGCCTGGGTAAATCTTTCTCTTGCCTGGAGAATGGAACATTCTGTGCTCTCCACAGTTTCTGGCAGGACTTTCTGTCCATACATCAAATCCTTTTGCCGGCTCTGAAATTAGGCTTTTAGAGGTGAAAGTAAAAAAAACTCACAGGTTATTTCTGCTTTTGATCCTGATACATCCCTCCCCTCACGCAATGAGGCAAGTACCAATGAACCAAGTTATCTGATTGAAAATGGTAGGAAAAGGAGACATTCGGAGAGGCAAAAGAACAAAGGTTAATAGGTTAAAAAAAATCCTCCTGCCACATGTTCTACAGGTGTGTGTGTATATACAAATATGTATTTAATATATATGTTTATAATATAATATGTATAGTATACATATATACATACTTATACAAACATATATACATATACACATGTGTGTGTGTATATATAGTATGTATAGATATAATGTGTGTGTACAAAATATGCTTGCCAAAGTTAATATCTACTGTAACAAAGAACATTTTTTTAAATTATGCATGTTTCTGTTAATACATTCAATTAAATGTGTTTTGCTTCTCATCAAAAAATGGGGAAAATAAGATATACTAAAGAAGTATAAATCTTGTTTCTTGCACCCAAAAAGTCTTAATTGATTTCAGACTTAGGTTTTATAAGTATACACATAAAAATAGGAAATTACAACAATTCAGCACACAGAAGAGTACGCAGATGTAATTCAAACAGCATATGGTAATATTGAGCAGGGAGACTCATAATAATTAACATTTGTGAATTGCTTTCAATTTTACTGACATATATAATTCAATTTGATACTCATAATAGCCCTGAAAAGTGTGGCGTGATTATTATCTTTGTTTTCAGATGAAGAAAAAACGCAATGCCAAAATTAAGTAATTTTGTCAAATTTACACAATTAGCCAATGGAAATGTAAGTAAGGGTGGTTCCTATGGAAAGTTTGTCTGAATATGGACTCCAAAAGGAAGAGAAAAGATAAAGGAGCTATATATGTGTAGTGTACAGAGATATACTTTGCATAATTGAACGAGCAAGTTTGTCCAACCTGCCTTAGTTTGTTGTTGTTGTTCTGTTCTGTTTTGTTTTAGGATTTTAGCAGCCTGAAGCCTTGGTTTTCAGTTTCTGTCTCTAGTGACACACAGAAAAGAGGGACGAGGAAGGGGCTTTACTGGCCCAATCAGAAACAGTAACTAAGAACCCATGACTGTATTCTCTCCCTTGGACACCCCTGGGGAGCTCCATACCAGTAAGTTGAATTGCTTTAAATGGTGGTACCAAATCCAACTTAATCAGAATCCCTAGAGGTGAGTCACAGGGATGGGTATTTCTAAAGTTTCCTAGGTGATCCTAATCAGCAACCAGAGCTGAGACCACTGGGTTTTGTAGCTGCTGCTCCATAAATAGGTACTATCTTGTATCTTTTAAAACTTTTTTTAAAATGTCCTTATGTTGTATGTACCACTTTGCAACTTTCTTCATGGCTCAGGATTAAGCCTAATATTTTGATTTTTTAAAACTGGTGGAGCAATTAATTTATTTTAACTGCTACATGACATTCTACTATAATTTCTTTAGCCTCCTACTAATGCAAAGTTTATCTTCTATTATTTTCTTGTCTTCATGATCTCCTTGTGCTAACTTCACCAAATTGGGAAAAACTACAAAGTCTAACACACTGTGTGGTAAGAATGTGAGAAAATATAATCTCTTATACAATGCTATTGTGAGTGTAATTCTGTACATCTGCTTGGGAGTCAATCAGTTGTAATACTTAGTGTCGACAAATAATCAGATCATTTTGTATTTTGGCAAAGAAACTGTCAAAACCACTTTTATTTGGTTCTAGTTTTCTGTGGACAGTAAACAGCTTATTATTCTAGCCATCTGTATTTTTGGACGAACAGAGACACCAGGGGCCTGGAAAAAATTGAAAACATTACAAACTTTTTAGTAAGTTTATTATATGTTTCATTGTATCTGAAATTATTAACAGAGAGTAAAATTACTGCTCTCTAACTATGTCCTATACTAGTGATGCTTTATGGCTTTCCAAAGCCATTTAAAACATGGTTTATTTAAGTGAGTTAGCACTTAGTGCATAACCTCTTCAATTTGCACCTCTTCTTTGCTCCAGTAGGATTGCTTTCCAGCCATGTTCTAATAAATGGTACTAAGCTAAAACACTGGGCTCAATATAAAGAACAATTATTAGACAAAAGGCAGCACAGAGCTGTAATCCCTGGGAGAAGGAAAACAAAACACAAGCCTTACAATCAAAAGAAAAGTCTCCCATCCTGGGCAACATAGCAAAACCGTATCTCTACAGAAAAATTTAAAAAATAAAAAAATTAGCCCAGCATGGTGATATGTGCCTGTAGTCATAGCTATTCAGGAGGCTGAGGCAGGAGGATCCTGGAGGAACCTAGAGTTCAAGGCTGAAATGAGCTATGCCCCTATCTCTTAAAAAAGGAGCCTATTTTAAGATGAAAAAGAAAGAAAAAAGAAAGCAAGAAAGAAAGGAAAGAAAGAAAAAAAAAGAAAGAGAGGAAGGAAGAAAAGGAAGGAAGGGAGGGAGGCAGGGAGGGAGGGAGGAGAGGGGAGGGGAGGGGAGGGAAGAAGGGAGCAAGGAAAGAAATTTAGAAGCTTCTGCCTGAAAACACTCTCTAAACCAAGAGGTGGGGCAAAAAAGCCCAAGTAATGCATGGCGTTCTCTCTGAATTGAAGAGACACATTAAAGTTTAGGGATCCCAAGGTAGCTGAAATTTGTGTGATAGAATTCAGAAAAGTGATAGCTATACTGAGAAATCTGCATAGAAATTCCATAAGTCTACAGAGAGAGAACTCCACAAGGTGAGACAAATAATTGCTAAGTGTTCCAGTTGTTCGTAAGATCAACAATTCCTGGAACTCACAGACGAGCAATAGACATTTGTGTTCCAATAATACAGAGTGGAGGAATTTCAAATAGCTGGGGCATTCAGTAGAATCTCCAGAAGGGGTAGTGAGACAGCTTATCTAGCCCTAGACTAGAGGCTATTCTAGACCTGCCCTAATAATGCTTCAAAACAATCCTCAAAAGGATCAACCTGATTTGCAAATAACTTAACTGCCTGACACTACAAAGCTCAGTGCTATTTAAAGGAAGACAACAAAATCCACACACTCAGCAACCTAATAACACAATGGTCAGCATCCAGTAAAAAAGTACTAGACATGAAGAAGTAGCAAATGAGACCCATAACCTGGAGTGGAAAATCAGTCAATAGAACCAGAACCACAATCAACATCAATTGTGGAATGAGCAAAGACATTAAAACAACTATTAGAAATATGCTGGAGGATTTAAAATAAACAACTTAATGTGTAGGGAAGAAAATATATATAAAAAAGAACCAAATGGAACTACTATAGGTAAAATATATAGTACCTGAGATGGAAAAAAAATCACTATATAGGCTTGACAACAACAGTTTAGATACTGCAAAAGGAAAGATTAATGAACTTGAAGAAATAATAATATAAATTATTCAAAATGAAATATATAAAGAAAAAAGACTGCATGAAATTAACAGAGCCTCAAAGACTTGTAGGATAACAGCAAGTTGTTTAAGTACGTGTAATTAAATCCTAAAAAGAAGGAAGGCAAAACATATTTAAAAATGAAGTGGTTGAAAAGTTTCCAAATTGGATGAAAATTGTAAACTCACAGATCTAAGAAATTCAATGAACCCCCAGCAAGAATAATCTCAGAAGTATGCCCACCAGTTGGCACCATATCTTACTGCTCAAGGTGATTCGTTAGCTGCATGTCCAGCTGCATGCATTGTATGCCCCACCTGACCAACTGTGCAGAGATGGAACCCAGAGACCCAGCTAGGCTCACGGTCCCAGGAGTCGGTATGGGGAACCACAAACAGAATTCACAATCAGGAGATCAGAAATCCAAAAACTGGAAGCATGCCAAGTTGAAGACTAAAGGGTTCAAAAACTAGTATCAGGAGTGGAAAAGGATTAGGTCATTGTGAGGTACAGCTGAATTTCCTAAATCAGATAAGTTTATTAATTTCTAATTGGACTGAACATTTGTTGTGGCAGTTTTGGGTCACAAGCATCTTAAGGGTCTTCTTGACTTTGAACAGGTGCAAGACTCCGCAGTGTTCTCTGTGACTCAGTTCAAGATTTCCCTTTCAATTTTCTTGCCCCAATAAGCCAACAAGGCCCTCCTCTCTTTATCCACCATAATGGTAAAATCGGCTCTATACCGTTTGACTGCAGGCAAACTTTACTATGCCTGATCTTGGGTCCATGACGTATTCACCAAACTTCTGAGAACTGTGACATCATCTAACAAATCACTTCTAAGAAAGAAATTCTCCCTAAGGGTGTTTCATGCCTAGAAGTTCTTGGAAAGAGAAAAAGAATGTTCCTTACATTTAGAACACATGAAGGCATTTGAAAGAGAGAGGACATTACAACTTTTGTGAATGGTTGATTAGTAGCTAATTTTTGGACAGCCACAAGGAAAATGCCAGGAAAGTTAACCTCTGCCTAGTATCTGTATTAGAACTTAAAAAATTAGAAGCTTGTTTTTTTCATAATATTTCTCTAATTTCAAAAGAATCGATTTCTCTACTTAAAAAAACATGAAGTAAACACAAAAGCAAAATAAAATAAAAATCATCTATAAAATCACCTCCTAAAAATAATTACTATTAACATTTTGGTTTCTATCTTTGAAGATCAATTTTGGGGAATCAATATATAATTAAATTTGGATTCTAGTGTATATACATTTACAAACTAATTTTCTTCAGTTACAATAATTTTCCTCATTCATTGAATGAATATTATTTATTTTATTTCACAAAATTGGGATTATGGTTACATATTCTTTTTTGTCACTATTTTTTTCTCTTAACAATCTACCATAAATATTTTTCCACTTGATTCATTCTGTCATCTGTTTGAAAAAAATCAATAAATATTGAGAGCTAATTTTGCCTGTATTTATAATGGTTATGTCTATTTTTTTCTTGCTTATTTTTCTTATTCTTGTTTCTTGTTATTAATTATAATGATCAGCATCTTTGTCTCGTTCACGGCTTTAATGAGAATGCCGCAACTTTTGGCTGATAAATATGACGTTGGCTGCCAGTCTGAGATAATCTTTGTTATGTTAGTTGTCTTTTTTATTTCCAGTTTGCCGGGAGGTTTACTTAATTGTGTATTTATTATTTATTTTTAAGTAATGAATGGGTGTAGAATTCCATCAGATTATTCTTTGGCAACAATTGGGAGCTGGGGCAAGGATAAGGTCAGAACTTGAGAAAAACCATTGAGGAGCTATTTTATTGTCTCATTGTCCATAGCAGAGGAACCAGGCTAAGACATCAGATGTGGAAGAGCAAAGAAGAGGAGGTCTGCTACCTGTGCAGCAAAGGGAGATAAAAGAGGGACAGAAGATAGAGATGGCTGGGAGACTTTGAGCCTGGCTTCTTGGGAGGCTGACCCAAAGGTCAATGGGAAGATAACATGTTCAGCTGTTTGTTGAGCTGGAGGTAATTGAGACATTCACATGGAGGCGTCCAACTGACAGATGAAACTCTGGGTCATCAAGAACACAAAAGAAGGAAAGTTAGATTCACAAATGTCCTTTTGTAGAGATAGAGGCATATCAGGGTCCCGAGAGGACATGAGACAGCCAAGGAAAGAGCACATAGGGTGAAAAACACTGAATTTGAGGAAGGTAGAGCTTTTAAGGGCTCTTGGTGACCCCTTGGTAGTTAGTGTACTTATTTTCTGAATGCCTAAGTGCCACTTAACAGGCACAGGGTGTAGAAAAAAAATGTCTTGGTTTGGGGATTAGGGGTAGAAGGATCTCAAATAGAAAACAAGTCTTTCTCACAGATAAGACAGAATGGTAAAGGCCCACGTAAAATAGGAAGGGGAGGGACTGCCCTCGGGAGTCCATAAGAGCGATCTTGATCTATCAAGCGGGTGGCGAAGTCTTCGGCTGAGAGAAGGGGATAGGACAAAGTTTAAAGTGTGAAAGAAGTAAGAACGGGAACGGTTGTGGTAGCAGGTTTGTAGGAAATTGGGAATGAAAAGAAAGATTGTTGCCTCTGAAATGTTAGCATCGCATAATGGTGTTGGGGGTTCAATCAGTTTCCACCTCTTAACTTTCTCCAGAAGGGCTCAGCAACTTGGGATTCAGAGGAAAAGGAAAGAATGAGGAGTCAGGATGTCACACAATTTTCACAATCACCCTATCATCAAGATACATTACTGGCCCCATTGTGTAAAGGAGAAAATTGTCCAAGGTCATGGGCAAGTAAGTAAAGGAGTCTAGATTCAGACACCCGTGTCTAGGATGGCAAAGCCCGCCCGAATCCCACCTTGCTCACTCTCCTATGCCTCATCCTGTGTTCTCCATGGCCAGCCCCTTTTACATGTGGCTTCTTATTTCATCCTCATGACAACCTTACCAGATGGGTAGTGCGTCCTCATTTCATGACAGACGGCAAAAGAGGGATTTAAACCCTGTTCTCTTTGACCCCCAAAGTGCATGTTAGTGCCTTTACTCAGCTTCCTTTCTAAAGTTTTGATCGCTGTGTGTGGATTCTTAGGACTTAACCTTCGCTACATTAGGCTTATACGCAGTACAGTATTCTGGACCAGACTTACAGACATATCTTCATTTTGTTGGAGCTAAAATGATGCTTTATCTAGATATTCTTGCTTATTATCTTTGTTTACATCAAAAACCCACTCACATTGGGAGACTTGAGATCCTTATACCTTGAAGTCCCTCGCCCCCTAAAATAAACAGTTTTGCACTTCCTTCTCCTGTACCATTATGAAATTTTTCTAGTTTTTCCTTATAAGCTTGGTATTCACTACCAACAAAACCTTTGTGTCAACTGCAAACTGGAAGATTTAAGCCTATATAATTTGAGGAAGAAGATCCCAGGAGTAGTAAGTTCCCAGTTGTGTGCTTCCTCTGGATACAAATTAAGGAGCCCATGACCAACCTCCAGGGTTTCCCAAGCACAGCAGTTTCAATGAAGAGTTTAAAGGTCCTTCTGGTTGATATCGCAAGTGGTTAGTGAGCCCAGCTTCTTGCTCTTCAAGTAACTTAAAAGGTTGAATGGTGTTGGGTAGAGAGCACGAAGGACCCTGAGGAACTAGGCACAGCCATGGTAAGAGTGGAAGGTGAGTCTTGCATCCTAAGAGGTCAAGTAGACATCAAACAAGAAATTTATAATGGGCAATCAGCTCACAAAACTAATAATCCCGACCCACATGAGTTAGTCAACAGTGGGATCAAATGCATTTACAGAAAACCTATCAGTGGCTGAAACAACATAGCGGTTTCATGCGTGTCTGTTTTGTGTCTCACACAAAAGAAGCCCAAAGGTAGGCAATGCTTGGCTAACATGCTGGCTCCATGATGCTAGTGGAAACTCTGGCTATGTCAAGCTTTCTGTCCCTGCTCAGGGCATCCATCCTGGGTTGTAGAAAGGCTGCTGTGGCTGCAGTCAGTGTTCCAGGCTGCAAGAAGGAAAGGCAGATACAGTGACTTCTCCTGAATCTCTTCAGTCACCCCATTTACAAGGGTGACTGGGAGGTGTAGTTTTCTGTTGGGTGCATTGCTGCCTTACATAAGCTCAGCTCTCATTATTGAGGAAGAAAGGAGAAATGGCTGGCAGGCAGTTCCTTATTGTCACTACCCCATAAAGAATTTAATAAGCTACATAAACTTACAGCCAGAGTTTGGAGACCAGTCAGTTTAGACTGTGTAAATGCTTATTTTTGTTTATTTGGGCTCTGAGAGGCAGTCCAGACCTCCTCCTCACCACATGTGGTCACCATAGCAGACACCACCACTACCCGCAACGATCCTGACCAGTTGGCAGATGTCTAATGACACTGAGTTTGGCTCCATGGTGCACCATCTCTATCTACCTGGGTCTACCTTTTGCATCTTGCAAAGCCTACTAGCTTAATCCTAGATTCCAGCAGGCAGTTTTCAAGTTTTAGAGCATTATGCTCATTGATGCTGATACCCAGGAAGAAGAACTCTAACAATATTCCCATTCTCTCTTGTGTACCATCAACTAGTCACACCTTGACCACTGTCTTAGTCCATTCTTGCTACTATAACAAAATACCTTAGACTGAATCATGTATAAATAATACAAAGTTATTACAGTGCTGGAGGCGGGGAAGTCAAAGATCAAGGTGCTGACAGATTCAGAGTCTGGCGAAGGCTTACTTACTTTCTGCTTCATAGACGGCACCTTTTCCTGTGTCCTCACAAGGTGGAAGAGAAAAAAGGACAAACTTGCTCTGTTAAGCCTTTATACAAGGGCATTAATCCCGTCCTTGAGGGCAGAGCCTTCATGGCCTAATTACCTCCTAAAGGCCCCACTTCCTAATGTATTGCATTGGGGATTAAGTTTAGACTTAAACTTTGAAGGAACACAGACATTCAAACCATATCAACCACCAAACAATTAACCACCACTATGTGCCAGGCACTGTTCTTGGTGTGGAGTCAATAGAGATGAAGAGCAATTCTCTTCTTGAGAGTTCAGAGACTAGTGGAGACAGGAAGGTAAACAAATTACAGCATAGTATGGCGGGTGCTCCAGTAGAGATTTAAAGAGAGCCCAGGAACACTGAGGAGGTCACCAACTGCGTCCTGGTAGATCCCAAGCTCTAGGAAACATAGGAGCACCTGGCTACCTGGGTATCTGGGCAGTCTATAAAAATTCAGCTTCCTAGACAGTGTCCCAGGAGTTCCAACATTTCATATTCAAATTCCAGATCTACCAAATCAGCATCTCCAGATGCATCTTAGGAATCTACTCTCTTTCCCCACAAAAAATCCCAGGTAATGCTGGCACAGAAATGGACCTCACTTTGAAAAGTTCTGCTCTGAGGGGGAAAGTAGGGACAGATATGCTGGAGAAAGGAGGATCAGAGACAAAAACTTGTGAGTTAACAGGGAGGTCATTCTACACAGTGGGGAGACAACTCGGGCACTCAAGCCAGGCAGGGTGTGGTTTGTCGGAGAAGACACAGGGACCAGAGCATGAGCCAGGGGCTCAAGGAGGTGCCAGAGCCACAAAGGATGAGGCCAGACTATATTCACAGCACCTCATGCTGCAAAAGCTGCACAATTTTCCTTCTGTAAGACATGGCTACAAGTTGGGGACCCAGGAGTCTGAGCTCTGGGTTTCCCAGGGAAGGGCTGACAGAAAGAACCAGAGTGCACTTGACATAGGCGAGGCTGACCCTGAGGTCATGCTGGCTCCTGTGCCCTGCCTTTTGTCCCCTCCTCACCTCTGCTCCAGCCTTGCCTGCCCACCACTCTGCCCTCTGCTCCTCTGAGAGGTGTTGCATTCTGTTGCATGTCCCTGGCTCAGAGACCCTTCCATTTCTGTCTATGTTCATGATTCAACATCTAATTTCCTCTGGCAGGCCAATTAGCTGCTTCCCCCGTGAAGATAAGAACCACCCTCTCCATGGAACCAAGGAAAGGCATTTGCTCCCAGCCCGGGCAGAACTTGAGCATCACCTTGTTCTACCTGTCTCATCACTAGGTGGGCAGCCTGGGCCGGCGTTCCTCCAACTGGGTGCGTATTTACCTGGGAGACCTGAAGACTTTCCCCAGGATACTCAGGCAAGGATAGTAGTTACAGGGGTGTCAATGTCCAGTGGTATTCTTTCTAATATTAATCTGCTTGAAAATGAGCTATGTTCAGAATGTACCTTTTCACACTTTAGAAAAAAGGATATATCCCTTATCCATCCCAAACCTTGCTTTGGTGCTTTGCTGTAGGAAAGAGTTTAAAGCAATGGGATAAACTTCGTGATAAATCAGGGCCCTTGAGCTCACAAGACTTTCTTCTCCTGTCTTATAGATATTTCTGCAAGAGAGAAGGCATATTGGCCTATGAGGGCTCATAATTCAGAATATCTAAAGTCATATAGGGCTGTGATGCTGATCCATTTAAATATATGTGATTGGAATTTTTGCAGGATGAGTGGATTTTTCAAAATACAATAAATCAAACACACAAACAAAAATTTCACCTGATATCTTTCCTATATGTCATGCTTTAATGAACTAATGGAATTTTTCTGAAATAATATAAAATATGTATTCTAATTATAATCAATTGTCATCTTATTTTACCATATAAAATATTTAACATTTTCTATCTCCTGTTAATAATAAGTAAACTTATATAAACCTATGGTGATGAAAAATGTTAGATGTCAATTTTAAAATGTCTGAAGGAGTATGTAGATTTTCTTTCACTCCCCAACCCCCCCCGAGATGGAGTCTTGCTCTGTTGCCCAAGCTGGAGTGCAATGGCGCGATCCTCGGCTCACTGCAACCTCCGCCTCCTGGGTTCAAGTGATTCCCCTGCCTCAGCCTCCCAAGTAGCTAGGACTACAGGTGCGCACTACCAAGCCCAGCTAAGGTTTTTGTATTTCTAGTAGAGAAGGGGTTTCATCATGTTGGTCAGACTGATCTTGAACATCTGACCTCAGGTAATCTGCCTGCCTCAGCCTCCCAAAGTACTGGGATTACAGGCATGAGCCACCATGCCTGGCAGGAGTATGTAGATTTTCAAATTTTTAAATGAGGTTCACATTAAAAGGAAGTTTTAGGACAATGAGGTAGGACACTAGCCATTAGGGATCACAGTTGCCTTTAATTTAAATCAATTTATGTTAAGTTCCTATTCTGTGCTAGGTACAGTAGGCATCTTTAAAATAAGTGTGCTTTTCTGTGTCCAGTAAAATGTCCGGGACCACGTGTGGTGACTCCCGTCTGTAATCCCAGTACTTTGGGAGGCTGAGGTGGGCAGATCACCTGAGGTTGGGAGTTCAAGACCAGCCTGACCAACATGGAGAAACCCCATCTATACTAAAAATACAAAATTGCCGGGCATGGTGGTGCATACCTGTAATCCCAGCTGCTTGGGAGGCTGAGGCAGGAGAATCACTTGAATCCGGGAGGCAGTGGTTATGGTGAGCCGAGATTGCACCATTGTACTCCAACCTGGGCAATAAAAGCGAAAACTCCATCTCAAAAAAAAAAAAAAAAGTCTGGTCTTCTGGTGATGGGTTCCCTGGTCTCAAAGGGCTCCACCATCAGCTTCCTATACTGAGAGATACATGCATCAAACAACAGGAGCAGAAGTTCCAACTTGCACGAAAGTCATCCCAAAAAGGCGTCACCCCCAGCCACGCATTTTAGGCCTCACGTTCTCTGGTGTCCAGGTGCATGAAGAAAGAGTAACATGAGATAGGCTATAGTAAAGTGCCAAGCGGTGACTTAGAGCCCAGTGGCCTCCAGAGTGCAGCGTGTATTCCCCTGAAGCAGACCAGGGATCCAGAGAGCCAGGGTACAACAGGACCTATGTCAAGTTCACAGATCATGGACTAAGCGTGTTTACTGGGAGTGTGTGCCCAAAGCACGTCATCCCAAAAGGGGTGAGAGTTCCACAAAGTGTGATGTACACCATGAGCCAGGCATGTGGTCAGCGTGGGCATCATTCACAAATCTACCTCAGGGAAGCTGGACTTTGAATAATGGATAGGATGTAGGTAATCAGAGAGAGGCAGGAAAGTTGCCCCATCATGAGTCTGGCATTTATCAAGCAAGTCTGTGCTCAGCTCTGCTCAGGGCTCTTAGGAGCTAGGGAAGGTGGCTACAGATTTGATGAGGGAGGCCACACTCAGGGAAAATTCAGGTCACGCTGCAAAGTAGCATATGTTAAGGTCTGCGCCCATGGTGCAGGGAGTGCCCTAGGAATTTGGAAGCAGGAAAACTCAAGGCAGATCAGTTGGGTCAGAGATCAGGGGACAGGGGCAACCTTGCACAGGATAAAGAACAGAGCGGGGGCTGGAAAAGTTAAGTGGGATGTGGATGGAAAGAGGGAAAGCCTTCCCAGCTAGAGAAAGCAACAGAATATAGTCTCGGGGGTAGAAATGACAAAATAGAATGGATGTAGAGATTAAAAGACAGGACCAGCTGGATATTAAGAGGAATCATTCCTTCAACCGGCAAAGACTCACAGAGCCCCTCCTTACCTGGCACTGCAGACACTCAGGGAGGAAGACGGCTCAGCTCTGGCACTCACAGGGAGCTCGCGGAACCAACAAGACATTAAATGAGAATTGGGATTGTGAGGAGGGCTGGAAAGAGGAGGTGCAGAACGTCATGAAGTTGCTAATGGGGTCTAACCAAGTCCGGGAAACAGGAAGAGTCGGGGGCCACAGAGGCAACCCTGGTGGGGTCAGGAGAAGGTTTGGAAAGTAGGATTATGGCAGACAGGGGAAGGTCTCAAAAGCCAAGGAGAGGCAACTGCTGTTTATTCCCCGTGCATTTCACATGGCGGAGCACGAAGCCATCTCATGTAAGGAAATGACTTACTGCTGGTAAGACCCCAGGAAGACCCGTGTCATGGCCATTTCTAGGCTGGATTTGGACAGAAAGGAAGTGGGAACAAGGCAGCCAGTCAGGGAGATGCTGAGAGAACCTAAGAGGGGCATTACGCATCCTGCACAGCTGGACCCGGGTCCCAGAAGGAGGACAAATGCATCCGGGCGGTTGATTTCCTGTGTCTTACTCTCTAGCTGCCAGAGGCTGCCTAGGTGTCACTGCTGACGTTCTTCCAAGGGAGAGCTTTAGGCTTCCGCAGGGAGAAAATGCATGTGTAAGTTTTAATCGAAAGCAAATAAGAGACGATGCTATCATTTTTTAAACTATAATTGCATTTTCCATATATTCATTTCAAGCTATTAGCAGCTTTTTCTCTTTCTGTTCTCCTTGCCCTCTTTTTAACATTTTTAATGTTCTTGTGTGAGTTGATTATCACATTCAAACTACTTACAACAAACCCTAAAACTACAAGCAAAGCTGTTCGGATCCCGCCCCATTAGGGGAGGGAGGCCCCGTGGCACAGAGAGGAAATGAAGAGACTGCCTGGTGATCAGACAGTAACCCCAGGCTGTTTGGTCACATTTATTTCTGTCAGGCCTTTAAAAAACACATGTGTTTTTAGGTAGCTGTTTCCAGGGCTCTCGGTTACAGGGAACATCTGGAATGTGTGAATAAGTCATCTTCAGCAAAACAAAGTACAGCTCCACCAAGGCCCTGTGTGCAAAGGCCAGCGGCCGTCGGTTGCCTGCCAGTTGGCTGCCCCGCGCGGAGACTCCAGCCTATTCACCGGGGTCTCGCTGAGAAGCCTGTGCCGGGCAACAGACGCCTTGTGCTCTGAAGGATTTGTTCCTACATGACTTGGAAACAGTTTGTCTCCGTTAGCTCAGTCGGTCTGTGGCTGGTGCCAAGAAGGCTGAGGTTGCAGGTTTGATCCGGGAATGGGTCAATTAGCTTTGCACAGAGGAAAACTTTGTTCCTCTTCACTGACTGCACCCCAGCCTAGCCGGCATCCGCCGAGTAGGAGCCAAGTGACAATAGCGGTGTTCTTCCTGGGAAAACCAACAGTGAGTTCATCCACTCTGCATCGTGAGTCGGAAACGTCCTCCTCGCCCACTAAGAACATTTTATTGTATTTGCAAACACATCATCTGTAATGCTTTCAGTTCCCGTCCTGGGAGCCACACTGTAAAAATGAAATGCAGCCTCCTTGATGCTTCAGGAAGGCAGCAAGAATTGCTGGGTTGATCAAAGCCTTGGACACTGGAGGAGCGGAGATTTGCTTCCCAGTTTTATGGGAGATAACCAGTATTTGATATGAAGAAGTATTTGGGGCCAAGGGTGATTTGGTGTGAATCATTTTAATCAGAGGCTCAAGAAACCTGAGTGCTGCCGGACCCCACCCACCTCCCCATGTGAACAGAAGCAAACAGAAACGGCTTCCACAAATAAGGGTCTTGAACGGCAGATGTCAAAAACAAGTGCTTCTTAGCAATCTCAGAAATACTCATGGCTATTGAAGTAGCATTTCTTGTCCTCTTACCACAACATTTGACAAGTGACTTCACGCTCTTCATTGTAGTCATTCTCTTTTCCTTTTTAGAAGTTTAGAAATGTGTGTGCAACATGCGGTCATGATGGTTAACTTTCAGATGGTTCTCTGTCTACCTACAGGAAAGTGAACATATTAAATTGTTTCCAAGCTGGATGGTCTGGCATTGTCCTTGTTTTGGCTAAGAGTAAGATACAGCCAGTGAGTTCTTCACTGAGGTGATGTATGTGAGTGTCATGCAGAGCTTATGTACACACTTAAGCCACAGTCACACCTTCCTTACAGATCCTCTTAGTTGCTACACCTAAAGCTACCCCCCAAATGCTGTCAGCCTACAGTTTTAGTTGTATATGGCATCAACGATAATAAAGGTGTACTATTTTTACCTGTTTTACTGGCACCTGTAATTCTTTCAATGACATTTCTTATTCTCCAAAATCGATCCCCAGCCTTCACCTACCTCATGAAAATACATCTTTCTGGATTCAATTCTGAGGGGGAAAGGGAAGAGTGGGAGGAACAAAAGGGACAAATAAAGCACAAAAGTAGGAAAGTTTTTTTTTAAAAGAAGTCCACGGCAATCTTTAGCATGCCATCTTCATTACTCAGAGATTTCCAGATGACTGGATGCTCATTTTGACCATTAAAACGTCTATATCCAAACATCAACAAAAATATCTATCACCAATATATCTAAAGGTTAATATCCTTAATGCATTTGAAAAAACACTTGGCTGAGCTGATACTCCACAACTTTTTGACTTACAAAAATTTTAATTACACATGGTTCAGTTAAATATGAAGACCGTAACAGATAAATGGCTCCAAATTTTTAGTAGAAAATACAAATGGCTTAAAACATAGAAAAATGTGTAACTTAGCCAGGCACAGTGGCTCATGCATGTAATCCCAATTTTTGTGAGGCCAAAGTGAGATCATCACTTGAGCGCAGGAGTTCGAGACCAGCTTAGGCAACATAGCAAGACTCAGTCTCTACAAAAAAAAAAAATTAAAAATTGGCTGATGTGGTGGCACATACCTGTAGTTCCAGCTACCCAAGAGGCTGAGGTGGGAGGATCACTTGAGCCCAGGAGTTCAAGGCTGCAGGGAGCTATGATTGCACTACTGCACTCCAGCCTGGGCAACAGGGCAAGATCTTGTCTCTAAAAAGGGGAAAGGGGGAAAAAAGGGAAAACTGTGTAACTTTCCTAATAATCAAATAAGTGCGAAAAGAAACACAAAACCCATTTCCAGCTATCATAAATAGCAGGGATAAATTCACGGAGTAGACCGTCCTGTACTGAGCGTGGGGAAGTCGGCCTTCTCCTGTAGTGCTGGAAGGGATGTAAACCGGCACAACCATTTTGGGAAACAAATTGGCAGTAACAAAAATGGTGGAGTTTCTTTGAATGTGCAATTCTTGGCTCTAGTAATTCCAGTTCTGTGAATTTATTGTAAGAAAATACAGGGGAAGGCCAGGTACAGCGGCTCACGCCTGTAATCTCAGCACTTTGGGAGGCCGAGGTGGGTGGATCACAAGGTCAGGGGTCCAAGACCAGCCTGGCCAATATGGCAAAACCCCGTCTCTACTAAAAATACAAAAATTAGCCAGGCGTGGCTGTAGTCCCAGCTACTCAGGAGGCTGAGGCAGGAGAATCGCTTGAACCCAGGAGGCAGAGGTTGCAGTGAGCTGAGATTG
Organism: Aotus nancymaae; assembly: GCF_030222135.1. Taxonomy (NCBI): domain Eukaryota; kingdom Metazoa; phylum Chordata; class Mammalia; order Primates; family Aotidae; genus Aotus; species Aotus nancymaae. The sequence goes on from NW_026988465.1 coordinate 1,905,039, forward strand.
CACTGCTGTACTCCAGCCTGGGCAACAGAGTGAGACTCAATCTCAAAAACAAAACAAACAAACAAACAACAAAAACAAACAAAATAAGGGTGAAATAAAATGTCCTGTGCAAAGATGTGCCTTGCAGTATACATGACGGTAAAAATGTGGAGGTAAACTCCATGTCCGGCAATACAGAAATTAAGCCGTGATTAGAAGCATGGAAAGTGGAGTCAGGCCAACTTGTGCCTAAATCCTCCTTTGGCTGTTTAATAAGCATGTGATGTTAAACACATTGCTAAAACCCTGAGCCTCAATTTTCTTATCCATTTATATGATGAGACTAATTCCTACCTCATTGGGCTGTTATTAGGGTCACATGGAAAAAACTTATGTACGTTGCTTGGAATAGTGTCTGGGATGCAGAAAATATCAGCTTCTCTCTGCTGGTATTTAGTCATCCTCAATCTTATACAGCTATTAAAGAATGTTTAAGAATAATTTATAATAACATAGGAAATATCTATTATATAATGTGGAAAATCTAAGTGTGTAGTTACAGAGGGGTTGTGGCGCAGACTGTAAACTATGCATTAAAAAAGACAAAAAGGAATAATATATGTCAAAATTTAGCAGAGGTTGTCTGGGTCTTGGAATTAGGGGTGATTTTCCTATGAGCTCTTAACTTTGGTATTATTTCCAACTTTGCTGTAATGAACATTATTACTTTTGTCATTGAAAAGGGATAAATTGTATTTTCTAAAACAAAACACCTGCCTCTGGTGTTTGGCCTCCAGAGAGAGCAGGTAATTGTTTTGATTAATGGCTCCCAGGAAGGGATGGAGGGCAGCTGGCACGCAGGAGACAGAGCACCAACCAGGAGCTAGAGCAGTTGGCTTCTGGGTCCTGGAGCTCCACGGAAAACTCTGCAACCCTGGTCATTGTGGACGTGCTGGAATGAAGAAAGTATTAGATGAGATCAAGCCTTCACTGCGGAGACCACAAGGCTCTGTCTCATTACTCCCTCTTAGGACGATGCACCACACCTGGTTCTCGGCTGTTCTGTGACATCCCTTTGGTCTGCTCCCCTGCTATGATTGGGTGGAATGATTTGGCTGAAATATTCTGTTAGTTCTTACCTTTTCTTATGCGTTCAGTTGTGGTCCCACCAAGCCAAATTCTTATGTGGAACTCCTAACCCCAAGTGACCGTATTGGGAAATATTGTCATTGCAGATGTAATTAGTTAAAACGAGGTTCTTAGGGTGGACCGTAATCCAGTATGATTAGTGTCTTTATAAAAAGGGAACTTTAGGCACAGAGACATGCAGAATGTGGACATATTCTCTACACAGGGAGAACGCCATGTGAAAGTGAAGGTTGAAGTTACCCTGCCGCAGGAGTTCCCAGGAGCCGGAAGACAGTCCTACAACAGATCCTTCTGTGCCTTCAGAGGAAGCATGGCTCTGCCAACACCTTGATTTTGGACTTCTGGCCTCCAGACTGTGAGATAATAAATTTATGTTGTTTAAGTTCACTCAGTCTGTGGCACTTTGTTATGGCGGCCCTAGCAAACAAATATATCCTCCTTTTCTCACTACTTGCCATGTCTTCCTCTTTCCCTCATTTATATAAAAAAAAGAAAGAAGGAAAAAAAGAAAGGCATCCAGACAAAATGAGAGTGGTCCACAGGCTGGAGGGTGTACAGAGCCCCACCCAGAGGCACTCTGCAGTCAGCCATTCGGTGAGCCATTCACCATCTAACCACAGTTGCCTTCTGGTGAGAACGCATCCCACCACATGTGGGGAGGGCCATATGGGAATTCTCACACCTGTTGCCTAGATACATGTGTCTGGTTAGAACCTCTATGTGCTTTCTTTCAGTGGGTATTTATGGTAGGCACCAAAAAAAAAATGGCAAAAGCAAACATTAGTGTGATGTCCATAAGAACAAAACCTAAGTTACTATACATGTTTAGTTATAAGTTTCTCTGGGTGTAAAAAAGTTCCCAGATGTAGTGTAACAAATTAGAAATTTACGTCTCAATCATGCAAAAGTCCAAGCAGGTATGAGGACCTTGCTTATGATGTTTGTTTTTTCTTATGAACTGAATTTTGTGTCTCCCCCAACTCAACCTACAAAATTTGTGTGTTGAAGCCCTAACCCCCAACCATGTGATGATATTTGGAGATGTGGTCTTTGGGAGGTTAAAGGTTAAGGTTGAATGAGGTCATGGGGTGGGGCCTTTATACAATAGGGCATGTGTCCTTACCAGAAGAAGAGACACCAGAGATCTCTGCCACATGAGGACACAGCAAAAACTCAACCATCTGCAAACCAGGAGGAAAGCCTTCACCAGGAACTGAATTGGCTGGCACCTTGATCTTAGACTCCCACCTCCAGAAACAAGCTCCTGTTGAGAAATGAACTCCTGTTATTGAAGCCATCCCATCTGTGGTATTTTGTTATGACAGCCCAAGTTGATTGAGAGAGTCTTCTTGCCTGTCAGCCTTGACCTTGCTGTTCTGTGGCATCCCCATTTCCATGATAGCATCTGTCACACTGGCATTCCATCCTGCAGGAAGGAAGAAAGGGACAGGGAACACACATGCCTTTCCGTGGAGGTGAACAGCACACCACATGGCCCCTCAGAGACCACTGGCCAGAATTCAATCACATGGCCACACTCGATGCACAGGAAGCTGCAGAACAGAATCTCTCTCTGTTCTTCAGCCAGTGCCCAGGTTAAAGATTCTATTTCCATAGAAGAAAGGAACAATGAATAGCTGGAAATAACCTGCTATGTGGGCCTTAGTGACCAAATAGATTTTTATGATATGACCTTTTAGCTAAGGTGGGAAAACTTGAGCAGAGCACATTTTCCTGGCACTGGGGAAATCATTGAGCAAGATGCTATCTGGAAAAGAAGCAGAATCCTGGTCACATGGGAGGAAATGGAGTCTCTTGGGCAGAATGAGCCATGACGTCTGTTTTCCTCTTTCTCTTATGTCAGCATTGAATAAGTCTTTGCTGCTCTGGAATCCACCTTCAGTCTGCAGTCAGCTAAGGAAATGGCCTGTGGGCACGTTGGCTTCCTTTCTTCAGGGGATTAAGTGGTTGTTCGGAGAGAGGCTGAGTCTGATTGTTTACACAAGAAGGAAGAGAACTCTGGCTGTGTGCCCGGCACTGTTAGGAGCCACCAAACTGTGTCCGGAAAGGACTCAAGGAAAGCAGATGTCGATGTTTCCAGAAATTTAGTGACGTGAAGAGAGTTCCTGAAGAGAAGTTGGGAAAAACGGTTCTAGTTTTGGTTCTGCTGCTTTCAAGCTTGACTTCTCAGAACCAGTTTCCTCGCCTACAAAATGAGACATTTGGATTCTATTTATAAATCTTTGGGCTCTTTGTGTAACAGAAACTACCACCTCATCTGGAAAAACAATTATTTTTCTTTTTTTTTCCTTTTATCCCCTTTCTTTCTATGCTAGGCTTTTAATGATGCTTAACTCATGTGCTTTGCTTAAAGAACTGCAGGAACTGACCTGAAACACTAAGCATGGAATCAAGGTTGCAGAATGTCCCACTCTGGAAAGAAGGCCGAGCAGTTCATCTGTGTTCCTGCTACAATCAAGCTAATGCCAGCCAGACCACCGGGCGGCCCATTATTCAAGACAGTCATTGAGACCAGACAGACTGACCAGCACGCAGTCACTCCTTGTGCATAATTCCCCCAGACCCCTCTCCCATAAAAACCCTCCGGCCAGCCTGAAAAACCTGAGATGGTCTTTGTGACACCACCCCCAGCACCTCTTCAGGTTGCCAGTTCCTCATAAACCTGCTTTTCCTCCCACCAACTCTTGCGTCTCCAGTTTGGCCCTCAAGGAGTGACCAGCCAGACCTGGGTTCAGTTACATTTCTAAATACTATGACACACACACTCTAAGCACCCACAAGGCAAACAACGTGAACGCAATTTCCTGAGTCATAGGAAATGATGGGCTCATATGACTACCTTTGTTTAAAGTGAAAAGGAAACACAGGTAAACTTAGAGTGCCAAGAATTTAGATAGAAGTTTTTATTCTTGAGGAACTGTGAATAAGATGATGTGCATGTGAAAGAAACATAAACCACAAGCCCCAAAGACTAGTGGAAAGCCTGACATTTAGATTGGAGCCATGAGTCCAATGGGCAAGGGTTACAGTTCAGATCCATCCTGTGAAGTGGAGCCCAGGTTTCCATAAAGGTCCGCAATGGCTGGAAGTGACTTCCCAAACCCCACCCCTCCACTCCCTTCACGCTGCATCTCAGGGTCAGGGCTGGGTTAGGAAGCAAATTGCGCACCTGTAACATGAAGACAAGTTAAGGATTGAAGGTGAAGAAGGTTAGGACAGAAGCCTTCCTCGTAATTCACTGGTGTTGGAGAGATGACTTTATTTTTACCTTGATGAAAGCCAAGCTTTCAATTCAATATCACTCCCAAAATACAAATTACAAGTTATATGATACACACAGGATCAACTCACCTAATGATTAAATTAAAAAACACTCTTGAGGAAACAAATTAGGTTATATTTTCACAATCAGCAGCTTAGAGATTTTTATTACCTATTAATAAAAATTCATCTCATCTAAACACCTACAACCATAACTTTTCCTTTGCTTTGTTCTTTGTTTCCATTTCCTTTTTTTTCTTTTTCTTTTTCTTTTTGATATGAACTTTTACTCTTGTTGCCCAGGCTGGTGTGCAATGGTGCGATCTAAGCTCACTGCAACCTCCGCCTCTTGGATTCAAGCAATTCTCCTGCCTCAGCTTCCTGAGTAGCTGGGATTCCACGCACCCACCACCATGCCTGGCTAATTTTTTATATTTTAAGTAGAAACAGGGTTTCACCATGTTGGCCAGGCTGGTCTCGAACTCCGGACCTTCAGGTGATCCACCTGCCTCAGCCTCCCAAAGTGCTGGGATTACAGGCGTGAGCCACCATGCCCAGCCTTTGTTTTCATTTCTATAGCATTGTTTCAATTTTGTGTATATGCAAATAAAAGTGTCCAGCAATATGAAAGAAAAAAACATTTTTAGGGTTTTTACATTTTTCAATTGTTTTCTTCAGTGTGTCTGGATTAATTTCATATTTCCATCTTCAGATTCTTTCCTAGTTTAAGTTGTAATCAATGATTCACCATCAGTGATTTGCCACCTGATAGCTCTCCCCTTCATGTATAGTAACACAGTGCTGGCATGTAAGAGACAGTCAATAAACATTTGATAAGCAAATGAACTCATGTCAATGGTTCTCAATAGTTGGAATAAAGACCCCTTTAGGAATGTGATGATAGCAATAGATTCTTTCCTCTGGTAATGGAAAACACACACAATTCTACATGACAGTTTCAGGGGATTCATAAAGCCTATCTTCTGACCTAGGGCTCTTTCAGCCCCAGATATCACATTAAAGTGTTACAGTGTTTGGAAACACTAGAATATATTTGTTGTAGGTTCCTGCTATAAGGGAAGATGGTCTCCGATATTAAATTTATGACTTGGCAATTCAAGACACTCTCCCTCACAACTGATCTGTGAGGCACTGTCTGTAATGAAGAAAAAATGGTGCCCAAAGCATCATCCATAAAACTAATTTAGCACACACCACCCAAAGGGAGGCCATCTCTCTGAATTACAAAGTGTAAATAAGCTCAGAAGATGTAGGTATCTTCTCAGATTTCAAACCTGCACAGGAATCCCGTGGGGATCGTGTTAAAATGCAGATTTTGACTCAGTGGGCTTGAGGTGGGGCCAAGATTCTGCATTTCTGACCTGCTCTCAAGGGTAGCCATGCAGCTGTTCTATTCGCAGATCACAATTTGAGTACCCAGGCCTGAGCGCATCTTTAGTACCCCAAGGATACTGTTTCTCCACACCTCTCTTCCAAAGTTTATTCTCACATACACCAGCTTTCAAAAGCACGTTTCAAACTTTGTTACTTGGTCATATAAAGTTCGGTGTTAAAATATGCCCCCTCGAAATAAGAACAAACAGCCCTTTGAATTATCCAGGGCAGATGCCACCGTCCTCTTGTTATAGATGAGAAAACTGAAGATACAAGGAGTTAAATAGGTTCAGACTCTAGCCAGGAAAGGATAGGCCTCCTGCCCAGTTACTATTTGACCAACTCACTGGTTCAGACGTGAGTTGAAAAGGTGTTGCTGAACACCAACCAGCAAGGTGTGGGCATCTGAGGGATGGGGAGGAGATTCGTTCTGCCAGTTTAGCACTCTTCCCCAAACAACTGTCTTGGTGAGGGCATGCCAGGCCTTTGCTTCCATGCCTCATTGTTATGAAAATGAGTATGTGTTTCCATGAGGCTTAAACCCCTGACCAAATAGATGTGGACATTTGTTTGTTTCTTTTCTCTCGGATTGGGGATATCTGAATTCGACTGATCTTCCTCTAGGGAAAGTGTGGAAAAGTAGGGCATGGTTCTTGCCCTAAATAGAGTTCAGGCAGAGGGTGTCCATGCACACTTTGGTACCTCTCCCATAAGCCCAGGACCCAGGCTTCCCGGTCACAGTAGTAATAAATACTTTGGTCTATATCAGGATTTTTCAGCCTTGGCACTTTTGACATTTTGGGCAGAATAATTTTTGGTTGAGGGAGGGGCTGTCCTGTTGATAGGCTCCAATGAGTGAAGAAACACCAGGACTCTTGTCTCGTAGGAACTGGATAAAATGACACGGACACACGTGGAGTGGTTTTAAGGAGCAGAGAGTTTAATAGGCAAGAAAGAAGGAAGAAGAAAGAAGAAAGAAGCTCCCTTGTACAGAGACAGAGGGTGGGTGGCTCCAAAGCTGAGAGAGGAGACCTCATGTGCTACAGAAAAGTGGCTGCTTCTATGAGGAGGCTGGAGGAGGTGGTGTCTGATTTGCATAGGGCTCAGGGGATTGGTTTGACCAGGCCTGTCACTCATATAGCCCGTGAAAAAACTGGCCCTCCCACCCTAACCTTTTAATATGCAAATACAGGGCACCATGATGTTCTACACACGTGGTGATATGTGGGGGCAGCCATGTTGCCAGGCACGTGGTGGGGCAAGGGCAAGAAGGAGACAGCGGGAATGGACATGTTTGGGTGGACCCAGTTTCTAATGGCTAGCATTTGACACATCAAAGGTTGCCAGCCTGGCTCTCAGAGCCAGGGCTTTCCTGCTAGACAAGAAACATTTCTGGAGCTGCTTTAAAAGAAACAACTTTCCAAGGACCTCTTTTCCTCTCTATCTGCCTAAAATAATTTCTTAACAACTCCTGTAACACTGCATTGTAGGGTTCCCAGCAGGTTCCCTGGCCTGTGCCCATGAGATGCCAGGAGCACACATTCTCCACCTCACATCAGAACTGACCGTCAAAAACGTCTCCAGATGTTGCCAAACATCCCGAGAGGCAAAATCATCCCCGATTAAGAACCACTGGTTTTGCCTATGCTTGGTCCTGTGAGAGTTGTAAAGATGAGAAGCACAGGATTGTTGAAGCCCTGAGAGCAAAGCTACTTCCTGGAGATTTGTAGAGGACAGACCACCAGTGGTCACTCTTCCCAAAACTCACATTCACACTTGCCTCACCCAGCTTAGGGTTCCCACCATCACAACAAAAGGGAAAGAAAAAGCGAGACTTCCTTTGCTGGATGCCCTGGGCACTAATTAGCTTGCGAATTGGATCTGCCTAGCTCACAACTACTCTAGAGAGAGCTTTTTAGAAGAGGGGAGAGAGACAGAGAGAGCAGGGGAAACAAGAGGGGCACACCCACTTAAAGGGGAGTAGCAGTTTGTTCCCAGGAGAGACAGCACAGCAAAAGGCTTGAAGAGAAATGACTCCCTTTAAACCTGGAAGGGAACAGGGATGTGGTGCCCAGAGTGTCAGGTATCAATGTGCCAAGGTTCAGCTCCCCTAGCATTTCCCAGTGACTCAACTGCAGGAACCCCCTTTGATGCAACTCAGTTATATCTAGCCCTGCATTCCGGCTCTTGCCCAGGTCTTGCATGTCCATGTTCTACACTATAAAACACATACATCCACTCCTAGAAAATTTCAAAAGTACAAACAGTACACTGCCTTCCCAGAGCTCCCATTCTACAGTAAAGTTAAACAGTGAGCTTAGACACAAGGCCCAGCCAGCACTGCCAGGGACCCCATGCCTTGGACAGGGTCCAAGGCCAAATCATGGTGCAACAAACCCAGCACAGAATGACAGGCAAAAGAAATAGCACTTGAAGATAAATCCTCTCAGCAAGGCAGTTTACTTCTATAGAAGGGTGTGGCATATGGATGGAGCAATGGTGGCTGCACGCTTGGACAAGGAGGGAAAAGAGTACTTATGTCTGATGGGGTCGTCCCTACTGCTCTGTCATTTCCCTATTGGCTAGGGTTAGACCGTACAAGCTAGGCTAATCCTGATTGGCTATTTTAAAGAGAGAGGAGTCAGAGCTGAAGTGGCAGGATGGGTGTTTTGGTGGGAAGGACGGTTATGGGTGGGTCAGAGCAGGTAGCGAGGGGTGACCTAGGTCAAAGAAGATGACCAGAGCAGGTGACTGGGATGAGTCAGGATGGAGCTGAGGGCTGGGGGGAACAGATGTGAACCACTGATTAGAACTGGTGGAGAAGGTTGTTTCCTGGAATTATAAGGAAGTTAAACTTTAAAATAGATAAATAATAAGAGAGCTGAGCATACTGACATACTGATTCTTTGAAGAGAAACTTGGGGTTCACTATAACATGGGTAATCTGAGACAAATGCCATCTCCATTCTCAAGAAGCCCTAAGCCAGAGCCCTCTAGGGGCATCTCACTTTTCTCAATAAATACTTGTGAGAAAAATGTGTTCAAATAAAAACTAATTTGATTTTTCACATAACTTGCTCAGGTGGGGGATGCTTTTCATTTCTGATTGATTGTTTTTTATTGCCATCTGACCCTATCACTTTAAGTATTTCTGCCCCCAAAGCTTTGAGTGGATAGTGAGCTCTGAACAAGCACTTAAATGTGCTGGAGCAAATTCATCAACATTATCTGCAGTAGCTAAAAATGGAAGCAACCAAAGTGTAAAGGAAAAAGTTAATAAATCAAACCACTGTATAGTCACACAATGGAGTGCTGGGACCCGTATTCATATTCTTTTCAAAAAACATTTAATCTAATAGCAAATTTTTTTAAAAAACTTCTAAATGATGATCCCATTATATTAAAAGTAATAAATCAGAATTATAATGGTGTTTATATTTAGGGAGAGGAGTGTGATATTATGAGTGGAGTTTAATTTCTTTCCTTGTACATCTCTACAGATTCTAGATTCTACCCTATGAATTCATGTTCCTTTGGCAATCAGAAAAGAAAAAGAAGTGCCTTTTTTTCACTTCTGCATGTATGAATGTGGTGGGAGGCAGGATTCTACCCCGGCCAAGCCTGCTGTTCTCCTGGTGAGCATGCCTATGTCATTCCCCTCAAGTTTGAGTGATCTTGAACATGACAGGTGTCACTCCAGTGATCAGGCTATGTTATCTGGCAAGGTTGAAGAGATTTTGTAATAAAGTCTCTAATCAGTTGGCTTTAATTGAAAGGGAGTTTATCCTGGTGGGCCTTTCAAAGCTGGTCCAGAGATAAGGGACTCTTCTCCTGCTGGCCTTGAAGAAGCAAGCTGCCGTGAGCTCCACTGCTGCAAGGAACTGAATTCTGCCAACAACTGCCTGTACCTGTAAGAGGACCCTGAGCCTCAGATGAGACCCCAGCTCCAGCCATTGCCTTGATTGCAGCTTTGTGAGACCCCCAGTTAAGCATGCCTAGACTCCTGACCTGTGGACAATGTGAGATAAGTGTGTGTTGTTTTAAGTTACTATGTTTGTAGTAATTATTTTTTACCTAGCCGTGGGAAATTAATACAAATATTATTTTAAAACTCCAAAGTAAATTCACCGTTACATCAGTACCCACAGTCATTTGCTGGGAGTAGCCTGGGAGAGCAGGTTCTTGTTAAGGGTTCGGGAAGGAATCAAAGGTGTGGTATCTGGAGGCTGTCAGCCAGGTTCTTCCCAAGGGAGATGGAGCAGCCCACCTCCAGGTCCCCACACCTCCTGTTGACATCTCCACCCACAATTCAGCCTCTTCCTTCCATCTTTATTAAGAGTGCTCTTGTGAAATCACCAAAGACCTGCAAATCCCCAAGCCAGGATGAAGCCCACCATCTCCTTTCTCTTTGCTGTGCCTGTGCCTCTAGGCCTTGGCAATGGGGACAAAAGACACACCTTAGTAGTTGCTATAAATGCATCATTGTCACCCTCCAATGGACACACAACACTCTCTAATAAGTGTACTCTCCTTCTTTCTCCAATGGCAACCTCACACCGTCTCTCAACTCCTCTAACTTCTCACCTCTCCTCCTTATTCCCAACCCCTACTGGCCCTTTACTTGAGGCTCCTGACTGCTTAATTATACTTAACTGAGAAAATGAAATCTATCAGTTTAGTCCTCTCATTGTCCCATAACTATAACTGCCCAATGTGTTCACCTTGCCTGCTGCCTAGACAGAGCCTATTTCTCAAGACAGGGGCATTGCAATAGAGAAAGAGTAATTCACACAGAACCAGCTGTGCGTGAGACCAGGGTTTTGTTATTACTCAAATCAGTCTCTCAGAGAATTCAGGGATCATAGTGTTTAAAGACAACTTAGTGGGTGGGGGAAAGCCAGTAAAGCCAGGAGTGCTGATTGGTGAGGTCGGAGATGAAATCATGGGAAGTTGAAGTTGTCCTCTTGTGCCAAGTCAGTTCCTGGATGGAGGCTGCAAGATCAGATGAGTCAGTTTATCTACCTGGGTGGTGCCAGTTGATCCATCAAGTGCAGGGTCTGCAAAGTATCTCAAGCACTAATCTTAGGAGCAGTTTAGGGAGGGTCAGAATCTTGTAGCCTCCAGCTACATGACTCCTAAACCATAATTTATAACCTTGTGGCTAATTTTTTAGTCCTACAAAGGCAGTCTAGACCCCAGGCAAGAGGAGTTTTGTTTTGAGAAAGGACTATTATCATCTTTATTTTAAACTATAAACTAAGTTCCTCCCAAAGTTAATTCAGCTTACATCCTCTCAGAAGGAATAAGGACAGCTTCAAGTTTAGAACCAAGATGGAGTCATTTAAGTTAGGTCTCTTTCAGTGTCTCAGTCATAATTTTCCAAAGGCAGTTTCGTAACTAATTTACAAAGCTCCTCTGCCCTGTCCCTTTCTTATTTCTTCTTCTTGACAAAATGGAGGGGACATTGCTTCTCCTAGCAATGGCCAGTCTCTCCCATGGCTCAGGGCCTGGTCTTCATAAGGATGTAAACAAACCTAGGTGAAAAACCAAAAGTCAAGAGACAAGAGTTGGGAGGAAAAGCGGGTTTATCGGAGAACCAGCAAACTGAGAAGATGGTGGGCTAACGTCCTAAAATACTGTCTCGAGTCAGTACAAATTCCGGGCTTTTTTTTAACATTAAGGGCAGGAGGAACAGGAGGGGATTGGGATCAAGAGGTAACCGATGACCGCAGCAGGGTCTGAAGAAGTTGGGAACTTCTTTGTCTTTGGTCAGGTCACTACGCTCCAATAAATCTTTAACAACACGTAGTTGTTTGTATACTTCTCCTTTAATCCTTGAATTAGTTTTTAAAACTACATGATTGCTATTTTGCATATTATCTCAGTGCTCTAAAATTACCCTAGCCTATGTGCAGGGATGGGTAAAGGCCCCTTAAACAAAAATGGAGTGAATTATGTTAATTCTTTCGCTGTTTCACTGTTACAGGGACTTTCCTTCCCTGGTGATGATCATGCTGATGACGATGATTATTCTCTCTCTCTGTCTCTTTCTCTCTCAGCTACTGCTGCATTTTCATCAGTACACAGCCCCACTTTGGTACCCCACAACCTATAAGACCCTCCCTCGATTCCACATCCCCTTTCAGCTACCACTTCATCTCCTTGTTTCTCTTTATAGCCTGACTTATTGAAATAATTTTCTACACACATTGCCTCCACTTTTTCCAGCCTCCATGCATCCTTGATCATACTCTGTTCTGGCTTCTGGCCCTACTCACACCTAAAGAGGCCAACAACCTTCACCAACCTCTGAACCCTTTCTCCCCACCTCTGACTCTGCTCTTCACACTTCTTTGCCAGGCTTGCTTCCATCACTGAGAATTGCACACCGCCCTCCCTCTGTGATGCCCTCTGCCTCCTGGCCTCTCTTTCTCAGTCTCCTATGCAGGCAAATCCTCCACTACCAGCCCTCAGGGCTCCATCCTTACCACCTTCTTCCCTCTAAATTTTCACTTCCATGTGATTGCTTCTATTCCTCAGGCTTTAAATACCAACCCAAATATTGATGCCTCCCAACTGTGTATCAGTAGCTCAACCCTCACTTGTGAGTAATCTTTAATACCTCTTGCTTCTCTGACATTCAGGACCAAAGTGCCTCTAAAGCTGCTATTTCTACCTTTAAAATGCATCTCACATATCAGTTCATGACTTAGAATCTCATGGTCACAGCATTAGTGCACAGCACCATCAGATTGCTACTAGATCACATCTTTAACCTTCTAGATTCAATGATACACAAACTGCTGTCCATTAGAATCACTTGAGAAGCTTTTACAAATGCCAGGCCACACCCAGACCACTTAAATCAGAATCTCTGAGAATAGGGGAAATGGAGACATCAGTATTATCTTACACTCCCCAAGGGGTTTCAATCTGCAGCCAGGTTTGGGAGCCCAGGTTCTGACTGGGCATCACTTGTGCCTGCTTCTGTCCATTCTCCAAAAGAGCCAAAGGGAGAATTTTCAAATGGAAACTGGCTGAGCACAGTGACTCACACCTGTAATTCTAGCACTTTAGGAGGCCAAGGCAAGAGGACCACTTGAGGCTAGGAGTTTGGGACCAACCTGGGTGTTAGATATAGTGAACCCCAAGTTTCTCTTCAAAGAAAAAGTATGTCAGTATGTTCAGCTCTCTTATTCTTCAATTCTCTATTTTAGAGTTTAACTTCCTTATAGTTCCAGTAAACAACCTTCTCCACCGGTTCTAATCAGTAGTTCACATCTGTTCCCCTGGCCCCCGGCTCCATCCTGACTCATCCTGGTCACCTGCTCTGGTCACCTGCTCTAGTCACCTTCTTTGACCTAGGTCACCCCTGGCTACCTGCTCTGATCCACCCATAACCATCCTTCCCGCCAAACCACCCACCCTGCCACTCCAGCTTAGACCCCTGCTCTCTTTAAAATAGCCAATCAGGATTGGTCTAGCTTGTGTGGTCTAACCCTAGCCGATAGGGGAAAAACACAGGAGTAGGGGCGACCTCCATCAGGTATAAGTACCTCTTCCCCTCCTTGTCCAGGTGTGCACTTGCCATTGTTCCATCTGTGAGCCACACCCTTCTATAGAAGTAAATTGCCTTGCTGAGGAAATTTATAATTCCAGTGATACTTCTTTTGCGGCATCAAAAATTCTACTTATAACATGGGTTGACATAGCAATGTCTTATCTCCGTAAATTTTTTTTCTTTAATTAGCCCAGCATGGTGGCGTGCTTCTCACCTGGAGGCTGGGAAGTCCAAAATCAAGGTGCTGGCCAATTCAGCTTCTGGTGAGGGCTCTCTTCCTGACTTGCAGACAGCCACTTACTGACTATGTCCTAAATGGTGGACAGAGAGGATCTCTTACTGTTTCTCTTCTTATAAAGTCACTAATATCATAAAGACCTCCCTCATGACTTTATCTAACTCGAATTACCCCCAGAAGGTCTCATCTCCAAATCATCACACTGGGAAGGGCTTCAACATACAAATTTTGGAGGGACACAATTTAGTCCATAATTCCTGAAAAACCTGGACTCTTCCTGATTCTGCTTAAAGATCATCTCTTAAACTACTCTTTGCTGCCTCCCATTGGGTTCTACCCCTGTGCCTCCATAGCTTTCCATAGTTCTCATGGATTCTTTTCCTAGAGCATTCATCAAACTCAGTGGTCATTATCTGCTACCCTGTCTATCCCTCTCATGGAACTGGGAACCCAGTGATGACTGGGGTCAATTGTGTGCATTGACTAATAGATACTTAAAAGTAAGTGTTTCTGTTGCAATTAGAAAGAAGAGGAAAGAGGGATAAAGGAAAGTAGAAAACAGGGAATGAGAAAAGGCATAGAACTGCCTTTCTCTAATAGGCAGTTCAGGGACCCCAGTCCTGTAAGTTACACAAAAGGAGGCAGCAGCAGGAATGAGGTAAGGAACATACTTCTTCATAGTCAGGGCCAGTAAGGTACTGAGTAGTCTTTCTTATCTAAGTGCCCACCAACTGCCTTGGACAAGTTACTCTATTCCTGTGTCCCTATGTTCTCTCATCTGTAAAATAAAGATAAGAAAAGCACCAACTCATGTGGTTATTTGGAGGCTTAAAAAAAATAATGCATCTAAAGTGCCTGATCCATCATCATTCACTGAATATGGCAAATAAAATAAGTATGTGCATATACTGTGCATATCACTTAGGTAGATTTTTGAAATGGCATTTTCAGTGCTTGATAAGGTAGAAATTTTATTAACTAGCTGTGATTTAGAAATGTATGCTGCAAAGTTCTTGTGGAAAAAAAGGTTTTAAGTCAACAATAAAAGTCAAATATTAGGAAAAGAGCAAAGAAGAAAACTAATATTGAAAGCTGCTTCTTTCAACCAGTTGACCTTTCCTCCTGTACATATTCCTCTATTAGAGCTGAGATAATGGAGTTATTCCTAAGCTTTGCCTTCCCTCTCCCCTGCCCCTTGTCTGTTGAGGAAAGGTTATGTCTAGCAGACTTTTGTTTCAATAAACACTGCGTTAAGCCTCCTAGGCAGCTAGGATGGCACAGATGGTGTTCTCAAACTGTTTATGTGCTCTTTCTTGATGCGTGATTTCTTCCTTTACAATGATGACTTTAGGTGTTAAAGAGATTGACAGCAGCACAGTCCTTGTGACAGGAAGCCCATGATTCTCACTAACACGAATCAGCAGCCAGGCACACACACGCAGCCTGGGCCACACCTCGGTCACCTGTGGGTAGCACTGAAATATCACCTCCCTGAGAAACAGGCAGGTATGTTGACCATCTGCTCACTGCACTCAGTGAGAGGCCCCTAAAAATGTCCAGGGCACTGTGAATGAAGCCCTCTGAATTCCTGGTTCTGCAGCTCTGTTGGGTCACAGGTCCTGGAAATGAAGGGAGAGACTTCCAGGGCTCAGGAAGAGGGACAAAGTTCCAGGAGGGCATGCGCAAGTTAAGAGGAGATCCAATTTTTCTGTAGCTTCACCCTGAGCTTTTTATTTTTTGTAGTGACAGGGTTTCACCATGTTGCTCAGGCTATTCTCCAACTCCTAGGCTCAAGCGATTCTCTGGCCTTGGCCTCCCAGCGTGCTGGGATTACAGACGTTGGCCACCGTACCCAGCCATGTTGTCCATTTTCTAACTGGCTTTTGTTGTCGTTGTTTTTGCTGTTGAGATGTATGAGTTCCTTATATATTTTGGATATTCACCCCTTGTTGAAAATGCAGTCCACAGGCTGCATTTTCATTTTTGTGGATAGTTTCCTCTGATGTTCATAAGGTTTTTTCTTGTTGTTGTTTGATCTAGTCACATTTGTTTCCTTTTGCTTTTGTTGCCTGTTCTTTTCATGTGATATCAGAAAAATAATTGCTTAAGGTCATTGTCAAACAGCTTTCCCTATGGTTTCTTCAATGATTTTTATAGCTTCACATAGAAGTCTTTAATTCATTTTGAGTTGATTTTCATGCATGGTGCAAGATCCAAGTCCAATTTTATTCTTTTTCATGTGGATATTCAGTTTTTCTCAGCACTATTTATTGAAGAGATTGTCCTTTAACCGCGTTTTGTTCTTGGCGCAGAAGTGCTCAGAGACTTGGATCCCCTCCCATCAGGAAGGCAATGCACATTGCCATTTTATAGATAACCATAAGGGACAGGGAAGAAGGGAAGGCATTCTTCCTCTTGGCCTTGCTTCATCTTCTTATAAGGGTACAGCCCTACCCAGTTACGGCCCCACCCTCACAACCTCATTTAATCTTAATTACCTCCCAAACACCTCATCTCCAGACATGATCATATTAAGGATTAGGGCTTCAAAGTATGAATTTGAGGAGAATATAAACATTCAGTCCGTAACAGGCATGTTGCCTTTCCCCCTGTTAGGAGCTTTTATTCCCTGGATGGGTGATCCCCTAGGCGTGCAGCAGGGGTGATCGTCTCTCACTAGCACATTCATGATACACAACTGTTGGACATATTTTCTTGACGTGGGGAGTTTCTTAGGTTTCATTCCCAGGCCTCTGCTTTGAAATGTCTCTCTTATGTCTGGTTTCCGTGGTTTCTGTCTTGTCAGCAATCCCTGCAATCTCTCTCTCTCTACTTAGCCCCTTTACAAGGGCAGCGTGTTCAGCATACGATTTAGCTTCTTCCAAGATGCTGCCTTCTGAGCAGGCCCTTTCCCCCTGTGCTCTGCAGCCTATGGCCCTATGCTGCATCTACCACTAGCTTGGCTGGGGCCTTTGACAGTCAGAGAGCTGGGGCCTGCAGGAAGTAGGACATGCAATGGATCGAAGAATGATTGACAGGAAGGGAGAGAGGAAAAGATGTGAGCTTTGTCTTAGGTCTGTAATATAGAGAGATAAAGGCAGATTAAGGAAAACTGATTGCATAATAAAAATAAGGAGACATAAAATAAAGCAGACTTTTATAGGTGTCTCCCCACGTTGAGGTCAGAAGTGCTCAGAGACTTGGATCCCCTCCCATCAGGAAGGCAACGCACATTGCCATTTTATAGATGACCATAAGGGACAGGGAAGAAGGGAAGGCATTCTTCCTCTTGGAGTCAGGCCCCTATCTTATGGGAGATAGCCCATGCAAGAAAGAGCCCTGCATGTGGTCAGTGCAAGGAGAGGTGCTCATTTGCACATACCCAGTTTGCCTTAAGTGCAACTTTTCCCAGCCCATGTGTTTTCTCCAGCTCTGCCCTCTGTTCACTATGAGTGCCTTACCACCTCCCTGTCTCTGCTTCACTTACAGTCCTGGGAATTCACAGATCCAGAGCACACTGAGATATGCTTCAAATTTGCATGAAATTTACTCAAATATCCCTTGATCTGCTGCAGCTGATAATCAGGCAACCCAACCTATCTCGCAGAGAAGCAGCAGGCAGGTTGGATGTCAACAAACAAGTCCTAGAGACACACGGTGCGCACCCACGTGTGCACGCATGCTCACAGTGTCAGTGAGTCAAGTCATGCTCTTTGCCTCCTCAATGGTTTTAGCCTTGTGCTCTCCCCACCCGCACCTCTGCCTGTCTATGCAAGAGTAAGCTACTGAATGCATGTAACAATACTGCTGATTTTAAGATATTTCCCTCCAGATGAGAGGGTGGTCTTATAAGAAGAAGAAGTGCCAAGAACACCTCCCAGGCATTGGAGGAGTAAGAGGCACCTGAGTCCTTCACGCGGGAGATTGCGGTGCATGTTCCAGTGAGCACTGGTGCAGAGCTCCGGGTCATGGGAGGCCAGGGAGCTCGGGGCCTAGAACACAGGCCTCCATTCCTGCTGCCCTGTGCAGCCTGCCGCCGTTTGCAGTGACAGGGGACAGCGCATTTGACTCTCAGCTTGACGGAAATGGGGCCGACCTAGTTCTTGAAGCAGAGGAAACAGCTGCTGGGGTCCCAGGGCCGTGCTGAACAGCTCACTTGAAATAGCTATGCTTTGAGAGTGAGAAAGCACTGAGGAAGGAAGGAAGGAAGCTCCGGTTTCTCCCGCAGATCACTTTCCTGGAACATCTGCACCCTTGCCCTAGAGGTCTTTCCCCCGCTGGTTTAGGGGTGAAAGGAACAGAAGGGAGGAAGCCTCTGTGTGAGTCAGTGATAGGAGCAAATGGCTCCTCCCATTCCCTACCATCCCTGTCCACTCCTCCCCACTGTAGTATGTGGTCCTCTCTCCCTCTCTTCCCCATCCCAACCCCACCCCCACCTGCCCACACCCCCCCCACACACACATGTACGCACACATGTGACATCCTATCATAATTCAGAAGGTGGCCGACTCCCCAGGCCCCTAATTGTTCGGGCGTTTGGGCAGTGGCTCCCCGTCTATTCTGAGCTTTGTGCTATGCACTAATGAAAACCATCAGAATTGAGTCTTTGCTTTATAAGCATTGGCTTCTCTGCGAAGTCTGTTTGAGAAGATGCATCATCTTCTAGCATGCGTTGATGCATGAAGAGAAATGCCATTCTGTGCTTTTACAAAAAGAACGTGGTTACTTTTTGTGAGCAGTGCCCCCACCCCCCACCAGCACCTTGGACTTCAGCGGTTCCGTGATTGACACAAGCCCCATGGGCTCCCATGTTGAGGGTGGCCGCGGCCAAGCTCTTTGTGTCGGGCCCAGCCTCCCGGATCCTCTAGACCACAGGAGCACAGGCAAGGGGGCCCCGAGAGGGTGGAGGAGGAGAGGGAGAACGATCCAAAACCCTGTCACTGGCTCTCTGGGTCTTTCCCAGTCACCTGACAATGCGGGCTCTGAAGGGCCTGAAAGTGGCCTGGGGAAGGGGCAGGCCCTGCTCCCCTCGGGGACCTTGCTGTCCCTGTAGTTCATTTTGCAGTGGGGAAGGAGAGCTGGATGACAGCCCCCGGGCCCACTCAGGACCCTGTTCCTATGTAGGCTTTACTGTGTCTCCTCGGTTAGGAAATGTGTTATAAAAAGAGCAAATTGCAGAGCTCCTGCTCAAATGAGCACTGTTCCTATTGGCTCCAAGACTCAGTGAGTGACGTCCCAAGGCAGAGCCCAGCAGGTCCTGACTGAGCTGGGAGTAAGGGTCCTTTTGGGGGTGGGTCCAGGTTTTCTAGGGCACAGAAGTCCTGCCTTGTCCCAAGTCCCTATGAACTGAGCCCTTTCTGGGTGCAGAGCACTGAGCTGAGCTCTGAGGAGCCACCAGAAACCACCACTGCTCTCGAGGATGCTAAAGATCCCGGGCCTCCTGCCACAGCTGCCAGTATGTCCCCCTGCCCCATGTCTCTTCACTGTCACCCAGTGAGGCCCAAGGATAGGGAGACCTCCAGGAGGGGGTGGCTGTGTGCAGCTGCCCCTAATACGGCCAGCAGGGCTTCCATGGGGAGAAATGCCACATATAGGTGAAGGGGAGGAAGGCAGCAAATCACACTGCCACGTATGCACCTATGCAACAATCTTGCATGTTTTTCACATGTACCCCAAAACCTAAAATGTAATAACAAAAGAAAAAGAAAGGGGAATAAAGGGAGTCAGGGCACCCCAACTGCTCACAAAATTGCCCTCCACTCAAACCCACCGGCTGGAGACCCTCTCCCCACACCACTCTCTATGGGACAGTTGTGGAGTCAGCCGCACAGGGCCCACACCTCAGTGTCCTTGGCTTTTATCAGACTTACTCTGAATGGAAACACCTTTAATAAAAGATAGGGGACAGAATGCCAGAAGGGGTCTTAGGGGAGGTTCATGCCAGAGGAAACAGCAACACCCTGGCTTACTAAAGGTCTGATCCCCTGGAGTCCGGGTGAGGAGCAGCAGGCAAGAGGGCAGGTTCTGCCAAGGGCCAGGCGCTGGCTGGGATGCGAACCAGAGACACTTTCCTCCCAGTGTTCTCTCCTCAGCCAGCAACACCAGGGCTCTGGGGGCGGGGTGGATACATCTCAACCCATGCCCATGCAGCATCTTCTTGTGTAGAAGACGTAACCCATGCTTCACAGGTCGAAAATGAGAAGGTAAAAAAGACCCAACTGAGCCAGGCTTCAGAGAAGGGGGAAAGCAGACAGACTTCCAGTCTCTCTGAATGTTCACACTGTATTGGTCAGGGTTCTCCAGAGAAACAGAACAAACAGGATGTGTATGTATACATGTACATATATATATGTACACACACACACACACGTGTATATATGTGCACATATATGCACATATATATGTATGTACATATATATACATGTATGTACATATATATATATATATACATGTGTTCAGGGAGAGTGAGAAAGAGACAGAAAAGTCTAAGGAATTGTCCCACATGATTGTGGGAGCTGGCAAGTATGAAATCCACAGCACAGGCTGGCTGACTGGGAAATTCACCAGGAGCTGACATTGCAGTCCTGAGCCCTGTCCCAGGGCAGTCTGGAAGCAGAAGCTCTTCCTTCTCTGAGGCCTTCTGGTTAGGGGAGGTTCACATTATGGAGAGTGATCTGCTTTACTCAAAGTCTACTGATTTAAAGGTTATTCAGATCTAATGAATACCTTCACAGCAACACGGAGACTGTTGTTCGATCAGATATCTGGATACCATGATCTGGTCAAGGTGACCCATAAAATTCACCATCACACGTATCTTAGCTACCCAACTGTTCGTACCATTCAACAGAGTTATTGGTTCTCAGAGTTCCCCTGGGATCCTCACTCTTCTGAGGAAGAAGCAAAGCATTCATGATAACAACAGAGTGGAAGCCTCAAGTTTAACCTGATGCTCACGCCTGTAATCCCAGCACTTTGGGAGGTCGAGGTGGCAGATCATCTGAGGTCAGGAGTTCAAGACCAGCCTGGCCAACATGGTGAAACCCCGTCTCTACTAAAAATACAAAAATTAGGTGGGCCTGGTGGTGCATGCCTGTAATCCTAGCTACTCTGGAGGCTGAGGCATGAGAATCACTTGAACCCAGAAGGGGGAGGTTGCAGTGAGCTGAGATCATGCCAGCACACTCAAGCCTGGGCAACAAAGCGAGACTCCATCTCAAAAAAAAAAAAAGAAAAGAAAAAGCTTAACTTGATGAATAGACTAGCCATAGTTTAAGCTGCAAGAACTGTAGGCAAAGCCACATGAGGTACCTGCAGGAGGGGACAGCCCCCAGCACACACCAGGAGAAGCAAATATGTCTTATTCCATTCCATCTTCCTTAGCATCACTGGCAGATGAAGGAGTGCCCGTCACCCACCTAGGGTAACATCTGACTACTGGTTTTCTTTTTCATGAACTTTGGGGAAGGATTAAAAATCCAGAAATGTACTATTAACATAGCTTTACCTTTTTTTTTTTGAGACGGAGTTTCGCTCTTGTTACCCAGGCTGGAGTACAATGGCACAATCTTGGCTCACCGCAACCTCCGCCTCCTGGTTTCAGGCAATTCTCCTGCCTCGGCCTCCTGAGTAGCTGGGATTACAGGCATGCGCCACCGTGCCCAGCTAATTTTTTGTATTTTTAGTAGAGATGGGGTTTCAACCATGTTGACCAGGATGGTCTCGATCTCTTGACTTCGTGATCTACCCGCCTCGGCCTCCCAAAGTGCTGGGATTACAGGCGTGAGCCACCGCGCCCGGCCCAGCTTTACCTTTTCTTTCATCAGTTATATCAACAGTTCCAATGCTAGTTAAACAATGTGAGAATGTTTGTGGCTTTGATTCTTCAGAATGTCAAAAATCTCACAGCAATAATGGATTGT
The DNA here is from genome assembly GCF_030222135.1 of Aotus nancymaae. NCBI lineage: Eukaryota > Metazoa > Chordata > Mammalia > Primates > Aotidae > Aotus > Aotus nancymaae. The sequence goes on from NW_026988465.1 coordinate 1,926,565, forward strand.
TTGCACAGTCTGTTCAACTTAACAAACCCTTACTGGGCAGCTAATATGTCAGACATTGTGCTAAGTAGCAGGATAGATGCAGAAATGAAACAAAACCTCTGTAACCCAGGCATCTGCTTTCTCTGAAACAACTCACAGACGAAGATGAGAGCACCACTAGTTCTAGAGTCTGTCAGGTTAGATCATTCTCCCAAGCACTCCTCAGACCCTTCGACAGTCTCCCAGCAAAAGGCAAAGTCTTCATAGTGACTGCAAGGGTCTATTTAACCGCTCAAGCCTCTTTTACCCCCTTGATCTGCTCTCCTTCCCCGTCTTCCCGGCCGACTCTGCTCCAGCCACAGTGGCCTCCCGTGCGCATCAGTGGCCAGCTCACTCCCACAGCTGTGGCCCTGGCACTTGCTAAACCTTTGTTGGGATTGCTTTTTCTACAAGAGCACACGTGCAGGAAGTGACAAATCCACTGCTTTTCCCCATTTTTTATTTTGAAGCATTTCTTCCACATCTTCTTAAAAGGATGGCTAAGAAGTCAAAATAGTTGCCTATTCTTAGGCGCAAATGGTGCTTTCAAAGAGGCTTACATAGCTTGCCTTATTTGGTAGCTGCACAGCACTCCTGTGAAACGGTTTTATTAATTCATTCTGCATGCTCCTTGTATTCATTATTGATTGCTGTGTAACAAATTACCACAAATTTAGCAGCTTTGAACAACACACATGTATCGTCTCCCAGTTTTTGGGAATCAAAAGTCTGCGTATGGACTGAATACTTTGTTGCAAGGTCTTGCAGGCTGCAATCAAGGTGATGACCAGGCTGTGTTCTCATCTGGAGGCTCAATGAGAGAAGCAGCTGCTTCCAAGCTTACTTGGTTGTTGGAAGAATGTCTTTCACTGTAGCTGTAGGACTGAGAGCTTCTGATGTCTTGCTGGCTGACAGCTGGAGGCTGCCCTCGGTTCTCTGCCACGTGGCCCTCTCCATAGGCAGGCCACAATGTGTCAGCTTCCCTCCTCAAACCTAGCACAAGAGTCAGAGTGATTTGCTAGGGTGACAGTCTTAAATGTGTAATGTAATCCAGTCATGCAGTCATCACCTTTGCCATATTCCATCAGTCAGAAGCAAGTCACAGGGACACCCCCAACACATATTCAAGCAGTGGGGATTATACCCAGGTGAAAACATCAGGAGGAGGGGATCATGGGGACCAACTTAGAGGCTGCCCCTTTTGCTTCTAACTCACCCCAGCGTAAACTGTCACTCATCCCAAACTAATGAAGAGAGGACTCTAAAGAGTGAACATTTATCCTATTTGATTTATTTTGGCTGTAGCATGAGCCTTCACAGATTTCCTCAAAACTCTTTGAAAGTGTTGATCTGCAAAGACACTCAGTGCTGGGAGGAGCGTGTCCATGAAGAAGACAGGGGTTCTCTGTGTTTTCCTACAGGAAATGTGACCCAGATGGCTTGGAACTAGAGCTTAACCAAGAAGCAGTTTCAGAGACCAAATAATACCTCACTGCTGCTCCCGGAGGCTTTTAAATCGATATTTGAAGTCCTTATCTCCACATGTCTCAGGGAGAGGCTTCCTGGGCAGCAGGGACCCTGGGAGCCAACAATTCAGAGTAAGGGTCAGACCAGTTTCCAAACCCCGACCTGACCCAGCTATTTTTTCTGCCATAGCTGAAGAGCAGAAAGTCCAGAGCAACAAGAAGCAGGGATGGTGACAGGCGGTGCAAATAACCCTTAGGCATAGAAGAAAAATCCGCACTTCAATGGCAGGCTGTTGTTTACCAGTTTATTGCAGTTGGCCTGAAAGCTCTGAAATGCCCCTCTCATGGCAAATGTCTTAGCACTGTGCAAATGAAAAAAACGACTCAAGAAAAACCACTTCAGCTCACATTCTTTAAATACCCCAGCCTTCCAGCAGCCACGGTTTTACAGCCTGGCTACAAGGTGATCCTTCTGAAAACTTAATCGCTAGGGCAAGAGCTTTTCTTCTGCCTTCATAATAAATTGTGAATTTTTAAAAGACAACATGCTGAGCTTTAATTTTAAATGGAGGCACCCTGGAGGTGGTGGAAACACAGCCGGCTTTGACTTTCTGTTTGGCTTTGCGGCCTTGTGGGCTGCCAGAGTGGGTGTTATTGCCTTCTACCTGGCAAAATCACAGCACAGTCCTTCACGGAGAAGAGGGGAAAGAGAAGGAGCAGAGGGGACAGAGGATGTGTTCCCAGTGCCACACACCTGTGGGGACCTCAGCCCTCAGCCCACCTCCACCAGGTGGTGGAAGAAGAATTTCAGTGTTTTTATCAAGGAAGAGGCCCCAGGAAAAAATGGAGAGCGTGAACACTGTGCAGCTCCAGGACCAGAATTTATGCTCTGTCTCCAAATTTTACTCTTTGAATGGCTTTGGGCAAGATGCTCACCTTCACTGTCCTCTTCTGTGAAATGGAAATAATAATACCTTGTCCATCCACCAGACAGGGTCCATAAGGACCGTCGGTATTAACTGCTTTGTAACCACAATGCATTTCACACATAGAGGGTAATATTACCACTATGGGATTAGAGTTTTCCCCTCATTTACTCCATTTTTCTTATTTCTTCCATTTTCTATAAGGAATTTTTTAAAACAATCATAAGTCTTCACAAGATTTGGGCAGTCAGACCTCACATCACTGGGATTCTGGTCGGAGGACGGCCCTTGGGTATCTTCTAGAGTCTCCACTCCCTCCTTCCCACGAGTCCTTTCTGTGATTAGGCTATGGCTGCGATGACACAGATCGGGGCTCTGAAAGGAGGACAAGGGTTCCAGGAGAGAAGAAAGGGTGGCCCCACATGGAATGCTGCCCTTGGTCACCCCAGCCCCCCTCTCCATTTCCCTCACAACCCACCATCAGGAGCCTCAGAGCAGGCCAGAAAGACCATAACCTTGATGAGCACTGTTTTAAACTGGATTAGTTTGCTAGCGTTACTTTAACAAAGTGCCCTAGACTGGGGGGCTTAAATGGCAGAAATTCATTTCTTCACAGCTCTGGAGGCTGGGTGGGAGTCCAAGATCCAGGTGTCAGCAGGGTTGGCGTCTCCTGCTGCCGCTCTCCTTGGCTTGCGGACAGCATCTTCCCCCTGCGTCCCCACGTGGCCACCCTGCTCCACCTCATCATCCCCGGTGTCTCTGTGTGTCCTCATGTCCTCTTCTCATGAGGTGAGGACACCAGTCAGATTGGATTAGGGCCAATCCAACTGTAGACTCCTGGAGAGACTTTTGAGGTGCCTGTGAGGATGCAGGGGTTCTGTCCATCCTGGGGTCTTGAAAACATATTTGTGTAGGACTCATTTTAAATTAAAGACCATTCTCTGGGGGAGCCATTTCTCTAGTTAGTGAAAGAGAATCACACTCCCAGAAAGAGAACAGACACTCCCAGAGGACACGGTCCACTTGTCAGGCAGCCACAGCCCAGCACACCCCAGAGTCTGAGGTTGGGGTGGGTTGTGTAGCAAGGGAAGAAGAAAGTAAAAGGATAGGTTGTGCTCCAACCACCGCTGTCCACCCTAATGCACCTGTTTAAAGCCCTGTCTCCAAGTACAGCCACATTCTGAGATACTGGGGTTAGGGCTTCAACATCCACATTTTAGAGGGGTACACTCCAGCCCATCACAAAGACATAAGGGTGGCAGCCCCATGATGAAGACACAGTTGGGTGGGGAGTAATGACACGTAAACATTTCCCTTTTGTCATCTTTTTTAAAAGTTGTAGAAGGGATAAGTTAGGTTACATATGTAAAAGTTCAATAAAGGGCCATCAAATGAGAATTAGAACTCTGGAAAATCTCCCAGCTTGTCTTTGTTGACAAACTGGTTTCTCTTTCTCTTCTTTCTACTACTATGACCCCAGGGAAGTGAGCCTGACATGGTTTAGCAACCAAATAAAACCATACATCACTGCTGCTCTTTGAAGATAATGACATCTGAGATTGAGATCTTTATCTTTGCAGGAACCAAAGGCCAGAGACTTCTCAGCAAGTACAAGTGGGTGCCTAGTAGCTGGGGCAGAGGACAGTGAGGCTGGGGAGAGAAACAGAAGGGAGGAAAGGTCCCTTGCTGGTTGTCACAGGAAGCTGTGGGATGCAGACACATCCAGGGAAAGGCAGAGGCTGCCTCCAAAGCTACGTGACCTGTAGGCAGCTCCAGACCTCCTGGGGAGGACTCAGGTATCCACTGAAGGGACAGTCGAACAGAGGGAAATGGAAGTAGACTCATGGAGACTCCTGAGAGGGGGAAGAAGGCATAGGAGGGCAGAGTGACCAGGGAGACAGCTCCTCAAGGTCAGAGAGGAAAGCCAGAAGGTCCCCGAGGGTGGGGTGGTGCAGTGGGATATGCCGTAGGAGGTGGGAGCAGATGTTGGGAGCACGTGAAAGTCATACGCAACCTCACGCGGCACCAGTCAAGTCTACCTCAGTTGCTCATCTGGTCCAGAGAGGTTGAAAGAATGGGAAACCTTCAAGACTGGATTCCTTGCACTTGCTCTATGACAGGGAAGGTTAGGACCAGAAAGTGGCCTCTGTAAACACAGCCATTTATACGTTGGGACTATTGTGTTTGCTTTGACTTTCCTGTTTCCTAAATAATAAAGGCTACTGCTTAAGAGTCCAGTCTTATCTCAACTAAAGGGGAAAGGAATTTGCTTCATTTCCATTAAGGGTGGGACCTGGAGAGGGGATCAGTCCCTCTTTGGTGGCACCTGAAGGCAGGTTCTGGGCATCCAATCAGCTCCTGAACCCAGCGGGTCAACAGAACTAGATGCCAGATATCAGAGCTTGAAGGCTTCTGGGCAATCAGCCCCCACCTGCTGCCTGAAATGCTTTTTTTGCCCACTGCTTTCCAGGACCAGAGAGAGAAGCATCCCTGTTGATAAGAAAGAACAGACACTCCCAGAGGACACAGTCCACCTGTCAGGCAGCCACAGCCCAGCATACCCCCGCAGTCTGAGGTGGGGGTGAGTTGTGTAGAAAGGGAAGAAGAAATTAAAAGAATAGTTTGTGCTCCAACCACAGGCTAAGGTGCAAAGAAGAGGGGATAAGAAAATAGCTGGACCCTGAGGCTCACACCTGTAATCCCAGCACTTTGGGAGGCTGAAGCGGAAGGATTGGTTGAGTCCAGAGTTCGAGACCAGCCTGGGCAACATAATGAAACCATGTTTAAAAATATAAAATTAGCTGGGTGAGGTGACATGCACCTGTAGTGCCAGCTACTTAGGAGGCTAGGGTGGGAGGATCGTTTGAGCACAGGAGGTCAAGGCTGCAGTGAGTTGTGATTGCACCACTGTACTCCAGCCTGGGAAACAGGATGAGACACTGTCTCAGTCAATCGATAAAAATAGAAGACTTACCCTGCCTACTAGGGAAGGGCCCAATGTCCAGCAAGAAACTCTGTGGTTCTCTTTCACTAACTAGGGAAATGGCTCTCCAGAGAATGATCTTTAACTTAAAATGAGTCCTACACAAATATGTTTTCAGGACCCCAGGATGGACAGAACCCATGCACCCTCACAGATACATCAAAAGTCTCCCCAGGAGCCTACATTTGGATTGTCAGATAAAACACAGAATGCCCAGTTAAATAAAATTTCAGATAAACAAGGAGTGATATTTTAGTATCAGTGTGCCCCATGGAATATGTGGGACATGCTAATGCTATAAAAATTATTTGTTGTTTATCTGAAGTTCAGATTTCACTGGACATCCTCTATGCTTTCTTGCTAAATCTGGTAGCCACCAGCAGTTGTCGCTTTTGAAGCTATAAGAGATGGATATGGCTTAAGAGGCTGCCAGACAAGATGCTATCACAGATGGCTGGCTGGGTTGCTGCAAGGGTTTCAGCCCTTCCTAGAAACGTCCATACTTTCGACTGCCATTTATAAACACCTGACGCAACCGGTTTAACCAGAAGAACAGTTATTGTACCTGTAACCAGGAACCCAGAGATAGGGCGAGCTTCAGATGCAGTGTGATCAGTTGTGAGTGTCACGGAGGACTTTCCATCTGTCCCTTTGTCATACTCAGTGTTGACTCCACCCCTAGGCTGAGGGCAAGTGCTGGCAGCAGGCTCAGTGTCCCCTCCAGACACGGCTGTGTCATTGGCATGGCTTCTGAGATGAAGTGGAAGGACAGGACTAAGGCACAAGAGCTATTCAGGATCCCACGGCATCCAGATGTCTTTGGACTTATGGCCAGTGAAGAACTTGAAGAGAAGGGCCGAGCTGAGTCAGAGTGGGCACGCCCGCTGGAGGAAGTCGCCCGACATTTTATTACGTGTATTCACATCTGAAGGAAACAATGGGAGCGAGTGCAGCAACCGCGAAAACACACCCCATGGAAACTGGCTGGGGCGTAGCAGTGGAAAGCGGTGGGCATGGCACTGATATGCATTGTCCTTATGTTATTTTCTTTTTTTAAAATTTTTATAATGTTTTTTTAAATGTATGGGTACATAGTAGGTGTATATATTTATGGGGTACGCGAGACGTTTTGATACAGGCATGCAATGTGACATAAGCACATTGTGGAGAACGGGGTCTCCACCTCCTCAAGTATTTATCGTTTGAGTTACAAACAATACAATTATACTCTTTAGGCTGTTTAAAAATGTACAGTTATTATTGACTCTAGTCACCTTATTGTGCTATCAAATAGTAGGTCTTAGTCATTCATTACATTGTTTTCTAAAATGTAGGATGACTCTTAAATAGTGGGCTGAGAGCATGGTTTTGCTCATCCTACCTTTGGGAAATTACCTGTTGCTGACAAATGCACCAGGCACAAACCTCTCAGGAGCAGTTTCCTCTCTGGCTTACAAAAGAAAATACTCTGGTTGATTTATGAAATACTTCTTTACTAGTTTATCTCAGCCAATGAGACACCACATGAGCTTAACCCTCATTCTCTCTTTTATCTGAGTCTCTTTTATAAGTTACTTCCATAAAGTAGAGGACAATTTATCCAGGAACAAAACTACGTGAACAGGGTAGATGGTTTTCAAATGTCATTTAAAGACAATTCTTTAAGAAATATTGCCAAAGGGGCTACATTTTAACACAGTGACAGAAAATCAAGAAAATACACACTGGCAGTTGTATCCACAGCCTTTTCTAAACTTTCCTAAAAATAAAACAACAAAAAAATATGGAAGGCCATGTCAGAGTTTTAAAATATCAAATGCCAAATCCAATTTTTCAGATTGAATGTTTAATTTTCTATGAAATATAAGGACAGGGTTAACAAAACTGATAGCAATCCAAAAAAAATTAAAATCTTCTAATATTTTATCTTCTCTCCTACTATGTAAATATCCCTCCAGGGAGCTCACATCTAGACTAGAATCTATAAAGCATAGAATCCTTTGTTCCCCAACAGGTGAGAAGCTTGTATTTATCAAGACTCTTCCCAAAATACTTGAAAATGCACATAATCTCAAAGAACTTTTGAGGGGCCTTCCAATCTAAAATTGGTCATAGTGGTAAGGGGAGTTTGGGGAAATCAAAAGGCTGGCTTAACTACATAGACCTATATCTGGTCTTATTTCTGGCCCATATGATCATCATGACCTTTGACAAATGAAACTTCCTGAGCCTTAAGTTCCTTGTATCAGAAAGGATGACATTCAGTCATCCACAACAGAAAACCCAATCACAGAGGCTTATCCAAGGAAAGTTTAATTTTCTCAAAACTACAGCATCTTGGGCTGATTGCAGCAGCCCCAGGATGGCCTCAGCATCTCACTCCTCCTTTCTTTGCTCAGCTCCATCCTCCGACTGGGACTTTCTTCCTTAGGTTTGTCATCTTTTGGTGGTAAGATGGTTGCTCTACCTCAAGCTCACAAAAAGAAATGGGAGAAGACAGGAAAGAAGAAAAATCTGCTTCCCCAAAAACTTGGGGTCTCCACTTGCACATCTTACAGACCCAAACAGTATCCATGACTGCCCCAAGATGTAAGGGGCCAGGGGAAATTAGCTGATTCATCAGGTATATTGCAACCCCACATAAAAGGAACGTTCTCTCAATAAAGAAGAAGAACTTGCCTTTTATGAAATTTAGGTTTGGTCAGCAAACAACATTGCCTGCAATATGCCTCATGTGAAATAAAGCCTTTCTTGCCCTCATTCTGCTACTCGGTCATCCTTGCCCTTAACAAGTAGATACTGAGTGCCCACAAAGATATTACGTCTTGCTTTCATGAGGTCTTCATGTCTAAGCATCTAGGTTCTCAACTTTGGGAAACAGGGAGATGGACTTCTTGTTGTCTCTAGGCAGTCCTCTAGGTGCTGGGGATGCAATCCTGAATCTATGAACATGATTTGCAGAACAGTAAATATTGATTGCCTTGGCCACTCACCAAATAAAGTGCTCCTGGGCAGACTGAGATCTAATGCAAAACTGCAGCTTGACTTCCTCACTCCATGGCAACAATGCCAAGCAAGAGAAAGTGGTGGGTAAGGCCTGACCCAAGAATCTCACTGCAACCCGAATTGTAAATTCTACCTGCTAGTTTCCTCAGCCTTCTCTGGTTTTGGGCTTTAGAATGCCTTAACTCTGCCCTGGATCATGAGCAAGGATAATTTGTCTTAGAGAAGAGAAGGTGAGGTTATGATTCCAGAGCATTTGGTGATGCAGGAAGTAGACCTGCCTCCTCCTACCTGTCCACAGAGCAGCTGAAATAGGCCATCAGAAGACCATTCCAAGCAGTCCATTTCTATATTACCATTTAAATAAAAATGCAGCTGTGAACCCTGGAAACTTCGTATTCTGCAGCTGCCAGGTAAACGGGTACAGGCCTTTTGAAGAACAGTGGGGAAAGGCACACCGAAAGCATTCACGCCTCCATACCTGCTGATAAAGGCTCTGATTTTCCTTCTGGGAACCAAGCTGAGGAGGATGATTCAAGCTGCAGAAAACCTTTATGCTTTAAGATGTTCTCTGTGGCATTTGGTATAATAACATACCAAGGATACAATCTTAAGATTCATCAGTAGGAGAATATCTAAGTAAATTATGGTACCTCCACTCAATAAACTTACATGACTACTAACCATGGCAGTTACCAAGACTATCTCATTAAGAAAAATGCTTATGTGAATGGTTAATTGAAAATTGCAAGACTTAAACTTATGTAAACTGTCATTATAATTTTAAAGTATAAACACAAGGAAGAAATTTTAAAAATGGTAATAATGGACAGGTGATTATGCAATTATGGGTGGTCAGATTTTAAGTGACTTTTTTCTCCTAGTCTTTAGATGTTAGTGAATGTTTACATAACTTTGATGGAAAAATAAATCCATAACTTGCAAAAGGGAGGTGAAACAGGGAGGCTACATGTACCACAGATGAAGAGCCTTTGACACAGAGGAAAGACAGAGGTAGACAGATGCTTTGAGATCCCAGATGGAACAGTTTCACCTTCCCTTGTGTGGCATGTAAATTCTGGGGAAAACACATAGCCACACAGTAAGTAAATCTTGTCACTGGTATGGCTTAGAAGGAAAATGATAAGAAGAGGTAGTAGGAACAGTAAAGTTAATGCCTATTCTGAATCTACCAAACTTGGTAGGACTCACTCTTTTTTTAATCTACTCCTAGTACTTCAACAGAATTTAAGAAAGCTCCTGTCTCTATAGTTGGATTTCTATGTTCTCAAAAAATCATTTTTCCAAGTCAATCAGAATATTATGTCAACAGTCCAGATTTCAGTCCAAAAAGCCACCAATTTTCCCTGAATCTCTTGGGCAAGACAGGCAAAAGATTTCTTTTAGCCCGACGGCAGTTTTATTTTATAACACAGAACAGGTATTACCTGCTTTGCCGTTTCTCTTTCCATCAAAATTGCCTCAGAGAGGCTAGCCAATACATTTGCAACTGAAGTTGTTATTTCCAGTTTTTCCAACTTGTCCCAACCTGTACAAGTAATCACACCGGAGAAAGGAAACTAGTATCACCAGAAGATGGAACTGCGTATTTCAGATCATCCCTCAATTCTCCCAACTTGGGCTGCAGAGTGATGGTTCCTGGAGGTTCCTCAGCCCACTGCTCTAAGGAACCCTGACATCTCGTTATTTCATGAGTGTTTCCAGAGCCCTTGCCTGGTTTAGAGATCTGTGCTTAGCTTCCCATTATTGAGGACACATGAAAAATTAAGCCCTGACCTTCATGGAGCTTACAGTTCAGCCAGAAAGGCAGCTGACCACAATACATAACCTGCACACAAGTAACACGAAGAAAAGGCCTGGGGTGAGGCACTGGCTGTGGGCTGAGGACACTTAATCTCAAGGTTTCAAGTGCAAACACAGGAAATAGAGTATGGGCAGGGCAGATTTGCAACCCCATTCTGGAGCTTGTGTCTTGCGTTCATGAGGTCTTCATGTCTAAGCATCTAGGTTCTCAACTTTGGGAAACAGGGAGATGGACTTTTTGTTGTTGAAATAGGGCTCACTCTGTCACCTAGGCTGGAGTGCAGTGGTATGATCTTGGCTTATTGCAGCTTCAACCTCCTGGGCTTAAGCAATCCTCCCACCTCAGCCCCCTGAGTAGCTGGGTCTACAGGCACATGTCACCACACCTAGCTAATTCTTAAATTTTTTTGTAAAGATGAGGTCTCACTATGTTGCCCAGGCTAGTCTTGAACACCTGGGCTCAAGCAATCCTCTCACCTCATCCTCCCAAAGTGCTGGGATTATAGGCGTGAGCCACTGCACTAGGCCAAGGTAGACTTTTGAGAATCAGATGAGTATTACGGAAACTTGTCCCAGAAAAGGTGCACGTGATAGACACACAAATATTTGCAAATAATATTAGAAATTTCATGGGCTGCATCCCTCAAAGTCATTCATAAACTCATGAACTTTCAAGAGTACACAGTAAAAGTATAATAGTTAATATTGAGCATTTTCTGCATTTCATGGTCTTACTTGCATATGGTCTGACCTCCAACCATATGTTTTTTTCTTTAATCCTTACAACAAAACTATGGCATGCAAAGCATTGCTTCCATTGTGCAGATGGGGAAACAGGCTCAGAGAAGTGACTTCACCCAAAACTCATAGAAAGTAGGTGGATTCTTGCCAAGTCAAGCAGCCAAGTCTGTGCTGTTTCAAATAACAACTGAATGAAGTGGGTACCATTCATCACCCTACCCCCACTATTTTAAAGATGAGGAAAGAAAGGCCTTGGGTGGTTAAATAACTTGTCTGAGGCTATATGGACCACAGATGAAGAGCCTTTGACACAGAGGAAAGACAGAAGGTAGATAGATGCTTTGAGATCCCAAATGAAACATATTTGTGTGGAAGGTTCTTGAAGCAAAATCCTTCAAGCCTGGCTTGCCCCTGGGGTAGTTATTTCTGTCTGGTAGGGTGTGAGGGACGGCTACAATCAGCATGACCTAGAGCATCTGAAAGATCTGGAAGGAGCCCAGAGCCCCAGCCAGGGGGAAAGGGAGCTGTGATTCTCTGTGAGAGCCACATGCCATCCTGGAAGTTCTGAAGCCCAAGCCAGAGCTTGACACCCTAATCCAAAAGTACAAAGGGGAAAGATGAGCAGTGACTTGTCTGACGTGTAGGAGATGAGTGTGTCACTGTGCAGTCAATCAGCAGTACGCCGTTATCAACCACAACTCTAGCCCCAACACATGGGGAGGTCATTCATTCCTCCAGGGATGCAAAGAAGCTGGGACAAAATGAGAGAATCATTGCTGGCCAGAACCAGGCATCTGCAACAGCTGTTTTCAGAAAGTCAATACTTTCTTCCACAAAGGATGCAAGGCTTCAGTCACAAAAGATATGTAAGTTCTACGGATCTAGAGTGCAACATAGGGAATATGATTAAAATACTCCATACTTAAAAATTTACTAAGAGGGTAGATCTGTTAAGTACCCTTAGCACAAAAGGAAAACAAGACAAAATGAACAAAAAAACAAAGGTGGCAGGAGGAAACATTAGGAGGTGATGGATAAGATTACGGCATTGCTTGTGATGATGGTTTCATGCGTGTACACATAGCTGCAAAGACATTGGGTGGTATATACTACATTTCTACAGCTTTTGTATGTCAATCATATCTCAATAAAGTAGTTGAAAACAAAGAAACAAAACAAAACAGAAGCTAGTCACAAAGAACCACATATTAAATAATTTCATTCATATGAAACATGCAGAAAACAAATCAATAGAGACAGAAAGCAGATGAGTGGTTGCCAAGGGCTTGGGACAAGATGGGGGACTGGGGAGTGATGGCTAAGGGGGCATAGGCTTTGTTTGGGGGGGTTACAAAAACTGTCTGAAATTGATTGTGGTGACAGTTGTACAATGCTGTGAATATATCAAAATCATTGAATTGTATACTTTAAATGAGTGAATTGAATAGTGTGTGAATTATATCTCAATAAAGCTGTTTTTAACAAAATAGAACATTTATAAATGCTTCACTTAGAAATGTTTTCAAGTGGTAATACTTCAGTCTCACCACATTTTAAAATGGAAGTGGTAATGACCACTATATCCATCAGGCTTGATGCCAAGGATGTTGGCTGTTTCCAGAAGTCAAGTTCATTTTCAGAGGATAAACACCTGCCAACAGTAAGGACAGTCGGAAAATGTGGCTCTGACAGCAGGAGGTTAGGACCAATCAACAATGCTTTGGTTTTACTTGTGTGTAAATCTCATTTCTCATATTAAATCTAAAGGAGACAGGGTAGATCAATGGTTAAATTATAAACTTTAATGGCAAAAACATCTCTGCCTGGCCATTTGCTAGTTATGTAATCTTGAATACATTCTTAACATGCTCTTACAGCCTCAAGGTTCATCCATTTTATGACATAGATAACATTGATTATATCAAAAGGGTTACTGGGAAGATTGAACAAAATTATATGTACAGAGTCTGGCACAGGATAAGTCCTCAACAAATAGTAGCTATTATTTTTACTCTCAACTTGTGAGGACAAGGACCTTCAAGTCCTTAGAATATCCAGCTCCATGTCTAGACACTAAAATATTTAATGAATAAAGATATCATTTTGAAATTGTGTGCAACAATTTCTCCCACAAAAGTCCCTCCACTGATTTATCCATTTGAGCAACAATCCAACATTCAACTAAACAAAAAATTTTTTTTTCTCCAGGCCAAGGAAAGCCATGTGACTCTCCTAGAATTATTCCTGAACCTGTTATATGTGAGGGCTCTCTGTGCAGGTCAGAATTTACAATTATTTCTACTGAAAATAGAAATAAAACAAAATTCTTTCCTAGTAGCAGAAAGAACAGAGACATCCCATCTTCTTTGTCTCATTTTGATCCCATAAAATACATAGAAAAGAAAAGCAAATGAAAACAAAACACTTGAACTGTTCCATTGCTGTGAACTCCAACTGAGTTAAAGAAACCAACAGAATAGAAATCATTGTCTTATTTGTCCAGATCTCTTCACAGAGCAAATAATTCAGGAACAGGAATTAGGAAGTCCCTGTACCCAGCACACTGTCTGGCACAGTGTAGCCTCAGTAAGTGACTGTTGGTAAAATCTCATTATTTAATGGCAACTTGTAGAAAAACAATATATCACCATTATGTGCTAAAGCCCTGGGAAGGCAGGATCAGTTCTTCTTTCCTCCTTCCCAAAGCACTTTGCACCCAGAGCTGGGTAAGCCAACCACCACCACCACCACCGTCTCCATTGATCCTACACGGTGGACTTGGCAGAAAGTTTCCTTCAAGATTCTTGGCTTCAGCCTTTCAGAACGCCTGCTTTTGACAAGGTGGAGTTTCTCATGCCAGGTATTGGGGGGTGATGGGCGTGGCAGGGGGGGTCTTCAAAAAACAGCCTGGTATGTATCTCCATGAAAGGAGCCAACTCCAAGCAGAAGCAGATGTTGACATCCAGGAGCTTGGGTTTCTCTAATTGTTGGCTTTTTTGTGTATCTTTTATGTAGAAGGGGCCAGGTGAGTGACATCTTGTGAGTATACTGGACGACATGTCTATGCAGATGCAGCTATCCAGTTAATTCAGTGAAGTATCTGTTTTCTGCAACTCGCCTACATAATAAAAGTCACACAGTAGAAGCTTTTGTAATTTTGGCCCTGGGCGGCAGGGCAAGATCTTGATACCATGGCTGGCACGGTCTCTGAGGGCTTGACCTCCCGCTTGGTCCTTGACCTCCCGCTTGGTCCTTGATCACCAGTTGCAGATCAGTTCTTAGTTTATCCTGGACGTCAGCCTCATAACCTGTAGACCAAATCCAGAGTGTGGCTGGGTCTGCTTGGCTTCTGTGGTGTTGGCTAGCATGGGGATATTCAGAATTTGTATATTTGCCAAAATATTTTGTCCAATTTTTAAAAACTGCTTTATTGAGATATAATTAACATACAAGAAGCTATAGATATTTAATGTATACAACTTGATGTGTTTAAAGATAAGCATACACCCATGTAACCATCATCACTACCAATATTAATGCCATAAGCTTTTCCATTACTTCCAAAAATTTCCTCTTGTTGCCTTTGGGATTTTTGGTTTTCTTTGTTTTTCTTGATCTGTCTTCTTAGCAAATTTTTAAAAATACAATACAGTATTGTTAATCGCATGCCCTATATCATACAGGAGATTTCCAGAATTTATTGATTTTGCAGACTGAAACTTTATATAAATTGAACTCTTTGGCCAATACTTCCCCATTCACCCTCCCTCCAGCCCCTGGCAACTACCATTCTATTCTCTGCTTCTATGTGTTTAACTAGGTTTCATACAGAGGTGAGATGAGGCAGTATTTGGCTTCCTATGTCCAGCTTATTTCACTTAGCATAATGTCCTCCAGGTCCATCCGTGTTGTCATACATGGCAGGATTTCCTTCCTTTTTACCGCCAAATAATATATCATTATATACGCAGTTGGCCCTTCGAGTCCATGGGTGCCATATCTGCAGATTCAATCAACCATGGATCAAGAGTATTGGGGGGAAAAAATAATAATAATACATATTTTAAAGCAATACAATATGACATCTATTTACATAGCATTTACATTGTATTGGTTATTATAAGTAATCTAGAGATTATTTAAAGTATACAAGAGGATGTGCATAGGTTATATGCAAATACTACACCATTTTATATCAAAGACTTGAGCATCTGTGGATTTTGGTGTCTTAGGAGTCTTGTAACCAATCCCCCTCAGATCTGGGGGATAATTGTATGCATCACACTTTCTTTACCCATTTACCCACCGATGGACGTTTAGGTTGTTTCCATGCCTTGGTTATTGTGAATAATGCTGCAGTGAACATGGAAGTGAGATATCTTTTTGAAATCTGGATTTCAATTTCTTTGGGTATATACCCAGAAGTGAGATTGCTGGACCCTATGGTTCTATTTTCTAGTTTTTTTTTTTTTTTCTTTTTTTGTAAAATACACATAACATTAAATTGACCATCTTAACCATTTTTAAGTGTTCAGTGGTATTAAGTACGTTCATACTGTTGTGCTCCCTTCACCATCACCCATCTCGACATTTTCTTCTTGCAAAACTGACACTCTCTACCCATTAAACAATAACTCCCCATTCCCCTCTCTCCAGCCCTTAGCAACCACCGTTCTACTTCCTGTCTCTGATTCTTATGCATTTAAGTGGAATAACACAGTATTAATTCATTTGTGACTGGCTTATTCCATTGAGCATAGTGTCCTCATGGCTCTATGGCTCAAACAGCCATCCTCACAGCTCATCCAAGTTATAGCATGGGTCAGAACATCCTTCTTTTGCAGAGCTGCATAATATTCCATTGTGTGGATATACCACATTTTGCTTATTCATTCATACATTAATATGCACTGGCAGATTTATTTTAGAATTTGGAGATATGCACTCAAAGCCCAGATTTCTGACATTCCTTGAAAGCTCAACAGGTCTGATTATATGAGGCCCTCATTTTTGAATGTCAGCAATGTGGTTGCATCTGAGCAGCTGCTCTGCCCTTTGAATGAGCTCTGTAGTCCCCACCATGCTCTGTTTTTCACCTAACTCAGCGTGTCACCCATGTGTATAACCTGCTGGATCTTCACATGAGTATGAATCTCTGCCCCTCCCTATGTAAATCCTGCCATGGGACTTTTATTTGACCTCAGTTTCCAGGCCAGCTGTGCATTTGAGTAAGACTCCACTTTACTGGTGTGGTGTTGTTTGCCAGCTCTGAGGACCAGACCAAAACGTGAAGATGTCAAACACCTGAAATCCTACCCGGAGTCTACCACACATGCCCCATAGTCCTTGACTCACTCTAGGTGTCCAGGATGCTCAGAAGCTCTCAGTGTGACACCCCTGAGCGATCCCTTGGCATTGGAACCTTCAGGGACCCTGAGAAGGAAAGCAACCAGTCCTTTATTGATCATCTTGATCCTCGGGGGACAGCGCTCATAATTTTAGCTATGCCATCTCTCTGTTTTCAAGTTGGTCTCCACTTAACAATCCCCATCAAATAGAAAAAGCCCTTTAGCAGGAAACATATTCATGAACTTCCCTTGAAGTAGCACATGCCAATGCTGAAAATCTCTCTGTATTACACTTTTTCATATCCAACCAAAACCACATTTGGAGTAGTTTAAAGACATCTCATTGGTGCAGGTCCTCAGGAGAAATATGGAATAACTGCTCACGGCTTCCCTGCAAAACACACTCCTTTGTAGACAAAATACTATTAATTAATCATCATGCAGCCTTCTCTTCTAAACGGTAAATCTTGTTTCTCAACCTTTTAATAATTCTTGAGGCTTTTATCTCAACCTTCTTTGAGTTCTCTGCATCTTTCTGGGTTCATATAACTCAAAACTAGTTGCAGAATTCTAGCAAGTTTCTGGGCAGTTTTAAATATAATGGACATTATTTCAGTTTCTAATTGTATATTCTACTTTTGTACTTGATTTTCAGACCACAGTACTGTATTGTTGACTCATGATCAACCCAGGGTCCACGCGATTATTTTAGAGTTTTTCAGCTCCACATGCGTCTATCCATTGCTCATTACAGACTTAAAAGGTTGGATTTTTTTCTCTGCAAACACAATGCCCTTTGCTTACGTTTTCTGAACTTTGTTTTTGTTGGTTTCTCTCCTCCTCTCTCAGCTACCAAGGCCATATTAAATTCTAAACCCATAGCAAGAGACTGATTCCTGTTGTCCTCATCAGAGTTTAATGAAGTCCTGTGGCGTGTGTGAGGCGGGCTGTCTCTTCTCTCATTGCCTTCCTGTGACCTCCCTTCTCCTTCAGTGATGGTGGCTCTGTGATTAATCTCTTCCAATCACTTATGCAGCCCAATCTTTTTTGAGCTTTATTAGGCAAATTGTGGTCCAGGACCATGAGCATCAGCATTATCTGGGAGCTTTTCAGAAATGCAGAATCTTAGGCCTCACTCCACACCTACTGAGTTGGAATCTGCATTTTAAGAGCACCAGCAACTGATTCATATGGAGATTGAAGTTTGAGAAGTACTGATTTATGTTAGCCATTTTATTATTGATAAAATTATTATTGGGGAATAATGGAAAGCTTTTCCCAAATTATAGCAACAGGTATCAATTTCTATGTCCACCAGTCTGTCTTAGAAGAGTTGCTAGTTTTATGAGATGAATTCATTAGAAAGATCCTATAATTTCAATGGAAATGCATTTCAATTCAACATTTATTGAGTACCTACTGTAGACTGAGCTATTCATTGTGAGAAATATAGATACGCACAGGATAGTTCTCATCTTCAAGTAACTTGCAATCTGGTAGGGCACATACATTAAGAACTCTAATATGTGTTGAACTATAAGAAGTGGGTTAAACAAATGTGCTATACATTCAAAGAAGGAGGAATGTGGTCAGTATTAGCTCCCAAAGAAGTAACAGTCCTTTTTCTCAGGGAAGGTCTTCAATAAAACATGGTTTATTTTCTGGTAGCCACATACACAGTTTGCAATGCTGTCCCCTCCATAGATGACTAATTTCACTGAGAAATACAAGTGTAAGAAGAAAGCACATGCTCCCATCAGCACATCCAGCACCTCATCTGTTTCTGTGTCTTTCCTTCCATCCCAATGGATGAATTCTCTGCTCCCATCTAGGGCCATTCACTACACTGAATTCCATCTCTTGCTGTTTATTTGAAGACTTTGTACTTGCAATTATCTGCTCTTTCTCTCTCTTGCATCATTAATTTCCTTTCTACTCCATCAGTGGTTCTCAACCAAAAGCAATTTTTTCTCCCCACTCCCAAAAAAACATTTGACAATGGCTGGAAACATTTTAAGTTGTCACTACTGAGTTGTGCTACTGGGACCCAAAGGGTAGAGGTCAGGGAAGCTGCTAAACATATCATGATGCACCGGACAGCCCCCACTGCAAAGAATTATTTGTTCCAAAATGCCAATAATGCTGAATTTGAGAAACTCAGTGCTAGATCATTCTCATTCAACACACAAATATGATGTAGTCTCCTTGTTATGGACTGAATTGGGTCCCTCCAAAATTCCTATGTTGAAGCCCTAATTCCCAATGTGCCAATGTGACTGTATTTAGAAATAGGGCTTTTAAGGAAATAATTAAGGTTAAATGAGGTCATAAGGGTCGGACTGGTGTCCTTATAAGAAGAGGAGGAGATACCAGAGCCTTTTCTTTCTCTTTCTCTCTCTCTCTCTCTCTCCCCTTTTACACACAGAAAAAAGACCGTGTTAGGGCACAGTGAGAAGGCAGCCATCTGAAAGTCAAGAAAAGGGTTCTCACCAAAACACAACCATGCTAGCACCCTGATCTTAGACTTCCAGCCTCCAGAACTATGAGGAAAAAATATATATATATCTGTTTAAGCCACCCAGTCTGTGGAATTTTCTTATGATAGCCCCAGCAGAGTAATACAATCCCCATTTTAAATAATCTTCTACAATCCAGATGCCCATCAGCTGATGAATGAATAAGCAAAATGTGGCATAGCCTTACAATACAATACAATACAATACAATACGATGCTATTGTATTAGTCCATTTTCACACTACTATGAAGATTCTACGTGAGATTGGGTAATTTATAAATAAAAGAGGTTTAATTGAATCGCAGTTTTGCATGGCTGGGGAGGCTTCAGGAAACTTACTATAAAGGCAGAAAGAGAATCCACATATGGGGATTACAATTGGAGATGAGATTTGGGTGGGGACACAGAGCCGAGCCATGTGATTCCACCCCTGGCCTCTCCCAAATCTCATGTCCTTTTCACATTTCAAAACCAGGCATGCCTTCCCAACAGTCCCCCGAAGTCTTAACTCACTCCAACATTAATTCAAGAGTCCACAGTCTAAAGTCTCTTCTGAGACAAAGTCCCTTCTACCTATGAGCATGTAAAATAAAAAAACAAGTTAGTTACTTCCAAGATACAATGGTGATACAGGCATTGGGTAAATGTTCCTGTTCCAAATGGAGGAGATGGGTCAAAACACAGGGGCCTCAGGCCCTATGCAAGCCTGAAACCCAGCCAAACAATCATTAAATCTTAAAGCTCTAAAATCTCCTTTGACTTCATGTCTCACGTGCTGATGTAAGGGATGCACTCCCACAGCCTTTGGCAGCTACACCCCTGTGGCTATGCAGGGTACAGCCCTTGCAGCTGCTTTCATGGGATGGTGTTGAGTGCCTGTGGCTTTTCCAGGTGCACAGTGCAAGCTGTCAGTGGATCTACCATTCTGGGGTCTGGAGGATGGTGGCCTTCCCACAGCTCACTCCACTAGGCAGTGCCCCAGTGGGGACTTTGTGTGAAAGCTTCAACCCCACATTTCCCTCTACATTGCCCTAGTAGAGGTTCTCCATGAGGGCTCTGCTCCTGCATGAGACTTCTGTCTGAATATAGAAGCATTTCGACACATCCTCTGAAATCTAGGCAGAGGCTCCCAAAGTTCAACTCTTGTCTTCTGCACACCTGCAGGCCAAACACCACGTGGAAGACACCAAGGTTTGGGGCTTACACCCTCTGAAGTGATAGCCCAGGCTGTATCTTGGCCCCTTTCAGCCACAGCTGGAGCTAGAGTGGCTAGCTCCAGGATAAGTCCCAAAGCTACACAAAGAAGCAGGGCCCTGGGCCTGGCCCAGGAAACAATTTTTCCCTCCTAGACCTCCTGGCCTATGATGAGAGGGACTGCCTCAAAGATCTCTGACATGCACTGGGGACATTTACCGCATTGTCTTGGCTATTAACATTTGGCTCCTCTTTACTTATGAAAATTTCTGCAGCCAGCTGGAATTTCTCCCCAGAAATTTTTTTTTTCACTACCTCATGGTCAAGTTGCAAATTTTCCAAACTTTTATGCTCTGTTTCCCTTTTAAACATAAGTTTCAGTTTCAAATCATCTCTTTGTGAATGCATAAAACTGTACATTTTCAGAAAAAGCCAGGTCACCTCTCAAATGCTTTGCTGCTTAGAAATTTTTTCTGCCAGATACCCTACCTTGTCTCTCTCAACTTCAAAGTTCCACCAATCTCTATGGCAGGGGCAAAATACAACCAATCTCTTTGCTAGAGCATAGCATGAGTGACCATTACTCCATTTCCCAATAAGTTCCTCATCTCCATCTGAGACCACCTCAGCCTGGACTTCATTGTCCATATCACTGTCAGCATTTTGGTCAAAACCATTCAACAAGTGTCTAGGAAGTTCCAAACATTTGCACATCTTCCTGTCTTCTTCTGAGCCCTCCAAATTGTTCCAGCCTCTGACTGTTATCCAGTTCCAAAGTCACTTCCATGTTTTCAGGTATCTTTATAGCAGTGCCCCACTCCTGGTCCCAGTTCTCTGTATTAGTTCATTCTCACACTGCTATAAAGATACTACGTGAGACTGGGTAACTTATAAACAAAAGAGGTTTCATTGACTCACAGTTCCACATAGGTGGGGAAGCCTCAGGAAACTTACAGTCATGGCAAAAGGAGGAGAAGCAAGCACCTTTATTGCAAGGCAGCAGGAGAGAGAGTGCACAGGGGAAACACCCACTTTCACACCATCAGATCTCATGAGAACGCCCTCACTATCATGAGAACAGCATGGCAGAAACCACCCACATGATCCAATCACCTCCCACCACACATTGAGATTTCCTGGAGATGAGATTTGGGTGGGGAGACACAGAGCCAAATCATATCAACTATTCAGCAATAAAAAAGATCAAGATACTGATACTTGCTACAACATGAATGAACCCCATGTTAAGTGAAAGAAACTTGACACAAAAGACAATATATTGTATTATTTCATTTGTAAGACATTCTCATGGAAGTTGAATCTATAGAGGCAGAAAGTATATTAGCATTTGTCTAGGGTTGGAGGTGGGAACTAGATTAACTGCAAATGGGCAGAAAGGACTGTGATGGGGTGACAGAAACGTTCTAAAGCTGACTTATGGTGATGTTTGCACCATAAACCAGTACATTTATGAAAAATAATTGAATTGCACACTTAAAGTAGCTAAACTTTGTGGTTTGTAAAATATACCTCAGTAAAGGTGCTTAAAATAAAGTTAGATTGAATTTATAAAAGTATTTAAAAATCTCCCCATCCCTCTTTTCTCTCCAACTACTAAGCCATTTCTCAGCTTCTGTTTACGGTGAAACTCCTTCAGAATGTTATATAAAAGAAGTATTCCACATTCTCACCTCCCCCCCCCCACCACACACACACACACACTAGCTCACATCAACCAGGCTAATGTTTGTCTTGTCAGGTCATAAAGACCTTCACATTGCCAAATCTGATGGGCAGTTTTCAGTATCATCTTACCCCCCTCAGCATTTCATGCCTGGGATCATCCTCAGTCCTCTCCTCTATCTACACTCACCCAACTGGTCTTTCTTTCATGGCACTCACTTCCTATTTCTTACTGGAAACAATAACGAATTAGGCCCAAGGCATGGGTCTTATTCCTTCTCATGGCTTCAAATACCATTTACACACTGTAGACCTTAAATTTACATCTCCATGTCACTTTCTCCCCTGAGCTCCAGATGGCCTGGGCTGAGCCTGAGTAAATCTCATCTTAAATGTCGAATAGCCATCTCAGACTAAAGTTGTTGAAAGTTGACCTCTTTGGTCTCCCTCATCTCAACTCAGTACCGTCACCAATTCACTGCATCTCAGTAAACAGCACCATGATTCACCCAAGGACTGAGGCCAAAACCTTGGAGTCATCTTTGACTTTGTACCCTGCCCCTACTCAGTCCACAGAAAATCCACTTTGATCTCATTCAAAATAGAAGCCACCTAACCACAGTCACCCTCCACTGCACCCCCTTTGCCAAGCTGCCATTGTCTCTTGCCTGGACTGGTGCAGTATCTTCCTATGTAATCTCTCTTCCACCTTGCTTCCTAGAGTCAATTTCCCACACAGCAGTGCTATTGTTTGCATGAGTCCCTCAAAAACATGTGCTGTAAACTTAATCCCAAAGTAGCCATTGATGAAACCACGAGAGCTCTGCCTTCATAAATGGATTAATGCTGTTATTGCAAGAGTGGGTTCATTATTGTGAAACTGGGTTTCTTATAAAAAGACTAATTTGGCTCTCTCTCATTCTCTCTTAGCCCTTCTGTCATGGGATGATGCAGCAAAAAGGCTTTGCCAGATGCAGGTCCCTGATCTTGGACTTCCCAGCCTACAGAACCATGACCCAATAAATCTGTGTTCATTATAAATTACCCAGTCTGAGCCAGGCGTGGTGGCTCACTGCTGTAATCCCAGCACTTTGGGAGACCGAGGTGGGCGGATCACCTGAGGTCAGGAGATTGAGTCCAGCTTAGCCAACATGGTGAAACCCCGTCTCTGCTAAAAATACAAAAATTAGCTGGGCGTGGTAGTGCACACCTATAATCCCAGCTACTTGGGAGGCTGAGGCAGAAGAATTGCTTGAGCCCAGGCTGAGGCAGAAGAATTGCTGAGTTTGCGGTGAGCCAAGATCGTGCCACTGCACTCCAGCCTGAGTGACAGAGCAAGACTCCATTTCAAAAATAAATAAATAAAAAATAATAAATTGCCCAGTCTGTGCTATTCTGTTACAGCAGCACAAAATGGATTAAGACAAGCAGCTGGAGCTACATTATTAAAATGTAAATGGGGTTCCCACCTGTTCCCCCAGTAAGGTCAGCCTGCCTTCTTTGGAGATGATGGAAAATTTGGGGGGTGAGGACAGTCACCCTGTCCTGAGGAGTCAGCTAGCTATAGGGGACAAGGCCAAATGGGCATGTAATGGTGAGCAGTCACAGAGGGCAGGAGAGGATAAATGTGGCCCAGCAGGAGGGGATGCTGAGGCCAACGAGAAGGCCCAAGAAAGGCAGCTGCAGTGTTTCCCCTTGCTGAGACCATGGCTTGGTGAGCCCTTTGAGTGGATCAAGTTCCAGAGGCAGAGCTGTCTTTAGAAAAGAAAAAGAGATGACATGAACAGTGGATGGATGCTGCTGCATCCCACAGCCCCCCGTGCCTGTGCAACAGGCAGGCCCAGCACCTCCACAGGGACCTGCAGTGGCACCGAGCTGCAGGGACTTCAGTGTGTTCATGAATATACACACCAGTGTCTGCCTTTATCCGGATCAGCACAAGAGGAGAAGGGGCTGATGAGCACACTGTGGCTCAGTGGTGACTGCGGGCATTGCATGACCAGCCCCCGCATTCCACTGCTGCACTCACCGCTGGCCTGGCCGGCCACAGGCTGTGAGCTGCATGCAGCACAAGGCCCAGCAGTGGCAGGAAGCCCCTCCCCTTGAAGTCTGTCAGGCTCTGTCCATGGCTGAGAGAAACAGCAGCTATACTTGAAGCTTGCCACTGGCCACACTCTTTTCCAGGCACCTAGGAAGACCTCTTTCCATACTGGGAAAGCCTCACTTTATCTCCTGAGACCCCGAGTGTCAGTGCAGCAGTACCCAAAGCACCCAGGTGGGACACAGTGGGCGTGGCTGGATTGCAGGAGAAGGCAGGATGAGACCAGTGGCCACAGAGCTCCAGAGAAAGGTACAGGATCCAGTCGGCACGAGGACACTCTGCATGGTCCCTGAAGTGTCTGGGGCCACCTCTTCTGATCTCACCTGTCAGGTATGGGGGAGGGAGAATCCAGCCTGTGTCCCACACACATACTCTGCTCATAGAATGCCCACTGTAACCACCCCAAGCACAGGAGCCTCTGCAGCCACCACATTTGCAGGGCTTGCCAAAGGGGCCACAGCAGGGACTGTGGGCACAGCAGCACCCCAGGCTGCAGGACCAGGCCAGGTACATGCAACAAGAGCAGGAGCTGCCACCCAGAAGAGGCAACTCAGGGATGGTGTGGGACGGGCAGGTGGCAGGTTCTCAGAGAAAGGGCAGCTCCAGCATCACCATCATGGGAGCAGAGAGGACCAGCAGGTCTATTTGGGGACAACTGAAGGTGGGGAAGCCGAGAAGCTGAAGCTTTGGCTCAGTCTTGCTCAGTGAAGGCGAAGGCGACAGAAGCAAAGGAGGTGGAAGTCAGAGAGGGCCCCACCCAGAAGGAAGGAGGAGAGGAGGGAGGAGCTCCCAGGAAGGAGAGCGCAGTCACCCTGAAACCACCCTCCAGCTGCTCCTTGGCCAGCTGTTCCTGGGAGAGAGATGCCAAGAAGCCTGGAGCAGCCGAGAGGTACAGACTCGGTTTCTCTCTTCACCAAACCACCAGCAGCTGAAGAGTCTGGGACGTGCCACCTTGTCTGGGCTGATCTCAGCATGGTCTCCCCAAGGGTACAGGCTGGAAAGCATCCCTGCCACCACCATCTCCTCCTCTTCTCCCTCTTTTTCTCCCCCTACGCTAGAGCCACTGAGCACAGACAGACAAGCCATAGACATCAGGACAGAATTCAGGTTTTCCCTCCTGGGATGTTCAGGGGCCGGCGGAGGGAAGCATCTGATTTCATTGGCAAACAGAGTTGGAAAATCTGTCATGTGGACTTAGTGATTCCAGAGGTCTGGGCACTGGAGAAATGCTCACATGTGTGGGAGAATGCTCGTAGCAAAGAAGTTTGCAGAAGCAAATCCTGGGAGCAGCCAAATGTCCCTGAACCGGAGAACAGATGAAGTGTGGGATGTGCACACAGTGGGACTTGGCGCAAAGGGAAAACGCACAGCAGCGACACATAGGAGCCAGGAGATGCTGCAGGCACTGCTGGGTCAAAAGACCAGGAGTGGAAGAAAACGGCCTGCACACTTCAAAAACAAGGCCACCAAACCATGGCCTTGTTTCTGTTATTCCAAACATGTGCTCCCAACAGACTCATGGGGCGTATGTTTGGAATAACAGAGAGAAATAGGGTCATGATGAACACAGAAATCAGGAGCACACATGTCCGCAGGCGAAGGAGGGAGTCACACCAGGGGCTTCGAGAGTGCTGGGAAGTGCATTTCTGAAGCAAGGTGCGGGTACACAGGAGGTGACCATTGTATCCTTT
Organism: Aotus nancymaae; assembly: GCF_030222135.1. Taxonomy (NCBI): domain Eukaryota; kingdom Metazoa; phylum Chordata; class Mammalia; order Primates; family Aotidae; genus Aotus; species Aotus nancymaae. The sequence continues at coordinate 1,952,059 of NW_026988465.1, forward strand.
CGTGTTTTAACATTCCTGGTCAAGATGGGCCTTAGGCCACAGTCAGCCAGGTGATGGTTGTGATGTGGTTTCATTGCCTTAGAAAGACCTTAAGCAAGTCCTTTTACTTAATGTTTTCCTTTTTATGTATGCACAAGAGCAATCAATGTATGCCAAAAATCTATTCTGGCTGGTGTGAAGGATCACTCTCAATAAGTAAAGAAATTCTGGCCGGGTGCGGTGGCTCACGCCTGTAATCCCAGCACTTTGGGAGGCCGAGGCGGGTGGGTCACGAGGTCAAGAGATCGAGACCATCCTGGTCAACATGGTGAAACCCCGTCTCTACTAAAAATACAAAAAATTAGCTGGGCACGGTGGCGCGTGCCTGTAATCCCAGCTACTCAGGAGGCTGAGGCAGGAGAATCGCCTGAACCCAGGAGGCGGAGGTTGCGGTGAGCCGAGATCGTGCCATTGCACTCCAGCCTGGGTAAGGAGCAAAACTCCGTCTCAAAAAAAGAAAAAAATAAAAAGAAATTCTAAGTGACAAGAAAAAAATGTAAGCCAAATCGTATCACTCTTCTGCTCAGAACCTCTCCATGTTATTTAAAATAGTGAAAAAGCCATAATATTCTATTCTTTTGGTTTTACAAACTTGTTTTTTCTTAGGTATGATGTTTTATTTCTAACATAAAATCAACTGATTTTTAAACTTTGGCTTTGAAATTTCAAACATAAAGAGCAGAATATTACAATGAACATCAAAATCTCTTTTTTTTTTTTTTTTTGAGACGGAGTTTCACTTTTGTTGCCCAGGCTGGAGTGCAATGGCAGTATCTCAGTTTCAAGCAATTCTCCTACCTCAGCCTCCTGAGTAGCTGGGATTAGCCAGGAGCAAGGTTAGCCGGAAGCAAGGTTCTTACAAAGGCTTTCGAGGCCGTCAGGATCTGCCTGGTGCCTCCTCTTTAGTGAATCTTCAGCCCTGGCCTCCTGGCTGCCTTCCTAGCATACCAACCGTGACCCTACTTGAGGACCTTCACACTTGCGTCCTCCTGCCAGGAATGTCCTTTCCCTGGATACCCCATGACTACTACTCTACTTCCATTTATGAAGACACTCAATGAGTCTCAAGGTCTCTTGACACTGATGCACTTGACTTCTCCAATGTCAACATTTCTAGAAAGGGAAAGCGGACTCATTTCCATGGGAAATCTCATAATCTGCCTATCTATGATTCAAATAGGTCTTCAAAACTCATTTTTTGATCAAACTGAGCATCACCAAGAACAGAGAAGCCACCTTTGTGAGTCTCCTGGTGTGACAGCAGGAATGTGCAGCCTCTCCTCAGAGGTATTGCCATAAATGCTTTACCTGGACCTAACCATGAGGAAACCATCAGATAAACCCAAATTGTGGTGCATTCTGCAAAACAACTGGCCTAAACTTGTCAAAAATGTCACTGTCACGAATAGCAACAACAAAGGCAAGGGAACTGTTCTAGAGCAAAGGAAATGGAAGAAACATCATTACCAAACGCTACGAATGAAATGTGATTGAATTGGAGGGGTGAGCCATAGAGTATAATTCAAGATATAACTGGGAAATTTTGAATACGGACTGCAGGTTAGATTATATTAAAATAGTGTGTTTGTTAGGTGTGACAAGGGCATTGAGGATGTGTAGAGGAATGTTGTTCCTAGCAAACAGGCAGAAATACGTGCAGGGAGACTTGCGGCATCTGCAACTTACAAATGTGTCAACAGCAGAAAAATGTGACAGGGAGCGCATTCAGCAAGATACTAACAATTGGTGAATCTGGTGGTGGCTCATGCCTGTAATCCCAGCACTTTGAGAGGCCAGATCACCTGAGGTTGGGAGTTCAAGACCAGCCTAACCAACATGGAGATACCCTCTCTCTACTAAAAATACAAAATTAGCTGGGCATGGCGACACATGCCTGTAATCCCAGCTACTCACGGGGCTGAGGTAGGAGGATTGCTTGAAACTGAGATAGTGCCATTGCACTCCAGCCTGGGCAACAAAAGCGAAATTCTGTCTCAAAAAAAAAAAAAAGAGAGATTTTGATGTTCATTGTATTATTCCTCTAACTGCTCTTTATGTTTGAAATTTCAAAGCCAACGGGTTAAAAAAATCAGTTGATTTTATGTTAGAAATAAAATATCATACCTAAGAAAAAAACAAGTTTGTAAAATCAAAATAATAGAATATTATGGCTTTTCCAGTATTTTAAATAACATGCATAATTTGAAGAATAACCATGAAAATGAATGCAAGAGCTACACCAAATTCTACCATTGAAGTTGACTGATGACTATGATGAGGAATAAGACATTGGTAGGAATTTGATGTAGCGTCAGAACCAACATTCTTTAGTATTGCTCCTTTTGAAGTGCTGAAATTTATTTCCAGCAATAGTCACCTGGATACATTTATAAGATGTTGTAACTATCAGGGTCTATTTAATTTTGCCAATATCTTTCATCAATATATGAGAACTAAACTACTCAACATTAGAATTTATTTTAAAAGTGCTTAAGGTCTACAGCGTCATAAGAAAGACAAATATGGCAACTATTTCTGCAGAAAGCAAAACACTGGAACTAGTAAATATTGAAAACGTCCCTCAGAAAGTGGTTTTCAGGACAGCGGTACACACAGTTCTTTTATAACAATGCATTTAACTCAAAGGTTTCTAATTATCATGATTTAAAACTTGAACTATCATTTTATGTTTAAGAATTTGATTTGTATAATTCATTTAGAATGGCTGTTGTCATTATTATGAACAAGAAATAAATAATACACTCCTTTTTTTTTTTAACTTGAGGAAGTACCGATGTTTCCCATTCACACAATAGCACTGAATTGTTAGCAGCCCTGGTTAGGTTTGGTGAGCAAAGAAACAATAATGGTAAAGAATGACAAGAATACAATAGAGGAATGAAAATACAGACAATGGAGTCACGAACATAAACCTCTGTTAGCACATGGTGCCCTTTTTAAAATCAGGTACCCATTATAATAGCTTTGCAATCTTTGAAATCCTGCTTATTTAACTCTTTCTTGACTCATTTAAAACAAGCAAGAGTACCAGATAAGATTAAATTCACGTCCATATGAATTAAATTGGCAATCAATATTTAAATTTGGGAGAAATCAAATTCATTACATTCCTAAGTTCTTTTTTATTTAATCATTATAACTAGTATCTGAATATTTAGATGAACGTTGGTTGTTTGAAGGTTAATAAACTGGACATTAACAAGTAGAAATTATATTATTTCTATCCATGCATAAACCTCCCTGAGAAATTCCAGATTTTGCCAAAATCAGCCCCATAAACAAAGGCTAGGGGCTCAGAGGGTGCTTGGCATGAGACCTCTGCCCAGGAGCAGCACTTGACATTGGATAGAAACCAGCCATAGTGGTCAGATCCTTCCTCCTAGAGTCTAAGTTAAGCAGCATCAACCATCCGTGGTATAAAAGCAGACAGAAATAGAAGAATGGAGAGACACCTGTTTGCAAGAAGAGTGAAGTCACTGCGATAACGAACACCTACTCCAAGCAGCAGCAAGAGCCCCGTCCCCACAAGTGCTGCAGGGGCCCAGAGCTGCTGCTGGGTTCCGAATGTCAATGAATGACAGACTAGCACCCCATGAGCCTGCTGCGGTGACTTCCTAGATGTTCCACTTCTCTGCAGTGCCATGGGGGGGAGACCCAAGAGCTCAACATAGAGTGGGATCCGGCCTATGAGTCATTCAGGAAACACGTAGGGAGCATCTACCATTGTCACCAGTGCTGTTCCAGGCACTGAGGGTGGATGAAACGTGCCTTCTTCAACTTCAAGACTCATAATCTAGCAATTTGAATACCATGTCCTAAATGCATCAACAGTACCTGAGACCAGTGCTATGAGGGCAGCTAGAAAGCAATGATTAATGACTCAGGAGCCTGAAGCAGTAGAAAACACGGACTGGAAAAGACTCTAGGGAGAATGAGCCATTTGGATTGGCCTCGAAAATCACCATGAGGGATTTTACCAGGATGCAAAAAAAAAAGAGAGAGACTGCAAACAAGTGGTACAGGGGTCAGCAGAACCTGGGGGTGCGGGGGGGTGGGAGGTAAGAGGACAGATTCATGCCTATTTTCAAATCCTGCCATATTCTCTGGAGCAAGCTTTATAAACTGTCTCTCAGTTTGCTGTCTGCAAAATGGGGTTAAAACTAGTGCCTACTTTAAGATTAGGACAGGGATTAAGTGAGTTAAAGCACGTCACGTTCTCAGATCATTGCTTTACTGGTGACTCAACAATGTCCCCAGCCATCACTGCCATCTCCACATTTGCAAATTTAGCCACTCCCACCTCTCCTGCCTTTCTTCCTTCCTTCTGCCGTTGGTAATTCTCTTCTCGGGCCACCTTGGTCTCTGTTCTGCCTACTTATGTGTGCATTTTGCCTGGGCACATTCAGGTCACTCTCTTTTTGTTTTTGTTTTTGTTTTTATTGCATTTTAGGTTTTGGGGTATATGTGAAAAACATGCAAGATTGTTGCATAGTTGCATATGTGGCAGTGTGATTTGCTGCCTTCCTCCCCTTCACCTATATCTGGCATTTCTCCCCATGCTATCTCTCCCCAACTCCCCACCCCGCACTGTCCCCCACCACTCCCCCGCTACAGACCCCAGTGTATAGTGATCCCCTCCCTGTGTCCATGTGTTCCCATTGTTCAACACCCATCTATGAGTGAGAACATGCGATGTTTGATTTTGTGTTCTCGTGTCAGTTTGCTGAGAATGATGGTTTCCAGGTTCATCCATGTCCCTACAAAGGACGCGAACTCATCGTTTTTGATGCCTGCATAATATTCCATGGTGTATATGTGCCACATTTTCCCTGTCCAGTCTATCATTGATGGGCATTTGGGTTGGTTCCAGGTCTTTGCTATTGTAAACTGTGCTGCAATGAACATTCGTGTGCATGTGTCCTTATAGTAGAACGATTTATAATCCTTTGGATATATAGCCAGTAATGGGGTTGCTGGGTCAAATGGAATTTCTATTTCTAGGTCCTTGAGGAATCGCCACACTGTCTTCCACAATGATTGAACTAATTTACACTCCCACCAACAGTGTAAAAGTGTTCCTATTTCTCCACATCCTCTCCAGCATCTCTTGTCTCCAGATTTTTTAATGATCGCCGTTCTAACTGGCGTGAGATGGTATCTCAATGTAGTTTTGATTTGCATTTCTCTAATGACCAGTGATGATGAGCATTTTTTCATATGCTTATTGGCCTCATGTATGTCTTCTTTTGTAAAGTATCTGTTCGTATCCTTCGCTCATTTTTGAATGGAATTGTTTGTTTTTTTCTAGTAAATCTATTTTAGTTCTTTGTAAATTCTGGATATCAGCCCTTTGTCAGATGGGTAGGCTGCAAAAATTTTTTCCCGTTCTGTTGGTTGCTGATTCACTCTATTGACTGTTTCTTTCGCCATGCAGAAGCTGTGGAGTTTGATTAGGTCCCATTTGTCTATTTTGGCTTTTGTTGCCAATGCTTTTGGTGTTTTGGTCATGAAGTCCTTGCCTACGCCTATGTCCTGAATGGTTTTGCCTAGGTTTTCTTCTAGGGTTTTTATGGTGTTAGGTCTTATGTTTAAGTCTTTAATCCATCTGGAGTTAATTTTAGTGTAAGGTGTCAGGAAGGGGTCGAGTTTCTGCTTTCTGCATATGGCTAGCCAGTTTTCCCAACACCACTTATTAAACAGGGAATCCTTTCCCCTTTGCTTGTTTTTATCAGGTTTGTCAAAGATCGGATGGTTGTAGATATGTTGTGTTGCCTCTGACGCCTCTTTTCTGTTCCATTGGTCTATATCTCTGTTTTGGTACCAGTACCATGCTGTTTTGATTACTATAGCCTTGTAGTATAGTTTGATGTCCGGTAGTGTGATGCCTCCCGCTTTGTTCTTTTTGCTTAGAATTGACTTGGCTATGCGGGCTCTCTTTTGGTTCCATATGAAGTTTAAGGTGGTTTTTTCCAGTTCTGTGAGGAAGGTCATTGGTAGCTTGATGGGGATAGCGTTGAATCTGTAAATTACTTTGGGCAGTATGGCCATTTTCACGATATTGATTCTTCCTAACCATGAACATGGAATGTTTCTCCATCTGTTTGTGTCCTCTCTTATTTCGTTGAGCAGTGGTTTGTAGTTCTCCTTGAAGAGGTCCTTTACGTTCCTTGTTAGTTGTATTCCTAGGTATTTTATTCTCTTTGTAGCAATTGTGAATGGCAGTTCATTCTTGATTTGGCTCTCTTTAAGTCTGTTATTGGTGTATAGGAATGCTTGTGATTTTTGCACATGGATTTTGTATCCTGAGACTTTGCTGAAGTTGCTTATCAATTTCAGGAGATTTTGGGCTGAGATGATGGGATCTTGTAGATATACAATCATGTCATCTGCAAATAGAGACAATTTGACTTCCTCCTTTCCTAATTGAATACCCTTTATTTCTTTTTCTTGCCTGATTGCTCTGGCTAGAACTTCCAGTACTATATTGAATAGGAGTGGTGAGAGAGGGCATCCTTGTCTGGTTCCAGATTTCAAAGGGAAAGCTTCCAGTTTTTGCCCATTCGGTATGATATTGGCTGTTGGTTTGTCATAAATAGCTTTTATTATTTTGAGATACATTCCATCGATACCTAGTTTATTGCATAAAGGGCTGTTGAATTTTGTCGAAGGCCTTCTCTGCATCAATTGAGATAATCACGTGTTTTTTAGCATAAAGGGCTGTTGAAGTTTGTCAAAGGCCTTCTCTGCATCAATTGAGATAATCGTGGTTTTTGTCTTTGGTTCTGTTTATGTGGTGAATTACATTTATAGACTTGCGTTTATTGAACCAGGCTTGCATCCCCGGGATGAATCCTACTTGATCATGGTGGATAAGCTTTTTGATGTGCTGTTGCAATTGGCTTGCCAGTATTTTATTGAAGATTTTTGCATCTATGTTCATCATGGATATTGGCCTGTGGTTTTCTTTTCTTGTTGAGTCTCTGCCGGGTTTTGGTATCAGGATGATGTTGGTCTCATAAAATGATTTCGGAAGGATTCCCTCTTTTTGGATTAATTGGAATAGTTTCGGAAGGAATGGTACCAGTTCCTCTTTGTATGTCTGGTAGAATTTGGCTGTGAACCCATCTGGACCTGGGCTTTTTTTGGGTGGTAGGCTCTTAATTGCGCCTCGACTTCAGACCTTGTTATTGGTCTATTCAGGGTTTAGACTTCTTTCTGGTTTAGGCTTGGGAGGAGGCAACTGTCCAGGAATTTATCCATTTCTTCCAAGTTTTCTAGTTTATGTGCATAGAGTTGTTTGTAATAATCTCTGATGATGGTTTGAATTTCTGTGGCATCTGTGGTGATATCCCCTTTATCATTTTTTATTGCATCTATTTGGTTATTCTCTCTTTTCTTTTTTATTAATCTGGCTAGTGGTCTGTCTATTTTGTTGATCTTTTCAAAAAACCAGCTCCTGGATTTATTGATTTTTTGTAGGGTTTTTCGTGTCTCCATCTCCTTCAATTCTGCTTTTATCTTAGTTATTTCTTGTCTTCTGCTAGGTTTTGAGTATTTTTGATCTTGCTCCTCTAGCTCTTTCAATTTTGATGATAGGGTGTCAGTTTTAGATCTCTCCTTTCTTCTCATGTGGGCACTTATTGCTATATATTTTCCTCTAGAGACTGCTTTAAATGTGTCCCAGAGATTCTGGTATGTGGTGTCTTCGTTCTCGTTGGTTTCAAAGAACATCTTTATTTCTGCCTTCATTTCATTGTTTATCCAGTCAACATTCAGGAGAAAGTTGTTCAGTTTCCATGAAGCTGTGTGGTTTTGGGTTGGTTTCTGAATTCTGAGTTCTAACTTGATTGCACTGTGGTCTGAGAGACTGTTTGTTATGGTTTCCGTTCTTTTGCATTTACTGAGGGGTGATTTACTTCCAATTATTGGTCAATTTTAGAGTAGGTGTGATGTGGTGCTGAGAAGAATGTATATTCTGTGGATTTGGGGTGGAGAGTTCTATAAATGTCTATTAGGTTTGCTTGGTCCAGGTCTGAGTTCAAGTCCTGGATATCCTTGTTAATTTTCTGTCTCGTTGATCTGTCTAATATTGACAATGGTGTGTTGAAGTCTCCCACTATTATTGTGTGGGAGTCTAAGTCTCTTTGTAAGTCTTTAAGAACTTGCGTTATGCATCTGGGTGCTCCCGTATTGGGTGCATATATATTTAGGATCGTTAGCTCTTCTTGTTGCATTGATCCTTTTACCATTATGTAATGTCCTTCTTTGTCTCTTTAAAGTCTATTTTATCAGAGATGAGAATTGCAACTCACATGCAAGGATACACAAAGGCTCAAAGTAAAGGGATGGAGGAAGATTTACCAAGCAAATGGAGAGCAAAAAAAATCAGGTCACTCTCTTGCCCAGCAAGACTGCCGGCTTTCCAGAGGTGTTCTGCTCCTCTGTCTGCCAGCAGCACCTTCCCGCGCAGGACACCTCCCAGGCCAGATACCCCATCAACCTCAGCGGGTCCGGGGGGTGCCTTAGAACAGGGATGCTTCATCCTGAGACAGGTTAAAATCCCAACTCTGTCTTTTACTACCTTGTACACTTTAAACATTCTGAGCCTTAGTTTTTTTTTGTTTTTTTTTTTTTTAATCAGTAAAATGAGGGTAACACTATCTACCTCATAGGGCCATTGTAAAGCTTAAATTAAAATTCATACATACATAAGTAAGTATGCAGAGCTGTTCCACCCAATGCCCAACACACAGTAGGTGCTCAATAAATGGTGGCATAAACATACCAAAAAAAGACCCACTTTGTGGGTATACAACTGTATACAAATTACTATATATTTGTTAATGTTTCTGTCAAGATAATCATCATGTTTGCTGTGATGCTGCTCGGTGTTTTCCCAGACAAAAAGGAACTCTTCCTCAGCCTGGAATGTATATCCCGTATACCTCTGTTGGGACTCCCCTAAGTGCATAGACTCTGTAACAAAGAAAAAATTGACAAGAAAGCTTCCATACACCACCATCCCTTCCTTGCATGGTATCACATGCCATGCTGGAACTTGGGCAAAGAGGCTCAACCATGGGGAAAAAATGGGAAGCAAGCTGAGGGGGGCCCCAGTCTCTCCTTTATTCCCTCCTCCTACCCTCACCCCTAGTACCCAGAACCCTCAATTTGGTCATCTTCCCATTTCATCTAAATGCATTCCCTGAAAAGGAGCTGAGAAATTCACTGACACTAAGACTGGATGGAAAAAAAACAACACAAGATTCCCAGGAATATTTGATCTGAGCAGATGGGCAAAGCAAAAATCAAAGGGATACAGGTTAATTAGGGAATTATGGGCTCAGGAATACCAGGAAGGAAAAAATATTGTGTAACTAGGGGATGTTCCCAGGGCCACTGTAATTAGATCACGCTAGGCCTGTCCCAGGTGTGGCAGTATGTGGCCGGTCCAAGCAGGAGGCAAAAATGAAAAATAGGTTTCTTATTCTTTTTAAAATTAAATTAGAATGCAAAAGCCAAGCCTAACAGCTTTGAAAAAGAATGAGGTGGAGATCTATGAGCTGATATAGAAAGAAACAGAAAACGGAAAATGCACAATAGAAATCAGTATGCATAGAATGGATATCCATACATATGTTTCTACATACATGGAAAATTGCAGAAAGACACAAAGCAAACTGGGAGGAATGGCTAACTCTGAGGAGGTAGCTTGGAGGATTGGAAATCTGGAGTGAAAGAAAAAGCTTTGCTTCTGCTTCTTTACTCATATTCTTTTATTCTGTCAATTTTTTAAACTGTACGTATGTATCACTTTTTCAATTTAAAAAATAGTTCAGAAAAGATAGCATGAAAAAATTCAGTGAGCGTTGAAGTCTTTTGGTAAAACCAACAGCGTGGGACATAATTCTTAAAAGACTAATGAGAGACCACCGTTAGCAGAAAAATGATGCCATGAATAAAACCCCCAGTCAAAATATTTTGCTAGGATCCAGAATTCACGTTAAATTCTGTGATATAAAGTATCATTATAGAGGACTGAAGAGCCAGGAAAATGGAGAGGAAAGACCCCAATGCTTGATCTGGTTTTCCTAATGACGTAGGTTTTTATCTTAGAAAGAACATCCACCATGTTTCCATACCTATTTTTGAACAACAAGACAGGGTTTCAGAAGTTGTGTTCTTCATTAGTCAAATTCGCCCCCGCCCCACCCCACCATGCCTGCCTTCAGTTCTAAGCCTGAGAATGATTTCTGCAGGCACCAGCTGCTTTGTTCCTTATAAATAGGGGTTTCCCAGCTAGTATGGAGTGATGAGTATTAAGACAGGTCAAAGTCCAAAGTTGTAGGACATGAGTTGTATACGTTTGAATGCTGCATATTCACAGACCTGATCAGCAGAACTTTAACTTAGAGACCATTCAGTTTTTGCTCAGTTCCTCATGTTTCTGCTTTGGGGATTTGGTGATTACATTTGTTGCTGAAGTAAAGCAAAACGAAAGCCCCTCAAGTCCTGAAAATAAGAAAATTTCCCAGTGGAAATTACAAAGGAGGGTGAAGAAACAAATTTTTAAAACCTCACATCTTGACCAGCCAGACACCATCAATTCCCAGATGTTGAGAACAGTAAGAAAAAGTACTCCTGGAGAAATTATGTAGCAATACTCTGCTTCACCAAAGATTACACAACTAAAATTAAACTGAGGGGAGAAAAAAAAAACTGGCTTTGAAATAACTATGAACATCCAAAATACCCATGTCCTCCAGACATCATGAAAGTACTAAATAAATTGGTGAAATAAAAAGGCAACAGAGAACACAAAAAGGCAACTGACAAACATTTGAAGGCATACAGGTCTACAAAATCAGACAGTAAATTCCACATTCCAGGTAGCTTCCTAGTAAATTTCTTTCTTTTTTTTTTTTTTTTGAGATAGATTCTGTCACCCAGGCTGGAGTTCAGAGGTGTGATCTCAGCTCACTGCAACCTCCGCCTCCCGGGTTCAAGCAATTTTCCTGCCTCAGCCTCTTGAGTAGGTGGGACTACAGGTGCCTGCCACCATGCCCAGCTAATTCTTGTATTTTTAGTAGAGATGAGGTTTCGCCATATTGGCCAGGATGGTCTCAAACTCCTGACATTGTGATCTGCCCACCTCAGCCTCCCAAGTGCTGTGATTACAGGTGTGAGCTGCCACGCCCAGTGCTTCCAAGTAAATTTCTTTAAGCATGTTGGCTCAAACATGACAGTGACATGTGTTAAGATATAGATCTAGAGAAGCCAATTCACTGGCTGGAGTCTTCTGTACTTGGCATTGTAGAACATAACAGAGAGACTCTCTATTTTTAAGAAATTAGTCTTTTACATTTGGAATCAACCCAAATGTACATCATTGATGGACTGGATAAAGAAAATGTGGCACATATACACCATGGAATACTATGCAGCCATAAAAAAGAATGAGTTCATGTCTTTTGCAGGGACATGGATAAAGCTGGAAGCCATCATTCTCAGCAAACTAACACAGGAACAGAAAGCCAAACACCACATGTTCTTACTTATAAGTGGGAGTTGAACAATGAGAACACATGGACACAGGGAGGCAAACATCACACACTGAGTCCTGTCGGGGGGTGGGGAGCAAGGTGAGGGAGAGCATTAGGACAAATACCTAATGCATGCGTGGCTTAAAACCTAGATGATGGGTTGATAGGTGCAGCAAACCACCATGGCACACGTATACTTATGCAATAAATCTGTACATTCTGCTATTTATCCCAGAACTTAAAGCAAAAAAAAAAAAAAAAAATTAGTCTTTTAAGAGAGATACATGCAGATGCATTACAACAAATAGAATAACCTCCTGTAGAGAACAAAATCAGAGTGAAAGCCTTTGAATTTCTTTTCAAATTAACATCTATAAACAGTTTTCAATATGTGCCAGGCACAATGCTTAATGCTTTCAATGCATTGTCTTATTGAATTCTCACCCTACGTCTATGAAGTACATGCTATTGCTGTTCCCATTTCACAAGTGATAAAACAGAAGCTTAAAGAGATTAGGTAACTACAAAGTCCAGAGCTCAGCTCTTAACCATCAGAAGGACGCTCAGATTTCCTGAGCATTCAATCTGATACACGTTAACAATCAGAGCTGTGAATCTACAAGCCACACTTTGTCAGGCCTTGAATCTTTACCCAGTCCTCAATCAACACCAAAACCAAACTCCCCAAATCTACTAATTTTTTCTATCATCTATCAGACGGCTCTACATGCAACTGTGCTAAAAACCAGGTGCCAAAAGTGTCATCTCTGTTGTTTGAGGCCAGCTCGTATAAACAGCCCTTCTTTGTCAGTTGGATATAGTAAACCTAAAACTCACCAAATGCCCTCACCAGAAATGAGAGGGAAGCAAGTCGTTCTAAGTTACCCAACATTAGATTGTTCAATTTAACAGAAGGAGATTACATAAAATTTTATTTCTTTTTCCTTGCTTTAAAATTTTCTGTTACTTACATAACAAAAATAAGATCAAATCAAAACTACGTTTCTCTCATATAATAAATGTGTTTTGGGAATGTGGCATATAAACAGGATAATATCTTCAATGCACTCAGAAAACTAGTTATTGGAGAGAAGGTTATAACGAATCATTTTGTAATGCAAAGCATTCTTTTATGTGAATGTATTTATAATCTACCCTGAAACACATGTTTCAGGCAACTTAGAAAGATACATATAATCCCAGATAAAATAAATGTTGAAAGTAAGTAATGAATTCCAAGCAAATGGAAAATAATGATAGAAAAGAAAAGGACAGGAGGAAAATGAGTGCAGGAAACCCATGAAGGTCTATGTACTTCGCAGAGGTGGGCCCCAAATTTAGCTGCAAGCTGTCTCCAGCCCCGGCACCTAAAGGGAAGCATGATCAGTTACACAATTGTAGGCGTCTACACAATTTTAGAAAATCAAAGCCACCAAACTGGTTCCTGTTTGCTGCGTGTTTCCCATACCTCCTGACCGTAAGGTGATCCTAGATCCCTCTGAGACCCCACTTCCCTCGGCCCCCTCACTGGAAGGCTGCTCTCTCTCCCATTCCCACCTACAGCAGGATGCCTCAGAGTCAGTGTCATCCTCCACGGTCACGGTTGTTTCCAGACCATCTCTTGGCTCCATTCCCCCCAGCTGTCTGCTGTGCTCTCTGCACCCTGCATCTTCACATTGCCCTGCTGGAATCACCAGTGGAGAGGGCCCAGTGCAGGCTCTCCACCCTGACTCCACACTAGCACCACTGGTCTCTGAATTCCAGTGTCTGGCACCCCCTCCCCGCAACCCTTCCAAAGCCTAACTTAATTGACCCCAATTGGGGCCCCGGCATCTGTCCATTTTTAAAGACCCCCAGCTGTTTTCAGTATGCAACCAGAGTTGAAGACTACTGTTAAGTCCCCGACCAGTCTTTCTGTTTCCTTCCTTCACTCCAGCTGTGACTGCTTTTCAATTGCCTGGGGTCCTCTAATTCAGAGACCCTCTCCTTTGCTCATATCCATCCAGCCTCTCCTCTTTTTCCCTTTCATGCTTTCCGACTCCCTGCCCAGTTTCAATTCCATGCCTCATCGCCTCCGCCGCCCCTTCACCAGTATCCTTAACTCCCTTGCTCTGTTGTGCTTCTGTAACAACTACTCCAAATACCTCAATCTAAACCAATCCAACTGTTCTGCTTCTCCATGTCTATGCTGAGACTTCTGAGCAGTTCTTGCCGGGAGAAAGCAATACTCTTCATGTCCATTAAAATTATTTTTAGCAAACTAAAAATGGAAGGGAACTTCCTTAATAGAAAAATGGAATTTGCAGCAAATACTTGTGCACATAAAAATTACAAATAAATCCTCTTTAAACTATTAGAATTAAGTACAGTCATATGCCACATAGCCACATTTGAGCCAACCATGCACTGCATTTCCTACAGCAGTATCATAAGATTATAATGTCTCCCTGTGTTGCCCAGTCTGGTCTAGAACTCCCGAGCTCAAGCAATCTGCCAGCCTTGGCCTCCCAAAGCGCTGGGGTGACAGGCATGAGCCACAACACCCAGCCCAAATTTAGCAAGTTTCAATAGATTGTCACTATACAAAACTCAATTTTATTTCTCTATCCTGGCAACAAATAGTTTAAATATGAAAAAAAAAAAGGTTAGATACCATTTACTTCATTAAAAGTTATCAAGTACTTAGGAAGAAATCTGACATTTTATACGATTGGCCAACTGAAATTAAAAACTTAAAGTCACCCAAAAACCAACACATAAAATTTTTTCGTGGCTTTATTCACAATTGCCCAAACTGAAAACAACGTACATGTCTCTCAAGTGGAGAGTAGATAAACAAACTGGGGTACATGCCTTTGTTAAAAGAAAACCTTTAGACAGATTAAATTTAACAGAGTTTAGTTGAGCAAAGCACACTTCATGCATTGAGCAGTCCACAGAACCAGAATTGCTTCAGAGAACCTCTGGCACTGCCACATGGTTGGGGAGGATTTATGGCCAGAAAAAAAGGAAAGTGAATTACAGAAAACGGAAGTGAGGTACAGCAACAACTGAATTGGTTACTGCCTGGAGTCTGCCTTATTTGAACACTGTTCAAGCAGTCGGCCACCTGTGAGTGATTGAAGTACAGCTGCTGGGATTGGCTGCCACTTGGCCACTTGTTACGAGAGTAAGTTACAGGCTGTTTACACATCCAGTTAGCTTATACTTCACTATGTAGAGGGAAACCTCTAGGGTGAACTTATAAGGAGGCAGCTTCAGGTAAACTTAATTTAACACCGTTAGTGGAATATTACTGAGCAACACAGAGGAATGAACTAGTGGCACACACACAAAACAGATAAACTAACATGCACTCTAAAGAAGCCAGATTCAAAAGGCTACATGCTGTATGAGCCCAATTATATGACGTTCTGGAGAAAGAAAAATTATAGGAGCAGAAGACAGATCAGAGATTGGCAGGACAGAGTTGGGAGGAAAGTTTTCTAACAAATAGGACAGGGGATCGATAGGGCTGTTCTGTATCTTGATGGTGGTGATGGTGGGTACACAACAGAATGTGTTCGTCAAAATTCACACACCAGTATTATATAAAGAGGGAATTTTACTGCATGTAGATTAAACTTTAATTTTAAAAATTTGAAGAAAGATAAAAGAACCGTTGTATACTGTATGGAAATTAATTCCAAAAAAATCTCAGTAATAGAGTTGTTTCAAGGGTAAATTTTTAACCATTCAAAATTGCTATTTATATTTCCTGTAGTATTACAAATCTCTGTGTTTAAACAGTAGATTCAAAATAAACAATGATAATATGATGATTGTAGGACAAAGAAACAGAACTTACATTATTTAAATTTTATCTTTCTATGAGATCACTTAAAAATTTAGATCAGTGTTTAAATTTTTAAAACAGTAAGAAAAAGAATGAGATAATGGTAAAAGGATCAATGCAGCAAGAAGAGCTAACGATCCTAAATATATATGCACCTAATACAGGAGCACCCAGATACATAAGGCAAGTTCTTAAAGACTTACAAAGAGACTTAGACTCCCACACAATAATAGTGGGAGACTTCAACACACCATTGTCAATATTAGACAGATCAACGAGACAGAAAATTAACAAGGATATCCAGGACTTGAACTCAGACCTGGAACAAGCAAACCTAATAGACATTTACAGAACTCTCCACCCCAAATCCACAGAATATACATTCTTCTCAGCACCACATCACACCTACTCTAAAATTGACCACATAATTGGAAGTAAATCACTCCTCAGCAAATGCAAAAGAACGGAAACCATAACAAACAGTCTCTCAGACCACAGTGCAATCAAGTTAGAACTCAGAATTCAGAAACCAACCCAGAACTGCACAGCCTCATGGAAAATGAACAACTTTCTCCTGAATGTTGACTGGATAAACAATGAAATGAAGGCAGAAATAAAGACGTTCTTCGAAACCAACGAGAATGAAGACACCACATACCAGAATCTCTGGGACACATTTAAAGCAGTCTCTAGAGGAAAATATATAGCAATAAGTGCCCACATGAGAAGAAGGGAGAGATCTAAAATTGACACCCTATCGTCAAAATTGAAAGAGCTAGAGGAGCAAGATCAAAAAAACTCAAAACCTAGCAGAAGACAAGAAATAACTAAGATCAAAGCAGAATTGAAGGAGATAGAGACACGAAAAACCCTTCAAAAAATCAATAAATCCAGGAGCTGGTTTTTTGAAAAGATCAACAAAATAGACAGACCACTAGCCAGACTAATAAAAAAGAAAAGAGAGAATAATCAAATAGATGCAATAAAAAATGACAAAGGGGATATCACCACAGATTCCACAGAAATTCAAACCATCATCAGAGATTATTACAAACAACTCTATGCACATAAATTAGAAAACCTGGAGGAAATGGATAAATTCCTGGACAGCTGCCTCCTCCCAAGCCTAAACCAGGAAGAAGCCGAAACCCTGAATAGACCAATAACAAGGTCTGAAGTCGAGGCAGCAATTAAGAGCCTACCACCCAAAAAAAGCCCAGGTCCAGATGGGTTCACAGCCGAATTCTACCAGACATACAAAGAGGAACTGATACCATTCCTACTGAAACTATTCCAAATAATCCAAAAAGAGGGAATCCTTCCCAAATCATTTTATGAGACCAACATCATCCTAATACCAAAACCTGGCAGAGACTCAACAAGAAAAGAAAACTACAGGCCAATATCCATGATGAACATAGATGCAAAAATCTTCAATAAAATAATGGCAAGCCGATTACAACAGCACATCAAAAAGCTTATCCACCATGATCAAGTAGGATTCATCCCGGGGATGCAAGGCTGGTTCAATATACGCAAGTCTATAAATGTAATTCACCACATAAACAGAACCAAAGAAAAAAACCACATGATTATCTCAATCGATGCAGAGAAGGCCTTCGACAAAATTCAACAGCCCTTTATGCTAAAAACCCTCAATAAACTAGGTATCGATGGAACGTATCTCAAAATAATAAAAGCTATTTACGACAAACCGACAGCCAATATCATACTGAACGGGCAAAAACTGGAAGCATTCCCTTTGAAATCTGGCACTAGACAAGGATGCCCTCTCTCACCACTCCTATTCAATATAGTACTGGAAGTTCTAGCCAAAGCAATCAGGCAAGAAAAAGAAATAAAGGGTATTCAATTAGGAAAGGAGGAAGTCAAATTGTCTCTATTTGCAGACGACATGATTGTATATCTAGAAGACCCCCTCATCTCAGCCCAAAAGCTCCTGAAACTGATAAGCAACTTCAGCAAAGTCTCAGGATACAAAATCAATGTGCAAAAATCACAGGCATTCCTATACACCAATAACAGACTTAAAGAGAGCCAAATCAAGAATGAACTGCCATTCACAATTGCTACAAAGAGAATAAAATACCTAGGAATACAACTAACAAGGAATGTAAAGGACCTCTTCAAGGAGAACTACAAATCACTGCTCAACGAAATAAGAGAGGACACAAACAGATGGAGAAACATTCCATGTTCATGGTTAGGAAGAATTAATATCGTGAAAATGGCCATACTGCCCAAAGTAATATACAGATTCAATGCTATCCCCATCAAGCTACCAATGACCTTCTTCACAGAACTGGAAAAAACCACCTTAAACTTCATATGGAACCAAAAGAGAGCCCGCATAGCCAAGTCAATTCTAAGCAAAAAGAACAAAGCAGGAGGCATCACACTACCGGACATCAAACTCTACTACAAGGCTACAGTAATCAAAACAGCATGGTACTGGTACCAAAACAGAGATATAGACCAATGGAACAGAACAGAGGCGTCGGAGGCAACACAACATATCTACAACCACCCGATCTTTGACAAACCTGATAAAAACAAGCAATGGGGAAAGGATTCCCTGTTCAATATGTGGTGTTGGGAAAACTGGCTAGCCATATGCAGAAAGCAGAAACTGGACCCCTTCCTGACACCTTACACTAAAATTGACTCCAGATGGATTAAAGACTTAAACATAAGACCTAACACCATAAAATCACTAGAAGGAAACCTAGGCAAAACCATTCAGGACATAGGCGTAGGCAAGGACTTCATGACCAAAACACCAAAAGCATTGGCAACAAAAGCCAAAATAGACAAATGGGACCTAATCAAACTCCACAGCTTCTGCACAGCAAAAGAAACAGTCAATAGAGTGAATCGGCAACCAACAGAATGGGAAAAAATTTTTGCAGCCTACCCATCTGACAAAGGGCTGATATCCAGAATTTACAACGAGCTAAAAAAGATTTACAAGAAAAAAACAAACAAGCCCATTCAAAAGTGGGCGAAGGATATGAACAGATACTTTACAAAAGAAGACATACATGAGGCCAACAAGCATATGAAAAAATGCTCATCATCACTGGCCATTAGAGAAATGCAAATCAAAACTACATTGAGATACCATCTCACACCAGTTAGAATGGCAATCATTAAAAAATCTGGAGACAACAGATGCTGGAGAGGATGTGGAGAAATAGGAACACTTTTACACTGTTGGTGGGAGTGTAAATTAGTTCAACCATTGTGGAAAACAGTGTGGCGATTCCTCAAGGACCTAGAAATAGAAATTCCATTTGACCCAGCAATCCCATTACTGGGCATATATCCAAAGGATTATAAATCGTTCTACTATAAGGACACATGCACACGAATGTTCATAGCAGCACAGTTTACAATAGCAAAGACCTGGAACCAACCCAAATGCCCATCGATGATAGACTGGACAGGAAAAATGTGGCACATATACACCATGGAATATTATGCAGCCATTAAAAACGAGGAGTTCGCGTCCTTTGTAGGGACATGGATGAACCTGGAAACCATCATTCTCAGCAAACTGACACAAGAACACAAAATCAAACACCACATGTTCTCACTCATAGGCGGGTGTTGAACAAGGAGAACATATGGACACAGGGAGGGGAGCACTATACATGGGGGTCTGTTGTGGGGGAGTGGGGGGGGACAGCGGGGGGGGTGGGGAATTGGGGAGGGAGAGCATGGGGAGAAATGCCAGATATGGGTGAAGGGGAGGAAGGCAGCAAATCACACTGCCACGTATGCACCTATGCAACAACCTTGCATGTTTTTCACATGTACCCCAAAACCTAAAATGCAATAAATAAATAAATAAATAAATAAATAAATAAAAAAAAGAAAAAGAATGAGAACTAAGGTTTTTGTATTTGCTGAATGCAAATTTTTGTCAATACATAAAATATTTTAGAAAATGTGGTTGATATCTTTAAAGTAGAAATTGATTCTTTTTAAAATTATGAATTGTTTTAAAACTTCAGACAAAATTAAGAAAATGCAACATTACATCAGTGGCATAGCTTATAGCTGCGTAAATTATACCTCTTGCAGGTTGTTCAGCTTTATTAACATTTATTTATTAGTTACAGGATATTTTTAAAGAATTTCTGTAACTATTTGCATATTTGTTGCTTTATGTATGAAAGAAAATTTTGAAATTAAAATTAATAAAAATATTCCTCAATCAATTATAAGAAGATAGGTTGAAAAATCCAATTATACTCTCCTGAACATGAATATACCATGAAGATTAATTTTGATAGTTATTGGCAAATTTGCAGAAGTAAGGCTTGAAAACAGGAGTCATGGGTAAAAGACCATCTTTTCAATAAATGATGATTTAGACAGTTTTTTTAGATAGATTATCAGTATACAAAATTCCATTTTATTTCTCTATCCTGGCAACGAATAGTTTAAACATGAAAAAAAGTTAGATACCATTTACTCCATTAAAAGTTATCAAGTACTTAGGAAGAAATCTGACATTTTATACGATTGGCCAACTGAAATTAAAAACTTAAAGTCACCCAAAAACCAACACATAAATTTTTTTAGTGGCTTTATTCACAATTGCCCAAATTGAAAACAACCTACATGTCTCTCAAGTGGAGAGTAGATAAACAAACTGGGGTACATGCCTTTGTTAAAAGAAAACCTTTAGACAGATTAAATGTAAGAGTTTAGTTGAGCAAAGAACAATTCATGAATTGAGCAGCCCACAGAACCAGAACTGCTTCAGAGAACCTCTGGCACTGCTATGTGGTTGGAGAGGATCTATGGCCAGAAAAAGGAAAGTGGATTGCAGAAAACGGAAGTGAGGTACAGCAACAGCTGAATTGGTTACTGCCTGGAGTCTGCCTTATTTGAACATTGTTCAAGCAGTCAGCCACCTGAGTGGTTGAAGTACGGCTGCTGGGATTGGCTGCCACTTGGCTACCAGTTACAAGAGTAAGTTACAGTAAGTCAACTGGATATCCACATGGAAAAAGAGAGAAAGAAACTCACTTCCACTTCACACATAAAGTCAATTTAATGTAGGAGGAGAGACATCTGACTATCACAAGTAAAGAGGTCAGCAAATTCTCTTCCCCAAAAAGGCAAGAACAAACCGGACACAATTACTAAAAAACAATACTTTTCTGTCTCCGGAAATTTACCAAAGGCAAACAACAACAGAGGTATTTAGTAATGGAAAGTTGCTAGAACTTTGGGGAAGGAAGAGTAAGAGTCTTCAGACTTGTTTGTGGGAAGGCTCCAAAACCCTGCCAGTCTGGTCAGTCAGGTAGTTTTATCAGGTAATGAAAGATAGTAACATTACTGCTGTCTATTGATGGGTTTAAGCCATACATAGCTATTACATATGTATATATATATGATGTAAATCTGTAACATTCTATGTCTATACATATGTACAGTTGGTCCATGAACAACACAGGTTTAAACTGTATAAGTACACTTATATGTGAATTTTCTTCTGTGGCTGCCACCCCTGAGACAGCAAAACCAACCCTCCTCTTCCTCCTCCTCAGCCTATTCAATGTAAAGATGACAAGGATAAAGACTTTTATAATGGTCCACTTCTACTTAATGAATAGGAAATACAGTTTCACCTCTCTATAATTTTCTTAAGAACATTTCCCTTTTTTTCTAACTTACTTTATTGTAAGAATACAGTCTATACTACCTATACAAAATATGTGTTAAGCAACCATTGATGTTATCTGAAAACTTCTGGTCAGTAGTAGGCTATTAGTAGTTAAGTATGGGGGAATCAAAACTTATTTTTTCAACTGTGCTGGGGGTTGGCACCCTGAACTCCTGTATTGCTCAAGGGTCCACTGTGGTCATTCTATCATTCTATGCATGCACCTTCAGTTCCAGGCAGCTCAGCACAGAGAAAGAGAGAGGCTTCATTTGTTTGGGTGAAAGAAAGGGAAAAGAACAAGAGTCTCTGCCTGGTAATCCAGAGAATTCTTCCAGATCTTATCCAAGACCACAAAATTGGTACCTCTATGAATCTGAAAAAACCACAGCATTATTGGGCTTGGGGTCCAAGTCTCTTCAACTATCTGGGAAGCCTTGTCAAGAAGGATGGGCACAAAAAAAGTTCAGACTGCAAAGGCTACAATAAATATCTAACTCTTCAATGCCCAAACACCAATGAACATCTGTAAGCATCAAGATCATCCAGGAAAACAGGAACTCATGAAATGAACTAAATAAGGTACCAGGAACCAATCATGGAGAAACACAGACATACGTTTCAGACAGAGAATTCAAAACAGCTGTGTGGAGGAAACTCAGAGAAATTCAAGATAACACAGAGAAGGAATTCAGGGTTCTATCAGATAAATTTAACAAAGAGATTTAAGTAATTAAAAAGAATCAAGCAGAAATTCTAGAGTTGGAAAATGCAACTGTCATACTAAAAAATACATCAGAGTCACCTAATAGCAGAACTGATCAAGCAGAAAAAAGAATTAGGGAACTTGAAGACAGGCTATTAGAAAATACACAGTCAGCAGAGACAAAATAAAAAAGAATAAAAAATAATGAAGCACATCTACAAGATTTAGAAAATAACCTCCAAAGGGCAATTCTAAATTATTGGCCTTAAATAGGAGGTAGAGAAAGAGATAAGGGCAGAAAGTTTATCCCAAGGGATATGAGAGAAATTTCCAAAAAAAAAAATGCTAGAAAAATGTAACAGCATTCAAGTACAAGAAGGTTATAGAACATCAAGCAGATTTAAACCAAAGAAGACTATTTCAAGGGATCTAAAAGTTAAACTCCCAAAGGTCAAGGATAAAGAAAGGACCCTAAAAGTACCAAGAGAAAAGAAACAAATCATATACAATGGAGCTCCAATACATCCAGCAGCAGACTTTTCAGATGAAAGCTTACAGGCCAGGAGAGAGTGGCATGACACGTTAAAAGTGTTTAAGGAAAAAGCTTTTACCCTAGAACAGTATATCTAGGGAAAATATCCTTCAAGCATGAAGTAGAAATAAAGACCTTCCAAGACAAACAAAAGCTGAGGGTTTTCATCAACACCAGACCTGTTCTATAAGAAATGCTAAAGAGAGTTCTTCAATTTGAAAGAAGAGTGTTAATGAGCAAGAAGAAATCATCTGAAGATACAAAACTTACTGGTAATTGTAAGCACACAGAATATTATAACACTGTAATTGTGATGTGTAAGCTAACTTTTCTTAAGTAGAAAGATGATGATGAACCAATCAAAAATAACTACAACAACTTTTCAAGACATAGTACAATAAGACATGAAGAGACACAATAAGAACTTAAAAAGCAAAAGGATGAAGTTAGTGTAGAGTTTTCTAGTTTTCTTTTTGCACATTTGTTTATGTAATCATCACGTGAAGTTGTCATCAGTTTAAAATAATGGGTTATTAATAGTATTTGTTACCCTCGGGGTAACTTCAAATCAAAAAACATGCAATGGATACACAAAAAATAAAAAGCAACAAATTAAATCATACCACCAGAGAATCACCTTCACTAGAAGGAACACAAGAAGAAAGGAAAGAAGAGAGAGAAGACCACATACAACCAGAAAATAAACAACAAAATGGCAGGAGCAAGTCTCTACTTATCAGTAATAACATTGAATGTAAATGGACTCAACTCTCCAGTCAGAAGACATAGAGTGGCTGAATGGATGAAGAAATAAGACCCTATAGTCTGTTGCCTACAATAAACAATTCACCCATAAAGATACATGTATACTTAAAATAAAGGGATGGAAAAACATATTTCAGCACTTTGGGAGGCCAAGGAGGACAGATTACCTGAAGCCAGGAGGTTAAGACCAGCTGGTCAACATGGTGAAATCTGTCTCTACCAAAAACACAAAAAAATTAGCCGGGTGTGGTGGTGCATGCCTATGTAATCACAACTACTGGGGAGGCTGAGGTGGAAGAATGGCTTGAACTTGGGAGGCAGAGGTTGCAGTGAGCCAAGATTGCACCACTGCACTCCAGCCTGGATGACAGAGAAAGACTCCATCAGAGAGATAGAGAGAGAGAGAGAGAGAGAAGAAAGAAAGAGAGAAAGAAAAATAAAAAGAAAGAAAGAAAGAGAAAGAAAAAGAAAGAAAGGAAGGAAGGAAAAAAGAAAGAAAGGGATGTTTCATGCTAATGGAAACCAAGAAAGAGCAGAAGTAGCTATATTTACATCAGAGAAACTAAATTTCAAGACAAAAACTGTAAGAAGAGACAAAGAAGGTCATTATATAATGATAAAGGGGTCAATCCAGCAACAGAATATAATAATTGTAAATATATATGCACCCAACACTGAATCACCCAGATAAAAGACAGAGGTAGACCTCAATACAGTAAGAGCTGGATACTTCAACACCCCATTTTCAGCATCAAATAGATACATCCCAGACAAAAACTCAAAAAAGAAAGATTGGACTTAATCTGCACTATAGACCAAACTGACCTATACATATTTACGGAACATTTCACTGAAAGGCTGCAGAATACACATTCTTCTCCTCAGCACATGGATCATTCTCACAGACAGACCATATGCTAGGTCACAAAAGAAGTTTTAAAACACTCAAAGAAATTGAAATCATATTGAGCATCTTCTCCAACCACAATGGAATAAAGCTAGAGATCAACAAGAGGAATTTTGGAAACTATACAAACACATGAAAATTTAGCAACACGTTCCCGAGTGACCAGCAGGTCAATGAAAACATTGAAAAGAAAATTGAAAATTTTTTTGAAACAAATAATAATGAAAATACAACATGCCAATATCTACAGGATATAGAGAAAGCAGTACTAAAAGGAAAGATTGTATCTATAAATGCCTACATCAAAAGAGAAGAAAAATTCAAATAAATAACCTGATGATGCATGTTAAAAAAGACTTTAAATCAGCTATTTTAAACATGTTTAAAGACTGCATCTAAGCAGACTATTCTAGAGATGAAGATGTTTAACCTACATCACAGAGCTGATAGGCAGTATCGCCCGGCACTTTACTCTATCTATAAAATGTTTTGGGGAATTCTTCAATCCCAAAGGAGAACTGTAGACATCATCAGACTAAAGCCCTCAATCCTCTTTGATGAACTTGTGGAAAAGTGGAGCTGGTCTCATGAAGATGTGGCACAGTTTACAAATTTTCTGATAGAAATTGTTCCAGAAAATTAAGCTTTGGTTGGCAAATGTCTTTGGCATCCTCGGTTGAATTGTTAGCAAATTCTACCAATATACCATCTGGAGCTAGCAAATCTTCCCAGTACATTTGACCTAAGTGGTGACTCTCTTTCTTTAGCAAATTACAAGTGAGCTGGTTTCATCCTGGCCTTTATTTTGCTTTTAGGTACTGTTGCTTGACATTTTGCTTTTTGTGCACTGTGACCCTGGGTAAGGGTAGTCTTTTGTCTTCAGCTAAGTAGTTTACTGACCATTTTCTTCTGGAGACAATAACGTGTCTCTGAGCATTGTTTCTTATGCTGTGTAATGTTCAAATGTCTTTTTTTTTCCTCTTTGTGTTTTGGCAGGTTTTATAGCTATTTATGAAGAAATGTTTTAGCTAAGTATTATATAATTTACAATCCTAAGAAATTAGCAAGTCAGAACCCAGAAACAGCAAGGAAATGTACAATTTCATCTTCTGGCAAAGAGATATAATTCCTGTACTATAGTGTATGTGAATGCAACCTACAAATGTTAATTTTCATTAAATATGAGATTGGGACTCAAATTTCAGAAAGCTACCAAGCTGAAGTGTTTTGTAGCCTGTGTTGAATGTAGCAGACTTTAACTTCTCCAAGGAGTTGTGTGAACTTTTCATTCATTAACAGTCCTTTTATATTGGATTTTAGACAAAGTGGCTCAGGGTTACAAGATATCATTTTCTATATGGCACTTTGAAGGAAGAAAAGACATGTTTCTAATTCTAAAATATGCATTGCAATTTAGCAGACCCATTTGTATTTTCACACACACATTTTTAAAAGTATTTTTAAAGAAAAAGAGTAATTTTTCTTTGAAAATGTGATGGCCCAGTACCATGTGATGTTACCTCCTTCAAGTGCTGTGAGTTAAACTCTATATAGATTAAATTGCAAAATGTACAGTCTGTGTAATAAACATTCCTTTATTTGTTCATATATATATATAACATATATATATGTTTTCTTATACATATGAACAAATAACTAAAGGAAACCCTGTCTAAAAAACTAAAGGAATGTTTGAAAATAATGCCTTACCAAAGAGAAAAACAGTGAAGAGATGAGATGGACATTATTAAAAAGAAGCAAATAAAAATTCTGGAGTTTAACGATTCAATTATTGAAATGAAAAATTCCCTAGAGGGGCTCAACAGCAGATCTAAGCAGGCAGAAGAAAGAACCAGGGTGCTTGAAAATAAGTCAATTGAGATCAGCTACTCTGAGAAACAGAAAAATGAAGAGCCTCAGATACTTGTCAAACACCATCATGCATACCAGCATATGCTCAATGGGAGTCCAGGAGAGCAAGGAAAAAGAGAAAGGGTCAGAAAGAGTATTTGAAGAATTAATGGCTGAAAACTCCACAAATCTGATGAAAAACATTAGTGTACATCCAAAAGGTCATCACAAAGTAGCAT
The DNA here is from genome assembly GCF_030222135.1 of Aotus nancymaae. NCBI lineage: Eukaryota > Metazoa > Chordata > Mammalia > Primates > Aotidae > Aotus > Aotus nancymaae. The sequence continues at coordinate 1,978,195 of NW_026988465.1, forward strand.
AAACTCAAATAGATCCACACCTAGACAAACGTTTGGAAAAACTCAAATCATGTTTCTTCTGCTCTTATACCACAACACAACAATCAATGCAGAACACTTCTGTGACCCCAAGATATATAAGAATTTCTCCCCACGAGTAAGCAAGCTCTCCATTCTGCAGCAGACACTAGCTGGGTGTCCTCTAGTTCAATTCTGACACAACCTACTTAAAGATTGTGTCATATCCCACAGGTTTAGGGCTCAGTCCTTGAAACTTCCCCACCTTCAGACATCAGTCACAAGTCCAGGATTCTGGGACTTCTGACTGACTAGCTTCAAGTTGGAGTTCCTGCAACCAACTCTTTGGGTTTCATTAATTTGCTAGAGCAGCTCACAGAAATTCGGGGGAACACTTACATGTGCTGATGTATTATAAAGACTATTACAAAGGATACAGATGAAGAAATGCATGGGGCAAGGCATAAGAGAAGGGGCATGGAGCTTCCATGCCCTGCCCAGGCATACCACTCTGCAGGAAATTCCACATGTTCAGCTACCCAGAAGCTCTCCAAACTCAGTCCTCTTGAGTTTTTGTGGAGGTTTCATTACATAGGCATGATTACTTAAACCATTGGTCATTGGTGATCAATTTGATTCTCAGCCTCTCTCCCCCACTCAGAGGTTAGAGTGTGAGGCTGAAATTTCCAATCCTCTAATTATGCCTTTGTCTTTTCTTATCAGTCAACGTTAGCATGCAAAAAGACAGCACTTTGGAGAGTCCAAGGATTTTAGGAGTTTCATGCCAGGAAGCATGGATGAAGACCAAATATATATTTTACAATACTACCATACATAATAACCAAATCTCTGAAAGACAAAAACAGAGGAAAATTTTTAAACAACCAAAGAGATATGACTAGAATAATCCTGTTTAAGTCATCCTCTATGAAATTAATACTTGACTTCTCATTAGAAACCATGGAAGTTGGAAATCAGTTGGATGATATATTCAAAGTGCTAAAGAAAAAAAAAAAAAAGGTTTCCAACTAAAATTTCTCTATCTAGAAAAACTGTCCTTCAAAATTTGGGAGAAATTAAGATGTTGCCAGATAAACAAAAACGGAGTGAATTCATCACCAGCTGACCTGTCCAACAAGAAATTTGTCCTTCAGGCCGAAATGAAAGGATACTAGACAATAATCTTAATCTTCATAAAAGAAATAAAGAGCACTGGTAAAAGTAACTATATTGGTTTAAACTCAGAAGACAGTAAAAATATATTTTTTGTTTGTCACTCTTTCCTTCTCTCATCTTATTTAAAACACAATTGACAGTTTGCGTTTTTGGCACTGTGATCATGGGGAAGAGTAGTCTTTTGTCTTCAGCTAAGCAGTTTATTGACCATTTTCTCCTGAAAACAGTAACACGTGTCTAAGCATTGTTTCTTGTGTTGTGTGACATTCAAATGTCATTTTTTTGATTAAAATTATTTTTTCCTCTGTGTTTCGGCAGGTTTTGTGGCTACTTATGAAGAAATATTTTAGCTGAGTACTATATAATTTACAATTTTAAGTAATTATCAAGTTGAAACCCAGAAATAGCAAGGAAATATACGATTTTATGTTCTGGCAAAAGGACCTAATTCCTGTATTATAGTGTAGGTAAATGTACCTAATAAATGTTAATTTCCCATTAAATATGAGATGGGGAGTTAAATTTCAGTGATAATTACAAATTGGTGTTGATGGGTATGCAATGAATAAAGAAGTAATTGTAGGACAATAGCAGGTAGGGGGGAATGGAACTACAAAGAATAAAACTTTTTAAACTATTGAACTTAAATGTATGTTAATCCAAAATAGATTGTTATAAATCAAGATGTTAATTGTGATCTCTTAGGCAACCATTAAGAAAATAACTGATAAAATATATAGCAAAGGAAATGACAAAAGGGTTAAAATAGTAGACTAGAAAATATCTGTTTAACACAAAAGAAGGCAGTAACAAAGGCATAGAGAAATAAAAATGACATAGAGAAAACAAATGGCAAAATGGCAGATGTAAATCATACCTAATCGGCAATTGCATGAAATGTAATTGTTTTAAATACTCTGATCAAAAGGCAGAGACTAACAGTATGTATTTTTAAAAAATCATCGAACTATAACTTAAATCTAAGATCTGAAACCATAAAATTTCTAGAAGATAACCTGGGAAAAATTCTTCTGGACATTGATCTAGGCAAAGAATTTATGACTAAGACCCCAAAAGCAAATACAACTAAAACAAAAATAAATAAATGAGACCAAATTAAACTAAAAGGCTTCTGTACAGCAAAAGAAATAATCATCAGAGTAAACAGACAACACATCGAATGGGAGGAAATATTTGCAAACTATGCATCTGAAAAATGACTAATATTCAGAATCTATAAGGAACTCAAATAATTCACCAAGAACAAAAACATGACCTCATCAAAAAGTGGGCAAATGATATGAACTGACATTTCTCAAAAGAGGACATGCAAATAGCCAACCAACATATAAATGCAAATTAAAATCACAGTAATATACCACTTTACTCCTAAAGGAATAGTCCTTATTAAAAATTCAAAAAACAATAGATGTTGTCATGGATGTGGTGAAAAGGAAATGCCTATGCACTGCTGCTGGGAATGTAAATTTGTACAACCTGTATGGAAAACAGTATGGTGATTTCTTAAAGCACTAAAAGTAAAGGAAAATAAGTCATTGTATCAAAAAGACACCTTCACATGTATGTTTATGGTAGCACAATTTACAATTGCAAAGATATGAAACCAACCTAAGTGTCCATGAACCCATGAGAAAATGTGATATATATACACTATGTAATACTATTCAACCATAAAAAAGAACGAAATAATGTCTTTTCAAGCAGCTTGGATGGAGCTGGTGACCATTATTCTAAGTGATATAACTCAGGAATGAAAAACCAAATACTGTATGTTTTTACCTATAAGTGGGAGCTAAGCCATGGGTATGCAAAGACATACAGAATGATATAATGAACTATGGAGACTAAAAAAGGGAAGGTTGGGAGAGAGACAAAGGATTAAAAAAACTACATGTCAAGTACTATGTACACTACTTGGGTGGTAACCCACTAAAATCTCAGACTTGACCACTGTACAATTCATCCATGTAACTAAAAACCACTCATACCCTAAAAAATAGGCCAGGCGTGCTGGCTCACACATGTAATCCCAGCACTGTGGGAGGCCAAGGTGGGCAGATCACTTGAGGTCAGGAGTTAGAGACCAGCTTGGCCAACATGGCAAAACCCCATCTCAACTAAAAAAAAAAAAAAAAATTAATCAGGCATTGTGGTGCATGCCTGGAATCCCAGCTACTCAGGAGGCTGAAGCAGAAGAATCACTTGAATCCAGGAGGTGGACATTGCAGCGAGCCAAGATTAGATTACACACTGCACTCTAGCCTGGGTGACAGAGTGAGTAAGACTTCATCTCAAAAAACAAAACAAGAACAAAACAAAGCAAAAATACCCTGTGAATAGATTTGTAAATAACCATATTAGTGTTTCTCAAGTCTTTTCATCTGGGAACAAAACAGGCTTTGATTTACATTGATATTTCCAGTACTAGAAATTTAAAATGAGAAATTCAAAAAAGACAGAGATATATACTTTAAGGCCAGGCACTGTGGCTCACACCTGTAATCCTATCACTTTGAGAGGCTGAATCAGGAGGATCATTTGATGCTGGGAGTTTGAGACCAGCCTGGGTAATATAGTACGACCCCAACTGTATGTTGAAATTTAAATTAAAAAAAAATTTTTTTTAAAAAGAGGCACACTTTAGATTCAAAGAAACAAATAGCTTGAAAGTCAAAGGATAGGAAAATATATACCATGCAAACAATAACAAAAAAAGAGATGGAGTGGTTACACTAGTATTACACAAAATGGACTTGAAGACAAAAGTTTTGTAAACAAAAAAAAGACACTTTATGACAATAAAGGGGTCAATCCATTTATGAAAAGATAACAGTCATAAACATGTACACATTACAACCGAACATAAAAATGCATGAGGTTAAAAACTGACAGAATTGAAGGAAAAATATACAGTTTAAAAACAATAGTTGGAAACTTTACTCAACTTAGGAAACTCCACAACAACAAAATATGCATTATTCTCAAATGCATGTAGAACATTCTACAGGATAGATGATATGCTAGGCTGCAAAACAATAAATTTAAAAGGATTGAAGTCATTTAAAGTATGTTCTCTGAACACAATGGAATGGAAATTAGAAATAAATAACTGAAGGAAATTTAAAAAAAATACAAATAGTGGAAACTAAATAATACAGTCCTAAACAACCAATGAGTCAAAGAAGAATCACAAGACAAATTAGAAAACAATTTGAGATGAACAACAAAAACAACATACCAACACTTACAGGATGCAGTGAAACAGCATGCAGAGGGAAATTCATAGCTGTAAAAACTTACACTGAAAAGGAAACATCTCAAATGAATACCTTAAGAAATTAGAAAGAGAAAAAAATCAAAATTCAAAACAAGCAGAAGGAAGAAAAAAATAAAGATTAGAACTTCAATAGAGCAATAATTAAATACAAATAGAGAAACATAAAGAAAATCAAGGACACCAAAGGTTGGGTTTTTGAAAAGATTAACAAAACTGACAAATCTTTACTTAAACTGACCAACAAATAAAAAAGACTCAATTACTAAAATCAGGAATAATTTTGCAATCATTTAGCAATTATTTTAGTAATTCTAAAGAGAGAACATTGCTATCAACTTTACAGAAATAAAAACGAGAATAATATGAATAATTATACAATAGTAAATTAGGTAACATATATAAAATGGGAAAATTCCAAGAAAAACACAAACTTCCAAAACTGACTCAAGAAGTAGAAAACCTGAATAAACCCATATGTAGTAAAGAGATTGAGTGGGAAATCAAAAATTTCCTGCAACTAAAGCTGAGGACCAAATTCTGAAATTTTCACTTTAACATTTCAGGAAAAAAATGTCACCAATACTTCAAAAACTCTTGCAAAAACAATAAGAGAGGGGAACACTTCTCAACTCATTTCATTAGATCAGTATTACCTTGATGCCAAAACTAGACAAAGACATAACAAGGAATAAAAAACTATATGTCAATGCTTCTAATAAATATAGATATAAAACTTCTCAATAAAAAAACTAACGAACTGAATCTAGCAACATATAAAGGATTGTACACCATAACCAAGTGATATTTATCCCAGGAATATAAGATTAGTTACATATAAAATCAATTCATGGACAAACTATCTATTTATTATTTATTTATGTATTTATTTCTAGATGGAGTCGTCCTCGTTCACCCAGGCTGGAGAGCAGTGGCACAATCTCTGCTCACTGCAGCCTCAACCTCCTAGGTTCAGGCCATCCTTCTGCCTCAGCCCCTCAAGTAGATGAGACTACAAGCGTGTGCCACCACATACCTGGCTAATTTTTGTAATTTTGGTTGAGACTAGGTCTCACCATGTTACCCAGGCTCGTCTTCAACTCCTGACATCAAGCAATCTGCTTGCCTCATCCTCCCACAGTGCTAGGATTATAGGCATGAGCCACTGTGCCCAGCCCAAACCATATTTTAAAAATGAAAAACAAACACCACATTTTAAAGAGATACCACAAAAGACAAAATTCAAAATAATTTCATTTAAAAAAAAAAACTATGCAACAAACTAAGACTATAAGGTAAATTTCTCTAACTGATCAAAGACACCTATGAAAATCCCAAGGCTAACACCATTCTTAGTGGTAAAATGTCAAAATATTTCATTCTAAGACCAGGAGCAAGCTCCTACCACTTCTATAAAACATTTTACGGGAGGTTCTAGCCAGGGCAATTAGGGGAGATAAAAAAATAAAAGGCATTAACATTGAAAAAAAAAAGTAAAACTATCTCTGTTTCCAGGTAATATTATTTTTGTATAGATAATCCTATAAAATCTACTCTCTCCTTATATATATATATACAGACACATGCATATAACAAATTTTAGAAAAGTTGCAAAATAAAAGATCAGTATACAAAAATCAAATATATTTCTATGCACTAGCAACAAATAATCTGAAATAAAATTAAGAAAATAATTCCACTTAAAATGCATCAAAAACAATAAACTATTTAGAAATACATTTAACAAAAATACTTCAAGACTTGTGTACTGCAAACTACAAAACATCATTGAAGAATAAAATTAGAGAAGACATAAATAGAAACATATCCCATGTTCATGGATTGGAAGATTTAATATTGTTAAAATGGCAATACTCCCCAAACTGATCTGCAGATTCAAAGAAATCTATGTCAAAAATCCCAAGTGCTTTTTTTTTTTTAAGACTGAGGAGCTAATCAAAAAATTCATATGGAAATTCAAGGGACCCAGAATAGCCAGAACAATTCTGAAAAAGAGTTATGATGCCATACTTCTAAATTTCAAAAATTCCTATAAAACTACAGTAATCATGATTCTGGTACTGGAATGAAAATAGACATATAAATCAAAGAAATAAAATTGATAACCCAGAAATAAACAGTTATGTTTGTGGTCAATTTATTTTCAACAAGGGTACAAAAAACATTCAATGAGGAAATAATTGTCTTTTCAACAAACAGTAATTGGACAAATGGATACTCACATGCACAATAATGAAGTTACAATCCTACCTCACATCATGTGCATCAAATTAACTCAAAAAGGATTAAAGATCTAAATGTAAAGCTTAAAACTGTAAAATTTTAGAAGAATGCATAGAAGTAAATCTTATGACACAAAAAGCATAAGCAACTGAAGAAAAAATAGATAAATTGGACGTCATCAAAATGAAAAGCTTTTGCGTTGCAAAGAGCACTATTAAGAAAGCGAAGACACAACCCACAGAATATTGGGAACTATTCACAAATCATATATCTGATAAGAGACAATATCCAGATACATGAAAACACATATAAACATACAGACTTAAAACTCAACAATAAAAAGATAAGATAAATAAGCTTTAAAAGGGGCAAAGGATTGGGATCTACATTTCTCACAAAAATATATATAAGGCTAATAAACATTTGAAAAGATGCCTAGCATCACTAGTCATTAGGAAAATACAACTCAAAAGCACAATGAGCTATCACTTCACACCTACTAGGATCAAAAATATATATAATAACAAATGTTGAAGATAATGTGGAAAAACAAGAATCCCATACACAGCTGATGGGAATGTAACATGCTGGAGCCTCTTTGGGAAACAGTTTAGTAGTTCCTCAAAAAGTGAAACACAGTTACCACATGACCCAGCAATTCCTGGTACACACCCAAGACAATTAAAAACACACCCACACAAGAACTTGCATGTGAATGTTCATAGTACCATTATTTATAATAACTGAAAGGTGAAAGCAACCCAAATGTCCATTAAGATATGAATGGATAAATAAAATATGATATAGACATAAAAAAGAATATTATTTATCCACAAAAAGAATGGATCACTGATAGATGCCACAAATCTTCAGTGTATTTCCCTCCTCTATTTCTCAAAAAGTTTTACTATCTTAAGTAAACCTTGAATGTATTATGCTAAGTGAAATAAGTCAGACACAAAGGCCACATATTGTATGATTTCATTCATATTAAATGTCCAGAAAAGGCAAATTATAAAGAGAGAGAAAGTAGCTTAATGATTGCCAGGGGTTAGGAGAAGGGGAAGTGGACAATAACTGCTAATAAATGCAGATTTGTTTTTGTTTTTGGGGGGTGTGTGTGGTGATAAAAATGTTCTATAATTAGATCGTTGTAATGGTTGCACAGCTATGTGAATATATTAAAAACCACTGAACTGTATATTTTAAAAGAAAAATTGCACAGTATGTGAATTATATCTTAATCTCAAAAAGAAAAAAGTCAACAGTACATTAAATAAACTAAAAAATATTAGCTAGATTGGGCAAGAAAAATGAAAGAAGAGCTAAATGGCCACTCTCAGGAATGAAAGCGGAAGCATCACAACTGATCCCATAGAAATGCAGATGCTGGTAAGGAAATAATATGTATGACTTTTTGCCAACAAGTTAGACAATTTAGATACAATGGATAAATTTCTGGAAACACTCCAAACACCAGAACTGGCTCAAGAAGTAGAAAATCTAAATACAGTTATAAAAGGTGAATAAATTAAATCTATAATTAAAAAATCTTCCTGCAAAGAAAAACCCAGCCCTAAAATGGCTTCACTGGTGAATCTTATCGAATATTTAAATTGGAAATAATGACAATCATATACAAACTCTTTTGGGAAATAGAGGAGAGAAAAACCTTATTTAATCCATTATGTGAGGCCAATATTAAGTGATACTAAAACAAGACAAAGATATCATAAGCAAATATAATTAGAGACCAACACTTATATAGACACAAAAATTCTTAACAAAATATTAGCAGACCAAATCTACCAACATCTGAAAAGCAGTATACAGCATGAGATTTAACCCACAAATTCAAGGTTGATTTAAGATCCAAAAATTGATATGATACATTATGATCACAGAATAAAGGACAAAACAAGCTTATTTTATCAATAGACACAGATAAAGCATTTGATGAAGTCCAACTCCCACTCATGATAAAAGCTCTTGGCCGGGTGTGATGGCTGATGCCTGTAATCCCAGCATCTTGGGAGGCTGAGGAGGGTGGATCACAAGGTCAGGAGATCGAGACCATCTTGGCTAACATGGTGAAACTCTGTCTCTACTAAAAATACAAAAAATTAGCTGAGCAAGGTGGCACATGCCTGTAGTCCCAGCTACTCGGGAGGCTGAGGCAGGAGAATTGCTTGAACCTGGGAGGTGGAGTTTGCAGTGAGCCAAGATCATGCCACTGCACTTCAGCCTGGGTGACAGAGTGTAAGACTCCGTCTCAAAAAAAACAAAAACAAACAAAAGCTCTTAATAGGAACACATGAGAATTTCCTCAATCTTATAAATGCATCTATGGAAAGTCCTATAGCTAACATTAGACTTAATGAGGAAAGACTGAATGCTATCCCATATGATCTGAAACAGGAAAAAAAAGTTGTCTCACCTCTTCTATTCCACATTTTACTGAAGGTTCTCGTCAGTGCGATCAGGCAAAAAGAATTCAAAGGCATACAGATTAGAAAGGAAAAAGTAAAGCTTTATTCACATATGACGTGATCCTGTATGTATAAAATCCTAATGAATCTGCAAAAATAATAGAAGCCAGCTGGAACTGAAAAACAAGTTGCTGTGTTTTGAATGTGTCCCCCAAAGTTCATGTGTTGGAAACTGAACCCCCAATGCAACAGTGTTGGAGTTAGGGCCTACTAAGAGGACTCTGCCCTCATGAATGGATTAGTGTCATTATCATGGGAGTAGACTGGTTATCTCAAAAGTAGGTTGTTATACAAGTGAGTTCAGCACCTTCTTGTTCTTTTGCACATGCTCTTGTTCCCTTCCACCTTCCACCATAGGGTGACACAGCAACAAGGTCCTTACTAGATGCAGCCCCTTGATTTCAGACTTCCCAGCCTTCAGAATCCATGATCCAAATAAACTTCTATTTGTAAGTTACCGAGTCTGCATTATTCTGTTACAGTAATAGCAAAATGGACTAAAAGTTTAACAAGATTGCAGCCTATAAGATCAAAAAGTCATATGTATCTCTATATTCTAACCACAATCTATACAAAAATGAAATTAAGAAAACAATGCCATTTACAATAGCATCAAGAAGGATAAAGTATTTAGAGAATATATTAACAAAGAAATGTAAGACTTGTATGCTGAAAGATGACACACTGCTAAGAGAAATTAAGGAATACAAAAATAAATGGAGAGACATTTTATTTATTGGGCTGGAAGGCTCAATATTATTAAGACAGCAACACTCTCTAAGTTGCGGTAGAGATTCAATGGAATCTCTGTCAAAACCATAAATGGATAAAGTTTCAAGATACACAATCAACATATAAAAATCACTAACATTTCTATACACTAACAGTGAACTATTTGAAAAAGAAGTAAAGAAAACAACCTCATTTACAATCGTTACCAGAAAGTACTTAGGAATAAATTTAACTGGAAGGGTGAAAGGTCTCTACAGTGAAAACTATAAAACACTGATGAAAGAAATTTAAGAATACACAAGTATATAGTATGATATCCCATGCTGATAGTTTGAAATAATTAATATTGTTAAAATATCTCTACTACTCAAAGTGATCTATAGATGCAATGCAAAATCTATCAAAATTCCATTGACATTTTTCATAGAAACAGTAAAAACAATCTTAAAATTTGGAACCACAAAAGACCCAGAATAGCCAAAACAACTTTGAGGAAATTAAAAAAAAAAAAAAATTCTGGAGGCATCATATTATTCAACTTTAAAATACACTACAAAGCTAGAGTAATCAAAACATCATAGTACTGGCATAAAAATAGGCATGAACCAATGGAACAGCATAGAGAGCCCAGAAATCAGTTCGTGCATTTACATTTCATTGATTTTTCACAAAGTGTCTCAAGAACGCACAATGAAGAAAGAACAATTTCTTCAATAAATGATATTGGAAAACTGGATATTCCCATACAAAGAAAGAAATTAGGCCAATAGCACAAGCAACAAAAACAAAAACAAACAAATGGGATTAAAGCAAACTAAAAAATATCCTGCACAGCAAAGAAAACGAGAGAAAAGACAACCTACGGGATGGGAGAAAATATCTGCAAATCATACATCTTATAAGAGATTAATATCCAAAATATATAAGGAACTCAGTTCAATAGCTAAAAACAAATAACCCAATTTTTAAAATGAACAAAAAAACCTAAATAGCCATTTCTCAAAAGAAGACATACAAATGTCCAACAAGCATATGAAAAAAATAATGTTCACCAGGACTGATCATCAGAGAAATGCAAACTAAGACCACAATGAGATAATACCTCCCACTATTATCAAAAAGGTGAAAGATAAGTGTTGGTGAGGTTGTGGAGAAAAGGGAATCTTTGCACACTATTGTTGGGAATGTAAATTACTACATTTGTTATGGAAAACGGTATGGATATTTCCCAAAAAATTAAAACTAAAACTACTATATGATCCAGCAATCCCACTACTGGATATTTATCCAAAGGAAATGAGGTCTGTATATCAAAGAGGTATCTGCTCTCGAATGTTTATTGCTGCATTATTCACGACAGCCAAGACATGAAATCAACCTAAGTTTCCATCAACAGATAAACACATAAAGAAAATGTGGTATATATACACAGTGGAATACTACTTGGCCTTAATAAAGAAAGAAAGAGTATCAGTTACAACAGCATGGATGAACCTGGAGGACATTATGTTAAGTGAAATAAGCCAGGCACAGAAAGACAAATACTGCATGACCTCACTCACATACGGAATCTTAAAAAGTTGAATTCATAGAATAGAGAATAGAATGGTGGTTACCAGGGGATGGGGGGGTAGGGAGAAAAGATGCTGGTCAAATGGTAGAAAATTTCAATTAGATAATAGAAGGAATAAGTTCAAGAGATCTACTGTACAACATGATTATAGTATACTGCAATGTATTATAATTACTCATGCCTATAATCCCAGCACTTTGGGAGGCCAAGGTGGGAGGATCACCTGAGGTCAGGAGTTCAAGACCAGCCTGAACTCAACACGGAGAAACCCTGTCTCTACTAAAAATACAAAATTAGCCAGGCGTGGTAGCACATGCCTGTAATCCCAGTTACTCAGGAGGCTGTGGCAGGAGAATGGCTTGAACCCAGGAGGTGGAAGTTGCAGTGAGCCAAGACCGCACCATTACACTCCAACCTGGGCAACGAGAGTGAAAATCTGTCTTGAAAAAAAAAAAAGAAAAAAAAATTGCTGAGAGTAGATTTTAAGTGTTCTCACCACAAAAAAAGATAAGCATATGAAGTAATGTATATGTTAACTAGCTCAATTGAGCTATTCCACAATGTATACATATTTCAAAACATCATGTTGTACACAATAAATATATACAACTTTTATTTATCAATTATAAAAAAACACAGCTGGCTTTTTGTGTGTGTGGAGATTGACAGGCTAATCTTAAAATTCATATAGAAGTTTAAAGGACCCAGAATGCCCAAAACAATTTCTAAAGGGAACAAGAAAAAGTCGGAGTATTTACACCTGATTGATTTGAAAACTAACTATGTAACTTCAATAATCAGGACAGGGTAGTGTGTGTGCAGAGATACAGAATATAGTGCAGAAATAAACCTTTACATTTATGGTCAATGTTTTACTATGTTGCCAAGGTGATTCAGCAATGTTTGGAAAAGTAGAGTTATTTCAAAGTTTTTCATGCTTTCTGTTCCCATTGTTTTCTCATGCTTCTCTGACAACTGAATGTCATATCTCACACACAACCACACACACTCATGAACTTAGACCCTTGTCTCACAACTCACACACAAAAATTAACCAAAATGTATCATAGACAGAAATATAAAGGCTAGAACTACAAGTCCTAGAAGAAAACATAGCAGTAAATCTTTGTGATTTTGAGTTAAGCAAATATTTTTTAGATATGATACCAAAAACACCATCCATAAATTAAACATTAATAAACTGACTCTATCAAAATTAAAAACTTTTGCTCTTCATAAAGCACCATCAATAAAATGAAAAGACAAGCTACAGACTGGGTGAAAATGTTTACAAACCATGTATCTGACAAAGGAATTGAATTCTACATAAATAACAAATTGTTTTAGCTCAAAACAGTAAGAGAAAACATCCCTATATAAAAATGGCCAAGATCTAAACAGCACTTTACCAGATAAGGTGGCAAATAAGCATTGAAGAAATGTCCAATATCAGTAGTCATTAGGGACGTGCAGAAAACCTCAATGAAAGCCAGCAGAGCGGCATGTACTGCTACTCAAGTGGCTGAGGCAGGAGGCAGGAGGACCACCCGAGCCCAGGAATTTGAGGCCAGCTTGGGCAACATAACACGATCCCATCTTGAAAAGAAATTCAGTGAGGTACCACGCTCTTATTAGAATGATTAAAATAAGAATACAAGCAATGCTAAGTACTGATGAAGATATAAAACAGATCTCTCACATATTGGTAGAAATGGAAAACGTTAAAGCCACTCTAGAAGGTAGTTTGGCAGCATCTTATAAAGGTAAATATACACTTAACACATGATCCGGCAGTCCCACTGCTAGGTATTTGCCCTTGAGATATGAAAACACAGGTTCACAAAAACCTGTATGCATTTTTTATAGCAGCTTTATTTATAACCATCAAAAACTGGAAACAACCTACAGGTCTTCCTACCAATGAATGATTTAGGAAGCTGTGGTAAATCCATTGAATGGAATACTACTCAAAAATAAAAAGGAAGAAACTACTAATACACACAGCACAATGGATGAATTGCAAATGAATTTTGCTAAGTGAAAGAAGCCAGAGGTTACATGTTATATTACTGTATTCCATTAATATGACCATCTGGAAAAGGCAAAACTATATGGATGGAAAACAAATCAGAGGGCTCCGGGGGCCGGGTGTGGGGAGAGGGCAGCTTTAACTACAAAGCAGGCAATAGAAGTGGATTTTGTGAGCGGCAGAACCATTCTAAGTCATGACGCAGGGTGGATACATGACTCTATCCATTTGTCAAAACCCATAAAACTGTACATCACAAACAGTGATTTTTACTGAGTGTAAACTTAAAAGAAATCAGCCATAATATGGAAGAAACCAAAAATGGAATACAAATTGTAATCAACGAATTTAACTATATTACAAATGAATAAAAGCAACACACTGAAGGGAATGGGAAAGAGTTACTTTGGGAAACATCATTCTGAGTATATATAGTGGAACTAAAGACAAAAAGAATGGCACAAATGCTGTGTTTTAGTTAATAAATTAGTTTCTCACAAGGGCAAAGGTTAGCAATTCTGACACTGCTTTATATGCATACTAGGGTTGAACAAACAAATAGTTATATTTCCATTTTATTAAGTCACTCAGTGTTAGAAAAAGATATTCGAAATAAGAGAGGAAGGTTAGAAAAAAACTCGGGTGTGAACTGGAGTCAGAAGTATCATTATAAAACTTGGTTTTTAAGTAAATATTGATGTTTGTGTTTGCATGGCAGAGTACACATATGTATAATTCCAAGATGTGTCCCACTAAAAAGACACAGAAGTAAGAAAGCAATGAGCACATTCAGTGCCTGATCTTGTTTCTAAATACCAATCTCCAATAAAAAGGAACCAGGACTCCACCAAAAATGCTGTTTCCAGGCTCTCCAAGCTCCTTCAAGACTTTGCTCAGATTGTACCTTATCAATGAGGCTTTCCTCTGACATTTCTATTTAAGACTGCAACCCTCCCCACATTCCAGAACTGATCTACCTACATCTTTCTCTTTGTTCCTTAACACTTACCAGCTTCCAGCATACTAGAAAATTTATCCCTTATGTTTATTGTTTATTGTCTTAACTGTCTCCTACTCTACTTCATTCTCTGATGTGACCCAAACATGTAGAACAGTGCTTGGCACATAGTAAGAGCTAAATAAATATTCATTGAAATGAATGAATGAATAATGAGATAAAGACAAGTAACTATAGTGCAGCTGTGTTACAGTGCTGCTTAAGAGCCATTGCACTGACAGCCATCTGAGCTGGTTGAGATCCTTTGAGCAGAGGACTAGAATTTCAGAACACTAGCCAGCAAATAACTGCAGGCACTCAGGGCCACTGCAAATGCATGAAGTGCCTTTGTATAAATTATAGAGGACACTCCTTCCTTACTGGCAGATGCAGCTCTGCTCCAGGGCCAGGGCTTGGCAATTGGATTTCACCCCAACCCAAATCCCTTGGCTAGGTGGCATTGTGCAGTGCACAAACTGCCCAATTGTGCATGATGGCCCTGCACAGGGCATGGTGGCCACACACGGACTTTCAGAACCAGATGGTGCTAAAAAACTCTCTGTCCCCTGCCATGGATATATCTGGGGGCATCTGGTACAAACATCCTGCTTCCTGGTGCTTAGCCCCTATGGGTTCACCCAGCACCCCGTCCTAAACCTGCTTGTTTAGAACCACCTGGGCTGCATGGCAGAGCCTTTGCCTCGGAGTTGGTTCTTCCTCCCTATTCTGTCTTTTGGTTTCCAAATCCTGGCCCACGACACTGCCTCTGAATTCCATTTGCTCTATGCCTCAGAGTAACAGCTTCTCCTCTCCTCTTTCAAACTCACCTCTCTTCCCAAAACACAGTCTAATCCCAGTCATGTGGGCTTTCGGTTTGCCTTGAAGCGGTATCCAGACTGCACTAAATTTCCCCATCACCCTCTCTACCTGACCGTCTTCAAGCTGTGCTCCAGAACCCTCGGGGCTGCTGCCTGAGCCGTGTGGACTTGGAGGGAGGGAGAAAGGAAACCCAGGGCCAGGACACAGGCTCCCTCAGCTTTGCTTCAACAAAAGCACCTCTGCTCACAGCATTTATAGCTTTCAAGTATAATTTTTGCCTAGGAAAAAAAGTTATATGTCTAAACACTAGAATATAGACATTCTGTGCCTTCAGAACGCACAGTCATTTTAACTTGGAAAAAACTTTAAGTAATACTTATCTCCCACTTAAAAGAATTTTAATAGAGACCCTAAAGAATGGTTGGCTTTGAGTAATGGAGTTACCTGGTGAGCCCTTCCAGATTAAAATTCTACAAAATGCATGCCTTTGGCGACTTGCTATCTAGTATTAGAAACCAGATTAAAGTTTGGACAAATCTACTGTAGATAATGACTTTGATTTTAAAATTCTTGATCTGTAGCTGTTCTTCATGAAAATCATTATCTAGCAAGGCCTGAATTTTTTGGTAATCTAAGTGTTCACCTCCTAATTTATCTTCTCTGGAAGTTCCCATCTTAGTATGTTTGACAGTACACAGCTATTCTTATATGAGACCCAATATGTGAATGATGAAAGTGACCTATTGTGATCATATTCCTACTTTGTTTAAATTTGACATAAATGATCCATGGGGATAGAATGGCCAGCTTGCCAGACCCTAAGGAAGAGATGGGAGTAGAGGATTAGAGAATGGGAAATATCGAGCCTCTAAAAATGACACTCTGAATCAACACCAAAAAAACCGCAAACAACTGGATTCAAAATGGGCAAAGGACTTGAATAGGTGTTTCTCCAGAGAAGATAGACAAATGACCAATAAGCATGTAAAAAGTTGCTCAGCATCACTAATTATCAGAGAAACGCAAATCAAATTTACAGTGAGATACCACCTTACACCCTTCAGGATGGCTACTATCAAAAAACAGAAAATAAGTGTAGGAAAGGATGCAGAGTTGGAACTCTTGTGCACTGTTGGTGGCAATGTAAAACAGTGCCACCACTGTGGGAAACAGTATGGCAGGTCCTCAAAAAATAATAATAGAATTACCATATGATCCAGTGATTCCACTTCTGAGTATACACCCAAAAGAACTGAAAGCATGGTCTCAAATAAATAGTACACCCAAATTTATAGCAGCATTATTCACAATAGCTAAAACGTATCTATCAACAGATGAATGGGTTAGCAAAATGTTGTATGCCCATAAATGGAATATAAGTCAGCCTTAATAAGGAAGGAAATTCTGACACATGCTGCAACATAGATGAACCGTGAGTACCTTATGCTAAGTGAAATAAGCCAGATATAAAAGAACAAATACTGTATGATTCCACTTACATGAGGTACCTACAATAGGCAAACTCATAGAGACAGAAAGGAGAATACTGGTTGTCAGGAGTTAGGGGTAGGGAGGAAAGAGGAGCTCAAATTTAATAGGTATAAAGTTTCCATGTTGTAAAGGCACGCAAGGCTAGCAGGAGTGGACACTGGTATGATCTTTCTGGAGGGTTGTGTAAGAATATGTATGAAGAGCCTTATACTGTATCTGTACATGCCCTCTGACACAACAATTCCACTTCTTGGCCTTTCACCCTTAGAAGCAATCATAGATGTCCACAGGTGTATCTATAAGGGTGAACATCTGTTTATAATATCACACAATTGGAAACAAATGTATAAAAATGAGGCATAGTAAAATAAAGTGTTACACTGCCTATATACAATTAATTAAAAAAATATTGTCAATGAATATCTAGTAGCCTGAGAAAAAGTTCTCAGTGTGTTGTTAAATGTTAAAAAAAAAAAAAAGCAGATTGTAGAACAATCAGTTCAAAATACATACATTTTTACTAAAAAATTATATACACATACATATGTAAAGAGAGGGAGAGTTACAACACAGGTGATTATAGATTCATCTTTCTATTTTTCTTTATTTTCCACATTTCCATGCTCTATATGTATTATTTATGTGATCAGAAGCAAAAATATTGTATAAATATTTTTAAGTTAAATCTTAATTTTTTAAGATTCTTCTCAATTTTTTATTAAAGATCACTGAGCCTAGATGAGGTAAATTTTTCCTTCATAAGTGTCACCAAAAAGGGGTGCAAAAAATGTCACATTTTTATTGTTGTAAGCCAGAATTTACTGTCAAAAATCAGATTGTAAGAGAGGGTTTAAAATGTTTAAGAGAATAAATTTCGCAATCACTTCAGAAGTACCTATTTGCATGCAAGTCATTGGTATGCTAATTTCCAATCATTCTCTCTTACTCATTAAAACCAGTCACCCAAGGTTCTCCCAACCCGATAATTCAGGGTGAGGGTGGGAAGAGGGAGAAGGGAAGAAGGGAGGGAGGGAGGGCCGCAGGAGTCGGGAAATAGAGCTACGTTTACTCACACGCCAATTCTCTAGTTGGGCCTTCCATTTGGATTCTCATTCTCTCCTGTTTTGCATCCCAAGGACGTCCATGCTTTAACTTTTAGGCTCTAAACCAACATGTTTGCATTTGTGCCCCATTTGGACTTCTGCTGGGAATCTGTATTTTTTTTATTTGTCATAATATTAATGTGGATTGGATTTGGGTGCGGCATTATGGAAAAGGTTGCCAGGCAATAACTGAGATGGCAGCTCGGGGATCCCTGAGAGACGGACACAGGAAGAAGAGAACAGACTCCTGGCTGTGCCTGACGGTGACAGCCTGGCCAGTAGGCTCGTGGGGTCCCTGGAGCACCGCCTGAAATGCAGCAAGGGACACTGCTATCCTCACCTCTTAAGAAAACCGGGACAAACCAGCTGCCACTCAAGCAGAGAACTCAGCAAGGCCCAAGGAGACCGAGACGCGATGCGGCTGCAGGAGAAAGCTCAGCCTTGTGCAGTCCAGAAACCCTGCCTTGAAGTTCACAGGGGCCCGGCCCAGCCGCCCCAGAAACACCGAGACGCTCTAGAGCCGCGTGGAAACTCAGCGCAGGAACTTTGAAAAGGACAAACCCAGGTGACCCTTGAGCCCGTACTCCAGGCTAGGCATGTGTACCACAGTCTGTTATGGGAAACAAGCAGGAAAGGCTATTCAGGGAGGAAAAGCCATTGAGAAGAGCCTTGTTGACCAAGCCAGGAAGCGTGAATGTGGTGTTTCTCAAAGGACAGTCAGCTTGGTTCTGCCAATTTCATAAAGTGCAGGGCGAGACACTGTGGGCTCAGGTTGGCTCCACCACCTGGGCTCCAGCATCTGGGGCTCCACCACCTGGGGCTCCATTCATTTGGAGCTCCATCGCCTGGGGCTCCACCCACCTGGGGCTCTATCCATCTAGAATCCACCACCTGGAGCTCCACCCACTTGGGGCTCCACCAACCTGGGGGCTCCATCGTCTGGGGATTCACCCACCTGGGGCTCCACCTACCTGGGGTTCCATCATCTGGGGATCCACCCACCTGGGGCTCCACCTACCTGGTGCTCCATCATCTGGGATCCACCCACCTGGGGCTCTTTCCATCTGGAATCCACCACTTGGGGCACCACCCACTGGGGGCTCCATCATCTGGGGATCCACCCACCTGGGGCTCCATCCACCATATGGGACTCCACCCACATGAGCCTTCACCACCATTCCACTTACTGGGGCTCCACCATGTGGGACTGCATCTACCTATCTGGTAAATCCTGCCTTCACCTATCTGGGGCTCTTCCTGGCTCCACCTAACTGGACAGCACTTCTTCTGAAGCACCCAAGGGTCTCCAGTGGGTCCTGGCTGAGGTGCCATCTGCAGGGAATGTTTGAAAGACACTGTTCTAACAACCCCTGGCATTAATGTCTTCGATGCCTCCTCAACACCCTCAGGAAAGTACCTGTTTTTAGATTGTTACCCCACATGCCTACCAGGCAGGACTTTGGCAGCCCTAGGCAGATCTTGCAAACTGGTTTTCCCACCTCTGCATGTGTGGTACCCACCGCCTGGGGTATCCATCTCTCTTGTATCTGCATGACAAACTTCTATGCCAGCTTGAATACCAGCTCAAAATTCACCTCCTCCAAACGCCTCATCCTGCTCCAGTTGGCTGCATCAACTCTGACTTTGTCACATGAGACCAAGAAGGTAAATATCTCTTTCATATATCTCTTTGAACAAATCGAAAAAGATCTGAGTGTGAATTCTGGCTCTCCTACCTATCAGCTGTGTGGTCTTCGGTGCATCAACCTTGCAAAGCCTCATGCTACTCACTTGTCAAATATGAATAGTAGAATCCACTCCACAGAGCTCTTTGAGAGATTGAAATAATTACACTGCTTCCACCCTCCCCAAACCTGTAAAGCCCCCAGAAGCATCTTATTCATATTATCCCTAGGAGTTTGCAGGGCCTTTACCACTGGAGGGGCCCCAAACTATCTTGTGAATGAATGATACTGATGACTCAAGAGAGAGCCAGTTTATAGAATTTTCCATAACAGGCCAGAATCATGGCATAGCTCTGCCGTGGGTTTAGAGGGTGGTTCTTTACTCAGATCCACATAATGATGCTTAAGGAGGTTTAGAAAGATTCTGCTGCTCCCACTCAAAGAGACTGCTTCTGGGAGAGATGCAGAGCTGGGGATGGCGCTTTGTTGATAGACCTCCAGGACTGCAAGGTACATAAGGGTGGGTTTACAGAAGCTTCCCTCCTCTCCTCCCTCCCAGCCCCTCTCCAGCTTTGCCTCTCCTCCTGCCTCTTCCTGGGCTGTCACAGATAACGAGCAGCCATCTTCTAGGGACAGCCAGAGGTAAGGCAGGGATCAGCAGGAAATGGGAGGAGGAATGAATGAGCTTTGAACACAAAGCACAGTGGCTCAGGGTCACATGTGGCTCACCTCAGTTGCAGGGACTAACGGATGCACTTTTCCATAAGACAAGCAAATATATCCTGCCAGTCATGGATTTTGGCAACTACATGCATGTATTCCCGCAAAGTCAATGAACCAACAGTGTAGCCCAGGATCATTTTCAGGCAATGCCTTGTGGTCTAGTACAAGTATGGAAACTGTGAAGGTGGTGGTGGGCCAGTCCAATAAGCCCATTTCCAGTCCCCAAAAGGTCAGCTTGGCTCTCCCAAGCTGGAAAGCAGAAGTGAAGGAATCCTAGTCACTTAAAGACTCAGCCCTGGCTCAGTTCACCTAAGCCACTGTGATTTCTCCTTCCTTCTGCAAAAATCTCAGCAAGGAATGGGTTCTTCCCAACTTGTACTTGGGCAGGAGAGAGACTAGGGTCAGCTGGTCAGTCTGCATGTGTGGTACCCACTGCCCAGCGTTGCTCATCTCTCTTGTATCTGCCTGACAAACTTCGATTCCAGCTTGAACACCAGCTCAAAAATCACCTCGTCCCAACTCCTCAGCCTACTCCCGCTTGGCTGCAGCAACTCTGCCTCCATCACATGAGACAAAATCCAAGAACAAAACCACAGAAATTGGCTCACACATTCCTCTTCTCTCAGACTTTGGGTACAAGTGCCAGCCACCTACTCCCAAGAAGCTGCTGAGGACTTTTTAAATGCGAATGCCAGGTAGGGGACAGGGCTTAGAGTTGATTCTGAGAGAGGGAAGTGAGCTCCTTACCCCGGTCACTAGTAAATGGCAGTCCTGGTGACACGTAGCCATTTCCCCCATTCTGCTTCCTCCCTCTTTTCTTCTCAGCTTAGGTTCACCCTAAGGTGAGGCAAACTGCTGCTGCCCCCTCGACTCCCTCTGACACTCCATCCCTGGGAAATGGCTGCCACCATGGCTCCATACCCCCACCCCTCCTCTGGAAGGGAAGGATTAGCTGGATCAGTGACCTCTGGCCCCAAGAGGGTGATCACTCATCAGTTCTAGGGACGTAAGCATGGCCTTCATCAATTCTATGGCCTTCATCCACCTCTCATGACATCACCTGGTGTCATAAGGGTTTTTCTCCTATTGTTAGACTACAACTGGACTCCCTGGATTCTCTGACAATGCCACAATTGGCAGCATCACTGGCTCTTAGCTACTGGAAGCATAACAGAGACGAGTCTTGCAACAAAAAAATCAATATGATGGATAATAGGCAGGAAAAGCAGCCCCCATAGAATAAGGGAAGGCCCCAGAGAGTCTAATTTTCATTGACCCAGTTTCATTTTCAAAGCACAGAACAGAGCAAGACAGAGTGACCTCCACACCCAAAAAGCTTCAGACTATACTGCAAATGAAGCCACCACGGACCATCTCTCTCTTCCTCCGTGGGCCCACAGATGTAACCACCAATGAGTGAGTAACAAAGATAATTCCCACCTTAGAAAGGGGCAGTTGAGTCTTCTAGTCATTTAAGACAGGTGATTTCCATAATGGGGGGAAATCATTCTACCCCATTATTATATAAGAATGTAATGGGATGGGGAAGGGGGCTCTGGGTGGTAAATGAAGCCAGTCATGCTTGCATTTGACTTCCACGTATCACTGCACGGGCAGCTTTAGCTCCTAGAAGCAGAAAAGAGTGTGAGATGTGGATTGATTCTTTCTTAGAGGACCGCAGTCCCACGAGCAGTCAACACACATTGCTGAAATGTGGAAAGAATGTCGGAATGATTTCAAGAGCTTTGGGTTGACTAATACAGCCTCGAATTTCATTATGAAGGCAGTGAGTGATGATGGCTGCACTAGCATCCTGAGGAGGAAATTAAAGCATTCATGGAGGGCCTGACTCAGGAAAGGGTAGAGGAATGGATTATGTCAGCCACAGGAGATCAAGGTGACTGCACAAGGGAAGGGCCAGGAAGTTCCACCCTTGAGTAGCATCCGGAAGCATGAGAAGTGGTGAAACGCTTGAGTGATGAGTTTTTCAATATGATACTTTTGTGGAACAAAAATTGGTCTGCCTCCTCCAGACTTCGGTAAAGCCTGTTATTCACACAAAAGATTTAGTGAGGTTATTTTTTTCTACCTCAGAGCAAGGGGAGTTGTGAAAACGAAGAAAATGGCTGAACTCCTCATCTAGGTCAAGGCGATGGGGAGCATGGGATGGTGTGGTGTGAAAGTAAGGCCTGTGAGTGGTGGGAGACATGGGCAGGAAAACCCATGCCAAAGCCTTCCATAAATCTCGAGGAAGAGTCAGGTATGGTGGCTCATACCTGTAATTCCAGCACTTTAGGAGGCCAAGGCAAGCAGATCAGCTAAGGTCAGGAGTTCAAGACCAGCCTGGCCAACATGGTGAAACTCCATCTCTACAAAAATACAAAAATTAGCTGGGTGTGGTGGCAGATGCCTATAGTCCCAGCTACTCAGGAGGCTGAGACGGGGAGAATTGCTTGAACCCTGGAGGCAGAGGTTGCAGTCAGCCAAGATCATGCCACTACACTCCAGCCTGGGTGACAGAGCAAGACTCCATCTCAAAAAAAAAAAAAAAAAAAAAAAAAAATCTGAAGGAAGACCTCTAATTCTCTATCATTGGAGAATCATAAGCTAGGCTCATTTCGTTCTTAAGGGTTAGGGTAGCCCAGGTAACATTTGGGTCATATACCTAATGTGAATTGAATTTGCATTGCATGCTTCTGATTTTTATACAAGGATAGAAAAGAAAAACACAGCCATTAACGTGTCCAAATCTGTAGTGTTTATCAATCTACTGGCACCCTGGGAGCACTTGCAGTGTGCAGGGTTCCATTCTACGGGTGCTGCTGAACAAACTCTCTAAGGTGAAGGTGCAGCTGCCGTCATTCCCAATCCATGCAGTGTGATGTGTGGCCCTACTAGGAGAGACCTGTATGCAGTTTGCACCAGATGGGACTCACTGCAAGAATTCAACAGCACTCAATCTGGTCTACTCCCTGTTTAATAAAAGAAAGCCCATGACACATGTGTGGATACCATGGCAATGTCCTGTTACTAGGAACATTACTCAACTCTTATTCTCTCTTGCTGGATTTTCATTTCAGATCTTCCTTCCTGATGGACACTGATCTGCACACCAGCATGAATAACACTACTCTAGGGTATACAAATAGGTACAAAATCCTTGCTCTCAGGGAGCTTACAAACTTTTCATTGAACTAATACACATGGAAATATGTTCATTCTAAGACAAGGCAATAATAAAATCTACTTATAAGACAAGAATAATAAATTCCAAAGTCAATTCATAACACAAATTAGGAGTTTAAGAAAGGAAGCCATTTGGAGAAACCAGAAGATTAGTAATGAAAGAAAGAAAACTAGGTTTCAGGTCTGTGGAGGGGAACAGATCTTGAGCTGAGTCTTGAAGGCTGTTTAAGATGAAGTTACATCTCACCACAAAAAGCATAAGTAGGTGAGGTAATGCATACATTTGTTAGCTCCATTTAGCTACATCATAGTATTTCAAAACAACATGTTGCACATAATAAATATATACAATAATTTATCTGTAAATTTAAAAAAATATAAATGGGCTAGGCGCAGTGGCTCACACCTGTAATCCCAGCACTTTGGAAGGCTGAAGCAGGCAGATCACTTGAGGTCAGGAGTTCTAGACCAGCTTGGCCAACATGGTGAAACCTGTCTCTACTAAAAATGTAAAAAATAAAAAGCCAGGCATGGTGGCCGGCTACTATAATCCCAGCTACTGGGGAGGCTGAGGCAGGAGAATCACTTGAACCTGGGAGGCGGAGGTATCAGTGAGCCCAGATCGCAACACTGCACCCCAGCCTGGGCAACACAGTGAGACTCAAAAAAAAACAAAACAAATTGATGACCCCAAAACCTTATGAAAAAACAAAACCAAAAAAGGATCAGGATAGTTCCAGAGGAATCAGAAGTGTATGAAAAAAGGTCCGAAATTTCTATGTGAATTGAAAAGACAGTAAGCAGATCTGTTTGGCAGGGATGGAGAGCTGGTTCAGAAAAGTAATGAATGGGAAGCACAGGTTGGGGTAAGAAGGGAGAAGACACTGAATGCCAGAAACACAGAGCATAGGTGTTGTCCTGTACATTGTAGATCACAGAGAGAAACAGGGGGACAGCATTTCATGATGACTTATTTAGCTCATACATTATCCACTATACACTGTGAGGCACAAGAGACCGTGTGAGATGCTGAGGGATGTGGAGGATGCACCAAGGGGCAGGGAAGTGACTTCAGAGGCTGCAGCCCAAGGCTGAGGAATGACCCACCTGCCTGAACTAGGGCAGTCACGGATAAGGAAGATATAGAATAAATCCAAGAAGCGATTCCAAGAAAAAAAAGAGGAAGGGTATCTTTAACTACTATTTGCATCGTAAATGAGGAAGGCCTTCTTCATGCTATGCCTACCCAATTTGCCAAGCTCTCTGTGTTAGTCAGAGTTCTCTAGAGGGACAGAACTAATAGAATAGATGTATATATAAAGGAGAGTTTATTAAGGAGTATTAACTCACACAATCACAAGATCCCACAATAAGCTATCTGCAAGCTGAGGAGCAAGGAAGCCAGTCCAAGTCCCAAAGCTGAAGAAATTGGAGTCTGATGTTTGAGAGCCGGAAGCATCCAGCACGGGAGATAGATGTAGGCTGGGAGGCTCGGCCAGTCTAGTCTTTTCACATTCTTCTGCCTGCTTTTTATTTTGACCTCACTGGCAGCTGATTAGATCGTGCCCACCCAGATTAAGGATGGGTTTGCCTTTCCCAGGCCACTGACTCAGATGTTACTCTCCTTTGGCAGCAGCCTCACAGACACACTCAGGATCAATATTCTGCAACCTTCAATCCAATCAAGTTGATATTCAGTGTCTAACATCATACTCTCCATCATCCTTCAAGATTCAGCTCAACTATCCCCCTTCTACAAAATCTCCCGCAAGAGGAATTATTGACTTTCTCCACGGCACATCTCTTCCTGGCCAACTTTGAACTTCTCACTAAAGAAAGGATGAATGAAAAGGGTAGAGAGGAGTCGCAGATGACTCTGAAGATTTCAAGAAAAGGTAACTTGGAAAATAGTAACATGCAATGCTCTTTCTGGGCAAGGTCCTTACCAGAACCTCTTCCTGGGAATTATGCCAGGAAACAGCCTCTTGGGCCCTTGTTCTTAGTAGATACTAGTTAGATGCTAATAGAATATAGTAAAGAACATATGAAATGCTGGGTGCATGTCAAATAATAAAAATGCACACCTATATACACATTTACCCTCTATTCGTATATAAATAATCTTATTGTATTTGGTCTACTGTGATGCTTGCCCACTTCACAGTTGACATCGTTGGATAAATACTAGGAAAACAGAATAGCAAATGTGGTAGCTAAACCTTTTCTCAATCATGGTAACTCCCCAATCCCCCTGGTCTGCAGCAGTCAGGAAGAAACTGGGGGACGCCATCGACTTGTAAGGTTTCTCTTACAAAGTGTATTCAGTCAAGGACACTGTGTGTGTGTCAAGATGCTGTAGGTACTAAGAAGAAGAAGAAAACTAGATACATAAATCATGACAAGATGGTGGCCAAGAGGTCAGCTTTCTTGTAGATCATACTTTTCTGTTGGTGTTGGGTTTTGTTTTTTGAGAAAATAAATATTCCACAAAGGAAACAAGCAAACGAGCATTACGTATATAGAGAAATTGATTCCTTGATTCTTAAAAATGTTTATGTGTATACCTGTGTATAGATAGATATTGGTATGTAGTTATAAATAAAACCTCATTAATAAATATCAAGGTAATAACTCATTAGGTTTTTTAAATTAAACACTGAATTCTAACATATTAAGTTTAAATACTAAAGTTTGATATTAGCACATAGTTTGATATTAACATGAAGGGAAATTTTTGTTTCCTCCAAAAACTAGTGGTTCTCCCAGGTGGAGATAGTGGAGAAGTGAACAGGGATTATCTCTCTGTTCTGCGGAAAATGACCCCAGGTTCTGGAAACCAGGGATTGAGGAGGGGTGTCTTCTCTGAATATTGGGGGGATTCCAAACTCCAAGGAGGGAGAAGAGCTGGGATACTTATGTTAGAAGCCAAGAGTGGAGTTCAAATATGTTAACCCAACCGAAGGGAACAGAGGCCAAGATGGACACTGAAAGACAGAGTCAGGGTCCCAAGAATGAGCAGGGGTGAGTCTGGAGCGATGTCTGCACCAGCTGTGCTGTGGCATAGCATGGCATGGTACAGTGTGGCAGGGTGTTTTGTGGTATAGTCTAGTGTGGTGTGGTGTTGCGTGCTCTGGTATGACATGATATTGTCTAGGGTAGTGTGGTCTGATGTGGTGTGGCGGAGTAAGGTGTGGCATTGTTCATGGCATGGCATAGTATGGTGAGTGGAGCTGACAGACAGGAGAACCAGAGATAGGATGGACTGTGGCATCATCAGAGAGAGTATGTTTGGGGACCGGACTAAAAGAACCATGGGAGAGCTAACCAGAAATGTCCTGCAGCAGCCAGACATACTCAAAGAGTTGCACCCTAGGGAAGAGCAAGCCCTGGCCGTGTGGGCTTGAGTCTTCCTCTGGAGAGATGAGTGACGTGCCGAGCACTGTGTACGAGGCTGTAGGTACTTCGTATACATTCTTTCCCTAAATCTTCTCAACAACCTCCATGATAGTGCACTCAAGAAAGTGAGGCTCAGAGAGCTGGAGTACTCTGTCCAAGGTCAGACAGCTGACAAATGATAGAGGCATATATGAACCCCAGTCTACTTTATTCCAAACTTAGGCTTACGACACCCATTATTGCCAAGTAAGATTTCCCTGTTGGAGAGTTCTGAACAGTGATTCTGAAATGTAGCACAGCACAGAAGAAGAAAATGAGGACACACCCCTCAGACGACACAGTACGTTTTACAGGGCAGAGATAGCAGTGGGGGGATTGGGACTGTATATAGTTTGATACCACAGCCACTGATCCAATGTGTTTTTTAAATCCATATTTACTTTATTTTCTATTAGAGACATGGGTTTGTAAAAGCTTGAGAAGCACCAGTGTAAAGAGAGAAGAATGAGGGCAAATGCTTTGGCAACATCTTCATTCAAGAGATAAGCTGATAAAGAGATCACAAGTGAAGGTGGTTGTGGCAGCAGTGGGGGCAGGTAGACGTAAGTTATGAATAAGCTCATTGGCCTTGGAGACTGAGTGATCATGGGGACCCTGAAGAAGACCATCAGGAGGACGATTGCACCAGGCACCAGAGTCCAAAGGGTGGCCACAGCCACACGGCTGGACAGACCACTGCACCTGCCCAGAACTCTGCAGGCCTTAGCAGTGCTGGGATTGGGAAAAGACATCCAGCCCAAAATTCACCTGTAGATGCGAACAGAGGGACTCCGTCACCAGGGATGAAAGGAAGCCCTTGGATAATGGCACCATGCAGAAGGAAGAGGCCAAGAGGGTCAGCAGAGCCAGAAAACAGAGGGAGCCTCCCAGCAGATAAGAGAATGCACAATCACACACATGCACACTCATACATGCTCGTATTCACACTCACATCTGGACTCATCCACTGGCATTCACATGCTCACACATGCTCACTTCCACTCTTACACTCATGGTCACTCACATTCATACTCATGCACTCACACTAATGCACACTCCCACTCACTCCCACACACACACACAGTTTGCAAGTGTACTTCTGGAGTGCTTTGCTGGCAGCTCCAGGAAGGAAACCTTGCTCAGAGAGAGGCTCCAATTCAATCCAGAGAACAAGGGGGTGTGGCTAGAGGGCCCAGCCAGCTGCTCCATCCCAGAAAGGAATGCCCCTGCTTTTCCCTGGGGCTCCTGGAGGTTGCTTGGCAGGACAAGCGCCTTCACCCAGCAGCCTGCTGCCAGAATCCCCAGGAGCCTGTCCTGTCATCCTCTTTTTGTCATATATCAGGAAGTTCTGAAGAGAGGGTTCCTGTTTACTGAGGACGTTCCTCTCTACAGGGTGAACTGTGGTTCACTGAATTAGGGGTAAGTGTCTCTCTGCCCGCCCTGAGCTGCTGCTGCCCCAGAATCTGGGGAAAGTTCTGTTCCCTGTGACTGAAGAAAGGCACTGTAGCCCTGCACTTCCCAGACTCAGGTGTGGAAAAATCCTTTCCCACTTGTCTGGTGGACACATGACATTTGGCTTCTAAATTTGACTTGAGTTTCTGCTGCACTCTGCCCAGAGTCCAGTCCTCACTGCCTGAGAACCTTCCTGCCCCCCCGCTGCCTCTGCGGCTGGGAGCTCCCCTTGGGCAGGACCCTACATCAAAGCGCTCTCCCGAGCCACTCTGGAGGGATTCCGCAGTGAAAGGGTAGAAAGGCAGCCCAGAGCTTTGCATTAGCCTGTTCTCTTGGCCCTGAGGGTGCTGGCTTCAACCGCATCTCTACACAACTTCACGTCTCCTGGATGATCTGCTTCTGCAGGGCTCTGAAAGCCACTAGAAGAAGGGATGGCATGGCATGACACGGCATAGCATGGCGTGTCATGCATGGCACGGCGCACGGTGGTGTGGTATGGTGAGTCAAGCCAATAGGCACGAGAACAAGAGATAGGAGTGGCATCATCAGAAAGAGGGTGTTTGGGGACCAGGCTAAAAGGGGCCAACAGAAGAGTTAACCAGAAATGTCCTACAGGCAGCCAGAGAGAAATGCAGGGAGATTTGCACCTGGGGGAAGCCGGACACCTGGACTTGAGTCTTCCTCTGCAGGGGTAAGTAACGTCCCAATAGCCAGAGGACCATGTGCCAAGCACTGTGTACAAGAGTCTAAGGGTCCAAGCCAGGTGCTTTACATACATTCTCTCTCTGAATCCTCCCAACAACCCTGTATGATGCCACACAAGACAGCAAGGCTTGGAGAGCTGAAAAATTCTGTCCAAGATCACACAGCTGATAAATGATAAGAGCATATGTGAACCCAGGTGTACCCAAGTCCTTTCATCTGCTTTTCTGAAGGGTGGAGGGTGGGGCTTATATCTAAAGGAGGCTTTCACAGAGATTTTCAGAAGATGCTGTACCCGAATTATTCTAATAATTGCAACCCACCTGCATCAGTTAAATAATAATGTTTGGGGTCAGAAACCCCAAATAGTGGCTTAAATAAGACAGGGGTTCACAGAGCTACTGGGTGACCTATGCCAGGAAGGGCCATTCACAACTGTGCTCCAGGGTGAGTCATTGGAGAGGCCAGTGGCCCTGGGGTTTGTTGTTCCCCCTCATGTGAAGAGAATTCAGAGGAGCGCAGGCTGGAGCTAGTGTGACAGTCCTCCAAGGTCATGAGGAGCCCAGCTTCTGTCTAGATCACCACTGTACCATCTTCATGTTCATGCTCACAAGTGGCTGCTGGTACTCCAGCCATCACATCCCTGTTCTAGACAGGAATAAGGAGAAAGGGCAGCAAGCGAATGGAATGGACTGCCTGAGCTCTCTACAAACTTTCCTTTAACTTGGAAGCCCACCAGTCACCTCTGTTCCTACCTTATTGGTCAGAACTGTATTGCATCATCATTCTTCCCTGGAGTGGGAGGATGAGAGGTATAGCTTTTACAGCTGGACATATTCCTAAGCCCAAATAAAATTAGGGCTTTGCTAGTAAGTGACAGAGAATGGATGTTGGAGCTCCATCTAGCAAGACCTGCCACTACATTTTCATCATCCAGTTATGCCTGGGTGCTCCACTGCACTCACAGACATCAGCCCTGGGCATGAAAAACCCAGCCTCTCAGCAAAGAATGGCACACCTAAGTGCAACAAACATTCACAGAGAATATGGATTTGAGGTCAGAGAATGGAGACAACATATTTTATGTCTCCATTGTCCAATGTATGTCCTCACTGAGGGACTGAATGATGGGAAGCATAAAAACCATTGTCTTATTGAGCTATCACTAAGACAGGACCATTTCCCAAATGTGGGGAATTTGGGACTTAAGTCCATTGATGTGTCCAGCTTAATGGCGTTAGATCCTAAAAGGAGGAAACCTTAATAAGGTGGTATTCTTTAAGGGAGCATTGTCTATCTGCTGTGCCCATCCTGTACTCCAGGATCGTGGCAGAAATTGTTGCCTGGGAATAGCCTGATCAGACATCGATCCTTAACAATACTAGGAGGGGTTCTGAAATGAGGCTGAATTGTGTCCCTCAAAATTCATAGACTGAAGTCTTAACTAACCTCCGGAATGTGACTGTATTTGCAGACAAGGTCTTCAAAGAGGTAGTTAAATTAAAATGAAGTCACTAGGATGGGCCCTGATCCAATATGACTGGTGTCCTTACAAGAAGAGGAGACGAGGGCACAGATGCACAGAGAGGGAAGACCAGCGAAGACACAGGGAGAGGATGGCACCTACAAGCCAAGCAGAGAAGCCTCAGGAGAAACCAGTCCTGCCCCCTTCTTGATCTCCAGCCTCCAGCACTGTGAGAAAATAAATTTCTGTTGTTCAAGCGCCCTGTCTGTGGTACTTTCTTATGACAACCGTAGCAAATTAATACAGGTTCTTTGGCAAAAGAATTCATTAAGAACGACTGAAACTATGCATGTACAGTTGAGTAAAGAGTTAACCGAGCGTAATTCTTCACATATGGAGCTACACTTTCTGCACGCTGGAGTTCTGTTACTGTCAATTCCTCCTCACTAGGAAAGTGGACCTGGCTGAGGTCAACGTCTCTTCGTTTGGCTTGGATAAATCGATCCTTTCCTTCTGTCTCATGCTTCTTTGGATTTTTAATACCAGTCACATAGAATCCTTCATCCCATTGTCTGCGATTCTTCAAAGCTCTGTTTGTCAGTGCAGCGTTTCCACCAGCTACAATTCTAGATTCTGGGTAAAGCAAGCCCCGCGTACTGTTGAAATACACAGTGCTTTTCCTTCCCTCCAGCCGCCCGCTCCTCAGTGTTCAGGCAGCAGCTGCTCGTTAGCTGGAAATGGCTTCTCTCTCTATTCATGCTCTTGGCTTTGTGGTTGTGAGCCTTGACCTCTGATCTGGCCTCTGATTTTGCAGCAGGAGGTGAAATATATGACCCTTGTGTTTTGGTGGGAAGAAAGCAACTTCCTGTTTGGATACGATCCCCCACAACAAAATACCTTTCTAGCTTTCCCCCAGGTTTCCTTGTCTCCACGGTGCTTCAAATGTGACAATAGCACACGCCACCTCCGTGCCCTAATTTTGGTATGTAACTATTTTATACCCACTCTGGGTAGGTTACAGGAGCTTTGCCTACTCTTCCTTGCTAGCTGTTTTTGAATCAAAATATTCACCCAAGGAGAGAAAGAGAATTCCATGAAAGAGGACAAGAGAGGAGCATCCTGCAGCTGAGCGAAGCCCAGGCTCTCCCCGGCTCCTTGCTTAGGACAGAAACTGTCCCCGCAGATGAAACATCTCCAACCTCTGGCTCATCATTTAGGGGTGGAATCAGTTCAATAATTCGATGAAAAGTAGCAGAAAGAATAAATTGTAAAGGAAACAACAGTACTCTGAAATAAGGGAAAACAGAATGAAACTAACAATTACAGATAAAAGCTAGAAAGTTTTGAAAAATAAATAACTAGATATATGCTAAAGAATCACATTAAAAGAGTAGAACAGGGTGATGTAATTCTTTGAGATATAATGTTTGCTGAAAGAGTGCAATGGTCAGGCACGGTGGCCCACACTTGGAATCCCAGCATTTTGGGAGGCTGAGGCAGGAGTTCAAGACCAGTATACACAACACGGCAAGACCCTATCTCTACAAAATAAAAAAATTAGCCAAGCATGGTGGTGCACACCTGTAGTCCCAGCTCCTCCAGAGGCTGAGTTGGGAGGATCACCTGAGGCCAGGAGGTCGAGGCTACAGTGAGCCATGATTGCACCACTGCACTCCAACCTCAGCAACAGTGAGAACTTGTCCCACCAGAAATTTTTAAAAATAATAATAATAAAGAATGTACTCACAGAGGATAAAGTAGAAATCAAAGCCATGGGAGCCATGGGCCAGAGTTGAAGCTCATCAGCAAGGCCCTGAGGGTCTGCTTGCCTGGAGGCAAGGACTGAAGCCCCAGGACAAGTTCCATGAGGGCAGAAAGTATCCACGCCACACACATCTGCCCTGGAGGCTGAGAAGTCTGAGATGAATGAGCCACTTAGCTATTCCAGATGATTTCCCTGCGGCCCAGCTAGCATTAAATTCAGCACCCAGTTGGCAGGCAGGATAATTCCTTAAACAGAGAGGCCACCTGCCAGAATGGGGCCAAGTGTTCCAAGTAGCTAACCAAGGAGAATAGAAAATCTGCCAACGAGGCCATTTCTAAACACACAACTGTCTTGAGGAAGGGGAAAGAAAGGACTGTAATTCAGTCATGGAGAATTACAGTCCTTTCTTTCCCCTTCCTCAAGACAGTTGTGTGTTTAGAAATGTATAAAAAGGGCTCTGGGCGGGGCTCTGTTCCCAGCTCTGCCTCTAACCAGCTGCGTATTTACTCTGCGCTGTGGTGTTTTTGTAAGTACATGAAGAGAGGAGCCTGCAGGAATGGTGAGGTCACTTCCAACTCCTGCTTGGTAGATCAGCTCCGCTCCTTCTCCTCCGTCTGGTTTGAGGAGGTGCAGTAGCTGCCTTTGTCTACCCCACCCATGCACAGAGCAGACCCTGCATCCTGCCTGGGGCTAGGGTCCAACCCAGAGCCAGCGGGGGCTCTGGGGAGCGAGTCCCATGCCCAGGCACCCCAGCCTGTCTGCCCAGCAGGGCATGCTCAAGACGAGCTGCACTGAGGTCAGATGTCCTGAAGACGCAGGCAGAGATGTCCAGCCTGGGCAGACAAAACAGAGTCTAACCTGCGCAGGATTCAGGAAGGAGCCTGCCAGGACCTTCAGCTGTGGGTAGGCTGAGCTGGAGACTTGGAAACTACGAGCAAAGCTGAGCACCAGGACAGGCAGGGACCAGATGAGGAGTAAGGCTGCAGGTGATGAAGGACAGACACAGGTGGTTGGGGCTACTGCTGAAAGCCCCGGGAGGGGCTCCACACCTCAACTTGGGTGTATCTGGGCATGGCTAACAGTGAAGTGCCATCCAGCTCTCCCTTCGAAGCAGGACTTCTTGCCCAGGTGTGGGGCATGTGGTCAGTAGGCAGCCTCCTCTTGCCAGCTCCTGCAGGGTCTGCCTCAGCTGCACCTCTCCTGGAGGAGCCCATGTCCTGAGACTGAATAAGTACAAGGGCTCAGCTGTCTCAGCCCAGCACTAGGCAGCTTCGAGGCCCTTAGAGGAGAGGGTCACAGTTTGGCTTCTCCCTCTGCCCAGTGCTGCTTCCTCCCCAAACTCCATCTCAGGACCTGCTTCCAGAGAACCCAATGTGCAACTCTGAATGGTGCCGCTAGCACCCACAGTGTCCAGCTTGAAGACTCTGCCTCGTGGGGCCTCTTAAAAAGGGAGCTCACAGTGCTGTGCTGTACTCAGCTGACACTGGCCTTCCAGAGTCAACCATGTGCGTCTCTTCCCAACTCTGTGTGCAGTGATGGAGGGTGGTAGCTTGAAATCAGCCACGGTGGCAGTATTGGCACCATGGAAATCAACAAACACTATAAATCAGAGCTTTTCTCCTCCTGGAGATCTGGTTGTTAAACATTTACCAGCACACCACTGTTTCTGGGAACATAATAGGATTAGACCATTTCCAGAGACCCAGTTTGCTCTGTGTCACATTGTTCAGAGAGGAGAAGTTAAGGAAGAGGAGGAAAATTAGGAGAAATGGGGAATGAAATTACAGATTATTTCAAGAGCAGACATTCAGCAGTTTTGGGGAGCAGGTGCGTCTTAGATGCCCTGTTCTTAGGGAGGACTCAGATGAGCTGGGAGCAGCAGCGTATGAAAATCCCAAAACTGGCATTCCACATCACCTGAAGGAAGCTGGCTGGGCAAGACTGTCTCTCTAAGGCAGGGAATTGGAGACTTCCCTACTCATTCCACAGGTGGTTTGTGGGATCATCCTTTAGTAGTCTACAAGGCAGCCACCACCACCACCATGCTGAACTCCACCATTTCTCCTGTCCTGGTGAATTACTTCTGGTCTCTCCATCCTGCTAGTAAGGTGAGCACAGTCTCTCCTCCTTTTTCCAGCCCCCAACAATTGCTAGAGTCACAGTAAAGGCACCTTTACAACCTTCTTGAATGCCTAAGAAAGTGGGGTCTCTGACTTGGCATTGCACTTTGAAAATGTTACCCACAGTGCAAGAGGGATGCTGTGGAAAGTACTGAATACAGTCTTTAGGAAGCAAAGCCTTTTTAGTGAGGAATGCAAATTTATTTGACAAATATGTGTTCAATATCCACTGCAAGGCATTTTGCTGGCTGTCATATTCTATGAAGAGTGGTAAAAGCAACCCTATAAAGGAGTCTAACTGGGATGGATCCCGGCATAGAAGACAATGAAGCTCTGGGCCCTGGAGAAGGTGCAGAATATATTAGCTGTCCATTAAGTAAGTATGGAGAGAAATTTTCCATTAGACTATTACATTTGCCTCAAAAAGAATGGCTCATAGGAATGCAATTCACCCATTTTCTAACAATATTTCGATATGGCTCATAGTGGAAACATAATAGATACTTGTTAAATGAATAAATGAGGCAATCTTGACTTTCAGATTACTAGGGATGATTAATTCTGCCTTGGGATGTACAGATTGAATAGACAATTAAAAGATCACCAGAGATCATATGTATCAGCTGAGGGCATGCAAATTGACTTAAAGAATGTATATGTTAAGAAAAACAGGAAGCTTGCCAGGGAGCCAAATCAAAACTGGAAAAAAAAGATGTTCTTGTCATCTGCAGAGCTTAAAGGTGACAGAAGTCAGAGTGCACTTACTCTGTTTTCAATTATTTTCCTTGATAACTGGAGGAGTAAGTGATATAAACCTCCTTGAAAATGGGAAGAGGCAGGTTTTAAAATTGAATTCTACCCTAAAGACATATTTTTTTTATAAAGACTGAAATGTCTTTATAAAAAAAGACTTTTTTCATAAAGTCTTTATTTGACTTGCTCTGAGAACTCCAAGCACCCAGAAGAACTCTTTCTTGAGCATTGAGTGGCAGGCTGTAGAAAACCAAAGGAAAGTTAGGATGCAGGGAGGTACACGAAGATAAGGGCATCGAACCTTGCAAGGGTTCAGACTCTCCAGAAGTGTGTCCTCTTCCTTTTTCAGGAGATAGATAAGAAGCAAAGAACCTTCCTATTGAGACTTCCCAGCCTCCAGTGAAAGGTGAGACTGGCCCCCTTGTCCCCAGGTGGACCTGGCTGCCCACTTTGGGTCTTGCCACATGAAGAAAGTCATTCTGCCCAGCGGAGTTGCAGCAAGCCTGATGTTTAACCCCAAATCCAGCAAATCCTTTGCCCTAGCCACATTCTTTTTGAACTCCATAATAGGGGAGGAAGCTAAGGAGAATCATGCATCAAGAGAAAAAATGTTCATATTCCCACTGAAAGGAAAGGTGGGTCGATTGAAAATACAGTATAACAGCAAGTGGTGCAGAAGCCCAGCCTGAAAAACAGTGCTGTGATGCCCAGGGAATGGGAAAACCACCCCGCCGCTTCCTGAGGTCCAGCCAGGGTCTGCGGTCATGACCGCCTGCTCTCCTTCCATTCCCTCCAGCCTCACAGCATGTGATGGTGTACATGGCCCAAGTACAAAGGTTATGTATATATCAGAGCCCTTGGACTGAGAAAGAAAAATTGTTCCAGGAAATCAAGTATTTTATCTGCGTGGAGGAAACCAGAGCCCTGAGAGTAGTTAACCCAGGAGCTTCCAGAGTCCCCCAGAGTGGAAGCCCAATCTCCTTGGGCTCTGAGATCTATTGCCATGAGCCCAGTGGGCAGCCCAGAGGTTGAGGGGAGGCAAGGAGGGAGGAGAGAGCCAGCAGACCTGAAGCTTCCCTGCCTGTAAGTGTGAGTCACCTCCATGTCACCATCTTGAGACCACACTTCCAAAGATGTGCTTATCCTAGACATTAAGAAAAAAAGGGGGCTAACAGAAGAAAAACACTTGGATAAAATAATATCCACAAGGTAGGAAATCTGGAGATTTTTGAAAGGTTAAAGAAGGAAAACTTCTGAAAGGACTGAAATACTTAAATATAATTCTTATTTTAAGAGTTTGGAATAATGAGATAATAACAGATACATAAAAGGAAACATTAGATGTCTATGAGATTTAAAAGTTAAAAATACAAAAGTAACCATTGAAAGCCAAAAACTGTGGAGACACTAAGTTTACAGGGTAAAAGCAGAAGGTATTGAGGATAAAAAACAAGGATAAAAATATAAGAGCTATAAAAGTAAAGAGAGTTTCTGAGAAATGTTTTTTGAGCAAAATAAAAGCAAAAATCTCAACAATTAGAGAGGTGGTAGGGGTAACATGAAAATACAAGAGGAACTATTCAAGCGTAAATCAAGATAACAAAATAAGCTGGTACTTTAGCAAGGTAACAAGTTAATATATATAATATATGTCGAAAGCCACAAGTGTTCCCTTGCCAATTTCTATTGTGATTTTCTCTTTAACCCAAAAACTATTTTGGGGAATTGGTTTTATAGTTTTCAAATACATAGATTTATCTCTTGTCATATACTCTTTTTTTAACTGTGGATTTCTAGTTTGACTGCATTATAGTAAGAGGACATGATTGTTTTATCAAGAGGGTCAATTTTTATAAATATTCAAAGTGTGCTTGAAAATAATGCATAATTGCTTTGTTAGATGCAGAATTCTCCATTTATCTAATTTGACCAACTTTTAAATTATGCTGTTGAAATCCTTTACATCATTTTTTTTTATCAGCTTAATCTTTCTATTTCCTTATAAATATTCCTTGTAATTCTATTGGTTTTGCTTTATAAATATTGAGGCTATGCTAAGAACATACAAATTTGTTACTTCTTGCAGGATTGTTCTTTTCTTATTATAAATGTTCCTCTTTTTTCTTTTTTTTTTTTGAGATGGAGTCTCCTCTGTTGCCCAGGCTGGAGTGCAGTGGCACAATCTCAGCTCACTGCAGCCTCTCCCTCCCGGGTTCAAGTCATTCTCCTGCCTCAGCCTCCTGAGTTGCTGGGACTACAGGTCTGCAACACCATGCCTGGCTAATTTTTGTATTTTTTAGAAGAGATGGGTTTCTACCATGTTGGCCAGGGTGGTCTCAAATTTCTGACCTCAAGTCATCCACTCACCTGGGCCTCTCAAAGTTCTGAGATTACAGGCATGAACCACCACGCCCAACCATAAACGTTCTTTTTTATCTGTATTTATGAATTTCTGACCTAAAATTTATTTGGTCTGCTATTGAATTTGCTATGTCACTTTTCTTTTTATTACTGTTTTTCTGATTTAGCTTTTTTCCATTTAATTTTTTGGCTATTCTATGTCATTTCTTCTTAACTATGTCTGCTGTAAATAGCACAAAGCTGAATTTCAGTTTTAAAACTCAAATCTAGGCCAGGTGCAGTGGCTCACACCTGTAATCCCAGCACTTTGGGAGGCCAAGGCAGGAGGATCGCTTGTGCCCAGGAGTTCGAGACCAGTCTGGTCAACATAGTGAAATCTAATCTCTACAAAAAATACAGAAAATCAGCCAAGCATGGTGACATGCACCTGTGGTCCCAGGTACTTGGGAGGCTGAGGTGGGAGGATTACTTAAGCCTGGGAAGTTGAGGCTACAGTGAGATTGTGCCACTGTACTCCAGCCTGGGTGACACAGCAAGACCCTGTCTCAATAAATAAATAATAAAATCTGAACATCTGTCTTTTAAAAGGCCTTCATCTACATCTATTGAGGACTGCAGCTTGAAAAAATAAAATAAAATAAAAAACCTTCAACAATTTACATTTATTCTAACTACTGATCTATTTGGGGACATTTCTACCATCTTATTCCTGTGGTTTTGGCTTTGGTTTTTCCTTTTCTTCTTCTTTTTTCCTTTTCTAACTTCTCAAACTTTGATAATAGTTTCTTTATTTCTTAACTTTTGCTGCTTTGGAAAGATATATTGTGCTCTGTTTTTTAAGTTTTACGCCTTTATTTTTAGCAATCATAATTAACCATAAATATTTATGTTAAATTTATTCAGCATTTTTATTCTCCTCTCAAACAAGACAAGAATCTCAGTGTGTTTCAACTATTCACTCAACATCCTCTTCCTTGTGAATGTTGTCTAAATGTTGAAAATTTCTTTTTTTAATGTACACACAAAAATTAGACTTTTTTTATTATTTTTGTAAAATATATATTTCCAAGTACTTTATTTGTGTGCATCATTGCTTCTTAGATCCTGTACTTTCTCTCTTGGTTTACTTTTCTTCTCATGGAAACATGTCTATTACTTCTTTCTGTGAGAATCTGTAGATGATAAACTCATTTAATCTTTGTTTGTCTGACAATTTATTTATTTTGCCTAATTCATAAATAATAGTTTTGCTGGGTATAAAATTCTAGGTTGTCCAATTTTCTCAACAGCACTTTGAAGATATTACTTTATTGTCTCCTCAAATCTATCGTTAAAATGTCTGATGTCATACTAATTATCATCTTGTATAGATTTACTGGTTTTTTCCAGTAGCCTTTAATATTTTATCCTTATCCTTGATATTCAATGTTTAATTACATTAGCATTGCATATGACAAAGCATTTATGTGTGGATTTATTTTTACTGATTCAGTGTACAATTTTAACCTGAGAGCCAATGGCTTTCTTCAGCTCTTAAAAATTCTCATCAATATACAAATGCTCTTCAACTTAGTGGGTTATGTCTCAATAAAGTTTCAGGATGGGTTTATTGAGATAAAACCCAACCCTAAATTAAGGAGCATATTGCTTTTACCCCATCATAAAGTAAAAAATTCATAAGTTAAAATATCATAAGTCAAAGATTATCTGTATCTTCACATATGACAATCCACCATTGAACCAATTATTGACTTTTTCTGGAACCCTCATTATATGATTTTAGAGGTCCTTGAACACCCTACTGTGACTCTTTACTTCTCTTTCATATTTTTTGTTTCTTTTTTGCTCTGTAGTACTTTCTGGTGACATTTCCAGTTCATCAATTTTCTCTTCAATAGTGTTCGGTCTAGAGTTTCCATTCAATTTGCTCTATTGAATCTTCAGATTTCATTTATCATTGTTCTTATTTCTAGAATTTCAAGTTGATTCTTTTCCATATTCACCTAGTGACATTTTATTTCTGCCTTTTTAAAATTACTTCTTATTCATCTTTTAAATAAGTTTTCTTTCCTTGATACCTTTGACCATCCAAAGATGTAATGGCACAACACAACAGCAGCTATTTTTGATCATGTAGCAGTCCTAGGCAGGTGAACAGCTGTCCTCCAAAGAGTCATTGAAGGACTCAGGTTGATGGGGACTCTGCCCTTTTTCAAATGAGTTTCCAAGGTTACAATGGATATCTTTATCCCAGTCAGCTTATAAATGGAGAGTCTGAAAGAGCACATGTGAGAAGTGTTTCTGGGACAGGTATGCAAATGGGACAAATGATTTCTACTGACATCTTATTAGCTAGGATTCAACCATATTCAATTTCTTAGCAAGGAAGGATAAAGAAATACAGTTTAGCTGTGTGCTTAGAAAAAATAAAGATGACTTTTGTAACTAGCTAACTAGTCTTCTATTATCATTTTATGTAGAGTGAATTCATCTCTCAATAATTTGCTATGTTGATAAGACTTCCTTAGTGTTCATTTTCAAGTTGTTTAGAAATTTTAGTTGGTAGCCAGGTGCGGTGGCTTATGCCTATAATCCCAGCACTTTGGCAGGCCGAGGTGGGCAGATCACGAGGTTAAGAGATTGAGACCATCCTGGCCAACATGGTGAAACCCTGTCTCTACTAAAAAATACAAAAATTAGCTGGGCTTGGTGGCGCATGCCTGTAGTCCCAGCTACTCAGAAGGCTGAGGCAGGAGAATTGCTTGAACCTGGGAGGCAGAGGTTGCAGTGAGCCAAGATCATGCCACTGCACTCCAGCCTGGCACCTGGCAACAGAGCAAGAGTCTATCTCAAAAAAAAAAAAAAGAAAAGAAAAGAAATTTTAGTTTGTAGGCTGGGTATGGTGGCTCATGCTTGTAATCCCAACACTTTGGAAGGCCAAGGTGGGCAGATCACCTGAGGTCAGGAGTTTGAGACCAGCCTGGCCAACACGGCGAAACTCCATCTCTACTAAAAAATATAAAAATTAGTCGGGCATGGTGGGATACACCTGTAGCCCCAGCTATTCAGGAGGCTGAGGCAGGAGAATTGCTTAAACCCTAGAGGCAGAGGTTGCAGTGAGCTGAGATTGCACCACTCACTCCAGCCTGGGCAACAGAGTGAGACTCCACCATCTAAAAAAAAAAAGCAATTTTAGTTTACAGGCTTCTATTGAGTGGAAATATCTCTCTCTCACTTTCTTTCTCTCCCCCTCCTTTTTTTCTCTCTCTCTTTCTCTCCCCCTCTCTTCTCTCGCCTCTCTCCTCTCTTTCTTCCTCATCTCTCTCCTCTTTCTCCACTTACCCCTCCCTGCCTAGCAGTTTGGTGGTCACCTCCAGGTGCACCTCTCTCAGATCTCCCAGTCTTGAACCAAATCTTACATTGATGGCTTAGGAATTCCATGTTGTGGTGAGTGAGATGCCTCAGATTCTGCCTTTGACACATCAGGCAGCTTGGCTCAAGTCCTAGATCTCCTTTCTCCAGCCCTCCTGGGTAGTTGTATAAGGCAGAGGGCCTGAAACAGAGTATGCAACCAGCAGTAGCTTTTTCCAACCTCCTTTGCAGGGACAGCCCAATCCTAGTGCCCAGGTACATGTAATGAGCCTGGCCCAGGACCCTTGCCCCAACGTGAAGTACGTTTAGTGCCCATGACTTTGCAGCATATAAACTCTCATCCACTGTGCCTGTTTCAGGACCTAAATCCAAAAGTCCACATCCCCACAAGTTGTGCTTCTATTACATTTCTAGTCCATACAAATTTTGTCTTGTTTTTGAATGTGGCTATGATCTGTTGTTTTCTCTTTCTGTGTTATCTATCACTGATAAGTGATTTTTTTTTGAAGATTTATTGTGGGAATAATGAACTTACAACACCATCTGGATCCTGGTGAAACAAAATCAAGAGTCATTGTGGGGAGGAGTAGAAAAGGTAGATGGAAATTAACTGAAATTTGCAAGAGTGAGAGGGCCCAGCAGCCCTCCCTGTCAGCTGCTCACTGTCATTCAATGCCCTGCATCCATAGAGAAGAGATACAAGTAGCAAGGTGCCTTCACCCATAAACTAAAGGCTCCTCCTGAACTCACAGATGTCTCCATGTAAGGGCAGGGAGCCGAGTCTTTATACAAAGATCCCTGGGACCCAGGACAAAATAAGTTGTAGCTATTCTCATTCCTATAAACTTCCTTGACGATCAATGTGCTGTATAAAGTAGCAGCATAGCACAGTGTGGTGGAAGAGGGCATAGGTATTAGGCCCAAAGAACCTAGGTTCAAGCCTCATCTCAGCCAATTTTGCCTGCAAGACTTTGGGCAGGTTGGTGAACCTCTCTGAGCCTCACCTCTCACATCTGCAAAATGAGGGCAATAATAATATCTTCCTAAAAGTTGTATTTGTTTTAAATGAACAAGTATGCACAGAGTATCTGGTCTATGGCAGCTACTATGTAAATATTTGTTAATTTAAAACACACACATAAAGCTGAGCACAGTGACTCATGCCTGTAATCCCAGAACTTTGGGAGGCCAAGGCAAGCAGGTTGCTTGAGCCCAGGAGTTTAAGACCAGCCTGGGTAACATGGCTAATCCGTCTCTACAAAAAAAAAAAAAAAAATACAGAAATTAGCTGGGCGTGGTGGTGTGTGCCTGTAGTCCCAGCTGCTTGGGAAGCTGAGGTGGAATGGTCACTTGAGCATGGGGAGGTTGAGGCTGCAGTGAGCCATGATCATGCCACTGCACTCAAGCCTGGGAGACAGAGCGAGAAATTGTCCTTAAATATATTATATTATACTATATCATATACTTAAGATGCAGAACTTTACACCACTACTTGGCCATCCCATCTACTGTCAGGGCCTCCCTATCACTGATGACTAATTCAAATCTGTGTGTCCAGTCTAGGCTTTCTCCAGACCCCCAGCTGTTTATTCCCAGCTGCCTATGGGTCATCTCTACTGGGATGTCCCACTGACACCTCAAACTAAACCAAACTAAACCAAACTAAACCACCTTGCCCTGCATTCCCTCCTCAGTGTCAGTAGCATCTTCCACACTGAAAGGGACTCAGAGTCCTCCTCGATCCTGCCTTCCGTGTCACTCCCCACTTTCTGCTTCTTTCTCTCCAGTGTGCAAACCACCTCCTTCTAATACACCCAACCTTGGCTGGTCTTCCCCCTTCACACCCATCGTCTGCTCTCCACCCTTCTATTACTCACTGTTAGGTCCTGGCGCTCTGCAAGTGTCACATTAACTGTGATTTTGTGTCTGGTCTCTGGGTCTCTAATTCTACCATTCCTCCCTAATCCCTCTACCGTGCTGTCAAGAGTAGTGTTGTATTACAAACCTGATTACCTCACTCTTCTTAAAACCCTTCAGTCACCCTCAGAGCAAAGCCCAACCTCAGGATTCTGTGATCTGGACCCTCTTCAGCTGGCAGATGTGCCCTCCCTCTGAGGCAGCTGCAGCTGGACCCCAGATGCTTCTTCTCCCTGGAATGCCCTTCTCTACTCACTCTCGATGTTCCTGGTAAAAACCTGTGCCACTTGCAAGACTCAAATCAAGAATCATCACCTTTTAAAAACATTCTTGGCTGGGGGCTGTGGCTCATGCCTGTAATCCCAGCACTTTGGGAGGCCGAGGCAGGTGGATCAAGAGGTCAGGTGTTTGAGACCAGCCTGGCCAACATGGTGAAACCCTGTTCTACTAAAAATATATATATATACATATAAATTAGTCATGTGTGGTGGCAAGCACCTGTATTCCTAGCTACCTGGGAGGCTGAGGCAGGAGAATTGCTGGAACCCGGAAGGCAGAGGTTGCAGTGAGCTGAGATCGCACCATTGTACTCCAGCCTGGGTGACAGAGAGACTCCATCTCAAAAAAAAAAAAAAAAAAAACTTTCTTGACCTTGTTTTGTTTTCGGATCCATTCTACCCTGTACAGACTTTTATTATATACTTTATTCAACTTTCTTGTTCACACAACTCGACTCTGAGTTCCTAGGAGGCACAGGCTGGGTCTTCTTCACCTGAATCTTTGTATCCCCAGCACCTAGAACAGCATCTAGAATACCATGGGCTCTCAGTTTATGACAAAGGAACATCATGAAAGGCCTCAGCTGAGTGTCCATCCTGACAGAGGAAGGGCTAAGATCTTGGCGTAGAAACCAAACTGCTTGGGATGGATGTGGACGGGGAGGGACAGGGCTTAGCAGTAACACGCTTTATACAGAATTTAATTCTTCGGGTCATAAGGCCTTAAGCAAAAGATTAATACAATTTATAACATAAAAAGCAAAAAATATTAACCAGAAAAAAACTACCCCAAAAACAAAGTAGGTGAAATAATTGCAATCATATCACAAATCGTATCATAATTTTCTCAATATACAAAGAGCTCTTACAAATCATTAAGAAAAAAATCATTCATTCAATGAAAAAAGTAAACAGAGTATATAAATAGGCTTTCACAGAAAACATAAAAATGATGGGTTTTTTTTGAGACAGGATCTCACTCTGCCACCCAGGCTGTGTGTAGTAGTGTAGAAGTATGATCTTGGCTTACTGCAGCCTTGGTCTCCCAGGCTCAAGCTGTTCTCCCATCCCAGCTACCTATCCCCTGAGTAGCTGGGACCACAGGCACGCACCACCACACCCAGCTAATTTTGTTTATATTTTTGTAGAGATGGGGTCTCACTATATTGCCCAGGCTGGTTTGAACTCCTGTCATCAAGCAATCTTCCCACCTCAGCCTCTTAAAGTGTTGGGATTACAGGCATAAGTCACTGCACCTGGCCAAAAATGATATTTTAACCATATGAAAACATGTTTTACTTTATTTATGATTAAAGAAATGCAAATCCAAACAACAATGAGTGCCAATTTTCAGAATGGAAAAAACGCCTAAGTCTGGTAATATTAATACATCATGGGGCCCAGTTGGCCCAGGTATGGAGGAGCCTGCATTCCTCAACCCTTCGGTGAAAGTGGAACTTTCTGCAACATTTATTTCCATAGAGAAAGTTGTCAATGTCTTTAACATTTTAAATTCACATACATT
Organism: Aotus nancymaae; assembly: GCF_030222135.1. Lineage (NCBI taxonomy): Eukaryota > Metazoa > Chordata > Mammalia > Primates > Aotidae > Aotus > Aotus nancymaae. The sequence continues at coordinate 2,022,879 of NW_026988465.1, forward strand.
TAATCCAAAGAATTGTATGGGGAAGGAAACAGGGAGGGGGTTAAGATAGGGAAAAGCTGGGCTGTGATTTCAGAATATATTTATTCTGCCATGACTTAAGCCCTGGGCTCTGCTCCAGAATTCTTGTCTGAATAGTTTGCTGTTCATAGAGGCTGTTTACATTATTGGTTCTTTTTTCGGCAGTCAGACATTGTTCCTTGGCTCTAGCACCAAGGAGTTGTGCTTCCCATCGTTAGAAAGATGATGCAAGAGGTCCGCCTTCAGTTTGACCTGCTTGCTGGGATGAGAGTTGTTTGTTTTCAATAACAGCAATGTGTTTGTACAGCTCTTTCGTGGACACTGTTACTGCTAACTCAACATCCATTCTCCCTTCTTTTTTTCTAAAAGAACTTTGAATTTTTTTAGGTATCTACCTCTCCTACACATAGTCCGCGTATCTCAATGAAAGATGACACCACCCCAGAGCCAGCTTTGATTCGTCGGTCTAAATAAAGATATTTGCACCCTCCTTTCAGTGACTGGTTCAGACATGGCTGTGAAAGCTGATAAGAAACAAGAGGAAGCTACTATCAAGGGAGTGCAGGATGCTGGGAGGGGAAGACTACAGCAACCGAAAATTGATTACACACGGGATTAGTCAAATGAGCAAATAGGATGAGAATGATGGTACCCAAGTTTATCACTCTTGGAGTAGGGAATCATCAACATGGAAAGAGAGAAACTAGTTTGACCCTGTGGTGTTGTATTGCAATTGGAAACATTGGTGTGAAGTCATGGATTTCAGTATGTAGATTAACCAATGTAGAAATAGGCGTAGATGTAAATGCAGGTGTATATATAACAAAATAGAGTTCCTAGCCTTGTCCACTGAGAGAATCTAGAAGCAATGACACCCAGTAGCAACGAGAATACTCAGTATCCAAATTTTGACTCCTAAATACCTTTCTCCACTAAATGGAGCTAGCACTACTTACCAAAAAAATGGCTGGTTTCATGATTTGAGCAGAGAAAGGACAAAATGAGTCTGGAACATCTTCTACCAGAAAGTAAGGATGTGCCCAAAGAATTAAGAGACATTTCAAAAGGACACGGAGTCCAGCTTAAAGGGGTTCCCACCAGTCAAATAAAAAAGAATCTCAGTATCAAAATAAATAACAGTAGTTACAGATCATAATCCACTAAATGAATTAGGAATTCATGAGCTCATACTAATATAAATATATAGATAAATTAAGATATTAAATGTTTGATAAGAAGGTATATATTCATAGTGTCTCAAAGTACCTTCCTGCAACTTAATAAACAAAGGAAAAAATAAGTTAACGACAGTGGAGAAGCCTGGCAGATACTGCTTTAATCAAATGGTCAAAACTAACATCTCCCACAATGAAACAAATTAAAATCATGTGCCAGGTCATAAGATGCAATGAAACAAACACTGCATTATTTTTTGTGATATTCCCGCCAAAGATGCAAAATGTGAATCCAATCATAAGGAAATATTAGATAACCCAAATCAAGGGATCTTCAATAAAATAACTGGGCTATATAGTCTTTTAAAATGTCAAAGTAATTAAAATTGGAGATCCTGTGAAGGACATTATCTGGACAAGTGGCAAAACTTGAATGGAAGGCCGGGCGCAGTGGCTCATGCCTGTAATCCCAGAACTTTGGGAGGCTGAGGCAGGTGGATCACCTGAGGTCAGGAGTTTGAGACCAGCCTGGACAACGTGGGTAAAACCTCAGCTCTACTAAAAATACAAAAATTAGTCAGGCATGGTGGCACGCACCTGTAATCCCAGCTACTCAGGAGGCTGAGGTAGGAGAATCGCTTGAACCTGGGAGGTGAAGGTTTCAGTGAGCCAAGATCGCACCATTGCACTCTTGCCAGGTTGACGGAATGAGACTTCATCTCAACAACAACAAAAACTGGAATGGCGTCTGTGATTTAGAATTCTGGCGTTGTAGGAGAGTGTCTTTGTTCCATGGGCAATATATATACACTAAATTACCCTGGTGCACAGAACTCCATGGCAGCAAATTACTCTCAAATAATTTGGAGAAATAACTTTTTTGTACAGTTCTTGAGGCTTTTCTCTAAATTTTAGATTGTTTCCCAAAAAATAGAAAGAAAATAAAACAAATAGAAATGTTCTTAAGATACAAGGAGCCTATGAATATTACTGAAAACTTCTAGAAAAGCCTTTTTTCCTTCTCCTGAAAGCTTCCTGAAAGAAACTTTTTTTCTCCTCTGGATAATCCTAGGCATTGAGATGGGACCCAGAAAATCATGTGATTGTCTCACTGCCAGCCTGAGAAGAAAGCAGAACCAACAGCATCACAGGGAAAGATCTGGGGCCACAGGATCAACCCGTCCTGATTCCTCTGGACTGTCAGCCACAGGAGTCACTAAAATTCCTTGTTGGTTAAGCTTGTCATGTTGGGTTTTCAATTATTTGCCATAAAAGACATCCTGACTTATACATAATCATCAAAAAAGAATTCCAGTGTCCTCTGACAACGAACCCCAGCCTCACTGTGACACAGGTTATCCATTTATAAAATCCTTATGTAGAAACCTCCCTCCTGGGTAGTAATGGGTCCTTGTTACGACATGGATGATGGGTAAACATGCACAGTGTAACCTCTTGAGCACCTCCACAGTGACTTTCAGATTCCAAGTAAAAAGCATTCCAGAAAGTGAAGAAATACGCTAAGCTTATCACACTGGGCATCATATGGAGCTCTCTAGCAACCAAATTGAACTCAGTCCAAGATCATTTTTACCACTTTGCAACAAATGTCCCCAGGCCTTCCCTTTCTACATAAAAACCTTATTTGATTCTATTTAAATGTCTGTTAACTTTACTCTTCTGGTTGAATCTTATCACTCTCTTCTCAGAAACTTTGAATAACTCACCAATACCTCAGAGATAGAGTGTTTTATCTTATCATGGCACTCAGGGGCTTCCCTGGCAGATCTCAAACCATCCTTTACATCTGTCATCTCTATCTCAGTGCATTTTATTCTCCAGGAGCACTGTGGAGAAGGGAGTTACAAATATGGAAAGTGAGTCCAGGTGCAGTGGCCAAGGCCTGTAATCCCAGTACTGTGGGAGGCCAAGGCAGGTGAATCACCTGAGGTCACGAGTTCAAGAAGAGCCTGACCAACATGGTGAAATACCATCTCTACTAAAATACAAAAATTAGCTGGGGCGTGGTGGCGGGTACCTGTAATCCCAGCTACTTGGGAGGCTGAGGCAGGAGGATTGCTTAAACCCCGGAGGCAGAGGTTGCACTGAGCCGAGATTCTTAGGCTGAAGTGCATCACTGCACTTCAGCCTAAGCGACAGAGCAAGACTCAATCTCAAAAAAAAAAAAAAATATATATATATATATATATATATGGAAAATGAGAAAACTAAACTGAACTTTGAGGTGCTGTTTGGAATTGAAGACATTGGTGTAAAATCATAGATTTGAATCCATATAGATAGGTATGGAATCTATGTAGGTATGTTCCTGATGTAAATTTATCTAGGTATATTCCTGAAGTAAATCTATCTAATGTAAATCATGAACGTATCTGGATAGATTCCCTGTCCACTGAGAACGAGAAGCCACAATACCCCAATATCAATGGGAACACCTAGTTGCTATAAATATCATTACTTTTTACATCTTTATGCCCATGTATACCTAATCCTACAGTTTTCTACATTAAAACACCTCACCTATGCTATGCCTACCAAAATTCTATTGAAGTGAAATTATAAAATGTAAAGCACCAAGTACCTGTCATCAACTATTTTTTATCCCTGACTCTCAGTCAAAGTCTGGCTCAAATGCCCTCTCTCCTGTGACACTTCACTGGGAATATGCAAGCAGAATTATCATCTCCTACTTCTGTGCCCATGACCCATTTCCCATAAGCCTCTAGATAGCATCCGTGCATCCTTCGTCCTGTTGGTGATGGCTCCCCAACATCTTGTGGATTTTTGTGGGAGGATCTAACTCTGTTTCTTCTTGTCCTTCTAGCCCCTAGCACAGGACCTGGCAAATATTAGGTGCTCGATAAAGGCATTTTGAATTAGAGGGAGTCTTTCTCCACAAAATAGACTGGAGCTCATTGGCCTGCCTCCAGAGCCAATCGCTGGCCTTGGCCTCATTCCCACTGAACTCTACCCAAGGAAGCCGACCATTTATAGGGAATCCAGGACAAAACCACCAGAGCCCTTTGTTCAGCCCCATTTCTATAGACTATTTCACTTAGCTGAACAAGAGGTAGTCTTCAGAGAGCTGACGTGCCTGCTTGCCAGGCCTTTCACAGAAATGTTTTACTTGATGCTTTGCTTTTGCTGCAGAGTAAGTCTGCCTCCACTTTGCAGCCGGAAGTACTAGACACATGAAATGGAAGTTCCTGTTTTGATAACAGCTTCTGTAAAGCTTGGCTGTACCAGCCTGAGCAAGCTCCCTGGCATGGTAAGGAAATGACCACATTCTGGCTCCCAGGGAAGGCCGTGGAACTCCAAATATGTCGGACTGAGGGAAGCTTCTGCCCAGGAAGAAAGCTGTTGTGAGATGGAGATGAAAATCCCAGTGTTCTTGGCTCAGGGGTTTTATTTCATTAACTGTGCAATCAGGAAAGTGCAGCAGAGAGATGCTTTGCAGCCCAAGGATCTTACATGGCCACAGGCAATGGCAAATCTTCCCATTGAGGTCCCATCTGACCTCAGTGATGGTCTCCATTCATTTTCTATTGCTGCCAGAACAAATCCCCACAAATTCAGTGGCTTAAAACAACACCTAAGTATTATCTTGCAGTTCTGTAGCTCAGAAGTTTGGGTGTAGTGTGGTTCAACTGGGTCTTCTTTATTTTTATTTTTATTATTTTATTTTTTAGAGATAGGATCTTGCTCACTCTGCTGCCCAGGCTGGAGTGCAGTGGCAAGATCATAGCTTGTTGTGAAACCACCATTGCAAAATTATAACTGAGACAGCAAAAGAGATCTGACCTAACCAACTCCATCTTGCTTTTAACCTCCAAGCTGTCCTTGTTCATTCCTGGGAGCAGGCCAAAGTAACTTTGAGAGGAACTTAGTTTGTAGTTTATAGTTTAAAACAGCCCTTTCCCAAAACAAACCTTCTTCTTGCCTGGGGACTAGACTGACTTTGTAGGGCCAACAAATTAGCCACAAGATTAGAAATTATGGTTTAAGAGTCATGTAACTAGAGGCTATAAGATTCTGACCCTCCCCACATTGCCCCTGGAGATCACTATTTTTAAAACTAACATCAGTGCTTGAGATATTTTGCAGACCCTGTACTTGATGGATCCACTGGCACCTCTCAGATTGATAAACTGGCTCATCTGATCTTGTGGTCCCCAGGAACTGACTCAAAGCAAGATGACAGCTTCGACTCCCTATGATTTCTCTCTGACCTTACCAATCAGCACTCCCAACTCACCAGCCCCCACCCACCAAATCATCCTTAAAAACTCTGATCCCCGAATGCTAAAGGAGACTGATTTGAATACTCATAAAACTCTGGTCTCCTGCACAGCTGGCTCTGCGTGGATTACTCTATTGCAATTCTCCTGTCTTGATAAATCAGCTTTGTCTAGGCAGCAGGCAAGGTGAACCTGCTGGGCAGTTACAGTTGCAGCCTTGAACTCCCAGGCTACCACCTCAGCCTACCCGAGTAGCTGGAACTACAGGCAGGCACCACCACACTCGGCTAATTTTTGTCTGTTGTTGTTGTTGTGTTTGTTTGTTTGCTTGCTTGTTTTAGAGATGGGATCTCACTGTATTGTACAGGCTGGTCTCAAACTCCTGAGCTCAAGTGATCCTCCCACCTCAGCCTCTCAAAGTGCTGGGATTACAAGTGGGAGCCACCATACTCAGGCTGGATCCTCTTTAGAGTCTTGTGGGGTGAAATCGAGCTATCAACAGAACCACAATCCTTAGCGGGGGCTCTGGAGAAGAATCTGCTTCCAAGCTCACCCAAATGCCTGGCCAAATTCAGTTCCTTGTGCCTGCCAGTTGAGGGCCATGCACAGTTCCTAGAGGCCTCTCTTGAATCCTTGCACAAGTCTCCTCCTTCCCAGAACCAGCAACGGCATACTGAATCCCTTCTCAGAACTGCACAATGAAACTCCTTGACTTCCTTTCTGCTGCATCTCTCTGACTCCACCCAGAGAGAGTTCCCTGCTTTTAAGAGCTCAGATGATTCACTTGGGTCCATCTGCGGAGTCTCCCTGTCTTAAGACCAGTAACCCGCTTACATCTGCAAACTCTCTTTGGCCATGTAAGGTAACATGTTCCCAAGTTCCAGGCATTATGGCGTGGACTTCTTTGGGGGACCATATTGGACCTATGACAAGGCCCTACATTTTCATTACAAAAGTAGGACTCTACGTGGCATGAGTATAATAGGGCTTTTTTGGGGGGAGAGTACAGCTGGTTTTTGTTTTGCAATTTGCAGAAAAAAATTTTAAATCTCCAAATATAGAAAATCTAGGTCTTTGAGCATGTTTCCGAGACACATTACTGTTTATCCTTATGCTTATGAGATTGTACCCACAGCCAATCCCTGACATCTGGGAACTGCCAAGAGGCACAGACAGATCCAGAAAGCCCAGGAATGGTGTCCAAGAGGTCCCTCGGGGCCAGGTGAGAGACCAGTATTAGAATACACAGAGCCCGGTATGGCAGATCACACTTGTAATCCCAGCACTTTGTGAGGCCAAGGCAGGAGGATTGCTTGAGTCCAGGAGTTTGAGATCAGCCTAAGCAACATAGCAAGACCTTAAATAAAAAATAAATAAATAAATAAAACAGAAAAAAAAACCAGCATCAGTTACTAAAGGACATGCACTTAAAGTTAGTCCAAAACAGGCTGAAATTCCCACTTTTTGATGGCATAGCCAATGCCCAAGGTCTAGGATCATTGCTTGCTAAGACAAGTTGGAAAAACTGATAATGGGCTCAAGTTCTAATAGAAGCAACCAGCCTCCATTATCAGAACTGGGGAGACCTAGTTGGTACAGTCAAGGAAAACTGAGATTCAAGAAAGGAAATCTATATTCTAGAAGAGCTAGGGTAGCAGGCAGGAACTATATAATAAGGAATAAATGCAGAGAGTGGGTTTCTATGTCAAAGCAGGTCCAAAAATGGGATCAGCTAGATAAGAATAGGTAAGCCCTATAGTGTCCCCGCTTTGGGATTAAATCAGATCCACGGGGCTCTCCTCCAAACTTTAGGAAGAAGGAAGGAGTCCACTTAATGTCCTGTTCAAGGCACAGTAGATATAACTGTGTGCAAATCACATCCCTGCCTTCAAGAATCATACAGTCGAGGAGGCAGTTATTTTACCACATGGCAGGGCTATGGCGGCACACAGGAAGAATGAGAAAGGCTTCTAGAAGTGATTCTGCATAAAGACCTCATGCTCAAGGAGAAGTTAGGTGGATGAATAGGTAGTCTCCAGCAAATATGTGGCAAGACCCAGAATGGGGAGAGAACATGGCATTTTAGGAGTTTAGCAAGTCATTTAGCAAGGACAGGGTGTATGTCATACGAAGTCCACTTTCCTCCCATTAAAATCTCACTGTTCAATGTTTCATTTTCACATCGAGCATTTGGACAGTGTTTTAATGCTGTTATTGCAGTGAAAATGTCTGGAATTGGCTAGAAATGTCTCCCTCCTTCTCCCATCTTCTTCTCCTAATACCCCCAACCCTCAGCCCAAATGTCAGGATTCAAGAGTAACCAATTAGCACAAAATTTTCTTTCAGCACTAAAAGAGTTGGAGCCAAGACTGGTCCTTCAGTGCCTCTTCTATTCGCTGAGGTCCAGCTCACTTCTTGGCCCCCTGGTAACCTTGGGTCTTATCATGACTGGCACTCTTTGGGGATTCACAGTCACCAATATGGAAATGAATCTTGGACCAGATGGACACATTTCTTTGTTTCTCAGAAATGACTTCCAGCCGGAAAGACGTGCTTTATTTTCTCCATTGAATCTTTATGCTATCTACTCTCTACTCTATGCTCTCTACTTGATTGATCTGGCCATGGTTCCTGCTCAGTCTGAATGGTTGAGACATCTACTGCATTTAACAAACATGGTCCAAATCATAAAGCTATGCATTGCATTATACCAAGTCGAGAATGCCAATTGGCTGAAATTTTGTTGGGCCAGAATATGAAGATAAACTAGAATCCTTGAGGGTTAACCATCTACTTCAGAGTAAAGTTCATTATTCAAGAGAAATGTTGTTCTAACACTGGGCCTTCTGTTTCATATCTGATTTTTAATGTTGAGTCAAGGGAATCCTACTTGGCAAGTAATTATCATGCTCTGCCTTCTCTAAATAACATTCAAACATCCCCTTGTAAATGTAGCAAATACCTCTCTCTGAATTTTTAGCATGCTTGGAATTGTCTATGACTTGAGCCAAACCATGTTTTCCTAGTAGCATACAAAACCAATGGCAAGCAGGAGCAATAAAATGGCTTCACCAAGGGCTACTAGCTCTGAAAGGTCTGTCTGCTCCAGCTGGTTTCTCCTCCTGCCTGGGTGTAGTCCCAAGAATGGAGGTACTAGAAATCTGTGGAGTTGCTGTAACTAAGCCTCTAAACTAGTCCAGGTTCTCCAGAAAAATAGAACCAGTAGGATGTGTATATACAGAGAGGGTACAAGGGGAGGTTTCTTTTAAGGAAATGGCTCACACAATTATGGAGGCTGGCTAGCCCAAAATCTGCAGGGTAGCCTGTAGGCTGGAGACCCAGGAGAGCTGATGCTGCAGTTCAGTTTCAAAGGTCATCAGGCTGAGAACTCAGGAAAGAGCCAATGCCTCAGTTTGAGTCCAAAGGCTGTCTGCTGGCAGAATTTCCTCTTGCTTGGGGAAGGTCAGTCTTTTGTCCTATTCAGGTCTTCAACTGATTGTATGAGGCCCACCCACACCGTGGAGGGCGATCTGCTTTACTCAAAGTCTGCTTTCCTCAAACTGATTTAAATGTCAATATCATCCAAAACACTCTCATAAAAACATCCATAATAATGCTTGACCACATTCCTGGACGATGGCCCAGCCACGTTGACACATAAAATTAGCCTTCGCAGCCTCTAATCAGAACATTTTCCCTTTCCTTCTCTGACAAAGTCCCCAGGACCTCTATGGCTTTCCTCTCCTTTTTGTGGCTGTCCCACCTCTTGCTCCCCTGGGTTCTTCTGCCCAAACCTGACTGAAGAGAGAACTCAACCTCCCTACCTTATTCCACTGAAGACGTTAGGGGAACAGGGCCATTGTGTCTGCAAGGTTTTCTACGAATCATGACCAGAAACAAGGCATAATAAAAACTAAAAATGGGGAAGTTCCAGGGTTAGACAATCACACTGTGCTCTTCCCACTTTTTCTGACTCCCTTTCTGAGATCCTCACCGGACATTTTGGGCTTCTGTTGTCTACATGTGTCCTTGAAGGTTGATCTTATCTGACCTTGGTTACAACAGTGCAAAACAGAAGCCAACACGAAGCCTTTAGTCTACAGAGGGTGGTTTGCATTTCTGAGGAAACTTCCAACTACTCCCTCTGGCTGTGTTCTTACAGGGACATTCCCTTGGGACATATTCTCCCTGAAGGCTTGTCCCTAAAGAAGAATTTATAAAATCTTTAGAACACTCTGTTTAACCATTTCAAAGAACCTAGGTCTTTAACTTGGCAGAAAACAGTTACCAATCCTTTCTCCTCCTCTGCCCCTCACTTTATAACAGTAAAGTCAAGAATTCCACCTTTTCTGAACAAGAACGCAGTGGCTCTCTGCCGAGGCCATCAGCACTGCCTGCTGTCCAGCCCTCTTTCCCTCCCAGATCCAGCACCCGCCATTTCTGTATCCTCATTGTTCTTGGGCTCAGCTTCCAGCCCTTTCCACAGCCAAGCCAGGTGGACAAAACTGGCACGTTGTGGCTTTTTCTCACCTCTTCTTAATTATTTAGACTCTTTTACGACTTTCACTATTATTATTCTAGAGGAGGAAAAATGATGTAGAATCTTAAGCAGCCATCATTCTATTTTGTGCCTTAGGAATGTGATTACTCATGTAAATAGAATTACACAGTATTTCACCTTTTGTATCTGGCTTATTTCACATAACATATTGTCCTCCAGGTTCATCCATGTTGTAGCATGTATCAGAATGTCCTTCCTTTCAAAGGCTAAATCACATTCCTTTGTGTGGATATGTCACTTTTTTTATCCATTCATCTGTTGGTGGATACTTGGTTTCCATCTTTTGGTTATTGTGAGTAATGCTGCTATTAATATGGGTGTACAAATATCTGTCTGAGACTCTGCTTCCAGTCCATCTGTGTATATATTAGGAAGTAGAATTGCTGGATCATATGGTAATTTTATGTTAATTATTTTGAGGAATGCCATACTCCAGTATTTGCTTTTAACACGAAGATTGTACAACATCAGAATGTTTGTAAATCCCCATCTCACAGGATCCAGCTATAGAGGTCATACTGTCTCTTAATATTGTCTTAGAAACTAGTCTTGGATCCTAGAGCATTCTGACAGCAAGTAGGAAGAGATTCTAAAGGTCATCTAGGCCAACCTCATCTTCTTATCAAAGAGGATGTAGTGGCCCAGAGAAGTGACGTGACTTGCCCACAGCCACACAGTCTGTTGGAAAGAGAACCAGGGCAGAGCCTGGGCCACAGCCAATACTGTGTCCACCAGACCACAGAAGATATACCAGAAAGAACAGGTGCTCAAATCCCTGAAATCACAAAGGACACGTGGCCCCTAAAGAAGGAAGTGCACTGGATTGAGCTCACCCTCGCCCAGCATGGTTGCAAGGGTAGGGCTTGCCCCACTGCACAAGCCCTGGGTGCTGGGCCTGAGAGATGCTCTAATGGCCTCATGAGCCACCACACCCTAGACCCAGTCCACCTCGCCTGGTGCCAGCCAGCCAGTTCACCCCAGGGAGGCCAGGCCCAGCTGCACACAAGCCTGCTTCCTTACTGTTGTCCTCCAGGGCATCTCCTGTGATGCCTGACCTGCCTGCCTCTCTGTGTTATTCTTGTCAATGACCCATCCTCTCCTGCCAAGTCTGAAACACACACAGTAACTTCTGGAAGACTTGCTGTTTCATCACCTGTCTCAGGGTGGGCTGAGCTGACCCTTAACAAAATGCAAAATAAGTGGTTATCTTCCTTTTCCCTTTGAATTTTCTCCTCATTTTGGTTGCCTTCTCCAAATTCCCAAAACTCTGAGGTTGTCCTCAGGATACCAGGAGCTTCCCGCCACAGCATTCAGCCACAACCACATGACATCTATGGGCAAGACCTCTCTCCAAACTTGTCCCTTGGACACTGAAACACTCCTTGTCTTTCTCGCTCTTAGTGAGTTGCCATATTGGAAAGCAGACCAATACAATTTTTTCCCAATGGCAGTAATGAAACTATCTCACACATTATTGGATGAGTTTTGTTGTACAAAAATCAGTTTCTTGTCCATTATCTCAAATGATCCCAACCTAGTCCGGCAGAACTATGTAAGGAAAAGATGAAGATCATAACTTCATTGACCAGAACACTGATACTCAAGAAAGTGTGCACTGGGCCCAAGAGCATGCAATTAAGACTCCAGGCCTCAGAGGACTTTCATCCTCTCTTATGGAGTTCTACAAGGGTTCATGCCAGACAATAGGCAAATGGACAAATCATCATGGATTCTAAACCCTTCAACACAGGACTCAAGGAGATGTCATAGTTTGGCAAAGGAGTGGCTCTCCATGGAACCTGGCTGAGCCTCAGCTTTCTCAACTGAAGATGAGGCTAATGTCACCCCAGGAACATCATGAGGGTTGGTGGAGCCCAGAGAGGTACACTGGGGACCTGCAAGGAACTGGAAACTGCAGGGATTTGGGAGACTCACGGGGCGCAATAGGAGGGTCACTTCTATAAGGCCTTTCAAATCTCACCAAAATACTAGATGCCTAAGACTCAGAATGTCAGAGCCTTACCTTAGGGCAACAGCCTCTTGGTGAAGTGCCTGGGCCCTGAGCAGGGTGGATTCCAGTTCCCCTGTAACAACCTAGATGAGGGGTCTGGGTTGAGGATGGCGCAAGCTGCAGAGCAAGTGCTCTTGGGGTGTGCATGCTCCTACAGGCTGAGGGCTGCATGCCACCCACTCAAGTGCTGCCCACGCTTCTGCCTGTGAATGTGCAAAGCAGAGGAGGCTGCAACTGTGAGAAGATGCAAAGGAGGCGGGGGAAGTTACATCTCCTCTCCCACCTCTAGAAATCCTCTTCCAAATGCACCAGAATGCAGAGACAGAGGTGAGGACTCCAGTGTGACCTGTCTGGCCCAGGCACAGTTGCATTTCTCAGCAGGGGTGGCCTTTCCATCAGCAAGGCACTGGATGCTCTGGGGAAGGAGGTGTGCATGGCTTCATTTCAAACCACTGCCCTGCCACCACCTAGTTACAAGGAACCTTGCTGAGCCTCAGCTTTCTCAACTGAAGATGAGGCTAATGTCACGCCTGGGAGTGTAATGAGGGTCAGTGGAGCCCAGGGTGAGGTACGCTGGAGACCTGCAAGAAACACTTCTTTGAGAAGACTGTTCAGGAGCCTGGTAGGTTGCCCTACCCACACGCAAAGGGCTCTGTGGGTGGGATGACAACATCACTAGTCCTTTTTCTGATTAACCTCCAGGCAACATTCAAGTTGTATTTTCAATCCAAGCTATACAATATAATACCTGGGGTGTCTTAGGCCCTCCCCTAGAGATTCTGATGCAATCATCAGTAGAAGTCCCAGGATAGGGACAGTGAAAGCTTCCCCAGGTGGCTCTAACATGCAGCTGACAGCGAGAACTCCTGTCCAGTAGGAACTGCAGATGGGGGTCATGTTGTGAAGGACAGATCATTCTTGCAGGCTCCAGGTGGGGCACAAGAGGGAGAGTGTGGCTGGAGAGGAGGCAGGATGAGGGTGCTGGGGCACCTTGAGGGGAAGGAAGTGGCAGACAAAAGCCCAGGGATGCCCCAGGCCTACTTCCCCACAGCCTTGCTGGGCTATTAATGATGGGGCACCTGGGGTTTGAGCGTCCATGAAAGAAAGGACTGAAAGGACAGGCTAACAGCCTTCTTATAAGAGTGTGCCATGGATGCACGCCCATTTTGCTGCTCCCACATGAGATTAAGGAACTGTTCTGTGCTTTGCATTCCTGCAACATGCTCACAGTTTACAAAGCGCTTTCACAACACTTCTCACTGGAATCCTCCGGGAGCTCTGGGAGGGGCAGGGCAGCCCCCGGCATCTCCATGTTTCACAGATGAGGAAACAGGCTTAGAAGTTTAGGTGAGATGCCTGGTTCCATGACACTGCAGGGGCAGAGCCGAGCTGGGATTCGGCCTTCGCAAGGCCGAAGTGCTTCTGGGGTCTTCCCTAGGAGACTATGAGTCACGGTGGTTTCTACCAAAACTCCGTCCACAGCACAACCACGTTCATACATGAAGTTGAGAAATTTGGTCCAGCTCTTCCAGTTTGCCCAGGACTTCCCAGTTTTTGCCAGGAAAGTTCCACGTCTCAGGAAACCCCTCCATCCTGGGCAAACCCAGTTCTATTCCTTATCGAAACAGAATATGTGCAACTATTTGATATGTTTGAACACATACACACACCAAAATGTGTTTCCTGGTAAATGATACAGATACTCTGAGGCATAGAGAGTTTCCAAATTAACTCAATATTTAGACAAATCTTCCCTTGGTAATGTGACCTATTTATAAAGAATGCAGTGAAAACAACATAAGGTTATTGTGCCAGACACACTTTGTTGTGCCCATGTGCATTTTATTTTTATATTTTGTCCTAATTTGATATTTTATTTACAAATAACTATTTTATAAAATCCACATTTGACTGATTTATCAGTTATATTTTACTTGTAAAACTGGAAAGATTCTGCTATTATGTATCTCTTGGTAAAAGCCTCTGTGGGAAGCCAGTCTATTTGGGCTATGGGAGCCATAACTGGGGACAGAAGTTCTTAACGTTTTTAGGCCGTGACCCCTTTGGCTAGCTGGTAAAGCCTGTGGTCTCCTTAGAAGAATGCCCTCCCTCCCTCCCTTTCTCCCTTCCTTCTCGCCTCCCCTCCCCTCCTTCTCTCCCTCCCTCTCTCCCTCTTTCCCCCTTCTCACTCTTTCTCTCTTTTCCTTTCTTTTCTTTCTTTTCTCTTTCTTTTCTTTCTTTTTCTCTCTCCTTTCTTCCTTCTTTCCTTCTTTCTTTCTCTCCTTCACTCTTTCTATTTTTCTTTCTTTCTTTCTTGTTAAGACAGGTCTCACTCTGTCACCCAGGCTTGAGTGCAGTGGTGCAATCATGGCTCACTGCAACCGCTGCCTCCCGGGCTCAAGTGATCTTCCCACTTCAGCCTTCCAAGTAGCTGGGACTACAAGTGCACACTACCATACCTGGCTACTTTTGGCATTTTTAGTAGAGATGGGATCTCACTATATAATCTAGGCTAGTCTTGAACTCCTGGGCTCGAGCGATCCTCTTGCCTTGACCACCCAAAGTGCTGGGATTAAAGGCGTGAACCACCATACCGAGCCAGAATAGCATTTTCAATAAACAAAACACAAATGATTAAAGGAAATACAGCTATCAAGATATTAAAATATCTACATTATTACATTTGTTTCCTCATTAACACATTAATTAAGGTCTAGTGGCAGCTCTAATAACCACCATGATGTTGAAACGGTAACGAGTATAAATGACATCTCAAGATAACTGCAACAACTATAGCGTGGGAGGAACGTATCTGTGATTTCTCTTCGTAACAAATTCACAGGTACCACTGCTATTACTGTGGTTTGTTGCTTGTGCTCATACATGAAAGAAATGCAAAATTTCAGTTCACAATTAGTACAAATAAAGACCTAATTTTTTTCTCATGCAAGACCATGAGCCCCTTGACGTCGGGTTCAGAACCCTTGGCCTAAACGTTTCATCACACATCTGGTTAGTGAACCCTAATTATTAATGAATTTTCAGCTCTTCAGACAGCATTTCTTAAACGCTGTTCGCTGGAGTCCCACTTTTAGGAAATGGTAAAAGTTGTCTGATGTGGGTTGAATCTGTCCTCCTAAAACATATGGCGACATCCTAATCACTGGTACCTCTGATTGTGACCATGTTTGCCAATAAGGTGTTTGCAGATGTAATGAAGGTAAGATGAGGTCATACTGGATTTGGCTGGGCCTTGACCTAGTGGATTGCTGTTCTTACAAGAGAGAAGAGGAGACACAGAGACATGTGGGGAGAGCACACGTGGCGGCGAAGGCAGAGGTCAGAGTGATGCTGATGCACCATGGAGCCCCACGGATTGTTGGCAACAGCAGAATTGAAGGAAAGGCAGGGAGCAGACCCTCTCCCTAGAACCTGCAGACAGCATGGCCCCACCAACACCTTGATTTCAGACTTCCAGATGCCAAACCCTTGAAAAAAATAAATTTCTGTTGTTTTGAGTCATCCAATTTGTGGCACTAGGACACTATTACAATATTTTTTTAAAACAAGATGGTTTTAAGTTAAAACATTTGGGAATCATGAAAACTGAGTTTACCTTTTGGACACAGACATATTCAATGCATCCTAGAGATTCTAAGGAAAACTCACAGAGAATTGCTAGCTCAACCTAGAGTGCCCTCCAAGTTTGTGTAGCCAAAAAATACCTTATTTGTGGCACAGCTAAATAGCAATGTTCAGTGGAGCACTGGATAGCCCAAGAGTACAAAAACCAACAATCAAATGTATAAACGGATTGAAGACTTTACAGAAAAGTGTGGGGAAATGGTGTCCTGGCACCACTAGCATTCCAGAACCACAGCATGCCAGGATGGACAGAGGCCTCAGACTTCAGTTCACTTCTGCTGCTCATTTTCACACTCAGGAACCTGAGGCCTAGCTTAAAAAGTGTGTTGGCCAAAACACAAACATAGCACTAATGGTTGCAGAACTGGAAGAAACATTTATTATTAGACACTGAATTCTTCACTCAGAGTCATGTGAATTTATTTCTCAATAAGCCCATCCTGTAGAATTATAGACCCACACTACTTAAAAGCTGGTTTCTAGCAATCCTAGTCTCTGATAAAACAGACTTTAAACCAACAAGAAAAAAAAAAAAAAAAAAGCTGGGTTCTACCTTCCTTACAATGAACTGAATTCCTACACTTGTAACTGGGCTATTTTAAATTATGCATGGAGCCCGCTAGGGGAGGAATCTGAGACCAATGCACGCTCCAGCAAAGTGACAGCTCCTCCTCGGCTCCCTCCAGGAGACAAGCCACCTGCCCCCAGGTGCTCAGCCTGCCTGCGGGAACAGGAAACCTCTTCACTGCAAATGCAGCACACATTACTGATGCCACACAAGTGTATGAGGGGGTCTCTAGGAAGACCACCAGCTCTAGGTCCTTCAGGGGTGGTGCCTCAGTGGGTTAGGTCACCTGGGACTGAGATGCCTGTGCAGTGATTTGTCAAGGGAGTGCTGCTTTTTGGAGAACTTACAAAAAAAGAGAGGCAAACAAAATAGACACAGAGAAACACCTTAGGGATAGGTCCACCCCAAGACACTTACTTCTCACCCCAATATCCTCACACTTTAAAGTTGCTTATACATTACATTTGCCTGATTTCTGATTTTAAGCCACTGAGTCAGTGCCTCTTTGGAGCCAGCTCATTCAGACTCTAGAGAGAAGAGTATCAAATGCCCAGAAATTTTGCAAGCCAATTGTTAAACTATTGGCAATTTGCAATTGGCCACAGTGGGAGTATTTTCACACCACAGAAATCGGCAAATGGTACAAATCAGAGGCTTGCTGAAGGATTTTGGTCCATAGAGCTGAATTCCCATTGCACAAGTCATTCCACTAACTTTGCTTCCCCTCCAGCATGGCCTGACGTGTTCCTATCGGGATTGTGGGCAGCAGCCCCTTTCCGTCTTTCTAACTTTAGCCCATGCATCTGTAATCTTTCCATGGGAACCACTGTTCTTCTGCCCTGCCCTTTTGTAAACTTTCCCCACTTGGAAGGCAAAGTGAAAACAACGCCCTTGCTGCCAGAAAGAAAGACACAGAGAAACACCTTGGAAACACAGCCCCTCCCAATCAGCAGAGCAATGAGGATGACGCTTTTTGCATTTTCAGGCTGCACCACAGGCTTCACAGCTCCACGTAATCTCATGCTCAACATCAAGTGGTTCACAATAGCACCTTGTAACCAGAAAATACACCAAGCGCCATCCTCATTGCTCTGCTGTCCCCAGGAAGCAGGAGGCTCTGTCTTCCAGCATTGGTGGCTGCAGCCCTTGTGCCAGGCTGCCTGCACTTGGAGCTCATCCATCCCTGGTAGGAGCACCCGGACTCCACTCCAGATGGTGGGAAGCCTGGCCAGTGGAGCGAGTTACCAGCTTCCGCCGAATGGTGAGAACGAATGACTCTAATGTGTGTTTCCTTGGCGGTTTGACTCGCTGCTCCTTCCTTCATTGTTGACATTTGGCCAAGATCCCTCCTGATTTTCTAATGATCCCCCTGTAACAGCCTTGGAAATCTCCCACTCACCAGAACACATACAAATGTATGTGATTTTCTAATGATCCCCCTGTAACAGCCTTGGAAATCTCCCACTCACCAGAACACATACAAATGTGTGCCAGATGAACAGAAAAGAGTATGATCTAATTGCTTTTTCAGGCAAAATGTGCAGTAACCAAGAGCAGGTTAGACCTGTTGAAAATTCTTCTAGGCTGATCATTTGTGAGTCATATTTACGTGACCCTGAATTGCCTTGTTTGGGGTTAATTGCATGGTTTGGCCAGCTGCCTCTATAATTGGCTCGATTTGGTTACAGAAGCCACTAAAACAATGATCTGAGGTCACTGGCTGCTTCAGAGGGAGGGGCAGCAAAATTGAAAGCAAAGCAACCAGCCAAATTAACCAATAAAAGACCAGTTTGACGCTACACGGGAAATATAAAATTATATAAATCTGGGGAGAGCAATTAGGTTGAAACATTTAAAATTGTTGATATTTGACTGTTTTAATCTTTTAAAAATGGCAATTTTAAACAGTTCAGCTGACTAGTCACCTTAATTCTCAAGCAATCACTACTCTTAACATTTCAGGATTGTGTGGGCTGGGGCTGGGGAGAAGTCAGTAGGAGAAAGAAACACATCTCTCACCGTGATATCTGTGGTTCTGACACATTCTTCTCAAGTATAGTTTAGTGGAAAGAGCCCTGGTTTAAGACTCAGGAGACCTATATTTTAGCCCCAATTGACTTTCTATAGGGCCTTAGACAAGCCATTTCTCCTTTAAGTCTCATTCTTTTCAACTGAAACAATATCATAAACATTCTTGTGATGCCAAAATGAACTGATGGATAGGAACATGGTTTTTAAAAATTACTACATAGATAATTTATAAAGGCTACACACATTATAGTTATCAACTCCTATTGATATGTGAGCGTGTATGCTCCCGTGGGAGAGAATAAATTTTGAATGCAACTGTAACTTATTACCCCTTTGTTCCAGTGTCATTTCTGATAGCAAACAATGCCAAAATAGTAACAAATTGCCATTGTATTTTCCATTAGTCATCAGAGTATAAAAGATTTGATAAATAGCGAGAAAACACATTGGCTCTTCTGAGTGGGAAATCCGTGTTATTGGCAGTAGCAAATTACATTTCTTTGAAAAAGATGGTGTCATGGTTCTTAGAGATTATTTGCATTGCTACCGAGATATAAGAAACCCTCAAGGAGCTTTTAAAGGCTATGTCTGTGAGATGAACGGTCTGGTGTCCCTGCCCAGCCCCCCTTGTTTCAGCATTTTTGTGACACTGAAGGGCAGCTGCCTTGGCACGAGCCTCCTCTGTCCAAGAACAGACTGCCAGGCCTGAACACGGAGAGGAGGAACAGCCTCCGTGGTATTCCCTGACTTTGGGGAGGCGTGATGACCAAGCTGGGGCCTGTGCTTTGGGAGAAAGCACACAGGGAGGCCGAGGGTGTTTGTTCTGTGTCCTCTGCTCCCGCCCTTGTCATTGCCTCTGCACAGCTGCCTCTTATTCTTCCACTCCAGCGACAGCCTGGGCAGATGCCTCCCTCCAGAGCCACTGCCAGCCCCACTCCACAGACAGCTGTCGCCACAGCCCCAGGAGAGCGGCGTGACCACCGGCACCGGCCGTGAGCAGGGCACATCTGCCGAGCATCCCCTGCCCCTGGCTGCGGGCCTGAGGGCTCAGCGCCCTACTGTACAGGACATTCCCAGCTGGCGCCACTTAACACAAGCCTCTTCTTTAGCAGGGGAGGCGTGGGTCCGCTTGGTTTTCTACCTCTGAGATGTTCCTCTCTGCTGCAAGCAATATGGTGTTTTATAGATACATACTTGTCTTTACAGTTTCCAGGCTTAGGGAATATTTTTAAATTCTATTGATGACCTTTCCAAAGTTTGAATGAGTTAGCCCGTGGATGTTAAAAGGAAATAGTATTTTAAAGACAAAGTAAAAGCATGCCAAGTCTATGAGGACATTATGCTAAGTGACATAAGCCAGTCATAAAATGACACATATTGCTGATTCCACCTATATAAGGAAGGTACCTAGATTAGTCAAACTCATAGAAGCTGAGAGTAGAAAGGGGATGCCAGGGACTGTAGGGTGGGGCAAGGGAAGTGGGGGAGTTAGGATTTATTGTGTGGAGTTTCAGTTTCGGAGGATGGAAAGACTTCTGGAGGTTAGGCACAGGGACTTATGTCTATAATCACAGCACATTCAGAGACCAAGGAAGGAGAACTGCTTGAGGCCAGGTTTTTGAAACCAGGCTGGGCAACACAGTGAAACCTCATCTCTACAAAAAAATTTTAAAAATTAGCCAGTGTGGGGACGTGAGCCTATAGACCCCGCTACTCAGGAGGCTGAGGTGAGAGGACTGTTTGAGCCCAGGAAGTGGAGGCTGCAGTGAGCTGTGATCACACCACTGCACTCCAGCCTGGGCAACAGAGCAAGACCCTGTCTCGAATAAATAAATAAATAATTTTACAAATAAATAAAAGAAATGACTATGATGTTAAATTTTATGTTATGTATATATTATCACAATTGAAAAATTTTAAAAGAACACCAAATTGAGAAGTGAGAAAGTTCACGGAATTACCTGTATCACAGGTGCCGGGAGTCAGGGGCGTGAAAAAGAACACTTCCAATGGAAAGGCTCATGATTATCCAAACAGCTTGTCCTGTTTTTACCAATTGGAAACTTTCTCTAGGAAAGTGGCTATTCCTAACTGCATTTCTAAAATTATTATGAAAACACAAAGCCAAAAAAGAAGGCAGACACCCAGTAATGTTATCTAACAAGACTCTGGAGGAAAAATAAGTAAATAAACCTGCCGCCTCATGGTAGTTTCTCCTCACCTGCAAGGCTTTGATTTTCGAGACGGGGCCTGATGTAGGAATTCCTCACAGGAGGGCTGCTCGATCTGCAGCAGGATGCGCCTCTCCACTCTCATTCCAGATAAAAGGTTAGCCTGGTTTTTCATCTAGCTGTGCCTCCCTCAGAATCAAAATTATAGTCCTCCTCAGTGCTGGATCGAGTCCTTTCATCTTCAATTTGACCAAAATGGAAACCAGGATCATGAGAATGCCTCAGGGCTGGTATTGAAAGGAATTTCCCCTGCTCTTGCCAGAGTCTCGAGGGGTGGCCTCCTTCCACGGGTGAGTAACCACAAGTCCATGTGACCAAACAAACAGCATCTTCTTTTTTTAAAGGAAAAGAGAAAAACAATATTGAAGGAAATCAGCTGAAGAAAATTGAGATGAAAGCCAGTCCATGCCTCAGCATCCTGAGGAAATGTTCTTCCTCGATGCTCTGAGCTCTCTAAGAAGTTACCGCAAAACCAAACTCATCAGAAGTTTGTAGGACTTCCTTGCGTAGAGCCAGGAAATAAACCACGAAACAGCACAAATGAGAGTCCAGGCCTGTCTGTGCTTCCACGAACTTCTCACACCGACCTCATTTTTCCCCAGCTCCTACCTGCAGGCCTCAGGGGAGCTCCGGGATCCAGTCACTCCTGCTGGGAAGTGAGTGTGTCACAAGTGTGCAGGTCAGGCCAGGAGGCTGCCTTGGTGCCCAACGGGTCTTGTTGCAGGGGGAGGGCTCTCTTTCCGACCCTGTTTCTGTTCTTCTCCCCTCTGCAGGCCTCCTGACCTCCAGGCTCCTCAGCCTCCAGTCAGCCTCTGCTCCTTACCTATCTTTATGCCCTGCTTCCAATCACGCTGGGCCTCGGGATCTCTGTCTCTAACTTCACCATCAGACTCAGGTGCTTCTCCACATCCTACTTTCTCCAACACGGTTTGGAAGCTCTGGCTTGGTCCCAATCCTATGGGCTAACTTTGAAAAGACCGCTGTTCCTAAGGAGAGAGAAAGGAGAAAGAGATTAGAAAGAAAGACAGAAAAAGAAACTCTGTGATCATGGTTTTCCCAAAATTCATGGTTAAATTAGAGGTTACTATGTGCGAATATAGAAGCAGTGGTCAACAGAGTTCCAGAGAATGAATGCTGACAGCTAATTATCAGCCTCCACTCCCCATCCCATGGTGAATATCCCTCCTCTGTGTGCTCACACTGTGAATCCACACTGTGAATCCCCCCACATTCTACCACTTCTCCTGTAATCACTGGCTTGTTGTAGGATCAGAGGTTCCTTGAGAACAAGAACCTTCTCCCAGTGTATCCCCAGCACCTATTACAGAAGGTAACAAGGAGGAGGTGTCTGCCAAAACTTGTTGAAGGAGTGAAGTTGAGAGACCAGCAAAGGCCTGCAGGCACCGTGGGTGAGCCTGCCTGTCATCCATGTGGGTGTTTGGAAGGACTGTGGGCCATCGACTTGCGATTAAGCGCTGAGTTGCTCCTGTCAGGGCAAGGCTGTGGAATCTGGCTATCCTAGACAATGAGGTACAGGGCACAAGCAGATCCGTGCACTGCTGTCTTCTGGTAAACAGACCAAGTTCTCACTTCCCATCCTCCTCCCCAGTCTCATCCACTCCTGCTCCCAAGAGAGCAATTCATCACATCAGTGTCTGGTGTTTTCTTGAAGGCCTGCGCTAAATAAAGTGGATTGTTTATAAAGTGGAATTATTCTCCAAGCACAGAAGCAGATTCCTGGGCACACTGTTGCACTGAGTGTAATTAATGAAATGCTTCTCGGACCAAATTGGCCAATGGAATGAGATCATCCACTGCCAGACTGGGTCATTCAGACCCAAAATAGATGGTCTGTATTCAATCCTAGATTTCAAAAACAAAACAAAACACGCATGTTGCTTAATGTCCTTAGCATCAGGAAACTACCAGAATACAGGCTTGGGTTAGAAGTGTGGAGTCAAGGTACCATTTCTGATTTTCTCTTTTTTATTTTCAATAGACAATGCTTATTTTAAGAAAATTTTCTATGCATCCAGGTTAACAATCTTTGAAGCAGCATTTCCTATCGTCCACTGGAGCAGTCACGCAAAGCACCCTCGGGCCCTGGAGCAATGGTGAGCATGAGGCACTGCAGCTTAGATGCTGCTTCAGAAATAAAATGCTTCTCCTTCCTTTCAGAAGGAATCAACAGAAAATGAGAGGAGAAAGAAAAGGGCTAGGAATAGTAGTTTGGACCACTTAGTAACGCTATTTAAGAATCATTACTCTAGAGAAAACACGGAGAGCTCAAAACTTGCATAGATTATGTCCCATGCAAAGAGTACACGGTGACCTTCAGAAACATTTTCAGTGACTTGGAGATCTTCCTGCGATGCTGTGCATAAATCTGTCAGCACTGCAATCTATGCAGCCTTATCTGAATTCAAATCCTCCCTGTACATTCTGCAGACTCACCACTTAAATTAGGCAGCCAGCTAGAAAACACTGTTGCAACACGAAAATCCATTCCAAATCTCCACAAAGTGTCGTTCATGGGGGAGATCCAACTGTGAGTCAAAAAGAGATGAGCTCAAAGGATTTGGGGGTTGACATTGCCTTTGTTTTCCCAGAATGTAGCCACTGCCTGGCAGATAGCATCGCGACAAGGGCTCTGCCTGCACTTGGGCCAAAGAGCTGTCGCTCCTGCTTTGAAATCTTGGCACGACCTGGAGGTTTCCCTCACTTTCTCCCCCTACGACCCAAACTGTGGCCAAAACCCACTTTCTCCTTTTTCACATGGCTGCTCCTAAAATATTGCTGCTGGTAACCCAGTGGAGTACCTGCTGGGCAGACATCACCTCCACCCTTCCCATTGTTCTCCCAGCCCTGGCCTGTCCTCCTCCCACAAAGAGGTGTGTTTTTTTTTTCTATAATCCAGGGCAAAGGTTCAGATTGTTACTAAGGAAAGAAATGTTACCATAATGAACAGGTCATCCTTTTATCACAGGGTGCTGGCTACTCGACCTGACCTCAGCTAGGCTAGAGAGCCCATGAAGCTCAGGCGGGAGCACTAAGCCACCACCCACCTGCATGACTCACCTGTACAACTCCTCAACTGTATCCCTCTTCTTCTCATCCTGCTCCTTCCCAGCCAGCATCCTTAATGACCACGATGCACAGCCTGGCGAGCCCTTGCCCACAGGGAATGTAGGCAGTTGTTTGCTTCTTCCTCAGAAGGGCAAATCCTAATCACCATGGTATTAGAGAACCCAAGCCAAAGAACCCACATTCACATGTGACCTTAGACAACTAAATGCACATTTCTGATTTCCAACGACCATGATGGCCACATTAACAGAAGCCCCTTTAAGGCACCCAACACAGCACTTCATTCATCAAGGTCATGCCAGTCACGGGCTTGTCTGTTCTCAGCTCCATCTGGGCCCTTTGTCTCCTTTTCCCTTCCTTGGCAAATGGCTTTCCAGCAATTGGTGTGAGCAAAAGGTACTGAGAATGGGGAGCTGTCAGGCCATTTCTTCCTCTCGCCTCTAGCAGCATCTCAGAAGCTCCATCTCCCATCAGACAGCACCCTCCTCCACAATTCCAGCTCCCACTCAGCAGCCCTGGTTTGGTTTCTCTTTCCACCTCATGCCCCAGCTTCTGGTCTCTGGCTAATCCCACCTCTGAAGCCACAGCTGGTAGAGGCTTCCTGCCTTATTCATTTCTAATTTGCCTCACCATCCCCTGTGTGGCTTCTCAGCTCCTCCTGTCCAACTAATTCCCTGTGTTAAATTCTCTCTGTTGAAAACATTTTGAGGAACTTGTTTCCTGATTGTACCATGAAAGATGAAGTGCCCCCTCCTTTCTTTCTCATCTATGAATCCAGTTAATTAGGCATCCCCAACTCCTGAGACCATTTCACACCTAAAGCCCCTCCCACATATCTAATTCCCCTCTCCCTATAATAGAGACCACCCCTATATAGCTAAAGGACTCCCCATTACACCCTTCTCTGCCTTCTCTGTATAGGGAAGCCTTAAACACTTTCCCACCAGGGAAAAACCACTCACTCCAGCTGAACAAATTAGTCCTACCAACCCTGGTGATGTAGGCAATCAGCAGGTGAGGCAGTCCTAACCTTCTAAAAGCAAACAAATGTATACACTAAGGAATCTTGCTTGAAAGAAGCAGGTTGGAGAAGTAAACACCGATATCCACCTGGTATTTTTTTTTTCAGAGCTTTAGCATCATCCATCCCCAAGAGCCCCAGATTTTATAAATTCTCTCACATCCAAGGCTGTAGAACACCTGACAGCATGGTCTTCACTGAGACAAGAGCAAGCTGATGGTGGTATCCTGGGTGATGTTGCTGGGTTCCAGGCATTGTACAATCAGGGATGCATTCCTTCCTAATCAGATTCAGCAACATGTTCAGAGGAGTCCGATGTATCTCCATGCCCATATTTCCCTGGTCAAGGATTCTGACACCAACCTCATATTTGTTGAACTACATTTAATATACCTTCTCTAATATTTGCAAGGATTTGGGATGGCTCCACAACTAGTCTGGATACATTGTTTCTCCATGTGCTTCACCTTTAGAAATACCCCGTTTCTTGTTTCTTTGTTTTTATTTTGAGATGGAGTTTCACTCTTGTCACCCAGGCTGGAGTGCAATGGTATGATCTCAGCTCACTGCAACCTCTGCATCCTGGGTTCAAGTGATTCTCCTGCCTCGGCCTCCCAAGTAGCTAGGATTACAGGCGCCCGCCACCATGCACGGCTGATTTTTGTAATTTTAGTAGAGACAGGGTTTCACCATGTTGGCCAGGCTGATCTCGAACTCCTGACCTCAGGTGATCCACCCATCTCAGCTTCCCAAAGTGCTGGGATTACAGGCTTGAGCCACTGCACCCGGCCTCCCTTTCCATCAAAAAGGAAATTATTGCACTCAGCTCTTACTACAACAAAATCCTCTTAAGTGGCAGCCCATGACACAAACCTCACATCTTTTGCACAACAAGCCTCCAACTCTCTG
This sequence comes from Aotus nancymaae, assembly GCF_030222135.1. Classification (NCBI taxonomy): domain Eukaryota; kingdom Metazoa; phylum Chordata; class Mammalia; order Primates; family Aotidae; genus Aotus; species Aotus nancymaae. The sequence goes on from NW_026988465.1 coordinate 2,048,395, forward strand.
CCCAGCTGTCTTCGTAGAAGCAGACGGTGGGCAGACTTAAAACTGCCCCAGCCACTGGGGACCAGGAAACTGTGGACTTGCTTTCCTGACTCCTGATGTGACCAAAATGGAAAATAAGCCAAAAATATCTTGGCAAAGTTAATAAGAGAACGTCATAAGTGGAGCTTGGAGAACACTCAGAAATTCACTACATTCAAAAGGGCTTTTTATTTTTAAGAGAATCTACTATGGGTCACAACAGATAGCCAATGATGCTTAACCCTAAGGCCCAGCCATATAGGTGGGTTCTGAGCTGTGGTTGTTCATTCTGTGGCTTCAGAGAGAGACTGTGGTGACACCAACCCTCACTGACATTTTAAACTCTAATTCTGTGATATGTTCCTCTGTATTTTAGAATTTTCTTAAAATGGAAGGATTGCCGAGGGTAGTGGCTCACACCTGTAATTCCAGCACCTTGGGAGGCCAAGGCAGGAGGATTGCTTGATCCCAGGAGTTTGGGATCAGCCTGGGTAACACAGGGAGACCCCATCTCTACAAAAAAATTTAAAAATTAGCTGAGCATGGTGGTGTGCATGCCTGTGGTCCCAACTCTTTGAGAGGCTAAGGTGGGAGGATCACTCTAAGCCCAGGAGGTTGAGGTTGCAGTGAGCTTTGATTGCATCATGCACTCCAGCTTGAGCAACACAGTGAGACCTGCCTCAAATAATAATAATAATAATTTAATTTAAAAACTTTAAAAAAATGGAGGGATTTACTTAGGGCTGATTAACTTAGGGATGAAGACAATCTTCAGAGAAGTTTTGTGTCCATGAAGCTTTAAATTCTGCCAAAATCTGTATTAGTCTGCTAAAGCTGCCATAACAAGGTACCACAAATGGGTGGCTTATACAATGGAAATGTATTTTCTCACAGTTCTGGAGGCTGGACGTCTGAGATCAGGTGTAAGCAGGGCCATTGAAGGAGAATCCATTCCATGCCTCTCCCCTAGCTTCTGATAGTTGCTGGCAACCTTTGGTGTTCCTTAGCTGACTCCTGATGTGACCAAAATGGAGGAAAAGCCAAAAATTTCTGGGCAAAGTTAACAAGAGATCAGCCTGGGTAACATAGGTTTCTAACAGTAGACACATCACTGCAATATCTGTCTTCATCTTCTCATGGAGTTCTCCCTATGTGTGTGTATGTCTGTGTCCAAGTTTCCTCCTTTTATAAGGATACCAGTCAAATTAGATTAGGGCCCCCAACTCCACTATGATCTTATCTCAACTAATTCCATTTGCAATGACCTGACTTCCAAATAAGGTCACATTCTGAGGTATTGAGGATTAGGACTTTAACACATGAACTTGGGGGACACAATTAACAGTCCCCCCCCGGCCCCAGCCCTACCACTAAAATGTACATCCTTCTCATGGGAAAAATATATTTCACCCCATCCCTACATCCTCAAAAGTCTTAATCCATTCCAGCATCAACTCTAGGTCCAAAATCTTATCCATATATTCTGTAAATCAGATAATGGGTGAGACCTGAGGTATGATTCATCTTTGGGCAAAATTTCTTTCCATCTGTAAATCTGTGAAACCAGACAAGTTATCTGTTTCAGAATGGAAATATCTATCTTATTCCTTTCCCACAATGGAGCAAATAGTTCGATTAGAATAGGGAGAAACTGGAAGGAAAAAAAGGGGGTCCTAGGTACCAAGCAGGTCTGAAACCTAGCAAATTAAACTCCATTAGAGTTTAAAGCAGAAGAATATAATTCTTGGCTTAATGCTCTGTGATTCATCCTAATAATTCCTTAGATCTGGTCCTAAAATGGCACTTTGCCAAAACTCTCAAGTATAGATCCATAATCTATTGATTCTAGATTTCAACACAAGCCTCCTTCTCTCCAGAACTGTAGCGTGGGTCTGTGACTCTGACACTTAGCAGAAGCAACATTCAGGCTTTAGATGCAACTGGACCAGCATTGACTATTACCACACTCGGCTACACCTGTCCAGGAAATCAGGATCAATCTTGGCTTTTCATGGCATTTATAGCTCTATTACTGGCCAAGCTGTAGGGTCCAAGTGAATAACCAGTGCTTTCAACACTCTTTCAGAGAATTGTTTCTATTTGACCTCCAGAATCAGAGCGGGAAGCAGATTGCTATTTCAAATGGTGTGAGGTAGATCTGTGCTCTGCTTCTTAACACACCAAGTTGAAACATTTCCCATTGTTACTGATCACTAGCCCCATAATGCTGGGAGGTCAGCAGTGTCCAGCTCAGGTGGACCAAGTATAATGTGTCTGGTGGGAGGTTAGAGGCGGCCAAGCCAGGGCGACAGGAGGAGGCCTGGAGTCCAGGCTAGGAAGTCTGTAGTTCCCTGTGAGTGTGTTGGGCATCCAGTGATGTTTTCTGAATATGAGAATGATGAGGTACATCTACAATAGTTGGAGGAGGGATTATTTGAGGGAAAACGAAAGACAAGGCAGGAGACTGTTGTACATACCAGATGAAAGTTTTACAAAAGTTCTACAAAAGTCGAATGACACAGGAGTCAGCCTAGCACAACAAGCCCTTAAGAAGTCCATGTATGAATTAGAAAAAGGTTCCCCTCCAGTGGATGCAGCCCATGCTGGGGCACCCAGAAGGGAGAGCAGAGCCAAGAGGAGAGGGCAGCCCACTTGCCCACGGTCCAGGGCCCTGGTGTAAAGAGCAACACACATCAGATTTGAGAACTCTGAAATCACTAGAAACAGAAAGAAGAGGGATTAAATGGTTTTTGATTTTCATGTTAATACAGAGCCATTAACTCTTGCATTATCCTGAGAATACTTCTGCCCTTTTCCCTCAAAGTACTATTAAATTGTCATAAATTCTTATTTTAATTCCTGCTCATTGACAGCCAAACCCCTGACAGTTAGAAGGGGTTAGAAGACATTTGGTTGAGAAAGTCTTATTGTAGAAAACGTCGCAGATTAAAATGACATACCAATATTTTATACAGTGGTAGATTGTCCTCTAGGCAAATACGTGTGAAAATATGTCCTTCCCAAATTGCTTGACATTGCAGGGACACCCCCACAACTTAAGAGGAAGTTAGCCAATCAGTCAACAGATGCCATATTCCCTTAGTTATAGGTACCCATCAATTACATGATGCACAAGGAAATAAGTCACATGTGAAGTCTTCACTGCATGTTTGGTGATATGCCAGGTGCTAGGAATTCCTTGAGAGTGGGAAGGGACAGCCTCTGCCTTCAAAATAAACAGTCTAACAGGGAAAACACAGTGAACAAATATATAAATAGCTACAAAAATGCAAGAGACCGGTAGCCTTGCTGAAGGTGAGTAGTTAAGTAGTTAGAGGGACGGTATGGACCACAAGACCAAAAATACTGATTATCTGGCCCTTTGCAGGAAAAGTTTGCCAGTGACTACTGGCAGAGGGTCTGTTTTCTTGAAGAAAGTCAGTAGTGGGAGCACCCAGTCTACATTATAGAATGAAGATGGTCAGATTGAAAAAAAAAAAAAAAGAAGGGGCCAGGTGCTGTGGCTCACACCTGTAATCGCAACATTTTGGGAGGCCGAAACAGGTGGATCATGAGTCAGGAGTTCAAGACCAGCCTGACTAATATGGTGAAACCTCATTTCTACTAAAAATACAAAACTTAGCCTGGAGTAGTGTCATGCACCTGTAATCCCAGCTACTCAAGAGGCCAAGAGGCTGAGGCAGGAGAATCACTTGAACCTGGGAGGCAGAGTTTGCAGTGAGCCGAGATCACACCACTGCACTCCAGCCTGGGCAACAGAGTAAGACTCCGTCTCTTAAAAAAAAAAAAAAAAAAAAAGAAGAAGGAAAGCTGATGTTAGATATAGCAAACCCCAAGTTTCTCTTCAAAGAATCACTATGTCAGTATATTCAGCTCTCTTTCTTTAATTCTCTATTTTAAAGTTTAACTTCCTCATAGTTTCAGTAAACAACCTTTTCAACCAGTTCGAATGAGTAGTTCACATCTGTTTCTCCGGTTCCCTGCCCTGTCCTGACTCATCCCTGTCACCTGCTCCAGTCACCTGCTCTGGTCACCTGCTTTAACCCCTGCCTACCTGCTTTGACCTGCCCATAACCATCCTTCCCACCAAACTACCCAACCCACCACACCGGCTTGCATACCCCTGCTCCCCTTAAAATAGCCAATCAGAATTAGACTAGACTGTGCAGTCTAACCCCAGCCAATAGGGGAACAACACAGCAGTAGGGGCGACATCAATCAGGTATAAGTACCTCTTCCCCTCCTTGTCCAGGTGTGCACTCGCCATTGTTCCATCTGAGAGCCACACCTGTCTGTAGAAGTAAATTGCCTTGCTGAGGAAATTTCTATTCAAGTGCTACTTCTTTTGTGGCATCAAAAATTCTACTTATAACAGTTGATACCCAATTTGCCATCTCTCTTCTATTGCTTTCTAGGTATACCAGGCCAAAAGAAACTTAACCAGAGGAATAAGAGTTTAGAAGGTGAATTCTTTTAAAATTAATTTGTAGTAACAAAATGTGGTATGTTGTTGTGCTGAACTGCTATTAACCTCAGTAGGGAAGGCACCAGGGTCAAAAGGCAGAAGAAAAGACCCTAGGCCAGCAAATGAGACCTGAGGTTTTATTAGGGCCTTACCTACAGTGGCAGCAGGCTGGACAGGAGAACCCCCTTATGTACAGAAACAGTCCAGTGATGGCGGCGGGCTGGGCCCTACATCTGCAGGAAAACCACTTGCAAACAGCATGCATTTACATAGCATTTTCACTGAATACCCTTCCCTTCATAACTTCCACCTGGCAACCTTCAGCCAACCCAAAACTCAGGACTCCCAAGTTCCACAGGATGAGTAGGGGGCTCAGATGTCCCTCATAGACAAGGAACACATCTCCAGGTTGGCCACAACCAGATTCCCTAGTTCAAAACACACATTCAGCGCATCTGCCATACTGGGTCATTCTCAGGGTGTGCTTGAATGACTGCTCTCAGGTGTGTTTACCCTACATATGTACATACAATGGAAGGATATTCAACCTTAAAAAGAAGGAAATCCTGTCACATGCTATAGTATGGATGAACCTTGGGGACATTATGCTCAGTGAAATAAGCCAGGCTCAAAAGGACAAATCTAAACGATTCCTCCCATATAGTGTATCTAGAAAAGTCAAATTCATGGAGACAGAAAGGAGCCTGGGGAATGTTAGGGGCTGAGAAGAAGGGCAATGATGAGTTGTTTAATGGGAATAGTTTCAGTCTTGCACGATTGAAAGTTCTGGAGATCTGTTTCACAATAATGTGAGTATACCTATCACAAAAACATGGTTAAGACGGTAAATTTTATACGATTTTTTTATGAAAAGTTTAAAAGTTTGAATTTTCAAAAAAATGAATTTTTAGAATCTAGAGAAATTATTTTTAAAAAAACAGCGTTGTTTAGGGTTTCATATGAAGCATCATGCTGAGTTTGACAATTTTTAGTGTTTCTGGATAATATATCATGAAAATTGGATTGAGAAATAATAATTAGATTTTTCTGTGCTCTTGCCAGAGACACACATAGTTTTTACAAAGTTGCATTAGCCAATAATAACCCTCATTAGCAAACAAGCCCTTGGTTTGACAAGAACACTCCATCTATCATTGGCCAAGCTGGCCAATGCATAGTGAAAGCTCACTAAAGGACACTGTTTAAGTACAGCACTGCTCACTGCTCCCTTCTTCTTAAAGCACTCTTTGCTCATGGACTCCGTGAGCCTGCTCTGTCCTGGGTTTCCACACATTGCTTTAGCTGAGTCTTTCAGTTTTCTTTGATCACGCATCTTCCCGAAACCCAACTATTAAGTGTATGAATTCTTCAGGGCTCTATCCCAGACCACTCTTCTCCTCTTTCTGTAATCTCTCCCTCTAGACAATCTTATCCACAGCCATAGCTTTCACTATTCCTACATGTCAAGAATTCTCAAATTCATATCACCTTTGCAGATTTCTTCTCTGAGCTCCAGGTCCATATATTCAAATGCCTTCCTGACATCTCCCCTTGGATACTGTATGGATTTCAGTACAAAGAGACTTAAAAAGGCAGCCTTAGGAAGGGTAGAAGTCCATTTCCCTCTCAAATCACAGTCCAGCAATAGGCAGGCACAAGCTGATGGAGGGGTTCGGCCATCCTCAATATAAGCTTCCTAGCTCTGGATTCAAGAAGACCATTGCAATTTCTATTGCCACATTTGCATCCCATCCAGCAGATAGGGTAAGAGGCATGGTGGGGTAGGGGGCACGGCATAAGTTGTTTCCTACTAAGGGTATGACCCAGAAGCTGCACACATAACCTCCACTCACATCCCACTGGCCAGAAGTCAATTGCATAGACATACCTAAATGCAAGGAAGGTTGGGAAATGTCTTTGACTGAACAGCACTATGCTCAGTTAAATTCAGAAGGACTTCTCATTAAAATAAGGGAAGAACAGCTGTGGTAGAGTATCAGCATCCTCTGCTGCAGATATCTCAGAAGCTCTTCAAGTTGACATGTCTAAAACCAAAGTCATGCTCATGGCTTCCCAGGTCCGGACCTCTATCAGTGAGTATTATACGCCAGTGAACGGCACCACTATCCAGCTCGCTATTGCTCCTCAGAAACTTCAGCATCTGTATACACTCCTCTCTCCCTCACCTCTAGATTCAACTCAGTACTACGCCCTGCTAACTGTTAATCATGAAGCTTCTTCTCTTCATCTTTCCTGCCATCCTAACGTAAGTATCCGTGATCTCTCACCTGGACCACTGCAGTAGCCTCCTAACGGGATTCCTTGCCCTCACCCTACACCTCCCTTCCATTGTTGATATGACAGCCAGGGTGGTCTTTCTTCAGTGCCAAAAGGGTGTTCCAGTCCACCCATTAAAATCATCCACTGGGGGCCAGGCGTGGTGGCTCACGCCTGTAATCCCAGCACTTTGGGAGGCCTACGTGGGCAGATCACCTGAGGTCAGGAGTTTGAGACCAGCCTGGCCAACATGGTGAAACCCCGTCTCTACCAAAAATACAAAACTTAGCCAGGCATAGTGGCGTGCCCTTGTAGTCCCAGCTACTAGGGAGGCTGAGGCAGAAGAATCACTTGAACCCAGGAGGCAGAGGTTAGATGGTGCCACTGCACTCCAGCCTGGGCAACAGAGAAAGACTTCATGTCAAAAAAAGAAAGAAAAATCATCTATTGGCATCCAGTACTTTTCACATGAGCTACAAAACCTTACATGTCTGGCCTCACCCGACCATGCAACCCCACCCATCCCCATCCATCTCTGGAACCTCCTCCCCTTTGACTGTGGCCTCCTTTTTCCAGCACCATTCCTCTGGCTGGAATCCTCTCCTCCCTTCTCCATTCCCACCTTTGCTGGTTAACTCCTGGCTACCTTCAGTCCACAGGGCAATGACTGCTTCCTAAGGAAAGCCTTCCATCACCTTCCCAAATGGGGCAATTTCCTCCTTGAGGCTCTCACAAAATCCTGTGACATCTCCCACTCTAGCCAAGCCTACACTCCTGGTGTGGTTCTCTGAGGCCATGAGGCATTTAGCCACAAGAACCCAGGCACTGTTTTGGTCGGGGGCGGGGGGAGTTGATGGTTTATTTTGGGGGTTTTGCCTTGTTTTTTGCTTGCCATTATGTTCCTCCACCACCACACAGCCACACATAGCACAGTACCTTGCAGCTAATAAGATCTCAAAAATGCTGAAAAATTGAATACAAGAATTCAGAACAACTGGGAGCAAGCAAGTCTGAATTACTTAATCTGAATTATTGCATTTTTATGAAGAAATTCAGTGCTGTTCATTACAAATACAGGCATATAATGTGATGAAACGGGTCTTTGTGGAGCTACCTGTAGGTGTTCAGGACAAGGAAGGGAGCAGGGGGAACATCTGACTTGGCTGTTGAGCACACACCACATGCTGATGCAGAGACAAGAAACAAATGCTCACAAAACAGTAATTCCAAAAGATAACTCGTCATGGAAAAACACTAACACAGATCCTCAGGAAGCTCAGGTGCAAGAGAGATCAGCATAGACCCAGAAGGATTGGGGACGTCTTTGTGAACAAGCATACCCCTGATCTGGGGCACAAAGGACAGGGAGACGAGGGTGAAGTGTGCAGGAGCAGAGGGTCCTCCTGGCAGGAGGCTGTTAAGCCAACTTGGGAAGAGGACAATGGCTGTCACAGGATGGGAGGGCTGCCTGGTCTGTGGGGCAGGGTGGGTGCCAGGCTGGGGATCAGCTTATCAAGCTCCCTGATGTGTCTTTGTTCTTCATACAGAAGATGGTGGAAGGGAAGTAATTTAAGAGAAAGTTTAGAAAGATAGGTCTGGAATGGTGTACAAAGTGGACTGGAGGGTGTTCCCTGCAGTTTCTTAGCTGTGACCTGTCACTGAGAATGGAGGTAGGTGCTGGGCTGGCCTTATCCACATGGGGAAGGAAAGCTCAGGTGGCCACACTCAGGTCTCACACAGCAGACTGGGGAGGTAGGGGAAGTTCTGCCTTCTTCATGGGGTCGGGAGGGAAGGAGGGATCATTTATGATGCAATACAAAAGGTCCAGCTTCCAAGGGCAGAACCTGTGCACCAGGACCCGAAGCTTCCTGGGTATATGGTAAACGAAGAAAGAAAGACCCACCGCCCTCTTCATGGTGAAAGGATCACATCTAGATCATAATCATAGGCTAATTCAATTCACAGAACAGTCTATATGTGAGCACTTTTTTCTTCCAGTCTTAGGATGCATCTACATCCCACTGGGATTTTTATGTATGAGCAATTCTAGAAACTGCCAGATTCTCTAATGGGTTGGAGCACATTTTGTGAAAAAATTGCTACCATTAATGAAGTTTTAGGGGCCTGTCAATTCTCCAACTCAAAAATGGAAGAAGATCAACTGGATTTTGAAGCTGTAGAGGCATAAGAGATAAACGTAATATGAAATACTGAAACTTTATTCCATTATGAATGAATAGAATGTTTTCCTAGTCACACTGGAGTGACATTGATCTAGCACTGGTGCCATGTGGCGATGCCCTCTTAGTTTTTTAATTCTAAAAGAAACCAATATACTACATTTAAGCAACTATACTATTGAATATAGTGTAACTCTTACAACCTTATTTGTATATTTTTACTTTTAGGTAAAGGCACATCTCAATTTTTAGAAATTTATGTAAACTCAAAAAGTGAAAACTTTTTTGTTAACTTTTTTTTTTTTTGAGACAAGATCTTGCTCCCTGGGCCAGGCTGGAGTGCAGTGACGCAATCACAGCTCACTGTACCCTGAACTCCTGGCCAGCCTCCAGTGATCCTCCCACCTCAGCCTCTACTCCCAGCTCATCTGATAATTCTTAACAGTTTATAAATTTCCAGGGAGGCTTTGCTTTTAAAGAGTGCTAAGCCTTACAGGTTATTTTAGTTTGTTCAATGACTACATTGTATTCCTTAAATAAAAAGATAGGTGAGGGGCCGGGCACGGTGGCTCACACCTGTAATCTCAGCACTTTGAGAAGCCAAGGCAGGTGGATCACAAGAGATTAAGACTATCCTGGCCAACATGGTGAAACCCCATCTCTACTAAAAAATACAAAAATTAGCTGGGTGTGGTGGTGCGTGCCTGTAGTCCCAGCTACTTGGGAGGCTGAGGCAGCAGAGTCGCTTGAACCCAGGAGGCGGAGGCTGCAGTGAGCTGAGATCACGCCACTGCACTCCAGCCTGGCACCTGGCAACAAAGCGAGACTCTGTCTCAAAAGAAAAAAAAAAAAAGATAAGGAGAAGGGCTATAAAAATAACTTTCTAATAACCAAATAGGCAATACACAAAGAGCTCTGCTAAGATATTGACATAAAAAAATGAATTTTTAAAAAGAATACACTGAAGAAAATTTGTCAAAAGAAATTAACAGTTGATTTACAGAAGATAAAATACAAGTATCAAAAGAAAAGGGCAGGATTTTACATCTGTTAAAATTTTGAATGCACATACCCCCTTGAACCAGCAATGCAACGTTTGAAAATCCACACTTTCAGAAATAAAAACCCTAGTATATAAGAACATACATACAAAGGTGCTTATTGCAGACATGTTTGTTAAGAAAAAGGGAAAATTCTAAATCTCCATCAAAAAGAATGTATCTATACTATGCAATATTATGCAACTATTTAAAAGAATGGGCTAGGTCTCTCTGTTACCCAGAGTAATGTCTATGATATATTAGCTATTTTTGGTTTTGGGTTGTTTTTTGTTTGAGAGACAAGGTCTCATTATGTTGCCCAAGCTACTGGAACTCCTGGGCTCAAGCAATTCTCCCACCTTGGCCTCCCAAAGTGCTGGGATTACAGGCATGAGCCACTGCACCCAGCTATGGTATATTGTTAGGCAAAAAAAGTAAAATCACACATACGGCAGGTTCTTACTACACACATACGCACACAGAGATTTTAAGTTTTAATTGTTATACAATAAAATACGTCTATTAAGCATACCATTCAATGAGTTTTAACTAATACATACATCCATTTACCAACACCACAGTTAAGATACCAAACATTTCCATCACCTATTGTTCCTTTGTGCCTCTTTGTAGTTAATCTCCCTACCAGTCCCAGGAAATCACTGAATTGCTCTCTGTTCCTATAGATTAATGTTGCCTATTTTAGGATCTGATATAAATGGAATCATATAAGTGTGTACCCTTTGTGTTGTTTTCAGCTTTTACCTGTTATATAAAACCAATATTAACATCTGTGTATATGTCTTTGTGCAAACATGTTTTTTTCATTTTTTTGGGGTAACTACGAGAGAAATTCCTAGGTCACATGCTAAGTGTGTGTTTAACTTTATAAGGAAATGTCAAACAATTTTCCTACCAGCAATGCAGGAGATTTCCTGTTGCTCTACATCTTTGTCAGCACTTAGTATTGTCAGTCTTTCACATTTTAACCATTTAATTAGATGTATAGTGGTATCTCACTGTGGCTTTAATTTGCATTGCCATGAAAACTAATGCTGAGCATCTATTTGTACTTACCAGCAATTTATATTCACATTTATGGCCTTGAATATCTTTTGTGAACTGTCTTACTCTTTTGCCTATTTTTAATTAGATTGTCTTCTTATTGTTGAATTGTAAGAGTTCTTTTTTTTTTAAACAGAGTCTCACTCTGTGGCCCAGGTTGGAGTGCAGTGGCATGATCTCGGCTCTCTGCAACCTCTGCCTCCCAGGTTCAAGTGATTCTTCTGCCTCAGCCTCCTGAGTAGCTGGGATTACATGTGCATGCCACCACACCTGGCTAATTTTTGTATTTTTAGTAGAGAAGGGTGTCACCATATTGGCCAGGCTGGTCTCGAACTCTTGATCTCATGATCTGCCCGACTCAGCCTCCCAAAGTGCTGGGATTACAGGTGTGAGCCACTATGCCTGGCGTTTTTTTATTTGTTTGTTTTTGTTTTTGTTTTTTTGAGACAAAGTCTCACTCTGTCATCCAAGCTGGAGTAAAATGGCACCATCTCGGCTCACTGCAACCTCCACTTCCCAGGTTCAAGTGATTCTCCTGCCTCAGCCTCCTGAATAGCTAGGATTACAGGCACTCATCACCACACCTGGCTAATTTTTTGTATTTTTAGCAGAGACAGGGTTTCACCATGTTGGCCAGGCTGGTCTCAAACTCCTGATCTCAGGTAATCTGCCCACCTCGGCCTCCCAAAGTGCTGGGATTACAGGCGTCAGCCATCACGCCCAGCAAGAGTTCTTTATATATTCTTGACCCAAGTTTTAGATATAGGTATTGCAAAATATTTCCTTAAAAGTCAGAGGTTTGCATTTTCATTTTCTTTTTCTTTTTTTCTTCTTAATAAGACAGAATCTCTTGCTCTGTTTCCCAGGCTGGAGTGCAGTGGTGCAATTTCAGCTCACTGCAAGCTCTGCCTCAGCGATTCAAGTGATTCTTGTGCCTCAGCCACCTGAGTAGCTGGGATTACAGGAATGTGCCCCCATGCCCAGCTAATTTTTGTATTTTCAGTAGAGATAAGCCTTCTCCATGTTGGCCAGGCTGGTCTCAAACTCCCAGCTTCAAGCATTCTGCCTGCCTCGGCCTCCCAAACTATTTGGATTCCAAGTGTCAGTCACCATGCCCAGCCTATGTTTTCATTTTCTTAAAGGTGCTTTATCAAAGAGGAGTTTTTAGCTTTGATGATAAGGCCCAACCTTTTAATTGTTTATTTTATAACTGGTGATTTTTGTGTTTTAAAAAATCTTTGCCCACCCCAAGGTTGCAAAGATTTCCTCCTGTGTTTTCTTTTAGAAATTTTAAGTTTTACCTTTAAGCCTGTGATCTATTTCATTTTAATTTTTGTGTATAATGCAAGATAAGGGTAGAGGTTCATTTTTCCTATGTGATATCCAGTTGTTTCAGCCCCATTTCTTGAAAGAACTATCCTTTCTCCATTGGATCACATACACTATAGGACCCATTTTTTAAAAATTATACATAAGCATGGAGGAGAATATGGAAAAATACACACAAATTGTTAATTAATAACCTTTAAGGAAGTGGAATTGGAGAGGAATTGAGAGGAAACTAACACCCTTTTTTTCTTACACATTTCTTTGGGGACTGCTCACCTTTTAATTTCCAAAGAAAGGAAACATAATGTATTACCATCTGAAATTAAAATAATGTAGAATTAGAAGTGGTCTCTGCTGAAGACAGCACGATGATTTCAGCACCAAGAGTGAGGTGATAGAGCCTAGACCAAAGGATGCCATCCAATGAGGGGCATGACAGAGACAACAGACATTTGGAAGGCTGGACAGTGGACTGGGTGGCTTATAGAAAGAGGGGAAAGAGGAAAGCAAAGAGGACTTCAAGGTTCTGTTTTGTTTTGGTTTTGTTTCTGAGAGAGGGTCTCCTTCTATAGCCCAACCTGGAGTGCAGTGACATGATCATGACTCCCTGCATCCTTGAATCCCCAGGGTCCAGCAATCCTCCTTCCCTTGCCTGCCAAGTAGCTGGGACTACAGGCATACACCACCACACCTGGCTAATTTTTGTATTTTTTGTAGAGATGGGGTTTTGCTATGTTCCCCAGGCTGGTCTCAAATTCCTGGGCTCAAGTGATACTTGGCCTTGGCCTCCCAGAGTGCTGGGATTACAGGCGTGAGCCACCACACATGGCCAGCTCCAAGTTTTTAGCCTGGAAAAATGATGATGCCAGGAGAAAAAAAAAAAGGAAACTGGGGTGAGAAGCTAATTTTATAAACAAAACAATGCACGTCGCTGAGTTTGAGGGGACCACAGAACATTTGACTGGGAATTGGATCCAGCCAGCTGTCAAAGATAAATTAATCACTTGATCTAGAATAACCAAGTGTCTAAGCAAGAGACCTTGGGACATATTTGTTATTTCCACATGTTTTGAGCACCTGCCATGAGCAGATTTGCCATTCTGGGCACAGAGGGAACAGAGATGGACAGGGCTGGACCTGCCCTCAAACTCAACACTGAGTGCAGAGAGTGGTACAGAATTAGCTGTAATCACTGGTTCAGGAATGGACATGAGTGGTGCAGAGATCTCAGATACATTGCTTGTATGTAGATGGTGCTGCTACAGTATTTAAGCATGCTTAGAAATAGTTCCCTTAATTATTTTCAGCACTCTGCCCGAGTCTTGTTTACACTATTAATTTATTTCTCAAACCCTTTCTTAGCAAATAATGCCAACAGATCCAGTGGGACTTAGCAAGAATAAATGGAAGCTAAATTAAAGTAAGCGGCCTGTGTCGATTTTTATTTCTGCTTTTTCAGATAAGGCAGCAGAGAGTCATTAGGTATATGAGAGTATATCTGTTGTGGTCCGTGAGATTGGCACGTCTGCATATATCAGTGGATACAGTATAGCTGAAGAACTAACCATACCTGGTTTTCTTGAAAAAAAGAAAACCATGGGACCGTCCCCATTTATGAGAAAATAATTTAGGATTTTCAGAAGAAAATAATCAATGAGAAATCACTAATATTTATTAAGAGTTTATCATGTGCCAGACACTATGCTGAGGCAGGCTTCATTCATTATCTCATTTAAATATCACGAACCCCCTGAGGATTTTATGACAAGGCCTATTTTACATATGAGGGAACCAAGGCTCAGAAAAGTAAAGCAACTTGTCCAATGTCACCCAGCTAATAAATGAAAGAGTAGAGACTGGAACTCAAGCCTGTCTTACTTCAGAGCTCATGCTCTTCATCAAAGAAATAAGAATACAAATACAAATATAAATAATAGCTATCACTTATGGAGCTTATACTATATGCTAAGAACTGTGCTAAGAATATCTCAACATACAAGTCATTCTCCTTTTTTTTTGAGGGAGATTTTCTCTCTATCACCTAGGCTGGAGTGCAGTGGCGCCGTCTTGGCTCACTGCAACCTGCGTCTCCTGGGTTCAGGTGATTTGCATGCCCCTACCTACCAAGTAACTGAGATAGCTGGGATTACAGGCGTGAAACATCACATCTGGCTAATTTCTGTATTTTTAGTAGAGATGGGCTTTTGCCATGTTGGCCTGGCTGGTCTCAAACTCCAGACCTTAAGTGATCCACCCACCTCAGCCTCCCAAAGTACTGGGATTACAAGTGTGAACTACCATGCCCAGCCTATTTTTCAAAGCTCTCTGACATTAACTCACCTGAGCTTCTTGATAAGAGCTGAGGAAGACAGCCTGAGAGTCAATGCGTAAAAACAATGACTACTTGTGGAAATAAATCAGTCATCTGATTAGGTTATAGGATTTGGAGTAATTTTTATCTTATCTGTTTATTAAAGCATTTTGCCATGAATCAACATTTTTTTACAAGAAAGAATAAGAGCTTGTTTAGTATCCATTCTATAAACTATTAGGTGAACAATCACGGCAAAAGTCCCCCAACCTCTCTGAGCTTCAGCTTCCTCATATGCAAAAGGAGGCAACTTCTACCACCTGCTCCTCAGAGGTACCATAAAACTCAATGAAATGAATGACTGTGAAAGTACTTCAGACATTTTTTTAAACTATACATGTAGGCCTAAGGCCAAAGATGGGTTAAGCACACTGATACTTACATGAGTTTGCTCACTCGGATGCTATAAACAACATCTAAGAGAGTAGGCATTAATAATGAAAGCAGCTTGGTGCTGGCATATGAATACACAGACGGAGCAATAGAGAGACTAGAAATAGACCACCCACATATGAGAATTCAGTGTATGATCAAATGGAATGTAAATCACTGGGGGAATGAGATATTTCAATGAGTATGTCAGAACAACTGGGCAGCCAAATGGAAAAATAGTATCCGATGCCACTTTATCACTTCTCTAAGAGAATTTCCAGATGTTTCAAAGATTCGAATATAAAAATAATCAAACTATGAATTCCTAGGCGATCACAAAGGAGAAAAATTTTTTTTTCTTAGAAATGAGTACCTTTTGTACGGTGGCTTGTGTCTGTAATCCCAGCACTTTGGGAGGCCAAGGCAGACAGTCAAGAGTTCGAGACCAGCCTGGCCAACACGGCGAAACCCTGTCTCTACTAAAAATACAAAAATTAGCCGGGCATGGTGGTAGGTGCCTGTAGTCCCAGTTACTTGGGAAACTGAGGCAGGAGAATTGCTTGAACCCAGGAGGTAAAGGCTGCAGTGAGCTGAGATCGCAGCATTACACTCCAGTCTGGGAGACAGAGTGAGACTCCATCTCAAAATGAAAAAAAAAAAGAAAAGAAAAGAATACCTTTCCAAATAAAACACAAAGGTACAAAAGCCAGAGAAAAAATTTTAAATTTGCCTATCTAAAAACTAAAAGTTCCTACAAGGACAAAAAATGCCACAAAGTAAAAGATGAGTGACAAACTGGGAGGTAATACGGCAACATATCCAACAGACAATGGGGCTAAATCTCTTAATAATTAATTAATTAGCAAATATTTAATGAGCAACTGTTATGTGCCAGGCACCATTCCAAGCATTTGAGACTTCAGAACAATTAGAATTCCCTGCCTCATGGAGCTCATGTTCTGTTGGGGGACAGAAATCTTGCATATTAATAGGAAAGCACAATAAAAAATGAAATATAAATAGTTCACAAGGCTGTTAACACAAATGATATTAAACATAGGAAAAGTATTCATTCTCCCTCAAAACAAATGAAATGTAAGTGCTCCCTGGTTGTCTAGTGGATAGGGAAAAAAATAAAAACAAAAAATAAATATGGGCCTCAGCGCAGTAGCTCATGCCTGTAATCCCAGCACTTTGGGAGGCCAAAGTGGGTGGATGGCCTGAGGTCAGGAGTTTGAGACTAGCCTGACCAATATGGTGAAACTCTATCTCTATTAAAAATACCAAAATTAGCCGGGTGTGGTGGCATACGCCTGTAGTCCCAGCTACTCAGGAGACTGATACGGGAGAATTGCTTGAACCCGGGAGGCGGAGGTTGCAGTGAGCCAAGATCACGCCATTGCACTCCAGCTTGGGTGACAGAGAGAAACTCCATCTCACACAAAAAATAATAAAATAAATAAAATAAAATGCAAGTTAAACTTTAATAAGATACCATCTTCATCCATTGACTTTCCAAAATCAAAAAGTGTAATAACACCAGGCACACTGGATCATGACTGTAATCCCAGTACTTTGGGTGAGTTGACAGATAGCTAGAAGCCAGGAGTTCAAGACCAGCCTGGGTAACATGCTGAGACCCCATGTCTACAAAAACTTTTAAAAATTAGTTGATCGGCCGGGCGCAGTGGCTAACACCTGTAATCCCAGCACTTTGGGAGGCCAAGGCAGGTGGATCACCTGAGGTCAGGAGTTCGAGACCAGTCTGACCAATATGGTGAAACCTTGTCTCCTCTAAAAGAAAAAAAAAAGTAAAAAAAAAAAAAAAAGAAAATTAGTTGATCATGTTGACACATGCCTATACTCCCAGCAACCCAGGCGGCTGATGTGGGAGGATCACTTGAGCCCAGGAGTTGAGGCTGCATTGAGTTATAATCATGCCACTGCACTCCAGCCTAGACAACACATTGAGACCCTGTCTCTTAAAAAAAAAAATGTAATATGACACGTTGGCAAAGGTACACAGAAATGGGGACTCTTGCATTCTTGCTATGAGAATAGATTGGTCTGACGTCTTTGAAAAGCAGTTTGTCAATATCTACCACAATTGCAAATACCTGTGCTCTTTAGCCCAACAGTTTTGCTTCTAAGAATTTATGCTACAGATATATTTGTAAATGTGTGTAATGGGATGTATAAAAGAATGTTTGCTGTACCATTGCTTCTAATGGAGAAAGGTTGACACACAGCCTAGATATCTATCAGTAAGATACTATTTAAACAAATAGGGAGGATACCTAAAATGCTAGAAGTTGTTTAAAAATATACAGTTGCTGAAAAGAATGAGGCACATTTGTACATGTACAAAAGATTCTTCAAAATATATGAAGTGAACAAAAGTAAAGTTCTGAACAGTTATGTACGATGCTGTGCTGGTAAATGTTTAATAATGTAAAAACACTAAGTATACAGAAATGTACATAAGATCATTACAAAGTTTACTAATAAAAAGGATGTATAGTACACAATTTGCAAATAAAATATACAATACCCTTTATTGTAAATTCCAACCTATACTGTCAATGTGACTTGCTATTTCTTAAAAATTCCAATGTCAAGTTTTTAATAACTTTATTATCCATGATTGTGTCCCAAAATAATACTCTGAATAAACTTGATTACAATTTGATCAGCAGAGAAGTTGCTCATATCATTGACAAATGTGTGTGGTTCAAATACAAATGTTGGTTGGTATTTCATTTTTATTCATAATTAAAATAAAAGTGAGACAACAAATACGTATGTTAGAACTTCACTTGTCTGTCAATGACATGAGTAACTTCTTTGCTGAATCAGATGATAGTTTTTGAATACTGGAAGAATATTTCCTCAAGTTTTTGTGCTCATCACAGTGTAACGGACTCAGACACAATACTTAAGTTAATTCTTATTATTATTTTCTCCATCACTTTCTTAAGTCTAGACGAAGAGTCAGCAAACCATGGCCATTGAGCCAAATCTAGCCTGCTATCTGGCTTTGCAAGTAAAGCCTGGGACACAGCCGTGTTCATGAGTTATCTATGACTGCCTTTGCGCTACAACAACAGGGTTGAGTGGCTGCAATAGAGATCATGCAGCCCACAAAACTTAAAATATTTACTATCTGTCCTTTTACAGAAAAATTTTGCAGACCTCTGGTATGGACAATGAACAACCCATAAACCCACCATGACCAATTTGAAGCCACTGACAAGTCCTCACTAAATGCAGAATTGGGAAGAAACATGAATAGCACATCATCGTATGGTATTTCCATTCTACCAATGGAATAGACGTGAATAACCTCAAGAACACATAGATAACATTGAGATGTAGAAAAATAATTAGGAAGCCATGCGTTTTGACTATTTGCTTTTAACCTAATTAATTATAAGGTCACATAATTTAATGTTTAACAATCGCTATGTTAACAACCAGCTCACAACATTCCTGAAAATTTTGCAGTTGGCTCCTATAAGCTGATACAGCCAGCTCCAGCTCATCACAGGTTATGGTATGCTGTCTAATGTGTGGAAAATGTATCAGGAGGTCATGACTGTATATCCACATAAGCTTCTATATGCACAGAGTATCACTGGAAGACGCATAAGAAACTGGAACAGCTGTTGCTTCTGCAGTGGGCAAATGGCGGTCTGGGAGTTGAGTTGGGGAAGCACATTTATCTTTTACTATATATTCTTTTGTAGAGAATATAAATTTGTATGAATTTTTTAAGCATATGCCTGTGTTACCCTTAAATCCCAATGGATCTTTTATAAGCAAGCTCTCCCAGCTCTTTTCTTTCCTGAGCCTCCTCTTCGCCACGCAGTGTCTCTGCAATGCTGGTAGAGAGGCCTGGTTCAGTTCCAGCAGGCCTGCCTCCTGAGGCAGCAGCTCCCCGAATGAGGAGCCGCGGAGGGTGAAAAACTCAGTGAATCAGCAGTTCTCCCAGATGAAACGCTGGCCCGAAAGCAACCTCAAGAGCTTTGGCCCATCTCCTTGCCTTGCCTTCTCTTTCTTCCTCATCCTCTGTTTGTTCATCTTTCCTGAAAAAATTAAGTCAGCTCTTCCCCTTAACCAATTTCCCTGGCATTTTGAAGGGCAGGCCACACGGCCCACCTGCCAGCTACTCCCACCTGCCAGCTACTCCCACCTGCCAAGCCTTCCTGACTATATTTACCCCAGTACTCCCATGTCCTGAGGCTGCTTCGGCAGAGCCAAGGACACACCCAGGTGTTTGTTTTCTGGGTCAGACTTCCTCAGGCATGGGTATATCTACGCTTTTCCTTCAAAGTCCTGATAGCTTCTTTCCCCACCCCAACTTCCAGGCCAGATGGCGTTAAGGGACCTCTCAGCTAAGGTTCCCCCGAAGCAGACACAAATTAGTACAAAAGGGACTTATTAGGAGGTGATCCTTAAAAATTTGGGCAGGAGAATGGAAAGGGTGGACAGGGACAAGAAGGACACCAAGTGAGGATGAGATGATTACTGCTTCAGTTTTCTGCAGCTGCCGGTCAAGCCATCCCAACACAGTGGTGTTGACCAGTCGCCATTTTTGCCATGCCCACTGCTTCTGTGGGTCAGGCATTTGGACAGGGAAATGGACACAGCTTGTTTCTGTTTCATGGTGTCTGAGTCCTCAGCTAGAAAAATTCAAAGATGGGGATGGCTTGATGACTAAAAGCTGGAACCATCCAGAAGCTTCTTGAAGTTGGGTTGGCCAGTGAGGTTACAGATGGTCTTGCATGTGAGTTGGGCTTTTCACATTGTGGCTGTTGGGTTCTAAGAGGAAGTGTCTGGGGAACAAGTTTCAAGACACCAAGGCAGAAGCTGCTAGACTTTTTTTGACCTCACTTCGGATGGCAGCAGTGAAGTTCTGTGGATTCAACTGCATTCTATTGGTTACCAGCAGCCACTTGAATCTGATCAGCTCCAAAACTTTGTGGGCCTCTAGCAAGACAGCATGGCAGAAGGTGTGTCCAGTGAGAAGTGCTGCTGTAGCAACAGGGACCTCTCCACTGGCTGTTTGATTGCTCTCCGAATATGGCACCTGGTTCCTCCAGAGCAATTGATCTGAGAGAGAGCAAGGAGAACACCACTCTGCCTTTCATGACTCATCTCAGAAGTCACACACCACCACAGGCTCTGTTCTGTTCATTGGAAGTGAGTCATGAATTCCCCTTCCCACACTCAAGAAAAGGGGAATTAAGCTCCTTCTTTTGAAAGGAGTGTAAGAAGTAAAACTTTGTTAAGTGTATGTGTGTGAGTGTGTGTGTGCGTGTTCCTAAAGTATGTGTTTTTTTTAATCTTCCCTAAATGGAATCACACTGTGAGTGTTCTGTGACTTGAAGTTTCACAAGATGTTATAATTTTGAAATCCATTCATGTTGGCACATTGTATTAGTTTGCTCCAGCTGCCATAACAAAGTACCACAGACCGGGGCTTAAACAGAAATTTTCTCACAGTTATGGAGGCTGAAGTTCGAGCTCCAGGTGTGGGCAGAGTTTCTCCTGGGGTCTCTGTCCTTGGCTTGCAGATGGCGTCATCTCCCTGTGTCCCCACATGGTCCTCCTTCTGTGTGAGTCTGTGTCCTCATCTCCCCTTTTTATAAGGACATCAGTGAGGTTGGATTAGGGGCGACCCTAATGATCTCACTTTAACTCAATCACCTCTTTAACGAACCCATCTCCAGATACAGTCCTGAGGTCCTGGGGGCTAGGACTTCCACAGAAGAATGCTGGGGAGACGCAATTCAACCCATAGCATGCATATAATTGTAGTTTGTTAATTTTCACTACTCTATAGTATCCCATTTATGAATAAACAAAAGTATATTATTTATTCTATTAACAATGGATATTTTAATTATTTCCAGTTTTTATTATACATGATACTACCACAAGCCACCTGGCACCCATGAACATGCAGCATATATGCATCTCTGTATTTACTATTAATGCCTATTCTTTTACAAAGTGGTTGCACTAATTTACACTCCCACCGGCAGCATATCAGAGTTACTCCACATTCTTACCAATACTTGGTATGGTCAGAATTCTTAATTTGCTAATCTCATGGGTACAAAATAATATCTCTTTTGTGGCTTTAATTAGCCTTTCCCAGATGACCAACAAGGTAGAGAATCTTTTCTTTTGTTTATGAAATGCTTTTTCATTTCCTCTGTCCATTTGTCCACTAGGTTGTCACTCTTTCCTTACTGATTTGTCAAAGTTCTTTTCATATTGGAGTCACAATTATTTTGATCACCTGTCTTTTCAGTTTCTCTTGCCAATTTTTGTCCATTTTGCCTCCCCTTCTTTTGCCCATCTTGTTTGTGTCCCTCTTGGGTCCTGTTGTCTCCTTGTTCCACACGTGATCCTGTGTTGATCAGTCCAATGAATAAAGTTTCCACTGCATATGCACCTGAATCCTAATTCTGTATCTTCAAAACAGCTCTTAAAGTCCACTGAACTCAGCCAGGTGCAGTGGCTCATGCCTGTAATCCCAGCACTTTGGGAGGCCGAGGTGGGCAGATCACATGAAACCAGGAGTTCGAGACCAGCCTGACCAACATGATGAAACTCCTTCTCTACTAAAATTACAAAAATTAAGCAGGCATGGTGGTGCATGTCTGTAATCCCAACTACACGGGAAACTGAGGCATGAGAATTGCTTCAACCCAGGAGGCAGAGGCTACAGTGAGCCAAGATCATGTCACCACACTCCAGCCTGGGAGATAGAGCAAGACTCTGTCTCAAAAAAAAAAAAAAAAAAAAAAAAAAATCCACTGAACTCTCCATGTTCTTTTCCTAACCTGTAAACTTTCGAACATATTTACCACTGTTCAGGCAATACCATCTCCCATCCTGGCCCCTGCTGCTCCCTATACTCTGCAGAGCTAACTCCTATAACCTGCAAGTCTCAGGTCTCAGCTGAAGGCACCTCTTTTAACCATGCTCCCAGAGAGCCCTGTAATTGCCACATCACAGCACTTAGCACACAGTATTGCCATTATCCTTTTACTCGGCTGTCTTTCCCACTAGACTCTGAGTCCCCCTGACACTGTACCTAGCAGCTTGTCTGTACGAAACTGACATGCAATAAATCTTTGATGGTGAATTAATAAATAATTTTTCATGGGTAAAAAATTAGGCTCACCAATAAAACATATGAGATGCAAATCATTTTTACTATTAAAACATGTAAGACCAGGCACGTTGTGGCTCACGCATGTAATCCCGGCACTTTGGGAGGCCAAGGTGGGCTGATCACGAGGTCAGGAGTTTGAGACCAGCCTGGCCAACATGATGAAACCCCATCTCTACTAAAAATACAAAAATTAGCTTGGTGTAGTGGCGGGCATCTGTAATCCCAGCTACTCAGGAGGCTGAGGGAAGAGAATGGCTTAAATCTGGGAGGTAGAGGCTACAGTGAGCTGAGATCATGTCACTGCACTCCAGCCTGGTGACAGAGCAAGAATCCATCTTGGAAAAAAAAAAGTATGTAAATTCTACACATCAATCATCAAAATAATGTTAAAATAACCTCCGAACCCTGATCTCCCAAAATAAATGTATTATAAATGTGCAAAACAACAGTTAAATTTCATCAATAGCCTCCACTCAGCCAAGATCACACCCTCTGAAGGGAAGATCCCAGCAGAAGGCTCCATCATCCCCTAAGGATTCCATCATGGGCTCCTTCCCCTCCCCAACCCTGCCTGCGCATGCCACATTTCCTCCAGAAATAAATGGGAACTAGGAAGAATTGCCTAAGCTGCTTACACCCGGAAAGCGAGGCGCTCCTGAACAAGGAAAAACTAAACAAATTAAAGGGATGATGATACTGTGTCAGTGATTCAGGAGCATGCTTTTCCTGAAGTCATTTGTTTGGCGTTGCTATATGCCTCGTCAAAGTCAGAAATGTCAGCTTCCCACTGAATAAACAGCCAGGGTTGGCAATGGGGACATTTTAACGAATAAGCTGAACTCTTCCTTCAACCTTATTTTCTGGTAGAAATGTTGTAAGTTAAACAGATTTACTATTTTGTTTTCCTTTACTCTGAGATGAATTTTTCCAAGAAACTTTCTCTTAACTGGGTGTCAATCAGTAACTTCTAAGTTCCTCTAGTGCAAGGTTTCTCAGCCTCAACACGATTCACATTTTGGCCAGACAATTCTTTGTTGTGAAGTTCTGTCCTGTGAGTTGTGAGATGTTTAGGAGCATCTATGGTCTCTATCAGTAGATGCTAGTAGCACTCCCCAAGTTGTGCCAACCAAAACTATCCCCAGATGGCATTTCTCGGATCTAGAGTCTAAAGAGATCTTTTGATTTTCTGCCACTGGCAACTGTTAAAAGAAAAATCTTAGACAAATTAAATTTAACAGAGTTTAATTGAGCAAAGAACAATTCACAAATCAGGCAGCCTTCCGAACCAAGGTAGGCTCAGAGGGACTCCAGCCCCATGGCTCAGTCCAAGAAGATTTATGGATAGAAGAAGTAAAGTGACATACAGAAAATAGAAGTAGGTACAGAAACAGCTGATGGGTTGAAGCTGCACATTTGCCTTCTTTGAGCATGATTTGAACCATTGGTCACCTCTGATTGGCTGAAACTTGGTTATTGACACAAAAGTAGGTTACGATCTGTTTATACAGGTCACTATATATGAAAAAACTTTTAGGCTGAACTTAAAATACGTAAGGAAGCCACTTTAGACTCAGCTTAATCTAACACTATGATTATCTTGTCTTTAGCCCCATCCTCAGATAAGGGGCCAATAAATAAATATGGGTATACCTCAGAGATATTATTG
The DNA here is from genome assembly GCF_030222135.1 of Aotus nancymaae. NCBI lineage: Eukaryota > Metazoa > Chordata > Mammalia > Primates > Aotidae > Aotus > Aotus nancymaae. The sequence goes on from NW_026988465.1 coordinate 2,072,388, forward strand.
GTTCAGTTCCAGACCACTGCAATTAAGCAAATATCACAATAAAGTCAATTGCAGAAGTTTTTTCGTTTTCCAGTGCATAAAAAAGTTATGTTCACACTATACTATTTTCTATTATGTTTGCAATAGCATTCTGTCTAACAAAGTAATGTACATACCTTAATTTAAAAATACTTTATTGCTAAAAAATGCTAATGATCTGGGCCTCTAGACAGTTGTGATTTTTTTGTCAGCAGAAGGTCTTGCTTCAATGTTGATAGCAACTGAGTGATCAAGGTTGTGGTTGCTGAAGGTTGGGAAGCTGTCGCAATTTTTCAAAATAAGATAATAATGAAGTTCGCCTCATCAGTTGACTCTTCCTATCATGAAAGATTTCTTTGTAGCATGAGATGCTGTTTGATAGCATTTCACCCACAGCAGGACTTCTTTCAAAATTGGAGTCAATTCTCTTAAACCCTGCCACTGCTTTGTCAACTAAGTTAATGTAATATTCTAAATCCTATGTTGTTATTCGAACAATGTTCATGGCATCTTCACCAGGCATTGATTCCATCTCAAGAAACCAGTTTTTCTGGTCATCCATAGAAGCAACTTCTCAGCTGCTCAGCGTTTACCATGAGATTACAGCAATTCAGTCACATCTTAGACTCTACTTCTAATTTTTGTTTTCTTGCTGTTTCCATTTCATCTGCAGTTACTTCCTCCACTGAAGTCTTAAACCCTTCAAAGTCATCCATGATGGCTGAAATCAACTTCTTTCAAACTCCTGTTAGTGTTGAGATTTTTATCTCCTCTCATGAATCACAAATGTTCTTACTGGCTTCTAGGATGGTGAATCCCTCACAGAAGGTTTTCAGTTTACTTCGCCCACATCCATCAGTGGAATCAGTGCCATATCCATGGTACCTGTAGCCTTACAAAGGGTATTTCTTAAATAATAAGACTTGAAAGTTAAAAATACTCCTTGATCTATGGGCGGCGGAATGGATGTTGTGTTAGCAGGCATGAAAACATTCTCCTCGTACATCTCCATCAGGGTTCTTATGTGGCCTGGTGCACTGTCAATGTGCATAATATTTCAAAAGGAATTTTTTTAGCAGTAGGTCTCAATACTGGGCTTAAAATATCCAGTATATCATGCTGTAAACAGATGAGCGATCATCCAGGCTTTGCTGCTTTATTTATAGAGCACAGGCAGATTTGATTTAGCATACTTCTTAAGGGCCCTAGGCTTTTCAGAAAAGTAAATAAACATTTGCCTCAATTTAAGGTCACCAGCTGCATTAGCTCCTAACAAGAAAGTCAAGGACCTCCATAACCTGGGTTTGAAAACTTGGGGAGAATTGTGTTTAGGGAACAAAAAGGTTAGACATTCTAGGTGGAGGAAATGATGCTGGCAAAGGTGTGGTGTTAAGAGATAAAGGAAAATTCCACAGATGCACAGCCACGGTGGCTGGAGAAGAGGGTTCCTATAGTATACGAGGATGTGGCTTTCCATAGACCGGGTCCCATCTCTAAGGAATCACCCCCTCCTTTCCCCAGCCCACGTGGTGACACCTGCTTCTCAATTCCTGGCAACTTGGGTTTCTACCATCTGTTAGCACTGCTAACTTATGCTGCTTTGTATTGCTAATGATTTTTTCCTAGGTGGTGTATTATCTCAGTTCAGTGCTAAATTTCCAAAAGACAGTGACAGCATCTAGTGTGAAAGTTTACCCCGAGCAGGCACTTGAAAAGTATAAACAATTGATTCCTTCAGAAAACAGAGAGAGGGGCACCCAAATTATTAATAAATGGTTGAATTAAGATCAACCTCTGGAATGAAAAGGGCTGGTTAACTTAGCTGTAAGTCACTGATGCCTATTAGCAGCAGATGAAGCAATATAGAGGTTTGTCAACATTACTCAAAATTTAATTTAAAAACCATTCCATCAGTCTGATAATTTTAATAATCTGATGGTACTGGAGTCTTTTTCACACTACATGACTTTTTTAAAGTTATTTTTCTTATGTAGAAGATAGGATCAAACAAACACCTGCAACTGGGCACATGTGCATTACTGTGTAACTCTACAGTGCCCCATTGAAGACAATGTCATTTCCTCCAGGCCCCAGTCAGTCATCTTTCCGAATTCAACAGTACATTTGTCCAGACCTGTTATGTTGTAATCTTACAATAACCTTTGGAATTGCCTCTCTTTATTCAATGATTCTGCTGTCAAGCAAGAAAAGCTGGTTGTAAATGCAGCATTCAGGAATGTAGGCCAAGTGCATCACACTAAAATCCTATCATTGTTAACAAAATAACTGCTGCATGTTGACATACCACAAGCAAGGGATGTAACTAACTGAAATCAGTGGAATGGGGTGGGAGGGTCATGAGATGAGACAATCTCTACCTTGCATTAACAAGCTCCGTGTCTGCATTTATTCCAGCACCTTCCTTTGAACCCATTATGGTCCTCTCCAGACAATCATCTCATTATCTCAAGGTTGAACTCCTTCACCTGGAACATTCTCTCTTCACAAGTATGGTGCCTCTAGACATTTGAGAGGGAGCCAGTCTCCCTTTAGAATACATTAGTGTCTTTTAAAAGTAAATAAATGTTTACTTTGTCAAGTAATTAACTAAAAACAGCAAAGCAGGTGGAAGAGTGACAGAAAGAAAGAATTAGGAGGTGTTTTAAGGAAAATCCTGTTGGAAAACTTTAAATGGACAATGATACCCATTCTTGTATTCATTTTGTTTTTATGCTGAAAGCAGACAAGGCATTTTGCAATAAATAATATGTGAACTCTAAAAATATTAAATGAAAGTAAATAAAAGAACAAGAGACAAGACATGAAAAGGGTGCAGAAATTCTATCAGAAAACGGGGAAAGGAACACAAATCTTAGCTTCATGATACCAATCAGGGAACACATGGGGAGCTGATGAAGAGCCACAGGAAGGGTTCCCAGCCCTGGCTGCACCTCAGACTCAAAGGGAGGTGGATTTTCAAAGTCTGGTCATCTGACCCTACTCAAACGCACTGCATCAGAATCTCTAGCATGAGAAAAAGACATCTGTCTAATAAAAGGAAGCCCAAGAAACCATCAAGAGAAACAACCTTTAACTCCAAAAGGAATTTATGACATACGGTTTTTCTAAAGGCCACTAGACAATGAAACACTCCATAGTTAATAACAGCTAAAGAACACCATTAGAGATGTTCGTCACATGGCTGTTTCTCACACCAACCCTCAATAAAGGTTGAAGACATAAGGGTACCTTATGGCCTGGGAAAGAACTTTCTCCTCCACAGCCCGCTTTGTGCTCATCTCATCAGAGCAAGCATAGGGAGTAGACTAGGGAATGGGTGGATGGCACCGGCTTTGGGCTTCTTCGCCTAGGCTTGTGGTGAGACCCAAATGAGTAAGGCCATGCACATGGTAGATAACCAGTAAACGTTAGTAATTGTTATCATCATTACTTTCAAAGACCACTGTTCTTCATGGATTTTGGCAGGAGCCGAACATGTACCATCACTAACAAGAAGCAAACCAAAAACAAAGCCTGCTTCTGCTATGCCTCCCTTGTCCCACCTGCAGGCACAAGGTAAGATATGGAGTGCCTGACACACCCCATTTCACTATTCTTTACAACCACTGTATGGGTAGACACTATTCTTACACCGACTTACAAATGGGAAGACTAAGGAACAGACATGTTAAATGTTGTCAGTGATATGTGGCAGAACTGAGTGTCTGACTCTAGGTTGTATGACTTCAAATATGCTCTTTTTCTTCTTCACACTATTTTTTTTTTTTTGAGAGAGGATCTTGCTGTGTTGCCCAGGCTGCAGTGCAGTGGTGTGATCACAGCTCACTGTATCCTCAACCTCCCAGTCTCAAGTGATCCTCCCACCTCAGCCCCTTGAGTAGCTGGGACTACAGGCTCCTGCCACCACATCTGGCCAATATTTTCTCCTTTTTTTGGTAGAGATGGTGTCTCACTATATTTCCCAGGCTGGTCTCAAATTCCTGGGATCAAGGGATCCTCCCACCTTGGCCTCCCAAAGTGCTGGAATTACAGGTGTCAGCCACTGTACCTGACCTGATACGCTCTTAGTGACCAGGTTTCATACCCCTGTCAGAAAATAAGGACTCTTGTTGGTTAGGAAGGGACCCATAAGTTCCAGGTACTCAGAGGAGGAAAATATCAAAGTTACAGTTTTGTCATAAAAATTAAAGCCTGAGCTACATCCTATCTCACCACAGAAGATGCCCATAGGATTCCTTGTATACAGGGGACTATATTCAAAGCAACTTTGAATGGGGCCAAATACCCAACATATGCACAAGTTTTCTTCTGACCTTGGCCTGGAAGACATTGGAACAGCCTTTGTCTCCCACCCACGTTTCCAATGACCCATCAGAAAGCTAATTCCTCCGAATTTGTCATCAGTAATCTCATAAGGTTCCCTTTCTTCGGAACATGGTCTATGACATTCGTGTTCTCAATTCCTTTGAAAGGGGGTTCTTGGCCAGGCTTGGTGGCTCATGCCTATAATCCCAGCACTTTGGGAGGCCTAGACGGGCGGATCATCTGAGGGCGGGAGTCCAATATGGCAAAAACACACCTCTACTAAAAACATCTCTACTAAAAATACAAAAATTATCCAGGCATGATGGCGGATGCCTGTAATCCCAGCTACTTCGGAGGCTGAGATGGGAGAATCCTTTGAATCCAGGAGGCAGAGGTTAGAGAGAGCCGAGATGGCGTCACTGCACTCCAGCCTGGGCAACAGAGCAAGAGAGACCCCGTCTCAAAACAACAACAAACAAGCAAACAAAAAACTGGGGGGTTCTTCCCCGGAGTCATCTCTTTCCCAGTTTGTTACTCAAGTGAGCGTAAAGGTTGAGTGAAAACCACACAGATGTCATAAACTGCTACCCAGACGATAAGTGACAGTCAGCTCACGCCTGCCAGCAGGGCGGCAGCCAGCTTCTGATCACTCCTGAACTAAAAGCCAAGGGCACCCCACAGGCAGGTTCCATTTGCTGAGGGTGTGGGGAACTGGCTTTACGGCTTTTCTTTAAACTCACAGGTACAGAGGCGCCTCTAGCCGGGACCAGCACTCTCAAGGTGTCCTCGTTGGTAGAGAGAGTGCCAGTCTGGAGAATGAGGACATCTTTAGGACCTTAGGAAGGTGAGGTCTGAACGCCCTGGACACTGCGGGACGCTGGGCAGCCGGGCACCCTCGGAACCAAGGCCGCCTGGGGAGGCAGGAAGCCGCGGCTCAGCTCCTCAGCTCGTGCTGCTGCGGACGCCAAAGCAGCCTCTCCCCACCCCCTCCCGCTCCCGGGAGAACCGGGCAGAGGAAAAACGTGGAGAGATGGAGTTGCAGTTGAGGAAGGGAGCTTTGGCTAGACCCCGGATGGGCAGGAAAGGGAGAGAAAGATTAAAATTGAGTGCAGCCTTGGTTTTAGAAGTAACTTTAGAAATAACTGAAAAGGCAAAGTTTGAATGCCATCTTGGGGCGTGAGATAACAGCCACAGTCCCTTTTTAATTCTGCTTATAAATATGTTTAATTAAAATGGCTTTGACTACTGTAATGTCCACAGCCGGTCATAAGTCATAGCTGCAAAGACCAGCAGTGAAATCTCTTCTTTAAAGACAACAGATTTTCTCTATTCCTAAAGTGTTCTGCCTACCAAGCCCAGGGAGCCCCACAGCACACACCTCCTACATGGAAACCAGATGTAAATTCTATGGTGGTTCATTGGTGCTTTTGGAAATCCTACAACTAGAGACCTGTCAGCAGATGTCAATCCTGAGGACGATCTCAGAGCATTTCACTAGAAGCCAGTGTGGGGCAAGTCATTTCAAACATTTCTGATAAGGCTGTGATTTCAGTAAAGCTTATTTTTTTTACATAATCATTTTTAAATCATACTTTTTCAGATAATAAAAGTAGTATATGCTTTCTATTTTTTAAAAAGCACTAAAAACAATAAATAAATTACATCAATGCTCCCCTACCATGATCCCAATCCTTAGAGATAACCATTGTTACCTGTTTGATGTCTACTTATCCACATTTTTCTCTGCATATATGCTATTTTACAAAAGCAGGATTTATATCTATGTACTCTGATTCTTAGTGACTCACATTACTAGGAAGGTGCAATTTCAGTTTAACTTTGATGTTAACATATGAATTCGTCACTTTTTTAACTGAGCATTTTACTAGAATTCAATATCATCATTTTGATAGTGAGTCAATATTGCTGTTCTCATATACAAAAATTAGCAAGCATGAATTATTAAATACTCTTAGTTATTTGTATAGTTAACAAAAATGACCTAATATTAAGCTATTATTGAGTCCATACGAACTTCTAGGTACTGTCATAAGCATTTTACTTACATTAGCTCTTAAGAACAACCTTATGAAAAAGGTAGCAAAATCCTTTTTCAGGTGGAGAAAAAGAGGCTTAGATAAATAATGTTCCCAAGGTCATGCAGCAAGCAATTGCTACACAGATATTCAAATCTATTCAAAGCAACATCAATATATGTTCCATTCTGCTACCAACCATTCAGGTAATCGGGTTATAGTTATGAAAACAAGCAGATAAATAAATCAACATGTTTAAAATTGTTTTGTGATTTAACTATGTGTATTATGGAGTTCTTAGTGAAAGTAATGAGTTTGGAGTCCACCCCTGGGTACTTACCACCAGTGTGACCTTGAGCAGATCTTTTAACTGAAACACAGCTACAAAGTGAAGATGCTGCCTGTAATAACACTGGGCTCACAGGGCTAAAGTGAGGTTTAAATAAAGCAATGTATAGGAAATCTCCTTGTAAACTGTAAAGAACTATTTAATATGATGTTGAGGACATATTTATGTGGCAATTCCTAATTCAGTTACAACAGGCTTTAAACTTCACATTTATAATAATTCCATCAGAATAAAACAAATGCAGAGATTTTTTAATAACTGAAAACAAAAGGCAGCTTTCAGCACTACTCAGAATCAGGGCATATTCCCCAAGATCATGTCTGTATCCTTTCCAAGGCTCATTGACTCTGTTTCTTCCTTTACCCAGGACACCAGCATCAAGGGCAGCAGCCCCTCCAATCTTGTTTTCCAGCCATACTTTCTCCATTCTGGTATTGAAGTGTTAGTTTAATTTTTATTTTATCAACATAACAGTCATATAGTTTAAGTCAAAAACTCAATATGAAAAATAAAGTCCCTGACCTAACTCCCCAATTTTACTTGCTGAATACTACCATTTTCCTTTCCTTTCTTTCTTCCAGTATTTACTTTCAGATTTCAAAATGTTATATTTATTCTGCAACTTGTTGATTAATCTATTTTAGCATATTACTGACTTCCTACTAGGAAGATAAGAATATTGTTTTCATAAACTACTCCTCTTCCTCCACTTTCCTACTCCAAATAGGGTTACATGATAACTCTTAGTTGTGTGTTCTTGAGTCAGTATTAACATTGTTATGGTTAACTAATATTGTTTACCACTAAGACAAAGGGTAAATTATCACTACTATTTTCTCTCTTGTAAAAAGAAATTGAAAATGGCAAACAATAGAGGTAACCAATGAAACCAAAAGCTGGCTTGTTGAAAAGATTAATAAAATTGCGAAGACTCTAGACTGACCAAGAAGACACAAATTACCAAAATCAGGAATGAAAGACGGAACATCATCACAAATCATACAAATATTAAAAGAATGATAGGGAAGAGTATGAACACCTATATGCCAATACACTTGAAAAATTAGATAAGTGGTCACACTGCTCAAAAGACACAGATTACCAAAACTGGCACTAGAAGGAATAGGAAAAATAAGAGAAGTGTTTATATCTATTAAAGAAATTCAATTTTAATTTAAAATAGTCTCACAAATACAAGTCCAGATCTCGATGACTTCTCTTATGAATTCTAACAAATACTTAAGGAAGAAACAATACCAATCCTACACAAATATTTTTATAAAATAGGAATCAAGGAATATTTCTTTTCCTTTTTATGAGGCCAGTATTGCTCTGGTACTAAAAACAAAGACATTATAAGAAAATAAAACTATAGCTAATATTATTCATGAACATAAAGGCAAAAATTCTTAACAAAATATGAGCAAAACAAATCAAACAATATTTTAAAAGGATAATATATCATGATCAAGTGGGATTTATCCCAGGAATTCAAGGTTAGTTTAACATTTGAAAATTAATCATTGTAATTCATCATATTAGTCTTTTATTTTATTAAAAGAGTAAAACCTTATGATCATCTCAACAGATGTAGAAAAAGTATTTGGCAAAATTTAACACTCATTCCGGATAAAAACTCCCAGCAAAAATGAACTTTCTCAATCTGATTTTTTTTAATCTATGAAAAACCTACAGCCTAACATCATACTTAATGGTGAAAGATAGGACATTTCCCGAGATGAGGAGCAGGGCAAGGATAGTCACTCTGAACTACTCCTATTCAGCATTGTACTAGAAGGCATAGCCAGTGCAAGAAAAGTCATCCAAATTGGAAAAGAAGAAAAACTGTTTATTTGTATACATAATTGTTCATATAGAAAATTCTAAGAGAAATATGAAAAAGCTACTAGAATTACTACAACTAATAAGAAGGCTTAGCAAAGTTGCAAGATATGGTTAATATTTAAATATCAACAGTATTTCCAACAATTGGAAAATAAAAAAGTATTTTAACTTCACATTTACATCACACACACACACACACACACACACACATATACACACACAAATTAAATATCTGATATACCTAGCAATAAGCTTAACAAAATATGATCAAGATATGTATGCTGAAAAAGTATGAAATATAGCAGAGAGAAATAAAAAGACTTGAATAGGCCAGGTGCGGTGGCTCATGCCTGTAATCCTAGCACTTTGGGAGGCTGAGGTGGGTGGATCACCTGAGGTCAGGAGTTCAAGACCAGCCTGGCCAACATGGTGAAACCCCATCTTTAAAAAAAAAAAAAAGACTTAAATAAATAAATGGAGAAGTAAACAATATTCATGGATAAGAAGATTCAATAGTGATGAAATGTCACTTGTTTCCAAATTGATCTTTAGACTCAACAAAGGAATTTTTTTGTAGAAACTGACAAGCTGATTCTAAAATTTATATGAAAATTAAAAGTGGCTGGGCGCGGTGGCTCACACCTGTAATCCCAGCACTTTGGGAGGCCAAGGTGGGCGGATCACAAGGTCAAGAGATCGAGACCATCCTGGCCAACATGGTGAAACCCCGTCTCTACTAAAAGTACAAAAAATTAGCCAGGCATGGTGGTGTGTGCCTGTAGTCCCAGCTACTCAGGAGGCTGAGGCAGGAGAATTGCTTGAAACCGGAAAATGGAAGTTTCAGTGAGCTGGGATCGCGCCACTGCACTCCAGCCTGGCAATGGAGCGAGACTCTGTGTCAAAAAAAAAAAAAAAATGAAAAGCACATAGAATAGTACTATTTTGGAAAAGAAAAAGGTTTAAGAATTTAACACTACCTGATTTTAAATCTTACTAAACTTCTAATAGTCAAGGTAATGAGCTATTGGTATACAGATAGACACATGCATCAAAAGAACTGATTAGGGAGTCTAGAAGTTGACTCACATGTACATGCTCAACTAATTTTCAACCAAAGTGACAAGGTAAGCTGATGGCTCAATGATAGTTTTTTCAAATAAATAGTGTGGAACAGTCAGATATCCTATGACCCTTGCCTCAAACCATACACAGATGTTAACCCATAGACTTAAATGTAAAAGATAACACTATAAAACATCCAGGAGAAAACATATGCAATCTCAGTGTGGCAAATTTCTGAAATATAGAGCATAATAACCACTAACCATAAAAGAAAATATTAATATATGGAATTTTATCAAAATTAAAACCACTATTCTTCTAAAGACGATTAAAAAAAAAAAAAAAGCAATCCACAGAATGGGAGAAAATCTTTGAAAAAAAATTTGTATCCAGAATATGTAACAACTGTGATGATTCAACAATATAAACAACCCATTTTTTTTTTTTTTGGAAGAAAGAAAGAAAGAAAAAAAAGAATGAAAAAGAGGAAGAAAAAGGAAGAGAAAGAGAGAGAGAGAATGGGAGTATTGCTTTCTTGCCCAGGCTAAATGCAGTTTAGTAATGGGTATTGAAAACCTCTTTTATACTGATAATTATACTTAATGATGTAGACAGGAAGGAATAAGGGAAGAAAATAACAAACAAGCAGCCAACCAATATTTCATTTAAACCTATGAAATGCTATGTGATTACTGAGGAGTGATTTACTTCCAATTATGTAGTCACTTTTGGAATAGGTGTGAGGTGGTAATGTATGTTTTGTGTATTTCAAGTGGAGAGTTCTATAAATGTTTATTAAGTTTACTTATTCCGGGTCTGAGTTCAAGTCCTGGTTGTCCTTGTTAATTTTCTGTCTCATTGATCTATAGAATCATTAGCTCTTCTTGTTACATTGATCCTTTTGCCATTATGTAATGTCATTCCTCGCCTCTTTTGATCTTTGTTGCTTTAAAGTCTACTTTATCAGAGGCGAGAATTGCATCTCCTGCTTTTTGTTTATTAGTTTATTTTTACTCTCTGTTTGATTGGTAAATCTTCCTCCTTCTCTCTGAGTCTTTGTGTATTGTTGCATGTAAGATGGGCCCGGATGCAGCATACCGATGGGTTTTGGCTTTTTATCCAATTAAAATATATATAAGTTTAATACTGGCGTTTGATGCTAGCTGGCTGTTTTGCCCATTAGTTGATGTAAATTTTTTATTGTGTTAAAGTTCTTTGCTTTTTGATATATTTTTGGAAAGGCTGATATTGGTTGTTCCTTTATATGTATAGTGCTTCTTTCAGAAGCTCTTGTAAAGCAGGCCTGGTGGTGGTGAACTCTCTAAGTACTTGTTTGTTCGCAAAAGATTTAATTTTTCCTTTGCTCATAAAGCTTAGTTTGGCTGGATAGGAAATTCTAGGTTGAAAGTTCTTTTCTTTAAGGATGTTAAATATTGGTCCCCACTCTTTTCTGGCTTGTAGGGTTTCTGCTGAGAGATCTGCTGTAAGTCTGATAGGTTTCCCTTTATGGGTAACCTGACCTTTCTCTCTGGCTGCCCTTAGTATTTTCTCCTTCATTTCAACCCTAATAAATCTGGCGATTATGTGCCTTGGGGTTGGTCTTCTTGAAGAATATCTTTGTGGTGTTCTCTGTATTACCTGGAGTTGAATATTACCCTGCCTTGCTAGGTTGGGAAAGTTTTCCTGAATGATATCCTGAAGAGTATTTTCCAACTTGGATTCATTCTCTTCGTCACATTCAGGTACACCTATGAAATGTAAATTAGATCTTTTCACATAGTCCCATATTTCCTGGAGACTTTGCTCATTCCTTTTTATCCTTTTTTCTCCAATCTTGTCTTCTCATTTCATTTCACTAAGCTGGTCCTCGACATCTGATATCCTTTCTTCTGCTTAATCAATTCAACTGTTTAAACTTGTGCACACTTCGAGAAGTTCTCGTGTTGTGTTTTTCAGCTCCATCAATTCACTTATATTCCTCTCTAAATTGTCCATTCTCGTTAACATTTCGTCAAACCTTTTTTCAAGGTTCTTAGTTTCTTTACATTGGGTTCGAACAAGTTCTTTTAATTCACAGAAGTTTCTTATCACCCACCTTTTGAAACCTGCTTCTGTTATTGAAACACACTCGTTCTCCATTAAGCCTTGTTCCATTACTGATGAGGAATTACGATCCCCTGTAGAGGGAGAGGCATTCTGATTTTGAGTATTCTCTGCCTTTTTAGGCTGGTTTCTTCCCTTCATTATATATTTATCCCTCTGTCATCTTTGTAATTGCTGACTTTCTAGCTAGGTCTCTGAGAGGACATCCAACTTGATTCCCAGCGCCGAAATCTGAGCAATCCACTGCACCGGCCAAAACAGCGGTGTTAAGATTGATGGTGCTTTTCTGCCCGGGAATCTCCAGACTCCGCACCAAGAACTGCCGTGCTGAGGCGCCAGCAAAACTGCTGCACCGGCCACCAGAGTTGCCCTGGCGACCCATGGGGCTCCTCCACTGGGAATCTCTTGGTCCGTGAGCAACAAATATTCGTCTGAAAGTGTGGCATCCTCTCGTTCTCTGCACTTTCACTGGGAGCTACGAGCCTGGGCTGCTAGTGATCAGCCATCTTGGATATCTCTCCCCATTTTTTTTTAATGAGGGAAAGATTTGAATAAACATTTAAAAATATATATATACAAAAGTATACAAGCAAATGAAAAGATACTCAACAAATTATTCACAAAAAGTAATTTAAAAATACAATGAGGGCTGGGCACAGTGGCTCACCCCTGTAGTCCCAGCACTTTGGGAGGCCAAGGCAGGCAGATCACCTGAAGTCAGGGGTTTGAGACTACCCTGACCAACATGGAGAAACCCCATCTCTACTAAAAACACAAAATTAGCCAGGCATGGTGGCACATGCCTGTAATCCCAGCTACTTGGGAGGCTGAGGCAGGAGCATTGCTTGAACCCAGGAAGCAGAGGTTGCGGTGAGCCAAGATCACACTATTGCACTCCAGCCTGGGCAACAGGAGCAAAACTCCATCTCAGATAGATAGATAGATAGATAGATAGATAGATAGATAGATAGATAGATATACAATGAGATATCACAACATATCCATTAAATTGGCTAAATATTTTTAAATGATAATCTCAAGTGTTGACAAGCAATGGAGCAACTGGAACTCTCATATATTTTGATATGCATGTAAAATGGTAAAACCATTTTGGAGAAAGCTTGGCAGTTTCTTATAAAGTTACACTTATATTTACTATAGGACCTAACAATTCCATGCCTATACATTTATTTAAAGGAAGTGAAAACATACGTTCACATAAAGTCATAGTCACAAATGTTCATAGGAGCTTTATCCTTAATTGCCCCAAACTGGAAAGAACCCACCCAAATTTTCTTCCAGGCTAAATAGATAAACTACAATACAGTCATAGAGTAGAACAATATATAGCAATAAAAAGAATGCATGGCTGGTATGTGCACCAACATGGATGAATCTCAAAAACATTATGCTAGATAAAAGAAGTCACACTCAAAAGACTGCAGTCATGTAGTCCATGGGGAATGGTTCTGGGACCGCTCTCACATACCAAAATCCACTGATGCTCAAGTCTCTGATATAAAATGGCATAGCATTTGCATATAACCTACACACATCCTCCCATATACTTTAAATCATCTCTAGATTACATATAATACCTAGTACAGTGTAAATTAAAATAGTTGTTGTAGTGTATTGCTTAGGGAATAATGACAAGAAAAAATAAGTCTGTACATGTTCAGTACAGACACAATTTTTTGGCTCAAATACTTTTGATCCATGGTTCCCTGGATCCATAGATTTAGAACTCATAGATACAGAGGGCCAATTTATTTGTATGATTCTATTTACACTAACTTATAGAAAAAGTAAAACTATAGTGGTAGAAAGCAGATAAGTGGTTGTCAGGGTCCAGGAAGTACATGAAAGAATAATTAATCCCCTTGAAAAGGAGTCTGAGAAATTTTCTCGGGTGATGGTAGCGTTCTGTATCATAATTGTGGTGGTGGTTACACGACTGTATATTTTCAAAACTAGGGATTCTCAGCCTCAGCACTGCTGACGTTCTGGGCAAGATAGTTCTTTGTTGCGGGACTGTTATGTGCACTGCAGGATGTTCAGCAGTGGCCCTGGCCTCTACCCAATACCAGGATCACACTCACGCCCTCTCCCAAGTTGCGACCACCAAAATTGTCTCCAGACATTGCCAAATACCTCCAGGAGGAGTGAAATCACTAATCAAAACTCACCAAATAGACTGGGCACAGTTGCTCACACCTATAATCCCGACACTCGGCAGCTGAGGTGAATGGATCACCTGAGCCTAGGAGTTCGAGACCAGCCTAGGCAACATTAAATTAAATTTAACAAAACAAAATTAAATATTTTTTTTTTTGAGACAGAGTCTCGCTCTGTTGCCCAGGCTGGAGTGCAGTGGCATGATGTCGGCTCACTGCAACCTCTGCCTCCCAGACTCAAGTGATTCTCACACCTCAGCCTCCCGAGTAGCTGGGACCACAGGCGCATGTCGCCACGCCAGGGCTAATTTTTTGTATTTTTGGTAGAAACTGGGTTTCACCATGTTGCCCAGGCTGGTCTCAAACTCCTGAGCTCAGGCAATCCACTCGCCTCAGTCTCCCAATGTGCTGTGGATTACAGGCTTGAGCCACCAAGCCTCGCCAGAAATTTTTTCTTAATTTCAAAAAAAAAGAAAAAAAGGCCAGGCACAGTGGCTCAGGCCTATAATTCCAGAACTTTGAGAGGACAAGTCAGGCAGATCACCTGAGGTCAGGAGTTGGAAACCAGCCTGGCCAACATGGCAAAATCCCGTCACCATTAAAAATATAAAAATTAGCTGGGCGTGGTGGTGCATGCCTGTAGTCTCAGCTTCTGGGGAGGCTGAGGCACAAGAATTGCTTGAACAGGCAGGCGGAGGTTGCAATGAGCTGAGATCATGCCACTGCACTCCAGCCTGGGCAACAGAGCGAGACTCAATCTCAAAGAAAAAGAAAAGAGAGAGAGAAACTCATCAAATGGTAAGCTTGTCCAATAGAAATTAGTGAATTTTAGCATATATAAATCCTATCCCAATAAAGCTGATTTTTAAAATTTAGGAAGCAGTTTGGGACAATAGTCCTTATGGCCAGGAGACATGAGTTGACCCTTACACATTTTGCAGGTCCCTCATTATAATCAAATGAGAAGCTCTATAGATACTGAAATAATTTTCCTGCAATTTTTAGAAATATTCTATTTTTTAAATTAATTCAGCATTGCTACTGAAAAATCTGATGTGATCTTAATTCCTGATTCTTTTTTTTTTTCACATCTGCAACATTTATTTTTTAAAGGAATGGATTTTGAGAGAAAACAATGTGGCGCGGAAATACGGAATAGAAAATAAATACAAATGTAGGCTATTTTGCTAATTGTTTTATAACCACAACAAACTAGTACAGAGAATGCCCTGTACAAAACACAAAGGTTCAAACATCAAGGTGTTCCCTTAGCAAGGCTGAAACTTTCAGTCTCTGGTATTTGGAATTTAGGCTCCAGTCCTTGTTTTTGGATGGATCACTGGGTGTGTGGCACAACAGTCCATGCTTTTTTTTTTTTTTTTTTTTTTTAATGAGATGGAGTCTCACTCTGTTGCCCAGGTTGGAGTACAATGGCCTGATCTCAGCTCAATGCAACCTCCACTTCCCAGGTTCAAGTGATTCTCCTGCCTCAGCCTCCCGAGTAGCTGGGATTACAGGTGTGCACCACCATGCCCGACTAATTTTTGTATTTTTAGTAGAGATGGGGTTTCACCATGTTGGCCAGGCTGGTCTTGAACTCCTGACCTCAGGTGATCCGCCCGCCTCAGCCTCCCAAAGTGCTGGGATTACAAATTCCTGATTCTTTGTGACCATTTTTATTCTTCTGAAACTTTTTAGTCACTAAATTAGGTTCTAAAAATAAACCCATTCAAACTGGAAAATTAAGTCCTTTTCTAGGAAGTTTTCATGCACACTTTATTTAAAATTTTTTCCTATCTGTTTTCTCTATTCTCCTTTCCTAGAACTCCAGAAAGATATTGGGCCTCCAGAAAACACCTTGACTTTCTCATCTTATCTACTAGTTGTTTATCATTTTGTCTTTGAGTGCCTTTATCTTCCAGCTCCTTCTGAAGGATTTGTTTCAGCTTTCACCTCTGCAATTCCAAAAAGTTTTGCTTGTTCTCAAATTGTTCCTCTTCTCCAAGGACGCTATTGTAATTCAATTCTTTTTCCTCCAACACCTATGGGTGTGTCCCTTCTAGACATAATGCCGCTTTCAGTCTCTGAGGTTGAAAGTGGTCCTCTGATGCTTAGTGATCACCTTAGCTATTTGTCCATATTTAACAAATATGGAGGCCTTAAGATTGGCTGTCCTGTAGGCATGGGTAGAACGTATTGAGTGGTTGCCTTCAGAAAATGATAAAGCAGCAGAAAGTTGATTTTTCCTTTGGGAAATGTCAATGTCTGAAGGCATTTTCTCTGGGAATTTACAGTCCCTCCAAGGATGAATTTTCCATCCCCCTGTGTAGGAGAACATCCCGATTTCTGGTATTCCAGGCAGAGAGCAAAGGAAGCAGGCTGAAGGGGTCTCCTCGTCATTCTTCCAAACGTTCACTTATAACTCCTATTTTGAGCCCAAATATCATCCTTGCCTTCCACTGTGTCCTGTGTCCTTGAGTCTGGAGCCTCTTAAATCGGGATTTTGAAGAAAATGCTTCTTCCCTTGAAACAGAATGTGATAAATAAGACTGTCCTGGAGGGCGGGAGTAGAAATAGATGCTGTGGGAAGAGGAGGGCTGTCAAACCCCATGACCAGATTCACCATCGTCTCTCTCCTCCCTTCTACCTTTGTCCCTGGTTTCTATGGAGCAGAAATCTGGGTCAAGGTGGGGTAGGATCAAGAGTTGCTATGATTTGGGAAAAGCTCTACAGGATAAGTCATGAGTTGAGTGGAGTGTGGTTTTGCAGAATAAAGGCTAAGGAGAAAAACAAGTGGAGCAGCTGCGGGCAGCCCAAAGGGCTCCAGCTCCAAGGTGCAGGCGGAGCTCCTTGGGGATGCCAGCGTGGCTGGAATGTAGGGTGGCAGCAAAAAGACAGCACTCCACACAGAGAAAAAGACTTCCAGGATTTCTCTCAAGAGGCTGTCCAACTCCAGCACAGGCTCTCTCCCAAAGGTAACCTGGGAACTTAGAAGATGTGCACTGAGACGTTTTAAGAAACCCAAGAGTGAAAGGGGGTGTTTTCATGGTCATGTGTGTCTGCAGGAGGAGGCTTGGGCTTAGAGCAAGAGCAGCTATAGATGATAACACGGGAAAGGAATCCCTGGGGTTCTGCTCCTGCCCTCAAGCCTCTGGTTCACATGTCCTTGAGAATAAAATCAGACCTTCCAGAAGCTCAATCTGGGTGAGGAGCTGAAAAAATATATGGGTTGAAATTTTAAAGCTGCAACCTTCTGACTCCTTCTGCTCCAAACCCCAAGGCTAGGGAATTTTCTTCTAAGAGATATCTTCTCTCCTAATTCTGCTTCTCTCTAGAGGACAAAAGTCAAGGCCTGATTTTAGGAGTTGTTTGTCAGAGCAGGGAGCTCAGCACCCCCTGAGGGCTCATGCATTCACCCTCTCCTCCCTGAGCTCCTTAGAACTCTCTGGTGCAGAGCTGGAGGAAAAGCCAGTACAGTACTCAGTACTCCAGGGAAAACAGGCTCAGAGGCCGAATCAACAAGACAACTGAGGAACACATCCTCTTCGAAAGAGGCCAGGGGTAAGGAGGATGGCTAAACCAAAGTTCTTGTCTTATCGGGAGGGGTACTAAGATTCATTTTTTCCAAAAGCAAGAAAAGATTAAAAAGATAAAGAAAACTTGAGATAAAGAAGGTAGAAACAGGTCTAATATATCAATAATTAAAATAAATGTATTAGGAAGAAATTCACCACTCATGTGATTATCAAATTGAATTTTTTAAATCCAGGTACTTGCTATTTACAAGAGACACTCATTAAGCATAAGGACATATAAAGGTTGAAAGCAAAAGGATGGAAAATGACATGGTAGGCAAACAGGAACAAAAAGAAAGCCATGTAGCATATTAGTATCATATGAGCCAGGCTCCCAGACAGGAAACATTACCAGGGATCCAGAGGATCACTACAAAGTAGCAAAAGTTTAATTCATCAAGAAGAGAACAAGCCGAGCATGGTGGCTAACGCTTGTAATCCCAGAACTTTGGGAGGTCAAAATGGGCAGATCACTTGAGGTCAGGAGTTTGAGACCAGCCTGGCCAACATGGCGAAACCCTGTTTCTACTTTAAAAATACAAAAATTAGCTGGGCATGGTGCGTACCTGTAGTCCCAGCTACTCGGGAGACTGAGGTGGATCAGCTGAACCTGGGAGGCAGAGGTTGCAGTGAGCCAAGATCGTGCCACTGCATTCCAGCCTGGGTGACAGAATGAAACTCTATCTCAAAAAAAAAACAAAAAAAAAGAGAGAGAGAGGAGAACAACTTTAAACATAAATGCACAAAATGAAAAAGCCTCAAGTATATTTGGTAAAATTTTTTGGAACTGAGTGAATTTGGCATGGCTTTCTCAGTTGTTGACAGATTAAGAAGACAAAAAAATCAGCAAGGATATTAAAAATATGAACCACTCAGGCCGGGCACAGTGGCTCACACCTGTAATCCTAGCACTTTGGGAGGCCGAGGTGGATGGATCACCTGAGGTTGGGAGTTCAAGACCAGCCTGACCAACATGAAGAAACCTTGTCTGTACTAAAAGTACAAAATATTAGCCAGGCGTGGTGGCACATGCATATAATCCCAGCTAACCAGGAGGCTGAGGCAAGAGAATCACTTGAACCCAGGAGGCAGAGGTTACAGTGAGCCGAGATCGTGCCATTTTACTCCAGCCTGGGCAGCAGGATTGAAACTCCATCTCAAAAATAAATAAATAAATATGAACCACTCAATTTCAAGTTATGACCCACTCAACTAACATTTAATGGATATATTTAGAGTTCCTCCAAGTATTAGAGAATATACATTTTTCTCAAAAACACATGGAATATATACAAAAATTTGATCATGTACGAAACCATAAAGAAAGTCTCAACAAATTTTGAACTTAGATATGAAGCAGACTAGGAACTCTGACCACAATGAAATTAAATTAGAAGTTTAAAATATAAATTTAAAATGACTACATATTTAGCAGTACTGCTAAACAACACGTGGGTTAAAGGGGAAATATAATAACGAAAATTTTAATATATCTAAAACTGAATGACAATAAAAACACCATATATCTAAATTGCTGGGGTACAGCCAATGTGTACTTTGAGGGAAATTAATAAATACTTATATTAGAATGAAATAAAATCCCATAATTATTGAGCTAAGTGTTATTCTTAAGAAGTGAGAAGGAACCAACAAACTCAGAGAAATTAGAATTCAGAACATAAAAATAGGAGCCAAAATCAACAAAGTAGAAAACAGAAATACAATGGAGAAGAACCGAAAGGTTAAGAGCTGGTTCTTCGCTAATGCTAACAACATAGATAAACTTTTCAAGACTTGTCAAGACAAGATAGAAGTCACAATAAGTAATATTATGAATGAAGTGGGGGGTATTATACATAAAGTATACATAAACATGTAATAAGAGAATATGATCAAAAGTACTATGCCACAGATTTTGAAAACTTGGACAAATATCTACAAAATATAACCTATTAAAACTGACTCAAGCAAAAAACCAAATGATAAAACTTGAATAATACTATAATTATTAAAGAAAAATTGCCAGGTGTGGTGGCTCATACCTGTAATCCCAGCACTTTGAGAGGCTGAGGCAGGTGGATCAAGAGGTTAAGATTTTAAAACCAGCCTGGCCAAGATGATGAAACCCCATCTCTACTAAAAATACAAAAATTAGCCGGGCATGGTGGTGGGTGCCTATAATCCCAGCTACTCAGGAGGCTGAGGCAGAGAATTGCTTGAACCCAGGAGGCAGAGGTTGCCGTGAGCCAAGATCACACCACTACACTCCAGCCTGGGTGACAGAGCAAGACTCTGTCTCAAAAAAAGAAAAATTATTCACACATACACAAAAAAGTACCAAGCCCACATGGGTTTACAGGTGAGGTAAAATTTTCAAGGAATAGATAATTCAGATTAAAGAAATTCTTCTAGACAAAAGAAAAATTCTTCCAGACAGAAGAAAACTAGGGATTACTCCCCAACTCCTCTTATAAGGGGAGGTGTTAAAGGAGAATGGACAGTCAGCACAATTTTAAAAAATCCCTGCCCCATGGAACTTCCATTCTAGGGTGAGTATGGGAGGGACACACCGTAAGTAGGTAAAAGATACAGTATGATAGATGGCGGTAACTGTTACAGACAAAACAAAATAAGAAAGACCCAGGGGAAGTGGGTCATGCCATTTTAAATAGGATGGTCATGGTGGCCTCACATTTCAGGAAGGCCTGAAGAGGTGAGAGAAAGAGACCCATGTCTGACTGGAAGAAGAACAGTGCAGTCAGAGGGAGCAGGAAGTGCAAAGGCCCTGAGGTGGGAGAATGACTGGTGTGTGTAGGGGTGAGACAGAGGACCGTGTGGCTGGGGGAGGCAGGCAACAGGAAGGAGGGGAGGAAATGAGGGGCCAGACCTCAGGTGTGACTCAGAGAGTGCAGCACAGGAGTGGCAGGATCTGGCTTGCATGTTGTGGGATCACCCTGCTATTATCATGTGGAAAATACACTGAAGGGCAAGGGTGGAAGCCGACCCTTCAGGAGGCCATTGCAGCAGTCCGGGCAGGAGGTGGTGCCATGGAGGTGGAGGCATTGGATTCTGGGCAAACCTGAAAGATGGAGTACGGGATTTACTCACGGAATGAACTGGGGAGAGAAAGACAGAAGGAGACTGGGGGGTTCCAGGGCTTTGGGCTGGAGCAACTGGAAGGACGGAGTTTCTGTTGAATTTGATCCTTCAAACCACAGAGAGGATGAGGAGAGGGTGAGGGGATGGGAGACAGAGACAGAGAGAGGGGCAGAGAGACAGAAATTCTGACACGCTTCTCTTAAGAACATCAGCCTCCCCACCACCACCCCAAAGTCAGCCATGAGGCAAGAGCAAATGGCTGTTTGCGGAGACACAGAAACAGCATCATAGACAGGCAGGACGCAGGAGAAGCCAGACGCCACGAGAGAAAGCAGAACAGATCATGCACATAGCCAGCAAGAAAGCCAGTGGATTCTCATAAAACCGACATTTTTCTTAATTTTTTTTTTTTTTTTTTGAGACAGGGTCTCACTATGTGGCCCAGGCTGCTCTCAAACTCAAGCCATCCTCCTGCCTAGAAAGTGCCAGGATTGCAGCCATGAGCCATAGTGCCTGAGCAAAACCCATATTTTAATATTGCTACCAAGATAGACTCAGAGCACCTCAGTGAGGCTGGCAGTGCAGGGGTGATTAGGCCAACTTACAGATGGGAAAATCGAGACCTAGGGGTACGTGAGAGGCCCGAGGTCACACAGCCAGTAAGAGAGACTGGTGGGCCTAAGCCCAGAGCTGCTCACCTGCCGTCCGGGGCTCCACCCGACCCACTGAGCGGTTTCCCCCTCCATCAGTCCCGGTCCCGTCCTCCCTTTCTCTGTCATCTCAGTATTCGTTCTCATTTGTTTCTTCCTGCAGTTTGTTTTCATAAACCACTTATTTCAGGGTTGCTTTTAGGAACAGCCCAGGTTAACCTCAATAGCTATGATTTCACTGTCAACAAAATAGCTTTACCTGATGCTCTCTCTCAACCCTCTGAACATATTTTTGTTCAAAATACTGTCCTCAGCAAATGAGGAAAAAAGCAAACTCCACTTCCACCCTGTCCCACCCGCCCCCTCCATATTTTGACATAAGATAAACCCCAGCCACAGGTCACTGGCATTTGAGTCCATTTGTGAGACCGTGCAGCTCCCATTGCCAGACGAAGAGCCCGGCGACCCGAGTCCCGGCCGGTCCCAGCGTGCCCTGGAGGAAGGGAAGCCCCAGGAAGCTGAACGCCCTGTGCCCGATTTATAAATAGCTCTTCAGAGGCACGGTCTCTCACAGGAAGCCCCTGCCAACTCCCTTCTGGTGGCCTTGATTTTTCCCATGCAAGGGCCACCTTGTACCGACCCCGTCCCACGAAACAACGGCCCACCCTGTGTGCGATCCTCAGCCCAGCAGCTCCCCCTCTCACCCCGGGACACACCCCACCTTTACCAGCCCAGAGCTGGTTGAAAAGCAGCAAGACCTCGGGAGGGCACAAGAGGGCTGAGGAGGCAAGAAACTTCACTAGGAAGCCCCCGCAGCAGGGGTTGGGGGCAGCTGCCAGCCCCCTCGGTCGGTCCCGTCCTCCCTTTCTCTGTGTTGTCTCCAACAGGCAGGGTCTGATCTGTCCCCTCCCCACACCCAACACTTGTTCTTAAAACGGGAGGAGGGCCATGACGTCTACCAGTAAAAATAATCCCTGCGTGCAAGAATATTTACATTCTTCTTCCACGGTACAGTCCAAACCTCCCAGCAGCGCTGGGGACAAGCCACGAGACGGTGACTGCTCCAGGCCCGATGCTGTGGAGGCTCGGCCTTCCTCCCATACTCTGGCCAGGAAGCTCCACAGTCCATCTGTGGACAGCTCTCTTTGCAGGAAAGCGCTTCTCTATGAGGCTGAGCCCCACCTCCTCCCGCCCAGGCTCGGCCCTCACAGGGGCTTCTGCCCAGACAAACCATTCAGACTTTGCCCCCAGTCAACATGGCCATCAGCCATCAGAAGAGAACTAACAGTAGCCCTGGGTCCCATGGACCACAACACATGACTCTGTGGCCCATTCCCAACGTGCCTGGGCTCTGAGCTTTGCAGACCCTCCCCTCCTCTCTCACTGCCTATTTATGCACTGAGTGAGCTGCCTCTTCCCGGGAGTCCTGAGCCGGCTCCCAGCCACATGCAGGCCCTGAGCATGTGCTGCTCTGTGGTTTACCTTCATAGGCCTCCAGCAGTCCCAGGAGGCAGGGGCTACTAATCTTCCTATTTCACAACCCAGGTCAAGGAAGCCTGAATTAGGCCCAGGAGTCTGCCTTGAGAGGTGAAGCTCCCCGCCTGGTGTCTAGAAAGCAGCAGCAGCACCACAGATACCAAAGATGAACCCGGCCAGGCACAGTGACTCACACCCGTAATCCCAGCACTTTGGGAGGCTGAGGCAGGCAGATCACCTGAGGTCAGGAGTTCAAGACCAGCCTGGTCAACATGGGGAAACCTCTACTAAAAATACAAAAATAAGCCGGGCGTGGTGATGCTTGCCTGCCAGCTACTCAGGAGGCTGGGGCAGGAGAATCGCTTGAACCTGGGAGGTGGAGGTTACAGTGAGCTGAGATCGTGCTCCAGCCTGGGTGACAGAGCAAGACTTGATCTCAAAAAAAAAAAAAAAAAGATGAACCCAGCTGTGCCTCCGTTGGGAGGCTGAGGCAGGAGGGCCACTTGAGCCCAGAAGTTTGAAACCAGCCTGGGCAAAATAGCTAGACCCCATCTCTAAAAGAAAAAAAAAATTAAAAAATTAGGTGGGCATGGTGGCTCATGCCTGTAGTCCCAGCTATTGGGATGCTGAAATGGGAGGATCACTTGAGCCCAGGAGTTTGAGGCTACAATGAGCCATGATCGTACCACTGCACTCCAGCCTGGGAAACAGAGAGATCCCGTCTCTACCAAAAAAATAAAATTTTTTAAAATGAACCCAGAATTCTGAGTTTATAATTGGTTGAGGACAGGCCGGGTGTGGCAACTCATGCCTGTAATCCAAGCACTTTGGGAGGCTGAGGCAGGAGGATTGCTCCACAAAAAATACAAAAATTAGGCCGGGCGCGGTGGCTCAAGCCTGTAATCCCAGCACTTTGGGAGGCCGAGGCAGGTGGATCACAAGGTCAAGAGATCGAGACCATCCTGGTCAACATGGTGAAACCCCATAGCTACTAAAAATACAAAAATTAGCTGGGCATGGTGGCGCGTGCCTGTAATCCCAGCTACTCTGGAGGCTGAGGCAGGAGAATTGCCTGAACCCAGGAGGCGGAGGTTGCGGTGAGCCGAGATCGCGCCATTGCACTCCAGTCTGGGTAACAAGAGCGAAACTCCGTCTCAAAAAAAAAAAAAAAATACAAAAATTAGCCGAGTGACGTAGTACACACCTGTAGTCCCAGCTACTCAGTGGGGAGGGGGTGCTGAGGTGGGAGAATGGCTTGAGCCTGGGAGGCAGAGTTTGCAGTGAGCCAAGATTGTGCCACTGCACTTCAGCCTGGGCAACAGAGCCAGACTTGGTCGCTAAATAAATAAATAAATGGGTGAGGCCAATATGAAGAAGAATGAAGGAAGTGCTACTGGAAAGGAGTGAATGCTGTTCTGGATTCTCGCTGTGTCAGACAGTTTGGGGGCTGGGGGATGCACTCCAGAGAGAGGAACCAGAGCAGGCACAGGCACGCAGAGGTGCGTCTTGGAACATCTGCTGTTTTAACAGGAATATGGGAAAAGGGGAAACTGGAGGCTTGGGCTGGTTGGAGGGTTCTTTAACAAATACCCACTGCGCTCCCCACAGGCTCTCTGGGGATCTGGGGAAGGAGAACCAGCCACAGGGCTGCTCCATGTGACTCATCCCTCCTTTAACCACACTCCCTGTCTCACAGCTCAGGGAGGAGGCCCATGTGGTGGCAGCCTGGGGAGTGATCTTTCATCCCACCAGACAGCAGCCCACCTAGGACTCCTCCCCTCAGAGACCACGCCCCAGCTCAACCAATTCATTTGCTCCTTCTTGCTTCAACTGCAATGAATGCCAATAAAATCTCAGGCATGAATGGAACAGATGCCTGAAAACATTTTTGTTATTAAAATAATGCCTTCCTTGTATTAACATCTCATAATTGAGGGTCAACTATAAGCAACAAGCAGACTTGAAGCCAGCCATCCCTGGCTGACTCGTTGACAAAGTAATTCACAGGCGTTTCCCAGGCCCTCGGCCACAGAGCTGTAAATAAGCTTCCAGTTGCTGAATGAACCATAATAGACCCCAGATAAAACCATTCGTCTTCAAATCATCTCAGAGCCCAGGAGTGCCAAATTCAGATGGTCACATACAAGCACAAAACGCCAAGCGTGAAAAATCCTGTTTCTGCGGTATTTGATTTTTATACATTTTCAATGAAATGTTGAGGCATTTCAGTGTGGCTGAGTCAGTCTTGGCGTATTAGGAATCAGCCAGGTAAACCAGTGCCCTGGGAAATGTCTCAGGCCAGCTTGGCTATGATTCGAAAAGTCCCTGTAAGTTACTCACTCTCCTTTGCTTGGTATATTACTCAGTGATAACAGGAATTCAATTCCATTCCAGACCAACAATATACATTGGGTTTCTACTGCATCTTCAGAATCCTGTTCCAGGATATTTCTGAAGACTGCCAATATCCAGCAGTTTACCAGCTTGATCCTGGTGCATGTACAGGAAGACGTCTCAGACCACACGCTCTGATTTGGGATGGTAGGCCCTATAGTTAGCATAATTAGAGTGAGAAAGACAACTGTAACTTAACCATGCCCTGAATGAGTATGCAGTCAGTGCCTATGGAAGGACATGGGAACCTATGTAACTGTTCTAACTACAATACCAGCAGAAGGCAAGGAGTGACGGGGTCTGAAGCTAACAAATTACCAAAGGAAGGAAATCATTGCAACTCAGAGGAAGGCTCTGTGAAACCAGTGCATGCCCTGGTTAGCTTATAGCATGAGTGAAATTTCAATAAGTCAGTAGGTGTTGAGAGGAGAATATTCTTAGGCGAGGAGCAGTGGCTCATGCCTATAGCCCCAGCTATTTGGGAGGCAGACGGTAGGATCATTTGAGCCCAGGAGTGAGAGGCTGCAATGAGCTGAGATTACACCACTGCACTCCAGCCTGGGTGACAGAGTGAGACCCTGTCTCAAATAAAGGGATATTCTTTTTTTTTAAATGAAGTC
Organism: Aotus nancymaae; assembly: GCF_030222135.1. Classification (NCBI taxonomy): domain Eukaryota; kingdom Metazoa; phylum Chordata; class Mammalia; order Primates; family Aotidae; genus Aotus; species Aotus nancymaae. The sequence goes on from NW_026988465.1 coordinate 2,098,118, forward strand.
TCACTCTGTTGCCCAGGCTGGAGTGCAGTGGTGTGATCTCGGCTCTGTAACCTCAGCCTCCCAGGTTCAAGTGATTCTCCTGCCTCAGCCTCCCAAGTAGCTAGGATTACAGGCACCTGCCACCATGCCTGGCTAATTTTTGTATTTTTAGTAGAAATGGGGTTTCACCATGTTGGCCAGGCTAGTCTCGAACTCCTGACCTTGTGATCTGCCCGCCTCGACCTCCCAAAGTGCAGAGATTACAGGCGTGAACTACCACGCCCGGCCAAAAAAATGGGGGATATTCCTGACTGAGGGGGAAATGTGAATGTGCATGATATGTTTAAAGAACAGTTAAGTTTTGCTCTCTTATGCCTTGGAGTCAGGTTAAACTCCAATAAGGTGGAACTGAAAAGCGAACTGGGTTCGAGTTTGCAAGGCCTGGAAGGTCATGACTGCCAGAGCCTGGCTACGTTTTTCCTTTCCTCGTGTGACTCAGCTGGACTGCATTCCCCCAGCTTCTCCCGCTGTTAAGTCTGAGCATGTGACTCAATGCTAGCCAACAGAAGGTAGTAGAAGTGATGTAATGTGCATCACTTCCAGGCCTGGCCTGAATCCCATCTCCTGAGGCCGCGAATGGGCCTCCATCCAGGGGTTTCTGCCTAGACACACTCTCTCTCTGCTAGTTTGGATGGCAACACTCATGGCAAGCTTGGAGCATACCGTGGGGACGACAGAACCTCCACCAACATCATCCTTGGTTGATTGTGTGCTGGGGAGCACACCACCACCTCCCACCCAGCCCCACTGCCCAAGCGGCTTTTCCTGAGTGAGAAGGTCGTAGGATGCTGAGAAGGTCTGAGATATCAGGAGTCACTTGCATGAACTCTGAAGTCACCATTTCTCCAACTAAAATACCAGGGTTGGGGTTGCATGTTCTTCCTTAGGCCGTGCTTTGGGAAGGGAAACCCAGGGGGCAGCGTGGAAGCCAGGGTGGACACAGGAAGATAGCAACACCAGGAGCCCTGACGAAAGTCTCCTGAAGGGCGGATAAGAGATGAGAAGTGAGGAAAGACAGTGACTGTGAAAGCAAGGAAAGGAGGAGATATTTTTCATCCTTCACTCCCTCTTTCTATTCAACTTTTGTAACATTGTTCATTGAAACCAGTTTCTCAGAGCTCACCAGTGACCTCCTCATTCAGAACCAAGAATCATCTTTCTTGTTAGTGGCGCTATCCTGCAGCGTTTGGCCACTGCCTCCTTTTTGGAGGCTGTCTTCCCTCTCGCCACCCCCAGTCCTTCTTGTCTCTGAACCCCCCTTCTCTCTCTTTCTCTTTCTCTCCCTGCACCCACCCCCCACCACACACACTCCTCTCTTCCACCTCAAATGTAAGCTGTCCCAAGGTTCTGGCTTTGTACCTGCTCTGCTCTTTTCTCTATGTGTGGAATCCCTGGGGGGCCTCATTTACCGTCTGCCTTCTCCCTTCCTGCTCACCACCCCCAGAACTGCCTCACCAGCCCCAACTTCTCTTCTGAGCTCTAGATCAAAACGTTTGATTTGCCATCTGAACAGCCCCACACAGATGTTCTGCAGGCACCTCCAACACGGCCTGGCCAAAACAAAATTCATTCCCTTGTTGCCCCCTCTCACGACTCCCCACCCACTGCAAAGTGCTGCTGCTGCTTCTCCATTTCCGGTTGTCTGAGATGAGAGGTTCAGCCGCAAGCTCGTCATGAAGGGCTCTGCAGAACACCCTGCTAACATCAAGGTGTGATATTTCCAAGCGGGTCGAAGAGCTCCACCTTGGATCCCCCATGCCTTTCCACAACGGCTCCAACACTCATTCCACTTTTACAGCATGTCACCCCCTTGTCACGAGTCCTACAGAAGCACAGCTTGTCTCCAAATTACACAGAAAGGTGTCCACTCCACTGGGATGACTCAGCAGGGCTCAGACAAGCTTGTTCAAATGCCGGTGGTCTTTTCTTACTGTTTTCTTGTTTATCTTAAATTTCAATTCCCTTTGAGCCAACTTTATTTGCTCCTCTCAAATCTGAAGAAGATTTTTTTTCGGGAAGTAATAACCAAAGACAATTTAAGGTGTTTTGATATTTCTTAATCATCAGATGGCACTGTGCCATTTTCTCTGGGTCGTGGACCTATTCCTTTTCTCATTCTTCCTGCTTATGACATAACTTTCCAACCCTTTTCATTCTCCTTATATTCTTCACAAGATTTAATGCAATCCAAGCTCTACCTGAATTAGTCAGGACTCTTCTGGTTGCAGAAATCCAAGTGACAGAAAAACAAGCTGAAGAGGGATTCATTGATTCATGGACCAAATAATGAAAAGGACAGGCAGGAAAGAAGACAGCCATGCAGACCGCCAAGCTGGGGACTCAGACTCCATCAGGGCTTACCCACTGTGCTCTGGCCTCAGTTTCTCTCTCTGTGTAGACTTCACCCAGCCAAACCACCTTCTCCCTGAGGTGGATTCATGGGAGCAGCTCTGAGTCACATCTTAAGCAGCTCTCCAACCAGAGAGGAAGAGCTTTCCTCCCAGCTCCAGTTTTAAAAACCCAGGAAGCCAGACGCGGTGGCTCACGCCTGTAATCCCAGCACTTTGGGAGGCCAAGGCAGGTGGATCACGAGGTCAAGAGATCGAGACCATCCTGGTCAACATGGTGAAACCCCGTCTCTACTAAAAATACAAAAAATTAGCTGGGCATGGTGGCGCGTGCCTGTAATCCCAGCTACTCAGGAGGCTGAGGCAGAAGAATTGCCTGAACCCAGGAGGCAGAGGTTGCGGTGAGCCAAGTTCGCGCCATTGCACTCCAGCCTGGGTAACAAGAGCGAAACTCTGTCTCAAAAAAAAAAAAAAAAAAAAACCCAGGAAAAGGCAAGTTAGCTCAGCTTGGCTCGCTCTGAGTGTACCTCTCAGAACAGTGATCATGGTCACAACGGTGAAATAATTTACCCATCCTAGGTCACATACCCACTTCTAGTGTCAAAGAAATACGGTATGCTTCCAGAAGAAGGGAAGAGAGAGTGATGAACAGATAACAAATAGCAGATATCTGCTATGTTGGCCTCTGTTTAAACACATTTCCCTCCACACATGGGCCTTCCTGACCCATCCACTCCATATTCAATAGCGTGGGCAGTTGCCAGTTGCCAAGTGTTGGGTAGTGAATGGAGATTGTAGAAATGAGTCTTCTTCATGCCCTGTGAAGAGAAGACTTCCAGCCCAGGAATGCTGCAGGGAGAATGATCTCCAATCATCCCTTCTGGTTGGAACAGTGTAAGGTTCTGAGGGCCTAATTCTAAGCATGGTGTTGTCTTTTCTTTCTTTCTACCCTAACCTCCACTTGCTCTTATAACAACGTCTCAGCTCAGTCAAAGCCGGAGTGCTTCTCCCCTGCTCTCCCAAATTCCCAGTTATGGCAGCTTTTCTAGGAATATCCTCCAAAGTTGACTCTCCAAAAATACTAAAGTCCATGTGGCTAATCTCAGCTTGGTGTTTGGGAGAAGAAGAAACTACGGGCAATTCACACCCTAGCAGAGGGGTCCCCAACCCCTGGGCCACAGACCCTCTACCTGTCCACTGCCTGTTAGAACCCACTGCACAGCAGGAGGTGAGTGGTAGCAGAGCGAGCATTACCCCTGCCTGAGCTCTGCCTCCTCTCAGATCAGCAGTGGCATTAGATTCTCATAGGAGCACAAACCCTACTGTGAACTGTGCATGCAAGTGATCTAGGTTGTGTCCTTCTTATGAGAATCTAACTAATACCTGATTATCTGGCATGGAACAGTTTCATCTGAAACTTTCTTCCCCATCATCCCTGTACCCCCACCGGTCCTTGGAAAAACTGTCTTCCACAAAACTGGTCCCTGGTGCCAAAAAGGATGGGGGCCGCTGCCCTGGCATGAATGGCAGGTGACCTCCAAGAGTGCCTTAACCCCACTGCATTTCTAATCGGTAGAAGGTTATGGGCTGGACATGGGTTGTTATGTCCCACCAAAAATTCATATGTTGAAGTCCTCACACCCAGCACCTCAGAGTATAATTATATTTGGAGAGAGAACCTTTATGTAAATTAAAGCAAGGTCATAGAATGGACTCTGATCCAATCTGACTGGTCTCCTTATAGGAACTGGGAGAGGCAGACATACACAGAGGGAAGACCATGGGAGGACACAGGGGAAAGCCGCCATCTAAGCCAAGGAGAGAGGCCTCAGGAGAAACCAGCCCTGCCCACACCCTTGATCCTGAACTTCTAGCCTTCAAAATTATGAAAAAATACATTAAGCCCCCTGTCCCTAAGTATTTGCTATGGCAGCCCCAACTAACTGATACTTGTTAGTGAAGGAAGTGAATTTCAGCTAAGAGGACTTGTCAGCACTCCCAAGCACTCCACTCCATCCTCCTTCTCTCTTTTTACAGACCTAGGAAAGTGAGACTCTGTCTCCCCTCAACAGAAAAGCTGCCATTTCCCCTTCCAGCAAATCATTCCACAAGTGGACCAGGGAACCCCACTTATACTTTCAAACATGCTGAGAAGCAGGATGTACGTACAAAATATATTTAACCTCCCTCTCTCCTTTGGCAGAATCTTTGTAATTTAGAACCGAGATTAACCTATCCTCCCAAAAAGGGGGAAATAAAGTTTAAAAATAAACACTGTTAGGAACTCACCAGGACTTATTCAAAAGTCCTGGGTATTCGGTAAACATAAAACAATTTGAGAAGCACCAGTAGGATGCTATTCAGAGTCACCAATATAACCAGAATATCGAGTAGGCAGCTGTTAGCCACTGAGATGCACAGCCACTCATCTGTACGTAAGAAAATATATGTTTCCAATTTATCTATTTTTATTTTTTTTTCTTCTTTATTTATGGTGCCGCATTTTCCGAATGTTTCCAATTTAAAATTAAAGTTTGTAAAGCTCGTAATCAGTTTGGTAAGATTTCCCTAGAGGGTCACTAGTAGCTACCAGTACAGAAGTTTCTGGATGTTGAAGGCCTGGAAATTAAATCTTTATACTTGTCCCAGTGATGAGGTAGCCAGATGAGAGTGGAGACCGCCAGCGCTGGCCACACGAGGTTGCCCCTGGGCAGGCGAGACTGTTTCCTGGAGTTGTTGATTGAACAGAGAAGCAACACCATGGTTGATTTTTCTTTCTCTTTTTAAGGAAAGCAATCCCAAGCAATGGAGAAGGCACATGAGTCAGGCTCAAAACAAAACCACGGGGACAATGAAGAGCTGCATCTGAGCAGGCCCAGTGGACAGGCGTGGGAAGTGAGGCCTAATGTGAAGGGGAGAGAGACCTTACACAACTTCTCCATTTCACAGAGGGGCAGACTGAGTCCTGGGATGTCAGGCGCTTTGGGTTAGCTCACATGGCCACTAAGAAAAAGACCCAGACGGCAGCATTTTCTTGCTACCTTATATTTTCAGTTCTCTGCCACTCTTGCTTTCTGAAACCATCTTTAAAACCCTTTGGCCAAGATGCCCCGTGTCCAGTGGCTGCCCTCTGACTGCCTGTGTCTGCCACTCCAGCAATCCTTCAGGAGCCTTCCTGCCCAGAATCTTCCTTTCTCCCTGATCTCACGTGTGCTGAGTCATTCGCTCCCCATCAAGCTCTGTCCCTAGACATTGTCACAGCTTCCCAGCTTCCTGCTTTCTGGGCCAAACTTGCTCTCTCTTGCTCACGAATCACTCCCTGAACCTTCTCTCTACTGCATCACCAAGCACCTAAGATCCAAGCCCAACCTTCCACCTGCCTGGTGGCCAATCCACAGCTATCTCCCTCACAACTGCAGGTGCCATATTACTCTTTCCAAGAGAGGCAATGGGGTGTGACATAAAAGGCAGGACATCAGAATCCAAAGATCTGCCTTGGGTCTTGGCTCCATCACTCTCTGGCTGCGTGATCTTGGGTGAATCTCATCACTTCGTGCAGTCGCCAACATTTTGCAAAGGACGCCATAACCACCCTGACTCTGAGTGGAAGAGGCAGCATAGCTGAGTAGTCGGGGCTCAGAGCCAGTTCATTTAGATTCTAATTTTGACTCTGTCCCTTGCTAGCTGTAGAAACTTAGTCAATTTCCTTAACTTCATTGGCTGTCAGTTTTCTTTCTTTAAAATGGGGATAATCACAGAACCCACCTTTGGCTGTTCTGTGTAATGGACTCATAATAGTGCCCGGCACATAGTAAGCACCTTAGAAATGCTCAGTGTTATTATTTACGAACTATGATGTACTGTGCAAAGGTTACCCATTCCATTTCAAAATATTAGTGTCCCCCCCACTGTTTCATATTGTGGTGGACAGGTGTCCTCTGCTTGTACTTGAGAGAAACCTAACTCCGAAGTCCATGATAGAAAGAGGACACTTTGGGGCCTGCGCTATTGCAAAGTCCAGATGTAGCTGTGGCCCCAGGCTTTATGAAAATCTTGTCTGGAATGAGAAGGGGAGGGAGCTTCAGTGAGAGGCAGGAAACCTACTCACCAGAAATGCAGCTCTGTGCCCATCTCTGTATCAGAGAAATTCACCAAACATAGGATTGTTTCCTCCCTAAATTTACATTCAAATGGCTCCATTTCACTACAAGAATATGAAATAGGGCAAGAAGACACGGCATGTGGCATTTTGATCAAATGCAAAGGACATGTGCCATCTGGTGTCTGCGTGCTTTTTATGGATACTTGTGTCCTGCTTCCAGCCCTGTCGGGAAGACTATCAGAGCCTCTCCCCTTACACACACACACACATCCGCACGTGTACACAGCCACACGCAGATGCCCTCACATTGCATGCGGGGAAAGCTAGCCTGAGGAATCACATGGTCACTGAGGTGGGAGGAGAGACCCAGGAAGAGAGGAGGGAGGAGAGGGAGAGGGAGCCACAGGAGTGGCTGTGACAGCCAGGCAGCTGCCAGAAACCAGAGAAGAGATGCTAAACTCCCGGAGACTCTCCCTCTAGATCCTGTGGCAAGTCTATTTATTTCCAGCACAACTGGGATGTTAATTTCAGTTTCTCAGAATACTGCATCTTCTCCACCAGAATCCACCCATTGTCTAAACACCCCAGCCTCACGCATGGTTTGGTTATGGGCTATTAAGGGTTGCCTTGGGTTCCAGAAGGCACACTCCTTTCGCAGGTGAATTAAGTCTTATATGTGCCATGTATAACACATTTAAGGCTCTTTCCAAGCAAAGACATTGTGTAACCTTCTATTATTTTTGCCTGTGCAAAATTGTGTATGTTCAGAGTTGAGGCACTCTAAGCACCTCCAAGTGACTCCACTGGCTAGTCCTGACTTAGGAGCTGCAGGAAGAAATGGTGTGCCAATTTTCAGTCCCGTTCTCACTCCTCCACTGCCTGGGGGGCAAGGCTCTTCACAGCCTGAGCTCCAGTTTCTTGATCTGTGACGTGGGGGTGATCACATCCTCTACCTGGGGTTGTTATGAAGATTAGAGCATGTTTATGAAGTATCTTCTGCCTGTAGATGACACTCATAAAATGAGTCATTGAGACAGGTGTGGTGGCTCACATGTGTAATCCCAGCACTTTGGGAGGCCAAGGCAGCCAGATCACTTGAGGCCAGGAGTTCAAGACCAGCCTGGCCAACATGGTGAAACACCGTCTCTACTGAAAATACAAAAAGCTAGCTGGGTGTGGTGGCACGTGCCTATAATCTCAGCTACTCAGGAGGCTGAGGCCTGAGAAGCGTTTGAACCTAGGAGGTGGAGGTTGCAGTGAGCCGATATCATGTCACTGCACCCTAGCCTGGGCGACAGAGCAAGACTCTGAAAAAAAAAAAAAAAAAAAAAAGCAAGTCATTCAAGAGTGGATTTGCAAGTTACTTTCTCTGGAAGGGCTTGTGCAGGTGATTCTGGCTCTCCAACTTGGCCCATTCCGATGCCCACCTCCACCAAGTCTCCCCGACCTACAAGGCCACACTCCTTCCTATGAAAATAATAGTGATCATAATAATAGTGACACTCAGTGTGAGGCAGTTTTACATGCATTCACCCATTAAATCCTTGCTATAGCTCTCTGGTACTATGATTCTCATTTTACAGATGTAGAAACTGAGGCTCTGAGAGGTTAAACCTTTTGCCCGATGCACACACATACCACGCTAGGATGTGGTGAGCCTGTGTGCCAACCCAGCCAAGTGGCTCCAGACTCAACATGCCAGAAAGTTGTCACGCAGCATCCCGAGGAGCTGCCTGGCCTTCCGCCGAAGGTGAGTTTGTTCCCTTGTGGAGAAGACTCTGTGCTCAGCCCTGGGAGCACGTTGATGTCCAGCCTGGACTACGCCTTCCTGAGGGGGCCACGCAGACAGCCGTGCCCAGGCCTCAGCAAGCCTGCTCTGCTCTGCTTCTGATGTTTCTCTCACAATGAAAATATACTTTGGCGATGACACTGCCACACTCTAAATCAGCTGGGAACTCCTCACCCCTGTGCCAGGGGAAGAAAAACAGCACAGATATATGGCCAGCTGAGCAATCTGGCTTTCCCCACCTCTTCTCCCAAAATTTATTTCGAAGTCAATGACTAATAGCAAAGCTTAAGAATGAGTGACTTTATTAAGGATGGGAGAGTTACTAAAAGAAGTCACCACTGCAGGAGGCGACGATTTCTGAGGGTGGAATAAAAAAAGAGTGGAGTGAGAAAAGGAAAGGAATCCTCCAGTTGATGAAAAAAGTGTCTGACTGATGAAAAGGTGGAGAAAAATGAGAAGTATTCACTATTAGTAGAAACCCACACTTAATTCCCTGGGTTTTTATTTTGTTTTGTTTTACCTCTTCTTGCTCCCAAGTATTTCCTCACACCCGATCTCTTCCTGCAGAGATTTGGTAACTTCAACTTGTGCCAAAGAACATAAAACACTCTCTCTGCCCACCCTTCTTACATCTGTACCTGTGCTCCAGCTTGGAGCTGCTGTATTAAAATGTACCAGTGTGCAGGGCACAGCATCAATCTTGGAAGCTCTGGAGCTGAAGCGAGCATGCTTTTCGGTGACCAAGGCAAAGTTAGGTGATAGGAAAATAGGATGGGGTATAAGACCTATGTTTTGTTGGCAGTGAACTTGAAACGTGGTGCCCAGATTGTACTTTAATAGTCCCAGATTAGCAAAAAAGACTTTTCCCTCTGTCTATAGCAAGTAATTGGCCCAATTCTCCCAGGCATATTTTTTCTTTAATGCAGAAACCACTTGGTATTCACCCAAGGCAACACAAAAGCATCAGGACTATTTGTCTCTTGCAATTCACATGACTATTTGTCCACGTGGTGTAAACTAGATATCAGCATATTTTAATTCTCACAGTGGAAATTCCCTCATCTACCCAATGCCAATGGGAAGCCAGTCCTCTTTTAACCCTCTGAAGCACAGACATGTCCCCTAGAAACCTCAGGGAGAGGAACTCAGAAGGTCAACCTTTGACCACCAGCCCACTCGTGTGATTTTAATAAGGAAAATATAGGAGCAGGTTTTCTGTCTTGTCTTACTTTGAGGTTTGCATGATGAAAAAGAAGCAAGAGAGAGAACCGAGTTGAGAAAGAAGGAGAGAGAAAGAAACAGGAAGGAAGGAAGGGAGGGAGGGAGGGAGGGATAGAACAGTTTATGACTCAGTCATGCCTTCGATTCTTCCCATAGGCTTCCCTGTGCCTCTTCACAGCAGGCTCATGAGGTCAGAAATCCCAGTAGGTAAACCCTGTGTCACTGCTGGCCAGCAAGGTGGGGTGACCTCTGGCCCATTGGAGCCAGTGCCTACAGGTTTGACAATGCACTATAGGAACAAGCATCTGGCCCTTCACACTAGCCCTAGACAACCTTCAGCATCTCCATGACCTTCAAGCCCTGCTCAACTGTCCCCAGAGCATTAGAAATACCCCAGCAACCAACATAAGGGCCCTCCTGCCTAGGGCTGGCAGGAGGCCGAGGGCTGCCCATGTGTACCCTTTGGTCACATTGCTTGAGGTATTCCATCACCAGCGCTGCCTGACTGGACCCTCTCAAACCCTTTCCTGTTTTGCAAGATGAAACAGCAAGTTATGCTAGTTTAGCTCCTCCATCTCCAGGATGGAATTAAACATACAAGGATTTTAAGAGAGGAAATGCCTGCATTAAGGGAAATAAGAAGGGAACCAAGGAAGGCTGTGGGGCTGAGGGGGCCATCAGACCATAAGCAAAGTCAGACCCGGAGGGAAGGACAGAAGAAGGGAGGTTAGGTGGAAGTACCCTAAACCACCATGCAGTCAAAGGGAGCTATGGCAAAACCACTGGGGAGCCCTTGAGCCCAAGGTAGCTGACAAAGGAGTCCCAGCTCTCCTAGACTGGTGGTTGGCAGGGAGCAGCCCCGGGAGGCATGGTCCCAGAGCAAACTCAGCAAAGGACGTAGTGCCTAATCAGTGATACTCTCCAGAGGCAAGGTCTTCAGGACTCACTCTTGCTGTGGTCACCTCAAGTGACAAAGTTTCCCCCGTGAAGGACTTCCTCTTGCACCTGCTCCATCAGTTCTGAAAGGCGATAATGATCGGGCTGCTGTGATGGGATGTGCTGGGGCTCAGTCCCCACCACATAGGTCATGCCTCTACCATAAAGATACAGGGAAGATGCTAAAACAGGGGCAGGTCTGTTGTGGAACAAAATAAGTGCTCCTTTGTTCTCTGAAGCCTAGGGTCCAGCTTCCACACACCCTCGGAACAGTCCTTGGTTGCAATGGTATTCTCAAAAAGAGGGCATACCTATCTACTCCATATCTGGCCTTTGCACAGTGTCAATAGCAGAAGACAAAAGCTTCCCAAAGAAGAGAAATGCCCAGCATGGTCCCCATCTCCAAAGGGAAAAAAAATCAAAAGATGCTTCCATTTTGGTCACCAATTGTGGTTACTTTGGAATCTATGACCCTTGTCAGAATAATCTGCCATGTGGCCTCTGGCCAATCCAACAGCTTCAAGGACCCCAAAAAATGATCCCAAGCCATCCTCCTGTGGCGTGTATGTGAGATTGGCTTCCACCCTCCCGACCCACAATGGAAAGGCATCACAACAATGCCCCCAGGAAGGAAGATGCAAATTCCAATTGTCTCTAACTCTTCCCGGTAAACCTGTGGCTCCAGCAGGGCTTGAATGAGGGTGAGCCAAGAGACGCCCCAGAGTGCAGAATTCCAGGAGGCATCATTCTCAGGGTGGAGTGAGTGTAGTCAGCACTGAGAGTGAGAACCACTCTTTGCAGGCCATGGGGTGCCTCCCTCCAGTTCACCCCAGAGGACCAAAGTCTACCTACCCTTCAAAGGCTACCCAAGACCTGCCCTCCATCGAGCCTTCCCTGAGGACCCATCAGCGCTCATGTCCATTCCGCTGAGATCCTAGGGCCCCTTGTTTACTGCAGACGCATAGCTTTTTCCCATAGTACCCTTGCATTGTCCATGTTTGTGTGGACACCCCTTATCCCTCCCAGGAGACCACAAACAGCTTCCGGACAGAGGCCATCTTCCCACCTTCACCCCACTTTCCCATCTGCAACACCGGTAGCGCAGGGACTCAGGGGCTCTGTGTGTGGCTTCTTTGCATCTCTGGCAAGCTGCCAACAGGGTCCCCATGGCCACAGACGCTGAATCCCTCTGTACTAATGGCTTGAATTACAAAGGGGAAGATGCACCATGATAAAAGCGTGTTACAGAGTAGAGGTTATGCATGTGGTTTCCTCCCATGCCATCAGGACCAAAGGAATCACATCTGGCAGTGTTGTCCCCCTGAGTCTCCCTCTGGGAAACCATTAGGAGTGTCCGGGGCCATCAAAGGCTTTTCATTGTAAAATGCTGTACTTAGGAAGCACTATCATCTTGATTCTCAGCTGTGGCAATTGTTCTGCACAAATTCAGTGGGACAAGGTAGAGTTAAGGTTATTTTTCCCTTGTCTTGAAGGCCATGTCATGTCAAGCAGGATTGGTAAAGATGTCAGAATCAAAAACAAAAAAATTCCAGTACATTGAAAACACTTATCTCATGAAGTTTCATGGGAATGACTTTGCATATCCCACGGGTACTTCAGAAAAGCTCGGAAAAGAGCTCTCACAAATTGTGTTGTTTCTGCCCATTATAAGAAAAGGAGTAAAATCTGTCATTCATTGATAGAGAGTTGGCTACAGTTTTCAGCCTCTGTGGTCACCTCTCTAAGAGTGACCCAAGCGGGGAGGGGCGGGGGAGTTGGAGGAGGAGCCCGAGGCAGTCAGCTTCCCCTCTGCATCCTCTTGGAGCTTGCATTTGGCCCAAGCCATGGGTCTAAAGATTCCTTAGGCATGAGAATCCCACTGGGAGCCTGCAACAGATGCTGCTTCCATGGTCCCATCTCCAGAGATGCTCTTTCAATAAGTCTGGCGAGGGATCATGGAATCAGCATTTTTAGCCAGCTGCCCAGGTGATTCTGACAGAGGTGGCCCAGAGCCTCGCTTTGAGAAGCACTGCTGTGCAGACCCAAGGTTGAGGGAACTGCTCAGAGAGTGGCCAGAGCCTCCAGGCAGGGAAGGAGCTGGCAAGTGAGGCTGAGCCATTGTCACCTAAAAGGCAGTGGATGCCACCAGGCAGCTTGAAGCAGTTACATGGGGACACCTTCTGCAGCCTCTCAGTCAGCAGCCCCAGGACACCTAGGAGCCCTCCTCCAACACTCAAAGCTGGTCACTCTGTATCACGCAGAACACAGGCTCTGGGATTGAATCTTGACTCCAACTACCCATCAGGCACCTTGAGGTGGCTGACCCCAGGCAAGTTACTCCATGTCTCTGGGCCTTGTTTCAAAGATGGGGTTAATGACATACCTTATGTTACAGAGTTGCCACAAGGATACAATGAGATGATGCATATAAAATGCTCACTGTAGGGTCTTAGTACACAGTAAAGGCTCAATTAATGGTAGCTGTGAATTTTGTGATATTATTGTTAGCTATGGCAGTTATCTGTTGCTACATAGCAAACTATCCCAAAACTAAGTGCCTTAAAACAACAATGGTGTTGTGGTACAGTGGCTCATGCCTTAATCCCAGCATTTTGAGAGACTGAGGCAGGAGAATCCCTGGAGGTCAAGAGTTTGAGACCAGCCTGGGCAACATAGCAAGACCTCACCTCTACAAGAAATTTAAAAATGATATGGGCATGGTGACGCATGCCTATAGTCCCAGCTACTCAGGAGACCGAGGCGAGAGGATCCCTTGAGCCCATCCAACTCCACTGGACATCCTCTGGAGCAGCTGGAAGACTGGGGCTGAAAACACAAACAGGCTCACTCACCTGGCAGGTGGGAACACTGACTCCAGCAGGGCCTTAGCCAGGGCCTTCCCTAGAACACCCATATGGGCCTGTCCATGGCAGCCGGAAGCTGAAGCAAGGGGGAGATAGACAGACACGCAGACACACATGGGAAGTGAGCGGAAGCTATGTTGCCTGCACAGCCTAGCTCTCAGAAGTCATGCATCATCACTCTGTCACGTTCTGTTGTTCAAAGGGAGATACTAGCACTGGCTCATATTCAAAGAGATAAGATTAGAATTCACTTTTTGATGGAGAAGTGCCAAGGAGTTTCTGGAAATGCTTTAGAACCACCACGTTACCCAACACCCCCAACATGAGCCACTTCCTCTGGTCTTGTTTCCTGGCTTCATGGGGTAATGACAACCTGAATGCTTGACTCCACTCAACCTGCTCCATGAGGCTGAGTTCAGCCTTCACACCCTGGTCCAGCAGGCTGGTCCAGGTAGCTAGTGGGTAACCTCCCGTGCATGTCATAAGAAAATGCACACGGCACAACGTTTGCACAGAAAGTGACCTCAGCCGAGTGGGTGCGTGAGAAGAAGGAAGACAGGAATGGAGGAGGCACCGATCCACTGCACTCACTGGGGCTGTGCAGAGTGCAAGGCAGTGACGACAACAGCCACGTCACGCTCTGCTAGGCAGGCTGCACCAGCAGCTGGGGTGGATAGACCCTGTCTGCAGGCTCCAGGCACTTCCAGCTGGAACCCAAGGAAACAAATTGTTGAGAATCCTCACTCTTGCCAGAGAAAAACAAAGTAAATCTGCTGGCTAGCGACCAACCTCAACCAACCGGAATCACTTGTTCACTGGCGTTTCCCAGCGTCTACATTTTACCTTAGAAAGTGTCAAATCATAGCCACGGCAGCTAACGTTCGTATTTTATCATTTCTGGCTTTAAAAATACAACCCCAATTTTTGTTCTGTTTTCCTTAAAAATAGATGAGTTCTTGCTCTGTCACCCAGGCTGGAGTGCAGTGGCACTCCAAGTTGGAGTGGCCTATACAAGTTGAGAATGAGTTGGTTGATTAATCGAGTAAGTATTTGTAATCGGGATATCTTTCTGCCTAGTTCTGGATGCCAATAATGAGCTCCTGTCCCCACAATGCACAGTGGAAGCCTTCACATGGCCAGTGCTTCCCTCCAAAGCCTCAAGGCTCTGACATCAGTGATATGTATGGTTTGGGCTCTGTGTGGAACTAATCTCACCTTGAATTATAATCTGAAGTGCAATCCCTGCTTGTCGAGAGAGGGACCTGGTGGGAGGTGATTGTATCATGGGGGCGGTTTCTCTCATGCTGTTCTCATGTCTGCAGGCTCCAGGCACTTCCAGCTGGAACCCAGGGAAACAAATTGTTTAGAATCCTCACTCTTGCCAGAGAAAAACAAAGTAAATCTGCTGGCTAGCGACCAAACTCAACCAACCGGAATCACTTGTTCACTGGCGTTTCCCAGTGTCTACATTTTACCTTAGAAAGCGTAAGGTAGGGAGTGAGTTCTCACAAGATCTGATGGTTTGAAAGTGTTTGGCGTTTTTTCCCTTGCTCTGTCTCTCTCTTGCCACCCCGGGAAGGAGGTACTTGCTTCTCCTTTGCCTTCTGCCATAATTGTAAGTTTCCTGAGGTCTTCCAAGCCATGCAGAACTGTGAATAAATTAATCTTCTTTTTTTTATATATAAATTACCCAGTCTCAGGTAGTATCTTTGTAGTTGTGTGAGACTGGATTAGTACAACCAGGTACTCTCCAGTGCTGAAACATGCTGCGGGTTAGGCCTATATCTCAAGGCGCCCTCTGCTTCACCTTGGCGGACAGGGTCAACGCTTCATCACCACCGGGTAACAGACAAGACATGAAGGCATGTGCGGCAGCAGGGAATGTGTGGGGCTCCCAGGTAGGTATGGCCCCAGCAGGCCCCACCCTGGTCGAGGGTAACACATGGCCCACTTATGCAGAAGTTGTTTCTGCAAGTCTAGCAAGGAGCTGATGTGAAAACTGAGGCCTCTGCTTCCGCTACTTGGGGAGTGAGACTGAACCCTTAGGAGAAGTTCTTGGGTTTGTTAGGGAAAGGGGACCTGCTGCTTCATGCTGGTTTCAGGCCTTGGCAGGCCTGGAGGTGGGCCTCTCCTGTGAATATAGTGCTCTTCAATTAGGGGTGATTTTGCTCCCCAAAAGACACTTGGCAATGGCTGGAGACATTTTTGGTGGCCACAGCTGGGCGGGGGTTGCTCCTGGCATCTAGCAGGTGGAGGCTAGGGATACTAATGAGCATCCTACAATGAACAGAACCACAAAAAGGATCTGGCCCCAAATGTCAATAGTGCCAAGGGCAAGAACCCTATAAGCTCCCCTCTCAGGTACCCAGCAGCCCCCAGGGATGAGAGGGAGGCAGGCCCATCTCCCAGAGCTAGAAACCAATTGTCCTTTTCCTGCCTGGAGACCCCCACTCCAGAGACAAAACGGCTGTTTAAGCCACTCAAAGCCCCTAGCATAATGTGCCTTACCTAGGCTATCCCTGTAAGGGAGACTCCATTAGCAATTCTTCCCAGGCTGAGGAAAACCTGTGATCTTCTATCCTGCCTATACCTTGAAGCTGTTGCCAATTTCTTTCTTGTAGAAGAAAAACCAGCCTTGAAGTGTAATTGTGATTAGGACACCCCTCAGATAAGGCAGTCATGATGCTCACATTGAGTGCCAGTTCCATGCTAAGCACTTAGCTGTGGTGCCTCCTAGACATTTACCTTCCTGAGCCCCCACAGCTCTCATCCACAGTACAGACCACGGCCTATGCCATGGCCTCCCATAGTTCGTGGGTAGTTCCATAAACTGTCAACAAAGTTTCAGTTAGGGTCAGTAGGATCTATTTATTATGACCAAAAAGAGGGCTACCTTTTTAGAAAGGTTTGCACCAAAGAGTTGAAATTTTATTCAAATAGACAGCTCAAGCAGTATAGCCCATAGCGTCTATCTACATGGGAAACTTGTGATCAGTAAATTATTTTGTTGTTGTTGTTTGAGACAGAGTCTCATCTGTCACCCAGGCTGGAGTGCAATGGCGCCATCTCGGCTCACTGCAACCTCTGCCTCCCGGGTTCAAGTGATTCTCCTGCCTCAGCCTCCTGAGTAGCTGGGATTATAGGAGCCCGCCACCACACCTGGAAAATTTTTTGTATTTTTAATAGAGACAGGGTTTCACCACATTGTCCAGGCTGGTCTCGAACTCCCGACCTCAGATGATCCACCCACCTTGGCCTCCCAAAGTGCTGGGATTACAGGCATAAGCCACCACATCCACCTATTTTTAAGCACTTAATTATGAGCACTGTGTTGAAGAGTACACAACCTTTAGGATCTTGGCTGACACTCCCTCCATGTAAACCCCTTAATACCCACTGTAGCACTAAGTTCTACAAGGCAACGAAAACAGGCAGTTTATAAACCCAACGCCAGGCAGGACCCGTCAATAATAATGGCGGTTTATAAAAGCCATTTTATTGAGCGCATTTTAAGCTTATTATGAGACAGAGACTAGTATGAAGAATTCCCCTGCATCCATCATTCAGTTTCAACAACCATCAACTTTCTGCCTTACTTGTTTTATTGAACCCCGCTCCACAGAGATACACACACAATTTCTTCCGGAGCTTAAAGCAGATCTCAGCCACCTCACCACATCGTTTCACCTGTAAATACTTTAGTATGTATCTCTAACAGACAGGGCTTTTAAAAAATAGCCGTAACAGCCAGGTGCAGTGGCTTGCACCTGTAATCTTAGCATTTTGGGAGGCCAAGGTGGGTGGATCACTTGAGGTCAGGGGTTTGAGACCAGCCTGGGTGGATCACTTGAGGTCAAGAGTTTGAGACTATCCTGGCCAACATGGTAAAACCCAATCTCTACTAAAAATAGAAAAATTAGGCAGCTGTGGTGGTGCAAGCCTGTAATTCCACGTACTCTGGAGGCTGAGGCATGAGAATAATTTGAACCCAGGAGGCAGAGGTTGCAGTGAGCCGAGATTGTGCTACTGCCCACCAGCCTGGGTGACAAAGCAAAGCTCTGTCTCAAAAATAAACAAAAAAATAGCCATAACACCATTGCCTCACCCAACAAACATCTAATATACAGTCCATCAGTCCATCTTACATTGTCCTCAGTTCTCTCAAAAACGTCTGTTTCCAGTTGGCAGCTGATACTCAGAGGGGCGCTCACCTTACAGGGAATCACAGTACAAAAACCAAAGGTCTGCTGCCTTTGGCCTTCTCCGCTGCAATGGCCCTTCCTGCCTCCCTCCACCCCACCTGCCATTCTCTAGGCAGAACCAGGGGTCAGGAGGACAGTTCAGAGCATTGACAGATCAGGTGTCTTAGAACCAAGCAGGTAGATTTGAGGAGGCATGGTCCTAACATCAACTTCTCATCCAGATCAGCTCCTCATTAGAAAAGCTGCCCTTTTTCAGGCCACTTTCCAGCTGGGGCCAAGAGATCAGAAAACATACCTGGCCCGAAGAGCCAGCAAGTCTCACCACAGACCCTTGGCAACTCGATGAGGTCCACAAGCTTCAAGGATCTTGTGATATACTTAGAATGCACTCCCTAAAGACCCTGGGCTCTAAAGGGTGAGAGGGAAAGGCACGCCTAGTAATTAACATGTTCAAATAAATACTCCCCTGCTCTGAAAAGCTTAGCAGGCCCTGTGTGAGCAAATTCATTTATGCAAGTGCCATGGAGAAGTGATGGGCAGCCACCCGAGACGCTGGGACTTTAGGTGACAAGCGAGGGCTACATGAAACAAGCCTGTCAGACCTCCTTCCTAGAGTTCTATACGTTACAGACTAGGATCTGTGCTCAAGCTACAGGTTCTAATAGAAATAGCACTATGTGTTAATTATGAGTTCAAAAAAGGAGAGAATAAATCACTTTGCTGAAACCTGATCTTGTCTGCTGATAAAAATTGTTTTTATCACCTTTAGTAGCCCTAGCTTCCAGCAGGTATAAAAAGTTAACTCATCTGCCTATAGATATTTTAGGGATTCCTCCCCATTTTATAAAATAAGTTGTTGAGTCCAGAGGAATGGATTCTGAAGGCAGTATTGTAGGAGATTAAAATCAAAAGCTCAAAACTTATACTCTTCAGAGCTGTTTGACCTTGGGCAAACTAATTAGCCTCTTTGCTGTTGTTTTCCCATCTACAAACTGAGGAAGAGACTAACTCCGTCGCAGGGATGTTACAAAGGTGTAACGAGATAACATATTCTCATTCAACACACATTAATTGAGTGCAGGCACTGTTCTAGGTGTCAAAGACAGGGCGGGTAAGCAAGTCAGACAAGGCTTTCGCTCTCTCAGAGTTTCTGTTCTGGTCAGAAAAACAAACATGAAGAGGATCATCCAATAGGAATAAATTCTATTCCGAGAATTTTTTAAAACACTGCAATGGAGAGGATATAAGTTATTCCAGGGAGGCCTTTTCAAGGATATGGTAGCCAGCCTGAATGATAAGGAGCCAGCCATGCAAAGGTTTGGGGGAAAGCATCTTAGGAGCGGGAACAGCAGACACCACGGGTGAAGGGTGGATGAAAGTTTGGTGTGTTTGAGAGGCAAAAACGAAGCAGCATACAAAATGCGATCAGCGAGTGATACGGTTTGGATCCGTGTCCCTGCCTGAATCCCACGTTGAATTGAGATCCCCATTGTCGGAGGAGGCGCCTGGTGGGAAGTGACTGGATCATGGGGGCAGATTCTCCCTTGGTGCCGTTCTCATGGTAGTGAGATCTGGTTGTTTACAAACGTGGGGTGCCTCCCTCTCTCCATGCATGCTCCTGTTCCTGACATGTGAGATGCCTTGCTCCTCCTTCACTTTCTGCCATGATCGTAACTTTCCTGAGGTTCCCCAGAAGCTGATGCCACCATGCTTCCTGTACAGCCTGCGGAACCATGAGTCAATTAAGTCTCTTTTCTTTATAAATTACCAAGTCTCAAGTATTTCTTTATGGAAGCATGAGAAATACAGTGAGGTAGGCAGGGTCTAAGTGAGTTTCATAGAGATTCAGAAGGAGTTTGGATTCACTGTGGTGGTAATCTGAAGACTTTAGATTTAGATTAACATTTCAGAATGATCAATGTCCACTCTACTTTGCAGAGAAATGATTGGAAGGGAGGAAAGAAGCAGTAGGACCAGTTAGACTTTTAGAGTAGCTCTGCTAAGGGAAGACAACGGCTTAGAGCAGGACTTGAGCAGTGCAAATGGGGAGAAGTGGTCAGATTTGGAACACGTTTTCAAAATAAATCTCCCAGGACTTGCTCCTTATATTTTGTAAGGAGTAAAAGGAAGAAAAACATGAAGAATGATTCCTGTGTTTGAGGTCCCAGAGAGTGGGGAGATGGTGAGGCCATTTACTGAGACAGACAAGACTCAGGAGAAGCAGCCATGAGGAGACAGAGAAACAAGAGTTCTGTGTTGGTCACACAAGCCTGAGATGCTTCATACACCTCTAAGTGATGTCAAGCAGGCAGGTGGATTTAGGAATCTGGAGATCCAGGGGAAAATTAGGCCATCAGAAGTCTTCAACAGTGAGACAGTCATGAAGCTGAGAGTGCAGGTAAGATTGCATGGTGAGAAAACGGGGAAAAGAAAAGGGGATCTAGAGTTGGGATTTGGAATATTCCAACATTCAGAGGACAGACATTGAGGGGAGATACTGAGCAGGAGCAGCTGGTGAAGCAGCAGAACAACCAGAAGCATGGGATGGCATGGGAGGGCATGAAATGCCATGGGATGGAATGGGATGCGATGGGATGGGATGGGATGGGATGCAAAGGGATGGGATGGGATGGGATGGGATGGGATGCGATGAGACGCGATGGGATGGGATGGGTTGGGATGGGATGGGATGGGATGGGATGGGATGGATTGGGATGGGATGCGATGGGATGGGATGGGATGGGATGGGATGGGATGGGATGGGATGCAAAGGGATGGGATGGGATGGGATGGGATGGGATGGGATGGGATGCAATGAGACTCGGTGGGATGGGATGGGTTGGGATGGGATGGGATGGGATGGGATAGAATGGAATGCCATGGGATGGGATTGGATGGGATAGAATGCAATGGAATGAAAGCTCCAAAAAAAAAAAAAAAGCTTCCGAAAGGAAGGAGTGGTTAGCCATGCCAAATATTACCAAAAGACTCAATAAATAGGCTAGCAGATGGACCATGGGACTTGGTAGGGTGGAGGTCTTCATTGTGAAGACCGCTTCAGCTGAAAGCCTGACTGAAGAGGACTCAGGAGAGTAGGAAATGTGGAAAAGCAAACAGACAGCAAGGCACCCTCTCTCTGGGAGGCAGAGCAGAGAAATCAAGTGGTATATAGACAGGCACAGGCATTAGAGAAGAGTCAAGGACGTGTCAGCATGCCCTCCAGAGGAATGTAGCAGAGAGGAAGAAATTGATAATGATCAACAAAAGGCAATTTTTGTAAAAGCTCTCATTATGTTAATAATTGTGTATAGGTCCACTTATAACTTTTCTTTCACTTAGGAATTCTTCAGCTTAGAGAGTCTTTATTTCTGTGGTACTAATATACAGTTACACGTTTTAACAGAAAATCAAACACCGCATGTTCTCACTCATAGGTGGGTGTTGAACAATGAGAACACATGGACACAGGGAGGGGAGCATCACACACTGGGGTCTGTTGGGGGGAAATAGGGGAGGGACAGCAGGGGGTGGGGAGTTGGGGAGAGATAGCGTGGGGAGAAATCCCAGATATAGGTGAATGGTGCCATGTGTGTACCTATGCAACAATCTTGCATGTTCTTCACATGTACCCCAAAACCTAAAATGCAATTAAAAAAAAAAAGAATTAACGTAGATAATAAACCACTGGTAATGCACCTGGCACAGACAATCCAAAAAAAAAATAGAAAGAATATCTAATCTTCTGTTTATGAGAAAATCCCCCAAAGGATGGGCTTAATTGAGTATATGAGATCCTCAGATCTGCAAATTCTCACAGTCTTAAAATTGTTCATTTCTAGGGTTCTGTGTGTACACCAGTAACACACGGTCACTCCAGTTTATAACCTCAGCTTCTGGCATGCTGAATTCCTCACAATTCCCCAAAGCTCACATTGTTTCAGGTAGGTGTACCTTGCACCCTCACAGGCACCTCACAGCAGCAGGGGTGCCTGACTGCTTTGGCTCCCTAGCTTACCTAAGGAACGCCCTCTGGTCACTCTTGGAATCCTCCCCTCCTTGGGTCTGCACTAACCTCTGTAGCTTGCTTCTCATTGTTTTATTTTTCTAAAGGTAATGTGGAACCCCGGAGAGTGTTATGAACCAAGTATTACAACTAAACCAATTCTGTGAAACTGAGGTCTGTTAAAAACAAAACAATCATGCTAAAAAAAATAATGTGCATGCTTGCCAAAAATAATAAGCAATACAGAAAGGAATAAAGCAGAGATCAAAATTCAACTGAGACAGAAACAACCATCAACATTTTGCACAATGTCCTCCAGAACGCTCTTTAATCGTGCATCAGAGAGACCCGCCCTAGGACAGTAGAACACTCCTAGACAACATGTCATTGGCTTCCTACAGTGACTACCGCAGGGGCCTTGCCTTATTGCCTTTTGTATCCCCAGCGCTTAGCACAAACACATGCACTGTAAAGGACCGTATATGTTGGTGAAATTAATGAATAAGAGCATATGTGGCTGCAGAACTTAGCGACAGCAAGAATAATGCAGTTCCCTTACATCACTTACAAAGCAAGAAGCAGAGACCCAGAAAGAAAGATGAACTCACCTATCGCTAAGGGAGAGGGTGGAGCATTGGAAGGCTTATGGTCTTTGTTCCAAAACAGATCTAAATAAAGTTGCATTTTGAATTAATGTGGAAAATCTATTTTTCATAAATATTGCCAAGATAATAAGTAAATAACATAAGAAAAAAAAGGTAGGGCCTTCTTTTATACCACATGAAACCATATAAGAAATAGAAGTTCATGTAGGTAAACATGGTCTTGGGATAATCACACAATAACCAAGACACAGATAGAAAAGGAAGGATCAATTCCTTGACAGCACTAAATTTTTAGGAACCTTAAAACATGGAAAGGCAAATGGAAAAATACTTTTGAAGTATTGAATCAATAGCCTTTATAATATACTGAATGCTTATGAATCGATAAGATAAAAGCACTAATTGAAAATAAAGGAAATGAAAAAGGTAATTCATAAAAGAAACAAATCAACAACACATATCAGATTTTATAGAACTATATATTTAATAGGACTTAAAGTCACTAGGATTTAAGCAAAGCAAATTCAAAAAAGATATCTTTATTGTCTACATGGTCAGCAAAAGTTTGTAAATAATACCAATCGGCCGGGCGCGGTGGCTCACGCCTGTAATCCCAGCACTTTGGGAGGCCGAGGCGGGTGGATCACGAGGTCAAGAGATCGAGACCATCCCGGTCAACATGGTGAAACTCCATCTCTACTAAAAATACAAAAAATTAGCTGGGCACGGTGGTGCGTGCCTGTAATCCCAGCTACTCAGGAGGCTGAGGCAGGAGAATTGCCAGAACCCAGGAGGCGGAGGTTGTGGTGAGTGAGATTGCGCCATTGCACTCCAGCCTGGGTAACAACAGTGAAACTCCGTCTCAAAAAACAAAAAAAAAGAAAAAGAAAATAATACCAATCAAGGTTGATGACAATACTTTCTTTAGAAAAATAGGCGTTCGCCAATGCTGATAGAATTCTACATGGGAATAACTCTTCTCTGGGTCCACATGGCAACATATGTCAAAAACCCTTAAAGAGGGCCACGCCTGGTGGCTTTTTCCTGTAATTCTAGCACTTTAGGAGGCCAAAGTGGGAGGATCACTTAAGCCCAGGAATTTGAGACCAGCCTGGGCAACATAGCAAGACCCGATCTCTATAAAATTAAAATAACTATAAAAAGAAACAACTAAAATCACTATTTTTAAAAAAGCCTTTAAGATGTGCCTGCTAATTTATTCAACATTTCCAAAACTAAGAATTTATCACAAAGAAGCATTTCAAGTTATATGCAAAGATACTAACTGTGGTAATCTCTAATAATTAGCTATTTTTTTCTTTTGTACTTGTTATTGTTTTCCAAGTGTTCTAAATTGAACATTTATTATTTATTTATTTGGGACAGGGTCTTGCTCTGTCACCCAGGCTGGAATGCAATGGCACAATCACAGCTCACTGCAACCTCTGTCTCCTTAGCTCAGGTGATCCTCCCATCCACCTCAACCTCCCTAGTCGCTGGGACCACAAGCATGTGCCACCATGCCCAGCTAATTTCTTTTATGTTTTTGTAGAGACAGGTTTCGCCATGTTGCCCAGGCTGGTCTTGAACTCCTGGGATCAAGCAATTCGCTTGCTTTAGCCTCCCAAAGTGCTGGAATTACAGGCATGAGCCACCACACCCAGTGTTGAATTTATTTAAAAGTAAATGAGGACTTACAGGTAAAGATGGCAGATTAAACATTGATATTTACCTTTATTTTCTCCTAGAACCAAATTAAAGCAACAGTAATGTGAGTTTTAACAAAGAGAATGGGGTGAAAATCCTTCTTCTTCTTCTTTTTTTTTTTTTTTTTTTTGAGACAGAGTCTCATGCTGTTGCCCAGGCTAGAGCTCAGTGGTATGGTCTTGGCTCACTGCAACATCCGCATCCCAAGTTCAGGCGATTCTCCTGCGTCAGCCTCCCAAGCAGCTGGGATTACAGGTGTGTACCACCATGCCTGGCTAATTTTTGTATTTTTAGTAGATATGGGTTTTCACCATGTTAGCCAGGCTGGACTTAAACTCCTGACCTCAAGTGGTCCACCTGCCTCAGCCTCCCAAAGTGCTGGGATTACAGGTGTGAGCCACTATGCCTGGCAAAAAAAAAAAAAAAAAAAAACCATTTTGAAACCTGGAAGATGGAGAAGTAACTAACTTAAGCAAACCTGAACCAACCATAGGAAAGCTAAGACGCAACCTGAATCACATCCCAAACTCCAAAGGCTTAGGAGACCGCAGCACCCAGCTCCTTTGAAAGCAGAGAAAAAGATGGGGCAGAAAACAGAAGGTTTGATTGAAACGTCTGTTTGAGAAGCAGTTAACCCCACCAGCTTTCTTTCCCAACTCCACAGAGTGCAGGAGCCTGGAGGGTTTTTCCCTCTGGAGAGGTAAAACCAAGCCTCTCCGGGCTGGGAACACCAGGCAGAGATAAGGGCGAGACTACTGCATGGAAGAAAGGGACTAAGTCAAAGCTGCATGCTGAGCATCTGAGCCCCAGCCTTCCTTCCCCTCCTGACACTCAGAAGGCTGGCAGCCAGCCTTACATCCTCCAGGCAGAAGACTCCAAAAATCTTCTCTTGGGAATCCAACAAGTTTGTGAGAAAATCACCAACAGAAGGTTTCTTAACAAAACTGTCAAGCTGGGCCAGACACAGTGGCTCACACCCATAATCCCGACATACTGGGAGGTCAAGGCAAGAGGTCACTCGAGGCCAGGAGTTCACAACCAGCCTGGGCAACATAGTGAGACCCCCAACTCTACAAAAAATGTTTAAATCAGCCAGGTGTAGTGACGCACACCTGTAGGCCTAGCTACTTGGGATGCAAAAGTGGGAGGATCATTTGAGTCCAGGAGTTCAAGCTGGCAGTGAGTCATGATGATGCCACTGCACATCAGCCTGGGCAGCATATCAAGACCATGTTTCTTAAACAAACAAACAAACAAACAAAAAGCAACGAGCTGAATCATCTTACAATTAATTCCACTGTCAGTAAAGTCCTCCACCCACCTACTACCACCAGCACCACACAGAGCAGACTACAAACAGATTTTTGGTGCACCACCCTTAAACTATAAATAGAGTAGGTAAGAATCCCAAGATAACTTGAGAAGAAGCATTTACCCTAGGTCATTGATCCTAAAATGCATGTGTCTGAACGAACGTCTCTGAAATCTGCCTTACAAATCAATGGTATTGCAAAATCGTGGTCAGTCAGAAGGCAGCCATGCAAAATAATTTCATAGACACTTTTGCATAAGATTAAGAGCACCAGCATCAAAGGTTTGCAGAGTCAATAAAATATGGTAAATGAAAGCCAGAGACTAAAGCAAACTGGGAAAAGGAGGTTTAAAAAAGGAGAAAACAGCCCAAACCTTTTTTTTTTTTTTTTTTTTTTTTTGAGATGGAGTCTCGCTCTGTCTACAGGCTGTAATGCAGCGGCACCATCTCAGCTTACTGCAGCCTCCAACTTCTGGGTTCAAGTGATTCTCCTGCTTCAGCCTCCCGAGTAGCTGGAGCTAAGGTGCATGCCACCGTGCCCAGCTAATTTTTTGTATTTTTAGTAGAGACAGGGTTTCACTGTATTAGCCAGGATTGTCTTGAACTCCTGACCTCGTGATCCACCTGCCTTGGCCTCCCAGAGTGCTGAGATTACAGGCGTGAGCCACCACACCCAGCCCAAACCATTATTAACATCCTTAGAGAGAGAATGAAAAACAATGTATTCACTTTTTAAAAATATGAAAGAACATTTAAATAATTCTTAGAATTTAGAATAAGGTAGCTTACAATAGAAGACTAGGTTGGGAAAATTTCCCAGAGAGAAGGGAAAACAGAAAAAGAGAGAAAAAATAGATAAGAAAAAATAAGAAAATTAGAGAACTGCCCAGGAGTTTCAAAAAAGAAAACAAAGAAGTCATCAGCAAAATTATTCAAGAAAAATCTCCCAGAATTGAAATACGTAAGTTTCTAGATTAAAAGGAGCCCACCAAGTCCCAGAAGACAAAACAAACCCACAACAAAGTGCATCGTCGTGATATATGGGAACACTAGGGACAGAGAAAGATCCTACAAACTTCGAGAGAGAATAACGTAGCTTTCACGTAACAATGCAGAATAGAATGGAGCAAAACTTCCAAATTCCTGAAGTCAAATGTTGTAAAACCTAGAACTTAATACTCAGCCACACTATCAGTGAAACGAGACAATAGGATAAAGACCTTTTCAGACCTGCAGGGAAAGAGGTGAAGAAATTACCCAGATAATGGGTGAAGGCAGAACTCAAGATGACAGATGTGTCACTGTGTGGACAATCAGTGCAGTTTGGAGCAGATCAGAAGCTCCAGAAGAGATGTCGTCAAGAAAATGAAATTAAACATATCGAGAGGGATGCCCAACTGGAAAAGCTGGCATTGAATTAGTGACAAGTATACAGAAAAATAAGCAAATAGAACTGGAAGGCAATTATTAACTCCATGGAAAATAAAAAAGTGCAACAGGAAGGAAAGGTAATGAGTGTGTTCTGTGCATAAAATAATACAAGCAAGCCAGGCACATATCTGTAGTTCCAGCTACTCGGGAGGCAGAGATGGGAGGATCACTTGAGCCCAGGAGTTCAATTCAGCCTGTAAAAAATAATAATAATAATAAAGGGAAATAGTTAAAATATGTTGTCCCTCTTCTCACGTCCTAAACATCACTCTTGGTTTTTGAGAGTTCTCCTCTGTTAAGTACCTGCGTTTATAAGCAGAGGATTTCATTTCCTTCTTTAGTTATACAATCACATTACGTGGTTCTTCATTGAACAAATATTTATATAATCTTATTATAAACTATGGATATTGGCTTTCAGTTTTTAGAATCAACCTGTAGGCAAAGCATAAAGGACACATATGGTTATAGAACACAATGTGTGCTGTAAACCTAGACGTTGAAGTGATGACAGTGGCCAAGAGACAGATGGAGCTGGAACAGTGACGGGAAATGCAGGAGAACCATTTTCTCGTTTTACAGAGTGAGAATTCAAGGGAAACTCTAACCCATAGGTCAGGATGTAAAAGTCCAAAAATACTACTTAAAGCTACAGTAGTAACCAAGAAGAGCTAAAAATAAAATGGGACAAGCAGAAACTAAAGAGGAGGAAAAGAAAGAAATATGAATTCATCATTGTTGTAATGGGGAGACAATAGATACTGTCTAAAAATTATAAATCAAGGAACAGATGTAAAATCACACCATTGGAATACAGCAGTCACTACCAGAAGAACCAAGAAGAGAAAGTTTAAAAAGTTGTATCTCTAAGGAGAAAAACAGGCTAAAGTAGCTGAAGAAAAAGGAAGGCTTGGATTTTGTTTGGTGTTTTTTTGTTTGTTTGTTTTGTGTTTTTATTTTTTTGTTTGTTTTTTTGGTTTTTTTGGCGCCTCTGTCACCCAGGATAGAGTGCAGTGGCGCAATCTCAGCTCACTGCAAACTCCGCCTCCCAGGTTCAAGCAATTCTTCTGCCTCAGTCTCCCACGTAGCTGGGATTACAGGCATCTGCCCATGCCCAGCTAATTTTTGTGTTTTTAGCAGAGACGGGGTTACACTATGTTGGCCAGACTGGTCCTGAACTCCTGACCTCATGTAATCCACCTGCCTCGGCCTCCCAAACTGCTGGGATTACAGACATGAGCCATCACGCCTGGC
Source organism: Aotus nancymaae (assembly GCF_030222135.1). Lineage (NCBI taxonomy): Eukaryota > Metazoa > Chordata > Mammalia > Primates > Aotidae > Aotus > Aotus nancymaae. Next base: position 2,125,931 of record NW_026988465.1, read on the forward strand.
CCTGGACTTTTCACTTATGCCGTTCATACCATTTTAAATATCTCTGTGCCAATATCATGAGAAGGTATTTTTTAAATAAGTTAAAACGTACATGCAAAAATTATTGTACAATTTTAAATTAAGATTATAATTCCCTAGCTATGAGTTAAATACATTCAGGGCTGAAGTTCATCATTGACGAGACGATCTGTAAGATCTCCAGATATAACATTCTAAAATACCTGGAAAGTTACATGGAAAGTCTACAAATTTAACTTCACAAACTGCCAACATCATCTTTTCTGGAAGTATATTATCAGTGCTCCTGACCCCAGCCTTATAAGCAGAGGTAGTCTTTAAAAACATTTCTGCTCCCTGCTTTGATTTAAAATACCAGGAAGAGAATCTGTTTTGAAAACAATCCACAGGACAGTAAGTTCAGCTTTAGGAGAGATTGTTCTCCTTCTTATAGGATTTATGCTGCACTTTCACATACAGTAAAGTCTTCCATTTGATGCTCACAGTACACAACTCTGCAAGGCAGAGACAGTCGGTAATACTACTTCCATTTAACCCATGAGAAAACTGAGTCCCAAAGATGTAAGTTACCAGCTCAAAAGTTCTTAGCACTAAATAATAAAGATCAGAGCTCAAACATGTCTCTGATCCAAGTATTGGTCTCTCCATTAACCTGGTTGCCTCTAGCATCTTCAAAAACCCAATAATTCAAAGACATACAAATGAGCAACAGGTATATGAAAAGGTGCTTGGCATCACTAATCATCAGGGAGATGCAAATCAAAACCACTATAAGATATCACTTCAATTCTGTTAGGACATTATCAAAAAGACAAGTGATGAGAAGTGTTGGTAAGGATGCAGAGAAAAGGGAACTCTTGTACATTTTGGTGGGAAGGTAAATTGATACAGCTACTATAGAAAACAGTATGGAGGTTGCTTAAAAAAATTAAAAAGGGACGGTGGCTCACGCCTGTAATCCCAGCACTTTGGGAGGCTGAGGTGGGTGGATCACGAGGTCAAGAGATCGAGACCATCCTGGTGAACATGGTGAAACCCCGTCTCTACTAAAAATACAAAAAATTAGCTGGGCATGGTGGCGCATACCTGTAATCCCAGCTACTCAGGAGGCTGAGGCAGGAGAATTGCCTGAACCCAGGAGGTGGAGGTTGCGGTGAGCCGAGATCGTGCCATTGCACTCCAGCCTGGGTAACAAGAGCAAAACTCCGTCTGAAAAAAAAAAAATTAAAAAGGGAACCATCATATGATCCAGCAATCTCAGTTTTGGGTATATATTCAAAGGAACTGGAATCAGGATCTTGAAGAGATATCTGCACTCTCACGTGCATTGCAGCACTATTCACAGTAGCAAGACAAGGAAACACCACAAGTGTCCATCAACAGAAGAACGGATAAACCAAATGTGGCATATATGTACAATGGAATATTATCCTGCCTACCAAAAGAAGGAGATACTGCCATTTTTGACAACATGGATGAACCTAAAGGACATTATGCTAAATGAAATAAGCCAGGCACAGCAGAACAAATACTGTATGGTCTCACTTATATGTGGAATCTAAAAAAATCTATCTTACAGAAACAGAGACTGGAGGCCGGGTGCAGTGGCTCATGCCTGTAATCTCAGCGCTTTGGGAGTCCCAGCCGGGCAGATCACCTGACGTCAGGAGTTAGAGACCATCCTGGCCAACATGTCAAATCCCCATCTCTACTAAAAATACAAAAATTAGCCAGACATGGTGGTGCACACCTGTAATCTCAGCTCCAGGGAGGATGAGGCAGGAGAATCACTTGAACACAGAAGGTAGAGTTTGCAGTGAGCCAAGATTGCGCCACTGCACTCCAGCCTGGGCAACAGAGTGAGACTCCATCTAAAAAAAAGAAATCAGAGGGGAATGGTGGTTACCAGTGGCTAAGGGAAGGGGAGATGGGGAGATTTTGGTCATAGAGTACAAATTTTCAGTTATGTGAGATGAGTAAGTTCTGGAGATCTAATATACAGCCTGGTGACTACTGTTAATAATACTGCTTTGTATACTTAAAATTTGCTAAATGGGTAGATCTTAAGTGTTCTCTCCATACACACAAACTCTTTAGAGAATAGAGAAAGAGGCCGGGTGTAGTGGCTCACGCCTGTAATCCAAGCACTTTGGAGGCCAAGGCAGGCGGATCACCTGACGTAGGGAGTTCAAGAGAATAGAGAAAGAGGGAACACTATGCAGACTCATTTTGTGAGCAATTGCAAGCTTGTTATTAAAGAAAAGTAAACAAGGTCAATACTGGAAAGAAAAATTGAAGATCAATCTCCTTCATGAACATAGATGCAAGAATCCTGAAGAAAATATTAGCAGACTGAATTCAGCAATTTAAAAAATAAATGACCAAGTTGGGTTTATTCCAGGAATGAAAAGTTAGATCATAGAACATGCATTAATGTAATTTAGCTTATTAGTTGGAGAAAAATTATGTCGTGATCTTAATTCAGGTGAGAAAGCATTTGATAAAATTCAAAACAACATTTATGAGACAAAAAGTTAAAAAAATTCACTTACACACTAGAAACAAAAAGGAATGTTCTTAACATGATAAGCATATGTGGGAAGTAGAAAAGTTCCTTTTTAAAGTTTCTTTTCTTATTAAAGAATAAATTATAAGTGTACTAATAACTTTGTTAAGCCCTATCCTATGTAGCTGTTAAACATGCTGTGCTTACAGGCACGTAGTATATTCTGTATCCTTGTACTTTAACCAAGATATCTGTGGTGGACGTGCACACAGGCATGTCCCAGCTCTCCATTGCTTTTACCTTTTTAGAAAAGTTTTAAGTTGTTAGTCAATAGGGTTTTAGCTTAGATTGTGATGTCTTGCTCCAGGCAATGGAGATCAGACACAGCAGTAAGGACAACCCCAAATGCAAAAGAAATAAATCTCTGTGTTTTCCTTTGTTCATTGTACTCTTGTGGCAAGATGGCTAGCGAGGGTACCCTTCCTGTAGTCCAGGAAGTAAAAATTGCACTGCTGAAAGATCCTTTGTCTCAGTGCTGAATTTTCTTTGTGGTACCAAACATCTATTTCCAATAGTGTCTCTTCAAACTAACAAGCAGAAAGAGGTTTTTTCTATTGTGAAATATTAGCACATGCTTTTTAAAATCAAGCATAAGAGGTTACACAATCCTCAGTTCTACTCAGTGCTGCATTGAAATCCTAACCTGTGCAAACAGAAGAATACAAGCAAAAATAAGGAAAAAAATACAGATTCAAAAAATATCTGTCATTATATGCAGATATTATGTTCTGCACAGAAAACTTCCAGTTATGTATGCTTTATTAGTCCATTGTCATGATGCTAGTATAGACTTACCCAAGACTGGGTAATTTATAAAGAAGTTTAATTGACACAGTTCAGCATGTCTAGGGAGGCCTGAGGAAACTTACAATCATGGTTAAAGGGGAAGCCAATACATCCTTCTTCACATGGCAGCAGAAAGAAGAATGAAAACTGAAGCAAAGGAGGAAGCCCCTTATGAAACCATCCGATCTCATGAGAACTTACTATCACAAGAGCAGGATGGGGGAAACTGCCCCCGTGATTCAGTTATATCTACCCGGTCCCTCCCATGACACGTGGGGATTATGGGAACTACAATTTAAAATGAGATTTGGGTGGAGACAATGAAAAACCATATTATATACATTATTAGAAGTAATAAAAGAGTTTAGCAAGTTTCCTAGGCATAAAATCAACATGTACATTAACTGTTTTTCTAAATACCAGCAAAAAAAAAAGCTGGAAAATGCAATTTTAAAATGTATTATTCACTGTAGCAACAATAAAATAAGGTACCAAAGAATAAGTCTAACAAAAGATATACAAGACCTTTTGGCAGAAAGTTATAAAAACCTAAATAAACAGAATAACATAATTTTTCCATGGATAGAAAGATTAACTATCTTAAAGATCAATCAATTCTCCCCTAAACTTTCATAAAGGTTTCATGTAATTTTTTTTTTTTTGAGACAGAGTTTAGCTCTTATTGCCCAGGCTGGAGTGCAATGGCACGATCTCTGCTCACTGCAACCTCTGCCTTCCAGGTTCAAGCAATTCTCCTGCCTCACCTCCCAAGTAGCTGGCATTACAGACACCCACGACCATGCCTAGCTTATTTTTTTTTTCATATTTTTAGTAGAGATGGGTTTTCCCCATGTTGGCCAGGCTGGTCTTGAACTCCTGACCTCAGGTGATCTACCTGCCTCGGCTTCCCAAAGTGCTGGGATTATAGGCATGAGCCAGCATGCTGGGGCAGAAATGACATATTATAAGTCATTAGATTGTGTGTCATTAACATGAGAATGAAAAACAGACCAATGGAACAAAAAGAGAACCCAGGAACTGATCCACACTTAAAACAATGATATATGATAGATGTACCATTGCAGATCAGAGGGGCTATCCATATGGGATATGGAGCCACTGTGCCCAGCCAATTCAATGTAATTCTAATAAAAATGCCAATAAGACATTTCATAGAACTTGGCAAACATTCTAAAATGTATAAAGAAGAGCCAATGACCAAAAAGCTGACACAAGTGAAAGTGTTCTGCCAGAAATGACATGTTTTTTTTTTTTTTTTTTTTTTTTGAGACAGATTCTCACACTGTCACCAAGCCTGGAGTGCAATGGCATGATCTCGGCTCACTGCAACCTTCTCCTCCTGGGCTCAAGTGATTCTCCTGCCTCAGCCTCCTGAATAGTTGGGATTACAGGTGCTTGCCGTCACACACGGCTAATTTTCTGTATCTTTAGTAGAGACAGGGTTTCACCATGTTGGCCAGGCTGGTCTTGAACTCCTGACCTATGATCCACCTGCCTCAGCCTCCCAAAGTGCTGGGATTACAGTCAGTCACCGTGCCCAGCCAAAAATGACATATTTATTATAAGTCACTAGATTGTGTGTCATTAGCATGAGGATGAAAAACAGACTAATGGGACAAAAAGAGAACCCAGGAACTGATCCACACTTAAAACAATGATATATGATAGATCTACCATTGCAGATCAGAGGGGCTATCCATATGGGAAAAAAAAGTGAAAATAGATTTCTGTCTCATACCATACATAAAAACCAAATTCAGGTGTATCAGGAACCAAAACAGGGAAAGCAAAACTTTAAAATGTTTAGAGAAAATACAAAGGAATATTCTAATGATCTGTGAGTAAGGAAAGATTTTTAGTCAAGCAAGAAAATTACAAATCATTTTTTAAAAAATAATAAAACTGACTAATAAAAAGAATGCTGTTGGCCAGGTAGAGTGGCTTACGCCTGTAATCCCAGCACTTTGGGAAGCCAAGGAGGGTGGATCGTCTGAGGTCAGGAGTTCGAGACCAGCGTGACCAACATGGTGAAACCCCATCTCTACTAAAAATACAAAATTAGGTGGGCATGGTGGTGCATGCCTGTAATCCCAGCTACTCAGGAGGCTGAGGCAGGAGAATCACTTGAACCTGGGAGGCAGAGGTTGCAGTGAGCCGAGATCACACCACTGCACTCCAGTCTGGGCAACAAGAGCAGAACTCCATTTCAAAAAAAAATAAAAAGAATTCTGTTGAGTAAAATCATCATTAAGAGGGTAAAAAGATAAGCCTCAATTTGAGAAGACACTTGTAATTATAACCAACAGTGAATCATTGTACCGAATATGTAGAGTATGCTAAAGAATAAGAAAGAAACAAATGAAATGTACAGAGGGCATAAACAGGCATATCTGCCTGTGAAAAGGAAACATGAATGGCCAGATATCTACAAAGACATACTCAACCTCATTATTAATCATGGAACTGCACATTAGAATGACAATGAAATAGATTTTCGAAAACAGAAGCCCAACAAAATCAAGCACTGGCAAAAGTTTAGAACCACAGATAAGCTCATATGTTCCTGGCAGGAGCTGGCTCAACCACATTAGAAATTGGCATTACTTCATGCAGCAGATACTATGAACTGGTTTGCTCGACTTTTATTCCAACTTCTTCTAGGGTACCTTCCTATATTTCAAAGGGCAGAAAACTAAAAACCACATTTGCAAAACACCCCTGTAGCTAGGGTTCCATATAGGATTAAGGTTTGACCCATCCCACGCCCTCAGTGAGACTTGAACTGAGTTAAGTGAAAAGAGAGAGGCAGGGCTGAGGATATTTGTTTTATTGGCAGGGATTTAAATGGTGGCGTCCCAATTTTAGAAGGTGGTTTCAGAGCTGTGTTTGGTTTTGGAGCCGGCAGGTCTGACAGTGGCTTCTTGATTTAGCTGAAGTGGCCCCTAATTGTGCCCAAGGCACTGTGGTTTGGAGTCAGATTGTATTGGCAGCTTTCCAATTCAAAACATAGCTTCCCATTGAAGGGAAAAGTGGCAGCTTTCTTGGTGGCTCAGTGTGGCTTTGGTGTGGCTTTGGGAATTATCACTAGAAGTTTAGTCTTGAGTCTATTTCTTTAACCCTCCTAAAAAGTCTGTAAACGATCAATAATCTATCATAAATCCCTTTCTACTTTAATGAATTGGGTGCATTGTGATGTTTATTCTCTACCTTAATCAATACACCAGCAAAGTTGTACTCGTACATACTATGCAGCCCAGCAATTGTTTTCCTAGATATAGACCCTAAAGAAACTTTTGGATATATAAACCACAAATACATACAAGGATACTTATTGCAGTACTGTTTGTAATGAAAAACTGGAGACAACCCAACATGTATCAAGAATAGCATGAATAAAGTAAGTGTGGGTATAATCAAGAGACTACTAAACAGATATGACAATGAATGACTTAGAGTTTTACATATCAATGTGGATAAATCGCAAAAATCATGCTGAGTGAAAGAAAATAACTCACAACAGGCTATATACAGTATGATTTTGTTTATATAAGTTTAAAACTAGACAATATATTATTTGGAGACATACATATATAGTATGTACATTCATATGTACGTACAATATGAATATATTTGGAGACATATATATTTGGAGATACATAGATATGTGTGTGTGTGTGTGTGTGTGTGTGTGTGTGTATGGGATACATAGGTATGTATAAACAAATGTAAAGAAAATACAGGAAGCAGTTGACACAGAGTTCAGGAAAATCACTACTTCTGGTAGGAAGAGGCAGGGCTGCTATCACACAGGGTTATACAGGAGGTTTCAAGGGTACTGGTAGTGTGTTATTCCAAAGCTGTGAATGTTGGGTGGTATTCATTCAAGTTTGCATTTATATCACATACTCTTCTGTATATATAATGTATTTGATAATTTTAAGTGTTAAAGAAAAATAATGAGAAGGCAAGAAAAAAATGAAAGTGTTAACACAACCAACCACATAATTTCAATTCTGTCCTAAAGATAGACCCATCCATAAATGAAATGACTAAAGTATAAAGTTATTATTGCAACATTATCTGAAATAACAAGAGATTGGAAAAACACAAATATTTATAAATAGGGAAAAATGGTACATTCAACATAGTGACGTAGGATATAGTCAAAAAGTATATGAAAACATTCTATCCATTGATATGGTGTGACCCCCAGTGTGTGTTAAGTGAAAAATTCATGGTGAATAATAATGAGATTAACAGACTTTTATTTTAAAAAAGGAAAAATATATAATGCTATGAATTTCAAATAATATAATAGTAATATACACATATAAATGGCATTTATTTACAAACAGAAACATCAAAAGAATAAATTAGAAACCAATAAGAATGATTACCTAGTCAACTCTGGACACATGACCTATGCGTTAGCTCTGCTCTGCAAAGAGCAGTTTTTTAAAATAAAAACAAGTAAAAAATGATTACTTATGGGAGGGGGCAGAATCAAAAAGAAGAGATTAGAGACAAGCTTCTCCAAGTACATGTTTTCATATAGTTTCAATTTTTAAACTTTTATGCAAAGACTTTTACATATAATAGAGTTAAACCCTATGGGGAAAAAAATAAAGCAAATCCTGGAATTGAAAACAAATGAAAGTAAATAAAACTAGCAATATTGTAAATAACCATCCAAAGGAAAGAGTTCCTTCTAGGGACTTTGAAGTCAGTACTTAATGCATGCTTGGTGGCATACTTCTGCCAAGCAATCTTAAATTTCATTTAGCAGTTCTATTGCTAGTAAAAATATTGGTATGTTATTTTGAAGCAGTCTCTCTTTCTCTCTCAGAGATAATTTTCTCTCTCTCTCTCAGAAAGAGAGAGAGAGAAAAAGAGAATCCAAACAACTAATTATGGTAATATTAGGAACTAAAATAACAGTATAGAGAGAAAAGAGATATAGGGAGAAAATCGAAGGTGTTAAGTAAAACAATGTAATGTTGAATTGTTAAATTTGGGAAATATTAATACAAACTCATAATCTTTCAAATATATATTTCCTCATTCTGCCCACTGAAAGGGCCTAAGTTTTGTCATGTGAAAACCCAGCAGCCATGAGCACACAAGAAGCACAAGTTTTGGTAACTAAATACCATTTTTCCACTGAAGGGACCCAGAACTCCTTGAAGAAATGGCTAACCCAGATTTGGGTCAAGAAACGCAGAACATGAGTCTGGGACATCTTGTGGCAGAAACTAAGAAAATGTTCAAAAATTATAGGGACATGTTAAAAAGACCAAGAAGCTAGCTCAAAGAAGCTTTCACCGGATGTGTTTTAGACATCTTCATATTAAAAACTATAATGACTGTAATTGAATAAAACACATTTAATATATTTTTTAAATCTGTGAGCCCATAGAGCCCATAATGACAAAAGAGAGTGACCGTTATCTCAACTTCTGACTCTGAAAATTGCAATTAAAGGGAAGAAATAACAATTTATCTAGCATTTACAAGTAAATGCTAGCTAATAAATATAGAAAGAATTGTAAAGTTGGAATTTTTTTTTTTTTGAGACAGAGTTTCACTCTGTCACCCAGGCTGGAGTGCAGTGGCACAATCTTGGCTCACTGCAACCTCCACCTCCCGGGTTCAAGCAATTCTCGTGCCTCAGCCTCCCGAGTTGCTGGGATTACAGGTGTCTGCCACCATGCCCAGTTAGTTTTTGTAAAAAACCACCAGTATTTGTTTTCTCATAAAATAATTGATTCAAGCAAAAATAATCAATGGATGCTAAAAGCCTTAAATGAAAGTCGATGACGGTGAACTAGATTTTCACACAATACCTAAGAATTATCCCACAGATTACTCCCCAGTCTCAAAGGTGAAAGTATAACTTTACAATGGAGCTATCTGGCTGTCAGCACCTTAAACCAATGACTAAGCATAGCATCACCAATAGTAAGACACTGGTCAGTATGTGCCACCTGATGTGACACAGGATACAGTGCACAGCATCCCCCATGAAGTTTCTTACCAAACAGGTTTGGTTTCAATCTAATTAAGCCTGCAGTTTGTCATAATTCCCAGATACAGAAAACACAGGAGACAGAGGAACAAGTCAAGTGATACTATGAGGAACCCATCAGACAAATCCAAAATGTGGACATTCTTAAGTAGCCCAATTTCTCTTCATCAAGTTGACATACTTGAGAGGAGGGTAAGGGAAGGAATGATTGTTCTAGAAAAAGAGGAATGCTCTTGATTAGATCTTGTTTTGAACAAACCAGATATATAAATATTTTAGGGACAACTGAAGAAATCTTAATATACACTGGAGCATAATTATTATTTTAATTAGGTGTGATATTGTCATCACAGCTATGTAGGAGCAAGTCATTTTGAGAGATGTATGCTAAAGTATTTAAAGGTGAAGCTTGATGTATGTAACTTTTAAATATTTAGGAAAAAATTGTATATATGTGCATATATATAATGTTTTCATATGAAGCAAAATAAAAAAAAATTGTTAAATATGGCCAGGCACAGTGGCTCACACCTTTAATCCAGCACTTTGGGAGGCCAAGGTGGGTGGATTGCTTGAGCTCAAGAGTTTAAGACCAGCATGGGCAACATGGCGAAACCCTGCCTCTCCAAAAAATACAAAAGAAATTAGCTGGACATGGTGGTTCATGCCTGCAGTCCTACTCCCAGCTACTCTGGAGGCTCAGGTGGGAGGATCGCTTAAGCCCAGGAGGCAGAGGCTGCAATGGAAGGGAGAGGAAGGAAGGAAGAAAGGAAGGAAGGGAGGGAGGGAGGGAGGCAGGCAAGATCATGCCACTGTACCCCAGCCTGAGCAACAGAGCCAGACCCTGTCTCCAAAAAAAATAAAAAATAAAAAGTTAAATCTTTATGTGCTCATTGTACACGTTGTACTTTTCTCTATTATTTGAAACATTTCATAGTAAAAAGACAAAATTTTAAAATAAAGAATAAAGATGCAAAAAATATATAAAAGTGCCAAATAATACAATCACCAGTTTTTCTATTCAATAAACATTTATTGAGGCATACATATACACAGGATTTTCAAAGTAAACATAGAATTTGTTCTAGAAAGAAGGTTCTCAGTATAGATATTTGTACTAACTAGAGAAACCAACTGGGCGCAGCAGCTCACTTCTGTAATCCCAGCACTTTGGGAGGCCAAGGCGGGCAGATCACTTGAGGTCATGAGTTCAAGATCAGCCTGGCCAACACGGTGAAACCCCATCTCTACTAAAAATACAAAAAATTAGCTGGGCATGGTGGTGCATGCCTGTAATCCCAGCTACTCAGGAGGCTGAGGCAGGAGAATTGCCTGAACCCAGGAGGCGGAGGTTGCGGTGAGCCGAGATCGCGCCATTGTACTCCAGCCTGGGTAATAAGAGTGAAACTCCGTCTCAAATAAAAAGAAAAAAAAATCAGCTGGGTGTGGTGGCGCATGTCTGTAGTCCCAGCCACTTGGGAGGTTGAGGCAGGAGAGTTGCTTGAACCCAGGAGGCGGTGGGCTGAGGTTGAGCCACTGCACTCCAGCCTCGGCAGCAGAGTGAAATTCCATCAAGGAAAAGCATGGTGGGATGGAAGGATGGAAATAAGGAAAGAAGGAAGGAAGGAAGGGAGGGAGGGAAGGAAGGAAAAGAAAGAAGGGAGGGAGGGAGGGAAGGAGGGAGGAAGGGAAGGAACGTAAGAAACAAGATCAAGTTATCAATGGTTAGAAAATGACACTGGACCCTAAACAGACCTATTTCACATTCCTGTGACAGAACCATCTCACTCTGAATCCATTGTCAGAAGCCCTGCTAGGATATTTAGACAACTGAGAGATTCTGAGCTTCCTGGAGACCCTCCCTCTCTCACCAGCAAGAATATATCAAAAAAGATGGCCCTCTGAAGATAGCTTTTAAAAGGTTCAGAAGCAAAGCCTTCACAGGGATTTAGCAATGACAGGTTCTGAAACTCAATTACCTGCAAGGGTTTAAAAGGTTGAAGAATCTCTTCAATGCAAAATTTCTTCCCCATCAAAGAAGTTAAACCTTACCTTTGGAGGGCCTCAACATTAAAAATCATAACAATCAATAATTCTTGGCTTAATCAGTCTTTGTTGAGTAATTGGATTTTTTTTTTCCTTTTTTTTTTTTAAAGAGTCTCAAGCTCAAGTGGCCAAGACAAAAAGGGTCAAAGTCAGAGTGGTGGTAGTGGTTGTGGAGATGGCAGGAAGGATGCCAAGGACAAGAAAAAGACACACGAACCTCCTGTAGCAACTAAGGTGGGGAAAAAGAGGAAGAAAACAAAGAGACCAGATGCTGCCAGCGAACTACCAATGGGGACACCTCACACTCGGTGCTGGTTACAATTACTGAAGCCAGAGAGAATTAAAGACTGTCTTCTCATGGAGGAAGAATTCACTAGAAATCGAGAACAAGTGAAACCATCAGAAGAAAAGCAAGAGGAGAAGAGATCATAAATGGATGATCTGAGGGGGATCCCAATGACAGTAGGAACCTTGCAAGAGATCATCGATGACAATCATGCCATCGTGTCTACATCTGTGGGCTCAGAACACTACGTCAGCATTCTTTCATTTGTAGAAAAGGATCCGCGGGAAGCTGGCGGCTCGGTCCTGCTCAGCTACAAGGTGCATGCCATGATAGGGGTGCTGATGGATAACACGGATCCCCTCGTCACAACGATGAAGGTGGAAAAGGCCCCCCAGGAGACCTAGGCCGATACTGGGGAGTTTGACAACCAAATTCAGGAAATTAAGGAATCTTTGGAGCTTCCTCTTACCCATCCTGAATATTATGAAGAGATGGGTATACAGCATCCTAAGGAGGTCACTGTCTATGGCCCACCAGGCACAGGTAAAACCTCGTTAGCCAAAGCAGTAGCAAACCAAACCTCAGCCACTTTCTTGAGAGTGGTTGGCTCTGAATTTATTCAGAAGTACCTAGGTATGGGCCCAAACTTGTACGGGAATTGTTTTGAGTTGCTGAAGAACATGCACCATCCATTATGTTTACTGATGAAATTGATGCCATTGGGACAAAAAGATATGACTCAAATTCTGGTGGAGAAATTCAGAGAACAATGTTGGAACTGTTGAACCAGTTGGATGAATTTGATTCTAGAAGAGACGTGAAAGTTATCATGGCTGCAAACCAAATAGAAACTTTGGATCCAGCACCTATCAGACCAGGCCGCATTGACAGGAAGATCGACTTCCCCCTGCCTGATGGAAAGACTAAGACATGCATCTTTCAGATTCACACAAGCAGAATGACACTGGCCAATGATGTAACCCGGGACAACGTGATTATAGCTGAAGATGATCCCTCTGGTGCTGACATCAAGGCAATCTGCACAGAAGCTGGTCTGATGGCCTTAAGAGAACATAGAATGAAAGTAACAAATGAAGACTTCAAAAATCTAAAGAAAATATTCTTTATAAGAAACAGGAAGACACCCCTAAGGGGCTCTATCTCTAGTGAACCACAGCTGCTATCAGGGGGATACTTGGGAGATTTCTCGATCCCTAAAAGGGATGAGGTTGAGGAAGTTTCCCCAAGGAATTTCTGTTCACATTGATTTTTATTAACAAAACATCCTGTGTCTTTTGGAGTACCATGTGTCAGTGCCCTTTGGGTGGCCTTCGTCTGTTGGTCACTGTGCAGTCTGCTTCCCAATAAAGCCTGCTCTTTCACAAACAAACAAACAAACAAACAAACAGAGTCTCACTCTGTTGCCCAGGAGTGCAGTGGCACAGTCTTGGCTCACCACAATCTCTGCCTCCCGTTTCAAGCGATTCTCATGCCTCAGCCTCCCGAGTAGCTGGGATTACAAGTATGCGCCACCACACCCAGCTAATTTTTGTATTTTTAACAGAGATGGGGTTTTGCCATGTTGGCCAGACTGACCTCAAACTCCTGACCTCAAGTGATCCGCTCACCTCAGATTCCCAAAGTGCTGGGATTACAGGTGTGACCCACCACACCAGCCAGATTTCTTAAAAATAATATTTTCTGTATAAAGCAAGATTAAGAAGGTGGTCAGGAGACTTTTCAGATTGAAATGATCTCTATGAAGTCCCAGGAAGGGAAAGAGACTTCTCACTTCCCACTCAGCTCTCAGGTCCATGAAAACCAACCATTCCCATCATACACACAGCAAGGTAATCCTGAATTCCAAAGTCCTGACCTCTTCTCACCTTTTATCCTCCCCAGGAACTGTAAATAACATTCACCCTGTATTAGTCCGTTTTCACACTGCTGTAAAGAATTTCCAAAGACCTGGTAATTTATAAAGAAAAGAGATTTAATTGACTCACAATTCCAAGTCTTGGGAAGCCTCAGGAAACGTACAGTCATGGCAGAAGGGGTAGTAGGCTCATCTTACATGGCGGCAGGCAAGAGAGACTGTATGAGAGCACAAAAAAACTACCAATTGTAAAACCATCAGATCTCGTGAGAATTCACTCATTATCACGAGAACAGCATAGGAGAAACCACCCCCGTCATCCAATCACTTCCCTCCCTTGACATGTGAGGATTACAATTCAAAATGAGATTTGGCCGGACACAGTGGTTCACACCTGTAATTCCAGCACTTTGGAAGGCTGTGGCGGGTGGATCACCTGAGGTCAGGTGTTCAAGACCAGCCTGGCCAATATGGCGAAACCCCATCTGTACCGAAAATACAAAAATTAATTATCCAGGCCTGGTGTCAGGTGCCTGTAATTCCAGCTACTCAGGAGGCTGAGGCAGGAGAATGTCTTGAACCTGGGAAGCGGAGGTTGCAGTGAGCAGAGATCGCACCAGTGCACTCCAGCTTGGGCAACAGCATGAGACTCCGACTCAAAAAAAAAAAAAAAATTGGGTTAGGGACACAAAGTCTAACCAGATCACACCCCATTGGCCACCCACCCACCTCCTCCTCCTAGAAGCTCTTCCCTCCCTGTGAGTTGGCAGGTAAGCCTCTGTTGTTCCTTTCCGGCCACATCTCCTGCCTCCTTTACTCACTCTACTCTCTTCCTCTGAAACTAACCACAGGCATTTCACAAGGCTGTCCTCTCTTCCTTAAAAAGTTCACCCCTTTCACACCTTCAACTCTCTCCTTCTTACAGATGATTCTGGAACATCACCTCACCCCTCACTGCACTCTTGAGGCCCAGACTCAAATTTCCAACTACCTGCTGGAAATCTGATTGGCCCACAGGTGTTTTAAACTCCATCTGCTCAAAATTGAAAACAAGACAACCCTCTGAAAGCCTACGTCTTCTGCACTTTCAACTCTTCTGTTCCTTCATATGGGAAAATGTGATAACCACATGGAGCACAGCACATATTCTCACCACTGAGTGTACCATCCTCCCTGCACCCCTGCACTCAATTCAGAATTTCCATTCTCCTTAGCTATTTTCTCCTGCTCGTGATACAGGTTCTGAACTCAGGGGATTATCTGCAAACACAGGTTCCAAGGCCCCATCTGCAGGCTTGAAAACCACTGCACTGGACACAACATTTTCTAGGTGAAATCAGACCAAAGGAATGCTTGTACCACATCAAACAGTCCCCGGTTAAACTGTTTTCACTGGGCCGTGATTTGTTGTGATACCCTTGGCTGCTCTACGGCTGCTAGAAAAAGGCATGATTAAAATTGCTCTTGCCAGAGGCATAGCTGAGCATGTCAACATTACATCACAGAGGGGGCCTTTTATGAGGCGGGGTCCTGAACTGATGAGCAAACAACCAGAGGAGGGTCAGGCGAGAGGCCCAGTGGAGGGAAACACACATTGAGTTCAGTGACCCTCTTGTTCCTTGAGGAGAGAGGACCTATTCCTACTTAAGGACATTCCCAGAAGACAACGGGTTTCAAACAATACCCTGAAGAGACTCATCTCAGGGAACTAAGCAGGTAGGAATGGAAAGGGAAAAAATGGGAGGGGAGAGGAAGTCGATCGGGGACCCCCATCCTGGCTTCAACCAAAAGCTTCACTCTCATATGCCTTATAGATGGAGCTGCAACGTTTTTGAACAAAAGATTCCGTTTGAACAAAGAGCTCTGCGTTCTGTATCTTTAAGAGTTTGGGGTTCTTTTTTTTCTTGTCATTTGTTTATTTTTTAGCACATCAGAGTTTATAGAGGATTTCACAGTTTTAAAATTACAATTAGGCCGAATGTGGTGGCTCACCCCTGTAATCCATTGGGAGGCCAAGACGGGCAGATCACCTGAGGTCAGGAGTTTGAGACCAGCATGGCCAACGTGGTGAAACCCCATCTCTGAAAGAAAAAAAAAAATTAGCTGGGTGTGGTGGCATGCGCCTGTAATTCCAGCTACTCTGGAGGCTGAGACAGGAAGGATCGCTTGAACCCAGGAGGCAGAGGCTGCAATGAGCCGAGATCACACCACTGCACTCCAGCCTGGGTGATAGTGAGAGACTGTATTAAAATAAATAAAGTGAAACTACAATTCTAGAGGAGCAGAGAGTAGCAAAGCAGATTGAGGACAGACTTCAGAAGGCCTTGAACTATAATCTAAGGCAATCAGATTTTCACCTGAGGCCAGTGGGGACTCACCAAAAGCTTTTGTGGAAGGAATAGAATGGTGAAAGCAAAACTGAACAGAGACTAACTTGGTTACAGTGTTCAGAATGGAGATCAGAGTTGGAAGATAAAACGGAGGCACCAACTGCCAGGTGTTTCCTATAATAAGGGCCTCAATCAGGCTTTTATAAGAAAAAGATGGATTCCATGAGGTTGAATATGCAAGAAAGAGGTATACATTGCATACAATACTTTATTTGATCCTTTCCACATTCTCCAGGGGTGTATTCCTATCACTGCTGGAGATGAGGAAATGAGGCCCTGAGACTCAGGTAATTTGTCCAAGATCACACAGTGAGCAAATGACTAAACTGTAATTCAATGCCAAGTCTGTTAAATTTTTTACTGTATCTTATGACCTCCAGCCATCCAAATCTCTTACCTGGGTATTTAAGACCTTAAAAAATCAGACTTCTAAAATGTGTACATGTTATCATACGCAAATAATACCTAATTTAAAAGCTAAGCTGATCCTCAAAACACTTGTTATTTTCTGTTTTTTCATAATAGCCATCCTAGTGGGTGTGAAGTAATATCTCATTATGGAACCTCATTTGTTTTTAACTTTTTTGTTTGTTAATGTATTTAAGACTATAAATTTGCCTTTACGTACTGCTTTAGATGTGTTACACAAATTCAATCGTAGTATTTTATTCACTTCTAAGTATTTATTTTTTTAGTCCAAATGTTATTTAATAGTATGCTATCTAGTTTCTAAATAAGCAAGACTTTATTTTAGCCATCTTTCTAAAAACATTAAGCTTCCGTGATGGCATTGTAGTTGGAAAACATTGTCAGAATGGGATTGATTGTTCAGAATTTACTGAAGCTTCCTTTATGGCCTAATATGTGATCCATTATTGCAAATGTTTTAGGTATACTCAAAAAGAATGTTTTCTGTTTATGATAGGTACACACACACACACACACACACACATATATATATATATATTTTTTTTTTTTTGAGACAAAGTCTTGCTCTGTCACCCAGGCAGGATCTTGACTCATTGCAACCTCCATCTCCCAAGTTCAAGCAATTCTCATGCCTCAGCTTCCCAAGTACCTGGGATTACAGGTCTGTGCCACAATGCCTGGCTAATTTTTGTATTTTTATTAAAGATGGGTTTTCCCCATGTTGTCCAGGCTGGTCTCAAACTCCTGGCCTCAGGTGATCTGCCTCCTCAGCCTCCCAAAGTGCTGGGATTACAGCTGTGAGCCACCACACTTGGCCATATATTTTTAATCATATTTTTGCCCATTCATATCCATGAATGAACATTTCCAACTATAACTGTGAATTTATATATTTTTTCTATGTATCTGATATAGTTTAAGATTGTATTGTTAGACATTATATGTTTGTGATAATTATTTTGATTTTATACTGTTCCTTAAACATTTTTAAACTGTGAAATACAATTTACATGAAGAAAGATTATAATGCTTATATGCATATTTAAAAAAATACTTATAGACACCCATATAACCACAAGAAATAGGCTGCTCGTGGTGGCTCACACCTGTAATCCCAGCACTTTGGGAGGCCAAGGTGGATGGATCACCTGAGGTCGGGAGTTCAAGACCAGTCTGGCCAGCATGGCAGAAACCCCATCTCTACTAAAAATACAAAAATTAGCCATGCATCATGGCACGTGCCTGTAGTCCCAGCTGCTTGGGAGGCTGAGACAGGAAGAATCACTTGAACCCAGGAAGCGGAGGTTGCAGTGAGCCGAGATCACACCGCTGCACTCCAACCTGGGTGACAGAATGGGACTCCATCTCAAAAAAAAAAAAACAAAAACAAAAGAATATATTGTTAACATTTTTTTTTAATTAATGGTTTTAAAAATCTGATTTCAACCCACCTATCTAACCTTTTCCTTCTCGACCAAGCCCTCCATATACCTCATGCTTCTTAGGGATGAGGCTGTTTGTCACTATGCATTCATTCTGCCATTCATTGCAGCCAGTCATTTTTTTTTTTTTTTAAGATGGGGTTTCACCATGTTGGTCAGGCTGGTTTTGAACTCCTGACCTCAGGTGATCCGCCTGCCTTGGCCTCCAAAGTGCTTGGATTACAGGCATGAGCCACCATGCCGGGCTGCAGCCAGTCATTTTTATCCCTTCTCTTACACCTATCGATGCCTCCCATGTGAGGGTCCCTTCCCCCACCTCCCCTGCCAAAAACCTCCCCAGGCTTCAAACTGCAGCTAAGTGGTACCTCTGTAGAGCATCCTTCACTCTCTCCTCAAGAGGGAAACTCTGCCTCTCTACTCTCTGTATCTCGACTACTTTTTAAAATATTACCCTTAAGCTAGCTTTATATTCTTCTCATATTGTGGTTATTTTCTTTGTGATCTATTACATACAAACTCCTTGAAGACAGGGCAAGGGTCTTGACCTCTGAATTTTCCATAGCTTGATTCAGAATGAGGCATACGGTAAGTGCACAATCAATATTTTAAAGAAATGAATAGAATCTCTCTTTAACCCAGCTATGTTTCATTAGTCAAGATAGCTAGCATATTTTCCCCTAAACACATCTCTTTATGTTCATTTCTTTTCCATTTTGATTGCTGCTATTTTATTTCACACCTTATCACCTCACACCCAAATAGTTGCAGAAAGAGAGAGAGAGAGAGAGAGGAAGGATGGAAGGGAGGGAGGGAGGAAGGGAGGGAGGGAGGAAGGAGGGAGGGAGGAAGGAGGGAGGGAAGGAAGGAAACTACATTTAGATCCCCTTTTCAGAACAATTGCATGAGAATTTCCGGAGAAGGAGTCCAGCATCCTTAATTTTCTCATGTGCCACCAGGATTGAGAACCACTGCCTTTTTGGTTTCTTTAATTTGACCAATTTTATCTCTAAACCTCTAAAACAGGGAGGAAGGGAGGGAGGAACCCAGCAGCTTTCAGGGCCTTGTTTCACGGGCCCATCCAATCTATTCAGCTACTTCTTCCAACAGGTGCCTCTGCCTCAAGGCTCCTCCAGATCCTACAGACATGCTGTGCTCCCATCTTTATTCTCTGTTGCTTGCACCTGGATGTTTCCCTTCTCCCCTCCCCTACTCACATTCTAATCATCCTTCCAGGCCCTTCCCTCCTCCTCAAAGCTTCCCAGACCTCTGCTTTCATCCCTTTCTAAATCTCTGTGGTTGAAATAAGCATGATGACCATTGTATTGTATGCTGGAAATTGGCGAAGAGTGTAGATTTCAGGTGTTCTCACCACACACACACACGCACACATATGTGTGATAATTTGCTAGACTGTAGTATTCATTTCACTATGGATATGTATTGCAAAACATCATGCTGTACACATCAAATACATACTACAAAAGAAAAAGAAATAAGACCTTTGAGTCAGCACAAAATCCAACACAGTGGACTTATCCCACCACCAGTCCACGCACCTGTCTCTCTAAGATCACAAATTCCCTGAGAACAGAGACCATGGCTAAGATTCTGTGGCCTCCTCCACAGCCCTGGCCTCTAACCCTGTGGAGAGGAGATGGTTTGCTGATTGAATGCTTTTTCCATAGGAGGCCCTTTAACCCAACCCTCTCCTGCCACAGAGGAAATGAAGAAACAAGGTTAGTGGCTGATGGGAAGTCGCACACCTTGACCCAAATCTAGCAACCCCGAGGCTCTTCTCTGGTTGCTTATTCACAGCGGTCTGTTTCCCGTTCTCACCTCTGATTCCCCCTCAGGAGCGGCAGAAGGCCCTTTCCCCTCACCTTTCTCTCTCAGCCTTATGAACTTCGTCTTTCTCAGTGATAGGTCACTCAGCTGCTGTATTTGGTGGCAGGGAACAGCACAGAATCACAGCCCTCAGGGCAGTTCAGACACTGGGGTTGTTTTCTGGAAGTCTTTCTCTGAAGAGTCTTTCCTTGTGAGGGAGGAGGGTGGAGGACCTTTCTGGACTTATTGCCAACATACACACCAAAGGCTGAGTTTGTCTTCTGGGTTAAATAGAAGATCTGTGGATCTAAATTGGCTAGGAAGAGGCTTCAGCTGAGGCTACAGAAGAGCAGACCATCAATAGAGTTTAAAATAAAAAAGCAGGCTGGATACCCTGGCTCACGCTTGTAATCCCAGCACTTTGGAAGACTGGGGTGGGCAAATCACTGGAGGCCAGGAGTTTGAGACCAGCCTGGGCAACATAGCAAGCCCCTATCTCTACAAAAAATACAAAAATTAGTGGGGAGTGGTGGCATGCACCTGTAGACCCAGCTACTTGAGAGGCTGAGGTGGGAGGATCACTTGAGCCCAGAAGGTCGAGGCTGCAGTGAGCTGTGACTACACCACTGCACTCGAGCCTCGGCGACAGAGCAAGACTGTCGCAAAGAAACAAAAATGAAATAAAAAGAAAAATATATAACAGTTAAGTAGAAGCAGAAGCTTCCATCAATTTGGGGGAAAAGCAAGCTCTATAAACCACTGTGAAGCCAGGACAGGCAGGAAAGAGCACCTCTTGGGTAGAAAGGCTAACAGGGACCCTGGAATTCAGGCTAGGAGTGCATGGTCGTGAGAGAATTAGAATTCTGCACTCCAGCAATAATGACTCTGTCATCCCAAGTCATTGGTAGATGTCAAAGTGATTTCCATCCCCAGGAAGTGCACAGACACCAGGAATTCCTCCTGGATTTCTTCCTAGACAAGGCTGTTGCCAAGGTCCCCAACTGAAGGTAGAAAGGGTGACAATGGCCAGGGGAGTGAGAAAGGCAGCAGGGGCTGGGCCCACACAGGTGGCCGCTGCTGCTACCCGCAGAAGTTAAGGCTTTGATTAGCAGCCCACAGCAGCCACAGTTGGGGAGGGCCGCCTCCCACCTGGGCACAAGCCGAAGGACACTTGTGCCTGGGGACAACTGCAGGTGGCGGGTGCTCTCATGCCCTGTGTCTTTCCACACTGGGATCTTCTCTGTCATGTGTACCCCCATTCACACCTGGAACCACTCTGCTAGTCCCCAAGAGGAGATTTGGACTATTAGGATGAGATAATTTCAGAGCTTTAAAGGGCTCCCATTTATGAGAAACTGGATGAGAGAGAAAAGCAAAGCATTCACAACTCACATGCCACCGATGTTCAAGCCACGAGAACTAGCAAGAAGGGGTTCTTTCCAGCCTTTACTCTGCCATTTACCAAGTATGTACCAAGTATGTGAGCCTGGGCACTGTGGATGTGGCTCATCTTTCCCACATCTGTAACATGAGGGGGTCGAGCGAAATGACTCTGAAAATGGCCCTGACGATTCTCTAGTTACAAACCCCCATTTCACAATCATTACTTTGGGCTCCAATCACACAGCCAGCTGGGTCAGAGCAGAGCTGGAACCTGCCTTCCTGAATCTGGTGTTTCTCTGCCCTACCCGGCATCTCCTTCCTTGCACTTGGGATTCCCAGCCTGCTGTCAATAGGAGCAGCAGGAGGAGGATCCTGGAGCCATAGGCTAAATGAAAGGCCACTCCCCAAGATGCAGGCCACAGGCTACATGGGAAATTTTCCAGATGCCAAAAGAAGGCTACTCTGCTCTTTGTCAGGGCTCCCCATGAAACTGATGAGAAGTCAGAGCCCATGGGGTGTCTAAAGACAACTCGACTCTATTACTTCTGTATTATTTGAATTCATACAATTAAGCAGGCATTTCAGTATGACTTAATTAAAAACCTGAGCACAGAGTCTTAAAACTTCTATCATTTAGATTCTTTCTTTTTTTTTTCGGAGACAGAATCTCGCTCTGTTCCCAGGCTGAACATGATCTTGGCTCACTGCAACCTCTGCCTCCTAGGTTCAAGCAATTCTCCGGCCTCAGCCTCCCAAGTAGCTGGGATTACAGGTGTGCGCCACCATGCCCAGCTAATTTTTGTATTTTTAGTAGAGACGAAGTTTCACCAGTTTGGCCAGGCTGGTCTCCAACTCCAGACCTCCAGTGATCAGCCTGCCTCAACCTCCCAAAGTGCTGAGATTACCGGTGTGAGCCAGCACACCTGGGCTAGATTCATTTATTTTGGCTTAAGTAATATTTAATTGGCAAATCACAGATATTCCATCAGAGGAACTGTCACATATAACTCCTTGTGGATAAGAATCACAGCTAACATTTATTGAGAGGATGCCATGTGCCAGGAGTTTTGTAGATATCATTTCATCTCATGCCCATGGGACTTGTGGCTGTTACCAGCACCTTACAGATTTGAACACAGAGGGTTGGAGAGTTAGGTCATTTATCAATCCACACAGGGAAGGTGTGGGCCCAGGATCAAACCCACCTGTGCTGGATAGACTGCCTCCACAGTCCATGTCCCCGACCCCTGCACCACACTGCCTCTCAGCGGGTATTTACACCTGGCGTTAATATGTGTCTCTAACAGCATTATTGAAGTCAGGTTTTGACAGAGTAAGGAAGATAAGAGAAAACATCAGAGCACCTGGGCTCGAGGCCCAGTTCCACCACTTATTACTTGGGAAAAGTTAACCTTTATGAACTGCAGTGCCTCATCTATAGAATAAGAATGATTCTAGGTTATTGCTCACAGAACCGTTGTGAAGATTAAATCTGAGAACCCATGTGCAATGCTCAGTGCAATGCCTAGTATATAATAAGCTCTCAACAAACACATAATCATGGTTCGGGACACCAAAGATCACCTGGGCCCGTCACAGCACTGCTGCTGGCTAGCCCTGGATTGAAGCACCATGCTCCCGGGCTGCCAGCTTCTGCAGATTTCAGCTACCCTGAACACTCCCTGCCTTAAAGGCAGCTTCCAGGAAGAGCACATTTGATCCCAAGTTAAATCATGAGGTAGGTGACCAGCTGCCATTCACGTGGAGCCCAGAGTGGATAAGTTAGAGGATGAAGCTCTCCCTTCAGGGTCACACCCCATGCTCCCCAACAAACCTTGCAGACTGACTACTACAGAATCCATGAGTGTTCTGGCTGGTTTAGAGACCTCAGTTACTCCAGTTGCCCGTGTTGACAGCAGCAATCTTGATACACCATCTGAATGAGGCTTTCACTCAGCTGTATATGATATGAGTTAAAATAGTTTTAAATTTATAAGTGACTTTTTCACTTTTGTGTCTTTTTTGGAGACGAAGTCTCTCTATCCCCCAGACTGGAGTGCAGTGGTGCTATCTTGGATCACTGCAAACTCTGCCGCCAGGGTTCAAGCGATTCTCCTGCCTCAGCCTCCTGAGTACCTGGGATTACAGGTGCCTGTCATCATGCCTGGCTAATTTTTGTATGTTTAGGAGAGAAGGGGTTTCACCATCTTAGTCAGGTTAGTCTTGAACTCCTGACCTTGTGATCCACCCACCTCAGCCTCCCAAAATGCTGAGATTACACGTATGAGCCACCATGCATGGCCTCACTTTTGTGTTTTAAAAACCAAAGGAAATGACCTCATTTGTTTTTATTTTTCCAAAACAAAGTCCAAAAGATATAGGCTTTCCAGCACCACCTCCAATGACATGTTTCTATAAACCCTCTGCATAGGCACACCCAACCACTCACCACGCTGAAAATGCATCATGTCTCTGCCCTTTGCTCTCACTCTCCCTACCTGAAAATGAATCACTTCCTTGTCTCCATTGAAGTATTTGGTTACTTCTTCATCATTTTCAGACCTTTTGTATAAGACGTTGGTTATGTCTTCCTACTAGACTGTAGACCACATGAGGATGAGAAGCCCCTCCTTGTTTGCGTCTACCAGTCTACTAGAGAAGCTGAAAAAAGGAAAGGGGATGGTTCTTAAGGGGTAATGCAGACACATTTTCATGACTGCAAATGATAGCCTTCCAACCCTCATGATAAATATCAGGCCGGTTGGCTTACTTACTCTTTCATGTGTTGTAATACATCATTATAAATTGCAGGTAACCAAGATATTGACATACATTGTGGTGAAGAAGACCAAGTTTGACAGCTTTAAACATTACTTCTTATTCCTTATCATTTTAAATGTGTTGCTACTGTTGATGCACTGCTTGCTGATATTTATTGCTTCCTCTGGACAAGCACAAAATGCTGGCTCACTCTCAAATTCAATGTAGACCTGGGGAAAGTCATTAAACTCCATGCGCCTTGGGTTTTTTCCCATGTACTATAGTAAATTCCTCTCGTTGGGATTGTAATTGGAGGTGGTAATCAGACAACACAGAGCCTGAGAAGAATTTTATGGCATTTCAGGCAGGCCACAGGCCAGCCTGGGGAAAAAGCAGAAATATGAATTGGCAATAGACAGCCCAACCCGAAAGTTATTCCTGAAGAGAACCAATGGTAAGATCTTGTGGCAATCAAATTGTTCTGATATAGTCCAGCAGAATTCGTAGGGGGACCCTTTTTATTTAAAAATAATGATTTTACCAATATGTAGTCAGAAATTGTTCAGCATAGGCTTTCTGGTATTCCACTGTCGTAATACTGTATCTGCTCTGACAACGCCTTCTCTCTTGCAAGCGCTCCTTGTTTTTCATTCTCTTTAAATCTTCCCCCACCTGGCTTCCCTAAATTAATTTTCTGTAGCCAGAGCTTCCATTTTATTGCAGTGGTTACTTTTGTGTCTCCTATTGCTTTCTTTAATAACTTTTAATGAATGACCTGAGAAGTTCTTGGCTGCCTTTCATTTTCCACTTCCTCCAAGTCAATTGATAGCACACCCTACACTCTGTGTTTACAAGTGTCAGAGAAGGCAGCAATAATTTTTCTGCCTCATCTTCACTATGGGACACCTGAATTCTTGACAGGGCCAGGTAGAACGTAAAAGTGGTTTTCTACCTTGCTAAGAAATAACAGGCAAGTCTGGATACCATGAGAGCTAGCAACCTGAAGAAGTCATCGGTTCACTCTCGTTTATTTACTGGATATGGTTTTGGGTGCACAAAAAGCATGGAACAAGGTGCTTCGGGGTGTTTAGTGATGAGCAAAACAAAGACACTGGCAAGGAGCTTTCATTCTGCAAGCCGAATAAGACAGGAGCTCAAATCGACATCATACAGGTAGCATGAAATAGGTGCCCCAGAGAGGGACACAGAGCTATGGAAAAATCAAATGAGGGAAAGATTAGATCTCATCAGGAAAGACGTGGGGGAGGTTCAGGTCAGTTCTGGGATTGATGAGTGTGAAGTCATTGGGGCATTCAAGGGAAACATGAGTAGGCAGTGGGAACTTGGGACCGAAATCAAGAAGAAAAGGGTGGGTAGGATATAAAGAGTCCAAAGTCATTTTGAAGAGGTTGTCATGGCTGGAGCACTTGGGGGCTCACACCTGAAATCCCAGTACTTTAGGAGGCTGAGGCAGGAGGATCACTTCAGCCCAGGAGTTTGAGAAAGAGATTGTCCTCAGTTCCCTAATTCCTGTTCCAGCTACTGGGATACTTTCACTGCTACAGCTTCCAGAGCCAGGTGCGGCTGGGACTTTTAACTTCCCCACAGACGTCCTGCTGCAGCTGGAGCATCCGGAATCCACTACAAGGGACTTCTGCTTAGGCAAAGTTGCATTTCAGTTTTTAAAAGAAAAGAGAGTTAGGCCCGGTGGCTAAAGATCTTTGGGAGGTCAAGGTGAGGGGATCTCTTGAGGCAGGAGTTAAGCGATAGCCTGGCCAACATTGTGAGGCTCCGTCTCTACAAAAAAATTAAAAATTAGCTGGACACAGTGGCATGGACCCGTAGTCACAGTCACTCGGGAGACTGAAGCGGGAGGCGGAAGCATCAGTTGAGCCCAGGAGTTTGAGGCTACAGTGAGCTATGATCAGGTCATTGCACTCAAGCTTGGGCAACAGAAGAAAGACCCCGACTAAAAAAACAAAAACAAACCCCCAAAAAACTTTTTTAATTAAAAAATAAAAAGGAAAGAGCTTTACTGCGGTTCTGTTAGGTTTTTGTTTTGTTTTTTTTCTTATGCTTTACATTGTCTTCACAGACATCACCCTGTTAGATTTTTTTTCTTTTTTTTTGAGACAGGGTCTTGCTCTGTCACATAGGCTGAAGCGCAGTGGCTCAAGATGGCTCACGACAGCCTCGACCCCTTGAGCTCAAGCAGTCCTCCTGCCTCAGCCTCTCAAATAGCTGGGACTACAGGCTCATGCCACTACACCCCACTGATTTGTTTATGTTTTGTAGAGATGATGTCTCACTACATTTCCCAGGTTGTTCTCCTGGCCTCAAGCAATCCTCCTGCCTCAGCCTCCCAAAGTGCTAGGATTCTAGATCCGAGCCACCGCACCAGGCCCTAGACATTCTTTCTGACTATACCTAAGACATTTGCAATAATAGATTATGTATTAGGCCACGGACCGGGAAGTAATTTATTATTTCATTTTTTCTCATTTTTAAGAATGCCCATACAGGTTTTTTGTTGGTGGTGGTGGTGATTTTTGGTTTTTTTTTTTTCTGTTTTTCATTTGTTTGTTTGGTTTTTGTGGCCCAAGCTGGAGTACAGTGGTGCGATCTCAGCTCACTGCAACCTCTACCTCCGGGGTTCAAACGATTATTCTCCCACCTCAGCTTCCCAAGTAGCTGGGACTACAAGCGTGCGCCACCACGCCCAGCTAGTTTTTGTATTATAAGTAGAGACGGGGTTTCACCATGTTGACCCAAGCTGGTCTCAAACTCCTAACCTCAAGTGATTCACTCACTTCAGCCTTTCAAAGTGCTAGGATTACAATTGTGAGCCAGCGTGCCTGGCCCCATAGTTTCTTTAATCTTAAAAGTATAGAAAAGTTTTTTTAATCTGTATTCCCACTACCCAGAGATAATATCATTTGTCGTACCAAACTTTTCTATTTGATTAATGCAATTAAGGCAAATTAATATTTGCATATTGATTCAATTTTTATTTGCATTTTTTTTCTTTTTTTTCTTTGCATATTTTTTAAAAACAAAAATTGGATGATGTTGTAACTTTTGGTTTTATTTTCTTTTTCTCTGAACTATATATCATGGCCTTTTTGACATATACATCTACATCATCATTTTAGATTCCTGCAGGGTATATTCTAACTTCTTACTGATAGATACTCAGGTTCTATTTCCACTTTTTTTGTTTTGTTTTGTTTTTTGTTTTTTGAGACAGAGTTTTGCTCTTGTTGCCCAGCTGGAGTGCAATCAATGGAGCAATCTCGCAGCTCACTGCAACTTCCGCCTCCTGGGATCAAACAATTCTTCTGCCTCAGCCTTCCCAGTAGCTGGGACTACAGGCATGGGCCATTACACCCAGCTAATTTTTTGTATTTTTAGTAGAGATGGGATTTTGCCATGTTGGCCAGGCTGGTCTCGAACTCCTGACCTCAGGTGATCCACCCAACTTGGCCTCCCAAAGTGCTGGGATTACAGGCATGAGCCACCACACCTGGCCCGTTATTTCCACTTTTAAATTACTTTTATAGATAATACTGTGGTAATAAACATCCCCGTATGTATACTCTTGTGCATGCATCTGGGTGTCTCTCCTTACTATCCATTTATAGAAGTGGGATTAGTGGGTCAAAAGATATGGTTAACTCTATTAATACATATTGATAAATTTAACAAGTCATTTAAACTTTGGCCTCACCTTCCCTTCCCTCTAAGCACTTCTCACTCACCATGTGGTGCCCCTTTCCCAGCCCTGCACCTATCTTGACCCCCATTCCCACAAGGCCTAAGCTGCCTACTAGCTGCTTATTGGTTAATCAACCGAATATTCACTTTTTATAGCTTTTAAAGTTATGAGTCATTTTCATGAAGATTAAAATGACATCCAGAGCCAAGGAATGAAGCTATAATGAAGACAACAAAGGCAGGAGAACTATTATGGGGGTGATGCTTGGCTAATAAACTTCAAAGTCAACCATTAGCACCTAGAATGAGTCATTTTGAATTAAAATCAGATACTCTGCCCATCTGTAATGAGAGATCTTCTTCATCTTTTATGAGCACAATCTCTTCATTGAAATAGTCACCAGAATTTGCATTTCCAAGCTCTCTTGCCACTTTCCCCAAAATACCTTCTATTGCCATTACACTGAAAAAACTCATCAGTCCCTCCAAAGAAAACTCAGCTTTGGACCAAATTATCCCCACTGTGTACAACAAAATCACACTCCTTTGGCCTCTGTATTTCTCTCTGTAGTCCATTTCAATGGTGTTATAGTGAACCCCAAGTTTCTCTTCAAAGAATCAGTATGTCAATATGTTAGGCTCTCTAATTCTTTAATTCTCTATTTTAAAGT
This sequence comes from Aotus nancymaae, assembly GCF_030222135.1. Lineage (NCBI taxonomy): Eukaryota > Metazoa > Chordata > Mammalia > Primates > Aotidae > Aotus > Aotus nancymaae. The sequence continues at coordinate 2,154,168 of NW_026988465.1, forward strand.
TTAACTGCTTTGTAATTCCAGTAAACAACTTTCTCCACTGGTTCTAATCAGTAGTTCACATCTGTTCCCCCTGCCCCCAGTTCCATCCTGACTCATCCTGGTCACCTGCTTCAGTCACCTGCTCCAGTTACCTGCTCCAGTCACCTTCTTTGACCTAGGTCACCCCTGGCTACCTGCTCTGAGGAGCCTGTAACCGTCTTTCCCACCAAAACATCCACCCTGCCCCTCCAGCTCAGACCCCTGTTCTCTTTAAAATAGCCAATCAGGATTAGCCTAGCTTGTGCAGTGTAACCCTAGCCAATAGGGGAACGACACAGAAGTAGAGACAACCCCCATCAGGCATAAGTACCCCTTCCCCTCCTGTCCAAGGGGCAGCTGCCATTGTTCCATACATGAGCCGCACCCTTCTATAGAAGTGAACTGCCTTGCTGAGAGGATTTATCTTCAAGTGCTATTTCTTTTGCAGCATCGAGATTTTACTTATAACAATGGTTATCGCAAATCAAGATCGTGACCCAATAATTAATAAGTCCATTAATCTTTACTGCATTGTTAATCACAAACCTTACCAATTAACCTCGCAAAGTGCATATGTGGGCAAGCCATAGAAGCTAGAAAGAGTTTCCCGGGAAGCTCTGGGATCTTATTTCATGTCTTCACATTTCTCTGAAGGAAAAAAACTTGTCAACATTGAGTCAAAATATTACAAATTTTGGAGAGAGTAGTTAAAAAAAATTCTTACAAATTTCACAAGGCTACAAAGCAAAAGGAGAATGTGGTCTTGAAAAATTCTTAAAACTTAACCAGAATGAATGACTACTGATCCTTTCTTTCCAATAGTTGGATGTTTGGATTAGTGCATTTCCATTCTGAAATTTGATTTTCTATTATCCACTTCCACCTAGTAGGCATGAAATAAATGTTTGTTGAAATTAATTAAATGTAATTGCTCAGGTCAATGTCTTTTATACATTCTTTATAGGGTCTTACATTTGGAAAATAATATTAACAGTCATTTCCATGAAAAACATTTTCTTTGTCCCTAGAAAATACAAAAATACTACCAAAGGGATCCATCCTAAGATGCCTGAAATGAGTTATTAAATTCTAACTTAACCATCACCAATACTACTAATTTGTTTTAAATAACTTGTCCGACTCCTAGAAGGAAGCAATAATTTACAGAGCAGAGTACATTAAGAAAATTAGTATTAAATAGCAGGAGTAAAGGGATAAACGTTTGAAATTCTGGCTTCCTGGAGAGGACAGTCAAAAGCTCTCCTGCTGGAAAATAATATCTTGAATTGAAAAGCATTCTGATCGTGATAGATTTTTAATCCAATTAAATTTCCTTCTCCTAGGTAGCCTATTTACTAAAGCAGTATGATAGCTGTTAGTAGTATCATTTAATAAACATATTGCTAATAAAAATAAACTATATTCCAACTATTACCACAGCATAAATAAAGACTGCTTCTCAAAATGTTAGGTTAGTTTTGGATTGCTGCTTTTCCTTTCCAATTGATTTGCTTCTGCCCAACTGATCTGCCTCTGAGGAACTAAAAAACACCAGTAAATAGACTAATAAAGTATGCTCTTCATAGTATGTCAATATCTTTTTATTTCTCAGAATAACCACAGGTAGAAAGGACAGGGAAACAAGAAGCTATTATTTGATCCGCCTAATAGCGTTTTTTCAGCTAGGAACCATATTCACACAGCCTCATTTTTCACTGCAATACACATTGTCACTCTCTTCATTCAGAATTTCCTTTTGTATTTTTTTTAAATTGAATATATTTTGCTAATCTTCTCTGTATCATTCCAATTGTAACATATGTGCTGCCGAAGCGAGCACTTTTTTGGGTGGGAGGGCATTGTTATTTGATTCTTGTTTTTAAAACAGAGTCTTGCACTGTCACCCAATCTCGGCTCACTACAACCTCTGCTTCCCAGGATTCAAGCAATTCTCAAACCTCAGCTTCCCTAGTGGCTGGGTTTACAGGTGTGTGCCACCACACTTAGATAATTTTTATATTTTTAGGAGAAACAGTTTCACCATGTTGGCCAGGCTGGTATCCAACTCCTGGCCTCAAGTGATCCACCCACCTCAGCCTCCAAAAGTGCTTGGATTCAGGTGTGACCCACCGGGCCCAGCCCAGAACTTCCTAAGAAACACTTACACATCATTGCTAGTTCTCTTGCTCTTCCTTGGGTGACTTCCCTGGAGAGTGAAAAGATTCAGACAGACACAAAATGGCAACACGTGCTCTGTCCACTTCACAGCAAATTACCTGAGGAGTTTCAGACACAGATTTTATCATAATTGAGAAATATTATTTTTAATAAAGCAAATTTAGAGGCTAGGCACGGTAGTAATCCCAGTACTTTGGGAGGCCCAGGGGAGAGGATCACTTGAGGCCAGTTCAACCAGCCTAGGCAATATAGCAGGACCCCATCTCAACAAAAAATGTAAAAAACACTTTGGGAGGCCAAAGTGGGAGGATGACTTAAGGCAAAGGGTTCAAGACCAGCCTGGGCTACTTGGCAAGATCCCATCCCCAAAAAAAAAGAAAAAAGAAAAAATTTTAAAAACACAAAAACAACTAACTTAAATATGATCATAGAAATCTTCTGAAAGATAAGAAAACTTTCTTCAAATACCAAGTAAATGTTTTTAAAAGAATACATGCAACAGTGACCAACTCATCCTTGAACTTCTGAACTCGTGATCCACCTGCCTCGGCCTCCCAAAGTGCTGGGATCACAGGCATGAGCCACCATCCCCAGTCAGTATAACAACTATTTACATAGCATTTACATTGCAGTAGGTATTATTTAAGTAATGTGGAGATGATTTAAAGTACACAGGAGGATGTAGTTACATGCACTGATTATGCCATTATATCAGGAACTTGAGCATCTGTGGATTTTGGTATTTCCAGGGTCCTAGAATCAATCCCCAGCGTATACCAAGGGATGACTCTACTGTGCTGAGCAGGAATCAATCAGGGTCCAGGCAGGAGACGAACGGTACAGCCAAACTGGGCAATTTGAGGGGAGTGTTGCAAAGAGGCTATTTACAGAGGCGTGGGCATAGTTAGGGAAACCAATGAATAGAGAAGCATCCTGGGGAGGGGCCGGGTGCGGTAGCTCACGCCTGTAATCTCAGCACTTTGGGAGACCGAGGTGGGTGAATCACGAGGTCAGGAGATCAAGACCATCCTGGTCAACATAATGCAATCACACCGCTACTGAAAATACAAAAGTTAGCTGGGTGTGGTGGCACACGCCTGTAGTCCCAGCTACCTTGGAGGCTGAGGCAGGAGAATCACTTGAACAGGGAGGCAGAGGTTGCAGTTAGCTGAGATGGCACCACTGCACTCAAGCCTGGCGACAGAACAAGACTCCTTCTCAAAAAAAAAAAAAAAAAAAAAAACAGAGAGAGAGAGAAGTATCCTGGGCTAGCAACAGTGGGGGCTGTCAGCACCTGAAGAGGCAGGGGAGGCTGTCCAACCTGAACTCACCACAACCCAACAGGAGGAGGCAGGCGCCCCACTCCTCCACTCTACAGACGAGCACTGCTGCCTCCCACTGGGTGAATCCGACTGCAAGGCCGAGGAACTTGTTGAGGGAGTCCTCGTCTGTCAGCACCCAAAGCCACAGAGGAGGGCAGAGTGAATCTGGAGTCACACAAAAAAAGACGTAAGCCTTACCCCTGCTCTTAGCAACCTTTTTTTTTTTCTTTTTTTGAGACTGAGTCTCTCTCTGTCGCCCAGGCTGGAGTGCAGTGGCACCATCTCAGCTCACTATAATCTCCACCTCCCAGGTTCAAGCAATTCTCCTTCCTCGGCCTCCTGAGTAGCTGGTATTACAGGCACGTGCCACCACGCCCAGCTAATTTATATATTTTTAGTAGAGACGGGGGTTTCACCATGTTGGTCAGGCTGGTCTCTAACTCCTGACCTCGTGATCTGCCCGCTTCGGCCTCCCAAAGAGCTGGGATTACAGGCATGAGCCACGTACCTGGCCAGCAACTTAAAATCTAAGGGAAGCATCAAGACATTCTCTTAGGCACGTACTGAGACAACTCACTAGTGCCAAAAACTGAGTAGTTTAGGTCTAACAGGTCCTTGCAGAACTAAATCAAAATCAAGTTATTTGTTCTTTATGGTTCCTGACCTAATCTGCTTTCGGTTAGAATTAATGAGCCCTGGGGGTTAAAAAGAGATCTATGTAAATGTGAAATTATTTTAGTCATCCTACGTACCTATGCTGGTTTGAGTCCTGCCTCTGTCCTCTCACTTTTGTGTGTGTGTGAGAGAGACAGTCTTGCTCTGTCATCCAGGCTCTGTAGTGCAGTGGGGTGATCTCACCTCCCTGCACCCTCCACCTCAAGTTCAAGCGATCCTCCTACCTCAGCTTCCCAAGTAGCTAGGACCACAGGCATGCGCCACCATGCCCAGATAATTTTTGTATTTTTTAAGTAGAGACGGGTTTCACTATATGTTGGCCAGACTGGTCTCGAACTCTTGACCTCACATAATCCACCCGCCTTGGCCTCCCAAAGTGCTGGGATTACAGGCGTGAGCCACCATGCCTGTCCTGTCCCCTCCCTTTATAATTCCAAATACGAGGGTGTCTTTTGTGTAGCGTCTCGGGGCTTACTCTGTTGGGTTTACCCTGCACACTGTGCGCAGCGTCTTACCCTGAAGCAACCTCCTCTTATCGAAGGTGAGCATCTCTGTGCTTTCCCAAAATGTGTCCATTCTTGTCAAAGCCAAAAATAAAAGAGCATATTACCAAGCAGGGTTTCACTGCATTTATCTGTTGTCTGCAACTCCTGACTTGCTAAGGGCAACTGAAATTTACAGGAGGAACATCACAGGAAATCATCACAAATGTGAGCTCCAAAATGTTCTAAGAGTCTTATTCTCTCCACTACCATTAGTCCAAGGTTTAGAGGTTAAAATTCTAATAAATGGGCCAGGCATGGTGGCTCATGCTTGTAATGCCAGCACTTTGGAGTACACAGGTGGGCAGATCGCTTGAGTTTCAGGAGTTCAAGACCAGCCTGGGCAACATTTGTTTCTACAAAAAATACAAAACAAATTAGGCCAGGCACAGTGGCTCTCACCTGTAATCCCAGCACTTTGGGAGGAAAAAGCAGGCACATCATGAAGTCAGGAGTTCGAGACCAGCCTGACCAACATGGTGAAACCCCCTCTCCACTAAATATACAAAAATTAGCCAGGTATGGTGGCGAGCACCTGTAGTCCCAGGTACTCGTGAGGCTGAGGCATGAGAATCGCTTGAATCTGGAGACGGAGGTGGCAGTGAGCCAATATTGCACCATTGCATTCCAGCCTAGGGGACAGAGCAAGACTCCATCTCAAAAAAAAAAAAAAAGAAAATTAGCCAGATGTGCTGGCACTCACCTGTGGTCCCACCTATTTGGGAGACTGAGGTGAGAGAGTTGCTTGTGCCCAGGAGGCAGAGAGCTGAGATGGCACCACTGCACTCCAGTCCAGCCTGGGTGACAGAGTGAGACCTGTCTCAAAAATAATAATAATAATAATAATAATCAAATGTATCATAAATTATATTTCATTCTGATAGCATTAAACTGCAAAAATTCCTCGCACAATGATAGCATCGTGGCAGCTAATGTCTCATGAAAAAACAAGTCTTCATGTGAAGGGTGCTTATAATTTTTGGAAGTGTTTTGAACGAGTTAGTCTGAGATTCCATTTCTCTCTTTGTAAAATGAGGGAAATATTGGGTAACTCATCGATTGTTGTAAGGAGTAAGTAATATAATTTCCAAAACAACACCTAACACGGGCCAGGTGTGGTGGCTCAAACCTGTAATCCCAGCATTTTGGGAGGCCGAGGCAGGCGGATCACCTGAAGTCGGGAGTTTGAGACCAGCCTGGCCAACATGGTGAAACCCCGCCTCTACTAAAAATGCAAAAGCTGGGCATGGTGGCAGGTGCCTGTAATCCCAGCTACTCGGGAGGCTGAGGCAGGAGAATTGCTGGAACTCAGGAAGGGGAGGTTGTGGTGAGCCAAGATCGCACCATTGCACTCCAGCCTACAGGAAGTAGGCTCTAAAATTACACTGTCTCCCCATCCTCAAACTTTCTACATTACCCTAAGTGCATATATATATATATATATTTTTTTTTTTAAAGACTGAGTTTCGCTCTTGTTGCCCAGGCTGGAGTGCAAAGGCACGATCTCAGCTCACCACAACCTCTGCCTCCCAGGTTCAAGTGATTCTCCTGCCTCAGCCTCCCGAGTAGCTAAGATTCCAGGCATGCACCACCATACCCAGCTAATTTTTTGTATTTTTAGTAGAGACAAGGTTTCTCCATGGTGGTCAGGCTGGTCTCGAACTCCCGACCCCAGGTGATCTGCCCCCCTCGGCCTCCCAAAGTGCTGGGATTACAGGCGTGAGCCACCGCACCCAGCCACATATAAAAATTTAAATACATAGTTTTAATCACCTTTTTTAACAATGTTACGTTTTAGTAATGTAAAAAATACACTTTCCCCAAACCCCTCTAGAAACTCCAAATGTATCACCACTTCCTTGATACAAAGTAGCTATTTGCAAACATGAGGAATGAGGTGAAAGGAAAACACATTTCCTTGAGCCAAGGGTTTCTGCAGAAGGGTGAGTTTCTTCCTTTCAAACTCTTCGATATAATCTAAATCACTAAGTAATGACAGTTTGTCCAAAATATCATGCATTCAAGTGAGGAAGAAAGGTAGGAACCTCATGGATTTATGGAGAGGAAACTTAAGAACTCCTCCCAAACACCATAAGAAAAGCTTCTTGTCCATACATGGGGTGGATTTGCAACACACAGCCTTCCATAGGCTCCAGCCCATCTGTTGTAAGGAGTATGAATTAGGACGGAACAGGAGGAAAACTACCAAGTCGGCTCTCTTCCCACAAGTCTAGCCAAATATTGATTGTTTATTCAAAGCTTTCTTTTCTCCCTCCCTCTCTCTGTTGGATCATTATCCCCTTTCTCCCACCCACCCCCTCCCTCCACCAAAAGAAATTAAATTTCTCAAGTACCTCCATCTGATACTGTGTTTAGCCTAAGTCCTGAGTAGACATGGATTCTCTTTCTTGAATTTTCTCTGACAAACCACTTCCAGCTGCCCTCTATGGTGGGATGCCACCGAGATAAAATACAGTGTCATGTTTGCTGAGGATTTCAGCTGCCGCCTGGGGGGCTCATGCACTCAATGAGTGCTCTTTAGCAAGGCCGGTGGTGACATGGTGACAAACGGTATGTTGACTTTGTTCTGTCTGTGGTTTAGGACCGGTTGGTTTCAGTCTTGCTGGCTCTTTCTCCTGGGTTACCAACCTTTTCCACATTTAAAGCTTGTGACTTCCTCTCCTCCTGGGTTACTGCAGCAAGCTCCTTGCTGTCGACAGAAGCCATTTGTTGGTTAGAGGGTTTACAATGGAGACCACCTGCAAGTACCCATTTAACAGTCAACCCATGCTTCAGAATTTACTTATTTTTCTCCTTTTTAATGATTCTTTCTTCAGCTAAACAGTTTTTCTTCAGTGTTATCATTCCACTCCCATGAAATGACTGGGACTGTTACTTTTTTTTATCTCTGGTCACACCCAGTAAAATTAAGCTTGTTTGTGGATGATTAGCTGTAGGCTGATTCCTCTCTGAGCCAACTGGCTTGCCGCTCAGGTGGACTTTGCCTCGGGCTCACCCCTGAGGCCACCACCTGTCCTGGGGGATTCCCAAGCCCCTATGCCCATCTGGGCTTCCCTCCCGCGTGCGTCTCTTCAGCCTCAGCTTCCTCCTCTTCACTCCCCCATCCTTGTGCAGACTTCCTCTTCTGTCCTGCTTGTAGAACGTTTCCAATTATTGCTTCCAGGTCCTGAACACTAGTGGCTTAACTGAAAAATGGAAAAGATGATGAAAGCCAGGCGCTGAGAAACCAGTTAATTAAACTCTTCAGAGGTCCCCAATAAGGGCAGATTCCCCTGTGCATCTGAGGAGGAATCTTGGACTCCTGCTTATTAAAGGGAAAGGAAGTCCATTTTCCTGGAGCCTTGTCAAGGAATTCCAGTGAGCCCCTGGACGGAGGGCTTCAGTGGCAGGGTAGCTTTCTGCTTTTGGTTGGAAAGAGATCTGAAAGTATCTTTCAAAGCAATGTTGTGGGCTCGGGGCCCTTTCTGTGCACTTCTCCATATTGTGCCCACTCCAGTTCTCAAGGTGAGTTGGCCATTTGAAGTGGAACAATGACTTTTCTACCATCCAGCTTTTGCAGGGTTCCATGCCATTCCGCTAATTTAGTACACACCCCTGTATGGACCAAGGCTTCCGTCTGGTCTCAGTTCCACTTCCCAAGCCCAGTCCCAGCACACACCTTCCTCCCAGGTCCCAGTCTCCTTCTCAGGGTCCAACGAATTCAACTTAATGCTTATGTAACATTTTCCCTCTGCCTGCTCAGCCCAGTGTGGTAGTCAGGCGCAGAAACTCATCAATTACAGCACAGCGTGAGCAGGTCAGCAACAGCGTGGGATAAAATTCCCTCTTCTCCAAACACACAAACCCAGCTCTGTAACATCTTTTTTCCACCCCCAAAATTCCCCCAAACAGACTATCCCTTGTGCTGCCATGCAGGAAGGTCCAAAAGAGGCCCTACAGCCTGTTTGTGCTCAGGCCTTTTTCCAATCAACTTTCTCTGAAACTTTCCTTTGTGTGCAGATACACACCAGCATCAACAAGTCATGCTGGGCGTGCAAAACCCACATCCATATTTCTAGACCTTGATACCTTCTCAGACCTCTGGCACATCTAAACCCAAGACCAACTGTAATTACTTCCGGGTTACAACATTGTTTTAGACAAGGGAATATTCATCACACCTAGGATCTGATAAGTCCTCACATGTTCACCTGCATAAGTCCCATTCCTTAAGTAATTAGAAATCCAACATCTAAAAAAAATGACTAAATCACATTTTGATTAGGATTATAAGGTGGAAGCTGGGCATAGTGGCTCATGGCTATAATCCCAGCACTTTGGGAAGCCAAGGCAGGTGGATCACTTGAGGTCAGGAGTTTGAGACCTGCCTGGGCAACAGGGTGAAATCCTGTCTCTACTTAAAATACAAAAATTAGCTGTGTGTGGTGATGCAGGTATGTTGTCTCAGCTACTTGGGAGGCTGAGATGGGAGAATCACTTGAGCCTGGGAAGTGGAGGTTGCAGTGAGCCAAGATCACACTACTACGCTTCAGCCTGGGTCATAAAGTGAGACTCTGCCTGAAAAAAACAATAATAATAAAAGGAAAAAATAAAGATAGATAGAGACAATAGTACAAGTACCTTGAAACATCAAAAAACCCAAAAGCTTTTCTATTCTGAAAGCATCAGACAATTTTGTTACAGGAAATATATTTTTCTGATGAGGCATTGCTAGAGATATTACCAGAACAAGTGTCTACAGCCACCGGTAGTCTGGAAAATGATAAAGGTGGGTTCTAGGTGGCACAGAGAAACCAGCCTGAGATTACAAACCTTTGTTGGAGGTAAATTACAGAATCGACCATGGAGACTTACTTCGGTGTTTTTCTGAGATTCTATAATTGGGTAATATAATTTACATGCTTCCAACTGAGGGAAGGAAATTCGTTGGAGACAGCTTGTAACGGTTCCAGTACTGGTACCAAATGTCTTCCTGCTCAGCAAGTCCATTTTAAAGTCTTGTTCATGAGCTAAGCTGAGTTCTCCTATAGAGGCCGAGTAAAGGGTCAAGGAAATGTAAGGATTAGCCAGGTGCAGTGACTCAAACCTGTAATCCCAGCACTTTGAGAGGCTGAGGAGTGTGGATCACGAAGTCAGGAGTTTGAGATCAGCCTGGCCAACATGGTGAAACCGCATCTCTACTAAAAATACAAAAATTAGCCAGGTGTGATGGTGTGTGCCTGGAATCCCAGCTACTCAGGAGGCTGAGGCAGCAGAATCACTTGAACCCGGGAAGCAGAGGCTGCAGTGAACTGAGATTGCACCACTGCACTCCAACCTGGGCAACAGAGTGAATTCCATCTCAAAAAAAAAAAAAAAAAGTGTGAGGATTACATGTTTCCTGTAGGCACTCTCCTGTCACTGGCAATCAAATCAGCCAACACATATTTACAATGTTTCTGTTCTGAGAGGGAAGTGAGGGCTTCCCCCTTCACCACAAAAAAACAAAACCAGAAAAAAGGCACAAGCCCCTGACCTCCAGGAGTTAAAGTCCAAACAGAGCTGTAACTGTAATACCTTCCTCCAAGACAGATGGCTGGGAGAGTGCAGACAAAGGATGACTCCAGAGAGGCAGGAGCATTCGGATCTTGTGTGGAAGAATTTTTTCAAATTCAATAAAGAACGCAAGGAAAGTTAGTCTAGTCACAAGGCACTGTGAGAGCAAAGGGTGGACTCTGTGGTTGGGCCCTTGTGTACATGGGGTCCTGTTCTTAGAGATGTCATTAGAGTTGAGGCTAGAAATGAAATCTGATGCCAGGTCATCCAGGAGTTTGCCTTTGAACGCTAAGTAGTTTAGTTGTTATCCTGAAGACCGTGAAACCACTGCCTGTTTTTCAGGAGAACAGCCTGCATCCATCTGTGCTTTAGGAGAAAGCCCAGTAGCCTCAGTCTTATAGAAGGATGGGAGTGGAGGAGGAGAGCTCAAAGTGAAACCAGCTAGGAAACTGGCCTCAGAAAAAATCGAATTTAAGAACACACCTCAGCAGGGCGCAGTGGCTCACGCCTGTAATCCCAGCACTCTGGGAGGCCAAGGCAGTTGGATCACGAGGTCAAGAGATCGAGACCATCCTGGCCAACATAGTGAAAACCTGTCTCTACTAAAATATAAAAATTAGCTGGGCGTGGTGGCGCGCGTCTGTGGTCCCAGCTACTCGGGAGGCTGAGGCAGGAGAATTGCTTGAACCCAGGAGGCAGAGGTTGCAGTGAGCCGAGATTGCACCACTGCACTCCAGCCTGGCACCTGGTGACAAAGCAAGACTCTGTCTCAAAAAAAAAAAAAAAAAAAAAAAGAACACACCTGTAATCCCAGCACTCTGGGAAGTTGAGGCAGGCGGATCACCTGAGGTCAGGAGTTCATGACCAGCCTGACCAACATGGCAAAACCCTGTCTCTACAAAAAATACAAAAATCGCCCAGCATGGTGGCATATGCCTTTAATCCCAGTTACTTGGGAGGCTGAGGCAGAAGAATCACTTAAACTCGGGAGGCGGAGGTTGCAGTAAGCCGATATTATACCATTGCACTCCAGCCTGGGTAACAAGAGCGAAACTCCGTCTCAAAAAAAAAGAAAAAGAAAAAGAAAAACCTCTTTCAGCATCCTCTTGCAAGGTCCCCCCTTTCTTTGCGGATCCAATGGTATTCTCTGAAACAACACAAAAGAGTTGGACTCCCTCCCTCGCCTGACAGCTCTTCACACAGTCGCAGTTCAATGCCTGGTGCCCCACCCCATTCTGGTGGCCTTCCTCTGCACACATTCCGCCTCGCTGTCCCTCTTAATTTTTAGGACCTATTTGGCAAACATGCTGGAAAAATATTTCTGAAAAAAGTTAAACGTGATTGTTTGGAGTGATGAGATTACCAGTAACACTGTTGTTTTCTTCTCCATTGCGGATTTTCAACGTCTGGGCTTGGAACAAGGGCAGGTATTCCTTTGCTCATTCTGTCATGATACTCAGCATTGAGAGTGCTCTTCTGACTAGTGAGAATACTCCATTGCTGGCATCTCCTGTGTCTGGAACATTACACTTCTGGTAATACATTCTACGATTGTATTTGTCTTTTTCAAAACCACTTAACACCTTCCGCTTGTATAAATCTTGTAGTTAACTAAAGCCTCCAGGTCTTTTTCACATGAAGTGTTCACATAAATCATGGATCTCCCAACCTGTTTTCATCTTTATGAGTAGTTAAGACATAAATCCTTCTAACAGTATTAAAGGGTGCTAGTGTATTAAACTACCTAAATAACCAGCATGCCTTTAAAGGGGCTGTCATGATCTGATTCAAATGGTGAGAATTCCAGGGTCTAGGTCAGGTCCCCCTGGCTCCCTCTGTCTCTCATCCTTCCATTGTAGATCCACAAAACAGTTCTGGAAATATTGCCTCCTGGCCGGGGGCGGTGGCTCACCACCTATTATCCCAACACTGGGAGGCTGAGGCAGGTGGATCACTTGAGGTTAGGAGTTAAAGACCAGCACCTGGCCAACATGGTAAAGCCCCATCTTGTTTAAAAATACAATAATTAAGCCGGGCATGGTGGTTCACACCTGTAATCCCAGAATTTTGGGAGGCCGAGGCAGGAGGATTACCTGAGGTCAGGGGTTCGAGATCAGCTTGACCAACATGGAGAAACCCCGTCTCTACTAAAAATACAAAATTTGCCAGGAGTGGTGGCACGTACCTATAACCCTAGCTACTCCTGAGGCTGAGGCGGGAGAATTGCTTGAACCCAGGAGGCGGAGGTTGCAGTGAGCCGAGATCGCACCATTGCACTCCAGCCTGGGCAACAGAAGCAAAACTCTGTCTCAAAAAAAATAAAAAATAAAATAAAAATTAAATAATTAGCCAGATGTGGTGGTGGCACATGCCTGCTGTAATCCCAGCTACTTGGGAGACTGAGGCAGAAGAATCACTTGAACCCTAGAGGTGGAGGCTGCAGTGAGCCAGGATCGAGCCACTGCACTCCAGCCTAGGTGACAGAGCAAGACTTCATTGAAAAAGGAAAAAAAAAAAAAGAATTATTGCCTCCTGCAAAAATTAATATTCAAGAAAATTCAAGGAAATAGTCATCTATGGAAGGGGGAGGAAGATAGTAAGATTTTATTTCTTTTGGGTGTCTATTACATGAGATCATTTTATTTTATAATATATTCTCTTGTATGTATGAAATATTCCACAATACGAATTTTAAATATGTGGTAATTTAAAAGTAATATGTAGAGTTGATTTAAAATGGGAAGAAATGGCTGGGCATGGCAGTCTATGCCTGCAATCCCTGCACTCTGGGAGGCTGAGAGAGGAGGATCACCTGAGCCAAGGAGTTCGGGACTGGCCTGGGCAACATAGCAGGACCCCATCTCTACAAAAAATGCAAAAATTAGCCAAGCATGATGGCACATGCTTGTAGTCCCAGCTACCCAGGAGGCTGAGGCAGGAGGATTGCTTGAGCCCCAGAGGTTGTGATGGTAGTGAGCTATAACTGTGTTACTGCACTCCAGCCTGGGCAACAGAGCCAGACTTTGTCTCTAAATTAATTAAGTAATTTAACTTAATGGGAAGAAATGGCTGGGCACTGTGACTCATGCCTGTAATTTCAGCACATTGGGAGGCAGAGGCTGGAGGATCACTTGAGGCAAGGAATTCAAGACCAGACTGAGCAATATAGCAAGATCCCATCTCTACAAAAACATTAAAAATTTTAAAATTCACTAGGCATAGTGATGAATGCCTACAGTCATAGCTACTCAGGAGGCCAAGGTGGGAGAATTGCTCAAGAGGTTAAGGCTGCAAGTGAGCTATGATTGCACCACTGCACTCCAGCCCGGGCAACAGAGAGAGAGATCCTGTCAAAAAAAAAAAAAAAAAAAAAGGGACAGGGAAAAAAAGTAGGGGGGAAATTTCTCAGTATCCCTTCAATTTTGAGGAAAAATAAAAAGAGGTAATGAGAAAAAATAAGGAGAAAGCAATAGATAAGCAAAATGAAACAGAGGGTAAAAGATCTAAAACTGAAAAGGAGGCCGGGCACAGTGGTTCACGCCTGTAATCCCAGCACTTTGGGAGGCCAAGGCGGGTGGATCACCAGGTCAGAAGTTCAAGACCAACCTGGCCAAGATGGTGAAACCCCGTCTCTATTTAAAAAAAAAAAAAAAAGACTGAAAAGGAAAATGAAAGAAAAGATACAGGCCTGGAAGACAGGCAGAGTTAGAAGGGTTGGATGCAGTATTTGGCCGAACGGGACGACAGCGGTGGTGATGAGTCCCTGCAGTGCTGCAGGGTGGGAGAGAGGGGAACTGTGAAAGCTGCTTCGAATCCTAAGAAACGTCAACAAATCCATCCTATTCCTTAGCATTCCGTTTCAGCCACCTAAGGCAGTCAGCCTCCCCACTGCTGTTCAGACTGTGTGGCCCAGAGCCAGGAAGCGCGTTCCTTCGCAGTTCCGGGGACAGATTCCCCGTACACATGAGTGTCTCCCTCCCTGTGACTCAGCTGCTGTCCTTTCCTCTCCTTCCCCAGGGCCTGACCAGTAGCCTGCATGAGGATGATCAAGCAGAGCCCTGCAAGTTTCAACAGAAATGTCAACATATCTTCACTGAAACCTCCCAGGTAGGTATGGTGTGACAACCCAGGGCTTTCCCAGCCACACTGCAATCCTAACTTCCGGGTAAAAGTCATGTGCCCACTCCCCTACGGCATGGCAAAATCAATTCCAGTTGGATTAAAAAGTTACACGTTTTTAGCAAATGAAACCATAAAAACGTATGTGACTCAGATAAAGTTAAAAAAAAAAAAGTGAGTGGTTGTGTTTTTTTAAAAGACAGAGAACAAATGAGACAGAAGACCTGTCTCAATTGTTTAGCGCACACCATGAAATACTTTTTCAACCTCTGCCTCCAAATCTCCAAACTTTTGACCCCTTCCTTACCCCTTGGGCTGAATGGACATTCTTTTAGTCACTCAGTTTTAAGAAGAACTTCATTCTGGTCATTAAGACTCCATCTCAGGTATGAGAAGTTCAGTAAGTAAAGGCAAAGATTAACTTTATATTTATTCAAAGGCTTTTCCCCTCCACCTCAGGCCAGGCTCGTGGTCCCTGTTTGGGAAGGTGGGCTGTTTGCTCCTTCTGCATTTTACTCCTCTTCTCTCTCTCTCACTGCAGTTATTTTTTTTTCTTTTTTCTTTTTTTTTCTTGAGAGAGTCTCACTCTGTTGCTCAGGCTGGAGTGCAGTGGCATGATCTCATCTCACTGCAACCTCCGCCTCCCAGGTTCAAACAATTCTCCGTCTTCAGCCACCTGAGTAGCTGGGATTACAGGTGCCCGCCACCACACCCAGCTAATTTTTGTATTTTTAGTAGAGACGGGGTTTTGCCATGTTGGCCAGACTGGTCTCAAATTCCTGGCCTCAGGTGATCCACCCACCTCAGTCTCCCAAAGTGCTGGGATTACAGTCACAAGCCACCATGCCCAGCCCTCTCTCTGCTGTTTCTGACCCCTCTGGCATTGTAGGGAAGGGAGGGAAAAGGAGTAGGGAAAAATGTGCTTTTATTTAAGTCATGCAGCTGTTCTGACAGTCAAGCCCTCTCTCTGGGAGGGTCCTCGTATGTGGGCTTAAGAGACCTTTGAGAGTCTCTCCATGGTACTATTGTCTGATGCACACTGGGTCATCTCAGTCCCACTCCTAGGCTCCCACCTAGCCATCCCCATCACAGCCTGGGGGATGTGAGGCAGGGGGCTCCAAGCACCAGCCAGCCACCTTGGGCTGGGCCCCAGCTAGACGGCCTGAGCCACCATCTGCTGCATTCACTTGGTCCACAGCACATCCTTCCCCTCCACATTCCAGATGGGGCGAATGTAGCTGCTGTCTCTGCTTTCTCTTCATCCTGCTGAGACAGGTTGCTCTAGCAAGACTTTTGTATCCAGATTTCTCTAGATGAAAAGGAGAGACCAGTTTCTATGTTCGGTCAGACTCCTAATTCAATAAGGGAGGGAGGGAGAGCACAGGGATGGGAAGTGGGGGCATGGAGATGGAGGGAAGATGGGGATGGAGAAGGGGACCGGTCCACCTCTCTCACAAACTTTCTCACTATTCTGTGCCAGTGTCAGCACCAGGATGGGCCTTCAGACCCCTGCATCTCCACCAGCAATGAGCAAAGCGGGGCACAGCAGCCTCCTGGTTTACAGGTAAGTCTTCTTTTCTCCCGGTGGCAAGCTCGAAATTGCCCACACCACATTCTCCCTTTACATCTTCCTGTGCTTGGGTCCCTTTAGTGGTCTGGCGAAGCTGTGGATTCCTTAGAATGATGTTTTTGGCCGGGCACAGTGGCTCATGCCTGCAATCCCAGCACTTTAGGAGGCTGAGGTGGGCAGATCACCTGAGGTTGGGAGCTGTTTCTGACCAACATGGAGAAACCTCATCTCCATGAAAAATACAAAATTAGCCGGACGTGGTGGGGAGTGCCTATAATCCCAGCTACTCGGAGGCTGAGGCAGGAGAATCCCTTGAACCCGGGAGGGAGAGGTTGCGGTGAGCCGAGATTGCGCCACTGCACTCCAGCCTGGGCAACAAGAGCAAAACTCCATTGCAAAAATAAATAAATAAATAAATAAATAAATGATATTTTCAATTACAAAATAAAATATACAGGACTACAAAGGTTACCAATTCTATTGAAATGCACTTATCACAATCATTTGAAAATGTGTACTCTAGTAATAATGCTTCCTCCTAAAAAATCTTTTTCTAAAAAAATCACTTTTTTAGGATATAATAGACATACCAAAAGCTGTACATATTCAGGCCAGGCACAGTGGGTCACACCTGTAATCCTAGCACTTTGGGAGGCCTAGGTGGGTGGATCACTTGAAGTCAGGAGTTTGAGACCAGCCTGGCCAACATGGTGAAACCCTGTCTCTACTAAAAATACAAAAAAAATTAGCCTAATATGGTGGTGCATGCCTGTAATCTCAGCTACTCAGGAGGCTGAGGCAGGAGAATCACTTGAACCTGGGAGGCAGATGTTGCAGTGAGCCAAGATTGCTTTACTGCACTCCCACCTGGACAGCAAGAGCAAAACTCCATCTCAAAAAAAAAACAAAAAAAAACTGTACATATTTAATGTATGCAACTTAATGAGTTTGGATAAGTGCACCCCATGAAACTATCACCACAATCGATGTCGTAAACATACCATCACCACCAAAAGGTTCCCCCCACCCTCTGTATTTATGTGCATGGGCACACGTGACAGAGAGACAGAGGGATGAGAGCACTTAACAGTTAAGATCTACACTCTTGGTAAATGCTCAAGTATGCAAGTTCTGTTAACTGTAGACAGCATGCTCCCCAGTAGCTCTCTAGAACTCATTCATCTTGTATAAGGGAAATGTTGTACCCTTTGACCAACACCTCCTGTGTCCCCCTCCCCCAGCCCCTGGCAACCACCATTTCACTCTCTGCTTCTATGTGTTTGACTATTTTATATGCCTCATGTAAGTGAAATGATGAAGTGCTTGTCCTTCTCTGTCTGGTTTCTTTCACTTAGATGGTGCTTTATTAAAACATTATAGGCCCGGCACGGTGGCTTAAGCCTGTAATCCCAGCACTTTAGGAGGCTGAGGAGGGTAGATCACAAGGTCAGGAGTTCAAGACCAACCTGGCCCATATGGTGAATACCCATCTCTACCAAAACTGCAAAAAAAAATTAACCGGGCATGATGGCAGGTGCTTGTAGTCCCAGCTACTCATGAGGCAGAGGCAGGAGAATCACTTGAACCCGGGAGGCAGGGGTTGCAGTGAGCCAAGATCCTGCCACTGCACTCCAGCCTGGGTGACTAAAAAACAAGGTCTAACAGTGATTTCTAACTAGTGATGAGTATAAAGGTATTTTGAGATATCTGCAACAGCTGTTATGTCGTTTGAAAACACCCGTGCATTCTACTAGAGACAATTAGTCATAGTTGTTACTAGTACTCTGTAGTTCGTTGCCTACATTCATAATTGGAGGAAATGCAACATTTCAGCTAGAGGATGGTGAATATAAGGATGGAATATTTTTCCCATTCATGTTCACAACTTGCTGAGGATGGATGAAGAACCCTTGCCCTAGGCTGGGGACTGCCTCCTCCAGGGAATCCTCCCACAGCCTTCCTGGCCTCTGCTTATGTAGGTCAGGAGGTGCAGGGGATGTGGCTGCAGGGCCGGTTTGGTGAGGTTTGCAGAATCACCTAGCAACTCCCCTAGGAGTGGAGAGACGTTACAGCCAATCCTTCTCAGCTTTGGGACAAGCAACTCTGAGATGACAGAACAGGTTCCCTAAATGGTCTGTTGCTGTGACTGCTGTTTACACTTGATGTTCACAAAATGCTCTGGAATTGATACGCAAGAAACTGCTAACAGTGATTACCTCTGGGAGTAGAGATGAAAATTGAGAGGAAAAGAGGGGAATTTCTTTTCATGTTAAATTCCTTTGTACTGTCTTAAAAAATAATAACAAACATCTTGTTTATATGATGAAAAACAAGTTGTAAAGAAAATGTCAGATGTTTTTCTAAAGGAAACCATATGTGACTTTAACCGATTTAAGGCAAGTAGAAGCTTTCTAAGTATAAACGTAATGAAAGAAATGATGGTGGAAATTGATAAATTACACACAAAAAAAGATGCAAAACACGACAATGTCACAGACCAAAAATAACAAACTTAAGAAATATTTGCAACAAAAATTAAACAAAAAGGACCGAGCATGGTGGCTCATGCCTGTAATCCCAGCACTTTGGGAGGCCAAGGTGGGTGAATCACCTGAAGTCAGGAGTTCGAGACTAGCCTGGCCAACATGGTGAATCCTCATCTCTACTAAAAATACAAAATTAGTGTGGTGGTACATGCCTGTAATCCCAGCTACTCAGGAAGCTGAGACAGGAGAATCACTTGAAACCGGGAGGTGGAGGTTGCAGTGAGCCAAGATCGCATCATTGCACTCCAGCCTGGGTGACAATAGTGAAACTCCATCTCAAAAAAAGAAAAACATTAAACGAAAGGAGCTAATAGTCTTAAATTTTGAAGCAATATTGAAAAGCAGTGGCATGCTATAAATAACTCTTCCGAGCTATTCAGTATTCTTCTTTCTGCCCTAGTGCCACCATATCTACCTCCAGCGAAAAACTGAGCAGCAAGAGACAAAAAGAGAGAATCCTAAATACATAGGTCAAATCCCCAGAATCAGTGATGGCTGAGGCCGCCTCCGCCCCTCTGTGGTTCTCAGTTCAATCTGAGGTTCATTACTGGCCACTGATGCTTCAAACCAGATGTAGTTTGGAGGATCCTCCACCAAAGCAGACAGACCCTAACTTCCACAACGGAATTGAAATGACTTAACCTCAGACTCTCCATTCCAGGATGTACCTAGAGATAGGTGGTACCCTCAAAATAAGAAGACAGGAAAATTTATTGAGAAATAAACTATGATACATATTTAGACCTGGCCTCCTGCAGTAGCATTGGGAAACATGTATGGCCTTTGGCGATCAGACGAACTTAGATTCAAGTCTTGGCTCTGCCACCTTTTACTAACAACGCAACTCCAGCAAGTCACTTATCTAAGTCATAGTTTTCCCACTGAGATCCTTACTTCACACCATATACACAAAAAGACTCTATAAGGTTTTCAAATAGAATGTTTAAATAAAACATTGAAAGTTTTAGAAATATAGGATAGTATCTTTACCGCCTTGGAATAGGGAATGGTTTCTTAAGACCCAAAAAGGACAAATGTTTAAAAATGTAAATTGAATTACATGAAAGTTAAAAACTTCAACACAATAACAGACATCTTAGAAAAAATTTAAAAAGACAAAAGCCTAAGAGAAAGTGTTTGCAACACGAAAAACAAAGCATTAATATACGAAACATACTAAAATTCTTTTAAATAAACTTTAAAGAGAATGCAATAGAAAAAATTAGCAAATGATACATACAATAATTCACAGAAGAAACTGCTGTAGTCAACAAATAAATTCTCAAAAAAAAATTGCCGCAGATAGTTTTATACAGTATGATACCATTTATGTAAATTTTAATTTTTTTAATTTTTTTATTTTTGAGAAAGAGTCTCACTCTGTCACCCAGGCTGGAGTCCAGTGGTGCAATCTTGGCTCACTGCAACCTCCACCCGCTGGGTTCAAGCAATTCTCCTGCCTCAGCCTCCTGAGTAGCTGGGATTACAGGCACAAGCCACCACGCCTGGCTAATTTTTGTATTTTTAGTAGAGACAGAGTTTCACCATATTGGTCAGGCTGTTCTTGAACTCCTGGCCTCGTGATCCACCCGCCTCAGTCTCCCAAAGTGCTGGAATTACAGGCATGAGCCACCGTGCCTGGCCATAAATATTCTTAAATACCCAAAGCAACACTAAATATTTATAGATGTATTTTTACCTAGTAAAAGCGTAAAAAGGCGATTGATACACACTAAATTTCTAACTGAAAGGAAATTGGGAAGGAAATAGGAGAAGTGTTATTGTACTTTTCTATACTTAAAAAAAAACTTTTCCCAAAAATAGCAGTAAATGTGAAGTTACTAAGGAGAGGGTCTGACTTTTATTAGGTACTTATTAAATTATAGCTATCTTTGAAGTTATCTATCAAGAGCAGGTGCTAAAATGTATTTGGCTCCTGTGTTCCAACTACAACTGGTGGCTTCTTCTCATCCCACTCGTGTGCTAATGGCAGGCTCTGTGCATCACAGAACAACATGGTATGAGCCGTAAGCCTCGTGTTAAGCCAGTGCTTCTCCACCTGGAACAAAATGTCTCAGTCTGGAGACATTTTAGTTGTCACTGCTGGAGCAGAGGGCATTGCTACTAGAATGTAGAGTGTCGAGGCCAGGGAAGCTGCTGAATGTCCCGTGATTCCCAGGACAGTCCCCACCACAAAGAACCATCTGGTCCAAATGTCAATAGTGCCGAGGCTGAGAAACCCAATGTAAGCCCATAGAAAACGACAGAAATAACCATTGGATTTAATCTAATATACTAAATTTGACTACTTTTCTGATGAGTCCTTTTTCTAAATTATCAGACAAGTGAAACCACATCTTCTTTCTAATCTTTCTTTCTAATATTGGACGCTGGCTAGACTGGAGAGTGTGGGTGATAAGAGTTGCTTCTCCCAAAACCACAGCCTCTGGTTTCTCTTCTCTGTATCCACAGCGGGCAGAATGGCATCTACTGGAAAGAGTATATACTCTATAATCCTTTCGTTTTGTTTTGTTTTGTTTTGTTTTTTGAGGTGGAGTCTTGCTCTGTCACCTAGGCTGGAGTGCAGTGGCGCGATCTTGGCTTACGGCAACCTCCACCTCCCGGGTTCAAGTGATTCTCCTGCCTCAGACTCCAGAGTAGCTGGGATTGCAGGTGCACACCATCACACCCGACTAATTATTGTATTTTTAGTAGAGACGGAGTTTCACCATGTTGGTCAGGCTGGTATTGAACTCCTGGCCTCGTGATCCACCTCAAACTCCTGACCTTGGCCTCCCAAAGAAAATAGCAGTTTTTTTTTTTTTTTTTTTTTTTTTGAGACGGAGTTTCGCTCTTGATACCCAGGCTGGAGCGCAATGGCGCGATCTCGGCTCACCGCAACCTCCGCCTCCTGGGTTCAGGCAATTCTCCTGCCTCAGCCTCCTGAGTAGCTGGGATTACAGGCACGCGCCACCGTGCCCAGCTAATTTTTTGTATTAGTAGAGACGGGGTTTCACCATGTTGACCAGGATGGTCTCGATCTCTTGACCTCGTGATCCACCCGCCTCGGCCTCCCAAAGTGCTGGGATTACAGGCTTGAGCCACCGCGCCCGGCCGAAAATAGCAGTTTTAAGAATACTCAGAAATCTCCAAGATAACACAGAAAAGTAATTGACAAATTTATCAGAGAAATGTAACAAGTGCGTACCACCATGCCTGGCTAATTTTTATATTTTTAGTAGAGACGGGGTTTCACCATGTTGGCCAGGCTAGTCCCAAACTCCTGACCTCAAGTGATCCACCCGCCTCGGCCTCTCAGAGTGCTGGGATTACAGGCATGAGTCATTGTGCCTTGCCTCTATAATCATTTTAATTGGGCAAAATATTATAGAATTTTTTTCAGTCATGAAAAGTAATCAGGTTTGCATTCTAATTCAGTCTAACCCTGGCTATTTCTAAAGCTAAAGGAAGAACAACAAAAGTATTTCTTTTCAACCTCCCAAAAAATAGTTCAACTGATCCATGAACCAGATGTCAAATCCACACCATTAAATCACCTTCTCCATAGTCTTAAAGTTCAATTGGCCCAATTGTGCATGAAGAGTCTACCAATCATGGTTACATTCAGCTTCATAGCAGAAAACTGCAAAAGACAAAGGCTTATAAGATTAAATTTCATTTCTCTCTCAGTTAAAAGAAACATAAAGATAAGCAGTATCCAGGGCTGGTTTGGTAGCTCCATGACGTCATCATCCTCCGTTGTGTTCTCTGGGCCCCTCAGCCTCATAGTTCCAGATGGCGGCTGAAGCTCCCCCAGAACATCCCTGTTTCCAAGTTCAAATCAGGAAGAAGGGAAGGGCATGCCTCTACTCTTTTAATGGCACTTCCAGGCAGTTCCTTCCAACCCAACTACTTCTATCTCATTGGCCAGAACGTAATTACTGGCCATACCTAATGGTCAAGGAAGCAGGGAAATACAGATTTCTAGCCTGGGCGGCAATGTGCCTGGGTAAAAATCAGGATTTCTTTGCTAAAGGAGAAGCAAAGAGTGGATTTTGGAAGGCAACTAGTAGTTTATGCAGTAGACTGCTCCTCTGGCAGATATACTCATGAATACTCTTCTTCCCCTGTGTAGACCCCGGCATTTCCCATCCGGTTAGGGCATCTCACTCAGAGTCCAGAATCTTTAGGTGATGTGCAATCTTCTCTATCATGTCTGCAAATGCCTCCTCGTGGTCTGGTACTTTGCAAACCGAAAAATGTTATCTGCATTTACATGCCGTATAATTGCTGGCATAGGAGCAGAATAAGCAGACACACAGAAAAACTCACATTAGAAAAGCAGGGAAAGGCTGGGCGTGGTGGCTCCTGCCTATAGTCCCAACACTTTGGGATTACTCAGATGACTTGAATTGGGCAACATAGTGAAACTCTGTCTCTACAAAAAAAAAAAATTAGCCAGATATGGTGGCATGTGCCTGTAGTCCCAGGTACTTGGGAGGCTGAGGTGGAGGGTCGCTGAAGCCCAGAAGGCACAAGTTGCAGTCAGCCAAGATTGTGCCATTGCACTCCAGCCCGGGTGACAGAGACAAAGAGAGAAAGAAAGGAAAGAAAGAAAAGGAAGGAAGGAAGGAAGGAAGGAAGGAAGGAAGGAAGGGAAAGAGGAGAAAGGGGAGAAAGAGATCCACAGCAATGATCTAATCCTTCTGGTTAGTAGTGGCAAAGCCTCCCTTTGCTGGCAGAGAAGGTCATTCCTTGACTGAGCTGCTGCCTTGGAGGAACTCTCTTATCCATTGCCCCCTGTGGCCTCTGGCTTTGCCCTCTTGGGAGTTCTTCTTTTCTGTTTTCCTCCATGGCTGTATCTGAGCCCTGGGCATTGGAGATAGGATCATCTTGAAGCTGCATGGTTTCCACAGCCAACTTCCTGCTTGTGCAGGTGCAGGTTCCCAGGAATTCTTTTCAGAGTTGACTAATCAGAAGTTTTTTCAGGCCAAGCTTGAGGTTTCTGTCCAAACATAATAGGTTTCCATCCAATCTCTTTGCCTCCAGTCAATTCCGAGCGTGGGTTACTACAGCCTAACACTGAGTCCAGAAACACTTCTCACACCCGAAGGCTCTGATCTTTTATTTAGAGCTCTTTATGCTCTGCCATCTTTTCCCTCTCCAATTGGCCTAGCTGCCTTGAGACCATTTGAAAGAAGGAAGCTGGGTGAGACGGGAACACGCTTCATCTAATCTTTGTGTCTGGGCTTGTTTCCATTGTCTGGCAAGGAACCTAGGAAGATGCTCTGAATGGCCTGGGGCCACAGCCTTATCTCCTGCCAAGGCTGGATGGGCTTGCACTCACTAGAAGCTGAATTTTTCATCCTACAAGACTCCCAATTACAGGATTCACAGCCGAGTTTAGATTACAGGCAGAGTCTAATCTTTACAAAGCTGTGTTTCCTTCTATCTCTGTTGACAGGCAGGATAGCTCCAGATGAGTTCCTATCTTTTTTTTTTTTCCGAGATGGAGTCTCACTCTGTCACCAGGCTGGGGTGCAGTGGCATGATCTCAGCTCACTGCAACCTCCGTGTCCCAGGTTCAAGCAATTCTCCTTCCTCAGCCTTCCAAGTAGCTGGAACTATAGGCCTGTGCCACCATGCCCAGCTAATTTATATATTTTCAGTAGAGACAGGGTTTCACCATGTTGGCCAGGATGGTTTCAATCTCTTGATCTTGTAATCTGCACACCTCGGCCTCCCAAAGTGCTGGGATTACAGTGATGAGCCACCGCGCCTGGCGGAGTTCATATCTTTATCACAGCACTTAGCTAAAAGCCACAAGATGCAATCAATACAAACCAAAATTTTACATTTCGTACCCCTTCCCCTAGCTATACCTTCAGTTTGCATGTTGTTTGCTTTATATGATTCAGGAAATGACAGTTTTGCTCAAATGTTTTGCTACAGCATAACAAGGGTCACTAATTTTCCAACTGATGGTATCTGCTCATCACTGCTCCATATCTGATCTTCTCCACTAAGCCAATGACACAATTGGATTTTATTATATATATCGTCCAACTTGTGGATGTTGAATTTTGTATTGATTAGGATAAGGTTTAGTTGCATAAAACAGGAAAATGCAAAATGCTGGTTGTTTAAACATAGTACAAGGTGGTAACCCCACAGATGCGGCTTGTCAGATGTGTGGTATGATAAGAAACACATTTGCTTATTAATCATAACAGTTTCTAGTAATAACTTGTACCTGAGAGTATATGACTTAGATAACATACCCACGAGTAAGTGTGATAATGGCTCCTTTTCCTATGTAGCTTGCGAGACTTTTCTCAAGTTGGAACAGGATTTAAGATGATGTTTCTCATAAGGAGCGAGCCAAAGATTTTATGATAATGTCGACTAATTCCTGACCCAGAAGTCTGCAGAGGCTGGTGACGGAGGGGTGGGGAGCTGAATCACTGCTAAGGAAGACGAAGGTCAGATGGGAGTTGGGAAGGAAGCCGTCAGTGGGAGCCCATCAGTCCAGAATCTGACTGTAAAATTGCTAAATAGCCCAGGCACAAAGGCTCACACTGCAGTCCCAGCACTCTGGGAGGCTGAGGTGGGAGGATTGCTTGAGGCCAGGAGTTTGAGACCAGCCTAGGCAGCATGGTAAAACCCATCTCTACAAAAAAATTTTAAAAACAGCCAGGCGTGTGGTGCTGCGCGCCAGTAGTCCCAATTACTCGGGAGGCTGAGGCAGGAGGATTCTTGAGCCCAGGAGTTCAAGGCTGCAGTGAGCCATGATTGAACCCTCTGCACTTCAGGCTGGACAACAGAGCAAGACCCTGTCTCAAAAAAAGTTGCCAAATTATGAGACAAAGAAAAAGAGGGATGCATGTTGAAATCAAAGAGAAGTCCAGAGTCCTACTGCCACTGATTACTATGACAACCAGCATTTCTTGTCACTACGTGCCAGGCAGTGCACTAAATTCTTTAATACCTTTACCAACCTCTGAAAACCTTATGAGGTAGATACTACTATGATCTTCACTTTACAGATAAGGAAACTGAGGCTTAAAGTGGTTAATTTATCCAAGGTCATAGCAAATGGCAGAGCCAAGACTTGAACTCAGGTCTCTCAGAGAGCAAAGCTAATCTCTTAACCTCAATGGTAAATTGTTTGTAAAGTAGATTTGAGCTTTTTGTTTTTCCTTCAAAGCAATGACTCTTAACTGTTAACTATTCAGCACCAGTCAATCATTCATCATCTGTATAATCAGTCCGGTTTAGTTATGAGGAAAGACATCTCAGCCATACATTTCTTTTCTTTTTAGAGACAGGCCCCTGGCTCTGTTGTCCAGGCTGGAGTGCAGTGGCGCAATTAGAGTCCACTGCAGCCTCAGTCCCAAACTCCTGGGCTCAAGCAATCTTCCTACCTCAGCCTCCCGAGTAGCTAGGACTACAGGCAGCTACCACGATACCCGACTAATTTTATTTGTTGTAGATGACATCTCACTATGTTGCCCAGGCTGGTCTTGAATCCCTGGCCTCAAGTAGTCCTCCAGGCTCAGCCTCCCAAAGTGCTGGGATTACAGCCTGAGCCACCTCGCCTAGCCTATCCCAGTCATACTTCACTAGTTTGTATTTATAAGTCACATGTCATGGTCTCTCTGAACAAAAAGGGGGAAAGGAAGAGGTTAGCCTTTAGGAAAATGAGAAAATAGACCAAGTATGATTTGAAGACCTTTTATTCCTCTTTCAGACAACTCCTCCTTTCCTTCCCTCCTTCTTTCTTTCATCAAGCATTTACTGTTGGCCGTGCTTGGTGGCTCAGGCCTGTAATCTCAGCACTTTGGGAGGCCGAGGTAGGCAGATCACTTGAGATCAGGAATTCGAGATCAGCCTGGCCAACATAGTGAGGCCCCATCTCTACTAAAATTTAAAAAAAAAAAAAAGGTTAAAAAAAACTGAGTGTGCACTCTAGCCAGGTAAAGCTCTGAGGAGTTAAAGTGTCACCGGAATCAAAGCCCAGCTCTGCACTTGCAGAACAGGACATCCAGTGCTGTCGGGTAAGCTCAGGTGTTGTGCCTGTGATGAGAGGCATATTGCAGCTGGTCTCATGGGGAAATGGGGGTAGAAATCCTTTTGATGCTGCCCAAGCTGAGGCCTGGGAGGATAAATAGAAGCTTTCCAAGTGTGGGCAGGCAGGAAGGCAATCCCAGTAGTGGAGGCAGCAGTGCAAAAGCCCAGAGCAAGAGAAAGCATATGTGCAGGGAACTGCTGATGATAACCAGAATGTGGGAGCCGTGGGCAGGGATGTAACAGGAATGAGCCTGAAGATGCCTTGCATGCTACACTCACCAGTATGGGCTTCATCATAATGAGATAAATGTTATATACAAACGGGACAACCAATTCGTGCTTTCGAAAGTTCATTCTAGCTGCAGGGTAGAGAGTGGTTTGAAAGATGACTTCAGTGAAGGAAACCAGTGAGTCTATCAAGGTGATGCAGTGTTGAATGGTGAGAGCCAGACCTAGGGCACAACAACAGGAATGGACAGGAATGGAGAGACTGGAATGCTGGGAGGAGGTGGGGGGACCAGAGCTGGGTGCATGCTTAAGCCTGATGGGTGAGAGGGGAGGCGGAGTCAGGCTTGATGTCCAGGTACCTAGCTTGGACAATGAGGTGGGTGAGTGGGTCTAAAAAAACAAGGAGAGAAGCAGGTTTGGAATCAGCTTCGAATCAAATAGAGCTCACAGAAGTCCAGAGTTCACAGGACAGATCTGGCCTCAAGAAGCAGCTGTGGAGTCCCTGGCATAGGCGAATGGGAACCAGGGGAAGGATGAGATTTTCCCAGAAGAGAACGGTTGGCCTCCTTCCCTATACTCCACAAAGCACACACTGGCTAAGTCTTCCCGCTGTACCAGTTCCTCACCCTGCCTTATTCTTGTGGGTCTTGCTCCATGATGAGTTGCCCCAATCCCCATCCTAAATTAGTTCTGTGTCCCTTTCTCTCAGGATCTCTCCTAGCTATTCTAGTAAATGATTTAATGTTAAAAATTCATAGGCATTGGTCAACACACTTAGCCTGTGTCAGAGGACACAGACAAAAGAGAACTGGAACTGTTTCTCAACAGTACAAGGCCCTCGAGTCAGAAACACCTGGCAGTGGGTGGCAGAGAAGAAACAACTGAAATCAAATGCCAATACCCCAGGGAAGCTTTCCCACAGGAACCGTCAGGGCCTTCTTCACCATGTTCCCATGGCAGTATCGCATTTGTCTTACTGCACCGAAATTCTTCTGTTTTCGAGTCTGTCTTTCCTTCTATATTGTAAGTTCCAAGAAAAGAAATGTTGTACCTTCTCCTTCTTTGTACTGCCTGTCCCTCTGCCTTAACACAATGCTGTAGATAGCAGGTATTTAATAAATATCTATTGGGCGAATGAATCTGCAGAGATCCATGCCATTCACAGGGCATGTCAGGGAGCTTCTTGACACAACAAGTCACACCGGCAGATTTTCCAGGGAATACAAGATCCCTGTTGCTATGCTGACCTCTGGCTTCTTCACCTAGGTGTGTGCTGTGCCCATGATTTAGAGCAGATCTCTCTTCATTCCTAATTAGGTAACAGCTACTTAGTCTTCTTAAAATTAGGCCAGGCGCAGTGGCTCATGCCTGTAATTCAAGCACTTTGGGAGGCCGAGGTGGGCAGATCACAAGATCAGGAGTTCAAGACCAGGCTGGCCAATATGGTGAAACCCTGTCTTTACTAAAAATACAAACATTAGCCAGGCATGATGGCAGGTGCCTGTAATCCCAGCTATGTGGGAGGCTCAGGCTGGAAAATCACTTGAACCCAGGAGGCAGAGGTTGCAGTGAGCTGAGATCACACCACTGCACTCCAGCCTGGGCAACAGAACGAGACTTCATCTAAAAAAAAAAAAAAATTAATAAATATAAAGGCTGGACACAGTGGCTCATGCCTATAATTCCAGCAGTTTTGGAGGCCGAGGCTGGAAGACTGCTTGAGGCCAGGAGTTTAAGACCAGCCTGGGCAACACAGCAATTTTTTTCCAGGTGAAAAACACCATTTTTCACCTGGAAAAAAACAAGGAATACATACTAATAACACAGGCCATGTGGTAAATGCCTAACTGGTAGAGGTGGAGAAAGTGAATTCCAAGGGAAGAAAAACTGAAATTGATAGCAAGACTTGGACTAGGAGTGCAAAAGGAGTATGATGGCACCGAAAGATTCCAGGGAAGTTCAGGTAGCCAAGAGGATGAATGGACACGAGGTTAGGGGTAGGAGCGTGGGAGGTATGGGGACCAGGATAGGAAGGTATACGTGGTTGGATGGAGAGACTGATGGCAAAGACACACACACACAAAACACAAATTTTAATAAAAGAAAATATAAAGAAAAGAAATCTTGGCAAACTGTAAAACTAAAGATGGAAGAGCGAGAGGTAAAAAAGGAAAATTTGCAAAAAGCTAAGAAGTATCTTAGCTTATCTAAAGGGTTCTACCAAATTATTCCTTCTGCTATTCAAAGCTTTCCTAAAATTTTGCTCTTCCTAGAAGTTTTTAACAGCAGAGAAGAAAACATCTTACCTCCTACAATAGAACAGTGAGACTGGAAGGGATCTTAGCAATCACCAGGCTCCTTTGTTTCACGCAGAGAATGGAAGTTACTCCCCTGTAGATACATGGTTAGATCATCTAGAAGCCTGAGCCAAAGTCACAGTCTGTATATTTCTATAAGCGCTCATTCCAATAGGTAATTGTTTTCTGCTCCCATTTTTCCAAACAAATGACCTTCTCAAAAACCAGAAAAAAAAAAGTCTGTTTTTTTTTAAGTGAGTCAATAAACATTTCATTGTGAAGGACTAAGCGATAGGCCTGGGAGGCAAGAGTTGGTTTTTGTACTTCTAGCACTTAGTCCAGAGCCTGGCACAAAGTGGTTTTCAATAAGGTTTTGTTGGATGGATGGATGGATGGATGAATGGATGGATGGATGGGTATGTGATAGTTGGATAGATGGATGAATGAATGGATATGTGATGGATGGAAGAATGAATGAAAGATGGATAGATGGATGGATGAATGGTTATATGATAGATGGATGGATAAATGGAAGGAAGGATGGATGGATAAATGTGTTCTATTAGGGCTGCCACCACTATTAGATACTTACTGAATAGACTTTTAAAGTATTTTCTGACTTTCAGAGGTATTTGATCTAACTTGCTTCTGTATATGGGACAATGATCCCAGGTTGTTTGAAAGAATTCTTGGTAAAGATCTAATTAATAAATGATATGTTTTTCAATAAGTTATAATCTCATTGGAAACTGAGACGTGGATATAAGCAGAAATGATTAACAGTACGGGAAAACAATGTGTTAAATGCCAGGTGACTATTCATGCAGTATAAGCCATAAGTAGAGTGATATAACTTGTTTTCTAAACTGGGTCCCCTTCGAGAGTGACAGAGGGCCTTATTAATACACCAATACGATGGGAGCAAACAGGGCCATACGGTCCAAGTAGGGAGTTCAGATGAGAGGGCAGATTTTCCATGTACTGCGGAGGCCTCTTGAACTTTGCTTGTGCTGTGTCCATGATTTGGAGCCACATCTCCCTTCATTCCTAATTAGGTAACAGCTACTTAGTCTTAAAATTACTAAATATAAAGGCCGGGCATGGTGGCTCACCCCTATAATTTCAGCACTTTGGGAGGCTGAGGCTGGAAGACTGCTTGAGGCCAGGAGTTTAAGACCAGCCTGGTCAACAGAGCAAGACTCTGTCCTTACAAAAAATACATATTTTTTATTTTATTTATTATTATTTTTTTGAAACAGAGTCTTGCTCTGTTGTCCAGGGTAAAGGGCATGATCTTGGCTCACTGTAACCTCTGCTTCCCAAGTTCAAGCAATTCTCCTGCCTCAACCTCCCATGTAGCTGGGACTACAGGCGTGCGCCACCATACCAGGCTAATTTTTGTATTTTTAGTAGAGACGGGGTTTCACCATGTTGGCCAGGCTGGTCTCAGACTCCTGACCTAAAGTGATCCACCGCCTTGGCCTCCCAAAGTGCTGGGATTATAGGTGTGAGCCAGCTCGCCCAGCCAAAAAATTTTTTTCAATTAGCCTGGTACGGTGGCACGTGCAGCTAGTCTCAGCTACTCAGAAGGCTGGGGCCGGAGGACTGCTGGAGCATGGAGGAGTTGAGGCTGCAGTGAGCTATTATTGTGCCACTGCATAACAACAACAACACAGTTAATATGTGTGATGTATTAAAAGTAAGTTTGAAAAGTGTGTATGAATGATAAACGCTAGAAAAAAATTAAAGGAAGATTTTGTACATACTGTAAGTATATAGAGCGGAGTTTGTTATCCCATTTAAAAAAAATCACAGGTGTCATTCTAGAGTATCTTTAAATTTCAGATACTTGGCTTTGAGCAAAATGCCCTTTTCAATGGTTTAATGAGAGTAGCCTAGAGCTTATTTTTAAATGGTAGAAATGTTGCTAATAACAGGGTAGGTTTATATACTTGCTACACAAATGGTCCCTGGAGTCACAGCATCAGCATCACTTGGGAATCCATTAGAAATGCAGATTCTCAGGCTTCACCCCAGACCAATGGAGTCAAAATATACCTTTTAATGAGGTGCCCAAGTGATTTGCAGACACATTAAAGTTCAAGAAGCATTGGTCTATACAACCTTCGTTCTTTCAAAAGTGTGAAATTTATTTAAACATTTAAATATACTTTTCCTACTTGGCTCTTGTTCTCCTTTGTAAAACGTATTGACAGTATACTTCCTTTTGCTTTTAAGTCTTTAAGTGTCTGGAACTTTAATGATGATAATGAAGAGGGCTGTTGTTTACAAAGAAAACAGTAAGAATAGAATGAACACCCCAGATTCCCATAATGCACTCCCCATTCAGGGGTACCAATGGACAAAGACTCAAATTCACGGGACAAGCTCCTCCATTTTGCTATGGACCAGCTTTTAACTCTAGCCCATCAATGCCGTTTTTAAAACTTCTCCCAGGAGAAGAAAAAAAAATGATAGAAGAAGAAACCATACTTAGAAATGCAAACTATACAAGGAAATCTTGACTTTCAGTCCTTGTAAATACTGAACAAAAGCCTTTGTCTTTCACAAGTTGAGGGAATATTAACATGCGATGGGGGTGTCTTTCCTGCGACTGTTTTGCTGGCTCTGGGCCCGGCATGAATTTGGTAGGACTGGGCAAGGCCACAGCTGCATGCCGGCCTGCGTTGCGTCTCTATTTTTGCAGGCATTAAATAGCTTCTCCTATCTCCAACATGTGTTGCTGCACATGTGACCCGATGAATCAATCCCCTGTACAATGAAGCAGCGATAATGAGTCTGGGGCAATTAGCACAGGGACAGAGGGTCTTCCTAACAGACTCTTGCCCATGTTAATATTCTCAGCATATCCTGGGTGGGTGCTCCTGAGAATTCCACTAATGCCCCATTACCATCCTCGGGGCTGGTAATTGCAAGGATAGAGACGGGTTGCAGCTTCTGGGCAGCCGTTCCCTTCCTTCCCAAGATGAATGTTGTGAAGGGCAATGAGGGGGTTGTGAGTGCCTCCAAATAAAGGTCTTTTATGGCTCTTTAAAGCTGTAAGTCATTCAGTCATAGTTTCTTTTGCCACTGGCTTGACAACTTTAAAAATTTACATTTCTGAACCTGTACTTTAACAGGCTTTCATCATAACTTCAGGAAAGAAGCATTAGAATGGGGAAGATTTAGGTGCACAGATGGGGTCGAAATCAGGATAATATTGACTAAGCACCCTCCTGGGGCTCTCCTAACACAAACGATTACCCTGCCTCCTAGGATTTTATAGTTCAGATAGAATAGGTGAGCACTAAAACAGTCAAATCTGTTATCCTGAAAGGCCAGACAGGCAAAGTAGTTCCCATGAAAATCGTGGAATATTAGCCCTCAAAGATATTTTAAAGCCCACCCCTCCTTTTTTTGGTAATTGTCTATGAAATGAGGCTCTTACAGGCTCTGCCTCACCACATGGCGGTGAGGACCAAATTAGACACCCTGGGAGCTTGCAATTGAAAACTCTCCCATGTCTACAAACCAAAATAATGCTTGTGTGTGCCTGTGTGTGTGCGTGTGTGTGTGTGCACGTGAGCATGCACGCGCAAATAGATAAAAAAAATTTTAAGACAGCATCTCAGCCAGGTGCAGTGACTCAAACCTGCAATCCCAGCACTTTGGGAGGCCGAGGCGGGTGGATCACCTGAGGTTGGAACTTAGAGACCAGCCTAACCAACATGGAGAAATTTCACCTCTACTAAAAATACAAAATTAGCTGTGCATGGTGGCTTATGCCTGTAATTGCAGCTACTCGGGAGGCTGAGGCAGGAGAATCACTTGAACTCAGGAAGCAGAGATTGCAGTGAGCCAAGGTTGCACCATTGCACTCCAATGTGGGCAACAAGAGCAAAACTCTGTCTCAAAAAAAAAAAAGAAAAGAAAAGAAAAGAAAAACAGCATCTCACTCTGTCACCCAGGCTGGAGTGTAGCAGTGTGATCTTGGCTCACTGTAGCCTCAACCTCCTCGGCTCAAGTGATCCTCCTACCTCAGCCTCCTGAGTAGTTGGGACCACAGGTCCGGCTAATATTTTTTGTGTTTCTGATAGAGACAGGATTTTGCCATATTGCCCAGGCTGGCCTCAAACTCCTGAGCTCAAGCAATCTGCTCACCTCTGCCTTCAAAAGTGCTGGGATTACAAGTGTGAGCCACTGCACCTGGCCTGATATGTGTTTTTTAAATGATTTTTATTATTTTTAACTGAAAAATAGGCCCAAAGGAGTCAAGTGGTAACGAGACAGGAGCTGTCTTAGAAGTGCTCACACACCTATGTGCTAAACTGTATTCAGTAGTTTTCCTAAGGAAACTTGGTTCTTCCTCTTGGACTGTCAGTGCTAAAGGTATGTGATAATACAGAATACCTGCACTCTGGATTCTCACTAGAGAATACAACTTTGAACTCCCTGCTGTCCAATCCCTTAGCAAAATACTGATTTTTGAGAAATAATGTTTGTGAAGAATCGCCTGAAGGTTATGCAAATTCTCCACCCTGCTGGATATCCTAAAATTTATCTATGGATTAAACCTGATTGTCAGGGCACTGTGTATTTGGATCCCAGGCATTTGCCTCCTGGTTCAAGACAAACTTGACTGAACTGTGCTTACATGAAGGGGTGTGCTATCAGACCCAACTCTAAGAAGTGCGTTATTATATTCAACACAAGGATTTTACTGAGAGCCCGATCTGATAGATTGCCAGGTTCCTCTATGAGGACTCACAGGATAAGTTTCCTTGGGGCTACAGCCTCAGGAGAAACCTGGCTTCTACTAAACAACTTTTTAATTTTATGATTAAAGTATCAAGGCCGGGTGCGGTGGCTCACCCCTGTAATCCCAGCACTTTGGGAGGCTGAGGCGGGCAAATCACGAGGTCAGGAGTTTGAGGTCAGCCTAGCCTATATGGTGAAACCTTGCCTCTACTAATAACACAAAAATTAACCAGGCATAGTGGCATGGGCCTGTAGTCCCAGCTACTTGGGAGGGTGAGGCAGGAGAATCACTTAAACTCTGGAGGTGGACGTTGCAGTGAGCCAAGATCGTGGCACTGCACTCCACCCTGGGCGACAGAGTGAGACTCCTTAAAAAAAAAAAAAAAAAAAGTGTCAGCCTCTTCCCTCTTTTCTTTCACTTCGGAAACTTGAGGCCAAATTTCTTTAGCAAACAGATTCCATTGCTCTAAACAATCTTGGCTTTAATTTTCTTACCCTCTCTTTCCCTTTGGCAATTTGTTTTATCTATGTAGTTGCCTACCTTTTGTAAGGCAACTTGTTTTTAAAAATTAATTGTCCCTAGCTACTTGGAAGGTTGATATAGGAGGATCACTTGAGCCCAGGAGTTTGAAGCTGCAGCGAGCTATGATTGTACCACTGCACACTACAGCCTGGGTGATAGAGTGAGACCCTGTCTCTTAAAAAAAAAAAAATCAATTGTGATTACTTCATAAATTTCAATTGAATTGAGTCCTTGACATCATTTGCCAGTGAAGCCTTGAATCAGGCTTTAAGCCAACCATTTCCAGCAGCTGGGCCTTGGAGATGACACTCAGCTATGATTTTTCAGAGACATATGTAAGTCGTGAATGCAAACCAATCACATTTTCAAGTCCACGAGTTTGGCAGATTTTCATTTCAGGAGACATATTTAGCTTTCTAAGATCTCTTAAATTTATAAACAGACATTGAAGAGTAAATAGGCACTTGATCTTTGACACGTAGTTCTTGGACTCACCAACATGCAAAACAGTAAAATCTCAGTTAGCTGAGCTGTATCATTTGGGTTTTGTGACAATTTGGACAAAGGGTGGTTGAAGTTTACTCTTTGCTCTCTGAGTATATTAAACAAATGAGTATAAATTGTAAGAAGGAATATTTGAATATTAAAGAGCTATTTCCCAACAACTTTTATTCCTATTTGCATATTAAAATGCCATTAGATTATCTTTATAATCTAGCACTGCTCTGACTGATACTTTCATATGCTTATTACAGACCCTATTTGTTAAATTAGTATTTGATTGCTATAATTTCCAAGGAAATCCATCCTTGAAGGTTATAAATATGGACCCTTAAATCATATCCAATAAACTAAATAATTCGCTAATATGTGTGGTCTTGAAAATCATTCCAAATTCCTGAAATCACTCTGAAATGTAAGTAATACATGGTATGTGACTTTTTGCCACATTTGGAAATGTCTGCTTACTTCTTTCTTGAAATGACCCCTTTCCTGAATTCTGGAATATTGCATCCTCTTTCCTTCAGTTCTCTCTCTCTCTCTCTCTCTCTCTCTCTCTTTTTTTGACAGAGTTTCCCTCTTGTTGCCAGGCTGGAGTGCAATGGTGTGATCTCGGCTCACAGCAATCTCCACCTCCTGGGTTCAAGCAATTCTCCTGCCTTAGCCTCCCGAAGTAGCTGGGATTACAGGTTCTTACTCATGCTCAGCTAATTTTTTTTTTTTTTTTGTATTTTTAGTTGAGATGGGGTTTCACCATGTTGGCCAGGCTGGTCTCGAACTCCTGACCTCAGGTGATCCACCCACCTTGGCCTCCCAAAGTGCTGGGATTACAGGTGTGAGCCACTGCTCCCAGCCCCACCTTTGTCTTGTTAAACATTTCTTCCTCTTCACACCTCCTAGTTGTGTGATTCCTCAAATTCACCACTTCTTCCTTCATGCTTACCTAGGATTACTAATCCTTCTTAAAGCATCAACTATCATTTTTTTAACAGATGATTCCAGGACCTGAATATCACTTGAATTCCAACCTCTTAGATTATCCAGTGGATACTTCCACTATCACCTCAAATTCATTGTGTCAACTATTAATCCTTACTGCTAATTTTATTTGTTAGTGGTATCCAAAGACTTAGCAATGGCAAGAAAACTCTTATCAATTGTATACTACCTACTACAACAGTTGCTTTAAAAACAAATCTCATTTAATCTTCCGAACCATCTTCTAGGTGAATTTTACCACTTTCACTTTACCTGTTAGGAAGATGGAAATAAGAGAGGTAAAGAGACTTGCCTGGGTCTCACAGCAAGTAAATTGTAAAACTTGAACTCAAGTGTCATGCTAATTGGTCTCCCAAAAATTATATCTAAAATTAAATTATTTTTATTTTCTCTGTAGCAAACTTTCTTCCTATCCCTATTTTTGCCTGTGGTACCATAGTTCTCCTTCACATAGAAACCTGAAACTCTAGCCGGGCACGGTGACCCACGCCCGTAATCCCAGCATTTTAGGAGACTGAGGCAGGTGGATCACCTGAGGTCAGGAGTTCGAGACCAGCCTCACCAACACGGAGAAACTCCGTCTCTACTGAAAATACAAAATGAGCCAGGTGTGGTGGCACATGCCTATAATCCCAGCTACAGGAGAGGCTGAGGCAGGAGAATCGCTTGAACCCAGGAGGTGGAGGTTGCAATGAGCTGAGATCCTGCCATTGCACCACAGCCTGGGCAACACAGCAAAACTCTGACTCAAAAAAGAAAAAAGAAAAGAAAAGAAAAAGAAACTTGAAACTGTGAAAGTTTTTTCCATCCTCCTTATTACTTTTCCTATCAAATCTATCAAATCCATCTCTAAGTCCTATAATATTGCCTCGTCCTAATTTTCCTCTCTTCCTTCATCTAGTTCACACACCTACCCATTAAAGTCTCCGATAAATCTCTCGTCTCTTTCTGCTTTTAGCTCCTTGCACATTCTCCTTCCCTGAATGGCCACTGCACAACCTCTCAGAAGGCAGCGATTGCCCTGTCCTCTAGTTGACCAGAAGCCTCCAGCTGATACAGTGTCTTAAGGTTCTTACCCTGACAGTCTAGGTTTTCCACAATTCAACTCCAATCTACTTTTCCAATAGCTGATAAAATTTGCTCCACCCTTTTGCTCTCTTCACACTGCTTGGAATAGGCATTTTACTTTCTGCCTTCCACACTTTTGCTCACTCAGTCGTCCGTCTCAAAATAAATATCCTTCTCCCACCTCTTTCCCTTCAAATGTCAGACTCAAGTCTCCTAGTTGGCTTTGTGGTTTGTACCTTCCTCTAAAGTTTACCTACTGTATTTATTATTTGTGTTACTCATTCAGCAGAAGCATATGTTGCCTTGTGTAGTAATTGTAGTAATTAAAATTCGTGTGTGTGTGTGTGTGTGTGTGTGTGTGTGTGTGTGTAGCTTACCTCCTTGGTCAGATTTTAAATTCCTAGATGGCAAAATGGATTACAATCATCTTCTATATCTCTCACAAGTTTGAAATGAGTTTACATGTAAATCATTCTACAAACAACGTAGCATTTAAAGAAAGTAAATTACTTTGATAGAGGCGGCAGGGTATAATGAGAAGAACATAGGTTTTGAAATCAAGAATATATGAATTCCAGTTCAATCAGC
The DNA here is from genome assembly GCF_030222135.1 of Aotus nancymaae. Classification (NCBI taxonomy): domain Eukaryota; kingdom Metazoa; phylum Chordata; class Mammalia; order Primates; family Aotidae; genus Aotus; species Aotus nancymaae. The sequence continues at coordinate 2,191,726 of NW_026988465.1, forward strand.
TATGTGAATTCAGTCAAGTTCAAATTTTTTAATAACATGGGGTTACTTTTGTCACCTTATAGCTTATTGTGATGTTCATAGCTTATTGCGCGAGTATTTAGGCCAATCTCTGGCATCCAGGTGTGCTGAAAAACCAAACTATTATGGTTATTTGGTAACTAAAGAGTATCACTGTCTTTTTAAGCCTTGGGTGAGCATAAGTTATTAGTGTGAGTCACCACTGTATCCATAACTGATTGACATGAATAAATATACAGAATATAAACTCAGACAATTTTTTTAAAAGTTTGTCGAATATTTCTGTATTTAGATACGTAACTTTAGTGTTGAAATGGTTCTCATCGAAACTGATGATTCCCAAACACAGGTCTGCAAGAAAATGAAAAAAACGCATTATTATAATGAGTTTTTTGGTTAAAGTAAATAATACAATTTTTAGGATTATTCAATATTTTGCAATTATGACTCTCCTACCTTTTATGTGGGTTAACATTTCTGTTTGTTTGTTTGTAGAAAGTGATTTATTTCTTTAGAGAGAGAGAAACAGGAGGAGAGAGAAACAGCTAACTCTCACACTGAGTGAGAGAAAGAAAAGCTGCTCTCACGCTGAGAAGGATTCCCAAGGGGGAAAACCAGAGAAGGAAAGCTCCTCTCAACTGAGTGAGAGAGTCCAGAAAGGTGGAACCCAGGAGAGGAAAGCAGCTTCCACACTGAGTGGGAGGGAATTGAAAGAGATGGAGTTTAGGAGGGGAAGACAGCTTCCACGAGAGTGTGGAAGGGGACTCCAGAGGGGAAATCCAGGATAGAGAAAAACACTTCCACGACAGTGTTCGTGGAAGGGGAACATTTCTCTGTTTTATAAAACAATGGTGATGATAGATGGTGGAGGACAGTGTCTGTGGTTTTTGTTATTTCTATAATGGCTGTCCTTAACAAAACCAAGTTAGCAAACTGATATCGATTTCCACAATAGCTTTAAAAAATATTACAGATCCATATTACCTCAAATCCTTGGAAACCCTAATCTAGCCCAAGCTCTTTGTTTTAGAGTTGAGAATTATTTGACTTACAGAAGTTAAATTGCTTATCCAAGATCATGTAACTCACTACTGGAGACTTCAACTCTATTAATATGAGAATTCAACTCGATTAACTCTCAATGCAGAATATGCCTCATTATTTAAGTGAAAAACTGTCTTTTCTACAAATGAAAAGAAGAATCTATTTTCCTTATGACTTTCGAAGAAAAGGCATTGTGTAAATTTTATTTGCTAAGAATTATTTCATTAGGCCAGGTGTGGTGGTTCATGCCTGTAATTTCAGCACTGTGGGAGGCCGAGGTAGGAGGATTACTTGAGCCCAGGAGTTGTAGACCAGCCTGGGCAACATAGTGAAATGTCATGTCAAATAAAAATGAGTAAATGAAATACACTTATTAAAAATCCTCCCAGTTGGGCATGGTGGCTCACACTTGTAATCCCAGCACTTTGGGAGGCCAAGGCAGGTGGATCACAAGGTCAGGAGTTCATCACCAGCCTGGCCAACATGGTGAAACCCTGTCTCTACTAAAAATACAAAAATTAGCTGGGCATGGTGGCAGGCACCTGTAATCCCAGCTACTTGGGAGGCTGAAGCAGGAGAATTGCAATGAGCTGAGATCATGCCACTGTACTCTAGGGTGACAGAGCAAGATTACATCTCAAAAAAAAAAAAAAAGAAAATCCTCCCAAAAGATAGCTTTATCACTAAATCAAAGAAACTAGATAATAAACCATACATCTGTAAAAGTTTTTTAGAAACAATTTTCTCAAATTATTTAATTTCATTTTTTTCTACTTATTTTCAAACAAATTAACTTTTATTAAAAATATCTTTGTGGGGCTGGGTGCGGTGGCTCACGCCTGTAATCCTAGCACTTTGGGTGGCCAAGGCAGGTGGGTGACAAGGTCAAGAGATCGAGCCCATCCTGGCCAACATGGTGAAACACTGTCTCTACTAAAAATACAAAAATTAGCCAAGCATGCTGGCACTAGCCTGTGGTCCCAGCTACTCGGGAGGCTGAGGGGGAAGAATTACTTGAACCCAGGAGGCAGAGGTTGCAGTGAGCCGAGATTGTACCACTGCACTCCAGCCTGGCAACAGAGCAAGACTCCGTCTCAAAAAAAAAAAAAGAACAACAAAGACAAAATATCTTTGTGGCCAGGTGTGGTGGCTCATACCTGTAAATCTCAGTACTTTTGGATGCTAAGTCCAGTGGATCACTTGATGTCAGGAGTTCGAGACCAGCCTGGCCAATATGGTGAAACCCTGTCTCTATTAAAAATACAATAATTAGCTGGGTGTGGTGGCTTGCACCTGTATTCCCAGCTACTTAGGAGGTTGAGGTAGGAAAATCACTTGAACTTGGGAGGCGGAGGTTGCAGTGAGCCGAGATCACACCACTGCCCTCCAGCCTGGGTGACAGAGTAAGAGTCTGTCTAGAACATATAGATGTACACTTTGGGAGGCAGAGATCGGCAGATCATTTGAGGTCAGGAGTTCGAGATGAGCCTAACCAAAGTGACAAAACCTGTCTCTACAAAAGAAATTAGCCGAGTGTGGTGGCACACACCTGTACTCGGGAGGCTGAGGCACGAGAATCTCGAACCCGGGAGGCAGAGGTTGCAGTGAGCCCAGGTTATGCCACTGCCCTCCGGTGTGGGCAACAGAGAGAGACTCTGTCACAAAAAGAAAATCTTTGTGTACCTGACAATTTTGGAAAATATAAGAGGAAGGAATAAAAAGCTTATAATTCTAGAGAAAATCACAATGGACACTTTCACATAGTTCTTGCTACATATTTTTCTAAGTATATTTTTGTACAGTTGAAATTATACCACGTATTTCCTGATTCTTCATTTTACATATTTATTTTGATTTCTTAAAAATATGTAATGTATTTACATATTTTAAAGCTTGGAAAGAACAAACAGATATAGAGTGAAGAGGCTCTTTCTGATCTTTCTACCTCAATCATCCAGTTTTCTACAGTTGTTAAAAATTTTCATATGTGTATCTTTCCAAAGAGATTTTGTACATTTTGTTCAGGTTCGTTACCTTAATATTAAAACATATTCACTTTCTATCTCATTTAAAATCAAATAAAATGTCATTTTTAAGGCTCACATAATATTTTATTATATAGACATACTACAATTTGCTTAGACCTAATTATGTATCAGACATTAAAATTGTTTCGAACTTTTGATTTTTAGCAACTTTGCAGATGCTAGTGCCTAAACTAAAAGAGCCCATTGATCTTATTCTAGAAACTGTAGGACTTTCACAGTAACTTTCTTTGAAGAGATCAGTTTCATTTTACCCCTATTCTCAAAGTCTGTTGTTTTTTCTGCTGAGGCTAGACCATCAACCTGGGGTTGAAACATTCCTTTATCTCAATGGGTTACAGTCACATTCTTCTATAGTTTGGAAAGAATACCACTCAGCTCAGTGTTCCATAAATATTTATAGTAGGAATGCCCCAGTCCAGGGTGGATGGCATTTGACCTCGTCGTTGCTGACTCCCTGTATCCTGCGAGCTCAGAGGTTCAAAGCACTGTCGTCTAAGACCCCCTTTGGAGCTCCCCATCAAAAGCAGAGAATAGTTATGCATTCAAACATACACAAGGAACAGCACAATAATACAAAAAAAAAAAAAAAAAAAAAAAAAAATCGGCCGGGCGCGGTGGCTCACGCCTGTAATCCCAGCACTTTGGGAGGCCGAGGCGGGTGGATCACGAAGTCAAGAGATCGAGACCATCCTGGTGAACATGGTGAAACCCCGTCTCTACTAAAAATACAAAAAATTGGCTGGGCATGGTAGCACATGCCTGTAATCCCAGCTACTCAGGAGACTGAGGCAGGAGAATTGCCTGAACCCAGGAGGCGGAGGTTGCGGTGAGCCGAGATCGCGCCACTGCACTCCAGCCTGGGTAACAAGAGCGAAACTCCGTCTCAAAAAAAAAAAAAAAAAAAATCACCCAAGTAGAAAACATGCCCAAGAATAAATAAATGTTTATGCTGCTTCCAGAGGACTGTGCAGTGTTGATGGGCTTTGTGCTGAATGCTAAAGACATTGGTTCATCATGGATTGGTCAGAAGAGTTCGCCTCACCTAGAGGAATATTCGTGGAGTTGGTAATGAATAGAGAAAGGTGAGGAAGGCTTCCCAAAGCAGAGGAGAAGCCATGGATTTCTGGCCTAGAAGGTCTATGTGAAATAGAGCTCTTCAGCGTGACAAATCTGGACCTATGCTATAAGGAAATCGGCATAAAGGGACCAAAAAGAAGCCTAACAAGAAAGGAAAATACTTGGTTAAAAAAGTTTGCAGTAGAAAGGGAGAAATATGGGCTTAATGTGGATGGAACTGTCAAAAATGAGAGTAACTTCCAGAAAACAAACAAAAACAGATAAATCAGTGAGCTTTCACTTTACTTTTTTTTCTGGGATTCTCTCTCAACCAACCCAATTCCCAGCCCTACCCCAACCCCTGTAAATAAAGTCTATTGTCCTTGTCCTATTCCTTGTAATGGAAATTTAGCATGTTTTCAATGTGATGTAAAGTGTTACATAACTGCAGGATCCAGCCCACTCTTCCGACTGTATTTCCAGCTATGTTACAATATTACTCTAAGACTCTCTTCTATAGAAATGTTCAAAGTAACTGCGGCAAAATTGTTTTCTGCTCCCAACTATCGTATGTACGCACTTAATAAAAACTATTTCTACAACTGATAGCCAATTGAGATAAGCTCTGGGTGGCAGATAAAAACCGAGATTGAGCACGCTCCCGTTACATTTACTTTAAACAGATCTTTAAATATATCCTTTCAAAGCTGTATCTCAAAGGATAATTTAATGTCAGAATATAGGTACCATAAGAGGGTCAATTGTGGAAATATTTTTGGTGCAAGTGACTTTCCCTATGATTGTTAAAGTTAGCTACTTATGTGGTAGTATCCAAGTACCCAAAGACCATCTACTCTAACTAGCAAAATAAGCTGTATTTGTATTGGCCCCATTCTTTCATTACTCTCAACCTGTTTCCTCTCTGTAAAATGGAAATAATATCTGTTTTATATAATTGTCGTAATGGTTAAATCAGATTTCCAGTAATGGCAGACTAAATAAGTATGATTAAGCTTCCTGCTAAGGACAACTAAGAAAGCTGGGGGAAGAAAACGTTAATCTGATTCAAAGCACTGGAGAGCTAACAAGATGTTTAAAAACACTGAGCTAGGGTGGGGAAGCTTGGAGGACCATGGAGGTCAGACCAGAGTTTCTCTATGTTTTTCCCCTATGAGCGAGGCCAGAAGGCTGAGAGAACAGGCTGAGTTATGATTTTGAAAGTCACAAAGATCTAAGGTGACAGGGATTGGTGCTCAGGTTCCATCAGGGGATGGGTGTCCTGGTGGATGAGCTCCTCTCACACTGGATTAAAACTCTGAAGGACTTAGGGCAAGGAGTAATTCAGAAGTAAGCACTCCTAGAGACTACCTACAGTTTAGCTTTGAATTCTTTCAAGCCATGAAATTGGTTTTAGGTGACCTTTTAGTGTTTGAGCACTTCAGCTGGCAAGAACAGACATATCCTCTCTGGAGAAAGACAACATCTGCTGAGACCTCAAATATTTCTACATTTTGTAAATATCTGGTATGCAATAAAGAGAATAAGACACACAAGGAGTAAAATAACATGAACTAATATCAGTAGATACAATAGACAATAGAAACAGACCTACAGAGGCTACAAATGTTAGACTTTGCACACTGACTTCAAACTAATATTATTCAGGTCAAGGAGATATTTTAAAAATCCAACAAGATTAAGAATTTCAACCAAGAACAACAACAAAAACTCAATAACAAATCAAAAGCGTATTCCGGATTAAAGGATATAAACAAAAAGTTTAAAAGCAGATGAGACACAGTTGAAGAGAGAATTTGTAAACCAAAAGATAGATCAGGAGAAAGTACCCAGAATGTAGTAGAAAAACAAAATGATAGAAAAATCAGAACTGATAATAAGATACATAGAACTATAGTGAAAAGCTCTAACATATGTTCGTTGGAAACCCAGAAGGGAAGAAGAGACTGAGGTGGCAGCAATAATAAGAAATAAGGGTTGACAAAATTTCCCAAACTGGTAAAATACACCAATTCAAAGACTCTACAAATCCTAGGAAACCCAAGCAGGATAAATACACAAACTAACACCTAGACACACCATAGTAAAACTGCTGAAAACTAAAGTCAAAGAGAAAATCTTAAAAATAGCAAGAAAAGGTCATGAGGTCAAGAGATCAACACCATCCTGGCCAACATGTTGAAACCCCGTCTCTACTAAAAATACAAAAATTAGCTGGGCGTGGTGGCATGTGCCTGTAGACTCAGCTACTCCGGAGGCTGAGGCAGGAGAACTGCTTGAACCTGGGAGGCAGAGGTTGCAGTGAGCCGAGATCCCGCCACTGCACTCCAGCCTGGCACCTGGAGACAGAGCAAGACTCTGTCTAAAAATAAATAAATAAATAAAAATAAATATTGACAGCATAAGCCAATAATTATAATAATTTTTAGCAATTAAAATAAAGAATTAAAATATAAAGCAATAATAAGGATGGAATATAGAATTAGTGGTGTTGGAACGTGGTTCAGTAGGACATGGAATAAATGGTGTAAAGTGTTATAAGATTCTTGTGTTGTGAGGAAAAGAATGAAAGTATTGGCATTACACTTAGTTAAGAAAAAGACACACTTGCCGGGCGTGGTGGCTCACACCTGTAATCCCAGCACTTTGGGAGGCCGAGGTGGGTGGATCAACTGAGGTCAGGCATTCGAGACCAGCTTGACCAACATGGAGAAACCCTGCCTATGCTAAAAAAAAAAAAAAAAAAAATACAAAAAATTAGCCAGGTATGGTGGCGCATGCCTGTAATCTCAGCTACTCAGAAGGCTGAGGCAGGAGAATCACTTGAACCCAGGGGGCAGAGGTTACAGTGAGCTGAGACCGTGCCATTGCACTCCAGCCTGGGCAACAAGAGCAAAACTCCGTCTCAAAAAAAAAAAAAAAGGAAAGAAAGAGACACACTTAAGTTTTAGGGTTATTACTGTATATATTGTAAAAGAATGTATGGCTTTCCAGGTAATAAAGAGAAAAATAATAGAATAATTTATTGTAGGGCCAGGCACAGTGGCTTATACCTGTGGACCCAGCACTTTGGGAGGCCAAGGTGGTTGGATCACTTGAGATCAGAAGCTCGAGACCAGCCGTGCCAACATGGTGAAACCCCGTCTCTACTAAAAATACAAAAATTAGCCAGGTATGGTGGCATGTGCCTATGGTTCCAGCTACTCAGAGGCTGAGGCAGGAGAGTCACTTGAACTCGGGAGGCAGAGGTTGCAGTGAGCCAAGATTGCACTGCTGCATTTTAGCCTGGGCAACAGAGTGAGACTCCATCCCCTAACCCCCACCACCACAAAATAATTTATTGTAAAGTTCTCAATTGGTCTGGAATAAATCAATGAAGGAAAGAAAAGGAAACAGAACAAGTAGGATAAATAGAAAATATTGAATAATACCTAGAATTATAGATAGAATCAAAACTACACATACCAGTATTTACTTTAAATGGAAATGGACTAAACGCCCCAATTAAAAGACAAAGATTATCAGACTGGATTAAAAAATAAAACTGTTAATTGTAAGAGACATGTAAAACTTAAGAATCCAGAAAGTTTAAAAAAAACCTTTGGGCTGGGCACCGTGGTTCACACCTGTAATCCTAGCACTTTGGGAGGCCAAGGGGGGTGGATTGCCTGAGCTCAGGAGTTTGAGACCAGCCTGGCCAACATGGTGAAATCCCACCGTGGGATTATAGGCATGAGCCCCCATGATGGGTGAACAATGTCATCTTAAGAAATTAGAAAATGGCCAGGTGCGGGCTTACACCTATAATCCCAGCACTTTGGGAGACCGAGGCAGGCAGATCAAGAGGTCAATAGATCAAAACCATCGTGGCCAACATGGTGAAAACCCATCTCTACTAAAAATACAAAAATTAGCCGGGTGTGGTAACATGTGCCTGTAGTCCCAGCTACTCAGGAGGCCAAGGCAGGAGAATCGCTTGAACCCAGGATGCAGAGGTTGCAGTGAGCTGAGATCTCACCACTGCACTCCAGTCTGGCAACAGAGGGAGACTCCCTCTTAAAAAAAAAATTAGAAAATGAATAACAAAAGAAAGGAAATAAAATGATAGAAGCATAATTAAATAGAGTAGACATATCAAAGAATTTTCAGATGACTAATAAATTAATATACCCCTGGCAAGACTGATAAAGAAAAAGGAGAGAAATGATACCGATTTTCAAGAATTAAAATGGGAATATTATTACTGATCCTACAAATATCAAAATTTTATGAACAATTTTATGTCATTAAGTTTGAAAATTTAGATGAAATGAACAAATTGACAAAGAAAGAAATAGAAAAACTGAATATTCCTTTATTAAAGAATTTGAAGTTATAATTTAAAATCTTCCAACAAGAATGCTCCAGCCTCATGTGGCTTTAAAAGCAAATGCATACAGGCATCAAAAGAAGAAATAATAGCATTCATACACCAACTAAAAATTGGAAAAGAGGAAGTACATGACAACTTCTTTTATGAAATCTGTATTACCTTGATATTAAAATTTGACAAGAGGCTGGGCACAGTGGCTCACACCTGTAATCCTAACTCTTTGGGAGGCTGAGGTTGGCAGATCGCTTGAGTTCGGGAGTTCGAGACCAGCCTGGGCAGCATTGTGAAACCCTGTCTCTACAAGAAAAAAAAAAAAAAAAAACCAAGTGTGGTGGTAACCTATAGTCCCACCTACTTTAAGGGGCTGAGGCGGGAGGATCACTTGAGCCCAGAAGGTTGAGGCTGCAGTATACCAAGATCTTGCCATTGCACTCCAGACTGGGTGACAAAGTGGGACCCTATCTAAAAAAAAAAAATTGACATGAAAGAAAAATTTCAAGTGACCCTTCCTCATGAGCATAGATTCAAAATCCTAAACATATTATTAGCATACCAATTTAGCAATTTATGAAAAGGATAATGCATCAAAACTTTATCTGGTTTATTCCAGAAAAAAAAAATTGGCTTAAAAATAATAAATATTGGCCAGGCACAGTGCCTCATGCCTGTAATCTCAGCACTTTGGGAGGCCGAGATGGGTGGATCACTAGGTCAGGATATGAAGACCATCCTGGCCAACATGGTGAAACCCCATCTCTACTAAAAATACGAAAATTAGCTGGGAGTGGTGGTGCGCGCCTGTAGTCCCAGCTACTCAGGAGGCTGAGGCAGGAAAATCGCTTGAACCTGGGAGGTGGAAATTGCAGTGAGCTGAGATATCACCACTGCACTCCAGTCTGGAGACAGAGTGAGACTCTGTCTCAAATAATAACAATAAATATGTCAACACATTTACAAAATGAAGGAATAAAATCACTCAATCATTTCAGTAGATGACAAAATTCAATATTTACTCATGATTTAAAAAAAAAACTTTTAGAAAACTAGGATGGAGACTGGGCACAGTGGCTCGGGCCTGTAATCCCAGCACTTTGGAAGGCTAAGGCAGGTGGATAACTTGAGCTAAGGAGTTTAGGATTAGCCTGGCCAATATGGTGAAGCCTTGTCTCTACTAAAAACAAAAACAAAAATTAGCTGGGCGTGGTGGTGTGCACCTGTAATCCCAGCCACTCAGGAGGCTGAGGCAGGAGAATCATTTGAACCCAGGAGGTGGAGGTTGCAGTGAGCCGAGGTCATGTCACTGTACTCAGCCTGAGTGACAGAGCAAGACTCCATCTCAAAAAAAAAGAAGAAAGAAAAAAGAAAAAGAGCTGGGCACTGTGGCTAACACCTGTAATCCCTGCACTTTGGGAGGCCAAGGCGGGCAATTATCTGAGGTTGGGAGTTCGAGAGCAGCCTGACCAACATGGAGAACCCTGTCTCTACTAAAAATATAAAATTAGCTGGGAGTGGTGGCACATACCTGTACCCAGCTACTTGGGAGGTTGAGGCAGGATAATTGCTTGAACCCAGGAGGCGGAGATTGTGGTGAGCCGAGATCACACCATTGCACTCCAGCCTGACAAGAACGGAACTCTGTCTCAAAAAAAAAACAAAAACAAAACAAAAACAAAGAAAAGAAACTGGGATGGAGCCAGTGCAGCGGCTCATGCCTGTAATCCTAGCACTTTTGGAGGCTGAGTTGGGTGGATCATGAGGTCTGGAGTTCAAGACAGCCTGGCCAAGATGGTGAAACCCCATCTCTACTAAAAATACAAAAAATTAGCTGGGCACGGTGGTGAGCACCTGTAATCCCAGCTACTTGGGAGGGTGAGGCAGGAGAATCACTTGAACTAGGGAGGCAGAGGTTACAGTGAGCCGAGATTGCACCACTGCACTCCAGTCTAGGGGACAGAGCTAGACTCCATCTCAGGGAAAAAAAAAAAGAAACTAGGATGGAAAGGAACTGCCTTAATCTAATTAAATAGGCCTACAAAATTCCTTCAGCAAATGTCGTCCTTAATGGTAAAAGCTTTCTCTTTATAACAAAAATCAAGACCAGTGGCCGGGCGTGGTGGCTCATGCCTAGAATCCCAGCACTTTGGGAGGCCGAGGCAGGTGGATCACAAGATCAGGAGTTTGAGACCAGCCTGACCAACATGGTAAAAGTTATATTTTATACTAAAAAAAAAAAAAAAAAAAAAAAATTAGCCAGTGGCATGCGCCTGTAATCCCAGCTGCTCAAAAGACTGCAGAAGAATCACTTGAACCCTGGAGGCAGAGGTTGCAGTGAGCCAGGATGGCACCATTGCACTCCAGCCTGAGCGACAGAGCAAGACTGTGTCTCAAAAACAACAACAAAAACTAGATATCCACTTTATTCAATGTCACGTTGGAGGTCCTAAATGTAGTGTCCCTCACTTTATAGGCATGCTGCATATGCAGTTGGCATCAGCGAAGTAGGGCCACCAAAACTTTCTTTTAAAATAATTTGATATCTAAACAAAATTAAACAAAAACAAAAAAACACATTAAATTTAATGCAATATTGCAATAATTCCCTAACCACTCTGCTCCAACCACTTTCTCTTCATAGAGCCAAACTTTTAAAAAATACAGATCAGATTATTGATGAAGAGACCCAGGGCATGGTCATGACCTACCAGATTTGCCTGCCTCTCCATCCCATCTTACGTCTCCCTTCCTGTTGTTTGCATTCCAGTTTTACCAGCTTTTTCAGAGTCTCAAAGGTGTCATGCACCTTCCACATCTAGGCTTTTGGGTAAAAGCTCTTTCCTCAGCCTGGGACCATCTCTACTGCCCTCTTAACCTAATTCATCCTTTAGATTTTAGCTCACTAGTTCAGGGACAAGCTAATCACAAATAGGGACTAGCCCCAGTCACAATGAGCACACCTAGCACTCAGAATTTGCTTTCTGATGATTTTTCAACAAAAAGGAACCAAGGCTCCTTGAAGAAATTGTTGATTCTAGGACTGGAGCAGAAAATATACAAAATGAGGCTGCAGCGTCTTACAATGCCAGAAGGTAAGGAAGTGCTGGACGGGCCGGATGGCTCATGCCTGCAATCCCAGCACTTTGGGAGGCTGAGGCGGGTGGATCACCTGAAGTTGGGAGTTCAAGACCAGCCTAACCAACATGGAGAAACCCTGTCTCTAGTAAAAATAGAAAATTAGCTGGACGGGGTGGTACATGCCTGTAATCCCAGCTACTTGAGAGGCTGAGGCGGGAGAATCACTTGAACCCAGGAGGCAGAGGTTGCAGTGAGCCAAGATCGCACTATTGCACTCCAGCCTGGGCAACAAAAGCAAGAATCCATCTCAAAAAAAAAAAAAAAAAAAAAGGTAAGGAAGTGCTCAAAATATACACCACCTCATGAATGAGAGAGTATGTCAAAGGGGCACAGAAGCCAACCGAAAGAGCTTCCAGGGGCCAAAGCTAGAGAATCTGATCAAGGAAATAATGCATTATGGATTATAATCCAGAGTATCAAATAATCCATGAGACTCAATGGATATAAATAAATGATTAATAAATTAATAAGTGGGGAAGAAGAGATAAATCTCCTATACAGAAGAATTCCAGATACTTTTTGTAGACACTCTACCCTCAAGGAGGGAAGTGTAATCCTCGTTTCTTAAGTGTATGCTGCCCAAAGCGACTCCCTTCCGAAGACTACAGTATGAAAAGGCATAAGGGCTGGGGGTGGAGAACAGTAAGTTTTCAGTGCAGAAATCTGACAAGCACTATCTGTGCCAGGTGATCAAGGTCAACATCAACAGTGAAGTCATGTTGATAGTAGGTATCCTTGATACGATGTGATGAGAATGGCATTTTACCTCTGTGGTCTTCCTCCCCCAAACAAAAAAGCCCAGTCTAATCATACCACGAGGCAAACATCAGACAAATTCCAGTTGAGGACATTCTGAAAACATTTCACAAAATGTACTCTTCAAAACTGTCAAGGTCATCAACAACAAGAAAAGCCTAAGAAACTGCCATAGTCAAGAGAAGCATAAGGAGACAGGAGAACTATTAATAGAGGTAATACGGTATCACAGATGGGATCCTGGGGCAGAAAAAAGAAAATCAGGTAAAAACTAGGGAAATCTGAATAAAGTGTGTATTTTAGTTAATAATAATGTATCAATATTGGTTCATTAATTGTGCCATGTGTACACGACTAATTGGAGTAAGGAAAACTGGGTATGGGAAAGCTCTGTACTATATTTGCAATTTTTCTATAATCAAATCTGTTAAAATCTAAATATGTATGAAAAACATCAACAATGCAGTGAGCTGAGATCATGCCACTGCACTCCAGCCTGGGCAACAGAGTGATACTCCATGACTCCATCTCAAAAAAAAAAAAAAAAAAAAAAGAGAAAAGAAAAACATCAACAACTAAATAAACTTTAAATACTGAATAGAATATGGTATACCTCCTACTTCTCATAAATTATTCAAAAGTCTGCCAAGTATTGGTCTGAATATGGAAATCATATTTTGCTTACAATGGGGAGTGGGTATATAGGCCTTGTTGTATTTTTCTTTATGCCTTTTTGCATCTCTAGTATTTCATTTTTTAAAATGCTTACCTGTAAACCAATTGTATAAAAGTCAAAATGTTGATATCTCCCATGATGGCTACTTAGATAGTCTTAAAATATCAAATTCTTTGAAAATAATTTTTCAATGATTCTGCTTTGCTGGTACCCAAGCGTGTCCAGTTTGCTCACGGAGTGCTGGGCACTGTCTCTGGGGAAGCAGCAAACCAGACTCATCTATAGGTGACCTGGGCTCAACGGCTTCCTGCCATTTTCTTTGATTGGTAGTTAAGACCTTTTTTTTTTTCCCTGACAACTTAATGTCTATGTATTCTACTAGATTGTCAGCTGGCTGGAAGCAGGGATGATTGTATATACATTGCATAACTATACGTGGTTAATAAGTATTTATTGAATGAGTGACCATAACTTAATGATTCAAAACTTACACCCTAGAGTTACCTGGACCTGAGAATGAAGTTTAGCTTCCCCACTGCCTACTCCGAAAGGTGCTTTGTGGATGAATGTGCTTACTTATGGTTCTTTGTAAATGTTAGCTATGATTTTTATTAGGTGCTTGCTGAATTAAATAGCTTAATATTTGTAAAGTGCTTAGAACAGTTCCTGGAACAGGGTAAGTGCTTCTTGTTTGTGTTTATTTATTTATTTTTTTATGTTGCGGTTGACCAAATTAAACTTCATTCATTTTGTTTAGTCTGTTAGGGATACTCTTTGGAAAATCTTCTACCTTCTGTGGAAAGGTAAGGTTTAAAATGCATACTATAAATTCTGATTCATTCAAAATGTATCACTCTGGGATATAGGTAATTGAGAAAGGAACCTGGTCTGAACACCTCTGTAGTATTTATGGAGAAATAATGTATACTACACAAAAGGAATCATTAAATCATTTAAGAAAATTGCTGTGCACTTCAGCAATACCATTCACATATAATTAACAATCCAGCTTTGCAGGGGTTACCTGGTTTCAAAACATTGGCTTTCAAAATTTTTGGCTTAACTCAAAATTTAAGAAATACACTTTACATTATGACTTAGTACACAATAGTATATGTGTGTGCATATATATACATGCCTAAATATTTGTGTATATGTATAATGGAAACAAAATTTTACTACACAATGGTCATTCCTAGAAAGTGATGGATGCTCTCTGATACTTTTTCTAGCCCCAGTAGGGTAAGTAATTTGCACTTCTTTTTTTTTTTTTTAGATGGAGTCTTGCTCTGTCGCCCAGGCTGGAGTGCAGTGGTGGATTACTGGCATCCACCACCACACCTGGAGAATTTTGTACTTTTAGTAGAGATGGGTTGTCCAGGCTAGTGTCCAACTCCTGAGCTCAGGTGATCCACCTGCCTCAGCCTCCTAAAGTTCTGGGATTACAGACATGAGCTACCACATCTGGCCGAGAATTTGCACTTTTAACAGGTTCCAAGGTGATGCTGTCTATACAAGTCTGGGGGCCACACTTTGAGGACTTCTACACTAGACAATACTAGCGAATGAAAAAAAATCGAACCCAACTAGGTGCCTCCATGTGCTGGTCTGGCCCCAACCTTCAAACTCATTTACACTTTGCTTTAGATTCAACATCCACCTGCTCTGGTCCTGGGATAATTCTGGGTTCCCCCACTTTTGGTGGATCTTGTTCCTTTTTTCCTTACCAGTCAAAATGTCCACACTCATCTCTTGCCTAATTGTTCTCCCTCTCTCTGTCTAGAAATGGAAAGGTAAAGAGGTTACTGGGATGGTCTCACTTGAGAGACAAATGCAAATAAACATCACAATAATTCAAGGGAAAGTTATACAGTACTTGCTGTTTTTTCCAGGGATCCTAAATGAGTTAGTTACTGTTTTGGCATAAAGTCAACCAAAATTATAGGAATACCTGTGCCTATTTCCTCTTGATGATTTTTGGTCTTTTTTGCTTTCCGAAAATGGGGTAATGCATAAAATTATCAATGAAAAACTTCCTTGCTCTTGGTCATTACTTTAATCAAAAAAAAGTTCAGCAAGTACATATTACAAGGATCCTCTTGGTAGAACCACCATTAGCTGAATAGAAAACAGAACTGTACTTAAATACTAACTCTAGTTGAAAAAGAAAATGATCCTTAACTGTAAATTGATGAGCTTCGCCCAGTGACGGTATCACAGCCGAAGAGGAAATTGGTGAAATCAAATGTTAAGAGGTCTCAGAAATGACATCATGAGGGCAAAGAGATGAAACAAATATGGCCGGGTGTGGTGGCTCACGCCTGTAATCCAAGCACTTTGGAGGCTAAGGCAGGCGGATCACCTGAGGTCAGGAGTTCAAGAACAGCCTGACCAACATGGTGAAACCCTGTCTTTTAAAAAAAAAGAAAGAAAGAAAGAAAGAAACAAATAGTGGTGTCTGTCCAAGGAGCAGCAGTGTGGCAGCTGGCTACTGGCTTCCATATGAAAGAGAGAAATGATACCTACCTAGGACCAACATGGAGGGAAGCAGGGAGAGGCTGCCCCTCGAAATGGGGAAACTATTTGGGCAGGGAAGGAAACAGTGACTGAAACAAGGAATTAGCTGTTATTGGTACCGGCCAAAAAACAGTACTGGTATTCCACTCTCAGCTTTCAGGGAAGGAAGAACTGGTTGGCTCCCAGTTCAGACATGGCCCCTAGCATCTTAATGAATCTTATAACTGGTTCTGTATGTTTCTCTCTTTTGCATCTCAGGTTTAAAATGTTCTGTCTTTTGAGTGATTGAGATGGAAATTCCACCAAGTTTTCTCTAGTGGGTACTCTATGACAAGAATGGCAGCTTTGGCCGCTGTGGGTTTAAAAAAAAAACTTAGGTCGAGTTTTCATAAAAATCACAATTAAATTTTGGGTTATGGAGGAGGTAGCCAAGATAGAATATGCTTTTGAGGTACAAAATTGTTGAAGGGAATCATTATCAGCAGCTTTTCACAGCTACCCAACCATAAAATGACTTTGGCTCCGAGAGTAGTAGTAGCTAGATTTTGGCTTCTTCTGTTTTTCCTGTCCCATCCCCCATCTCCTCTTGGATGCCTTGGGATTCAAATGTAGATGAAATGCAGATTCTTGAGAGAAAGGAAGACGTGCCAGGTTTGGCTGGTGATTGGGAAAAGAGGAGGATCTCAAACTGAAGATTTTAGTTATTGTTCTCCCGAGATGAAAAAAGGCTGTGATTCTTGATCTGAAGAGTCTTATCGTGGGTAGTACTTGCCATCGATGATCAATTGTTTGGATTTGAAGAAGAGCGAATTGAATTACGTTGGCCTACAACAACGGGGGCGGGTCAGGTAAGAATTGCTGTTTATTGCCGGGAGATGTGTGTTTTCATGTGTGTACATCATCTCTCGTTGCCCACTTCTCTAATCTATTAAGAGTCATATATCTTACTAGTACATACTATTGTGCTGTATGTATTTTTGGTGCAATCTTCCTGATGTGGTTAGGGGATGTGATTTCACTTTTATTCTCAAGCCACTGAGGAAATACTTTAATAGCACCTACACACGTGGTCATGGAAACTACAGAACTTCACTGTTTCATAGAAGGTGGTGGAAATTCCAAGTCATTAAATAATCTTCGGCATATTTACTTCTGCTGTAAGTGCTGATAAAAAAGTGATGGAGGAAAGCAAAGTTTGCTTAAAAGTAAAACAAATTGAACGAATGAGGTTAAAATGTGTGTGTGTGTGTGTGTGTGTGTGTGTGTGTATAAGCAAAATAGCATTCAATAAATCAGTGAGTTTTAAATGGAGGGCAGATGAAAGGAAGAAAGTGGACAATTGAGAATTTGCTCAACTTCTCAGAGGCTAGGTGGGTACCCATCTCCTTCACCGGTGGAAGCCAACTGTCAGAGTGGAGAGGTAGTTGGAACTGAGTTTAGGAATATGGCTCACTCCTGCTTTGTTACAGAGGCTACTCTTAATGTTGTAGACTAAGGATAGCAGCATAAACAATCCAGATTGTCAAGATTAAAAAGCTACGTAAATTCACATTTTTGAGTTACCTTTTTGAGGTTGTAATTCTTACCTTTTTTGTTTCCACAATGGGGAGAATCGCCTTACTAGCTCAGTATCTGAATATGGTTGTTGCGGATGTCTACCATCCTTTCTTTCGCTCTCCTGGGCAACATTGGTAGTTTTAGAGACTCCTTGGAAACCATAGTACCCTTGAGCACATGGTGGAGCCCCTTGTGAATGCCTAAGCTTGTGAATGTTCTGAAGGTGGCAATAATTAGGGTAATGGTCACGGAGAGAAGAAGTGCATGTGTTTGTACTGGCCCATCATTGCATAATAGACTTATATGTTAGATGTATCAGTTTATTTCCTATTTCGGATCTCTTTTTTCTTTTTTATGGATTGTTTTACTTGAGGGATTTTTAACCATCACCTGCCAGTATTTGAGGGCTTGCCGAAGTATGCGCTCAATGCTTTGAGACTCCTCAAATGTATGAAGTCCTAGTCCTTGCCTTCAAGGAACTTACAACTTTTGTTGATGAATTGGTATACCGAGAGAGAAGACAACAATGAAATACAGCAAATAATGGAAATGCTAAGTGAGAGGAAAGAGGCGCTGTTTGGAGGAGGCAGAGGAAATTGGCTGGGCCATCAGGGAAAGAGGCAAAGCTTGAGGCGCCTTTACCAGTAGAATGAAGTGGAGACTTTAATTTGCGATTCTTGTGCAAGCATTTGATATGGATGCGTGCGTATTGGATAATGGGAATTGGATGTGTAGGTATTGGGCTGTCTTGTGGACCCTGAAATTCCATTCATTGAGTAACACCTTCAAATTTGAAGATGAGGTCTGATTGAAGGTCATTATCGGGAGATGGGTGTGGGGTGAAGAGTGGACAAACATGAGTGCTGCAGTGAGCACGCGTGGGTGCTTCGGCAGCGCTTGAAGAGGGAGTTACCGATTTGGTCCTGGAAGTCAGGAAGGCTATCCTTTTCAGGTGAAACCTGAGCTGGGAGTTTCTTTCAAAAGGTGGGGACCGCAGGTAGAAGCACTGCTTAAGGAGAACGGCGATTCGACTTGCTGTGACTTAAGGGTCGGCGTGGTGCTTGTTCCTGGGTGTGGGGAGGGTAGAAAACCGCGGGGTCTGTGAAACGTCCCGTGGTCGTTGAAACGCTCTTGGGGGGGCACAAACGAATAGGGTTTTAGGAAGAAAACTGGTGGGAGGAGACTAGTGGTTGGAAGGTCGGTTAGGAACTGGAGCGAGATAGAGCAAGTAGGGGTGAGGCGGCCCGAAGGATCCCCTGGGAGACGTGATGGAACTGGAGAGGGCTTCCCGATGGAGGGCCTGGGGAGAAGGTGAACAAACGCCTCCGCAGTGCCCCGTGGGGAAGTTCCGCGGACTCGGCTAGAGGGTTCGGAGTTGCAGGCAGTCTGGGGGAGTTGGGCCAGGGAACCCCTTCTTTCGCCGCCGAGGGGCACGTCCAGGGTCTGGCAGGTGTGCCCTGGCAGCCCATCTACCCTGAGAAGTGGAGCGCGGGCCAGCCCTCGCTGTTCTGAGCGAGGGCCTGTCGTGTAGCCCACACCGTTCCGCGTAAGGAACCACCATTGACAGCCTCTTTCCATTAGAACCCAGACCTCCCGGGAATCCAGACTCGGGCCGCTCCCCGCTGCGCTTCGGAGGAGGCGGACGCTCCGAGAGGAACCCGGAGGCCTGGCGTGGGGGAAGCTGCGGGCAGAGCGGAGGCAGCCGCGCCCTCGCGCCGCCCTCCGCCGCGCCGGGCTCCCGCCCCCCGGCTCCCACCCACGGCCTGCCGCGGAGCCAGCGTACCCGCCGGAGCGAGCCGGGCCACCCCGCGGGGCGCGAGGCCCGGGCTCCGGGTCTTGGCGGCGGCCGGCGGGGCGGGCATGGGGTGGGGTGGGGTGGGGTGGGTGCTCCACCTGGCCACGCCGCCGGCTCTCTGCGGGCTGGCCCGGCCCCGGACGGGCGGGCGCTTGGAGGCGGCTGCTCTGCGCTGCTCCTGGAGGGAGGCTCGCAGTAGACCGCGCGGCCGCTGCCGTCGGGGCGGTGGGCTCCAGGCGCGGGCCGGCTCGCCCGCACGGTCCCCCGCCCAACCTCGGGCCCGTCGCTGCTCTTCCCGGGGAGCACGGCCGCCCTGCGCCTCGACCCTCGAGGTCCGGGTCCCGCCTGCCGGAGGCCGGGCCGCGAGCGCCCACGTCGAGGCGGGCCGGGGGGCGGTGCCGCGGGCAGGGCCCACCCCGCGAGCGGGACCAGGGAAGTCGGAGCCCCGCCCCGGCCCCGCCCCCGCGCTCCCGGCCCCGCCCCCGCGGCCCCGCTCCTCCC
This sequence comes from Aotus nancymaae, assembly GCF_030222135.1. Classification (NCBI taxonomy): domain Eukaryota; kingdom Metazoa; phylum Chordata; class Mammalia; order Primates; family Aotidae; genus Aotus; species Aotus nancymaae. Next base: position 2,211,216 of record NW_026988465.1, read on the forward strand.
CTTCCTGCCGGTTCGCTCCCGGCCCCGCCGGCCGCCCGCCTCGGCCCAGAGCGGAGCCCACTGCTCCCCTCAGCCGCCCCGCCCCGCCGCCGCCCCGCCCCTCCCGGGCGGGCGGCCCGAAAACCCGGAGCGCGGGAGCGCGGCTCCACCGGGCCGGGCGGCCGCACTGGGCATGCTCAGTAGCCGGGGCAGGTTTTTTGGTCGCAAGTAGGAAGCTTTCTGCACTACGCCGGAGAGGGGAGCCGCGATCCGGCCGCGCCGCCCGCACGCCGCCGCGCCCGCCTCAGCCCGCCCGGCCCCGCGGCGGGGCGCGATGAGCCCGAGCCTGAGCCGGCCCGCCGGGGAGTGAGCGCGGGGCGCCCAGGGCGCGTTGCGCAGCTGCTCCTGCGCACAACCCCGCCGCGCCGCCGGCCCGCACTGGCCGCGGAGTGTGAGAGGCTGGTCCGTGCCCAGCGCCCGGCCGGCCGCGGGAGCAGGAAGCGCAGGCCACGCAGGACCCAACTGAAACAAAGTGTCGGCCGCCCGGCGCCGGCGCCCGCCCCGACCCTGCCCCTCCCGCCCGCAACTCCGTCGCCCACCATGGCTTCCGAGGAGCTGTACGAGGTACCTCCCCTCCCCCCGGCCTCGGGCCGCCCCCCGCCCGCCGCCCCTCCCGGCCCGGCCGCGCCGCCCGACGGCCCCGCTCGCCGCCCGCGCCCTCCGCGTCCCCTCCCCCGCCGCGACCGCAGTTTGCTGGACGGGAAATGTGTGCGAGGGGAGCCCGAGTGTCCGCTCCGAGGGGCCCCGGGCGGGGGGTCCCGGAGTTGCCGGGCGTGGGGGGGCTCCCGGCCGTGGGGAAGTGGCGCTGACACTAGTGACTTGCTCAGACTGAGCTCAAAGTGCTCTTGGCGTGGGTCATGGAAGTGGAATCCCGGTTGCTGCTCGGCGGGGACCGTGGGCGGTGCGGGGGGGTGGGGGGGTTTCTTGATCATTTAATAAAGCATTTGGGAGGTGGTTTTCGGGGGGTGGCGGGGAGAAGACCGGTGCAAACGCTTTCTACTTTGCCGTTCGCCAGAGCGATGCAAAATCTCTCACCGAAAATGCTAAACGTTGACCACATGCTTTAATTAGGTTAGCATTGTGGCCAGAGCCAGGAAATTTAAATTTAACGCTGATACACCGTCATTCATTTGCGCCGCAGCATTGCAAATGAGAAGGGCACAGCCAGAATTAAGTTATGGTCGATGGGTTTAAACCAGCTTCAAGTTTGAGAGTTACCAATTTAGATCTTTAGACATGCTTTGTATGTCTCTGTGTAACTTCTTTTGACGTATTTAAAAGTACACTTCCTGGGAGTGCAGAAGTTTGGAAGGCTTTCTGTTCTTCTGGATACATGATTGTCTTGTTTCACATGTATTTATAAATAAGTTCCTAAGAGACTCAAAACTTGCGGAGACTCTGTAGACTCACCTTTATGATGCGTTTAGGGACCTGGGTGTTGAGAGACTTAAGGAAGCATCTTTAACAAGTAGAGCCCTGTGGCCCCAGGGATCCTTTCAGTTCTCTTGTCTTACGGGTGTATTATTGCCGTTGGCATAGAATAGAGCTTTGTTGTCAGCGATGTTAGTCTTCTAGTAACTTTTTGTTGCTTTTTAAAAGCAAGTGTTTGCAAAAGTTCTCAGGAGAAAGCTGCCTTCTGTAGAATTAAGGGTAAGATTGTTGCCTCTCCTTACATTGTATGTAGTCAGTGTACCTTAGCTGGTACTGAAAATGTTCCATTCTTTTCAACCATTTTACACATTAGCTGTGCCCCACTGTATTCAGGATACTATTTAAGGTCGTTTGGGGATGTAAAAGAAAAGAAAAAAAACTCCCTGTTCTTAGGAGCTTTCCTTCTAGGAAGGAAAGTGTTGGGTGTCTGGAAGACAGAAGTAGAGGCTAGGATGCTTGAGGTCTTCCAGGTGAAGTCTGTACAGGAGAAAGTACATAGCATGAGGGTATGGGGGATTTTAGTTCCTACGTGAGATAATTCTTTGGTTATTTAGTCTTGAGTGTTCACTCTTGGCATTTGCTTTTATGAGTATAACTACAGAATCAGTTCAGTGGTTGAGAGTAGCACCTTATACGTAAGTTGTATCTTAGGTGTATAAGAATGATTCTGAAGACAGCACATTTCCCACTAGTACATTATGGACTCAGTTTAGTTCCTTCTGTGCTTATTCTGTATCTTCAGGTTTCTATTCCTAACAGAAGTCATTTATGAATAACATTTTGTACTAAGTTTGTGTTCATTTAACTTTTATTGAATGCTAGCCACATGGAGGTTTTCTAGGGAGATACTGAGCTATGAGAATGGTTCATGCTTTCAAGGAGTGTCTCTTGGGGAGGAAATAAGTATATTGCAAAGAAATGATACACCTGCACAATTGAACTTTTGATTCTGGGTTTTATTTTAGTTAGTTTTGGGGAAAAAAGGTATTGTAGAAGTATAGTTCAGGTGATATTGAAAGTTGACATTGAAAGTTTTGCATAGCAGTCGAGAGCCTAGATTTGAAGTCCACCAACCTAATTATTGACTTCCATCTCTGTCATCTTGGGTAAATTAGCCTTGAAAGCTCAGTTTCCTCATCTGTGAAATTGGGATCAATGCTTCCCTTATAGAGATGTGAAGTTTAAATGAGAACATATGTAAAGCACACCCTACAATTCCCATAGCAAGCACCCAGTAAGTGATGATGATTGTATTGTAACTGACCTAAAATGCCTCCTGGAAATCTGGCTTTGTTTCTAAAGGTATAGAGTTGTATTGTTTTCATAAAGGCAGTATTATTTGTAGGGCAGAAGTGATACACACAATAGTCTGACAAGGCTGGGAAAGACACTAAGATAGAAGTTTTATATTTGGCCTGAGGCTCCACAAATCTAGAGGGATGTATTGACAGAGGAGGAAACGTGTGAAGCCTTGCTTTTTTGAACTCACATGGTGTGTGTGGTAGGAGGACAGGTCTGCAGTAACTGGGAACTTGGGTGAGTGACCCAACTGCTGAGCCTTGGTTTTCTCGCCTAAAAGGAAATGTCTCCAAAACTTAGCATGGAACCTGATATGTACCAATAGGTCTTTAGTAAATGTTTAAATGGCTATTGAAACTAGGCTTTGCGAACAACAAATAAAGGAACAGATCCTGGAAAAGATGAGTAGAGCATGAGCCTTGCAAAATTTGAAGAGTTACTGTCAGTTGAAGGATAGAATAGGTTTATTACCTACTTTTCCAGCAGCTAGGATTGAGGAAAAACAGATTTTTGATGTGGCATAAGTTAGAACTATAGTTTTCACAAAAAGACAAGCATCCTTTACATCACACTTCTAATGTAAAGGGTCAGATAATAAATATTTTAGACTCGTGGGTTACATTATGGTTTTCGTTGCAGCCACTCAGCTCACTTCATGTGTGACATGGTAAAAGCCCATAAAACTGCATACCTCAACCATACCTCGGCTTTACAAAATGTCCAAAGTCCACTGGTCCTCAAAATGTCCAAAGCCTCTCACCCCCACCCCTGTCCAGGAGGTGGTTTACAGGCATAAAATGTCTTAACACCCTCCTTTCGGGGCCGCAGGTTAAAAAAACACAAGTCCTCCGTAGCTGCCGGCAATTAAAACCCTACAATTTAGCATACTTTTGTCTTCGTGTTAACTTTCTATGCTTGCTCTAGTACAACAATGTGGTGCAAAAGCAGTCATAGACAACGCTTATGATTGTGTGTCATGTCTCAAACTGTTGATGGATAATAAAATTCCTATCATTATGTTTCATATCTTTTTTATGTATCATGAAATACACACTTGATTTTTTTCCCAATCACTTAAAAATTTATAAACGTTTCCTAACTTGTAGGTTCCACAAAAATAGGCAGTGGGTTGGCTTTCACCTGTAGGTTACCGTTAACCCCAGCTGTAGGTGATCAGCTGTCATAGTCTTTTTAGGAACCAGGGTTTACACAACGGTTGAGGGGTTTGTGGAAGTTAACGAAGGGACTTCTTTCATCCCAACTCTAGACTTAGAGCTAGATCTGGGTGGTACTTTTCCCTCCCTCCTTCCCTTCCTCTCTCTCTCTCTTTTTTTTTTTCTTTTTGAGACAGAGTCTTGCTCTATCTCCCAGGCTGATGTGCAGTGGCTTGATGTCGGCTCACTACAACCTCTGCCTCCTGGGTTTAAGCAGTTCTCATGCCTCAGTCTCCCAAGTAGCTGGGATTACAGACATGTGCCACCACACCCGGCTAATGTTTGTATTTTTAGTAGAGTCGGGGTTTCACCATGTTGGCCAGGCTAGTCTTGAACTCCTGGCCTCCAGTGATTCACTGCCTTGGCCTCCCGAAGTGCTGGGATTATAGGTATGAATCACTGTACCCAGCCTTCTCTTGTTCTTAGAAGCTTGTTAAGTAACTTGTTTTCTTGAACTTAAGTAACTATCTCTCCTAAACTTTCTCATCAGTAAAATAGGGAGGATGATAGCTAAGGAATTGAAACTTAAATGTTTTTTCCCCCCCTTTGAGATAGTCTCCCTCTGTCGCCAGGCTGGAGTGCAGTGGCATGGTTCAGTGCAACCTCCACCTCCCAGGTTTAAGCAATTTTCCACCTCAGCCTCCTGAGTAGCTGGGGACTACAGGCGCCCGCCTGTATTTTTTTTAGTAGAGATGGGGTTTTTACCTTGTTGGCCAGGCTGGTCTCAAACTCCTAACCTCAGATGATCCACCCACCTCGGCCTCCCAAAGTGCTGGGATTAACAGGCAAGAGCTACTGCACCAAGCTACATCTTCCATTTTTAAAGAGGGGGAGAAAAAAACACCCAACTCTCAAACCTTGAAACAAAACCTGTTTTCCCTTCTTCAAGATTTAGGATTTGAAGATATTTTGTAAATTACATCACCAAAGAAAGCTGTGAGGTTAAGAGGACCTTAATTTATCTAGCAGGCAAGTAACCACCTTAAGACTTCATTCACATGGACTCAATAAGGAATGTACGCTGTCGTAAAATGGAATAAGCATTCTCTTTATTTATATGTCTTAATAATTCCTTTTTTCCTCAGTAGATGTGGAGTTAATCCGCTGAGAATTCCTGTAATAGTTAATTGAAATTTCAGTAAGCTCTCAATGATTAGTCTTGACCTTCTGAGAGACTATTTATGTTTTTATTTTCAAAAATGGAAGCTGTTAAGAATGAAACCATACCTAGTGTGTAAAAAAAAGTTTGAAGGTTGATTAGTTTGAAAGGATGATCAGGATTTGCGGGGGGAAGGTACATCTTTTGAATCTTTCTTCCTGCTTTGGGATAAGATTCTTGTTCTCGCCTGTGCACCACAAGGGTTTTACATACATTAACCAAAAAAGCACAGTTTGAAAAAAGTCTCCATCTGTAGTTCAAATGGAAGTCACAAAGACCAGGACACCTTTCATGGATGTTGGCCAAGCTAGGTCAGCTTATGTTGTATGTGGCGTAACTATCTGAAAAGATTGGGATCACCAAAATTAGGAAAGAAAAAGAGTGAATTTGACATCCGGAGTTGATAGTGAGGCTGTGAGGTCAAACATGCATGTGTGTTTTGAAAATAGCCTATCTTAAATGCTCTTTTTCCTCTTAGTTGCTGAGAATTTATTCATTTGCCCAAGCAACAGTGTGGAGACCTCTCATGTGCTCTTCCTTTGAAATACTTTCAATTTACGTGTACAGTGTTTTTTCTTTCTTGCTGTGATATCTGAGAATCATGAACTTTTCCCTAGTGTTCTGTAATGATTTTAACCACAGAGCGTATTTTCATGGTATATAGGCAACACTTTCTTTGCATTGTTCTGGTTCACAGTTTTGGATATCTGTGATTCACAAAGCCAGGCCTGAAATGAATTCTTTTGTAAATAAGGAGTGATAGTTTTTATATTGTGAGCACTCCTAGGTGGAACAGGACCAGCCTGGGGTCTTTTTTCAGTTCAGATTCTTAGACCCAAACCACGAGATTATAATTGTCAATGTTTGCATGGAGACAGGAATCTTATGTTCTGAGAAGCTTCTTTTTGGAATGCAGGTGGATTTAGGAGCCTTTGGATATTCCCTTCTGTGTTTCAGACCCTTAGGCTATGCATGGAGGTGGGGGTGGGTTGGGGATCTGCCTGGCAGGAGAGGAGCTCTGGGTGGACCAGACTGGTTCTTTCTGCGGGCTCCTTGGCCACTGCTGATTGTTAACTGAGAACTTCCAGGAAGGGAATATTAAAAGCACCAGGTAGTTAGCTAAGGGTGTTGTAATTTCTGTTTTCTGCCTTTATTGCCTGACATGTTTGTCCACTAGAATGTAAGTGCTTTAAAGCTCAGATTCATTTTCTGGTCATTATTTTCCACAGGTCAGAATATTGCAATCGCTGCATAATTGTTGAGCTACTTTAATGGAAGGGTGAATTACAGGAATGAGTCTCCCTTCCTGACTCTTTACTTACATTGAGGTTCCTCCTCCCCTAAGCATTATGCCTCTTACTCTTCCTTCTACACTTCGTTTCTCATCTGCTTACAAGGTTTCAACTCTAGAATGGAGAATTTCACTGTTTCCCACAGAAACTTACTTCTCTTCAATCTTTTAAGCTGGGCAAAGTTTTGGATTCATGTTCTCCAGGAAGTCTTGGGAGGGCCTATCACAAGTCTAGATATAACTTTAAATCCAATTATAACCTCAACTAGAATTTTATAAAATTTATACAAGTGCATATGAGCTTATTTCAGGTGGAGAGAATCAAGAGCTTTTATCTGATTCTCAGAGGGATATAGGACCCAAAGCAAGTATTGTAAACTGCACTTTAGACCTTTGAACTAAGACTTGACTGTGGCTGCCCTCTGTGGACCACTTTGACATGATTTTTGTCAGACTCTCCTCTGCCACAGCCTACAGTAAAACCATATTAAAACCTCACTGATTGGGTTTAGAAGTCATATGCTATTTCCAGTAAACTATGCATACATGTAGTCTAAAGATAGTCAATATTTAATGGCACTTCTGACAATGTAAAGATTTTACAATCCTTGAACCTTGGTGTGTTCCTGAACTCACATGCTACTGCTTTCTTACTGCCCATATAAAACCCTTGTAAAATAGAACATTATTATTTTATATGACCTTTCTTTAGATTCACCTATGACTTTACCAGTTTCTTCAATCACATCATCCATCTTCTATCTCAGAACTTCCTTCTGGGTTTGTTTTTTCCTTAAGTGTATCCTTTAGAGATTTCTTTAGTGAAGGACTATGGATGGAAAAGTTTCTAGTTTTTTATTATTATTATCTGGACATGTCTTTATTTTGCCATCATTTTTCTAAGAGAGAATAGTATTTCAAATAAAACCAGTTAATTGGTTAATTTCTTTCAGCTCATTCTGAAGTCAGTGCTCCATTGTCTTCTGCCTTGCCTTTGCACTATTCTTGAGACTGGCTTTTGTTATTGTTTTGTTTTGTTTTTTAAGATGCAGTTTCATTCTTGTTGCCCAGGCTGGAGTGCAGTGGTGTGATCTCAGCTCACTGCAGCCTTTGCCTCCCTGATTCAAGTGATTCTCCTCCCTCAGCCTCCTGAGTAGCTGGGATTACAGGTGTGCACCACCATACCCAGCTAATTTTTGTATTTTTTCTAGAGATGGGGTTTCACCATGTTGGCTAGGCTGGTCTCGAACTCCTGACCTCAAGTGATTAGCCCACCTCAGCCTACCAGACTGCTGGGATTACAGGCATGAGCCACCATGCTGGTCTGAGACTACTGTCAGCCTAGGTGTAGTGACTTTCTAGGAGATCTGTCTTTTGTCTCTGGTTGCTCTTGAGCTCGTCTCTTTGACTTTGGTTTCCTCTTGTTTAATATGACAGTATATTTTGTGTGATTTTTTAAAATTATTAATTAGGTGGATATATATGTTGTGCTTCTTTTTGGATTTGTTTCTCATCAGTTCGAAAATGGCTTTGGCCAATTTGTCTTCAAAGATTGCTTCTCTGTAACTCATCTGGAATTCCATGTAGGCATCAGTTGGATTATCTCATTCTCTCTTATTTGTCTTTTGCCCTTTCATTTCCATCTCCTTGTTTGTATTTTGTTTTCTGTATGTGCTGCATTCTAGGTATTTCCTTAGATCTAAACTCTAGTTCACTAATGAGCTGTGTTTAATCTGCCGTTTTATTCAATCATTGAGTTTTAATTTTCAGTAATTACATTTTTAACTTTGAAATATTCTGGGGAGTTTTTACCTACTCTGAAATTCATTTTTCAAGTCTTTGGTGTTTGTTCACTTTTATGATTTTGTCATTATTTTGGGTTGGAGGCAGTTACTGAGGCAGTTGGGATATTTTCCTGGTTTCCTACAAGTGCTGTATAGTATGACTCTTAATAAGAGTTACATTTTATTAAAGATCTAGTTAACTTGTAACGTGAGGGCCCTTTGAAGCCGTGTTTGCTTTTATTGCCAGAATCTGAAGAAGAAACCTTACTGATTTGGAACTTGTCACATCATGAGCAGGGATGGGGGATTTGAACCAGCACTTGAGATTTACCTAATGATATTGAAAATACAAAATAGTAGATTTCAAGGGGACTTTTTATAAAAATGGATTATAATAGTTATAACACAATTGCTTCTGAAGCAAAGTGTTCAACATCTTTGTTCTGCCTGCCTTAATATACAGTCATGCACCACGTAATGACACTTATGACACTTTGGTCTTATGATGGTAGTCCAATAAGATTATAATATCACGTTTTTACTGTACCTTTTCTGTGTTTAGATACACAGGTTGACACAGCTTGACTGTGTCCTCACCCAAATCTCATTTTGAATTGTAGCTCCTATAGTTCCCATGTGTCACGGGAGGGACCCTGTGGGAGGTAGTTGAATCATGGGGGTGGGTCTTTCCCATGCTGCTCTCCTGATAGTAAGTCTCACGAGATCTCATGGTTTGATAAAGGGGAGTTCCCCTGCATAAGCTCTTTTGCCTGCCACCATTTAAGATGTGACCTTGCTCCTCATTCACCTTCCTCCGTGATTGTGAGGCCTCCCCAGCCATGTGGAACTATGAGTCAATTAAACTTCTTTCCTTTATAAATTACCCAGTCTGAGGTATGTCTTTATTAGCAGTGTGAGAACAGACTAATGCACAAGTCCTTGCTATTGTATTATAATTGACTACAGTATTCAGTATAGTAACATCTGTACAGATTTGTAGCCTGGGAGCAATAGGCTCTGTCGTACAGCCTATAGCTATGTAGTAGGCTACAACATTGAGGTTTGTGTAAGTTCACTCTGTGAGGTTCACATGACAATGAAATTGCCTAACAATGCATTTCTCAGAACGTATCATTCTGGTTAAGCAACGTATGATTGTGTAGTATACTTTCTTCTTTTGTGGAGAAGTTAGCTTTAATATATTTAGAGAATGTCTTTTGTTATTTACTTTGTGTCTCATTTCCATCTGTAGTGGGATCTCTGCTATGTCAAGTTTTCTATGTTGCTAGTTTCCTAGTGTTTGTTGATAAAACCCAGCAATGTTGACTGAACATTATGAATATTCTTTGGTTAAAATGTACCCGTTTTTCATCTGCATCTACCCATTTTTCATTAGTAGTTTACTGATAAGGAATTCAGGGCATCACATGGTTGCACATAGAAGCTTTTCTTATTTTATTAATAGCATGTAACTAATGTGGACATCGCAGCTCTTTAGCATATCTGGGAATCAGGACCAAAAAAGTCACCTTAGCTTGCAAAAAGATGCACCACCCCATGTACACTGCATGACAGCTCTGGGTCTCTCTTAGAGACCGTTGACGTTTCCTTTAGGCATTATATTCTTGGACTTAACTGACATCTTTAGCATATTAGAAACAGATTATTTGGTAAAGGAAAAGGCTCTGCCAGAGGCAGGTGAATTGACATTAATAAGTTTGTTCATGAAGTTCGCTGAAGAGGGTAGCTGGTGATGGCACTCCAAGTCTTGGGGTGACAGGCTCTGAGGCCAGTCCTGTGCCCCTTAGAGCAAGTGAAGGGCATGCTTATGAAAGAAAAGGCGTATGTTGCAAAGAGCTATCAAGAATGGTTTTTTAAAAGTGTTGCTATGTAAGTGTAAGTGAAAAAATTAAGTCTACTTTTATGGTAAACTTAAACACAAATTTTATTGTCATTTCCATCCAAGTCCTCCATATGGCAGAGGAGCCAGCAGGTTTTCTCCTAAGGAGGTGGAGGTGGGAGTGGGGAAGAAATGGCCTTTGCAAGCCTGACCTGTTGAAATCTCAAGTTATCTTACATGTTTTGTGATGTTAACCACATAGTCCATACAATTTTTGGGATTCAATATGAAATATCTTAAACATATTTACCAAGGAACTCTTCTCCATGGATCCTTGATTCAGGTTGATGTTTCAGGAAGCTGAGCTGTGGGTTAGTGGCCTTGTGTGCACTTGGTCTCTTGCTATGTGTGTGTACTGCAGCCTCAGAAGCAGAGACGGACTGTTATCTTCCATAATGATGCTGGATACAGGAGGCGTTCGCTGATTTGGTGAAGTGTAAATAAGATTTGAATTAAGTAGTTCAAAAAAGATATAAAGAGCTTATTTTAGTAATTGTTTTTACCCAATAAAGATTAAAAATGCTTGTTTTCTGTCTGCAGTCATCTTATTGCTAGGGGTTCGAAGGACCGTGCACTAGTAGTTTTTATCTTGAGTCTGCCTGCTTATTCTCTGTACTTTAAAAAAGTGATGGTGCTGTTGCCTTGAGTTGGTTGTGGAAGCATTTATCGGGTCCCTGTTGGAATGAGGACCAGTCTGCTTCGTAACTCCTCCCTGTCTATGGGCTAGACCAGAGTACCGTTGGAAAACTCCATGTCTTCCAGGGAGTTGCCACCCTTTTCCTCCTCCCTCTTCCATGGGTTTTATTGTCTGCATGTCCAGCTCTGCCTCTCTAACCTGATTTTCAGCCATCTGCCAGGTCCCTCGAATTGAGGCTTCATTCTTCCTGCCCTGATTCTTGATCCTGGCTTCTGCACTTGCTTGTGGCCCTGCAGAACCCTGGCCTGGGAAGTAGAGGAATGGCTGCCCACTTGCGTTTGTGTTACCTGGCTTTTCATCTGCACAGTCCAGAGGGAAGTTCTCAGCTGTCTCACACCCCAGGCACGTGAGGTAGCATGTAGCCAACTCTCTCGGCAGGGACAGGCTTCTGGGATTCTTAGTCCTCTAGCTTCTCTCTCGTATGTACATGAACTTTTGAACTTAAAGCAAGAGGGAGTGATGATTTTATTAGCACCTTTAGGGGTGGAAAGAGGTAGAGATGTGTGCTTGAGGAGAGATGCTAACTAGACTGATTGGTTGTGCCCTTCCTTCAGAGTGCACCTAGATGAGTAAAAGTTCCCCCGGAATCATTTGGTACGCCATCCTTCAACACTGCTGACTTCTGCTTGTAAATGAACTTTTTGAGAAAGTCTTGATTCAGTTGATAGGTACATACCTAAATGTACATTCCTCAGGGAGACAGTCCTTCCTAAGTAGCTCCAGGTTGGGGCTGCTTAAAAATGAGGAGGCTGCGGTGATTATGTAGAATACATTGAAAAGATCATGGAAATGAGGGCCTGTGGAAATGCATGTGTATGTTTTGGAAGAAGTCGTTCAGTGCTGAGACCAGACACAATCAGCTTGCCCAGAAATCTGATCAAAGTCAACAGAAAGATCGTGGTCCTGAGCTGGGCAGCTTAATAGCAAAACTGCCCCCTCACCTTTGACAGAAAGGCCGCTGGGGAGAGAAGGAAACCAAAGCCATGAAGGTGGGAGTGGGGACGGGCTGCTTTGAAATTCAAGTCTTTTTTTTTTTTTTTGAGACAGTCTTGCTCCATTGCCCAGGCAGGACTGCAGTGGCAGTCTCGGCTGACTATAACCTTTGCTTCAGCCTCCTGAGTAGCTGGGACTACAGGCTTGTGCCGCCATGCCTGGCCAACTTTTGTATTTTTAGTAAAGATGGGAGTAAAGATGGGGTTTCACCATGTTGGCCAGGCTGGTCTCAAGCTCCTGACCTCAAGTGATCTGCTCACCTCAGCCTCCCAAAGTGTTGGAGTTACAGGTGTGAGCCACTGTGCCTGGCCGAAATTCAAGTCTTACAGTCATAATTCCAATGAAAGGAAAGCTCAGGGTTCCTGTTTTGGGGCTCCCAGTGGCTTAGTTCTGTAACGGGAAACAGACATGACTTGGGGTCTGGCGAACTGTTTCAAAAGGCTTTTTAGGCTGGGCATGTGGCTGACGCCTGTAATCCCAGCACTTTGGAAGGCCAAGGCAGGAGGATCACTTGAGGCCAGGAGTTCAAGACCAGCCTGGCCAACATGGCAAAGCCCCATTTCAACTAAAAATACGAAAATTTAGCCGAGTGTGGTGGGGCCTGTAATCCCAACTGCTCTGGAGGCTGAAGCAGGAGAATCGCTTGAACCCAGAGACGGAGGTTGCATTGAGCCGAGATTGCCCCACTGCCCTCCAGCCTGAATGACAGAGTGAGACTCTGTCAAAAAAAAAAAAAAAAAAAGGAAGCCTCGGGGCAAATAAGGATATCAGTGTGCCCTAGGCCCTGAAAGTGGGTCAGGAACCCTCAAATATTAGAACACCCCCCTCCCCCATATATTCCTGAGCCCTTACTCTCCTGGGTCACTGGAGTGGGAACTAAAAGTAGGATGGGAATTCCCATCCTTTCTGTGCTTCCCCACCACCGTTGAGCACGCAAAAGTGGGGAATTCATATCTAGTGTGACCCATGTTTCTCTGCAATTTGTGGTCTGCCTGCTGAACAGCCAGCCCCCTTCCCACCAGACCTGTTGGGACCCCCACTGGCTTTGCTCTGCTGTCCAGGGATGAAGGATGTTGCTGCTTCCTCCATTGCACCAGGTGGACCAGCCTCCTTTGGCTCTGTCCCTTAAGGTGGAGGTATGTGGGCTAGAGCCCTCCCTGTTCCCAGGCTCCCAGGTGCTGCTCCTCCTGGCTTTTACCTTTTGTTCCAGAAATAGCCAAGCCATACTGCTTCATGCAGAAATTCCTGGTTTTTATGTTTTGAGACAGGGTCTTGCTCTGTTGCCCAGGCTGGAGTGAAGGGGTGTGATTTCTGCTCACTGCAACTTCTGTGTCCTGGGCTCAGGTGATCTGCCCACTTCAGCCTCTGAAGTAGTTGGGACCACAGGTTTGTACCACCATGCCTGGCTAATTTTTGTATTTTTAGTAGAGTTTCGCCATGTTGGCCAGGCAGGTCTCAAACTCCTGGGCTCAAGCAGTCTGCTCCTCGGTCTCACGAAGTGCTGAGATTACAGACGGGAGCTGCTATGCCCGGCTGCTCCTGGTTTTCACTTGCACTTCACTCCCCTAGTGGCATCTCTGGGCAAGGGGAAGATCCAGGGGACAGATACCTGCCACGCGCACAGTGGGCCCTCCCTGCTACATCTGTCTTGCTGGACCAGCTTCATTTCTGGTTTCCTGGCCCTGGCAGCCTCCCCCACTAGGCATCTCCCCTAATCTCAGTGGACAGGAACTCCAGTGATTCAAACTAAAGTGCCTGCTACCCAATTCAGTCATTGAGAAGCTCTGTGATGTGCTCTGTGAGCTTTTGAGGGGCCATGTGCATCAGAAGCACCTGCCACTGAAAACTGTTGTAGTTCAGAGTTGTTCCCAACTCACTTTGCTCTGTTTCCCTAGCTCTCATGCTTTTGGCCCTGTCTGGCTCTTTCCCACCTACTCTGGGTGTGACTCTTCTCACCTGCCCCTGGGTAGAGCCTCCGCAGCACTCCATGGAGTAATGTGGAGTTGAACCATTCAGAGAAGTGTAGTTTCCTGTTCTTAGTGAAAGACATCAGGTGAACAATAAAATCTTCCTGTTTTTCCAAAACGAATTGCCTGCACAAAGCTGCCCTTTATGCCTGCGTGCTCCCCCTTCCCTGTGGGTTGTTTGTCCTTGCTGGAGAATGGGTTTTCTCTCCTGCTGTGCGTCATTGAGGACATCAGCCCATCAGGGTTTTGCTAAGCCAGTGTTGTGTGGACGGTGATAATGATAAGAAAAAGCAATAAGCATATAGGTAGATTTGCTGTTCTCCTCAGTTATCTCTCTTGGATATATGCTGCATTAGGAAGAAGCTATTTACTCTTTCAGTAAGCTTCCTGTGTTTGTTAAGGGTGGTGGTGTTTGAAAGACTTGAGTTTAAAAATAATATAATACTAGTGAAACCTTTTAAATATGAAGACAGCTTTTACTTAACTAATTTTGAGTGAGCAGTTAACATTGGGACTTTAATACTATCTGTAAGTGACCTTTTGCATGTTATATAAAAGCTTGTCAGAGTTCAGGAGGTGTTAGTGCTGTGGTTTTGGGTTTACTTGAGAGTGTTAGGTGTTATTTTTCTCCAGGACATGTACTAATGACCTTAACAACACCACCACCAAACTCTTCATTTTTCTTGGTATGAGGACTAGTTAGGAGGATTTCTGAAGCTCTTTTGGAGTGTAGGCGGACAAATGATAGTTGCTGTCAAGGACAAATGGGATCCTCATCTGCCTTTCCCCTGGTCACCATACATGGGATCATTAAGCAGAACATAGAGCAGACGTGACTAAAGCAATGACATTTTCTAATGTAACTTACAGAAGTAGAATAGGAAGGCTCAGCTAATTACCTGTAATTTCAAAGGCAGCCAGTAGGTTTCCTGTGCACAGAACCTTAGAAATCTTTTGTATGGACCTAAAAATGAGTGACTAATTATAGGGTAGAAAATTAATAAGCTTCGTACGAGGTTAAGCAAATTTGCAGGGAGAATGGATTTAATGCATCATCATGGATAGCAATTTTTGACAGTCATCAGTGATTTCAAGTTAAGCAGGTGTCTGTAATGAAGCATAAAACATTGATAAAAACAGAGAATGTATCAGAGATTGGATTTGTCCAAGTGGGCTAACTGAAAATTTGATACAAAAAACATAAGCAAGTGCTGCTCACTTTGGAAGAGAATTTGAGTTTTTACAAAATTAGGCCCCAAAGGTGGGTACAAACTGATGATATAACATCTGTTAGTGTTTCTTAAAGAAATGGAACAAAGTGTAACATCTTTGGAAAATACATTGAGGGAGGGAGCTTTCCAAAACCAACATGAAGACTCATATACAGTGACCAGCATTCACATTCCTAAGAATCAAGAAAGCATCATGTGATCTTTGTCATCAACAGCAGTGTTCATTGTATAACTGATTCCATAGGCTCAGAGAGATGTGGAAATTAGGACGTTTTGAGAATCAGTGAGTGGAGGGAACAAGGCTGGGCCCTAGTGATGAATTTTTTAAAGAAGACCTTTCATTTTGTGTATGAGAAGCCACTTTGGATTTACAACGTATCATCAACATCACTCTCCAGACTTCTAGTACTGAAGTACTTTAGGTCACGTCAAAATCTGTTTCTCAATTAGGAAATGAAGGTTTGGCATCATAGAGCATATTCTAAAAACTGTGTCAGAGGGCAGTCCTAAAAGAGGAGAGAGTTCTGAGGATATTTCTGTGTTGTCAGCAACTTCTTTGAACTGAGAGTTTGGCCTCTGATGTCTTGGCTTGAACTAGCTGACATTCACTTGGCAGGCAGGCCCTCTGAATTTCTAGCATTTACGTGGTCTCATCACCTTAGTGCGGGGCGTATATAATATAAGGGTCCTGTGCATGTTTACTGAGCAAAGAAAAAAGAAAAAAAAAAAATCCCATGCCCTACCACCCTGGTGTAACTACCACAAACCACAGCGGACCATCGTTCTGGACAGCTCTGCAAAAGTATGTGTAGAAGAGTGGATGTATACAGGTAACAGTTATTTCATAAACATAGAATCTGATACATGGTATTTAGCAGAAGACAAATATAAGTTAAGGTGAAGGATTGTAGAATTTTATATGAAAACATTTTACATCATTGGAGCACTTTTATTTTGCCTTTTCATTATTGATTTGTTGGAGATCTTGGTACATTTCTAATCTTTCCTACTATATATGTTGGAAATATCTTCTGATATATGGCTTTGTCCTTTTTAAACATTTTTAAAACCAATAATGTAGTTAGGTTTCACTTGCCAAGTGAAATCTGACGTATTAATTTAGTCAAATTTTTCCTCTTTTTTTTTTTTTTTTTTTTGAGACCATTTCTCACTCTGTCACCCAGGCTGGAGTGCAGTGGCATGATCTCGGCTCACTGTAACCTCTGCCTCCTGGGTTCAAGCAGTACTTCTGCCTCAGCCTCCGAGTAGCTGGGACTACAGGCACCTGCCACTGCGCCCGGCTAATTTATGTATTTTTAGTAGACACAGGGTTTCACCATGTTGGCCAGGCTGGTCTCAAACTCCTGACCTCAGGTGATCCGCCCACCTTAGCATACCAAAGTGCTGGGATTACAGGCTTGAGCCACCGTGCCCAGCTTCTCTCATTTTGTTTCTTGTTTAAGAAATCTTTCTAACCCAAGGTCATTGTCTTCTGTGTTTTCATCTCAATGTTTTGCTTTTTACAGTATAAACTTTAACGTACCTATAGTTTGTTTTTAGTGTGTAGTCTGAGCTTGGGGTCCAACTTATTTTTAAAATGTGTATAATCCATAGCTCCTGTTTATTAAATAGACCATCTCTTCCCATTACTTTCCACCTCTGTCATAGATGTTTTCATCCATGTGTGGGGCAGTTTCTTCCATTCAACTGATAATCGTCTTTCCTGATTCATTCATCCAATACCCGTGGATTGGATATCGGATGTAAGAATTTCTAAAAAATTCTCAGTTTTTAGAATTTTTAGAAATTCTGTTTTTTTTTTTTTTCTTTTCCAGATTTAGTTTTACTTGCTTAAAAACTCATCTGAGCCTCTGCTGCTTTTTAGGATAAAAAGGGAACTAATTGTTTATCCATTGGAGAATTTGATCTTATTGGCTTTATGTAAGTCTTGGAAACTCATCCTTCCAGATATCTTCATTGTGTTCTTTTTTGGTTGTGTGCTTTTCCATCTACACCCTGGAATCATCACGTTGATTATGTGAGAAACCCTGCTGGACTGGGGTTGGTACTGCATCGCATTCATGGATTAATCTGTGGCACTGGAGATACAGCAGCGGGCATGACTGGTCAAGCCACTGCTCACCCACCTGCCAGGCATTTTTATTCTAGTGGTGGCAACAGTCTAGTGAGAATCAGCATGCTAATGGCCGGTGGGGGTGGTGGTATTTTTAGTTAAAGCAATCAGGGATAGCTTCATTGATAGAATGACATTTGGGACTTGGGTTGGAGTGAGGCCAGCAGTAGGCCACTGTCTCTGGAAACCGAGGGAGAGAATGGTGGATGAGGTTGGGGGTACTTGTAGGACTTCATAGATGTGCTAAGAAGTACTTTGAATTTTATTTGTAGTAAGATGGGAAGCCATGAAGGAATGATGTGATAAAATTAAATTATTTTAAAGGTTATGCTGGATGCTATCTGGGCAAATGGAGGGAGACTAAGAAGGAAGCTGGGAGACCGATGAGGAGGCTGGCAGAATAATCCAGGCAAAAGATGATGGTGATTTGAAACCCAGGTGGTGGCATTGGGAGGGGGTGAGGAGTGATTGATTGCATTTCAGATATAATTTGAAGCAGGATTTACTCATGGGTTGGATATCAGATGTGAGGGAATGAGAAGGAATGGAAAGGGCCTGGAGTTTTTAGGACTGAGTAACTAGAGTGGACTTGCCATTTACCGAGATGGGGGTTAATGTGTAGGGTGCAGCTTTGGCTTTATTGCCAGGGGGGACTGGTTGGGGTGAGTATTTAGGAGTTGGATTTTAGATGTGTCAAGTTTGAGATGCCTTTTAGATATCTAGCCAGAGGTGCTGGGCAGCTGTGAACTACTTAGGATTATAGTTTAGGGCAGGAGAGAATTTTTAGGAGTTATCCGTGTAATATATTTGGTTCTTAGAGCCATGAGTGCATTTAATCATCTAGGAGATAAGCATAAGTAGAGAAGAGATGTGAAGACCGAGTCCTGGGGGCACTGTAGCGCTCATCACATAGAGCTTGGGGGAGATGGAGACACAGCAAAAGAGATAGAGAAGAGATGTGGCCAGAGGAGGAGGAGAACCAAGAGATGGTAGTGCGCTGGAAGAAAACCTCAAGGAGGGAACGAGCCCCGCGGTGTTTGGTGCTGCTGAGGGCTGTGAATTGACTGTTAGATTTGGCAGCCTGGAGGCCACTTGGCAGCAACTCTTTCTGTGGAGTATGGAGACTGGAGTCTGGCATGGGATCATGAGAGAATGAGAAGACAGGATTTGGAGGTGGTGATGATGGGCAACTCCTGGGAAGGGTTTCATGGAAAGAGAACTAGGAGTGCTGGGCAGGCTCCGGGGTTTGTTTGCTTAAAGATAGAGAAATGATGGTAATTGTGTGATGATGAGAAAGAGTTCGGGAGGAGGAGAACCAGGAGAGAGAGTGTGCAGGGACTGCGGCTGGAATGATTTCCTGAGACGATGAGAAGGGATTGCATTGAAGAGCATGGGCTGCATGTCCCTTACTCGTATCTTCTCTCCCTCAGGAATGTTTTGTTATGGATTTTTTGTAAGTTTTGCACAACCTTTCCTGATTTATTCCTAGAAACTATAGGTTTTTTGTCGTTGGTCTTGTTAATGGAAAAGCAGCTGGTTAATGCCAGTACGTAGAAAGGCTGTTTATGTATATCTGATCTTATATCTAGCAGACTTGTTAAACTATCTTGGTATTTGGAAACTAGTTTCTGATAGATTTACATGTAGACAATTGTATCTTGTGTAAATAGGGATAGTTACCTATTTTTTCTTTTAAAACTCCTACAGTACTTGTTATTTCTTTTGCTGCATAGACTAGGACCATCAAGTGCAATGTTGAATGTAAGTTGTAACAACAAGCATTTTTGATTTATTTCTAATCCCAAAAGAGTGGTTCTATAAAATTTTACTATTAAATAAAAACTGTGAATATTTGTTAGATGCTCTTTTTAAAAAAATCTGGTTAAAGTGTTATTTCTAGCTTGCAAAGAGTTTTAAATCATGGTTATTGAATATATTTCTGCATTTATTGGAGATTGTTGTTTTGGCCTTGTATTTTTATTTTCTGATGTTCAGCTATCCTTACATTTCTGGGATAAATGTGACCTTATTTAGTCACATGTATTATGTTGTGTATATTGCAGTAGTTTTTTTCCTAATCATTGTTACAATTAGTCACATGAAAGAGAAATAAACAACTTATTTTTTTCTCTTCTCAGTTTTTAGAATTTTTGGAAATCCTGTTTTGTTTTGTTTATTTTTTTCCAGATTTTGTTTTACTTGCCGAAAAAATCATCTGAGCCTCTGCTGCCTTTTAGGATAGAAGGGGAACTATTTTTTTTATCCGTTAGAGAATTTGATCTTACTGATTTTTGAGTACTATTTCTTGACTCAATTATGGCTTAATGTCTTTTATATTAGAAGATTCTTAGGATATTTTAATATCCGTACTGAATCTATGATTCAGCATGCCTCATTCTTTTTGTACCTTTTCTCTTAGAGGTATTTCTTTTCTTTCTTTTTTAATCAGTTTTTGTCTTTGTTCTTTCTGTTGCATCTTTGTCTTCTATTGCTTTGTTTCTGGTTATTTCCTTTTGCCTTTAGGTTATTTGGTTCTTTTTCTAGCTCATCAAAGCTCGTATTGTTCTTCAGTGAAGGCTATAACATTATCCTCTGAGTGCAGCTTTTGCTGCATCCTGTAAGTTTAATTTCATTTTTTTCAATCTGAAGCACTTTTAGATTTTTTTTGTTTATTTAAAATACATTCACTTTTTTGATTACGATATTTATTCATAGGTCTTAAAGGCCAAAAAGCATAAAAAATGAAAACCAAAAAATGATTTTTGTTTTGACAACATTTAAATTTCTAAGGTGAAATCCTTTTCTTGTTTTTATAAATGATTTTTATGTTGGGATTAGATTTAAATATTTGTTGAGGGTTCATATATATACACATATATATTAAATGTATTTTCTTTAGCAATTATTAACTATACCCTTCATTTTTCTGGCCCGATCTTTTAACTAACTGGCACAGATGAGTTAGTTTCCTAAGATTATAGGTTTTGTCAATAAATATTTTGTATATTTTGAGCCTAGGTTTTAGATACATACAAATTCATGATCATTTATCTTATTAAGGTATAGTCCCCATCGATTAATGATTTTTTCCATTAAAATTTGTTTATGTTGCTGTAATAACTAGTCTTGAATAGTATTTACTAGTCAAATCTTTTTCCTTCCCTTTTAAAAACGTTCGGTTTTGAAACACCGCATGTTCTCACTCATAAGTAGGTGTTGAACAGTGAGAACACAAGGACACAGGGAGGGGAACATCACACACTGGGGTCTGTTGAGGGGTGGGAGTTAGGGGAGGGATAGCAGGGGGTGGGGAGATTGGGGAGAAATACCTAATATAGGTGACAGTGGCGGGAGGGGGTAGGGATGGAGGCAGCAAACAACCATGGCGTGTGTATACCTATGTAACAATCCTGCAAGATCTGCACATGTACCCCAGAACTTAAAGTTTAAAAAAAAAAAAGGTTCGTACAAAAAAAAAGTTTGGTTTTGTTTAGAACTCTTATCTTGAAAGCACCATATAACTAGAGTTTAACGCTTCAATGTGGTATCTTTTATCAATTTAATGTGTTTAATTTTTTTACTACTATAACATTTGGAATTCTTAGTGTTTGCTGTTTATTGTTCTTCTTGGCTTACTATTAGTATTATTATTTTTAGCACCTTGTTGGTATGAGAGATTTTTCTACATGTATTTGCTATTATTTTGCTGTTGAACTATACAGATTCTGTGTCTGACTTTGTGGCTGCCATTAGTTTCTTTGAATTCTGCTTATCTGTTATTCTGAATAAATTATTCAATAATTTCTCCTAGAATGTGACAAGGACATTGGCATTCTTTACCTTTTGAATGTGTTCTCTCTCTTATTTTATGTGTATCTGGAATTTTTAATTCTTTTCAGTGTACCAAAAATGGAATATGTATATTACTTAATAATTTATGTTAATCTTTCTTGAAGACTCAGTAAGGAAATTCACTGATTAACTCTTCATTCTAATCTGTAATTGTATCCTCCACTAGATTCATTTTATCTTAAAAAAAAAAAACACACACATCAATAATATTTTTAAGAATCACAGGTTACTTAAATTTCCCAACATTACATTTGAGAGCTTATTGTTTCCTTAATCCTTCTATGTGGACTGTTTTTTCTTCCTGAATTACATCTTTTTTTTTTTTTATTTCTTTCTTAACATATAATTAATATACCATAGAATTTCTCCTTTTAATCACTGTTTTTTTAGTGTATTCACAAAGTTGTATAGCCACCACGACTATCTAATTCCAGAACATTTTTATCCTGTTGGAAAGAAACTCCATACCCATTAGTGGTCAACTCTGTAAGGTCTGTTTTCGCCGAAGACGAAACGGAGAAACTGAGGCCAGCACGAAAATAATCCAATGCAAGGGAATTTATTCAGGCTCCCGGACGAGGTTCTGCGGTCCGGACAGGAAGGGCCGGAGAAGTCGTGCGGACTCCTCTCAGGCACGGGGTTTTATAGGGAGTGGAGGCATCCGATTGGCTGTGGCCAAGGTGGGTGGGACAAAATGGAGGGGAGTGGGACCCGGATGGAAGGAGGCGTGTCTGAGCTCCCGGCGAGGGGAGGAAGGCGTGTCCGAGCTCCCGGCGAGGGGAGGAGGCGTGCCCGAACTCTCCACGACGCGGCCAACCTTACATTCCGACTTTTTGATGATAGATAGAGGGCGCCGCTCTTTCTGACTACTTCCTGATGAATAGGGGCGAAGTAAGGAGGACAGGTCAGTCGGCTGGCACCTCGACTGAAGAGTCGGACACGTCCAACTTCTCGCATACGAGCTGGTAGGGCTGTATTGGGTTCTAGTGGTGGGGCCTTGTTTCCAGGATTCCCGATGACTGAGGGTGGTAGGGGATGTGTAGTTTCCAGGAGATGTTGAGAGACTTGACGACCAGCTGGCAGGTAGGCCAAAGCGGGGGATGATCTCTTGAATAAGAATGGATGCTACCGTATCTGCTGTTTCACGAGAGGTAGGGAAGGCTTCAATCCAACCTGAAAAGGTATCTACAAAGGTTAGGAGGTAGCGAAGTAAAAGTGAGTGGGCATATGGGTGAAATCAGTTTGCCAATCCTGAGCCGGCAGATTGCCACGCATTTGGTGGGTGGGAAACTGCAGTCTCAAGCTTCCCTGAGATGAGACCTTAGAGCAAGTAACGCATGTTTTGTGTACCTGCTCAATTGTCTGTTGCAAACCTGGTGAATAAAAGAGGGGTTGCACAAAGCGGTGTAACGCTTTGGGCCCTATATGTAAGGATTGGTGGATTTCGGCAATAATTTTAGGAGTCTGTTCCCGTGGAAGGGCGATCTTATTATTCAGAAAGATCCGGCCCTGGTCAGACTTGGTTCCACCCCTTAACATAAGGTCCTGTCTTTCCGATGGCGAGTACACCGGCAACGTGGCTGTGGTAAGGAACAGGACCGGAGCAGGAGCTGGCCTGGTACTGGTTAGAGCCTTCGCTACCGCATCTGCCCTTGCATTGCCCCGAGAAATGGGATCCTGCTGGGTCCGGTGCCCCCGACAGTGGATGGCAGCAGCCTCTTTGGGGAGTAACAGAGCCTGCAAGAGGTTTGAGATATGGGTGGCATTGACTATGGGGGTCCCCTTTATGGTAAGGAATCCTCGCTCTTTCCAAAGGGCAGAGTGACAGTGAGTAATAAGGAAAGCATACTTGGAGTCTGTATAGATATTTGCCCGTTTCCCTTTTGCTAGTGTGAGAGCTCGGGTTAAGGCAATGAGCTCTGCCTTTTGGGATGTTGTCCCATCAGGGAGTTGGCGTGCCTCGAGGGTGGCTGAATCTGTAACTACAGCATAGGCTGCTTTTTGCCGTCCCTCGGCCGTTTTTACTGAACTCCCATCTACATACAAGGTAAAGTCGGGGCTGGGGAGTGGAAGGCTAGACAGACCCTCTCGTGGTTTAGCAAATGCCTCTATTAGTTCAGGACAGGAATGAATTGGGGAAGGGGAGTGGGATGGAAGGGGAAGTAAAGTAGCAGGGTTGAGTGGAGAAGAAGGATGAAGACTAACTGAAGGATTTTCAATGAAAAGTAAATGAAACTCTTGTAACCGGGAAGGTCCTAGGTGTGCGAGAGACTTATGGGAGAGAAGGTCAGTGAGCCGATGGGGAGAAAATACCGAGATGGGCTGGCCTAAAGTAAGTTTTAGGGATTCCTTAGTGAGTTCTGTTGCTGCTCCCAAAGCCCGCAGGCAAGGCTGCCACCCCCTGACTGTGGGGTCAAGCTGCTTTGATAAATAGGCTACTGGACGATATACAGGGCCTAGGGGCTGGGTTAAGACTCCAACTGCAATTCCCTGTCTTTCATCAGTGAACAAATGGAAGGGGCGGTTCAGATCGGGTAATTGGAGTGGAGGTGACATGGACAAGGCAGTTTGTAGGGTTTTAAAAGCCTGTTTGACTACCCCAGGGTGGGAGAGGGGTCCTGTGGGTGTGTCTTTAGCCGCTACATACAGAGGTTTAGCCAGGGAGGCAAAATTAGGTATCCAATGGCGGAAAAATCCTACAAACCCTAAAAAGGAGAGAATTTGGTCTGCTGTCTCTGGAGGCTGTAGTGAAAGGAGTGCCTTTTTCCTGTCTGTCGTTAGGCTCTTGGTTGTAGGGGTGAGGCGTATGCCTAAGTAAACTATTGAGGTGACTGACAACTGCGCCTTGGAAGGGGATACTCGGTATCCTTTAGATCCCAGAAAGTTAAGAAGAGTGGCTGTATGCTGTTGAGACAGGGAGAGGGAAGGACTACAGAGTAAAAGGTCGTTCACATATTGTAGGAGGAAACTGGGTTGGAGAGGGCAGGAGCTGAGGTCAGTTGCTAAGGCCTGCCCAAAAATATGGGGACTGTCTCTGAATCCTTGGGGCAAAACTGTCCAGGTAAGCTGTTGTGACAGATTAGTGTCTGGATCGGTCCAGGTGAAAGCAAAGAGAAAATACGACTCAGGGTGTAGAGGGATGGTAAAGAAGGCATCCTTGAGGTCCAGAACTGTGAAGTGGGAGGGAATGTTAGATAACAAAGTATATGGGTTGGGGACTACCGGGTGCAGGGGTACTACTGCCTCGTTGATAAGGCGTAGGTCCTGAACTAAGCGATAGTCGCCGGACGGTTTTTGGACTGGTAATATAGGAGTGTTACAAGGGGAACTGGTAGGAATAAGGAGTCCCTGGGCTAGGAGTCGAGCGATGATAGGCTTCAGGCCCTGACGGTGGGTCTTTGAAATAGGAAACTGAGGACGTGAGGGAAAACGAGTAGCATTTTTGAGAAGTATTTTAACTGGTGTGTGATGTCTTGCCACTACAGGCTTGGAAGTATCCCACACCAAAGGATTGACTACATCCGGAGGGATAGGGAGTTGGGTCGTAGGGTTTGGACAGGGTGTAGCCTCCGTTAGAAGAGACAGGAGGTGTGTATGTGAGGGGTTTGACTTCATGTATGTGAGATTAGTGAGTTGGAGGGTGGCCCCTACAATCTGGAGAATATCTCGTCCTAGTAAGGGAACTGGGCATGAGGGTATGATTAAAAAGGAGTGAGAGAAGGGGTGTCCCTCGAGGAGACAGGTTAGGGGAGGGGTTTGGTTGGGATAGGAAAGCCTTCCATCAACTCCCATGACCGAGACCTGGGAAGGTATGCTAGGACCTGAGTAGGAAGGTAATACAGAGTAGGTAGCCCCCATGTCCACTAAGAAGGAAATGGACTTACCCGCTACCTGCAGCGTTACCCTGGGCTCGGCAAGGGTGATGGGGGTCCTCGAGTCCGGGCTGCATCAGTCATCCAGAAGGCCAAGAAATTCAGGTGAAGGGATTGCTTCCTGTGGACCAGCCTGCTCCTCACATAGAGGTGCGGGGAGTGGGCCTTTGGTCCGGGATGGGCAATCAACCTTCCAGTGTCCAGTCTGTTTGCAATTTGGGCAAGGTCCAGGGGGTGGTCGAGGACGGGGGCACTCCCGGGCCCAATGTCCTTCTCGACCACATTTATAACAGGACCCGGGTGGGACCCTTAAAACATTTCAGAAGCATTTCGCTGGACCTCCCTCACCAGATGTTCGGTGTGCTACCGGCCTCAGGGCTGCTACAAGAGCTTGGGTTTGGAGGCCAACCTTTCGCCTTAAGTGGGCCTGTCGGGTGGCCTCAGCTTTATCCTCTCGGCCATAAAAAACTTTAAATGCCATGTTTACCAGGTCTCGCATGGGAGTCTGGGGGCCCTCCTCAGCCTTTTTAAGTTTCCTCCTTTTATCAGCCGCTGACTGGGAGATGAAGTGGGTGGCTAGGACCATAGCTCCTATTGAGGAGGCCGGATCCAGCCGTGTATGGAGGATCATAGCATTAGTTAAGCGGTCAAGAAAGATGCCTGGGTTTTCATTAGGTCCCTGAGTTATTTCCCTTAACTTATCGTAATTGACTACCTTTTGAGCTGCGTTTTGCATGCCCACCAGGAGGCACCGTAACATCTGATCTTGGCGGCGGCGGCCATCTCGACCGTCCTGATAGTCCCAATTAGGGTCGGCCTCTGGGACCGCTGCCGCACCTACTGGCATCTGGTTATCAGTAAGATGTTCCTGATTAGCGTGTTCCTGGGCTGCTGTAAAAATCCGGTCACGCTCGTCTGGGGTGAGGGTGGAGGATAGGATGACAAACGTGTCATGCCAGGTTAAATCATATGCCTGAGTAAGGTAACGGAATTCCTTGGTGTAAGCAGCAGGGTTGGTGGAAAAGGAACCTAGGCGTTTCTCAATGGCCGATAGGTCAGAGAGGGAGAAGGGAACATGCACTCGGACAATGCCCTCTGCTCCGGCCACCTCACGGAGGGGGCAAAGGAGGGAGGCCTTGTCGTTGGGAGCACCGCGTGAGCGGGTGTGAGCACTAACAGGTGAGGCCAGGTTGTAATCAGGAGGTGGAGGAGCTGAAGGGGTTTGAGGTTTATCATAAGGTGGAGGATCATTGGGTCGGGCCAGTGGAAAGGAGAGCTCCTCAGGCGCATTAGGGTCAGAAAAAGAAGAGGAAGGTGGAGGGGCTAAGGGCAGAGAGGAGGTTTCTTTGGCTAGAAGTACCTTGGTGGTGGTGCAAGAGGAACAGAGGTTGGGTTGGGAACGAAGATACCAGAAAGCCTGCACGTTTATAATAATCATAATTAGGCAAAAACCAAGAAAAGACATGGCCAGGGCTATGTGCCACATGGCTACAATAAACACAGTACTACATGCAAGGCTGACAAACAAAGGTTGGGTGCCCCCCAGATGGGAGGCCAGGCTGATGCTTTCCTGGTCACGTCTCTGTGGAACTGCGGGTTGAGGCCCACAGAAGCCCCGCAGCTGTTACGCTGTGGGACTACACATAAACTCACTCACTCACTTGCATTGGAATTAGGCAGAAAGAAAGAAGGATAGGATTAAAAGTGTCTTAAGAGTGAGGCACAGGATAGGACTAAAAGTGTAAGGCGGCCACCACCTAAGGGCGTGGCACAGGTTAAGACTAAAAGTATAAGGCAGCCACCACCTTAAGGGCGAGGCACAGGATAAGACTAAAAGTATAAGGTGGCCACCACCTTAAGGGCGAGGCACAGGATAGAATTAAAAGTGTAAAGCGGCCACCATCTTAAGGGCGTGGCACAGGATAAGACTAAAAGTATAAGGCGGCCACCACCTTAAGGGCGAGGCACAGGAAAGAATTAAAAGTGTAAAGCGGCCACCATCTTAAGGGCGTGGCACAGGATAAGACTAAAAGTATAAGGCTGCCACCACCTTAAGGGCGAGGCACAGGATAGAATTAAAAGTGTAAAGCGGCCACTATCTTAAGGGCGTGGTACAGCCACCATTTTGAAAGGGAGAAAGAGAGAAAGCTAAGAGAGACAGAAAAAGAAAAAAAAGACTGAAAATACAGTTTTTTTAGAAAACGGGAGCCTTTTATGCCAAATGGGCTAATTTACAACAACAAATTTGGTATGAGCCGGGGGTTTGGCTCTGCCGTGAGGCAGGGCTGCTTAAACAGGGCTTCTGAGTACCCACACCTCGGTTGCTGGTGAGGGTTCAGGAAAGTGGGGACGTCTCCCTCAAATTCCTGACCCTAAATATACCCCTCACGGGGAGAGAACAAGAGTGTAGGGACGTCTCCTCTTACACTCAGGTCCTAAACTGGAGTCACGGACTCGTGGGGAAGGAAGCCGGAGTCCTCACGGACTCGCGGCGGGAGGCCTCCTGGGGTCACGGACCCGTGGGGAAGGAAGAGAGGGAAGCTGGAGCCACGGACTCACGGCGGGAGGCCTGCCGGGGTCACGGACCCGTGGGGAGGGAAGCTGGGGGTCACGGACCCTGCAGCAGGAAAGCCGGGGGTCACGGACCCCGCGGCGGTGGGAATCCCTGACGCTGCGCAGCGGTTTCCTGACAGGGACTCCCTGAAAGCAGCAGGTGAGGTAGTGGGTACCAGAAGTCTTACCTTGTGGTGAAACAAACAGCAGCTTCCCGGTCCGGCTCTGCGTGGAGGAGTCAGTTTCCCCGGGGAGGGGTCTTACAACTCCCTCCTGGCTGGCTCGCCATCTGTAAGGTCTGTTTTCGCCGAAGACGAAACGGAGAAACTGAGGCCAGCACGAAAATAATCCAATGCAAGGGAATTTATTCAGGCTCCCAGACGAGGTTCTGCGGTCCGGACAGGAAGGGCCGGAGAAGTCGCGCGGACTCCTCTCAGGCATGGGGTTTTATAGGGAGTGGAGGCATCCGATTGGCTGTGGCCAAGGTGGGTGGGACAAAATGGAGGGGAGTGGGACCCGGATGGAAGGAGGCATGTCTGAGCTCCCGGCGAGGGGAGGAAGGCGTGTCCGAACTCGCCACGACGCGGCCAACCTTAAAAACTCCCATCCTACTCTACATCCCTGGCAACCATAAATCCACTTTTTGTATCTATGAGTTTGTTTATCCTGTACATTTCATATAAATGGAAACATACATTTTGTGTGTGGCTTCTTTCACTTAGCAGAATGTTTCCTTTCCAAGGTTTATGTTGCAGAATGTATCAGTAACTCATTTCTTTTTGTGGCTAATTAATACCCCATTTGGTGGATGCACTGTGACTTGTTTATCCATTCATCATTTGAGTTGTTTCTACTTTTTGTCTATCATGAATGTGAGCATTCATGTAGAAGTTTTAGTGTGAAAATATATTTTCTGTTTGTTTGTTTGTTTTTTAGTATGATACCCAGGAGTGGATACCCAGGAGTGGACATCTTTTTTTTTTTAATTTCTTTCCTTTTTTTAGGAGAGAGGATTTCATTCTGTTGCCCAGGCTGGAGTGCAGTGGTGTAATCACGACTCATTGCAGCCTTGACCTCCTGAACTGAGATTCCACCTCAGTCTCCCAGATAGCTAGGACTATAAGTGTGTGCCACTACATCTGGTTAATTTTTTGTAATTTTTGTAAAAATGGAGTTTCTGCATGTTTCCCTGGCTGGTCTTGAATTCCTGGGCTTCAGAGATCTGCCTGCCTTGACCTCCTAAAGTGCTGCGATTATAGGCGTGAGCCACCATGCCTTGCCAGACATCTTTTAATAATGATCTTAGTGAGGATTTGGAGATAAGTTCTTGGTATTCATTTGTCTAAGGATAATTGCACTGTTGTCACTAGTAATGACTTTTTAGCTGGAGATAAGTTTATTGGTTTACCATTTTATCAGTCTTACAGCTGATGAAAAGTCTCCTGTCCTCCTTTTCTAAGTTATCTGAGTTTCCGATAGTTTAAGATTTCCTACCTTTGATAGTTCCGTAGTTTTATTACAGTGGTTCTAAGAGTAGATGTGATATACTTTTGATCTCAGTACGAATGATCTGAGGATGTTAACCTATCTTTTAATTAATGTCAGTGCTTTGAGGAATTGTGTCTATCTTCATAAGGTATGCCAGTCTATAATTTTCTTATTTCATGTCACAGTTAATGCTGGCCTCATAGAAGTAGCTAGGAAGCACTTTCTCTGTTTCTGAAATTGAATGTGTTGGACTGGTTTGGACTCTTTCTTGAGTATATACTAAAATTTATCAGTGAAACTATTAGGGACTAAGATTTTCTTTGTGATGTTTTTAGATTATGAATTCACAGCCTTTAATTAAACATAAGCTAAGTAGACCTAACATTTCTCCTTGAGTCAGTTTTTGTGTAAGTTGTATCTTTAAAGGAATTTACTTCATCTAAAGTGTTGCATTCATCGGCAAATACTTGTTTCTGGTCTTTATTATTATTTGCTTTTACTTTTCAGTTTAATTTGCTTTTTCTGTTTTAGTTTCTTAAGGTGGGAATTTAGGTTATTGCTTATTGTCTTATATGAACATATAGTGCTGTACATTTTCTTATATCTCTGCTTAAGCGTAAGTTTGATATGCTTTCAGTTTAATCTGGTTCAAAATATTTTCTGATTTGCTTTGTAATTTCTTCTTTGACTCATGGGTTTAGAATTAGGTTAATTTTCAGATATTTGAGGTTTTTCTGAATGTTTTATTGTTGATTTTGAATTCCATTGCAGTCAAAGCACATTTCCTATATGATTTCAGTGTTTTGGAATTTTACTCTGAATTGTTTTATGGCCCAGTATATGGTTTATCTTGGTGAATGTTCTATGTGTACTTGAAATGATTATATAATTCTTTAGTTGTTGGAACTTTTTGTAAATACTAGCTAAATTATGGTTGATGTGGTCACATAGGTCTCCTGTCTCTTTATTTTATTTTATTTTTTTGTTTTTGTGGCAAGGTCTCAGTCACCCAGACTGGAGTGTAGTGGTGTGATCATGGCCCACCATAGCCTCTACTTCTTGGGCTCAGATGATCCTCTCATTTCAGCCTCCCAAGTAGCTGGAACTATAGGTGTGTGCCAACCACACCCAGATAGTTTTTGTAGAGATGGTGTTTCATAATATGCCCAGGTTGATCTAACTCCTGAGCTAGGCCATCCATCTGCCTTGCTCGACTCCCGAAGTGCTGGGATTACAGAGCATGAACCATTGTGCCTGGCCAAGATCTCCCCCCGTCTCTTTGGTGGTTGTTGTTGTTGTTCTTTTTGGGGTGTTTTTGGTCCAGTTTTATCAATTACTGAGAAGTATGGTTAGAATTTCCAACTGTGATTTTGCATTTGTTGTTTATTTCTGTTTTTGTTTCACGTATTTTGAAACTCTGTCATTAGATAGATGTATATTTATAATATTGTTTTATCTTGCTTTTAAAACACTATGAAATGTCTTTTTTGTTTCTAGTAATCTTTTTGAAGTCTACTTTGTTTTATGTTAATGTGTCCTTGGGTATATCTTTTTCCAGCCTGTTAATTTTAGTTTGTTTCTGTCTTTATATTTAAAGTTCTTCTTTAGAAACCAGAATATAGTCAGTTCTCACTTTTTTAAAAGAAAATCAATCTGACAGTCTCTGCTTTTTAATTGAAATTAGTCCGTTTACATTTAAAGTAATAACATGGTTATATTAGTTGTATCATTTTTTGCTTTTCTTAGGGAAGGGATTTTATTTGCTTTTGTTCCTCTTCTTTTGTTGATTTTGTGTTAACCAAAATTTCTTATTCATTTTAATTCTTCTGTTGGTTTTCTTGCTATATGCATCTTAGCTTTTTCTTTAATATTGAATCACTGGATAAGACATAGAATTTTTTCAATGTATATTTCTATTTCCCCCACTTATCCTTAGTATTATTGTCACAGGTGTTATATTTATATACTTTGTAAACCCATCAGTAGTGTTGTTATTTTCTACTTTAAGCTGTCATCTTTTATAGAAAACTAAGATACTGCATATATCCACATAATTACCATTTCTGGCTGTCTTCATTTTTTTCTGTAGCTCCAAATTGCCATCTTGGGTAGTTTCCATTTGGACTAGAGATCTTTCTTTAGTATTTCTCGTAGTGTAGATCTACCAATGACAAATAGTTTATTTGAAAATGCCCTTATTTTACCTTCATTTTTAAAGAATACTTCTTCTGAATACTAGACTTCTTGGTTGACTGGTTTGTTTTCTTTTCCTTCTTCAGTAATTTGAATATGTGGTCCCAGTGTCTTCAGACTTAAGAGTTCCTAAGGAGATGTCTGTCTTTGTTCTTACCATTATTGCCATTGTTTTCCTGTTTGTGACATGTCATTTTCTCTGGCTGCTTTCAAGATTTTATTTTTGACTTTCTGCCATTTGACTAAGTTGTGTCTAGAAGAAGTTTTATTTGTGTTATTCTGTTTGAGGTTTATTGAGCTTTTGGGGATTTTTCAGATGTTGTGTCTTCAGATGTCTTTTCCTCCTTTTTTCTCGAGATTCCAATTAATGTACTGTTTCCTGTTGTCACATCTTTAGGAATTCTACTTATTTTTCATTCATCTCTTTCTCTTTATGTTCTTCAGATTGTTCTGAATTCATGTTCATTGCAGATGGCAGAAACAAGCATCAATCTGTTGCTTAGCCAGTCTGATGAGTTTATTTTAGTAAATGTTTTGTTCAGATCTAGAATTTTAATTTTTCTAGTTTCATTGTTCTCCCTTGAGATTGCTGAATCTGTTTGCTCATTGATACCATATTTTCCTTCAATTCTTTGAGCATGTTTTTCAGACTTTTTGAAATATTTATGATAGCTGTTTGAAGTCTGTTAAATTCAGGAATCAGTTTCTATTGACTATCATTTTACCTGCATATAGGTCAATATTTCCTTTTTTTTTTCTTGTCTAGCTGAAAGTTGGACATATGCTGTAGTGACTCTGAACTGTTGTGTTCTTCTGAGGATTATTGGGTTTTTATTGTACCAGACAGTTAATAAACTGCTTGGTCAAACTACACACTTTGTTTTTCCTGCAATATGCAGCTGCTTATAATTCTGCTCTGTTCTTATGTCTTTTCACTGATGGTGTTTTCAGTCTGGCATCCTGTGGGTCTCCCCTGTGTCTGCAAAATTTGGAAGTTGGCTAAGGATCTAACTAGAGATGGACTTCTCTCTGTGGTTTTCTTTCTTCTGGGAATTCCCCTAGTTTCTAGCACTCCGCCAGCTTTGAGCTCTGTACTCTGACATTTGAAGCTTTATGCCACCCTGGCTGAGCACAGTTGGGAAAGAGCATCAAATTCACAGATTTGGCTCCATGTTACTCTTTTTAAAAAATATTGCTTTCCGGTTTCTGACTGCTTTTTCACCATGCTGCTTGTGGTTTCCTCAGCACATATGTAGTATGTAGTTCAGTTGTCAGCTGGGGATTTCAGCACTTTATGCTCTGAATTTGTGTGTCACCTCTATATTCTAATACTGTCAGAGTGCTTTAAATTTCTAGCTGCTTCCCCAATTCTGGATTCTGTTATCTAGCACCATTAGCTGGTGAAGAACTGGCTTTTCTTGCCTCCATTTTTTGTGGCAATAGCTGTGGGAGTTGGAGAGTGCCTTGAGCCAAGATGCCACAAACTCACAATTCCTAACCCTTCTGGTTATAGGCTTCGAGATTTAACTGTCTTCCTAGCTTTTCTAAATACTATCTTTAGATCATTAAAAAAAAATCAGTAATTAGCTTGTCATGGTGGTACACACCTGTAATCCCAGCACTTTGGGAGGCATGAGTCTCAACTGAGGCCAGGAGTTCGATACCAGCCTGGGCAACTTAGTGAGACCCCATTTCTACTAAAACAAACAAACAAAAATTAGCTGAGTATGGTGGCACACGCCTGTAGTCCCAGCTACTTGGGAAGCTGAGGTGGGAGGATCACCTGATCCCAGGAGGTTGAAGCTGCAGTGAGCTATGATCGCACTGCTGTATTCCAACCTGGATGACAGAGCGAGACCCTACCTCAAAAAAAATTATTTATTATAAATGTCATCTGTGAGTGTTTCCGTGACCTCTTCACTCTTCCTGACATTTCAGAAAGTTGACATTTTTAGTTTTGAAATGTTAGGGTGAGTATAGATTGTCTGTTTCATGAGCATTCTGTCTTTTGTGCTTTCATTGCTTTCAGGGTCATTATTCAGTTTATTTTCTTTTTTTTTTCCCCTTGAGATAAGTTTGTATGAGAGTCAACCACCATTCTATTTCTGTTCTTCATTTTTATTTGAAATTAGGCTATGTGCACTTGTGCAAGGAGGGTGGGCAGGAGTGGTTTCCAGAGGCCACAGTGTTCTCTCTTCTGTCATCTCACTAAGTACTTGAAAATGTGACCTTGGTGCCTTTTGAGTTGAAGGGCTGTCCTCCCATCCCTCGCCTTCCCCTTCCATCTGGGCTAGACCTTCTCTTTCCATTGTGTCCCCCCACCCCACACTGTCCATTTCCTGCTCCATTGCTGTTCTGTTCCCAGCAGTTTTCCTTAGTAGAAAGGTGCTTTGGCTGGTGAGTTTCAAGAGCTCTTCAGCGTTAGACTGCTGCAGTCCCTTCAGACCTGACTGTGATCCCTTGCATTCACCTATAGGTGGAAGCATGCCTTACCCTTCTGGTTTTGGCTGCTATTCTCAGCTGGCTCTCAGTTTTCCTGTGAGTGCCTGTTGACAGTGTTGGGGTTCTTCTGTTTCCATCCATCAAGCACCCTGTTGCTTCCCTTTAATTCCTCTGCACAGAGCCTCATCCACCTGGTCCTGCAGGTTTTGCCCATTTATCATGCCTTTCCAGTCATACTTTGTGGCTTGTGGGGTACTTAGTTTTCTTTTGGCTATTGTCTCAAGACTTGAGGGATTGAGCGATTTCTGCACGTCCTCTGCTGTCCCCATCCTTCTGTAGTTCCATCTGCCTTGAAGTGAAGCAGATTTTATCCTGCTTTGAAGCCTGGGGCCTGGGTGAGAACTCTTTCAAGATTCTCTCACCAACTTTCTCCTATAACATAATTGACAGACAATAGGCAGGTTTCCTGTGGGCTCCGTTCCCCGGTTGCCCTTTCACCTGAGAGTGTAGCCCATGACCTTGCCTGTCTGCGTGGGCTCTGATCTGACAGTCCTGTCACTGTGGCTTTGCATCCCTCTCCAGCATCAGTGCGTGGCCTTGGGATATCACTTGGCTTCAGGCTTGGCTTTACCTTCCTTAATTTTTTTTAAATTTTCATCTTTATTTTCCTGAAGGTTTTTATTCATGCTAGCTTGTAAATAATGTATTTTAAAAAGTAGTTATAAGATTTTTTCACTCTGTTGCCCAGGCTGGAGTGCAGTGGCACTATCTCAGCTCACCAGTGTCCGCCTCCCAGGTTCAAGCATTTCTTCTGCCTCAGCCTCCTGAGTAGCTGGGATTACAGGCATGTGCCACCACACCTGGCTAATTTTTGTATTTTTAGTAGATTCGGGGTCTCACTATATTGGCTAGGCTGGTCTTGAACTCCTGACCTTGTGATCCACCTGCCTCGGCCTCCCAAAGTGCTGGGATTACAGGCGTGAGCCACCGTGCCGGCTGTTAAAAGATATTTTATCCAACTCTACGTGTGTGTGTGTGTTTATTGTACTAGGAGGAATTTGGGGGGTGCCTTTGTCCTCATATTGATGGTGTGAGTTATATTTTTTAAAACTTGCCTTTTTAACAATAGCTTAGGTGTCTCATGACCTAGCATGCTTTTTTTTTGGTTCTCCTAAATCTTTTTTATTCTTAAATAAAAGATTTGTTTTGCTGTGCACATTCTAAGAGTTTTCTCGCTTAAGAAACCAGTCAAGGTCCACGATTTTATGAAACTTTGGCTGTCAGTTATTTACAGACTAACCAGTGTGGACAGAAAGTAAGAGGAAATGTGTAATAACACTTGTGTTGTGAGGTCTGCGAGAGCTGAGGCCACCCCCACTGTTTTACAGGAGGAGCATCCTAAGCAGTGACCTTGCCCAATCAGCCCACCTCCAGTTTCACCCTCCAGAATGGTGGGCCTGAGACAAAGGGAAGGCCATTCATTATTCAGTCATGTTGAAGTGTGGGGCCCTGCCTAAGAACCTAGCTCCCAGGCTCCCCACATCACTGCAAGGCAGGTATTAGTCATCACTTCTAGAGCTGAAGAGAAAGAGTCTTTGGTAATTGTTGAAATAGAAGTGCATTTCGGATCTCAAGATAAAGACCTTTGTCTTACTCACAACTGCATCTCCAGGCCAGCGGCCTGGGAGCCAAAGAGAGCTTGTTCCTCTGATGCCCAGGGCCCCGCTCTTCCTCCCCATCATTAGGAAATGATGGCCTGGGAGGCTTGCTTTGCTCATCACTCTCGCTGCACTGCCGTAAATGACAGAATGGCCCTCACTCTTTGGTTTCTGGACCCTGACAGTGCTTCTCAAACTTGACTAACACATAGGCTGCTGCTAAAAGGAGCAATGTCTGCATGTCCCTCTGGGTCCATTCTCCTTCCCATGGCCAGTAGTGGAAATTTTAGGTTATTTGAAAAAATGTCTCTTAGTGGCAAATTAACACTCAAGAAGAGGAATTAAACTTAATAACTGGAAAGTTTTTTTAGTCCATCACTTAAAACACAAAAGTGGAAAATTTTACAGAACTGTTGGCCCATGTAGTGCATGTATTGATCCCATTTCTGTGTTTTTATTTGTGTGTTCCAGGTTATACTTGTTTTAAACGTGAGAAAAGAAAGAGAAATTGTTCATAGTAGCTCCAAGATTTGAGTTGGATTTCTAAACTAGAACACCCCCCACCAAAAAAAAAAAACAGAAAACAGACTAGAAGGTGCTTTTGAAAAGGAATGATGTATATAAATCATTGACCTCAGGACACTCAAAACTGTTACATGCTGATCAGTGAGTGAATTAGCTTTTTAATCTAAACTTAAGAGTAAGTTTTGCATTACTTTTAGAAACTTTTAGAACCAAAAGTTTAACTCATGTAATCTAAATAACTCATGTAATCTTAAGTAACTTAGTAATGAAAATCGATTCTACTTCCCATAGGGAAAAAGAAAGTATATGGTTGGTTAAAGGAGAAAGAACTGTGAGGACTTGACTCAGGCAAGGTGCAGTCAGGGGTCAGAGCCACACTGGTAAATTGAGTGGTGGAAATTTCATATAAAGAATTGTTGGAGAGGTGTTGAGTCAGGATCCTCCAGAGAAACAGAACCCATAGGGTAGAGATAGATATATAGAACCAGATTCATTATAGGGATTTGTGTATGCAGTGATGGGGGCCTGGAAGTCCCATAATCTGCTTTCTGCAAGCTGGAGGCCCTGGAAAGTGGTAGTATAGTTCCAGCCCAAACTCGAAGGCCTGAGAGCCAGGGGAGCCAATGGTGTAAAGTCCCAATGGGAGACTGAAGGCCTGATAACCAGGAGCAGTGATTTGTGAGGGCACGAGAAATGGGTCCTGGCTCATGAAGAGAGAAAGGGGATTTGCCCTTCCTCTATCTACCTCTTTGTTCTCTCCAGCTCTCAGTGGATTGGATGATGCTTAAGAGGCTTAAGAGGACAGATATTCATTCCTTAGTCTACTGACTTAAATGCCAGTGTCTTCCAGAAACAGTCCCACAGACACACCCAGAAATAATGTTTTACCAGCTACTTATCTGGGCATCCATTCAGCAGTCAAGTTGACATGTAAAATTCACCAATGCAAGGGGCTGAAAGAAGATGTATACAGAAGGGGCAGCTGCAGCAAGCTGCTGGTGCAGGAGCCTGAGGAAGTTGCTGAGAGCAGGGCAGTCTGCCTGCTGCTGAGAGTTAACCTGCAGGGAGCAGATGTACATGCTGCAGGGATGCCAAGACCCGCCAGTGCTGGACAGAGTGGCCATCCACAAAGTCCTCTGAGGTCAGCAGGAGGGGCTCTGCATGCCGACCCTCTGGGTGTGCCACCTGGAAAACCACCTGCTGGAGAAGAAAAGGAATCCTTGCAGTCCCTCCAGCACCCTCTGTTGGCAAAGGCTGGCATCAAATGTCCAGTCACCACAGGATCTCAGAGCAGGGCAGGGTGAGGTCTGCATCTGAGAGGCAGCACCTTCACTCCACCGCCACGCTGCTCCCAGAGCCATCTTTCCAAAATGTGAAATTCATTCTGGCATCCTGCTACCAGAGGATCTTCATGGCTCTCAAACAGAAAGTGTTTCAACTTTTTATTTTGGAGTAGTTTTGGAGTTTTACAGAAAAGTTGTAAAAATGATACAGCATTCTCAGATACCATTCCCCCAACTTTCTGAGTGTTAACATCCGTAACTGTAGCATAGTTATCCAAACCAGGAAATTCTTCCAGGCTGTATTCACACTTGACGTTTTCCCACGAGTGCCTTTTTCTGTTCCAGGACCCGGCATTGCATTCAGAGTCCTGTCTCTTTAGTCTCCTTCCTTCTGCGACAGTTCCTCAGTCTTTCCTTCGATGATCTGGATACTTTGGAAGAGTGCCTTTAAGTTATTTTGTAGGATGTTCCTAAATTCAGGTTCTCTGTCAGGTTAGTACATTTTTGACAGGAATTCCGTAGACACAATGTTGTGTCCTTCTGTGTTAGTCTCCTTGGGCAGCCATAATAAAACAGACAAACCAAGTGGCTCAAGCAACAGACATTTGTTTCCTTGCTGTTTCTGAGACTGCATCCAAGATCAGGGTGCGGGCAGGATGGGTTTCTCCCCAGGGTTTTCTTCCCTTAGAGTTTTGCGATGGCATCTGTCCTCTGTGTCCTCACATGCTCTTTCTTCTGTGTGTGCGTGCGTGCCCCGGCGTCTCTGTGTGTCCAGATTTCTTCCTTTGAGGACACCAGTCATGTTAGATTAGGGCTCACCCTCTAGATCTCATGTTAACTCAGTCACCTCACTAAAGACTCTTGTCTCCCAATGCAGTCACATTCTGAGGTTATAAGGGTTAGGGCTTCAACATAGGGATTTTAGGGGGATGCAGCTCAGCCCATACATTTTAGTGGGCTGCTTGTGTATGGGGTATATGATGAAGGGAGGGATGTGTGATGTTGTCTAATTACTGGTGATATTAACCTTGATCACTTGGTTACGGAGATGTCTGCCAAGTTTTCCACCATAAAGTAATTATTTTTCACTTTGTAATACATATCTTAGGGACAATAACTTTGAGACTGAAAATATGGTATTTCTCCTTGAACTTTTACCCAACTTTAGCATTCATTCCATTGGTGAATCTGTCTGCAGCAGTTATTTCTGTGGTGCTTACCTAATGGCGATTGTCTGGTTTTTTTTTTTGTTTCTTCCACATTTGTTAATTGGAGTTGTAAGGAGAAGCCGTTCCTTCGCTGTATATCATTAATTCATGTCTTTTTTGTTTTTCTTTTCTTTTTTTTTTTCTTTTGGAGATAGGGTCTTGCTCTGTTATCTAGACAGGAGTGCAGTGGTGCGAATGAGGCTCACTGCAGCCTCGACTTCCTGGGCTCAAGCAATCCTCCTGCCTCAGCCTCCTGAGTAGCTGGGCATCATGTACCACTACACCTGGCTAAATTTTAAATTTTTTATAAAAATGAGGTCTTGCTGTGTTGCCCAGGCTGGTCTTGAACTCCTTGAGGGTCAAGTGATCCACTTGCCTCCA
The DNA here is from genome assembly GCF_030222135.1 of Aotus nancymaae. Taxonomy (NCBI): domain Eukaryota; kingdom Metazoa; phylum Chordata; class Mammalia; order Primates; family Aotidae; genus Aotus; species Aotus nancymaae. The sequence goes on from NW_026988465.1 coordinate 2,249,811, forward strand.
CCTCCCAAAGTGCTGGGATTACAGGCATGAGCTACTGCGCCAGGCCCATTTATATCTTTATGTACTTAGATTTTTTTTTACTCTGTGGATTATAATACAGTATTCTTATTCTGTTACTCAGATTGTTGTAGCTTTGGTTATTGGAAGCACCTGCCATTTGGGTCCTATGTCCTTTATCATGTTTTCCCAATTCGTTTTGCACTGTCTTATTTTCAGCTACCACAGGACACTCAGGGTGCATCTTGTATTTTCCTTGCTCCAGCACTGGAGTCAGGCACTTGAAGGATCATTGTTTCATTTTATTGGAGAATGGCATTTAGAAACGCAGATATGGGGGCAAGGTGTGCTTGTTGCCATTGCCTCTCGAACCTCTACGAGGACAAAGCTGTGGACATTCATGCCTGTATATTAGCCCACACAAAGCTACACATCTATATATGGATATGTCTGCATATGTAGTAAATGAGTTCATATTGCTGAGTTCCTTTTCTAATTCAACATAGTGTTCATTCTAACTTTCTTTTTTTAATTTTTTAATTTTTTTATTTTTAACTCCTTTCTCCAGCAGTGAGAAATCCATACTCCACTGTCTGGAATACATTTACTCATTTGCTCAACTCTAGTATAACATCAAAGAAGTTTCAAATTTTCTAACCCAAATCCCTGTGAGAAACAGCTTTATTAGCTAGAACATGTGCCAGTGAATTATAATCCAGGGGTCAAATCTGGCCCACTTGCTGTTTTTGTCAATAAAGTTTTATTGGAACACAACCTGCCTTTTTTTGTTTTTATCTCATTCATGGTTGTGAGAGAGACCACGAGTTTTAAAAAATAGCTTCATTTAAAAAAAATAGCTCCTCTGTGTGGATGTGCCATAGTTTATTCAACCACCGTCCTATGTATGGCATTTAGAATGCTTCCAATATTTTGTAATTATAAACAGTGTTGCAGTGAATAAACTCATGGATGTGTAGTTTTATACTGTTGGAGGCCTGCCTTCAGGATAGTTTCTTAAATGTGGGATTGCCAATTTTTAAGAGTACTTTGTATGATAGGGGTGTTATATTAGTCCTTGGTGATAATTTATTGCACATACTTTCTCCCAGTTGGCTTTTGACTTTGATCATGGTGTGTGTGTGTTTCTTTTTCCCTTAGTGACTTGCCCTTGCCTACAGGATAATGACCTAATATCTAGGTCTTTAAGTGTGTGATGGGTTACCCTGTACTGTTCCTTGTTCGTGTTGTACTTCCTAACTCCTACTTAACAAGATTGAGTTCAGCCATCAGTTCCCAAATGATTTCTTAACTAGCATGAGTTAGTTTAAAGAAGTGATTGTGTTCTGCCTTCTCAGAAGATGCTGCTTTTAAAAGTTGTTTGATCCTCATGGTACCCTTTAATGACTCGCTGTGATTATTTGACTGGTACCAGTTAGCTATATCAGAGTTTCTTTCAGATTTCATCAGTTGTTGTGACTGTATGGGATGACTCACTGTTGGACTTGAGACTTTACCCCCAATTTTAATATATTTCATGAATCCATTTCCACTAAAATCTTTTTTGTTTAAGCGTATAATAAAATCTACAAGTCTCAGTCTTGACTTGAGTGGTGTCATAGTCCGTTTGGACAGCTGTAACAAAATACTATAAACTGGGAGGCTTAGAAATAAATGTATACTCACAGTCCTTGGGACTCAGAAGTCCACAATGAAGGCACCCAGCAGATTGGTGCCCGGTGAGGGCTGCTCTCTGACCTTCTCATAGTGTTCTTACATGGTGGAAGGGTCTAGCCAGGTCTCTGTTATCACGGCACCAGTCCCATTCATGAGGGCAGAGCCTTGCCACCTAGTTATTTCTCAAAAGTCTAACCTTCTAGTACCATCATACTAGGGATTGGGTTTCAACATATGAAATTTTGGAGGACTCAAACATTCAGACCATAGCAAGTGACCATTTTGTTCAGTTATTGCAGGCAATTCCTTCAGGAAACAGAAAGAGCTGGTCAGTGCATATCATCTTATGTCAGATCAGCTGTACAGAGGTCCATTTACTGGGAGCTAATGAAGCTTCAGTTTCAGGTCTGACATAAGTTTTTGATAATTGGCATTATAGAGGGGACATTTTAGCATGTTCATTAATTCTTTAGTAGTTAAGAAGGATTTCCTCTGGACGCATTAATTAGCAAGAATATGAAGTGAAAATAAAACATAGTAGACCATGTGAAGACTTCCTGAACTATGGCACATAGATAATAGTAAAGATAGAACTAGCAGTTGTTTATTTTTAATAAGCTCTCTAGACTTAAACTATTTTAAATAAAAACAGAGCACCTGACTTAATAGCATTTTTTTTAAAAATTGCATTTTAGGTTTTGGGGTACATGTGAAAAACATGCAAGATTGTTGCATAGGTGCATACGTGGCAGTGTGATTTGCTGCCTTCCTCCCCTTCACCTATATGTGGCATTTCTCCCCATGCTATCTCTCCCCAACTCCCCACCCACCGCTGTCCCCCCGACTTCCCCCCAACAGACTCCAGTGTATAGTGCTCCCCTCCCTGTTTCCATGTGTTCCCATTGTTCAGCACCCGTCCATGAGTGAGAACATGCAATGTTTGATTTTGTGTTCTTGTGTCAGTTTGCTGAGAATGATGGTTTCCAGGTTCATCCATGTCCCTACAAAGGATGTGAACTCACCGTTTTTGATGGCTGCATAATATTCCATGGTGTATATGTGCCACATTTTTCCTGTCCAGTCTATCATCGATGGGCATTTGGGTTGGTTCCAGGTCTTTGCTATTGTAAACTGTGCTGCAATGAACATTCGTGTGCATGTGTCCTTATAGCAGAATGATTTATAATCCTTTGGATATATACCCAGTAATGGGATTGCTGGGTCAAATGGAGTTTCTATTTCTAGGTCCTTGAGGAATCGCCACACTGTCTTCCACAATGGTTGAACTAATTTACACTCCCACCAACAGCGTAAAAGTGTTCCTATTTCTCCACATCCTCTCCAGCATCTGTTGTCTCCAGATTTTTTAATGATCACCGTTCTAACTGGCGTGAGATGGTATCTCAATGTGGTTTTGATTTGCATTTCTCTAATGACCAGTGATGATGAGCATTTTTTCATATGCTTGTTGGCCTCATGTATGTCTTCTTTTGTAAAGTATCTGTTCATATCCTTTGCCCATTTTTGAATGGGCTTGTTTGTTTTTTTCTTGTAAATCTGTTTTACTTCGTTGTAAATTCTGGCTATCAGCCCTTTGTCAGATGGGTAGGCTGCAAAAATTTTTTCCCATTCTGTTGGTTGCCGATTCACTCTATTGACTGTTTCTTTCGCTGTGCAGAAGCTGTAGAGTTTGATTAGGTCCCATTTGTCTATTTTGCCTTTTGTTGCCAATGCTTTTGGTATTTTGGTCATGAAGTCCTTGCCTACGCCTATGTCCTGAATGGTTTTGCCTAGTTTTCTTCTAGGGTTTTTATGGTGTTAGGTCTTATGTTTAAGTCTTTAATCCATCTGGAGTTAATTTTAGTGTAAGGTGTCAGGAAGGGGTCCAGTTTCTGCTTTCTGCATATGGCTAGCCAGTTTTCCCAACACCACTTATTAAACAGGGAATCCTTTCCCCATTGCTTGTTTTTATCAGGTTTGTCAAAGATCGGATGGTTGTAGATATGTTGTGTTGCCTCCAAGGCCTCTGTTCTGTTCCATTGGTCTATATCTCTGTTTTGGTACCAGTACCATGCTGTTTTGATTACTGTAGCCTTGTAGTATAGTTTGATGTCCGGTAGTGTGATGCCTCCCGCTTTGTTCTTTTTGCTTAGAATTGACTTGGCTATGCGGGCTCTCTTTTGGTTCCATATGAAGTTTAAGGTGGTTTTTTCCAGTTCTGTGAAGAAGGTCATTGGTAGCTTGATGGGGATAGCGTTGAATCTGTAAATTACTTTGGGCAGTATGGCCATTTTCACGATACTGATTCTTCATAACCATGAACATGGAGTGTTTCTCCATCTGTTTGTGTCCTCTCTTATTTCGTTGAGCAGTGGTTTGTAGTTCTCCTTGAAGAGGTCCTTTACGTTCCTTGTTAGTTGTATTCCTAGGTATTTTATTCTCTTTGTAGCAATTGTGAATGGCAGTTCGTTCTTGATTTGGCTCTCTTTAAGTCTGTTATTGGTGTATAGGAATGCTTGTGATTTTTGCACATGGATTTTGTATCCTGGGACTTTGCTGAAGTTGCTTATCAGTTTCAGGAGATTTTGGGCTGAGATGATGGGGTCTTCTAGATATACAATCATGTTGTCTGCAAATAGAGACATTTTGACTTCCTCCTTTCCTAATTGAATACCCTTTATTTCTTTTTCTTGCCTGATTGCTCTGGCTCTTAATAGCATCTTTAAAAGTACCTCTTTGGTAGTAATAGTCTGTCACCACTAGCTTACTGGTTATTTTCCCTCAGCTCTTGCTGTCTTCCGGCCAGTTAAGGATTCTTGTTTGAGGAGGGGAGCTGGCAACATTAGTTGGCCCTCTCTGTGTACTTAACATCATGAGGCTTCTAGAATTTAGTAAGGAGATACTCAAAAGTAGTGTATATGGGTTTTTAAAAAACTAGCTTTTAATTGCACAAGTACTCAACAACATTTTTTTTTTTTTTTTTTTTTTTTTGAGACGGTCTCCCTTTGTCATCCAGGCTATAGTGCAGTGGTGCCATTATAGCTCACTGCAGTCTCAAACTCTTGGCCTCAGGTGATTCTCATGCCTTACCCTCCCAAGCTCTGGGATTACAGGCATGAGCCATCACCCCTGGCCTCTCTTCTTTAAAAAAAATACTAATTTATTTAGTTAAGACATGGGTCTCACTGTTTCCCAGGCTGGTCTGAAACATTATTAACAAGGTTGAACCCACCTACTCCTGCTGGCCATCTCACTTGACTGCTGTCTCCTACCCTCTTCCCCACTCAGCAGCTTTCAGTGTTGGCCTCCCCGGAACCTTCCCCATTATCTTCTGTGTCTTTGCTGTCTGCAGGGTGGTCCATGGACAGGCAGCAGCAACAAGCTTGCTGGAGTTGGTTTGAAATGCAGACTGTCAGGCATCACCCCAATCTAGTTGAACTGGAATCTACATCTTAACAAGATCTTTAGGTGATTTGTAGGCACATGGTTTTGTATACACGTTTTCTCTAGTGAACATAGAAAGTACTGCCAATGTGTGTTTAGAATTTGCACAAACGATTTAATATTGTAACTTTTTCCATCAAAAAGATGCCCTAGATACTTCTAAAGGTCACTCCGTGTGGTGTGTATAGACCTGTCTCATTATTTTCTTAGTTGCTTCCCAACTTTACTTTTGTAGTGTTAAGTGATTAGTCATTTCCTCATTGAAGGACATTAAGGTTGTCTGCAGCTTTTGTTGTTTTGAGACATCCAGTGTGGCAGTGAACTCACTCCAGGGCATGTCTTGTGTACCTGTGCCCAGAAAGTAGCTGGATGGAGAAGTGTAAACATTTTTGATTTAAAGATTCTGCTAAATTGCCCTCCAAACTGGTTGTATCAATTTGACTCTTCCTTTGTTTTAGTGATCTATTTACAGTCTTTATTCTTTTTAACATTGTTTTAATTGCCATAGCATCATAATGTTTTCATATCAAGTTGCCTATTCCTCCCTTTTTCTGTAATTCTTCGAAATTATATTGGCTTTTAAAGAAATTCCACATTCTTCTATAGGAAATTTAAAATCAGCCTGTCAAGTTCTGTGAAAAATTCTAGTAGAGTTTTTTTCTCCCCATGGCTGAAGATTGTATTGAATTTCTATATTAATGTGGGTGGAGACTAGGTATATGAAGTGTTGAGCCTTTTGATACTCATCCCTGAACATGGTATTTCTCCCAAATTACTTGTCTTCTTCTGTCCTTGGGTAAAGTTTTGCAGCTAAATGTAAAAGTATATATGCATTTGTATGTGTGTGCTATATATATTGTAGTTTTGTCTATTTTCTGTTAGATTTTTTCCTTAGAGTTTTTTTTTTTTTTTTTTTTTTGGCTACTATGAAGAGCATTTTCAAAAGGACTGATTTCTAATTGATTGTCATTGTATAGGAAAATTACTAGGATTTTATATGTTTATCTCATTCCTGGTTCTTTTGCTGGACACTGTTTTAATGGTCAATTAAATCTCTAGAATTTTGGAGTCAGCAGTCCTATACCTTCGAATTAATTATAGTTTATGCTTCTTTTTCCTTGTGTTTATGCATCCATTTCGTTTTCTTAGCTGGTGTAGGCTGGGGACTTCCGGGACAGTGTCGAGTAGTAGTGCGGTAGGTAACATTGCTGTCATTGTCTTCGCCTGCTGGAGTGCCTCTAGAGTTTCACCATTGAAGTATGAGCGTTCCCAAAAAGTGTCATTGTACATATTCTATCCAGATTTGCTGGCGAAGAGGTCTTTGTTACTTTTTAAAATCATGAGTGGGTTTTAATTTGATGGTGTGCTTTTGCAGCATCCGCTGATATTCTTAGGTTTTCTCTTGTATCTAATGATGGTAGTGACAGATTTTCTAGGACTGAATTACCCTGTTATTTCAGGGACTTACTCTAGCGGGTTATCATTTGTTCTTTTGCCACTGATGGATTCATTTTGCTGAATTATGTGTTTAGGATGTGTAAATATCTGCTGTGAGATTGACGCATCCGTTTGTGCATGTGTGTGTATGTGTGCACGTGCTGTTTTGGTTTTGTTTTATCCTATTGTTATTAGAATCTAATTACTTGTTTCTTGATGTTTTGGTGGAATTTGCATAGAGTTTCTATCTCAGACTTGTAAACAGAATTGTTGGTGCAATTTGTTTTTTGGTTTTACTGTTTTTTTCAAGACAGAATCTCGCTCTGTAGCCCTGGCTGGAAGTGCCATGGTGCGATTATGACTCACTGCAGCCACAGCCTCCCAGTCTCAAATGATCCTCCCACCTCAGCCTCCCGGCTGGAACTACAAAAGCATGCCACCATGCCTGGCTAATTTTTGTATTTTTAGTAGAGATGGGGTTTTAACCATGTTGTCCAGGCAGCTCTCAAACTCCTTGCCTCAAACCATCTGCCTGATTCGATCTCCCGAAGCGCTGGAATTACAGATGAGAGCCACTGTGCCTGGCCCAAATTTAGGATTGAGACTAGATCCTACAGATGTGCCATGCTGGAGTCACGTCAGCTTGTTTTGGGGTTTGATGGAATCCATTCAGAGAAGAGGGAGAGGATGAAGAGAGCTAGCCAGATTAAGGGGCAGTGTTGTAGGGCCTGCCAGTCCATGGTAACAGATCTCTTATTCAGAAATTATTGTCTCTTATTCAGAAATACTCCCATTTTTCCTGGTTTTTGACCTTCAGCTTGCCTTGTCTTTAATCCCAAAGTCAAATTTTTAAATCTGCCAGTAGAAACTTGAGCTTTAATAGTAGATGTTTATGCTTACATACTAGTAATAACAAATACTTACAGATGGAAATAGGATATGGCTGTGTTCTCACCCTCCCTTCATCCTAACCTTCCAGAATATGCCTGCATATGTATGTATGTGTATATATGCAAATGTTTATGTATATATCATGTATCACATAGATTTTTAAATATGTACCAGAAGTTTATATAAATACAGCTATATGGCTTTTTATTTTGGATTTTGTAAGTAGTAAAGGGGGTGCATTTTACAAAGCCAAAAATACAAATAGCCCCACGAAATTAATACTACCAGGATTTATTTTTATTTCCCATCTGCTGGGTATTGTTTTAAGTACTTTGCCAGATATTGTTACAGAAGAAGCACTTATACTTCGATTTCCTTCCCTCCCTCTCTCCCTCCCTCCCTCTCAGCTAACTGCAACCTCTCCCGCTCAGGCTCAGGCAATTCTACCTCAGCCTCCTGAGTTGCTGGGACTACCACCACGCCTGGCTAATTTTTGTATTTTTAGTAGAGATGGGGTTTTCCCGTGTTGCCCAGGCTGGTCTCAAACCCCTGAGCTCAAGTAATCCACCCATCTTGGTCTCCCAAAGTGCTGAGATTATAGGCGTGAGCCACTGTGCCCAGTGCATTTTTTGATTTCTTAATGAGCAAAAAATTAGTCTGATTGTGTGACTATAATGGGGAAATGATAACAATCTGACAACTATGTGTTTTAGCCGAGACAGTATTGATTGCGTCTAGTATAGATTTGAGATGGACTGAGGTTCCAGCCTTGCCCCTCAAGGGACACCCCCAATTCTCATATTCCCACATTGAACATGGTTAACAGTATTTGTGTCCTGCTTTTCATAAGTCGTAAACATTTCCCCACGTCATCGAAACGCTTTTAGAAATATGACTAATAAATATATTGTATCTTGCCTGTTCTATTGTTTCAAAATCTAGTTATGCCTATAGGCATTGTATGTTTTTGGTGATATCTTTCTTTTGCATTTGTGATGTGTGTGAAATAGTGAGTCACCTGTGAGGTATGGAGCCTCCTAAGGAGGCCTGGGAGCCAGCTAACTTCAGCCAGAGCCTTTCTAATACTCATATGTTGAATGGTGTGCTCTTTCTCTCGGGCCTTTAATTACAGTTACACAGTTATAAGTAATACTGTGACCTACTCTTCGATCACCCTTTCCTTTTTAAGAGAGGATTTTAAAAAAATACAGTGAAATTCCTGGGTCAGAAGCTGTGGCTTTTGTCGGAGCCAGCTACTCACTCCCACCAGCAGTACCTGAGTGACCATCTGAGCATTTCCTTACCAGCTACCACTGGTATTAGACAGTAACTTAAAAACTTAGCTCATTTGATAGAAAAATATTATCTTTTCATTTGCATTTCTTAGCTGACTAGAAGCTAAGTGGTTTGGAAATTTTTGTTAGTGTAAAGTTAGTATTTTTTATCATCTTGAACTTTTTTTTTTTTTTTTTGGAGACAGAGTCTTGCTCTGTTGCCCAGGCTGGAGGGCAGAGGCGCAACCTTCACCTCCCAGGTTCAAGCAATTCTCCTTCCTCAGCCTACCAAGTAGCTGGGATTACAGGCATGCACCACCATGCCCAGCTAAGTTTTGTGTTTTTAGTAGAGACAGGGTTTCACCTTGTTGGCCATGCTGGTCTCAAACCCCTGACCTTGTGATCTGCCCACCTCGGCCTCCCAAAGTGTTGGGATTACAGGTGTGAGCCACCGTGCCTAGCCATCTTAAACTTTTAAATCTGTAATTTCCATATCTGGACTTTATTTTGTCCAGTGTTGTGTCTTGAGGGCCTAAATCTCATAATCGATTAGCCAACATTTTTGTATTATTTATGGCTCATCATGACTATCAAAAGTTTAAACTTCTGTGTGTACTAGGGTTTGTTTTGGGCTGGTTGCTGCATCAGAATTAGATGAATTTGTCTGTAGTCTCATTGCTTGGGACAGAACATTCTCGAAAGTACATCTTTTTCATATTAAAAATGTTTAGGGCACTGGTAATTCTTGTTTTATGGCTACAACTAAAGTTACATTTTGTCAGCCTTTATATGCTTAAGTAAGATAGTAACTATTTATATTTAATATGGAAAACAGGCCAGGCACAGTGGCTCACTTCATGCCTGTAATCCCAGCACTTTGGGAAGCTGAGGTTGGCAGATTGCTTGATCCCAGGGTTCAAAAACAGCCTGGGCAACGTGGCAACACCCCATCTCTACAAAACATGCAAAAATTAGCTGGGTGTGGTGGCACACACTTGTAGTCCTTGCTACTCAGGAGGCTGAGACGGGAGGATCACTTGAGCCCAGAGGTCGAGGCTGCAGTCAGCAGAGATTGTGCCACTGCATTCTAGCCTGGTTGATAGAGTGAAACCCTGTCTCAAAAAGCAAAATAAAATAAGTAAAATGGAAAATATTAAGAAACGGAGTGTGGGCAGTATGAATGGCATCGATACTGTTAAACCTTTATAAGAAAGATAACTTGTTTCTATGAAACGGAGATTAGCTAAGCCTTTTGAAGGCATGTTTGATACCTCCCTGTGTTAACGCTGTGTGATATATGCACAGTGGACGGCTGAATTAGACTGTATGGACTGTGGGGGTGTTATAATTTTCCTCAGTATGTGTCTGAGGTTCGAGATGTATTCATTAGATGCACAGAATTTGTTGACCTTTGGGCCACAATTTGATTCTCTTCCATGAGCAAGCAGACATTTCTCTTATGGGTGCCTGTTTTCCTACTCATATTATGCTTATCCTGCTTTGTCTGGGCGTTTTTATCGCCAGATTAATTTTCCTTCTTCAGGAGGGAGGCACAGCTGTATTCCATAGTAAAGACGCTAAATGGGGAAGGTGTGAAAGCTGATTCTTACCACAATTGCTTAGTATTAAAACTGTGGATATAAAAATCATGTTAACTTGAGTGTAATTGTATTACCAGACAACTGAAGACAGAGACACGGGGGCTTATTTTTTTAGTTTTTCTTTTTCCAGGGATCGATCCCCTCCTGCCTTTAAGACCACAGGTCTATTGTGAAAGTTAATGCAGGAGCTGTGTAACTGCTATGCTCTCTGTAGGTCCCTGTGAATTGGGACTGCTTCCCCGATACCCCACAGAGGTGAGCATTGGGAGTTTGAGTATTTTTTGTCCATAAATCCAACTGTTTTTATACCTTAATAATGGAAGTGCTACAAATCTTTTTAGGTTCTCTGTCTCCTGTGTGTGCATGCATGTGTGTGCGTGCGTGTGTGTATGTGTAGCTCTTCAACATTTTTTTATTTTTTGTGAATTTAGATGTTATTCATGTGCATTGGGTTTAATGCTTTTATTATAAATAATTAAAATCTCACTTGTATGTTGACATTTGGGGATGCTTTATTCATATTCAATTCATTGAAGTAAAGAATTACTACTATGTGTGTCAGTCATTGGTTCTCAAGCTTCCTTTATTAAGATATTCCCAACTTAGACTTGTCAGTGCTCACCTGGAAGATGACATGATCTTTTCATAGTGCCCCACTGGACAGGTGGCTGAGGGATTTGCCCAGATGTGGAAATTTGACATTCTACCAGATAGTGGTGGCTTCTGCCCTTTTTCTTTCCAGTCTGTTGACAACCTTCATGTATTGGGAACTTGCTGTTTTTGAGGCCCAGCTCATTGCTTTACAGGTATCATCATGACAACATCTTGAGGCTCAAGTATCTGCAATTTAGTAGTTAAGAACTTCAGGTCAGAGAGTTTACTAGTGATGCCATCTTCCTTGAGCTCTGCTTATTTCTCCTCTGGTGTCATAATATGATGTCAGGTGTTTATGGCAGTAGTTTTTGGGGGAGGTAAGATGAAGTTCACCCCCAAGAGACATTTGACAGTGTCTGGAGACATTTTGTGATGGTCACAGCCAGGTCAGGGTGAGGGGCTGTGCTCTTGGCATCTTGTGGGTGGAGGCTGGGGATGCTGCTAAACATCCCGCCATGCACAGGATGGCCCCACAGCCAAGAATTATCTAGCCCCAAATGCCAGTAGTGCTGAAGTCGAGAAACCCTGTGTTACGGGAATGTACCAGATACTGGTGGTGGAGTGTAAGGTCTGGTGTTGCCTTCAGCAGGACAAGAGTCATTTAGGAAGACTGAGTAGACAGGGAGACGAGGAGAGGGGCCGTCCTAGGCCAGCAGTGGGGCATGCAGGCTAATTTCTAAACCATCTCCTTCTGTGTTCTCTGTGGTGATTTGTCCTGTGGCCACACAGATACACAGAGAGCTCTTAGAGCCACAGATGCCAGCGCAGAGCTCTAGAGTTTCCCTAAAAGTGCATACATGCACCCAACAGGTAGACTTTAAAGTGTGGTTTTTCAGCAGTTGTAGCATTTCCCTGTTGTTTCAGGGCTCTAAATGCACCTCTGTGACTTGAAAGCGATTGTGAAAAATACCCAATTTACTCTTCATGGGGTCAGATAAAAGATGTTAAAGACAGTTTCCCTGATGTTTGGCTGTAAAGCTGGGCTTTTCTCCCTCCTCACAGCCAAGTTTTACATATCAGGTTCAATGTTCTGAACCCAGCCTGTAGTATGGGAAAGAGATGTGTTCCTCTGAGGGATGTATTCTGCTACTTTCCTCTCTCCGCTCTCTCTGACAGTATCAGGCCTTTCGGGGTCCTTCGGTTTGGCTCTTGGACCTTTGGAATTGGGAGAATTTTATCTTCACCACAGCCCTCTCACTCTTGGATGTTATGTTCCGTTCCACCCTCCTCTCCCCTCCCCCCTTCTTTCTCTCTCTCTCCCCCTGCTTTTTTTTTTTTTTTTTTTTGGTAGAGATGGGGGTCTCACTATGTCACCCAGGCTGATCTTGAACTCCTGGACTCAGGTGATCCACCCATCTCAGCCTCCCAAAGTGTTAGGATTACAGTTGTGTGCCACTGCACCTGGCCAGATGAGCTTCTCAACAATTTTCTTTTAAAAGTAAACATTATTATTGCCATAAATGGAATATCATTCAGCTTAAATGGAAATATAAAAAGCATTAACAAAGCTACAAAGTTAATCTGGGGGGAAAAATTAGTGGTACCATTTATCAGTTAATAGCTTTGGGATTACCAGCCTGAGAGCCAAGTCACATGTATACACTTGTAAAGTACAAAGGTTATTTAACCATTTTCTTTATTTTGGTTGAATACCAGGAATTCCTAATACTGGCAATGAAAGTGGCTGTTTCCAAGAGCCACCAGAAGCCCTTCTCTGGAATCTATCCGAACGTGTCAAAGTATGTGGGTAGTATCTAGACAGTGGGATAAGAGGGGCCTTTGCCACTCATTGCTACCATTTGGTATGGAAAATGAAACGCTATTTCATGTCTTTCGGTTCTCTTTATAATGTGTAAAATATGTTCAGTGAGTTTTCAGACTAATATTTGTCTCGGTCATGTAGACAACAAAAACGAACTACATTTTGTTCCTCAGATGTGACCCCACAGCTCTACTTCTGTGCTCACAAGGGGATTTATCTCTTCTCCCATGTGCAGTACCACCTTGTAAGGATAAATTCAGGTGCTTTAAATGAGCAAATACCTTAGCAGAATACACTAATTCCTGAAGCCTGCCCAGTTTCACTTGTGCTCTGACATGGACATGGCTGTGCATTGTCATAAGAGGTCGACACCACCTATCTCTATGGAAAGCAGAGGGGTAAAATGCAGGATTCAGCAGCTTTTCTTTGCAAATTTTAATGTTTTGAGTTTGCTTCCATATATAAACAGGGAATAGATAAGTTCATTCTAGTGTTTTAGCAAAGACTTCAGCAATTTTGTGTATTTCCATGATGACTTTTACCTTTAAGACTCTCTTTTTTTCTTTTCTTTCTTTCTTTTTTTTTTTTTGAGATGGAGTTTTGCTGCTATTACCCAGGCTGGAGTGCAATGATGCGATCTTGGCTCACTGCAACCTCTGCCTCCTGGGTTCAAGCCATTCTCCATTCTCCTGCCTCAGCCTCCCAGGTAGCTGGGATTACAGGCACCTGCCACCACACCCAGCTAATTTTTGTATTTTTAGTAGAGATGGGGTTTCACCATGTTGGTCAAGCTGGTCTTGGAACTCCTGACCTCAGGTGATCCACCCACCTCGGCCTCCCAAAGTGCTGGGATTACAGGCGTGAGCCACCGTGCCTGGCCAAGACTCTTTTTAATCACCTAATTGATCTTATCTATGATGAGTTCAACACAAAGAACAAATATTCAGTGAACAGTCCCTATTCCATTTTCCAATTATGTATATTTATACATAATATACCTACTAAACTATTACTGTCTTCTGGGGTGACTTTTGGTCTGTAACTGGTAAGAGTGCATAAACACGTGGAAAGTCAGTGTTCAGAAATCTTGACTGGCATTCACACACACCTTTCATACTATCCGCAGTCCTTTTCTCTTGTGGTAAAATGTTTAACATTTGCCATTATAACCATTTTTAGGTGTACAGCTGTGACATTAATCACGGTGTTGTATTTGTATCTCCAAAACCTTTTAATTCCCCCAAATAGAAACTCTGTAACTGGCAAAATATATGTAACATAACATTTGCCATTGCAGTAATTTAAGTGTACAATTCCATTACATTAATCACAATGTTGTATTTGTATTTTATTTGTATCTCCCAAACTTTTTAATTCCTCCAAACAGAAACTAAGCGTTGCGTAAAAACTCCTCATTTTCTTCCCCTGGTCCCTGGAAACCTTTATTCAACTTTCTGCCTCAATGAATTTGCCTCTTCTAAATGTTTGATATAAGGGAGATCTTGTAGTATTTGTCATTTTGTGTCTGGCTTCCTTTACTTAGCATAATGTTTTCAGGATTCATCCGTGTTCCAACATGTATCAGAACTTTATTCCTGTTTATGACTGAATAATACTGTTACATAGATACACCACATTTTATGTATCCATTCATCTTAGTGGACACATGGGTTGTTTCCGTATTTTGGCTATTGTGAATAATGCTGTTGTACCTTGATATTCAAGTATATATTTTCGTCCCTGTTTTCAGATGTTTGGTATATATGTCTAGGAGTGGGTCTTGTGGGTTGCATGGTGGATTATTGTTGGGTCATATGGTAATTCGATGTTTAACATTTTGAGGAGCTGCCAAACTGTTTTACGCAGTGGCACACCATTTTACATTTCCATCAGCAGCACTCATCAGCACATATTTTCCATTTTAAAAATTATAGTCATCCTCATAGATTTAAAGTAGTATTTCATTGTGGTTTTGATTTTCATTTTCCTAATGAGTATGATGAGCATGACTTGATATGCTTATTAGCTATTTGTGTATCTTCTTTGGAGAAATGTCTAGTCCTTTGTCTATTTTTCATTGGATTATTTGTCTTTGTTGTTGAGGTTTGTTGAGTTTTTTATATATTCTGGTTATTAAGCCCTTACCAGATACGATTTGCACATATTTTTATGTTGTCTTTTTACTTGCTTGATAATGTCCTTTGAAACACACAAGCTTTTAATTGGTTAAAGTTCAGTTAACCTGTTTTTTTTATTTTGCTATTCATCCTTTTGGTGTTGTATCCAACTTTGTTTTTCTTTTTCAAGACTGTTTTGACTTTCTGGGACCTTTTGTAAGTCCATATGAATTTGAGTACAAGCTTTTCTGTTTCTGCAAAAAAAGCCTGTTGAATTTTTTTTTTTTTCCTTTTGAGACAGTGTGTCACCCAGGCTGGAGTGCAGTGGCATGATCTTGGCTCACTGCAACCTCTTCCTCCTGGGTTCAAGCAGTTCTTGTGCTTCAGCCTCCCGAGTAGCTGGGATTATAGGCATCCACCACCATGCCTAACTAATTTTTGTATTTTTAGTAGAGACAGGGTTTCACCATGTTGATCAGGCTGGTCTTGAACTCTTGACCTCAGGTGATCCACTCGCCTTGGCCTCCCAGGGTGAGCCACCATGCCTGGCTGGCTGTTGGAATTTTGATAAAGACTGCATGAACCTGTAGATCACTTTGATTAGTATGCATTGCTAGTATATAGAAGCACTCTGATTTTCGTGTGTTGATGTTGTATCCTGCATCTTTGCTGAATTTGTTTATTAGCTCTAGTAGTATTCCTGTGGATTCTTTGGGATTTTCTATATATAGGATCATGTCCTATATATACAAATGTCAATGAATAGAGATAGTTTTACTTCTTTCTAAATCGGATACCTTTGTTTTTTGTCTAATTACTCTGGCAGTAGCTTCAGTACCATGCAGCCACCACCAGGAGTGATGAAAGTAGTCATCTTTACCTTGTTCCTGAAAGCTTCGGTTTGTCACAATTGAGTGTATTAGCTGTGAGTTTTTTATAAATGGCCCTTTTTCTTAATAGAAAAGAAAGTTCTCTTCTATTCCCAGTGTGTCGAATGTTTTAATCATGAATTAGATTTTATCTGTGCCTTTTCTGCATTGATTGAGATGATGATTTTCTTATATTAAACTACCCTTGCGTTCCTGGGATAAGTCCCATTTGGTCATAATCGTTTTAAAATTCTGTTGGATTTGGTTTGCTGAAACACCAATTCTCATTATTCATGGATTCCATATTTGCCTATTTGCTCAAATTTATTTGTAACTTGAAAATGATTAATGCAGTGCTTTCATGGTCATTTGTAGATACACCGAGAGTGGCCAAAAAAAAAAAAAAAGTCATCTGACATACACCTTCCTAGCTGAATTGCCCATAACAGCACACTGCCTTACTTTAGCTGTGAGAACGTGAGAGGGCGGAAGTGATAGGGGTAGTGAAGTGTAGTACCAAAACCTTTGCCTTCAGAGCCACTTGAAGTGGTTTAAGTCTCAACTCTGGCACCTGTTAGTGAGACTGTCTCAGGCAAGTCACCTAACACTTTTGAGCTTCATTTTCTCCATTCTGTAAAATAGAATCTACCGGGATCAGTTGTTTGTAAGATTATAATCTGTGTGAGATATGTGTGTGTATATTTACCTTGTGAGCAGTGGTTTAGTATCTACTAATTCAGTGGTCCTCACCTTTATTTCTAATTTTAGTTATTTGTGTCTTTTCTTTTTTTCTGTCAGTCCAGATAATGGTTTCTCGGTTTTTATTGAGCTTCTCAAATAACCAACTCTTAATTTCATTGATTTTCGTTTCTTCTGTTCTCTATTTTATTTATCTTCACTCTAATCTTTATTATTTTCATCCTTCTGGTACCTTTGGGTTTGCTCTTGTTTTTCTAGCTCCTTAAGGTATTAAGTTAGGCTGCTGATTTGAGATCTTTTTTTCTTTTTTGATGTAGCCTTTATGTCTATAAACTTTCATCTGAGCACTGCTTTCATGGCATTTCATACACTTTTTCTGTGTTGTGATTTTGTTTTCATTTGTCCCTAAGTGTCTTCTCCTTTCCCTTGAGATTTCTTTTTTGACCCGTGGTTGTTGAAGGAGGGTATTGTTTTAATTTTCACATATTTGTGAATTTTACTCTTTTGCTGTTAATTTCTAGCTTCATTCCACAAGATAACTTTGTAAGATTTCAATTTCTTAAAATGTGAGACGTTATAAGGTCTGACATTTGATCTATTCTGGAAAATGATTCATGTTGCACTTACGAAGGTATATTCTACCATTTGGTGAAGTGTTCTATATATGTCTGTTAGGTCTAGTTGGTTTATAATGTTATGCAAGTCCTTTGTTTCCCGATTGATCTTCTAGATATTCTGTTCGATATTGAAAGCATAGTGTGTTGAATTCTCCAACTATTATTGTAAAGCTATCTTTTTCCCTCAGTTTTGTCAGTATTTGCTTCATGTATTTTGGAGCCCTGTTGTTTGGTGCTTGTGTGTTTATAATTGTTAGATTTTCTTGTTGAATTGGCCTTTGTATCACCATCCTTTGTCTCTTATAACAATTTTTTTTTTAGACGGAGTTTTGCTCTTGTTACCCAGGCTGGAGTGCAATGGCACGATCTCGACTCACCGCAACCTCTGCCTCCTGGGTTCAAGCAATTCTCTTGCCTCAGCCTCCTGAGTAGCTGGGATTACAGGCACACACCACCATGCCCAGCTAATTTTTTGTATTTTTAGTAAAGGCGGGGTTTCACCATGTTGACCAGGATGGTCTCGATCTCTTGACCTTGTGATCCACCCGCCTCGGCCTCCCAAAGTGCTGGGATTACAGGCGTGAGCCACTGCACCCGGCCCCTTTTATTACAGTTTTTAACGTCTGTTTTGTCTGATATTAGTATAGCAACCTCCAGCTCTTTCTTGCTTACTATTTACATTTAATACATTTTTTAATCCTTTCTCTTTCAACCTTTTTGTTTTTGAATCTTGAGTTTCTTGTAGAGAACCTGTAGTTATATAATTTTTTTTATACCTGTTGGATACAGTGAGTTCTAAATTTCTCTTTAAAGAATCTGTATGTCAGTATGTTCAGTTCTTTGTCCTCCATTTTAAAGTTTAACTTCGTTGTAGTTTCAGTAAACAACCTTTTCCACCAGTTCTAACCAGTAGTTCACATCTGCTTCCCCAGTCCCCTGACTCATCATGGTCACCATCCCCTGACTCATCACGGTCACCTGCTCTGGTCACCTGCTCTGGTCACCTGCTTTGACCTGAGTCACTCCTGGTTACCTATTCTGACCTGTCCTGTAACCATCCTTCCCACCAAACTACCTACCCTGCCTCTCTGGCTCATAGCCCTGCTCTCTTTAAAATAGCCAATTGGAATTAGCCTAGACTGTATGGTTTAACCCTAGCTTATATTGGAACTACACAGCAGTAGGGGCAACCTCCATCAGGAATAGAACCCCTTCCCCTCCCTTATCGAGGTGTGTACTCGCCATTGTTCCATCTGTGAGCCACACCTTTCTATACAACTAAATTGCCTTGCTGAGGAAATTTATATTCAAGTGCTACTTCTTTTGCAGCATGGAAAATTTACATATAACATAACCCTTCTGCCAGTCTCTGCCTTCTGTCAGAAAAGTTTAATTTACATTTAAAGTTACTACTGACAAGCACTTCTTTCATGTTGCTATTTGTTTTCTGCCTTATACTTCTTTTGTTTCTCATTGCCTGAATTACTGCCTTACGTGATTGATTAGTTGATCTTTTTTCTTTTTAATAATAGATTGGATTCTCTTCTCATTTCCTTTTGTGTATATAGTTTTTAGATTTTTTTTTTGTGGTTATCATGGGAATTGTATTTAATATCCACAGTTGATAATAGTGTTGTTTAAATCAATATCAGCTTAACTTCAATAGCATACAAATGTCTGTCTCTATACAGCTCCATCTGCTCCCTTTATGTTCTTAGCAAAGTATATATTTTATGCATTGTGTGCTCAGTAGCATGGATCTATAATTATTTGTCATGCATTTGTCTTTTTTTTTTTTTTTTTAACCTTTTTTGAGACAGAGTCTCACTCTGTCGCCCAGGCTGGAATGCACTGGCGTGATCTCGGCTCACTGCAACCTCCGCTTTCTAGGTTCAAGTGATTTTCCTGCTTCAGCCTCCTGAATAGCTGGGATTACAGATGTGTGCCACTACCCCTAGCTAATTTTTGTATTTTTAGTAGAGACAGTGTTTCACCGTGTTGACTAGGCTGGTCTCAAACTCCTGACCTTAAGTGATCTGCCTGCCTCGCCCTCCCAAAGTGTTGGGATTACAGGCGTGAGCTATCATGCCTGGCTTGTGTATTTGTCTTTTAAGTCATGTGTGAAAGAAAAAGTACATTCACAATCCCCAGATACAATACTACTAGCTTTTATATTTGCTCATGTGTTTGCCATTACCAGAGAGCTTTATTTCTTTTTCAGCTTTGAGTTACTGTGTAGCATGCTTTCATTTGAAGCATTTCTTTCGGGGCAAGTCTAGTGGTAATGAACTTCCTCAGATTTTATTTTTATCTGAGAATGTCTTACTGTCTCCCTCAGTTTTGACAGTTAGTTTGCTGGGTATAGGACTTTGTTTAACAATTTTTTTTTTTCCTTTCAGCACTTTTTTTCTTTTTTTAAGAGAGTGGGTCTTTCTTGCTCTGTTGCCTAGACTGGAGTGCAGTGGCATGATCATAGCTCACAGTAGCCTCAAACTCCTGGGTTCAAGTGATCCTCCTGCCTCAGCCTCCCAAGTAGCTGGGACTCCCAAGTGCACACCACCATGCCTGGCTTCAGCATTTTAAATATGTCATTCGTTTGATTTCTACCTTCCATGATTTCGGATGAGAAATCAGCTATTAATCTTATTAAAGATACCTTGTATTGTCAAGTCACCTGCTTCTTTTAGGATTCTCTTTTTGTCTTTTGCTCCCAATAGTTTGATGATGATGTGTCTCAATGTGGATGTTTTTGAGTTTATTCTGCCTGGAGTTCATTAACTTTGGGTAAGTAAAGCATGTCTGTCTTCAGATTTAGGAAGCTTTGTCCATTATTTCTTAGGATAATCATTTTGTCTCTTTTCTCCCAAGTCTTCCATAATTTATTTGTTGGTATGCATGATGGCATCCCACTAGTTTCTTAGGCTCTATTCATTTTTCTTTATTTTCTTTCTTCTTTTCAGATTCAGTAATTTTAATTGTGCTATCTTCAAGTTTGTTGATTCATTTTTTTCTGCTTGTTCAAATCTCCTTTTGAATCCTCTAGTGAGTTTTGAATTTAATTATTGTACTTTTCAGCTCCAGAATGTTTGCTTGGTTCCTTTATAAAATTTGGTTCTTTGTTTATAAATTGATCTTCTGATTTCCTTCAGTTCTTCTTATCTTTCTTTAGCTTTTTGAACTTATGTAAGACAGTCTGCCTGGGTTTCCTTGTGGATGATTTCTGTCAATTATTTCATTCTTTTGAGTGAATTGTACTTCCCTGTTTCTTTATATGCTCTTGTTGTTCTGGAAAACTGCACATTTGATATTATAATGTAATTCTGGAAATCAGATCTTCTTTCTTGTTTTACTGGGATTTTGTTGTTGTTGTTGAAGGCTAAAGTTGTTTGTTTAGTGACATTTCTATACTATTTCTGTAGAGACTGTATTCCTTATTGTATGAAGTCACTGAAGTCTGTTCCTTAGATTGTGTTCCACTGTGTTTTGGTAGAGATTTCTTTGGAAGCCTGGAGTTAAGCAAACAAAACAAAACAAAGCACTTCTCCTAGTTTTTGCGTTTAACTTTGTGACAGTATCCAGGTTTACATTGAGCCAGGAGATCAGCCTGAGGTGGTCTTTCTGAGCAAGCGTCTTGTCTTACTCTGGGCATGTGCATAGCTTTCAGTTTTTCCCCTTACACCCACATGCTTTTGAATGTCCTGATCTTCCAAGGAAACCCTCCTGCAGCTTTTGTGTGTGTGTATGTCGGGGGGAGCTATTTACTTGTTTGTATGTTTCAACTTGATCATTTAGCCCAGGTGTCTGTGGGTGTTAGTTTATGAACAATGTCCCCACTTTTCTGGCTTAAGGGCACAAGTTCAGATGTCATTCCGTGGTCTTCTATAGCCTGAAGTCAGGTTAGAACATACCTACACAATAATTTGTGAATAAGGTTGGCTGTGTTCCCTCCAGAACCAGAAACCAGGGACTTTCCCACTGGGAATGCAGGCCTCCAGGCCAGGGAGAGGGTATGGCAAGTACAAGTAAAAATGCCACAAATCTTTCCTGTAATTCTGAAGTTGCTAGCTTCTTGATTCAATGTTCATGTCTGACTTATTTCCAGAGTTCTAATGATGTTGGTTGTAACAATAATTGCTGTTTTTTGATGTTTCTGTCGGAGAATGAAAAGTCAGAGCTTCCGACTCCACCAAGTCTGCCCCGTCTGTACATCTGAATGGTCGTGGTGGAAAGTCACTGAATTTCAGTGTTCAGGGTGTGCGTAAGCACCATCCCTACAATTGAGAGTCTGTGTAAAAGGGTTATCACCGCACTACTCATTTAAACAGTTGGCACTGGCTTATGGTTTTTCTAATATTTATATAATAAACAATGTTAATAAATCTAAATATTCATCTCTATGCCATCTAGAAGTCATCTTGTGTACCACTAGGAGGATGTACATCATGCTTTGGGAAACTGTATTCTGCCATAAGTACAGATCTTGGCTGGGATTGATGTTTTCCTTCCCCAGCCCCCTGCTATATTCTAGATCAGGCTACCCCATTATATATATGGCAACAGCCACATTTACTTGCAGGTACTGTTCTGAAGCTTTTTGTTATTTTTAAATTGGTGGTTGATCTGGAAACTTTGAAATCAGTGTTACTCATAAGGCTTAGGTTTCTGTCAGCCACAAATGCTACCCAAAACTACATAAAGTAGAAAAAAGTTGTATAGAACCAAAAGGTGGGTTTTAATTATTTAATTTATATATGTGCTTTCAGAATTCCAACCACCTAGAAGAGTTGGGATTTTAAACCAGTGTGATATATTTTCTTTTTGCTTCAGTTTACTTTTAATTTTTTTCCTCTCCCTTATGGGTTCTGGGAATTGGGACTTAGGCTTTCCTTCCAGTGATACCACTTGCCATTGTGTGTCCATTCGAGAGCATGGCTCTCACCAGCCCTCCCCTCTCCTGTTTTTGCAGTAAGTACTTTGTCCTTCTAAAGTCCTTTAAAAGATTGCTCATTGTTAGAAACAAATTTTCAGTGCCACAAAAGAAATAACACTCAAATATAAATTTTCTTAGCAAGGCAAATTTACTTCTATAGAAGGGTGCATCTTACAGATGGAGCAATGGCCAGAGCACACTGGACAAGGGTTGGTAAGGGGGTCTTATCCCTGATGCAGCTAGTCCCTACTGCTGTGTCTTTCCCCTATTGGCTAGGGTTGGACTGCACAGTCTAAGCTAATTCCGATTGGCTATTTTAAAGAGAGCAGGGATACTGTCTGGAGTTGTGGGGGATGAGTAGTTTCCACAGGAAGGATGGTTACAGAGCAGGTGACTAAGGATGACTAAGGACAGAACAAGTGATAAAGGCTAGGAGGGGGTTGTTTACTGAAATCAGGGGCAAGGAGATGTAAAGAACAAGGAAGTTAAACTTTAAAATGGAGAACAACAACAGGGAAGCTGAACATACTGACATTGGTTCTTTGAAGAGGAATTTACTGTCCTATATTCATTAAAATAATTTTTAAATCTGTTAGCAATAGAGAAAGTAATTACAACCTTATGTTATGCTCACCACCATGCAACAGAGAAAAATGTGCAAAGGAAAGAAGGCAGTAAAGAAGTGTATGTATTGAATTTGAGGACTATTTCAGGCCTTGGTGTGCTGGTCTCTAGTGTGGCAGAAAGAGAAAATGCAGGCACAAAATGTGAGAAAGAAGACTGAGTACATTTCTGATCCTGGCACCTTGATAGAAATGGTCCTACGACTTGTAGACTTTATCCCTGGATACAGAATGGGGGATAGAGAGGTTTGATGGAACAAAATGGAATTTGTCCTGTGTGAGTGCCCTGGAATGGAGTGGTGGGTGTGGGCGTGGGTATGTGTATCTGCTCCCACCTCTGCCGGGTGGAAGTCTCTTTCATGAGAAGGAAGGCAGCAGTGGTGTTCACCTAACACC
Source organism: Aotus nancymaae (assembly GCF_030222135.1). Taxonomy (NCBI): domain Eukaryota; kingdom Metazoa; phylum Chordata; class Mammalia; order Primates; family Aotidae; genus Aotus; species Aotus nancymaae. The sequence goes on from NW_026988465.1 coordinate 2,272,796, forward strand.
TCTATATCCCCAGTGTCTTGTACAGTGCCTTGTACATAGCAGACACTCTCTTCCTGAATGAATGAGGATCTGGATAAGATAGGTCAATCATTGTTGGAGCCAGGGACCTAAGTCAGTGGGTGTTACATGTTCAGGGATATGAATTTGGCAGTTTGTTTTATTTTACTAATTTGCCTCTGTGCACATTCTTCACAATATATAACTTGAGTGACAATTTATTATTCAAATAGAGTCCTGTGAAAGCAAAAGAAAGACTGAAAATCTTCTGGAATATTTTTTGACCAATACATTTGTCGTATTGGTAGACATTTAAATAGTTTAAACCCAAAAATTTTTCAAAAATATTCTAAAGTACATTTCAATGCATTAAAATAAATGTATCACTTGTATATTACAAAAATTAGTAAATAGTATTTTTTTTTTTTTTTTTTTTGAGATGGAGTCTTGCCTTGTCGCCCATGCTGGAGTACAGTGGCACAATCTGGGCTCACTGCAAGCTCCGCCTTCCAGGTTGAAGCAATTCTCTTGCCTCAGCCTCTTGAGTAGCTGGGATTACAGGCGTCCACCACCACGCCCGGCTAATGTTTGTATTTTTGGTAGAGACGGGGTTTCACCATATTGGTCAGGCTGGTCTTGAACTCCTGACCTTGGGATCCACCCACCTCAGCCTCCCAAAGTGCTGGGATTACAGGCATGAGCCACCGCACTGGCATCTTTTTAATTTTTTTCATTCATTTAATACAGAGTCTTCCTCTGTCGTCGAGGCTGGAGTGCAGTGGCATGCACACGGCTCACTGCAACCTCCACCTCCCAGGCTCAAGTGATCCCAACACTTCACCCTCTCCAGTAACTGGAACTACCCGCATGTACCAGCAAAACTGACTTTTTGTTTGTTTGTTTGTTTTTGTATTATTTTGGGTAGAAATGGGTTTTGCCATATTGCCCAGGCTCGTCTCGAACTCCTGGGGTCAAGCAATCCTCTCACCTCATCCTTCTAACGTGCCGGGATTACACTTGTGAGCTACCACACCAGGCCGTAAATGTCCTTGGTATATTTTTATCATGTATCTATTGTAATGCCTTGTGACTCTCTCTTTTAAAATTTTTTGCGATATCTTTTTCTTCATTCATTTATTTTTTTACTTCAATAGGTTTTTGGGGAATACTTGGTGTTTGGTTACATGAATAAGTTTTTTAGTGGTGATTTATGAGATTTTGGGGCACCCATCACCTAAGCGGTGTACACTGTGTCCAGCGTATAGTCTTTATTTCTCACCCCCGCCTTCCCCCAAGCCTCAAAGTCCATTGTATCATTCTTATGCCTCTGCATCTTTATAGCTTAGCTCTCACTTAGTGAGAACTTAGGATATTTGGTTTTCCATTCCTGAGTTAACTTCACTTAGGATAATGGCCTCCATTTCCATCCAGGTTGCTGCAAATGCCATTATTTCATTTCTTTTTATGGCTGAGAGTATTCTACACCGCAGTTTCTTTATCCACTTGTTGATTGATAGGTATTTGGCTGGTTCCATGTTTTTGCAATTGCAAATATAAACATATGTGTGCAAGTGTCTTTTTCATATAATGACTTCTTTTCCTCTGGATAGATACCCAGTAGTAGGACTGCTGGATCAAATGGTAGTTCTACTTTTAATTCTCTAACGAATCTCCACACTGTTTTCCACAGTGGTTGTACTAGTTTACATTCCCACCAGCAGTATGTACGTGTTCTCTTTTCACCACATCCACACCAACATCTATGATTTTTTGATTATGTCCATCTTGCAGGACTGAGGTGGTATCGCATTGTGGTTTTGATTTGTGTTTCCCTGATTATTAGTGATGTTGAGCATTTTTTCATATGTTTGTTGGCCATTTGTATATCTTCTTTTGAGAATTGTCTATTCATGTCCTTAGCCCACTCTTTGATGGGATTTTTTTTTTCTTGCTGTTTCATCTGAGCTCTTCGTAGATTCTGGATATTAGTTATTTTTCAGATGTATGGATTGTGAAGATTTTCTCTCAGTCTGTGAGTTGTCTGTTTACTCTGCTGATTGTTTCTTTCGCTGTGCAGAACCTTTTATCTGAATTAAGTCCCATATATTTTTGTTTTTGTTGCATTTGTTTTTGGGTTTGGTCATGAAGTCTTTGCCTAAGCCAATGTCTCAAAAGGTTTCTCTGATGTTATCCTCCCAAATTTTTATGGTTTCAGGTCTTAGATTTAAGTTTTTGATCCATCTTGAGTTCATTTTTGTATAAAATTGAGAGGATCCAGTTTTGTTCTCCTCTAGCCAATTAAACTAGCACTATTTGTTAAATAGAGTGTCCTTTCCCCACTTTATGTTTTTGTTTGCTTTGTCAAAGTTCAGTTGGCTGTAAGTAAGTATGGCTTTATTTCTGGATTCTTTACTCTGTTTCATTGGCCTGTGTGCCTATTATTTTTATACCAGTACCATGCTATTTTGGTGATTATGGTCTTATAATATAGTTTGAAATTGTGTAATGCGATGCCTCCAGATTTGTTCTTTTTGCTTAGTCTTGCTTCAGCTATGTGAGCTCTTTTTTAGTTCTATATGAATTTTAGGATTTTTTTTTTTCTAGTTCTGTGAAGAGTGATGGTGGTGGTTTGATGGGAATTGCACTGAATTTGTAGATTGCTTTTGACAGTATGGTCATTTTCACAATATTAAGTCTACCTATCCATGAGCATGGGATGTGTTTCCATTTGATTGTGTCATCTCTGATTTCTCTCAGCAGCGTTTTGTAGTTTTTCTTGTAGAGGTCTTTCACCACCTTAGGTATATTCCTAAGGTTTTTTTTTTTTCCAGCTGTTGTTAAATGGGTTGAGTTTTTGATTTGATTCTCATCTCGTTGTTTGTGTATAGCAGAGCTACTGATTTGTGTACATGAATTTTGTATCCTGGAACTTTGCTGACCTTATTTATCAGTTCTAGGAGCTTTCTGGAGGAATCTTTAGGGGTTTCTTGGCATATGATCATGTCATCAGCAAACAGTGACAGTCTGACTTCCTCTCTACTGATGTGGATGCCCTTTATTTCTTTGTTTTGTCTGATTGTTCTGGCTGTGACTTCCAGTATGTTGAATAGAAGTGGTGAGAGTGGGCATCCTTGTCTTGTTCCAGTTCTCAGGGGAATGCTTTCAACTTTTTCCCATTAAGTATTACGTTGGCTTTGGGTATGTCATAGGTGGCTTTTATTACAGTAAGTTACGTTCCTTCTATGCCAATTTTGCTGAGGGTTTTAATCATAAGCGATGCTGGATTTTGTCAAATGCTTTTTTCTGCATCTATTTAGATGATCATGTGATTTTTTTGTTTTTAATTTTGTTTACATGGTGACTTAACATTAGACCATCCCTGCATCATGGTATGAAACCCGCTTGATCATGGTGGATTATCTTTTTGATATGTTGTTGGATTCAGTTTGCTAGTATTTTGTTAAGAATTTTTGCATCTGTATTCATCAGGAATTTTTTGTTTTGTTATGTTTTTGTTGAGTTTTTTTTTTTTTAATGTCCTTTCCTGGTTTTGGTATTAGAGTGATACTGGTTTCATAGAATGATTTAGGAAGGATACCTTATTTGTCTATCTTGTGGAATAGTGTCAATAGGACTGGTACCAAGTCTCCTTTGAATGTCTGATAACATTCAGCTGTGAATCCATCTGGTCCTGGACTTTTTTTTGTTGGCAGTTTAAAAAATTACCATTTCAGTCTCGCTGCTTGTTATTGGTCTGTTCAGAGTTTCTATTTCTTGCTAGTTTAATCTAGGTGGGTTGTGTATTTCCAGGAATTTACCCATCTTCTCTAGGTTTTCTAGTTTATGTGCATAAAAGTGTTCATAGTTGGCTTGAATAATCTTTTGTATTTCTATGGTATCAGTTGTGGTATCTCATGTTTTGATTCTAATTGAGCTTATTTGTATCTTCTCTCTTCTTGTCTTGGTTAATCTTACTAATCATCTATCAATTTGACTTATCTTTTCAAAGTACCAGCTTTTTGTTTCATTTACCTTTTGTATTTATTTTTTGTATCAATTTTATTTAGTTCTGCTTTGATCTTTGTTATTTCTTCTGCTGGGTTTGAGTTTGGTTTGTTCTTGTTTTTATAGTATCTTGAGGTGTGACCTTAGATTGTCTCTTTGTTCTCTTTAAGACTGTTTTTTAGGAGTTTTGCTCTTGTTGCCAAGGCTGAAGTACAAAGGTGCGATCTCGACTCACCACAACCTCTGCCTCCTGAATTCAAGCGATTCTCCTGTCTCAGCCTCCCGAGTAACTGGGATTACAGGCATGCACCATCACGCCTGGCTAATTTTGTATTTTTAGTAGAGACGGGGTTTCTCCATGTTGGTCAGGCTCGTCTCGAACTCCTGACCTCAGGTGATCCACCTGCCTCAGTCTCCCAAAGTGCTGGTATTACAAGCATGAGCCACCACGCCCGGCTTCTTTAAGACTTCTCAATGTAGGCATTTAAGCTTATGAACTTTCCTCTTAGCACTGCTTTTGCTGTATCCCAGAAGTTTTGATAGGTTGTGTCACTATTATCATTCAGTTCAAAGAATTTTAAAATTTCCATCTTGATTTCATTGTTGACTGAATGATCATTCAGGAGCAGGTTATTTAATTTTGATGTTTTTACATGGTTTTGAGGGTTCCTTTTTGGAGTTGATTTTCAGTTTTATTCCACTGTGGTCTGAGAGAGTACCTGACATAATTTTGATTTTCTTAAATTTACTGAGACTTGTTTTGTGGCCTGTCATATGGCCTATCTTGGAGAATGTTCCATGTGCTGGTGAATAGAATGTATATTCTGCGGTTGTTGGATAAAATGTTTTGTGTCTGTTAAGTCCTTTTGTTTAGGTTATAGTTAAGTCTGTTCTTTGTTGACTTTCTGTCCTGATGACTTGTCTAGTGCTGTCAGTGGAGTATTGAAATTCTCCACTGTTAATGTGTTGCTTCTATCTCATTTCTTAGGTCTAGTAGTAATTGTTTTATATGCTTGGAAGCTCTGGTGTTAGGTGCATATATATTTAGGATTGTGATATTTTTCTGTTGGACGAGTCCTTTTATCATTATATAATGCCCCTCTTTGTCTTTTTAAACTACTGTTACTTTAAGGTTTGTTTTTTCTGATAGAAGAATAGCTATTCCTGCTTGCTTTTGGTGTCCACTTCGAGGTAATACCTTACCTTACGTTTTTGTGAGTCCTTATGTTTTAGGTGAGCCTCTTTACAGCAGATACTTGGTTGGTGAATTCTTATCCACTTATTCTGCCATTCTGTTATCTTTCCAGTGGAGCTCTTTACATTCAAAGTTAGCAAATGAGATCAGATGTACTATTCTATTCATTGTGCTATGAATACACAACATGAAAATGAATATGAAAAACCTTGTGGCTTTTTTTTTTTCCATTATGTTATTGTTATATAGTTCCTGTGAGATTTATGCTTTCAGGAGGTTCTATTTTGGTGTATTTCAAGGATTTGTTTCAAGATTTAGAGCTACCTTTAGCAGTTATTATGGTGTTGGCTTCGTACTGTCAAATTCTCTCAATGCTTGTCTTAAAAAGACGGTATCTTTTCTTCATTTATGAAGTTCAGTGTTGCTGGATATAAAATTCTTGGCTGATAATTGTTTTGTATAAGGAGGCTAAGGATAGGCCCCCAGTCCCTTCTAGCTTGTAGGTTTTCTGCTGATAAATCTGCTGTTATCTGCTATTAATCTGTTAGGTTTTCCTTTATGGGTTATCTGATGCTTTTGCCTCACAGCTGTTAAGATTCTTTCCTTCATCTTGACTTTAGGTAATCTGATGACTATGTGCCTAAGTGATTATCTTTTTGCAATAAATTTCCCAGGTGTTGTTTGAGCTTCTTATATTTGGATGTCTAGATCTCTAGCAAGGCCGGGGAAGTTTTCCTCATTATTTCCTCAAGTATGTTTCCAAACTTTTAGAATTTCTCTTCTTCCTCAGTAACACAAATTATTCCTAGGATTGGCCATTTAACATAATCCCAAACTTCTTGGAGGCTTTTTCTTTCTTTCTTTTTTTTTAAAATTCTTTTTTTTGTTTTTGTTGGATTGGGTGAATTTGAAAGCCTTGTCGTTGAGGTCTGAAGTTCTTTCTTCTGTTTGATTCTATTGCTTAGACTTTTGGGTGTATTTTGCATTTCTCTAAGTGTGTTCTTCATTTCCAGAAGTTGTGATTATTTTTTATTTATGCTATCTATTTCACTGAAGATTTTTCCCTTTCCATCTTGTATCATTTTTATTATTTTATTAAGTTGGACTTTACCATTCTTTGGTGCTTCCTTGATTAGCTTAATAATTGACCTTCTGAATTCTTTTTCTGGCAATTCAGAGGTTTCTTCTTGTTTTGAATCCATTGCTGTTCAGCTAGTGTGATTTTTTTTAAAGAAACTTGTTTTGTTGTATTACCAGAATTGTTTTTCTGTTTCTTTATCCTATGTTGGAGGGAAGATCTGGGGCTCAAGGGCTGCTATTCAGATTCTTTTGTCTCATCGGGTGCTCCCTTGATGTGATACTTTCCCCACTTCCCCTAGGGATGTGGCTTTCTGAGAGCTGAACTACAATGATTTCTGCAGAGATACTGGGCTCTGGGCTGGTACAGGGGAGTGTCTGCATGTGAACCATCTTCAGGTCTCTCAGCTGTGGGTACCAGCACCTGCTCTCATGGTAGTGACAGGTGAGTGACATGGACTCTCTGAGGGTGGTTAGTTGTAGTTTTGTTCATTGTACTAATTTTGTGTTGGTTGGCCTCCAGCCAGTAGGTGGCGCTGTCAAGAGAGCATCAGCTGCAGTAGTATAGGGAGGATCAGGTGGTGTGTGGGGACCCTAGAGCTCACAAGTTATGTCCTTTGTCTGTGAAGTTTTTCAGCTGTCCCCTGGGCCCAGCAGCAGCAATCTGCTTCCTTCAAAGGATATGTTTTTCCTGGTATGTTCCTGCAGTAGTTCTTGGAGCAAAAGTTCATGATGTGAGTCTCCACACACTTCGCTGTCAGTCCACAGAGGAGCTGCAAGTTAGTCCTGCCTCCTATCTCCCATTTTCCTTCTGACTCTCAAGAATATTTTTCCCCCAATATGGGTGTGTTTCTGAAACTCTCATAAAATTACACACTTCTTAAAAGTTGCATTTTTAGTTAATACATTTGAGATTGTTGACATTTGGAGTTTATTCTTCTGCTAGCCATTATTTTATTATTGAAAAAGTATTACTGGTGCTAAGGTAGCTTCAGAGCAACTAGTGCTAAAGGAAGGATTTTTTTAAATGAGATATGAAGTATTTTAGCTCAAATACTTTCATAAGAACTGTCTTTGTAAACCTCTATTTAGAATACCGATATTCAACAAATAATTTTGCCATGCAAAAAAGTTGTCAAATAAATTGCCTTTTTCATTCTTTTGAATCTTTTGCTAAATTTAGGTGCTGTAAAATTTTGTCTTTATCCAATTAAAAATAGAAGCGCTATGAAATTATTCTTTACATAAGTTGAGATATTCCAAAGTGCCCTTACTGGATTTCAGAATTACTGTACATTAGTTTAAATATTCCATTTTTCTGTTTGTCACTTGATTTTTTTATAGGTTAATTTCACTGTACGCTTACTCGCAAACTTTGATTTCAACAATTGCAGTTTGACAAAAAGTTCAAAAGCTGACTTTTCAAAAAACAATTCTATTTGTTGAAAGTTTTGATCACAATTTCCAGCTGATTTTGAACAAAATGCAACCCAATCTTAGAGATCTCACCAAACACAAGGTTCCAGGTCATTTTGTGATACCTGGTTTTCAACGTAGTTTTTTGAAGGCTAAAAGAGTTGAGTGGCAAAGAGAATGAATACTAGCATGATGAAGTATTAACTTCAGTTTGCTCTTCATTAGTTGTGTATATGAAAACTTATATTTGTATTAAAATCACAAGAACAAATAATGTTCCTCATTGAGCTTTTACACTATTATTAACAGTAATATCAAGTGTTTGGCCCTTTAAGGCAGGATTCAGCAAATCTTTTCTGTAAGGGGTCAGACAATAAATATTTTATGCTTTCTGTGCCAATTATCTCTTGCAACTCACTTCTGCCTTGGTAGCCTTAACATAGCTATAGACAGTATACATACAAATACAAATACATATACCAGCAAAAGTATATACCCACACTCATTTGTTTTTATACTGTCGATAGCTATGTTAATGAGTGGGTATATACTCATTTATTCATGGAGACTGAAATGTGATTTTTTTTTTTTTTTTTTGAGAAGGAATCTTGCTGTGTCACCCAGGCTGGAGTGCAGTAGTGCAATCTCAGCTCACTGCAACCTCTGCCTCCCAGGTTTAAGCGATTCTCTTGCCTCAGCCTCCTGAGTAGCTGAGATTACAGGCACGTGCCACCACACCTGGATAATTTTTGTATTTTTAGTAGAGATGGGGTTTCACCATGTTTATCAGGCTGGTCTCAAACTCTTAACCTCGTGATCCACCCTCCTTGGTCTCCCAAAGTGCTGGGATTACAGGTGTGAGCCACCGCACCTGGCAGAAATGTGAATTTTATATAATTTTCATATATCACAAAGCATTCAACTTTTGATCTTTTTTCAACCGCTGAAAACTATAAAAACCATTCTTACCCTGCAGGCCATGCCAAAACAGGTGACAGGGTGAATTTGGCCTGCAGACCAGTTTGTTGACCCTTATTCCACAAATTCGGTGAAAAAAACAGAACTACTAATGAAACTGATCTCTTATTTGACAACTGGCACGATCTAATTGCCTGTAAAGTTCTTCCAAGCTAAAGGAGCCAATATTTAACTGCTACTGTGTGTATTTTTTATGTTCAGGAGAACATTAAGGGAAAAGATTGGCATAATTATTTTAGAAAAGTCATTTGATCCAAATGAACAGTCATTCTTTAGAAATAAATGTAAATACTACAGTTTTATAAATGCAAATTCTGTGATTGCACTTAAGAATTAGTTGTCTTTGGGTACTGTCTTCTTAAAAAAAAAAAAAAGACAGTGGCTATCAATATTTTTTCAGGTGTCTTCTGGTTTCTATGGGCCCACTGATAGGACTCCAACCCCAGGGTGCATGGCAAATGTGGACAGATGTGCAGATTACACATTTACTATTAACTTTCTTGAGAAATGGAAATGTAGTACTTATTAAATCTGCATTTTTATTTTTTAGTTCATTGCTTACAGAATGGCTTGTAAAATACAAGCAATCAAAACAATAAAATACTTGTGGATTTACACTATACATGACAAAACCATTATAATACAAGCTGTCAGACTAATCTTCTATGTAATTGCTTCCCATGTATGCCAACATGCTTTGTTCCATCAGAGTGCTGAGGAGGGAGTTGTTAGTTACCTTGGGCAGGGAAGGGGCCCAGAAAATAGGTGTTTTATTCCTGGTTGACTTTTAGAGTTAACAACACATAGAAGTGTGAACTCTGTTCACTGTGTGTGTGTCTTGCATGCTACTAGATGAGATGGTGACAGAAGCAAAACATACAAACAAAGGTCATTAAACCCAAGCTGGCTTACTTTAATGCAATAATGAATCATAATATTTAATTAAAAATGAAAACTACAAGGACAAAACCAGATTGGACATTGAGACAGCAGCTGTAAGCTAAGACTATTTTAGGCGAACCGAGACATATGGTTGTCCTATTTAAATCCATAAAATTAAGCTTTTCTGTAATTTGGATAGTTCTGCTCTTTCCTTTTCCCATTTTGGTCAGCAAAGTTGCTCCCCCGTTAGGTTTCTGCAGTAGTCTCAGATCCACTTAGATCTGTGACCTACCCATTCTTATTCCTCAGACTACATTTACACAGCCCTGCTGTGTGAACTAATGAGACCCAATTACAGTCATGTCTATCTGCTGCTTAAAACCTGGCATGAACCACCCAGGAATGCCACTGATGGCCCTGTAACTCTTGTGTGCACCCAAATCATGAGTATGTGAGGGTAGTTGCAGATTTCTGGTTCCTATCCTAGAGACTGGTATTCTGTAAGTCTTGGGAAAGCCCTGGTGCATCGAAGTTGAGTCTCTGTCCATCTCATTACTTTGTCACCTGCCACCCCCACCTGTCTCTGTCACATGGCCCACCCAGCTGTTGTAGGTCCCCAGTGTCCTGTTTAGTGTGTCTTTTCCCCACATTTTTTTTGGCAGCTAAGAGGGCTGCTGTTGTACATCTTTCTGTTGAAATTAAATTTACTGCTCTTTGATTCTGTTTCTCTCTAGCTGAGCATCTTGTGATAGCATGGTCTAGGTCTCAGATCATTTCTGTATTCTTAACCTGACACCTGAAACTTACGGTGACCGTTGAGTGATGATATAAGATTCAAGGTTAACAGTCTTTCTATTGTTTCTCTTGTCATGAATTGAAAGTTCAGTGAATTAAAGTAGGATTTGTATAGTCACTTCATCGTATATATATCAAGTTCTGCCTTTAAAACTTCAGTTTTCTCCAGGATCAATCATTGTGGTAATTTTAAATCATACTTTAAAAATCGAGCTTTAGAATGGGCAAAAATGCCCCCTAAACATTTGCAACTTTTGCTGTGTTTTGAATTGGAATAACAACTGTGTCTCCCTACAGCCAGGATAGGACTCAATAAAAGAAAGCTGAAAGGTTCTGGAAGCCTCCTGCGCTTTGGGGGTATAGAGTCAGGAACAACTGGCAGGAGTTCTGTAGTTGATTCTGCATGTTGGCATTGCCATAAGATTGGTTAGAAAAAAGATCTGTGAAAGCGTTCCTGAGGGTTTGTGCCCTTGCTTTCACATGTCCCATAATTTGAAACTAAGAACTGCTGATGACTGGCTAATGACCGGTATTGAAATGGGAAAATGTTACTTGCTTATGCTTTTGCTTATAAACATTGAAGTTTAATGAAATTTAACCATAGTTACATAAGATTTTATGAAATTAGGTAGACTTTCTCAAGAAAAATGTGAGCAATGTAAGGCAGGGTATTTTTGGGAGGGGTTGCTTATTGTAAGGGCAAGCTCTAGAACAGTGATAAATAGTAGTGTCTGACAATACTTGTTGAATGAGTGGACTCATGGTAACATAACTCCAGTGTGGCAGACTGATTCTTTGGTGCTTTTATTCAGATGGCAAACTTTTCTAGAAATCGGAGAGTTTTGTAAAGACTTTTAAAAAGTTATCAGAATTACCTATTATATCCTTTTCCAGATAATCAATTTGGAAACAATTGCTGGTACCTTAAGCCAGATTTATGACTCCTACTACAGTGTTGAAAATGTTCTTTTTGACAAATGCATCAATGAGCAGGCACGTGAGAACAGTGTACTCTTCTTATTTAGAAAAACAGTGAAGGTCTTCCAGACAGGAGAGAGTCTGCACTGCATCACAGCTGATCCAAAAGTTCAATTCAGTGAAAAGGTAAATATTTTGATCAGGAGGGGAATTTTTCCTAGGGAGTATTAGCACAGTATATTTTTAGTTCTGTGGCTATTTATAACTGCCTGATGGCTTGCATCTTAGTCTTTATTTGTTTTTTTAGGACATGCTAAGGATTGAGGGTTGTGTGCCTCGATTGTGTAGAAGACACAGTTGCATTCGGTTGCCTGGAGGCTTCTCTGTGAAGCCTGGTGGGACGCCTGCTGGCCAGTTTGGCCTTTCTTTTGTGAAGGGGTAGAGACAAGGGCAGAAGGTCATTGTATTTATAGGCTATTTGAAGCTTATCTTGTTTACTTTGTTAATAATGCTTGAGTCATTTTTCTAAACATTCTTCTTTGTATAACAGCAAAGATTAAAAAGGCAAGTAATTTAATTTATTAGGCCCTAGTTTTCATTCACCTGTTCTTGTAGAGCTGATAATTTTTTTCTTATCAAATTTTAGGTTTAATCATATTTAGCCTAGAAGAGTGGTCTGTCTTAAGAGTATTCTGATTATTTAGGGACATCTAGATGAAACTTTTTTGCCTGAGTCCATCGTCTCTCCTTTAAATTCCTAAAGGCGGGAATGAGTGTTTTTAAAAACCAACATGTGTAAAGCAACATTTTAGGCAAACTGGGATGAGGAAAAACATCTTGAAGGGGGCTTCATAATGGTGTTGGAGCCTGTTACAAATGTGGAATGAGAAAAGCCAATTACAAAAACAGTACTGACTTTTGGCAAAATGAGTCTTCATGAAAACATACCTTAACAATTTAATTATCTGACAAGTGCAAGTACTTTTTGAGGTTAATCGAATTATAAACAGGAGACTACAGACACTACGGTCACTACTGAGTGGCATGATAATTCATGTGGTATGTTCTTTTTAAAGATTAACAATCTTAAGTTTTTTGTATGTTAGTTATTTGGGGGAAGGTTTTAAAATAAGTGCTCTTATTTTCTTTCTCCAGTGCTTTTGCACAAAAATTTAACTGTTCAAAGAATATTGTCCAGGAAAAAAAACTCTCTCCAAATTTAAGCATGTCAGAAAATTCTTACTTATTTTGCACCTGTTAAGTGCCAGATGCTTAAAAGTTCATGGGACATAGCAGGAAACAATACTAATGAATTTCTGCCTTCATGAAGCTCACGTGTACACCACAAACACAGAATTAAAACACAGTGTGTTCGATGGTGAGATGGTGTGCTGTGCTCAGGAGAAAACAGGAGGCAGGGAAGGGGATGGAATCAGGAAAAGGTGGGGGAGGGAGGGGGCCAGTTGCAGTCCCACCACTAGCTGGAGTAGATTAGCTGGGTGACTTTGGGTCAGTCATTTAACTCTGGAACCCGTTTTCTCATGACTGAATTGGCAAAAATAATACATGTTCAACCTACTTCATAGAGTTTTGTGGGTAAGAGGAATATTAGTAACAAGGGCCTTATAAGTGCACATTGGATAACTGTTTGCTTATTGACTCTTCACATTTATGCTTCATGCTTATTGCCAGTATCACAATTCATTCTGTGATTAATTCAGCAAATACTTGCATGTCGGCTAGGCATGAGGTATATAGCTAGATTTTAGATAGACAAAACTCTATTCTCATTCTATTTGAGCTATGGTTGAAGAGATGTAGTGTGTTATACCTTTCACTATTGCTGTGTATTTTATCTTTAAAAGTTCGGTTTGGTGACCTTTTGTCAATTAACTAGAAAAGTTGATGTTTTAGTTTATAATTTTAATAGAGCTTGTGGGAACTCAAGAGTGTTTATATAGGTTTTATTTTCCTATTTACTTACTTTAAATAGGTTTTATTTTCCTATTACTCTTGGGACCATTTAAACTAGTAATTTTGTTTATTCTATAAGTTTTTTAATTTTAAAAGTATTCATAGAGTTTAAGAATGCTACTGTCTAGCCCTAGAATTTACAATGGTTCAGTGAGAACATTGGATGTAATACATTTTGTGATGACAATGTAGATCAGGAAGTAGAAATGAAATATGCCATTTGATAATTAAAATCATGTAGTTAGATTGTGAAAGCCACACACTAGAATTTAGCTAAGTGGATGAAATGCTGACTGGTGAGTAAGGTAAATCATTCTCCATTTGGGCAATTAGAATGGAGGGATTAATATAATTTGGATACTTAACAAAAATTTTCAGGAGTTAAAATATTATTTGAAAAATGCATAATTTGCATTAGCCAATACAGAGTTCTTAACTAACAGGCAAAAATCTAGGAGTGCTGCTCATTTTAAAAAAGCTTTTGATTACCAGGGGAAATGTAACGGCACCAAGACACATGGCAATGACTAATTAAAACTGAGCAGTAGGGTGTGTGGCTCTAGACTGACTAGGATTTGTGATTTAATCTTACTGCTCTAAAGATTTGGGAGCTTGCTTAGATGGGTTGGCATAGTTATTACAGATTGGCGTATGTGTTCCCTTTCAGAGCCAGAGGATGTCTTATTTAGTAGAAAGTAATAATCTGGGTCTTCCACCTTTGAGCTCTGTGCTAGTTCTGTAACCTGGGCCAGAGTTACCTTTAGTTTTCCAAACTGTAAAATGGACATAACAGCAGGGTGGTGAGAATCAAATGAGTGAATTGATGATAGAGACTTAACCTAGTGCCTGGCATGTAGATATGCTAGGTACTTTATTATTATTATTTATCATATAAAGCTGAAGGATTGTCATAAAAGAAGCATGAGCATTTCTCCATATTGGAGAGTTTCTGGGCTGGGAAATGTTTAACTCTCCCTGTAGGTTAGGGGTGAGCTTTTGATGTCTTCACTGTGGCAGGCAGCATCTGGGACAGCTCCTCTCTTGTGGCTGTAGGAAGCTGGAGTCTGGGGGCTGTCTCTGTTTACAGATCTTTCAGGAGGTAGAAACAGGTGATTTGCTCGGACTTTTTGTGAGGGGATTTTCAGGTGGGCACGAGGACCTGTCTGGAAAGGAACCACCATTTAACTCTTCACTGCATTTGCAGGCGCATTGCATCCACCTGCCCCTTGGTAAAAAGTCTTAACACGGCAGTCCCTGATCATATGCATGTATTCATTCAGGCTTTCTCAGCCTCGTGTCAGAAGATGCATGTGGCTGTCATTCTGAATGTAATCTGAGAAACTGAACAGTCAAATTTGGGGAATGATCTAGGGCTGAGGAGTGCTGAAACTACAAGCCCCCTGTTGAAATGAGATTCAAATAAGTGGGGGTGATAATAATACTAATCAAAAACAGTGTGGCATTTTATACCCTTTTTGTTGTCAGTCCCTACTTTTATTTATTTATTTTTATAGTGACTTTTGAGGTTACCAGGCTAGTTGCTTCTTGGTAGTGTGTGCAATTTATTTCTCTCTCCCTTGCTCTTCTCTAAAGCGATGGCTGCCCCTTTTCGCTTTACAGATAACCTGTTTGGTGACATCTAGGCACCAGGCAGAAATCCCATTTCCCGTTAATGTTTCAACATGTGGATTTAGCATCTACTGATGAACCTTGCTGAATCTTCAGTGGGTGTTACTATCGGAAGATTTTCTAGTTCTGCTGTTCCTTCTGTGGTTACCAGGTAGAGTTATGCCAGGAAGAGCTGTCACCAACTCGGGCAAACTATGATTCCTCCTAAAAAGGCAGGGCCAAGTCTTTTCTTTTTTTTTTAAGCCACTTTAGATTTAAACCAAGTTTACATTTTGTGTAAAATCATTGATTATAAGTGAAGATTTAACATTTTTGTGTGTGTATCATTGTGGGCTTATGATTTTTATTTGATGATTCAAATACATTCTTTTTGTTTGGATTGTACAATTTTTAGCCAGTAGGGACCACTTCTCGTGAGTTTCTTTGGCCCCTTTTTCTTTTTTCTTTTCTTTTCTTCTTTTTTTTTTTTGAGACAAGGTCGGTCTTTGTCACCCAGGCTGGAGTGCAGTGGCTTAATCACAGCTCACTGCAGCCTTGAGCTCCTGGGTACAAGTGATCGTTTCGCCTCAGCTATTCAAGTAGCCAAAACCACAGGAGCATGTCACCATGCCCAGCTAATATTTTAATTCTTTGTAGAGAAGAGGTCTCACTTTGTTGCCCAGGCTGGTCTTAAGCCCCTGGCCTCAAGTGATCCTCCTCCTGGGCCTCCCAAAGTGCTGGGACTACAGACATGAGTCACTGTGCCCAGCCCCTTTGTTCTTTTGACATCTGCCCATACTCCTTCATTAGTCTTTACCTGCTTTTTGACATATTAAGGTGGCCAGGGCTCACCTTGTGCTTCCCCATGTAGTTGATGACAGTAATTCTGTAGCCATTATTGAGCGCGTACATAGGTCAGGTACTGGTTTGTACTTTAAAAGAATAACCACGTTCAATCTTCATAACAACCCAGAGGTTATTTTTATTTTCCTCTGTAAAATGAGGACATCAAAGTTCAGAGAGCTTGAGAAAGGGTAATATAACCTATCTAAAGCTAAGCTGCTAGATGGCAGAGGCTGTGTCTGAATCCAGGACTTCCCACTGCGGAACCTCCAGGCCTTTGTTCCTAATCACTGTCAGTTCATGCAGACCTCTTCCCTCTCCTCCTCCTCCTCCTCATTCCCCTCCTCCTCCTTTCCTCTCCCATTTTTAGTACTAAGGATAGCTCTTAAAGTCTCTATTGAATCTGTTCTCAGCTTCACTGCTGTCTTGCTTCAGGTGCTGGTTTTTCTTTCAGAGTATTGCATGAAGTCCCCGTCTCCTGCCTTTCTTTTTCCAACATCCATATTTCTGCCAGGAAGATCTTTTAGAAAGAAAGAAAGAAAAAAAAAAAATCAGGCAGCTGTCACCTTTGCATACAGGGTAGAGCCCGCCTTTTGTGTGACACACCGGCTCCTCACACTTGTCCCCACGCCCGCCCCAGCTTCTCCCGCCATGCCACAGCACACCTGCATGTGCAGAACAGCATGGCAGGCACTTCTTAGCCAACCTCATGTGCCCCTGTGCCTTTGCACACCTTGTTTCTTCATCTTGTAATCTTCCCCCCACTTTGTAAAATTTTGTTTTCCTGAAATTCAGCACAGATGGGCTTCTGTGAAGGTGCTGTCCTGATTCTCTGTGCAGAGGTGAGCCCCAGCTCCTGCTGAGTCCCTCTGAGTTTGTGTGCTTTGCGCACATGTCCCGTGGGGTGTAGTTCACTGTGCACACGTGGCCTCCTCCAGCAGGGCAAGGGCAAAGCTGTGCCTGGCTCATCTTTGTAGGCCAGTTCTTTCAGTCAGCAGATAAGGTATTAATTGTTAACCCTCAAGACCTGTGTGAGCAGACCAGTGTCCGGCTCGCCTCACTGGAACTTACACTTAGATTCTTATGTAATCCAAGTGATGCCATCTTGCAGGCATGGCTCGGATCATCTTTAAGATGCTTCCTCATCCCAGTTTCCAGAAAACTCAGCATCCCTACTAGTTCACATGACCCTGTTTGTATTATGCAGTTTCATGTATGACCCCCATCAGATCATCAAGTTTGCACTTGACGGTTCTCCCCAGCACGAAGGACTGTGCACCCTGCAGACTCCCAGTTTTGGTTGGTGAAGTGGTGGAGGCACTTGGTCACCTGGGAGCTCCGCGTGTGTTCCTTTTAGTGGTGTCTAGAGAGAGGATAAAGACGTCAAGTCTTCTACTATGTCAGGTGTTTTCAAATGTCAAAATGCTATGCCACCTGGAATAAAATAACCTCATGACACCACGTGAGGACAAACAAGGTTTCAAGACTGGGAGGGAGCATGTCCCATCGAGGGCACATGGACCTGACAGGTAAGTTGTCACCCATCAGTGGCAGCACCAGGAAGGTTGGGTTCCACGAGTCTGTCAACCCCCAGGGCGATGTCAAAACAAAAACCAGCCACCCTGGGGGTGTACATGAAGCACCACACACCAATTTAGGTTTGGCCTGTCTTCTGTTGGCCACTGGCATTAGAAGTGTAAAGAGTCAGGTAAAATTAAAGGAAGAAGTCTGAGGAGGCCCCTGATAATTGTCAGCCAAGATTCATGTCTAGAGTCAGGGCTAAGGTCGGAATTCAACCCAATCGGGTTTTAATTATAAAATATATGAATAGGGTCAATATGAGCTTCCTTGTCAAGTGTTGGAATTCTAGAAATAGTCTATGTCTAGACAAGGTTGCTTTAGGATAAAATGAGAGAAATAATTATTTCCTGGATAATACATTTAGGATTTTAGATTGACCATAGAGATAGATAAGAGGAAGGTTTATATAAATTAATAGATCTGCAGTGGATTCGAAAAAGAGAATCAATGAAAGCCCAACATTTAACCCTTTGAAGTAAAGTGAAAGATAATTGACCCTTTTCTCTATTAATACCCTCTTATCAAGCAGTTTAAAATTTTAATTTTTTTTTAGAGAATGAGGTCTTGCTCTGTCGCTCAGGCTGGAGTGCAGTGTCGTGATCAGAGTGTTGCAATCATAGCTCACTGCAACCTCAAACTCCTGGGGTCAGGGGACCCTCCCACCTCATCCTTTTGAATAGTTGGGATTGCAGGCGCATGCCACCACCCAGCTAACTTTTATCAGCAGTTTTTAACCTATATAAGCCCAGGGTCCCTTCTGGAATCTGCTAAAAAGGCATGGATTCTCAACCTAGAAAGTTGCACACATGCACTGATTTTTCACACAGCTTTTTTTTTCCCTTTGGTGGAAGGACCAGGGAAATCCCAAATTCTTCTGAAAGTTATTTGTGGATCCTTTATCTCACAAAGTTTTCTTGACTATAGCCCATGGTTGAAAATGTAGTTTACATCACAATCTACACATAAGCATTTAAGATGAAAAACTTCATAGATACTAACCTTACTATGGGCAACACACTCTGTTCTGTTCTGGCTCGTTTTATGAAAGACTGTTTAATGAAATGATTTTATGACATACTAAAGGGTCTCCACCTGCAGGTAGAAAAATGTAGCTCTCAGTGCGCAGAGTGGGTAGGCTTCAGAACCCTTGCCTTGTTGCAGTCAAGCTCAGTACTGGGCATCTCGTGCTCAGATATAGTTGTTATGCTCATTGTCCATTTGTTGTCAAGGTCAAGTCTGGCTAAATGCATACCCCAGGCAGTTAGAAAAAAAGAATTACAATTTAACTTACAGCACATCAAAAGTGTTGAGATCTGGCCCACATGATTATATAGATTATAGAGATCTCACATGCTCAGCAAATGTGTCTCATTTGTGGTCACAGCACAGATATGTAAAAACATCAGTGTGTAGCAGCGAACAAAACAAACAAAAGTTCCAGCCTTCTAGAAGAGGAGAGGGGCATCAAACGAGATCATAAAATACGTCAGACTGTGTTGAATGCTAAAGAGAAAAAATAAAGCAGAGAGCGGGGTATGAAGTGTTGGGACAAGGTTTGAAATTTTACGTTGGATTTCTGGGGTGTTAGTGTCACTGAGAAAGTGACCTTTGAGGAAAGGCCTCAGGGAAGTGAAGTTGTTGGCTGGATAGCTAATTGCAGACAGGACTTTGTAAGCAGAGGCCATGGAAGTGCGCAGGCCCTGAATGGGACAGAGCCCAGTGGTGTCTGGAGAGGAGGGAAGGGGATGAGGGGCCAGAGGGGCAGCCCACACATGTCCACAGGACCCTTCAGTTGTACCAGGCAGCCTGAGGGTGTCAGGGTGGAAGCAGGGGAACAGCTAGCTGTGAGGACGCTGTTGGGACAGTCACGGCCAGGATGATGGTGGTATGAGCCTGGATGATGGCAGCAGGAAGAGTGAGAAATGTGTGAATTCTGGAAAGACTGAACCTGGGTGGGAGGGAAAGAAGAGAGCCAAGGATGGGCCCAGTTGGAACGCTGATGGGGAAGACTAAGGTGGAGTAGCTCTAGGCCTGGGGGAGCTTCAGGAGCTCAGCTTGGGGCAGGTAGAACTTTGTGAAGCCTTTTACACCTCATTGGAAAAGTCAACAAGATATTAGAATCATTAATTAACATTTTTTGCACATTTCCTCACTGATTTGAAAGAGAAACTGTACCCTAACCTGATGAGTATAGACAGGATGGTTTTGTCCTGGGCTATCTCATGATTTTTTGTGTGGGGCAGAATTCCTGGCAGTTCCTTTCTCAACCAGCCAGTGGTCCACAGAGTTGAGAGAAGGCAGCTTAAGAGAAAGGCAGCTTTCCTCCATCTTTCAGTGGTCATGCATGGTTCCGGGTTATAGTTTGTGGCCTTTTACAATTAGAAAAACACAGGCTTTTTTCATTGTAAAAATTGGGGTTTTTAATTGGTAAAATATATGTGACAAAGTTTACCATTTTAACCATTTTTTGTGTACAGTTTGCTGGCGTTAAATACATTCACATTGATCTTCAACCCTCACCACCAAACGTCTCCAGAACTTTAAAAAATGAAGTTTTGCATCCAGACATCCTTCCCAAAAGTATTTCAGAATTACCCAAATTTCTGGTGAAAAATTTTAAGTAAAAACAATGTATTTTTACATACACAAGAGTAAACATTGAATTTAACAGCAGTTGCCAATATTGCTGTAGGGGAGGACTTCCCTACATGGGGCAAAATTTGCTGAAATTCTTGAAATAAGTCTATGAGACTCTTACTAGACTCTGCCTTTTTCTGGTAACTCACCCTTTCGCAAACTTAAGGTCTTCTTTGTAGCTTTGTAGGCCTTTGAAGTCCCTTCAGAACAGGTAGATTGTTGAGGACTGTTTGTTGCCAGTTTGGTGCATGTGGGTGATTTCCAAAAGTCTCCTGATGGGCGAGTCTCCAGGGCATGTCCTGTGCTCACAGGCCCACCTGTTTATGGATCCCTTCTGTCTATTTCAATACAGTCTGTCATTGGATGTAAGAATGTTGTTTCTGGCCATGCGCTTCTCAGAAATCTCTGTTGAATTAAGATGTGCCCCAGGTCTTCCATTTAACTTTACAGGGAATTATCCAGTGATCGCTGTGCTCCTTGAACCCTTGCTGAAGAAATTAAGTCAGCTTTTGTTCATACATAATTCTCATTATGCCTGTTTAGAAGGAAAACCACCTCTTTGCTGAAATGGTGATTTAAAGACATGGATTTGCCAAGTCGGATTGTATCTGTTCAGCGTAAAGATTTTTCTACCCTCACCCTGTCTTGTCCTGTGGACTTATGCTTCTGTATCACACTAGCTCAATGCTCTGCCTCCTTTGCATATTTTCACTGTTCTTCAGAATTGTGCTTACTTCTCAATGCAAGAAGTTCAACTAGAAGCCTTGTTCATCCACTTTCTTTCATTTTCTTTTGTCTTAAAATATACTTCTTGTCCAAAGTGAGTCTTTAAATAGATTTTTTTGTTGTTGTTGTATTTAAAAAACCACATTATTTTCCTAGAAAAATTCAAGCAGTTAAGAGGAAGGGCAACTCAGGTAAAAATCTAAGAGTCAGTACTCAACCACTATTTGTTTTGATTATTCTTCTAGGTTATTACCTTACTGACATGTAGTAATGGCGAACATAAATGTAGTCCTGGTAGGTGTCAGGCTCTAAAATGTTTCACACCCAAACACTTCGGCTCCTTGTCACAGCAGCCCTCTAAGGGTCGGCACGGCTACTGCCCAGGCATCCAGCGACCTGGATGAGCAAACCAGAGCTCACAGAGCCTAAGGAACCTGCCCAGCACCACACAGCCGGAGCCACAGGAGTGAGCACCCTGGCGAGCCTGTCTGGGCAATCCCTCCTGGCTGGTGTGCCTATTCGTCTTTTCCTGTGACCTGTCTTTTGTTTTGTTTTAGATTCCAGGATATATTACAAGTCTTGCAATATTTATATACAGACTTAGAATTTAAGGCTGTCAGCTTGAAGGTGGAGAGTGTAGACTTGAATTAGTCTGCGTGAGTTTGAATCCCGCTCTTCCAGTTACTGCTCCCTCGACAGAATGACTTAACCTCTGTGCCCCAGTTCCTCCTCTGGAAAAGGGGAAGACAGAAATGATATCTCTCATAGTGTTTTGCAGGAATTAAATGAGTTAACAGAGGTAAAGAGCTTAAAACAGTGGTTGCCACATAAACACTGGGCAAATGTTAGTTACCTGGGTTAAATGGTCAGCACCTGCAGTGGTCTCTGCTCATTTTGGGCTTGTTCATGACCGATTGGTTTGTGAGAGTATATGTGCTTTTAGAGTAGTTCTAGAACTAGAATCATTTGTACACATTTTACTGATTTGTTATTTCTTAAGCATTGTTCATGAGAATGTTTTGTTGTTGGTTTGGTGACTGTCAGTTCTCTTATTAAGCTTTCCTTCATGTTTTCTATTTTGTGATATTTTTGGTGAGTCACACAGCAGAGACATGTTCTGTGGAACAAACCTATCCTTGGATTACAACAGACAGTGAAATTTTAATTTCTAGTGTGAGCTCGATTCTGTGAGCTGTGTGCTTCTACTTACAGTGTTTTTTTTTTTTTCAGTAGTGGTCACTGTGGATTACTTGCCATTGTATAGGTAGGTCAGCTGCCCTGGATGCCTTGCTTAAGCCTTCTCAGCACTGAGTTGGTTGCCCTTGCATCACAGATGAAGAAGCAGATGGAGTTGTGTCCCGGCCACGGACCCCTGGCAGAGCCAGCGGTCTGTAGAGCGCTACCACACTCACTCCCTCTGTAAGGAAAGCCTGATTTAAGGGTGGCAGCCTTGCCTGTGACTGTCCCATGAAAGGGAATTTGACTGTGGATTCTGTCATTAGATAATTAGATTATTTTGATGAGTGCTAGTTCTGCACACTTGCGTTTTAGGGACTCTGCCTTACTTAGGAGATTCTGCCTTTAAATACCGCGTTGACAGAGTACTTTCTAACATAGATGTTTGGTGGAGAAGGGGCATCTGTTTGTCAGCACCACCTCTTCTGGCTCCCCGTGCCGTTTTTCTCTCAACACCTTACCTGATGTCAGGCAGACAGCTTTGAGTGGCTGCCGCGTGGCTAGACTGTTGGAATGACTTTTGTCAACACAAACACAGTTCATAAGGATCTTAAGAACAAGTTTATGCTTCCAGCAAAAGAAAAACTTTTGAACTGTGACTTTAGTGTTACTGTTTCGTTACATGTGTGTAATGCATATGATTGTTACTGCTGGTTCTTGCCATCGGTATTCCCCTCCCTCCCTATCCTCCCAACTACTACGGTGAAGCTCCTGATAGTGTAGCATGAGGTGCTAGCATGTGGGAGGTGAGTCTCTAGTTAGGGAGCTTGTTAGCAATTGTATCAGTAAGGGTTCTCTTAGAGGGACAGAACTAATAGGAATATATATATAAAGGGGAGTTTATTAAGTATTAACTTACACAATCACAATGTCCCGCAGTAGGCAGTCTGCAAGCTGAGAAGCAAGGAAAGCCATTCTGAGTCCCAAAACTGAAGAATTTGGAGTCCGATGTTCAACGGCAGGAAGCATCCAGCACAGAGAAAGATGTAGTCTGGGAGGCTAGGCCTGTCTCTCCTTTTCGTATGTTTCTGCCTGCTCTATATTCCCTGGCAGCCGATTAGATTGTGCCCACCAGATTCAGGGTGGATCTCCCTTCCCCAAGCCACTGACTCAAATGTTAACCTCTTGGCAGCTCCCACCCAGACACGCCCAAGATTAATACTTTGTATCCTTCAATCCAATCAAGTTGACACTCAGTATTAACCATCACACCAATAATCAAAATAGTATGGAAAGTGAGATTAGTTCATTAACAGCAGTTACTTACAGTTACTTATTTGATGCAGAGGCTCTAAAAATAGAGAACAGTTAAAACATAAATGTCAGTGAAAAATATAATGCTATGAGCAAAATATTAGGGAAGCCTCTCTTTGTCCTTTCTCGTTATGTATATTTATGGTGTATACAGTGATGCCTAGGTTACCATTCTCTGGAGAATGCAGTAAGGTACAAACGGGGTTGTTAGCTGTGGGCATAAGTTGTCTCAGGGCCAGGCTGGTGGCTGGGGAGGGGGTGGCCCCAGCAGGACTCCTTATTGAAGGTTGGAGTGGCACCCATCGCTAAGTGGCTTTTGTGGTCACCCAGATAATGGAGCTGGAGATGCTGGCCTTGGCCATGTTTAAGCTCCGCTTCCCTGCGTCAGATGTTTTTTGAGGGACAAGAAGGCCAGTAAATCATGGTCTGCCTTTTCTCAAGAAGTAGGGGGAAGAGACTTGTAGGACAGGAAATGGAAACCCGAATCCTGAGATGTAGTCCATGTCTAACATGATGTTTAAGGATATGTTTTCATTAATAGAGCTGTCACAATATTTTTAGATGTAGAAGATATCTTAACTTTATGGGATTGCTCCTTAGAGAGAGTAGATTTTAAAAGCTGTGCTTCTGGATGCCCTTGGAAGCTGTCACATGAGTCTGGTTTGTTGCCATTGTGGGGTACCCTATCTGTCTCTTCACATGTGCTTGGTACAGAGTGACTCCCTGCGTGTTGTTTGGCCTTATGCAGTTTGACTTCTCTATCTCAGCAAGCCTTTAAAGCACCTCGGTTATGACATGCATGGATCTGGTTAAGTTGTAAAGACTCATTATCATCTCCTTGAAATCCAGCATCCAACACAAAGTATACATTCCCCATTCAACCACATAATCATTTTTATAAATTCATAGCTCTGGTCATAAACAGGAAGTAAGGGGACCCTGCTTCCTCCCTGACCCCCACTCACCAGAAACCAGAAGCAAAAAGAATGGCAGGACTCCTGGATATCTTGCTCTTGAGGGTGCTGTGCTGTTTTCTGTGCGTGTGCCAGGTTTTGTTGCTGTTTTAACATCCTGCATAAATAAAACACCCTAGGATGAAAAGTAACAAGTCGCCTCCTTCCCTGTAATCGCCCCTGATCCCCTGGCATAGTCTGTAGGTTTTAGCTGCGAAAGAAATATTTGAAAGAGAGAGAAAAAAGTGCTGCTGTTTCACTGGAGGTATTTTTGTTCTTTTTTGAGAGGGTGGATGAGTTAATTCTAACCATGGCTTAAGCCTATAAAGTAGGCTTTAAGCCCATAACCGAGCCATCAGCTCTGCCTAGTGACAGCTTCACTCTACAACGCTTTCTTTTTTGGAGAGTAATTTTCACCTGAGCCATATAAACATGAAACCCATAGTAAATAATACATCTTGTGATATTTATTAAAAGAGTATTCCTTACAAGTAACTTCTGAAAGATCTGTAAACATGATCTAATAGACAATGATCTCAAAGCTCCCTCCCTACCTTTGGGGGTTGTTAAGCTAACATGAATGCCCACTATAGTTATTAGTGTGCTAGGTCTACAACGTTTTCATGTAAAATACTTCAGTACTGTTAATTTGCTTATACTTAGTTTGTAATTCCTAGACGATTTCCTCATTTATAGCTTCAAAGAGAAACTCTTATGGCAGTAATTTTCCAGGTGGTCCACTTTGTTAAGAATATCTCTTCCCTTTCTCAAAGAAATAAAATGAGAACTATCATGTGACCTAGCAATCCTACTACTGGATATCTACCTAAAGAAAAACCATTCTGTCAAAAAGGCACCTGCTCATGTATGTTTATTGCAGCACTGTTCACAGTAGCAAAATCAGAGACTCACTTAAGTGCCTATCAACAGTGTACTGGATAAAGAAAATGTGGTACATATACACCATGGAATACTATACCCCCATAAAAAATAATGAAATCATGTTCTTTGCGGCAACATGATGCAGCTGAAGGCCATTATCCAAAGTGAATTTATGCAGCTGAAGGCCATTATCCAAAGTGAATTAAACTACAGACCGTCAAAGGTAAAGCAGGAGATGTTGAAAGCACGGAGGGAGAAAGAGAGATTGCCTGAGGGCCTGCAATGACTATGGATTTCCACAGTAATCATAGCAGTATGAAGATGGAGCTGAGAACATAACTGCCAACCTAGAATACTTTACTAATGTAAAATATGATTCAGGAAACAAAATCAGAAAATCAAAAACAAAACCAAAACCAAATACCATGTTTTCATTTATTTGTAAGTGGAAACTAAACAGTGGATACGCATGGATGTAAAGACAGGAGCAGTAAACACCGGGGACTCGATAAAGGAGGGAGGGATGGAGGGGATCAGGTGTTGAAAAACTACCTATTGGGTACTATGTTCACTGTTTGAGTAATGGGTTCACTAGAAGCCCAAACCCCAGCTTTATGTTGTATATCATTGTAACAAACTTGTACATGTAGTCCCTGAATCTGAAATAATTAAATTATTTTTAAAAAGACTACCTCTTCCCCTTCTTTGCTTTGCTTTTCATGGCAAAAACAGAAAAAGCTGGTCACATAATGTTCTTTTGGAATTTAAAAAAAAAGGTCATGTCACAGTCAAAAAGAATGATCCTTCCAAAGGAATTAACAGCTAACTAGGTATTGACATTTGCATTTGGTGGCATTCTTCTATAAGAAAGCCTGGCTTTGATGCAACTGGTTCCTGTTGCAAAATGGTATTTCCTATGAGTGTGAGATTATGAAGAGTTGCTTCTAGAAAGCCATTTTGTTCTACAAACATATTTAATCAAGAAAATAAATATGCTTTTGCAAATTTTTATAAGCATGTAATATTTAATGCAGAAACTAAGACATATGTAATGCAGAAGCTGATTTCAAATTGGCTTAGTTTTTAATGCCGGCATTGGAATAAACCTGTATCCCATTTCCTTTCCTCATGTGGGACCCAAGACCCAGTCTTAAGCACAAGAAGATCCAATTTAAGTAAAATTAGTGTTTCTGAGGAGACAAGAGAGGCCCTGATAAGATGATCTTCAAGTTGAAACATGCTTAAACCCTTAGCAAATTAAATTGAGACCTAGATATATTATTAGAAACTACAGACCCTCAAAGGTAAAGTAGAAGATGTTGAAGGTACAGAAGGAGAGAGAGAAATCACCTGAGGGCCTGCAATGACACTGACTGTGGATTTCCACAGTAATCACAGAAGTATGAAGGTGGTGCTGAGAACGTAACTGCCAACCCAGAATACTTTACTAATGTAAAATACAATTCAGGAAACTAAATGAAATAGACACTTTCAAACAAGCGCTGAAATTTTTACTACTGGTGGACTCTTGGTAAAAAGATTATCGAAGGATATTCTTCAAAAAGAAGGAAATTGAACTCTGAAAAGCATAAGATGATTGGTGAGCAAGGAAATGGGAGATGGCAGGTATGTCTAAACCACATTAGTTGTACAAAGCAGTGATACTAATGTTGATAAAATTGGGAAACATTTTATCAACTAAAATTTGTAGCAACAAGAAGAAGATAGACGAACAGGAGTAATATTTTCTCTTATCCTTTTAGATTAATAGATAAGCATGCTGATATGGTTTGGCTGTTTCCCCACCTAAACCTCAACTTGAATTGTATCTCCCAGAATCTCCACATGTTGTGGGAGAGACCCTGGGCGAGTGGGTAATTGAATCATGGAGGCCCTTTTTTTCCCGTGCTTTCTGGTGATAGTGAATAAGTCTCATGAGATCTGATGGGCTTATCAGGGGTTTCCACTTTTGCTTCTTCCTCATTTTCTGTTGCTGCCACCATGTAAAAAGTGCCCGTTACCTCCCACCATGATTCTTAGGCCTCTCTAGCCAAATGGAACTGTTAAGTCCAATAAACCTCTTTTTGTTCTCAGTTTCAGGTATATCTTTATCAGCAACTAATACACATGCTAAAGGTGTAAAGGTAACAACTGAAAATTACAAATTGTAGGAAGGAAGGGCCAAAGAACTATAGAAAAAGCAAGAGTAAATAGAATGAAATGGTCAAAATAAATACAGATAAAATGTGTTTGTAATCCCAGTAGCTAAAAAAGGATTAAATTTCAGGTAAAGATCAGAGATGATCAGATTGAATAAAACATAATTTCAAGGAGGAAGGAAGACAAAAGTGGTCATTGTGCAGTGATAAAATGAATAGTTCTCCATGAAGATAAAGTAATTTTAAACTTGTTTGCCTTTGGTGGCATAGCTTCAAAATAGTTAAGGCAAAGCTGACATAATTTTAGATCTGTAGTCAGCGTCAGTTGTTGAATGACGTCTCTGTAAGTAACTAGGAGATTGATCAGAAAGAAGTTACAAAGATCAGAAGATTTGAATAGCTACAGTTTTGTTTGAGCAAGTGGATATAAAGAACCTACTTTAATAAGGAGATAAATTCTTTTAAAATACAAAAGACATTCAAATTTGTTTGCACACTGGGCCAGAAAGCAGCCAGTATCAACAAAAAAACCACATTTATACCATATTATGTTATCTGATCACAATTATTAGTTTAGGAACCGAATTTCTAATTTTATACATTTTGGAAATTTGAAAGCAGTATAACTTGTGGGCCAATGAAGAAAACAAAATGGAATCAAGTACCCAAGTTAAAAATCAGAAAGAAATGCAGAATAAAGTTAAAGAGAGAGGTTTTTCCTTGTTTGCTTTAAGAATGTTAAAGAGAAGAATAGAAAATAATTCTTAAACTAAGGATACAGTTGAGAGGATACAAATGCAAAAGTTGGTTGTTTAAAAAAGTGAGTTTATCTAAAGTACAAGAAAGAAGATTAAAACATTATGAATGAAAAGAAGGTCACATCTACAGGTACAACAAATATTTTTAAAAATGAGACTACAAACAATTGTATGCCAACAAGTATGAAATATTACAGTAAGTCCTCACTTAACGTCATCAGTAAGTTCTTGGAAACTGCTACTTTAAGTGAAACAACAATGGCAGGTTCTTGAATAAGATCATTTTCTTCAGTGTCATTTCATTATAATATTGATGAAGGAAAAAAATCACTGTGTTATAGATGATTTTTCTTTAAGTCACAGTTTCCGAGTACCTATCAAGAACAGTGAGGACTTACTACTGTATAATACTTAGAATATAAGCACTTTCCTAGAAATAGCCAAATTTACCCAAATTGACTAAAAAAGAGTAGGAAACCATTAAAGAAACGAATGGGTTGATAATCTGTACCCTCTCATCTTGCACTCTACCTCCATACTAGGCCTAGAGAGTTCATGGATATATTCTACCAAATATTCAAAGGAATGGATTCTCTAAATTTTATACCATCATTTCCAGAGAGAAGGAAAAGAGGAACTAAATTGATCCTCTTTTTGGTTTTATTTTCAAGTTATGAAAAGTTTTAAATTTGTATCACAAATAAGATAGTATAAGAAATTCTCGTGAACCCATCATTAGTCACCTAGCATTAACAATTAAGAGTATTTTGCCATTAGCGTTTCATCGATAATTTCTCACAGATACCGTTTTGTTTTGTTTTGTTTCAAAATACTTGTTGTAACTGTGGATGCGACCTTCTTTTCACTTCCAATGTTTTGTCTGTTGTTTCTGGAGTATGTTAAAGCAAATCCAAGCCTTGCTAAACTCATTTATTAGTTCTCAAAGTTGTTTTTTTAGATTTCTTAATTTCTTCCTGCATACTACTGGGTCATACCATCTGTGAATAAAGACAGTTTTACTTCTTTCCAATCAATATGAGTTTTTTCTTTACCAAGAATCTGCGGTACAATGGGCAATACAAGTGCTGAGAATGAGCATCCTTACTTCATTCCTGGGATCTTTGGGGAAACATCTTCAGTCTTTCACATTAAGTATGATACTCACTGTAGGGTTTCTGTAGATTTCCTTATCAAGCTGAGAATGTTCCCTTTTCTAATTTGTTGAGAGTTTTTGTCATGAAGGGATGTTGGATTTTATTAAATGCTTTGTCAGTGATTATCGAGATGATTATGTGGTTTTTGTCTTATGATCTGTTAATATGGAATATTACATTAATTTATTCTCTGATATGAAACCAACCCTGAATCTTGGGATGAACTCTGCTTGGTCATGGTGTACAATCCTATTTATATGTTGCTGAATTTGGTTTAGGATTTTCATGTCTGTTTTATAAGGAATCATGTTATGTAGTTTCATTGTGGGGTTTTTTTTTGGTAAAAAAGATTTTACTGATTTCCTTTACTTCTGGAGTCAGTTTTGGTAACTTATTTTCCTAGGAATTTTTGCATTTCGTCTAAATTGCCGAATTTGTTGACATTGAGCTGTTCAGAGTATATGGTGTTTCCTTCCTTTCTGCCAGGTGTACGTAGTGGTATCTCCTTTTTCATTTCTGATATTGGTTATTTTTGTCTTCTCTCTTCTGTTTTTTTTGGTAGAGGTGGGGGGATCAGTCTATTAAGAGTTCACTGATTTTTGTTGATCCTTTCAAATAACTTACTTTTTGGTTTGATGTATTTTTCTGTGTTATTGTTGCTGCTGAATTGATTTGTACTTAGACTTTTAGTGTTTCCTCTCTTCTGCTTGCTTTGGGCTGAATTTGCCCTTCTGTTTCTTATTTCTTAAATGAAAAGGTTGGATTATTGGTTTTTTTATTTTTATGACATACACTGTCAAAACTACAATATAGTGCTTTCTGTAAGCACTTTCTGTAAGCACTACATTGGCTACATTTCATAAATTTTCATGTGTTGCTTTTGTTTTCATTCAATTCTAAATACTTTCTAATTTTCCCTTTATTTTCTTTTTTGGCTGATTTTTTTTTTTTTTAGAAGTGGGTTTTTAAAAATTTTTAAATTTTGGAGAGTTTCCAAAGTTAAATTGATTTCTAATTTAATTCCATTATGGCCATTAAACACAATTTTCTCTTGTCTTTAGTAAGTAGAGTAACTAGAGTCATCCTTCTGGGACGTAAAACAGATACCATTGTTCTGCCTCAAACTTTTCCATGACTTCCATCTTATTCAGAGCAAAACCTGAATATAGTATGGCTACAAGGCACTAAATAATTTTACCTTACCCCCACCACCTCTTCTTCTGACCTGGTCTTTCTCCATCTTTCCCTGTTGGCTCTATTTGAGCCTCACCAACCTTCTTGCTGCTCCTCGGACACCCTAGGCACACTCTTGCCTCTGAGGGTTTGCATCACCCATACAAATGTTCTTCCTCTTGTTTCCTTGTGACTCAGTGCCTTCTGAGCAACCTCTCTGCCACCATCCTGTCCTCTTCCTGTGGATTTCCTCTTCTTAACAATTATATGTTTATTGCATCACATTTATTTTGTCTGACTCCTAGCACTTGAGTGTAACTGAGGATAATAGGGAGAAATACTGGTTTTGTTTTCTTTTGTACTGGTTGAGTAGCCCTTATCTGAAATGCTTGGGACCAGAATTCTTTCAGCTTTTTGCATATGCATAATGAGATGTCCTGGGGATGAGACTAAAAACTAAACATAAAATTCATTTGTGTTTCATATACACTTTTTTTTTCTTTCCTTTTTGAGTTAGAGTCTCGCCTTGTTGCCCAGGCTGGAGTGCAGTGGCTCAATCTCGGCTCACTGCAACCTCTGTCTCCTGGGTTCAAGCAATTCTCCTGCCTCAGCCTCCCTGGTAGTTGAGACTACAGGCACACACCATCACACCTAGCTATTTTTTGTATTTATAGTAGACACCATGTTGGCCAGGCTGGTTTCGAACTCCTGACCTCAGGTGATCCACCTGCCTAGGTCTCCCAAAGTACTGGGATTTAGAAGCATGAGCCAACACACGTGGCTCATAAACACTTTTGTAAACATAACCTGAAGGTCATTTTATAGACTATTTTAAATAATTTTGTTCATGAATCAAAGTTTGGCAGTTTTGACTGTTGTGAGGTTAGGTACAGAATTTTCCACTTGTGGCATCCTTTCAGCACTCAAAAAGTTTTGCATTTCGGAGCATTTTGGATTTTGGATTTTCAGATGATGATTGCTCAACCTGTACTATATCCTCAGCAAAAGTAAGAGGGCTGATGTGTCAGGTGTTCAGTAAATATTGCTGTAATGAAAGATTACAGTTAGCGAAACCGGACTCTAGGATCTGTCTGGTTAGGAGGCTGCAACACACCATTGCAGCCTCTCATGTGGCAGACCTTTAAGCTAGTGTCAAACCTGGAGCCTGCCAATGTTGACTGTGCATCTATGATTCACTCTAGTAGGTTGGGATTTTGTGTAAAATTTATATTTGGCCATGTCCTCTCCACCCTAAATAGTCTCCCCTAGATGAGCTAAAATTTAGAAGAAATACAAAGGGGTGCTTTCTCACAGAAAGTGCTCAGTACCCCTGGTCTGTCTCACACTCATCTCTGATATTCATGTTACGGCTGAAGGAACCTAATACTAGGGGTCAGTGGTCTTCTGCACCCGGGATCTCTGCGGGAGTTGCATTTTGGGTTTCTGGCCAGAGCTGTTGTATTCTGATTCCTAAATCCTTTATTTGTCTGTCATTGGTCTGAGTTTGTATATGCGAGTGTATTGGTCTGTGGTTTGAGTAATCTTTTATGGGCTGTGGAACAGCTTTGCTGCATTTCACTCTGGAGTAGATTTTATTCCTCTGGTGGAAATACTCATTCCTGTTAGCAGAGTGCTTAGTTTTTCAACACTAAGGTACACCCTCTCTATGAGTGATCATCACACTGCTGCAGCTGTGAAATCTGTCACAGCTTTTACGCCAAAGCCTACTACGTGCCTGGTGAATTCTATACATATTTAATTTTGTCATGTCTTGGTGTTTTGATTTGGCTTTTACTTTTTTAGGTGGTACATTAGGTTTAAAAGTGAACACTTTGGCAAAGTTTTTTGTTTCTGTGACAGAGTTTTCACTCTTGTTGGCCCAGGCTGGAGTGCAATAGTGCAATCTTGGCTCACTGCAACGTCTGCCTCCGGGATTCAAGCAATTCTCCTCCCTCAGCCTCCTGAGTAGCTGGCACTACAGGCATGTGCCACCATTCTTGGCTAATTTTTTGTATTTAGTAGAGATGGGGTTTCACCATGTTGGTCAGGCTGGTCTTAAACTCCTGACCTCAGGTGATCTGTCTACCTCGGCCTCTCAAAATGTTGGGATTACAGGTGTGAGCTACTGTGCCCGGCTGCAAAGTTTTTATAATTTATGTAGAAGCTTGCCTGTAACACTGTAGTTTCTAACTTGGCTGTTATATTATGAAAATAGAACTAGATAGAAAATTCTTAACCTCAGCAATCCTAGTTTATCTGTTTTTAGTTCCTGAACAGTTCATCTTTGTCTCTATCCATTTAATAAAGCCAGACAGTAAAGCATAGTAGCAGTGATTCAGATTCAGAACAGGAATTTCTTTATGATTTCTTCAAGCTTTCTATTTAACATTTTTGGTTTGTGTTGTCAATGAGAAATAACAAATGCTTTATTATCTTTTGAGATATCTGAAGAAGAATACAGTTGTTATGAAATATATTTTTCAGTTTTTCCTTCTCACTTGTAGTAGCTATGTGTGAAAAGTTCTGTTTATACAATACACATATATAGATTTGATTCAACTTGTGATTTGTCAAGTATACAAAGAAGCAAGTGGTTTTATTTGTACCAGACACCGTTCTACACTTATTAGAACAAAACGCTAAAAATGGGACTTGCCGGTATAATTTATACATGGTTTAACCATTTTTTTCACTGCACATTTCTTAGCATGAATAAATGGCTTAACCTCTTAAATATTTAAATCAGTTTTTATTTGGGCAGACCATGTAAGAAAAAAAAAGGATAGATATGATAATGAGTGCTATAACTTTTAGCAAAAGGGCTATATTTAATTTTTATGCACATGGAATTCCCAGTCTTCTATTGGTGAGGAAGAGAATAACAATATGCTATTCTTATGCATATACCGAGAGATATTTCATTGCTATAGTATTTGATGTCCTTTTGGGAAGGAAAAATAGATATAATGATGATACTTTTCTATGCATTTTTAATAGGATGGATAGAAAGTCACACTTGCTAATAACTTAAATCATAGCATTTCTCCTTTTGTTTTTGGTTAGAACATTAACTTACATTTAACACTTTGGAAAACATGACTGTCGGAAGTTTCTGTACCTTAATTCTACCCACCTGCTTGAAGAATAAATGGATGTGATAAGATACAATTCTATCCTTATTGAAGAAATTTAGAAATGAAGTTTAGCATTCCTATGGTGACATGTTTTATTGTGAATAGGCTCTGAGAGCCTGATTTGAAACCGTCAAGTAGGAACATTCCACAGGGGACACTGTCACGTGCACCACAGCTGCACAGATTTCACTTCCTGCCACCCGTTTGCTCATTCTGGTCCCCGTATTCTGCCTGTCTGTACCTGAGTGCACATGTGCGTGTCCTTTGAGCACCCATTCAGTTATTTCCTTGGGTTCATTCCTTAGCTATATTCCCAAATCATAGAGTAAGATCGTTTTAAAACCTTCTAGTACTCATCATTAAGTTGCCCTCTAAAATTCTTCCCACTCACACAACAGTTAAGGTGTTTCTTCATGCCTCTGTAAGGCTTACAGACAGAAAATGGTTCACTTTGGCAAGGTTAAACGTTACTCATATTTATTGGCTGTTTGTGTTTTTTTTCATGAATTGCTTACTCAGAATTTGGTGAGTATTCTTTGTGTTGGCCTTACTGACTGAAAAGCGTTTTTATTAAATAAGTCATAGCTGCTTATTCACAGCTTGCCAGTTTTATAGCGTTTCTTTTATATATATATATGCACACATATTCAGTATTTCTGTTCAGCATTGGCATTAGGGTTGACGAGACCTTCCCCATTGTGTGCACAGCAGGAACCGTTGCTCTGTGCTCCTCATGGGCCGCTCTGCCTGTGAGGAGCCTGTGGTCTCTGAAATCCCAGCTGCAGTGTCAGGTGCTATTGGCCAGAAGCACCTCTGCAGTCCAAGACTCATCTCAGATTAAGCGCTGCCTAGCTTCCATTCTGCTAGGTGCGTTAAATGAGATATGGGTTAATGTACAGTATGTGCACAGATCTTAAGTGTACAGTTAATGAGCTTTGACAAATGTGTACACCTATGGAACTGCCATCTCCACGGAGCTGCAGAACATTTTCACCACCTGACAGTTTCTTTGGGCTCCCATTACCCTACCACCTTGGACAAGCACTGTTTTAATTTCTCTTTCCACAGGTGGTTTTTGCCTCTTCAAGGATTTCATACAAACACTGACATATAGTATGTACTTGTTTGTGTCTCTTTTCATTTGCTGAGTATGGTGACATTTGGATTTGTCCATGTTGTCGTAGGATGGTGAGCAGCATTCTGTTGTGTTTGCATATCCAACATGTTTATCCACTTTGCTCCCAGTAGGTGCCTGGGCTGATCTGTTTCTGGCTCTTATGTCTCAAGTGGCTGTGAATATTCTTGCATGGACACACGGTCTTATTTTTCCTGGGTAAAATACCTAGGGGTGGTATTATCAGTAAAATTGCCGAGGGAAGTGTGTGTTGAAGAAACTCCACATGGTTTTTCAGGGGAGTTGGGCCACTTTTGACTCTGACAGGCATCGCAGGAGAGCCCCTGTTGTCCTGCATCCAAGCAGCAGTGTTTTCTTAATCATGTTAGCCATTGTAGTAAGTCTTGAATTTAGGTATGGTGAGACCTGAAGAACTTTGCTCTTCTCTCATGAGTTTTGGCTGTTATATAGGTTTGGTGCTTTGCTGTATAAATTTTAGCGTTAATTTGTCAATACCCATGAAAAAGCCTTTGGGGACCTGTGATTGGGATTGTATTGGATCTGAGTATCGGTTTGGGAAAAATTGACAAATAATATTTTATCTGTCAACTTACAAATATGGCATGTCTCTTAGTTTATAGGTACTCTTTAATTTGCCTCAGCCATGTTTTGTCTTTTTTTTGTTAAATTTATTTCTAACATTTTGGCTTTTTATTATATTGTAAATGAAAATATTTGAATCTCACTTTCAGTTTCTGACTACTATTTAAACATTCATTTGATTTAAAACAATTTAACATCATATCTGTGACTTTACTGAATTCACTTTTTCCCGTTGGTTGGTTGTATATTTATTTCCTGAGAATTTTTAAATTGGGAATAAAAATGGATTTTTTTCTTCTTTCCTTACATTTTTTTTAATTATGAAAAATTTTAAACAAACAACTAAGTTGTGAATGTTCATAACTTACTACAAAGAATGTCATTTTACTGTTCATCCATCAGTCTATCTTATTTTTTGAAACATTTTAAAGTAAATGGAGACATACCCCTAAAAATACCTTATTGAGCAAGCATTTCATTAACTGGAATTTCAATTTGTTTCATAGTTTTTCTTTTGATGTAAAATTTCCTAACAATGCAATGTGCTGATCTTAAATACTGCACCCAGGTACTGAGCTCTAAACAAATGCATAAACTTGGGTCACCTAAAAGCTTACCAAGCTGGAAAGCTGTCAGTCACCCCAGAAAATTCATTCATGTTTCTTACCACTTTCCCTCTCACCCTTCTTGTTGCTGTTGTTTATACAGTAGTTTTTCTAGAAATTTTTTTTAAAATGGAAATATATTACAAAGTAAGAATGTATACCACAGTTTGGTTAGTCACCTGTTGTTGAAAACGTGGGCTGTTTCTACTTTGGAGCCATTATGAACAGAGCTCCTATAAATATTTTTGTAAAAGTCTTTTTGCTGACATGTGTTTTCATTCCTTTGGGGTAATTAGGTTGGGGATTGCTGGGTCATAGGGTAGGTATGTATTTAGTTTTATAAAATGCTGTCAGACCTTTTGCCAAAGTGGCGTCCTACTTTTTAATCCTACCAATGATGTATGACTGTCCTATTGCTTGGCTTTGGTGTTTTTGTTTTTTTTTTTCATTTGGGCCATTCTAATGGGCATGATGTTGTAACTTATTGTGCTTCTAATTTGCATTTCCCTTGTGAACAATGTGATATTCATCACTTCAAAACATTTTTCTAATTGACAAGTAAAATATTCATCACTTTTTAATGTGTTCACTACACATTCATATACTTAGAAAGTATGTATTCGAATCTTTTGCCCACGTTTTAATTATACTTAGTCTTTTAATTATTCTAGAAACTTTTATAAGTATTAGAGACTAAAGGCTCTTGGGATGAAATAAATATATTTTGCATGTGGGAATGACATGAATTTTGCGGGACCAGAGGTGGAATGCTGTGGTCTGAATGTTTGTGTCCTGCCAAAATTCATATCTTGACACTTGAGGATTAATCTAGTGCCATCATGGTACTGGGAGGAGGTTAGGCCATGAGAGCACTGCCATGGGATATGTGCCCTTAATAAAGAGGCCCAAGAGAGCTTCTTTGTCCCTTCCCCCATGTGAGGACACATAAAAGGTGCCATCTATGAGGAATGGGCTGTCACCAGACACTGAATCTGCTGGCATCTTGGTCTTGGACTTCCCAGCCTCCAGAACTGTAAGCAGTAAATTTCTGTTGTTTATGAGTTACCCAGACTAAGGCATTTTGTTATAGTGGCCCAAATAGACAGAGACAGAAGTTGGTACTGAGTGGGTGTTTCATAGATATTTTCTTTCCATCTATGATTTGTCTGTACATTTTTCAACATTTTTTTTCTTATTTATTCTGTTCTTACAGTCCGTTCCCATCAACATTGTTTTTGATGAGAAGCTTAAAATTTTTTTTAATGAAGTCTTTTTTTAAATCAGTTTTCTTACTTTCCTGTTTATTGCTGTTTTGTGACCTAAGGAACTTTTGCCTTCCCCAAAGTCACAAAGATGATGTTGGTTTGCTCTAAAAACGTCAATGCTTTAGCTTTTATTCTTAGGCCTGTAATACATCTTGAATGAACTTCTGTGTATGTTGTAGTTTGTAGTTCACTTTGTAACATATGGATATCTAGTATCCCAGCTACATTTTTCAAAAAGACTTGACCAAATAGATTGCTTGGGGGTCTTCATAATCAAAAATCAGTTGTGTAATTTGGAATCATAAATGAAAATCTGTTTCTGGTGCTCTCTCTTGTTTCATTGATGTCTTTATAGATACTTAACACAGGTACTATTTTTCTTTGAAATCTGTTGCTTTATGATATCTTAAAGTAGGTTGTATGAGCCCTAATTAGTACTTCTTCAAGATTGCTTTAGATTGCCTTTCAAGTTTGTTGCCTTTCCTTGTAAATGTTAAAATTATCTTGTTGGTTTCTACATAAAAGCTTGCTGGGATTATTTTTGAGAATGTGTTGTATCTATAGATGCATTTGGGGAAATTTTATATTAATATTTGCTCTTTTAATTTGTAAACATGTGATATCTACATTCATTTGGGTTTTTAATTTCTCAGCAGTGTTTTATTGCATATATTGAAATAAAGCTTTTCCCTTTTATTCTCATGGTATGGTAGATTATATTGATTTTGTAAACCTTGCATTTCTGAGATAAACCACATTTAATCATGACATTTTAATTTTTTATATCTTTGACGTCAGATTGTTAATATTTTAATCTGGATTTTTACATCTATATTCTTGAGGGATATTGGTCCATAATTTACTGTTTTTATCCACCTCTTTTTAAAGATTATGTTGGCCTCATAAAGCAAAGTAGGAAATAGTCCATCATTTTCTGAACTGATTTTGATAAAATTGGTATTTTCTTCAAATGTTTGATAGAATTCACCAGTGAAGCCATGCGGGGTTTGATATGTGTATGTGTAGAAGTTTGGGAGAATGTGTGTGTGTGTGTGCGCGCGTGTGTGTGTGCGCGCGCTCATAACATTTTAATATATTATAAATTAATATGTTTATATATTATATATAATTTTTATATGTGTGAAATACCTTTATATGTATATATTCATACTTTTGTTTCATCTTGGTGTCAGTTTTGGTAAGTTGTATTTATCAAGGAACATGTCCACTTTAAGATGATGGATTTATTGGTGTAATTTAATAATATTTTGTTATTTTAATGTCTGTAGGATCTGTAGTGTTATTCCCTTATATTTTGATATTGGTAATGTGTGCTTTTTTTTTTGTATGTTTTTTTTTTTTTTTTTTTTTTTTGAGACGGAGTTTCGCTCTTGATACCCAGGCTGGAGCGCAATGGCGCGATCTCGGCTCACCGCAATCTCCGCCTCCTGGGTTCAGGCAATTCTCCTGCCTCAGCCTCCTGAGTAGCTGGGATTACAGGCACGCGCCACCGTGCCCAGCTAATTTTTTGTATTGGTAGAGACGGGGTTTCACCATGTTGACCAGGATGGTCTCGATCTCTTGACCTCGTGATCCACCCGCCTCGGCCTCCCAAAGTGCTGGGATTACAGGCTTGAGCCACTGCGCCCGGCCTTGTTTTTGTTTTTAAAGTAGAAACTTAGATAATTACTTTTTTCTAAGGTAAACATTTAAAAACACCCATTTCCCTATAAACATTGTCTTAGCTGGATCCCACAATATTTTCTAATATTTTTTGGGTGATTTCTTCTTTGCCTAATGGTTTATTTAGAAAAATTTACTAATAGCTGGGTTATTTCTAGATATGATATTGTTGCTGGTGTCCCCCTGCAGTCAGAGAAAATAAACTATAAGATATTCAATCTTTTAAAATTTTTATTGAGATTTATTTTATGGCTTACCAAGTGGTCTATCATTGTGAACATTTCAAGAGATTTAAAGAATATATATTCAACAGTTGGATGTAACATTTTGTAAATATCACTTAGTTTAATGTGATAAAGAGTGCTGATGAAGTCTCTAGTGATTTATATATCAGTTACCAAAAGAGGAGTGTTAAAATTTTCAACTGTGTTTGTAGATTACTTTCTCCCTTAAGTTCTGCCAGTTTTCTTTAGAATATTCTAAAGAAAATTGAATATTTTGAATATTTCTTTAGAATATTTTGAAGCTGTTGTATTAAGTGAATACACATTTAGGGTTGTTACAGCATCTTAATGAATCTACTTTATAATAAAGAAATGTCCCTCTTTATGTCTCATAATGCTTTCTTGAGGTTTACTTCAGTAAACACCAGCATTAAGAAAAAATAAATTTAGTTTCATCATAGGAGTCTCCTGATATTTAAGAGTAGTTATAATTTTCCATTTCGTGTGTGTATGCGTGTGTGTGTGTGTTTTCTTTTTTTAGACAGAGTTTCGCTCTTGTTGCCCAGGCTGGAGTGCAATGGCACAATCTCGGCTTACTGCAACCTCTGCCCCCTGGGCTCAAGTGATTCCTCTGCCTCAGCCTCTCGAGTATCTGGGATTCAGGCACCCACCACCACACTCAGCTAAATTTTGTATTTTTAGTAGAGACGGGGTTTCACCATGTTCGACAGGCTGGTCTTCAACTCCTGACCTCAGGTGATCTGCCCGCCTCAGCCTCCCAAAGTGCTGAGATTACAGACATGAGCCAATGTGCCTGGCCTTGTGGTTTTAATAGACTTTATTTTTTTAAGAGTAGTTTCAAATTCTCAGCAAAACTGGGCTGAAAAATGGAGATTTCCATATACCGCCTCCCGTGCCCCTACACACACACACACACAACCTCCCTCATTACCAGCATTCCCCACCAAAGTGATACAGTTGTTACACTTGATGCATCTACATTGACACATCATCACCCCAAGTCCTTAGTTTACATCAGGGTTCACTCTTTGTGTTATGCTTTCTATGGGTTAGTCAAATGTGAAACAAGGTGGGTCTACCATTGTGGTATCATACAGACTAGTCTCACTGCCCTAAAAATCCCCTGGGCTCTTCCTTTATGTTTCCTCCTACCCTTTCTTAGCAAACACTGATCTTTGTACTGTCTTCATAGTTACATAGTTTAAATCATATAGTATGTAGGCTTTTCAGATGGACGTCTTTTATCTAGCAGTAATATATTTAAGTTTCCTCTGTGTCCTTTTGTGGCTGGTTAGCTCATTTCTTGTTGGTGCAGAATAGTATTTTATTGCCTGGATGTACCACAATTTACTTATCTATTTACCTACTGAATGACATTTTGGTGGCTTCACAGGTTTTGGCTATGATGAATACAGCTGCTATATAAATATTTGTGTGGAAAGTTTTTTAAGTTTTTGTCTCTCTTGGGTAAATACTAGGGAGCAGGATTGCTGAAACGTATGGTAAGAGTATGTTTCATTTTTTTAATTTTATTTTACTTTAAGTTATGGGGTACATGTGCAGATCTTGCAAGATTGTTACATAGGTATACAGATGCCATGGTGGTTTGCTGCATCCATCCCCCCATCACCTACATTAGGTATTTCTCCTAATGTTACCCCTCCGCAATTTCTCCACTCCCTGCTATCCCTCCCCTAACCCCCCACCCCACAACAGACCCCAGTGTGTGATGTTCCCCTCCCTGTGTCTATGTGTTCTCCATGTTCAACACCCACTTATGTGTGAGAACATGTAGTGTTTGGTTTTCTGTTCTTGTGTCAGTTTGCTGAGAATGATGGTTTCCAGATTCATCCATGTCCCTGCAAAGGACGTGAACTCATCCCTCCATGGTGTATATGTGCCACATTTTCTTTATCCATCTATTGTTGATGGACATTTGGGTCGATACGAAGTCTTTGCTGTTGTAAACAGTGCCACATTGAACATACATGTGCACCTGTCTTTATAATAGAACGATTTATAATCCTTTGGGTATATACCCAGTAATGGGATTGCTGGGTCAACTGGTATTTCTATTTCTAGATCCATGAGGAATTGCCACATTATCTTCAACAATGGTTGAACTAATTTACACTCCCACCAACAGTGTAAAAGCATTCCTATTTCTCCACATCCTCTCCAGCATCTGTTGTCTGCAGATTTTTTAATGATCGCCATTCTAACTGACTTGAGATGGTATCTCAATGTGGTTTTGATTTGCATTTCTTTAATCACCAATTATGATGAACATTCTTTCATGTTTGTTTGCTGCATAAATGTCTTCTTTTGAAAAGTGTCTGTTCATATCCTTTGCCCACTTTTTGATGGGGTTGTTTTTATCTTGCAAAATTTTTTCCCCATTCTGTTGGTTGTTTCTTTCGCTGTGCAGAAGCTCTGAAGTTTAATTAGACCCCATTTGTTTATTTTGGCTTTTGTTGCCATTGCTTTTGGTGTTTTAGTCAAAGTCCTTTGCCTGTGCCTATGTCCTGAATGGTATTGCCTAGGTTTTCTTCTAGGGTTTTTATGGTGTTAGGGCTTACATTTAAATCTTTAATCCATCTGGAGTTAATTTTTGTATAAGATGTAAGGAAGGGGTCCAGTGTCTGCTTTCTGCATATGGCTACCCCATTTTCCCATTACCATTTATTAAACAGGGAATCCTTTCCCCATTGCTTGTTTTTGTCAAGTTTATCAAAGATCAGATGGTTGTAGGTGTGTGGCATTAATTCTGAGGCCTCTGTTTTGTTCCATTGGTCCATATCTCTGTTTTGGTACCAGTACCATGCTGTTTTGATTACTGTAGCCTTCTAGTATAGTTTGAAGTCAGTTAGCGTGATGCCTCCAGCTTTGTTCTTTTTGTTTAGGATTGTCTTGGCTATGTGAGCTCTGTTTTGGTTCCATATGAAGTTTAAGGTGGTTTTTTCCAGTTCTGTGAAGAAGGTCAATGGTAGCTTGATGGGGATAGCGTTGAATCTATAAATTACTTTGGGCAGTATGGCCATTTTCACAGTACTGATTCTTCCTAACCATGAACATGGAATGTTTTTCCATCTGTTTGTGTTATCTTATTTCCTTGAGCAGTGATTTGTAATTCTTGAAGAGGTCCTTCACATGCTTTGTTAGTTGTATTCCTAGGTATTTTATTCTCTTCATAGCAGTTGTGAATGGGAGTTTGCTAATGATTTGGCTCTCTGTCTATTATTGGTGTATAGGAATGCTTGTGATTTCTGCACACTAATTTGGATCCTGAGACTAATTTTGTATCATTTTAAGGAGATTTTGGGCTGAGACGATGGGGTCTTCTACATTATGTCATCTGTAAATACAGACAATTTGACTTTCTTCTGTCCTGATTGAATACCCTTTATTTCTTTTTCTTGCCTGATTGCTCTGGCTAGAACTTCCAATGCTATGTTTAATAGGAATGGTGAGAAGGGCACCCTTGTGTAGTGCCAGTTTTCAAAGGGAATGCTTCGAGTTTTTGCCCATTCAGTATGATATTGGCTGTGAGTTTGTTGTAAATAGCTTTTATTATTTTGAGATATGTTCCATGGGTACCTAGTTTATTGAGAGTTTTTAGCATAAAGGGCTATGGAATTTTGTCAGAATCCTTCTCTGCATCTTTTGAGATAATCATGAGGTTTTTGTCTTTGGTTCTGTTTATGTGATGGATTGCATTTATAGGTTTGCATATGTTGAACCAGCCTTGCATTCCCAGGATAAAGCCTACTTGATCGTGATGGATAAGCTTTTTGATGTGCTTTTGCATTCAGTTTGCCAGTATTTTATTGAAGATTTTTGCATTGATGTTCATCATGGATGTTGGCCTGAAATTTTCTTTTTTAGTTAGGTCTTTGCCAGGTTTTGGTATCAGGATGATGTTGGTCTCATAAAATGAGTTAGGGAGGATTCCCTCTTTTTGTATTGTTTGGAATAGTTTCAGAAAGAATGGTGCCAGCTCCTCTTTGCATGTCTGGTAGAATTCGGCTGTGAACCCATCTAGGCCTGGACTTTTTTTGGTTGGTAGGCTATTAATTACTGCCTCAACTTCAGCCCTTGTTATTGGTCTATTCAGAGTTTCAGCTTCTTCCTGGTTTAGTCTTGGGAGGGTGTAAGTGTCTAGGAATTTATACATTTCTTCTAGATTTACTGGTTTATGTGCATAGCGCTGTTTGTAGTAACCTCTGTTGGTAGTTTGTATTTCTGTGGAATCGTGATATCCCCTTTATCATTTATTATTGCATCTATTCAATTCTTGTCCCTTTTCTCTCTTATTAGTCTGGCTAGCAGTCTATTTTGTTGATCTTTTCAAAAAACCAGCTCCTGGATTTACTGATTTTTTTTTTTTTTTTTTTAAAGAGTTTTTTGTGTGTCTATCTCCTTCAGTTCTACTCTGATCTTAGTAATTTCTTGTCTTCTGCTAGCTTTTGAATTTGTTTGATCTTGCTGCTCTAGCTCTTTTAATGGGATGATAGGGTGTTGATTTAAAATCTTTCCTCGCTTCTCATGTGGGTGTTTAGTGCTATAAATTTCCCTCTAGACATTGCTTTAAATGTGTCCCAGAGATTATGGTACGTTATGTGTTCGTTCTCACTGGTTTTGAAGAACATCTTTATTTCTGCCTTTATTTCATTATTTATTCAGTAGTCATTCAGGAGCAGGTTGTTCAGTTTCCATGTAGTTGTGCCGTTTTGAGTGAAATTTCTTAATCCTGAGTTCTAATTGGATTGCACTGTGGTCTGAGAGACTGGTTGTTACAATTTCTGTTCTTTTGCCTTTGCAGAGGAGTGATTTACTTCCAATTTTGTGGTCGATTTTAGAGTAAGTATGATGTGGTGCTGAGAAGAATGTATGTTCTGTGGATTTGGGGTGGAGAGTTCTGTAGATGTTTATGAGGTCCGCTTGGTCCAGATCTGAGTTCAAGTCCTGGATATCCTTGTTAATTTTCTGTCTCGTTGATATGTCTAATATTGACAGTAGAGTGTTAAAGTCTCCCACTGTTTCTGTGTGGGAGTCTAAGTCTCTTTTTAGTTTGTTAAGAGCTTGCTTTATGTATGTATGTGTGTGCTCCTGTATTGGGTACATATATATTTAGGATAGTTAGCTCTTCT
This sequence comes from Aotus nancymaae, assembly GCF_030222135.1. NCBI lineage: Eukaryota > Metazoa > Chordata > Mammalia > Primates > Aotidae > Aotus > Aotus nancymaae. The sequence continues at coordinate 2,316,796 of NW_026988465.1, forward strand.
TGTTGCATTGATCCTTTTACCATTATGTAATGCTAGTCTTTGTCTCTTTTGATCTTTATTGGTTTAAAGTCCATTTTATCAGAGACTAGGATTGCAACCTCTGCTTTTTTTTTGCTCTCCATTTGCTTGGTAAATCTTCCTCCATCATTTTACTCTGAGTCTGTGTGTGCCTTTGCGCGTGAGATGGGTCTCCTGAATACAGCATACCGATGGGTCTTTTTATCCAATATTCCAGTCTGTGTCTTTTGATTGGGGCATTTAGCCCGTTTATATTTAAGGTTAATACTGTTATGTGTGAATTTGATCCTGCCATTTTGATATTAGCTGGTGGTTTTGCCCGTTAGTTAACACAGTTTCTTCATTGTGTCAATGGTCTTTACCATTTGGTACGTTTTTGGAGTGGCTGGTACTGGTTGTTCCTTTCCATGTTTAGCACTTCCTTCAGGAGGTCTTATAGGGCAGGCCTGGTGGTGATGAAATCTCTCAGCAGTTGCTTGTCCATAAAGGATTTTATTTCATCTTCACTTATGAAGCTTAGTTTGGCTGGATGTAAAATTCTAGGTTGAAAATTCTTTTCTTTTAGGATGTTGAATATTGGCCCCCACTCTCTTCTGGCTTGTAGGATTTCTGCCAAGAGATCTGCTGTGAGTCTGATTGGCTTCCCTTTGTGGGTAATCTGACCTTTTTCTCTGGCTGCCCTTAGCATTTTTTCCTTTATTTCAACCCTGGTGAATCTGACGATTATGTGCCTTCGGGTTGCTCTTCTCAAGGAATACTTTTGTGGTGTTCTCTATATTTCCTGTATTTGAATGTTGGCCTACCTTGCTAGGTTGGGGAAATTCTCCTGGATAATATCCTGAATTGTGATTTCCGACTTGGTTTCACTCTCCCTGTAACTTTCAGGTACACCAATCAAACATAGATTTAGTCTTTTCATATAATCCCATATTTCTTGGAGGCTTTGTTCATTTCGTTTCACTCTTTTTTTCTCTAATCTTGCCTTCTTGCTTTATTTCATTGAGCTGATCTTCAGTCTCTGATATCCTTTCTTCCGCTTGATTGAATCAGCTATTGAAACTTGTATATGCTTCACGAAGTTCTCATGCTGTGTTTTTCAGCTCCATCATGCCATTTATGTTCTTTTCCATACTGGTTATTCTTGTTAGCATATCGTCTAACCTTTTTTCAGGGTTCTTAGTTTCTTTGCATTGCATTAGAACATGTTCCTTTAGCTCCGAGAAGTTTGTTTTACCCACCTTCTGAAGCCTGCTTCTGTCAATTCATCAATTGACATTCTCCATCCAGTTTTGTTCCCTTGCTGGTGAGGAGTTGTGATCCCTTGGAGGAGAGGCGTTCTGGTTTTTGGTGATTTCATCCTTTTTACTCTGGTTTCTTCCCATCTTCATGGATTTATCTACCTTTGGTCTTTAAAGTTGGTGACTTTCGTATGGGGTCTCTGAGTGGATGTCCTTTCTGTTGTTGTTGAAGCTATTTCTTCTGTTTCTGGTTTTCCTTCTAGCCAGCCCCTCTGCTGCAGGACTGCTGGAGTTCCACTCCAGACACGCCTTGCCTGGGAATCATCTGTGGGGGCTGTAGAACAGCAAGGATTGCTGTCTGTGTCTTCCTCTGGTAGCTTCATCCCGGAAGGGTACCTGCCAGATGTCAACCAGAGCTCTCCTGTATGAAGTGTCTCTTTGGATATATGGGGGTCAGGGAGCCACTTAAGGAGGCAGTCTGTCTCTTATCAGAGCTTAAGTGCTATGCTGGGAGCTCTGTTGCTCCCTTCAGAGCTGCTGGAGAGGGATGTTTAAGTCTGCTGCAACAGGACTCATAACTGTCCCTTTTCCCAGGTGCTCTTCCTGGGAAGGTGGGGCTTTATTTTTAACTCCCTGATGTGCTGCTGCCTTTTTTCAGAGATGCCCTGCTCAGTAAGGAGGGAGTATAGTCACAGTCTGCCCGCAGAGGCATTGCTGAGCTGCCGTGGACTGTGCACAGCTGCTGTATAAACTTCCTTGCGATTTTGTTTACGCAGGTAAGGTTAGAACTGCGGACATCCTTCCCCCCACTGAGCTCTACCTTCCTGGGTCAAGCTCAAACTGCTGTGCTGATTGTGAAACAAGCCAGTGGGTTTCAGTTTGCTGGTCTTTGTGGGGCTGGGACCTGCTGAGCCAGATCACTTGGCTCCCTGCCTTTAGCCCCCTTCTTTTCAGGGGAACGGGTGGCTCCATCTCGCAGGCGTTCCAGGTGCTAGTTAAAATGGCCACCCAGATTTGTGCTGGAAATCTGTGGCACTTGTTGGCCCAGCGGAAATCTCCTGGTCTGTGGGCTGTAAAGACCATGGGAGAAATGCAGTATCTGAACCGGAGTGCCAGAATGGCTGGAAAAGTCCCTGATGGATTTTGTTGCATAGGAAGGAGGGTCCTCCAGCCAACTGCACTTCCTGGGTGAGGCAGTGCCCCACCTTGCCTCGGTTTGCCCTCCTTGGGCTACACCCACTGTCCAACAAGTCCCATTGAGATGAACCTGGTACCTTGGTTGGAAATGTGGAGATCACTCTCCTTCTGCATCACTCTCACTGGGAACTGCACTCCGGAGCTGTTCCTATTCGGTCATCTTGGTGGAACGTATGTTTCATTTTGTAAGAAACTGCCAAGCTGTTGTCCAAAGTGGCTGTGCAATTTTGCCTTCCATCTAACAGGGAGCGAGTGTTTCTATTGCTCCATAGCCTCGTCAGCATTTGCTGTTGTCGTGTTCTGGATTTCGACCATTCTAATAGATGTGTAGTGGTATGTCCGTGTTGTTTTAATTTGCATTTCCCAATGACATATTCTGTGGTGCATCTTTTCATATGTTTGTTTGCCATCTGTACATCATCTTTGGTGAGATGTTTTTGCCCATTTTTAAATCAGTTTCACTTATTGTTGAGTTTCAAGAGATCTTTGTATATTTTAGGTAACAGCCATTTGTCAGATAAGTCCTTTGCAAATATTTTCTCCCAATTTGTGGTTTGTCTTCTTCTTCTCTTGAAACACCATCTTTTAAATTATTATTTACATAGCTTTTTCTTTTACCATTCTTTTAGTTCTGACTTATCTATGTCTTTATATATATGTGGCATCATTTGTAGATAGCAAGTACTTGGGTTCTGTTTTTTTCTTAATCCGTTTTGATGATTTCTGCCTTTTAAGTAGAACACTGAGTTCACTTACATTTAGTATAATTGTTGATAGGCTTTGATTTAGGTCTAGTGTTTTTTTTTTTTTCCCTCTAGTTCTTGTTTTTGGTTTTTGTTCCTCTGTTCCTTCTTTCTGTTTTCTTTGAGTAATAACAGTATTGAAATTTGACATTTCATTATAATTCTCTAGTGGCTTTTGGTTATATTTGTTTATATTATTATGGTTTCTGTTTTTGCCTTTTTTGAGTGATTGTTGTAGAGTAGTGATTCTGAGTAATTACTTAGCCTCAGCATCGAATGGGAACTTGTTTGAAATGTGAATTACCAGACTGCATCCCAGGCCTCGGAAATTCTGTGGGAGAGACATGGCAGGCATTTCATGGCTTAAAGATATCAGATGCTTCTGAAATGCATGATAAAAATCTGTTGTACCACCTTATGTAAAACACACGAATCTTGTAACAGTGTAATTCAATTGAGTTTTCTTGTTTGTGCTATTGTTATATATTTTCTTTCTACATATGATAAACCTCACAATAGTGTGATAGGGATTTTGCATTAAACATTACACTGTCTTACAAAATTGAGAAAAACAAAAAAATGAGTATTTATATTTATTCATAATTTCTGGCTCTCATTCTTCCTATATATCTGAGGTTCCATCTGGTACCATTTTGCTTCAGTCCAAATAATTTTCACGTGATAGAAATTGTTGGGAGACAATTCTCCATAGGCCGCCTGTATTTCTGCACCTTTTGCTAGCAGTGCCCTGCATTTCTTCTAGACTACCTTTTCAAGGACATTCATAGAGAAGACAGAAATCATTTCTCCTGCCAGAGGCTGGAGCAGGCATGTTCTCTATCCATCATAAAAGTTTGCCTTTTTAAGCTCAGGGTTCCACTCCTGTAACATCGCCCATTGCATGCAGAGGTGTCATCCTCTGGGAACTGAGGCACAGCACACCAGAGCAGGAACATGCTGGTACTCTGGCTACTGCGCTTGCTCCCGGTTCACTTTGATCCATGGCTCTAGAGTCTCTTGCCATCTGCCAGCATTCTTGAGACTGTAGCAGGCTCACATGTTAACTTGTGTCCTCCTTGTGGTTTTTCTCAAAGAGGAGGGTTGGGAGTCTCATGGGTCAATTGATGAGACTCTAGGAAATTTGTAGCTGACATGTTGACCAAATTGTCATCCTAGTGATAAGTGGTCCTCCACTTTGCTGCCTGCTAATGAGGAGAAATTGGGGAGATGTTTTTAAACACAGCTGCCCAAACAATGCCCTGGTTATTACTAACTCTTCTCTGGGTGGGAGAACATCTTCACCCTTTGGTGGGCACATGGTTCTGACAGTTAAAGGAGAGAAATTGATAACCAGGGGTGGAAAGCAGGCAAATTGTTTGAACTGAATGTTGGCTGGTTCTTTCGGGAGAAGGAGGGGTGGGACTAGTTAAGGCGGAAGGCTAACAGCTAGGTTCCCCCATGGCTGACTCTTCCAGCACTGGTCCTGCCAACCTCAGATGCGCTGGGAGATGACAGTAAAAGGCTCAATGGTTTTTACAGTGGATCCTGGCTACTCTAGGGATGTGTCACCCTCTCAAGGAGATTACCCTGACATAGACAAACACACTGTGGGAAAATGTTAATGTCTGATAGGATATTAACTAGTATTCCGGCTCTTACTGCTCCAGATGAGATTTCCAGTGCTGCTGCTCATGACCTACTGGAGAATGAGAAATTTAACCCAAACAAGTTGACATAAGTTCTTGCTGTCCACTCCACTGCTCTGGGAAATTCTCCCCTGGCCCTTCCATTAAAGCTACATGATAACTCAGGAGATGTCGTGACGGTGGGGCCCATATTGTCCAACATGGAGGACATAATCAATCTGCGTAAGCTATGTAAAACTGCCCTTGTCCCTCTTGCATCTGACCCTTGCTTACAGAAGGACTGGATATGAGTAGGGTATCACTGGTAAGCAGGTGAAAATATCTCCTGAAATAGGAAATACCAGTTTTATCCTGGTGGAAGGAGAGCAGCAGGGCTAGTACCTAGGGACGTGGGGAGTGCATTACACTTTGGGAGGTCCTGGGACAGGAAACATTAATGATCCTTGTCATTCAGAACCATCCCTAGAGCCTTCCTCAGGGATGAAAACGCCCTGGTGTGGTTCTCCCAGATTTTTACAAAGGATCGAAGTAAAGCTTTTGGATCTGGCACTCTTCCTAGCCAGACCACTCTGATGATGATTTAGTGCATTCCTTTGACCCATGTTGAGAATTCTATCAGAAGCAGCAGAGTTTGGTGCCAGCGTCTGCACCAGCCATACAGAACACCTGCTAGCACCTCTGGCTGTCTGCCCACCCATACTCATAGCCATGGCACAGATAAGTGCCACCTGAGTGGTGGAGCAAGCAAACAGGATAGGTTGGACTGACTTGCTATCAGGCAGTTCCTCCAAACACAAGAGCAAGACTCAGTGATTGAACTGAATCGTAGACCTTTAAGAGCTGTACCTAGCTAGAAAGCTATGTTGAAGGCACTGTCAGCCTCTGCCCCTGTGATGCAGGGCTTGCTCGCAATTGTAAGCAGCACTTCCCAGGACCAATGCAGCACTGAGACTATATTCTCTCTATGGGAAGGCAGGTATTATCTTCCTTGTCTTCCTCCTAGAAGCATGGTGACTTGCACCTTAGCAGTAAACATCAGAGAACTTGAATATGTAGAGAAGAAAACTCATTAGATCCCATAGTCCTCATAGAACAGTGGCGAACGCTCCAAAATGAGGCTACCCTTGAGTATCTGGGGCAGCTCCCCAGAGGGATGGTTGACTCACCATGTGTGTGCATCCTACAGGTAGCTTACCCCACGGTGAGAGCCATAGACACAGTGGTACAAAATTTGTCCCTTTCTCTGAAGTGATCCATAAAAGCATCTTGACTCTGGAAGCATTCATTAATGGATGATAGGATTGCTGTAGATTTCCTCCTTTGGGCCAAGACAGAGTTCATGCAATTGCTAACACATCCTGTATGATCCATGTCGGTGGCCCCAACCAAAAGGAAATGTCCATTCGGAAGCTTCAGGAGAAGGCCTCATGGCTTGCCGAGGTGGACCCTGATGTTTTATGGTATTGCTTTAGCTGGCTGAGTCCAGGACACTGGGAAGCATGGTTAAGGTCAGGATTTTAGTTTGGCTTATCGTGATGCTTGGAGTCCTAGTGATAGTACCTTTTATTAAATATGTGAGACAAATCGAGTAGATTTAGTTCCACCCTGTAGTAGATTGAACAGAGTTGGCCAATAGAGTGGATACTCAGAGGGAAATTTGCTAGAAGCCAAGACAGTATAAATGTAAGGCGGGTTCTTCTCGGGAGAGAGTTCTCCAGGGATCTCTTGCATTTCTGTATGTCTCTGGAGAAGAGAGAGTGAGTACATTTGTTGTGGACTGTCTTTTCAATAGTGTTGGTATAAGCAGTTACCCTTGGAGACAAGGTAGTGTCTCCCTTCAGATCATAGGTTAAGTTTGTTTACTGCTTTGTAGGATAAAGATGAAGGTGGGCAGGCGTGCCCATTTAAAAAATTTGGAATCCCCAAGCTCAGGGATCCTCTCCTGTAATGTAACCTACTGTTTCAGCAGTTGTTACCTCACTGTCTTTGTATTGCCCTGAAGAATTGTGGGCTCAGGTAAGTGGTTCAAGCAATGCTAGTAGGCTGACAGCTGCTACTGCTGTGGGTAGGAAGAGCAGCAGTCTCTGTTTACCCTATAAGCTTTCACTTTCCACAGTTTCAGTTGCCCATGGTCTGAAAATACTAAATGGAAAATTTTAGAAACTATTATAATTTTTTTTCATTGAGACAGTATCCCACTCTGTCACCTAGGCTGGAGTGCAGTGGTGTGATCACAGCTTACTGTAGCCTAGACCTCCTTGGCTCAAGCAATCCTCCTACCTCAGCCTCCCAAGTAACTGGGACTACAGGTATATGCCACCACAGCTAATTTTTTTATATTTTGTAGAGACAGGGTCTTGCTATGTCGCCCATGCTGGCCTCAAACTCCTGGGTTCTAGCAATCCTGCCACCTCAGTTTATCTAGCAATCCTGCCACTTCAGCTTCCCAAAGTGCTGGGATTACAGACGTGAGCCACTGTACCCAGGCAATTCATTCTTTTAACTTGTATACCATTCTGAGTAGGGTGATGAAATTTTATGTTCTGATGTGTCTTGCCCAGGACATGAATCGTCCCTGTGTTCTGTGTTCTGTGTCTTTATGCCATAGATGCTACCACCTCATTAGTTACTTAGTAGCTGGTTCAGTTTTCAGACGAATCAGAGTGCATATAGGGCTGAGTTCTATCTGAGGTTTCAGGCATTGGCTGGGGATCTTGGAGTATATCCCCCACTGTTATACTTTTTCTCTGATGAAGACTCTTGTCTGCTACCAGCATCCATGAAAATGTCAAAAACAAGATATAGCTTGGTAGTTTGCAAGCAGGTAAAATCTCAGATCCTTCAAGGTTCCTGACATAGTCTCTCACAAAAAGTTATTTTAGCTCTTGTTCATCTGAAAGTGTCTTTATTTCACCTCCCTTTTTCTTTAAACTGCTTTTTTGAGATTAACTCACGTACCAGTTTACCCATTTAAATTATAGAATTCAGTGGCTGTGAGCATATACAGTTTTGTATCCATCACCACAGTCAGGTTTAGAACATTTTCATCACCTCAAAAAGAAATCTAGTATCCATTAGCTATCATCTTCTATTCAGCCCTCTTGCCTTCCCCCCAGCCCATGGCAGCCACTAATCTATTTTCTGTCGCTATAAAATAGCCTATTCTGGTCATTTTTTATAAATGGCATCATATATGTGACTGTTTTTTTTTTTTACATAGCATAATGCTTTTAAAGTCCATCCATGTTGTAGCATGTATCAGTACTTCATTCCTTTTTGTGACTCAATATCTGTAATATGGCTATGCCACATTTTGTTATTTAGTCATCAATTAATAGACATTTGGATTGTTTCTACTTTTTGACTGGTATTAGCAGTGCCACTATGAACATTCTTGTGTAAATTTTAGTGGGGACAAGTTCTCTTTCTCTTGGGTAGATATCTAGGAGTGGAGTTGCTGGGTCATATGGTAACTCTTAATTATTGGAGGAACGACCAGACTGTTTTCCAGTGTGGCTGCACCATTTTACATCACCACAAGCAGTTTATGACAGTTCCCATTCCTTTCCACTCTCACCAGTACTTACCCTTTTCATTACAGCCATCCTCCCGGCTGTGAAGCGCACTCTCATTATGGTTGTGATATACGTTGCCGTGAGGACTAATGATGTTGAGCATCTTTTCATATGCTTTACTGGTCATTTCCATATCTTCTTCAGAGAAATATCTGTTCAAATCCTTTGCCATTGTTAAATTGGGTTGTCTTTTTATTGTTGAACTGTAAGTTCCTTATAAAAAAAAAATTTCCTCCCGTTCTGTAGGTTGTTCTCTCACTTTTTTGGTGTGGCATCCTTTGAAGCACAAAAGTTTTTAATTTTGATGTCTAGTTTAATCCACTTTTTTTCTTTTGTTGCCATTGCTTCTGGTGTCATATGCAAGAAATCATTGCCTAATTTAAAGTCACAACAAATTACACCTCTGTGTTCTGTTACGAATTTTATAATTTTAACTCTTTCTGGTAGATCTTTGATCAACTTAATGCATGGTATGAGGTCTAAAGGTCCAACTTGCGTCTCTGGCATATGGATATCCAGTTGTCCCAGCGTCGTTTGTTGAAAAGATTATTCTTTTCCCCGTGGAATGGCCTTGACACTTGTCCAAAATCATTTGACCATATATAGGGGAGTTTATTTCTGGGCCCTCTGTTCCATTAAGCTATATGTCTGTAGTTCTACGCTGCTGGTTTCATAGTTATTAATTACTGTAGCTTTGTATTAAGTTGAAATCAGTTTGTCAACTTTTTCTTCTTTTTGAAGCTTTTTGGGCTGTTCCATGTGAATTTTGGGATTAGGTTGCCAGTTTCTACAAAGAAAACAGCTTTAATGCTAGAAAGAGTTACATTGAATCTAAAGATCAATTTGGAGAGTTTTATGATATTAACAGTATTCAGTCCCCTGATCCATGAACATGGAATGGCTTTCCATTTAATTTGATATTATTTCAATAACATTTTGTAGTTTCTAGTTTATAAGCCTTACACCCTTTTGTTAAATTTATTCCTTTTTTTTCTTTCTGATGATATTTTGAGACTTTTCTTAATTTTATATTTGGTTTGATCATTGCTACTATAAGAAAAACAATGCAGTTCTGTTTTAAAAATTGATTTTTGTGTGTTGATTTGTATGCTGCAATCTTGCTGAACTTCTTTGTTCTAATAGTTTTTAATGGACTCTTTAAGCTTTTCTATATAGAAGAGCATGTCATATGCAAATAGCAATAATTGTACTTCCTCCTTTCCAGTTCAGGTGTCTTTGTATTTATTGTCTAACATTCAGCCAGAAGTAGCTAGAACTCCGTACAATGTTGCGTAGAAGTGGCAAGAACAAACATCCTTGTGTCGTATTTTTTATCTTAGGGGGAAGTTTTGGTCTTTCCATATTGAGTGTGATGTTATTTGTGTGTTTTTCATAAATTCCCTTTATTTATTTGAGGAAGTTTCCTCTATTCCTAGTTTATTGACTTCTTTGTTTTTTTTAATCATGAAGAGTTGTTGACTTTTCTCGTGTTTTTTCTGCATCTATTGAAACACTATGTGATTTTTCCCCTTTATTCTGTTAATGTGGCATGTGAACATTATTTGAGTTTTTTAATTAAATCAGCCTTGAGTTTTTGGAATAAATCCTCTTTGGTCATGATCATTTTTATATATTGCAGGAATTCAATTTGCGAATGTTTTGTTGAGGATTTTTGTGTCTATAGTCACAAAAGAGATAAAGGTCTATAGCTTTCTTGTGATGTCTTTTGTTTTGGTATTGGGTAAATAGTGGCCTCATAGAGTGTGGTAAACTGTTTTCTAATTATTAGAAGAGTGTATAAAGAACTGGTATTAATTATTTAAAATTTTGTAGAATTCGTCAGTGAAGATACCTAATCCTGTGTGCTTTCCTTTAAGGAAGGTTTTGATGATCAGTCTTTTTTTTTATTATAGATCTATTTAGATTTTCTTGACTCAGTTTGACTAGTTTTTATCTTTCTAAGAATGTATTTATTTCATCTGAGTTGTTAAAATTTATTGGCATAGAGTTATTCTTAGTATTATAATTATTTTCATTTCCATATGGTTTGTAGTAATGTTCCCTCTTTAATTCCTGGTTTTAGAAATGTGAGTGTTCTGTTTTTCTTAATCAGAATAACTGAAAGTTTGTCAGTATTGTTAATTTTTTTAAAAGAAACTTTTGGTTTTGTTGCTATTGAAATATTACTCTTCTGTTTATTAAGCTCTAAATTCTGTTTCTTTTCTTCTTCTTGCCTTGGGTTTAGTTTGCTTTTTTGCCAGTGTCTGAAGGTAAAGGGTTAGGTTATTGATTTGAGGTCTTTCTTCTTTTTAGTGTAGGTGTTTACTGGTAGAAATTTCCCTCCCATTACTGCTTTTACTGAATTCCACAAGTTTTAGTATGTTGTATTGTTTTTGTTATCTCAAGGTTTCCAGCTTTTCATGAGATATTTTGGGGGGAGCTGGCCCCTTGATTATTTAGCATGGGTTGTTTAATTTCTGCATATTTATGAATTTTCCCAACTTCTTTGTTATTTTCAGTATCATCCCCATTTGGAGATAGAACTTTGCATGATTGCAATCCTTTTAGATGTACTGAGCTTATCTTAAGACTTAGCATATGGTCTGTGCTGGCGAGTGTCCTGTGTGTGCTTGAGAAGAATGTATATTCTGCTGTTGTTGGATAGAGAGTTGTCTCCTTGTCAGACTTGCATAATGTTTCCATCACAGGAATTAATGGAGCAGTTTGCCTGCCCCTGGATGTCTTACTGCTCCTTCACAGTCTGATGCTGAGATCGCAAGCTATGGCTGCCTGCCGGTTAACTCGAAGAATGTTTTCACATTTTCTTAATAACTGAAAAAAAGCAAAAGAGTAATAATATTTTATGATGTGTGACAATTACAAAATTCAAATTTTAGTGTCCATAGATAGAGTTTTTGTCTTTGTTTAATGCCATTTCATTTATTACATATTGTATCTGGCTACTTCCTTGCTACAGGAGCAGGGTTGAGTGGTTGGGAGATGAGATGACCCATACGCCTAAAACGTTTACTGTTTGGCACTTTATATAAAGTTTGCCAACTCCTGGTCTAATGCGTCCCCTGTGACTTCCTTATGTATACTCAGTCTGGCCACTGAGTATACCTAAAAATGGAGCACACACCTCCACATACCTGTGGAGGCTACTGTTGCTCTTCCTCTTTGCTCAGTTTCCTAGGAGGGAGGGGCAGGATCTCCTGGGGGCCTGGCAGCTGCAGATTCCCCAGGGGATGCCGGCCCTGGGGAATCCAGTGGGACATGGTTAAGAAGGGAATGGAAAGAAATGCACTGTGTTCCACCAGGCTCCTGCCTCAGCTCTAAGGAAACAGAGGAGAGCAAACAGGAGTATACTCTAGTATACTGCCTGCTTCTGGAGTGGAAATTGATTTAAGGTGGGTTGGGCAGGGGTGGGGGGAGCATGAAGCATAGCTTTCCTGTAAGACATAATGTCTTTTCCCCTTTTCATTGAAAACTCTTAAACTGTTTCTGCAAAAACATCATTTACATGGACTTTTCCAGAAATATATCTTTTAAATTGAAATACACCCTTATACACAACTATTCACAAGGGAAGGAGCAGAGGAAAAATCACTTTCAAAAGCTTTCCCTGCTATGTTGTGGACTGTGTGGACTCACACTTGCTGACCTGACATTAATTACTGACTCTGTGGAGATCTGTCAGACATGAAATTGGCCCTATGATGAGCTAAGGTCTTGCTCTTCCTAATCCTTTTTGCTCAGAAGCAGTAATATATATTTAATTTTAGGCTGTTCAGTAGTTAAGGACTTCTATTTTCTGTATCTCAGGTAGATACACTGGAGAGTTTTTTGTTTCTTTGAGAGTAAATGATGGGGATGGGGTATTCTCCGGTTCCCCATAATTGCCTGCACTTCTACTCATTAGACTCCAGTATTGGGGGATGTTAGAGAACCAGGCATGCCATTGTGTGTCTGACCTACCTCTGCCTCCAACCTCAATGTACCAATGTTCTTAATAATTGATGGGCTCAGACCTTTGCGTTCTTAATTAAAGAGCTGCTATGTGGCTATAGGCCTCTGCCGACAAGATACAGAGTCACATGCTGCCGCCGGGAAGTGAGCTGATGCTTTTGTATTAACTTCTGATGTAACAACAGATACTAGGTATTTCTCCCAATAAGATATGGAGATACTGTGTCAGATAATTCTTGTTCATGTGAGTTGTGGAAGATCTCTCTTCCATTTACACTTAGGATATTAAGGTATAAGAATTTGTCACAGTGATAAAACATGGTTACAAGGCAGGGTGGTGTGAATTGATAACTTTGATCCAGAATGTATTGGTCATCCATTTCAACGATTGACAGCATCTCCACTGAAAGATGTTAGTATAAAATTAATTAAAACTAAGATTTGAAAATAACCTGATCGCTCTGGACTGTTTTATTACAATCAAGTATGATGTTCTCTGTTGACCTTTTTAGTTTTAAGTGAGTGCTTCTGAATGATGCTGTGATACAGATCATATGTTTCTTTGTTGACAGTTTCACCCACAGAAGGTTCTCAGACCCTTGTAGCTTGTTGCTGTCACCACTCCAGGCCTTGCTTGGGTCCCTGCTGCTGGTACCCTGGGATGACCAGGTACAGCTGCAGATGCCTTAGGCTGTTCCAGTCATGAGTGTGGAAACCAACTCAGTGGTCAGGCTTCAACACAGACATAACAGAGAGCCCCTTTCAGTCACAAAAACATAAGTCACCTAATGCATAGCCACATATCTCAGCATAAAATTTTAGCATCTTGTTTGACTTACTTTCAGGGAAATTGCTCACACCCCAAATGGCCTATTACTGTTTTATTGGGGTTGGAGAAGAGATCATTTTTATAATCTATTGTAGTTTTTGCTATTTTTGATGTTCTTAATTACACTTGGACTTTTCCAAAAAAATTTTGATTTTTTTAAAACTATTTTTTTCCTTTTATAAACAGGTTGAAAGGATTGTTGACAAAAGGAAAAATAAAAAAGGGAAGACAGAGTATTTGGTTCGGTGGAAAGGCTATGACAGCGAAGATGACACTTGGGAGCCGGAGCAGCACCTCGTCAACTGTGAGGAATATATCCACGATTTCAACAGACGCCACACGGAGAAGCAGAAAGAGAGCACATTGACCAGAACAAACAGGACCTCTCCCAACAATGCTAGGAAACAAATCTCCAGATCCACCAACAGCAACTTTTCTAAGACCTCTTCTAAGGCACTCGTGATTGGGAAAGACCATGAATCCAAAAATAGCCAGCTGTTTGCTGCCAGCCAGAAGTTCAGGAAGAACACAGCTCCATCTCTCTCCAGCCGGAAGAACATGGACCTAGCAAAGTCAGGTATCAAGATCCTCGTGCCTAAGAGCCCCATTAAGAGCAGGACCGCAGTGGACGGCTTTCAGAGCGAGAGCCCCGAGAAACTGGACCCCGTCGAGCAGGGTCAGGAGGACACGGTGGCACCTGAAGTGGCAGCGGAAAAGCCTGTCGGAGCTTTATTGGGCCCCGGTGCCGAGCGGGCCAGAATGGGGAGCAGGCCCCGGATACACCCACTAGTGCCTCAAGTGCCCGGCCCGGTGACTGCAGCCATGGCCACAGGCTTAGCCGTTAATGGGAAAGGTGAGTGTCTGGGGAGCTGTCTGGAGCTCCGCAGTGATCCCAGAGGGCGTGGGTCCTTCTAGAGATCAGGCCCCGAGCTATGGAGAGTCCGGGGATTCCCACGGCATCTGCTGGAGCCTTGCAGAGATTTTGCCAGCTTCTCCTTTCTTCGCTTGAAGCCTTTGGCATTTCTCTTAAATCAGCGCTAGTTGTTTCGTTCTATTGCACCATCCACAGACTGCTACCACACTGACTTGCTTTAAACATATCTCCCTCTAACTAGGTTAGGTGGGTAACTTTTTACAGCACATTTCTGGAGCTGTCTGTCTTTCTTCACCTCTTAGGTACTGAGTCTCGTCTCGTCTTTTCTCTTGTTCAGCGTTTTATTCTAAGTGTGGCCAGCATTGATTGAGAAGTGCTGGTTCTTATTTTGCTCACCCATTTGAATAAGCAGGAATGCCTTTCAGCGAGGGCATTGCTAAGCCAGTGGGGCCTTTAGGAGCTGGGCTCATTTCTGGGACGATCGGCAGTGTGGGTGCCATTGCTCCTCCCGTCAGAGCCGAGTCTGCCTGGAACAGATGGTGTCCTCGGTTTTGCTCTCACACCAGCCCTGCTCCTGGGTTCTGCAGCTGCCTTGGTTGTGCTATGACCTGTCCATCTCCCAGGACAGCACAACTGGGAGTTTACACAGGTGGCTCCTTTGCACTTGCCATGCTGCGCCATCCACAGTTGTTAATTCTCTTACACAGATTTCTCCCAGACAGGCCCTGGCCCTGCCTCACTTGAAGTCCTCATGACTTCTCACCTGCTGGAGCTTTCTAATAGGGCTTCCTGCTTCCTGCCTTCTTACAGCTCTCATCCATTTTCAGTCATTCTCAGACAAGGGTGGTGACCACTGGTGCCCCCACCCCCAGTTGGCCTTCAGTAGCAGGTGTGCCCTGCATGTCTGCGACCCTGCCCTCCCCTGCCCTCTGGCTCCTTTCCGTCAGCACCAGGGCCGTGCACTCCCCTTGTCTCCAGCTGCTCAGGGCTTGCTCTCCTCCCACCACCACCTGGCCCTCTCCTCTCTCTTCCTTCTGCATTATAGTCTTAAAATTGTCTCTTTAGCCAGTGCGGTGGCTCACCCCTATAATTTCATCACTTTGGGAGGCTGAGGTGGGTGGAACACGTGAGGTCAGGAGTTCAAGACCAGCCTGCTCAACATGGTGAAACCCCGTCTCTACTAAAAATACAAAAATTAGCTGGGCGTGGTGGCACATGCCTGTAATGCCAGCTACTCAGGAGGATGAGGCATGAGAATTGCTTGAACTCAGGAGGCAGAGGTTGCAGTGAGCCAAGACGGTGCCATTGCACTCCAGCCAGGGTGACAGAATGAAACTCCATCTCAAAAAAAAATTGTCTCTTTGCCTGTGTGTATCTCCCCAACCCAAGCTCAGTAGAATAATAGTAAACAAAATACTATGGTGTTGGTTTGTTTGAGGAGCCATTTTCCTCTAAAGGGAAGTGTTCACTAAGACATCGTAACCATCCTGCTGTGATGCATTCAACAGATTTTCACCTTGGCCCAGGCCCTTGTGTAGCAAAGAAGTGGAATATGAACTGAAATCTGGGGTTTCCTTTTGACAGGAAATTGCCATCTTGCCAATGTTTCTCAGATGCACGCTTGACCCAAATGCTGCCTTTTCCCGGCTTCAGTTTTGCCTTCATCTGGAGCTTGTGAACTTGTTTGCAGGTTTGGCTTCCTATGTTGTTGATCTCATGGATACAGTTTTCTCTTATGTAGTTGCATATGAGGGGTCAGAGAAGTTCAGAGGTAGAAGGGACTCACTTAATGCACACTCTATTTTGCAGTTAGGGAAGTCAAGCCCAAAGAGAAGATGATGTTCATAGAGAGAACTGGAGCCAGAGGGGAACCAGAGCGCGTGCCTCAGTGCCCCTCTGGCGTTCTTCCCAGCGTTGCTTCTTGCCTCCTGGACAGAGAAGCACCTCCATCTTCATCGATGATTTGGGGGCCAGGCACGGTGCTGGACTCTGGTGCTACCAAGAAGGACTGACAATCTATAGCCTGTGGGCTTGACCCTGCCCTGCTCCTGGTTTTGTGTGGACTGCGAGCTCAGAATGGATTTTACGTTTCCTAATGTTTGGGGGAAAGAAAATCAAGAGGGTTATTTACTAACGTGAAAATATAAGGAATCAAGATTTCTTTGTTGATACATAAAGTTTTATTGGAACACAGCTAACCATCCATTACTGTGAATGAATGGAGCTATCTGTTCATTTACTTCTACCACCACCCAGCTAATTTTTGTATTTTTGGTAGAGACGGGATTTCACCATGTTGGCCAGGCTGGTCTCGAACTCCTGGCCTCAAGTGATCCACGCGCCTCAGCTTCCCGAAGTGCTGGATTACAGGCGTGAGCCACCACGCCTGGCCTGCCTGGCTCTTTACAGAGAGGACACCTGATCTCTGCTCTTAGAAATCTATAGATCTATAGGCCCCCTTTTTTGTCCACAAAAGTTGTATATACATGTGTGCATTTTTTTGTTGAGGGAAACCTTGATTTTCAAAATTTTGTGCCAGCAAGATTAAGAACCCAGTCCTTAACCTGCAAGTCCAGTTTCAGTTGGTCCCCGCCTCCAGTGCAGTCTTGCTCTGATTCCCTCTCGTGTGTTAGTTCTTTCAAAATAAAATGCAGCCCTCGCCAGTTCCACATTCCACTTTCACCACATGTGAAACAATTTGCAGCGAAAACCTTCATTCCTTTACATTTCTTATATAAGGAAAGTAATGGCTTCTATTTAAATGAGGATTTAGTGACTTCCTCTTTAAAAAACATCCACATGGTAGCATTGGTTAAACCAAAAGGGACAGGTATAAGCATAGAATCTTAAATTATGTTACCTTGTTCTGTGGAGTTGGGAGACTGGGGTGGGAATGACTATTTTTTTCAAGGCTCTCACCATCATTTTTCTCCAAAGCTATGATCTCTCTATCCCTCTCTCACTTCTTCCTGGGCGCTGGTCAGATCAGCCCTGAGCCCTGTATGCTGCTGAGAATATAATCTCTTGTTAGAGGAAAATAGAACCCTTTAGGGAACATTTTTAGGACAGTGGTGAATGACATCCCCTATGGCCTTGATCTAAATCAGGCTTGTAGATTAATGAGGCGGAGCCTTTCTGGAAAAAAAAAAGCAACTGCAAAGCTGGTGGAGCCCCTGACTGCAGGCCTCCTGCAGATTCGGGAGGTTCAGTGCTGTGGCTGCCTTGGTCCCTGTGCAGAGAAGAGCTTTGTTACACTCTTTGCTAGAATGTAAGCTCCAAGAAGGCATGTTGCTTTTCCAGACTAAGTCAAATTGTGCCAAGAATGGCACCTGCCATGTAGTCAGTGCTCTGCAAGTACTTGAGGAAGGAATGATTCCAGCAGAATGGGTGCTCAGGAAAGGAGGAAGGAATGATTCCAGTAGAGTGGGTGTGCAGGGAATGAGGAAGGAATGATTCCAGTATAATGGGTGTGCAGGGAATGAGGAAGGAATGATTCCAGTAAAATGGGTGCTCATGGAATGAAGATGGAATGATTCCAGTAGAATGAGTACGCAGGGAAGGAGGAAGGATTGATTCCAGTATAATGGGTGTGCAGGAAATGAAGAAGGAATGATTCCAGTAGAATGGGTGCGCAGTGAAGACAAGGGTTGTAAGGAGTTGTTTGTGGCCCAGGTCTCTGGCTCAGAGAGGAGGGAAGGAAAGCAGGAGGGGAGAAATTCTATTGAAATAACAGGCCAATAGAATTGGCCAGAAACACAGACATTCCAGAAAGCCCTCTTTTGCCCTCTGGGCACATCCTTCGTGAATGAGGAGAAGCCACGCTGAAGCTCTGGTAGGCTGTTGGTTCACTGACACTTTTCAAGCAGTTGTTTTTACTTTCCAGATTAATTTTAAAGCTACATAAGAAAACTGATTTGTTTTTCTAAAACTAATTGAAGTAGATACTGGTGGAATCATTGGAAAATGAACCATCTCCTATTCAAAACATTAATCATGTGTACTGAAGAGATATTTTTGCCACCAAAAGCAACAAATATTTGAATATCTGTTAACCCAAAGAATGAGAGTTTCTGGAGTGTTTTCACATATACCTGTTTACTTTTATAGAATAACCATATATGTGTTTACATTTTAATTATTTTAAGTATGACACAAAGGTTTAAATGATGAATATATTATTTCACTCAGAAATATGAGAAATTCGGCCAGGCGTGGTGGCTTATGCCTGTAATCCCAGCACTTTGGGAGGCCACGGCGGGTGGATCACAAGGTCAGGAGTTCAAGAGCAGCTTGACCAATATGGTGAAACCCCATCTGTATTAAAAATACAAAAATTAGCCAGATATGGTGGCGCATGCCTGTAATCCCAGCTACTCAGTATGCTGAGGCAGGAGAATCGCTTGAACCCAGAAGGTGGACGTTGCAGTGAGCCAAGATTGCACCACTGCACTCCAGCCTGGGCAACAGAGTGAGACTCCATCTCAAAGAAAAAAAAATTATGAGAAAATCTAAAATTTAGGTGATGCAGCTGTCTTCTCTCTCCTCTTTATCAGTGTTAATGATGATTTCTTGCTATTTTAATTGCCCAGTGAATTAATCCTACAGAAGAAGTAATTGCTTTTAAAAACTGGATTATCATGACTTTGCTCTTTCATGAATTTAAATATATAATTCATCATCATTCCATAAGTATGAAATTTCAGAAAATGCTATTAGCAAACTTAAATAGGTGTAAACCTTATCAGTGTTATGACGTAGGGTTGGCTTTTGGATTTCAAATGGAAGCCAACAGCACCTAGTAGGCAATGACTGAGGAAATATTAATACCTTAGCACACATTACATTTCATGAACATTTCAACCAAAGGAGGCTCCCAGGAGAAAGTGTTCAGGAAAACCTGGCTGCTTCTGAGGAGCTGGAGTGTGATTTCCTCTCAGTAAGAATATTAATAGATGATCCCTTTCCCTTTTCACTGTGATTATCAGGAAAGCCTAAGAGGCAACTCAACAGCTGCCCTCTAGAAAGAGGCCCCAGGGCTTTCAAGGCCCTTTATGATTTAGTCTCTGAAATTAGAACTTAACCCCAGGGAATCCAGTTATGAAGTCAGAAGGCCAGGCTAGGTGTGGTTGGTCACATCTGTAATCGCACCTCTTTGGGAAGCTGAAGCAGGATAGATTGAGGCCAGGAGTTCAAGACCAGCCTAGGTAACATAGTAAGACCTTATCTTTATAAAAATAAAAAATATTTTCCTAGGTTTTGAAGGTGTGTTTAAAAAAAAAAATCCAGGCATGGTGACTACATACCTGTAGTCCCAGCTACTCAAGAGGCTGAGGTGGGAGGATTGCTTGAGCCCAGGAGGTCAAGGCTACAGTGAGCTATGATTGCACCACTGTACTCCAGCCTGGTTCACAGAGTAAGACCCAAAAAAAAAAAAAAAAAAAAGGCAGCAGACCAGTCCCTAGAGGTAGCAGCTGTTCACTGGGGCCACAGCAGGAAACCTCCACTTGAAGAGACATTTGAAGTCAAGTTACAGCAAACGGGCAATTAGAAGTGTGTTTGAATACAAAAATTAGCCATGCATGGTGGCACACGCCTGTAGTCCCAGCTACTCGGTAGGCTAGGTAGAAGAATCACTTGAACCAGGGATGCAGAGGTTGCAGTGGACCAAGATCGTGCCACTGCACTCCAGCCTGCGTGACAGAGCAAGATTCCTTCTTGGGGGTGGGGGGAAGTGTGTTTGAGGGTTTGATCAAGAAAGATTTCAGTTTGAAACCCCACAAATGATCGACATGTCTTATATAATGGGTCCATGCTAGAGGCTTCCACATGTGTTTTCTTGCTTATTCCTTTCAAGAGCAAACCAACTCACACAAGGAAAGGGTCCAGAGGCTAAAAATCAAACAAGAGGGGAGTAGTCCTTTGAGACAAGCAGATGCACAGCCTCCCCACTTTCTAAGCATTTGATAGGTATCCTCAGGCAGAATGATGTGACTGCTAGCAACAGGTGGGGTCCTGTGTTCCTCCAAGTGAGCACAGTGATCTTCAAACCTCCACGTGCCTAAGAAGTCTAGTGCAGAGTTTCAGGCACAGAGCCTGTAGAGAAGATGCTCTTGTCCAGCCAGAGCCAGTCTGTTTACTCCCAGGAATCTTTAAAAACATGCACACCATAATCATTTTATTTTAAACCTTAATAAATGTGCATTATTTTTTGATCAAAGAGCCAAGGCCCTTTACAAGGGAGTGCTTGCATTTGCCACTTGATGGAAGAGCGAAGGCCCTTTGAGTATGGATTCATTGCTTGGAGTCCTCTCTTGTGTAAAGCATGTTCATAATGTATCACTTACTATTACCAGTTCCGATTTCTTCAAAGCAGAGCAAACCTTAGGTGTACTTACAAATCTGAGTACAGCCCTAGCCTTTTTGATTTTTCTGATTTTCTCACACCTGGCTTGACAATAGTTTTTAGTCTAGATCCTTTCCAGATCCTCCAGTGTAGTTTTCCTTGAGGCATCAGCTCTCCTTTTGTAATCATCTCCTGTTTTATGTAAAAATAAATTAAATATAACAAGTTCAGCTATCCAAAAACGTGTAGGAGGAAGGAGAGTGTTCCCTCTATCCTCAGGTTTTTGGCTGGGGCCTGTGAATTACAGTGACAAAAGACATGTTAACAGGAGAAAACAATATACACATTTAATTGGTGTTTTAAGTTTTATGAGCCCAAGGGATCTCCAAACAAAAGGGGAAACCCCAAAGAAGTGGTTAGGCTTGAGAGCTTATATACCATTTTAACAAAGGATGATAAATCGTGGAGAAATTCCTACCCCAGTTTCTAGGCTTCTTGGGGGTGGTAAAATGTGGGGAGATAGATATACTGGAAACTAATGGAAGAAAAAGGCTGTTTTACGTTTTAGTAAGGTCTGTTGAGGCACTCTTGTCTCAGTTTCTTCTCTCTGAGGATTAGTCGTTTTCCTTTTCCTGCTACAGGAAAGTGGGAATACCTTTACAGATAGGAATTTAAGCCCTTTTTAGGCAGAAATGGAGCAGGCAGAGAGTTCTTCCTGCAACTGTTGCTTCTCAGTTGCCTTTAGCCCAAAATAATCCTTATCCAAAAGTGTTATATTTTGGAATTGCATATTCTGATTCCTTTCAGAAGTTTAGGGAATGAATCCTGCCAACTCTTAAGCAGCCATATTCCAAGGGGAGGAGTCAAGTGTGGTCTATGTTGAGTCTAGTGACCACTTCTCTCTGGATATGGAACCAGGGCTTCTCTTTTTTTTTTTTTTTTTTAAGAAAAAATGAAAAAAAAAAAGAATGAAGGAGAGGAAGAAAAAGGAAGAGAAAGAGGGAGAGAGAATGGGTGTATTGCTTTATTGCCCAGGCTAGAATGCAGTCTAAAAATAGGTATTGAAAACCTCTTTTATGCCAATAATTGTGTTTAACAATGGAGACAGGAAGGAATAAGGGAAGAAAATAACAAAGAAGCAGTCAACCAATTTTCATTTAAACCTATGAAATGCTATGCAATTACTGAGGAGTGATTTACTTCCAATTATGTAGTCACTTTTGGAATAGGTGTGAGGTGGTAATGTATGTTTTGTGTATTTGAAGTGGAGAGTTCTATAAATGTTTATTAAGTTTACTTGTTCCGGGTCTGAGTTCAAATCCTGGGTATCCTTGTTAATTTTCTATCTCGTTGATCTGTCTAATATTGACAATGCGATGTTACAGTCTCCCACTATTATTATGTGGGAGTCTAAGTCTCTTTATAAGTCATTAAGAACTTGTCTTATGTATCTGGGTGCTCCTGTATTGGGTGTGTATATATTTAGGATCATTAGCTCTTCTTGTTGCATTGATCCTTTTACCATTATGTAATGTCCTTCTTTGCCTCTTTTGGTCTTTGTTGCTTTAAAGTCTATTTTATCAGAGGCGAGAATTGCAACTCCTGCTCTTTATTTATTTATTTATTTTTGCTCTCCTTTTGGTTGGTAAATCTTCCTCCATCCCTTTGTTTTGAGTCTTGGTGTATCGTTGCATGTGAGATGAGTCTGGATGCAGCATACCGATGGGTTTTGGCTTTTTATCCAGTTTTCCTTTCTGTATCTTTTGATTGGGGAATGTAGTCGATTTAAATTTAGATTAATAATAATATATGTGAGTTTAATACTGCCATTTGATACTAGCTGGCTGTTTTGCCCGTTAGTTGATGTAAATTCTTCATTATGTTGATGCTCTTTACTTTTTGATATATTTTTGGAAAGGCTGATACTGGTTGTTCCTTTATATGTTTAGTGCTTCTTTCAGAAGCCCTTGTAAAGCAGGCCTGGTGGTGGTGAAATCTCTAAGTATTTGCTTGTTCGCAAAATATTTTATTTTTCCTTCGCTTGTGAAGCTTAGTTTGGCTGGATATGAAGTTCTGGGTTGAAAGTTCTTTTCTTTAAGGATGTTGAATATTGGCCCCCACTCTTTTCTGGCTTGTAGGGTTTCTGCTGAGAGATCTGCTGTACTGATAGGCTTCCCTTCATGGGTAACCTGACCTTTCTCTCTGGCTGCCCTTAGTATTTTCTCCTTCATTTCAACCCTAATGAATCTGACGATTATGTGCCTTGGGGTTAGTCTTCTTGAGGAGTATCTTTGTGGTCTCTGTATTACCTGGAGTTGAATATTGTCCTGCCTTACTAGGTTGGGAAAGTTTTCCTGAATAATATCCTGAAGAATATTTTCCAACTTGGATTCATTCTCTTCGTCACATTCAGGTGTACACCTATCAAACGTAGGTTAGGTCTTTTCACATAGTCCCATATTTCTTGGAGACTTTGCTCATTCCTTTTTATCCTTTTTTCTCTAATCTTGTCTTCTTGTTTTATTTCATTAAGTTGGTCTTCGACTCTGATTCCTTGAGGAACCAGGGCTTCTCAAGGAGTGTTTCCCTTCCTACTCTAAGAATCCCTGCTGCAGACTTTGAGGATTTTTTTCCCTTCATATGAAGTTTTATTGATGTCACAGCTGCAGAAATGTCTACAAAATATATAAATTTCATACATTTTTGAACAAGTAATTTAGAAGTACTTTGAGCCAAATGTAAGAGTTCACTATTACCTCCCCTCCCTGAATACCAAATTCCCCAGAGGGAACATCAGTAGTTTGATGTGTATCATTTCTATGTCTTTTTCCATGAATTTATACTCTTTTTTATATGAGATCATACTACATAATTTGTTCTTAACCTTTGCTCTTTTTATTTAACATCATATCTTGGAGAACTTTGTATTTCAAGATTCAAATTATATCTTTTTATGTTTTAAACTTTTTATAAATATGATTTCAAACTTAGAAGTTACAAGACCAGTACAAGAAATACCCATAAAGTATCCCTTACCCAAATTCACCAATTGTTTACATTTTGCCTCACTTTCCCTCTCCTCTCTTTCTCCCCCATATACGTATATAGTTATATACACATATACATATGCATATACTTTTTTTTTCCTATTTGAGGATATATTTCATACTATTTGAGAGTTAGTTGGTAACTTGCTATTGTAAATGATAGCAAAACACAAGGGCTGTAATTGATTTAAGATTTTAATAGATGTTGCCAAATTGCTTTCTAAAAATGCTGTAAAGATTGTAAGTACGCGTTTACCTATTCTTAACCAACATTTTAATCTATTTTTCAGTGTCTGGCAGATGAGAAAATGCTATCTCCTTGTTTTAATTTTCAAACAGGAAAACTGTTTTTGCAGGTTCATTGACTGTTTGCATTCATTCTTCTGTTAATTTTCTCTCTCTCTCTCTTTGTGTGTGTGTATGTGTGTGTGTGTTTTCTTTTTTTGCCTGTTTTTCTTATGGGTGGTTTAACTTCTGAAATGTGAAAATTTCGTGAATTAGCATGTCCTTCCCTAGGGACCACACTGATCTCTGCATATGTGAGCTGTGGCGCGCATGCTTCTAAAAGGAGTGCCTAAAAAGGAGTCCATGATTCAGGGTCCTCCCCACTCACTCAGCTACTGGTCCTTTCATGGCAGGAGTGAGAATATAGGACCACCTAGGCCCTGCCGTAAGGAACTAGAAAACCTCTAATTAATTTGCATTAATTTTATGGTTCCTGCTCAGTTTTGAATGTACCTAAGTATATTTCGTTATGTTGGACTTTGATAAAGTATAATTAAAAAGAAATTTAGATTTCTTAGGTCAGATGACATAAAAGGAATATTTCTAACTATAGTTTTTGCTCCTTTTGAACTTTAACTGATTCAAGGACAAAAGGGGGCAAAAATCACATTTTCAAATTAAATTTCTTTTTTTATTTAATATTTGCTCTTGTTGCTGCGTGTGCTACTGGGAATTGAGGCCTGTCACAAATCTCTCTTGTCTTCTGTATTCCTATTTGCATTGTTTTTGCTGCAGCCAGGAACTGGCCTTCTGGAATATTCCTCCAATGGCACTCTGCACCTTAAGCTTGAGAGCATCTATATATACACAGGATATAGGCTCTCGTGCCTCTTCCGAGCATGCTATTCTGGTACCTTTGTTCTGTCTTTAGTTCCTCCAACATTCATCTTCCTCTTTCAGAGAATCCTTGGTTTACAGAAGAGGCTGCTTGTGAAAGGGAGTGATTTGATCAAAGTCACTAGCAGAATTGGCGGGAAAGTAGACTCCACATTAGAACCTACTCCTGACTTCCATTTAGTTCTTTGTACTGTGTCACACTGATGACAAGTGATTTTTTTGTAAGTATAATTGATATTATTAAGTATTGTGTTAGTCAAGACTTTTGCTTCTGTCTCAAGTAAGTGAAACTGAACCCACCGTGGCTTAAGCATACAGCCAACTGAAATGGCATCTGTTGGCTCATGGAACCGAAATCCACACGCAGCTGGATTTGTGGCCTGAAGTTACCACCATTCCCCTATCCCCTCCCCACACCCAGCCTCCACTTGCTTCAATCAGGCCAGTCCTTCCCACATGGAAGCAAGGTGCCCCAGCAGCTCTGGTCTGCCGCCCTGACCTCTGAGCTGACCAGACAGAAAAGGGGCTTCTTTTCCTTCTAAGTTTCAAGGGGTGAGATCAACTTCATCTAAACTCTGTAACCTAGAAGGAAGGTGGGGATGAGGGGATACCTCGAGGGAAAGCCAGGGCTAGTGACAATAGAAACGGCAATAGGTACTGAGCAGGCCTGGACAGTCATACTTTGAATTAATGTCATGTTCTGGCGTTTGGGTGATCCTCTCAAACAGTACAGTCCTCCTCCCAATACAGCTGTGCCCAGGATGCTGCTCATCAGGAGATTGAGCTGTGCCTAGCTCTGCACTTTGCCTTTTATCTTTTGGGGACTAGGCACTGCATTTATCCCCTTTCGTATTTGATATGTCACCTTTTACATGTCAGTCACATTAATTACACAGACGGACTGTTTATGAGGATGCCTTTGAAGGAAGGTGCCAGGGAGTCCGATTCTCCAAGGCTCTGTTGCTTTGGGTGGAGAATGCTTTAACTAAAGTGGCGTGAGTACTTAGATTGGATGGATGGGAGCCAGTTCCCTAGGATTCTGAAAAAAGAACATCTGATGTTTTTAAAATATCCAGAGAAAGATCCAGAGTAGATGGACAAATTCATTTAACCTTTAAATGGTAGAATGGAAAAGTGCTGTGCAGATATTTTAATGGTCTTAGGAATCTCCTACATTGCCTGGTCCAATTGTTTACACACATTAGGGGCTTAATGAACATTTGCGTGTGCATGAGTGAGTTGCTGGAGGAATTTTTACCACTTCTGCTTCCATTATTAGTGTTTGTCTTTTAAAAAGAAGAGTAAAAAGAAGAATAAAAAAAGTGATTTGTCAGGGAAGCTGGGACAAATTACCAAGGTACTGAGAGGCGCCCCTACACTCCTGCTGCCCTAAGCACTTAGGGGACTTCCTCCAAATCAGACGAGTCAGCAGGCCTGTGCTCCTGCTCCATTCCCTGCTGTATGTGCACATGTCCTTTTAAGTGAAGTTAATATATTCCTCTTCACAGCTGCAGCCCAGTGCTCAAGGGAACTTTTTGAGAGTAAGAACCAAGAACCATTTCGTCCTAGTTTTTCTACTACCTGCCACATGGTAGGTGGCCACTAAACTGTGGAGTGGATGAAAGCCTTTTCTTCTTTTTTGGTTCATCTTAAATGTCTTTTGATAATTAGCATTTTATTGAAAATCATATTGTTTTATCTGAGCAAACTCTACCTAAAGGGTTCATTCAACTTCAACAACAAGTGAAAAGATTCAAGAACCTGCCATCTAACCACATGATGTGCCCGGCGGCTTGCCAGGGCCTGGGTGCTAGAGGGAGGAGATGGTTTCTGTGTCCTTTCTCACCAGCAGTCTCTGGCCCTAGTGGAGCCCTGGGCTCACTCCTCTCTCCCACTTCGGGTGTCTTGGCCCCTGCAGCTGGAGTCTGCTGTACTTGATTCATGTTACTTGGCATCCACACAGTTGCTGGCTCCTGAGTAACTATCTTCCATGGCTTCTGAGTTCCTGAAACAGTTTTTCCTCAGGTTTTGAGGCATCTTTTTAAACCTTGCTTTTAGTTTCGGATTCATTCCATGTCTCGTGCCATACACGCATCAGCCCTCTGTCAGGGAGAGTTTCGGAAGCTCCATGCCTCCTCATCAGATGCATGTTAAACATGTACCACATGGCAGGCTGTGGGACTGGAGCTTGGCAACACAGAACCCCTGACTTCCAGGAGCTCAGAGCCTGGCAGAATGGATGTTCAAGAAAGAGCCCTCGTTTCTGATGATAGAGTGCTTTTGAAAAGCATTGTGGTTGACAGAGCCGTGCCACGCTGTCTGCAGACCCGAGGCCGGGCCCCTGCAGTGTTCAAAGTTCAGCCCTGTGGTTGTGGGCAGCATTCCCTAAGGCAAGAGCAGATGTCAGACTATTGTTAAGGAGATTATAATAAACTGATCGTTGTACAGCCCTGCTCCTGGTGGAGTGGTGAGACATCGAATGAGATAAACTGTCTCTGTTTAAAAAGTAATTACCCCAATATAGTGAATACTCATCTCCTCCCGTGATATGGACCTGATGTAATTGGCTCTCAGTCTAAGACCGTAAATGGCATCTGCCAAGGTGTTCTTAATAGGAAATATTAAGAGAACATTTTAAATCTTACCTCCAAAGTATCTGTTACTCCAGGTTATTTTCTGGACGATGTATTTGCTCTTCTGAGCAAGTGGGTTTGATACTCAGTTCTTCCGTTCACCGCGCCCTTCCCTTCCTTGCTTTTGGGAAGATAACATTTTACAATCAGGTTTATTTATGATAACATCTGGTCTGTCCTCCCTACTTTGTTATTTAAGACTTATTTGTGCTTAAGAAGAACATTTTTTAAATGGGAACATACTAGGTTCTCAAATACACTTTAAAATAACCCCCTCTCAACCCATTTACCTCAGTCATAGTCATCTCTACTTTCTGTCTGCAGTTTAAGTTCTTATTTATGTCTGTGCAGCAAGAAGAGGGAGTGTGTTCCCAGGAGAAAAGCCGTAAGTGGCTTTGGGCCTTGTCATACAGCTACAGGTTGTACTTAGGTCCACATTAGCCACTTAGACTAGAGCTGTACACTGTGTCCCCCTCATTCCCGCCCCCAGCTGAGAAACAATTGTCGCAAAGTCCATGCACTGAAATGGAGACGTCTAATCACTAGCAGACCTCCACGGTGCCTATGTGATCAGCCGTCTCTGTGTGAGCTGCTGATCCCAGCGACAGCATTAGGATGGTGAACACTGCCCCAGATGGCTCAGTGCTCCACCCCCAGTGTGATCTGAGCTACTGAAGTCAGAGAAGTCCATGTTGGATAAACAAAGCCAGCCCAGTAGTAGCATGGTGTCACAGTGACCATGTGCCTGTCTTATTGAACCTGGGTTTACTTGACTAGGTTGCTGACTCAAGTGAGTTTGTGCGTGGCTTGCTGTTTTCTTCAACCCTCTCCAGACTGAATGGGAATGTTAAACCCACTCAGGAGTTCTTGTTGGTCTAAAGGACTGTGTTCATTGGCCTTTGACGCTCTGTCAACCAATTTCCCTGGGGTGACCTGAGCCTTCAGGCATGTTGTGCCTGTGGGTGCCTGCCTCTTCTCCCATGAGACAGACCTGAACTGTCTTTTCAGCTGCTCAGATGATTGTGAGAAATGTATTCTGTGACTAAGGAAGGCCACATTTCAGCACCTTTTATGAAGTGCCATGCTTAATTCCACGGGGGCAGTGGGGGGATATTTACAAGCAGTGGGAGAGGATGGACAGCTAAGTTTGAAGTAATGAAAGGGAAAGTCAGTCATAAAACTTGTGTTTGAGAATTATGCCAGTGAAGCCATTGACCCCACCTAGGTTAGAGCTGAAGGGCCACATTTTCCCATTTTGTGGCTGGGAGCCACTTGCCTCCCCTCCCCCGCTCCGCCCCTGCTTTCTGCAGGTCTTTTGTCTCCATTTTCATGGGACCTCTCTTTCATTTTTAAATTTTATTTATTCCCCCTTTTATTTATTTTTTATTTGCATAAATGTGTGGGGTACAATTGCACATTTGTAACATGCATAGATTGCGTAGTGATCAAGTCAGGGCTTTTAGGGTATCCCTCACCCACATAAACATACATTTCACCAACTGAATAATTTCCTATCATAAGACCTTTCTACTGTCATTGGTAATCATTGTGGGAATTGTTGCTACAGGGATTTAAGCCTTGAAAGAAGTAACTTAGTCCTAGTAAAACTGCAAAATCAAATGGGAAGATGACGTGGTCTCTAAGGAGGAGTGTCTACAACTTTAATGGGAACTTTTTTTAAATGGGAACTTACTAGGTTCTCAAATATACTTTAAAATAACCCCCTCTCAGCCCAATTATTATATTGGTAATGGCAAGAGGGTTATACATTTTATCTGGTAAGAGAAACTCTGCCTCTCCTATGGTTGGGTGATATGACTTTTATTCAGTGTAAAATAGGACAGAGATTATTTTTCATCTTGCTAATGTAGTTTTAAATGATGTATTCCATATTCACATTGCAATTGTAGCATTTCCTTCTTTGCATGACATTTTCAGCAAAGTTTGGTAGCTGATTCCCATACTTGGCATCACCTCTAAAGGTAACATAAGAATTGTGTAGGAATAGCATGAAAGCATAACATGAACATTGTCAACATGGTGAGTGCAGAAAATCACACTGTTTGATTGGTGTATTGCCAGCTTCTGACGGTTCTCTGTGAGTGTGACTGCCTATTTCTGTCTGCCTCATGACAGTACAGGTTTGAAGGCCACAGGAGAAAAAGGACAGGGCCACACAGCTCAGACCAGCCTTGGAAGGCATGACATTGTGTACAGAGTGTATTGGATGATTGCTTCTGATTTCTGTGATGTAAACCACTATTTTATCATGGACTTCAAGGGGAAAGTGAACATAAGTTTGACTCTGTGCTTTGGTTTTCCCCATAAACCTTACCTAAGGAGACAGAAGTTCTAAAACTATGGCAGCTATCAAATTTGTTACAACAACAAACCCAGAGGGAGAGTGGTATAAAAATAGTCTCCTTCTGAATTTTGTTGCTTTAGTTTTATTTGGGGAGCAGGAGGTTGCCCTAGTAAAATTTCTACTTGCAAAGTCTTCCACATGCCATTTTCTGGTAATATGTTCTCAATAAGTGGTCTAAACTAATTTATTGTGTTATATTAATCCTGTTTACAGAAATTTACCATTTAGGAATGTATAATGTGCAATCTAATCTGTGCATTTCCCAGTTTTCACAAGAGATTTTCTCATATCCTTATAACAAACAGTTACACACTGAGTTTTCTTGATTATATAGTCTGTGTAATGCTGTGACAGCCTGGCTAGCACTTCAGCACAATCTTCAGAGTTGCACATTACTGTTTGACATTAGAAACTGCTGCTACTCCAAGCTCGAGTCAGGAGTGCACCCCAAGTGCTGGATCACTGTAGGGCCAGTGGGTTACTAAGTTGTGCTCCTTCAGAAAGGGGAGATGGGTGGAAAACACAGACCACACGACTGCAGTTTTAGCATGCATTTCCATGATTTATGGAAGGATTGGAAGAAAAGCTGACTGTCAAGAGTTTTGCTCTAGTACAGTTTTTTTGGGGAGCAGGGGGGTGGTTTCTTTTTTTCTGAGACAGGGTCTGGCTCTGTCTCGCCCAGGCTGGAGTGCAGTGGCTGATACCATCTTGGCTCACTGCAGTCTCCCCCTCCCAGACTCAGGTGATCCACCTCAGCTTCCCAAGTAGCTGGGACTACGGGCGTGTGCCATCATGCCCAAATGATTTTTTAATTTTTGTGGAGATGCAGTTTCATCATGTTCCCCAGGCTAGTCTCGAACTCCTGAACTCAAGCGATCCTTTAGCGTCAGCCTCCCAAAGTGCCTGTAACAGGTGTGAGTCACCATGTCTGGCCTCTAATATGGTTTTTAAGTACTCTTGGATGCTCAAAACTGATCTCAAACCTGGATTTTAAAATTACTATATTTTCTTATTGTATTTATAAAACTTAGCACATTGTGGCTTTTAAGTTTCTTTGATGGTGAGGTTAGCTTCCTGTCTTGGATTTTGAGTAGCCTTTGCCCTCATCTATAACATGATGTATTCAGTTAGATGCTCTCCCTTGATCCTTTGCTCTTCAGCATGTCTGAAACATCTGTGTTAGAGGGAGTCATCAGTTCCACAGTTTGGCCCCCTTTGAACTCCATGTTCTCTACCACCCCACTTGGTCCCCATGAGGAAAGAGATACATAAAAGCCTCTCCCTGCTGTCGTCAGGGGGCTCATGGGCTGCCACTTCTCAATGTACTTAGTGTGGACCCCTGAAATGCCAAACACATGGAGAATTCTAGCACCCTACTTAGAGAAACACTGCATTACAAGTCCTTGTTTCTCAGCCCTGGCTGCTTTGTAAGTAGCCAGGTGTTCCTATGCAAAGATGGACATGGTCCCTCAGTGATTGTCCTGGGAGCCATTCAGAACCATAGCTATGAGTGATCCTTGGCAGCACCTGGTTAACCTGGTGGGAAAGGGTCTAGAGCCAGGCAGGCCATTCAGGCCTTGTAGATGATCAGAGGGTGTGAGCACAGGATTTAGGCAGTGGTGTTTCATAGATGGATAAGTGGTATGTCCTTGGACCCTAGTTTGAGAAACACTGATCTGGCCTGAAGCTAAATGTTTGTTTTAGAAATTCGCTTAAGGAAGTATTTGATTTCACTGTAGTTTGTTTAGCCTTCAGCTTTGCAGATTAAGCTAGCTACTTAGTGAAAATACCTCCTCAGAACCCCCATGAGGCAGCCTATATCCTTGGCTCTCTAAGCTTCCAGGGACTGTTTTCTTAAGAATAAATGCTT
This sequence comes from Aotus nancymaae, assembly GCF_030222135.1. Taxonomy (NCBI): domain Eukaryota; kingdom Metazoa; phylum Chordata; class Mammalia; order Primates; family Aotidae; genus Aotus; species Aotus nancymaae. Next base: position 2,348,265 of record NW_026988465.1, read on the forward strand.
CTACTTTAAATACTACTTAAAAGATAATGCCTGACCTCTGAGCTTACCTCTGTCTTTCCCCATTTTCTCCCCTCCATCCTGCAGAAATGGAACTTTAAATTCTGATCCAGGGTGACCAGTAGCCCACAGGCAGTCCTTTGACATCCTGACCCACTATGCATCCTCCACCCTGCAGCTTCTTACTTCCACAGGTGGAAATGCTGTGCCCCTTAACCAACACTGTGGCGCTTACTAACTGGAGGTCACCTCTCCTGCATAGGGTCACATTCTGCCTGTCTGTTGAGAGGCTCCATTCTTTGCTGAGTTCTGCTTACCTGGTTAAGACACAAAGGGTTCTGTGCTGAGACTAGACATGGGATTTAAAAGTTTCCATGCTCGTATACAGAAGTGTACAAAGTATGCATGAGCAAGTGGTCACCCTAGGTCCTAAGACGGTGTTCTCTGCATTTCATCTGACACCTTTGGTTTTGTTGCTCTTTGAGAATGAAAGAAATCTTATAAAGGAACTCATCCAGAAAGAAAGGAGAAGCAAGTATATTAGAGAGAAGATACATTTGTCATGTCATTACTAAGCCCTGTATTAAACTTACTGTAAATCTAGGGTAATTACTGACTCTCTCGATATGAGGAATCAGGGAGGGGCTGCTGTGTCTAAGCTTTCTTGTCTCAGTAAGTAGTAGCTCAAGCCAAAAGCCATGCCCTCCCCTCTCCCGCATCCTTGCCATCCGCTCAGCCTCTCACCATTGCCACCACCTTGTCCAAGCAATTGACATCTCTCTTTATTGCCTTTTTCCAATCCATTTCTCCCTTACCCACCAGAAGGATCTTCTATAGATGTAAGTGTATGTTATGGCCCTGCTTCACTTTCTGGTGTACTTGAGATAAAATTCATGCTTCTTACTGTGGCCTTCAGGACCCTTCAGGACTGACCCTTCATTGCTTACTCTGCTCCCAATCCACTAGGCTCCCTTCACTTTCTGGAACTAGCCAATTTCTTTCCTCCTGCTTTTGCACATGTATTCATATATATATATATATTCATACACTTTTTTTTTTTTTGGTCTGGTTAACTCCTTATCCTTCTGGCCTCAGCACGGATAGCACTTCCTGGGAGAAGCCTGCCTGATCTTCCCCCTCTCTCTAAAACACAGTACTCACCCACAGTTCTAGTTGCATGCTAATGTGTTCGTTTCTTTACCTAAGCCAAGCTGCTGGAAGGTAGGCAGCATATTATATATTTATTTACTCAGTCTTATAGCATTAGTACCTGGAACAACACCAGCCAGCACTCACCTGCTCAGGTTTGTTAAATGGTGATTCTGATTTTTGTATCTTTGTCTTGTGGCCAGATTAAGTTCCTCTTAATGGTTGGTTTTATGGCCAGAAGAGCCTACTATTCCTGGCCAGAAGAGGCACACATTAACGAATGAGTGCTCTGCCTTTAATGACCAACTCCCTTTATACTTTCTGCTCTTATCCTTCTGTCCAATTTATTAAGCACACTGCATACTATAGGCCATGTCATGAGGTCCACCAGGTGACACACATGGGACCATGTGACTAATGTATCCTCTGAGAACCAGGGCTTCTTGGGTGGGGAGAAGCCAGTTACTCAAGAGGCTGTAACATAAGGCAGCGGGTAAGTGCTCTCAGCTGAGCAACTTAAGAGACTGTGTTCGAAGGTTCAAGGAGCGAGCATGTCTGGTTGAGGTCTGCAGAAATTTATGAAGAGGGAAAGGTGTCTCCGTGGCCCTGGAAGGATTATTCGGGTTTTTATAAAGCAGCAATATTGGAAGAGATGGTTTGGATAGAAGGCCTGAAGTGAATAGTGGAGCATTTCTGATGATTTATACACCTCTAGACCTTACCTGAAAAAGGATTTAAGGCAGTTTACAGTTTGGAAATACAGGGATACAGTGTTCCATTTTTTTATCCAATGAAGACCCCAAGACAAATTGAAACGAAACATATTAAAGTCAAGGATATGGTTAATCCAGTCCAGGGAATGCGTGCCATGGCATTGGTGATTGCAGGTGGGCCACGAATTCGGCTTTAAGCTGTCTGGGGCATGTGCTAAGAGTGTGCTGATGAGTCAGATACACAGTCCTCACATATATATACTCACCTACTAGTTGCCCAGTAAAAGTCTATCTGTGCAAGCTGATGAGACTTGAAAGAAAATTTTGCCCTGGCTCATAAGTAAAGTTTTGTCTGGTTTAGTGAACAAAATGTGTTCACACCACTTTCCTCACAGTTGATATGGTCTTCCTGGGTACTGTTTCCTAAAGGGGGGTCCTTGGTTTATGGCTGGAGGCCCAGACCAATTTGGGTATTGGTTCTAGGGATAGCTAAAAGCCTCAGTTCATGTCATAGAGCGTGGTGTTTCTAAACCCCGCCCCTTAGCTTTCAATAAGGTATTAGAAAAGAATGTGTAATTTTCAAAATTGTTTAACTTTAAATTACTTCCTAGTTGACTTGCTATATAAGGTTGTTAGTTTTAAACCTGTAGGGGTTACAGGACATCTACTTTCAAATTTCAACCTCCAGTAAGTAAAAACGTGACTTACAAATACAGAATGCATTCATGTCAAGTATTCAGTTAACTCAGTGAAGGAATCAAAAAGATAGTAAAGTTGAGTCAAAGAAAATGTAGGAGACCAGGTGTGGACACTGAAACAGTGCTGAAACAGTCACAGAGATAGAGACAAAACCGGTTAGTGGCCTACAGGGCAGTCATACTAACCTTTGCTGTTGTCTTTTCTCCTAAACAGGTGTCATTTAAGTTTCTAACCAATGCCATTCATTTATATCATGGTCAGTTTTGTAAAAGCAACATCCATATGGTGCTGTATAATATTCTAACCAGTGCTAAACAGTCAAGTGAAGATTCATAGCCATAAAGAACCAGATGATCCTTGGTGGCTGTGGCTCCAGCATGATGCTTAAATGATACATGGTCATCCTTTCACCTGTTTCCAAGTTGGTAATGTTTTTTCCTGACTACATTAGAAAATATGTTGACGTTGGCTTTGATGACTTTGATCTGACCCACTCTTCCTGGGAGTAATTGGATAACATGGCTGCTTCTCATTTGTGTGGGCAACCCCTGCTCATTGTCATCTGCACATGGCCTGGAGGGTCACTCTTCCCTGCAGTGGCTCCTCGGGAGAGGAGTAGCCCCCTGTTCATCAAAAGCAGGCACCAAGGTGCAGCTACAATTGCTGATCCACAGGGGTGGAACATCATAGGGCTTTTTGGCCGGGGAAAGAAGGTCGGGTTTTTTCCGGTGGTGAAGGGATTGAAGTGGAAACATGATGTGTGCTGATTGACATTTGACGTTTGATTTTCACTCCATTTTCAGATATTTATGAGAGAATATCTGAAACTACATAATTTATAAAGAAAAGGAATTTTTCTTTCTTGTGGTTATAGATGCTGAGGAGTCAAGATCAAGGGGCCCCCTCTGGTGGAGCCTCTTTGCTGGTGAGGACTCTGCCGAGTTCCCAAGCACCACATGGCGAGGGGGCAGAGCGTGCTCACGTGCCGGCTCAGCTCACTCTCACCCTCTTCTTACGAAGCACCGGTCCCACTCCATGATAACCCATTCATGAGGGCAGAGCCCTCATGACCCAGTCACCTCTTAAAGGCCCCTCCTCTCAATACTACCACACTGGGGATTATACTTCAACATGAGTTTTGGAAGGGATAAATGTTCAAGCCATAGCAACTGCTGACTGCTCTGAGATTGACTTGCAGGTGAGGTGGACTAGCAGAAGGCATCAGAGCTTTTCTCTGGGTCCTGGCCAGGCTGTTGATGACGGTGGCTTATAGATATAAACCAGCATTACTAAACTCTTAGAAGTTTGTTTCCTTGGGTTCAAAGCTAACTTGGCAGAGATCTTATTGTGTCTTTAGAATTTCCTTCCCAGTATTTAAAATTTGAGCAAAGGAATGAAAATCTCTTGAATGAGGGTAATTTCATTAACACTCTTCCTTATTTAATTAAATTTTTTTTATTTCAGAGGTGTTTTTAAGTGCCGTCTTTTAAAGCATTACATCGATAATTTGCTAATCTGAGCTTTTCCCCTCTCCACAGCATGAGGCCTTGATACATTTAGGGCCTCTGTGAAAAGCAAAAACTGTGACAGTGGCTGTAGAATCACCAAAGCTAAAAGCTTAGAGAATGGTGGCTTGTAGTGTTGTAAAACTGTTCAAAAAGTGATTATGGGACTGGGGAAAAGTTGATACTTCCGTCTTTCAGCAGAGAACAGAAAGCCTGGTTGCATGACTGGCAAACAATTTTAGATTTAAAAACAGCCCTTGGCTTTAAAATATTTCCAGTCACTAAACAGTTTTCTTCCAGCCTCCAGTGAACTCTTTACACTTCCTTACTGGGAGGGTTATACTGGACATAGAGGACCGTCTAGTCCAGGGCTCAGCACACTTTTTCTGTAAAGAGCCAGTTAGTAAATATTTTAGACTTTGAAGCCAGACAGTCTCTACTACTACTTACTCCACTGTGGTAGCCTTAAAGCAGCCAAAGACAACAGGTAAACAAATGAGCGTGGCTTACAAAACTTGATTCACAAAAATAGGACGCAGCCCAGATTTGGCCAGGAGTTCTTGTTGGCTGAGCCTGGGCCTAGCCTGTTGGCCACCTGAGTTCCTCCTAACCGGTCTCTTCCTAACCATCTTACCTTTAGAAACATAGTTTATTACCAAAAGCCAGAGCCCTCACCTCTTACCATCCTGAAGATAGCCCAACTCCCTCTTCTGTATTTTCACTGCAGTGTTTCATCTGTATGAACAGGATATGTTGTGGGTTTTTGATGGTTTTTAAACATTTTATGATATTAAAATAAAAATGGCACTCTTTCCCCAAAAGTAGAAACTTGGGGTTGCCAGAAGGTTTTTGTGTTTGTGATTTGCCATCAGCTTCTAGCTGTCTCTGTATGCCTGAGTCACAGAGGACTGACTGCTCCTGCTATGCCCTTCTCCTCTCCCAGGAGTAGACTGTTGGTGATTTTTACTTGTTTCTTGCTAGGTTGGGTTAGGGGGTACAGCGGAGGGTGGGAACAGGGTGATCTTTTGTTGTTCTGGTCTTAGGCCCTGTGTGTCTCAGCTGTGGGGGTGTGAAGTATTTTGTATTTTTTCTTCTGCCCAAGGAGTGAAAGAGTTTTTTTTGTTTTTTTTTTTCCACTCTCCTTCCTTTGGCACTAATAGATCAACATGGTTTGCTGCCCTTCCCCGAGGGGCCAGAGGCAGAGCAGGGCAGGAGAGTAGGGCTCTGTGCTTTTCTCATGGGGGTGGCAGGTCCCCTCCTCTGTGCCTGCATCACTAAGGGAGATTATCTCTGATCTGCTTCGCCTCTAGACTTCCTCATTAGTGAACTGCTGCACTGTCATGCCAGTCCACACTCAGCCTTTTGCAGTTCTTTACAATCTCAGCTGAATGTTTCTTACTATTGTCTGTCTCTTGTGTCCTGCCACAGTCGAGACAGTCCGCATGTCCCCACTTTCCTTAGAGGGACTCGTCTTTCTTCAGGCTGCGTGGTTTCCTTGGAACCTCAGCCCTCCTACAAGTTCAAGAAAAGTTGTAATTGATAGTTTATCCAGCTCTTTAAACAACATTTTAGCTGTGCACAAGTCCATTCTGAGCTATTAATCTAGTTTTCATTTAACTTTTGTTTGCATAGAACACAGGGTTTGCAGAATGGGTTTGTGACTGGGGCAGGTTCTGACATGGTTTCTTAGAACGGGGTCTACACATGGCATCATCCATGATGAGCCAGAGCTGCCGGGGATTGGCCTTTACAGCCCCAGCCTTACGGCCTACAGCACTCCTATTACATAGGCCCGAGCATAGAAGTGTTTCAGCACAGCAGTAACAGCCTGGCACTGTACCACAGTGCTCACAGTGTGGGAAGAGGGTGAAGAGTAGACTGTTCTCCAGCTGGGAGAGTAGGCTTGGATGAGTAGGTGAGAGTGGGCAAGTCCGAGACAGAGCCGGCTTTCGAGCCTAGGAGGTCAGGCACATATCCTTGCCTTTATTCACTGTGTCCTGCCTGTGGTTTGCATATGAGCACACACATCTCTATCCTGTGTACCGGGGTTGGCCCAACCTCATGGTTCAGGTTTAGCTCTCGTCATTAGGCATAACTATAGTCTACTGTAATTACAGCAAACGCCCCACTGTTTACTCACACAAACAGTTTGCAAAGAGCATCCTTTTGATCGCATCCCAGTGGAAATCCATGATGATGAATAAATTCCTAGATTTGGATTTCTCAAGTTTGTTGTTTTGTTTAAGATGTTTGATACAACTTATCAAACCGTCTTCCAAAACACATTTTACCACTCTGCTCTCTAGCCAGTGAACACATTTTGCATGGCCCTGGTTTTAGGGTGCTTTGGATGTTTGATAAACTTACATGTTTTGATGTTAGGACTGTAAACAAAAAAATAGCATTCTAAGCCCCCCAACTTAGAATGTTACTGCCTCTTGGCTAAGGGGACCCCAAAGAAACCTAAGAAAAACTAGTTCAGGCTACAATGTGGGTGATGGGGGCAGACACACCGCTTTATATCCTTATCCCTTTGGAGTTTAGACACAACTGACTAGCATTAATGTTAAAATGGAGATCCTAATACTGGCAGAACAGACTCTGTAGCAACCAGATACCACATTCCAACCTGACTCAGGTAGAGCATCACATGATCTGCCACCCCCATGAGAAAAGCACAGAGCCCTACTCTCCTGCCCTGCTCTGCCTCTGGCCCCTCGGGGAAGGGCAGCAAACCCTGTTGATCTGTTAGTGCTAAAGGAAGGAGAGTAGGGAAAAAAAAAAAAAAAAAAAAAAAACCTCACTCCTTGGGCAGAAGAAAAAAATCACGAAATACTTCACCCCACAGCTGAGACACACAGGACCTAAGACCAGAACAACAAAAGACCACCCTGTTCCCACCCTCCGCTGCACCCCCTATCCCAACCTAGCAAGAAACAAGTAAAAATCACCAACAGTCTACTCCTGGGAGAGGAGAAGGGCATAGCGGGAGCAGTCAGTCCTCTGTGACTCAGGCATACAGAGACAGCTAGAAGCTGATGGCAAATCACAAACACAAAAACCTTCTGGCAACCCCAAGTTTCTACCCTTGGGGAAAGAGTGCCATTTTTATTTTAATAGGATAATAGGCCCTGAAGGAAGCCAAAGTGTTTTATCCCAAAATACAACTTAGCATATTGTGAAGTGGCCCTGTAAAGCTCTCTTGTGGAAGAAATTTTCATTCTGTAGAGAATCTCCATCCCTTACCAGGTCTTTTCCAGGTAGTCTGACACCTTTTCAGGTCTGATAAGAGACAGTCACCATATCTTCTCTATGAAGCGTGCTACCTGGAGACTTCATCTGTATGACAGGAACTTCCACACCTCCATATCTAAACTCAAGCATTTCCTGATGCTGGATTCAACTCTTCAGATAGGGCTTACTCTTGCAACCAGCTGCCAGTTAGAACATCCTGAATTGACCTGTGACCTGGAAGCCACCCCTACCCCCACCCCATCCTGCCTTCCTAGGCTGAACCTATATATACCTTACATGTATTGGTTTATGTCTTTGCCTATAACTGCTGTCTTCCTAAAATGTATAAAGCCAAGCTGCAACCCAGCCACCTTAGCACATGTTTCAGGATTTCCTGAGGCTAGGTCATGGGCCATGATCCTTTACCTTGGCAAAATACACCTCTAAAGTGGTTGAGACTTGTCTCAGATACTTTTTAGTTTACAGAATGATTAACTTGATTGCTTTAAACCTTCAGGTTTGGAGTGGCCATCTTTTTGTTACAAACTGCATGCCTCTAGCCTTCTCTTAGAAGATGACACTACATGCCCAATTTTTTAAATTTCAAGGACATTCTTTATATAAAATCTATGTTCTTGTGGATAAATTTCCTCAAATAACTCAGGAGAAACTCTTGACTGAAGAGAACTAAAAATAAAGACCGAGTGAATGTCACAAACACTGAGAACAGGTTTTGAAAAGTTCCCTGTGGGGTAAATGAAGACCCTGTTAAATGGTCTGAAAATTAATTGAAAGGCCAACAGAATGATGCCTGGAAGGGTGACCAGATGGGGCAGGGAGACAGTTTCTGTCCCCCAGGCCTGCCTCCCCCCTTTCAGTGATGCTGACCATTCACCTTTATCTGAGTGGTTCATTTCAGGCAAGCAGCTGAGCCTATCAGGACAGAGGCATCTCCATTCTCTCAGCAGCCTGTTTCTCTCTCAAATAAAATCACATATTTCAATTTTCTTATGATGCTTCCCAAATCCAAGGTGGTGTAGTTGTGGTGATCACCCCCACCCCCCTACCCGGTGCTGGTCAAGCCCTCTGAATGGAGGCCTGGCTATGTGTGTGGCCCACTGCCACACCTCCACCTTTGACAGGTGGGCCCTGAGTCTGATGGGGAGTTCAGAGCACCCCTGCCCACCAGAGACCCTCAGCTTTGATCAGTTTTGTTTTTAAGGTTCCAAGTAAGATTATTCTTTAGGGAGAAAAAAATAGCTCTGTGTACTGGGGCAATGCTAGGAAAACAGTTGCTTTTCTGTACTTCGAGGTTTCTACTGAGTTTGTAACCTGCCCTATCTTATAGAGTCGTTTGCTTTCATGGTTGTTATTCCTTCCTTCTGATTTTGGGGTGGTTGAGTGTCTGTGTGTGTATTGGCTTGTTTCTTTTTCTTTCTTTTTTTGAGTCAAAATCTTGCTCTGTCGCCCACACTGGAGTGCAGTGGCATGATCTTGGCTCACTGCAACCTCCACCTCCCAGGTTCAAGTGATTCTTCTCCCTCAGCCTCCCAACTAGCCAGGATTATAGGTGCTTACCACCATGCTCTGCTTTTTTTTTTTTTTTTTTTTTTGTATTTTTAGTGGAGATCAGGTTCACTTTGTTTGCCAGGCTGGTCTCAAACTCCTGACCTCATGATCCACCCGCCTTGGCCTCCCAAAGTGCCGGAATTACAGGCATGAGCCACCGTGCCTAGCTGGCTTATTTTGTTTAAAGAACCTCATGGAGAAATTTATCTTAGATCTTAGAAGTACCAGGTTGTCTTCTTAAGTCATAGGTTTGTTTTTGTCTCCGAAAATTCATTTTAATGGGGTTTCCATCCTTGCTCTGACCTCTAGAAACACCAGAACTAAGTATGTGGCTTGCTTTCAGGAGCTAACCACAAGACTGACTCTTTGCGTGTGGTGGTTCCACTGCTAGCTTCTTGTTGGGGTTTAATTGTTACATTTTCAGTAGGCTTTGCTTTTGTAGTTTTAAGGAGAGGGGATCTATAACATACTAATACTAATACATTGTAACTAAGTATTGACAGGCATGGTAGCAGTTGAGACACAGTTAAAATTAATGTAAACATTACTCTAGTTTAAACTGTTTCTGATTTAGAGATGAAGTGGGGGCAGAAGGCAGAAGTTAATTGTGTGTGGTGTACTCTGCTGTTTGAATACTAAGAAATTGATAGAAATGGCAGCACTGAAGAAGGATTAAAAGTATAGATGGCAAGTTTTCATTCTTAGGCTATTGCTGTTGGCATTGCAGATCGAAGGCTGAAGTAGACATTACTATGAATATCAGCAAACACCTTGAACCTCTCCTTACTCTGGGCAATTATATAGATATACTTCCAAATGAGATGTTTGCAGTTTTACCCTCTGTGAGGTGAACTGAGGTGGAAAATTAGCACTTGAACACTTTAGCTTAGAACACGTTAGATGCAATAACTAGGTTGAGTTAATTTTCTTTGGAGTAAAAGTTTGCTTGTAGCTACTCTTCGTATATCTAACCAAGATAGTATCTTCCTTTAATATCTAGGTTTTGAAACTAATGGCCACACACTGTTAATGAAATAGAGAAATTAGATTGTAATTGATCAGTTATCTTATGAAAAAAATAGTTGCAAAAGCCAGTTGGTTTTAAGAGTCAAGATAAATATGAAGAAAAGTATTCATGATTCAATCCCATGTCAAATAAAGTAGAATCATTTCTGCAGGAAATACAATTTTTGAAGATGTGATCAATAATAAGATCCCACTGCTGGAGAATTATACCACGTAGATAGCTATTGTTATTCTTATATTTTCATTTGCCTTTTTTTGTTGTTGTTGTAGTTCGTTAATTCTTCGTTATTCTCTGCACTAAAAAGAAAGGTTGAGTGATGTTCTGTTCCTTTCTTTTGGTACTTTAAGGTGAGATTGTAACATGCAGATTGTTGCCTTCTTCTCTCCAATATTCGATTTCTTTTCAAAGCTATTAATAAGGAAATGACTAAATTTAAAGTACCACCTGTCTTGTTTAATTTACTTTAGGAATTTATCCCAATATGCTTAGTTAGAATGATAGGATTAATATTGCTTAGTAATTTCTGATTTTTTAGTTTCAGTTTGTCAAAAGTAAAACTAAAATTAATAGCTTGAATTTGCATCTGTAATTAAAGATCAACTATGCTTGAATAAAGTTTTCCATTAACTTCTTCAAATAATATAGTTCATTTTTAAGGATTTCAGTTTCCTCAGTGTTTTTAACTTTGATTCTAAAATGTTGGTTGTAACGATCGCTTTGAAACTGCTTTATCTCCGTGTATGTTTTGAAGAACTGAGTAAGGATGAGCACTTAGATTTCCTTTGGGTTACTAAAGACTTTACTGCTTTTCTGATTTAGGAGTCCAAATCCCCTTAGGGATTAATGCTCTCAGAGGAGCTCAGCACAACTCAAAATGAAGATTAAAATTGACACAGGATTCTTCTATACGTAGTAATCTATAAGTGTGGGCCTTTATACCACAGAACCTTCAGACGTGGGCAAGGATACTTGATTGTAGTTGAACCCTGCACTCACTGTACAGTTTTGCATAGTTTATGATGTTATTGCTAATTAGAGTGCTCTGTTCCAGAAGACAAGAACAAAACAAGTTCAAGTTGTTTTCATTATCCTACTGTCAGAAAGTCATTCAGCAAAGTGAGTGTGTTTAAGAGTGAGGCTCCTACACAGAACCAGAGGCACAAGTTTGACGAGGCCTGGATCCTACCCTTGGGTACACGTGTGGCCTGTGTGTGTACATTAACACAGGCTGGCTGACATACAGCAGTTACAGGCTGTAAAAAAAGAAGTAACAGTTTATTATGAAGGTGTTGTCTCTAAGCTAAGATAGCCTGAAAATTGGCTAGAGATTCTTGCATAATTAATCATTGATAATACAAGTTAAATTAACCCCTGTCTGAAATGCTTGGAACCAGAAGTGTTCCAGATTTCACATTTTTCAGATTTTGTAATATTTGCATTATACTTACCAGTTGAGCATTTCAAATCAGAAATCCACAGTGAGCATTTCCATTGAGTGTTATGTTAGTGAAAAGTTTCAGCTTTTGGAGCATCTCGAATTTGGGGTTTTCAGGTTACAGATACTAACCTCTCTCAACATGTAAAGGATTTTACATCCTGATATCTCTGCTTCTCCGTTTCAGGAGAACTAAAGTGAAGACATTTGGCAAGGAATGGAAGTAATCGCAATCTATGATTTTCATCTTTTCTGAGAGTTTTATTGTAATTACTAAACACATTCTTGATAATTTAGGGAAATATTAAATATAACTTCAAAATATTAAAATTACCACATGATCCAGCAGTTCTTTTTCTAGGTATATACCCCGAGAATTGAAAGCAGGGTGCTGAAGACACCTTTGTACCCCTATGTTAACGTCATTAATAGCTAAAAGGTGGAAGCAACCCACATGTCTATCATCAGCTGAACAGATAAAGAAAATATGGCCTGTCCACACAGTGGAATATGATTTGGCTCTAAAAAGGAGGGAGATTCTCACACATGCTGCAACATGGATGCACCTTGAGGACATGGTGCTCAGTGACATAAGCCAGTCTCAAAAGGATAAATAACCAAACAATTCCACTTACAAGAGGTTCCTACAGTAAACTAGAGTGGTGGTTTACCAGGGCTTGCGGGGTGGGACTGGGAAGTTGGTATTTAATTGGAGTCTGGGGAGATGGAAAGTTCTGGAAATGGATGGTGGTGATGGTTGCACAGTAGTGTCAGTGTGCTTAATGCCATCAAACTGAACACTTTAAAATGGTCAGTCGTATGCTCTGTGCACTGTATCACTATACAAAATCCTCTAGATTCTGTTCACTAATAAGTAGGACTTTTGAAAAATATACGTATGGCATCACTGTAATTATTTAAAGACACAGTCCGTAGGCATCCCCAATGAGACGGGGGGCTCTGCTGCCAAGCCTGGGGTGTGTCATGCAAACAGTGGAGGGTACCTTTCCTGGAACACTGATGCCCCAGAAGCTCTCAGCAGTAGGAGGGATAAAAGTAGGAGTGGTTAAAGTGAAATGGCAGAACTCATGTGTTAATCAGATTTGTTCAGATTGATTTGTTTGTTTATTTATTTACTTGAGATGGAGTCTCACTCTGTTGTCCAGACTGGAGTGCAGTGGCGTGATCTCTGCTTACTGCAACCTCTGCCTCCCAAGTTCAAGCGATTCTCCTGCCTCAGCCTCTGGAACAGCTGGGATTACAGGCACAGACCACCACACACAGCTAATTTTTGTGTTTTTAGCAGAGACGAAGTTTCACCACATTGGCCAGGCTGGTCTCAAACTCCTGACCTCATGTGATCCACCCACCTCAGCCTCCTCTAAAGTGCTGGGATTACAGGCATTAGCTACTGCGCCCAGCCAAATTTGTTCAGTTTTAAATTTTGTGTGTGTTTATGTGTGTGTGGTTTCTTAGTAATTGCACCAACATGATACATCCCTGAGCCATTCCTCTGGAAAAATGGTGGCCTTCAACCCAGCTGTAGCCTTTGCCAGGAGGGAAGGTCAGTTTCAGCTTCAGGGTAGGTAGGTGAATAGATAAATAGGACAGAGATGGGTGTGTTTTAAGCACAAGGCAGGAAGCACCGACTTAGGTGCCTAGTGTGTCACTTCCCACATTTTCCCTCTGCAGGATACAGAATACTAATGACTAAGCCTCACTTTCTCTCTGCCCAAGTAACTAAGGCTCACTGCATGGTGATCCGGTACCAGCCTTCTTCCCATTTGTGAAAACCAGTCCCCGTGCCCTTCCCCTAGGTTGATACCAGAAGTAACAGGAGGACTCTAGTTTGAAGCCCTTAACATGTAATAAACAAGAAGACATATTAGGAGTTATAACAGCTCTTGATTTTTTGTTTTGTTTTATTTTTTCCCCTTAAGCTGGCTTGGAACACATTTTCTGAGCCCTGGAAGATCTTTCCCAGCCCCACTCCTAGGCTCAGCTTTATGTTACTCCTGGCAGGTGGGTGAGCTGTAGACTTCCTGTGCCCTCTCCAGTGCCTCCAGCATTGTGTCCATATGCCTTTAACTTGGCATTTAACCCTTCAGAGGTTGACTGCAGTCTGCTCATTTTCATCCTGGCTTTTCATTCTAAGCCATCATCCCCTGAATATGTGGTATATCTGGCCAACTCCATTTATTTGCTAATGGCATAGTACTCCAACGTGCCGTATTTTTTTTTTTTAACCAATTGCATTCAAAAAATAGTTATTGAGCGGCATGCAGAGCACTTGGGAGTCAGTTTAAATCCCAGCTCTATCAGGTATTCACCAGCATTCCCTGGGAATATTCCTAACCTTTGTGGAGAGGTTTCTTGTCAGCAGTCACTCATTTTTCCACCATTTTTCTTTTGCTAGTTGGTTTTTCATGTGTAGGTACCGTTACTGCTTCTGTGGTGGCAGGCAGCTGGGTGTGATGGAGACTGCATTTGTGCAGCCTCACTGGCCTGAATTTGGTATGAGGTTGGCATCCCTCACCTGCTCAGTGACCTTAGACAGGCCAGGTGATTAGGCATCCTAGACCTGAAGTTGAAGTTTTCATCATATGACGTGGGGATTGGGTGAGACACCTGGAACTGCTGGCCAGCAATGATGGGTCCACAGATGGTGGTTTGCTGATCTGTTGCCTGGGTATCTGTGTCTCTGACCTGTGATCACCTTGCTCTGAAAAGCCAGTATGATTGTTCACTGGGATTCCCCCTGTTGCTTTTGGTGAAGAATTTTTAAAAGGCTGGAAACAGTTACAATGATGAGTAATTAATCCTAAGGAAAGATGGTTAATTAGTATGTGAACATTTTTATTTTCCTGAATGATATTGTTAAAAAGTTGTAAACACAAGCAATACAAGAACCAGTAGTTATAGTATGCCTACATTGGAGACTACTTCACTGTGAACTGGTGAGTGTGTTTCCTTGGGTGCAGTTTTAACGAGGAACACGGAGTAATCCTGATGGTGCCAACCAGCACTGCTTCAGAGCTCCCTGCTGGTTTCCAGATCCTGAGCCGCCTGCCTCCTTCTTTATCATTGTTATTTATCTGTGTTGATTACCTAAACTTGAACAATCCTTCCTCTGATTTATGGGAATTGTTACTGCTGGCGTAATCTCAGTCTTCTGACCTGAACCATTTCCTCTGGGTTACCCCGAATATACTGTTTTGGGCCTCAAATACGCAACATCAGCAATGGACACCAAACATAGATTCTGGAGTGGGTCCTCAGCCTCGGGGTAAGTCTGACCACACACCACAGGGCCTGAGCTCCACCCAGAGTTCTCAGGTGCCTGCAAGTATGGCCCAGGAAGCGTTTTGTTTGTTTGTTTGTTTGTTTTTTACTCAAGACATATGTACATATTACAATTATGTACAGTATAATATTTCAATGCATATGTATAATATGTAATGATCAAATCCAGGTAATTAGCAAATCTATCACTTAAGACATTTATCATTTATTTTTGGGAATATTTTAAATCTGCTCTTCTAGCTATCTGAAAATAAACAATAAATTGTTGCTAATTATAGTCATGCTGCTGTGCCATAGAACACTCAGAACTTACTCCTTCTGTCTAGCTTTAATTTTGTTTCTGCTAAGTGACCTCTGGCTCTTCTCCTCCCTCCGCCCCCTACTTCCCAGCCTCTAGTAACCACTGTTTTACTCCTTATGAGGTCAACTTTTTAGCTTCCACATATGAGTGAGATCATGCAGTATTTGTCTTGCTATGCCTGGCTTATTTCACTTAGCATAAT
The DNA here is from genome assembly GCF_030222135.1 of Aotus nancymaae. Taxonomy (NCBI): domain Eukaryota; kingdom Metazoa; phylum Chordata; class Mammalia; order Primates; family Aotidae; genus Aotus; species Aotus nancymaae. The sequence goes on from NW_026988465.1 coordinate 2,363,399, forward strand.
GTCCTCCAGGCTCACCCATGTTGCCCCAAATGACAGGATTTCACTTTCTTTGATGCTGAATGATACTCCTTAGTGAGTATGTACCGACATTTTCTTTATCCATTCATTTGTTGGTGAGCACTTAGATTGGTTCCATATCTTTGCTATTGTGACTACTGCTGCAGTAAACATGGGCGTGCAGATTCCTCTTTGACATGCTGATTTCATTTGCTTTGGATAAATATCTTAGTCAAATGATTGCTGGATCATATGGTAGATTTATTTTTGAAGAAACCTGCATAGTGTTTTCCATAATGACTGTGCTAATTTACATGCCTACCAACAGTGGATAAGAAAGAGTTCCCCTTTCTCCAAGGAGCATTTGTTAAAAGTCCCCTAGCAATCCCATTGCTGAGTCAGGGTGAGAAGCCCTGCTGTCATGCAGCACACTGCACTTGCCACATCTACTACAACATTATTGTATGTCTCTAGGTTCACAATTCTGTGGTTTAATCAAGCTAGTCTTACTTCGTTTTAGGAAATTATAATTAATTATCTAGAGTTTATTTAAAGATACATCATCTCATTAATTGGTACTTTTGTCTCAAAATAGTTTTTTTGTTTTTTTTTTTAAGTCTCCTCATTGCTTCTGGCACTTAATATTTTGGGGTTGATTCTCTCTGAAAAGTTAGCTGTGAAAGAGAATCATCTTAATTGCAGAAACCATAGCTTGTGTTCTTCTCTTTGTTGATTTTCAGAATGTTCCCTAAGCCTGTGGAGTCTCAGGTATTTAACGTTCTCATTCCGTGGTTTGCTGTTCACCTGCCTTCTTTATATTTTAGCTTTCTCAAGTTATTTAGCAGTTTCAAGGAATTATTTGTGTGTTTCATGGACTAAAATGACTTTTATGTCTCCTCCGTTCTCAGGATTTCTTTTGCTTTAAAAGCGAGTTTAAAGCATTCTCTGAATGTGGTATTTGGTAGTAAGCATTTCCATCCTCACTCTTGCTGGTTGGTTTGTATGGCATCTTGAAGCATATCATTAGTTAGATAGTTTGATTTTTAGGGCCAGGTCTAAAACATGGCTGTGAATAAATTTTTTCTTGAGTCAACCAAAAAATGAATGACTTTGATACTGAGCAGTGGAAAGGAAAACTTACAGTGAGTTCTGCTATAATGTGATATATGTGTTCCTAAAAATCGCCACACACTGCAAAATCATGCAATAAAAACTACAGGGCTTGTGGGGGAAATGAGATTAGAGGCACAGCCCTCAAAAACTTTGTCATGGGCACATTAAAAAACAAGATAGGACCCTAATAGAAACAGTAGCACAATTTCCAGTATCAAATAGTTAAGAAAAGCAAGTACTACAATAAATATGGTACTTTATCTTGAAAAAGGACAGCAGAAATTTGCCTGTGGAAGTGGACACTGGAAGGGTTGCAGCGTGTGGTTACTGTGAAGCAATAGAAGGACTGCAGTCTCAAATCATACAGAAAGTTGTAAGACCTGATGTGGGTGGGTGGCTGTTTGAGTGTGATTTGTGTGTGTTTTGTGTATTCCTGCCCAGCCAGTTTCAACTGGGTGCAGTTGTGCGTTCACTGACTTTCTCCAGACAATTGTGCATAAACGTGAAATTCACGGTATACTCAGATTGTTCCTAATGAGTCGGTTGTGTTACAACAAAACATGATTGCAGTCCTAATGGTATATCAGTGTCTTTCTTAGAGATGGCAAGAATGAGCACATATAGGGAACCGTCTATTAAATGGTTTATACCAGCTCATATAGATTTGTGATGGATGTATTCTCATCACAGGAGCTACACTCTTAGACTAACTCTAGCTCATCATTTTCCCCTGTACTAGAACTGTGCTCTTCATGTAGATTTATAACATACAACTAGTTAGGTATATTTCACTCATTATTCTTTTCAAAAATTTCTTAGCCTGTCTCCCTGTTAAATCCTAACCACTGAGCATTTGACTGGAAGTCTTCTAGAATCAGATTAGCCTTTAACTTGGAGACCCTATGAATAGGGAACTGGAATTGAAGGAGTTGGAACAAAGACACCTTTACAATTATTTGTAAGAATTTATTTAACACATTATGAAAAGAAGAGGTGTTGATGTTTAAAGCCTACATTTACTTCCATGTTCATATGAAAAGTTATACTTAAAGAAAATTTTCAGATTACATCATCTGAATAAAATTGTAAGGTTTTGTATAAATAGGATTATGTTCAATATATGTACATAGCAATATTTTGAAATATTAAGAGAGAGCTATTAATTCTGCAGATGCTGTAGTCCTTGCTCTTTAAACCAAAGACAACAGTGGTCATGAATATCCAAGATAGTTAAAAACAGTTTTTGAACTCTTTTTGTAGTTGAGACCCTTCTGCCTTGAAAACATAGTAAAACTTGCTAACTTTTGATTAGACAATTTAAACTAAAATATAATTGGAGAAATACCAGTTAATCTTTACCTAGTGAAGAATAATTTCCCAGATACTTTTGTATGGATTTTAGATGCTATAGTATGGTTTCCGGTGCTTTCTTGATTATGTCAGTAATGTAGGAATTTACAAAATAGCAAGAAGAATTATTCCATGTCTCTCTCAACAAGAAAGAGCCATTATTAACATTTCTATAATTTACATTCCTAGAAAACTCACATGGAAACATTGTTGATATCTATCTGTCCACATACCTCTTTTGTTATCTTTCATTTTTATATTTTTCATGTATGACTTTGGGGATGGGCCATGAAAGGACACAAGCTAGGGAATCAGATCTGCAGGTACCACACACCTTTCAGGTGTGCTACAGGGATTTAAATCAGATTTTATGCTTAGGAGCTCAGCATGTGTAAGGGGTGATGTAAATGGAAGCTGCTGCTGTGATGCACTTATTGACCTGTATTTTTTTTAATCTTGACAAGCACAATAGCTATATAATATTATGTCAAGTACATGTGTGCCATAATTAATTTTACTATTTCCTTACCACTAGGCACTAAGTTTAGGGCTTTTGAAGTTTTTGAAGTAAACCTGAATACCTTTTGTGTGTAAAAACATATCCTCATATACTTTCTATTTTAGGAGTAAAATTATAAAGGTAGAATTACAAGGGCAGGGGTTGATTTCCATATCTTACAAAATTGCTTTCTAGGAATGTACCAATTTGTGTATATGTGCCCTTTGCTAGCCTTAAGTTGCCATATTTAAAAGTTTTATAATCTGAAGGTAAAAAGAATGTGTCTTCCTTTTTTCACTCAGATCAATTTTTTGTTTTAGTGTTTTCATTCCATCATTCAAATTTGCTGTACGTGTGTGTGTGTGTGTGTGTGTGTGTGTGTGTGTGTGTGTGGTCTGTCTGTCTTTTGAGACATAGTCTCACTCTGTCACCCAAGCTGGAGTCCAGTGGTGTGATCTCAGCTCACTGCTACCTCCATCTTCAGGTTCAAGTGATTCTCCTGCTCAGCCTCTGGAGTAGCTGGGATTACAGGCATGTGCCACCACACCTAGCTAATTTTTGCGTTGTTAGCAGAGACAGAGTTTCACCATGTTGACCAGGCTAGTCTCGAACTTCTTGACCTCAAGTGTTCCACCTGCCTTGGCCTCCCAAAGTGCTGGATTACAGGCATGAGCCACTGCACCCAACCTTGTGTGTGGGCGCAAAAACAGACCTATTTTTTGGTCTGTTTTATGCTTTGCAGTTATCAGTGCTTTAATAATAAAATACTAGCCTTTCATCTGTGCAATTTTCAACTTTTATGTACTCAAATTTTTTAACCTTTTTTCTGTCCTTTTTATGTTTAAGTTCTTCTTCATCTAGAAACTTTACATGTTTTCATGCTTTTTATTAAATAAGACTTTTGCTATCTATTAAATGGTTTATATCAGCTTATTGATTTTTAATACATGTATCCTCATCATAGAAGCTATTCTTAGACTAACTCTAGCTCATCATTTTCCCCTGTGCTAGAACTGTGCTCTTCATGTAGATTTATAATGTACAACTAGTTAGGTATATTTTACTCATTATTCTTTCCAAAAAAATTTAGCTCGTCTTCCTGCTAAATCTTAACCACTGAGCTTTTGATTGGAAGTCTACTAGAATTCAGATTAACTTTACAGTATTTGATGTTCTCCAGAATCATGACATCACCCCCTCAACCTTTTTTTTTTCTTTTTTTCTTTTTCTTTCTTTGGTCTTTCTGTATTTCTTAGTACAACTTGATGTTTTCTACTTGTTTATTCTGTTTCTTTTTTTTTTTGAAGTTGTTTATTCCTAATTTTAGTTAGGAATTATGTGTGTGTGTTTTTAATGTGTGTTTATTTTCTCAATAGTTCCCAGAATCTAGAATTACTATTGTTTAGTGTATTTTTGCCATTCTTGCCCTTGAACTAAGCTATCTCACAACATCTTAAAATGCCCTTTGGCGTAAACCATCAAACATTAATAAAGTAAGATTGTGCTTTCATGAGTAATGGGTAAAATTGGTATGTGGTTTTGCTCTGTGGCATTTGTGTCTAGTCAGAGTTAAGTTATCTTTGCAAAATTGATTGGATGAATTTTCTTTCTTTTCTCTGTGTTCTGAGGCTATTTGTTACTCCACAGCTATTCCTTAACCCGCCTAGCCTGAGAAACTGTTTTAAGAAGTAATTCTTTAATGATTTTATTTTTTCTCTTTCCTTGTTCTTTTTTTTCTTTTTCTTTCTGCTACATCAAAGATCAATCTTGAGAATTTATATTTTTCCAGAGAATAGTCATTTTCTTGAAGATTTTGATATATTTGTATAGTATGTACAAAGTGGTTTTTATTCATTTTTGTTAGGTTGGTATGAAAGCAGGGGAGATATTGTTTCTGTGATGAGGCCAAGGAGCTACTGCTGTCTACATTTAGTTAATTACACTTAATATGCAGTCTCTGCAGGTTCCTTTTTACCCATATATTTACTGGTCTGATACTCTTCATTCCTTTGTATATATTCAGGCTTCTGTCTGGTGTTGTTTTCCTTCTGCCTGAAGAACATTTTTTAACATTCCTTACAGTACAGGTCTGCTAGTAACAAATTCTCTCAGCTTTTATCTACAAATGTGTGTTTGTTTCTCCTCTGTTTTTGAATGACGTTTATGCTGCATATGTGCTGTGTATATAGGTTGGCTTTTTTTTTTTTTTTTTTTTACTTTATATACTTCAAAGGTCCCATTCCATTTTCTTCTGTCTTGTATACTTTCTGAATGTAAGTATTGAGCTGTTCTGTTATTCTCTCTGCAATCTTTTTGTTCTCAAGTTATCAACAGATTATAATATGCCTTGGTTTGGGGTTTCTGTGTGTTGTATTTATCATAATTGGTATTTTTCAAGCTTCTTGGATCTGTCAGCTTCTGGTTTTTATCAGACATTGGAAAATTTTTGACTACTATTTCTACAAATATTTTACTTGAGTGCGCGCACACACACACACACATACTCACACTCCTACTCCTTCTCTGAGACTCAAATTACACATATGCTAGACTGCTTGATATTGTCCCACAGGGCGCTCAGGCTCATTGTTTTTTCTGTTTCTTCTCCTGTCATACTGCATTTTGGACAGAGCCTATTGCTGATCTTTTATTGTCTAATCTGTTAAACATATCCAATGAAATTTTTATTTATAATCTTTCATTTCTGCATTATGTTCATGTTTTCCTTTAAATCCTTGAGCACATTGAGATTATTTATAACAGTTTTGAAGATGTTCTTTTCTGTTAATACTATCATCTCTCATTTTTAGTCTTTTTTTATTAACTGATTTAATCTTAGTCACTGGTTCTATTTTCCTGCTTCTTTGCTTGTCTAGTAATTTTTGGTTGGTTGCTGAACATTGTGATTTACATTTTGGGGTGCTGGATTTTGTTGTATGCTTTTTAAAAGTATTAGATTTGTTCGAGCAGGAAATTGTTAGTTGCATATCACTTTGATCCTTTCACATCTCATTTTGAAGCTTTGTTAGTGCAATTTTAAGTATTCTTTATTCTAGAGCTAGATTAGTTCCACTGCTAATATGTGCCTGATCCTGGGGTCTCTGTACTGAATGCCTCATGTATTTGATGAAGTCTCTGCCCTGGCTGATGAGGGCTTCCAGCCCTAGGCAAACTTGAGATTATTCAGTTTATAGGTCTCTGCTAATTGTTCTTTTCTCAAAAGTTGTTTGCTGCCCAGCCTTGTGGAGTTTTTCCCTGTGCATGATGAGATTGGTTCAGCTAAGACTCAAGGGGATCCCTAGCCTCTTCTGGAACTTTTTGTCTGTGTAGTTCCCTCCTTTTCTTTATCATGCCTCACAAATTACTGCCTCCTGGGCCTCCCCCAAGTCATCTGTGCTAAGACAGCATTTTTGCCAGCTATGTCTGGGTTTCCCCTTGTTGCACCTGCAGTGTGGCAGCTGCTCTCGGCGGAAAGGCGGATGGACTGTTAGGCTCACCATGTTTGTCTCCTTTCACTCTGGGAACATTGCCCCGCGCAGCCTGTGGTCCCATGCCTGCACACAGTTCTTTTGTGTATTTTTTTCAGTTTCCTAGTTTTCAGTGTCAGGTGAAGAAGTACAGACACTGCTCTCTTAAGATGGCAAGTGAGTTTCACAAGTCATTGTTAGAGACTTGCACTTTTTGAAGCAGTGATATTTAACAGATTCACCATATGTATTTGAGGGTAGCCTTTTTGCTCTTGAACATATTAAAATAAAAAGAATTGGCCGGGCGCGGTGGCTCAAGCCTGTAATCCCAGCACTTTGGGAGGCCGAGGCGGGTGGATCACGAGGTCAAGAGATCGAGACCATCCTGGTCAACATGGTGAAACCCCGTCTCTACTAATACAAAAAATTAGCTGGGCACGGTGGCGCGTGCCTGTAATCCCAGCTACTCAGGAGGCTGAGGCAGGAGAATTGCCTGAACCCAGGAGGCGGAGGTTGCGGTGAGCCGAGATCGCGCCATTGCACTCCAGCCTGGGTATCAAGAGCGAAACTCCGTCTCAAAAAAAAAAAAAATAAAAATAAAAAAAATAAAAAGAATTATTGGAAGAGATACCAAAATAGATTTCTTTCCCAGTCAGATTTTATGTTAGTAAATCCTAGGAAAGCCTTGGTAGTCTCTGAATCCAAATCTGTAAGGAACTCTGAGTTCAGAGAGGCAACTTGTACTCCTGTGTTTGCATGAGAGTTGGTATTCCAAGGGAGTCACACTAATTTCCACAGTTTATTGGGGAGAGGGGATTTTTTTTCTGAACCTCAGTGTTTACCTTTTGTTTATTCATTAGCAGCTAATTCTGCTCTGAATTTTAGAGCTTACCATCCCTGGCTTGGCTTGAGGTAATGAGCTGTGTGACCCTTGGCCAGTCACTTAGCTATTCGTCTCTAAATTGAGGGATCTGGACTAAAGGGACATGAAGGTTGTGTGCACCAGGGATACATGAGTGGATAAGACAGGCGAGGACCCTGCCCTTACACAGCTTAGTGGAGTACATAGATGATACTATATAAATAAAAACAGAATGAAAAAGAAATAATTTTCAGAGGTGCTTTGAAGAAAACAAACCAGGGTGATATGAAATGCTGATGGGAGAGACCAGCCTTAAGATGTGAGGTCCAGGAAGGCTTGTCTGAGGTGCTGAAATTTGAGCTGCAATCCAGATGAGCAGAAGACACTGGCCATTTGAATTCCAGGTCATAGGTGTTCTAGGCAGATGGAAGAGCGCGTGCAAAGGTCCTGATTTGGGCACAACTCTGGGTGGTGTGAGAACACTGTGGCTTGATTGTCTTGAGTGGGGGGCATATATGATGATCAGGGTCCTAGCTCAGTGCTGGTAATCTGTGACTGCAGGATTTGTTCCTGCTGTGAAGACTTCTCTACCTAAATAGTACAGAGTTCAGTGTCACATGCCCTGCACAGATGAGTAACAGGGAGTGCCAGGAATTACATTGGGTGGGGTGTGGTGAGTCTGAAAGGAGCAGGGACCTCACTGGCACTAGGAGCCAACACAGTTTTAACACAGGAGGCAGAAGGCCAAGTTCAGTAGTCTTGGTCAGCATGAGCCAAAATGAATCCATTTTTAAATTTGCAGAACCACAGATAGTTCTGTAGGCACTATTGCCTCAAAGAAAATGCTGAGCTTTTTCTGAGGCTTACATATAAAGGCTGCATGGACTCTGTGGCCTAGAAATCTTGCTTTGGTGGAAGGAAGCCACCTAGGAAAACTGCTGGGAGAGTTTAAGGAATGTGTGCCTTTTACATAGAGAAAGGAAAGACACTGAAAGCAAGAACAGTCAGAGATGGGGAGAGCAGACCCGAAGCCAGTCAGCTTTATCCTGCTGGGAGGCAGGTGTCGTAGCCATTCGGGCTGCCATAACAAAATAGCATAAACTGGGTGGCTCCTAAATATACAACAGAATTATTATGTTAATTATTGTCATAGTTCTGGAGAGAACCCTAAGATCAGGGTGCCAGCAGGTTCGCGGTCTGCTGAAGGCTCACTTCCTGGTTCACAAATAGCAACTTTTTGCTGCATCCTCACATGGCAGAAGGCCCAGGGGATCTCAGCCTTCATTTATAAGGGCACTAATCCCATTCATGAGGGCTCCACCCCATGACCTAATCACCCCCAAAGGCCCCACCTCCTCAAACATCACCTTTTCGGTGAGGATTTCACCACAGGAATTTGGGTGAGACGCAGCATTTGGGCCATGGCACCAGCCCTTCCCTCTGTTGCCAGGATGCTTCTTTTTGTGCTTTGATACAGCAGTGATTAAAAATCCAGCTCAGGTTGAGGAGCTCTCGCTTGGCATTACTAGCTGCTGGCATGTGTAGTCTGAAGGAACCCCCTTCTTTTGAGAAGGCCCGGAGTCTCCACAACTGTCTCCTTTCCCAACATGCCACCACCGTGTCACATGGCCTCTGCCTGCCTCTGCACAACATTGTTCCTGGTGTGATCTCTTTTTAGGCAGAGACATTGCTATTGGCCGTCACCTAAGTGGCATTGTCTTCTCACCTGCACTTTTAACGACTTGGGACCTGCACATGTGTGTTTTTTATTGATTGGTTTTTAGCTGTCTTTCACCTGTGGTCTGGCTTCCGCTCTTGACGCTGTAGTGAAGCATTGCCCACGTTTACGAATGGCCTCTCATCTCCCCCCACGTTACCTCTTTTACAGTCTCTCCACCTCTGCAGCACATGCCCCTGCAGACACATCCTCACTGCTGTGGCCTGCTCTCCTTCCTTCGAGGAAGCCAGTTTTTATTGCCTTTCTGCTTCTCTGCTGCCTCCTGGCTCTGCCTGTGGCTCTCCCCAGCACTTCCCAGTTGGCTTCAGCAGGCTCACTCTCTGTCTCAGTCTTCCCTTGGGAGCTCATACCGTCAGTTCAACCACTTCTGGCGCCAACCTCAAGTACCTCTCTCCAACCCTGTCTTCCCTCCCCTGATCTAGATGTGCCCTTCAGGCTGTGCACATCTCCACTGGGAGGCTCACCCTGGAGGAGACCAAGCGTCTCTCCCTCACCTTCTGCTTCAGCTACTCCAGGCTGCCCTGTGGAAGCCCCTCTCCTGCTCCCCTGGGTTCATACGTTCAGAATCATCCAACATCCATTTCTCTAGACTCAGAAGGTTCCTGGCCATGTTGACTCTGGGTCCCAGTTGAATGGGTTGAAGAATGATGTACAGAGGGAGAGGTGGAGACAGCAAGTGCAGGCAGATGAGGCTGTGATGGGAGTGAGACTGGAGGACACAGCTGAGTGGAGGGACAGATTAGAGAGGGTTTCTGAGGGGAGACAAGATGCAAACGTTTTTAAACAAACATGGGAGAAGGATCTGGTAGGGTGGTGGTTAAAAGAAAAAAAGTCTTTCCTGAGTTCCTTGGAAGAACTCAGCCACACCCTGGCTGACTGGTAACATCCAATGCAGTGGTCTTCAGTTAGAACTACTCCAGGCTATAAGTCCTTTGGAAACTTAACAGAGATTTGACAGTGTTGGGGTAGCAGAAGTCAGGATTATATATCAGTACATTGTTGGTCGTATCGACAAGTCACTGAATAGTAGTGTGTATTCCGGTGTAGACTGGAAAATGAATTACAGTGCAATCCTGTCGTAGCCCTTGGCTGCCATGCATCCTTAGGAAAGAACGGAAAGCTGTGTTCTGATAGAGGAGCTGTTCTAAGATATTGTCAAAGGAATTACCATGAGATGTAACCATGTATATCTCATGTACACATACAAGCAAGGCAACAATGTGTAAGATATAGCAAAACACTGTGTTTAGTGTACTGCCATCTGTGTTTTTAAAAGGAGGGTGGTGGTAATGGAGAAGTCTGTATTGATATTTTCTTGTATGTCCATGGAGATACTCTGGAAGGGCCCCTGAGAAGCCAGCCCCAGTGCTTAAGAGGGCAGGGGGGTCCTGTGCAAATAGGATCAGGTTGTGAGGGGCTTTCACCTTTATATCTTTTATATTTTTAGAACCATATGTATGTATTATAACCTCTTTAAATTTTTCAAAAAATTTGATTTAAAAAGAAAACCTCTAGCAATTAAAGTATTATTTCCACCATGAAATAATGAAATGAAAGTCAAGTTGTTTTGCCAGGGAGGTTATTTGGCTCCTCTGAATGTCCATTCAGAGTTTTCTGGCAGCTTTGGTTTATTCTCTTTCACTTTGGAGGAAAGATTTCTGATTCATAATGCTTCATGCTCTGCCCTCAGAGAACTTCTGCCATTGCTGATGTTACTAGTGAAGCCTGATCTTGTTTTCTTACACTTCTTTCCTTTTCTCCCTATCCACTCTGTACGTTCCTCACCACATTAGATCGTATTTGGACAATTCATATGGATAAGAGGATAATTATTTGCGTTCTTAACCAGGCGCAGTGGTTCATGCCTGTACGTCTCAACTGCTCAAGAAGCCAGGGTGGGAGGATCACTTGAGGCCAGGAGTTTGAGACCAGCCTGGGCAGCATAGCAAGACCCTATCTCAAGACCCCAGCAAAACATGGTGGTTGCTGCTCTTGAGCTGTGACATATGAGGGAATGTTGACAGGATGCTTTATGTGGTGGGAGAGAGGAGAGCTATCTGCAGCTGCTTAACAGGGCTGTTTGAAAAAGTAGTGGAACTGGGACAAGTAGATGGACCTTCTGATAGTCCCCTTCCAGGGCTGTTAAGAAAGAACTCGAGTGTCCCACAGGGGCAGTGGTCTGAAGTGGTGGCTGCCACACAGCTCATGACCTGCAGAGAAGGCTGGCTGCATCCGTGTGTCTATCCAGTTTATCTTGACTTCAGAAAAAGAAGTTTCGACTAGATGGCCTTGACTGTAATAATAACATATTTTCCTGAATCGTTTTCCTTTTTTTCTTTCGGCTTCTCAAACCTGGAATAGATACTCTCCATCAAACCCATCTTCTCTTGATTCTGTCCTTTAAAAAATCTCTAATTGTATAGCTTCCTTTCAATAAGTACGTCTCCATCTTTACTTTTTAGGCAAGATGAACAAAAATGTGATTTTCTTGTCAGACACTGAAAGAGAACAAGTGGCTTTAAAAGTAGACTTTGATTTCGTAAAGGTTCTAAGTTTTAATGCTCTTGTATTGATATATTACATCCTAAGTGTGTAATGAACATTTTTATCCCATTCAAAGATGGCACTAGGGAGTGAAGTGGTGGTGGGACGTCACAGACTACTGTGATTTCAAACTCTCGGCAGGTACATCACCGTTCATGGATGCATTAACAGCCAATGGGACAACCAACATACAGACATCTGTTACAGGAGTGACCACCAGCAAAAGGAAATTTATTGACGACAGAAGAGACCAGCCTTTTGACAAGCGATTGCGTTTCAGCGTGAGGCAAACAGAAAGTGCCTACAGATACAGAGATATTGTGGTCAGGAAGCAGGATGGCTTCACCCACATCTTGTTATCCACAAAGTCCTCAGAGAATAACTCACTAAATCCAGAGGTGAGAGGCGCTCTTGGGCTGGCGTGGGCTTCGCACTTCTCCCTGCCTGATTTCCGGGCCTGCTTGGCAGCATTGGCTCTTCCTGTGCTCTTTCTAAACCTCCTTTTGGGCCATCTTCCAATGCCCACTGGAAGGGAGGGAACAGAGGGGAGGTTTCGGGCTTTGCTCCTTGTCACACCTCCGACAGCCATGAAGTCAGGATGCTTGGTGTGTGCTGAGCATCCATCCCCATTCTCCTGGGTGTGGGCTGTGATGGCACCCAGGGCTCTGTGCCTCTGTGGTTCACCTCCTGCCTGGAAGCTCTTCATCTGGCGGGCACGGGGCCTCCATGAAGGCACATGAAAGATGTGTGTGCACGCGCTTTGCTTTAGCTTTCATCAGATTCTTAAAGGGTTCTTTGTGCAGAAAGAATTTAAATGCCCTGGGGGTCTCAGTCCCATCAGAATATTTATCATCTGGCCAGTCCCCAGATATCATCAGAGGTTATAGCAGATCACACAGCTACAAGGATTTCTACACATGCTTATTGCTGATAGTGCCTAGTAAGTAAGCTTTCTAGAACTGGTTGTTGGAAAGGTTAGAACATGAATGTCCTGAAGTTTGTAGAATTGGGGGTATTTGAACCTAACCTATACCTTACCAAAATTTTAAAGTCTAGTAGTTTGTTTTCCACTTGTGAGTAGCTAGGTTGAGGGTTTTTTTCCAGACAAGAAAACCCAACTACAGAAAGTGTGTGCGTTTGGCCAGGGTCACATAACAAAGCAGGTCAAAGCTGGTCCTTGGTACATTTTTAGACTGCAGAGTCCCTTTATTGGTTATTTTTAAATGCTTCATAGAGATCGTTTAAAATGATTTTATGCCCTAAAATTACCTGTCCATGCTCATGTGCTTGGGCTTAACACACTTGCACACCAAACTATTGAGTTTCTGTCCCAGGTGTAATAGGGTGATTTTTAAAACAAAACAAAACAAAAAAACAGTAGAACTGAACGAGTTTCTTTCAACTGGTTTGAATGTGCCACCTGCTGTCCAAACTGGAGAAATGCCCAGTGATGTAATAAGTAACTTGCCTTATCTAAGAGCCACAATGACTACAGAAATACTAAGATAATGTAGATTCCCATGTCTTTTTAATTATACACTAGTTATGTAGTTATGTTTTACTCCATCCCCAGCATCTCAATCTCTGGTTACAGAAAATGAGACATGTGCAAATTAATTAAAATCATGGTAAACATTAGTAACTGTATCAGGCTATGATGCGTTTTGCATAGATGCAGATTATTCAATAATAAAATGCTTTTAGGCTGAGTGCGGTGGCTGATGCAGATAATCCCAGCACTTTGGGAGGTCAAGGCAGGGGAATCACTTGAGCCCAAGAGTTCAAGATCAGCCTGGACAACATAGCCAAACTCTGTCTCTACAAAAAAAGTTGAGAAATTAGCCAGGCATGATGGCACAAGCCTGTAGGCCCCGCTACTCGGGAGGCTAAGGCGGGAGGATTGTTTGAGCCCAGGAGTTCGAGAGCACAGTGAGCCTTGATTAAACCACGACACGCCAACCCGAGCAGCGGAGTAAGGCTGTCTCAAAAAAAAAAACATGCTTTAGGATTTTACACCCAAAATATTATTTGCCACTTTAACTTCTGGTGACTTTCAGGTAATGAGAGAAGTCCAGAGTGCTCTGAGCACGGCCGCTGCCGATGACAGCAAGCTTGTACTGCTCAGCGCCGTTGGCAGCGTCTTCTGTTGTGGACTTGACTTTATTTATTTTATACGACGTTTGACAGATGACAGGAAAAGAGAAAGCACTAAAATGGCAGAAGCTATCAGGTATGTAAAAATGATGTTTTTTAAACGTCGGTTGCGTGTTTTGTTTTTGGTGTACCAATCCTGGTAGATTGGGCCTGACCAAGCCTCGAGAATAAAATGTACGTCTTCTTCATGTACATGGAGAGACACGAGCAGCAAAATTAATTAAGTCATCTCTTTTCTATCTTGTTTATGGGCCTGGCATAAATTACTACTTGCCTTGGGCAAATAGCTGATTTCAAGGTTGGTTTAAACCCAGAAAGTGTTCAGGGAGTGTTCTAATGATTAGAATACATGATAATCATTAGAACTGTATAGCTACAGTTCCTATTATTTGTGCCATGAGTATGTTCTATCCTCAACCCTTAAATAAAGATCACTTCCAGTTTGCTTGGCTGTGAAGTAAATTGTCTAGCCTTTATGACAAGCTAGCTCCGTGACATCACATTTTTTTCCTTTTAGCACAAGCAGTGCACATTCTTGTCAGGTTCGTCCCAAGTTCCAACTGCACAGAGAACTAGATAGTAGGGAATAAAAAGTACAAGTCCTCCTTCTCCCCCACGCCCCCTCACAGTATCCAGCGTTCATTTGTTGTATGTCTTCCCCAACCTTGTTCTAAATATTTTGTTGTTGTTTTCAGTTTAATTTTTTAGATTTATTTTTAAATTCACAAATAAAAATTGTATATACTTTTAGTGTACAACATGATGTATTGAAACACAAATACATTGTGGAATGGTTAAATCAAGCTAATTAGCATACATTTTGTGTGTGTGGTGAGAACACTTAAAATCTCAGCAGTTTTCAAGTATAAATTACGTTAACCGTGGTCACCATGATGTACAATAGATGTCTTGATCTAAGCATTTTTGAATATTTATTTCATATATACACACAAATAATACAAATTTAGTTCTGTTATTGCATGTGACAATATGACTTTGAGATATTTCTATTTCCTTAATTGTTGGATTTTCCTCTGCTATATGATAGGAGTACGAAAAACTTTCCCTAAAACCACTTAATTCTGTTAATAGCATATCCCCTCATTTGTCACGCTAATCACTCTATGTATAATTAAAAGTGTCTAATTTTTTGGAGATGGATTTTATTTGAAGTGGATGAAACCTAGTCACCAACCAGAAAGTTGGCTGTGCTTCTCTCCCCTCCTCCCTAAAATGACATATCCCCAGGTAGCCCCCCAAAATCCTTTGTGCTTGCCTTTTCAACTTACAGAGGATGAAAAATGAAAGAAACGTAGACTTGCAAACTGGCAACAACATAAGTTGGATCTTTTCCAAAATCCCAGATTTCTGGAGGGCTGAAGTTGAACTACTCTGGATAGTTACTGGGCTCCAAATGAGCACTGTCCTTGGGGCACTGGGCTTTCTAGTGCCTAAACCCTTCTAGAGCTTGCATAGCAGGATTGGTGGGGCTCCTCGTTCTGTTTTGGTGAGTCTGGGGTGGGCAGGGACGTCTTTCCTTGACTGACACCCAAGATGGCTCTGATGGGCACTGCCCAAGCAGCCGCATGGCAGGAGCCTGGAACCTACACCTCAGGGTTGCAGGGGATTGCCTTGGCCTTTAATAACATATTTAATTATTTTCAGAATTATTCTATTTTCTCATACAGTGTACACATGTGTTTAGGAGGTTATCTATTCCTTAATCTTTTGAATGTTACCTTTTACAGGCTATCATATAATGCGTGTTTTTTTTGCAGAAGTAGTTTGAAATTTTATAATCTAATCTTATTAAATATTGTTTCTGATCTAGAGGATTTCATCCCTGTGGTACACTAGGTGGGACCATCTTGTTCTTCAGTTTAAGATTAAACCACTTGATCTATGTCATAAGTCCTTGTCTGACTCTCAGCCCCTCTAAGACATTTTCATTATTATCCATTCAGGATGAATTCCATGAACTTAACTTTTATTTTTAAAATACAAACCACCATGCCTCATATGTTCACAGTGTATATTCTCCATGATATCACTCTGAATGTACACATAATATTGTGCTTTTTGGTAGCTCTGCGGTAATAAGAAAATCAGATGTGTCAGCCAGTGCCTTCTGGGTCCTGGCTCCGTTGTCCCGTGTAGACTTCTCCCTGACTCCACTCGTGAGCCCTGCTGGTGCCTCGCCAAGTGCCGCTCACTCCTCTCTTCAGCGTTGAATTCCCTTGGACAGGGGCTGTGGGCTTGTGGTGTTGGGATTAGTAAAAGCAGAGGAAAGCTAGATCAAGTCAGGTTTAAGTGGGGATCTCCTTTGTTGAACTTCATGTAACTTTAAAAGTTCATTTTCATCAGCTCCCCTCACTCCACTCTCCCTACTCCCCACAAAAAGCTGGATTGATATTCTTGTGAAGAGTCAAGTCCTGCTCCAGGAAAACCCACTTGTTTCTTCATGTGACTATATTTTTGTCAATGTGAATTTTCCTTAATATACTCTGTCAAGATCAGAAAAATAATTAGTTACACCAGATTCACTTAACCTTTCTTCTTCTTATTTGCATTTAAATTAATTTTTATATGGATAGAAGCTCTTCCTGTGTATATCTTTCATTTCTCTGGTGTCTTGTCTCAAGTTCCTTAATACTTGGAGGCAAAGCACTTCACAGTAGCAAGTTTCCAAAGGAAAAGCGGGAAACAGGAAGATGGGGTTTCATATTAGATGGCCAGGCATCTAGAGCAGCTAACTTTGTCACAAGGATGGGTGGTTTGCAGTTTGCAGAGTACTTGTAACAAAAGTATTCAGCACATTCGTGATCAAAACAAAATTATTTCAAGTCCATTGACAATATTAGGCTTTTGAAGTCTGCAGGAACCAATAAATGTCACTGGGTGTCAAGGACCAGGAGCCTCCTCTGGGTATCAACCCCCAGAAGCGAGGCGTCTTCTTCCCCCCACAGAGGGAGACCGGTCGGCCCTGCCCAAGCAGTGCCCCAGAGGCAAGAGGATTTAGGAGAGAACAAAGTGAGCCAGTAAACATGCCCCAACACCCTGACCTTTACCCCACTCAGTCCTTCAAATGAAGGTGACATTGAAATGAGGGGAGACCTCAGCCTTGGAAAGGCAGCACACTACAGGTCCCTGCTGCCTCCTTCTCCCCAAACAGTCCCTGGATGGTCCCGAAATCTTAGTGATTTTCCAACTGTTTGGTGTCTCCAAATTAGTAAATGTCCTTTAAAGGAAGAGTTTTGTTTAATTATAAAGGCTTTTTTTTTTTTTTAAGATGGAATTTTGTTCTTGTTGCCCAGGCTAGAGTGCAGTGGTGCAATCTAGGCTCACCACAACCTCCGCCTCCCAGGTTCAAGCGATTCTCCTTCCTCAGCCTCCTGAATAGCGGGCATTACAGGCATGCACCACCATGCCTGGCTAATTTTTTGTATTTTTAGTAGAGACGGGGTTTCTCCATGTTGGTCACGCTGGCCTCAAACTCCTGACCTTGTGGTCCACTTGCCTCAGCCTCCCAAAGTGCTGGGATTACATGTGTGAGCCACCACACCTGGCTTAATTATAAAGTCCTTTTAGACTAATTTTGTGGCAAATACCAGCCTCCTTCCCTGCCATACCCAACAACAGCCTTGAATTCAATTCATAAACAATTCCAAAGAAATGAATTTAAATTCAGTACGTGGCATGGCACACATTTGAGTGTTCATATGTTCTGGTTTTAAGTTTAAAACACACTTGGTTGAAGCCCACAGAAGCGAGGGCTGCTCGGGAGAGGACTGTCCCAGGCTTGAAGGCAGCCCCTGCCTCGCCTCTGGTGCCTTGAGCCTTGATTTGCAGCTTCCTTGGTTAAGCCTTCATGGTCCTGGGAAGTTTCCACTAGGCAGAAAAAGCATTTCTGTAAAGGTTTTCCTTTTTAAAACAAAATGAGTCTCTGTGTGGACGTGTTCATTTCTGGCATCTCAGGGCTCACTATTCAGAATGGCCAGTTCCCATTCCCTGAAGAGGGAAGGTGATCTTTGCTCCAGAGCATGCTGGCTCATTCATACCCTGCCCAGAAAGAACCACCAGCTTTAGGTGAAGTCACCATTCCAGGCAAAATAAAAAATAAAATTTCAGTTCCAGAAAAAGCCTTCCGCCTATTCAAAATCTAAGTTTTGACTTATCAGTATCTATTAATATTTTAGAAGCAGGATTTTTTATACAAATATATGGGCGGGGGGGCAAGGATATATGAAATAATTCCTTTTACTGTTTCTTTATAGAATTATCTGTTTATTACCTTGATTTTGAGCATCTCTTTTATGTTAATTTATCGCCCCATTCGTGGTTTCCAGATGTCAGCTTGGGCAACTGCTATAACACTTTGCCTTCTGTTCCATGCGGTAGATGAAAGTGGAGCTACTCAGATTTTGGAAACAGCTGCTCCTTATCATGGAGACAGTTCAGCCGTTTTACCTTTTCATGAGTCATTAGTTACTGGGCCTAGGAAATGTATTTCCATCTTGTGTCATTGACCCCAAATCCTCAAAAGATGACACAACTGAAATAGCTTCATGTAGTTCTTCTAGGCTATTTCAAGAGCTGCTTAAAAGGTTATCTGACACTCTGTATCATTAAACCCCAGTGTGATCTAACAATGCCTCAAGCGCTCTCATTTAGAGTGACTTAGTGTAACTCATTGATTTGAGTTAATTCTTGCTCAGTGCAAAGATCCTACAAACCTTGGGGGCTAGAACTGAGGTCCAGCAGCTAAACTGGACCAATTCCTCACTCTCCTGTTCACACACACCCCTCTTCACCTCCCCAACATGCCCCCTCCAAAAATAGGTGTCATCCATCAGTATCTCGGGGAGTTGAGCGGGTGATGCTGAGTCATGATTTTCAGAGAAGATCTGAACAGATTGCTCTGGTTTTAGATTGCTGAATTGTAGAGAGCATCTAGGTTGTTATTTTCAGTATTAAAGATGGGGGTCAGATTTAGAATCCAGCAAGTCAAAAGCTGTACTTACTCTGCAGTTCTGATCTAGAACTCAGCCTGCACTAGAGGGACTATCTTGTGTTTATCCTTTTCTCTACTGTGTGAAATCATAACAAGAAACAACCTCTGAGCCTAAAATCAGCTTCTAGTATTGGGAAGAAAATGCACATTCCCAAAGTGGTGTGGCACCAACCTACCCTAAATTGAAAAGCAGCCTACTTTTCCAGCCCAGTCTAAAGCAAATCCCAAAATAGCATTGGCTTGATTTATGAAACCTCCATTCTGGGCAAAGGCTGCCCCACTCCTGACCCCACCATCCCTCCGAACTCCTGCTGCAGCCGTATCCTCCAGCCTGCGGTGGAGCAGGATGTGGGTACAGGCCTGGGCCCTGTGCTGTTTGCTCTTCTTGTTTGCGGGTCTCATGTCTTGAGCCATCCTGTGAGACTCTTGTCTTCGTATTCCTATTCAGTCCACTTCACGTAAACTCAGGAAATAGCAATTATTGCCAGATAATCAGTGAGTTGTCTGAAACTGTGAGCCAAGGCCAGACCCAGATCCCAGAGTTTTTGTGACCCCTGATCCACCACTGTCCACTTAACATCAGGCACAGTATGCCCTGGGCCAGATTTCCTCCGTGACAGCTTCTTGATTGGTCTTATGAAACCCAGAATATATTCTGGGCTCCTGTGTCTTCGAGGGAAGACAGGTTGGGGAACCAGATGTGTTGTTCATACAGCCCGAGAGCTGCCTGCAGATGCCAGCACAGCTCATTGCTGCATGTTGCCCATGACCTTCACGTAGGTCCTGTAGTGACAGCTACCACATGCATGGACTTCAGACTGTCAACAAACCTTTACGACAGAGAGTAAATAAGTTTAGTGTCCACAACTTCT
Source organism: Aotus nancymaae (assembly GCF_030222135.1). NCBI lineage: Eukaryota > Metazoa > Chordata > Mammalia > Primates > Aotidae > Aotus > Aotus nancymaae. The sequence goes on from NW_026988465.1 coordinate 2,383,006, forward strand.
GGGGAAGGCCTTAAACAAATCTCAAGTCTTTATGATTTCCACAGCGTTTACATCTTGGTAAATTGAATTCCATAATAGATTTTTCCTTTGCTCAGATATGCAATGTTTTGAGTAATTCCCCATTTATTTTTCATTTTAGAAACTTCGTGAATACTTTCATTCAATTTAAGAAGCCCATTATTGTAGCAGTCAATGGCCCGGCCATTGGGCTAGGAGCATCTATATTACCTCTTTGTGATGTGGTTTGGGCTAACGAAAAGGCTTGGTTTCAAACACCCTATACTACCTTCGGACAGAGTCCAGATGGCTGTTCTACCGTTATGTTTCCCAAGATAATGGGAGGAGCATCTGTGAGTACCTTTTTAAAAAAATCATTCTAGAAAGCTTCCTGAAGAAATCTAGTTTGGTTATTTTTCTAAAGCCGTACAGTGTGTCATTCTGTGGGGACTTTTCATCTTGTCATTCAGATTTGGGGTCATAGACGTTGTTGACACTGTCTTTGCATCATTTCCTAGAGAAGGACTTCATTCACTGAGGAGCCTACCACTTTGCGTAATTCTCACTGATATCTACTGTTAGTAAATATCCAGTCTGTAACCCAACCAACAATTTGCAATCCAAATTAGTTCTTCACCTAATAACTTAAAAGCTGCACTTTTAAGAGAAGGCAATTTTAAGAGGGAGCACAGTTACATAGGATTAGAGCATTGTTTTCCATATAATTGTGTGCTTTTATTTCCTTAACTGTTTAATCCGTTCATTATAATAGTTTGTGTCTGTATTGTAGCTTGTGATTATCAAGCAGTTACTCACATCTCATTCCCTAGTCCTTGATACAGGGCAGGAGGTGGTGTCACAGGTCAGGTTCTCCAGAAGCTGACACTGAGATGAGTTTGGCACATGAATTAGCAAGTAGTCACTACCTGTAGAAGGGATGGGGAGGAAGCAGGACTGGACGGAAGAATAGATCAAAGTGATACTGTGTCCATCGTCCTTGGGCATGGGATGCACGGGAAGCGTTGTGCCCCAAATGAGGTGGCTCCCTGCAGCTGAGAGCATCCCTGAAGGCACCCTACAACTGTCCGCTAACAGCAGCACCTGCAGCCAGGCAGCCAGGCCTCCCCAGGAGGGATCATGGCAGCCCAGTTCCATGTCCACCACAGTTCACCCCAGTGCCATTCAGATCCACCCCTTCATGCACATTTTGGGGGTCAGCTCCTTCAGGTTCCAAGGGGCTTTCTTTCTGGGGTAAATGACTTAGAGGAAGAGGATTAGGCAGCAATAACTTGCAGGCCAGAACCTGAAATGTTGTCATCAGTGGGTGAAAGTGTGGTGAGAAAAAGGATATTTGCATCCTCTCATTATCTGTAGTGGGAAAGATAGTAACTTTACAGTGAAGAAACCTGGCAGGTACCACCTTGCTGAGTGATCAGAGTTCACAGAAATAAGACAAAAGCCAACAGGAGACACTGAGGGGAACGCAGCCTTCATCACTGCGTGGAATTCCTGCTGAAGGTGCAGCAGCTCAGGCTCATCATGAGGAACGTCAGGCCCAGACTGGGGGGCAGTCTGCAGACACGTGCAGCACTCCTCCAGAGCGCCGAGGTCAGAGAAGACGTGGACTGAGGAACCGTCTCAGACTGGAGGAGGCCAAGGGGACATGACCGCTCAGAACATCAGGGACCCTGGGTGGGCTCCTGGACCAGAGAAAGGACAAGAGTGGGAAGGCTGGTGAAATTCACATTGTGTTTGTTGCTGAGTGGATAGCACATTGTCAGCAGCTTTGGTCATCCTAAGATGTTATGTGACATTTTAACCTAGGGAGAGTTGAGTGAAGGTATATGAGAATGCTGTACTACTTTAGTTATTGTTCTATGCATCTAAATGTATTCGAAAACCAGAACATTTAAAATAAAGGAATGCAAGAGAGGAGCAGGAAGGTGGATAGGCCACATTGCAGTCCCCAGTGCCGCACTGGTCTCTGAGTGGCCCTGCTCCACACCGTCTCACTCCTCAGGCTAGATCCCCTCACCCATGGCTCCCACCTCTGCTCAGTGGCCGCCCTCATACTGATGCTCATCCCCGGGAGCTCTGTGGCCTGCTCGCTGTGCCCAGCTCAGAGTCGCTGCACTTGTCCACTTAACTGTTCTAGTTGATCGGGAAGGACCAAGCGGCACCTGCCTCCACCCCGTTTCCCAGGCCACGTGTCCTTCCTTATAAAGGTCATTGTACTGTATATACTTGATGCTTCCCACCATCATGGAGTCACCTCCAAACTGGCACCTCTCAGGCCGTGCCAATGCCTGACCAGGCTGGCAGCTGCTTCAGGTGCTGTATGACTCAGCCACAGGACTTAGAGAACGGGCTAACCTTGATCCACTTTTTCTCCTACACCAGGGGGTGACCAGGTGTGTCTGCCATTGGGGGCATTTTCCTCACCACGTTCTCTTCCCGGCCCTGCTGAATGAGGCTCTGGTGAACTTGCTGTCCCCTTTTTGGCTTGCCCACCTACCCAGTGAGCCGACCCCCACACAGGCCACACTCAGTCACAGGGAGTCCCCCCATAGCTGTAGGTGTGAGCTGAGGCAGGGCGCGGGTACAGCAGAGCTGGCGATGCACAGGTCTGGTGGTGACGCAGGGGTGTAGGCTGCCTGCCTGTGCCCTCTGGGGCTTGCCAAGCCCAGCTGCGTGCCCACCACGGTCCCTGCCTGACCTTGCGCCTGTGGGGCTGATGGAACTCAGCTCGTGGTGGTCACTTCCCACATGTGGTCACATGGGGTCCCATGGTCAGGCGCTCTGCACTCCAGGCGTGTGCTTCCCTGCTATGGATGGTCCTGCGGGCTGTGCTGCTCTCTTCCTTCTGGCTGTGCTGCCCTCATCCCTCTGGCACTGACCACAGGCCCCGTATGCATCTTGTCCCACCCTTCCCTAGCCAGCCCTGGCCTTTCAGCCTCACTCAGCAGGGCCTCCACCTCCCTCAGGCTTCCAGGAGCCAACCCAGCAGACAGGTCACACCTTTCCTGGGAACCTACCAGGGATGGGTAAATCAGTATCCCAGGAGAGCTCCCAAGTCAGTGAACCCTCCTATCCAACTTGTGGTTGGGCCCCGGGTAGGCACCCTGAGAATCCAGGCCCTCATGTCTTCTTACAGCTCCCACTTGCACCCCTGGCTAGGTCTTGAAACCCCTTTCGGGAAAGAGGCAAGCTACAGGCCTGATACCAGGAGAAGGGTTAGGGCAGGTTTTGGGGGGCAGTGTTGACTTGCTGAGAGGTATTTGCCTTATCTTCTAGCAAGGGGGATCTGATAGGGATGAGTGGGCCATGTCTGTAGGCCCAGGGTGTCAGAGGAAGCTGGAGTTAAGGGCATTCACCCAGAAGCACCCATACCAAGTTATAGGGTGCCTCCCCACCCCTCACAAGTTGACCTTCCTCTGGTGGCTGATTTATGGGTGGAGCCGGACCACATTTGCTGACAAGTCCAGGGGCCAGGGCTGAGTCTCAACCCTCTCTGCTGCTTGCTACCAGCTGCCCCTCTGCTTTCACCCTCACTCGTAAGAGTGTTAGCACGTGGATGGCCCCCTGTGCCAGGTGCTGCAACTTTTCCACCTGACCTGTTGGTGGGGGCGGGGCGGGCATCCTCGTTGCCAGCTGGAGAGCCATGCAGTTTCAAAATCCTTCTCCTCACCCTCGTGTCCACTCCCCCCATCACAAGGTAGTTTCTCTGGAAGCTGAGGTGGATTTGGGAAGCAGAGTTTGGTAGCTTAGGTGCCAACATCCATGGAAGGGCAGAGAGTGAGCAGGACTGGGCAGAGCTAACTGGCAGGGAGCTCTGGAACCATGTGGCCTCACAGCGGTTCCAGGTACCCCAATGCAGTTGACCGCGGGGTAGGCGGCCCTGGGAAGAGCGGTCCATGGGGAAGAACTGAGGGGCTCCCCGTTGCCTGCTGGCATCACTTCCCATAGCAGGTAGCTTGCTGGGCTGGGAACGTGGATGGTTTACCCAAGTCGTTTGCTTTGTCCTTTACACCAGGCTGCACATTCCCGACACCACCGGATGGATTCCCATGGTAAAAAGTGATTATCAGTGAAATAAGTTCATCGTGGTGATTACTGTAAGCTAGACTGTATCCTGCCACTTACGCTGTCCTGGCAGGAAAGAATCCTCGTTCTCCGGGACATCTTGTGAAGCTCATTTTGAGTTACTTATGTAGAGGAGATTGAGATCTGAGGTTCTGACCTCTCCCACTGTATGATCTGTGTCGATGTGTGGTGTCGGTGCAGATGTGGGGCAAATATTCAACCAACTTGATGTTCAGGCACATTTTGGCCAAAGGCATTTTGGAAGTGGAGCCCTGGGGCTGAATGCTGCTGGGGAATAGAGGTCTCAGAGTTCACGGTGCCCAGAAAGGTCCATGGGGCTTGAAGTCATCATTTCATAACGAATTCCGACCCTCCGGCCAGTGGTGTTTCTCCCACTCTACAAGTCTTGACAGATCTTTACTTTTCACTTCCCCTTGAAATGTACCGGTGCCTCTTGAGCTGCTGTTTTCAACTGGGGCAATTTCCACCCACCCCCACTTGCCCCTGGGGGACACATCTGAGGGGCAATGTCTGGAGACAGTTTGGTTGTCACACATGAGGAGATGGCCATTAGCAGAGGCCAGGGTGCTGCTCAGCACTCTGCATGACACACGGGACAGCCCTGCTCAGCACCCTCCAGCACACGGAACAGCCCCCACACCAAAGAGCAGTCCAGCCCAGAATGTCCCTAGTGCCCTGGGGGAGAAGCGCTGCTTTAACCCAAGAGCGAAGAGCCCGCATTTCACTCAGTGTGAATTCTACACTTTCTGAGCAGAGCATTTGACGAAGCCTCTCTACAGAAAGTGAATAAACGCTGTTCAGGTGACTTGTGTTATGACAACTCTGGTTGAAAGTGACTATGCAAATGATGTCGATCCTTTCATGAGCCTTTGGTGTATTTGAGCTTTCAGCAGCCTGAGGCAAGACTGGGACAAGTGTGGTTTTCCCCCACTTTGCATGTGCAGAGCTCTGCCAGGAGGAGAAGCTAAAGGGATCACATCATCAGGATAAAAAGAACATGCAAATGACACAGGCTGTATGGCCTCTCCTTTCCTACAGTGGCTGCTGCAGGCACTCAGCTGTAGGCGCGGGCTACGTAATAATCAGCCGAGGAGTCTCTTCCACTTTATCCTTCCCAGTGCCCAGTAGACTTTCATGGAGTGCGCAGAGGATGGCGCCGTCTGACACCCACAGGCTCCCACATGGAAGTCTTGCAGCTCTCAGGAGAGGGCCTGCTGGGGTGTAAAGCTGGCGAATGCCCTGCAAGTGCCTGAGGGCCTCACCCCAAGGTCACCCTTGAGAGCCACCTCCTGGGGACTTCAGAGACTGGCCTGAGGGAGTAGGTGGTACCCTATGCCACAGCTGTCCCCATAAGGCTGGAGACCCCCGGATCCACTCTGGTCATACTAGGCCCGTTTCCTTCCCACCCCTCCTACTGTACTCTGACAGACAGATGTCTGCAAAGATGTCTCTGTTTCAGTTTCCTCCGGCATTTCTCATTTCTCTGGATGGTTACATGATAACCTTTTTTAATAGTTGGACAACTTTGACCACACCATGGGGTGATGTAGGTTGTCTACAGGAAGTCCCTGTGCACTCGGCCATCTCAGAACATGTTGGCTGGTCAGGTTCCCGCCGACCGCATCTGTGTGAATCTTATTCGGGTAGAAGTCTGACACCTCTCATTTTAAAACTACTGAAAATAGTGTGTATAAGAATGTGCTCACACAAATTGAGTATATTTAATCCTACAAGGGAGTTGGGTTTTTTTTAGTTTTTTTGGGTGACTGTTGTTCAGACCAGCTCACTGGCCGTGTTTAAGTAAGCAAGCATTAACAACCTAGAGTCAGCCTTGCCGTTTTTGCTCTTGAGTAAATTGAGAAATGCCCTTGGTTGTCCTGTACTTTCAGCCACCTGGAATGGAGAATACCGGAGGTAGGGAAAGGATCTCCAGGGACGAGCAGGCATGGAGCCAGCAGGGATAGGGAGGAAGACTGACCGTAGCCAGTGAGTGCTGAGCAGAGAGAAGGGCCATTCTTGGCTGGCATCAGGTCCAAGAGAGTCAAGAAAGGGCGATGAAAAAGAAAGACAGGGGAGAGAAGCGTGGTGGGGCTGTAAATTGACCTCCACATGGCAGAAAATAAAGTTGGAAGAATTGACTGGGGCAGACAGCCAGGGCCCAGCAGGAGGGCCTGGGGAGTAAACCGAGGACCCCTCCCCTTCATGATTCAGCCAAGCATCAGGCTTGGTGGGGTCACTTGCCTCCGCTGCCTGAGCTAAGGCTCTGCTAAGCTAGTCCTGAGAACATACTTCATGCTTAACTTAAGGGATTTGGCTCTACTGGCCTCACTCTATGCTGAGAATGAAAGAAACACGGTCTAGGAAAGGAAAACCCCACAGCACGGAGCACCTCCTGCAGCGGCGGCAGCACACCTGGAGCCCCGCTCCCCTTCCTGCTGCGTTTGGGTCTGCCGTTAGAAGAGCCATTGCAGCTGCCAACAGTGAATGAAGTCAGGTCACATTTCTTCTTTGTTTATGGACCGTCTTTTCACTGAGAAGAAGCTGTTCCGTTCAGGGATTTCATAGAGCTTCTCCAGACTCTTCAAACACTCGTGACTGCGTCCAGTTGTAGCTCCAGTGGCAGACTCCAATTTGGGAGATCATTAAGAACCTTGCCCACCCTTGTGAGAAGCCTGTCCCCGGTCTTGTTTTCCAGCCTCTGCCTTTGTGGGAGGGGCAGCGAGTCAGCCATGTGTTTGCTTTGCCGGTTCTGCCTGTATGCACTCCAAGCCATGCGTTTGACGTACAGTAAACGGCATCGAGACATTGGCAAGAGGTGTATGGGCGTCTTACAGTGTCTTAGTGACGTCAGAGCCTTTTCTCTTCCGTGATATTGCCTCTTTGGGAAATGGAAGCCACCTACCAAAATTATGTTTTACCAGAGCCACGGGAGCTCATGGTCAAGGTTTTGTGACCATCAGAGTTGTGAGGAAGGTTAACCAGACAAGATAAATGACAGACCGGAAATTGTCCCATCAGGCCAGTGTGGAATTTCTCCATCAAACATGCATGCACCTCTTCCCACCTTATCTCAGCATCTGCGAGCCTGTCATTTGAATGATGTAAAATCCATACATATTGTGCTGAGACTTAAAGGTGATCTAGTTAAGTCTCATATATTAAAAAATAAAAAGTGATCTAGAATCCAGGACAAGGTTAAAATTAATTTCATATCTACACGTATTTTTTTAAAGAAAAACTAACGTTAGCTTTCTCCATTGAGCCATGTGAGGTAACTATAGCCAGCCTCTCTCAAGGCAGCCTTCAGAGAGGCCGGCTATAGTTACCTCACGTGGTAATCTTGGACACATTCAAGCCCTGGATAGTCTGTCTTTTCATATCCAAGCAATACAGTGCAGCCTCTAAGGTACACTCTGGCAGAAACAGTCACTGCCATTAGAATCTTTTCTCTGTATATTAAAAACAAGTCACCATTGGCTTCCCAGATAAAGAAAATGTTTGGTAGGAGTTCTATGCCTGGTTCAAATCCTTAAAATTATAAGTTGCCTAACTTTGCATATGCAGATTTTCCTGGATTGTTTTGTGTGTTAAAAGAGCTCACGCGTGGGAAGGGCTGGTGTTAGGGGGAGGAGGGCAGGTGGAGGAGAGGAAGTTGTACCAGTAACTTTTTAAATGAATGACAAAAAGACCTTTTCTATCTTAGATTTCTTTATTGAGTCCCTGTGATTCTATAGTAGATTGTAAGAGGAGCCTTTTTTGCATTCCTTTTTAAGAAAAAAGTCAGCCCCATGTATTACTTTCCCACTGCCCAGCTGACGCCACTTTGCACAGGGTCTGTTCCTAGTGCTGCGTTTTTCCCGTGGGGCTGTTGTTTGCAAATGCCTCTCTTTAGTGTGGATTTTAAGGGATGGATCTTCCCCACTGGCCTCCCGCCCCACTTCATATTACATCCACTCTTCTTCTTTGCAGGCAAATGAGATGCTGCTGAGTGGGCGGAAGCTGACGGCGCAGGAGGCGTGTGGCAAGGGCCTGGTCTCCCAGGTGTTTTGGCCCGGGACGTTCACTCAGGAAGTGATGGTTCGCATTAAGGAGCTTGCCTCGTGCAACCCAGTTGTACGTCTAATTGTTTCTGTTACACGTTTCTTTTTAAAAAATAGAACCTTTTCCCCCAGAGAACTCACAAATTTGCCATTATTCGTAGGTCCTTCACGTTTGTCCTCAGCAGAGCACCTTCCCTTGAAGTCCCGCCAGAAGCTAGTGCTGCCACTACTGCCCCTATGCTCGCCTTGCCTTCCCTTTGCAAATACTCAGGAAGCACAGAAATGGACTTCAGTCTGAAATGTTAGCAAGTCAGCAAATGTCCTGTGAAAGTCGACAACAGCCAACATGGATACAATTCCTTACTGTTTCCAAGACCGCTCAGTCACATCATTAGCTTCTCCCCACTTTCTCCGCAGTGGGCCTAAGGTGGTGGTGGTGGTGGTGGTTTGTAAGATGGAGTCTCACTCTGTCGCCCAGGTTTGAGCACAGTGGGGTGTGATCTTGGCTCACTGTAGCCTCAACTTCCTGGGTTCAAGTGATGCCTGTGCTTCAGTCTCCCAAGTAGCTGGGACTGCAGACACGTGCCACCACGCCTGGGCTATTTTTGTATTTTTAGTAGAGACAGCCTTACCATGTTGGCCAGTCTGGTCTTGAACTCCTAACCTCAAGTTGATCTGCCTGACTTGGCCTCCTCAAGTGCTAGGATTATAGGTGTGAGCCTCTTTGTTTGACCTCCTAAGTTTTTGTTGAGTAAATATGCTGAATAAGCCAGGCATGGTGGCTCATGCCTATAATCCCAGCACTTTGGGAGGCCAAGGCAGGTGGATCACTTTAGGTCAGGAGTTTGAGACCAGCCTGGCCAATATGGTGAGACCCCATGTCTACTAAAAATACAAAAATTAGCTGGGTTTGGTGGCACACACTTGTAATCCCAGCTACTCAGGAGGAGAATCGCGTGAACCCAGGAGGTGGAGGTTGCAATGAGCCAAGATTGCACCACCGTTCTCCAGCCTGTACAACAGAGTAAGACCCTCTCAAAAAAAAAAAAAAAAAAAAAAAAAAATTACACAAATAAAATTTTTTAAAATGCAGAATAATAGTCTTCTAACGAAATTTCATTTGGCAAATTATAGGATGTGAAATCTTTAATATTAACTGACACAACTCTCATCTGAACTGTCTTAGGCAAACAAGCAACCCTCATTTTGAAAATTACATTTTGTTTAGAAAATCCCCTCAGCAGGCACCCTCAGAGCTTTCACTGGGCATCAGCAGCGCAGATGTCCAGTTCGGGGGTCCACGCCAGCATGCGGCAGTGGCACGAGGCCGAGGCTGGGTCAGGGCTGGGTGCCAACAGCCCAGCTCTCCTTTGAAATAGCTTAACAGCCGTTTTGAAGTTAAGAATGTACCCAGTGTCTGTGTAGTGGGGAATGCGCTTTATACGTATATTAGGCCCGACACATATTGTGAGAAAATGTCTGGTAACCCTTTTAACAGGTGATTGCTGGAATTGGATGATTGCCTCCACCTGTGGAGGCACGAGGGACCCGTGTCTGCCAGCATGCACCCTGCTCACTAGCTGCTTGTTTTCCGGTGCAGGTGCTGGAGGAGTCCAAAGCCCTTGTGCGCTGCAACATGAGGCTGGAGCTGGAGCAGGCCAACGAGAGGGAGTGTGAGGTGCTGAAGAAAATCTGGGGTTCGGCGCAAGGGATGGACTCCATGTTAAAGTACTTGCAGAGGAAGATTGATGAGTTCTGAGTGTCGGGTTGCCCACCAGTGACACCAGGATCCGGCTGAGCAGAAAAACACCACTGGCTCCAGTTGCCCTGATCCATCCTCACAGCCGGAAACAAGCTCACTCGTAGCTCACGCTTGGAAGCAGGACTGGGAACATCCACGCTATTTATTATCGGGGAGTTTTAAAGTACTGTAACTTTAAAATAAATAACTACAAAGCTTCTTTATCCAAACGTCATGATTTTATACTTATACACGCAAGTGTAAAAGTATAAAGGTGAGCACTAGACTGCTCTTAGAAGCTCTCATTTGTGTTTTCTTTGGCTAGTACTGTATAAAAAGCAGAATTGTGTTTCATTGGTTTGGGATGACAGAAAAGTCTGGAATGATGTTGGTTTTCCTCATTTCTTCCTTTTGGAACACAAAATCTAAAGGGGTATCAGCCAGCCTCACCTCCCCTGCCCCACATAGAGAGACAGAGTGATCTGAAGCACTGGCTTTTTTTTCCAAGAAGGTACAGATACCTCAGATTTGGGAAACTCTAAATCAAAAGACGTAGCCTCTAGGATAAATACTTCTGATGAAAAATCCACCAAGGAGCAGACCCCCAAACCAGACATATGCTTAGGATTCATGCTGAGATACCAGTTGGTTTCCCCATCTTTTTAAAATACGTCCAGTTCTTACCCAGTTAACATGAAGAAACCACTGTCTCTGAAGAAAGCTTGTTTTGCAGTATTAGTGAATCACTGAATAGCTTAAGTATGACTATCTAAGTTATAAGTTAGTCTTTAGTGGGTTTTAAATAGTTTTTCTGACCCTTTTGAAAAATAACTACATAAGTGCTTCTTGTTGCTGGGTGAGAAATACTACTTTATAGACAGTTCTGGTTTTCTATTCGCAGATATGATTGATGTATTACACCAAAATAAAGTATTTTTATGTTTATAAAGTGTAATTTTTAGATTCACTTAGAATATATTTAATAAGTTAAAATTATTTTGGCACACTATTAAATGCAAAAACTCCTTTCGAAACAAAAAAGAACTACCTTATATTCAACATTTAATGTTCTTGATCTCTGCTTTGATGTCTATACAATATACTGAGTTCAGTATGGTGTCCAAGAGTGCCCTGTGTGGATAGACAGGTGCATTCCTTCAGGAGTGGGTGCTGATTCCAGACTGCAGAAGCCTATTATTAGTTAGGCTTCTGAGCTTGCAATCATATTGAATGTATGAAGAGCGAAATAAAATCAAATCCTTATTTTTGTACAGTTTTGAAGTTTATACTTAGAACTGACCACCTCCCCAGCCACGTGGAGAGCTGTACAGTGTGTAAATCTGCCTTTATCCTGGATTGATTGGTACAGTATTTTTGCATCTGTGGGACCTACCTTTTCGTTCAGTAGTTTGAACTATATATAAACTGTACAATCTGTAAAGTTTTTATAGATTAAATATTCAGCTGTGAAAACTGGTTAAATAAAACTAATATTTCTTAACACAGTTGAAATGTTTCTCTGATTCTTCACTTGTGAGATTTCTTTTCTCATGGGGTGTGTTCTCTCTTTTTTCTTTCTGTGAAATATACATACGTGTGTAAAGCATCTGTACAGTTTGATGGAATGAACACCTCTGTGACTATCACCTAGGTAGGACCTAGAATATGACAAGTATCCTCCCTGGTCACCTTCACCTAAGTGACCATTTCCTGAATTTGTGTCAGTCGTCTACGTCTCCTTCAAAGAACTTATTCCTAAAATAAATTACTTTTAGTTCTACATGTTTTTAACCTTTATATCATATCACAATAAGCTTCTGTGACTGACTGACTTCATTCAGTGTTATATTTTCTCTTACGTAGAGTTGTAGCTTACCCCTCCTCTACCCAAACCTGTAATGTGGCTGTTTTCACTCTTGTACAGACAAGGAACCTGAAGAATTAAGCATTTGCCCAAGGTCACGTAAGTAACTTGGTCAGGAGCAGCACCAAGCTTTTGTCCGAGGTTGATGCGGCAAAGCATATATTCTGGCAACGACCCCAAGATGCCAATGTTGTAGAATTTACAAATAGAGAACTAACTCAGTAAAATCTCTCGAAGTTGTCTGTTTCCATCATCCGAGACTTTGCATCCTCTGGGTCTTGTGAGCCACCTCCCGTTTTTCTGAAGCAAACCTTCCGCTTTTCAGCTTCTTGCACAAGAACTCAGCCCAACTAGAAGTAGCACTGGCGACAACAGTGAAATTCTTGTTTTGTGCCTGGTGTGGGTGAGCAGGAAAAGAAATGTGACTGCTCAGATTGGTGAAAGTCTCGGTCCAACTTTAGAGGAGAATTTAAAAAATATGAAATATTTTACATTTAAAAAAATACTTAAAAACCTGTCAAATATAAAAATCCTGGACCCAGCAACTGCATCTGTAACGATTCATCTTAAGGAATGAGTGGTTATAGGAAATACGACAATAAAGATAGGTATGCAATTAAGTTCATCTCAGGATTGTTCCTGATAGTGAAACATTGGAAATTGCATTCATGTTCATCAGTAGGGTTTTGGTTAAATAATTATGCAACACCATCACAGTGCACATCTATTGAAAAAGAATGTTGATGAAATCTTAGGTTTAAAAAACTGTAAGCTTCAAAAGACTTTAAAGGATATGCATGAAAAACATCATATATATCAAGTTCTCTTCCCTAGAGCTTCCCAGTTGCTGGGCCTAAGACTGCACAGCCCCTCGAAGCGAAATTCAGGAGCCTGTCACCTTTGAGAGCCAGAGACAGGCACAACACTCGGGTGGCCTTCCTTCCTCTACCATGAGGGTAACAGTGACGTTGGCACTTGTACTGCAGTGTAGACCAGGCTCACTTTGAAACACTTGATGTCCATCTGCTCATTCAGTTTTTTGAGATTACTTATTTACTCTAGGGTCCAGGCTAATCTTACCAGGGAATTCTGATGGTCTCCAAGCTTTCTGCATCTGGAAGAACTGGGCCAGCTCACCAAGCTCTCTCAATACTAACTAGCATTCAAAAATAAATACCTTCACTATTAGGCAACAGGGGAAAGGCTGACTATATCACAGGAAACCTCTCCCTCTTCCCTAGGGACCGTTCTGACAGCATCTCTGAAGAAGCAAATGAACGTCTGCTTTGGTGAAAATGACACTGAATGATTTCAACACTGGTTTAAAACTTACTTTTTTTAGCAGGATAAAGTACTAGCATTTCAAAATTTAAAACCTGTTTTATGATCTTAAGAGTCATAAGCACCTAAATGACTAACAGCTTAATTACAGGCATTAGTTAAGAATAAAAGCTAAGATCTAATGTGTTTAACAGTAATTCTTATTTTCTTAAATTTTATATGCTAAAACTGGGCAAATTATATACCTATGTATGTATATCACCTATATGAAACACGCTGCATAGGACAACTAGACAGAGGAACAACAAGGAAACAGAAGACTTGAACAACATTTTAAACCATCTAGACCTAACACACCTATACAACCTTCATCCAACAACAACAAAATACATATTCTTCTCAAGTGCACATGGGACATACTCCAGGATAGATCTTATGTTGGGCAATAAAGCAAGTCTTATAAATTTAAAATGATTAAAATCATACAAAGTATGTCCTCCAACCATAATGAAATGCAATGAGATATCAGTAACAATGTGGAGAATTCAAAGATACACGGAAATTAACATTCCTGAATAACAAATGGGTTGAAGAAGAAACCACAAGAGATATTAGAAAATACTTTGAGATGAATGAAGATGATGTAACAAAATTTATGTAACATATAATAAAACATCTATGTTGGAAAAGCAGAAAGATGCCAAATCAATAACCTAATCTTCTACCTTAAGAAACTAGAGGGCTGGGTGCAGTGGCTCATGCCTGTAATCCCAACACTTTGTGAGCCCAAGGCAGGCAGATCATGAGGTCAGGAGCTCAAGACCATCCTGGCCAACATGGTGAAACCCTGTCTCTACTATAATACAAAAAATTAACTGGGCATGGTGGTGGCTGTCTGAAGTCTCAGCTACTCAGGATGCTGAGGCAGGGAAATCACTTGAACCCGGGAGGCAGAGATTGCAGTGAGCCAAGATCATGCCAGTGCACTCCAGCCTGGTGACATAGGGAGACTCCATCTCAAAAAAAATAATAACTAGAAATAAAGAACAGCTAGCTAAACCTATAGCAAGTGGAAGGAAAGAAATGAAGTATAGAAAAACAGTAGAAAAAACTACAAAACCTAAACTCATTTATTTGAAAAGATGAACAAAATTGACAAATTCTAGTTAGACTAAGGCAATAAGAGAATATTCAAATCATGAAAATCAGAAATGAAAAGGGGACACTACTACCAACCTTACAGAAATAAAAAGAACTATAAGAGAATGCTATGACTAATTGTATGCCAACAAATTAGATTAGCTAAATGAAATGGACAATTCCTAGAAAGACACTATTGAAATTGACTCAATAAGAAAGAAAAAACTGAAATAGACAAAAAGATTGAATCTGCTGTCAAAAAACTTTCTACGAAGAAAAGCCAAACACTAGATGGCTTCACTTACAAATTCTGTCAAATGTTAAAAAAGGAATCAATCCCAAAGCTTCACAAACTCTTGCAAAAAATAAGAGGGAATGCTTCCTTACCTCTATAAGGCTGGTGTTGCCCTAATACCAAAACAGGACAAAGACATCACAAGAAAGCTATAGGCTATATAGACTATATATTTATGTTGACATTTCTTAATATATATGCATATATTTTCAATGAAATAATCTGACACCATATAAAGCTTGTATGTACACCATTACCAAGTGGGATTTATCCCAGGAATGCAAGGTTGGTTCAACATAAATCAACAAAAATGAATGAACATACTATACCATTGTTAATAAAAGATAAAACCATATATCTCAATTTAGGAATAGTGAGCAAATCTAACAGCCGTTACAATGAAAACACTCAATAAACTAGGAATAGAAGAATCCTCAACCTGATAAAAGGCAGTTATTAAAAAACCCACAGCTAATATTATACTTAATGGTGAGACTAAAAGCTTTTACGTTAAAATCAGGAATAAGACAAAAATGTTTGCTATAACCACTTCCATTCAACATTGTACTGAAAGTTCTAGCCAGAGCAATTAGACAAGAAACAGAAATAAAATGCACCCAGATTTGTTGAGGAAAAGGTAAAACTATTTGCAGATAGCATGATTTTATATATAGAAAATGCTAAAGAAGCCATAAAAAATTATTGAAACTAGTAAGTTCAGTAAGGTTGCAGGGTATAAGATCAATATACAAAAATTAGTTATATTTATAAACACTAACAATAAATCATTTGAAAATGAAATTAAGAATACAATTCCTTTTACAATCAATACAGTATAAAATGTTTAGGAATAACTTAACCAGAGAAGTGCAAGTTGGCCAGGTGCCGTGGCTCACACCTGTAATCCAGCACTTTGGAAAGCCAAGGAGGGCAGATCACCTTGAGGTCAGGAGTTTGAGACCAGCCTGGCCAACATGGAGAAACCCCATCTCTATTAAAAATTACAAAAAATAGCCAGGCATGGTGGCACATGCCTGTAATCCTGGCTATTCAGCAGGCTGAGGCAGAAGAATCACTTGAACCTGGGAGGCGGAGGTTGCAGTGAGCCAAGATCATGCCACTGCACTCCAGCTTGGGTGACAGAGCAAGATACCATCTCAAAAAAAAAAAAAAAAAAAAAAAAAAAAAAAAAAGTCTTGCACACTAAAAACTACAAAACATTGCTGGAAGAAATTAAAGAAGACAAATAAATGAAAATATACTTACAAATTGGAAGACAACGTTTTTAAGCTGGTAAAACTAAATTTACAGATTCATTGAAATCCCTATCAAGTTTCAATTGCCATTTTGGCAAAGTGGGCAAGCTGGTCTTAAAATTCATATGGAAATGGAAGAGGCCCAGAATAGCCTAAACAAACTTGAAAGTGAAGAGCAAAGACTACGAAGCTACAAGAAAATCATGATAATGTGGTAGTGGCATAAGGTTAGATGTAGAGATCAATGAAACAGAATTGAGAGTCCAGAAATAAACCCATATATCTATAGTCCACTGATTTTCAACAAGAGTGCCAAGACCATTCAATGGAGAAAGAATAGTCTTTTCCATAAATGATGCTGGAACAACTAGATGTCCACATGCAAAAGAGTGAAGTTGGATATTTATTTCATACCGTATGCAAAAATAAAGTGGATCAAAAACCTAAATGTAAACATAAAATTCTTAGAAGAAAACATAGGTGTACATCTTTATGATCTTGGATTAGGCAACAATTTATTAGATATGGCATATTTTAGCTCAAAATATTAATAGATACATTCAATAAAAATGGACTAAATTCTTGTGTGAAAGACAAATATTTTCAGGCTCTACTCAAAATATATTGACCTAGATATACATATATGCTGTTGGCAAAAAAAAAAAACCACACATCTGAAACTGAAAAGTTGAAAAAAAAAGGTAGAAAATATATACTATTCAAATGATAACCAAACAAAAAACTGGTGTAGCTATACTAATATTGAAATATCTATTAAAGCAAAAAGCATGCTTGGTCATAAAAAGACAACCCAATTTTTTAAATGGGCAAAGGATCTGAATAAACATTTCTCCAAAGATATATAAGTGGCCAATAACCACATGAAAAGATGTGTGGGCCAGTCACAGTGGCTCAAGTATGTAATCCCAGCTTTTTGAGAGGCCATGGTGGGAGGATTGCTTGAGGCCAGGAGTTTAAGACCAGCCTGGACAAGTGGCAAATCTCTGTCTCTACAAAAAATTAAAAAATTAGCCAGGTGTGGTGGCATGCACCGGTAATCACAGCTACTCAGGAGACTGGGGTGGGAGAATCGCTTGAGCCCAGCAGGCAGAGGTTTCAGTGAGCTGCAGTTGCACCACTGCACTCCAGTCTAGGTAACAGAGCAAGACCCTGTCTCAAAAAAAAGAAAAAGAAAAAAATGCTCAATGTCATTAGTCACTAGGGAAATGCACATCAAACTACAATATCACTTTATTCCACTAGAATGACTGTAATAAGAAAATACTAAAAACTGAACTAAGTTCAGTTATAATAACAATAACAAGTGTGGATGAAAATGTGAAAAAAAATTAAAATCCTCCCCCATTTGCTGGTGAAATGTGAATTGGTACAGCCAGAGTAGAAAACAGCTTGACAGTTCCTTGAACTGTCATAAGATTGAAGTTAAACTTCTTGAGGAAATCTTATAACCTTGCAATTCCACTTCTCGTTATATATCCAAGAGAAAGATAGTACATCTTTATTTATTATAGCCACCAAATATTCACCAACTGGAGAAAGGATAAACAATGAATTGGTATATCCAATGGAATGTTATTTGGCAATAAAGATTAATGAATTAAACACTGGTACATGCTACAGTGTGGTTCAACCATGAATACATTACGCTAAGTGAAAGAAGCCAGACCCAAAAGGCCACATATTGTGATTCCATTTATATAAAGTGCCAAGGATTGGTAAATCCATAGAAACAGAAAATAGATTTGTGGTTGCCAGGATCTAGTGGTGACATGGAGCAATTGGAGTGGGGAGTGACAGGTACAGGTTTTTATGTTTTTATGTATGAAAATGTTCTGGAATTAAATAATGGTAATGTTGCACAACCTTGTAAATACCCTTTAAAAATTGAATTGTACGCTTTCAAATGGTTAATTTTATGTTGTTTCAATTATATCTCAATTTTTTTTGAAAATGTATGTGTGCATATTATATATATAATCCTCTAAACTAACATAAGGAGACTATGAAAAAATACTTAACTGATCTGAAGTATGCAAGAAAGCTGTGAAAAAGGAACATAGGCTGGCCGGACAAATAATAACACATAGCAAGTATGGTATATTGTATTCAAAATATTAACAAATACATCAAAAATAGACTAAATTCTTGTGTGAAAGCCAAATATTTTCAGGCTATATTCAAAATATATTGACCTAAATATGCATATATGCTGTTGACCAGAAAAAGAAAACACACTGTAAACTGAAAAGTTGAAAGTAAAAAGGTAGAAAATGTATATTGTGCAAACAATAACCAAATAAAAATGGTGCAGCTATGCAAATATCGAAATATCTATTAAAGCAAAAACCATGGTAGGAAAAAGTTTTTGCATAATGACAGCAGACTAAGTTCTGTTGAAAGATACATAGTTCCAAATTTGTGTGCACCTCATCAAAAAAGAAGGAGGAGGAAGAGAAGAAAGAAGAGGGAAGGAAGAAAGAAGACGAAGAAGAAGATGAAGAAGATGAAGGAGGAGGAGGAGGAGGAAGAGAAGAAAGAAGAGGGAAGGAAGAAAAGAGGAAGAAGAAGATGAAGAAGGAGGAGGGGGAAAAGAAGAAGAAGGTGGAGAAGGAGGAGGAGGATGAAGGGGAGAGGGAGGGAGAGGGAGAAGAGTGTGGTCAGCAGCTTCTAAACTGGCTTCCAGTGATCCCCACCTCCTGCTCTTCACATCCTTGTATGATGTGGGGCTAGACCTGGTGTCTTGCTTCTAACAAACAGAATGTGGCAAAAGCGGTGAGGTGTCACTTCTGAAATCTGGTTGTAAAAGACTGTGACTTCCGGCTGATGCACACAGGTTCTCTTTCTGCCTCCTCTGGCTTGCTTATGATGAGGGAGGCCAGCTGCCATGCCGTGAGGTGCCCCAAGGACAGGCCCACAAACCAAGGGACCGAAGGCGACCCCCCACCAACATCCAGTGAGGAGCTAAGGCCCTCGGTGTAACAACCCACAAGCCTCTCAGTCCTGCCAGTGCCCACAGGAGCGGGCTTGGGAGAGAATCCTTTCTCAGTCCAACCTGGTTCCCCCTTGAACTGCAGCCCTGGAGAGACCTCTAGATAGAGGATCCAGCTAAGCTACATCTGGATTTTTGTTCCAGAAAGTGTGAGTTTGGGTAATTTGCTATTCAACAGTAGACAACTAATACACCCAGGGTGGTCATTCTCACAGCTCACTTCTGATAAATACACAGATAGATATGTAGATAGAGAGATAGAAATAGAGATATAAAATAGATATTGATATAGATGGGGTCTCAGACAAAATTTTCATCTTTTTGTTTTGTTTTGTTTTGAGATAGATTCTCGCTCTGTTGCCCAGGTTGGGGTGCAGTGGCATGATCTCGGCTCACTGCAACCTCCACCTCTTGGGGTTCAAGCGATTCTCCTGCCTCAGCCTCCTGAGTAGCTGGGATTACAGGCACCCGCCACCACGCCTGGCTAATTTTTTGTATTTTTAGTAGAGACGGGGTGTCACCATGTTGGCCAGGATGGTCTCCATCTCCTGACCTCATGATCCACCTGCCTCAGCCTCCCAAAGTGCTGGGATTACAGGCGTGAGCCACTGCACCTGGCCCCAAATTTTCATCTTAACATTCTGTAACAGCTTGCTAAAGTAGTCTATTCTCTGCATTTAAATGCCCCTTTATGTGGGATTGGATGTACAAATAATCTTATGCCCCTACTGTGCAACTCTGTAAAAGAACATGCAGCAATGATGATGATGAATATTTATCACTGTCTTAGATGAGAAGTACAATCAGCTCTATTTTTCAGATGAGAACTCTGAGACCAAAAGAGGTTATGTAATTTTCCTCAGGTCACCCCTATTAAGAGCAGGAACAGAGATTTTATAGCAACCAGACCACAGCCCAGAACAGCATTCTCTCCTTTTTCATCCTTTGGGCACTATAGACCCCAGAGTAACGGTATGTCATGAGCTCTTGGGCTTTCTCTTTCTATGACAATCAGTAAATGTGACATTTCTTGCCCCTTGAATTTTAGAAGCAATTTGCAGACTTTTTATACGTATGTTATTATAGGTATTCTTTCTAGCCAAGCTGTCACTGTCAAGCTCCTAGGTGAAATAAAATTAAGTGAGTGTTTAGACAAAGCTTTGGTATATAAACTTTTGCTGCTCACTGTCTTAAACTCAGGAATGCAATTCATTTGGAATATGTGCCGTCACTCCTGATTGAAGCCTGATGCCTGATGCTGTTTAGCCCCAGTAGGAACTTCTTAGTGATTTCCATGGTGAGGGACAGTTTTAGCACAGAAAAGACACCCAACTTTTTGTTTGATCATCACTAATACCTCTAGTGGGTGTGATTATGAGAAACTTTTACTTTCCAAATAAATTGGGGGAATGCTTTAATTGTTACAAGCATATTTACATGACTAATTCTTATGAAATACATCTGTAGCTAGATGCTTCTTGTCCCTGTCTCAAGCTTCCCCAAGGGGGCCTTGCCTGAATATTTGGAAACTGATGCCCTCAGAGATATGAACATCAGCTCTGTTTCTCTTCTTCCTAGTTAAAGATCTGGGCCGGTCATGGTGGCTCACTCACACCTGTAATCCCAGCACTTTTGGAAGCCAAGGCAGGAGGATCACTTGAGGCCAAGAGTTCAAGACCACTCTGGAGCAACACAGTAAGACCCCCGCCCCTACATCTCTACCAAAAAAAAAAAGCCAGATGTGGTGGCACATGCCTATAGTTCCAGCTACTCAGGAGGCTAAGGTGGGAAGATTGCTTGAGTCTGGGAGGTCAAGGCTGCAGTGAGCTGTGATCACACCATTGCACTTCAGCTGGGAGACAGAGTGAGACCATGTCCCAAAAAAAAAAAAAAGATCTGAGTTCACCTGAGGGAGGCCTCAGGCTTGTTGGCTGGGCATTCTCTGTTTTAGAGGTGTCTACTCGCGTCCCAAGAGCTTTTTAGATTTTACTGTGAAGCAAACAATTTCCTCCCCAGGCCCTCGTCACTCAGGGTCCATTGCCGGCTGTTTCTGAGAGTGGAGAGCAGGAGCCTTTCCGGCGTTCCGCTTTCGGACTCAGCTTTACTGTTCTTCTCTCCTTTCCCTCTGGAGCTGGTGCTCAGAGGTGATGAGAGCCCTGTGCTGATGAGGTGTGGTCCTAGTGTGGGGACCCATTGCACCCCACATCCCTGATTCCCACGAAAGACCCTGGCTGGCTACCAGTAACAACGGTCAATCAGCAGAGAGACCATAAGAGGCAGATTAAATGAACCAGGGCCAGTGGGCCTCCCGGAAAAGCTGCGCAGGTCAACAGTGGGCTACCATCGTTTTCGTAAAAGGAAAGGTAATCTGTAAATTTTTTTAATCTGTAGATTTTTATGCTTGCTGTAAATTTTTGCTGGTAACAATCTGTTAGTGTGACAGTCACCACTGTTATTTACTTTTCTGTATTACTAGAGATATTCTCTGGAGCTTTAAAGCCTCCTGCAGTGAGAAACTATTACATAAACATACTGTTTGGAGAGGAGAAAATTCCCTGTGATTCTTGTTCTCTAGAGGTGTGTGGTGATCATTAGAACCACAGTCCTCAGCTCTGTCCTGAGGGACCCAGATGTGGTCGATTCCCTTGGTGTGTTAACTCCCTAGCCCCTCATTCTCCATTTAAAATTTTCCCGTGAAGAAGGAAAGAAGACATTCCCATTGCCTGTGAGGACCGGGCTCCTGGGGTGAGCCCCGCAGACTGTGAAGTTCAAGCCACAAGGTCAGTGATCATCGGGGTTGTAAGGGTCGTGGGGATGAGATAGACGCAGATTTAAGAGCCTGCCCTGCTCTGTGCACCTGGCAATTCTCTCCTCAGCTCGGGCCTTCCCAGATCCTGGAACACTGAACCTTAAGCATTATCACAGTCACAGTGTAGCCACAGAGTCAGGCTGTCTGAGTGTTGGTTTGTCTTGTTGGTTTGTCTTGTGACAAGGACACAACAGATCCATGACTCCTGTGAGCGAGGAGGTTTGCGGAGAAAGAGGTGTGCACTGCACGATTAAAGTGTGACCTGATCTACTGCCCTGCAGACTGTGCCAGACCTCACATGAGTGTGTGGGTGTGTGTGTGCCCAGAGCGTATGTGTGTGAGTGATGTTAACAGCTTCACTGAGGGGTAACTGACATACAATAACGTTGCGCGTGCTCGATGTGTAGAATCTGACAAGTTTTGACCTACATATACATCCATGAAACCATCACTGTACTGTGAACACGTCCATCCCCCAAAGATCTTCCTATGCTTCCTTGTGATCTGTGATCCCTCCCACCTGCCCCTCCCACTCTGCCCCACCCCAGGCAACTGCTGGTCTGCTTTCTGCTACATACAAAGATTTGCAAACTGCTTATAATACCATTTCTGAGCCCAGCAGGCAACTACTTTCTTTTTGGAGGGTGAACCTTTCATTGATTGTTTAAAGTTCTCAATTCAGAGAGAGACAGGGAGAGAAGAGGAGAGCAAAGACTGGTCTGGGCCCCTTCTAGGAGGCCTGGCCTTAACCACAACTCCATCTTGGCCTATGTGCCCTAGAGCCTCTGCCCAAAGGACAGCCCTGACTTCCCCTCTCCAAGCTTTGCAAGGCCCTCATTACATTTCCTGGTCAGGTTCTATACAATCTGGGACTCTTAGCCAGTCCTGACACCAAAACAACAAATACCAGAGACGGGGGGTTGGAGCCAATCACTGCAACCTCCCTCTTATTCCTGCAGTACTGAGCTGCTAAACTAGGTACTTCCCTCTCTTTCCTTCCTAAGTTTTGCTCCTGATGCTGTACTCCTATTCATCCTGGATCTCTCCTTTACTTGCTTCTCTCCCACCTTCTGCCACCCCTGCAGCCCATGGCAATGCACAGATTCATCTATTCTTCAGTCTTGTCAGAAATAAATTTTCGGTGCCACAAAAGAAATAGCACTTGAACATAAATTTTCTCAGCAAGGCAATTCACCTCTGTAGAAGGGTGTGTCTCACAGGTGGACCAATGGCGAGAGCACACCTGAACAAGGGAGAGTAAGGGGGTCTTATCTCTGACGCAGGTAGCTCCTAATGCTGTGTGTTTCCCCTATTGGCTAGGGCTGGACTGCACAGTGTAAGCTAATTCCAATTGGCTATTTTAAAGAGAGCAAGGGTATGAGCCAAATTGGCAGGGTGAGCAGTTTTAGCAGGAAAGACAGTTATGGAACAGGTGACTAAAGGTGACTCAGGTCAGAGCAGGTGACCAGGGGTGACTCAGAACAGAGCAGGTGATTAGGATGAGTCAGGACTCTAAATATGTGGGTTAAGAGGGGATGTGCAAGAGGGGCTGCAGTTTCGTGAGAGGAATAGGTGCAGGTAACCAGGGGAACAGATGTGAACTACTGACAGAGCTGGTGGGAAGGTTGTTTACTGAAACCAGGAGCAAGGAGACAAAGAGAACGAGGAAGTTAACATTTAAAATGGAGAACAAAGACTGATTCTTTGAAGAGAAACTTGGAACTCACTGTATTTAACAGTCTGTTTGCAGAACCACAGCTCTGGCCTGGCTCTGCCCAAGGACACCATACCTATTCCATTCTCCCAGCCCCACACCTGTGGGATGCAGCTGGGGCTGGGAATGGGCATGCCCCTGACCCCACTCCAGCATCAGTCCGATCCCCCTCCAATGCAGGAAGGGCTCCAGATGCTGGGGAGCCATGGAAATTGTCCAATGTATATATGGCGTTCTTGCTTGGACAAATCATGACGAAGATAATTTTCCCCCAAAATAGGAGAGAAGGTCCGCGACAGTGCCTGGTCCATTTCCTAGCACAAAGTAGGCATCAGAACAGTGAAGGGCTTATACAAGAAATTTATTGAGGTTATCAAAAAAACAAAAATCAGAAGAGTGGAGCTTAGTAGGTAAATGTAGATTTTAAAAGCTCTGTAGGAAGCACAAAAATATTTCTTCAACAGGACACAAAAATTGCTAACCCAAAAGAAAAAGATTGGTACATTAGGTGATAGTAAAATAAAAAATTTCTTTTCATCAATAAGAGAGTAAAAAGGAATATACAGTAGGCAAAAGACCTATATCTGGAATATATAAAGAATTCCTACAAACTAGTAAGAAAAGGTTGATGATTCAATAGAAAAAAAAATAGACAAAGAAATGAACAGCTAGAAATGGATGGCAGTAATGGTGGCACATCAACATGAATGTACCTAATGCCACCGAACTGCACATGCAAAAATAGTAAAAATGGGAGCTGGGCACAGTGGCTCATGCCTGTAATCAAAGCTACTCAGTTGGCTGAGGCAGGAGGGTCACTTGAGCCCAGGAGTTCAAGGACAGCCTGGGCAACACAGCAAGACCCCCACCTCAAAAAAAAAGTAAAAATGGTAAATTTTATGTGTGTGTGTATATAAAGCCAGAGTTAAATATAATGAAACAAGTTAATTAATTTTAAAAAGAAATTAACAGCTGCTTCACAAAAGAAAAAATAAAAGAAGGAAGGGGTCGGGAGCAGTGGCTCACGCCTGTAATCCCACTACTTTCAGAGGCCGAGGCAGGTGAATCACGAGGTCAGGAGTTCAAGACCAGCCTGGCCAACATGGTGAAACCCTGTCTCTACTAAAAATACAAAAAATAGCCAAACATGGTGGTGCACGCTGTAGTCCCAGCTACTCTGGAGGCTGAGGCAGGAGAATCGCTTGAACCTGGGAGGTGGAGGTTGGAGTGAGCAGAGATTGCACTACTGCACTCCAGCCTGGGTGACAGAGTAAGACTCCATGTCAAAGAAAAAAAAAATGAAGGAAAGGGAAGGGAAGGAAGAAAGAAAAAGATGATGCAATCGGCCAAGAAGAAAATTAAGAATGCTCAACCTCCTAAGGCATAAGACAAATTAAAACCATAGTGAGAAACCAATACTCACCTACCAGAATGGCTAAAACTATAAGGACTGTTAATACCAAGTGCTGGGAGAATCATGAGGTAACTGAAATGCTCCTACACTGCTGGTGAGAATGTATAATAGCACCACTTGGGAAAACTCTTTGGCAGTATCTACTAACACTAGCATATTCCATTACCCAGAAATTCAGGCACAGACCCAGAAGAAATGTAAACACATGTTCACCAGTGATGCGTAGATGTCCATCAACAGGAGAATGGCTGGCTGGGAGCTGTGGCTCATGCCTGTGATCCCAGCACTTTAGGAGGCCAATCATTTGAGCCCAGGAGTTCAAGACCAGCCTGGGAAACATAGTAAGACCCCATCTCTACACAAAATTTTAAAAATTAGCTGGGCATGGTGGTGCACACCTGTGGTCCCAGCTACTTGGAAAGCTGAGGGAAGAGAATCACTCAAGCCCAGGAGTTAGAGGCTGCAGTGAGTTGTGATTCGCCACTGCACTCCAGCCTGGGTGACAGAGCAAGCCCCCATCTCTAAAAAAATCACAATAATAAATTAATCAAAAGAAAAAAAAACAGGAGAATGGCGAAATACATTTTAATATACTTATAAATGAATTCTCATAGTAATGAAAGTGGTTTAGCAACTGCTAAACCCAGCAGATGAATCTCATCAACATGTTGAACAAAAGAAGCCAGATACAGCGGAATTCACACTGCATGATTACCTTAGACGAGGTTAAAAAACAGCCAAACTAACCATGGCGTTAAGAGTCAGTAAGCTGCTCAGTGCTTTGGGGAGTGGTGCTTGTGGGGAGGGAGGCTCTGGTAATATTCTCTTTCTTGATTTGCGTCTGGTGTCCCAGGTGTGTCTATTTTGTGACAATTCATCAAGCTGTACTCAGAATCAGTAGCTTTTCTATATATATATTACGCTTCAAAAAATGTTTTTAAAGTTTATTTATTTATTTTTTGAGGTGGAGTTTTGCTCTGTCGCCGGGCTGGAGTGCAGCGGAGTGATCTTGGAGCACTGTAACCTCTGCCTCCTGGGTTCAAGTGATTCTCATGCCTCAGCCTCCTGAGTAGCTGGGATTATAGGCACAAGCCACCACACCCAGTTAATTTTTGTGTTTTTAGTAGAGACGGGATTTCACCATGTTGGCCAGGATGGTCTCGATCTCCTGACCTCGTGATCTGCCCACCTCGGCCTCCAAAGGGCTGGAATTACAGACTCAAGCCATCCCACTTGGCCTTAAGCTCCTACTATTGAAGATTGATTGATTGATTGATTGATTGATTGGCAGGGTCTCTGTCTATTGCTCAGGCTACAGTGCAGTGGTGCAGTCTTGGCTCACTGCAACCTCTGCCACCCAAGTTCAAGTGATTCTTGTGCTTCAGCCTCCTGACTAGCTGGGACTACAGGTGTGCACCACCATGCCTGGCTAATTTTTGCATTTTTTATAGAGATGGAGTTTCACTGCGTTGCCTAGACTGGTCTCAAACTTCTGAGTTCAAATGATTCACCCGCTTTAACCTCCCAAAGTGCTGGGATTACAGGCATGAGACACTACACCCTGCCTGAAGCATTATATTGTATTTAAAACAAACTCTCCTGGTTCGGCTTGGTGGCTCATATCTGTAATCCCAGCACTATGGGAGGCTAAGGCTGGTGGAACACATGAGGTCAGGAGTTTCAGACCAGTCTGGCTATCATGGCAAAATCCTGTATCTACTAAAAATACAAAAATTAGCCAGGTGTTGTGGAGAACACTTGTAATCCCAGCTACTTGGGAGGCTAAGGCAGGGGGATCACTTGAACCTGGGAAGCAGAGGTTACAGTAAGCTGAGATGGTGCCACTGCCCTCCAACCTGGGTGATGGAGTGAAACTCCATCTCAAAAAAAAAAAACAATAACAATAACCTCTTCTCATTGTCATCCTCACTTGCTCTTTTTGCCCCTATAAAATAATCAAAAGCAGGAGAGTTCTCAGCGACTGATTTCCATGTAATAATGACATGTACATCTCAACAATGCATGCATTCTTCGTGATGATAACAGAACGAGCACTACTGATTCTGGAACTGATTGATAAAGGGAAGGGTAAGTCTTCAAACCAACAAACTGGCCAATGGATAAAACAGCAAAATGCCAAGCAGGGAAAGGCGGGGACCAGCGATATTTTCTTTTGAATCTTTACTTTGACTTATGGAATGAGGGTATTCTTTCCCTTAAAGAGATGTGCAGGTTGGTAGAGCAAATAGGAAAGATATTTTTCACGTATAGTCAGGTTCCTTTCTTACAGAACCGATTCCACGTGGACCCACTCTTACCTAAGGCCAGTCCTGAGCATAGGGCAGGAGCTGAAGCCGGGAAGCTGTGTCTTGCCTTTGCCAGACCGTGTGGCCTGGTGAGAGGTTCCATTCTATTTTGTTCAGTTCTTCATGGCAGCAGCTCCTTATCATGTTACTTATGCAGAGCCTTGGGGATCCAAAAATAAATTAGATGTGGCTCCTGCTCTCAAGGTCAGTGTCTTAGTCTGTTTGGCTTGCTATAACAGAATACCGTAAACTGAGTGGCTTATCAACAACAGAAATGTGTTCCTCACAGCTCTGGTGGCTGGAAGTGCAAGATCAAGGTGCTGGTGGATGTGGTGTCTGCTGAGGGCCCATTTTCTCTTTCATAGATGGCGCCTTCACACTGTGTCCTCACGGTGGTGAAGGGGCAAAGGAGCTCCCTGGAGCCTCTTTTATAAGGGCACTAATCCCATTCATGAGAGCTCCACCCTCATGACCTAAGGACCTCTCAAAGGCCCAACCTCCTAATACTATCACGCTGACGATTAGGTTTCAACACACGAGTTTTAGGGGGACCACGGACATTCAGATCATAGCAGGCTATACAAAGGAGGAGGAGATTAGAAGATGAGATTATGATACAAAGGCTATGAATAATGCTATAACAGACTATGACCGTGGACAAGTGGCTTAATCTCTCTGCGCCTCAGTCTCCTCATCTGTGAACTGGGGAGAAGAGGGTACCTCCTCCACAGGGTTGTTGTAAGGGTAAAATGAGAGTAAACATGTGCCCAACACAACCATTGCTCAGTACATGATTTTGCTACATGACTGTAATGATGATGGCAAGAGCCTGGTGATGACGATGATGATGAGGGCACCCAAGGTATGTTGGAAGCATCAACAAGGGACACTCGGCCCAGCCCGGGAATTCAAGGGTGGCTTCTTGAAGGAGGTGATGCCCAAGGTGGGTCTTAGAGGATGAATAGTTTGAGAGAGAATATGGCAAAAAAAACCAAAAGAGATAGAATGTGTTGCAGAGCAGGCACAATCCAAGAACGTCTCAGAGCTGTGAGACAGCGTAGCCCTCCAGGAGCAGGGGTGTGGGGCACGGAGTGGTGGGGAGCTAGAGGCGGGCCTTGTATACCAGATGGATGAGCTAGAATCTCATCCTGTGACAGAGAATCACTGAAGGGATTTTGCTAAATGCCTTTGAAGTAAAACCATCAGGACTTAGCGTTTGATTGGTTAGGGTTGAAGGGAAGAGGAGTCAGGGATTTCGCCTGGGTTCATAGTTTGCAGAAAGGTAATGGATGCCACTGGAAACAAGAAGAAACTGGGTGTGACAGAAGAGGGCCACGCGTTCTATTCTGACCTGGCCGACTTAGAGGTGCTTGTGGGGGAGTCTTAAGCAAATGTCTAGCAAGCAGTTAGCACACCCAGCTGAGGCTCGGAGAGGGTGTGTAAGTGATGCCAGGATAGTGAGAGAGGAGTGCCAGGCACAGCGAGGAGGGGCTGCCTCAGAGCACCAGCACCCAGGGGCAAGCAGAGGGAGACGGGAGGACAGGGACCAGAAGGAGCCTGGTATTGGTTTGTTTGTGTGCTGCCATCACAAAGTATCACAGACCAGAGGCTTCAACAACAGACACTTCCTCTCTCACAGTTCTGGAGGCTGGGAGTGAGGGAATGTGTTCCCTTTCCGGGTCCATGAAGGGGCGTAGTTTTAAGGGCAAGAATTTCCCAGCGCCATGCCCCGCTCCCATCTCTCTCCATCCTGGAGATTCAACGGTTTATGTTTGAATTTCATGGCGCGGGAAGAAACTAAAGGTCAATCACTCCAGCGGAAGTTCTAAGGAACTCCTTTCACTGGCCCAAGGTCTTGGAGAAGGTGGGGGTTCCTCCCAGGATAAAAGTCCATGTCCACACACCTGGCCAAATTTCCCCTCTGCAATCCCCTTCCACACTCTTCGTGGAAGCCTTTCTCTTCTCCTCCTTTCCTTCTCTTTTCTCTACCTAAATAAAATCACCTTTCTGCAATACTTCTTAGGTCCAATATTTACTTTTACTAGCATATGGTGTACCTACGGTGGCCCCACCGCTTATTTTTTAAAAGGTAAAAGCCCAAGAACCCACAGGAGCTGTGCCTCGCCGGCACTGAAAAAAACCCGGTTACAGGAGTGCAAGGTGAAAGGGTGGGCAGCGCTGCTTCCCCCGGAAGCCTCTCTGTTGGCTCGCAGGTGGCCACCTTCCTGCCGTGTTCCCACACAGTCCTTCCTTGCTCTGTGTGTTGTCTGTGCCCAAATTTCCTCTTCTGATGAGGACACCAATTCTACAGGATTAGGGGCCACCCTGAAGGCCTCACCCTAACTTGATTGCCACTGCCCGGAGCCTGTCTCCAAATGCAGTCACATGCTGAGGGCTAGAGGTTAGGGCTTCAACAATGAGTTTTGGGGGTACATAATTCAGCCCATAACAGGCCTGCTGGACTTGACATTGGGAAGTCATTGATGTGCTCGATGTGTTATTGGGAGAGGAAAGGAGCCGGCTGCAGGCTTGGAGGGAGTAGGGGGACATGGGGCAGCCTGGGGCCGAGTGTGAGCAGGAGCTGGATGGAGAAGGAGTCTCCAGACTCAGGAGGGACTTGAGAAGGGCCTCAGCCTCCCAAAGGGCTGGGATTACAGGCGTGAGCCACCGCACCCAGCAATAAATCATTTTAAAGAAAGATTTCGATAAAACTAGTTTTCCCACTTGACATGCATTTTTGAATATTTGAGACAAAATATCCCTAATGGTCTTGATCAGCAAAGTTGTTTTAAAAAGTGTCAGAAGAGTTGCTCAGAACAGTCCGTGAAGTACAAGTAACTTGGCCTTTCCAATGGATGAAAAGAGCTTTAAGAAGTTGGTGTACTCAGTGAGGTGATCTTGTCAACAAACAAACAATTCGACTGAACTGACATTTATTGGGCACCCACTGTGCGCCAGGGATGGTAGGGAGGGAGATTTGTTTGTATGATTACTTGGCTTTTTCTCGTGCTCTGCTTTTTCATGACTGGCATCTTGATTTTGAGGTGGACAGCCGAGTGTCGGGCAGGGCTGTGATTTGGGGTTCTCCCTGCTCGCTCATGTCTATGGCCTGGCCTTTTCCCAAAAGTATCTGGGGCGCTCCGTCTTGCCCTCCCTTCGGTCCCTTTATGTCTTGGGTGTCCTTCCAAAGTAGGGAGCATATCCGAGTCCCTCCCATGTCCTCGCCTCAGAGGCCAAGTGCTTTGCAAGTGTGAAGATGTTAAAGAAAAAAACAACCTACCATGGAGGGCAGGGGTGAGGGGAGGATTGGAATTCCAGAAAATTCTGAATGAAAACAGCAGTTGCAAAACGGAATGCTTTGCAGACTGCAGCCGATTATTCAGCAGCTGTCTTGGGCTTTGGCCGGAGCGCTTGAAAATCTGCCGCTGAAGAATCCAGAGAGAGAGAGGCAGAAAGCACCAGGAAGCTGGAACCAAGGGGCTGGACCCAGATCTCCCGGAGACCCCAGCTCCCAGCCCACCAGCTCAGCTCCCAGCACACCAGCTCAGCTCCCAGCACACCAGCTCCTAGCCTCAGGTCCTGTTTGGCTGTGACTGAGGAAGCTCAAGCCCCAAAGCCAGCATAAAGCAGGGGTTGAGCAGTTTCAGTTTCAGCTGGACTTGCCTGTGTGTTATCCTGGGACTGGGTAATCTGATGCCCCAAACTCAGAGCCAGTTCTGGCTCTTGGCTCCGATGGCCTGGGGAGCTGAGGCTACTTTTCAGGCACACCAGAAATGTCTGTGTTCTTTCTCAGATGGGTCGGCAGACTGTTCTGGGTGCCAGGTCTTTGATGGAATAGATTTGGACACAAATCAAATATTTAAATTGATGTTTTCCCTCTTTGGAAGGACCATTCCAGCTGGACCTGTGGACTTGTTTTTACATAAGATTTGGACTCCTTTAAATGTGCATTCCGCGCCCCCCCCCCCCCACCCCCAGTCTTGAATACGCCTGGGGCAGACAGTGGCTGTATTTGAAAGCCCCGAGGCTGCTGGTCTGGCTCCAGAGAGGGAGCAGGCACCTCAGCTAACCCTCTTGGCCAAAAGTGCGCTTGTTAGAAAACCAATTCATGTGCCTGCTGGCTCCCCATGGTTATATATTATTTAATCACACAGGTCTTGGGTTTATGCCAAGCAGCAACTTGCTGTCTGCCATCTTTCAGGGAAGCATAAGCAAGGCATATTCATTCAGTTCTGTCTCTTTTTCAGCTTCCTAGGCTAAATGAAAGTGTTTATGAACATCCCAAAATGCTGTGAAATATCCGTTTGGTGAAAATAGACACCCTGCTTCCTTTTGAAAAATAGCATTTTGTGAAAGGAATCTTTGCCCATACATTTAGCTCAGATATTTCTAGATATTTCAAAGGGCCTCCCTTCTTCCCTTTACGTAAGAGAGAGAGAGAAAGAGAGACTAAAGAAATGTGAAATTCCTTTCTCCACAAACTTGTTTGGGACCTGACCTGGGGCATGGGTCTCTATCCTGACTAGTGACAGCTGACACCAGGCATACAGTAGTTATGAAAGCATTTCCAGGGAGGAGCAAAAACTTGGTTTCTTTACCCTGCAAAGCCCCACAAAGCCCTCTGCACAAAGCCCCTCTGCATCTTGGAAGGAGCAAGCAGGACACGTTCCTTTGGGGATGGGGTCTAGGATGAGCTGTGAGCGCCTCTCTGTACCCTCATCCAGGTGGTTCCACTGTTGGCCTGTTGAGGGCTGGAGGCCCCATCCCCCCACTGAGCCTGCCAGCCTCTTCACACGCCTTTCATCCTGCACCTTCCTCCCAGCGCACACCTTTCTTTATCTAAAAAAAAAACAAAAAACTAAGTTTTATTTTATTTCAATAGATTGTTGGGGAACCAGTGGTTTTTGCTTACATGGATAAGTTCTTCAGTTGTGATTTCTGAGATTGTGGTGCACCCATCATTCATGCAGTGTACACTGAACATGATGTGTAGTCTTTCATCCCTCACCCCCTTCCACCCTTCCTCCCTGGACTCCCCCCGGAGTCCATTACATCATTCTTAACGCCTTTTCATCCACATAGTTTAGCTCTCACTTACAAGTGAGAACATAAGAAATTTGGTTTTCCATTCCAGAGTTAGTTCACTTAGAATAATAGCCTCCAGTTCCATCCGAGTTGCTGCAAAGGCCATTATTTCATTTAGTTTTAAGTCTGAGTAGTATTTCATGTTGTAAATATACCACATTTTCTTTATTCACTCGTTGGTTGATGGGCATTTAGGTTGGTTCTGTACTTTTGCAGTTGTGAATTGTGCTGCTATAAACATGTGTGTGCAAGTGTCTTTTGCGTAGAATTACTTCTTTTCCTTTGAGTAGATACCCGAGAGTGGGATTGCTGGATCAAATGGTAGTTCTACTTTTACATCTTTAAGGAATCTCCACACTGTTTTCCATGGTGGTTGTACTAGTTTACATTGTCACCAGCAGTGTAAAAGTGTTCCCTTTTCACCACATCCATACCAACATCTATTTTTTAAAAAATCTATTTATTTATTTATTGTACTTTATGTTCTGGGGTACATGTGCAGATCATGCAGGATTGTTGCATAGGTACATACATGGCAATGTGGTTTGCTGCCTCCATCCCCCTGTCACCTATATCTGGCATTTCTCCCCATGTTATCCCTCCCCAACCTCCCTACCCCCTGCTGTCCCTCCCCTCTTCCCCCTCAACAGACCCCAGTGTGCGATGCTCCCCTCCCGGTGTTCATGTGCTCTCATTGTTCAACACCCGCCTATGAGTGAGAACACGCAGTATTTGATTTTCTGTTCTTGTGTCACTTTGCTGAGAATGATGGTTTCCAGATTCATCCATGTCCCTACAAAGAACACAAACTCATCATTTTTTATGGCTGCATAGTGTTCCATGGTGTATTTGTGCCACATTTTCCTTGTCCAGTCTATCATGGATGGGCATTTGGGTTGGTTCCAGGTCTTTGCTATTATAAACAGTGCCACAGTGAACATATGTGTGCATGTATCTTTATCATAGAATAATTTATAATCCTTTGAATATATTCCTAGTAATGGGATTGCTGGGTCAAATGGAATTTCTATTTCTAAATCCTTGAGGAATTGCCACACTGTCTTCCACAATGATTGAACTAATTTACACTCCCATCAATAGTGTAAAAGTGTTCCTATTTCTCCACATTCTCTCCAGTATCTGTTGTCTCCAGATTTTTTTAATGATCACCATTCTAACTGGCATGAGATGGTATCTCAATGTAGTTTTGATTTGCATTTCTCTAATGACCAGTGATGATGAGCATTTTTTCATATGTTTGTTGGCCTCATATATGTCTTCTTTTGGAAAGTGTCTGTTCATGTCTTTTGCCCACTTTTGAATGGGATTTTTTTACTTGTAAATCTGTTTTAGTTCTTTGTAGATTTTGGATATAAGTCCTTTGTCAGATGAGTAGCTTGCAAAAATTTTTTCCCATTCTGTTGGTTGCCAGTTCACTCTAATGATTGTTTCTTTTGCTGTACAGAAGCTCTGGAGTTTGATTAGGTCCCATTTGTCTATTTTGGCTTTTGTTGCCAATGCTTTTGCTGTTTTAGTCGTGAAGTCCTTGCCTATGCCTATGTCCTGAATGGTTTTGCCTAGGTTTTCTTCTAGGGTTTTTATGGTGTTAGGTCTTATGTTTAAGTCTTTAATCCATCTGGAGTTAATTTTAGTGAAAGGTGTCAGGAAGGGGTCCAGTTTCTGTTTTCTGCACATAGCTAGCCAGTTATCCCAACACCATTTATTAAACAGGGAGTCCTTTCCCCATTGCTTGTTTTTGTCAGGTTTGTCAAAGATCAGATGATTGTAGATGTGTGGCATTACCTCTGAGGCCTCTGTTCTGTTCCATTTGTCTATATCTCTGTTTTGGTACCAGTACCATGCTGTTTCAATTACTGTAGCCTTGTAGTATAGTTTGAAGTCAGGTAGAGTGATGCTTCTGGCTTTGTTCTTTTTGTTTAGGATTCTCTTGGCTATGCAGGCTCTCTTTTGGTTCCATAGGAAGTTTAAGGTGTTTTTTTCCAGTTCTATGAAGAGGGTCACAGGTAGCTTGATGGGGATAGCACTGAATCTATAAATTACTTTGGGCAGTATGGCCATTTTCACAATATTGATTCTTCCTAACCATAAGCATGGAATGCTTTCTATCTATTTGTGTCCTCTCTTATTTCCTTGAGCAGTGTTTGCAGTTCTCCTTGAAGAGGTCCTTTACTTCCTTCATTAGTTGTATTCCTAGGTATTTTATTCTCTGTTAGCAATTGTGAATGGCAGTTTGCTCTTGATTTGACTCTCTTTTAGTCTGTTATTGGTGTATAGGAATGCTTGTGATTTCTGCACATTGATTTTGTATCCTGAGACTTTGCTGAAGTTGTTATCAGTTTAACGAGACTTTGGGCTGAGGCAATGAGGTATTCTAAATATACAATCATGTCATCTGCAAATAGAGACAATATGACTTTCTCCTTTCCTAATTGAATACACTTTATTTCTTTTTCTTGCCTTATCGCTCTGGCTAGAACTTCCAATACTATCTTGAATAGGAGTGGTGAGAGAGGGCATCCTTGTTCAGTGCTAGATTTCAAAGGGAATGCTTCCAGTTTTTGCCCATTCAGTATGATAATGGCTGTGGGTTTGTCATAAATAGTTTTTATTATTTTGAGGTACATTCCATTGATACCTAGTTAATATTGAGAGTTTTTAGCATAAAGGCTTTTTAATTTTGTCAAAGGCCTTCTCTGCTTTTATTGAGATAATCATGAGGTTTTTGTCTTTGGTTCCGTTTATGTGGTGGATTACGTTTACAGACTTGCATATGTTGAACCAGCCTTGCATCCCCGGAATGAAGCCTGCTTT
This sequence comes from Aotus nancymaae, assembly GCF_030222135.1. NCBI lineage: Eukaryota > Metazoa > Chordata > Mammalia > Primates > Aotidae > Aotus > Aotus nancymaae. The sequence goes on from NW_026988465.1 coordinate 2,417,894, forward strand.
ATTGTGTTGGATGAGCTTTTTGATGTGCTGTTGCAATCGGTTTGCCAGTATTTTATTGAAGATTTTTGCATCTATGTTCATCATGGATATTGGCCTGAAGTTTTCTTTTTTTGTTGAGTCTCTGCCGGGGTTTGGCATCAGGATGATGTTGGTCTCATAAAATGATTTTGGGAAGGACTCCCTCTTATTGTATTGTATTGTTTGGAATAGTTTCAGAAGGAGTGGTACCAGCTTCTCTTTGTACATCTGGTAGAATTCGGTTGTGAACCCATCTGGACCTGGGCTTTATTTGATTGGTAGGCTATTAATTGCTGCCTCAGCTTCAGCCCTTGTTATTGGTCTATTCAGGGTTTCAACTTCTTTCTTGTTTAGGCTTGGGAGGGTGCAAGTGCCCAGAAATTTATTCATTTATTCCAGGTTTACTGGTTTATGAGCATAGAGTTGTTTGTAGTAATCTCTGATGGTAGTATGTATTTCTGTGGAATCAGTGGTGATATCCCCTTTATTGTTTTTTATTACATCTATTTGATTCTTCTCTCTTTTCTTTTTTTATTAATGGCTAGTGGTCTATTTTGTTGATCTTTTCAAAAAACCAGTTCCTGGATTTATTGATGTTTTGAAGGGTTTTTTTGTGTCTCTATCTCCTTCAGTTCTGCTCTGATCTTAGTTATTTCTTGTATTCTGCTAGCTTTTGAGATTTTTGATCTTACTTCTCCAGCTCTTTCAATTGTGATGATAGGGTTCCGATTTTAGATCTTTTCTTACTTCTCATGTGGGCATTTATTGATATAAATTTCTCTCTAGACACTCCTTTAAAGGTGTCCCAGCGATTCTGGTACATTGTGTCTTCATTTTCGTTGGTTTTGAAGAACATCTTTATTTCTGCCTTCATTTCATTGTTTATCTAGTCAACATTCAAGAGCCAGTTGTTCAGTTTCCATGAAGTTGTGTGGTTCTGAGTGAGTTTCTTGATCCTGAGTTCTAATTTGATTGCACTGTGGTCTGAGAGACTGTTTGTTATGATTTCCATACTTTTGCATTTGCTGAGGAGTGATTACTTCCAATTATGTGGTCAATTTTAGAGTAGGTGCGATGTGGTGCTGAGAAGAATGTATATTCTGTGGATTTGGGGTGAAGAGTTATGTAGATATCTATTAGGTTTGCTTGGTCTGGATCTGAGTTCAAGTCCTGGATATGCTTGTTAATTTTCTTTCTCGTTGATCTGTCTAATATTGACAGTGGAGTGTTAAAGTCTCCCACTATTACTGTGTGGGAGTCTAAGTCTCTTCTAGGTCATTAAGAACTTGCTTTACATATCTGGGTGCTCCTGTATTGGGTGCATATATATTTAGGATAGTTAGCTCTTCTTGTTGCATTGATCCTTTTATCATTATGTAATGCCCTTCTTTGTCTCTTTTGATCTTTATTGGTTTAAAGTCTATTTTATCAGAGACTAGGATTGCAACTCCTGAATTTTTTTGCTCTGCATTTGCTTGGTAAATCTTCCTCCATCCCTTTATTTTGAGCCTATGTGAGTCCTTGCATGTGAGATGGGTTTCCTGGATACAGCACACCGATGGGTTTTGACTTTTTATCCAATTTGCCAGTCTGTGTCATTTGATTGGGGCATTTAGCCCATTTACATTTAAGGTTAATATTGTTATGTTTGAATTTGATCCTGCCATTTTGATGCTAGCTGGCTGTTTTGCCCGTTAGTTGACGCAGTTTCTTCATTGTGTTGATGCTCTTTACCATTTGGTACATTTTTGGAGTGGTTGGTACTGGTTGTTCCTTTCCATGTTTAGTGCTTCTTTCAGGAGCTCTTGTAAGGCAGGCCTGGTGGTGATGAAATCTCTGAGCAATTGCTTGTTCATAAAGGATTTTATTTCTCCTTCACTTATGAAGCTTAGTTTGGCTGAATATGAAATTCTAGGTTGAAAGTTCTTGCCTTTAAGGATGTTGAATATTGGCCCCCGCTCTCTTCTGGCTTGTAGGGTTTCTGCCGAGAGATCCACTGTGAGTCTGATGGGCTTCCCTTTGTGGGTAACCCGAACTTTCTCTCTTGCTGCCCTTAGCCTTTTTTCCTTCATTTCAACCCTGGTGAATCTGACGATTATGTGCCTTCGGGTTGCTCTTCTTGAGGAATATCTTTGTCATGTTCTCTATATTTCCTGGACTTGAATGGTGGCCTACCTTGCTAGGTTGGGGAAATTCTCCTGGATAATATCCTGGAAATTCTCCTGGATAATATTTTCCAGCTTGGATTCATCTTGTTTGTCACATTCAGGTACACCTATCAAACGTAGATTAGGACTTTTCATATAATCCCATATTTCTTGGAGGCTTTGTTCATTTCTTTTTGCTCTTTTTTCTCTAATCTTGCCTTCTCATTTTATTTCATTGAGTTGATCTTCAATCTCTGATATCCTTTCTTCTCCTTGGTTGATTCAGCTATTGAAACTTGTGTATGCTTCATGAGTTTCTCCTGTTGTGCTTTTTGGCTCCATCAAATCATTTATATTCTTCTCTAAGCTGTTTATTCTCATTAGCATTTTGTCTAACCATTTTTCAAGGTTCTTAGTTTCTTTGCTTTGGGTTAGAACATGTTCTTTTAGTGCAGGAAAGTTTGTCATTACCCACCTTCTGAAGCCTGCTTCTATCAGTTCATCAGACTCATTCTCCATCTGCTTTGTTTCCTTGCTGGTGAGGAGTTGTGATCCCTTGGAGGAGGAGAGGCGTTCTGGTTTTTGGTGTTTTCACGCTTTTCGTGCTGGTTTCTTCCCGTCTTTGTGGATTTATCTACTTGTGGTCTTTATAGTTGGTGACTTTTGGATAAGGTCTCTGAGTAGAAGTCCTTTTTGTTGATGTTGAAGTTATTTCTTTTTGTTTTTTAGTTTTCCTTCTAACAGTCAGGCCCCTCTGCTGTAGGACTGCTGAAGGTCTACTCCAGACTCTACTTGCCTGGGGATCACCTGCAGTGGCTGCAGAACAGTAAGAGTTGCTGCCAGTTTCTTTTTCTGTTATCTTCATCACAGAAGGATACCCACCAGATGTCAACCTAAGCTCTGCTTTATGAGGTGTCTCTTTGGATATATGGGGGTCAGGGAGGTGCTTAAGGAGACAGTGTATCCCTTATAGGAGCTCAAATGCTGAGCAGTGAGCTCCATTGTTCCATTCAGAGCTGCTGGGCAGGTACATTTAAGTCTGCTGCAGTGGAACTCATAACTGCCTTTTTTTCCGAGGTGCTCTGTCCTGGGAAAGTGGGGCTTTATTTATAAGTTCCTGATGTACTGCTGCCTTTTTTCAGAGATGCCCTGCCCAGCAAGGAGGTAGCCTAGTCACAGTCTGCCAGCAGAGGCATTGCTGAGCTGCTGTGGGCTCTGCCCAGCCACTGTGTGAACTTCCTTGTGGTTTTGTTTACAGAGGTACAGTTAGAACTGCCTCGGTAATGGTGGTCTGCCTCAGTAATGGCAGACTGCCTCAGTAAAAGCAGATTGCCTCAGTAATGGTGGACTTCCTCGGTAGTGGTAGACTGCCTCGGTAGTGGCTGATACCCTTTCCCCCACTGAGCTGGACCATCCCGGGTCCAGCTGTGCTTGCTGCAAAACTCTCAATCCAGAGCATTTCAGATTGCTGGTCTTTGTGAAGGTGGGACCTGCTGAGCCAGATATCCTGGTTCCCTATTTCAGCCCCCTTTTATTTAGTTGAATGGGCAGCTCTGTATCCCAGGTGTTCCAGGCGCCAGTTGAAATGGCCACCCAGATTTGTGTGAGTTTTTGTGCAGACACTCGTGGCATCGACTGAAACAGCCATGCTGGAATTTCGTGGAGCTTTTCAGCCCAGCAATCTTCTGGTCTGTGGGAGGTAAAAACTCATTTGGAAGTGCGGTGATCACTCACCCTCTGCATTGTTCTCTCTAGGAACTGCACTCCAGAGCTGTTCCTATATGGCCATCTTGGATCTCCCTCTTTTTAAAAATTTTTAAAATTATGGCCATTCTTGCAGGAGTAAGGTGATATGTCATTGTGGTTTTAATTTGTATTTCCCTGATAATCAGTGATGTTGAGCATTTTTTCATATATTTGTTGGCTATTTGTATATCTTCTTTTGAAAATTGTCTATTCATGTTCTCTGCCCACTTTTTGATGAAATTATTTGTTTTTCTTTTGCTGATTTGTTTGAGTTCCTTATGATTCTGGATGTTAGTCCTTTGACAGATGCATAATTTGTGAATATTTTCTCCCCACTCTGTGGGTTGTCTGTTTACTCTGCTGATTATTTCTTTTGCTGTGCAGAAGCATTTTAGTTTAATTAGGTCCCATTTATTTCTTTTTGTTTTTGTTGCATTTGTTTTGGGGTTTTTTGTCATGAATTCTTCGCCTAAGCCAATATCTAGAAGTTTTTCCAATGTAATCTTCTAGAATTTTTGTCTTCAAGTCTTAGATTTAAGTGTTTGATCCATATTGAGTTGATTTTTGTATAAGCTGAGAGATGGGGATTCTGTCTCATTCTTCTACATGTGGCTTGACAGTTTTCTCAGCACCATTTATTGAATAGGGTATCTTTTCTCCATTTTATGTTTTTGTTTGCTTTGTCAAAGATCAGTTGGCTGTATTTGGCTTTATTTCTGGGTTCTCTATTCTGTTCCATTGGTCTATGTACTTATTTTTATTCCAGTACCATGTTGTTTTGTTGACTATAGTCTTGTAGTATAATTTGAAGTCAGGTAATGTGATGCCTCTGGCTTTCTACTTTTTGCTTAGTATTGCTTTGGCTATTGGGCTTTTTTTGGTTCCATGTGAATTTCAGGATTGTTTTTTCTAGTTCTCTGAAGAATGATGATGACAGTTTGGTGGGAATTGAATTGAATCTATAGATTGTTTTGGGCAGTATGGTCATTTTCACAGTATTGATTTTGCCCATCCATGAGCATGGGATGCATTTCCATTTGGTTGTGTCATCTATGATTTCTTTCAGCAATGCCTTGTAGTTTTCCTAGTAGAGATCTTTCACCTCCTTGGTTAAGCAGCTTCTTAGGTATTTTATTATTATTATTATTATTATTATTTTTGCAGCTGTTGTAAAAGGGATTGAGTTCTTGATTGATTCTCAGCTTGGTTGTTGGTGGTGTATAGCAGAGCTACTGATTGGTGTACATTAATTTTGTATCCTGAAACTTTACTGAATTAATTTATCATATCTAGGAGCTTTTTGGAAGAACCTTTAGGGTGTTCTAGGTATATGATCATATCTTCAGGGAACAGTGACAGTTTGACTTCCTCTTTTCCAATTTGGATGACCTTCATTTCTTTCTCTTGTCTGATTGCTCTGGGTAGGACTTCCAGTACTAAGTTGAGTAGAAGTGGTGAAAGTGGGTATCTTTGTGTTGTTCCTATTCTCAGAAAGAATCAAACACACACCTTTCTCCTTCCTTCTTTCTACCCTTTGTGCAGTCTGGCAGGAGTCATGTTTTCTTACTGTGACTCATTCTGTGTCATTTATTGCCAGGAATACATATCCCCAGAATCCCCTTTATTTACTCTGTCATTTGAGTGTCACCTGCATAGTGTCCAGGCTAGAGACCAGTCTCTGTTATGTCCACAGTTAAAGATTTCTGTCTTGGCACAGCCAAGCACACATTAGATGCTGGGTCAGACTCCTTAGAGCAATGTCTGGGAGTCAGGGGACACAAGCACTTCTATGCCTGCTGTTCCATTTTTGCAAAGGTGGTTTCAGAATTTTCTTTTTTTTTTTTTTAAGAAATACATGTATTCCACCCTGGGTAACATAGCAAGACCTCATCACTACAAAAATAACTATAAAATTAGCTGGGCGTGGTGGTGGGTGCCTGGAGTCCCAGCTTCTCAGAAAGCTGGGGCAGGAGGATTGTTCGAGGCTAGGAGTTTGAGGTTACAGTGAACTATGATCACACAATTGCACTCCAGCCTTGAGCTTAAGCTCAGGAAGTTGAGGCTCCAGTGAGCTGTGATTGTGCCACTGCACTCAACCACCTGACACTCCCACCTTTCTCATGGAGCTTTCCCTGCCAGTGGTGCTCAGGTGACTACGGTGGGCTCCTGCAGTTCCTTCCCACCCAGCTTGCCCCTGACGCCCCTCCTCCAACCCCTTTCCATGGATATTAAAAGAGAAAGAAAAAAGAGCCATACCGCAAGTCCAGCGACCTTTCCATGACTCTCCATGTCCTAAAACAAGGGAAGTCACCATAGACACAATGTGTGAGCTGCTAATCCATCACTGGGCATGGAGTTTTATCTAAGAAAAACTGTTACTTCTATAAAGTCAATCATTATTCTGAGAAGAGTTTCCATTCGCCACTGGAGGAAAACAGTGTTTGTGAAGCTCTAGCCAGCATGCTGTTCAGCAATGTCTTACTAAACAGGTACATTGGGGCCCAGGTATGGAAGAAAGGTGATGGAGGAAAAGCTCCAAGACCAGGAAGTTCCTGGGTGGCTTTCCTGCCCTGGGGAAGGGTTCCAGCTGACCCAAGACTCCATCTCTTCCTGCAGGTTCATGCAGCTCCTTGGGGATAATCGTCTACCACATCAGCTTGAGCCAAGAACTGATGAGGTCAAGGTAGGGATGGCAGTCCCCCTAAAAGTGTTCCCCCCAAAGGGAGGAGTGGGCTCATCCCTTCCCTCTGTCCTCAAAGCCCTCACAGGAACTGGATGGAGTGTAAGCCAGGTGCTCAGTGCATGTTACAATAGACCCAAGTAACTCATAAAGGAGCCCTGTGATGAAAATGTCACCTGGGCTTAGGGACTACACGCCGTTGGGGCCAACCCCGACGTTGACTACAGGAAAATGAAGACATTATTTCTCCAATTATAAGAGATGAAAAGCATCCTCTTTGGCCTCCAGTCATTTCCTCAGAATTGGGTGGGTCTCGCTGGCTGCCAACTAACCAGTTTAATTTGACCTTTTCACGAAAGTGAGTATTGAATAACTTTGCCCCCAGAGGAGAAACTATTTTCTGTAACCTGTATTCTGAGGAATATGCTTGCATGGACACTCTACTCCCCGTGATCCAGCGGGTTACACTGAGAACTCAGCACAGTCTTAGCTCCTTAGAAGGAGGGTTTCTGGTGTAGCTTTTTTGGTCAGTTGCTGTGTTACTGCTCCCTTGCTCCAAACCTAAGAGAACTGCCTTGGAAACTGGTAAAGTCTTTTTCCCCAGAGAAACCTCTTGACACGCCTTCCTTGAAGATTTATAAGTTTTTCTTCCTATTTATATAAATTCCTCAACTCAGTCTTTTAAAACCCCACTTTTATATCAACTTTGCTTTAAAATGGAAGATAGTCTAACATGATATTAATTGGCAGATATAGATAGTTTAAAAACATGAGTCAACGTGGGATTATTAAAGAGAATTAACAGCAGTTAATCTTATTTCCAACTTCAACTGACACCTCCGAAGTTTGTTGTTATATCACTTCCTCTCCATTGGTGTGAATTCTTTTTTTTTCAGACAGAGTCTTGCTCTTGTTGCCCAGGCTGGAATGCAATGGTGTGATCTGGGCTTACTGCTGCAACCTTCACCTCCGGGGTTCAGGTGATTCTCTTTCCTCAGCCTCCCAAGTAGCTGGGATTACAAGTGTGTGCCACCACACCCAGTGAATTTTTGTACTTTTAGTAGAGACTCAGTTTCACATTGTTGGCCAGGCTGGTCTCGAACTCCTGACATCAGGTGATCTGCCTGCTTCAGCCTCCCAAAGTGCTGGGATTACAGGCGCACACCACCATACCCGACTGCATTCTTACAGATTATAAGAGTAACACACTAAAACAACACACCCTTCCTGACTTCCTGCTGGGCTGGTTCCATCATGTTGAGGGAGGAAGAACTGAGCAGATGGAAGCTTTCTCAGTCCTTTGTGACAGGACTCCTCAGGATGGTGATAAATTGTCAAGGTCCAAGCAGCCTTGGATGCATGAATCACTGAGCTAGAAACTTCAGGAGAGTCAATGGCTAGAGACATTGACCTGCCCTCAATACTTAGAGCCAAGGAGGAGCCTTAAGACAGGGCGGAGAAGCTCCAAGACAAAACCAGCAGGCTGTGTCCTCAGTGTGCAGAGTGCTCCAGAGAAGAGAAAGGCACTTTCTGCTGGGGAAACCTGCAGGAGGTAACAACCCACTGGGGATGTGACGGGCTGGGGTTGGAGGTGAGGAAGACATAGATATGGGAATGCCAAGTTGAGAATCACAAAATGCAGGAGTAGGTTGCTTGGAGTCGAGAGTGTATGTCAGAACATAACCTGACAACAGTGTATTAGAAACACCTGGCTGACCTCAGGATCAGTGAGCACACCCAGCCCTAGATCTTGGTGTCTAATGCCATTCTCCAAAAAAAGGAACCAAGCTTCCTGAGAGGAATGGTTGATTCTAGGACTGAGGCAGGAAATGTGAGATGAGCCTGGAGCATCTTGTGGTGCCAGGAAGTAAGGAAGTGCTCAGCATAACAGCAAAACCACACACACCCCATTGATGGGTTTATGTTGAAGGGGCATGGGAGCCAAATGCGAGACCTCCCAATGGCCAGAGCTGGAACAGTTTGATAAGGCAAGCAGTATCAGAATTGGATTATAACAAAGTAGAAATATCCATGGGTCCGCACTGATATAAAGAAATGATTGAATACATTAATAAGTGGAGGAAAAGAGATTTTCCCTGCAGAATTTGAAATACATTATTTATCTATTCTAACTAAAGAAGGGGAGCAGAACTCTCTACTCCTTAAGGGTGGGCTGCATATAGTGACTTCCCTCCAGAAAGGACAGAATGGAAAGGGGGCTGGAGGAGAGTAACTTCACAGTGGAGACACCTGACCACCACCACCTCAGCCAGCTAATCAAGGTCAACATCAACAGCCCTAAATCACATTGAGACTATGTGCTCTTGAAATGATGTGATGTGATGACAATGGCATTTTACCTCTGTGGTCTTCCTCCCCTAAATCCGAAGCTCCAGTCTAATCTCAGGAAACAATATTAGATAGATTGCAACAAAGGGGCATTCCACAATTCCCCTGAGTAGCACCCTGAAGAACTGTCAAGACCACTCAAAACCAGGAGAGCCTGAGACAGACACAGCCATGAGCCATGAGGACTCAATGGAATGTGGGGTCCCGGAGGGATCTGCGAAGGAAAAGGACTCAGTGGAAAACTAAGGGTGTCTGAATATAGTCTGGACCCTCGGTAATAATGTATCTATATTGGTTCATTAATTGTAACAAATGTACCATCCTAATGTAAGATGTTAATAATAGGAGAAATTGTGTGTGTGTGTGTGTGTGTGTGTGTGTGTGTGTGTGTTTGGGGGGAAGTACATAGGAACTCTCTGTACTGCTTTCTTCCCATAAATCTAAAACTGTTATTTTAAAAAAGTCTTTTTTTTTTTTTTTTTTTTGAGATAGGGTCTTGCTCTGTCACCCAGGCTGGAGTGCAATGGTGTGATCTCAGCTCACTGCAGCCTCGATCTCCCAGGCTCAGGTGATCCTCTCACCTCAGCCTCCCAAGTAGCCAGGACTACAGGCACGCACCACCACATCCAGTTAATTTGTGTATTTTTTGTAGAAACAGGGTTTTGCCATGTTGTCCAGGCTGGTCTTGAACTCCTGAGCTCGAGCAATCCACCCGCCTCAGCCTCCCAAAGTGCTAGGATTACAGGGGTGAGCCACCATGCCTGGCTTCTAAAAAAGTCTTAATGAAGAAAGGGGGAAAAAACCTCTTGGCAGTAAGGATGGGTGTGGCTGAGTTGTTAGTGGAGAGGGAAGGCTGTAGATGCCCCTGGAGGAATATCATGTTCCCTCTGAATGTGACTGCTAGAGATGGGGCTTAGCTCAGCCTGCCGCAACCAAATAACGTAGACTGCATGGCTTAAACAACAGAAACCGATTTCTCACAGTTCTGGAGGCTGGGAAGTCCCTAAAACTGGGCGCCAGCATGACTGGGGTCCTAGTGAGGCCCCTTCCTGGCTTCTCTGTGGCTATGTCCTTGCTGTATCCTCACATGCCCAAGAGAGCTGTGGTCTCATCCTCTTCTTGTGAGGACGCTAATCCCACCGTGGGGGCTCCACCCTCATGACCTCATCTAAGCCCAACCACCTCCCAAAGGCCCCACCTGCTAAGACCTTCAAATTGGGATTAGGGCTTCAGCATATGAATTTTCAGGGGACAGAGACACTCAGTACATAACAGATGGGCAAAGAGAGCACCTTGGCCCAGAGGAGATACCCATTTGGCAGGTAGTGTGATGCTAAACAAGTCATATACCAAGTAGCTTTGCTAAAAATAAGAATACAATACAAAATTTTGCCATCAACATTACTGAAGGGGGTTGCCCCAGCTAGAACGGGCGGATGGCCAATGGCTGGGGTTGGGACATAAAGGAGACACAGAGTTAGAGTCCTGGGGACCGATCCTAGGTTTTTGGAAGCCCACCACGCGTGCCCTCCACATCCTGCCCCACCACAGCCCTCTTCAACCAGTCTAGGCATTCCTTCCCACGGGCTGGCCCACAACTCCTTCCCAGCAGAGGGAGGGTGCTAGAGCTGGCTGCCTCAGAGCCCAGCCCTGCACCCTGCCCTGCCATCCTCCGGGCCAGCCCCTGGCTGCCTGCCTTTTTCAGGGTGAGACCAGCCTGAGGTAAGGTGCAAAAGGCAGTCCATGCGGCGGCCTTCTTTGGCACGTTCTGAGCGCTGCCTGCCTTCTTTCTGTTTTGCTTGTTGCTATGCTCCCAGTTGCTTCTCATCCTTGGGAAATCCAGGACTAACTCCTTCTACTGAAGACATCCACTCCACCCCCATTCCCTTCCACCCCCTGTAGACTTCCTCCAGGCTCAGTGCACAGGGTTGGCGTGACCACAAGCATTGATTTTGACCCAGTTTCATCATTGGTCCCGTGCATAGCCACTTATTTATTTGAATACTGTAATAAATCCCTAGGAATCATTCATTCTACAAGGAAGTTTGAGACAGAACAATAGTTTGGGAAAGAGAACTCCTCTCATCCCCTTTCTCTTTCCCAAATTTGTGTTTACCTTTTCCTTGTTTCTTTTTTGCACAGTTTTGTCTTATCTTCAGGCATTTCTAAAAAGCACATATTTTAAATTTTAATTTTTTGCTTTATTTTTATTTTGAAACAATTATAGATTCAGAGGAAATGGCGGATATAATACAGAAAAGTCCCATGTAACATTTTTATACTCCATTGGTAACATCTCATATAACTAGCACACTGTCAAAACTAGGAAATTGACTTGGTACAATCCACAGACCTGATTCAGATTTCCTTAGTTTTACTTTGTGTGTGTGTGTGTGTGTGTGTGTGTGTGTGTGTGTGTGTGGTGGTAGTGGTGGTGGAGGGGTGGGTGTTCTGGGCAGTTTTATTTCATATGTAGGTCCATGTACTGACAACCACAGTCAAGATATAGAAGAGTTCCATCACCATGATGATCCTTATTGCCCTGTTAGAGCCACATGGTCCCCTCCTCACCCCCAACATCCCTAATCTCAGGCAACCACTAATCTGATCTCCATTTCTATAATTTTTTATTTCAAGAATGTTACATAAATGGAATCATACAATAGTAACTTTTTGGTCTGGGCTTTTTTTTCACTCTGCATAATTTCCTTGAGATCTTTCCAAGTTATTGGGTGTGTTAATAACTTGCTCCTTTTTATCATTAAGCTGTATTTCATGGATCACGATTTGCTTAACCATTCACACACTGAAGGACTCTTTTTTTCCCCAGGTTTTGAACATTACAAATAAAGTTTCTATGAATATTGAGTATGGGTGCTTGTGTGAACACAAATTCTTTTCCCTGGGATAAATGCCCAAGAGTGAAATTACTGGATCATATGGTGATTTCATGTTTACTTTTATAAGTAAACTGGAAAACATTTTATAGCTGTGAAATTATACATTACTACCAGGAATACACGGGAGATAAAGTTTTCAGCATACTTGTCAGAATTTGATGTTATCACTATGCCTTCCTCCTGTTCTGGCCATGCTTCTCTTTCACCTTCCACCACGACTGAGTTTTCCTGAGGCCTCCCCAGAAACCAAGCAGATGCCATCTTACAAGCACCAAGTATCATGCTTCCTGCATGACCTGCAGAAATGTGAGCCAATTAAACTTTTTGTTATAAGCTACCCAGTCTCAGGTATTTCTTTACAGTAGTGTGAGAATGGACTAATATGCTGGGAAATATTTTTTGCTCTATTTTGATTAATATAGCCACTCCAATTTTCATTTGACTAGTGTTAGCACTGTCTTTTTTCCATTCTTTAACTATTTGTATATTTCTATTTACTTTTCTTGTAGGCAGAATATACTTGGGTCATATTTTTTCAATCCAGTCTGAAAATCTATGCCTTTTAATTGGGGTGTTTATACTATTCACATTTAATGTGATTACTGATATGCTTGAGTCTCTCATCTTGCTATTTGTCTTCTATTCATCCTATCTATTCTTTATTCTCTTTTACCTCTGTCTTCTTTTTGATTAATCAGGTTTTTAAAATAATTCCATTTTATCTTTTGATAATAGCTATGATTTTTTGGTATGTCATTGTAGCAGCTGCTTTAGGGTTTATAGCACACATCTATAACTTACCAGTCTATCTTCAAGTGGTAGCATATCCCTTTGTGTATAAGAACTTCTTTACAAACAGCACAACTGTCCTTTCCTAGTCTTTAAGCTATTGTGGTCATCCATTTTACTTTTACATATATTATAAATCCCACACTATTACTTTTATTTAAACAACTGTCTTTTGATGAGGTTTAAATAATAAATCCTACATTTACCCACGTTGCTACTATTTCCAGTGCCCTTCATTTCCTTCAGAAGGTAGACATTTTCCTTCTGCCCAAAGGACATCCTTTAACTTTTCTTGCAGTGCAGACCTGTGGGTGACAGTCTTTCAGCTTTTGCAGATTTGAAAACATCTTAATTTCTTCATATCCATTACCCTATTTTCAGTGGCATCTAGCCTGCTGTGAAACCAACCAGTTGAACTTGCAATTTCAATTATATTTTTCATTCCTACCTTTGTTTGGTACTTTTCACAATCTGCTTCATTATTTTTTATTTATTTTTATTTTTAATTGCATTTTAGGTTCTGGGGTACATGTGAAGAACATGCAAAATTGTTGCATAGGTGCATACGTGGCAGTGTGATTTGCTGCCTTCTTCCCCATCACCTATATCTGGCATTTCTCCCCATGCTATCTCTCCCCAACTCCCCAACCCCCGCTGTCCCTCCCCTATTTCCCCGCAACAGACCCCAGTGTGTAGTGCTCCCCTCCCTGTGTCCCTGCTTCATTATTTTTATGCTCACGCCACTTAACCCCCCTTATTTCTGTCAGTATAAAGCAAACTTTATGAATGTGCTTGCTAACTTTAACACCTTAAATCTTTCTCTGACTTCAGGGTCTGCTTCTGCCCCTTGTTTCTGCCGGTTCTTGTGTATTTTACATTTGTGATTTTTTTTCTATTAACATATTCCTTGAACCTCTCCAACTTCCTCCAAAGACAATCTGTTTTGCTTCTGCCAATTACCTGTAAGGCACTAAAATCCTGTTATCACTTGAAATTTCCAGCTTGAGATTTTTTAAGACTACCCGGGCTGTGCAAACAAACCACCCTAAAAACTGCCGGTGGTTATATATAGGCTCTCAAGTAAGATGCTTTCCCCCAAGACAGAAATCTTCCTTGCTGTTCACAGGGGTTGGGGGGATGGGTGAAGCAGGTGGATTTATTCCTAGTTCACCCGTACACTACATCTATCCTTTTGGGGTCTCACTTTATGAGGTCTCTTCTTAGTTTTCCTGTCTTGGGCAGGCCTGAGCTTTGTGAGCTGTTCTATTGCCCCTTCCCACCTCAGGCTATGAGAAGAAAAATTCAATTTGACATTTGGCAGATGCAGTAAGGGTGACAAGTGGCATCAGTACTCCAATTACTTCTTTGGGTCTCTGCTTCCATCTAAAAAAAAATTTTTTTTTTTTTTTGCCTTTAAGAACTCTTACTTTGCAGTTCTTATTTTTTACATTAAAAAATGGTTCTTCATATGTATTCTAAGTTTTAGTTGTTTTCAACTGGTCCTTATCAGCCTTACTGCTGGAAATAAAATTCTTTCAACCTGTTCTGTGACAATTCACAGTATCCATTGATCCCTCTGATCCAGAGGCATTAGAATGAGAACACACTTAGGCTGGCCTGAGATCAAGTCTCAGGTTCACTAGCACTGTAACCTCGGTAGCATATTTACACACTGTCTCAGTTTCCTTAAAGGGTTGGTTTAAGAATCTAATGTGATAATATATAAACAGCACTTACAACAGGAACTGGCCCTAGTAAGGATGAGATTTCTTTCTCTTATCTGAAAAAGTTGTAATGAACAAAATACATCTCACCCAATGGTCTAATACCCCCTGGTCCCTGGACATCCTGGCCCAGTCTATCACGTAGTAACCCACAACCCTGTGATTATGTTGACAGAGAGAAATCAATTATGAGCTATTCATTGGACAGCAGGCCCTGCTGCCATCACACATGGGTCCCAAGCCCAGTGCAGACTGCTAGCAAATGCTGACCTGAGAAATGCCACCATCACACAAGCCTGAGTGAACACACAGACCTTTTACCACTAAGAAATCTGAAAACATGCATAAACAAAAGTACACGATTTTTAATTTTGTATTTTTTAGGGTGGACAGTGATCATTTGCCCCAACAGCCATCTGAAGCCAATAGTCCTGATTATTAAAAATCACGAAGTTGTATAAATGTTCTCCTCCTTTTCGAAAACCATGTTCATTTTTTCCCCAAGAAACAGGGCTGTCTGCAAAGCCTTGAACGGACAATGTAACCCATGGAGCTAATTTTGGTTCATCATAGTAGTGACTGGAAAAAAACAGGTAATTGTTAGGAAGAGTTAGGAATGTCTGCATTTTTAAAACATTTATTCAGGACAAGTAGTCTTTCTGATATTCTAATAAAGCTTAGATCTCAGCTTTAACTTATAAAAATCAAGAGGTGTGTGATAAATTCCTGATCCCGCATAGTGAATTTCATAAAGACCAACTGATATACAACACCCAAAACAAATCTCGGCTTTTCCCACCTCATTCTGGGAGGTCTTTAAGACGAAAAGAACCCAAAACGAAAAAGCCCACCAGGGTTTAAGGACGGTTTCCCTCCTATAAGAGTACTGTTCTCAGAGTCTCAGTTAACTGAAACATTGCAGGATAATTCACCAGATATTTAAAATCCAGCCTTCTTATCGAAGAAAATCAAAGTACTAAACCAATAAATGTGGAAAAGGATGTTGGGCTTAAAAAGGAAAACCTTCAAGACTTAAATCTGGCATTTTAAAAGGGGAGATTGAGGAGACATGCTTACTAAATAGGATTATACTCAATGTACAGTCTTTGCAATAAGGGATTTGAGTTTCCTTTCAATGTACATTTTATTTATATGTTACCTCCCAAAATGAAAAAATCAGTACTATTCTACATACTGTTCTATAGAGAACTGATGAGCAATATAAAATGCAAAGAGTTCTCACCAGAGATGTTCCAGTAGGAGACAGATCTTCTCTGGAAGTATGAAGCCAGTGATTGTACACAAATAAGCTTTTGCCACCACTGTGCTTGGTTGAGGGCAGCAATAGGTTGATATGAAATTATTAGGCTCATTATTTCTGTCACCAAAAAAAAGAGAGAGAACACATTTATATCCATCACATGATCACTTCCAAAGTATTCAACTTGTATTAAAAACAAGCTGCAGGCCAGAGCCCTAGAAGATGCAGGGAGTTCAGATACCCACAGGTCGACATTACTGAAGATGGCGCCGAGCCAGTCGAAGAGCTCCAGCGCCCGGCAGGACACGTCCGGCGTTCCCTCGAGCTCGCTGCTCTGCAGCACTGGGCACTGGAGATCTCTCAATGTGCTCAGAGCCACTTTTGGCTGATGCTCCTGAATTTGGTACTTGGAAAAGTATGACATCATTGGTGACTCTTCTGACCCTTAAAAACACACCACACAAGGCCATTTGAATCCATCTGAATATCATAAGCAAGTTTAGTGACTCCCTGAACCCACCCATTCCCATTTGAGAGTGGCAAGATTAAGTAAGATGGAAGCTGTGTCGAGCTGCATTCAAATTAAAATCATTTAAAGCTGCTTTCAGCTCCTTTTGCCCAAGTTCTGTAAATGTTCATCTTTTTTCACACTTTTCCTGGAAAAGCACAATAGTTTCTAATCAAATCCAAACTCGTTTCACTGTTGGTGCTAATAAAAAATTTCAACTTCACACTTAAGACCAAAAGCATTCCTGATGTATGAATATTAGTGAACTCTAGAGAGAAGGAGCATATCTGCACAATCTCTATTAACGGAAAAGAAGAGGAACTCAATGGTGATGGAATCTCATTCAAGCCTGACTTTGAAAACCCAGTAAAATCCAGCCTATCTTTTCAGGGATGTTTGTGTAGCCAATGGCCTTGGAAGAGAGAGATAGTACTCCCTCCACAGCAAAGGGCAGGTTTGCTTACTTTCCAGTGTAATAGAAATACTGTCTCCCTCCCTCTCTCCTGGCAGAGATCAGCTGGCTTATTGCCCCTTATAAGGATTTGAGTTCTGTAAACTCCAGCTTCCTCTCCTGTAATGCAACCTACTGCATGTGCCAGCATCACTTGGTGTCACTCTACGGCAAATGGATCTTGGTGAGCTGGTACAAATGGTGATATTCGGTGTGACGGTTAATTTTAGGTGTCAACTTGACTGGACAAAGGGTCATCTAGATGGCTGGTAAAGCATTATTTCTACTTGCAGACAGCCCATCATGAGACTTCTCAGCCTCCATAATTGCATGATCAATTCCCCTAATAAACCAACTCCCCCTCCCCTCCCTCTCCCTCTCCTCCCTCCCGTCCCTCTGACCCTCTCCCTCTCCCTTCCCTCCTGTCCTTTCTAGAGAACCCTGACTAATATATTCTGGCTACTGCCATTCCTCTGAGGAATTAAGTCCTGTGTCTCTAACCCAGGGCTTGTGTGTCTTCTGCCAGCATCCCTGAGAGTGTGGCAGGCTACCTTGTTAGCCGGCAAGTATGAAGAAATCTCAGACCTTTTACAGTTTTTGACAAATCCATAGTTAGGAGCTTTAGGAACAGGGAGCTATCCAGAACCCAATGTCTAGATGATGCACATAAAAGACTTAACGCGGCCGGGCGCGGTGCCTCACGCCTGTAATCCCAGCACTTTGGGAGGCCGAGATGGGTGGATCACGAGGTCAAGAGATCGAGACCATCCTGGTCAACATGGTGAAACCCCATCTCTACTAAAAATACAAAAAAATTAGCTGGGCACGGTGGCGCATGCCTGCAATCCCAGCCACTCAGGAGGCTGAGGCAGGAGAATTGCTTGGACCCAGGAAGTGGAGGTTGCGGTGAGCTGAGATCGCGCCATTGCACTCCAGCTTAACAAGAGCGAAACTCCACCTCAAAAAAAAAAAAAGACTTCATGCATCTGAAACTTCAATAAGACTTTCTGCCCTCTTTTCTATCTACCATATATAGAAGGCACCAAAGGCCAGACTGAGGACTCATGGAAGCAACTTGGAGCACCCAGTGACCAGACACTTTCCACGAGGAGCAGACAGATGGGTCTATTTCTCAACAAACCACAATGCCTCCTTTCCTCCAAAAGAGAGTACTACCCCATCATAATTCCTAATTACTTGATCCATTATTATCTGGGCCAAAGATACACTTCTAAAAGGAACAACATACATGCAAGTTTTAGGCAGATTACCCTGCTTGATGAATAGCAAACTTTGAACTAAATTTAGTGTCCTAATCAATTAAAAGTTATAACAAATTAGTCAGACATTTAATGGTAGGTCTGAGTTAGCACCCTGTGATAATGAATAAGCAGATTGTATATATAACTATAATTGGTGTTACTTTAAAAAAAATATAGCCAAGCCTGTTTGAGGTAAGCTGGAGAGAAGTAAGGGAAGAAACAGACAAAACTTAGCTGCTCTGAAGCCACTCTCAAGACCTCTAGATCTGCATATAATTCAAAGAGACTGAAGCAGAAGGCTTGCTTGCCTAGATTATCCTGAACTACGGTTTGCAGAGATGTCAGAAGGGCTAAAGTAGTTTCCTTAATAATATTTTTATATATACGTATACAATATTCCTTGACTATAAGAGTCACCATTTAATCCTCCATTACTCCTCTTTAGTTAACAATTATTTCAAAATCACTGTATCATTACATAACTTATTTTTCATACCTGTATTATGCCAAGCCAAAAGGAAATCAAATTTCAATGGCTTCTTTTCTTTGAAGGACCAAGATACTCTTTCATACTTCTTAGAATCCAAGTTTAAAGATAATTCCATCAAATCAATGGAAACAACTTGAAAAATGAAAAAAGGAATATATATTTCATTCATATGCATACAGCTTGTACTATGGAAAAAGTGTACATTTTAAAAAATTAGAATCTTGGGAAGTTTTATGGATAGTAAGAACGATTTTCTGTTTCTTGTACCCCCTTTGGTTTACCAAATAAGAAAGATCTCTTCAGTGGGGACTTCTAACCTTGAGAGCTAATAAAAACAGACATTTTAAATTTATGTATTTCCTAGGTCAAAGACCAAGGCCAGAGAATCTTGAGAGGTCAAGTTTAATCTACTTATGGATGTGGCAGCCTTAACTACTGATGTTCAAGACAGACACTGGCAGTAAAACATCTCTTCACTCATGGGTGACTTTCTACCAGTAATCATAAAGACCTAGGGAAACCAAAGGAAATTCCTTATTAAGAACAAGTTGTGGACTTGTAGATTCCTATCTTGGATTCACTACTTTGAATTTTTAACCCAAAACATATCTATTTAATTGACCAGTCCAAGTCTACAATCTTTACCAAACGAGTCTACAGCTTACAGCTGATAAGAAATGGACTTAAAAGCATCATCATCCTATCCTGTGTGAACCTCGAGTCAGAAGTTTGACAGATATTTTTAAAAAGCCACATTTTTCTGGACAAAGAGATTAGAGGCAATTCAAACATTTAAATTGAAATTGCCACAGGAGGATTACGGACTTTTTAGAAACGGATGAAGCACACATGATACTTACTAAATTTCATAATTTTTCTGCCAGAAAACTGAGATGGACGACCCTGAAGTCCAGTTTCTTCGTAAGTGTCTTTGTCCAATGACAAAATTAATGTCCCTATAAATCAAATATTAACTCCCATAAGATATAACAAAGATATGACTTCTGTTGTCTGACTAAAAGAAACCAAGGCAAGTTGAGCAGTTAGATATCAGTGTACCAAACTGCATGCAAGGATCTTATTTATATCACAAGAATATTGTTTACATATATACATGTCTTATAACACAGATACTATTTACACATTATATATCCAAGGATATTATTTATAATAGCGAAATCAGAAATAATCTGAATTTCTACTGAAGGTGAAATAAACAAGTCATGGCATACTCATTCTTTGAAATATCTTTTTTTTTTAGACAGAGTCTCACTCTGTCACCCAAGCTCGAGTGCAGTAGCATGATCTCGGCTCACTGCAACCTCCGCCTCCCGGGTTCAAGCTTTTCTCCTGCCTCAGCCTCCCGAGGAGCTGAGACTACAGGCACCTGTCACCACATCTGGCTAATTTTTGTATTTTTAGTAGAGGCAGGGTTTCACCATGTTGGCCAGGCTGGTCTCGAACTCCTGACCTCAAATGATCCACCCACTTCAGCCTCCCAAACTGCTGGGATTACAGGTGTGAGCCACTGTGCCCGGCTTGAAGATCTTAAGCCATTAAAAACAGGAAGTTGGAACTATATGGACTAATAGGGAATGATGTCTATCATATGACGCTTATGTGGGGAAAAAAGCACATTGAGACACAATACAGCATGATACAATTTAGGTTAAAAAAAAGAAAAAAAAAGACCTTGGCTGGGTGCAGTGGCTCACGCCTATAATCTCAGCACTTTGGGAGGCCAAGGTGGGTAGATCACGAGGTCAAGAGATCGAGACCATCCTGGCCAACATGGTGAAACCCCCTCTATACTAAAAATTAGCTGGGCGTGGTGGTACATGCCTGTGATCCCAGCTACTCAGGAGGCTGAGGTAGGAGAATCGCTTGAACCCAGGGGGTGGAGGCTGCAGTGAGCCGAGATCGCACCACTGCACTCCAGCCTGACGACAGAGCAATACTCCATCTCAAAAGGAAAAAAAAGAACTTGTATGTGTGTTTATAAACTCACATAAAGTGTCTGGAAGAATAAACACCAAACTGTTAACAAAGGGTCCTTCTAAGAACGGGAGTGAGTTTGGAGGGAAGAAAATAAAAGCACAGACCTTTGCTTTATTCTCTATAGATCTGTATGATTTGACTATTTGTGTGTGTGTGTGTGTGTGATGGAATTTTGCTCTTGTTGCCCAGGCTGGAGTACAATGGCACAATTTTGGCTCACTGCAACCTCTGCTTCCCAGGTTCAAGCGATTCTCCTGCCTCAGCCTCCCAAGTAGCTGGGATTACAGGATTACCACCACGCCCAGCTAACTTTTTGTATTTTTAGTAGAGATGGGGTTTCATCATGTTGGCCAGGCTGGTCTCGAACTCCTGACCTCAGGTAATCAGCCTGCCTCGGCCTCCCAAACTGCATGTATTACAGGAATGAACCATCATGACTGGCCAACTATTTTTTTTTCCACAGTGTTCATTTTTTTAATAATTAAAGATGAAAAAATAAGTGTTACCATTTGGTAGCAGGGCAACAGTATTATCTTCATCAATATTTGTATTGTATGTTAGTGCACAGCAAGAACCTGTAAGAGAAAATCCAGAGGAAAAATTTAAAAGAAGAAATTACACCTGCAAGATGTTAGTGGCTTTTTTCACAAGATAACGAGTATTCCAGGTAATTAAAGGTCAGTTTCTACCGCAGCTCCAGCTCACTCAATAAACCCAACACCTGCTAAAGGTAAGCTGAAGCACATAGAAGACCAGGCTCCTGCGAGTTTACTCACCGACCAAGGGCCTATTTGTGTAAGTTTACTATCGTCAAGCAGAAAATTGACTCAGAATAGAGCATGACCCTTGGGGATGCAGGGAGAGAGGTACAAAGTAGAATTCTAGATAAACATACACATCTTAGAGGCAGAGTTCCAGGTTAAGATTCAAAAGCTACTCAACCTCTCCAAGCCTCAGCTTCCTCACCCGTTAAGTGAGGATCATAGGCCTGCTTCATAAAGTTGTTGCAAGGGTTAAGTTCGGTAAGATATTTAACAGTGCCTGCTACCGCCAGTTTCCATGTTATTCACAGAGTGGTATCAAAATAGATGAAAGGAATAACGCTGATGAGAGCAGACAAGATGCCCAGCTCATAAGCAGCCCCAGCAATGTCAGAATGAGAGGAGCTACTGGTAAATAGACTTCTTTATGTCTTCCCTGGAGAGGACACACGTGGGGGCCACCACAAGATCAGCCTGTGGCCACTGTACAGGTTGTCACCTTATGTAGTGTGGGTGGAATCCCTAAAGATCCTCTAAAGTAGTTTCAAACAAACGGCTCCCAGGAAACAACTGAAACAAACCAGTCCAACCCAGCAGATTATGGGCAGAAATGGGGTGAGCAGAAGGGGGTTATGGCTACAAAATCTAAGCAGAAGACACTGGACCCCAACCACTACTTGGCTCTGTGAACAGCAGGTGTGGCTGCATCTGGAGACCCACCCCCTGAGACAGCGGCTGTGGGACTGCTGATAGCATAGTGTCTTTGCTGCCACATCAACAGCAGTGCATCAAACACAGATTACAAGTCTCTCCTCTCCATTAATCCTCATTTTAAGGGGACAGATACCCTCCTGTTACAACATCCCCATCCAACACGTGTGGGCAATTGCAATCAGAAACCACCACCTAAAGAGGGCATAAGACAGAACAGGATAAGAATGGTGGAGGGGAGTGCGTGTGTGCAGCTGACCACAAAGACTATCCCACAGGCCCTGTTCAAAACTTGAACAGCCCTAGCATTGTGATGTGGTCTCCCTATACTTCCTCATCTTGACTTGTTCACAGACATTTCAGGTTTTTCTTACCTTTCTTTATAAAGGTACTGATGAATTCGTGTGTAATAAATTCATGAAGAGGTAAATTCTTCACAAAGTAATAGGGTCCAGTTTGCATGACCAGGTTTTTCAGTTCTTCTGATAGTATCCCACATTCCGGAATGAGAAATGAAACCTATCGGAATGTGTAATACAAACAAGGTCTTACTTCTATGAAGATGAACACCCAGGTTTTTAGGAATGAAATAAGATCATGAAAGTTCTTATTTCTCCACCAGTTTCACTGAAACATATAAATACAGGCAACAAAACTCTTAATGCTAACATCTATCTCAGGCAAAGAGAAATCTGACTACTCAAGTTTTTAATCTCTGCATTCAAATGTACAGTACAGGAAAGGGATTGAAGAGAAAACTTTTAATGGAAAACTCTTGCTTGCATTTTATCTTTTGCAAATTAGCAATGCTGTATATTTTATGTCCTGTTCTTTGCACTATTTTACTTTCAAGGAAATACAGTATAATTGAATATCCCTTGATTTGTTTACCCTGGTGCTACCCTGGAATGAAAGGAACTATCTGTCGGGGGATAAGGAATTTATGAACATCCAATTACTAAGAGTCTATGCGCAAGCAATGGTGCTCCTGTATGTTTCCACTTTCGAGACAGAAAAATGCAACAGGAGAGTTAAGGTATACATCCCTGACAGCTGTGATAAGATTGCCATCCAAAACAAGTGTTAAAAACAGGACAGGCTTCAAATGTTGCCACATTGTAAATGTCATACTGTCCCAAGACTCAAACACCAGCCTGTTCTGACTGATCAGGTCATCTCTTAATATCTGAGACACTGCTCAGTCAAGCCTGAGTTATTAAGCCGAACAATTTAAAGTGTAAAATGTTTAATCCCCCATTGTAAGGTTGGTTTCTTTTTTTTCTGATATCAAGTTAGTTTCCACAATCAATTTAGAAAAGCAGGTCAATTCCTGGGCCAGGCCTAGGCAGGATGCTCTGGAGAGATCCACAGGTAAACAGGTGGGAGAGGGATCGAAGCCAGGGAGAGAAGCAGTGGTGGGGAGGAAGCGCGAGACCCGCCCTGATATGGGGAAAAAGCGAGGTGCACGTGCCTGCCCGCAGCTGCACATCGCAGTCGTCACACCGCCCTAACAACCTAGTCTCGGCCCTGAACCTCCAATCCCTCCCTGGACTCACTCCCCGTTTCGCGCGAAGACACAAGTGAGCAGCCTGGACACTCCTGCCAACAGCTCCCTCCGGGACGGGGTGCCGCCCCCACGCCCTGCGCATCCTCGGCGTTGTAGTCCTGCAGCCCTTCAAGCCACTGGCCTGGAGAGTTAAGAAACTACAACTCCCAGCATGCCTGGCGGGGCCCCGCCCCCTCCGCGCACTCTCCGCCCCGCGAAGCCTAGCACTCTCCCAAAACCTCTCTCGCACGCGGGGACCGAGCACAGCCCGAAAAGCCGAGGACAATCGGACTCACCCTGTAGTTATAATAGTGCGTCTGAATGATATGCCGGTGGCGCGACTTGCAGTTGCCGAAGTTGGATTTCTCGCAAACCAGTAAGTGCCGCGGAACCTCCCGAAGCCGGCGCAGCGTGGCCATGCTCTCCCGGGTTCCTGGTCCTCCCGGCCTCCGCGGGTGGGGGCACGCCCCGCCCCTTCCCCCGCCCCGCCCCGTCCAGCCCCGCTCTTTCCCTCCGGCCGCGTACCTGCTACTGTGCGCCCCTGGTGGCGGCGGAGTGGGGCTGTCGGCGCCGGATTTCTAAACAGTTCTTACACTTCTTAGGAACCCAAGCAGCAGCTCCCTAGTGGATGTCTGAAACTGCAGATTCACTGCCTCAAGTGGAAATATCCATCGCTGGGAACTTGACTCTTGCCTTTTCAACGCCATCTTTCCTGCGTCTCCGCCATCCTTCCGAGTTGCTAAACCCTTTCTATGGGCCCCGCCTTGGAGCGCCCCTGGGACCCTGGCCTGGCGCTGGCGCTTACCTCGGTCAGGCCCCCCAGAGGGATCGCTTCCTGCCACCGTTATAAAAGGAAAACATCACATGGAAAGGCCCAGTTCCTTTATTATATGGTCAAGAAATGTAGCTGCACAGTTAAGTAACCGCCTAAGCTGACTTAGGGGGTCACACCCAGCTGCTTTTCTGACTCCTCACACTGTTTGGTTCACAGGACTCTGTTACCCGTTGGGGACCTCTTGGCCATCCTTAACACAGGCCAGCAGGACTAAAAGTTTTCATCGATCCTTTCCAAAACATTAAGGAAGTTTGTACGGAAAGGTAAAGCA
The DNA here is from genome assembly GCF_030222135.1 of Aotus nancymaae. NCBI lineage: Eukaryota > Metazoa > Chordata > Mammalia > Primates > Aotidae > Aotus > Aotus nancymaae. The sequence goes on from NW_026988465.1 coordinate 2,442,341, forward strand.
CAATTTTGCCTCCTTCGAAACTAGTATTGATATCCCTTTTTAGTAGCCCTTCAGATCCACTTTTAATAATGTGTTGCTTCTGGGGGTTATGGTGATAATTCTCTTAAGTCATTTTCCCATTTAGTTTTACTGCCACAGGCTTGGAGTGGTTAAGAGACTGCAGCTCCCAGTATGCCGTACATTACTGATTCAGGCAAAATCAAGTATGTTACTACATGCTTCTCAAACTAGAGAAGGCACAGCCCCATTTCTGCGCGCTGGATACAAAACAGCAGAATATTGGTGATACATCTTCCTGGAGCATCAATTTTTTTGTGTGAGGTGGAAGAAATGGAATTAAGTTGTTTACAAGGTAAGTAAGAATTTAAAACTAAGCCGGTCACAGTGGCTCATGCCTGTAATCCCAGAACTTTGGGAGACTGAGATGGGAGAATCACTTGAGCTTAGGAGTTCAAGACCAGCCTGGGCAATATAATGAGACCCCATCTCAAAAAATAAAAATAAAAATAAAAAACTAAGACAAGGCTGGAAAGTCATCTGTCATTAAAAACATCAGTAATCTGGCCTGGCGCGGTGGATCATGTCTGTGATCCCAGCACTTTGGGAGGCTGAGACAGGCGGATCACAAGGTCAAGAGATCGAGACCATCCTGGCCAACATGGTGAAACCCTGTCTCTACTAAAAATACAAAGATTAGCTGGGCTTGGTGGTGTACGCTTATAGTCCCAGCTCAGGAGGCTGAGGCAGGAGAATCACTTGAACCCGGGAGGCAGAGGTTGGAGTGAGCCGAGATAGCGCCACTGCACTCCACCTGGCAACAAGAGTGAGACTCCATCTCAAACACACAAAAAAAACAAAAACAAAAAACAGTAATCTGGCCAAGTGCCCATGGCTCACGCCTGTAGTCTCAGCACTTTGGGAAGCCAAGGTATGGGGATCACCTGAGGTCAGGAGTTCAAGACCAGCCTGACCAACCTGGAGAAACCCCATCTCCACTAAAAATACAAAAATTAGCCAGACATGGTGATGCACGCCTGTAATCTCAGCTACTCAGGAGGCTGAGGCAGAAGAATCACTTGAACCTGGGAGGCAGAGGTTGCAGTGAGCCGAGATGTGCCACTGTACTTCCAGACTGGGAGACAGAGTGAGACTGTGTCTCAAACAAACAAACAAAAAAGTAATCTATGAAATGTCACATTTTTTTTCCAAGAAGAAAACCTAACAAGAACCTGTTTCCCATTATTTTAAACAGAATTATAAGGCATGGCAAGTTAATCGGAAAAAACCTTACCAATTTCCAAGATCACAATATGGCAGTTAGATATTTTATGAGTAACAGCTATGAATAACATGTTAAGATGTGAAAGGCTTAAAGCATTGCTTCTTGGTCATCTCACATTTAATGTGGCTGTCACCAGACAGTTGCTTTGTGTGTGGTAGCGGTGTCCCAAGACTGAAACATCACACATGTACCTCTCCTTTGTCCACATTCCAGAACTCCGCAAAGTGACTGGCATAATCCTGATGGTCTATCAATTGTATTTGGAAGCATCATGAAGCTTTTCCAGCAAACCATTGAGTTTAAAATGTTGCATGTTTTGAAGATGCAAAATAAATTTTATCTATATAAATATCAGCTGAAAAATGTGTTAGAGATACAAGCCGCACTCTTCTCAGAGCGACCCCACAGAGTCTCTCAGCTCTAAGTCCTCCTGTCTGCCTGCTGATAACCCCTAGGTGTGGAGCCTCTTCCCTGAGTGGAGCACCCAGATGACTCCAGCACAAGGACACACCCCTGACTCTCTTCTTCCCTTCTCACCCACCAAGTCCTATGTGGCTCGGCCTGCAGCGGGCACCCTGATTGCAGCCTCTTCATGCTGTCTGCATTTCTACAGTTTCAGTCACCTTCATCACTCGCTGGCCTGCTGCCCAAGTCTGCCTGCAGGCCTTCTCCCTCCTGCCTCTCTTGCCCTCCCACAGTCCATACTCCACTCGGCATCCAGAGTGATCTCTAAAAACATGAAAAACATGGTATACGCCTGCATCCCTGTTTAGACCCTACCACTGACTTCTCGCTACGATGGAATGAGAGCTTACACGCTGGCCCGTGCCTGCCTCTTCAGCCTCATCTTCTTCCCTTGCTTGATCGTACTCTTGTCTGCTACACTTTCTGGTCTCTAGCGCTGAAAGCAGTCTTAACTGACGAACATTAGATCACAGAATCTAGAGCACAGGGTATGGAAGGAAAAGTGTAAGAAGGAAAGGCCAGAAATGGTTAAAAAAAAAAAAAAAAAAAAAGCACATGAAACTGAAAACACAACTGAGCTATATGTTTACCCAAAATAGTAACATAATTTTTTAAAAACTGAGCTAATAGACTTGCAAAGAAATGGAAATATCTTTGATCATATTCTGAAAACAAAAAAATATAGACTTAGTAAATATAAAAGGACAAAAATTTTACACCTTCCATTTCTGGGCCATAATGCAATAAAGGTGCTCAACTCTTTGGCATTGTTAAAATATTAAATAAATGAATGCCTGGGTGAGGGTGCAAATCCAAAACGCAATGACCGTGCCCATAAACATATGTGCTGGTAAATATACCATAACCATATACATGCAGTATTGGTGAAAGGAGAGAGCCGTCTGACTCAGAAACACAGGGAGTGATCAGGTTATGTTCATTAGGATCCTAGCACTGCCCTGGAGTCATTTAACGTCATTTCTTTACAGTTAAGAGCAGCACTGCAGGGAGTGGTAACTATTGCTGACACCTGTGCTAAATCAGGGTGTCCTCCTGCTGAACCTGAACTTGACCTCACAGTTCTTATCCGCACAGGGTTCCAGGCAGCTGCTACAGATCAGTTGGTGTTTGTTTACAGATGGAAACTGCCCTCAAACAGCAGAGTGGAAACTGGCACCAACAGCTCCAATGGAGAAAAGTAATGGCCCGTGAGCTGGGCACGGTGGCTCACGCCTGAAATCCCAGCAGTTTGGGAGGCCGAGGCAGGTGGCTCACTTGATGTCAGGAGTTCGAGACCATTCTGGCCAACATGGTGAAACCCTGTATCTACAAAAAATAGAAAAGTTAACCAGGCATGGTGGCACACGCCTGTAATCCCAGCTACTTAGGAGGCTGAAGTGGGAGAATCCTTTGAACCCGGGAGGCGGCAGTTGCAGTGAGCCAAGATGGCGCCACTGCACTCCAGCCTGGCCTGGAGTAATAATAATGGCTCCTGCTATGGTCTGAATGTTTGTATCCCCCCAAAACTCATGTGTTGAAACCCAGTCACCAGTGTGATGGTATTAGGAGGTAGGGCATTTGGGAGGTTAGGAATGGAATTCATGCACTTACAAAGGAAGCCCCAGAGAGCTTCCTTCCCTCTCCTGCTATATGAGGACAGAGGGAGAAGATGCCATCTAATGAGAAAGAAAGCCGCCCTTCCCCAGACACTGAATCTGCCAGTGCCTTGATCTTGGACTTCCCAGCCTCCACAACTGTGAGAAAGGAATGTCTGTTGTTTATAAGTTACCCAGTTTATGGTATCTCTTATAGCAGCACAAATGGACTAAGATAGCCCTCAAGAAGAATGTATGACCCACCTAAGAACGAGACAGCTTCATTTGTCTCCTGGGCTGCTCTCTCTGGACTGGTATGGAGATCTGTGAAGGACACAAATATTAATCATGGCAGCTACATAGGCCATATCACTATGTGGAGGTGTACAAATGAAGTCATACTTTAGAAGCAGAACATGGCTGGGCATGGTGGCTCATGCTTGTAATCCTGACACTTTGGAGGCTGAGGTGGGAGGATTGCTTGAGCCCAGGAGTTTGAGACCAGCCTGGACAACATGGTGGGACCTCGTCTCTATAAAAATAAATTCTCTGGGCCTGATGGTGCATGCATGTACTCCCAGCTACTCAGGGCACTGAGGTGGCAGGATCACTTGAGCCTGGAAATTCAAGGCTGCAGTGAGCTGTGATCATGCCGCTGCACTCCAGCCTGGGTGGCTGCAATAAGACCTTGTCTTAAAAAAAAAAAAAAAAAAAGCAGAACATAAAACAGTTTGTGATCTGATTAAAGCTTTGTCACACATGTTCATAAACAAATTTGGAAGAGAATTTAGAAATGGCTGACTTTTTTTTTTTTTACAAGTTATTCTTTTAATTTGTTTAAAAACATACATTGGTACATAAATGAATTGGTACATGAAAAACTCAAATCTTAACTATACAGAAACTTTCAGTATCTAGAATGAGGCATTTCCCAAAGGCCTGTTAACTTGGATTTTACTACATTTTGAAAACTGTTAAGGGCTAATGAGGTTGATGAAATAATATTAATACACATTCACAGAGAAAGGAGCAATTGCTATAATACATGCAATTTTAACAATTATGTAATATTTTGCATATGTAATACCGCTAATGAATCAGGCACTGCTATAAGCATGTTATATTCATTATCTCACATGAATCCTCTGTCAGGTAGGTTTCAGTATCTTCAATTTAGAGTGTTGTTTTTCAAAAACAATACACAAAGTTGAATAAAACACAGAAGGCTCTTAAAAATGCAGTGTTGACTGAAAAATGCATTTTGCCAGTATAGCAGATACATTTATAGAAAAGTTAAAAAACTTAAAAGTTAAACTATATTACTTAGACACATGTACATATATAGTAAAACTGTAATGATAGTCAAAGAAATAAATTTTTTTTTTTTTGACACAGTGTCATTCTGTCACCCAGGCTGGAGTGCAGTGGCACAATTTCAGCTCACTCTAACCTCCACCTTCTGTCTCAAGCGACCTTCCCATCTCAGCGCCTCCACCCATAGTAGCTGGGACTACAGGTGTGCACCACCAGCCTGGTCAGGAATAATTTTTTAAACTTTAGATGAATGGTTTTCCTAGATGGGGAGGCAAAGGGTTATATTTGGGAAGGCCATGCAGAAGGCTTTGTGGATTGTGGTGAGATTGTATTTATTAGGCAAGTGATAGTTGCAGAGTATTTATTTTATTTTTCTTTATATCATATATGTATACATACATACATATATACAATTTTGTCTTTATGATATAGTTCATAATTAAAATTTAAACAGCTGTCTTGAGATATATAGTTAACAGACCTTATACTTTGCTTATTTAAACTGTACAGCTCAATAGTATTTAATGTATTCACAGATATGTGCAACCAGCCCCTGTCAGTTTTATAACTTTTTTTTTTTATTTTTGAGATAGAGTCTCACTCTGTCACCCAGGCTGGAGTGCAGTGGCGCAGTCTTGGCTCACTGCAGCCTTGGAACTCTCGGGCTCAAGCAATCCTGCCTCAGCCTCCTGAGTGGCTGGAACTAAAGGTACACACTACTCAGCCCGGCTAATTTTTGTATTTTTTTTTTTTTTTTTTTTTTTGTAGAGATAGGGTTTTGCCATATTGCCCACGCTGGTTTTGAGCTCCTGAGCTCAAGGGACCCGCCCGCCACAGCCTCCTGAAGTCCTGGGATTACAGGTGTGAATCATGACGCCTGGCCTAGAACATTTTCATCAACTCAAAAAGAAACCAGTATGCTTTAGCTGCCACCTCCTGTTCCTCCAGTCCTAAGGAACCACTAATATGCTTTCTGTAAATTGGTCTTTTCTGGACATTTCATGTAAAAGGAATCATATACTATGTGGACTTTTGTGACTGGCTTCTTTCACATAGCACAATATCTTCAAGGTTCATTCAAGTTGCAGCATTGTGTCAGTACGTTATTCCTTTTATAACCATCATAATTTTAAAAAGTTTTTTATTTTGAATACTAGTGCTTGAGGGAAAATAGTTTAATTAAAAGGAAATTCGAATGAAAGGTTTTTTTTGAGATTCTAAAGGACTTTCAGTTACTTCCAATATCTCTGGAGGTGGTTGACACTGGTTTTTGTTCCAGAGTGTGTGTGACTTTTTTCCTTTTTCTTTCTTTTCTTTTTCTTTTCTTTTTTTCTTTTTTTTTTTTTTTTTTGAGACAGAGTCTCGCTCTGTCAGCCAGGTGACTTTTTCAAAACTGGGAATGCCATGCCATGGGGTGGATATTTGGTTTCCAATGAATGAGACAGGGAGTGGAAGAAGAGTTATTTTACTGAGGGAAGGAAACAAACATATTGAAAGAAAGAGACACAGCAGGAGGGAGGAGGGAGGGAGGGGAGCTGCTTGGAGCGGAATGAGCAGAGCTGTGGGCAAGGAAAGGCTGGTACTGGCCAGTGCAGGCACTGAGGGGAAGGGTGAAGGGAATGTGGGAGGAACATCAGGCCATAAATCCCCAAATTCCAGCAGCTGGAGTTGTGGGCCCCAGGGGCCTGGTGATCCCCTCACAGGTGGGAGATGCGGCTAGGGGCCACTCAGGCTCAGGCAGGGAGTCGGGACACAGTGGGCATGGATATGCACATGGAAATCCACAGCACTAGGTGTGTGACTTGAGGGAGAACCAGAGATACAATGTCACCCCGTTCCTGTCTTCCAGGGACTTTCCATCTCATAGGCGCATTTGTCATCTCTTTTCCATCTCGTCACAATTCCTAGTTGCTGGAAGTGTATTCTGCATAGAATGGGAACATTGCAATTATTGATTAATAAGTGAAGAAATGAAGCTTTTTACATTCAGGGTTTTTTTGAAACCAAAAATGCAGTTTCTGAATGGATCGAGAGTTTCAGCTTTTCAAGATGAAAAAGCTCTGGAGATAGGTTGTGCAACAATGTGAATACCCTTGACACTGATGAACTGTACACTTAAAAACGGTTACGATGGAGGCCGGGTGTGGAGGCTCACACCTGTAATCCCAGCACTTTGCAAGGCTGAGTGTGGTAGATTGCTTGAGCTCAGGAGTTCAAGACCAGCCTGGGCAACATGGCGAAACCCCGTCTCTACAAAAAATACAAAAATTAGCTGGGTGTGGTGGCGTGCACCTGTGATCCCAGCTACTTGGGAGGCTGAGATGGGAGGATCGCTGGAGCCTGGGAAGTTAAGGCTCCAGTGATCCTCCCATCTCAGCCTCCCAAGTGAGGGAAGTCAAGTGAGTTGTGATCGTGTCTGTGCACTCCAGCCTAGGTGACACTGAGACCCTGTCTCAAAAAAAATTGTTAAGATGGTAAATTTTATGTGTAGTTTACCACAATTAAAAATAAAAAAACAATGTAATATCTCAGATATAAAATTGTACATCTTTGGCTTTTTAAAAGATAACAATATAGACAAAATAGAAAATGAAAAAGAATCTAATTTTCCCGTATTAATGTTCACATTGATGTTAACGGGAGGTATTCTATTTTGGGGCTTTTTCCCTCCATGGAAAATAATTACATACTTTAGATGTTTGAAAAATGGGAGGGGTTGAGAAAAAAAAATACATAATAAGTGACACATATTGTAAAATTTTCTTGCATTTCAAACTACTATGATGATTAACACATACATAGACTTTTGGATCTGAGGTTTTTTCCAGGGACACATTTGTTTACAATTAAAATGTGGAATTTATCTCCTTTATTAATCTTGAATTCAGTCATGTTCCTGAGCAGTCATCAAAGCATTCTTCATCCAGCCTGGGCTTCTCTTCCTGAAAATGTTTTTTATTGGAAAAGAAAAAGGAAGTTGCCTTGAGTCAGCTAACCTTCGCCATTGCACTGCTTTCACTAGAGCTGTTTTTATTTAATGTGTCTATTAAGCTTTGCTCCCTTCATAATACTGTTGCCTCTGTCTTCCTGAATTCATCAAACCAGTCCCATTTTAATCCCAGTAACAAGTAGAGGGGCACCTTCTCAGTCTAATACCTGGTGTGGATGATGAGTCTTGGGAACTTATTGGAATTGTTGGAAGACATGTCACTGTTTAGTAACATGCGTCCCTATGAATATTAGGTGAATGAGACTTAAGGCTCAGTTCATCATGTTCTTTGTCCCCGTTGTGTCCTCCAATTAGTATTTCTTTGTTTTTTTGAGACAGGGTCTCACTCACTCTGTTGCCCAGGCTGGAGTGCAGTGGCACGATCACAACTCACTGCAACCTTGATTCCCAGGCTCAGGTGATCCTGCCATCTCAGCCTCTCAAGTATATGGGACTAAGGCACATGCCACTACATCCAGTTAATTTTTGTATCTTTTGTAGAGATGAGGTTTCACCATGTTGCCCAGGCTGGTCTCAAACTCCTGGGCTCGAACAATCCATCCACTTTGGCCTCCCAGAGTCCTGGGATTATAGGTGTGAGCCACCACACTGGGCCACAATTAACATTTCTGATGTTAGAAACTAAAAGTGCTGGTAAGCCTTGGAAAGAAAAATCCTGTGGTCTCTGTGAGCTTCAAATTTAATCTTGGCCTCATCCCCTAATCACATCAGAAGAAGAGAATCTGTGAAAAATGGAAGTGGTCAAAGAACGATGGGGTCCCAGGAAAAGGGAATCTCATGCCTTTCAGTTCTATTCACACATTTGACCTGCAGACTTTAGATATGGGAGGAATAGACTAAAAATAAACTTTGTCATTGTTGTTATTGTTTTGGAGACAAGATCTCACTCTATCATTCAGGCTGGAGTGCAGTAGCTCAATCTCAGATCACTGCAACCTCTGCCTCCCAGGTTCAAGTGATCCTCCCACTTCAGCCTCCTGAGTAGCTGGGACTACAGGTGTGTGCCACCACACCCGGGTAAATTTTGTATTTTTTGTAGAGACTGGGTCTTGCTATGTTTCCCAGGCTGGTCTTGAACTCTTGGACTCAAGTGATTCCCACCTCAGCCTCCCAGAATGCTGGGATTCCAGGTGTTAGCCACTGCACCTGGCAAAGCAGGATATTTTGCAATTTGGCCTTGGGACCAGAGTGGCCAGGCTGTGATTGTCTGTTTCCTCTTTGGAGTGGGGAAATGTGTGAGTTGAAGCACCAATCACATACACACATGTCTATATAGATTTCTGTACAACCCAAGACGTCCAACTTTAAATAAGGGGAAAAGGAAATCAGAACATAGAGGGGGCCTGCTCTTTACCAGGTAACTTGCAATCAACATGTCATTGAGTCCCATCTACAACGGATGTGTATATGAGTTAGCTATTGCTGCATAATAAACCATCCCAAAACTTAATTAGCTCATAATTGAGCCGGTTAGCAATTTAGGCTGGGCTCAGCTGGGCCATTCTTCTGGTCTCAGCTCAGCTCTGTGTGTGGTATGTGTGTGGTGTGTTTAGCTCTGCTTCTGGGGGTAAGCTGGCTGTCAACTGGGGTACCTTGGTTCTCCTACTTATGGTATCTCTTTCTCCAGCAGGCTAACATGGACTTGTTCTCATGGAGATGGCAGGGTTCTGAAAGAAAAAGCAGAAGCATATAAGCTCTTTTGAGCCTAACCCGTCATACTCTCTGCATTCTGTTGGCCAGAGTAAATAAGGCCAGCCCAGATATAAGACGATTTGGGGAAACAAATTCTGTCTGTCTATGGGAGCAGCTATAAAATCTCATTGTAAAGGGTATAGATAAGGAAGTATGAAGAATTGCTATAATTTTTTCTATCAGTATCATGCCTTTTCTTGCAGATGAGGTTTACCTGATTGTTCCAGATCAAATTCAAAATCTTGAAGTTACTAAGTGGCTGGGCTATAACTCAGTAGTATGAATTATACTTGACTCCAAAGCCCAGACACCTTTATAGACTACAGTACTCATGCAGCTTCCTTAGGCCTTCTTGGTTCTGGCGTGTGCTGCTTCTGTTAATGCCCATCCAGGACTCTTCATTTATACCCATTGGATATAATTCCCTCTAGAGAATGCTGAACTGTCTTGGAAGAACTTAAAATAACTTAGGGAAACAGCTGAGGGCTGAGTTTAGGAATCAAGGCTCTAGCAATATATTTTTTATTTCTAATTATAGGGGAAATTTGAAAACACATATAATGTGCTCCATATGTTTGCAAATTCTTTTCGTCCATTTTTGGTATTTGTAGGCTATTTATGATTTTCAAAGCAAACTAAATAAAACTGTGCCTGAAACAACCTCTTACTCTGAAAAGCAAGCAACATAAAGATAGATCTGCTGAGAAGACATTTCCTCCTGTTGCAATTTAGCCAAACAGCTGACTGTGTATTGAAGCAGTCCTTTGATTTTAAAATGGCAAAGCTGTTTCCAAGACCCCAAACTGAGGAACTGCCATGAGGGCACACATGGAAATCACACACAGCTAATGCATCCCTCACCCTGAACCAGTGGTCCGTATCCATGGCTGCACATTAAAATCACCTGGGGAGCTTTTAAAATTCCCCAAACCCAAGTTACAACAGACCTATTAAATTGGATTCCCGGGAGTGGGACCCAGGCAGCAGTGTTGTTTAAAAGCTCTCTACATGATTATAGTGCGTGGTCAAGGCTGAAAACCCACTGCTTTAAACCAGTATCTTTTGATGAACTCCTTGCAAATTATTTCTCAAACAAATGTAAAATGTTTGCTGCTGAGTTGTAGGCTTTCAGTCTTATATGCAGTACCTAATATCTTTGCACAAACCGATCTCTGCTACTTGTTTTGTTCCTGGTTCAACCCAGTTCCATGGATACTGAGGGCATTTTAGGTGCAGGACAGTGTGCTAGGTGCCACGGCCTTGGTGAGCATCATGGTTGGGGGAGGACTTTGCTGGGAAAAACAAATTGTACTATAAAAACTCAAAACCATGCCATTTACCAAACTGAGGCAAAAATACAAATACCCGGGTGGTCAACTGAGAGAACATGAATAGATGCCTTGGAATTTTAAAATCCATCTGATGACACCATAAATAAATGTATTCCACTTTGAAAAAATGCTGCCATTATTCTCAGATATGGAGTGAGGATTTTTGTGTCAGCATGATGCTGGCTGGCCTCATAACTTGGGTTTAGAAGTGTTCTCTTCAATTTTTGGGGAGAGTTTGAAGAAGATTGGTGTTCCCCATTAAAGGTTTGGTGGAATTCACCAGTGAAGCCAACAGGTTCAGGGCTGTTTGTTTTTGGTGAGGAGGTTTCTGATGACTGATTTAGTCCCCTTAATTATGAATCTATTCAGATTTTGTATTTCTTTGCAATGCAGTATTTTTTGTCTCTGGGAATTTGCCCATTTTATCTAGGTTGGCCAGTTTGTTAGCATGCAGTCGTTCATAGTGTGCTCTTATAATCCTTTTTATTTCTCTAGAATTAATAGTAGTCATGTCCCCACTTTAATTTTCATTTTAGTAACTTGTTTCTTCTGTCCCTTTTCCTTAGTCAGACTAAAGGTTTGTCAATTTTGTTAATCTTTTTGAAGAACTGACTTTTGGGTTTGTTGATTTTCTTGTGTTTCTATTCTCCATTATTTGTCTCTGCTCTAATCTTTACTATTTCCTCCTTCTACTAACTTTGGATTTAGTTCTTTTCCTCGTTTCTTAAGTTGTAAAGTCACGTTGTTGGTTTGAAATCTTTCTCCCTTTTTAGTGTAATATAGCTATAAATTTCCCCATTATCATTGCTTTTGAAGTGTCTTATAAGTTTCAGTGTGCTGTTTCCATTTTTACTGGTCTCTAGTATTTTCTAATTTTCCTTGATTTCTTCTTTGACCTGTGGTTGCTTAAGAATGTATTGCTTAATTTTTTAGTTTTCCTTCTATTATTGATTTATAACTTTATCATGTTGTGGTGAGGGAAGATACTGTGTATGGTATCTATCTTTTTTTTTTTTTTCCTGAGACAGGGTCTCACTCTGTTACCCAGGCTGGGGTGCAATGGCGCAATCTCAGCTCACTGCAACTTCCGACTCCCGGGTCCAAGCAATTCTCCTGCCTCAGCCTCCCGAGTAGCTGGGATTACAGGCGTGTGCCAGCACACCTGGCTAATTTTTGTATTTTTAGTAGAGACAGTTTTTCACCATGTTGTCCAGGCTGGTCTCGAACTCCTGACCTTGTGATCCACCCACCTCAGCCTCCCAAAGAGCTGGGATTTCAGGCATGAGCCACTGTGCCTGGCCTGATCTCTATCTTTTTAAGTCTATTGAGACTTAATCTGTGGTCCAGTATATGCTCTATCCTGAAGAATGTTCCATGTGCACTTGAGAAAACGGCTTATTTTGTTATTGTTGTTGTTGGGCAGAGTTTTCTGTATGTTTGTTAGATCTGGTTGTTTTATAGTGTTGTTCATGTCCTCTATTTCCTTACTTATTTCTGCCTGACTATTCTATCTATTCTTGGGTGGGATACTGAAGTCTACAATTGTAGATCTGCTTCTCCCTTCAATCTGTCGATTTTTATTTCGTATATTTTGATGGTATATAATCAGGTATATACATGTTTATAATTGTTATATCTTCTTCCTGTATTGAACCTTTTGTTAGGTAATATACTTCTTTTAATTTTTAAAATTTAAAGTCTATTTTGTCTGATATAGTATAGTTATCCATGATTTCTTTTTTTAAATACATTTGCATGGAATGTCTTTTTCTATCCTTTCACTTTCAACCTATTTGATTGGAGGGACGTCTGTCATTTTGCTATTTGTTTTCTATTATGTTGGTTTAAAAATAGTTGCAGTTTTCGCCATTACTTTTATTATTTTATTTTATTTATTTATTTTGACATGGAGTCTCCCTCTGTCACCCTCTGTCACCCAGACTGGAGTGCAGTGGTGCAATCTCAGCTCACTGCAACCTCCCCTCCTGGGTTCAACCAGTTCTCCTGCCTCAGCCTCCTGACTAGCTGGGATTACAGGCGCCTGCCACAATGCCCAGCTAATTTTTGTATTTTTAATAGAGACAGGGTTTTCCCATGTTGGCCAGGCTGGTCTCGAACTCCTGACCTCAGGTGATCCACCTGCCTCAGCCTCCCAAAGTGCTGGGACTACAGGCATGAGCCACGGCGCCTGGCCTTTCACCATTACTTTTAGTATATCACTGAGAGCATTGTGTCCCACATTTTCTGCATTCCTGTCTTCTATTGTATTTAGCTGACTATTTTGTAGTGAAAATTTTAATTTCCTTCTCTTTTATTTTTGGTGTCTATAGTTATCTTTTTTTTGGGAGGGATTACCACCAAGGGGATCACATTTAACATTCAAGTCTTTTCGTTTAATTATTGCATAGTATTTAATTATAGGAATATACTGCAGTTTGTCCATTCTAGTCTTGATGGTTATCCATTTTGATTTGTTTTTTAATAGACTTTATTTTTTTAGGGCAATTTTAGGTTTACAGAAATATTGAGTAGAACGTACACAGAATTCCCATGCAACCCCTACCCCCCCCAGTTTCCCTTACTATTAACATCTTATGACAGTGTGATACATCTGTTACGGGTGCTGAACCAATTTGAAAACATTATTATTAACTGAAGTTCATAGTTTATGTTAGGGCTTCTTCTTTGCGTTACACATTCTATGGGTTTTGACAAATAGATAATTACATGACATGTATTCACCATCACAGTTTTATTCTCTTAAGGTACTTGGTGCTTTACGTATTTATTCTTTTCTCTTCTCTGAACCCTTGGCAACCATTGATCTTTTTCTTATCTTCATAGTTTTGCCCTTTGCCAGAATATCATATAGTCGGAATAATACGTATGAACTTTTTAGCGTAGCTTCTTTTATTTAGCATTATGCAGTTAAGATTTCTCCAAGCCTTTTCATGGCTTGATAGCTAATTTCTTTGTATCACCAAATAATATTCCATTATATGCATATATCATAGTTTATCCATTCACCTATTGAAGGACCTCTTGGTTGCTTCCAAGTTTTGGCAGTCGTGAGTAAAACTGCTGCAAACATTCACGTACAGGTTTTTGTTAGCGGTAAGTTTTCAATTCATTTGGGTAAATACCAAGGAATGTGATTGCTGAATCGATAAGCATATATTTAACTTTGTAAAAAACCGCCAAAGTATCTTTGAAAGTGGCAATGCCATTTTGTATTTCCACCAGTAAGAAAGGAGAGTTCTTGTGGCTTCACATCCTCACCAGTATTTGGTCTTTTTAGTGTTTTACATTTTAGCCATTCTAACTAGGTGTGTAGTGGTATCTCATTGTTTTAATTTCCAATTCCCTAATACCATATTATGTTGGACACTTTTTAATTTGCTTATCTTTTATCTGTATCTTTTCTTTGGTGATGTGTCATTTGCAAATGCCATATCAAAATGTCATTTTTCTCCCACTCTGTGGCTTATCTGTTCATTCTCTTAACAGTGTCTTTCACAAAGGAGAACTTTTAATGCAGTCAAGCTTATCAATTTCTTTCTTTCATGGATCATACTTTTGGTGTTCTACTAAGAAGCCATTGCCAAACCTAAGGTCATATATATTATTTCCTATGTTATTATTTAGGAGTTTTATAGTTTTGCATTTTTCACTTAGATCTGTGATTCATTTTGAGTTAACTTTTCTGAAAGCTCTCTGTCTAGATTCATTTTTTTTCCCTGCATTTTGTTGTTGTTCTTTTTGTTGTTGTTGTTGTTTGTTTTTGGCATAGGGCTGCTCGGTTGGGCCAGCACTGTTTGTTGGAAAAACTATCCTTTCTCCATTGGATTGCCTTCACTTCTTTGTCAAAGACCAGTTGACTGCATTTGTGTAGGCCTATTTCAGAGCTCTCGATTCTATTCCATTGAGTTGTCTTTCTGTTCTTTCACTAGATTGCCTTGCTGTTTGGGGTCCTTTGTGGTTCCGTATGAATTTTACAAGCCAACACTATAAATTTATAAAGCAATTACTAGTAGACCTAAGAAATGAGATAGATGGCAACACAATAATATTGGGGGACTTTAATACTCCACTGACAGCACTAGACAGGTCATCAGGACAGAAAGTCAACAAAGAAACAATGAATTTAAACTATACCCTACAACAAATGGACTTAACAGATATATGCAGAACATTCTACCCAACAACTACAGAATATACATTCTATTCATCAGCACATGGAACTTTCTTTAAGAGAAACCACATGATAGGCCACAAAACAGTCTGAGTAAATTTATGAAAATCAAAATTATGTCAACTACTCTCTCAGACCACAGTGAAATAAAGTGGGAAATGAACTCCAAAAGAAACCCTCAAAGCTATGCAAATACATGGAATTTAAACAACCTGTTCCTGAATGATCGCTGGGTCAGCAGTGAAATCTAGATAGAGATTTAAAAATTCTTTGAACTGAATGATAATAATGCCACAACCTATCAAAACTTTTGAGATACAGCAAAAGCAGTGCTAAGAGGAAAGTTCACAGCCTTAAATGCCTGCATTGAAAAGTCTGAAAGAGCACAGACAATCTATGATCACACTTCACGGAAACGAGAACAATCAAAACCTAAATCCAGCAGAAGCAAAGAAATAAAATCAGAGCAGATCTAAATGAAATTGAAACAAAAAATATAAAAAATGATAAATAAAACAAAAAGCTGGTTCTTTAAAAAGATAAGTAAAATTGATAGATGATTGGCAAGATTAACCAAGAAGAGAAGAGGGAAGATCTAAGTAAGCTCAATGAGAATGAAAACAGGAGATATCACAACTGAAACCACAGAAATACCAAAGATGAGCCACTATGAACACATTTACACACAAAACTAGAAAACCTAGAGGAGATGGATACATTCCTGGAAATAGGCAACCATCCTAGATTAAACCAGGAACATACAGAAACTCTGAAAAGACCAATAACAAGCAGCAAGATTGAAATGGTAATAAAAAAATTGCCAACAACAACAACAAAAAAATCCAGGGCCAGACAGAATCACAGCTGAACTCTATCAGACATTCAGTTCAAAGAATTGGTACCAATCCTATTGACACTATTCCAAAACACAGAGAAAGAGGGAATCCTCCCTAAATCATTCCATGAAGCCAGTGTCATTCTAATGCCCAAACCAGAGAAGGACATAACAAAACAAGAAAATGACAGACTAATATCCTTGATGAACATAGACGCAAAAATCCTCAAAAAAATAGTAGCGAACTTGGCCGGGCGCGGTGGCTCACGCCTGTAATCCCAGTACTTTGGGAGGCCAAGGCAGGTGGATCACGAGGTCAAGAGATCGAGACCATCCTGGTCAACATGGTGAAACCCCATCTCTACTAAAAATACAAAAAATTAGCTGGGCATGGTGGCGCGTGCTTGTAATCCCAGCTACTCAGGAGGCTGAGGCAGGAGAATTGCCTGAACCCAGGAGGCAGAGGTTGCAGTGAGCCGAGATCGCGCCATTGCACTCCAGCGAAACTCCGTCTCCAAAAAAAAAAAAAAAATACTAGCGAACTGAATTCAACAGCATATCAAAAAGGTAATCCACCATGACCAAGTGAGTTTCAAACCAGGGATGCAGGGGTGGTTTAACATAGAAAAGTCAATAAATGTGATACACCACATAAACAGAATTAAAAACAAAAAAAATCACATGATCATCTCAATAAATGCAGAAAAAGCATTTGACAAAATCCAGCATCGTTTTATGAATAAAACCCTCAGCAAAACTGGCATACAAGGAACGTACTTTCAGGTAATAAAAGCCATCTATGGCAAACCCACAGCCAACATTATTCTGAATGCGGGAAAGTTGAAAGCATTCCCTCTAAGAACTGGAACAAGAGAAGGATGTCCACTTTCACCTCTCCTATCCAACATAGTACTGGAAGTCTTAGCCAGAGCAATCAGACAAGAGAAAGAAAAAAGGGGCATCCAAATCATTAAAGAGGAAGTCGGGTTGTCGCTGTTTACTGATTATATGATTGTATACATAGAAAACCCTAAAGACGCCTCCAAAAAGCTCCTAGAACTTTTCCTAGGCATTTTCTGTGTGTTCTTCTCTTCGTCAACTAACAACTGTGTAGATTTCTGATTGGATGATAGAATAAATGTGAAGTAGTAACTGTGCTCGCCTTAGCGCAGTGCCTATTGAATGAAAGATAGTAACATCAGTTTAGTTAACATCAGTTTCTTTTCCTTCTTTGAGTTTTTAGGGGAGGTGGCGAGTAGGGGTTAACTCAGTCAACTGTTATAAAGGTACAATTTCCCTGGAATTTGTTGATCAAGCTATCACTCCAGCATAAGGAATCAGGGCTAGGAGTAGCTATTGCCAGCTGCATTTGTGAGCGGCCTAAGCTGTTACCATTATCATGATGATGACTTCACAAATCTACTCAGTATTTTATGTATCTAATGCCCTCAATGCTGGATTGGGCTACAATAGTAGTTAGCTCTAATAACTAACTCCAAATACTTTTCTATGAAAATACTCTTCTATAAATTCAAAGAATTGGTATCAATCCTATTGAGACTATTCCAAAACACAAAGAAAGACGGAATCCTCCCTAAATCATTCCATGAAGCCAGTGTCATCCTAATGCCCAAACCAGAGAAGGACATAACAGAACAAGAAAATGACAGACCAATATCCTTGATGAGCATAGATGCAAAAATCCTCAAAAAATACTATGAATTCATAGAAGAGTATTTGGAGTTAGTTATTAGAGGTTGATTTGTAATTTGATACTAAGTTATGTAAATAGGTTTCTAATTACAAAAGTTACCTCTACAGAAAAAAATCCACAGCACAACTGTCCTGTGACCCCCATTCCCCACTCTGTCCATGTGATGACACTTGGGGAAGTGCACATGGGGAAGCCATTCAGCATGACAGAGCAGACTGACTCCAGAACGTGTTTCGAGGGGGGTGGAGGGAGAAGGCTGCTGCTCCTGAAACTCGAGGCTTTAACAAAGGTGACACAGGAGGGAGGAAAGGAAGAGCCTGGCTGTTTCTCTGAGCCCCAGGCCACTCAGTCTCTAGTCCTGGCTGGTGCCAGTCAGGGCAGGAGACCAGACCTGCCCTGGCTAAGGACCTGCAGGTGAATCTCAGAGCAGATGCGCTGAGTCCTAGGGAGAGCAGCCACACGGGCCAGGCTCTGTCTACAGAGCTGACACAACTGCCCTGTGCTGGACGTTAATGATTTGCTTCAGGGAAAGGCAAAGTGGATGCTCCTCACCAAGTGTCACGACCCCTGCTCTAGATTCTGTGACTGTTCTACCCGGAACAGAAGAAATGTCCTTACAGTCACTAGCCGGGTACCTTGAGCTTGCTCTGGGGCTGTGAATAAGCCCTAAATCTAGTGAGTTGCACATCAGAGGGACCAGGAGGCAAAGCAGGCTCTCCACTGACAGCACAGGAAATAAATAACGCTGCACTTAGCCATCCTGGGCCAGTCTCCCTTGGGGTTTGTCCACTTATCTTAGGATCAGTTAAGAAGTAAGAAATTCTCATGTCAAAAAATGAGTGTGCATATTCCAAACTATCATCACCTGTTGCGAAACAGCTTTACAAAAACGTCCCTGGGAGTGCTCCCGCCAATAATATGTGAGAAAGGACATTTCCCAGTTCATTCCTGATACAGTGTGTTGTGAGTTTTTTCCATCTTTGCCAATATGATGCTAAAAAAAGTATGCTTTCATAATTATTTGTAATATTAGTGATGCTTAAAATCTTTTCGTTAAACTTTGGTACTTCGTCTTTGTTAACTGTCTATTCATGACTTTTTACTATCACCATGTTGACTGTTTTATTATAGTAATTTAATTAATTACAGTATAATTTGTCCATTATATATATTGCATATATTGCAAATATTTGATCATTTATGTTTCATCCTTCCTTATGTTACTTAATAATTAAGAAGATTAGTCATTTAACATCACCAAAAAGCATAAATTAAGGCATCTTTTTAAACAAATGATTTACATTTTTTCATGGCTGGCTTGATAATGTATGCAAGTAGTTCTACCTGACACCTGTTTAGGAGCCTGTTGCTTGAGCTGTAGGAAGATTACTGGGCCCCACAATAAATTACCAGAAGTGCTTGTGGCTCCTGCTTTTCAGCAACTGAGTGATCCTTTGTGCTTGAAGTTTGGAGGCTGCACACAGCTGAAACCAGCCTCTGCACAGACAGGCAGCCGAGGCAGCCAAGCAGTGGGGACCATGCCAGTCCCTGCCGCCACTGGATGGCAGGAGGGGGCAGTACTCAGCATGCCTGCTAGGTGCACTTAGCACCAGGGAGCAAAATTAGTGATGCATCACTCTGGCAATTTCCTTACATGCACTATTCAAGCTAGGAATAGATTTGCTTCAGATGCTCCGGCTTACAGGATGTCAGCAGTTCCTCTCCCCTTTGACTCAGGAAAGAAAGTAGATTTGAGACGCACCCACCAGAGCTCCCAGCTTACAAGGGGGTGAGGAATCCAGAAGGAGCTGCTCTGCCGTGCATCTGTGGAGTAGCCAAGAAACGATCACCCATTCTTCTTAACTAAAAACTGAACAAAACCAAAAAGGAACAATTTACCACTGACAGCCATCTTTGATAAATGCTCAAGTTCCTTGAGATCTGCAGCTGTGGGGTCTATAGGAAGTACAAGGAACCAGATGTTTGCCAGTGCTTGCTAACAAACTTCATCCTGTGGCAGGGATGGAATGACAATCTGGGGAGACCGGGATGAGGCAGGGGAGGGAGGGGATCTGTTCTTGGTGGACAGCCATGTGACTCTCCCTCCCCATACAGGGTGACCTTGGTGCACTTCTTCCTAGAAGGGGACTGAGAGTCAGGGGCTGCCAGCAAAGCCCGGAAGGGCTCAAGTCCACCATTCATTTCATCAGATCGTGGTAGGAAACAGCCAGGTTTCCTCAAACACTGTCCACAGTTCACAGTCTACCCATACCTGCAGAATGTGTTCTCTTCCTATGTCGGGCAGTGGAAACTCATCTCACAAAATGGCTCAACTGCTTCTTCACCGACATCTGCAAAAGACTTGCAAGAAGCAGAGCAAGAACTGAGAAAGGGAAGGGATGAGGGTTGAGAGATGGGAGGATCCACATTTTCCCAAAATAATAGGATGGAGTTGTAACCAACACCTTGGTAGAAAATTACAGCCTCTTCCCCACAACAATCCCTAAAAAGATCAGTGGTTGGCAGGTAAAGAAAGAGAAAGATGGGATAGGTTATAAAGCAATTGGTAAAAAGAATAAATCCCTAAAGTAAATTGTCAGCCAGTTTCAAGCATATAAAAGGTAACTGCAATTATCCCCACTCTTCTGAATAATTGCACAGCCGTGTGCTATAGGAGCTGCTGTCACCGCAGAACCAGAGTGAGCTGGGGAAAGTCCTCAGTGAAGCCAGCTTCCTTCCAGCTCTTCCCTCAGGCCCAGCATGGATGAGTCCTTCCCCTACTGGGTCAGTCCACTCTGTCCTCTCAGGTGGTGGCAGGAACCCTGGCCAAACCCTGGGTATGGCAGCTGCATTTTACTCATTTTTGGTGTAATGAAAGCAGTAAGAGGTTTTTCAGCAACTGTCAGATCATAGTGCAAAAACATCCCCATTTTTGAAAGGCTTACCTATTGTGCAAAGGAGGCTCAGTCCAAGGTGGAATAAAAGACAGCCTGTGTGCACCACTTTCTTCAGTCTAACAGGGATCTCTCACCTTAAACAATACAGTGGGTCTTTAAAATAAGCACATCATAGAGCATAGAATGACAAACTATCTTGAAAGAGAATTTTGCAGATCAGAGAAAAAAACCTTTTAGAATTTTCATATTGTATAATGAATTATATGCCCTTTTCTATTCTTGTGGGTATATCATCAGTACCTTCATGATACATACTTTTGACTTTAGACTCAAAAATGCCCAGCTACTTAAAAAAAAAAAAGGCACAGAAATAGACTTAAACAGCTGTTAAAATTGGTTTTTAATATGCCAGGGACTTCCAAAGGAAATGTGGAAGATGGGAGCTATCACTGTGAAATGATGAAACTAATCCAGAACAATGCAGATATTTATTAATTACATAGGAGTTTAATCAGATGCTTAGGAACACTCACTTGAAAATCAAACTCTCATCATCACTGGAAGGATTTCTTAGAACTTTCTCCTTGGACACAAGTTTTTGCCTTCAAAAATAGCAGACAAGGCTGGGCATGGTGGCTCATGCTTATAATCCCAGCACTTTGGGAGGTCCAGGTGAGCAGACCACTTGAGCCCAGGAGTTCAAGACCAGCCTGGGCAACATGGCAAAACTCCATCTCTACTAAAAAAATACAAAAAAAATAATTAGCCAGGCATGGGGGTGCACACCTGTTATCCCAGCTACTTGAGAGATGAGGCAGGAGGACCACTTAAACCTGGGAGGTTGAGGTTGCAGTGAACTGTGATCATGCCACTACATTCCAGCATGGATGACAGAATGAAACTCTGTCTCCAAAAAAAAAAAAAAAAAGCAGACAAAACCCATAACCAGACAAACTATTGCCAGAACCACACAACCCAGCTCAACAAGTGCTTGGTGACCCTCACCTTACTCCTGCTCATCAGAGCCAAATGGAAAACAACTGGAGAAAGAATCCATGCTAAAGCTTTAAATCCTCATTTAAAGCATGTGAAGCATCTAATTGTAAATTCAAACAATGGAAAAACAAATCCACTTGCCTCTTGGCAAAACATCCATCCTTAATCAGAACATGCTCTATGCTTCCTGATCCATCACCAGGGAAAACCACTGTTCATTGTGTCTATAACCAGTTTCCCTATCATAGGCAAACATGCATTTATTTTTATAAAATGGAGATTATATTCTGTATTTTGATATCCAATTTTTAATATACCAGTGTTACTGTAATAATTTTATGATTCTTTGAAACAATTTCAATGTCAACATAGCATTAAAATAAAAGAACATGTCAGTTTATTTCACCATTTTACCATTGGACATTTAGGCTACTTCCCGTGTACATTTATATTTATTTTGTGATTTTTTGGTGAGTGTTCATCTGCCTCACCAGATTGTAAACCTTTGTATTTGGTTTTGGTCATCATTATTTCTCATTCCATAGCAGAACCTGAAATATACCAGGTGGTTATAGTATCTGGTGAATGCACCTGTCCTTCAATTCTTGGCTCAAATCAGCCTCATCTACAAAACATTTCTGATCCTCACTTCAGCCACACATAATTGTCTCTATCTAAAGTTCTTTTTATACCCTTGAAAGGAAAAGAGGTAAAATGCTATTAATTGAGTACTATTATGTGTCAGGCACTGTGCTAGTCATATTAAAGGAAAAAGTACCAAAAAAGGTTGCACCTTAGCCTTGAGGACAGGCCAAAAAAACTGCCATGAAATGTTCAATTAAGGACCTTTCTAGAACTTTCCAGTGGCTCTATCAACTAGTCTGGCTCTGGAAAAAGCTCCAGAGTCCCACCCTTAATGAGGTCTCTGTCCCCCCTGTGTGGGGACAGTCTGAGAGGACAGAAGCTTCGGGTATCTTCCCTCATAGTAGAAGAATGTGGGCACTCGAGTGAGTTCTGCACAGCTCTGAAGATCACAGAGGGTGTCAGCAGAACCTTGTGACATCATCTGCAAAGAGAAGGGGAAAGTAAAGGAGAAAGCCTGGATGGGAGGTCATTAGCCCACTCTGGAGAAAGAGAGAAGAAAGCAGTTATTTTGAGACTTTCTTGCCTTGTTAACACATGATACTTCCACTCAGAGGTTCCTGCCCAAAGTAAAGATGATTCCTCTCCCGCTTCAAACTGCAAGCCAAAAATAGTCGTGTGAAGTTTCACTTGCTCAAGTGCACAGAGGTCTCTCTTTTCTTCCTCCTTTAAATGACACTTTTTAAACTAACGAATTTCCTACATTTTTTCCCATCTCACATATTGGAGACAAAAACGCCCACAAGACTTCAGCACCAAGAGCTAATTGAAAATGATACAAGACATTTACGTTCCTCCACACATAAACGTTTGTAGCTTCATTTTTGTGTGTGTCATAGCACACGTGTGAAAGCAGCTGAGCAGGCATCGAGTTCATCTTGACTAAGGATTCTGGGAAAAGCTACTTCATTTCCTAAGGACAGTCAATGTATGAGAGGTATGTAGGGAGGGAGGGAGAAGGGGTTGGTAGCTGAAGGGTCCCACATTTAACCAGATTTTATTTTAGAGACAACATAACCTTTCAAAAGTTAAGCAGTTATATGATAGATTCCTATGTGGATGAAAAATGACTCCAGGGTGTGAGCTAAACACAGAAGACCACAACCAAATGGGGATGAAGTAGACACAACAAAGCTCAGTGCAAAATCTTGCTCTCTACATGTCCGGGTCTGAACACCCTCACTTCTTCACCCCTGCACAGTTCTAACCCTGTTTCCTACAAGGCACAGAGGCCACGTTCAATTATGACAAGAGAGAAAGATAAATAAACACAGGAACACCCCCCAACACATCCCACAGACCACCCTCCACCCTCTACTCACACTGTTTCCTCCCTTCTGCTCATGCCCAAGCCTTACCCATCTTTCTAGACCCACCCTAAAAGCTATTTCTACTAACAGTGCAAGAACACATCAAACCCAATGCACCATCTGCCAACCTCCGTAAAGACTTTTTTTTACCCATAGAATTTTAGAAGTCTATGAGCATCACGAAAGACACAAACGAAATACTCACTGAAATTAAAACCTAGAAGGCACATTGTGACATCAGGAAGAGTAACTGGGGCAATGATAACCTTTTACAGGTGACCTGGGAGCAGAGGCTCTTCAGAATCCAGAGAAATCCATTGCCTTTTTTCCTACCATGTCTGAGAGTAGGTCAGATCCTCTCTGAAAGACCAGCCTTCACTGATAACGCTGACATTTCTAGTATAGATGAGAGAGAGCTCTGAAGTACTTTTCACTAAAAAAAAGGAAACTTGTCTTGTGTTGACTCTTAAAACCACATTTATCAGAAAGCACAATTTTCTCAAGTGTCAAAGAACCCAAACAGATGAAATTATTTCCCCATCAACTTCTCCTATCCCTATCAGGAATTTCTTTCTCCCAACCAATATTCCAGCTGTAAAAATAGCTATTAATCCACTGTTCATGTGAGTCTCTGTTCCACCTTAAGAGGTCAGAGGAATGCAAAGAAGTTGAGAGAAGAAAGGAGCAGATGTGTTTTAGCCACAGCAGAAAGCCAGCACTTGGGAAACTGAAGGGCTCAGTCCCCAGCACAGAACAGATGAGCAGTTGGTAGAGGTGAAACTCAGTCAATGATGACTTCTCTCATTCTGTTTTTGGCCTCCCATCATTAACACATCTGCAGTCCCTCCCTCCAGCCGCTTCTAGCTTGTGTTCATTCCTCAGAAGGGCAGTAGGTCTTTATGGAGATCCAGACCAATCAGACCAGCCAGGGAGCATCCTTGCCACTCGAGCACTGGTAAGGCATTTCCCAAGGAGTGCTCAGTTTCTCCAGGCGTACAGGTAAAAAGCTGTCCAAGCATTCTGGAAAGCCATGGAATTTCCCCTTTTCAGATTCCCAGTTGACATTTGCATTTTTGAACCAATTTTACTGTGGGACCTATTTGTCAAGTGGCAAACATTTATCTTGTGGCAAAAATTTATCTTGCGTCACACAGAATGTCTTCTGGAAAGCATCATGTTTATGCATCTGAAATCTTCTTAATCACAGTCTGCATTTCGGGCAACCCAGTAAGGTGAATAAAGCATGTCTTTTGCCTCTGTTGATCCCCAACAGCCTAAAAATAATTTCCTCTGCCCTGTTTTTCCAGGTGAAAGAAGTGCTGTTTTTACCACTTAGCCCTGTGCTCACTGCTGAAATGCACTTTCTACTGTCTTTCTTGGTGCTAGGTCTCTGAAAGCCCGCCCTCTTCCTTCCCTGGTCAGCTAACTTCCACCATCCAGCTATTCAGTCATCACTCCCTATAGGAACCTAACTTCCCTCCTCAGGCTAAATTAAATGCCCCCCTCTCTACTTATCTCCATTATTCAACAAAGAAAAGCAGAGAAATGCTGCCTTATTACTTGCTTGTTGCTAGGCACGGAAAGGTGCTGAATAAATACTTGTGAATGAATTTCCAAGTGCACAGGTGTGTTTGCTCTACAAGGACAAGTATTCCATTTTACTCATCTAGCTCTAACACCATGCAAGCACACAGTAGCTGCCCAGAGGCCTGAGCCAAGGGCAGTGGATAGCACAAGCTCAGAGCATATGCTCTGTCACTAATTCTGCCCAGCGGGTGAGGGGGAAGTCCTTGTAGTCAGGAAGTGGCTGAATGGAAGGTTTCAGTTGCTCTTCATCGTCCATGTTCATCCATGAGTCCCTCATGATTTCCTCTAAAGTACCTTATCTCACTAGGGATGAGGATGAGGTTTTTGGTTTTGGTGGGTTTTTTTTTCAAATTTTTAAAATATGGTAAAATACACATAACAAAATTTACCATCTTAGCCATTTTTGAGTGTACAGCTCAGTAGAATCAAATGCATTCATAATGTTGTACAATCATCCCCACCATCCATCTCTAGAATGCTTTTCATCTTTTCATACTGGAACTCTATCCATTAAGCAATAACTCTCATCCCCTCTCCTCCCAGCCCCTGGTAACCATCATTCTCCTTTCTGTCTCTATGAATATGACAACTCTAGGTACCTCATATGTAGAGTTGCACAGCATATCTCTTTTTATGACTGGCTGATTTTATGTCCTCAAGGTTCATACATGTTATAGCACATTGCAAATTTTCTTGCTCTTTAAGGCTAATATTCCATTGTATAGATGTACCATATTTTGTTTATCCATTCACTCATCAATGGACACGTGGGTTGCTTCCACATTTTGGCTATTGTGAGTAATACTGCTATACATATGGGTGTGCGAATATCTCTTCAAGCCCCTGCCTTCAGTACTGTATTTAGTACATTCTCATGCTGCTAATTAAAGGCATACCAGAGACTGGGTAATTTATAAATGAAAGAGGTTTAATTGACTCACAGTTTAGCATGGCTGGGGAGGCCTCAGGAAACATACAATCATGGCAGAAGGGGAAGGAAACATGTCCTTCTTCACATGGCAGCAGGAAGGAGAAGAATGAGAGCTAAGCAAAGGGAGGAAGCCTCTTATAAAACCATCAGATCTAGTGGAAACTTACTATCACAAGAATAGCATGGGGAAAACCACTCCCATGATTCAATTACCTCTCACTGGGTCCCTTCCATGACACCTGGGGATTATAGGAACTACAATTCAAGGTGAGATTTGGGTGAGAACACAGCCAAACCATATAATTCTACTGCTGGCCCCTCCCAAATCTCACATCCTCACATTTCAAAACACAATCATGCCCTTCCAACAGTCCTCCAAAGTCTTAACTCTTTTCAGCATAAACTCAAAAGTCCAAGTCCAAAGTCTCATCTGAGACAAGGCAAGTCCCTTCTGCCTATCAGCCTGTAAACTCAAAAGCAAGTTAGTTACTTCCTAGACACAATTGGGATATAGGCATTGGGTAAATTCACCCCTTCCAAATGGGAGAAATTGGCCAAAACAAAGGGGCTATAGGCCCCATGGAATTCCAAAATCCAATAGGGCAGTCATTAGACCCTAAAGTTCCACAATGATCTCCTTTGACTCCATATCATGCTGATGCAAGAGGTGAACTCCCATGGCCTTGGGCAGCTCTGCCCCTGTGACTTTGCAAGGTACAGCCCCCCTCCCAGCTGCTTTCACGGGCTAGTGTTGAGTGTCTGCGGCTTTTCCAGGCACATGGAGCAAGCTGTTCATGGATCTACAATTCTGGGGTCTGGAGGATGGTGGCCCTCTTCTCACAGCTCTACTAGACAGTGACCCAGTGAGGACTCTGTGGTAGGGGCTCTGACCTCATATTTCCCATCCACACTGCCCTAACAGAGGTTCTCCATAAGGGCTCCACCCCTGCAGCAGACTTCTGCCTGGACATCCAGGTGTTTCCGTACATCCTCTGAAATCTAGGTGGAGGTTCCCAAACTTCAATTCTTGTCTTCTGTGCACCTGCAGGACCAACACCACGTGGAAGCTGCCAAGGCTTGGGGCCTGCACCCTGCAAAGCCACAGAGCTGGAGCTGCCCAAGGCCATTGGAGCCACCTCTGAAGCAATGACCTGAGCTGTATCTTGGTCCCTTTTAGTCAGGCTGAGGCAGTTGGGACACAGGTCACCAAGTCCTGAGGCTTCACACAGTGGGGGTGGGGGGTTAGACCTGGCCCAGGAAACCATTTATCCCTCCTAGGTCTCCAGGGCTGTGATAGGAGGGGCTGCTGTGAAGATGTCTGACATGCCTTGGAGACATTTCCCCATTGTCTTGGCAGTTAACATTTGGCTCCATTTTACTTATGCAAATTTTACAGCTGGCTTGAATTTCTTCCCAGAAAATGGGGGGTTTATTTTCTATCACATTGTCAGGCTGCAAATTTTCCAAACTTTTATGCTCTGCTTCTTCTTGAATGCTTTGCCATTTAGAAATTTCTTCTGCCAAATACCCCAAATCATTTCTCTCAAGTTCAAAGTTCCATAGATCTCTAGGGCAGGGCAAAATGTTGCCAGTCTCTTTGCTAAAGCACACTAAGCATGATCTTTACCCCAGTTTCCAACAAGTTCCTCATCTCCATCTGAAACCACCTTAGCATGGACTTCATTGTCCCTATCACTATCAGCATGTTGGTCAAAGCTATTCAATGAGTCTCTAGGAGGTTCTAAACCTTCTCACATCTTCCTGACTCCTGAGCCTTCCAAACTGTTCCAACCTCTGCCTGTTACCCAATTCCAAAGTTACTTCCACATTTCAAGTATCTTTACAGCAGCACCTCACTACCCAATAACAATTTACTGTATTAGTCTATTCTCATGCTGCTAATAAAGACATACCTGAGACTGGGTAATTTATAAAGAAAAGAAGTTTAATCGACTGATAGTTCAGCATGGCTAGGGAGGCCTCAGAAAACTTACAGTCGTGACAGAAGGGGAAACAAACACATCTTTCGTCACATGGCAGCAGGAAGGAAAAGAATGAGAGCCAAGCGAAGGGGAAGCCCCTCATAAAACTATCAGATCTTATGAAAACTTACTATCATGAGAATAGCATGGGGGAAACTGCCCCCAGGATTCAATTACTTCCCACCAGGTCCCTCCCATGACATGTGGGGATTATGGAACTACAATTCAAGATGAAATTTGGGTGGGGACATGGCCAAACCATATTAAGTATATATCCAGAGGTAGAATTGCAGGAGCGTATGGTAATTCTATTTTTAATTCTTTGAAGAGCCAATCTTTTATGCTGTTTTCCATAGTGACTGTACCATTTTACATACCCACCAACAGTGCTCAAGGGTTCCAACTTCTCCATATCCTTACCAACATCTGGTTTTTGATAGTTGCCATCCTAATGGATATGAAATGGTATCTGATTGTAGTTTTGATTTGCATTTCCTAATGTTAGTGATGCTGAATATCTTTCAACATACTTATTGGCCATTTGTAAATCTTCTTTAGAGAAACGTTCTCACCCATTTTCAAATATTTTTGTTGTTGTTGAATGTTAGGAACTCTCTGTACATTCTGGATATTAATCCCTTATTAAGAAGGGATTATGAGATTTTGTTGGGTTTTTCTTTTGCAAGAGGGCTCCCATAGCCTTGGGAAGCTTATTATGAAGGGATTAATATCTAGGATGTTAACAACAAACTCCCTTATCCCTTATCAGATATGCCATTTTCAAATATTTTCTCCCATTCTGTGAGTTGCCTTTTTTTTTTTTTTTTGAGATGGAGTTTCGCTCTTGTTACCCAGGCTGGAGTGCAATGGCGCGATCTCGGCTCACTGCAACCTCCGCCTCCTGGGTTCAGGCAATTCTCCTGCCTCAGCCTCCTGAGTAGCTGGGATTACAGGCACGCGCCACCATGCCCAGCTAATTTTTTTGTATTTTTAGTAGAGACGAGGTTTCACCATGTTGACCAGGATGGTCTCGATCTCTTGACCTTGTGATCCACCTGCCTTGGCCTCCCAAAGTGCTGGGATTACAGGCGTGAGCCACTGTGCCCGAGCCACTGCGCCCAGCCCCGTGAGTTGCCTTTTTACTTTGTTGATAGTGTCTTTAAAATTTTTCATTTTAACTGACAAATAATAATAGTATACATTATGGGATACAATGTGCTATTTTGATATAGTTTACAATGTTTTAATACATGTAACAATGTTTACAGTGTTACAAAGCAAGTTCTCACATTCCATGGACGTGAAAAAAGAAACACCATATGTTCTGCTCAGTGCCTGCTCCTGCAGCTCCCTAAAGTTCATTCCATTAAAAGGCAGGTAACCATGGTGTAAAGAATAAGTTTCAGGCTGCCCCCTTCCACCAAGGAGCTATGCTACTTTTGGTCCTAGAAGAGTTCCAGGGCGGCATAAGGGGAACTGCCACAGAAGGTATCTAGCCTGTTTCCAAAGGTGAGCTCATTGTTGAAGCTAACATCTGCAACCTTGATGTTCAGGTCAGCATCCAAAAGTAGGTTCCCTGGCTTTTAGTGTATGTGAACAGTCCTGTTCTGGTGGCAGCACTTCCCAGTGGATGCTGTCAGGCAAAGTTTGTCTCTAGCTTCTCTCTCTTCATGTGGTCATGGCCCAGTAAGTAATTGAACACCTTCCTTCATGCTCTGTATTTGAAAGTTTCATCTCTGGAAGCTGGAAGAGCTTTGCTGACTCTTGTTAATGACCTTCACAGCCACCTCAGTCCCAGTTAGAACTGTGCTAAGCCAACCTCACCTTGAGAAAGCTGCTCTGGCCAATGGTCTGGAGATGCCATTTGCTGTCAATAAGGGTGTCCTTAGCAGAGATGGCCATGACGCCCTATGGCATATGGTCTGCCAACTATACTAATCAAAAATACTGACAACTAAAATACTAAACATTAACTACTGTTAATAGTACTAGCGAACTAAATGAAAATATGATAGACATAAATTTTAAAATGGGAAAAGAAGAAAAAAAATACAACAAAGAATAAAGGAGAAGCTGAAAAACCAAAACCAAAGAATTTTCTTAAAAGACTGAAAAACACAGGAAAAGAAAAATGAGAAAATAGAAATGAAAGAATCAAGAAAAAAGAAAGAAGAACATAAAGAAAATGAGAAAAGCAAAAATAATAAAGAAAAAAGGAAACAAAGTGTTGGGATTACAGAGCTGCCACGTGCAGTGCAGCAAAATCATTCAGAATGCCTTGTATCTCCAGGTGGGAGACAAAAAATTGTTCTGTCGCCTGTCTCCCACCCTTTTTACCCTTCAATGTTTACTGGATAAACTCTGGTGGTTCTGAGTGGAATGGCCCTGCCTATAGGCAGTGGCCTTCCTTTCTAGAGTGTCCCAAGAGATCTTGCTAGGGTGGGGTCAGCATCTAAGAGGGCTACTGTGGCCCTGCCCGAATCTTCTAGGCTGCAGGCCCTTGTTGAGTTCATAGGCAGTAGTGATCAATAAAGTCTGTGACACTGCTGGGGGTTCTGTACTCCTAAATGAACTGCATGACCCGCTCGGGGGTTTTAGGAGGAGCCAGAAGGAAATGCTGTTTGCGCTTTTCCCTTTTTCCATAGACATCGTGCTTTGGCTCTCCAATGATGGGATCTCATATCATGGTCAAGGCTGAATACAGACAGCAACAACATGAGACTAGGTCCAGAAACAGCACCTTTGCGGGGACTACGGCCCAAGGTGGATGCCTCACACTGACTCCATGTAGGGCTGGAAACGTGTGGATGGCTCCCAAACACATCCTCCCTCTACTCAACATGGTGACCTGAAATGTCCAGAGCAAGGCATGTCGAGGATGTGCTGGCAGGTGCATGGGAAATCATCAAGTTCACAGACATGACCAATGAGGTCCACACACCCCAGCCCGGGTTGCTCCCTCTGCACCTGGAGCCAGGCTGTGCTGCAGCATGTCGACTCCATGCCCTGATTCACTCTCAGTGTGGTTGGGTGGGTGACAAACGGGATTGCTTCAATCCTTTAGCCATTTTCTCTTGACTTCTCACGAGCCCCAGTATGGGTGGTACTGATCCAGAGACACCTCCAGCCTTCTCAGACTCAGGGCTGGGCTGTCTCATGCTGGCTCTGACTGGCAGCACAGGCCATTTAGTGGCCAAAGGCACAACACAATGACCGCCCTCGGCCTGCTACACACAGAGGCTCTGGAGGAGGGAGGGAGGAAGTCCTTAAGCCAGGGTCTTTGCTCCCAGATTCTGGGGTTCCTGATCTGCCAGAAGGAGAATAGGCAGAGGTGGGCATGGTGCTGAGGCCAAGCCTCCCAGGGAGGTGGAACAGACAAGCTTCCCTTGAGCAGAGCCCCACAAAGATCAAACAAAGGAGGGACAAAAAACTTCATATATTTACTTTTGAACAGTTTTCCTCCTCCCCACTCCTCTGGCTACTTCCAACTTTCTTGCTAGATTACTTCCTGGTTTCTGGGATGTACTTTGTGCAGAACTCAGGTGCTAGGAAAAAATTTTTAAAAAGAAAATTATAGCATCCAGAAAGGTTAAATGGATAATAGAATAAAGAGATAGGCAGAGGCCAGGTGTGTTGGCTCACCCCTGCAATCCCAGCACTCTGGGAGGCCGAGGTGGGAGGACTGCTTGAGCTCAGGAGTTTGAGACCAGCCTGGGCAACACAGTGAGACTCCTGTATCTACAAAAAAAATAAAAAGATTAGCCAGGTGGCTGGTGCATGCCTGCAGTCCCAGCTACTCAGGAGGCTGAGGTGGGAGGATCACTTGAGTCCAGGAGTTTGAGAATGCAGTGAGTTATGATTGTGCCACTGCACTCCAGTCTGGGTGGCAGAGTGAGACCCTGCCGAGGGGGGGGGGGAGAGAGAGAGAGAGAGAGAGAGAGAGAGAGAGAGAGAGAGAATGGGGAAAGAAGGAGATGGAGGAGAGAGAGGGGCCCTGCAGGCTGGGTCTTAGACATTTGAGGGTGTCAGAGGAAAATCTTCAGGAGGCTGCTATAGTGGGGGCAGGGGAGTGCGGATGGCAGGGGAGATCAAGAGGCATAATTTTTAACAGATGTTTTGCTGTGTCTTAAGAGCAAATGTTCCTTCTTTGAGTTCCCTCAAAGGACTGCATAAAGATTTGGGCTGCTTTCAGCCCTACTTTTTGTCAGGCTGTTATTTTTTGGAAGGTGACACCAGGCAAGGATGGGCCATGCTGGGGTTCCATGTCTACATACATAACATTGCACTGACAACAGTTGGTGAGGATTCTGCTGCCGCCCCATTTTTATAGAGAGCACAAGCACTCCTGCTTCCGTGTTCTGGAAGACAGAGGTGGGTGTGCGACCTAAGGACAGCAATGCCCTGACTTCACCTCTTCCCCAAGGGCGAGGTCGGAAGCCCAGATCTTCCTCTTCTGATCTCAGGCTCGGAGGTAAATTAGGTACATCGGGCTTTTTTTTCTGAAGAAACATCCAAACATGCCAAACAAACTGGAATTGACCGGTTTGGTCTACAAGGGTTGCAGAATAACCCAAGAGGTCTGGCTCTCGGTCTGTCTTCACTCCACCCGTTTGTTTTCACTCAATTGCAACTGAGGGAGGATTGGAGGTTTCAGACCGTGCGCAAAGTCTTTGTGCGTTTTCTCAGCCACAGAGACGCGTGGCAGCGTCACACCGAAAGCAATTTCGAGGAGGCTCATTACTGAAAGCAGGACAGGCCTGTGCTGGAGACAGTGGGAATGGCGAGGAAAACCTGCCAGGCGGCCTGCAGAGAGTTCAGGCAGCCGGGAAGCCGCGCGCTCCGTGGAAAACCTCTGGTGAAAGAGAGACAGCCCCTTCAGTTGTTTAAAATCTAAAGGGTAGCTGCGGCTACTTTTGATTTCCTTAAAGGGGATCAGTTAGAGCCCTCAGATCGCGTCCCCCAGGGTCCCGGTCTGTGCCTGCTGACTCAGGAGAGGCCCACAGCGCTCCCTCCTGGGACCGAAGCACTCCTCCTTAATTGGTTTGAAAAATTGCGGCTGGATCCCGACAGCTGCGGCCCCCGGGCTGGGTCCGGAGGGAGCGAGCGAGGAGAGAGGGGGACAGCTGAGCCTCCCGCCTCCCAGAGCCTCTCCGGCGGCTCGCACCCAGCGCCTTTCTTTCCTTCGTTTATTTCTGGGACGCCTCCCCCAAACTTTCCTTAAAGCCTGGTCACGTGAGGTCTCCTCTGAGGTCGTGCTCTCCGCGGTCTCGGATGGCATTTCTGGAGGCGGCACTTCCCGAGTCGGTGGAGAGTCACTTTCCGGGTCTCTGCCCCGCCCGAGCAGGCAGCCGCTGCTGTTTGTAGCTTTGGTTGGAAGCGCCCTGTCCTGTTTCTCTCCAGCGTACGCTCTGTGCCCTGGTGTCCCGGGGCGCTGACCCCGCTCTGGGGACTCCGTAGGCTTCCTGGGGAAGGCAGGCCCACTGACTGCCAAGTGTCCGTGAGTCGCCGGGAGAGGCAGTGGACAGCAACTCCTGGCTTCTGGCCTGGAGAAGAAGGAGCTGCGCTTGGCTTCGCCTCGGTTTCCTCCTCTATAAATGAAGAAGGCTGGATTAAATTCATCTGTTCTCAGATCCTCTTTTCTTTTTTAAAATTTATTTATTTATTTATTTTGAGACGGAGTCTTTCTGTGTAGCCCAGGCTGGAGTGCAGTGACGCCATCTCCGCTCATTGTAACCTACCTCTCCTGGGTTCAAGGGATTCTCCTGCCTCAGCCTCCCAAGTAGCTGGGATTACAGGTGCTCGCCACTACACCTGGCTAATTTTTTAATAGTTTTTTGCAGAGCAGGGTTTCACCATGTTGTCCAGGTTGGTCTCGAACTCCTGACCTCAAGTGATCTGCCTGCCTTGGCCTCCCAGAGTGCTGGGATTGCAGGGGTGAGCCACTACATTTGGCTTTTTGTATTTTTAGTAGAGACGGGGTTTCCCCATGTTGACCAAGCTGGTCTCAAACTCCTGACCTCAGGCGATCTGCTGACTCAGCCTCCCAAAGTGCTGAAATTACAGGCGTGAGCCACCACACAGGCTCAGATTCCTTTTTCTTTCCGCTGATAAAAATTCTGTTCAAACAAAACTGCCAGAAAACGCACCCACAGAGCCCTGGGACTCAGCGTCACTCGCTGGTTCTCAGCTCTGACAGGTTCCCAGCACCGCTGGAGCTGCCTAGGGCACAGCTGGAAAGCCAGCCAGGCCGGGTGCTCCCCAAGGCCCTCTCAGCTCTAACCTTCAGGGGTTTTGTGCCTTGGAGTCTTCAGGAGGGGCCCTGGGAGAGGAGGACCTGCAGTACCACGGCCTTTCCCTTTCAGGTAGCCGAAGTGCCCTGGGGGATGGAGGGCTGGGCACAGGAGAGAGGCAAGTGGTAACAGTGTTCATGCTGCCAAGGACTGTAACCGCACTGTACCCCAAAGTGAGCTGGGGGAAACAGAGCGGTGTTCCCAGTCCCATCTCCCACTCCCCTGCCACATCCCCTAGAGATGCGGTTGAAGAGGAAGGCCAGATGAAGCTTCGGCATTTTTCTTCTCAGTGCAATGGAAAGGTATGGAAAGTTTTACATACAGGGCTCAGCATGATACAATTTACATATTTAAAAGATTTACATGTTAAAAAAACTAAACTAGGTCAGTCGCAGTGGCTCATGTCTGTAATCCCAGCACTTTGGGAGGTCGAGGCAGGTGAATCGCTTGAGTTCAGGAGTTCGAGACCAGCCTGGCCAACATAGGCAAATCCTGTCTCTACTAAAAATACAAAATTTAACCAAGTGTGATGGTGCGAGCCTATAGTCCCAGATACTCAGGAGGCTGAGACAGGAGAATATCTCAAACCCAGGAGGTGGGGGTTGCAGTGAGCCAAGATCACACCACTGCACTCCAGCCTGGGAGACACAGTGAGATTCTGTCTCAAAAAATAAAACAAATGAATAAATAAACTTGACTAAAATGTTGGCGAGCGGGTTGAGAGAATAAGAAGTCTGGAGGCAGGAAAAACAGAGGAATATATTCACCAATCTTATCAAGAGATGAAGGCCTACCCAAGCGAAGTGAAATCATAGGTCCACACAAACACCTGAGCAAGAATTGCTGTAGGGTAAACGTGTGTGTCACCCCCGAATTCCTATGTTGAAATGCTCATCCCCAAAGTGATGGTATTCGAAGGCAGGGCCTTTGCGAGGTGATTGTGTCTTAAGGGTGGAGCTCTCGTGAATGGGATTACTGCCTTATAGAAGAGGCCCCAGAGTTCGTTGGCCCTTTCTGCCATGTAAGGACATAGTGAGAAGGTGCCATCATGGACAGGGAAACAGCCCTCACCACACACTGAATCTGCGGCTACCTTCATCTTGGACTTGCAGCTGGGGGTGGGGTCGGGGGAAGCTCAGCTCGAAGGTCCCCTCCAGCTTTATAACACCACTTCCTGTATCTTCTCTACACAGTCTTCTTCCAGCCTGTTGTTTTTAAGTTTTTATGAACGAAACTAGAAAGCTCAGAATATATTTCATCAGGTTTTTGTTTGGCGAAGTGTCAACATGTTTTATATATATACATTATTATATTTTAAGTTCTGGGGTACACGTGCAGGATTGTTACATAGGTATACATGTGCCATGGTGGTTTGCTGCCTCCATCCCCCAGTCACCTACATTAGGTATTTCTCCCAATGTTATCCCTCCCCAATCTCCCACCCCCTGTGATCCCTCCTTTAGCCCCCCACCACCCAACAGACCCCAGTGTGTGACATTCCCCTCCCTGTGTCCATGTGTCCTCATTGTTCAATACCTACCTATAAGTGAGAACATGCAGTGTTTGATTTTCTGTTCTTGAGTCAGTTTGCTGAAAATGACGGTTTCCAGATTCATCCATGGCCCTGCAAAGGACATGAAACGTGTTTGTAACACAGTTAAGATAAAGGAAATCCTTTAGATCGTTATTTTGGAGAATTGAGGGCAAAACAAAAGGCTCCCTAGCTGCAGGAGCTCTGAGAGGGCCTGGCAGTGTCCGTGAACAGATGAGATGTGCCTGTCACCCCAACTCTGCCAGGGCAGCATGCAAACAGTCCCTATTGCACCTCCACTTTCTGCCTGGAGGTCCTAGCGACTGAAAGCTGCCGCATCAGCCCAGCTGTTGGGAAATACCAATTTGGAACCCCAGGACTTTCCGCTAAACCTATGGGCCCGTCCCCAGCACACGTAAACGTACACCCACCCCCGCATGAACATGCTATTTATAGGAGTGTTTCTCAACTGGGGGCAATTTTGCCCCCGGGGACATTTGGTTGTCACAAATGAGGCAGGGGGTGCTACTGGTGTCGAGTGGGCAGAGGCCAGGGAGGCTGCTAAACCTCCCAGAGCCCACCAGACAGCCCCCACAACAGAGTTATCCAGCCGCCCCAAACCTCAGTAGTGCTGAGGTTGCGATACCCGGATTTATAGCAACGTTTCCTCTAAAAATTCAGAGCTCTATTACTTGGATCCTTGGAGCAGACATAACTTCTAAATAAACAAAATGGCTTATTTTCAGACAATTTCATCATCTGATTTTCTTTATTAGCTATGAATAAAGCCAGCAGTTCTTATAGTTTCCTGCTATTTACAGCATATGCAATTTTATTAATATCTCAGTTAGGAAGGGTACAAATGAGATAACCAATTAAACGAAAAACAGAATCATCACAGAATTTAAAAAATTATATTATCAATGGAAACACTCAATCTTACATGAAAGGCATATTTTCCCACCTTCTTTTTGCATAATTTTGACTTTCTTTTCCTACGTGCATAGGAAAAAATATATATGCATATATTTGTATATATTTTAAATGGGCTATATTTTGTAATTATAACTTGCTGTAAAAATGCTACTATTTATAAATGCAGTTAGATAATATTTATTAGACAATATCATCAAATATTTAATATTTATATTCAAGAACTTCATACATATTAATTATGAGCATTCTTGCAAGATGATATTTTCTGGTTTCACTGAGGGAAAACCAGGCATAATAAGGGATAAGTGATTTCCTCAAGGGTGTAAGAAGGATCAAGTTCCAAATATTATTCCTATTTCTTGGGTCTCTGCTACAAATTAGCAAATCATTACTTTTTAGTTTTAATAGCTCAACTTTTTATTCACTCTGTTTTTTAAAACTAAGTTTCACTGAGGCGTAATAACGTATATTAAAAATTAAAATATACATTTTAATGAGTTATGACTATTGTTTTTAAGCTTATTGTTTACAGCAAAATTTGTTACATGTAACATAAAAATAGATTTCAGAGGCGCGGTTTGACTACACAGCATCTTAGCACATGGCAAAGTTAACGGTTATTCAGTAAGTCAATAAAATCTCAATAGTTTTGTCACGTTGAGAGAAAGTCCAGTGTGACTGAATAGGAAGAATTTTGAATTTAGAAAGTCTGTTAAAGAAATGTAGTTTTGACTGGGCGCGGTGGCTCACGCCTGTAATCTCAGCACTTTGGGAGGTCGGGGCAGGCTGATCACGAGATCAGGAGATCAAGACCATCCTGGCTAACACGGTGAAACCCTATCTCTACTAAAAATACAAAAAATGAGCCAGGTGTGGTGGCAGGTGCCTGTAGCCCCAGATATTCAGGAGGCTGAGGCAGGAAAATCGCTTGAACCCAGGAGGTGGAGGTTGCAGTGAGTTGAGATCATGCCACTGCATTCCAGCCTGGGCAACAGAGCAAAACTCCATCTCAAAAAAAAAAAAAAAAAAAAAGAAATGTAGTTTTATTAACAACCGACTTTACTTTTGAATTTCAATGTCTTCATCCGGACGGGGATGGAGACTAAAAGAGAACGAGACTAAAAGACCTCTCGGGTTCCTTGCAGCCCAGATGCGCTGCTGCTT
Source organism: Aotus nancymaae (assembly GCF_030222135.1). Classification (NCBI taxonomy): domain Eukaryota; kingdom Metazoa; phylum Chordata; class Mammalia; order Primates; family Aotidae; genus Aotus; species Aotus nancymaae. The sequence goes on from NW_026988465.1 coordinate 2,480,037, forward strand.
CCAGACCCTGCTTTCAGAACAGTCACCCCGGCCACACCCTCCTGGGATTCCTCCTCCAGCCTCCCGTCCGTCCACACCCTCCTGCTTTTCCATCTCCTCCTCCTGTGCTCTTCCTTGACCTCCTTCCCAGCCTCTTCTGAAACGTGGGAATAGTGCAGGCTTCACCCCGGCCCTCTGATCCTGGCACTGCCCACTCTTCATGGCGGCAGCTGCCTCCTGCCTGCTGGTAATGCCCAAGTCTGTGCCTCCACCCCAGCTTCTCCGCCCCTGGCCCCAGGAAATATCAGGCGGCCTCAGGATATTTGTCCGTGGGCCTCCACAGGCATGTCCAACTCCCCATGCCTGGACAGACTCCTCTCCTTCTCCCTCCCACCCCATATACTGCTTCTTCCCCATTTCCCTGTTTAGGTGAAAAGCACCAGCATTCATTTCAATCTCAGAATAACTCCAGGGGGTGTGTTCTTCCTGGCACATGGGATCTTTATACTAGAGATGAAACAACTGAGGTTTAGGGAAGGGGAGGAGCATGTCTAAGCCACACAGCCCGCCAGTGGTGGAAACTGGAATTAAAATCAGCGGTGTCTGACTCCAAGCTAGGGTCCTTGATCACTGCCCTACGCCCCAGGATGTGCCCCAGTGGGAGACCATGGTGCTGTCCTCAATGCCGCCCCCTCGCCACTCACGGCCACCCCATCGCCAGGACCCGAGACTGACAGAGCACTCAGGTCAGCTCCTCGAAGGACCTCTACCCCTGGCTCCGTTCATCCCTCATCCTCCCCGATACATCCTTCTCTTAACCTTTCATCTTCCTCTCTTCAAGCCACACTTTATGTTGAGGGAAGGTGCTGTTCCTACAACACTGATCAAGCCACTCCCTTGCTTAAAACTCTCCGGTGGCAGTCCACAGCTTCTGGGACAAGAGCCAGCCTTTCACTTGGCAGCAGCCTCTATCTTGGTCTCCAGTCCTACAGTCCGATCTCATTATTTGTGGATTCCATACCTGCGAATTCACCTCTTCACTAAAATGTGTTTGTAAACCAAGTCAATACTTGTGGCTTCGCAGTCAGTCACAGACTTGTACAGAGAAGGGGAGAATCTGAGCAGTGCAAGGCACCTGTTCCCAGCTGAGGTGAAGCAAGGTGACCCCTCTGCCTTCTTGTCCCAGCTCTCATACTGTAAACAAGTGGTCCTTCCTGCTGTCTATCCGAAGCCATCCGTTTGCATTTTTGTGCTTTTGTTGGTGATTTTGCTGTGCAAAACGCCCCCAGGCATGGTGCATGAAGTACTGTTTACTGTCTCTGAGTGCAGGAGGCTGCGGTGTGCCTGTGGAGACAGTCCCTGTGCTGAATGAGCTGCCTTCAGCGTGAGTGGCAGTGCTGCTGGCAGTAAGTTCAGTGTTAGTGAATCAACAACCAGGTACATCGAGGCAATGGAAGAGGAAATTCACTTTTGCGGGCCCCTCTAGAAAGTGCTTCTGGGCCAGGTGCGGTGGCTCACACCTGTAATCCCAGCACTTTGGGAGGCCGAGGAGGGTGGATCATGAGATCAGGAGATTGAGACTGTCCTGGCCAACATGGTGAGACCCCGTCTCTACTAAAAATACAAAAATTAGCTGGGTGTGGTGTCATGTGCCTGTAGTTTTAGCTACTTGGGAGGCTGAGGCAGGAGAATCGCTTGAGTCCGGGAGGTGGAGGTTGCAGTGAGCCGAGATCACACTACTGCACTCCAGCCTGGCAACAGAGCGAGACTCCATCTTAAGAAAAAAAGAGAGAGAGAGAGAGAGAGAGAAAGTGCTTCTATAGTAGGTGGTGAAACTACAGAAAAGAAGGAAAAGCAGCTCAATTTCTGGATTTGTGAGATGATGTCTGATACAGTTTGGATGTTTGTCCCATCCAAATCTCATGTTGAAATGTGATCTCCAGTGTGGGAGGTGGGGCCTGGTGGGCGGTGTTTGGGTCATGGAGTCTGGTCCCTTAAGAAAGGCTTGGAGTCATCCTTGCAGTAATGAATGAGTTTTCGCTTCTTTGAGTTCCCATGAGAACTGATTGTTAAAACAAGCCTGGCACCTCTCTCTTGCTTCCTCTCTCGCCGTGTGACTCACTGGCTCCCCAGCGCCTTCTGCCGTGAGCAGAAGCAGCCTGAACCCCTCAGCAGAAGCAGATGCTGGCACCGTGCTTCCTGTACAGCCTGCAGAAACAAGAGCTAAATAAACCTCTTTTCTTTATAAATTACTCAGCCTAGGTATTCCTTTATAGCAAAGCCAAGACTGACAGTAAGTGATTTTTTCCAAACAAGTGTGGTAGCAACATTGTTCTGAGTCTGAAATCCAAAGAAGTTTACAGTCAGAAAAACGTTAAGCCCCTCTCAGCTAGTGCTGACTGGCCTGCATGTTCCAGATGGTGATACAACATGAAAAAGCTTAAAGCTGCAGGCGAGGCAGGGTCTGCAGATCAGGGGGCTGTGGAAGAATTGTAAAAACACCCCCTGAGAGCCATGTAGGGAAAGGGTTATGTGGAAGGGCAGGTTCGCAATGCTGTTGAGACCTGTGTGTTCTACTAGGATGTTGATAAACAAACCTATGTAACACAGGTGGTGTTTCAGCCGATGAAAATGTGACCAGAGGCTCATAGAACCTAACTTGCGCTTTCTCTGGGAGAAATTGCTCAGTATTCGCTAGTTCAGGGTTTGAGGCACGTTCACAGAACATAATTACCTCGAATAACAAGAATCAGCTGTGCTTCCCACTATCCCTACCCCGGGAGCTCCAGTCCCTTTGAACTCTCTTTAGTTGCCTGAGGATGCTTTTCCTGGAGTGCCCTCTCCTCTCCATCTGGTCACCAAGATCCATCCTTTAAGCCTCAGACCCAGTGAGAGCCCAGGCCGTCTCTCTGGACCCTCCCCTAGGATGGCTGAGAATCTCCTCTTCAGCACCAGGTGACACATCCTGCACACACCACTGGCTCAGCGTGCATCACGGCAGCAAGATTGCTCACACACTCATCCACCTCCTCCACCAGCTACTTCAAAGCAAGCCTCTTTGTCCGTCCTTCCTTCCTCCCTCCCTCCCTCCCTCCCCCACATACATATGTATGTATGTATATTTGTATATGTGTATACATATAGATGTGTTTGGGGAGGTGGTGTAAAATAATACTTCAAGATATTTCTTATGTTGCACTTTTATTTTTAAATTAACCTACAGTATCATGCCTATTTAATTGATTCAATGTTGTGTTCCGGAACTTAGCACACAGCCTGGCCCAAACAAAGGACACTAAATATTGGCTGAGATGAGAAAAAGCAAAAAGCTTAACTATTCTATTCATTTCACCTAAGTGAAGTTCCTTGTGTCATGAATTTCTAATAAATCGTTTTAAATTACCATGTTAAGAGCATGTTCCCTTATATATTTTAAGTAATTCCTTTGCACCCCTCTTTTTAATTTGAGCTATCTTTAATAAAATTTTGTTGAGCAAAATAAACTCCAGCTTAGTCCAAATTGAATAATTAAACATTTGGAAGAAGTGGTCTGAATTAATGAGTTTGCTCAGTGTAATTCTAGAATATGGAGTCAGAGATCTTAATTTACACGTGTGTTAATTAGGCTCTTCCAGGTTAGCCAAGGAGATAGGAGGGAAAGAACAGAGGGAGCCTCAGCAGGCTGTTGGGGCCTGAAAGGAAGGTCATTCACAGACAGCCCGGGGCCGTTTCAACAGCAGCTCTGACATGCAACGCCAGCTGTCTCCTCGGAGCTGGCATGTGCTGCTCCGCGAGCCGGCGCTGCTGTCACAGAGCCCTGGCCACCTCAGCCCCTGCTCGGGCACGGTTTGTTCTGACTTTATACCACTGCTTTCTCTGCCTACTATCTGCTTCTGTCCAGACTAGCGAATGCTGACGGTCTCTACCGTTTCCAGTTCAAATCCCTGCAAAGAAAGCATCCGATTGCTTCAGAGTCACTCTCCTTCCTCCTGGACTGAGATCTTGCATCAGTTTCTCTCCCGAGATGGGGCCTCCCTCTAAATGAGCTGCCCTTGGCCCAGCACCTTCTCCTTGGGCCCGGACAGTGAGAAGACAGAGTCCAATTTCTCAGGAGACCTGTGGGCACGGGACACACTCAAGTCACACCACCGGGAGCTCCTTTCCGAGTCAACAGAGGCAGAAACCGATGCCTGAAAAGTTAGAGGCTCATTCCTAGGAGGGTGCCCTTCAAAGTCCCCTATTATCTAGGTCTCTGAAGCACATGATTGCCCCAGTATTGAGAAGCCTTGTCTCTTTGGCTTGTATTTCTTTTAAACTGCTTCAGATGTTTGGATAAAGCCTGCAAAATCTGGATGAACAGCCACACCTGGTTTGTGAAATGTTTACACATATTTTCTTTTGTCCAAATTATTTATGGTTAAAATTTAAGGTTGCCTAATATCACCAGAACACGAAGAATTGGGCCCACAATATAGTATTTATTTTCATTTGTTTTTACTTAATCTACATAAACAAGTTGTTGCTTTTAAAATAAATATGCAACATTACAAGGAAAACTGGTACGACGCTTACCAGAAGCCAGCATTATTTAAAAGCTATTAGTATTGTTTTGCCTTAGAAGTTCAAAGCAAGGCAATGTGTAACAGAGCATTTACTCAACTGATATTTATTGAGAACCAGCTATATTCCAGGCACTGTTCTAAGTGCTGGGAATGCAATCATGAACAAGACAAACATATTCCTGCTTTCAGGGAACTTAAATAGTATGCATTCAATCCACTTGTTTCACCATTTTTTAGAACAATGAAGAGCAGGGCAAGGGGTGGAATAAGGGTCAAAGTCCTAGAGTCCTGCCCCAAAGTTTTCCAATTACAGTACGAAGGAATGACCTTATGCCACTAAATTAACAATTTGAACGTTGAAAATGGCAATTTAATCTAACTTTAAGCAAGAGGTGAGTCAGAATCATGCCTAATATGTGTGATAATTAATGATCTTACAGTCACTGATTGGTTTCTTTCTTTTCCTTCTCTCTCACTTTCATTTTCTCTGACTATAAAGAAAAGAAAACCCCAAACCCAAAACTCTCAGCAAGTAACTGGCAGGTGACAGTTGGTATCTTCCTTACTGGATAGACTGTAAGCTCTCATAAACCAGTGCTGTGTGATGAAATCTCAGCTCTACAACCCAGTTTCCATCACAGAAGCTCATCACTGCCTCAGCCAGTGTCCATCTGGCCCCTGAAGGGCATGAAGATCCTGACCTACTTCCAGCTCTGATTTACTTTTTCTGCTGCAGATTCATCACTGCTCACAAAGCAGTTCATTTAACGCGGTTTCATTAGGCCGGGTGCAGTGGCTCATGCCTGTAATCACAGCACTTCGGGAGGCCAAGGCAGGAGGATTGCCTGAGCTCAGGAGTTCAAGACCAGCTTTGGCAGCAAAGTGAGGCCCCATTTCTACAAAAACATTAAAAATTAGGACATAGGCATAGGCAGGGACTTCATGGCTTAAACACCAGAAGCAATGGCAACAAAAAACAAAATAGACAAATGGGATCTAATTAAACTTAAGAGCTTCTGTACAGCAAAAGAAACTATCATTAGAGTGAACCAGCAACCAACAGAATGGGGAAAAAATTTTGCAATCTACCAATCTGACAAAGGGCTAATGACCAGAATCTACGAAGAACTTAAACAAATTTACAAGAAAAAAAACAACCCCATCAAAAAGTGCGTGAAAGATATGAACAAACACTTCTCAAAAGAAGACATTTATCCAGCCAAAAAACATATGAAAAAAAGCTCATCATCACTGGTCATTAGAAAAATGCAAATCAAAACCACATTGAGATACCATCTCAAGCCAGTTAGAATGGCAATCATTAAAAAAAATCTAGAGACAACAGATGCTGGAGAGGATGTGGAGAAATAGGAATGCTTTTACACTATTGGTGGGAGTGTAAATTAGTTCAACCATTGTGGAAGACAGTGTGGTGATTCCTCAAGGATCTGAAACTAGAAATTCCATTTGACCCAGCAAACCCAAAGGATTATAAAACACTCAACTATAAAGACACATGCACACGCATATTTATTGTGGCACTGTTTACAATAGCAAAGACTTGGAACCAACCCAAATGACCATCAAAGATAGACTGGATAAAGAAAATGTGGCACGTGTACACCATGGAATACTACGCAGCCATAAAAAAGGATGCGTTCATGTCCTTTGCAGGGACATGGATGAAGCTGGAAACCATCATTCTCAGCAAACTGACACAAGAACAGAAAACCAAGCACCACATGTTCTCACTCATAAGTGAGTGTTGAACAATGAGAACACATGGACACAGGGAGGGGAACATCACATACCAGGGTCTGTCAGGGGAGTTGGAGCAGGGGGTTAGGGGAGGAACAGCAGAGGGTGGGGGAATTGGGGAGAGCTAACATTAGGAGAAATACCTAATGCAGATGACGGGGGGATGGATGCAGCAAACCACCATGGCACGTGTATACCTATGTAACAAACCTGCATGTTCTGCACATGTACCCTAGAACTTAAAGTATAATAATAATAATAAAAGTCTTGAAAAAAAATTAGCTAGGCATAGTGATGTGCACCTGCAGTCCCAGCTACTTGGGAGGCTGGCATAGAAGGATCCCTTGAGCCCAGGAGTTTGAGGTTGCAGTAAGCTATAGGGTCACTGCACTCCAGCCAGGGTGACACAGCAAGACCATGTCTCAAAAAATAAAAAACAAAACAAACAAACAAGAGTCCCATTAAAATCCACAAAGTACAGACCCTGAATGGGGCTCTCCTCCCAGCGGTTACTCTCAGCACCAGAGAGGGCACGCTGCAGGAGTGGAGCTCAGTAGCAGATTTCTGGAAAGCATGGCAAATATAACTTGACATCTCCCTGCTCACTGCCTGGAACCATCAATGGCCTAGATTCCTGGGGGAAGACCTTTCTTCCAGAGCATTGCTGCTCAGGTCAGGACAAGAGATGATGCCCACATCATTCCCCAAACCCAAAGGATACTGAGTCCAAAAGTCAAAACCAAGCCTGTGCCTGAACAATATTAGTCTCACTTTATTTATTTTCAACTTTTATTTTAGATTCAGAGGGTACATGTGCAGATTTGTTACAAGGGTATATTGCATGAGGCTGAGGTTTGGCATACATCTGAGCCCATCACCCAGGTAGCAGGCACAATACCCAATAGGTAGTTTTTAAACCCTTGCCCCTTCCCTCTTTCTCCCATCTAGGAGTCCCCAGTGTCCACTCTTCCAGTCTTTATGTCCATGAGTACCCAATGTTTAGCTTCCACTTGAAGTAAGAATATGTGGTATTTGGTTTTCTGTTCCTGCATTAACTCACTTAGGACAATGGCCGGCAGCTGCATGCATGGTGTTGCAAAGATGATTTCGTTCTTTTCTTTGGCTGTGTAGTATTCCATTGTATATATGTACTACATCTTCTTTATCCAGTCCACCACTGATGGGCACCTAGGTTGATTCCATGTCTTTGCTACTGTGAATAGTGCTACGAGGAACATGCAGGTGTATGTGTCTTTTTGGTAAAATGGTTTATTTCCCTTCGAGTAATGAGATTGCTGGGTTGAATGGTAGTTCTGTTTTAAAGTAATCGTATCAATTATTGGGCTGGGTACAGTGGCTCACACCTATAATCTCAGCACTTTGGGAGGCCGAGGCGGGCAGATCACCTGAGGTCAGGAGTTCAAGACCAGCCTGACCAACATGGAGAAATCTGGACTCATTGAGAATATGTCTATAGATCCCTGAGAGTTTTGTGAACCCTCACATAGTTTGTTTCTGCAGAAACAATTAAGAGCTCCATCAATTCCTCCTACTCCTCCCAGGATATGGAGCTTCCCATAAAATGCTAGAGTGTTCCACCAATCTTGATTGCATGGCTATTCGAACAAATCTACTGTGAAAACCAGTTATAAACTTTAACTAAAAGGGCTTTCTTCTTGAGGATATGTTTAACATTTAAATATATATATATAAATTACTGTCCCTGCTTTCTGATATTTTGTAATCCTGCTATCATCCTCTATGAAACATCATAATTATAATAATAAAAGTCAGAAACAGAAAAAGGAAGCAGTCTGACATCCAGTTAAAAATTGACACCAAATAAGTCAAACTCCCCACAGGGTTTTAGACAGGAAAATTGAAAATCTGATCTAAAATTTATATGAGGTGCAAAGGACCAAGAAAAGCCAAGATATTCTTAAGGAAAAATAACTAAATAAAAGAAATTAACTTACAGATATAAAGAGTTAATATAAGCTACAGGAATTAAGGCAGTAATGTTGAAACAAGAATAGAAAATAGACCCATGGAAAAGGACAGAGCCTAAAAACAGACTCATACATATGTGAACACAAATCTGTGACAAAGGAAATACTGTAGATTAGTGATTAATAATATATTTAAGAAATGAATGCTGATAGATCAGGTAGCCGTACCTAAACTACCCACAAAAATCAATTTCAGAAGGAATGTAGCTTTAAGGAGTCTGGGCAACATACCAAGACCTCATCTCTACAAAAAATACAAAAAAATTTGCTGAGCATGATGGCACACGCCTGTAGTCCCAGCTACTTGGCAGACTGAGGTGGGAGGACCACTTGAGCTCAAGAGGTTGAGGCTGAGGTGAGCTATGATCATGCCAATGTACTTCAGCCTGTGTGACAGAGTGAGGCACTGCCTCTAAAAGATAGATAGATAGATAGATAGATAGATAGATAGATAGATAGATAGATAGATAGGTAGGTAGATAGATAGATACATACATACATACATACATACATACATACATACATACATACATAAATTTCTTTTAAAGAAGGAATGCTGGGCATAGTGGCTTATGCCTATAATGTCAGCATTTTGGGAGGTTAAGGTGGGAAGATTGCTTGGGCTCAGGAGTTCAAGACCAGCCTGGGCAACATAGTAAGACCTCATCTCTAAAAAGAAAAAAGAAAGAAGAAATAAGATTTAGTGTTCCGTAAATGAGTTGAGTGACTGTAGTAAACAATAATCTATTGTATAATTCAAAACATCTTCAACTTTGACAATAATTTGAATGTTTTCTGCATAAAGAAAAGATAAATGTTTAAGGTGGTGATACCCCAATTACCCTGATTTGATTATTACACACCATATGAGTGTATCAAAATATCACATTACCCCCAAAATATGTACACACTATTATGTATCAACAAAAACCTGATTATATAAAACCTAATTAATAAAAGGATTATCCTTACTGCTTGTCCATTTGACAGTCCAGGTTTATCAAAATTTTGGGAAGCAGGAAAAAATAAATGGGCCCTGATGGTGGGTTACTGCAACCTTGATGCTGTGGTTCCATGCATTAAGGGCCCCATATGCCATGTTCAGTAGTATTGAAGTAATTGCCACCACCCAGTCAATGACTGGTATTTTATTATTACAGATTTGGCTACTGTGTTCTGTTCATTGCCTCCTTCAACAACCTTTCAGCGCAGTTTGCCTTCACCTCTAACAGGTCACAATTTACCTTTTCTAGGCTACCCATGGGAACCTCCACAGCTTTGCCATTGCACACTATCTTTGCAGATAAGATCTTAATCACATCCACCTTTCTGCAGTTGCACAGGGTACCCCAAACCCACATCCCAGATGATGTTGCTCAGAAGCTTGCAACTGAAGATGACATCACCTTAAATAACATCACTCTAGCCCAGGACATCGCTATTAAAGATATATCACCTGGGCACTAAAGCCTCCACCCCAGTGACACCCATGGAATGCCTCTCCCAAGGTGCTGACAAAATGGACATGGGACATTTATTGCTTTTCTTCCTTTGAATTAGGAATTCTATTGTGTTTCCTGAATTTACTCTCTGCTTGGCCCATGATCCTGGTATGTTCCTTGCTCTCTGCCAAAACATGCACCCTCCCCTGCACGCCTAAAGGAAAATCTGGTTGAAGTTACTACTCTCGATGCCATTCTAAAATTAATGAAGAGTATTGCTTCCTCCAAGAGCAGCTGCAGTAGGTCAGTGAATCCTTCGCACCCTGGGGAGAGGGTCACACACTCCCTAGTAACTTCCACTCCACCCTCCAGCTTTCCACCAGGACCTCCTGCCCTGTCCCCAACTGTGACCACCATCACCACCCCATCCCCTTAGTTACATACAAATACCACCAATCTTTACATGTACTTTACCGACTTACCAGATCATACCCTCCAACACCATAGCTGCAGAACTTGACACCGTGACCTGAGAAATACGCCAAGATATTACTGTCTCAATTGTTCTTGAGATATATGCATATCTCATACTTTTAACATACTTTGCAATCCAAGATATTGGTAGAGACCCCGGAAATTTCGGAGATTCCCCTGCTAATGCCATATGAACGGGAAACTTAGATACAGGCTGGCCTACAAGGGCTCCTTAAACTTTGACTTGCGTTCCTCCTTTCAACTCTCATAAAAAATGTTTTCTATACTATTTAGGGCAAATGATGGCCTTCTTTCTAAGTCTCATCTATCATCACTGCAAAGGTGCCTTAGTTTGATGTTAAAATATCACAGGGCCAAATGTATTGACTATGTTTCTAGCATCTATAAAGTCGATGTTTTAACACCTGTCCTACATGCATATACCAGACACTCCTTGATCTGGAAAACCCAACAATATGATTTGCTTCGCCCTCAGGCCTCCCTTGTCGCCTCCTCTCTGCCAACCCCCATTCCTCAGGAGCCCTCCTCCTCCGAGGGGTGCACTTTTCAAATACAAACCAACCAATCCAGAGCCCACACCCCAACTACCTCCTTTTCTAAAAATTATTATTATACTTAAGTTCTGGGGTACGTGTGCACATCTTGCAGGATTGTTACATAGGTATACACACGCCATGGTGGTTTGCTGCCTCCATCCCCCTGTCACCTACATTAGGTATTTCTCCTAATATTATCCCTCCCCAATCTCCCCACCCCCTGCTATCCCTCCCCTAGACCCCCACCCCCCAACAGACCCCAGTGTGTGATGTCCGCCTCCCTGTGTCCATGTGTTCTCATTGCTCAACATCCACCTATGAGTGAGAACATGCAGTGTTTGGTTTTCTGTTCTTCTGTCAGTTTGCTGAGAATGATGGCTTCCAGATTCATCCATGTCCCTACAAAGGACATGAACTCATCATTTTTAGGGCTGCATAGTATTCCATGGTGTACATGTGCCACATTTTCTTTATCCAGTCTATCATTGAGGGGCATTTCGATTGGTTCCAAGTCTTTGCCACTGTAAACAGTGACACAGTGCCACATACATGTGCATGTGTCTTTATAACAGAATGATTTATAATCCTTTGGGTATATACCCACTAATGGGATTGCTGGGTCAAATGGCATTCCTAGTTCTAGATCCTTGAGGAATCGCCACACTGTCTTCCACAATGGTTGAACAAATTTACACTCCCACCAACAGTGTAAAAGCAATCCTATTTCTCCACATCCTCTCCAGCATCTGTTGCCTACAGATTTTTAAATGATCACCATTCTAACTGGCATGAGATGGTATCTCAATGTGGTTTTGATTTGCATTTTTCTAATGACCAAGGATGATGAGCATTTTTTCATATGTTTGTTGGCCACATAAATGTCTTCTTTTGAAAAGTATCTGTTTATATCCTTCACTCACTTTTTGATGGGGTTGTTTGTGTTTATCTTGTTAATTTGTTTTAGTTCTTTGTAGATTCTGGATGTTAGCCCTTTGTCAGATGGTTAGACTGCAAAAATTTTTTCCCACTCTGTTGGTTGCTGGTTCACTCTAATGATTGTTTCTTTTGCTGTGCAGAAGCTCTTAAGTTTAATTAGATCCCATTTGTCTATTGTGGCTTTTGTTGCCATTGCTTTTGGTGTTTTACTTATGAAGTCCTTGCCTATGCCTATGTCCTGAATGGTATTGTCTAGGTTTTCTTCTAAGGTTTTCATGGTGTTAGGTCTTATGTTTAAATGTTTAATCCATCTGGAGTCAATTTTTGTATAAGGTGTAAGGAAGGGGTCCAGTTTCAGCTTTCTGCACATGGAGAGCCAGTTCAACCACCTCCTTTATTGGTCTCTCACTATCCACCTCCCCTGGTCAACCAAGGGCAGGTACCAGACAACTAGGGACAGCCCCTGTACTCCAGAGCCTGCTGAAATTAGCAAACTGGCCAATCCTGAGCCTGTTTACTTTGCCTTCCTGTTCTTTCCCATGGAAACCACGCACACACACACACACACACACAGGCTCTTCTTGACAGTCCTTGCCTTGCTCTGCCTCCTGCTTCCCTGTGGGGCCCCTGTGGTGTGGTGCATACCTTCCTCTTGGGAACTGTGTGGAACTATCTCTTTGATAGCAGTCCTCTCCATTGGCCTTAGTATTAGTATACCTCAAATATTTTTATTGATACACTGTGGTTTGTTTGTTTGTTTGTTTGTTTGTTGGTATTTTTTTTTTTGAGACTGAGTTTCACTCTTGTCTTCCAGGCTGGAGTGAAGTGGCATGACCTCAGTTCACTGCAACCTCTGCCTCCTGAGTTCAAGTGATTTTCCTGCCTCAGCCTCCCGAGTAGCTGGGATTACAGGTGCACACCACCACAGCCAGCTAATTTTTGTATTTTTAGTAGAGATGGGGTTTCACCATGTTAACCAGACTGGTCTTGAACTCCTGATCTCAGGTGATCTGCCGGCCTCGGCCTCCCAAAGTGCTGGGATTACAGGCACGAGCCACCACACCCGGCCGATACACTGTTTTTTTAAAACAGCTGGGAAACCTCTTATCCTCATCACCAGTGCCAGGGTCCAATTTCAGGAGGGCAGGGCTCACCTGCTTTACTTCCAGATCCTCACATGCAGCCTGGAGCCTCTCTCTGACCTATTTGTTGGACTTGTTTCAAAAAGTCAGTGATAGTTTATTTTTTTCTTCCTCAGTCCTGATTAATTTCAACAGAAGAAAATTTATCCCCTCCAGCTTGTGAGGATATCCAAGCTTGATTAGCCATTCATGGTGCTAAACTATCCTGCACTGGCTGATCCAATCACTTTTGATTTTCCAGGCTTGGCTCTTGGACCATCCTGGTGGAGGAGACGCTAGCATTCTGCCCAATCTGAGTAAAAATCCAGAATAATCTTTTCTTTTGTCGATACACAGTTATAAGTGCAATTTTTAAACTGCTGCTACTCTGCAGCCTGCCTGCCTTATCCTGTCTCCTGGGGACCCAGGGAAGTGAGAGCTTCCACTTCAAAGCAGAGGTCCTAGTGACACTAAGTCAACTAATAATCTCTCCAGCTGAACCCCATGCACTCACATGGACCACACACGTCTCTCCTTCAGTGATGATCATCCTTGTACCATGTCGGTGGCATGCTCTAGTCATGATTCAACATCTGGTTGTCTATTGCTATGTAACAAACCACCTCAACATTCAGGGGCTTGAATTGAAAGCAAGATCTTGAAGGGATATTTGCACATTTCATGCTCATAGCAGCATTATTCACAATAGCCACCAGGTGGAAGCAACCCAGTGCCCAACAACAGACGAGTGGATAACCAAAGTGTGGTCCATCCATACAATGAAATATGATTCAGCCTTAACAAGGAAGGACATCCCATCACATGCTACGACATGGATGGACCTTGAGGACACTATGCTAAGTGAAGTAAGCCAGGCACAATAGGACAAATAATGTGTGATTCCACTTTATAGGGTACCTAAGAGAGTCAAACTCTCAGATTGAAAGTAGACTGTGGTGGCCAGGGACTCGGGAAGGAGGAAAGGGCAGTTAATGTTTGAAAGGTACAGAGTTTCAGTTTGGGAAGATGAAAATGTTATGAAAACAGATGGTGATGATGGTTGCACAACAATGTGAATGTACTTTACGCCACGGAATGGTGCACTTTAAAATGGTTACCATGGTAAATTTTACATTGTTTATGTTACCACAATTTGTAAAAGAGCAGCTGTGCTGAGAATGAGCATGCTTGTTATGAGCAACTTTCTGAGATTTCTGGTGCTTCTTACTGGCTTGTTAGGAAGACGGCAGATTCTTCTCCACGTCTGCTTCCTTCATTATAAAATTCCCATTTCCATTTTGCCTCTAGGTAGAAGCTCATGGAACTCAAATAGGAAATGATGATGGTAGGATTTTCCTGCAGAAAAGAGGTATCTCAAAAGGAAAAAATAGTGCATTTAACATGGAAAAATGAAATCCTCCAAAGGTAGCTTCATGAACTGAATTACCCAGAACAGCCTTACCTTCTCTTGTATTTTTCTGCTGCCCCTTTGAGCTTTTGGTGTCTGCATAACTAAAAGAGCAGGACATATGCTTCTGAGTGGGCTTTGCCGTGGGAAGCAGTGCCCAGGGCACTCTGCCCAGAGCCTGGGTACATTCCGCTAGGCAGAGGAGTAAGGAAGAAGTCTCCAGTGCATAGGTTAGGAAATAGGTTAGGCCTTCAGCATGAGCTTACCACAGTTTTGTTTTAAAGAAAAAATGAGTGGCTTAAAAGAATATTCCACTGTTTTTCATCATATTTGTGTGGACTGACTGGGTTCAGCTGGTGGTTTGCACTTATAGTCTCTCACATGGCTGCTGTCTTCTGAAGGCTGGATGTCCCACATGGCTTCTCCACCAATACATCTGGTGCCTCAGCTGGGAGAGCCGGAACAGTTGGCAGCTGCTCAGGCATCTCGCTCTTTCTACACAGCCTCCCCATGAGGTTAGTTTGAGTGTGGTGATTTTAAAGTAGTTGACCTTAGATAGCAGCTGCCTTCCCGCAGAATAAATATGCGAGAGACCCAGGTGGAAGCTGCAAGGTTTCTAATGACCTAGTCTTGGATTTAACACCAAGATGGCTTCCGTCACATTCTGGTAGTCAAAAATAAGCCACACGGTGGCACATGGTAGCACACACCTGAAATGCCAACACTTTGGCAGGCTGAGGCTGGTGGGTTGCTTGAACCCAGGAGTTCAAGACCAGCCTGGGCAATATGATGAGACCCGATCTCTAAAAAAAGAAAAAATATACAAAAATTAGCCAGGCATGGTGGCATACCTCTATGGTCTCAGCTACTTGGGAGGCTGCAGTGGGAGAATCACCTGAGCCCAATGAAGTTGAGGTTTCAGTGAGCCATGATCATGCCACTGCACTCCAGTTTGGGTAATAGAGTTGAGACCCTGTCTTGAAAAAGTAAAAGACACAGGTCAGTCCAGATTCAAGGGGATGGGATTACACAGAGTCACAGATTCAGGAAAGTATAATTTATTGGGGAGCCATCTTTGGAGATGACCTCCACAATCTGTCACCGTCTTTTAGATAAGATGATCAGCATATTTCTGAGTATACTTTATATTTCCATTGTCAGTGCATTTTCTGAAACTTCCCCAGACTTAGCACTGAAGGTCCTGCACCCTAGAAAATATCTGTCAGTCCTTGTCAAGCCAGGATGGTTGGTCACCCTACTTTTAGACCTCCTCAATTTCATGAACTCAATGTTGCATACGATTGATTTTCCAAAAACATGTATCTGCCTTAAAATTGTCATTTCTGTCCTGATGAAGTCTCCTCACATTCCTCTGTCGTTCTGGTGGTTGTTCCAGACCCTAATGGTTTGTATAGGATCCACTTGACTTCAGAGCCGTATAAATTCAATAACGTGACAGTGATGATACAGTCTTTTATTGTCCCACAGTTATTATTTTAATCCAAGATACAGCTGAACACCATATCTTAGCTCTAAAGTCACATACAATAGGCCAGGCACGGTGGCTCAAGTCTGTAATCCCAGTACTTTGGAAGGCTGATGCGGGCGGATCACTTGAGGTCAGGAGTTCGAGAGCAGCCTGACCAACATGGAGAAACCCTGTCTCTACTAAAAATATAAATATTTACCTGGGTTTGGTGGTGCATGCCTGTAGTCCCAGCTACTCGGGAGGCTAAGGTAGGAGAATCGCTTGAACCCGTGAGGCAGAGGTTGCGGTGAGCTAAGATCATGCCATTACACTCTCCTGGGCAACAAGAGCAAAACTTCTCTTGAAGTCTCAAAAAAACCCAAAAAACTAAAAACTAAAACCTCATACAATAAGTCTTAAAATGTAGGTTGGGTGGGGCGGGTTCATGCCTGTAATCCCAGCACTTTGGGAGAGCAAGGTGGGCAGATCACAAGGTCAGGAGATCAAGACCATCCTGGCAAACATGGTGAAACCTCATCTCTACTAAATATACAAAAAATTAGCCAAGCATGGTGGCACATGGCTGTAATCTCAGCTACTTGGGAGACTGAGGCAGGAGAATCACTTGAACCTGGGAGATGGAGGTTGCAGTGAGCCGAGATTGAGCCACTGCACTCCAGCATGGGTGACAGACTGAGACTTTGTCTCAAAAAAAAAAAATGTAACCAATACAAATCTGGGAGTTCATATGACCCTGTCTTGGTGGGAGTGACATATTCAAAAAACCAACAATTTGACAAAAAATATAATAAAAAAGCAATTCAAGCTGTATGGACTGTGAACACTAATACCCTGTATAGTATTAATACATACATGCTTGTTACCTTGTTGCAATAGCATAAAATATCACAAAGTAGAGAGTTCTGGATAGATAGGAGTCCTGCTGAGTAGCTCTGTGCCCTGGTGCGGGTTATGATGAAGGGTTCCCAGGTCGGCTTCCTCCACCCTGAGTTTACCATTAAAGTTGGAAGACAACTTAAAAATCAGACAGCATCAATCTCCTTCAATAGTTGTCTACAGCGTGTGTGTTCAGTAAATTCTGGGTTATTGAACGGTCTTGGATAAGCTCAATCTCTCTTAGCCTCAATGTCTACTAACATAGTACATATGCTGTTAAAGTTATGAGTACCCATATTCTAAGATTTGCATTGAATATAGATGATAGATGAAATTTTAGTGACAAATCTTGATGATTCTGTAGGAACATTTCCATGTGATAAATCTTTTCATGCTGTCTTGGCCTCAGCAGAATGGCAACATTACATTTAAAGACAGACTTTGACACTTTGGGGTGTGTGTGTGTGTGTGTGTGTGTGTGTGTGTGTGTGTGTGTGTGTTCTGAGGCTCCCTCTCTGTTGTCCAGGCTGTACTGCAGTGATGTGATCATAGGTCACCGAAGCCTCGAATTCCTGGGTTCAAGTGATCCTCCCACCTCAGCCTCCCAAGTAGTTGGGACTACAGACACACGGCACCATGCCCAGATCATTTTATTATTTTTTGTAGAAACAGGGTTTCCCAGGCTGCTCTTGAACTATGTTGCTCAGACTGGTCTTGAACTATGTTGCCCAGGCTGGTCTTGAACTCCTGGTCTCAAGTGATCCTATCGCCTTAGCCTCCCAAAGTGCTGGGATTATAGGTATGAGCTAACATGCCCTTTACTTGACGCTGAAGGCCCTGCCAGCCCTCATGTTTCCGTTAATGCATTCTGTGCTGTCCATCACAGACTCCTACTTCACCTCATCATTTTTTGCTTCAGTTCCCCATGTGTACAATGATTCATGGAGGCATATAGCAGCTCACAGGAGGGTAAGTGTAGCCAAGTGGTATGTACCTAAAGTGAGGAGAGCAATTGCATAAAGGAAGCTAAACAATGGTTTGAATGGGGCAATGGGAAGGGAAAGAAAGCCAATCGTTCCTCTGAGTGTGTGGGACTTGGAAATAAATGTGGAAGAATTAGCAGGACTTGCTCCAGAGATCTGCAAGGGAATCAATGCACTCAGGGAGAGCAGGAAGGTGGAGTAGACTTTCACAAAGGAAGTTGGGATAAACCTTGAGGACAAAGAGGGGTTTAATTACAGTGTAAGAAATATTTGAAAGGAGTCACTGCAGAGTGAGATTGGAAAGGGGGATGGCAGTGGAAGGACGAGTAGAGTGAGGTAGTAAAGGTCTCATGGGCATGACTGCTGTGAGACAGACCTGGAATTCATCAGGACCACCTTCACCTCCATCCCCGGTCCCAAGGGCAGATATGTTACTGGAGTGAGAAGCTGCATCCTCTTCTCCAGAGATAACATAGAGCCCCCTACCACCATTCAAATTGAGATTCTGAGGATGGGCTCTTTACTTGACGCTGAAAGTCCTGCCAAATTAATATCCTATCCTCAGAGGACCCAACTGCTGGGAGCACAATCTTCTTACCTAGGTCAACTAGCAAACATGATATACTGTCCTCGAGTCTTCCCTGCATCCTGCCACCCCCAGGAAACCATCCTATGACAAAAGAGCAGAGCACTAGTTGAGATCATAAGTTTTAGAATTAGTAGGACCTGACATTTGGCGGTTAAGGAGCCTTTAATAGGTAGGTTATTAACTGTTCTAACCCTCAGTTTCCTCATCTGTAACATAATAACAGCTCGTTATAACAGTACATAGCCTCCTTAATTGAGAACCTAAATTGGGCAGTGTTATTGTCTTTTTCTTTTCTTTTCTTTTTAGATGGAGTCTTGCTCTGTCTCCCAGGCTGGAGTGCAGTGGCGCAATCTCAGCTCACTGAAACCTCTGCCTCCTGGGTTCAAAGTGATTCTCCTGACTCAGCCTCCCCAGTAGCTGGGATTACAGGTGCCTGCCACCACACCCAGCTTATTTTTGTACTTTCAGTAGAGACAGGGTTTCACCATGTTAGCCAGGCTGGTCATATACTCCTGACCTCGTGATCCACCCGCCTCAGCCTCTCAAAGTGCTGGGATTACAGGCATGAACCACCACATCCAGCCTGGGTAGTGTCATTGTTCTAGAATGTGAAGGCATTGGCTTTTCAGCCATGGACATCCAAACCGTGCACTAAGAAGCACTCTGATGTTGGACATCCAAGAAGATGGCAGGGTAGAAGCACCAGGAATCCATCTCCTCATCTAGAAAATAATTGCACTGGCAGGATCTCTCCAATGTAACTATTTTGGAACTTTGGTTTTTCCTGAAGGCTTGCAACATCCAGGAGAAGACTTGGGTGGTAAATCATCATTGATTTTGGTTAATTTTAGCTCTTAGCACAGTAGCAGCTGTCACCCACCAGCCCTATGGCAAACAGCTATGCATGTGTGCCTGAAGCAGCTTGTACACAGGTTGCAGGAGCCAAGGTGGGTGTAAGGACCCTATCCTCCAAATAATGGGGATCTTTGCTGTGATCACTAATTGCTGCTTCTGGTTGTGGAGGTGTAGACACAGAGCGGTGCAGCATTATCGCAACCATCACTTACACTTTTACAAACCTCATCTCTCTGGCTGAAGCAACTTCCAGGGGAATTAAAGTGCCAACACCTGTTTTGGGAGCCTGCTCTTTTTCTCCTCTTTATTTTTCCTTTTGTCTCCTTTTGGAATAAAATATTTAAGAACTAGGACATCAACAACAACGACACATACAAAGGCATTTGGAAAGTCATCACACATTCCCAGGGAGAGGTGCAGGCTCAGAAAAAGACCTGAGAAGACCTTAAGTTTACACCTAAGGCTGAATGAACTTTGGCAGACAGGCACCCTACCAAGGCAGAGAGTTACAGAGTTACGTATTATAAGATTCAAATGTCCAGATTTCAGCAA
The DNA here is from genome assembly GCF_030222135.1 of Aotus nancymaae. Lineage (NCBI taxonomy): Eukaryota > Metazoa > Chordata > Mammalia > Primates > Aotidae > Aotus > Aotus nancymaae. Next base: position 2,499,627 of record NW_026988465.1, read on the forward strand.
AAAAAATCACAAAGCATACAAGCAGAAAAGTATAACACATTTTAAAAAAATCAATAGAAACCATCTGTGAAAAACACTAGATGGTAGACATACTATACAAAGAGTTTAAAACAATTGTCTTAAATATGCTCAAAGAGCTTAAAGAAGATGTAGACGAAAATTAGGAAAATGTATGAAAGAAATGGAAATATCAATAAAGAGACAGAAATCATGAAAAGGAACTAAAGAGCTGAAAAGTACCATAACTGAAATGAAACTTTCACTAGAAGACTGAAAAGCAGATTTGAAAAGGCAGAAGAAAGAATAAGTGAACATGAAAATAGAACAATTGAAATTCTTGACTCTGAGGAATAGAAGGCAAACAAGATTACAGAAAAGTGAACAAAGCCTTAGGAACCTGTGGCACATCATGAAGTAAATGAACATACACATTGTTGAGGTTCCAGAAGAAGAAAATAAAGAAAAAGGGGCAAAGAGATTATTTGAATAAATAATGGTTGGTTGAAAACTTCCAAAATATGATAAAAGACATGAAGATAAACATTCAAGAGGCTCAATGATCTTAAAAGACCCACACTAAGACACATTATAATCAAACTGTCTAGACAAAGAAAGAATCCTGAAAGCAACGAGAAAGAAGTGACTCATCACATACAATGAATCCCCAATAAGGTAAGCAGATTTCTCATCAGAACCTTGGAGAGGCCAAAAGGCAGTGAGTTGATACAGTCAGAGTGCTGAAGTGGGAAAGAATAAACAAAACAAAACTATTGAACAAGAATGTTGTATCCAGCAAAATTGGCCTTTAAAAATGAGGAAGAAATTAAGACATTCCCAGATAAACAAAAGCTGGGGGAGTTTGTTACCACTAGACCTGCTGTTTTAGTCTGTTGTGTGTTGCTATAAAGAATGCCTGAGGCTTGGTAATTTTTTTTAATGAAAAAATAAGTTTATTTGGCTTAGGATTCTCATGTCTGGAAGAGTTCAAGATCGGGCATTTAATGGAGAGATCAGGCTGCTTCCACTCATGGCAGAAGGTGAAGGGGAGCCGGCATGTCCAGAGATCACATGGTGAGAGGGAGCAAGAGAGGTAGCAGGGAGATGCCAGGCTCTTTTTAACAACCAGCTCTCATGGGAGCTAATAGAGTGAGAACTCATCCTCTCTGTGATTGTGTGGGTATTAATCTATTCATAAGTATCTGCCTCCATAACCCAACACTTCCCATTAGGCCTCACTTGCTGGCACTACCACACCAGGGATCAAATTTCAGCAAGAGGTTTGGAGGAGTCAGACGTCCAAACCGTAGCACCTGCCCTGCAAGAAGGGAGTTCTAGTTCTTCAGGTTGAAATGAAAGGACACTAAACAGTAGATCCAAGCTATATGAAAAATAAAGATCTCTGGAGAAAGTAAATACATGAACAATTATAAAATAGTATTATTGCAACTTTGGTTTCTACTTCCACTTTTTATTTTCTACATGATTCAAAAGGGTAATGTATTTAAAAACTTATTAGTTTATACTTCCAGTCACACAATGCACAAAGACGTAATTTTGTGATATCAGTAATTGAAAGGGGATAGAAACAGAGCTGCATAGGAGCAGAATATTTGTATGCTATTGAAGTTAAGCTGGTATAAAATTTAAACTACGGTGTATAACCTTTTTTTTTTAATTTGGAGAGACAGCATCTCACTATGTTGTCCAGGCTGTTCGCAAACTCCCAGGCTCTCAAGTGATCATCCTGCCTTGGCCTCCCAAAGTGCTACGGGCAGGTTGAGCCATCATGTCTGGCCCAGGGTATAACTTCAGAAAGTGCAGGGGTTTTTTTTGTGTTTTTTTTTTGAGACAGAGTTTCGCTCTTGTTACCCAGGCTGGAGTGCAATGGCGCGATCTCGGCTCACCGCAACCTCCGCCTCCTGGGTTCAGGCAATTCTCCTGCCTCAGCCTCCTGAGTAGCTGGGATTACAGGCACACACCACCATGCCCAGTTAATTTTTTGTATTTTAAGTAGAGACGGGGTTTCACCATGTTGACCAGGATGGTCTCGATCTCTTGACCTCATGATCCACCCGCCTCGGCCTCTCAAAGTGCTGGCATTACAGGCATGAGCCACCGCGCCCAGCCGAAAGTGCAGTTTTAAAGATAGAAAAGATTCTAGAGATGGATGGTGGTGACAGTTACATAATAACGTGAATATACATAATGCCATTGAACTGTACACTGAAAATGGTTATAATAGTTAATTTTATGTTATGCATATTTACAATCTTGAAAAATAATTTTTAAATAATTAAAGAAGAGTCAGCTCATGCTGTCTAAGGAGCCCCTTTTTCTACCTACACTCTCTATGCTTCACGCCTTCTCACTTCGCTTCTGGGAGAATGTACACTCATTTTTGAACTTGCTCTCATGAACGAATTCTTCTTTCTAAAGAGTAACGCTTTTCTTTCTCTCACTTTTGCTTATTACTAGTGAATACCAGCTACTGTCTCATATTATGAAGCCATGCAAACTAAAAGCCATATTATAATTATGTATAATAGAAAGAAAGGCAAGATATTTCCACTTCCTTTGATGCTATGTAGTACTCACTGCTTTGGATATGAAATGGTTAAGCAGTCATCCCCTTGGAAGCTCTGCAGAAAGTGGGGATGGGGGATTTTTTTTAGATGATTTTAAGCAGGAAATGCCATGATGACCTGTTTCAACAGAATGGGTTTTTATATTCAGCTCTTACTCCAAATCAGGAAGCTCTTTTTCCTGCCAGAAAGTGAGATAGATAAACCCTTTCCTCTACTCCACCCCACTAACAGTTCCACAGAGCACAGAATCCAGAAAATGGAAATAGCTGGGTATAGGGTAAAGTCTCTGACTCTGCCTCAGGGACAAGAATATGGGGCTGGGGAGCAAGGAGAGTAGATAGGGATAGAGAAGGAGAGGGAGGAACATGGGAGAAGAAGAGGGAGAGATGGAAAGAGAAAGAAAACTGATGAGGTGACTTGTACCTGGAGTCCCAGCTACTTGGGAGGTTGAGGCAGGAAGATCACTTGAGCCCCAGAAGTTTGAGGCTGCAGTGAGCTATAATCCTGCCATTACACTCCAGCCTGTGTGATAGAATGAAATCCTGTCTCTTGGAAAAAAAAAAAAAAAAAGAAAGAAAGAAAATAAATTAAGAAATTAGATATTGAAACCAGAATCCCTAGGAAATTATTTCTAGTATTTTTGTATTGTTTCCAAGTTAACTGTACAGACAATTATAAGTAGTTGGTCTGTTTGGAGGAATCTCAGCCAGTTTCAATGACTTTCTTTGTTGCCTTCATAAAGTCCCAAGGTAAGTAACCTATCAAGCATACATACATTTATTGGGTGCCTTCTGCCTATTGCACTAAAAACAGCTAGAACTCAATGTGCCCCAAAACAGGTAAACAGGCTCCCAGAATATACTTTAATCAGACTTAAGATAGCCTGGTTATTCTACAAATACTGAGAGTAACACCTGTGCTCTTGCTGACTCACCACTAACAGAAAATGATTAAGATGGCTATTTACAGGGTATGCACTGTTTTCTAGCTTAATTAGCCTCCTGCCTTTATCCAGGAACTAACGCCAGATGGCTCTGTCCTCATGACAGTCACCTGGCCATGACCAGAATCCCAGTTTGAGTGTCTCTGCAGGGAGGAAGAAAAGGGGTGGGAAAGGAAGGAAAGACATCACTATTTATCACCTGAATGCCTTGTCCCTGGCACTGTGCTTCCACATGTTTCTGATTCATTGTCCCAGCAACTCTGAGAGGTTGGTGTTACTATGTTCAGTTTCGAGATGTGGAAACAGAGGCTTAAGGACTCGGAGTGATTTACTCAAGATCCCAGAGTCAGGAGAGAGGAAAGGCAAAAATGGCAACTGATTTTTGTCCTGCATGGTCTTTTCATGGGAGGTTTGTGCCTTTATTTTCAGCCTCCAATCATGCAGAGTATTTCCTGACAAACTCCTGGTAACAGCGTTATTCTACAGCATGCCCCGGGAGTCTTGGGAGTCATACTTGGTTCTGAGAAGTACAAACCAAAAATAAAACTAAGCACCCCCAACCAACTGAATGGATCCCTCTCTTGACCAAGAGGGATTCCAAAATACACCTGAAAAATGAGATCAGGCCATGATGGGAGGGGGAGTCGGGCTTGCTTCATTCTACCGTCTAACCTTTGGAGTTTAGACACGACTGATCAGCATTAACATTGACTCAGAGACCTTAAGACTGACAAAACAGACTTTGTAGCAATAAGAAAGCACGTTCCAACCTGACTCTGGTGTGGAATCACAAGACAGATAGCAGGCCCTCAGAGAAATGGGAGTATTTTACCAGGCGTGGTGGTTCATTCCTGTAATCCCAGCACTTTGGGAGGCTGAGACGAGTGGATCACCTGAGGTCGAGAGTTCGAGACCAGCCTGACCAACATGGAGAAACCCTGTCTCTACTAAAAATAACCAGTGTGGTGGTGTATGCCTGTAATCCCAGCTACTTAGGAGGTTGAGGCAGGAGAATTGCTTGAACCCGAGGCAGCGACTGCAGTGAGCCAAGATCATGCCATTGCACTCCAGTCTGGGCAGCAAGAGCAAAACACTGTCTCAAAAAAAAAAAAAAGAAAAGAAAAGAAAGAAATGGGAGTATTTTATCCCAAAATATATTTCCTGAACATATTTTGAAATGGCCCCGAAAACCTGTCTCTTGTGGGGGAAATTTGCATTCTGTAGAGAATCTCCTTCCCTTACTCGGCCTTTTCTGGAGAGTCTGACACCTTTTAAGATCAGACAAGAGACATTTACCATCCATTCCCTCTGAAGCCTGCTATCTGGAGGTTTCATGTACATAGCAAGAATTTTGGCTTAAGCTCCAGCCTAACTCAACCAATTGCCAGTCAGGAAATCTTTGAATCCACCTATGACCTGGAAGCCCCTGCTTCGAGATGTCCCATCTTTCTGGGCCGAACCAATGCATACCTTACATGTATGAATTTATGTATTTGTCTATAACTTCTGTTTCCCTAAAATGTATAAAACCAAGCTGTAACCCAGCCACCTTGGGCACATGTTCTCAGGACCTCCTGAGGCTGTGTCACAGGCCTTGGTCCTTAATCTTCACAAAATAAACCTCTAAGTTGATTGAGACTGTCTCAAATACTTTCTGGTTTACAGAAGAAATGGGAGTAAGAGTAGTCCAAAGAGAAGAATGGACATGGTTTCACCCCAATGAAGTCAGTGTGCCTGGTAATATCTCAGACCTGTGATTTATTACACTGCCTGGCCACACAGGACACGTTCCTCAAGATTAGGCTCAAATGCCACCTGTTATCTGTCCCACTTCATACTTCCCACCCTGGAATCCTCTTGGCTCGGTTAAAAGCATTTCATGGCTCAGTTAAAAGCATTTCACGTTTTTTACTGCCATGTCCAAACTGAATATACCTTCACTCTACCCTCCGCCCTTAAACCACTCAGGTCCAGAGATAGTTTCTAAGTGGGAGAAAAGGATCCTGAGCTAAGAGATCTCTGGTCCCCATGCCAGAAGCTACTCAGAGGGTCAGTTTGCGGCTTCCCTTCAGTGGGACTTGAGAGACAGGGCCAAAGGGACCCACCAAAGTAACCTTGAAACAGTTAAAAACTGCGTGCGCCCTCCCCAAAAGCCCAGCTGGCTTTTTTGCAAATCTTTTTAAGGATTGGCTTTTTAAAAAACAGCTGGATTCTCATATCTACTTCTGCATTCAAGCAGTTGTGGTATGTGTTCTGCTTGAAGGATGTGAAGAAAATGCAGCCTCGGATAGATATATAGTTGGAAAAGAAAGGAGTGTCGGCCGGGCGCGATGGCTCACGCCTGTAATCCCAGGACTTTGGGAGGCTGAGGCAGGTGGATCACAAGGTCAAGAGATCGAGACCATCCTGGTCAACATGGTGAAACCCCGTCTCTACTAAAAATACAAAAAATTAACTGGGCGTGGTGGCGCGTGCCTGTAATCCCAACTACTCAGGAGGCTGAGGCAGGAGAATTGCCTGAACCCAGGAGGCGGAGGTTGCAGTGAGCCAAGATCGCGCCATTGCACTCCAGCCTGGGTAACAAGAGCGAAACTCCGTCTCAAAAAAAAAAAAAAAAAGAAAAAAGAAAGGAGTGTCTTTAACGGTCTTTTCAGAAAACTGTAGACATTCGTCTTTGATATGACATCAAGACTAAACTGGATGTCGTTTCTTTAAAGTAGTTGCAGTGTGAAATCTGAAACCTTATCATCAAACTGTTCACACTATGCTACATTACAGTCAGTTTACCTTGCACTTTACGTGGATCTTTGACTTATGCATGGTTATGTAACATTATGCATTGATCATTTGTAAAATATGGTTCACTGCAAAATGCAGGTCTTCCAAATGTTGGCAGCTTTCCTTATCCAATAGCAACAATCACACTTGTTTCAATGCTGATCTCATCATAAAAGTCTTTAAATACCAGGTAGCTGTCAAGCTCACGGTGCATACAAGTATTTCAAAATTATCATTTTGCCATCAAGGTTCAGATTTTAACATTAGTAGTACATTATTTCAGTTGTTTTCACTGTGCTTCATTGAAGTCAGAAGTTCACATGGGTTATTTTCAAGAAAATGTCTACCAGATGCCCAAGGTGGAATATTTATAGTTTATCCATTGTTCTTTTAAGTAAAAAATAGCATTTCACTATATAAGCAGCCAGTTCAACTCACAATTCAATCATCCAAGAGTTTTCCTCAAGGCAACTGTCATACATTGGTAGTAAAAGTGACAAAACACTTCCTATTTTTCATGGAATATTAAAAGGACACATACTCAAGAGTTGAGAGTTAATAAGATTCTTTATTTTTATTGGTTTATGTAGGGTATTTTTAAGTGATACTGGCATGGTTTTACCCATCATTGCTTTTGCAGTATTAGTGCAAGTGTCCACAAAGTAAAAAAAAAAAAAGCAAATAATGCCTCAGCATTGTTATGAAAATAGTTTCAATCTCACAACCCCACTTTCCCCAAACACTCTAGGAGACCTGGGGGCCCACGGGCCACACATTGAGAATTGCTGTCCTAGCCTGCTGTTATCGCTAAAGACTGCACAGGCTCTGACCCAAAGGGGGAGCTCAAGGCGTTTCCAATCTCGTTCTTTCCCCGCCTCCCTGCCCACCCTCTTCCTCAACTTTAGGACAAAATAGACCGGGATGGAAGACCAAAGGAACTCCAGCTCTGGAGTTCAAACTTCCCTCATTCCAGCCAGGCATGGGAGCTCACGTCTGTAATCCCAGCACTTTGGGAGGTCGAGGTGGGTGGATTGCTTGAAGTCAGAAGTTCTAGACCAGGCTGGCCAAGATAGTGAAACTCAATCACTACTAAAAATTCAAAAAATCAGCAGGGAGTGGTGGTGCCTGTAGTCCCAGCTACTCAGGAGACTGAGGCAGGAGAACTGCTTGAACCTGGGAAGTGGAGGTTGCAGTGAGCCGAGATCATGCCACAGCACTCCAGCCTGGGTGACAGAACGAGACTCTCTCTCAAAAAAGAAAAACAAAAAAACTTCCCTCATTCCTGGTGAAACCGTCACTGTTTTTTTCCTTTAAAGAGACAGGGTCTTGCTCTATCAACAGGCTGAGTGCAGTGGTGCAATCATAACTCACTGCAGCCTCGAACTCCTGGACTCAAGCAATCCTCTCACTTCAGCCTCCTGAGTAGCTGAAGCTACAGGTGTGCACCACTGCATGCCCAGCTAATTCTTATTTTTTGTAGAGATGGGATCGCTTTATGCTGCCCAGGCGGGTCTCGAAATTCCGGCCTCAAGCAATCCTCCTGCCTCAGCCTCCCAAAGTGCTGGAATTACAGGCATGAGCCACCACGGTCGGCCTCTATTCAGTTATTTATATGGCCCGTTCCTCCACATTAGGTTCCAAATACAACGACATCTCCTTTACTCTTCCATTTACCCGAGGCCCAGTGTCTCCTTCTTAGGATTCCACCCCACGAAGAGTCCACACTGGGCTGGCTCTCTCTGCCTGGAGAGAGGAGAGGACCTGATTTCCATGAAACCATAGGAGCCACTGTTTCGCTTTGCCACATGGGGTCACTACTGAAACCAGGTCCTGCATAGTGTGGCAGCAGACGTCTGTTCAGAGCTGCTGGCTTCCCTGAGTGCTGCCTGCTCTCTGCCTGGGCTCACTCTCTCAACGGCCTGTCCCAAGCCTGCTCGCTCATGTGGGTGGGAACAGGTGCCCTAAGGACAGGGCTTAACATCCACTCAGCCATCGTTCTCCAAACCACAGCCACAGGGCCACGGAGAGTTGGCCTGGGGGAGCTTCTGCACTCGCCACACAGTGGTTCCCCGCTTCTGCCTGGATTCTCTCTGTCCTCCTTTTCTAGCTCTGAGCCTCTGCCGGTTCCATGTGACTCAGCTTCAGGCATCCCTCGGGGGGACACATGGGCACCTGCTGTCCAATCTATGCCCTCCTCAGAGGACTCTTGGCTCTGTCTGCCTCCCCCTGCTATGTCTTGCCTTCTCCCTTCCTTTTTCCCTGTTATTTTTCCTGTTTTAGCCATGCTTGATTCGGTTTTACAGCCCTGTATCTCCACACTATTCAATTATATATATATATATTCAAAGTATACTTTGTATATATATATATATATATTTCAGAAAGCATTGTGAGGTTGAAACTCACAATGCTCAATTTTCATAACAATGCTCAACATTCATATATATATTGAAGTATATATATACTTCAAATATATATAGATATATTTGCATTGTGACATATAGATGTCAAATGCTTGAATGCTTGCTGTTTTGTTTTCCATTTTCTCTTTTTAGTTTAATGTTTTTTATATTCCTTTAAGGTAAACATGTCTTGCTTCCAACTTGTTTCCCTGATTTATTATTAACTGCTTTCAATTGAAAAAGTAATAAAAGCACATGATGAAAATTGAAAGAGGTAAAATATACATATACAATGAAAAGCGAGCAGGACTTCTGCTCTCCTAATCTCTGTCTCCAGGGCAACACTGCTACTGATATCTTCTGCTTCGTTTTAGAAGTCCTCTATGTGGCCAGGCTCGGTGGTTCATGTTGTAATCGTAGCACTTTGGGAAACTGAGGCTGGAGGATCCCTTGAGCCCACGAGTTCAAGACTAGTCTGGGCAACATAGAGAGACCCAGTCTGCACAGAAAATAAAAAGAAACTAACTAGGCGTGGTGGTGCACACATATAATCCTAGCTACTCAGGAAGCTGAGGTGGGAGGATCCCTTGAGGCCAGGAGTTCAAGGCCGCAGTGAGTTATAACGGTGCCATAGCATTCCAGCCTGGGCAACAGAGTGAAAACCTGCCTCAAAGAAAAAAATCCTCTGTGTACATAACCAGCACACTCCTCTTCAACTTTTTTTTTTTTTTTTTTTTTCTGAGATGGAGTCTCACTCTGTTGCCCAGGCTGGAGTGCAGTGGCATGCCATCTAGGCTCACTGCAACCTCTGCCTCCCAGGTTCAAGCAATTCTCCTGCCTCAGCCTCCCAAGTAACTGGGATTACAGGTGTGTGCTACCACGCCCAGCCAATTTTTGTATTTTTAGCAGAGACGGTGTTTCACTATGTAGGTCAGGCTGGTCTCAAACTCCTGACCTTGTGATCTGACCTCCTTGGCCTCCCAAAGTGCTGGGATTAGAGGTGTGAGCCACCGCGCCTGGCCGCACTCCTCTCCTTTTACTGCACTAACAGAAGTTTGCTATTAACACAGTTCTGGGCCTTTCTGATTTTTTCTTAACTCTGCATCTTGCGGATTGTTTCACATCTGCACACGAACAGCTGCTCCTGAGTTTCCATTAACTGAATGCAATGCCCCAAGAAGGACTGAGGTCTGTCAACACCCCTGGACATGCCTGCTCTGCGGGCCCATCAGACTTTGTCCCAGGCTACTGTATGTTCTTCAGGTTCATGGAATTATCCTAAAAATCCTTTACTACACCCCTAACATCATCCATGCCTCCCCATTTCCCTTTCCCTAAAAAGAAGCGTAATTAACCATCTGTACCACATGGCATGGTGGGAGAATCACATGCTAATAAATTTGTATGCCTCTTCTCCTGTTAATCTGCCTTTTTTTTTTTTTTTTTAAAGAGACAGGGTCTTGCTCTGTTGCCTAGGCTAGAGTACAGTGGTGCAAGCATAGCTCACTGCAGCCTTGAACTCCTGGGCTCAAGTGATCCTCCCACCTCAGTCTTTTGAGTAGCTGGGACTACAGGCATGAGACATGGCACCTGGCTTTAATCTATCTTTTGTCAGTTGATTTTCAGCCAGCCTTCAGAGGACAAACGGTATGGGTACCCCATAATACATTGAACCTGTCCCCTCTTTATAGAGCATGTACATTGTTTCTGGTCTTTTCCTGTTACTAACAGTGCTTCAGTGAAATACGTATGTACACACGAAAGTATGGGATCAAGTTCTAGAAGCAGAGTTGTTAGATCAAAATTATTTGCTTTGAAAACATTGATAGATATTATTATATTGACCACCAAAGAGTGAGCCTTTTGTCAAAGATGGTGGGAATTTTGATCCCTGTGTGCTGATTGTCTTTTGGCTAATTGTTTATTATAATTTTTGCCATGAAGAAATGTTGGATTTTTATGCGGGTAAATTAATGTTTATGCTTTGCAGGTACATTCATGTAGGGCTTTGGGTTTTGTTTCTTGCCTAAGTCAGATCTTGGCCAGTGAAGATTTGTTTTCTCTCTAACAATTTCTTGTAGTCTCCTTGGGTTTCTTTTCTTTTTTTTTTGAGGCAGAGTCTCACTCCGTCGTCCAGGCTAGAGTGCAGTGGTGTGGTCTCCACTCACTGTAACCTCTGCCTCTCCAGTTCAAGTTATTCTTTGTCTCAGCCTCCTGAGTAGCTGGGATTACAGGCGCGTGCCATCGTGCCTGGCTAGTTTTTAGTAGAGAGGGGTTTTCACTGTGTTACTCAGGCTGGTCTTGAACTCCTGACCTCAGACGATCCACCTGCCTCAGCCCCCCAAAATGCTGGGATTCCAGGTGTGAGCCACCGTGTCCAGCTGCATTACATTTTTCAATCTATCTGGAATTTATTTTGAGAATTAGAATTCAGAGAGATTCTCCCCACCCTATAGCCAATGAGTTATACCAGTGGTATTTATTAAACGATTCATATTTTCTGGACCAATTTTGAATGCCACCTTTATCCCATAATGTTCTGTGTCCTTTGAGGTGTTGGCCAGTCAGTTGCAGCCTCGAGAGAAGACACAGGAGAGGCTCAGAAACCGTTTATAGTCCTCACAGGTCCAGGAGACAGGAGGCCAGCCATGCAGTTCACTTAATTAATTAAAAGGACACTTAATTAATTAAAAACACTTAATTGTGTTTTTTGGTGAGGGATTATTTTACTTTTAACTTCTTAGTGTTTCATTAATTTTTAATCTTTCATTTCTTCTATTTTTGTAATTTTATTTATCAGCTTTAGCTTTTTGTCTCTTTTATCCCAAACATGATTTACTAGCAGTTGTCAGTTTTCATGCACAGTCACGCCCAGTGCAGAGGCCTGCCTGTCAGTCACAGTTCAGTTTTGGCTGAAGTGCCACCTCTGTTTCACAACAGTAAAATGATGATTTCACAATTCTTTGAATCTCTTATTGCACTTTGCCCTTATTTTATACAAAAGAGTGAGCAATTCTAAAAGAAAAACGGTTATTTCTATTTATATCACAAATAATGGGAGAAATGTAGAAATATTAGTTGCCTCCCAAACTTTTCACTTACCAGGCTTACGCAGGTCAAATGTGAGTTCAATAGCAAAAGCTGAAGGTGGCTAGGGGATAGGGGTTTGGGATCTGAATCTAACTACCTGCATGGTCCAAGAACTAAAATCTGAATAATTAGCACAAAACCGGACTCGTGACCACTGAGACCTCCAGAGACTCTGGCAACAGGAAGTCTTGTGCTGTTCTATTCCATAGCCATGTTTTTACCACCTAGAGGTCTCAGGACTCCCCTAGAAAACTCACAAAAATTAGTTCGCACACAAAGAATGACAAAGCACTGGAAGAAATGGACACCACGAATAAGATGCAAGACCCAGAGATGGAATATTTATGCCATAATTGAGAATGTTATCACCTTTGTAATTCTCTGGAAATAGAGGTCTTTTTTATGTGTGCATTGCTCAACTTTTTTATAATCAACTCTGGTACTTTTGCACCACCTCCACAACAGCAGGGTGTCTAGCACTGATATTTTGCCCTTTTCTTCCTTCTATTTGCCTGGCTTAAAATACTATTATTTTCTCCTATATGGATGTAGTTCTTGTATGGGTAAAAATAAAAAAAAATTAAAAATGTTTAAAAAAAATTTTTAAAAATACTATTATTTTCATTACTTTATTTCTTTTTCTCTTCTTTCTTCTTTTTTGGGGGGATAGGGTCTCGCTCTCTTGCCCAGGCTAATGTGCAGTGGTGCAGTAATAGCTCACAGCAGCCTCAAGCTCCTGGGCTCAAGTGATCCTCCCACTTCAGTCTCCCAAGTAGCTAGGAGTGCACATGTACACCAACACCCCCAGCTAATTAATATATGTTAATTATATATTTATAGATTATATTTATAATTTATTAATATATTTATAATATATATTGATTTATATATATATATAGTTTAGAGACAGAGTCTCGCTATGTTGCTCAGGCTGGTCTTGAACCCCTGCATCAAGTGATTCTCCCACCTCAGCCTCCCAAAGTGCTGGGAGCCACCATATCTGGACTTATTTTCATTTCTTAATGATATCGTTTCCCCTGAATTTCATGACCTGTCTGCATTTTTCTTCCACATCATTGTTTTATTTAATTCACCCTTCCCTTTTAATAAAGGCCCAAGACTGGTGTGGCCAAAGGGATGGCATCAATGAAGCCCCATGGCAGAAAGAATGAGAAGCCTCCCATGCTCAGAGCTGTGGGTGAGCTGCCAGCTGGCTCTTCTACTGAAAGCATGTCCTATTTGAGGATGGTTTTCACCTCCCTAGGATCCAGGCAACTCTCAGGACATAACTCATTTCTCTGTGGAAATGGCACGTGCATTTCTGGCTCTGTCAGGTAACTTCTGGAATTATACCCTCATGGGAGAGGCTGCACACTTTAGAATCTGTGATCTCTGATGAATGCAATCATTGGATTTGGAGCAAATCAAAGTCTGCTAAAAGCCAGGAGTGGAAAGGAAGGAGGAAGTCACACTGGCAAGGGCCCTTGGAAGGACCCATGTGCTGCTGACTGTCCCGTGGTCAAGTGGACTGTGGTGGAGGCCGGCGTGGGCATCCATCATCACACCACTGGGTCTGCTCGTTCACAAAGCAGCTTCCCATGAGTCATTTCCATCTCTGCACCTCCTTCTCAACAGGCACAAGAGGAGTCACCTGTGGACATTTTCCCTCAATACAAAGTCTTCCTGAATAGGATTTTTTTTTTTAATGGGACAAGCTGGGCAGCAAGCTTAGATTTTTCTTTTTTAGGAAGCCACTGAGAATGGCACAGATGGGAAAGCCATTTCATCCACCGACTAAAGCCTTGGTCCCCTTGAAGCATTCTGTGCACTGAGACCTGGCTGACCCTGGGTTTTTCGGATGCACCGTATCCCTCAGGGAGGACCTGGTACTTTTCTCGGGAGATTGGAGTCCCTGGAAGGCATGTTAGCCACCTCCCATTTCTAGCCCCCCAAGCCTTTCCTGACCCTTGTCCTAAGCACTCCCTCCCCTGGCCCTATCCTCCTGGTCTCCTTCCCTTGCTTTGTTTATTCATAGCAGTTATCACCATGGGATGCTACTTACACCCTCTTGTGGATGTTTATTCTGACACAATCTGAACCCCACTGGAAGAAAAGCTCCACAATCCCTGGAACCCAGGCTCATTCACCTCTGTCTCCCCAGCACTGAGCTTGGCCTGGAGCAATGTTTGTTCAGTGAGTGAGCAGCACGGCTCCTGGCGTGTGTGGCTTCCTCCCGCAGCAGATCACATGTGGGTGCCACTGTGGACCATGGTGCGGGAGCCGTCTCCTGGGACCAGACTCAGCCTTCGTCACTGCCCAGCCTGGTCCCACCTAGCCCCTCTTCAGTCTTCTCTCCTTCCCCAGACCCTGGACAGTCCTCTTCATATCACTGTTCACCCCAGCATGTTGGGAACCTGACCCAGAAAGTGGGCATGCACTGAGCCTCGGAACTGCCTGGTCACACTTGGCCTCTGGGCAAAGGAGTTGACTTGCTGGGCCAGGGGCAATGGCTCCAGTGGGAGCTGCCTCTCTTGTGGCCTGGAGCCATGCAGTGAGGTTCATGGCTGAGTTATTCCAGATCTGTTGGGTCTCCAGAGCCTCTTAGCACATCATGAGAGCCCATTCTCAACCTGTGTTTGGCTTTTGGGGGCCAATGTTTCTAACAATACATGCTTGTAAGGGACCCAGGTTCTTTGGAATATTCTTTATTCCAAAGACAAGGTTTTTGAAATTTTATCCCATCTGCTGGCTGAAAAAAAAAAGGTGGGGACAGAAGTAAGGGTGACAAATGAATCAGCCTTCCCACCTTGCTCAGAAAGGTTGCTGTTTCCGCAAGCCCTGAATGGCAAGTTCCATGTGATATCTATGTTTGTCTATTTGTCTTTATTCATCTTTTAGATTTTATTTTATTTTAAAAATAATTGGCGGGGCATGGTGACTCACGCCTGTAATCCCAGCCCTTTGGGAGGCCAAGGCAGGCAGATCACGAGGTCAGGTTCGAGACCAGCCTGGCCAACTTGGTGAAACCCTGTCTCTACTGAAAATATAAAAACTAGCTGGGTGTGGTGACGCATGCCTGTAGTCCCAACTACTTGGGAGGCTGAGGCAGGAGAATCGCTTGAACCCGGGAGGCGGAAGTTGCAGTGAGCAGAGACCACGCCACTCCACTCCAGCCTGGGCAACAGAGCAAGACTCCATCTCAAAAAAATAATGATAACAATAAATAATAATTAATTAATTTTATTTTTATAGCAGTTTTAGGTTTACAGAAAAATTGAGTGGAAGGTACAGTGTTCCCACACACCCCTCGACAACCCAAGCTCAGTTTGCTTCATTAACATTTACCATGCATGTAATGTATTTGTTACAACTGATGAAACATTGATACATTATTTTGTATCACATATTTTTAAAATTTAATTAACTTTTTGCTTAAAAAATTTTTTTATAGAGACAAGGGTCTCACTCTATTGGCCAGATTGATCTTGAACTCCTGGCCTCAAGGCAGTCCTCTCATCTCAGCCTCCCAAAGCACTAGAACTACATGTATGAGCCACTGTGGCCAGCCTTATTATTTTTAGCTGAAATATAATTGTACATATGTATGGGGTACAGTGTGATTTTCAATTCATCTATGTAATTTGTAGTAATCAAATCAGGGTAATTAAGCATTATCTACTGCCTAAAACATTCATCATTTCTTTGTGTTGGGAGCATTCAAATGTGCTCTTCTAGTTTGACATGTTATTTTAAACTAAAGTGCATAGTTTACTTTAAGGCTTAGTCTTGGTGTTGCACATTCTATGGGTTTTAATAATCTCATGTATCCACCATTAGTGTCATACAGAATAGTTTCACTGCCCTAAAACCTCTGTTTTAGCGGAGATGCCTCCTCATCCCTCTCTCCCCTAACCCATGGCAACCACTGCTCTTCCTCTCTCCAAGTTTTGCCTTTTCCAGAATGTCATAGTTAGAATCATACAGCACATAGTCTTTTAAAGCTTCTTTCACTTAGTAATACGTGCTTCCTTTTTTTCCCCATTTTTTCTGTGGCTTGACAGTGTGTTTCTTTTTACTGCTGAATAATATTCCATTGTCTAGATATACCACAGTTTATTTATGCATTCACCTACTGAAGGACATCTTTGTTGCTTCCAAGCTTTGGCTTTAAATTTATTTTTAATTATATCATTGAAACATACATATATGCACTTGGAGGAAAAAGTAAAGTAATACAGACAGAAATACTAATTTCTTTGCCACTACTCCACCTCTTCCAAGTTCATTACATTCCCCATGTGTATCTTTCTAGATCCTTCCTAAGCATTTGTAGATATTTACGTACACAGAGTACATTAGTTATCTATTGCTCTGTAACAAATTACCTCAAACTTAATGTGTCTTTAAGCAACAGTGAACATTTACAATTGTACAGCTTCTGAGGGTTAAGAATTTGGGTTTTATTAGGGGAGTTCTGGCTCAGTTTCTCACAAGGTTGCAGTGAATCTATCAGCCAGGGCTACAGTCATCGAAGGCTTAAATCCGCTTCCAAAGAGGTTAACTCACATGGCCGGCAAATGGATGCTGGTTGCTCTGAAGGGCTGCTTGGGTGTTCTCACAACATGGCAGCCAGCTTCCTCAAAGCCAGGGAGAGCAGGGGGAGTGCTCAGTATCTTCTGTGACTCAGCCTTGGAAGTTATACATTACCACTTCTACAGCCTCCTGTTGGTTACATGGGCTATGAGAGGGATGTGAACAGCAGGAGGCAAGGCTTACTGGGGACTGTTTTATAAAGACTGGTTACCATGTGCAGAACCTCCTCATGGAGATATATATATATATAGTTTTTGTGGAAAACTTTACATTTGGGAAAAGGAAAGTTACAAATCTTAATCATTTTTAAGCTTTACTGATACACACAAAGTAAGCAGTATTAAAACAAATCCCATGCCAGTTTGTAGCAAACAATCTGTGTTGAGGAATTTTAGCCATCATAGTAGTGAAAAAATGATTAAATATCAACATATAGTGTGACGATTTAAACTTTGTGAGAATGAATCTGTTAAGGCTTGGATATGGGAAGATTGCAAGAATAAATTAACTTTCACATATTTAAAGTCTCCTTACAAGAAAACCCTACATTTATCACAGCGCTGAATGTGCTATGGAAAGCACATGCTTACTGAAAACAGGCTCTAAGTTTTAGTTTTCCTTTAAAAAGGCAGCCCACTTGCCCACACTCTGATTTATCTTAGGCTTGGGCTCATTCATTTTGACCTCAGTGATTGGGCTTCTCCTTATTCACAAACAGGTGTTTGTCTTACAATTCTGTTGTCTACTCACCATCACACTGCATGAGGTCAAAGTAGAAGTCTGTTTGGAAATGCGACGTCAAACATCGTCCGCTGGGGAGTAGAGCAGAGGTAAACACGGTGAAAGGTCCTGCAGCAGCAGCCAGCCAGACACAGTCAGGACTCGCCTGGGATCATAAAAACGCCCTCCTGCCAGCATGCCGGCCCCTCACCCACACACAGAGCCATGGGCCATTGTTTACTGTCCTGACCTCACAGTGCCATGACTATTGATCACGGAGGAGTGCAAACATAAGAGTACAACAGTGCGATGGGCTGGAAGAAAACTCACATCAAAACACCTGTTGGTGTCTTCCGACGTCATAGCTTCAAATGTCCCATGACCTCGGGGCTTGGCTCTTCCATGCCACAGCCCTTCCAAACAGCACATCCGGGGGCCACTGCGTGCTGTCTCTGCTGCAGACCCTGTGCTCGTTACTTAATCCCGTTGGAAAAGGGACACTGGAACAGACAGAAAGTAAAGGCAGGGAGTCTGGGGAGAAAACTAGCCAATCAACGCACATCTAATGAGTACTTACTGTGTGCAAAGCTTTATATTTTCCACAATATATATCATCATCAGCTACTCCATATATTTTATGTATTTATTTGTATATTGTTGTCTCCCTTTTCCAGACAATAGAATATGAACTCCCCAAAGGCAAGGATTTGTGTCTGTTCTATTGACTGCTGTGTCCCCAGCACCTAGAAGCGTGTCACATAGCCAGCATGCAGTAACTACGAGCTGAGTTAGTGAATGGAAGCACCATGCTAATACGTAATCACAGCAAATACTTACTGTGCACCAACACATGCTAGGCTTAGCAATTTGCATGATTTTTTCTGTTTTAATGTTCACAAAGCAGGCTCTAACATTATCCCATTTTACAGATGAGGAAACTGCAGCTCAGAAAGGCCATATAACTTGCAGAAACAGTGGCACTGGGGTTTCATCTCAGGTGTTCTGTCTCTTAAGTCTTTAGTTTAGACCAAGCTTCCAAAGCCTCACTCTGGGAAAGTTACAAAGACCAATTAGACGCAGTCTCTCTTCCGCAAGCAGAATACGCTAGTTGGAGATAAAAATCTAGAAATAAGGCCAGGCATGGTGGCTCAAGCCTGTAATCTCAGCGCTTTGGGAGGCTGAAGTGGGCGGATCACAAGGTCAAGAGATCAAGACCATCCTGGCCAATATGGTGAAACCCTGTCTCTACTAAAAATACAAATATTAGCTAGGCATAGTGGTGTGTGCCTGTAGTCCTAGCTACTCGGGAGACTGAGGTAGGAGAATCGCTTGAACCCGGAAGGCAGAGGTTGCAGTGAGCTGAGATTGCGCCACTGCACTCCAGCCTGGCGACAGAAAGAGACTCTGTCTCAAAAAAAAAAAAAAAAAAAAAAAAATCTGGAACTAAGTCAGAACCAACCAGGGCAGTAATGGTATGAAGTGTGATGGGGGTGCAGAAGTGAAAATGGGTGGGCAGAAAAAGATAAACAGCAAGATGACTACTAATAGTATTATTTCTAGATGGTGAGACTCTAAATGTTTTAATGTTCCTATTTCCTACTTTATCTACATTTTCTAATTTTTCCATAGTAAACACATATTGATTGGTTGTAATAAGTATTGTAATTATTACAAGTACTGTCATAAGAAAAAATACTTATGTTGAGAAATTTTCTCTTAAAAATTTAAAAACAGGCTGAGTGCAGTGGCTTACACCTGTAAT
This sequence comes from Aotus nancymaae, assembly GCF_030222135.1. Lineage (NCBI taxonomy): Eukaryota > Metazoa > Chordata > Mammalia > Primates > Aotidae > Aotus > Aotus nancymaae. Next base: position 2,518,500 of record NW_026988465.1, read on the forward strand.
CCCGGCACTTTGACAGGCTGAGAGGGGAGGATTGCTTGAGGCCAGCAGTTAAAAAACGAACCCGGGGCCGGGCGCGGTGGCTCACGCCTGTAATCCCAGCACTTTGGGAGGCCGAGGCGGGTGGATCACGAGGTCAAGAGATCGAGACCATCCTGGTCAACATGGTGAAACCCCGTCTCTACTAAAAATACAAAAAATTAGCTGGGCATAGTGGTGCGTGCCTGTAATCCCAGATACACAGGAGGCTGAGGCAGGAGAATTGCCTGAACCCAGGAGGCGGAGGTTGCAGTGAGCCGAGATCGCGCCATTGCACTCCAGCCCGGGTAACAAGAGAGAAACTCCGTCTCAAAAAAAAAAAAAAAAAAACGAACCCGGTCAGCACACCATCTATACCAAAGGAAAAAGAAATTATGGGGCAGGTGCAGTGGCTCACGCCTGTAATCCTAGCACTTCAGGAGGCCGAGGCTGGCGATTGCCTGAGCTCAGGAGTTCAAGACCAGACTGGGCAAGATGATGAAACCCCATCTCTACTAAAATACAAAAAAAAAAAAAAAAAAATTAGCCAGGGATGGTGGCGTGTGCCTGTAGTCCCAGCTACTCCGCCCAGGCTGGAATGCATGCAATGGTGTGATCTCAGCTCACTGCAACCTCCACCTCCCGGGTTCAAGCGATTCTCCTGCCTCGGCCTCCTGAGTAGCTGGGATTACAGGGATGTGCCACTATGTCCGGCTAACTTTATGTTTTAGTAAAGACAGGGTTTCTCATGTTGGTCGGGCTGGTCTCCAACTTCCAACCTCAGGTGATCCGCCCACCTCGGCCTCCCAAAGTGCTGGGATTACAGGCATGAGCCACTGTGCCCGGCCAAAAAGTTTTTTAAAACCACACTAAATTAAACTTTAACCCAAGGGCTGGCTGCTGAGGAGAAAATGTATCTCAGGTTACTTGCAGCCACCTCCGGCAAGCAGGGCTAGGACTCCAGTGAGGCAAGCAAGCCACCTGGCTTTGACATCAAATTTAAGGGGGTGCCAGAAAACTCAGCACTCATAATAAATAGTATGTGTATATATATTCTGTCTCTCATACATATATGAGACAGAGTTTCGCTCTGTCACCCAAGCTGGAGTGCAGTGGCACGATCTCACTCATTGCAACCTCTGCCTCCCAGGCTCACACGAGTCTCCTGCCTCAGCCTCCTGCGTAGCTGGGATTACAGGAGTGCCCTCCCATGCCTGGCTAATTTGTGTGTGTGTGTGTGTGTGTGTGTTTAGTAGAGACGGGGTTTTGCCATTTTGGCCAGGCTGGTCTCGAACTCCTGACCTCAAGTGATCCACCCACCTCGGTCTCCCAAAGTGCTGGGATTACAAGTGTGAGCCACCACGCCCAGCTCATTAGCTGTTCTTCCTGATCCTCTCCCTTCTCCCACCCCCGACCCTCTGACAGGCCCCAGCATGTGTTTTTCCCCATCATGTGTCCATGTGTTCTCATCACTTAGCTCCCACCTATAAGTGAGAACACGTGGTATTTGGTTTTCTGTTCCTGAGTGAGTCTGCTAAGAATAATGGCCTCCAGCTTCATCTGTGTCCCTGCAAAGGACATAATCTTGTTTCTTTTCATGGCTGCATAGTATTCCATGGTGTATATGTACCACATTTTCTTTATCCAGTCTGTCATTGATGGGCATTTAGGTTGATTCCATGTCTTTGCTATTGTGAATAGTGTTGCAATGACCATATATGTACACGTGTCTTTATAATAGAATGTTTTATATTCCTTTGGGTATATATGCAGTAATGAGATTACTGGGTTGAATGGTATTTCTGTCTCTAGGTCTGTGAGGAATTGCCACACTGTCTTCCACAATGGTTAAACTAATTTACACTGCCACCAACAGTGTAAAAGGCCACATTTTTCTCCACAACCTAGTCAGCCTCTGTTGTTTTTTGACTTTTTAATAATAGACATTCTGACTGGTGTGAGATGGTATCTCATTGTGGTTTTGATTTGCATTTCTCACATCAAATTTTTTTTTTTTTTTGAGATGGAGTTTCGTCCTTGTTGCCCAGGCTGGAGTACAGTGGTGTGATCTTGGCTCACTGCAATCTCTGCCTCCCCGGTTCAAGTGATTCTCCTGCCTCAGCCTCCAGAGTAGTTGGGATTACAGGTGCACGCCACGACACCCAGCTAATTTTGTATTTTAGAAATACAAAATTGGTTTTGAACTCCTAACCTCAGGTGATCCGCCTGCTTCAGCCTCCCAAAATGCTGGGATTACAGGCATGACCCACCGTGCCCAGCCCACATCACAGTTTTAAACAAAGATAAGACCAGGTTTTTGTTTGTGTGTTTGTTTGTAGAAGCAGATCCAGACGCTATAGAGCCTGAAGCTTTTCTAACTCTAGGTGCTCACGGAGATGCAGGGGATGAAGCCTTCTTTAGAAAAAGTTTAAAAAGTTCCATTAAAAATTAGATTTAATAAGTATTCAGAATAAGAAAATAGTAAAGCTTAAACATTTAAAGACTGACATATACCACAAATATTACAAAATGTATTAAACATAATTTTTAAATTAATTTCATGACACGTCTCTATAATATACTTTCCTCTCTATTTTTGTAGGAAAGTCTTGGAAGACCTTTATGAAGTTTCTTTTGAATGCAGTTGATGAAAAACGTAGTAGAGGGGCCGGGCATGGTGGCTTACACCTGTAATCTCAGCACTTTGGGAGGCCGAGGCGGGCAGTGGGCCGATCACACGAGGCCAGAGTTCGAAACCAGCCTAGCCAACATCTCTTTCAAAATACAAAAAAATTAGTCAGGCATGATGGCACATGCCTGTAATCTCAGCTACTCGGGAGGCTGTGGCACAAGAATCATTTGAACCCAGGAAGCGGAAGTTACAGTGATCTGAGATAGTGCTACTGCGTCCAGCCTGGGTGACAAAGCAAGACTGTTAAATATATATATATATATATGGATTGTGCCAACAAACGCAGAAATCTGATACATTCTACTTTGTGTGATCACCGTAAAATAAAATGTGACTCTATGTGAGCCCCTCCAAAAAGCATCTGATACAGTTTGGATGTTGTCCTTGCTAAATCTCATGTTGAACTGTGACCCCTAATGTTGGAGGTGGGCTTGGTGAGAGGTGATTGGATTATGGGGGTGGATTTCTCATGACTGGCTTAGCACTCTTCCTTGGCGCTGTCCTCACAATAGTGAGTTCTCGCAAGATCAATTGTTTAAAAGTGTATGGCGCCTCCTCCCACTCTCTCTCTTGCCATGTGACCTGCTGGCTCTCCCTTCACCTTCCACCATGATGGTAGGCTACCTGAGGGCTCCGCAGAAGCCAAGCAGATACCAGTGTACAGCCTGCAGAACCATTACCCAATTAAACCTCTTTTCTTTATAAATTATCCAGTCTCAGAGATTTATAGCAATGCAAGAACAGCCTAACACAAGCACTTTGCTCAAACAAAATCTTAGGGAATCTTAATGTGCAAAACAGGTGAAAGTATGGTTTCTCAGCTAAGTTTGGAACAGAGGGCCTGGAGCTCACATTAGCCCGGGGGTTCCTAGGGCAACTCTGCAGAAAACAACATCTTAAGGGGGATAAGGGAGAGGAGGATGGACACATGGTCGGTGTCAGATTATGTTGGGGTGAGGAGTTTGGACCATATTTGGTAGGCGGCTATGATTGACATCAAAGATTTCTCTATCAGAGCTGCACCAGAGGGCTGGAGGTGAGTCACACTAGGCAGGAGGCAGCGATCTGGAAAAGGAAGGAGTCGACAAGAAGACGTTATAATGAAAGGAAGAATGGGCAGAAATTGGACCAAGTGGCCAAAGGTAGCCAATGAGAGGAGAGAAGTCAAGTGCTGTAATGAATCCAGTTAGAATAATGTTGAGTGCTACATTGCTTTAAAAATTTTTTATTGGGCCGGGCGCGGTGGCTCATGCCTGTAATCCCAGCACTTTGGGAGGCCGAGGCGGGTGGATCACGAGGTCAAGAGATCGAGACCATCCTGGTCAACATGGTGAAACCCCGTCTCTACTAAAAATACAAAAAATTAGCTGGGCATGGTGGCGCGTGCCTGTAATCCCAGCTACTCAGGAGGCTGAGGCAGGAGAATTGCCTGAACCCAGGAGGTGGAGGTTGCAGTGAGCCGAGATTGCGCCATTGCACTCCAGCCTGGGTAAGAAGAGCAAAAAACTCCGTCTCAAAAAAAAAAAAAAAAAATTATTGTTTAAATTGTGGCAAAATATACAAAACAAAATATGTTTACAATTGCTTTTTAAATTCTGCTGTTTTATAAAATTGAAAGATATTTGCACTAAATAAATAATTCAAACAGATAAAGGGATCTGCAATGAAAAGTAAGTTTCCCTCCCACTTCATATCCCTTAGCTCTCAGAGGCACCCCCTGCTGACTGGGTTTATGTACCTTTTTTTTTTTTATTTTGACAGCATTCTCAGGAAAAGCCTGTCACCCAGGCTGGAGTGCAGTGGTGCAATCATGGCTCACTGCAGCCTCCTCCTCCTGGACTCAGGCAATCCTCTCACCTCAGCCTCCTTAGTAGCTGCAACTATAGGCATCCACCACCACGCCTAGCTAATTTTTCTATTTTTTCGTAGAGACAGAGTTTCACCACGTTGCCCAGGCTGGTCTCAGACTCCGGGGCTCAAGCGATCCACCCATCTTGGCCTCCCAAAGTGTTGAGATTGCAGGTGTGAGCCACCGCGCCCAGCTACTTTTTTTCCTCTTAACTATTCTGTACTTTCTGGTTTTTTGTTTGTTTCCCTTTGAACAAACCAGCCGAGTTTGTTCTTTCGGAGGAAGTTGATAGAAGAGAGAAAACTCAGAATAGTCAAGTTCAGAGAAACTGGCATGTGACTGAAGGGAAGTTAGGGAGAAAATAGCCAGGCTGTAGAGTTAGACCTTGAGCCAAATCCTGGCTCTGTCACCAATTCATTGATAGCCTTGGGCACATTTCTTGAGCTCTTGGAGGTTCAGTGTATTTTCTTTCAAAATTATTCTAATAACGTCTTCCTGTTAGGACACTCTGGGCTGCAAGCGGCAGTGAACTCAATTCCAGCTGGCTGAAACCTAAGGCTGTATTTTTCATCCCACACAATAGGAGGTCCAGCCACAGTGCACATTTGCTCCCAATGGGGCTGGGATGGTATCACCACCCAAGGAGCGGGGCTTGGGAACAAGGGTGTAGAACTTTCAGTTGTCACAATTCCAAGGGCTGCTAGCAGCATTCTTAGGGTGGGGCTCATGGGTGTTGGCAATCTTAGAGTGTCGGCAGCAGCTCACCACATCAAGGAACTGTTCTGCTGAAAATGCCGATAGCCGGCTCATTGAGAAGCATCGACCTAGCCATTTGATCACATGATCATGTCAAGGACCTCCGTTCTTCTCTCTTCCATTTCTCATGCTCATTGCCTCACCTCTGATGGTAGCAGGGTGGCTGCGACCATTCAGGGTGATACAATAATATCCAGGAAACAAGAAAGGCCATATATATATATATTTTTTTTAATTTTTATTTTATTTATTTATTTTTGAGACAGAGTCTTGCTCTGTCGCCCAGGCTAGAGTGCAGTGGCCTGATCTCTGCTCACTGCAACCTCCATCTCCTGGATTCTTTCACCATGTTGGTCAGACTGATCTTGAACTCCTGACCTCGTGATGCCCAACTCAGCCTCCTAAAGTGCTAGGATTACAGGTGTTAGTCACCATGCTGAGAGGCCATATCTTTTACTTTCTCTTGGAGAAAAAGGAAACTTACCTCGGGAAACAAGGAGCTTCCTCGAAGGCTCCCCCTACGACGTCTTATTTGCTCCTTCCTGAACCCATCCTAGGCCGAGGTGCTGCTCTTAAGTCACACAGATGCCATTCTGGAGCAGAATGGGGTCAGCTTCCCCTGAGCCAGGGGTTTTGTGTGGGACGGTGGGGACACCCGTTAGGACAGGTCAGCCACGCTGCCTGCCCCGCCACCTCACTAGGTTCCTATAAGGATTACAGAACACATGGTCTCTGTCATACAGTGAGAACACAAAGCTCTTCCCTCAAAGAAAACTGTCAAACGTGGTCATTCCCCTAACCTTTGAGTTCTGCTTCACATAGAAAAAGTGGGCAGGCTCTGTGGACAGGGAAGTTGAGAAGGCGAATGAAGGGCGTTCCTTCCAGAAGCTGAAAGAGGCTGGGGACAGCACCTGCTCCTGGTGATGTGGAAGTGGGAGGTCACCATCAGTCCTGGACTCCCAACGTTTTTTCTGTTCATCAGTTAGAATCATGTCACATGTTTGTGTTTATCATGATGACTATTGATAGTCATCCAAAGTTAAATTTAAAAAAAACTATGAAGTATAAGTGAAATGAGTTAAAGGGCTGTAAGATCTATATGAGAATAAAAACTTGACACTGAAACTTGAAGAATTAATAGAAATTCAACTGTAGTCTAGTGGATCCTTTAGAATTTACAGAGTTTTTTATCTTTAATTTTTATTTGGTGGAAATAGTCTAAGAATTTTATTACCAAAAAAAGCATGTAAAATGAATGATTACACAACTAACAGAATAATAAAAATAGAAGCAAAATTGAGTTAAAACTGATTATTTAGAGGCAGAATCCATTTAGGGTTCTTCTTCTAAAATACGAAGGATTCTACAACTTAGTAATCTTAACAAATTTTTATCACTTGTATGTTAAGAATAACTGCGGAATTTAAAGTATGCATAACTGTTACTTTCAGAAACATTTTTCTGTTTGATCCTCAGGCCAGTCAGCTCTGACTTACAAGTTACACTGAGACACAATTATTTCAAATCATGTTAAAGTCTTAATCAAGTGAACATAAGTAAAGCATAGTAAAATGGAGAAGCCAAAGAGATTAAGAATTTAAAAAAATATATAAAAAGTCTTAAATCATTCTTATTTACTCCTCAACCTCTTGGTTGTAAGAAGGTGAGATGGCCCCTTTTAACTGGGTGACTTTTTTTTTTTTTTTTTAATTGAAAGCAACATGACTGTCTCAAGTGGAATTCCAGAGAAGGCTGCAATGGGGCCCAGAGAGTGGACTGTGCCAGCGTGCTTCAGCTCAAATCCTGGCTCAGCAGTTTGCTACCTGGGTAACAAGAGCTATTCATTTAACCTCTCTCAGTCTCCAAGATCCGTTGTTGAGTATAATCACCATCCTCATCCCATAGGGCTGTGTGAGGACGACAAATGATGTAAGCAGTGTTTAGTACACGGTGACCAGTAGGTGTCAGCTGTACTAGATACCATTCTAGCCCTGGCTCTTCTGGACTGGCTAAATGGCTTTGATTAAACACATTATTTAAATCTCCCTGGCTTTATATTCTGAGCCCTTAAAGTTTCTCAATTCTATTAGAAGCCACACATACGAGGAAAAAAAAAAATGATCCAGGCAAGCAGAGTCATGTTTTTTTCAAATTCATTGCAAGTTCATTCCCTTGCCATATTTCAGTTTGTGTTGATAAATGGGGCCTAAGGTGCTACAGAACTTGATCCCTTCATGTTATAAGGCTTTTTTTTTTAAAGTTTCCACCGCTGCAGTTAAGCCCCTGAAAAATCACTGTGGCTGTAGCTTAAGCAAACTAATCTCTTTCAACAAGCCAAAGAAGAGTTAGGAAAATTATTTGTAAAATGCTTTTTCTCTTTTAAAATACTTAAAATTTTAAATACTTAAAAAATACTTTGCCATATTTTATATGGTGTAGGAGAGGAAAGGCTTTTCTTCTACTATCTTAGGTTCTATGGCGGGGCCTGAGAATTAAACTCACAAAGGCAGCTAAGCAGGAGAAAAGTATACCAGTTTTACTTAATGTGAATATTTCCATGTGTATACAAAGGCCTTCCTATATAAGAAATAGAGACCCAAACAAGTGGATAGGTTTGAGAGGTTACATACCCTTTTAACAAAGAATGACAAATTGCGAAGATGTGATAAAACAAAGGGAAAAGGGGTTTGGGCTAGGGTCAGTAAACTGTCAGAAAGGTATCAGGAAACAGGGAGGAAACTAATGAAAGATAAACGTTAATTTAGTAGGTTTGTTTGAATGAATTCATCTCTGCATTGACTTCCCATCTCTAATGATAAGCATATTCTCCTCTTCCTGGCACACGGAAGGCATCTTTCTTATAGAATATTTATGCCCTGCTTTTAGGTAGAAGGGGGAAGTTTGAGAGTCTCCCAGCATCTTCTCAATTGCTTCCAGCTCAAAATAACCAACATGCCAAAATGGCATATTTTGGGGTGGCATGTTCTGATCCCCTTCAATTCCCTATCTGTAATTTCACAGGAATTTTCACATATTAAAAGCTGACTTGGTGGATGTGAAGAGAAAAATTGGATCAGTAGCTGAGTGATAAGAGATTTGCAAAAGGAGAGAACATGAATTAAAACAAGAATAAACAAACAGAACAACAGCAACAATAAACCTAAACGTACTTCTCCTTATCCCATAAATCAGTCTCCCAATCCTGGGAATAAGCCAGTCCAATCAAATGGTTGACCCTCACTGATCTGATGGAGTGTTAACTTCCTGTTTTTAAAAGTATAAATTAGACCTCATTTGTCCTATCTGATTCACACAGAAGCAGAATTTTTCACCAATGATTGTGCAAGCTCCTCTTTGTTGGGCAGTGTATCCAGGGCACAACATTTTGAAGTACAATAGTCGCTAAACTATTAATTTCTGACTGGAATACTTCCAGTGTTTGCATAGTGGTACTGAACTCTGGCTCTATTACCAAGGGAAGATTTAGGATCACCTCTTCTCAACCACAAATTCTAAAACTTGGAAATAAGGTCCTCGACGACATTGACAAGAACTTGGAGTGAGGATATAGTGGGTATTCTATGCCATCTCATCTGGTATGTTTATCTGGCACTACTATATGAATGAAGGAGCCCAAGTTTGTAATTTGGCTAGTATTCAACGTGGAGTACACGGTGATGGAAGGACCCAGATATCTGAGTGCACACTGTCCTGACCTTTTGGGTGAAAACCCTTTTACATGCCTTGTTGCCACATAAAATAAAAAAAGAGTAAGACCAGTGTTGTTCATGGTCAAAGTCAGAGTGGAACCTGCAATTCTCCAGATCTAATGTGTTTCATGACCCTTGTCATTGGTCATACCAACATCTGCACACCTCCATGTGCTCCTGGAAGAGCAGAACTCATTACCAAATATCTGATAGAGGAGGCCTGCAGTCTGGCTTGGGACGCTCTAAGGCCTGGCTCTGTTACTTGGCCAAGTTATCCCAGGCTTTTGGTCTACTCATTTGTAATTTTTGGTGTCGGGCATGCTAACCATGAAGCAGCTGAATTATCTCAGATTGTGCAAGTGTGCCCTGTGAAACAGCTGAAACATTCAGTAATTTAGCAAATGTCTGTACCTAAAAGTCAGTGCTGGAACCACTCACGACTTCCATGAGGGGTTTGAGAATGCTTATCTATAGAATCTCACCACAGGGTTTGAGCATAACATTACCTTGGTATATCACCTAGGAAGGGTTCAGGACCATTTCTGTTTTCAATGCAAAGGGGAAAAATCCTTTCCAATGACTTCACCTGAATTATTTGACATTTCCCAGCCCAGACCCCAGATCTGGTGATCAGATGATCCCAGCCCCAGCCTTCACACCACTGCAAATAGAGAAAAGACAAGATGTTCCTGAGAGAGCCCTGCCCAATCTAAAGATTAATAAAGAAAATAAATACTGTTGTTATTTTTTAAAACAGCTCTGTTTTGGGTAACTTGTTATGCAGCAATAGGTAACCAGAACAAATGGTAAAGCCTGGAGCCTCTGAATGTCTAGAGTAAATATTTTAGCAGCGGAGGCACATGATGTAGGACTGAACACACTTCAGCAGGGTAGGCTGCACAGTCTAAATTTCAAAAAGTTATTTTGCCTGTTACATAATTTAACGATTAACTTCAGGGCTTTGGATCTCAGAGTACAGAAGACCTGGGCCCTGTCTCCGGGGGAGAGCTCAGGGGACAGCAAGCTTGGGAGAGCAGTCCATCCCCACCACCCACTGTGCCAGAGCGGAGGGGTGCTGAGGGAACCACAGATCACTTATCGTTTCTGGAACTTTCAGGAGGCAAGGGGGAGGATCCCAAAGTCCCCATGGGCCCTGAGGGGGTGCACAGTGTTTCTGCTTCTGAAGTCCTTCCTTGGCTTCTGAGAACAACTATCTCCCATTCCCTCCAACCCTTCTGGCTGTTCATTCTCTATCCCCTTTGCAGGCTCATCCTCCTCCTCCTGACCTGGGAACATCAGGGTTGCCCAAAACTCAGTTCTGGGCCCTCACCCCTTCTTCTCAGCTATAGACCTACCGTGGTATAATAAAAATAGACATTTGGTCTTTGTCCTTGGTTCCTGGAATAGAAAGCCTGAAACTCTTGGACTTTTCTGATAGGACATTTGTTATTACTCATGTCGTTAGTGTTTGTTGTAATAAAATTGTTTGTTATTTATAAAGAGTCCCTTTTGATCACACCTGAATTTATAATAATAAGATGACTTAGAATGCGCTCCCTAGAGAGCCTCAAGATGGGCTGGGTACCAGAAACAGCAAGTGATCAGAGGACTGGAACTTTTAACTCCACCCACTGACCTCCAGAAAGGGGCCGGGGCTGGAGACTGAGCTCCTGAGGTCTTGAACAGCAAGGCTGGTGGAGCTCCTGGTTGGGGAGCATGTGGAGACCCTGGAGGCTGGTGCACCCAGAGAGCCCCTGGGAGTCCCATGCCCATCCCATACTCTGTCTTCTATCTCTTCCCTTTGCTGGTTCCTGAGTTTTCTCCTTTATAATAAACTGGTGAACTCAAGCAAAGTTTTTTCTGAGTTCTGTGAGTCATATGGAAGTGGGGTGGCTCGTGGGAACACTGAATTTGTAGCTGGTGGGGCAGAAATGCGGGCAGCCTGGGCACCCCATTTGCAAGTGGCTTCTGAAGTGGGGGCAGACTTATGGGACTGAGCCTCTAAACTGTGGAGACAGACACTAGCTCCAGGTAGATAATGTCAGCATTGAATTGTTGGACACCCTGTTGGAGAACTGGTGTTAGACACCGCTTGGTGTTGAAAAGAACCAGAGAAGCTGAACCGGCTCAGAACAGAATTCATGATCTTGCCCTCCCTCTAGTCGTCTTCTGCCTCTTCTGGGGGTCCTTGCCCCAGTGACTGCTACTGTCTCTACCCAACAGCTCAAGTCCAAATCCTAAGGCACCTCCCTCCTCCTACCTCCCCCCTCCTACCTCCCCCCACCTCCCCCTACTTGGGGCCATAAGTGTGCCACATTGGTTTTCACTCCTAAGTAGTTCTCAGACTTGTCCACCCCACCACCATCATCTCTTAAGTATGATGACCCTTCACTACAACAATGGCAATAGCCTTCTGTGGGGCCCACTCACATTGTTTCTGTCCCCAGTAATTTGCTCTTTGTCCTGGATCCAGAATGATCTTTTCAAAATTTAAACCTGGTTAGTCACATTCATGACTCAAAACCTTTCGATGGCCTCTCACTGCTCAAGGTTGAGTGGCTGTCCCCTCCCATCCTCAGCTCTGCCAGCTCCTTCCAGCCCCAGCCTTCAAACCACTGCAAATAGAGAAGAGAAACTGTGGTCTTCTTCCAGTCCGGGCCCCCCAACACTTCCTCCAACACAGAGCCCCTGCGTGGCTCGGCATGTTCTTCCCTGCAGTCTGAGCCGTTCCTTCCACCTCACCTTCCTCACAGGCCTCCTGACCAGCTCAGCATCGGCCAGAGGGGTTGAGTTTGTACAGTGCTGGCCCTTCCAATGCACTGAGAGCTCCATGGAGGTGGGACCTCTAGCATTTCCACCATACAGAGGAGGGTGGGCTGGGCCTGGGACCAGGCGTGACCCTGAGAGTGATGCCTCCTCCAATTCCATGCCCCAGCACCTCCTTCACCTCCTTCTGGTTCCTGTCCTGGAGTGAGCACGTGCCCCAACAAGGGATATAGCCGAAAGATTCACCACCACCTCAAAATCTCTTTGAAGTCTTATTTTATCTTTAAAATAGCTTGTGAATTTTGTATGCAACTCCATAATGCGGCAATGTTTATTTAAATGTAAAAGCAATGTCTTCTTTCCCAAATCAGAGTTGCTGCAGGACGATGGGCCAGGTGTGCCTGGGGCCTCTTGGAGGTGCCATGCCCAAGTCGAGACACAATCATGGAATTCCACACTGGGAATAACATAACCAGCAAGAGTCCAGCAAGGGGACCAGCAGGGTCTGGGTACAGGACACCACATCCAGCCCAGGCTTGGTAGTAGTGGGAGAAATGTTTCCTCTAAGTTGCCTGGACTCAGATCCCATGACTGTCAACCTGTGGGGCCTTGGTGATGAGAAATCTTTCTGGAGTGTTTTGTCCTATATGCAGGCAGGAATGATGTGATTCCTATTTCGTGGATAGGACATCCCGTAGCTGCTCAATCAATTAATGTTAGCTTTTTTTTTTTTTTTTTAGACAGAGTTTCACTCTTGTCGCCCTGGCTGGAGTGCAATGGTGGTGGGGCCTCGGCTCACTGCAACCACCGCCTCCTGGGTTCAAGCGATTCTCCTGCCTCAGCCTCCCGGGTAGCTGGGATTACAGACATGCACCACCATGCCCGGCTAATTTTTTGTATTTTTAGTAGAGATGGGGTTTCACCATGATGGTCAGGCTGGTCTCAAACTCCCGACCTCAGGTGATCCGCCTGCCTCGGTCTCCCAAAGTGCTGGGATTACAGGCGTGAGCCACAGCGCCGGGCCTAATGTTAGCTCTTAACACGCTCCTCATCCTCCACTCACCATCTTTTAACCTCCCCCCACCCCCAACCCTCTCTCCCCGCCAACATGGCTAAGGCCCTGGCCCCTTTCAATTCTGCCAAATCATGACGTGTTTTAGTTATTAAGCCTTAATTAATTACGTTTCTAAGTTAGTGGTTCTGTTTCTAGAATCCCCAACTTTTTATATAAATAACTGTATACACATCCTCATAGATTCATCAGCAGTTCCCAGATACGGTCCCCAGAGCCCAGCATCACCATCCCCTTGTTAGAGATACTTCCAGGACCCAGCCCAGGCCCACGGAGTCAGAAACGCTAGGGAGCTGAGAGCAGTGGGGCGCCCCTGTAATCCCAGCTACCTCAGAGGCTGAGAAGGAGGACTGCTTGAGGCCGGGAATCTGAGATCAACCTGGGCAGTACAGCAAGACCCCCATCTCGAAAAGATTAGAAAGAAACTCTGGGAGTGGGGCCCTGTGACGCGCCAACAAGCCCCCGGGTGAGGTCTGTACATGCTGAAGTGAAAATCACTGACTTAGACGGTCAAGGCGGCCTTAAAACAAAACCAAGAAAAACACCACTTTTAGAAGTTCCCCCAATCCCCAGGTACCACGCGCACTCCCCCGCCCCTCCCGGGCCCCTTGCAAGGCCGGAGCGGCAGGGCGGCAGCTACGCAGTCTGGGCCCGGGCCAGGCCCCCACTCCAGGCGGGCGGGGAAGGGGCGTGGGGCGCTGGCGTCCAGTAGCGGTGGGAGGCGGTGCGCGCGGCGTGGGCGCTGGCCCCGCAGGGCCACTCTTCTCTCTCCCTGCGAGACCCGGGGCGCGGACTCGCGGGCGCGGCGGGCGGGCCGGGGGGAGGGGCGGGACGTGCTCCAGGCCCCGGCAAGAATGGCCTCCGGCTGCTCTCTGCTGAGGGCCATGGCCTCTCCCCCGAGCGTCCCCGCACGGTCCCTGCCCCAGTCTGGCCACAGCCCACCCGCGCCGCCACTGGGCAGATGCGGGCGGCGGCTCCTGCTTCCCGGCTTTCGGAAGCACAGAGCCGAGCGCGCCTGACCTAGTCAGGCTTCCGAGTGGGACTGGAGCCCAGGGCGCCCTGAAGTTTGGGGAAGGCAGGAGCAGAAGGGAAGAGACGCTCCCCGCTCTCCGGCGGCGCGGGACAGGCCTCCTTCCAGCCTCCGCGTAAGCAAGTTTTCTCCAGTTGCGTGCTGCACAGGGGACTCCCCAGGCCCGGGAGACAGCCGAGAGGGGAGAGCTCGGTGACCCTCTGGGGGGCAGACCCGTCAGGCCAAGTTCATGGGCAGGAAGTCTCTGCACGTGGGGGTCTCTGACGGTTGAGTGCAAGCTCTGCACCCCACTTCGAGGCGCTCCAGAGGCGGGACAGACGCGAGCCCCGCCGGGGTGAGGGTAGGGGACGCAGGGAAGCTGCAAACGACAGAAAGTCGCCCCCCACATTCCACCCGAGCACTCAGAACTCGCTTCCAGGTGTCCCAGCGGCCGCGCCTCCCCGCCCTCGGCCCTCCCCCTGGCCTGGGCAGGTTCAGCCCGGAGGCGGTGTGGCCCCGGAGCCGGCCCCAAGCCCGCATCCTCCTCCCACTTCGCCCTGGGCAGCCGCAGCTAAAAGCCGGAGGCTCCAAAGTGGGACTGCGTTCTCTTGTCGAGCCTGGGCCGACTCGCCTCGGGGAGGGCGAGCCTGAGCTGGAGCCCTGCGCTCCTTCCACCGCCCGAGAAGTTAGTTAAGTCTCCAGAGGGGTCCAGTTCCGCCCGGGCAATTCCAGGGACGAACGGCGTCATGGAGCCCACAGGGGCGCGACTAAGTTTGGAGGCGCGGGGACCAGCGCCCTTTGGAGGGCCCCCGCCGGCCGAGGAGCTGCCCGCCCCGGGGGTCCTATGCGTGGAGGGTAGCGGCGACGGCGAGGGCACTTCGGAGACCCCGAGTCCCGACGCTCAGCTAGGCGATAGGCCCCTATGCCCGAAGGAAGAGGCCGCCCTCCAGGAGCAGGAGGAGCTGCTGGAATGTCCCCGCCGCTGCCGCGCGCGCTCCTTTTCCTTGCCCGCGGACCCCATCCTGCAGGCGGCCAAGTTCCTGCAACAGCAGCAGCAGCAACAGGCTATGGCGCTGGGCGGCGAGGGGGCGGAAGACGCGCAGCTCGGCCCGGGCGGCTGCTGCGCCAAGTGCAAGAAGCGGGTGCAGTTCGCGGACACGCTGGGGCTGAGCCTGGCCAGCGTGAAGCACTTCAGCGAGGCGGAGGAGCCGCAGGTGCCGCCCGCCGTGCTCTCGCGTCTCCGAAGCTTCCCCATGCGCGCGGAGGATCTGGAGCAGCTCGGGGGCCTGCTGGCCGCGGCAGCGGTGGCCGCGCCCCTCTCAGCGCCGCCTTCCCGGCTCCGGCCGCTATTCCAGCTCCCGGGGCCGAGCGCCGCGGCCGAGCGCCTGCAGCGGCAGCGCGTGTGCCTGGAGAGCGTGCAGTGCTCGGTGGCCCCGGGCGCGGAGGTGAAGGGCTCCGGCCGGGTGCTCAGCTGCCCTGGGCCCAGGGCTGTGACCGTGCGCTACACCTTTACCGAGTGGCGCTCCTTCCTGGACGTGCCGGCTGAGCTGCAGCCCGAGCCGCAGGAGCCACAGCCACCAGAGGCGCCGTCGGAGGCTTCCGAGCCCCGGTCCGGGGATGCCGAGAAACAGCCAGGCGCCGAGTGCTTCCGCTTCTCACTGTGCCTGCCTCCGGGCCTGCAGCCTGAGGACGGAGAGGAAGCCGACGCGCACGGCGTCGCAGTCCACTTCGCGGTCTGCTACCGCTGCGCGCAGGGCGAGTACTGGGACAACAACGCAGGTGCTAACTACACGCTGCGCTACGCTCGCCCTGCGGACGCGCTCTGAGCCTGGAGCGCTTCGAAGAGCCGTGGGGCGGGGCTAATCAGCACGTGGAGCTCGGGCCGCGGTCCCAAGGGACTTGCTGGGCTGCTTTGCTGAGCATGGCGGATCTGAAGGGATGGGGCGCGTGGAGGGAAAGTGGGGAGACGTCGAGCTGTCGACTCACATCCCAGCAGACACGTGAGCAAGCTTAGAGAGCCCAGGCAAGCTCCTAGAGCCTCCGGCCTCAGTCTTCTTGTCCTTTGGACCTTCCTACATGGCCTCTAGAATTCCCAGCCCGCGCAGAATAGAAAGAGACTCCCAAGGCCCGGAGCGGCTGCCTCCAAAGAAAAAGGCTCTCGACTCCCGGGCGTGGTTCTAAGACCTTGGGATTGGTTTTTAACTCTAAATACCATATTTTAGCCCTTGCAGCTTGCTGGAAACCCCTACGGAAAGGACAAAGCGTCCTGCCACCGTGCACCAAAGGAAAATGCCACGGACTGTGGGTGCACGGTGCGTGGGACTTTTACACCCCAGCCTGTTTCTCAGAGAAAACCTGGGCGGGGCTGGGCCAAGCCACCCTTTTCTTTTGACTGGGATGTGGGAAATGTTTGCCCAGACTTGGCGTTGTTTACTTGTGCGATTGTACAAATGTCCTTTAAAAAAGTAAAGGCCACTCGCCCCCCTCCCCTTTTACGCTGTATTTTAACTCCCGTGCGGTTGGGGAGGCATTGGCAGTCGGCCAATCTTTGTCAGCTGATGATGTGCGCACTTTTAACAATCGTTAAACAACAGTCTACAAATTCCTCTCCTCCAGTCCTTCCGCTCTGCTGCAAAAGGGCCCCAATTTCCCACGTGCTTTAAAATGTTCTGTAGAAAGTGTTCTGTCCCCTGCCGTAAGGACGTTTGGTGAATTGAAATGCCAGAGTCCTTGGGCAGGCCTTGGCTGTGATCTGCGAGAACCGGCCACACACGCCCCAGCGCCCTTTGTGTAGACAGAGCACGCTGTTTTGAGACCCGTCCGGCCATTAGCAGTCAGAGAAACTGGGCCCTTTTAGTCGCGGAACTGCGAGCGCAGGGGATGGAGGATGGAAAGGTGGCTTTCTATTCCTCTCAGAGCCCCAGTGCAGAGTGGTGACTTGATCGACGAGGAAGCAGGCCCAGCGAGTCAATGCTACACAGACGCAGATGGGCACCTTGGCAGGCCCGTGGGGTGTGGGGTGGGGTATGGACGGCCTTGGCCGCTGTGCTGGCTGTGGATGCCAAGATGATGTAGCCCTCTGTGCATGAGCAGGCAGGGGGCCATCCTGAGTGAGGTCATGAGTCTGTCACCCCTTGACTCTGCCTCAGTAATTGCCTTTTTTTTTTTGAAAGTCTTCCCGTTTTACAGCACATGGAGAGTATAATCAGTGGTTTAGGGGATGGTAGTCTCTAAGGAGGGACAGTTTCACTGTTGCTTGATAGAACAGGGCTGGGCATACATACTATAGCCCATGGGCCAAATTTGGCACACAGCCTGTTCTTGTAGGGCCTGTGACCTAAGAATGGTTTTTACATTTTTATTTTTTATTTTATTAATATTTTTTAAGATGGAGTTTCATTCTTGTTGTCCAAGCTGGGTTCAATGGTGCGATCTTGGCTCACTGCAACCTCTGCCTCCCATTCAATCAATTCTCCTGCCTCAGCCTCCAGAGTAGCTGGGATTATAGGCGTCGGCCACCACACTTGGCTAATTTTTGTATTTTTAGTAGAGATGGCGTTTCACCATGTTGGCTAGGCTGGTCTCGAACTCCTGACCTCAGGTGATCCACCCACCTCGGCCTCCCAAAGTGCTAGGATTACAGGTGTGAGCCACTGCACCCGGCCTTACATTTTTTAATTATTGAAAAAATTCAAAAGAATGCTATTTGGTGGTACATGAGAATTATATAAAATTCATATTTCAGTGTTCATAAATCAGGTTCTACTGGAACACAGCTGTGCACACTCGTTTCTGTATTCTCTCTGCTGCTTCCATGCTATGCAGCAGAGTGGAATAGACACAGCAGAGACCAGCTGGCAAAGTGTGAAATATTTCCTGTCTAGCCCTCTTCCAGAAGACTTACCAACCCCTGCTCTAGAGAAGTAGTAGTTTTTAAACACTGTATGCTGAAAATTACAGTTAATAAAGCATTTAAACTTTTAGTGAGTTTTGGACACTTGAAATAAACCTCCTTTGTGTAAAGGTAAGACTTTCTTTTACTCTCAGTAATCTTGTTTAGAATAAGCACAAAAATGTCAAAAGTGCGGTTATTGTTATATTGGGGAGGGGAATCTACCCGTTGCCTTCTTTCACCTAAAAAATAATAACACATCAGTGCAACTGAAATGTAGCCCATCTGAAAACTACAAAACTGCCAGATATTTCTGTGCTTCAAAATGTGGTGTCTTACACAACAGAAGTATTTAGTTTGAACTTTGGGTTGGAGATATTCCTTTGACTATGGCAATGTCTCCCAGAGTAAACTGATCACAGGAAATTTTTTAAATAATTTATTGGCAGAAAGCCATGAGGAGTTAACAAATTATAATTTAGACTTTTATAAATGGTCACATAGATGAAATAATGAATACTTAATCACATATGCTTATAACAACTTTATGACTAAAAATGACAAATGATAACACAATTTTTCTGTTGCTAAATATAAAAGCAGTCAAGCCTTCTCACGTATCATTAGGTAATCTTGATCTGGTATACCATTTTTTAAAAGTTCATTATTGCATAACCATATTTTTCCTATGTATTTATAAATACACTGATTTTTAAGATATTGACAGTATACATATTCTATAACATTGTTTGAAAATGCTGGTTTATGTGGCAATAATGCAACATTTTAGATTGTTTTGAATTACTTAAAATTAAATGAGGAGCCCAATATAATGATCCAAACAGAGATCTTTTTGTCTAGTATCCTTTAAAATGGTAACCCATTAAATCTAGAATCAGAGAGAAATAGATTTCTAGTGGTGTGTACAGAAGACTTTCTGTTCTGTCATAACACCATCACTGATTTTCAAAACTATATTTTAAAGTTCAAATGATTCATTTTAAAACCATTTATTTCATAATATAATGAGCATCCAGTATGGCTGCTAGGAAAGAAAACCTTGTGTTGCTCTCCTTCCAGTCTCAAAGACTCCGGCAGGCCTTGGCTGTGATTTGCGAGCGGTGGTCACACACACTTCAAAAGTTCAGAATTTGGGCCGGGTGCAGTGGCTCACACTTGTGATCCCAGCACTTTGGGAGGTCGAGGTGGGCAGATCACGAGGTCAGGAGATAGAGACCACCCTGGCTAACATGGTGAAACCCCGTCTCCACTAAAATACGAAAAATTAACAGGGCGTGGTAGTGCACACCTGTAGTCCCAGCTACTCGGGAAGCTGAGGCAGGGGAATCACTTGAAACCGGGAGGCAGAGATTGCAGTGAGCCAAGATCACACCACTGCACTCCAGTCTGGAGACAGAGCAAGACTACATCTCAAATTTAAAAAAAAGTTCATAATTTGGTAAGATATTTTAAGCAGCCCAGTATTTCACCAATGCATGTAGTTTTTCCAAAGCATTAGCACTGGCAATCTTTTGAATGTCAATTTTATTTTATAAAAGTGCCAACTTCTCATTGTAGACTAATAGAAACATTCTGCAATGAAATGTAAAGGTAATACAAATAGGTTTTCTTTGATTTTTGAAAAGTTATTTCAAAGGAAGGGGCAATATGATCAGAGTCAGGAAGTATTTCAGAGTATATTTCCTGAAAGGAACACACATACACACACCCCACCACCGCAAACAAAATTCCTACAGCGTAGTCAGTGCTTTTTTGCAGCAATGTTTGCTTCAACTTGAGTAAGTGAAGATCATTCTCCTTAAATATGTAATAACTTAAAAACGTTACCTAGCTCTAGTGATAAAAATGAAGTTCTCAGCTGAGTTAATGACCCTGTCCTCCACCAGAGAGGGAGTCTAGTTTCTTCTTCACTGGCAAGCGTGTCCATGGATCACTGGATGAGGGGATGTTGGGTGAAATGTGTTCCTATCTAGAGCTTCAGAAGCACGGGCTGGGAATATGGCAAACTGTATGAAACCACATTTCTCCCTGGGAACCTTCTGGTTTATGGAGCAACGTGGTCAGCCAATTCCAAGATTTAACTAGGGAGGTCAGGATCCTGCTCCAGGAAGTGTGCTCTCTACTGTGGATGCCCACTGAGCTCTGGGGACACCAGGAGTCTCTGTCCAGGGCAGCAAGGGCCGTGGCTCAGGCAACCTTTCAGGAGCAAGTGGGAATGGGGGTAGTTGCTGTTATCCACAAACCTCGACTATAGGGGCAGCGGATTTTCTCTTCTGAGTGTGCGTGGGCTTTCCATTCTGACCATCCCCTCACCGCAGTGTCCTTTCTTCTGCCTTGACCCGGGGTGAGGGCTTCCCTGGAACACTGTGGCTCTTAAGCCTGTCCGCAAGGAGTCTGCCCACAGCGAACCACACCTTCCTGCTCAGTTCATTTTAGGAGTGTTAGCATTGGACTCTTCATACATAATTTCACAGGTTTCCATATTTCAGCTTTCTAGCACGACGGTTTCTGTTTTAGCAGGCCAAGATTTTTCATCCCCTGACTCAGTTGTGTGTCTGTTTGGAGCGTTGTGTCTTGGAGCCCCGCGGGGCAGCGTGATTGGTGCCACGTGTTCTTTGTCAGGAGTGTAAGAAACAGCCCTAGGGAGGAAATGATCTTTTGTTCTTTTGTTTTTTGTTTTTTTTTTTGTGGCATCGTGGAACTGAATCAAACTTGCATTTTTGGTTCACACAATGGGACCCAGGTTTGTAGATTTAAAGAAAATGCCGTGACATGTGGAAACTTAACTGGCAACACGGATCGTGAGCTATTTGCAGTCCAGCCTTTGTTCAGCCAGTCCCCAAGATGCTGGGACCTGATGAGCTCCTGGAATTGAGGATGTGCTGCCTGAAGTCACTAAGGCAAGGGGCTTCGAACAGCTGACAACTGGGGCTCATTGCAGTGTCCTGGCCTCCCCTCCTACAGAGTGGTCCTGGTTGTCTTGTGAGTAAGCAGGCAGGTGGCTGGAAACCTGGGTAACACTGTTCTGTTGTTATTGTTGTTGTTTTTGAGACAGAATCTTGCTCTGTTGCCAGGCTGGAATGCAGTGGCGTGATCTCAGCTCCCTGCAACCTCCGCCTCCCGGGTTCAGGGTTCAAGCGATTCTCCTGCTTCAGCTTCCCAAGCAGCTGGGCCTACAGGTGCGTGCCACCACACCCAGCTAATTTTTGTATTTTTAGTAGAGACAGGGTTTCACCATGTTGGCCAGGATGATCTTGATCTCTTGACCTCATGATCCCCCCGCCTCGGCCTCCCAAAGTGCTAGGATTACAGGCGTGAGCCACCGTGCCCAGCTGGAAACACTGTTTTTTGCTTCCAGACCACAAAATAGACACATTCTACCTTGTGATCTATTGTGTTCTTCCTTGGACTCCCTTTAGCTGATCAGGGAGGTGCCATCAGAACGCAGCTCACACTGATCTTCTTTTTTTTTTTTTTTTTTTTTTTGAGACGGAGTTTCGCTCTTGTTACCCAGGCTGGAGTGCAATGGTGCGATCTCAGCTCACTGCAACCTCCGCCTCCTGGGTTCAGGCAATTCTCCTGCCTCAGCCTCCTGAGTAGCTGGGATTACAGGCATGCGCCACCATGCCCAGCTAATTTTTGTATTTTTAGTAGAGACGGGGTTTCACCATGTTGACCAGGATGGTCTCGATCTCTTGACCTTGTGATCCACCCAACTCGGCCTCCCAAAGTGCTGGGATTATAGGCGTGAGCCACCGTGCCTGGCCCACACTGATCTTTAAATCCTCCAAGGTCTGGTTGTCAGAGTGCTAAATACTGTAACTTCAGGTGCATTCAGATTTAAACTCTTTTGATTCTTCTTGGTAGACATTGCATTTGCTTTTTGTGAAGTTTAGTTCTTTGACTTTGGTTGACTGTGAACAGGAAAATTTTGGAAAGAACAGAGGCACATGTCAGCTAAATGAAGAATTTTGAGATGGCAAAGATCAAGGGCTTCCTTTTAAGATTCGCTGGTGAGAGAATTTCCTGGTAAGTTGGGTACTAGGAGAATCAAATAGGTGAGATCGATGGAGCGGTAAAAGTCTGTTTAAGTAAGTCATGAGTTCAGAGCAAGTTCAACCAGAAACTCTACATTTATACAAACCACACATACACTTTTGCAAACTTTTCTGGTAAGGCAAAGCCATTTTCAAGTGACTTATAAGACATTTAAGGAAACTGGGCTGGTATAATTTCTCCGACTGTCATTACTCCTCCCATTCCCATCGTTGTCATTGGTCTGGTCAGGTCCTGTTCTTTGAAACTTGTTACCTGAGGTCCTTTCCCACAGAGTTAACAGCATCTTAACATATCTGGAAATAGGAAATTTGGTCTGAAAATCTGGATGGAATTAGGAGCGGGGCAGACAGATTTCAGGAACTAAGTTTGAAACATTTCATCTTAAAGTTGAAAATTTCGTGAACACATCCTGCAGATGGTTTTTCTACAAGTAGCTACTCTGGGGTCAGGTTGAGGAGGCATCCTCTCTGGCAGATGAGACTTTTCTGTTCATGGGACGCTAACAACGCTTAAAGGGGCCACCTTGCTGTGCTCTCTCAGGACCTGTGGTTTCAGCTCCTCCCTTGATGGCTTTGGGTAAAGAACTCTTGTCATCAGGAGACTGTTCTGGTGCAGATGAGGCAGCATCTTTTTCAACCCTTAATAGGTGGAAGAGCTCACTATTTCCCAGAAAGTTTCCCACCCCACCCCCTGTAGGCATTACATTATTTAAAAAATAAAAATAAAAACGTGGCGAGTTTCTGTTCATAACCACTGTAAGTCGGCCGAAGCAGTCCATTGCGTTCCTTTCAGTCTGGTTAAGCAGCAGTCGTGTTTATGTGCACAGATTTCAGGCAGTTCTTAAAACTGCACTTTTCAGCCAGCAAAACCAGAGCCCCTGTGACACTCAGATCACCATTAGGTGCAGAACCTAAGATTAGTGAGTTTCTGTTTGCTGCATTAGGATTGTAAAAGCGTAGAAAGTCCCCAAGATATCTGTGAATATACTTGGATATGAAGTTGCAGACAAGTGTTAACAATGAAACATACAATATGTTCTTTGGAAATAAAAATAACTTAGTACACATTTAGAAAGGTCTGTGGGTCCCCCACCTCCACCCCCCAAAAAAACCCCCCCTGAACTAGATGTTGCTTTTGTAACCAGAATCCTGAGTTATTTTGGATTGTGCTATTTACCAGAGTAATTAAAGATGAATTTATGTGTTGGTGCAATGAGCCCTGGAAGACTGTTTGTTTTGTTTTGTTTTGTTTCTGGCAGAGGAAATGATGCCTTTGAGATGGATTGCAAAAATGTTGAGTTCTGAGGCCAGGGGTTGTCCCTGCCTGGCATGACCCACCACTATCGAGAGCATGTGACAGTGGAGGGGGTTGGAACTCCTACCTTGGGGCTCCAAGTCCAGGATGTGGCTTGTCCTCCCTGGCCCCTGCAGACTCTGGCCTGGGCAGAAGTGCCCTGATGGCTGCTTCAAAGTCAAAGGCAGAGCTTTCTGAGCCTTCACTTTAGACTCTGCCATGTCCAGTTGGTTCAGAAAATCTTACAAAATGAGTCTGATATATCCAGCTATAATCAGTCACTTTACGAAAAACTTTTTAAAAGGAGTCTGTGCTATCTGGGTAGGTTGGTTAGATCCAAGGGTTTTTACAACAATTCAGCCCCATTTTCTGCAGGCACATGCGTGAGAGGCAACGGTGGATGCCTGTGGCCCGTTAACGATTATGTGATAGCAGAGGTTTGGGACTGTAGGGCAAGGGAGACCCAATTTGATGTGCAATGGCTTCCTTGTGAGTAATAGTCCATCGACCACCATTGTAATATCACTGAGATGTCCAGGTCATTTCTTCAGGGTCTGAAAATGCAATGTAGCCTAACCAGGTATGTGTCTGGAGTTCCTGAGCTTTCTAGGGATGCTGCCTGTGAAGGGTCCTGACTTGCCAGTGGGCCTGATGAGACCCCCAACCCCGACTGGGGTGGTTCTCCGGACTGGGGCAGAGACGGCCATCCACTTCTGTTGGTGAAATGTCTGACTTAACTGAAACTGGCTGGGGCTGAGTGTTCCTTTATCAGGTACGAAGCAATGGCAAGAATGAGCCACTATTGTGGACAGTGTATTTTAATGTGATTACGTGGAATTTTATACAGTTCCCTCTAATAACATAAAAGAAAATAACCTCATTTACCTCTGTCTTAAGATTTGCTTGAGGTCAGGCGCAGTAGCTGATGCCTATAACCCCAGCATTTTGGGAGGCTGATGCAGGAGGTTCATTTGAGGCCAGGAGTGCAAGACAATCCTGGACAACAAAGCAAGACCCCATCTCTATAAAAATTTTTTAAAATGGCTGGGCACGGTGGCTCACGCCTGTAATCCCAGCATTTTGGGAGGCCAAGGCGGGCGGATCACGAGGTCAGGAGTTCAAGACCAGCCTGACCAACATAGTGTAACCCCGTCTCTACCAAAAGTACAAAAATTAGCCAGGTGTGGTGGTGCACGCCTGTAATCCCAGCTACTCAGGAGGCTGAGGCAGGAGAATTGCCTGAACTTGGAAGGCGGAGGTTCCAGTGAGCTGACATTGCACCACTGTACTCCAACCTGGGCAACAGAGCAAGACCCCGTCTCAAAAAAAAAAAATTAAAAATTAGCCAGGCATGATGGCACACACCTGTAGTCCAAGCTACTCAGGAGGCTTAGGTGGGCGGATCGCTTGAGCTGAGTCTCAGTGAGACTGCAGTGAGCTATGATGGCACCACTGGAGTCCAGCCTGGATGACAAAGTGGGAGCCTGTCTCTTAAAACAAAACCAAAAATTAGAAAAAAACTTTGCTTGAGCAATGTGCCTGGTGGAATATTAGGGATGATAACAGATTTCTGTGAACGTGGTTTTGACAGTGTTTATTTAAACCGAGAACGACTGCAGTCCAAGCCCAGCCTTCAGGTGTCTCCTTGGTTTTTAAACAGGGTAATTCTATCTTTGTGGCTTGAAAATGTCTGTTCAATTCTGAGGGTTTTCTTGTACTTTTTGTTTGCTGCACGACTGTATGGTTACGTTTCTGTATGTATCACACCTAAAAACCGTGGAACCAAAGCCCTGATTTGAATACAGAATGTAAGCGATGTGGCACTTTAAAAGGAATCACTGAAGGGGGAGGGGGATGAAGAGGAGTTGGTTAATGGGTACAAACACACAGGTAGAAGGGATATGTTGTAATATTCGATAGCACTGGAGGGAAAGTATAGTTCACTGTAATTTACTGTGCATTTAAAAACAGCCAGAAGAGAAGATCTGTAATGTTTTCAACACCAAGATAGTTGCTTGAGACGATCGATAGCCCAGTTATCCTGCTATGATCATCACACATATTATACAAAATAGCACATGTATCCCCAAATATGTACCACCATTATATATCAATTAAAGATTAAAAATAAAAGTGATCATTGTGTCTGCAAACATTTTTGGTGCTCACAATCGGGGAGAGGGTATGATTCTGGCTTCTAGTGGGTAGAGCCCCTGGGTGCTGCTAACCAGCTCCTCATAATAAAGAATTCTTTGGCCTATAACCTGTTAAAGGAAAAACCTTAGACAAATTAAATTTAACAGAGTTTAACCAAGCAAAGAACTATTCATGAGTCGGGCAGCCTGTGAATTAGAATAGATTCAGAGAGGCTTCCAGTGCTACCACGTGGTGGAAGAAGATGAATGAACAGAAAAAGGCAAGTGACATACAGAAAATGGAAGTGAGGCACAGAAACAGCCGGATTGGTTACAGCTGATTGCCTTATTTGAAGCTGATTTCAACAGTTGGTTGCCTGTGATTGGCTGAAACTCAGTGGTTGGCACAAATGTAGGTTACAGTCTGTTTACATATCCAGTTAAATTACAGTTCACTATGTATAGAAAAACCTTTAGGCCAAACTTAAAATATTTAAGGAGGCAGCTTTAGGATAAACTTAATTTAACAAACCTGATTGCTGAGGTTAAAAACCCTGAGTATTGGCTGGGTGTGGTGGCTCACTCCTGTAATCCCAGCACTTTGGAAGGCAGGTGGGTCATTTGAGGTCAGGAGTTTGAAGCCAGCCTGGCCAACGTGGTGAAACCTCATCTCTATTAAAAATACAAAAATTAGCCAGGCGTGGAGGCTCACACCTGTCGTCCTAGCTACTCAGGAGGCTGAGGCAGGAGAATCGCTTAAGCCCAGGAGGTGAAGGTTGCAGTGAGCCGAGATCGTGCAACTGCACTACAGCCTGGGCGACAGAGTGAGACTTCATCTGAAACAAACAAAAAAACAAAAAACAAAACAAAAAGAAAACCCAGAGTTTTTTGCCAAAAAAAAAAAAAATCTATTATGCCAAAGTAGATTTCCTGGTTTTGACAATGTACTATGATTACGGAAGACATTTTCATCGTGGAAAGCTTGTGAAGGGTATATGGGACCTCTGTGTGCTATTTCTGCAATTTCCTGTGAGTTTTAAACCATTTCACAATAAAAGTTATAATAATGAAAATTAAATTAAGCAACACCTTTTTAAAGAAAAAACTACCACTAGGTGGGTGCAGTAGCTCACGCCTGTAATCCCAGCACTTTGAGAAACTGAGGTGGGAGGATTGCGTGAGGCCAGAAGTTCGAGACCAGCGGGGGCAACATAGTGAACCCCTATATCTACAAAAAATTTAAAAATTAGCTGGGTGTGGTGGCACACACCTGTAGTCCCAGCTACTTGGGAGGCTGAGGTAGGAGGATTGCTTGAGCCTGGGAGGTAGAGGCTTCAGTGAGTCATGACCGTGCCATTCACTCCAGCCTGGTGACAGAGCAAGACTGTTTCAAAAAAAACAAACACAAAAATCCAACCCTACCACTGAGAGGTGTAGAAAGCATTGGTGAAGAAGTACCCTTAGCTACAGGGGAGGTGGCCTGTGTGGGGATGAGGCACTGGCTCTAGGACAGCCAGGCCTGCAGTTGCCACCAGCTCACCCCTGGCTAGCCATGTGCTTTCAGACCGGTCCCTTAAAATAGTGAGAGTGAGTTTTCACGCTTGCAAAATAGGGGCGGTAATTCCTGCCTAATGTAGATTGTTGTGAGCACTGAGGGAAATTGCTTGTGAAATGCCAAGCATGCAGTTAGTCTCAACATCTTTCTCTTTTCCTTCTGGCCTCTGCCAGTCTGGTTTTTGCTGATTTTATTCTGAGGATGAACACTGTCTGGCTCCAGCTGAATGCAGGAAGCATAAGTGAATCTTCCAGTTGGGAGAACAGATAATAGTAGCCCTGAGTGTGCTACCCAGATAAACTGTTTCTGTTCCCTGGGCAGAAAGCATCCATTTGCTTCTTGTCCACGTGGTGGGATGCTGTCTTAGTTTGTTTTCTGTTGCTTATAATAGAATACCTAGAACTGGATAATTTATAAAGGAAAGGAATTCATGTCTTATACTTACGGAGGCTGAGGAGTCCAAGGTGAAGGAGCTGCATGTGGTGAGGGCCTTCTTTCTGGTGGGGACTCTCTGAAGAGCTCTGAGGTGACGCAGGGCATTGCAGGACGAGAGGGCTGAGCAGGCTTGTTCAGGTCTCTCTTCCTCTTCTTACAAAGCCACCAGTCTAATATATCTATATATTTGAGACAGGGTCTTGTTCCGTCACTCAGGCTGGAGTGCAGGGGCACTATCATGGCTCATGGCAGCCTCGATCTCCTGGGCTCCAGTGATCCTCCAGCCTCCGCCTCCTGAGTAGCTGGGGCTACAGGCATAAGCCACCACATCTCGATCATTTTTGTTGATTTTCTGTAGAGATGGCATCTCAGTTTGCCCAGGCTGGTCTCTAACACCTGAGCTCAAGGAATCCTCCCGCCTCCGCCTCCTAAAGTGCTGGGATTACAGGCGTGAGCCACTGCACCCAGCCAATAAATTAATATATTAATGGATTAATCCATTCATGATGGCAGAGCCTGTATGACCCAATCACCTCTTCAAGGCCCCTTCTGTCAATACTGCCACTTTAGGATTCAGTTTCAACATGAGCTTTGAAGGAGACAAATATTCAAACCAGCACAGATGTGTATTAAGCATGCACATGGTTATGACATCATATACACGGTATGCACACACTAATCTCACTTACATACGCCGCCTTCCCTTACAACAGCCTCTTCCGAAATTATCCAGTCTATCTGAAGCAGGTACTCTTGAGGGTCCTCCTGTCTGGTGTCTGTTCTTTTTGCTTTTGTGTGTGTTTTTTAAAAAAAAAATTTTTTTTAGAGACAGGGTCTTGCTATGTTGCCCAGGCTGACTTTGAACTCCGAGGCCAGGGGATCCTCCTGCCTTGACCTCCTGAGTGGCTAGGACTACAGGCAGGGGTGCACCACCACACCCAGCTTGGACTTTAATTTACATGGACAATTCCACGCCTACATCTATAGATACATTCTCTGCACTTACACATCCTGCTTTGTTCCAAACTTAGCCAGCTCCACGCATGAAAGGAAATGGCATTTTCTTCATTCAGATGGACCCTCAGCCTCCCCAGGATTGGCACTGTGAGTCTCTGGTAGGGCAGGGCCAGCAGGCCATGTGGCTCTGCTCTGCTCAGGAGTGGTGTAGGGCCAGCCGGCCTTTGGATGCAGACCGCCCACAGCCGAGAGGTGCTTCTCAGCCTGAGCTTGGCCCAGAGATCCCTGCTTCACATCAATGCTGTTCCCATATGCAAACCCATCTACCTACACCCTCTGAATGGGCCTGTCACTATGCAAACCTGTTTGGCAGCATCTCCTGAACCAGAATAACCCCATGATCAGAAATTCCACCTAGGTACAGGAGTGTGTACACATGAGCACCAGGAGACACGTACGAGAATATTGACAGTGGCATTCTCTGTCATAGTCAAAAGCTGGAAACAATGCATGCTGCGAATGGCCCATCTGAGCCAGGGTGGCTGGAACAGGGTGAGGGAGGTACACACGTCCACACACCTTATCTCACATCACCCGAGGCACGCACCCATCAGTGCCATGGTGGGCAGAACCCCTGGTGTCCTCACTTGTCAACTGTGTCTCTCCCTTGCTGAGGGGAACGGCTGCTTTCAACTTGGTTAGGTACTCATAGGATATGATGCCACTTTCCTGGATGACTTCACTCAATCCTGACTCTCAGCTCGGGGGCGGGCTGGAGGAACACCCTTCTTCACACCTGGTTGCCGAGGGCTTTTTCCCATATTTGTGGTCTCCTCCCGCCTCACTGCTGCTCACAGTCACCTGCTTGGTGGATGACAGCCATTGTCCATACTGACTGTGGCATAAGCTTGTCTATCAGAGGTTCTGAGGGCAGGTCACAGCTTTCTTCTCTCTCTTCTTGTACCAGTGGGGGCTACAATCTGGGCAGCACATGTGCTTTGCAGACTCATGTTTCCCTTGAATTTGATGGGGCTAGTTGAAGATACAGACTTATAGAACATTTTTTTTTTTTTTTAAGACGGGGTTTCACTTTGTTACACAGGCTGGAGTGCAGAGGCATGATCTAGGCTCACTGCAACTTCCACCTCCTGGGGTCAAGCGATCTTCCTAGCTCAGCCTCCCAAGTAGCTGGGACCACTAGCATGCGCCACCACACTCAGCTAATTAATTTTTTTTTTTTTTTTTTTTTTTTTGTAGAGATGAGGCCTCACTGAATTCCCCAAGCTGATCTTGAATTACTGGGCTCACCAAAGTGCTGGGATAGAACCAATTTGGACTCTCATGTTGTTCATTGTCACCTACGTCAATTATCAAGATGACATTCTGTCTCTATGATCTTCATATTTTTAATTTCTTTTGTTTTGAGATGGGGTTTTGCTATGTTGCCCAGGCTGCCTTGAACTCCTGGCCTCAAGCAATCCTCCCACCTTGGCTTCCTGAGTTGCTGGGATTACAGGTGTGAGTCACTGCACCTGGCACATTACTCCTAGTTTTTAGATGAAGAAATTGACTATCAGAGAGGATGAGTAATGTGCCAGGAAATAAGAGCCTGAGCTTGGATTTGAACCCAGGTCAATCTGACCCAGATCCACTGCTCTTAGCCATCTACTGATAAAACAAATACATACACAGAGAAGACAGCATATCTGCACTTGATCCATAGGAAGGACATTTTGCTTGGGTGCCTGTTCTCCTCCTTGGTCTCCTCAGGATACAGCCCTAGACATTTAGACCTGTTAATGTCTGGCTCAGAGGCCAGCCTCCCTCTCTCTACCACCTTGGTCCTGTCACGGCTCTTCTGCAGGACTGAGCAGGATCAGATCCCCTTCTCAGTAGGGAATTTACCTACTGAAAAATGGGAACTTACCTCTTGCAGGCCTCAACATGGCCCCATATTTCAATAAAACCCAGCATGTACCAAATTGCAAGTTACAGAAACTGAAACAAGCCAGCTTGAGCAAGAAGGGGAGTTGGCTCATGGATGCTGGATTCTTACATACAATCTAAGGGCTGTGGGGCCTCTCCAGGCCCTGGAAGCCAAGACATATGGAGCCCTGGAATGAGTGGGAACGCTCCCTGCCTCATCTCTGCTCTCTGCAGCTGCATTCTTCTCTCCCTCGAGACTGGATTTCTCTTCTCCTCTGTCTACATGATGGATGGAAGATGGTCGCTCCGGATCTCCCAGGCCTGTGTCACCTGAGCTCCAGCAAGAAGCCCAGACAGAAACCGCAGCTCTCACTCCTAGTTCTAAAAGAAAATGCTTGACCTACTTGGGGACAGGTGTCATCCCAGTTCCATCAGGTGTGGTTAGAGGTGGGGGTGGGGTTATGGGTGGTCAAGAGCCCCCAGCTCCTGTTGTGAGGGATCAAAAGGGGTTCCTGTGAACTTGGCTGATGCCTCCAATGCCGTACTGCAAACAGGACACCACAGAACATAGGCATACAGCGATGAGCGAGGTGTGTTCCCGTGGACATGTGTTTCCGTTAAGGCGGATGCACTGTTGCCTTCCTCTTACTTCAGTGAGGGGCACTCCCCTGCCAGTCTTTCAGGATCAAAGTGCTGGTGTTATATTTGCTTCACCCTCATCCTTTATTCTGTGTCTCCATCGCTCATCAAGTCCATTGTTTGGAAATGCCTTTTGGATTCATTCTTTCTTCTGCATTTGATCCACACAGACACTGCCCTCTGCCAGCCCCTAGTCCCCTCACATCTCCGTGTCTGCCGCAGGGCCTTGGCTGGTCCCCCTCTTCCTGAGTGACCACTCTGTGACTCTCTCCCCAGCTGCTCCATCACACACCGCTGCAATACATCACTGTTCCCTTGCACAGCAGCTCCCTTTCCCACCAAATAACTCCCACACTCCTTATCCTAGCATTTATGGCTCAGGCAGAAGTAGCTCCTCCTTCTTCTGAATATTATTCCCTCCCTCTTCCAGCCTTATTTCATCTGTGCCTTTCCTAGGGAATTTATAGAACTCGTAAAGCTATTTACATACACATCTTAAGGGCAATCCAAAATGTTCTGCAATTAAGGGATGAATCCATGTTTGGTCCATTTCTTCATCCCCTAAGGTATCTGGCATAGTTTCTAGAAGGAATGATACAGGAGCTAACAGTTATTGCTTACTGTATATTAAACCTGGTGAAAGAACTTTGTGTTATGCATTTAAAATCCTTATAGCAACCCTGCAAAGTAGGTATGTGATTAACTCCTTTTCATGGATGAGGAAACAGAAATTTGGTGAAGCTACTTGCCCAGGATCTCACTGAAGTGGCAGAGCTGGAAGATGAAGGATTGAATGACTTTCCAGGCTGTCCATACCTGGGGGCTGCATAGTTGACCTGCTCTTATTTTCTCAACAAGAAGCCTCTATGAACTAGGATTCAGGAAACATGACAAAGCCAGCTAGTGGTCGGGCTGGAGTTAGAGTCCCTCATACAAGAAGACATTCACCAGTTCAGACTGTCCCATCCCAGTGACTAGTTTCTTTCTGCCATCCTCAAAACTACCACCACACCATTTTCCCTTTCTCTCTCTCTGTCTTTTTTCACTCTGTCCCCTAGCCTGGAGTGCAGCGATGCGATCATGGCTTGCTTGACCTCCTGGGCTCAAGTGGTCCTCCTGCCTTAGCCTCCCAAATAGCTGGGACTACAGGCGAGACACTACACCCAACTCATGTTTTTTGTTTTTGTTTTTCAGAGTTGGGGTCTTGCTATGTTGCCTAGGCTGGTCTTGAAGTCCTGGCCCCAAGCTGTCCTCCTGCTTCAGCTTCCCAAAGTGTTGGGATTACAGGCATGAGCCATTGCACCTGGCCTGATTTTTTTTCTTTAAAAAAATGTTTTATATTTTTAGTAGTTTGAGTTACTAACCCCTTCTCTATTTTGGACAAGCTTCTATTTTTATAGAACTATAAGGAAATGTTGGCTATGTTTTAAATATCTTAATATATACTAAAATTTGGCAAATTAATGATTTTAAATACATTACATGCTTGAAATATGAATGAAAGAGTGTATTTGGCAACTCTCGACAAGACTCTTAGCCTCAGCATTGCAGTCCTTGATCATACATCCTATGTATGCTGTGCGTATCACATATGTACATGTAAATGAAATGTTCCTTTAAGACTAGAACCAATTGTATTGTTATTAAATGGTCTCTGTATTCAAGACTGATGAAGTCACATGAATTCACTAGGTAATTGATAGGAAGTTCGAGTGAAATGTTTCAACAATATTTAACTGACACTCCCAAACAGAGTAAATAAAGTACCTTTCTGGCTGATGGAAGAAAAAGGCTTCTATTTAGTACCATTTGACTAAGAAAGCTTAGCCCTTTACTAGGAAGAAAATGCGGATCATTTCCAGGCAGCTGTTTTCCTGCAGAGCCAGCATCTCACTCGAAGTCTTGAGTCCCTGCGGAGGTGCAGCCAGAATGCCTCATGATTAACATGGGCCATGCTGTGATCAGCACAGATGTGGTTAGCCTGAGACTGGCTACTGAGACAGACTCCAAGTGCAGTTCCAGCTCTTTTGGTGTCAGTAATTCTTGTGATCTAATTTCAAGACAGCATGACTCGGACTCTGCTGTTACTGCTGTGGTGTCAATGATCCCCCAGGTAAAGAATACAGTCCATTAATCTCTGAGAGTTTTCCTTCTGGGTTCTCTCTTCAGGGTCTTCGGAGTTAAAACTCTGCCCTTGAGCAAAAGCAACTGCATCCATCCTATTCCCCAAATGGATATCAACACGAGAGGCAAGTTTCATCCATGGTTCCCTGTGGCACTAATAAGGGCTGCAGAAAGATTGAAAAGTGAAGATCCTATTTTTCTCAGAGGTGAGCTGAGGCACCGTCCATATAGATTTTAGGTAAACTCTCAAAGAAAGCTTGCTGAATCATAAGTCATTGCTTTCTCCATCAAGTTCCAGTTTTTCTCTAGATCATTTTGTAACAACTGGCAAACACTAGATTAAGCAGGGAAGCATCTGTCAACTCGGGGTATGCATGTGGCACGGTTCCTGTTGGCTGTTGTTTTGTTCGTAATAATGAATATCCAAATGGGCTCTGCCAGCTTCATCTCTGTGATCTCAGCAAATGTGTCCATCCCAGAGATCAAGGCAAGGCGGCTGCTTCATGCGGCTTCCGAATCATGCCCTAGGCTACTGACACACAGCCATCCAACCATGGATGAAAATTGCCTCTCGTGTTGATCTCGTGTTCATTCTTAGAAATAAGCAGCCAATTCATAGAGCAACCTTCCTCAAACTTTTAAAGTTAATCTGATGACCAAAGTAGAAAATTTTCCGCCTACTAGCCCTCCTCTTCCAATCGAAGGTACATACAGAGGGCTTTGTCTAAAGAAGGAAGTTATTTGCTCTACAGAGAGCTATCGGCAAAATTCTTAAAGGGTCTTTCAAGTTGTTTTATTCCAGTGAATTTCTTTTCTTTTCTTTTCTTTTTTTTTTTTTGAGACAGGGTCTCACTCTGTCACACAGGCTGGAGTACAGTGGTGTGATCATAGCTTATTGCAACCTCCGCCTCCCAGGCTCCAGTGATCCTCCCACCTCAGGCTCCAGAGTAGCTAGGACAATAGTTGCATGCCACCACACGCAGCTAAGTTTTGTATGTTTTGTATAGACAGGGTTTCAGTATGCTGCCCAGGCTGGTCTCGAACTCCTGAGCTCAAGTGATCTGCCCACCCCGACCTCTCAAAGTGCTGAGGTTACCAGGCATGAGCCACTGCACCCGGCTCCAGTGAATTTTTAAACTATAACAGCCCTGGTCTCCTCATTCAATCAATCATCAAGTCCTGGCGACTCAACTTTCCTTTTCTTTCTGGTTGGCCAGCCCTTCTATCTGTAGGATACGTGATGACTGCTCCTCCAGGACTTGTTCTCTAAAGGGAGTGACCTGTATTCTGAAGGTATTTGTGGAAATGTCCCCATACGGGAGATTGCAGTTTTGCTCGTTTTTTTTACCTACCTTCTGTTTGCTATGTGGCCCTGAGAAGGTAATACATTAAGGTATTACATGAGATGCTCTCTGTATTAGTTTGCTGTTACTGCATAATAATCTACCTCCAAACTTGTGACTAATGCAACAGTTAATTATTTAGCACACGCCTGAGGGGTGGCTGAAGTTGACTGACCTAAGCGAGACCAGGCTAGGGGACTCTGTGGACTTCCTTGTGTATCCGCGGGTGGACTGGGAGCTTGGGCTGTGCTCAGCTGGGGCAGCTCTGCTCCAGGTTTCCTGTCCTCCTTAAAGAAGGCCCAGCCCAGCCAGTTCTCCGGGTGATGCTGACTCTGCTTCTGTTCAGCTGTTGTGTCTTGGTGAAATCACCATCATCACTTGCCTGGAAGCCACATCCAATGCCCCACTCCTCCCAAAAGCTGGTCTCCCTGCATCTCCCCTAGTGTATCCCCTCAAAAGCAAAAAATGTGACCTTTTAAAGAATACAAAATTTGCTGGGCATGGTGGCTCACGCCTGTAATCAGAACACTTCAGGAGGCCGAGGCAGGCAGATCACCTGAGGTCAGGGGTTCAAGACCAGCCTGGCCAACATGGCAAAACCCTGTCTCTACTAAAAAATATAAAAATTAGCTGGGCACGGTGGCATGCACCTGTAGTCCGATCTACTTGGGAGGCTGAGGCAGGAGAATCGCTTGAACCCAGGAGGCAGAGGTGGCGGTGAGCCAAGATCACACCACTGCACTCTAGCCTGAGCAACAGAGCAAGACTCCGTCTCAAAAGAAAAATACATATATATATACACATATATATATGTATATATACACACACACACACACATCATGGAGGGCCATGGAGCCTCAGCCTAAGGATGGTGTGTGTGACACACACACACACCCCTTATATAAATGTGTGTGTGTGTATATATATATATATATACACACACATACACACACACAGACATATATACCATCCTTAGGCTGAGGCTCCAAGGCTCTCCACGATGTGGAAAGGTCCCTCTTCTTTGCCTGCTGCCATCCTGGACTCCCTTTAGTTCTTTGCACGGCACTACCCTCTACCCCCATTAAGGGCATGTGCTGTTCCTCCTGCCTAGAGAGCCCATCTCTCCACCTTCACACAGCCAATCCTCATCATTAATTCACAAGCGGAAGTATCCCCTCCCCAGGGAGCCCTTCCCATCGTCTCAGGCAACACTCATATTTTCCCCTTTGTAACATTCATAAGACTTGTCATTTTCTTCTTGGATTTCCCTGCTAGCCACAGGCTCTGTGTAGATAGATCTGTCTTGTTCACTGGTTGCTCCCTGGCACCTGGTCCTAGTTAACCTTGGTCAATACTGAGTGAACAAATGAATGAGTGAAAGGGGCTTAGGGGAAAGGCCCTGGCTCTGTACATCATCTGTGGATATTCAGCCTTTTAGTTTTAACATCTGGAGATTTGAGGGTTGGACTAGGTGAGCTCTGTCCCTTTTGTTCCTGGATGGTGGATTGGACGGTGGGTTGTATGGCGGGGCTTGAGATAATAATGGGTGAGGCTGTAGATGAAGGGAGTTGAAGGTAGCAGTACTTAGTAGCAGGATGGAGTACACCTAAAGCAATCTAACCAATTCTTTCAGTTCCACAATCCAGATTCCAGCAGCCATCAGAACACCACAGCCCTGCGCTTGGCCATGCAAGATTTCCCAGCTATTATGTCATGACAGCCAGCCCAGCCCAGAGCCATCTCTGAACGTCTAGGGGATAGCCTTGCTCAGCCAATGAGTTTTGCCTGGGAAGTTAACTAATGATAGTATTTCTCACTTGCTAAATGTTGGCACTGCAAAGTGATCTCCAGACCCCAGCCTGGATCCTATCTTCAAAGCAGGCAGAAGTTCTAGAGAGTTCTGTGAGGCTGGCCACGATGGCTGGTGTTCCCCATAGTCCCCTCAGCTGGGGCATAGTCAGAGAGGCAAAATGCTTTCCTAGAGGAACACCAGGGATCATCCCCATGGGAATGCCACTTCATTCAAAGCTCTAGCTTGGGTCATCTGAGTTGGGGTCAATCTTGGGTCATCTGAGTTGGGGAGTACCCAGTGCCAGGCTCTGCCTGCCAGATACACACCTGAAGTGTGGAGGACCAAGGCTTCTGTTTGTGGCATTTCCTGCCACAGAATTTGGATTTATATCTTTCTGCAGATTCCAAATGCATAATTTTATCTGAGTTACAAAAATTAGTTTTGCAAGGCTTTGGGCATGTTCAAACCCATTCATCCGGTTTAACGAACACAAAAGCAACCTGCTGTTACAGCCTGCAGGCCACATTAAGTTTGGGTGGACTGCCTCATCGCCTAAAAACTGGGAGAGTGGCCGGGCGCGGTGGCTCAAGCCTGTAATCCCAGCACTCTGGGAGGCCAAGGTGGGTGGATCACGAGGTCAAGAGATCGAGACCATCCTAGTCAACATGGTGAAACCCCGTCTCTACTAAAAATACAAAAAATTAGCTGGGCACGGTGGCACGTGCCTGTAATCCCAGCTACTCCGGAGGCTGAGGCAGGAGAATTGCCTGAACCCAGGAGGCGGAGGTTGCGGGGAGCCGAGATCGCGCCATTGCACTCCAGCCTGGGTAACAAGAGCGAAACTCCGTCTCAAAAAAAAAAAAAAACTAGTGGAGTGGGAGAAGTCTCCTATGGATCTGTTATCTTGCTAGCAATTTGTTACCTTTAGTACGGAGGTTCAAATCTGGACTTTGGTTTCCAAGTAGCTTAAGTAGAAATTGGCAGTGGCGTCCGTTAGTACTGAAGGTTGGATGCATTCGCTGCTAAGTGACCACGAACTCCACTGATGCAGGATGGAAAACCTGAGCCAGAGACCCACGCAGGGCTGGGCTGGACAGCTCTGCCCTGTGACAGTTGTACTGCAAATAGAATGGCTACACGTTACATCTATTTGAATGCATCATTGCAGCAAATCTATGTTCTCTAGAAGAGACCAGAAGACATGAGTTCAAACATGAGGGTGAGAAGAATGTGGGCTCAGCCTGCACGTGATCACTCCCATGACTGTGAGAGTTAAATGAGGGGGTGACAGTGCTGCAGCTATTCTGGGACCTGTGCTATTTATATGAGCCTGTTCCAAACCTTAACACACAGATACGGAATTCACTCAGCACTGTATGCAAAGGAAACAAGAGACCGCTCTAACGGGGTCTGGTCCCTCCTAAACTCCCCAGATGACAAGCTAGTTATTTAATACGTTCTTTCTATGTTTGGAATGCGTGTGTTTTCAAGAGTAAAAGCATACCAACAATACCTTTATTATTTGTAATATACTTAAAGAGCAGGGGTCCCCAACTGGCTAAACATTAAAAAACACTGGGAGAGCTTTAGAAATAGAGAAAAATGATCATGCCTCACCCATCACTTACTGAGTCAGAATCTGCAGAGAGGGATGTGCTGAGATGTCTTTTGAAAAAGCTCTCCAGCTCTCCAGGTGCTTCAGTCCACCAGTCAGATTTGGGCACCAGTGCTGCCCAGCATGTCCCAGGCTCCAGGGTGTGGGGGTCACCATGGGCTTGGGTCAGGCTCAGGCTCTCATTCACCAGGTGTGGGGAGGGGCTTGAGCCTGCATTTCCAGTAAGCTCCCGGGTGGGGCTGAGGCTGCTGATCCACAGTGCTCCATCTCTGGGTGTGTACCTATACACGCATCACCTTTGTTGTACTAGGGCCAGGTATGAGCTGCAGGGAGCACCTTGTACCCCGTAGCCCTGCCCTACTCCACACTGTCCCCAGTCTCACGTGGTATTTGGACTCACTTTCACCAAGGCAGTTCTCAGCTCAGGGCTGAACCCTCCGTGTGGGTCCCCACAGCCCTCTTCAGGCCCTGTATCAGTAGGAAATGAAAATGCATTAATCGGGAGGGGTTTATCTGGTGTGAAAGGCTCAGGGAGACAATTCTTTTTATTGTCAAGGACCAGGAAACAAAGTGTAGAAATACTATACACAGTGGTCATGAGCTACAAGACAGGAGTGGGATGGAGGGGAGACGCGGTAACACACGGCATTATTCTGAACGAGCTCCAGCTCTTCATTCTAACACTTGAACCAAGGACAGACAGCTGTCCTTTTTCAGTAAGGCTGCAGCAGAATGCAAATGTGACTCAGTTTATCAGCTCCCACAGGGCAGGCAGCGCAAGAGGCTATTGTAAGTTGGCTTTGGGAGCTCCCATCTCAAACACAGAGTGGATGCTGAAGGTGGTCCCTGGCCGCTGCTGGTGGCTGGTCCCGGCTCGCTAGGTCCTGGGCATGTCTCGATTCTCAATAATCAGCTTGTCAGTTGAATACAGTTGGCCAATGTGGACCTGAAGGCAAAGAAAGGACATAGGTCAGGAACTGCAGCCCTCTAGCCCCTGGGAAAGATCAGAAGGAACATTTCCTAACCTTTATGATACCAGTGTTAGCCATCCCTGGACTGATCCCTCTTGTCACTGCACTGTGGGGCAAAGCTGGTCGCCAGCACTGCCTTGGCTAGCTCCATGCACCATCCAACACCCACTTCCCTCACAGTGAGAAGTTAGAGGGATCCACACACCCATGTCTTCTCTCTGAAACAGCATGAGGTTGTAGCCTGGGATTCTGGGGCTGTGATGAGCTGGGTGAGGACTGCCTGCTGGTGGCAGAGCTATCAGGTGTGTTCCCAGCACCTCCTCTCCTAAGAGGGTTTCCTTCCCTTAAACCGATTCTTGCATAGGGAAAGTGTTTTAGAACAATGTGGAGACGGGGTGCTATCTTTGCTGGGGTAGAAAAATCATTGCATTCAGGGTAATGCAAACACTATTCCGCAGCCCATCCCGGGTGGGTTGAGGACAGCTGTCTGAGTGCCTGCACCTCCTGCCTTCCATCTTTCCTGCCCACTTTTTAAAGTGTTCTTTTTATTAAGCATCTTGGTGCCCAACGTTTCCACTGAAATAGCTGCTGTGTGAGCGAAGACATCTAGATCCTACTACAGAGGAGGATTGGCACTGTCCTCCACCCTGATCAGTTCATGGTTTTGTTTTCATATATTAACCTCAACAGATACATGAACCCACTATCAAACGATATTCAGAAACAAAAGTCTAGAATACCAATGAGCCTTAAAAAAAAAGGGAAACATTTTGTTTTGGATAATTAAAATGAGGCTAATACAAATAATTCTGTATAACAGCTTGGATGATTCGGTTACCTGGGAGCTTGCTCTATATTTAATTGATCTCAGGGGATTCATCAGGAACCAGTCCTAGAAGTGTCCACAATCAGACACTCCAGCAGTACTTGACAGAGTTTACCATCATCTTCCTAAGGCTTTAGTGGCATGTAGGAGTTATGGCATGGCGTAAGGAGAAACCCGTTCAAAAATGCAACGGGCTGCCTTGGGAAGCTGTGAGTTCTCTGTCCCCATGAGGAGCAGAAAGCGAGGATGGAGAAGGAAGGTGCATGCTAGACCAGGGTTGAACCAACTGGATTCCTTCTGACTCTCAGCTTCTGTGATTACAGGCACTGTCCACGGCTCCAGGATCCAACTGGGACGCTTCTAATAACAGCCGCGTGGTCTCTGAATGACCCAGTGTTGGTCCACATGTTCTACTTCTGGCACTCAGGAAGAAAAGGTGGCATCCTGGAAAGGCCTTGGGATAGGGCGGGGTCAGGACAGGTGAGCTGCAGCCTGGGTGGCTCTGCTACTTGCCATGTGAGACTCTCCACTTCCTCTGGTCTCAGTTCCTCGCCTGTATGATGAGGTCTGGAAACTTCTAGGTGATCTTTATAGTCCTTTGCAGCTCCAGCAATCTTTAGGCCCTCAACAAAGTTGACTAGTGTCAATAGAAAGATGTGTGAGATCTCCAACCAGTGCAGCACCTACATGCCATGAGCGTCCCTAGGGCAGCTGGTGGGAATCTGGCCAACAGACAGTCATGGCAGACAAAGAGGAGAAATGTGTTGCAGCAGCAGGAGGGGTGACTGGCTTTCTGCCCCCTCCTGAAGGGATGGCTCTCTCCTGTCCACCCATTCACTGCCTGCAGCCTGGTGGCACGCTCATGAAGCCTGCCCTCCTCTGCTGCCACCTGGACCATCTGTGTGGTCTGTGCATGTGATCCCTATGAAGTCATGTGCTCCAGTTCATGTCTGTCTTCCCTTTTCCAGCCCCCTAACTGAGAGCCCCTCAAAGGCAGGGCTGGTAAACACTGCTGTCTGTGCCGCTGGGCCCCGCACAGTCCTGATAGACAACTCTGCTCAGCAGATCTCTGATGAGTGAGCGAGAGAAGGAATCTGAGCCCAATGCCCTGAGAGCAAACGGCTCTGTAGTGAAGACTGATACACAGGCAGGGCTCTTTCTTACAAGTGAAAGGCACGTACCGCACACAATGTGCACTGATCCTGTAAGGAAAAAGGCAAGATGGATGCTGGGCAGGCCACAGTTATCTCATGTGGTTATCTCCAATTACCACACAGAAAACCTGGAGGAGCCCTGGAAGAGCAGCCCCAACCCTGAGTCACTCTGAAGATAAGCAGTGAGCGCCTTCTGTTCCAGGCAACTTGTGCAGGTGAGACTTGCAGATGTGATTCCTGCCTGCAGAAAGTTCTGAGTCCAGGAAGGGAAAACAGGCGAGAATTGAGATAAGTGACCTAGCATCTGGAATGTGCTAGCCCAGAGGAGGGCACACAGGTCTAGAGGGATCTAGAAGATGTGACTCAGCCTGAGGGAGTCAGGGAAAACTTCTCAGAGGAGATAGCCTCTGGGGAGGAGGAGCTCAGAGACTCAGAGGCTGGAGCTGGGGCAGGGGTGAGAAGCCCATGACATGATTGGACGTGGAGATGGTCAGAGACAGAAATGGGTTGTGAGTGTGGATGCAGAAGGGTGAGGGTGAGGATGCGGGTGGGGAAGGCAGAGAAGAGAGAATAAAAGAGAAGTGGGATAGGGCCAGAACACAGATGTCAAACTCTACTTGGAGGGGAGGGAAAGCTGTTAAAATGTTAAAAATGGAGGACCAACCCATTCAGCAGCGTGGTTAAAAAAGATCACCTTGACTTAGGGTCAAGGCAAACAAGAGGTGGAGCACTGTGGCAAGGAGACCTAGTTAAGGGACCAGCAAGAGTGCAGGTGAGAGGTGATTCCAGCTTGGACGCAGGAGTGGCAGAACGTCTAGAGGGGCAGCCAGAGGAATACGTGGGTGCTGCGCTGAAGGGGACACCACCCTTGCAAGTTTGAGACTGGTGTGTGTGTGGACGCTGTAAGAATCACTGTCCCTCATTTTTGGTGAGCAATGAAGGCCCAGAAAAGTCAATCCATATAGAAGCAAAGACATGAACCCCAAATCTTCTGACCTCTGTCCAGCGCTTTCTCCAAAATGCTGCTCCTCTACTACATCCCAACCATTTCTTGGTTTCTTTTCTCCTTTTCTCTCTTTCTGTCTTTATTTTTTTTTTTTTTAGAGACAGGTTCTCACTGTGTTGCCCAGGCTGATCTTAAACTCTTGGGCTTAAGTGATCCTCCTGCCTCAGCCTCCCGAGTAGCTGGGATTACAGGCATGTGCCGCCATGCCTGGTTAATCAGTGCTGATTTCTTCATAATGTGAATTACACATAACTATGAGCCTACGTTATGAAAATGCGAGATAACCACATGAGATAACTGTGGCCTGCCTGGCATCCATCTCTCCTTTTTCCTTATGGGGCCAGTGTACATCTAGAAGTTTACACTCTCCAGACTCCTGTGCAGCTAGAGGTGGCCAATGAGGTGTCAGCTGTCATCATGGCTGGAGCATCTAGGAAAGTCCTTTAAATTGGGCTGCCTCAGACTGGGGGCATTCCACTGTCTGCCTGCCCCCCCTCCTTTGTCTCCGTTCTGCCTGGAATATCAACTTGATAGCTGGAACACCAGCAGACATCTAGCACTGTGAGGTAAGTTTGATATGGGAGCTACACGCTAAGGCTGGGGGGCAGAAAGGAGGTGCCTGGGTGCTTGATGACCCAGGAGCCACTGTGCCAGCTCCAGACGCCTTATTGCTAGCTTTCTTTTGCATGCGAGAAAAAGAAACCTTCATCTTTTTAAAGCTCCTGTTACTGGGGTTTCTTGCTACATTCAGCTAAACCAATCCTTACTGACTTGAATGTACAATGAGAATTTTAACGTGAGATCAGATGACTAATGAAACAAAGGCCGGTGCAGAGAAGGGGGTGATCTGTGTCCTGAGGCAAGTGGAAGCAATGTCCCTGTCATCTGGGGAGGTGCAATGAACAGGTACCTACTGTAGCTGTTTCCAAAGTTTAAAAAAAGTATGAAGGAAATGATAAAGATCCTGCTCTTTTTCTCTCTAAATCCGGGGTGGCCAATCTTTTGGCTTCCCTGGGCTACACTGGAAGTCTTGTCTTGGGCCACACATAAAATACATGAACAGTAATGAAAGCTGATGAGCTAAAGAAAGAAAAAATCACACACAAAAAAATCTCATGTTTTAGCTTACAAATCTGTGTTGGGCCACATTCAAAGCCATCCTGGGCTGCATGTGGCCTGCGGGCCATGGGTTGGACAAGCTTGACCTACATATTTAGTTGCATTAGGATATGTGGCTATTAATATTTTGGTATTTTTGTCTAGTCTGTTAAATTACATGTAGATTTAAAATGTGTGTGTATATATACACAATATTTAGATGTGGAATCATAGCATAACTTGCCTTTTAACTTCATATTATGATCCTTATGTCATTAACTATCCTTTTAAGGAATATTCTCAGTAACTGTATAATACTCCATTGTAAAGACACATCATAATCTAACCACTCCCATATGATGAACATTTAGATTGTTTCCACTTAACGCTAGGATTATCATTCTTATATATAAACCATTTATCAAATCTGTTTTTTTTCCTTATAAAAGGTTTCTGGAGGCAGAATTGTTGGGTGAACAGATATGAATATTTTTATGGTTACTGATGGATCTTGCAAAACTACTTTCTAGAAGGCCTGCTTGTCCGGCTGACACTCCCTCTGGTGGTCCCTTTCAAGGCTCTGGCAGCACATTTATCATGCCACAGAACAAACAAGCTTCTCCCCACTGTGTGCTAAAGGCCGTATTCTCTATGAATTGGTTAGAAGAGCACAGAATTCTGTTGTGTGGCCCTCTGCTGTGTTCCTTACAAAAGTCCCCATTACAATACTTACCATCAAATTTGTTTCTCAAAGTCCACTAATCTAGAGGATTAAACTTCTGGGGGAAGGGTGCTCTGTTGCAAGGCATATAGCTGTGAGGTGGGCTCGACCCCATGGAAAAGACCCCAAAGGAAACCCACAGAATGAAGAGCCGGCGGCGGGGCGGAGAGCGCAATCTGAGGAGCCAAGTTTTAGGAAACTTGAAATCAAAACAAACCTAATTTATAGGCTTTGACAGAAGTTTGATTAAAAAAAACCAAAAATCCCATTCCAGTATGACAATTTTATGGCCCTTAGGGGGAACAAAACTAATGATATCAGATCTTACAATGTGAGTGGTGTTAAGAGGATACAGAGATGCATGTCTTTCTATCTGTCTGATGTATATACTGCATGTATCGGGGCCGCCCACCGGTCCCTGTACTGTAACGGTAAGTGGGCCTGTCTCATTCCCTACGTGAGCATCAGTGACCGTGGGGAGGAGGGAGAAGGGACCATGCTACTTGACTCAGGTGCATTCAAAGCACAGTTTAGGACAGTGACAGACACATAGAAAGTGCTCAGAAAGTACCTCAAAACTAAAAATATCAGTCCCATACTCTATGGTTCTAACGGCCTGTGCCTACTGACTCTAAAATCCTAAGTGATTACAGAGTCCTTTGATGGTGAGTCACAAGTGAAAATATAGAACTGATGAAGACAAGCGAATAAAAACAGCGATAGGACCAT
Source organism: Aotus nancymaae (assembly GCF_030222135.1). Classification (NCBI taxonomy): domain Eukaryota; kingdom Metazoa; phylum Chordata; class Mammalia; order Primates; family Aotidae; genus Aotus; species Aotus nancymaae. The sequence goes on from NW_026988465.1 coordinate 2,562,660, forward strand.
TTACTGCAACAAGAATGTTCACTGACTGTTAAGTAAAATCAAATGATTTAAATTTGGCCCAGCAGATTCACCCAGAGCCGTTACAAAACAAGTAGGGGAAATATTCAGTTCACGCAGGGAGAAAATATTAAAAACTTATCTCAATGAGGGCTAAGGAGCTGAGAAAATAAATGTCTGTGTAACAGTTCTGTTGCATTTATTTGGGTTGTAAAATGTGTCGGCACACAACAGAAGGCCAGCCGGGATTGATGCTGTGGTGCTAAATGACAAAGAACACTGCTCCAAGCTGCTCCGAACTGCAGGTGAGAGGCTCTGGTCAATGGAAGAGAGGTAGTGCAATTAAGAGTTTCACGTTACAGTCCCTCCAGAATCCCAAATTGACTTATACAGCCATATCAGACTATTACTGTGCATAAATTGGTCATTAAAGCTGATCACACTGTTATTCCATAAAGTTGAGGGAGTTGGCACCGGAGTCCATTGGAGAAGTACACAGATAACTGCCAGTAGCTGAGATGACTAGATGGCCCAGAAATACTTATGAGCCCTGAGACTCATTAGACAACCTGCAGGGAAGGAAGGAGCAGGATATAAGAAAAGACAATTGGCTACAATGCTTCAGGTCTTCACTGATTACTTTTCTGAAGCAATGCACAGCCACCCCTGCAACACATCTCTGTCTGACTGGGGTCCCAGGAGCTGGGCTCAGTCGCCAGGGGAGTGGGTGCTGGGGAGGCTGGAGTGGGGAATGGACACAGCCCTGGGCTGGGATCCTACTCCTGCCTTTGCCACTTCCTGCCTATTTTGCAGAGTTGCTATGGGAATCAAACAAATCACTAGACATGAAGAAAATCTACCATTTTCCCATTCCTTCCCAGGGCCCAAATATATGAAATGTCCTAATGCTACTGGGAAGATTAAATAAGCACAGTGCTCGGCACCTGGCAAGGGCCTAAGTGTTATTTACATGCACAGGTTTGTGCATGGCCTGTCTCCGTCAAGATGCATATCATGGGGTTCTGGACCCTCACCTTAAGGATCTCAAGGCCCCTCACCCTTCAGGAGATGGTGGCAATGACAGCCGAGCTCACCTCCTTGGTGTGAATGTGAGCTCTCTGGATTGGACTCAAGGGTGGACTGCTGAGCTGTTCTTTCCTCATCTCTACTCTGGGGACACGGCTTCCTGCCCAGGCAGGGCCCATGACACTGCCAGCTGGTCAGAGCAGTCTGGTACAAGGAGGTGGCTGCACCCTGGAAAGTTACAGGAGAGACATGGATGTCTAGCTTTGCTGGTGAAGCCAAGGGGTAAACTGTTCTGCTCTCTTCCCCCTCAGAGGTTGGGGGCCGCAGGGCACAGTGCTACATCTTGCCTCTGGCATCATGATGATAATACTTTTAATGATGATAATGCTATAAGTAGTAAAAAATAATGATGATAATGAAATTAATAGTGATGATTAATGAGCATTTACTATGTACCAGGCACTGCTCTAACTGCTTAATTAATTATTAATAACTAAATGAAAGTATTTCTTTTAGCTTCACAATGACTTTATGAGGAAGGTACCATTATTATCATCAATTTGTAGGCTTTTACAGGCAAACTTTATCTGTCATGTTTTCCTTTAATTTCTATTTTTGAAGGGTGTGTACTTGCTCTGCTAGGCATGCTCTTCCATTTCACATGTCAGAAGCTGACACCCCAGTGAATCACACTGAGAGCATAACGGGAAAGGATAGTAACAACAGTCACAGTGATAAAAGATACTCCTAGATGTAAACTCAATAAGACACTTGTGATCTTCAGAAAGAAGCAAAAATCTAAGAAATATACAAATTTAGTGAGAGATATACCATGTTCACGAAAAGACTGAGTCATATAAAAATGCCAATTTTTGCAAATGAATTTACATTTAATACAATGATAATACAAATCCTGACAATATTTGAAAAAATACTTGACAAAATGACTTTAAGGTTTATGTGAATTAAAAGTCAAGAATATGAAAAACTTTGAATAGGAAAATCTTAAAGCATTTTCGAGATATAATTAAAACAGAATGGCATTGGGCCAAGGAGAGAGAAATTAACAGAAGAGAGAGTTACAAACCAGATCCTGTTAAGTAGTGGTAGCTAACACATAAAATCACACTCCTGGAGATTCGGGACTTAGCTTAAAGGGGCTGTGGTAGCCAGAACATTTCTTGGAAGTTCCTGTTGATCTTCATGTAAATGATGTATTCTGCTCTACAGCATATTTACGCTTATTTTCGTATAAAAATGTTTTCCCTGCCAAATGTGGTAAGAAACCACCTTGGTGCACATCTATAGTCCCAGCTTCTCAGGAGGCTGAGGTGGGAAGACTGCTTGAGCCCAGGAGTTTGAGGCCGTAGTGTTTTATGATCTCGCCTGTGAACAAGTAACTGCATTCTAGTCTGGGCAACATAGCAAGACCTGGTCTCTTAACATGATTTTGTTTTCCTCCAAGTTGACAAGTAACCCTGACCCTCCAAGAAGATGCACTGTGTGGCCTTTGAGTACCTTCTGATACACCCAGTTTCAGAAGCATATTTTTAAGATACTCCACTTTCCTAAGATAGTTACACTTTGATGGGGGCTTTGGAAGGCCAAAAACAACAACAAAACCAAACAAAACCTTGAGCCACCAAAAAATTCTTTTTTATTTTTTTGAGGCAGAGTCTCACTCTGTCGTGTAGGCTGGAGTGCAGTGATGTGATCTCAGCTCACTGCAACTGCCACCTCCTGTATTCCAGTGATTCTTATGGCTCAGCTTCTTAAGTAGCTGGGACTGCAGGCCCGTGCCACCACACTCAGCTAATTTTTGTATTTTTAGTAGAGATGGGCTTTCACCATGTTGCCCGGGCTAGTCTCAATCTCCTAACCTCAGTGATCTTCCTGACTCGGCCTCCTAAAGTGCTGGGATTACAGGCATGAGCCACCATGCCCGGCCAATAAATTTTTGGTAGAATTTCAGCATATGGTCTCAGATGGCACACGCTAAACTGCCTGCTCCTGTTCACCTGCACTGAGGAAGGTGAGCATGACATCTGTGCCCCTCCTCTGGCTTATGACAAGTCTGGACATCCTTCCATGCTGCCTGCAATTCATGCAGCAATTGTCCCTGGTAAGATCCCAGCATGGAGAGTCACTGTCACAGCCTTGTCATAGTCAGTCACCAGTGATAAAAGCTTATTCCTCGAATAGACCATTTTTATCATGCTCTTTATATTTCCCAATTTTTTAAAAAAAGCACACTGAAATAGGGACACATACATTTATGTCTACATTTTTTCAGTCTTTTCTGTATAGCAACAAGAGGTATTGTGAAACCCAAACTTATGAATATCAACCACATGGTGTTCCTCTAAAAATAGTCCTCAGTCCTCAAAACCTTTTTTTTTTTTATTTTTAGAATCCAGTAGGTTTGTTTTTCAAAATGCTTACATTTAACAGCATAACATTGCTACTTTTAATTCTGCCACCATTTTAGGCAGCAGAAGAGTGCCTAAAGGGACCATCCAAACTGAAGTGTGGTAGCTGAGAAAGAGGCCATTTCAAAGAAGCCAGGAGTGCCTTTTTACTTCCCCTCTCCCGGTCCACACTCCACCTCCATTCTTCCTATAAGCCTTGAATTTCCGATATGAGATATTCTTAATATGGAGGGAGGTGGTGGGGAGTTGGCCTCTTATTTCCTCTGTGTTATTGCTGGCAGAGTGATGAGCAAATTCATATCCCTGCCCTCTATCCTATGTCACAGTTAATACTTAATGTTTCATCTTTGCTTGTTGGGACAAGGGAGAAACAAGGTGCAACAGTGCACACCCTTCATCAGCACGACCACACGTCCAGTCCGCACCCACTGTCCCAGGGCGACTGGAGATAGAGCCCTTGTTCGCTCTCAAGTGTCTCTGCCTGAATTATGAACACAAAGTTGCCCTCACTCTTACCCAGTTTTGTCAGCATGCCGCACCAGCCTGTTGTTTTTCTGAATGTCTCATGTTCTGTTAAAAAAGGCCGGGCTTGGTGACGCACGCCTGTAATCATAGCACTTTGGGAGGCTAGGTGGGTGGATCACTTGAGACCAGGAGTTTGAGATCAGCTTGACCAACGTGACAAGACCCCGTCTCTAGTAAAAATACAGAGAAATTAGCTGGGCGTGGTGGTGCGTGCCTGTAATTCCAGCTACTGGAAGGCCGAGGCAGGAGAACTGCTTGCAGTGAGCTGAGATTGTGACATTGCACTACAGCCTGGGCAACAAAATGAGACTCTTGTCTCCAAAAAAAAAAAAAAGAAAAGAAAAAAAAAAGAAACAAAAGCCCACTATGCGATGGTCTCTTTCTTTGGCATTCCATATCATTATAGGAAAGGGAATGAAACTATTTTATTATTTATATTTTGAGATGGAGTCTTGCTCTATTGCCCAAGCTGGAGTGCAGTGGCGTGATCTTGACTCACTGCAACTTCTGCCTCCCAGTTTCAAGCAATTCTTCTGCCTCAGCCTCCTAAGTAGCTGGGACCACAGGCATGTGCCACCATGCTTGGCTAATTTTTTATATTTTTTTAGAGATGGGGTTTCACCATATTGGCAAGGCTAACTCCTGACCTTGTGATCAGCCACCAAAAGTGCTGGGATTACAGGTGTGAGCCACAGTGCCCAGCTGGGAATGAAACTATTTCGTAGGGATCTCAAAGAGCCCTAAGTCTTGGGCAGCTGGCAGTGGTTCCCATCTCACAAGCCTTCTGTTCCCTCTGTAGGAATGAGTCCTTTTTGAATGGACACATATGTTAAGGCAGAGGTTCCTGTTGAGGTCTGTGCACCAGAGCCACGGGGTCTGCTTTGCAGGACCTGGTGGCCCAGCCCTACCTGTGGCATTTCTTAGGGAGGTAGTTGGGGGGTAGGGACACACGTGTCATTGCTCCCTTGCTTCTGACTAGCATCCCTGAATGAGAAACAGTGCTCATTTAAGAGGAATCAGGCTGAGCACTTATTTTTTTGAGTATTACCAGGCTTTCCTTCCCCCCACCCCTACCCTGCACTGGAGTACATACTTTTCCAAAAAATAAACCCAAAACCAGGTAGCTATTTTCCTGCCAGGCACACCTTGGGTATAGTTCTTCTAGAAGGTAGGGCCATGGACCACAAAACCAGGGGACAGAAGTGTCTTTGCACCCTACAGTGTTCCTACAGGATGCTATCATCCGCTACGCTTCTAACTGAAGGCAGGGAATAGCTTCCTGTCTTCTATACCTACACCTGTACTTTAGAGGAGCTGGGTTTTATGGGTGATTTCTACCTGCTGGTCTGGACCACTGCTCAGGGTAGGGAGACATTTATGAAACAGGAGACAGATAGTTGTCTCCCATCACACTTACTCATCCACTCTCCCCCGACCTCTGATGGTCAAGTGCAGAGAAGGCCACATGGGGACAGTGGCCACAAACAGTGCCAGCCACTAGTCAGGAGTCCCCTGGAGCTGGCATTGCAGCATTGCACAACAGAGGCTCCCGAGACAAAAGCATCCAAACAGTTAAGCACACCATGCTACATGTCAGCACCGCCACAACTGTCACCAGGCCCTTCTGGGAACTGGGCAGAACTCCGGGCCCAAACATCACGTCAGAGGAAAACCTGGCATTTCCCTGGGATGGCGACAACAGAGCTCAGGCAAACTGCCAGAGTTAATGTCCCGTCAGAGGTCACAAATCCTTGATTTGGGGAGAGATCAAAGCTCTGCTGCCTGTCTGTCCCTGAACTCTGTTTCACGCCACCAAAACCACAGTGACAAGGCCAGAATCCTGGCTCCTCTACAATTAGCTACGAGGTGATGCAAAATGCTGAGGCTGATCCTTCCTGGGACACGTGCTGGGGAATGAGCAAGTGCTTGATGGTATGTTGACCACCTGCTTCGGGGGAGATAATCAGGCTGCCTCTTGCTATGCTGCTCCTTCAGGGACACCTTTTTTCAAAGTCGGCTTGAACCAGTTCTGGTTTTAATATTTGCTTTAATCAAATATAATTTAGCAGGCAAGCTCAGCAGAAAGCTGCGGGAAAAAGGCACATTCCGAGTCCGCTCGCCCACCCTCAGATGACTTGTTTGCGGAGACTTGAGGATTCACTGCCTCTTTGGTTTTGCCTGTCACCTTCATCCAGTGATGACTGATAGCACCCTGCTCGGTTGGACAGTACAGAGAATCCCCACACTAATCTGTTTGATTCGAGAAGTTCCTGATTTTATGGGCTTCCAGATGGGGGGTAGCATTGAGATGTCACCACTCCGAGAGTTTCACAATTTACAGAGCAACGAACACAGCAGAATCTAAGTCAAGGGTCCTGCACCAGAAATATGGCACTCAGCACTGGAAAGAGCTTCCAGAGTAGGAACCAGAAGTCACACTTTTTTTTTCTTTAAATTCAGGCTTGTACAATGTGCTGATTACTGGCCTCTTTAAATAAGTGGTCCAGGGGAGTTTGATGCTTTTTGGTGTCAAATCAGGAAGGAACAACATCCTTTGATGAGAGGCAATGAGTGCCCCTTCCTCCTGGGCTTCCTCCTCTTGCTGACCCAGGGCTTTCCAGAAGTTTCTCTTGGAGAGTCCCTCAGCCACCTGTTCCTGACTGCATGCCATGGCTGGTGGCAGCTTTCCTACCTCTGCCCTCATGTCCTGACATCTGGCTCATGCAAGAAACGGTGGTGAATACAAACAGAGACAAACGAGTCAGATGGCACTGTCCACACGGTTTCCCACCACACGTTCTGCATGCTCAGCATCCGGGCATCTTTCCACGTCAGCACGCACAGGCTGAACTCTCTCTTCTCAATGGATGCATTGTGTTCCTCTGCTCACCTCCCACAGGGAGCTGCTATGTGACATCCACGGACTTGAAAACACATGGCCAGCAATCACCTAGGGCTTGGGAGCCTTCCGGGAATGAGGTCACAGGCTAACAATATTGGGGTCATACGTATACCAACATACCCAACTACCTGGGCTCCCTTTGTCTCTGCCCCCCTCCCCAAGAAGTCAGGCTGAAGGGAGCACCAAAATGGTGAGAGGGAAAAACATCACCCTGAGCCACAGGGCCTGGCAGAGCCTCAGCCGGAGCAGGGGTCCCGGTGCTCTGAGGACACTTGATCCCCGCCCAGCAAACACATCCTCATCCCAACCCCAGCCTCGGGAAGGCAGCACCTCTGTTCCCAGAAGTCCTCGGGAAGAGGTGGTCATGGAGAGTGGAGGTGAGAGACAGAACAGAGGGTGGGACTTGGGGAGTCAGCAGTGTTGGGCAAGGGGCAGTGAGCCGGGAACAGGCAGTGCCCTGGTTAGCATGACTCATCCCTGAAGATGCTGCTCCTAAGCTCTTCTGCAGAACCCCCACATCACAGGCTTTAGGAGATGTCTGAGTACATGTGTAAGCACTTCTGGGGGAAGGGGACCCTTGGCCAGGGGACAGGACAAAACTGACATTCAGCCAGCAGGTCCTGGCCTTGTGGTCAGAAGTCGAACCACTTCCAGCTGTTCCCAGGGCCCCTCCTTAATAAACCGCCCTCCTCCCGTGTCCCTCCCCTGGGTATTCATAAATATGCTCTGTCACCATTCCAGCACCACCCACACTGGGCTGTCAATATACTTTTGTGTGGTTTCTGTGTTTGTCTCCGACATGAGACTGTGAACTCCCTGAAGTCAGGGGATGAGCCCATTTCATGTCCCCAGCACCCAGCAGTGCAGAGCTTTCCTCTCATCTCCTAATGAAACTATTCCCAGGAGTCTGGGAAGCTGGTCATCCTCACATGAGACCTGTGGGCATCTTCCTGGCCTTGCTGACGTTGCTGGTGCAGCCTCGGTAAGAAGAAAGGGCTTGTGCCCCACCTTGCTGCACCTGCACAGCCGCTGAAGTCACCCTCTAGAGAGACATGCTCATCACATCAACCCATGGCCCAGAAACCTCCAATGGTTTCCAGGATGGCTCACTCCTATGGAATCGTCACTCCCGGGCTGGGTGCCAGGCCCTCCCCCAGCTCGCCTCCCTCTTCCAAGCAACTAGGCTTGGCCTATCACTCGCTTCTGCTACCTCGACATGGAACCTTGGGTCTAGGCAACTGGGGTGGAGCCCATGACCCAGGCTGTGAGCAAACACCCCCATGCACCTGTCAGCTCCTTGAACATAGCGACCCTGGCCTGTTCCCAGTTCCTCACATGGTGCCTCAGCCACTGTGCTGAATGAAGGAACGAATTCAAAGAGAAGGAGGCACCTACGTAAGGTCTCAGGGCAAGCCCTGGCAGAGGAGGAACAAGATTCCCAGAGTGGTCACCACACATGGAGTTGCCACAAGCCTGCAGCTGAGCTCGGCAGGGGAAGGCACCCCTCCCAGGAACATTTTTCATGCTGTTTAGGAACAAGATGTTCTAATGTACTCATATGAACTAGGAAACTGTGACATCTGAGGGACTCAGCTGTTTTTAGGCAAAGCAAGACTTAAAGGCTTTGATGATAAGCTCAGTGATAAAAGCTCTGGGTTTTCATTCTGACCCCTGAATCCCACAAACAGCCTGCAGTTTGTGGCTTTCTTTTGGACCCATTACTGATGTGCTTTTTGGTTCAAACAAGGTGGCTGATCATTTCTCTCAGCATCAAGACAAAGGGACACTGACGCTGGGTCCAACCCTGAGGACACTGCCCATTGGTGGGACAAGATCTTCCTTCTGGGCAGTTTGCAAAGACATCACCTTTCACCAGTCACATGGTTTCTTTCTGAACTAGAGTAATATGTTCCTGTCGCTTACCTTTGGGACTCTTATTACAGAAAGCTGCAGAGTTTACTACAAAGTTGAGCCCTTTAGATACTAAGATTATTTCCTTTATTTTTTGATAAAAGTATCCTAAACTCTTCTGATGCAAAACAGTGGCTCCTCTGGAGCTGTGCAAATGCAAGGCTTCCTTTCCCTTGGAAGACAGTGATGAAAGCCCTTCCCATCCTCGGCCCTTTGCTAGTGACCCGGCCAGAGCCAGGCCACCAGCGCCAACTGAGCGTAATGCTCAGGGGAATGGAAGCAAACCCTTCAAGACCATGGGGAGATTGGCAGTGTAGCTGCTGGAAATGCTCAGGTATTTGAAGAATGCAGACAGCAGGCTGGTAATGGCCAAGAGAAATGCATGAAAAAACAACTGCAGTACAGTTCAAGAATGATTGTGTACAGCAACTACACCCAAGGGAATGAAAACACGTGCCTCCGAAAGGTGTACAAGGGTGTTCACAGCAACACAATTCACAATAGCCAAGAAGTGACAACGGCCCAAATGCATATTAACTGATGAACATATAAAATGTGGTACATTCACACAATGGAATATTTAGCCATAAAAAGGAATGACATTCAGATACATGCTACAAGGATGAACCTTGAAAATAGTATGCTAAGTGATAAAAGCCAAACACAAAAGGCCACATATTGTATGATTCAATTTATATGAAATATCCAGAATAGGCCAACAGGTAGAGACAGAGAGCAGGTTAGTGGCTGGGGATGGGTGGGCAAGTGGGAGGGAATGTGGAGTGACTGTGAATGGGCATGGGGTTTCTTTCTGGGGTGCTGAAAATGTCTTAAAATTGATTGCAGTGATGCTGGCACAACTCTGAATATACTAAAAACCACTGAATAATATACTTAATTTATTTTTTTTTTTTTTGAGGTAGAGTCTTGCTCTGTTGCCCAGGCTGGAGTGCAGTGGCACAATCTTGGCTCACTGCAACCTCTGTCTCCTGGATTCAAGCGATTCTTCTGCCTCAGCCTCCCAAGTAGCTGGGACTACAGGCGTGCACCACCACATCCAGCTAATTTTTGTATTTTTAGTAGAGACAGGGTTTCACCATGTTAGACAGGCTGGTCTTGAACTCCTGATCTTGAGTGATCTGTCTACCTCGGTTTCCCAAAGTGTTGGAATTACAGGCATGAGCCACTGCACCAGGCCTCTTTTTGTATTTTTTGTCGAGACAGGGTTTGGCCACATTGCCCAGGATGGTTTTGAACTCCTGGATTCAAGTGATCCACCCGCCTTGGCTTCCCAAAGTGCTGCAATTACAGGCATGAGCCACCATCCCCAGCTGAATAATATACTTTAAATGGGTGAATTTTATGGTATGTGAATCTCAATAAAGATGTTAAAAAATACAGGTTAAGAAGTCATTAAAAATTTTGCAATTATAGCCCTGATACTGTCCAGACTTTTGCTATTCTATTGGACATGTGGGTATTTAGCACTTGAAATATGGCTGGTCCAAACAGAGAAGTTCTATAAGTATAAAATACTGGCTGGGTTTCAAAGACTTAGTAAGAAAAAAAGCAAAGTATCTTAATATTTTTCGTATTGTTGAAATGACAATATTTTAAATATACTGGCTTAAGAAATGTTATTGGAATAATTTTGTCTGTTCTTTTTTGCTTTTTAAAATGTGGCAACTAGACAATTACACACATAGCTTGAATTTATAGCTTATGTTATTTTTCTAATGGACAGTGTAATCTGTATCATCTTTTTTTCATTTTTAATTTTTAGTGGGTTTTCAAAAACCTGTGATACAAACCACATTGTTACATTACAGTTTATCATTTTTAACCTTTGTTTTTAATTCTGAAATAAATATATATTCACAAGAAGTTGAAAAATGTAGTAGAGAGAGGGCCCATGTACCTTTCACCCTATTTCCTCCAATGTAGACATCCTGCCGAATTACAGGACAGTATTAAACCTGGAAATTGACATTTACACCACCCTTTACAATTTTTTTGGTGGTGGACAATCGGCGCTTGGATGAGGAACAGTCTGGGCAGGCAATGGGAGATGGTGTCTTATAGTTGTTGATTTCTCTATAAAGTAAACATGGCTCCGCTTGGAATAATAAAAATTAAGTGAAAATCCAAATTTAGATTTCTTACTGTCTGCAGAGAACTATTTCATAGAAGCTGCCAATAGTGAAGAGGACTGCAGTGATGACATTTACATCCTGGAAGCAGGGCATCCATCACCGCTCACACCCTGGTACTGGCTGTAGGTAGGGGTGCCATGGAGTTGCAAAATAAGGACGCCCTGTGGCCTCGTAGATACAGGCCACATCCTTAGCTCACCCCTCACTCGGGACTAAATGGAACCGTTGGGCTTGATAGTGGTGGAGCACATCTCTTTCAGGAAAGTCAAAGTGATAAGGCTGCCTGGCTGACACACGGCAGATAAACAGGAGCCACCTTTAACTGTCTCCTCTTCACGAAATCATATCTGGAGATTTCAGGGCTCTTTGTGAGGAACTGACCGTCACAAGTACATGCATTTGGAGAGGATGCCTCCCTCCTCTTTTCCCTCCTCACGACCATTTTGTGAACATGTCTCTTGAACCCTCTGACTGTTCTTTTGGTTTCCTTTGTCCATACTTCTGATGTTCTCACACGACTCTGGATCTGAACTACTACATGGGTTCAGATAGCTATTGATGACCAAGCTCATCAATCTTGCTTTTACTTACATCTTTTGTGTGAGGTCCCATGTCACCTGCACGACTAGGTGACACTGCCAGCACCTGGAGGGAGCAGATGCTACCAGCCAGAGAAGGGTCTGGAGCTTCTCTTGGGCAGCTCATGTTGGGGCCCATGCCCTTCAAAGGCTTGACTTTGCCTCTTCAGAGCTTCTGATGCGCTCCTTACATGTGGGCTTGCTCAAAAAAGTGCAGTTCTCTCCACGTGTGCACTGTCCCTGAAGGCTTAGAGGCTGTCAGCAGCCACAACCCTGCCTGCAAGCCACGCTTCCAGGCCATCAAGGGCCACTGCACTTGACGGTGTGATACTAGGACTGCGTCTACCCGCTCCCACACTCAGGACTGGGGACACAGGAAATAGTGGCATTGGACTCGTGAGGATTACCCTCTGTGTTAGCTTCCTGATGCTGCAGTAAAAAAATTACCCCCAAACAGGTGGCTTACAATAACACAAATTTATTGTCTTATAGTTCTGGAGGCCAGAAGTTAAAAATCAGTTTCACTGGGTGAAAGTCAAGGTGTTGGTGGGGCTGGCTTCTTCCCGAGGCTCTGGGGAGAATCTGTTTCCTTGTCTTTTCCAGCCTGTATGGCCTCCTGCATTGCCTAGCATCTGGTGCCTGCCTCCACCCTCAAAGCAGTCGCTCCAATCTCTGCTTCTGTCACATTCTCTCCCTCTGCAGTCAAACCTCCCTCTGCCCTCCTCTCAGAAGAATAGCTGTGATTACAGTAGGGCCAATGTGGATAAACCCAGGCTGATCTCCATCTTAAGATCCTCATTTGATCATACCTGTGAAGTCCCTTTTGCCATAAAATGTCTCAGGGATTAGGATGTGGACGTCTTTGGGAGCCAGTATTCAGCCTACCATATCTTACTTTATAGTTTTGTTGAAAACAATTATTTTTAAAAATTTAATGTGTCTTATTGTAGAAAATGTGAAAATATAGCTCTGGACCATTCTTACTCTACCAGCCACACTGAAGGGACAGAGAAGAGAGTGCAAAACAGCCCAACAGGCCAAGTCAGAGAGATTTGTGCCAAGGTGAAGCAGGGGTGTGGAAGGGGGTGGGAAGGGAGCTATGCTGCGGAAGGCTTCATTTCAAAGTTGGTTAAGAACCTGGAATATGCTTTTCTTACAGATTATGTTCTAAATATGAATTAGGTTCTTAGCTCTGACTATAAAAACTAATTAAATCTGAAATATTTTTATTAAGAAGTACTGGAGAGAGAGATTCTGGGACTGTGGGGCCCTGAATAGACTATGCTTCCCCTGTACCCATCTCAGGGTTAGGGGAGATGCTGGTGTGAGTGAGGTCTTGGGCCTGGGAGTGGGCTGCAGGGGAGTTAATGAGATATTTTTTCCTGGTGGACCATGCAGGGCCTGAAGGCCAGCAGTGGGGATTCTGGGATTAGTGGGGCTGGAGATGTGTGGGCCCTGGGGATCTGGCTGACACTGGTCTCCCAAGTGAGCTTTATCTGCCAAGCAGGGGCTGGAGAACAAGGCAGTTGCTCCCTGCTCCCCAGGCTGGGATTGCACAGGGGACCTGGGAACAGGGAGGCTGGCAGCTGCCGCCGCTGCTGCCCCACTGGTCCTTGGGAGTAGGGAGCCCTTCACTTTTATCCCCTATAGAACTGCAGCCACATGGCACGCTCTAACAAGCAGACCTGGGCCCAGTGAGATGACAAAGAAAAATAACAATATGCCTAAGGGAATCTAGGAGCCAGAGAGAAAAAAACCTGAAACAAATGGCCTCTTCTAAAACTGCTGGGAGAGGAACATAATAAGTGGTACACATTAAGAGCACTCAGAGAGACTCGGGAAAACAACTAGTAAGCAATAAACTTATTTATGAAATTTCTGTCTAGGGAGACAGGTCTTGGTGGGAAAAATCGGTATCCTCTTATACATAACAGTAAAAAATATATGCTTCGAATATAAGCACTGGGCTACAGAAGACAGTCATTAAGGGCACAGAAAAGTAGAACGTAATTTCCAAACTGATCAAAGAAAAGAGAGAGCAAAAGGGAACGAATAGTTACTTGATAAAACCATCAAAAATAAGGAAGGGAAAAGAGAGAACCGACTAAAATACATAATAGGTTAAGATGGAATAAAATGAACTACATCAGCCGTAATACGAAATGTGAATGGACTAACTGGGATAGGGAACAAAACAAGATGAAAACCCCTAAAACAAAAGTGGTAAAGGAAGCTGAAAATCAAGGGATGAGTTAAGATATGCCGGGTACATTTGTGGGGGAAAATTCCAGTCTATATTAATATTTGACAAGGAAGAATTGAGTCTAAAACCTCAAACTAAATAATGAGCAACATTTACAGAAAGGATGCAGCAGTCATGAACCTGTAGGCACTCAATAAGACTAGTTAAGTATATAAAACATAAATTATTAGAAATAAAAGGAGAGGCTGGGCGCAGTGGCTCACGCCTGTAATCCCAGCACTTTAGGAGGCCGAGACGGGTAGATCACGAGGTCAAGAGATAGAAACCATCCTGGCCAACGTGGTGAAATCCTGTCTCTACTAAAAATACAAAAAATTAGCTGGGCATGGTGGTGTGTGCCTGTAGTCCCTGCTACTCGGGAGGCTGAGGCAGGAGAATTGCTTGAACCCGGGAGGCGGAGGTTGCAGTGAGCCGAGGTCGCGTCACTGCACTCCAGCCTGGCGCCTGGTGACGGAGTGAGTGAGTGAGACTCTGTCTCAAAATAAAAAAGAAATAAAAGGAGAAACTGACAAAGGCAAAGTTGTAGTGGGGAACTTTGACATTCCTCTTTCAAAACTGGATAGAAACAGTACATTAAAAAAGGTAATGACAGAATTTGAATACTACAATGAACAAACTAAATACACACACATGCATCTCAGAGAATAAATTTTAAATACTTGTGTCTGGCAGGGTACAATGGTTCACGCCTGTAATCCCAGCAATTTGGGAAGCAAAGGCAGGAGGATCATCTGAGGCCAGGAGTTTGAGACCAACTTGGCCAACACAGCAACACCTCATCTCTTACAAGAGAAAAAAAGAAAACTGTGCCTGCAAAAAAGCTCCCCTCAAAAACAACAAAGAAAACGTAGTAAGCCATTCACAAAAATTCATCAAGGACTTGGCCAAAAGAAAGTCTGAAAAGGTTCAAACCAAGATATTTTAATCTCTTCTATGGTAATTGGTCTATTCAAGTTTTCCATTCCTCAGGTTAATTTATTTTTTTATTTGATTTTCAAACTAGCTGCCACAGAGCTGCCCATCTTTTTTCTACACCACATCCTCATTATGCATTCATTAAGAATGACATCATAGAAGAATATTTCAAAACTTGGGAAATACGTTTTGTGAAAAGCAGCAGCAGGATGCAACTCATAATTGAGAGGCAATCACTGTATGCCTTGGCTCCATCATTTTGTCCCTGACTTACTCCTCTATCTTTAAGCAGTCGTGGATCCCCAGTTGACAGATCAAGATATTATCAGCAGATCCTAAATTCTAACTTGGTTTACCCCAATGCAAATTTTCATGATGGTACCCAGTTCTTTGTAGCTTTCACGACATGCCCACAGAAAGAAAAAAGGCATTTTTGCATCCCATCTCTTAACCTCCCTACCTCTCAGGGATTAAGTCTGAGGATCACATAAGCAATACATATTTAGGAAAGTGACATTTATTGGATACGTGCTCAGCTTACTTGCTTTACTTAGTTTCTCACAGTTTTTACCCTTGTCCTATGCAATACATAATATTCATATATACCTTAGGAATGAGTTTATGGAATCAGAGAAACTGAGTAACCTGTCTACATTTTCACAATTGGTAAATGAATTATGGAGCTGAGATATTCCCTTTGAGGTCTTCTGACTTCAAAATCTAGCACTTAAACCCCTCTTCCCCCCAAAAAATACAACACACTTCCTCTGAGTGTCTTTGATTCTTTGTAATTAACATTTTAAATGAAAATCCCATGCTGTTCAAAGAGAAGAGTACTTAGCCTGTGCTACAAAAGGCTGAGAGTGAAAGTGGGAGGTTTCATTTCCAAGTTTAACTTGTAGTCTGCTCCAGGAGCACATCTCAGCTACAGTTGTTTTCAGAAATGTGAGTTCAGGATATTAACGAGTAATGCTGAGCAAAGAAAATCACAAGCCAACCATCTCTTGGATCACATAAGTAGAACCTTATCTTTGTGAAGCTCCATGGGGAGCCGCAAACCACTTGCCCAGTTTCTTTGAGTTTATTCAGATTTGGCCAGAAAAGGAAGCTGGCTGAAGCAGAGGAGAACGAGAACTCCCATTTCCATTTAACCTATTTGCAACTCTGCCAAGGCTACAGAGCCAGCAGCAGCTGTGGCCTATCAGTGCTCATGGGAAGTGAGTCTTGCAAGGAAATGACATTTCCTTCGCAGGGTAGGGAAGCACGCACTGCTGAGATTCTACGGGTGTGACGGCAGCACCGGCTAGCGCAGGAGAAAGATGACTGCGGGGGGCGGCTCGCCTGCCTCCCCAAGGAGTCAGGAATGGTTTCTTTGCCTCTTGCCTCCTTTTTTTTTTTTTTTTTTTGAGAAGAAGCAGGGGCAGAACTGGAGTGCGTGTTGGGCAGGGTGTGTGCGCATGGGCGGGGCGGCCTGGGGGCCACTTGTCTGGGTGCTGCCATCTCACGGGCGAGGCTATGGGTGGCACTGTTTTACATATCTAGATGGTAGCTAGAAACAGAGGGACCTTTCCTCTCACATAAAAAAAGAAAAAATCAAGATGATTGATCGTTTTCTTAGGTTTCCCAAAATTTTATTTTCTAAAAAAAGAGAGAATTTTTTTTTGTGTGTGACTGCAGGAAGCAGATGCCTGATGGCAACTGCTGTTGGCCAGGAGGGCAAGCGACATGGCTATCCTTTAGAATACAGATGCACACTTGCGTGCATTTAAATACAGCATGCCACCACCACCTGTGAGGAAGGCTTGAAAGACATGATCCTGACCCGTCCAGCCTCTGTCAGTGATTCCAAACCTTGGCTGTATACTGGCATCCCTTGGAGGGCTTCAGAATATTCTAATGGTTGGGTCACACTTAAGAGATTATGAATTACTTGGTCTGATGTGTTTTTATATATCAGAATTATAAAAAAATTGTGGTAAAATACACATAACTTAAAACCATTTAAACCACTTCAAAGTGCAATAATTTTGTAGTGTTAAGTACATTCACAATTATACAATCATCAACACTGTTTAGTTCTGGAAATTTTCATCATCCCAAAAGGAATCCCCATACTCTTTAAGCAGCCACTGCCCATTTTCTTCTTTTCCCAGCCTTTGACAACCACTCACTGATCTATGTTCTGTTTCTACGGGTGCTCGTATTCTAGACATTCCATACAAATGACATCATATAATATGTGGCCTTTGTGTCAGGCTTCTTGCATTTACCACAGTGTTTTCAAGGTTCATCCGGGTTGTAAACATGCGTGAGTACCTCATGACTTCTAAGGATGCATAACATCCAATTGCACCACATTTTGTTGACCCTTTCCTTAGCTGAAGGACATTTGGGTTGTTTCCATCTTTTGGGTATTGAAAATAGTGCTGCTGTGAACATATGAATACAAAACTGTGTTTGAACCTGTTTCAATTGTTTAGGAGTGAAATTGATGGGTCATATGGTAACTCTATGTTTAACTTATCGAGGAAGTGACAAGCTGCTTTCCACACATGTTGGGATTTTAAAAGCTTCCCAGGTGAGTGTAACCTCTGGCCAAGGCTAAGAACCTAGCTGGTTAAGATGCAACTATCGGTTTTTATACAAGATAAGCAAGAAAACAAAGATAACATCAGCAAAATCCAGACAGAAGAATTGACTTCTTCAGCAAAGAAGTCTGAGGAAAAAGAAGAGCAAGGAAGAAAAAAGATACAGATGGGGACTAAAGATTTCTTTAAAAGACTACTACAGACAGATCAACCAGTTTGAAAATTTATACTATTTGTGAGACAAAATTTAAACACCTTGTAGTTGATGATATTAAGGAATTAGTATTATTTTGTTAATTATAATAATGGTACCATAGCGATGTTTTCAAAAGAAGCTTCATCTTTCAGATATGTACCAAAATAGTTTAATATGAAATGAATACACATTTTCTCAAAACAATAGGAGTGAGAATGGGTAGGCGTAAGGATGAAAAATGCCATCTATTGATATTACAGAGTATCTAACTGTTAAAGATGGGTGATGGACACACAGGACTAATTTTACAATTCTACATACTTTTGTAGAATTTTTCCATAATAACAGGTTAAAAAGCAAAAAGTCTTAGTCACTGCAAACTAACAAATTTGGGAAAATGTCATCAAATATCTCTTTAAGAAACCTCACCTCTATTCCTTCTCCTTCCTCTCCCTTGGTAACGGCACTCCTAGAACTGTGAACAGAGTGCAATTCACTCCAGGTGTGATTTTCATAGGAATGGAATTGGCTCCCTAGGTGGCTTTCATTCCCTCTGGATGCCCCAGGCCTGTCTCCTCCAAAGACAAGAGCTTTCTTTTAAGTTTTCCTGCTAAATACACTCAAAAAAGCTTTCTAGCTCTAGATTTTCAAACAAACACAATACTGATGTGTGTGTATGTGTGTTTGTTAAAATACACAAAACACATTTACCATTCTATCCATTTTAAGCGTACAGTTCAGTGACATTAAGTACATCCACACTGTTGTACAACCGTCAACAGCATCCTTCTCCAGAATCTTTGCATTTTCCTCCGTTGAAACCCTGTACCCACTAAACACTAACTCACCATTCCCCCTCCCCTTCAGTTGTTGGCAACCCCAATTCTATTTTCTGTTTATCAATTCAACTACTCTAGGGACCTCATATAAGTGGAATCATAAAGCATTTGTTTCTTTGTTTTGTTATGGCTTACTTCACTTAGGACAATGTCCCCAAGGTTCATTCTTGTTGTGGGATGTGGCAGAATAACATTCCATTGTATGGCTATACCACATTTTGTTCATCCATTCGTCTGTTGAGGGACAGTGGGTTGCTGATGTGAATAATACTGCTTTGAACATTGGTGTGCAAGTATTTTGAGTCCTGCCTTCAGTTCTCTGGGGTATATACTGAGAAATGGAATTACTAGAACATTTGGTCATTCTATTCAGTATTTTTTAAACCAAATCAATATTCTTCTAAGTGATAACTTGTCCCATTTCTTGATGCCTTTTTGACTGGGGCTGGATTGAGGGTAGAGAAGGGGGAAGGCAGAATAATATAGTACTTAAGAGCCTGGGCTTTGTCCCAAAACAAACCTGGTTTACACACCTGCTCTGTCAATCACTGGCTCAGAAATCTTGGGTTTCACCTAACCCTGTAGCCTCGGTTTCCTACCTACAGAATGGGATAATATCAATCTTACATAAATTAGATGGTGTTTATAATGTACAATGGCCTGGCACACAGAATTCAATTAATGGCTTCTAGTAATTGATTACTTCCATTTCAACAATCCCAGGTGCTGTCAAAGAAGGTGGCATTTACAAATGAGTCCCAAAGGTCCTAGCCACAGTCTGCGGTAATGGCATGCTAAACCACCTGTAGGAAGACTGGGTAGACTTCCTTCATCTCCTGCGGCACAGGAGGAACTCTGATCTCTTCCTGATGTCTCCTAACAGCTTTATGGAGATAGGATTCACATACCATCAAATCTATCCAATTAAAGTGTGCAATTCAATGGTTTTTAATATATTCACAGTTGTGCAGCCATTACCACAAATTTTAGAGCATTTTCATTACCCCCAAAGAAATGCTACTTACTAGTCACCTTTCAAATGTCTCATCCTCCCTAGCCCCTGGCAACCACTAATTCACTTTCTGTCTCTAAGCATTCGCCTGTTTTGGCCATTTCATAAAAACTAAATCATACAATACGTGACCTTTTGTGTCTGGCTTCTTTCCCATAGCATAATGTTCTCAAGGGCCATCCATCTTCCAACGCGTGTCAGTGCTTTATTCCATTTTACCACCAATAATACTTTTATTGTATGGCTATACCACATCTTCCTCTTCCATTTATTATCTGATGGGCACTTGAGTTGTTTCCACTTTTTGCCTATTGCTAATAAAGTTTCAATAAATATTTGCATATAAGTCTTTGTGTGGATGCATTTTCATTTCTCTTGAGTATATATCTAGGGGTGGGATTGCTGGATCACACTACCTCTTCTTTTTAAGCCCTAACATAGAATTGTTGCTTCTAGGATCTGTCAAGAGATTCCCAGACAAGCAAAAACCAAACTCCTGGAGCTGGCCCCACTCTTCCACTTAGTGAGAAGCTTACAAAGGTGTTCAGGTTCATTCTCTGTAATCTCGCTGTACTGATACTGAGCATCTTCTTTGAGCTCAGTTCCTCCTCACAAAGGAACTCTATGGTCCTTTAAATGATGACTCTGCTACCCAGGTGGTGCTAGACCTCTATATGTCTACCTGCATTTAAAATCATTTTCCCTGGATGATGGAGATTTTACTATTCTGCATCTAATATCCTGTGACTCTATCTGAATAACTAAAACCACCCACTGGATTGTTGACCTATTCTCAAAGAAGAGAGGATTCCTACTCTTTTGTAGACACCTCCACTCAGGTCACATACTGAAGTAAGAGTTGACAGGCTTTGTCCTTGCAAGCTGCCTGTGGCCCAACATCCAAATTATCCTCATCTGAATGTATTTTTGAGGGAGGACATGGAGCATTTGTTCTGCTGTTTTTGCAAACCGCAACAGCTAAGTCTTCTGACTCCTTCTCGCTGTGTTACTCACAGACCTGAGGTGGTGCAGATTTAACTCTGCCTTTGGTCAAGAAAGATGCTCAAAGAAGATGCTCAGTATCGATACAGCGAGATTACAAAGTACGAATCTGAACACCTTCATAAGCTTCTTACCAAGTGGACGAGTGGGGCCAGCTCCAGGAGTTTGGTTTTTGCTTGTCTGGGAATCTCTTGACAGATCCTAGAAGCAAGAAGTCTATGTTGGGACTTAAAAAGAAGAGGTAGTATGATCCAGAAATCCCACCCCTAGATGTATACTCAAGAGAAATGAAAACGCATCCAAACAAAGACTTATATGCAAATATTTATTGAAACTTTATTAGCAATAGGCAAAAAGTGGAAACAACTCAAGTGCCCATCAGATAATAAGTGGAAGAGCAACATGTGGTATAGCCATAGACATACCCACGTACTGGGTATGATAGTGGCTCCACAAGTTGCAAAGAAAAATACAGTGGTACTGTCTTTCAGCAAGTCAAAAAGGATTCCAAAAGACCAACGGTAGATAAGGGGCTCTGAGAATGTTTTGTGAAAGTAAATTTCATGATGACAAAAGAAGAAATTTCTGCCAAGATTTTATATAGAGAAGAAAAGATATTCAAAGGCTGGAGGCAGTAGGGTACACCTGTAATCCCAGCACTTTGGGAAGCCAAGGTGGACAGATTGCTTGAGTCTAGGAGTTTGAGACCAGCCTAGGCAACATGGCAAAATCCTGTCTCTATAAATAATACAAAAATTAACCGGGGACGGTGGCACATGCCTGTAGTCCCAGCTACTCGGGAGGCTGAGGTAGGAGGATCACGTGAAGCTGGGGAGGTTGAGGCTGCAGTGAGCTGTAATCATGCCAACCGCACTTCAGCCTAGGCAACGGAGTGAGACCCTGTCCCCAAGAAAAAAGAAAAAAGATATTCGATGGTTTTCCTTATTGAAGAATTTTATATCAGTGGCCAGTAAGAATAACGACTGTTTTTTATGAATGATTTCCAGACTAAGTCACAAGAAAACCTTATATACTGTGACATTTGTATGTTACTTAAGGAATTCTATCATTGTATGTTAGAATTTGTATGTTACTTAAGACATTCTAACATTGTATGTTAGAATTTGTATGTTACTTAAGGAATTCTTAAGGAACTCTAACATTCGTATGTTACTTAAGGAATTCTAACATTTCCTTTTCTTGTGAAAACACAAGAAAATATCAAGATGCAAGAGAAAATAAACCTAGTGGCAGACATGGCTATGGACTTTATGCCTGGGGGTAAAAAGAGGAAAAAAATAAAAGAAAGTTAAGAGTAAGAGTTAACAGAAAGAAAGAGTTCTTTGGGATTTCAAAGAGAAGTAAGTGCTAGAGATGTTTAAGACAGGCTGAAAGCTAGAAATGAGACTAATCCTTTAGACATAGACATTTTGCTCTCCACAATCAGGTTAATACTTTGAAGTCTTAAAGAAAGTCTTTTGAGCAATCAGAGGACTTCAAAGTAATTGTTACACATAAGCCTAAGAGAATTTGATACCAAAAGAATAATAATACTAATGTTCATTGAGTACCTACTATGTTCTAGGCACTTATGCCAGGTACTTTGTAGATATAACTGAATGTCATCCTTGTTAACGTTCTCATGAAATAGGTTTTGAAATCTCTGGTAGGGACAAAAAGACCTGAAGAGCATAAGTAACTTGTTCTGAATGACAATAGCTGGTGAGAGGTGGAGGAAAGTAGGCCTGCCGGCCCAGTGCCTCTGAGCTTCCCAGGCACCATGCCGCATTTCCACCTCACCAACTGGAGAAATACCAGCAACTCCAGAAACATGGTGAGCATATCATATCAGAACTCTGACCAACGAAGGCACAGGCTTCATTCAAAGTTAGGCAACTGAATATCAAGGTTCATTCATGACATAGCACACCCTGTATTTACAAATACAAACTGGAGTGGGAGACTGAGAAATATTGGGTAAAAGTTAATGTTTGGCACAATTTAAAACAGTAGCACTTGACTGGTTTTCGACACTTTTGTTATAAGTGTGTTTAATATTAACAAGATACTGTGAAATTAAGTTTAGCTTAAAGCCACTTCTTCACATATTTTAAAGGTTTCTGTGTACACAGTGAACTGTAACCTAACGGGATGTGTACACAGACTATAATCTACTCTGTGCTGATCATTGAGCTTTGGCTACAGGCAGCCAACTGTTCAAACAGAGTTCAAATATGGCAAACAACCAAACTGTAGCCAGTCTGGCTGCTTTAGTACCTCACTCCCGTTTTCTGTATATTACTTTCCTTTTTTTGCCTATAGATTTTCTTCCAGGCTGCGGGTATGGTGGCTCATGCCTGTGATCACAACACTTTTTTTTTTTTTTTTGAGACAGGGTGTTCTTCTGTTGCCCAGGCTGAGGGGCATGGGTGTATTCACGGCTCACTGTAGCTTTGGCCTCGCAGGCGCAAGTGATTCTCCCACCTAAGGCTCCCAAGCAGCTGGGACAGGCACACCACCAATTCCCAGGCTGAATTCCCAGGCAGGTAGATCACTCGTACCCAGGAGTTCGAGACCAGCCTGGAAAACATGGCGAGACCCTGTGTCTACAAAAAATACAAAAATTAGTGGGGCATGGCAGTGTGCCTGTCCCAGCCATTTGGGAGGCTTAGGTGAGAGGATCGCTTAAGCCTGGGAGTCCAAGGCTGCAGTGAGCCATGACTGATCATTGCCTCCCAGCCTGGGCAACAGAGTGAGACCCTGTCTTAAAAAAAACAGAACAAAAAAATCTTCCACCACATGACTGTGCTGGAGCCTCTCTGAACCTATTCTGGTTCACAGGCTGCCTGATTTGCAAATTGTTATTTGCTCAGTTAAACTCTGTTGAATTTAATTTGTCTGAGGTTTTTCTTTTTACAATACTTAAAAAAAAAGCTTAACTAAAATTTGACAAGATTGAACAAATATGTTTGGAGGAAGGAGAATTTAAACCTATATGATGAGTATTTCCAAATACATAGGGCTGTGGCATTGAAGGACACCAACACAAAGGTTTAGACAAACTACGATATGCTCTCTGTACTTTACAAGGTCAAAAGCATTTAAGTGCTTTAAGGTGTTCACAGGGTGAGGCTAAGGATCCCACTTCTGGAACATGGAGTCGGGCTTGGGAAAGTCAATTTGTGCTTCAACTTGATTTGTACTTGGGAATATGTGAGGCTGATCATTTCCTAGATTCTTAACCATTGAACAAAAACATGTTAAAAATGTAGCATACATGCTTAAAAATGGCTAAGAAGGTAAATTTTATGTTACATATATTTTGCCACTACGAAAAATAAAAAAGATGACACAAATTGAAACCAAAATGTAGACCCTTTCCTTTTTCCTAGACTGTGAGCAGCACTACCTTCTTTATGCCACTTCCACCCCTAAATGACCAACCGAATAGATTTAAAAGCCTTCCAACTTGTTTTTCAGATGTCTAGTTCTCCAAGTATTCAGCCATTGTTTCTCTCGGTAGAAATCAAACCAAGAGCCTCTATGTGTGATCATGACTACCACTATCTTTAGTTGTAATTATTTTGGACGTTCAGCTTTTTAATCTAGTTTTCATGTTTGAAAAACTATACTTTTATAAAAGTTGAGCGTTTATCACATTTGTGGAAGTAGAAAGAAGATGGGACTGTTGAGGGTACTGGCCCTTCATTGGAATAATGGAGATGGGCCAGATGGGGGTGGTATGACTCGGTCCTCATGTTCACATATTTTCTATTAAAGGGGATGATGTCACCACAGTAAAGCACACTGCCGTAGGTCATGGGATTTTAGCCTGAAGTACCAATAACTTGCCCTCTGTCCTTGGCAATCACTTGGCTTCTCTGTGCATCAGTTTTCTCTTCCGTAAAGTGGAGAGTATGCTGATTTCCCAGGTCCCTGCTGCAAAAGCCACTCATGCTTCTATCATTCCACCGAATGGAAGTCCTCTTCAATAGCCTGGGCAGGAATTTATAAATACAGGACTTCTTCTGCAGACTTTTATGTCCATAGTAGCAAAACACTACTGGCGTGGATGAAGGAACCTCATTATGTCAAAATGAATACTAACATCAAATGTGACAGCTGGAAAAAGTTTAACTGATAGTTTAGTAGACCCTTCATTTTACAGAGCAGGAAAGTGAAACCACAACAAAGAGCATGACCAACGTCTCAGCGCTCACAGAGGTCAGAGCTGGAAGGAATTCTAGAGTTTTTGACCGAGGCTTTTCCAGATTTTTACCCCCCACCCCCAGCTGAACTGTGACCCTCACTACCACTGAGGCATATGCATCAGGGTATAAAAAAGGTTGAGAGAAAAGGTTACAGTTTCCAATGACTTGGTTTAGAGCTCAGCTTTTTTGTTTCCCAGAGGAAACTGAGATATAGAGAGGTTAAGAGCAGGTCAAACTACAAACCAGAAGTAGAGCTGACCCACAAACACACCTATTCACCCAGCATAAACCCATGCCATGATCGCTGAGGGTCTGTGACAGTCTGACCTGTTGCTGTGCACGTGTGGGGATGAGGGTAAAGGTGATAAAGGAGACAGGTGTGTCAGATGCTTTTTTCCAAAGATACATGCTCGTTTTACAATGACTTGACCCTCTTCTACTGAGAGAAGGGGTTTAGCATCTCTCTACTTGGACCTGGACAGGTTCTATAACCTTGACAGTGGAGGTGATGCTGTACAACTCCTGAGGCTATGCCGTAGAGACAATATGGCTTCTGCCTGGCTCTCTCTGCTGGGACTCTTGTCCTTGGAACCCAGCTGCCATGTTGTGAGGAAGCCCAGGTTACAGTGAGGCCATCTGTGCTGTTCTGGCTGACACCATGGCCAGACTCCTGGCTTACAGCCAGCATCAGCCTCCAGACAGCTAAGTAAAAGATGATTCCTGCCTCAGCTTTCCAGTCTGTGAGGTTCAGTCACTGTGGGGCAACACAATCCCCTCTCCATGCCCTGTCTGAATTCTTGACCTATACAAGCGGGGTGTGACAATAAATGACGATTGTTCTTTGAAGTCACTAAGTTTTGGGGGATGATTTATTGTGCAGTGATAACTGATACATAAGGTCCTTAGGTTACCACCATTGCTAGATTTCTTGATTTTCATTTCTGCCATTCCCCACCCTCTTCTACTGTTTACAGTTAAAGTAAAAGGCCATGCACCTTTTCATTTTTTCCCCTTAAAACTTGAAACATGATTTTTTCCATAATGACTTAGCCTTTGTGTTAGGAGATGATGCATACTGACAACAACTCTTTGGGGCTCACAGCCACGCCCAGATTTGAAGGGTCCAGGATGCTTTAGCTACACTGCCTTGTAACTTCAGTTTCTGGAATGCCTTTCCCTAAGGAGAGCACAGCCATCCCCAGCCATGGCCCCTTGGCCTGCTGGCCTTGTACAGATGTCTCCCAGAAGGCCGCATGGCGAGCTGGTCCCCTGTGTTTTCGGTTTTCATCAGTCCTCCTGTATCCTGGCCCTACCCTATTCTCCCATGTGGCTGCATTCTGGATATGCTCTGTCCAGCCTCTCAAGGAGTTGGGATGCCACATGTATCGGTTCAGAGCTGCTGAGAGATCAGTGATGCCACTTCCTGTTCACAATGGCTCAGGGGTGATCCTGAAAAGTGGTATCTGTTAGCACTCTAGGCCTGTGGCCACACTGAGGAGGCCAAGCCCAGCATCACGAGTGGATCTTCCATGTAAGTGGAGTCTGATGCTGTGTCAGCACACCACTGTCATTCAGGTATGGCGGCCAACTTTGCACAGGGGACCAAATTTGCCTCCTGGCTCCAGTGACTTATAGCAACCTCTAGGGCACAGTTTTGCTACTGGGGATGGTCTTCAGGCCTATAACTGTGTGAATCTGTGCTTATGCATGGGCAGGTTTTACTGGCAACGTTAATAATTCCTGTTTCTTCAGTTTAATATATTGGTGGCTGTGATACACAGACATCGCGAGATTGACAGACACAGTAACAGGATCCGTTATGAAGACCAACTGAGTACTGCGGCTGGCATAGGCCTAAGCTCAGAGGGCCCTGACAGTGCACAGAACTGGTTAAAACATTCTGGGGGGAAGAAATCGGCTTTGTCATCTCTCTCCATCTTGTTTTCTCTGTCCTGCCAGAATTTTAAAGAGTGCTAAGGGTCTTTTCTGCAAGCCTCAAAAACACAAGGCAGTACAGCTCTGATGGAGGCCAATTTTACAGCAGAAGAACCTGAGTACCAAAGGCTGAGGAACAAAATATACCAGAGAGCAAGAGTGAACAGCATAAGAAAGCAGGCGGCCAGCAGATGGCAACAGAGGCCTTTGTGAGCCAGTGGCAGCCTGGTTCTGAAGTGCTGGAAGGTGGCTCTTTACAGCTATTGTATAAGTGATTTATGTATTTGGATTCTGCTCAATGTTATATATGCATTACTGGATAAACCATTCACAGTGTATTTTCCACCAGCAGCTGAGCTCCAATTCTAAGCTTCTGAGGTCTAATTCCCAAGGCTCAAAGGAGCCCCTGACATCAAATTGCTTTCCTCCCTGAATAGCTGCTTCATACTCCAGAAAAAGAAATGCTTAGAGAGGTGGGAGCGACCTGATGTGACCACACAGTCCGAATGCTCACCAACTCTGTGTGAGGAAAAGCAAATGTCTGTCAGTTGCTTTCCTCAAGGCCAAGTTGTGCAGGGCTTCCCCAGGCTCTGGCTTCTGCTTCCTGACTTCCTCCCGGCAGCTGTGCCTTGCTCAGCTACCTGCACTGAGATACAAGTCTTGGGAGAGGCGGGGCTGGTCTCAGCTTGGACATGAAAAAGAAGTGGCTTATGTGTAAGAAATATGTCAGGTGAATTTCCCAAACAGGATATTTAGTCTGTCAGCTACCTATGGCCCTAAGAGCTGGGAAATCGCTTCATTCCTAACAGCGCTGAGCTAGGGCTGCCTGCGAGCAGGAGCCATCGTGTGTCTGGGAGCTGCAGTGTGGTGCTCTTCTAGGCTGCCTGGCCTTTCCTGCAAAGCTCTGTAATCCTTTCCCGCTGGTGTTTCTGCGAGGCCACGCTGGTTGACCTCAGAGGTCTCCTTTAGGTCTGTGTGCTGAGACGCTTTGATGTGTTGTGGGAAGCAGGTGCAGGCCACAGAGTTTCTAGCAATGAGCCTAACATGAGATTCAGCTCCATGGGGTGGCGCCCAGAGAAGGAAACACCCTTCCCTGGAAACATATTTGAGAGGTGGAAAGGCAGGTCCTATCCAGGTAATACCACTGGTATTACCTGAGTAGATCTGGGATTTACATTTTTATGATTGGGTCACAGGTAAGCTTTGCTATGATGTTTGTGTTTGAGCCCACAAAACATTTTAAAAGTAATTTAAACATATATTTGTTTGATGTGAGCTCATTTTGTTACCTTAACAAAACAAGAACGTGCTGGGATTTTCTTTGCTTTAACCAAGTTAATTACTCCAGGAAGTAAACAGGTGTAGTCATGGTCTAGCTGATGTCATGGATGTCATAATATCTTAACCTGGATCTGGGGTTACATAATGGACAATTAAAGTACCTAATTAGGCTGCCAATAAATAGTCACATCAGGATTTCACCTAAAATGTCAGTGACCAGAAGTGGATGAGTGTCCTCTTTCCCTGAGAATTGGGGATCAATGTGAGGTTACAGTTGAAACCATGGGTTATCAATGTCCATAGAACATACTGATCCTAAGTAGGAAAAGTCCTTGAATTTGCTTAACCAAATTTTTTATATGATCATAATACTACCTGTTTTATCCATGGATTCCTTTTAATCATTGAAGGCAGACAGGAAACAGAGATACTAAAATTCACAGTCATAAAATATTTCCATGTAGAGAGATCCATCTTTCCCCACCTCTCTCCCCGCTGCCTAAAGTTGCTTTGTTAGCCCGCCAAGTCAGATGTGGTCAACTGGGGGGTGAATTAGGCCCTTCTGTCTCACTGCTCCTTCCTTTTTCATTTTCCCGAGGAAGTAACAGTGTGGTACTTATTAAGCTAAATTTTCCTGGAAGCTCTGGGTCTCATTAAAAGCTGCACTGATGAGAGATTACTGTCCAACTTTTCTTTTGTAAATTAGTCGGCAACTGATTCTCTCCACATGGAGCAGGAAAACAATCTCTGTCTTCTTTTACTTTCAGAACACATCAAGCTCTTTAGCACTCAAGGTCTCTGACAGTCTGTCCCTCCCCAGGCCACCTGCCCTCCCCCACTCTCCCTTCACCTCACCTTACTCACTGCCAGGTCCCAGACTAAAGAGCACTGGCTCACAGAAGACATCTGTAACTGGTGTCCCCACCATCCTCCCAGCTGACCTTCTTGAACAGCACTTCTTACAGCCAGTTGTGGTTTATTCACCCACATGCTCGTTTGCCAAACACTGGCTCCCAGACCGACTGTGGCACTGAGTAGTGGATGATGCAGACTCGGTACCCACGGGTACCTCAATCTTTACTGAAATGCGAAAACAGGAAGGAGAAGCAAAAGACCTTTACGAGCCCCAAGACTATCTGACATCCACAGGTCAACAGGGTAAGCAGGATTTCCCTGTGCTGTGTGGGGCAGAGTCAGAACTCTGGATCTTATTCCTGAGCTGGGCTGCGTATATGCTTGAGCTGGCCTTGAACAAGTCATGGTGCCTTCTAAATATTCTCACATGCAAAACATATGGATGAGAAAATGAGAAAAGTTATAGAAAATCTTTTTTTTAATGAAAGAAAGAATTCGTATTAGGTGATAAGTAATAACCTTTACACACACACACACACACACACACACACACACACACAACCTCACTCACACTTTCTGTTTACAGTGATCAAGGAAATCAGCTCTCCCATAACTTTACTAACAACAGTTCTTGAAGATGACAGCCTCTTGTTTGAAATCATTTTCCATTTAAATAACTGCTAATTGAATCTGTACAAATACATATAAAAATTACCTGGTCATTTGTAGTGCACTTCCAAGTATTAAATGTGGTTCTGAATTTTTTCCCCCAGAACTCAGTTAGTTTTTCATTTCTTAATCATCTAGAATAGCTCCTTTAACAACATTTCATTTTTTAACATGATGCTTGTTTGATATTTTAAAACTGTACTTTAAACCTGAAATTTCACATTAATTATTATATTTTTAGGATTGCAAAATGACACCATATTTCAGATAAATGATTGGATGAGTAATATTTAACTAATTTTACTTTCTGTTGGAGGTACAGTTCTGAGTGTTCATTAATATTCAATGAAATTTCCATTAGTATGTGTGGTATTTTCAGGGTTTCAAAAATAAGTGAAATAGGCACTAATGTGGTGATGACACTAAAATGAGGACCTGAAAGAAGTCGTGGTATGTGGGAAAAGCCTGCTAACAAAGACGCATTGCAACAGAAAGACTTCATAGGAGAGGCTCTTCAACCCAGGATCAGTATTTTATGGCATCAGCTCATTAATTCCTCCAGGTCCCCAGGACACAGATATCAAGGATGGTGTCTGGCTCATTATCTCAGACACTGAAATTGAGGCTAGAGAAACTTTCAGTGGTTAACCAAGGTCAGACAGCATGTCGTAAAGCTGCGATTCAAACCCTTTTACATGTCTGCTTTCAAAGTCGCAGCTCAAACCACTGATCCTTACTGCTTCGCCAAAGAGACATTCTCCAAAATACTCTAGGACTGGGGAAAGAAGTTACTCTAAAAACCTTGGTATGTCTTCTGGCGGGAAAAAGGAGAAACCCTGAAGTCCCTGATTACTGTGGAGATCAGGATGTCATCTGGCTTCTTACATCTTAAAGTTCTGATTGGAATAATAAAACTATGAGGTAATAGAAAATCTGGACCAAATTATATATACATTATTTGGATACATAAACATCAGATACACAATTCCACTTAAAAGCCCGCCTGTCCACACACAGATACATATATACATAACAGGCAGGTGAAAGTCATTCCCAGAACATGTTATGTTACTATTTCATCATGGTACTAAGTTTGTTACTCCTCTGAATGATTTCCTACAAGTAAAACATCCATCGCTTTAAAATAATGTTGAGAAACTCCAGGATAAATGTAAAAAAGGGCAAATGCCAAATGTTAAATCTTTATGCACAGAAGCAGATGCACACAGCAGCATGCCTCTGGCATCCCCAAGTCCTCGCTGACATTCAGACATTCACCCTTGTTTCAGGCTAAAGTAATGCAGGGTATTAAGAGGCAGTAATGAACCACAGCCCATCTGTCCGATAAAAGCTCAATATGTAAGCTTTGTAGAAGGCAGGTGATCATTAACGGTGGTGAACTAGGTGTATGTTATTTAAAGCAACTTCATTCTTGACCTTTATTCTCAAAGTTTCTAATGGCAAACGAATAGAGAAACCAACCATATCTGCCCACCTTGCAATTTTTTCTTCTTTTGGAGTTTGATTTTCCCTTACTGCTGCACCTCATTTTCTTCTCTGTTTAACCAAGGCTGGGGACCTTAGCCATCAGCCCTGGGTTCAAGTCCCAGCTCTGCCATTTATTAGTTCTGTGACCATGGATACCCTCGTTTCAGGTCCTTTCTACGTAAATGGGATATAATGATACCTCATAGAGAGGTGAGGTCTGAGGTATGTAAAATCCTAAGCACAGTGCCTGGTATACAGTAGGCACTCACTAATTGTTAGTTATTAGCATAATTATTCTTTCTTTGTGGTCTCTCCTTTGGCCATCTTGAAAAGCATCTGAGAAGCCTTGAACAAATGGCTTCTCTACCAGAAAATGCTTACCCTACCCTAAATGGCATATGCTATCTCCTGTATCAATTCTCTGAGCATTTTATCAGGAGGCAGCATATTCTAATGGAGAAGGAATGGGCTTTGAAATCAGGAAGGCTTGTTCCTAAATCCTGGCTCAATTTACTAGCTACATGACTAGGGGAAGATTATTTATTCTCTGAATTATTTATTCTTCGATTTCTTATCTATAAAGTGGGATAATAATAATCTACCTCAGATTACTGTCATAATTAAATTAAAAGTCCATAAATCATCAAATAGAGTCCTTAGGCACAGAGGGAGGCTTAGCAAATAGAAGATAATTTTTCTGTGTCCTTTTCAACTGGTATTTTTCACGTTTTGCTTTCTGAGAGAATCATGTGTGCCGCATTTCCCCTCCCTGGCTGGATGACAGGCTCCAGGAAAGAAAGCAGGATCTTTGTGGAATTCACTGCTGCATTGCTCACAGCATCTAGCAAGCCCCCTGGACATGGGTAATTCATACATATCTAATGAATGAATAAAAGAATGATTACCATATTGTTGTCAATATGTATCACTGGAACCACTAAGTATGGGAACTGGAAAGGACCTCTGCAATAAACCACTGACCCAATTTCATTCTATAGATGAGGAACAACATGACGCTGGAAGCTAAGCGGCTTGCCCATGGCTAGCATGCCTGTGAGCAGCGGCAGACTCAGCTCTGTGCTTCTCCTGCCCTGCCAAGCTGCTTCCCTGATCAGCTGCTGGCAGGTGTGTGATGCCAAAAGCATTTCTTAGGAAAGTGTTAACCTCCCTTACAACTGTGCCACTCAGGGAAACACCCACAGACAATAAACCACACACCTGTACTATCTCCAGTGCCGGCATGACATACTAGAATAAATAGGGAACAAGAGCTGGCTTTTAATAATCTGCCATCTTTCTAATTTTTTTTAAAAGTATACTCCACTGTATCTTCTTTGGTGAAAATGGAGAAGTGAGGCAGCTCCATCTGTGTGTCTGTCTCTGGCCTGGTTGTTCCCCTCCGGTCTACACCCTTCCTTCCACAGTCCGCTGACAAATGTCTGCTTTCCTCACTGCCTGAGCTGATGCTAGCTAGTCTCAAAACTATCTCATAACCAGCTAAGCTAACATGCTCATGGGAACTGCTCCCAGGTGATGGGACTGCATGTTTCTGGGGAGGGCCTTCGTTCCTACTGGGACTCCTCTGTGATGGCTGGCAGGAGTTCCAGGTTAGGTCAGGGGCACATGGAAACAAGTAGCAGACAGCAACGCTTTACCCACTGCCCTGTGCTGACAAACTTGCTGCCTGATGAGAAAGGCATAAAGAGTAGCTTATATAATGATAGGATTTAGAATTGTATTTATGTGACAAGTAGTACTATATCCTTAGTAGCATACTTTAGGGTGGTGGGCTTGCAGGTTCCTTAAATGAAGGCAATGCGTACCTCATTCTGCCTGTGTGTCCCGTGACTGTCACAATACACTACACTTTCAGTTTTGTTTCTGTTGAACTGTTGGTAATCTTATTTTTTTGTGTGTGTGTGTGAGAGACGGGGTCTTGTTCTATCGCTCAGGCTGGAGTGCAGTGGTGTGATCTCAGCTCTGCCTCCACCTCCTGGGTTCAAGCAATTTTTGTGCCTCAGCCTCCTGAGTAGCTGGGATTAAAGGTGTGCACCACCACACCCGGCTAATTTTTGTATTTTAATAGAGGTGGTGCTTCGTCATGTTGGCCAGGCTGCTCTCAAACTCCTGACCTCAAGTGATCTGTCCACCTCAGCCTCCCAAAGTGCTGGGATTACACGTGTGAGCCACCACACCTGGCCCCCTTGGTAATCTTAAACCCCAGCTAAGACACCAGGTCACACCGCAGCAAGTGTCTTGTGCCTGCCCAGCTGGGTGGAGAGAAGCTGGACATCTGGAAACCAACTTGATGAAGTGCTGCTGTTCGGTGTGACCTTGGGCAAATCACAGAACATTCCAGAGCCTCGGTTTCTTCTTTTGTAAAGCAGGCCATCACCAGTACCATGTGCAATAGGGCAAATCACAGAACATTCCAGAGCCTCAGTTTCCTCTTTTATAAAAGAGGTCATCACCAGTACCATGTGCAATACCTTCCTCCTGACAAGTAAAGCCATGTGAAATATACATGGACACTCTTGGAAACCTGTGGTTTTCAACAGTGGTGCTCATCAAAATCATCTCTGTAAGTCTTCAAAAACACATCCTGGTGTGTAGCCAGAACTGGCAACCACTTTTGTATGGTACTCAACAAAGGTAAGGAATTATTGATATATTGAGGGCTGTTCATAAACACTCAAATGAAATGAAACAAGACCCTGTCTCACACACACAATTCCATATATGCTGTGAATACAGACAGATACGATGAAAGACTCTAATAATTCTAAAATAACAAAAAGAGAGACTGTCTCTTAGAAGTTGAACATCCCAGATAAAAATGCTAAATGGCAGCAATAAAGCCTGAAAACACACTATATAGGGATACAACGAATGCTCTGATTGTAAATTACTGGCTCTTCCCTAAATCTAGTAAAGAAAATTACCTGCTAAATGTTATCATAAATGCTAGGGAAACATTTTTTTACCTAAGCTATAGAGTCAACCAAGAAAAAAATCTTATAAATTAGATATTCTAAATCTTTAAGCCACTAATTTTAATCAATATCAGTCTGGAAGTTTTAAATGACTTTCCCCTGAACCTCCTTACCCCATCAAGTAATTATCAGAAACATTGATTTCATTCCATATATTCAGTCTTACAAGTTCATAAAATATTAGCCTATTAAGTTAACATAAAATGTAATTTAGTGGAATGAAACAGCAGAAGCAAGTCCATATAACACCTGTAAACTGGGTCTATAGGAGGTAGATTTTTAATATTTCACTGACCACCCCCTTTCCTCTGTCTCCAGTTCCCAAGACCCAGGGTGGGTGAGAAAGGAGGTCACAAAGGAGAATCACATGCTGGGCAGAGAGTGGCATGCAGAATCTACAATCACACAAGACACAGACGGAAACATCAGAAGACAACCCAACACCTCATACAGATTAAAAAGAAAGGCGGACTCACAAAGGAGCAGTAACTTAACCCAAATTACAAAGTGTCAGAGTTGGGTGTCAGAGTTCAGGTCACCTCACCCAGGCCTGGGACATTTTATAAACAATGCCATTCTAACAGGATGGTGGATGGGATGGATAGATGGAGCAAGAGTGACACAGAACCAATACTTCTTTTCTGTTCAGAATCACTGAGTCCCCTACCCTGCTTACTTTGAGACTTTTTTTTTTTTTTGAGATGGAATCTTGCTCTGTCACCCAGGCTGGAGTGCAGGCATGCAATCTCGGCTCACTGCAACCTCTGCCTCCCAGGTTCGAGCAATTCTATTGGTTCGGCCTCCTGAGTAGCTGGGATTACAGGTGTGCACCACCACACCTGGCTAATTTTTGTATTTTTAGTACAGATGGGGTTTTACCATGTTGGCCAGGCTGGTCTTGAACTCCTGGCCTCAAGTGATCTGCCTGCCTTGGCCTCCCAGTGTGTTGGGATTATAGGTGTGAGCTGCCAAGCCCTGCTGAGATGGATTACTAATAGTACTACAGAAACATAGGACAGTTTTCAGAATCCATCTTTACTAGGCTACTAGGTAATTCCTCAGCCACCAAGATCATGTACACAGAAAGAAATTCTTGATGCTGGTAAATCCCATCGTTTTAGTAGCTGGGTTTCACTGGCTGTGAATGTTGGGAGGCCTGGGTAGTCATGTCAACATTTATATATCTTTTAAGGATGATACGTTGCTGTATCAGGATGGCAGGGAACCAACCTACCAGAAAACCAGGATTCTCATACTGGTCCTGCCACAATTCTGTCATAAAGTGTTAGGCCTGTTTTTCTCGGCAGCAAAATGTATGGATAGCCTCTCCTAGCTACTTTGAAGTTTAACATGCCAATATACGGAGGTGCACTTAGGAAAGTTTAAGGCATTAAGCAAAGCAAAGGAAAAAACAAAGGTGTCTGGTATGTTACATCTCTTGGAATTGTGTGTGTTCCAGAGTATTATACAAGATCCCTGTGAAATACACATTAGTTGATTCCTATGGCTAAGGAAAATGGGCAGAGAGAAACATCTTGAGATATGTTTGGAGACAGGCTGGACAAACCCAATGTTCTCATTTTACACACAGTTCTCCAGAGGAAGCACACAGATTTATAATCTGTTATTCAACAGTGAATTTTTCAATAGGACGGTATCATCTGTCTTCTGGAATGTTTGCCAAAACAGGAGGCAAAGAGATAGAATGAATAACCCTTATCAAATCCAAGATGATGAAACAAAGTTAGCTCCGAAGTCCTCAGATGTACATGGTATGTATGTGTGCATGAGTGTGCCTGTGCATCTGCCAAACTGAACTCATCACAGCATTCCAGAACACAGCGGCAGCCAATCCACTGGTAGCTGCTGTGGAACACAATTCCAAGAGATGTAACATACCAAACACCTTTGTTTTTCCCTTTGCTTTGCTTAATGTCTTAAACTTTCCAAAGATACAGCTGGAGCTCAAGATGCAAGGCAGCCATTCATAAAGCTGAGGCTCACAGCCCCTTTCTCTGCAGAGTGGCCAAGAGGCAGCTCCTTCTAGCAAGGCACTGCGCCTTAGATGGAGAGACCCTGGGTCCTAGGAGAGGAGCTGGGGCCACAGGCCCCTGCTAATGGTCCAGGCCTTTGGAGTGGCTGGGGCAGGAACCCATGGTATGTATGTGTGCACAAGTGTGCCTCTCCATTTGCCATACGGAACTCATCACAGCATTTCAGAACACAGTGACAGTCAGTCCACTGGTAGCAGAAAGAATAAGCTAGGGGCAGAAGCCAGGATAGAGGGGCAAAGAAGTAAAAAGCAAAGCATTGGTGCCTGTGGGGAATGGCTGGAGCTGCCTGTGTATCTCGGAGGACTTCCAGTATGGGTGGGTGGCCTGCCGAGGCTCCTTGCTGAGCTGCCTCATGCTCTAGGTGTCATTAGAATAATGCCCTGTCTCAGATTGCTTTTATGCAACCCAAATCCGGACCTCCTATAATCTGTTTTGTGCTAAAACAAGAAACAGAATCAGAAAAACCCAGCTCTTCCTCAGGGAGGGGTGGTGGCAGGAAAGACGGAGAGCAGAGTGCAGGCGGGAATCCTGACTGCTTCAAGGCAGAGTCCTGACTTCCCAGAGGCAGCTCTGCAGCTGCTCATGAACCTGCAAGGGTTTCAAATCACAACAGACATTATGGGAATGTCACAAGATCTTCCCCCCAAGCTCTTGCTCTAGCCCAATTTCATCTTTTTTTAAAGAGAAAAATACACACATGCCCCTCTGGCCTTTTCAGTTTTTCCTGGCAAATAAGAATAAAGCAATGCTAAGCCCACTTTCCAGAATTTCCCCCTTCAAGTCAGATCAACAGTACTGAGCTACAAGGTCAGTGAGTTTGTGACCCTTGCAAAAGAAAGAAGAAAGCATTCTTCTGTTCTCTTATCATTGTATGAATATTCGCTCCTTTATAAAGAGCTACTGAGTGAAAGCACTCAATGTGAAACAGTATTTTCCCTAGATCATCAGGAATAACCCAGTGTGGCAAAAGTTACCATTTAATGCCACATTTTATTTTATGATGGATAATTTCACTTAAAAACAAACATGTAAATAAATAGGACTTAGGGATCTGCGACGGACTATGATGCAGTACTCTGATAATTGGTAGTTTATTGCTAGGTTCAGATTGCAGTTTATTTAATTTGTGAAGGAAGATCCACAGCAATTATTTCTCATACAATTAGATATTCACAATCAGTAAACATTAGGAAATGTTCTTTGCATGAGTCCTGCAAACAGGAAGTACCTGAACAGTATCTAAAACTAAAACTAAAAAAAAGAAAAAAAAGGAAGACTGAAATCTTTTACTTTCAACAGTGTGCCTTAACTACAGAAGGAATCATGTAGGTTACCCTTTAAAATAGAAACAACAACACAGAATTCTCAGAGGTGGCATTTGGGAGTGAGATTTGGTTTTCATTTTACCTGGCTAAATAATGAAAACACGAAAGATGGCTCCCAGTTTCTCCAAGATCAACATATTAGTCCATTTAAAGAAATGCCACAACAGGCTGTTCTTACTTTTCTTTAGAAGATAGATTTAGTTTGTTCTTGCTCAAAATTGAATATATTTCTCCATTTTAACAGTGCTTGAGCCAGAGTAGGGTAACATGAATTGGATTTAAAGCAAGCCTGTAGGCGCAGACTGCGGTGAGAACACCCCAGCCGGTCAGCAGCCGCCTCTGTACTGTCGGCAGGCCCTGCTGTCATCCAGGAGGTCTGATGAAAAGAGGATGCAGGCCTTTGAGAGGGGGGCTGGCCCGAAACTCCAAGGCAACACCACCACAAAGCACACACTCTGCTATGGGGACAGGATCAGAGAGAAGGAAAAAAAGAACAAATAAAAAAAGGAAGAAAAATAGCCCCGCCACCAAAATTTATAATGTGTATGTATGCGTGTGTATATATTTACACACGCATATATGTTCACAATGCATGCATATGCACATGTACATGTGTCTTCATGTATGTACATATGTATTGATACCAATATCATTACCAATATAAGAGTAAGAAGTGTTTCAAACTACTTCAAGAAGCATAAACAAACAGGAACAGAAAAACTTTGGGTAAGTATTCTTGGCAATAAAAATTTACACTGAACGTATTGTCACAAGCCAGCATTAACGACAATGTTCTTTTCCAGAGCCCTTGCCACAATAAATTGGCTATGGCAGGTATATTTCTCTGGTCTGCAGCTTTTTTTTTTTTTTTGAGACGGAGTTTCGCTCGTTACCCAGGCTGGAGTGCAATGGCGTGATCTCGGCTCACTGCAACCTCTGCCTCCTGGGTTCAGGCAATTCTCCTGCCTTAGCCTCCTGAGTAGCTGGGATTACAGGCACGCGCCACCATGCCCAGCTAATTTTTTTTTGTATCACTAGAAACGGGGTTTCACCACGTTGACCAGGATGGTCTCGATCTCTTGACCTCATGATCCACCCGCCTCAGCCTCCCAAAGTGCTGGGATTACAGGCTTGAGCCACCGTGCCCGGCCCCGCTTTTTTTTTTTTTTTTTTTTTTAAGACAGGGTCTTCCTTTGTCACACAGGCTGGAGTGCAGTGGTACAATAATGGCTTACTGCAGCCTCAAACTCTTGGGCTCAAGCGATCCTCCCACTTCAGCTTCCCAAGTAGCTGGGACTACAGGCATGCATCACCACACCTAATTTTTAAATTTTTTTGGTAGAGGGTCTCACGATATTGCCCAGGCTGGTCTCAAACTCATGGCCTCAAGCAATCCTTCCATCTTGGCCTCCCAAAGTGTTGAGAGCAGAAGTGAGTCACTATGCTTGGCCAAGTCTGCAGGTCTTGAGGTCATGTCTGTCAAGCAGAAATCTAGAGTGGCAGGCACTGCCTTTGCCAGGCTGCACAAATCTGGAAGAAACAAAGATTTCCAGGGGCAATATGCCGAGCAGTTTGAGAGGGAGTATTTTAAAGGTTCATAATTTTACTAAAATGTGGGTGAGAAGGCAACCCTGGCCCCATCATGCAGGCAGGTTCTGAATGTGGACCTCGGTTGGGCCACATGGGGGAGGTGGGAGCAGGGAAGTTCTAATGTCACTGTATGCTACAGTCATATTTCAGGGAAAGGCATGACCAGATCTGTGTCTGGGCTGGAGAGTGCCAGACTGACAGCAGCGATCATACTATGCAATGCTGGGACAAGGGGACAAGTCCAGAAGGGGCCATGGAGGGGAATGAGTCATCGTGAGAGGGAAGCCAGGAGAGAAGGGTGTTTCAAAAACCACTGCAGCAGCATTTTCCAGATAAAGCCGTCAATGCACTGTCAGAAGCTGAGCATGATCGTGCAGGATAACGAATGGAAAGGACTTATTTTATTATAATTCATTCATTGTATTTACAACAAAGAGGCTACTGGTGACCCTGGTGAGAGTAGCTTTTGAACAAAAGTATTTTTGGTGGTCCTTTACCCCCTACAGGGCTACTATCCAAGCCCATCTCAAGCTCTCTTCAGAGAAAACCTGTCCTCTAGCCTCGCACCGGGCGAGCACACCTTAGGTCTTGGGTCTTCCCATCTTGACATTTAATTCAAGACTTCTCCTTACAATTCATACCTATCTTTTAAAATCTACTTTGATTCACATTTTGTGAAGTTTTATGGGATTTCCCAAGTTCACAGTTCTTGACACTTCCTTTAACCTCAAAAAGCATATGAACATCGACTCTGGCTTATATCAAACACAGCGCTGTCCTCTTGACACACATGCACTGGTTTGAAATCTGCTTTAATTTCCCACATCCTCATCTCCCCTCGTCTATGCCTTTCTCATTTGAAGCCATCACTTTTTCCTGGGATGTTTTTGTTTTTTTGCTTCCTGAAATCCCTTCTCTTTTAAAAACTTCAGCTTATGGCTGATCTTTTTAATGCAGACGCAGTTCCAGGACCACCATCCGGAAGTGAGGTCTTATTTCTCCGGACTCCATTAGCTTGCTGACTGCTATCTTTGCAACTGATAACAGTAAATGGCCCTTTTCTTCAGCTGTGTCTATATGTGTGTGTATCATTCTCTTCTTCCCAATGGATGCTAAACTCCTGGAGAAGTAGAAAGCTAGTGTAATTTCAGATTTTGGTAAGCCTGGGTTGAACTCCCTTGGATTAGTTACTAGCCTCTCGGACCCTCCACGTGCTTAGCTGAGAAGTGGAGGGCAGAAGGCTGATGCATCAGGTGTGGGTCTCAACCCAGGAGACACGGTTTGGCTGTTTCCTCACCCAAATCTCATCTTGAATTGTAGCTCCCATAATTTCCGTGTGTGGTGGGAGGTAACTGAATCATGGGGGCAGGTCTTTTCCATGTTGTTCTCATGATAGTAAGTCTCACGAAATCTTTTATTTTTATAAAGGGGAGTTCCCCTGCATATGCTCTCTTGCCTGCCACCATGTAAGACGTGCCTTCGATACTCCTTTGCCTCCTGCCATGATTGTGAGGCTTCCCCAGCTATGTGGAACTGTGAGTGAATTAAGCCTCTTTTTCTTTATAAATTACTCAGTCTCAGGCATGTCTTTATTATGAAAATGAACTAATATAATGAAAATGAACCAGGTGAGGTGGAAAGGCACCTATTTGGTGCATAGATCTGCGGGTCTTCACTGACTATAAGATGCTCTCCTTCTCTCTGCCTCCAAGTCAACTGGCCATTTATAGACATGGAAATCTTCAAATATGTGATGGGAAGCAAACAATATAGACCAGAAAAAAGGAATTCCATTTTCTACACCTTATGTAAACAATATAGAAAGTCACAGTGTAACTGCTCTGGACTTCAGCTTTCCTTTTCCCACTAGACAAATGAAGAATATGGTCCTGTCCCAAACTATGGAAAATGCTGAGAACCTACACTGATAATACTACATATGTGAAATATCTAAAACTAGAAGAAGAAATTGCTAAG
Organism: Aotus nancymaae; assembly: GCF_030222135.1. Taxonomy (NCBI): domain Eukaryota; kingdom Metazoa; phylum Chordata; class Mammalia; order Primates; family Aotidae; genus Aotus; species Aotus nancymaae. The sequence goes on from NW_026988465.1 coordinate 2,603,374, forward strand.
TTATAGAATTATGAAAATATTTCTCATTATATTAATGATACATAAATTTAGATTTTTTAAATTAAATAACAATATTCTGAACTAGTGAATGAAAAAATATGTTAAGAATTAGAACCAGGTTAAGGTTGTAGATGAAAATTGTATTTACTGTTTGCTCTTTGGTTGGCAGAAAACATAGGTAAAGAAACAGAAAAATATAAGAAGTGCAAAAACCTATTAGCTAAATGAGAAATTAGTAGGATCTATCTTTAAAAGTTTTTATTTATTTAGACTTTTCTATTACATTGTCTTCAAATTCTTCTATATAACCTTTTTTCTTGAACATATCGCAACCTTAAATAGAGTATTAGATGAGTATGGCCTTACCGGTTAGCATTTGGAATAACTTAAGAAATCAAAGCAGCATAGTACAAAGTATTAAGATATATCTATTATTTTTTTGTCACTGAAGAGGACAGTAAACAAGATTTTAACAAGAAAGCAGTTGCAAAGGGCTGTATGAAATATGTAAATATTTCAGAGATGTATTTTCATTACAGTGTATCTGTATTTACAATAGCATTTCTCATGGGAGGAGGCTGTCAGAACTCTGTGCTTTCACAGTATTGACATACTTGCATTATGCTCATCAACTCCTAATCAGTGTAGTAAGGCTGAGGAGAAGGAAAGAAAAAGGGACACAGGAACAATCTAGGCCTTTCTTGTTTGCAAGCGTTCTCTTTGCTGAGAAAGCACTGAGTGCCCATTATCTTCAGCGAGGTTCTCAAGGAGTGATTAAGAAGGAAGGGAAATCTTTCTCTTTAGAAAACCTGTAAGAATATTCATGAAAAGACACTCTTACCACTTCCTGTTACTCATTCCCAGGATTTATAAGAACTCCCAGAAAAAAACTGTAAAAAGAACAAGAACTCCTCCCCAACCCAGCCACAACACAAGTCATGTAGCCTAACAGGGTTGCTCAGGAGGGTGATTATGGCATTTCAGCTTTAACTCTGAGAGGACTGAGCGTCACCAAGGCTCTCAACCCTGCCTGCACTGCAGAATCACCTGGCTACACTCTCGGCTTCAAGCATCGCTAGTTTCTAAAGCTCGCTAGATGATTCCAATCAATCAGTATGTATCAGAGCTAAATGTTTTAACTTGGTCTTTATGTCAATTGTACACCTATTTCATTTACCTTAGTTTTAAAAATCCCACTAAGTCTCCCAGGTTTCTAGAATTTCCAGGCAGAGCACACAAGAGGCCTTCTTACCTCATTCCTGCTCCTTATGTGTCCCTTCCATGTTTCCCAAAGGATGACACTAGTGACCTTCGACAGTGAGCTTGATGTGGCCCTGGGTCAGGGATGTGATGTCTACAGCTCAGAGACTGGAGTGAGTGAGAAACAGAGAGGTGGGGGAAGGCAGCTGGCAGGGGAGATCTGTCTGCTCACATTTCATCGTAATGGAGAAACTACTTTTTTCAAAGGGTTATAAGTGTTTGTGAAACCATCTGGTGTTTCCTGCTGTTGCATCCTTTAGATTCTGTATGTTTATATGCCTGTGGCATCAAAACATCATGAGCCTAAACAGTAATATTTAAAGGAGGTTGTATTTTAATGCAATCATATGTAGTGCCAATGCTTTATAAACATACTATTTAAGAACATCATTAGTATAGAAGTATTTGAATAGTTGAATTACATATATATTCTCTCATTAGAAGAAAAGGTAAACTGATAAAAAAAAAAAAGACAGAATCCTTGTATGTTAATTGGCCATCTGGATATGGCCTTTTGTAAAGTAAACATTCAAGTCTTTACCTATTTTTAAAAGTTGGCTTTTAGTCTTAAAAAAAATTGATTTGTAGGATTCTCTATATATTGAGGATATAAATTTTTTCATATGTTTTCTTCCTTTTCATTCTACTTTTCCATTCTCTAAATAATAGTGCCTCTGACACCATCATTTTAATATGTTCCAATGTATTAATTTTTCCCTTTTATGGTTCTCTCTTTTGTAGCCTGTTTAAGAAGTCTTTGCCTGCTCCAAGTTTCCAAAGGTATTTTTTGTTTCTTCCAACACTTTATTTCACTGTTCCCATTTAAATCTACAATCCATTTCATGTATGGTATGAGGAAGGGATCAAGACATTTTTCCCTCCAAATAGCAATCCAATTGGCTAAATCCATTGACAAGGCCATGCCATTCCCACTGCACTGCACAACACCTATGACATAATCAGGTGACTGTATAAAAGTGGGTTTCTTTCTGCAGGCTATTCTGTTTCAATGATCAGTTTGCCTTGACTTGTGCCAGTGCCACACTAACTTCATAACCAGAGCTTTAGAATAGGCTTGGCATCTGGTGGCGGAAACATTCCAACTCTTTTTCTTTAAGAATTCCTTGGCTGTTCTTGGCCATTTGAATTTTCCTGTGCATTTTTGAATGAGCATCTCAGTTTCTGCAAAAGAAAATTTGCTAGTCCCAGGAGTGCATTAATTTTTTTTCTTTTTTTTTGAGATGGAGTCTCGCTCTGTCACCCAGGCTGGAGTGTAGTGGTGCGATCTTGGCTCACTGCAACCTCTGCCTCTCGGGTTCAATCTGTTCTCCTGCCTCAGCCTCAGGAGTAGCTGAGATTATAGGCATGGGACACCATGCCCAATTAATTTTTGTATTTTTAGTAGAGACTAGGTTTCACCATGTTGGCCAGGCTGGTCTCAAACTTCTGACCTCAAGTGATCCGCCCACCTTGGCCTCCCAAAGTGCTGGGATTACAGCATGAGCCAATGTGACTGGCATAGGACTGCATTAAATTTATGCATTTGGGGAACAAAACATTAACAAATTTATAATACTGAGTATTCTAATCTATCAACATGGAATATGCTGTCATCTATAAATACATGAAAAGTCGATCATCTCATTAGAGAAATTCAAACTAAAACCACCATATCCACTAGAATGGTTAAAAAAAATATAGGAAATACCAAGTTTAGAAAGGATGTGGAAATGCTAGAATACATGTTGCTGATGGGGATGCATTTTCGTATAACCACTTTGGACAACTGCTTGGTAGTATTTTCTAAAGCAGGACACATATGCAAAACCTGTGATCTAGCAATTCCACTCCTAGAATGATAGCTCACTAAAGATAAGTACCTGAAAGTTCATACTGGCACTGTTCACACTAGCTCAAAATTGGAAACACCCAAATGCCCAGCAAGAGTAAAAACAATGAATTGTGCTTTATTCACACAATGAAAACATACAGCTCTGAGGAAGAACTGTCCACATCTCCATGCAGCAATATGGATGAATCTCACAAATAATCATGAGCAAGAGTAACTAGACTCCATCTAGATAATGTATAAAGACAGCATCACTGTATGAGATTCCTTTTACAGAAAAGAAAAACCAATAGGATAGTGGTTATTGCTGGTGGAGTACAGTGACTGCAAAAAAATTCGATGTGTTTCTGGAGTGTTAGTAATGTTCCCTTTGTTGATGTGGATTCTGGGGAGATGGTATCTTCAGTATAGAAAAATCCATCTTGGCTAGGCGTGGTGGCACATACCTGTAATCCCAGCATTTTGTGAGGCCGAGGCAGGAGGATCATGAAGTAAGGAGTTCAAGACCAGCTTGACTACATGGTGAAACCCTGTCTCTACTAAAAATACATAAAGTTACCCGGGCATAGTGGCACATGCCTATAATCCTAGCGACTCAGGAGGCTGAGGCAGGAGAATCACTTGAACTCAGGAGGTGGAGGTTGCAGTGTGCTGAGATCACGCCATTGCCCTCCAGTCTGGGTGACAGAGCAAGGTGGCTCATGCCTGTAATCTCAGCACTTTGGGAGGCCGAGGCGGGTGGATCACAAGGCAGGCAGATCACAAGGTCAGAGGTTCCAGACAAGCCTGGCCAAGACGGTGAAATCCCGTTTCTACTAAGAATACAAAAATTAGCCAGGTGCGGTGGCGGGTGCCTGAAATCCCAGCTACTCAGGAGGCTGAGGCAGGAGAATCACTTGAACCCGGGAGGTGGAGGTTGCAGTGAGCTGAGATTGCACCATTGCATTCCAGCCTGGGCGACAGAGCAAGACTCCTTCTCAAAACCAAAACAAAAAAACAAACCAAAAAAACCCCCAAAAAACAAAACAAATTATCACTTATTACTCCTACCTGTTACAGCGCTTTATCAATCACTGTAGCATGGACACACATGTATATCTGTGTTTATTTTTAAAGAAATGTAATACAGTATCATAAAAAAGGCACAGCATCTTTAAGTGTTCTTTCAGTTTTTGCAGATTAGTTATGCAAACATCCTTGTTCTAATTTGCTTTTCTCTAGTTTTGTGTCAATACTAAACTAATCAGTAGATATAATTACAGAATTCCAGGAGATTCATTTTTAAATATGATACAACCCAATTTCCCAAGAAACTTGTAACAAATTCAAATTTATTTTTTTTCTATTTTTATCAAAAAAATATTTTTCCGAGACAGAGTCTCACTCTGTTGCCCAGGCTGGAGTGCAGTGGTGCAATCTCAGCTCACTGCATCCTCTACCTCCCAGGTTCAAGGGATTCTCCTGCCTCAGCCTCTCGAGTAGCTGGGACTACAGGTACATGCCACCACACCCAGCTAATATTTGTAATTATAGTAGAGACGGGGTTTCATCATGTTGGTCAGGGTGGTCTTGAACTCTTGATCTCAGGTGATCCACCCACCTTGGCCTCCCAAAGTGCTGGAATCACAGGCATGAGACGTCGTGCCCGGCCACAAATGCATGTTTATATCCTTTTAGTTTCTTTCTAGAAAATATGGTACTGTGAGCTTCACATATTTGTAATTCACTAAAAAATTGTCGAATGAAACTACGAATTATGGAAGAAGTTGACATTATTTAGCCAAATGAGTATACTGAATGGCTAGATGGATAATTTTAGTGTTTTTAAAAATTATCAACTTATATAAAACTGTAATTATAACTCATGTTTCGATGCAAATAAATTCATACACACGAGAATAGCAAGTGCTGTGAACGAGCTACCTGAAGAATATGCTGTTCTGTGTTTGCATTTATCTCAGCTTTGGTAATGCATTAAAAAATAAAATTTTTAAGAAACACATTATAATAACTATCACTACAAATAGATTTGTGGTAGTTTTGAAAGCCATTCATAGAAAAACTTTTAAAAACCACATTAAATATTTAAGGTTTCATTTAAGAAAGCTCAGAAGCTACCTGACATGGTCGTATCATGACATAAACAGTGGAGAGCTAAGTGCTTGACGGTCGTTTTAGAAAGCCCTGTCACGTGATATTCTGGCTCACTTTTTAAGCTGAATATATCCCGCAGTTGTTCTTCATTTCTTTTCAAGGTATTCTACTGCCTGTTGATCTTGGGGGCAGGTTAGACAGAGAGTAGACAACATTAAGCCTGTTCCTACTTGTCCTACTTGTTCTAGGATATCTGTCTGAGAGTAGATGAGAGGGAAAAAGAAAAAAAAGTCATTTTACCCCCAAAATAACCTATGTTGGGCTGTACATTATCATCACCATAATCAGGTAAGACATAAGCACAGATGAAACAAAATATTAGTCTAAGTTTCACATGCTTTCTTTTGGAGACAGGAGGAATGAAATATTCTTTTTCAAAAGCTCGCTTGGATGAACTGGGACCATTTGTAGGTGAGGGAATGAAAGTTGAATTATTCAGAGTGTTCATCTTCCTTCTATTTAAGTTGTTATATTCAAGAGAGGAAAACAAACAAAAAACACATATACACACCTGAAACCTGTCAAAAACAAAAAGCCACCCAAACCAAACCAGTCTCGAACTCCTGGGTTCAAACCATCCTCCTGCCTCAGCCTCCCAAGATGCTGGTTTTACAGGAGTGAGACTCTGGCCCAGCCCAATGCCTGTTTTTATCACTGGCTTCCAGCAGCTCCTGTTGCCTGAACGGTCAGCTCTACTCTCATCACCCGAGCCAACCCATTATGAGGCTTGAGGCATTTTGTTCAGTTGGTATAGATACCTTTTTCCTGTAAGTGCAAACATTTTTAATTAAAAAAAAAAATCTTAGTCTTTTTGTTGTCAGAGTAATATATGCAAGGGGTAAAATATTTAAAAGCACAGAAAGGCATAAAGTTAAAAGTTTAATCTTCTTTCTCTCTTATCTCTCTGGCCCCCCTCCCCAAAGATAATCACTGTTAACAGTCTTATATCAGAAAATGTCTTGTTCTACGCCTACACAAACACAGAAACAGACTAATTCTTCCACACTCTGCACTGCCTTGACCTCTTCCACTATTAATTCCTGTAACACTAATAAGTACACCATAATGTATCTACTTTTTTAAAAAAACCTTCTATTTTTCAATTAGTTTCATCTTATTTTGCCTTTTTCACAGTGCCTCCTTTCATATCTATAATAGCACTTAATGTGGTGCTAGGCACACAATATAAATAAAACCCCCATCCGATGAATGTTCTTACATTCTGAATCACAAGTAGAATTCACTTTCCTTTTTCTCCTGTCAAGAAGGAGACATTTCACACACAAACAATACTGAGCTCTATATTTCTTAATGGCCTGCTCTTCATGGAGAGGAAGTCCCTGCTTATTTGGGTTATTAGTAGCTGGGCTCTGATCCAGAGATCCATTTCTAGAGAAATACACTGTATTTTATTTTTAGCTATGAATGGGGTATACCTTTTTTTTTTTGCTTGCTAATTTAAAATACTCAGCTCTTCTGATATAACTATGGACAGAAAATAACAATTGTATCTTGTATCATATTATCGGGAAAAGACAAAGAAACAAAAAACTGTCATAAAACAAAGAAGTGCTATAAGACTAATGGGGCCGCGTCAATGGGACACAGGAACTGGGTTACAAGGGTTCCCACTGGCAGATGGGGGACAATGTGGACATCAAAAAGAATAAGGATGGTCATGGATTACAATGTGCTGAATAAAAGAGAATCCATGAGTCTATCATGATGCTTAAAAAAAAAAGAGAGGAGAAATAGGAAAGATACTTAAAAAAAAAAAAGAGAGAAGAGAGAGGAAGAAGGAAAGATACTAAAAAAAAAAAAACAGAGGAGAGAAGAGAGGAAGGAGGAAAGAAAAAGCTCTTTTTGATAAAATAATGCCAGCTACTTAGGAACTCATCTCCTGCAACCACTCATGTAATAATTAAATCAGGCAAAGGTCATCATCAATGGATGCAGCACGTGGGTGAAACATTACTGCAGAACAGGATATTCACTAGGTTTCAAATATTACTTGCTAATGACAAGGAGAAAGAGAGAACTCAAGCAAATGCTGAAACTTGGCATCACCAACAATGGAACTCTCAATACATGCCTCTTGATGTGACAGAATGGGAGGCACACATCATGCATGCAGTATTCTTGCCAGAATGTTTAACCTGAACTCAAGCATGAGGACAATGAGACAAGTCCAGACTGCAGGACATCTGGCTTGGATTCTTCAAAACCCAAATGTCACGAAAGACAAAAAAAGAAGAAAGTGGGGGTGTCCAGATTATAGGAGATAAAACAAACATGACAGTCAAGGACACCCAATGGCCTGACCCTTTACTGATCCTGGATGGGGCAGGGGCAGGTGCAGGTGCGCGCTTGGTGGGGAATTTGGAGAAATTTGTATTGGATTGCATTTTATGGCAATGAATAGTATTATTGCATCATTGCTACATGTCTTGGGTGTGACATTAGTACTGGTAATGTAGTAGAACACGCTTCTTCTTAGGAGACATATATTGAAGAATTTAGGGGTTAAATGTCATTACATGTGCAGTTTACTTTCAAATGACTCAAGAAAGAATATACTGTGAGAGTGATGGTAATAAAGGAGAGGGAGGAGGGCCAGGGCATGTGCAACTGAGCGAGACATGGCAAATGTGGCAAATGGTAACAGCTGGTGAATCAGGGAAGGTATATGGGTTTTTATTTCATTATTATTTTTATTCTTGAAAATTTGCAACATAAAAAATTAGGGGAGAAAAAAGACCTATATGCATTTGGCTTGTTCTTCTTTTTGTTTTTAATTTATTTTAGAAACAAGTTCTCACTATGTTGCTTAGGCCAGCCAGGAACTCCTGGCTCAAGCAACTCTCCTGCCTCAGCCTCTGGAGTAGCTGCGATTACAGGTGTGTGTCACTGCACCCGGCACTGGCTTGCCTTGCTTGAACACAAAACCTTATCACTTATCTGACAGGAGTCAGATCTGATCATTTTGAAATTCAACGAGGGAGATAAAACTGGCCAGAATTCGAAAAAAACTGGCACAAACAAAATGTGTGCACAAAATGCATCTGGGCACACAGGAGCATCTTCAAGCAGGAATCCCTTTTAAGATAAGGAATTACAATGGGACTTTTAATGACAGCCAAGAGTATAGTTAAATAAGTGGAACTGAGCAGATTACTATACAGGCAAACAACCATGCAGGGAGCATGGATTCTAAGGTTACAAATAAATTCAGTGAGTACGTGAATTTATAAACATGAATAATGAGAATGAGAACAGACGATATGTGTGTGAAATACATACCTATTTTCATTTGTATACACCATACACATTTTCCTGTTAATTAAAACTTCTTTTCCAACCTTGCAAGTGATTCCTGTCTTAGGTTACAATTCACAATTTACAATTACACGCTGATGTATTTGCTTGCCTATTTACAATGATTCTTCTATTTTGTAAGCTCCGCAGATCACCTTGCATTCTGTGTCTGCCGTGGCCCTTCTATTGAGATTGGAGGAGGGACCCATGACCAATGTGGGAGGGAATGCTCCAAGGATAGGATAACTTGAGAAAATCTTTCAGAGAGACGAGCATTTAAAAAGAAATGGCCAGCAAAGGTGCTGGGGGAGGGATACGTTTAGGGACAAGGTACAAACACGGCTACAGGCCAGGGTCACACAGACAACAACTGGGCAGGCTGAAGGAGATGAGGTTTCAGGGATTTGGTAATGGTTGTGAAAGCAGAATTGTAGGAGAAAAGGCTAAGGTGGCTATGGTATACAGTGGGGGATGAAGGGAGAAGAGGTTATGGGATTCCCACCTGGCATCTTTGGATGTCCAAGGGTTTTGGATCTGAGAAAGGAAGCAAGGCAAACATCAACATCAAATCTTTGAAAGCAAGTGTTTTCATTTTGTTTTTCCAGAAAACCTAATGGAATTAGCATACTGACCTATAATAACACGGCACAAGTGAATCCAACCATCAACCTTTTGGCTTTTGGTTGGAATCTACCAAAATGCTGTGGTAACACACAGATGGTCTCAGAACAGCTGAATAGGAAGCAGTGTAGTTGTGAGGTGGAGACTGTTAAAACGCGTGCCCTGAATGAAGAGACCCCTCAAACAGGCTTTGTGTGAGCAACATGGCTGTTTATTCACCAGGTGTGGAAGGGCTGAGTCCAAAAAGAGAGTCAGTGGAGGGCGGTGGGATAGGAGTTGGTTTTATAGGTTTGCAGTGGGCAGTGGAAAGTTACAGAAGTTACAGTTTAGGGTGGTTTACAAGCTGGGAGGGGATCATAGGGTCTGGAGTCACGAGGTTGACCAAGGTTGGTTACAAAGTCCAGTTGCCTTGTCAGTTGAGGCGGGAATAAGGAACAACAGAAGAATGTCTCAAGTTAATTAGGCGCCACAGGGGTTGATCATTTCTTCTCCTTTTGTGGTTTTCCAGTTACTTCAGACTTTCTAGTTCTGAAAGGCTATCCAGAGGTGTACGTGTGGGTCATAGGGGTTGCCATGGCTCAACCTAGGGTATGGCCTATGGTGCCGTCAGTCAGCCTAAAAGACCTTACTCTGGGTTCACAGTTCCAGATTTGAATCCCACCATTACCATTTACTAGCTGTGCAATACTGGGCTATTTATGTAGCCTCCTAGGCTTACGTTTCCTCATCATACAGTGGGAGGGGAACAGTGTCTGCTTTATAGACAGGTAATTTACATGAATACATTACATTTAAATAATCTGATTTATACAGAGGATAGAATAGTGCCTTGCATATGGTAAATAATACATGCTACTTATTGACAACTATAAATGTTTTCCATTAATAAAAATGGCAAAACAGCTGGTTTGGTAGACAAAACTCTCTCAGAAGCTCGGATTCATAGGGAAAAATAGTAAAAAGGGTACTGGTGGTAAAAACCTTGAGAATCACTTGATAAAGACAAAAAATATCATTTGGGAGGCTACTGCAGTAAAACCTGGGTTAAGACAAGAGTCCGAACTAAGCAGGCAGAACTGGAGATGGAAAGAATAAGCGAGAGATAAAGAGACTCCAGGCAGGAGGAATTAACACAATTTGGGGGTCCATTAATAAGAGGAAATGTTGAGGGTGATGCTCAATTTCATGTGTTGACCGGGCCATTAAGTGCTCAAATATTTGGTCAAACATTACTCTGGGTGTGTCGTGAGGGTGTTTTTGCATGATATTAACATTTGAATCAGCATATGAAGTTAAGCAGATTGCCCTCCCTAATGTGGGTGGACCTAATCCAATCAGTTGAAGGCCTGAATAGAGCAAAAAGGCTGATCTCCCCAGAATAAGAGAATTCTCCCTGCCTCATGGCCTTCAAACTGGAACACTGGCATTTTTTCTGCCTTCACACTTGAAATGAAACATAGCCTCTTTCTTGGTCTTAAGTCTGCTGGCCTTTGACATAGAATTATACAATTAACTGTCCCCATGCTCTGGTCATTGGACTCAGGCTGGGAATTCTATTAGTTCTCCTGGGTCTCCAGCTTGCCACATTATCCTGCAGATCTTAGGACTTAACAGCTCCATAATGGCATGAGCCAATTCCTTATAATCGATCAATCTATCTACATCTGTATCTGTGTCTGTATCTATATTTAAACACATGCGCACACATTTCTCCTATTAGTTCTGTTTCTCTGGAGAATTCTGACTAATACATTGGGCAAGAAAGGACTCAAGGTAAATCTAAAGTTTCAACCAGAAGTGACTGGGAAAAGTGGGGTACAATGAACGAGTATTTGGATGCAAGGAGATGGATGGAGGATTTTTTATTTTTTGAGGAGTCTTGCTCTGTTGCCAGGCTGGAGTGCAGTGGCACAAACTTGGCTCACTGCAACCTCCGCCTCCCAAGTTCAAACCATCCTCCTACCTCAGACAGGTGCCAGCACACCTGCCTAATTTTTTGTATTTTTGGTAGAGACAGGCTTTCACCATGTTGCCCAGGCTGGTCTCAAACAAGCAATCTGCCTGTGTTGGCCTCCCAAAGTACTTGGATTACAGGCATGAGTCACTGTGGCTGGCAAGGATGGAGTATGTTTTGAGAGAAAAACAATGACTTTGGCTTTGGTCACGCCAACGGGGACTGTATTTAATTGGGTAAATTCCACAATCAGGGAAAATACATAAACAGATGTAATAAGGTGAAGTATAAGAACATCACATCCTATATATTTGCAATAGTCTCACTAAAATGAGGATTCTGATGAATCTTTGGTGAATCACCGCCAAATTGAAGCCTAGAGTAGTAGGGGCATTCTATGTCTTTGGAAAATCATTTCATTCTCAATTTTTTGATAGTCCAATATAAAATAGACTAAAAAAGAAGCTATATTTACTAGATTAACACAGAAACAATGAATTAACTTCATTCTTAACTGGTACGAAGATAATTTTTTTAATTTTTTTGAGATAGAGTCTTGCTCTGTCACCCAGGCTGGAATACAGTGGCATGATCTTGGCTCACTGCAACCTCTGCCTCCTGGGTTCAAGCCATTCTTGTGTCTCAGCCACCTGACTTTATTTCTTTTAAATAGGGCCACATGAGTAACAGGATTTCATCCAGTCTCATCCCACAAGAGTAACACAGTAGTAGAATGTTAAAAACAGACACCCTTTTCTCCCAAATCGGGCATGTATAAAATCTCTTTATACTGGATATACATTTTGACCTATCAATTCTATTTCCAGCAATCTATCCTAAGCAGTAAGATAAGTGAACAAAGATACAGTATTCACAAAGGTGTTCATCATAGCATTGCTTAAAGAAGCTAAAGCTGAAGTGACCTAACCGTCCATCATTAGGGTTGGCTCAGTATATCATGGTTACTGTGCTGAGCGGTACCCATGTGTCCATTTAAAAAATGATGATGCAGGCATATTTTTTACCAATGAAAGATGTTAACTTGAAATTAGGAAATCATAAAAGTAAGTTATAAATGATTAGTAGGATTCCATCTAAGGAAAACTATACATTCATATGCTCTATCTGCAGAAGTAACATTTTGAAAGGATATACATGAAAATTATATTATTACATGATAAACAGATTATGAACAATTTTTCCTTCTACCCTCAAATATTATTACAATAACCATGGGTTATCTGTGTAATAAAAAAGCAATACTTCCCTTAAGCCATCCCTCCTAATGCCAACCAGACCCCTAATCATCCATCAGCGTTACATCCCTCTCTAGCTCCTATCCTAACTCTCCTTTCCTGTCAGGCACAACACTAAAATAGTTTCAGGAAAGTCCTCCATCCCTCCAGCTCCTATGTTTACAGCTGTGAATCACTAAACCCATTCAGCATCTAGTATTTCAAAGACCTATTCTGGTCCCCAGTTGAGAAAGACACACCAACGTCAAACAAAAATAAATGATTCCTGGTGTGTGTGTGGAGAGGTGGTGGGGGGAGAAACAGTGAAGGCTAAAAGAGAGCCAGGAGATATTTTTATAAGCAGAAATAAATCAGGAGTTTAAACTTGTCCCAAACTTGATATAAAAATCGATAAGCAGTTGTTACCATTTTGCTGATGCTTGTTAACCAACCGTATAAACATTTTAAGAGTCCAAAGTGATGACAAAGCACCTTTCTGTGGTGAAAGGTCTCATTAAGCAAAATTATGCAAAATGCAGGGCTTTTACACCACTGTCATTGTAGGTGATGAGATTTCCCCTGTTTTATCAAACATGGCAGATTTATACAGTATCTTTAAATTGTTTTGTATCATGACTTTTAGGTTGAAGGGATATGGGAAGAATTATGAATGGGGGAAAACCTACTCAGAGCTCATCACTTTCTAGGACACAATTCTGTAAATCACCACTCCATTGGAAGAGAGTCCAAAAACACAACAGTGACATCCACACTGGCAACACGGAGTCATGTTGTGGACTGCGGTCTGTATGTGGAGCTCTGGGTCGTGTCCCTTAGGGAAAGCTCTCCTGGCTACAGAATGCAAAGGGTCAACACACCCACAAGCCTCACAGACTGTGTACAGGAACCCTTCACCATCCCCAAAAGGTGCTCTGGAGACACACTAACCATCTGACGACAGGCGTACCTGGAAATCCTAGGGTGGCAGCTGATATAAAAGGAAGCAAGTGAGGAGATGTGCTGCACGCCCATGCATTCCAACATGCTGGGAAAGCACGCTGAAACATGGGCTGCACAGCACAGAAGAGCATCACTCCAGCAGCAACAATTATCAGAAAGCACACAAAAAGGAGGTGAGGAAGAAGGATGTGTTGGTGCATTTCCAAACACTTTCAAGAGAGAGGGAGTTCTGGACTGCCCAAAAACAATGACCACAGTTCCATGAGCACTGCCTGCCCTTCCTTTTGCTTTGATGCTAGCGTTACTAAGTTGCCCCACACTATCTTGCTTTGAAATGTGAGACGTCCTAAGGAAAGCCTCTCCTCCCAGAAACTGAGCACCTCGTGTTTCTCACATCCTGGACCTGCGGGGCTGAAAGTTCCTCTCTGTGAAGGGAGAACCACACCAAGTTACCGCACTTGGTCCAAAGGGCTCCCCAGCATCTCACAGACACTATGCTGTTCATCAAGCTGAAAGAAACATGCACCAAAATTCATTCTCATGCTCACAAAATCAAAACTCTGAAGTTTGTATTAATTCTAAAGAGACACGTTAAGGCGCTTGAGAGATTAAAATTATTCCTTCGTGATTTTCAGAAACACTAATTTTATTCCTTCTCATCTCCCCCAAAATACTAATAAAGCAATATGGTATTATTTCAGTGACCTATATAGGGCTAGCAGCCAGTTATGTTCTACTCTGACATTAGATGATAAAAACAACCTCCCCAAATGATCTGGAGTCAAGCTGGAGAGCAGCTTCTTCACTGCCTATAAATCCATTTTCTAATTACTCAGAAAGACATGTTTGTCTTTGGCCCTGCCTACATTAAAAATACCAGAAGTATCATTGCTTTAATGTGCATTATACAAACATGACTCCCCAAGTGAATCTGATCCATTAATAACATCTCTTTAACTGCTGTCTAATGATTTCTGCAGACATGTAATAGAATATTTTATGGCTGTTTTCAACCATCTGTCCTTCTTTCTTTCAATATGAATTTGCCAGAGATGTAATGACATTTCCTGTACTCTGTGCCATTACACGTTTGTTAATACCAACACACCAATTAGACACATCAACGCTGTTATGCTTGCTATATATGGAGATATGCTCTGGGCACTGCTCAAGGAACTAGAACCTTCTGTCTGCAATATTCTCTTAGGCTACCCTTGAGCTAGTCCAAGGTTCTAACCTCTGTATGAGCACATTCATCCATGTTCTAAAGACGTGTAGGGCTAATGAATTATAAAGTTTTAATCAGTCATACAGTAAGAATTCTAAGAAAAATACTTGCATTAAAGATGCCACACTTACAAGAGTTAAATATGATGTGTAAAATTACAATCCTTTTTTCAATGAATATCCTACATTAACATGTTTGAAATTCAACTAAATTATGCTTTTGAACAGTTAATGAGTACCAGTGATCAATAATATTTCTTATTTTCAGCTTGTTTTTTCATTTACAAATTCTATGAGTGAGTACTATGTGCTAATCACCTTCTATAAAATAGTCCATTGTTCTGAGTGTACGGCTTATGTTTGAATACGTATGTAAAAGAGAAACCCATTTGATAAAAACATATATCCTGAATTAATGCAGTGGCTTTCAAAATATAGCTGTAACTATATATAATATATAATATAGCTGCTCTAAGGCAGGTTAGACATAGAGTTGCTTTCAATAGGAAGGTGTCCTGAAGGCAACTGGTAGACTCCTGGCAGTATGGGTTGCTGTGCCATGAAAAGATCTGTGAAGTGACACTGGAAGCTATAGATCGGGGGGCTTTGTTTCGAGTCCTGGGGTAAATGCAGGTCAAGGAGGAAGCTCTCATCTTGTCCTGAGCTCCAGGATTCTGTGAGAACTGCGATCTAGTGTGCAAACTGCAGAAAGCTGCCTCCTCTTCGCTCTCTCAGTTCCCTCTTATTGTCAGATCTGATGTTTTCCTTAGTAGATTCTCTGGAAACATTCTCTGTTTTGTTTTTTAAGTTGGAGTAAAAAAAAATTGAGTCTTCCACAATCAGCTGCTGGTGTTTAGATCTTATAATGCATTTGCAGTGAGAGCTCTACAGAATATCAAAAAAATCATTAAAATTTCACCTGCACAGAGAAAACACAACTAATTTTACCACTACAGGGCATCAGCCATGTTACTAAGGACAGTGCCACCTTTAAAATCAATTCCTGTGGCTAAAATGAGGACGATATGCATCTGTCCCGCTTCCAGCTCCACCCAGAGTGGTAATGAGACAGAGGGATGCACAATGACAGTCTTCACAAAAGCTTGAGTTTCAATATGAAAGGGAAGAGCATTCGGTGAGCTGCACCGAATTTGGTGTCACTAGGACATTTCTTCTCAGAGGAAGGAGGCTATTTATAAACTTAGTTAATGATTACTTCAAGGAGGGCAGGCAGAAAAATAAATTTTTAGCTTCAGATTTCTTAAATCTTCTCTTGTTCACTATTCATTTGGTCTATTTTTCTGTAACTTTTCTTTAGTCTTTACACTTAACTAAAGACTAGTATTGGGTAACTGAAAGGTCCCCAATACTAAATTAAGGTGTGTATATATAAATATGCATTACCCCCCTCTCTTTTGAACAGATGTTGTCATGCTTAGGACAGGTTTAAATTCTAACAATCATTGAGAAGGGCTGAGAATCTAAAAGACAAGCAAGCCTTAGCATCAAAATTGAAGCTCTCTTTCAGTTTTATACAGCTAATCATTAAAGTTCTGCTCCTCAGCCAATTCAGCTTAGAGACATCATACACATAATTAATGCACAGAATGCTGTCATTCATGTGCAGATGAAGGAAGAATACGGTCTATTTATTGAGAGCCTAGATTCTCAGTTACAAGCATTCTTTGCAAATATGATCTAAAGTAAGCAGTATTTAAACAAGGAAGGGCATTCCAGACCCCAATGTGGAAATTTCTGGGGATAAATATAAATGTGTGATGTTAAATACTGCCTGTTTTATGAGTTCTGGGTCTTTCAAAGAGGGGCTCAGAGCCAGTGCATAGACAACAGCATAAACCCAGAGCTCATGCTATGCTTTTAAAACACTGTGAAGCTACATTTAAATATCCAATTTCACATTAAAATGGGAAATCTGGAAACATGAGGACTTCAATCCCACCTCCGTTTGGATCAGCTGTCCTTTAAAATGTACAGAGGCTTTCTAGTCAGTCACAGCGCCCTCCACTGGCACTTCCACACATGCCAACCTCATCCTTTGCTTTCCTGCCGGACCTGCAGATTCAAGAGGGAACAGGACACAGGTGGAGTTCTAGGGCCCTTATCCTTGAACTGGATTGGGGAAGAGATGGGAGAGGAGAATTAAAGAAGATAACTAGGAAAAACCATTTCCTGAGGTTTCCGGGATAAAGGGCTGGTGGAATACTAAGCGGGGAGGGGGGCCTGTGGTGGTTTTAAAACAGGGCCACACATTTTGTGACACCCCTGCCATTAAGAATTGGGGGTCTATGTTCCGGCTCCTTGAATCTGAGCTTGTGACTGCTTTGACCAATAAATGATGGCAGAAATGAAACTACATATGTCCAAAGCTATTTCACAAGAGGCCACACAACTCTGTTTTGTCTTCCAGAACGCTCTCCTCTGCAGTTCTGCCCACCAAATAAAAAGTCAAACTTCTCTGAGGCTACCACGATGTGAGGAAGCACTGGCCACATATAGATGTTCTGCTCTAGAGCTGCTGCTGATCCTGGCCTAGGCACCAGACTCATCTCCAGATGATTCCAAACCCCAGCCATCTGAGTACACCCAGTGTTCCAGTCTTCCCAACTAAGGCTGATCGCATGTGCACCGTCAGCATTCCCAGCCCAGATAATCTGTGAGTTATAACAAATATGGTGGCTGTTTTAAACTATTAAGTCTTAAGGTGGTAGAAACGGATTGTTGGTATGGAATACTAAGAAATTATCTGAAATGGCTTCTTTTGTGCTACCAGTGTCATTGTCTGTTAACCTTTGCTGGGTTCTAGGCTTCATCTGAGATAATCAAATTGAGTACTCACCTGTCTGCAGTCTATTCCTCCCGTCCTCAGGAACCAGTGGGAAGGAGGTTGCCTGAGCAGTTTTCATAGACTGCACCCTGATGAGCAGTGTGGTTTAGAAATAAGTCTTGGCTGTTACTGAGGCCTGAAGCATGAAAGGAAGTGTGCTTATGTTATGACCTGACAGATTTGCCTTTGAGAATGAAGTTTTGGTCTTCATCTTAAACACAAGGATAATGACAACTGATTATCTGTTTCTTTCACAGTGGTTAAAAGTTTTGGTGAATGTGTATCTTGGATTTCTAAAAGTGTGATAATATAATTTTATCTACAATGGCATGGAGGCCGAGGTATTACTTCTAAAAGCTCCTGTATGTTTCCCTAAGGTTCTCTTCACATAATTACAAATGACTAGCATTGTCCACAGGAAGATACTTGTTTTAGTTCTCCAAATAACTTATTTCAGTAGCACACATTTTGATTAGGATTGTTGGCTCTTTGGAAATATCTCAATAGATCCCCTACTGTGTAAATGTCACAGATGTGCACAAAACTTGAGAATGGCAATATGAAGGGAAAACACAGAAAAGTGCAAATACAGTTGCACCATCAACAACTGCCAGAGGACCCCTGTGTGTTTAAAAGAACTCTGCTCTTAACAGGTGTGACCATTGCTGAAATCACAGATGAGCTTACAAGTTTCTCTGTTACTTAGTATCTTCTTAAGGCTGTCCTCAAATGACACAGTCCTCTTAAGGACTGAAGAAAGAAGTTTTCCCAGTAATGCAGTGACAGGTAGGGATAATCATGTCCTTGGAGGAGTCCTGAATCCTAACATCTTAACTGCTTGTAACTCAGATGTCTGGGGAAAACCTACCCAGCTCTCCAGGATGATCTCTTCCTAGGTACTGCCTGTCTCTGCAGGGCACCGTTCAGTGAGACACAAGCTCTCGGTGCTAACACAATGATAATTTGGGGGAAGGATGTTTGACTGACTTCTAGATCCAGTCTCCCATGTTGTCTTGTTAGGACATGCTGTTTCTGTCCTGCTGCTCTGTTTTGAGGAATCTTTCATTTAAGTATTTTCTTTAATCCTTTTAGCTACAGCTGTCAAATATATCCTTCTGGCACCAGGTTATTTCGGTGACTAATAAAAATAAAAAATCCCACTAGAGTCACAAGATGCTGTGACTTGTTGTCTTCTCTGAACAGCTAGAGGACAAGTTATCACACATAGCAGTGTCTGTGTCATACTCTTACAAACAGGTCAGATGCATTCATATAGGGATGAGAAGTGATTATCAGGAAATGAAGAAAGATTTCTTTCAAGGAAGATACTAGGCCTCACACGCTCCTCAAGACTGCCAACTTGGGGAATAATGCATTCCGGAGATGATGTCTTTGTTTAAAACATTTCTGAAAGCCACTCCTCACCCTGGAGTAGTGCCAATACATGTCACTACTTTTTTTTTTTTAACTAAGTATTTAATTATTTGTGGGGATGTCTGTCTTCCCCTAAGAGTGTCAGCAGCTTAAGAGCAGTGACTAAAATTGTCTTTTCATCTTATATCCCTGGTGTCTGGCACAACACTTGGCAACACAGTAGGCACTCAATATTTATTGAATGAAACACACATACTTTTTTTTGTGTATTGTCTGTGTTGGCAGTTTCATCCTTTGAGGGTAGATTTACCTTTTAGTAACAGTCAAAAGTTATTCACAGTCAAGTATGAAGAAAGAGGTCACTATACTACTAAATTTTTGTATGTGTATCATAAACTCAAACTGAAGGCCATTCTGAAAAGGAAGTTTATTGGAGTAAACAGACAGACCCTCTGAGGCAAATAATTTGAAAGGTAACACCTGGGTGTAGAATTCTCATATGGTTCTTAATAAAATTATTCAGGGATTCCTAATCATAACTCTTAAAGCTTCTAAAAGTAAACTCTTTATTTTCAGCATTAGTGGGTAGAGGGAAGAATGAAAAATACAGAAATAGGCCGGGCATGGTGGCTCATGCCTGTAATCCGAGCACTTGGGAAGCCAAGGCAGGAAGCTGAGGTCAGAAGTTCAAGACCAGCCTGACCAAAATGGTGAAATCCTGTTTCTACTACAAATACAAAAAAATAGCCAGGCATGGTGGCCCGCACCTGTAATCCCAGCTACTTGGGAGGCTGAGGCTGCAGAATCGCATGAACCTGGGAGATGGAGTTGCAGTGAGCCAAGATCATGCCATTGCACTCCAAAGCCTGGGCAACAAGAGGGAAACTCTGTCGAAAGAAAAGAAAGAAAGAAAGAAAGAAGGAAAGAAGGAAAGAAAAGAAAAGAAAGGAAAGAAAAGAAAGAAAGGAAAGAAAGAAGGAAAGAAAGGAAAGAAAGAAAAGAAAGAAAGAGAGAGAAAGAAAGACAAAAAACCCTAGAGATAATTCATAACAGAAAGTTTTTAAAATGGGTATTTAAATAAAAATGGACTTCATAGTCTAGCAATTGTGATCCTGTAACAGGGACTGGGAAACACTTAGGTTTTCCATCCTGCTTCTTGTTCCATATCCTTCCCATTTCTCTACATCCCATCCTCAAGCAAGGCACCAGACTAGGTAGAATTAGAAAGTTCTTATGGCAGTCATTATATATACTGGTACAAATGATCTTTTCCCCAGTGAGGATACAGAACGTAGGACTCTGGGGAGATGCAATACTGGGAACAGTATCAGAAGACAACCTGGACCAACTAAGAGTAAGTGCTGCTAATGTAAGGCTGGAAGTAAGATATGCTGAGAATCACTGAGCATGACCAGAAGCAGACAGCCTGGGCCCCATCTGACAAAAGTAACCCATTCAGGCTCAAACCTGGCCTCCTACATTCACCAATCTGTAGTGAGGATGTTATATTTAATGTATTTAGTGCTACCTCTTAAACCAAATGAATATATGTGCAAAGCTGACCTATCTAGAGCTTCTTTTTCTTTTTAAACTAAGGTATAATTTCTACATATTAAAGGATGCACATCATTAGTGAACCAAACTATCTTTTTAATAGGTAAAAGCAAGCAATTCCCTTCTCTTGTAATGTTCAAAAGGGAAAAATAAAAGCAAATGAATTCACTTTTAGCATTGATATCAAATACCTCAAGAATGAGAAGAAAAACCTAAACAAATTTCTTCCCTCAAATTATTTTCAGTAAAGTCCAAAAAAGTTACAAGCCAAAAATAAAAAAAATAAATAAAGAAGATAAAGCACAAAAAGATGAGGGTTGACTTTACATAGTTCATGTGAAATGGCAGAGACAGAAGAATCAATTCTGCACACCTCAAATCAAGTTGCATTCTACATTTAATAGAAGTGATCCTCAAAGTGAACTTTAGAAATTGCTTTGCTACCTAGTCTGTCACTGCCCCTTAACTGTCATGGGAACAGAGAACCTTTTTTAACCACCACAAAGACAGCTGGTGAGGAATCCACTCTAGTAAACAGCACAGTTACTCAGTGAATACCAGTGCTTCAGTGTAGCACTGAAGCTGCTACATTCTTATCTACGCTCACCCAGGTCTATGTGAACTTCCTGTCCGTCTCCTTTCCACCATTTTACGTTTCACATATCTTCCCATCTAACACTGCCTAATAAACACCTGTATCTCTCTATTCTGTTTTGCAGGCTTCTGTTGCTGATGCTTTCAGAGTCCCCTTGAAAACCTGGAGGAACCAACACATACTCAGGACATTCTCCACACACATAAGGATGTGTCCTGGACAGACTGTGCCCACATGGGCACAGTGCTTCTGAAAGCAGGGACCGTCAAGTGATTCTCTCACTTGCTCATGACACACACACTTTCTAACACGTATTCAAAACATCCCAAAAGAAGAGTCTAACGAGGTCTGCAGGCAACCCCTATGAACTGCCAGGAGTCTGGTTGCAAGGCATGGCTTACTGAGATAAAATTGCAACCAAGTGAGAATTTAGCTGAAATGTGGATCAATAGTGACTTCCCTTTACTCCTCGTCTTCCCTTGGAACACTGAATGAAACAGAAAATGAAAACACTTGCTGTTATCATCCAGGCAATGTGGGCAAAACCCCGAGAGAAGACCACACAGGTCACACAGGAGATAGGAGTAGAGCCCAGGCCAGGGTGGGGAATCAGGCCATTTTTGGCGATAAAAAGGAGTCCTATATCAGCATTCTCAGCACATTAATTTTACAGCCCAAAGAGGAAATGGCTTTTCTCAAACAGCACCATGAGGCTGCAGTAAAGCTGAGGAGAAGCTAGGGAGGGAAGCTGCCATCTCAGCCTCGAGGTCAAGGATGCCTGGGCCTAGTTTCCAGGGCTGGCCTGCACTAAGTCTCTGGGGGGCAGACAGGGGCCTCGCAGGTTTTCCACCTCAGGATGCAGCTCTGACCCAGGCTCAGGGGAACTTGAAGTTACAGAGTAGGAAAAAGAAAAAAAATTACAAATGTGATTAAGCAGTGGTATTTCCAGTGAAAATTTTCTTTTCAGAGTTTTCTTCTGAACAGGAGCAAGGATGAGGAAGCTGCCTCTGCTTCAGGGTGCTCTGTTACCTCTGAAGGATGTCAGGTCTTGACCAGCCCACTGGAAGGAGGCTGCAGAACCTACTACCACCATTGGGGTGCCTTAGCTGACCGAGAGCTTCATAGTTTTACATATATTACCTTTTCTGACCCAGACAGAGATAGAAGAAATGCACAAAATAAGTGGGATCAAAAGTTTCCTCTGGCTGAGCATGGTGGCTCACGCCTGTAATCCCAGCACTTTGGGAGGCCAAGGTGGGTGGATCATGAGGTCAGGAGATCAAGACCATCCTGGCTAAAACACGGTGAAACCCCATTTCTACTAAAAATACAAAAAATTAGCCAGGTGTAGTGGCACAGACCTGTAGTTCCAGCTACTTGGGAGGCTGAGGCAGGAGAAGAATCCCTTGAACCTGGGAAGTGGAGGTTGCAGTGAGCCGGGATTATGCCACTACACTCTAGCCTGGGCGACAGAGTGAGACTCTGTCTCAAAAAAAAAGTTTCCTCTGATTGTACCTCACTGCTACACAGGGTTGAAATACAGTGAGTTCCTTTTAAGAAAAGTTTACTGGCAGTTCAAATCTGCTGTTTCAAAAGCTGAATAAAGCATGTATTTTTACATGCCCTTGTTAGATTAGAAAATGATCTACAGGTCATGAGCTTGCTGCTTTTCTTCTCACTGAGAAGTAAATGCATGATTGCAAAATAAAAAAAAAAAGAAAAAGAAAGAAAAGCGGAAACACCCCTCAATAACTCAAAGTTAGAGCTAAGTTTTATTTCACCCTTATTATGATAAAATATATGTAACACATAATTTGCCATTTAAAGCCCTAGTCCAGAAACCTATTCATGTATTTTAAAAAAAGTGTTTAATTATTCATAACAAAATTTACCATTTAAACTGTAATTATGTGTACATTTTAGTGGCATGAAGTAAATTTACATTGTTTTTCTACTAACACCACTATCCATCTCTAAAACTTTTTCATCTTCCAAAACTGAAACACAATACCCATCAAACACCAACTCCCCATCCTCCCTGCTCGGCATCCCCCGACCCCTCATCACCCAGTCCCTGGCAACCACCATTCTACTTTCTATCTCTATGAATTTGACTTTACTAGCTCATATAATTGGAATAGCACAGGATTTCTTCTTTTGTGCCTGGCTTATTTCACCTAGCATTAATGTCCTCCAGATTCCTCCATGCTGTAGCACGTATCAGAATTCCCTTCCTTTTTAAGGCTGCATAGTATTCCGTTGTATGTATAGACCACATTTTGTTTATCCATTCATCCATCCATGGACATTTGGGTTGCACCTGTTTGCTATTGTGAGAAATGTAGCTACCCACATAGGGGTACAAAGACCTAGTCAAGACCCTGCTTTCATTTCCTTTGAGTATATAGCCAGAAGTGTAATTGTTGCATCCTATGGTAATGTTACGTTTCATTTTTGGAGAAACAGCATGACTAAGTTGGTTTTATAATATTTTGCCCCATCATGCTTACAACACACTTTAGACTATGGGTCTGTTTATCAATAATTTCTTACTGTGCCTAATCATAGGAGATGTGTACGGCGGATAGAATCTTACTATGCCAGTCACTCAGAATAATCAATTTCCTTTACTTCTGGACACATAACAGTTTCTTAGGCAGAAACAAACAAGGCTAAATCCCAACACAGAACCACAAATTATGACTCAGCTAAATAAGGAGATTTGTTTATTGAGCTAATCTGACAATGCCAGCATCTTACAGGAGCTGATTACCAATGAAATCTGAAGGGGTGCTAACCCTAGAGGTCTCTGCAGAACCTGTGGATTCTCCTGCAGTTTACACCTCCTGCTGCTCCACAGACAGTAGCTGTTCTCCAGGGCTATCATGTATGGTGGTACAGGTGTACACTGTGGCAGTATTGACTTTCTTCTTAAGTGTGTAACTGTTATCTCATGATTTCCTTCTTGTGACAATGTCCATATCTAGCTCAGTTTTCCTGTCAATATTCAGCCTGCAGTTTTACAGTCAGCATCTATGCTAAAGATCTTCCAAATAGCCTGGCTCTACATAGGCCCCAGCATCCTCAATGTAGATCCTCATTGCATTCCTAATGTTACCTAACCTTAGGTAGGTTGCAACTTGGATCTCACCACCATTTAGAACATATTTGAGCCCTAGACTTTGACTCAGTCTCTGTCCTCCCACTTTTCTCAGTCTGTCATCCCTGAGCTTGCTCTTCCTCAGTATAACCTCTGGTTCACTGGTTCCTCCTATTCTCCTAGCCCAGAGTCCCCTCTAGCTTCCCAGCTGCTCTGCCAGCTTGGAACTGGTGACCCATCACTGCAGTGATTCTCTTGTGAATACCCTTGCTTCACCTGACTTCTATTGCTGCATTCTCCTTGCCAATCCTAGCCTGGAGAAGATGGCACCAACCTCTCTCTCTCCCATCTGTGCCAGAACACTGTAAAACAGGACTGATTGGTCTTGCTAGTGAAGTGTGTCACTCACCTTTGTTATCATTACTGTACAGCTATCCTTGAACCCATTCTTAATGGAATGCCCCTCAACCTCCCTACATCCACCACTACTGAACCCTTTCACTTTTCTCAAGCAACACATCTTAATCCTACAACACAGATTTTATGCACAGAGTTTTGCTCTCTTCATTTAATTTTTTGAAAGGATCAGGCCCAGTTAAGATGAATTTTCATGCCAAATAAACAAAAACATGAGAGAAATAATTGAAATAATTGATTATACAATTACAAGTTTAAAAAATCAGGTTGAAAGAGGAATGACAAGGTAGGAAAAGAAACTGTGAGCTTCTTCAACTTCTTTGCCTTAGAATTGTCCTACGCATCTCTCATTTGTTCTCTCCCTCTTTTCTTCCCTGATGTATTGAGGACTCATGGAGGAAATTCTAATTTCCCCTTGTTGCCCTAAGACCAGGCTCCGTGAATGGTTTTCTACCCTGTATGGTGTCGCCAATGATTTATTTTGCATTGGCTTTTCCCACTTAGTCAACACACACAATACAATCTTTACATCCTTATAAAAACCACAACCTAAAATCCAAAGAAAACAAAACACGACCCCACATGGACCCATCTGCCCATTCCCTAGATTTTCAAACGGTCGTTCTGTCCTCTCCTCTTCACCACCACACAGCTCCTCTAGGTCTGGTGCCCCTGCCTCCTGATCACGCCCTGGCTTCAGGCTCCTGTGAGCTAATTCCATTCTTTCCCGTGGGCACAGCTCAACTGGCCTCCCTGTGAACTCTCTGTAAGAGATGTGGCCAATACCACACCTTGCAACTCTCTTCTTTCTACTGCTCTTCTCAGCCTCTTGTCTCTCTAGTCACTCCCTTTAGGCAATATAGTCCAGTTTCACCTCTTATCAGATGACTTCCAAACTCGGGTCTCCTGCCCAGTGGCCTCTGAGCTCTAGGTCTGCATTTTCACCTGCCTGCTGAATGTACCCAGAAGACACAATGCTGGCATCTTAGACTCAGTCTGGCTCCAAGAGAACTCCTTCCTTCACATGGATCCCCTTTGTTCCTTATTGCTGTTAATAGCATTCCTGCTGAACCAAGCAACAAATACTCCCCACTATCCCCAAACGTACTTTGTAATAAGTAAACTTTATAACAAATGAACTTTGCCTATAATGAGGCAGCCCAGACTGGTGACCAGTGCCCTGCCTGGGAATCAGGTGGTATCTCCTCCAGGTCCTGTAATTGCAGATATTTTTTTTTCTTGTTATTAAGCTGAGACAGGAATTAATTAATGTGACATTTCTGAACCCCTATGATGTTATGCAGAAAGAATGAAGATTTGAATTAAGCCAATGATGTTAATATTTTTAAATCGGTTGAGTTGTAAATGTAGTAACTGGTTTTGTAGTGACCATTTTTTTGTTGTTTTAGTTACCCTTGAAGGTGTTTGAAGACTTTAAAAGAAGCAGCTATATTAGATTAGTAACTGATTTTTAAATTGGTTATGGAAATATAATTTAGCTTTTAATCAATGCTTAAATGTTTAACAAAAATCCATTTTAAAGTTTCATTTATTAGATATGTAAAATTAATAAATTGATCATTAAACTGAGAATAAACTTGTAAATGGTCATAAGCCCTCTAGATATTGAAAATCCATCAATACTTTAGATGCATATTATACACATATCTCTTTTCATCCTAAGGTGGTTTAGAGCCATGACTTTAGGAGACCCCAGGGGCTCAGAACTTGAGCTTGAATATGTGTATTTTAAAATGGTGACCCTGTTTGAGAACCACTGTTTAGACTCATCCTTTAATCAGCCATGAGAGAGGACAGTAATCAGTGTGGCCTATAAAACACCTAAATCACTAGTTAAATCTCATTTTGCTTGACATTCATGGACCTTCTATATTCTTTAGCTGAAATGCATCAGTTTTGAAAGAGGCCACAGCCTGAGAGTGGGGAATATTTTATGTTATAGAGAAATTTTTATTGTTAAAGAGTTAATCTGCATGCATGCTTTATTTTTATAATCTAGCATTTGCTACATACAGTTGTAGAGACTATAATGAAAGCATAAATCTTAGATTTTAAGTGAAAGTACCTGGCAGATTTATATTACTTCATTGCTAAAGCTTTTTCTTCCCTTCATCTCCCTTTACTCTCCAGAGTTTAGGCTCCATTCGCTACCAAAACTAACCTACAGCTAATGTGCATTTATTTAGAAAGTTGTTCAGGGATCAAGCCTCTAGCTGGCTAATCCAGAGCTTATGGGGACATGGTTGGAGGAAAGAAAGAGAAAATAAAATGTGCTGTGTTGTAATTCCAGCATTTATGATGCAAAAATGAAAGGTTCCCTGTGCTCTATCCCTGCACAGCAGCCTCTGTCTGCTGCTGGAAAAATAATCTTAAATACTTAAATGTAGAATTCTGCAGCTTTCAGTGGCATGTATTTTTTTGTTTAAATTTAGTGAAAACAGGTTATATAGTATGTAGCATATAAGCAATTCATTAAATGGCAACTGCTATTATTATTATATCCATAATAATATACAGTAAAGCAAAGGTTTCCTATTCAAAAGGAATTGCACCAATGCAATAAAATTGGTAAAAAAATTTCTAGAGAAAAAGCTTACTGCTGAGTAATTCTGCTATGCCTCTGCAATGTCTAATTTTGAATTTTACAACAAACCTCAGTTTTCTCTCTATTCCCACACCCCTCATCTTCCCCTTTAGATCCAAAAAATCAAGTGTATGGCACAGAAGTGATCATTCCTCATCTTTTGGCCATGCAATTTTGTGTCTAGAAATAAACAAAATGGGAGAAAAACAGTCTGACAACTAAATAAGAAAGCAAGCCTGGATCTTATTTAATGCTCCACTTGAGCTGTTAAGAATAATAAGAACCACTGGAGATTTATTGTATAACATGGGGGCTATTGTTAATAATAATGTATTGCATACTTGAAAATTGCTAAGAAAGTAGACCTCAAATGTTCTCATGATAAAAAAATGGTAAGCATGTGAATTAATAGATGTGGTAACTGAATTAATTAAATCATTCACAAGTTACACATCTATCACAATATCATGTTGCACACCATAAATATATATAATTTTTAATTGTCAATTTTTAAAAAAGAATAAGAACGAAAAGTCATACTTTTTTCCTTGTGCATCAAAGCTTTTATAGAAGGAACTAAGTGGTAATCTAGTCCATTTTCTTATCTTCCAACTTGCCTGCATTGAAGACATATTTCATATATATTCTTAAAGGTAATGATCCCGAGGTGTCTACTCTTCAGGTATTCAAATAAATAAACCCCAACAATCTAAAGCAGGATATAAATGGTGAGTGGCATGGAACTTCACAATAAAGGGGTTCAAAATTAAAACTGGATCATCTCTCTTCCTTCTCTAAAAGAGTTGTTCCTTTAAGAGAACAGAAGTTACATTTTTCTTTTTCCCCATTTGAAGGCAGTAGATATTAAACATCCTAGTGTCCAAAAGGGACCTATATTAATAGGCACATAGCCATAAGGATTGATTTTGCTTTGTGGAGATGCCGTTCGAACTATGGAAAAACAAAAAGTCTTGCTTATATTTTATAAAGAGCAACCTTATTAACATTTCAGTAAATTAATTTAAGCCATCTGGTATTTAGAAAATGGATCTTGTGGGCCGGGAGCAGTGGCTCACGCCTGTAATCCCAGCACTTTGGGAGGCCAAGGCGGGTGGATCGTGAGGTCAAGAGATTGAGACCATCCTGGTCAACATGGTGAAACACCGTCTCTACTAAAAATACAAAAAATTAGCTGGGCATGGTGGCGCGTGCCTGTAATCCCAGCTACTCAGGAGGCTAAGGCAGGAGAATTGCCTGAACCCAGGAGGCGGAGGTTGTGGTGAGCCGAGATTGCGCCATTGCACTCCAGCCTGGATAACAAGAGCGAAACTCCGTCTCAAAAAAAAAAGAAAATGGATCTTGTTCTTCAAAGAAAACAAATGGACAAGATATAAGTAGCTCATGAGTTCATGCTTTTGTTTTAAGAACAAGTAGACCCTTTTACTCATATGCCCTGCATCGTAACACCCACTCATTCACCCAGCAAACTCTGGCTAAGCACCTACTGTGGAACAGGCACTGTTCCAGTTTCTGGAGTTAAGAAAAAACAGTCCCTGATCTCCAGACACTCTGAGACGGTGGCAAATGAGCCAATGGTCCTTGCAGATATCAATACAGAAAAAGAAGGAGCTGTGGAAAAACAAATCCTCATCACACCTCTGATTACACTTGGAAGGGCTCCTCCCCCAGCACAGGTCCAAGCACATGGTCGAGGTCTCACGAGGTTGCTGCCTCAATTTCTCCAAGGCTCACCTCGCAAGCCCTGCCTCTTGTCACTTGTGCTCTGGAGTCCCTTTGTCCCTGCCCTGGGTCTTCCCTGGCCCCTGTACTTCGCTGCATCACAACACTCTCCCACCTGGTTCCTCGAGGGTCAAGTCTGCCCCTTGCTACATGAATCCCAATATCTGGGTGAAAGTCTGGCATAAAGACAAGGATAAATATTTGTCCAATGAATGAACGGGTGAATGAATGAATGAGGATGCTGTGTCCCTCAGTGACAAAACAATGACCAAGCATCTCCCCTGCTAAGCCAGTGGAAAGAGCATAGGCAGTTAAGACTGCTGGAATGGAGATTTTCCCAAATGAATATGGCTTGCCTTCTGCTAGAACATAAGCTTCTGCAGATATACCAACAAATACTGGGAAGAAATGGGTTTTGAATTCAAATAGCTCTGAATTGAGATATAAAGAGAATACAAACACACACCTACTTCATCTGAGATGAGCTGCATAAAGTGCACAGTGTAATACCTGACACCAAGAGGACATTCAACATAGTAAAATCTAATCTAAATCTAGTCTCTGCCCACAGCAACCCCACAGTCCAGGAGGAGGGACACCGCAAGGAGTCTGAGAAATACTAAGTGGTTTCCTCAGGGTCACACAGCTAGTTAGTGGTGGAGATCTGAACTCAGGCTTGTCGAGTTTCAACACCTGTGCTCTGAACCACCATACTCAAGTGCGATGTCACGACAGGAGATAAACTTCAGTCATCCTTGCAGGAGACAGGTGTGTCATGGTGGTGGATGTGATCACAGGGAAGGAAAGGGACCAATAATGAAAGATCGGGGGGTGCCTGAGTTTTAGATGGACAGAGGGGAAGGGCCGGCAGAGGAGACTGGGCCAGGGCCAGCAGAAGGGGAGGCAGGAGTGAGGAGGGCTGGAGAATCTCCTGGAGTGACCAGCCAAAATGGTCAGACGCCATGAACAGGTCAAACTGAACGATGGCATGCAAAGGCATGCACATGTTTTTGGCTATCGGAACCCTGGGTATCTGTGCAGGAGCTGGTCCAGCACAGCATGGTGGTTACTGCTTGGATTCCAGGGGGTTGAGGTGTTAAGGGGAGGGAGTGAAGCTTGTGAGTGCAAATTACCCTGCAGAAAGAGAAGGGGAAAAGAGCTGGGCAGAAGGGTGACTTGGAAGCCAGGAAGCTAAAGGCTTCTTTCTGAACTGGGGAGACTGGAATGTGGAGAGGAAGAAGGGGCGGTTTAGGAGAGCAGACAGCTGAAGGAGCAGGCTTAGCAGCATCACGGAGGAAAATGTGCTAACTCGGAGCAAAGCAGACCAGTTATTTCAGCAAAAGGACAAATGCTTCCTTTGGAAGCAAAATGCAGGGAATTGAGGGTGTTCTGGCCTTGCATTCTGGTATGTTAGACTAAGACAAAAATGTCTCCTTATTCCATAAATGATACTAGGACAGGAGAAAGTTATCATTTTGGAGAAGGTTAAGCTGAACTCCTATCTCCTTTCTTATACCAAAATAACTTCAAAATATATCAAAAATTAAACATTTAAAAAACCTACAAAAGCATCAGAAGAAAATGCAAGAGAATTTTCATAATCTTGGAGTGGGAATTAAGCTGACACAAAATTCAAAGGCAATAAAGTGAAATGTAATACATAAAAATTAGAATTGTTGGCTGGGTACGGTAGCTTGCACCTGTAATCCTAGCACTTTGGGAGGCTGAGGCAGGTGGATCACTTGAGGTCAGGAGTTTGAGGCCAGCCTGACCAACATAGTGAAACCCAGTCTCTGAAAAAAAATACAAAATTTAGCCAGGGGTGTAGTGGCATGCACCTGTAATACCAGCTACCTGGGAGGCTGAGGCAGGAGAATCATTTGAACTGGGAGGCAGAGGTTGCAATGAGCCGAGATTGCACCGATGCACTCCAGCCTGGGCGACAGAGAGAGATTCCACCTCAAAAAAAAAAAAAAAAAAGTCTATAAAAGAATAGTAAATGTGGCCCCAAAATAAATGACAATCAAGGAACTGTAACAAATATAAGAAACAATACAACGGTGAATGAATGATACAGAAAAGAGCACATGCTAACAGCACAAAATATTCTTAGCATGACCCCTAACAGAAGAGATACTATCTTTCGCGTACTATGTTGATAAGAGTGAAAATATGTGATCTTCTCAGGGCTGAAGAATCAGGGTGAAGACAGGGTGCCTGGGACAGTAAGTCATTCAGTATACGTTTTAAATGCCCATACCCAGTGACTCAGCCCTCCTAGCTCAAGGCCTTCGTCCTTCACAAAGACACACATATCAGCTTGTTCACTACAGCACTGTTCATAATGGCAAAAAAGCTGAAATCATTGTAAACATCTATCACTAAGTGGCTAGATAGATTACAGCATGTCCACACTGTGGAGTATTTGACCATTAAAAATAAAAGGCAGGTTTACATGTTCCACTATGGAATAATATACAATATATATATTGTGTTAGTGGGAAAAGAAAGAAGCTGTAAGGGAGTATTCTTAGGGTAATCTCATTTGTGTTAAACAAACAAACAAAAGAGTACACACACAATCTCTCTAAATTCACAGGAAATTTCTGGAAGGCTACATAAGAATCTTTATGTGGGAAGTGAGATTTTGTAGTCAGGAGAAAGGGAGAGGAGAAAACTTTCCTGTTGCCTTTGAAGTTTTTTGTTTAAATTTCTAATCTTTAGAATGCATTGGCCAAGCATGGTGACTCACCCGTATAATCCCAGCACCTTGGGAGGCTGAGGTGGGAGGACTACCTGAGGCCCAGATCAGCCTGGAAACATGCTGAAACCCCATCTCTTAACAACAACAACAAAAAACTAGCTGGGAGTAGTAGCATGTGTCTGTGGTCCCAGCGACTCAGGAGGCGGAGGTGGGAGGACTGCCTGAGCACTGGAGGCGCCCTGAGATTTGCCTGGGTGACAGAATAAGACTCTCTCTTAAAAAAAAAAAAAGAGAGAATGCATTATTTTGATTAAAAAATTGTAAGTAAATAAATACAAATTTCAGAAAGATTAAGTTAATTCAGGCTGTAAATCACAGGAGGATAAATGAAGGGGATTATTGGTTGTGTTTTTTGTTTTATTTTCAACAAATAATTAACAGTGATCATAATAATCATATCAAATACTGATTTAGAGCTTTGGATCTTAGTCTGAGCAGTCTGGTTGTGAAAACTGGCTCATTTACTTACTAGTGAGTGACAATGGGTAAGTTAATTAACCTCTCTAAACTTGTTGCCTCATCTTATAGTACTGGTTGGAGGATTAAGTGAGACAATGCATGTAAATCATTTTGTGTAGAGCTTGGTACACAGTAAGAACTTAATAAACATGACCTACTATTATTATGATATATTTTCTGAGACAGGGTCTTGACATGTCACCCAGGCTGGAGTGCAGTGGCATAATCATAGCTCATTGCAGCCTTGACCTCCTGGGATCAAGGAATCCTCTTAACTCAGCTTCCTGAGGAGCTGGGACCACAGGTGCATGCCACCATGCTGGCTAATTTTTATATTTTTTGTAGAGACGAGGTTTTGCCATTTTGCCCAGGCTGGTCTCAAACTCTTGGGCTCAAGTGATCTGCCTGTCTCATCCTCCCAAAGTGCTGTGACTACAGGTGTGAGCCACTGCATGAGGCTCCCACGGTGCCTGGCCCAACTATCATTACAAATAGAACCCCATGTCTTGCTGTTTTCCAAGCTGTATTATATACAATTGTTATTAATATTTGCCTCTTGCTAATATATTGTTTTTAGATTACGAAACACTATTATCACATCTCAATTTCACAACAGCCTCAGTTTTACGTGTTTTGGAGAAATTAAGTAGTTAGCCTAAGGTTAGTGGTTAGCCTAGGATTTGAAAGCAGATCTGTGACTTCAAGAGTTCATGCCACTCCAGCACAGCTGTCTGAAGGCTAGTAAGCCACAAGTCCTGGTGCTCTGATATGCATTTAGGGTGACTGAAATTCCAGCCACCAGGCACCATGAAGCTCCACATTATTCCACATGGTGCCTAGGACAGGAAAATTCAGAGCTGCTTATAACCCCATTTGTTGATGAGTATGATTTTAAGAGCTTTTAAGTTTGTCTACAATGCTAGTGATGAGAGTGAGAAGAGTTCAAAAGCAAAAAAGTAAAACACACAAAGGTGGCTAAATCACCCATCTAAAAAATCATTACATACTTCACCTATCTATGAATCTAATCACTGTTCTCCCCAAATCTAAACATTTTCACTGTAGTACTAGTGTGTTCAGTAAATCTTTATATAACAAAAGTTTATCGGACTCAAACAATTCTTTTCCTGGTCTAGAAAAGTAGACTGATATTGGTGTCTCTATTTAATAGATAGAACAAAAAGAATTTAGGTAAATTCCCCAAGTCCTTTAGTGATTTAATGACAGAACCAGATTTGAGTTCAGAGACTCCTGGTTTCTAATTTGCCCCAAACACCGCGCAAAGGAATTATTTTCTCCTCACTTTAATTTTTTCCTAGGATTTTCTTGGAATCAGTTCTGAGTTGATTTTAGAATAACAAAGTATTATAGTAAGTACAGAGTAGATAGTACTGGAGTCTCAGTAAATTCCTTAATAGACCTCAAAGCAATTGATTTCCTTGAGGATTTTTTTTTTCTTTAAACCAATTTGGCTCAAACTGAGAATGCTCAACATTTTTAAGTAGTAGTACTTCTAAATGCTCTCCTAATAGATAGATGGATGGATGGATTTTAGCACAATGCAACTCTGCTTAGGAAAACCCATTTATAAAAAACTTCACTTGGTATTCTGTAGTAACACCATATCTGTTCTAATAGGCTCTGACATTAATTATTCAATTAAATGACATCTATTTAATTAAAATCATCCCCCCCAATATACACATGGGGGACATACACATGCATGCATGCAGAGCATGATAACTTGACCATCTCTCATGTGACTCAAGACACTGAATTCCAAAAACCAGTCATATGCCACATAACAGACTCCACATGACAGCAGTCCCATAAAATTTCAATGGAGCTGAAAAATTCCTATCATCTAGTAACTCTGCCATTTTAAAACCATTGTGCAATGCCATTACTCACGTGTTGTCATAAGGCTGATGCTAAATCTAGTGTCTGGAACTGCAGAATGATGTGATTAGAGAAAGCCTGAGAGAGTTTCTTAAGTAATGCAGTTTTGAGAATTTTCCGATTTAAATTTTGCAAACTAAAGTTTCTGAACCTGAGCCCATGGCTTCAGGAACTTCTAGATATGTTATGCAAAACTTTGTCTCTGTGTATATACATTCTTATTTCTGGGGAAAGGGTAAAGAGCTTTTTTTTTTTTTATCAGATAAACACATTGTATTAAAAACTTGCCTCATATGCCTTAAGAGCATACATATTATTTAATCTAGTTATTTTAATGATATGACTTTTTCCTAAGAAAAAGTCAGGATGTACATAAAGATACTTATGGCAATACTGTAATAGAAAAACAAAATTAGGGACCAAGTAAATTATTGTTTTCCCTAAATTAGGGACATTTAGGGAAAACAATAAACAAATAAGCTATAAACTGAAATACTAGAAGCTACTAAAACAACATGAGTTAAGAGAGAATTGGGTCACATGAGAAAGTTCACCATGCATTTGGTAAAAAGAGGTTATGATCCCCAGAAGACTAGAAAGTGAACCTAGGTCTCCATTTTTGTCCATGTCAGTGGTCCAGGCAGGCTGGATGACTGTCACAGACAGCTCAGGGAAGCAATCTGAAATCCTTTTGATGCCAGACTGACCCCATGTCTCTGAGTGGAAATAAGAGCTATGTGTCATTCTGGGAAGTATATAACGAAAAGATAAGACCTGAAAATGTGCTGTGAGAGAGTATTTTCACTGTCTTGAGGTAAGGTCATGAGTTTGTTAAACTAGGAATGAGAACTGAGATAGATTCGTGAGAAGTTTACCTGATTGTATTTAGGACTTATTCTCATTAAAAGTGGGCCCTCCTGTGTTATTAAGAAGACAACTTGGTGATCAGAGAATCAGAAAAATCACCATATTGCAAACACTAATGTAACAATTGATTCAGGCAAGGGATATTAATGGGTCTTAAAACCACTGGATGAAAGATTGTTGGGGAACAGATTTATTAATTACAAAGAGAAACAGTATGTTTACAGTGTAAATATCTGGTCAATTCTACTCTAACAAATGATCAAACTCAGCACAAATCAATAATGGTACAGCTGACATTATGGGCCTCCTGATGTGGTGCACTGGGAAGAATGCCATATTACTTATGTAGTTCTCCTGCCAAAAGTGCTTACTCTGAGTGTAATCTTAGAGAAACAATCTGACAAATTCAGATTGGACAACATTCTGGACTGAATACATCAATGTCATAAAAGTTAAAAAAAATGCAGGGGAACTAATACATGCAATGCTTGATGCTTGCATGGATTCTGGATAAAAAGAAAAGAAAATTATAAAAGATACTATAGGACAATTGAGGAAAATTTGAAAATGAAGAGTATATTAGAAAAGGCAATGGGCTTATAATCCACCTTTTCAGCAATATAAAGTGTGTTGTTTCCTCCACTGAGCATCCTGGGCCTGCTCCCCGCAGGACTTTGTGAAAGACATTGAGAGTTTGCCAAGGAAAGAAAGCCATCTTCTAACTGAAGATGGCCTGGAGAAGAGTGGTGAAGGGGTCCCGTGTGGGTGGAGAATGGCGGGGGCAAGGCAGGAGGCCAGTACATAATGTCCTCGCCTGGAGAGCAGGAAGAGGACAGTGCATACAGCAGGAGGTGTGTTAATACACTTCTTGAATGTGCTTGGAGGAAGCACCCCTCCCCTTACTCATCCCCCAAAAGCGACAGGTACTAAGGATCTGTCAGGAAAAGTTGACTTTTTAAATTTAAGGAAAACCTCATTCTGAGGTCCTAATCATTACCATAGCACTGGGAGAGAGTTAGGCCTTTGAGTCTCCCACTGTGCTCATTAGCATAGGACAGAATGCCTGTGAGGAGCACCATCCGCCAGGGACTGCATCTCTATGGGGCTGTTGCTGCTGTCCTCGTTGATGATGAGATCTAACCTTCGAATCTGTGCATGGTTGAAAGGCATCACATCCACAACAGGCTGTGTATTCCATTGCATCCAAAGTGCATTTAGGGCTGGGTGCAGTGGCTCACATCTGTAATCCCAGCACTTTAGGAGGCTGAGGCAGGTGGATCACCTGAGGTCAGGAGTTTGAGACCAGCCTGGTCAACATGGCAAAACCCTGTCTCTACTAAAGATACAAAAATTAGCCAGTCATGATGACAGGTGCCTGTAATACCAGCTACTCTGGAGGCTGAGGCAGGAGAATCGCTTGACCCCAAGAGGCAGAGATTGCAGTGAGCTGAGATCATGCCACTGCACTCCTGCCTGGGTGACAGAGCAAGGCTCTGTCTTGAAAACAAAAAACAAAGCGTGCTGGACCTAAGAGCTTACTCCTGGATTGTGGTTCAGTAGGCATAGGTAATAGGTAATAGTCCTGCAGGAGAAGGCCTCAAAATGCAAGATTCCTTAAATAAGAAGATGAAAGAGCTGACATGACAACAGCAACAAAAATAACAACAAGAACACAACCCTTGGGGTTATAGGACTTTCTTCTCCTATGAGTGAAGAAACGGAAATAACTGTAGGCTCTATTTTTAGCACCTCTATGTATAATATGGGATAATTTTTTAGAAAAACACCGTAGCTTTGTTAAGAGCAGTATTTCTAAAGATCATTTCAAGTTGTAGCTTGCTAGCCATTCAGTTGAAGAAACATGTAATAGAGGGCAGGGTTCTGACTCTTCTCAAAGCATCTAATAATCCTCAGAGAGAGCCGTGAAGGATGGCCAGAAATTTCCTACTCAGCAGAGAGATTCTGTTTGTTGTTTCTTCTGTCTTCCTGTTTTGGTCTTTAAAACAGAGAGAGTTAGGCCTTTGAGTCTCCCACTGTGCTCATTAGCATAGGACAGAATGCCTGTGAGGGGCACCATCGGCCGGGGACTGGCAGCAGTGCCTTAAAAATGAGGCAGCAGGGAATCTCAGAGAAGTCAGAGGGAGAGTAAAGCCGATTTTCCTAGTGAATCAGAGGTGCTAAAAGGGCAAACTAAAGCTGTCCTCTAATTAACCAACAATTTAAGTTATCAAGAGACCATGTTGATGGCTGAGATAGATGGAACAGCCAAGGAAAGAAAGCCAGAGATCCTGACACCTTCCTGGGCTGAAACTGAGAGACCATCAGTAGAACCCTTGGAAAGTATGACACGGCCAGGAGTGACGGTGACTTAAAAGGAGCCTCCTATGGATATGATTTGGTTAGGAATTAAGAGAAACGGAGAAAAGGGACATATACCACCTAGGTACTCAAAATTTCCCAAATTTTAATAACAAGGATGATAAAAATTAATGCTTCATGCTTAATTTCAGCTGCTTTAAAAGAAATCTATGATTGTTAAAAAAGCATGTTATGTAGGCCATGTCTGACTTCAAAGGTTTAGATCTTATATTAGGCAGGATTCTCTGGAGAAACAGAACCAACAGCGTGTGTTTGTGTGTACCCACCTATGTGTGTGTGGCGGTGGCAGGGGGGAGAGAAGGAGAGAGAGAGAGGACAAACATGGAGACTATCCTCCAGATTAAAGTTTGCCACTAATTAACAGTCAACTTCATACTCTCCATTTGGGGATTAGGAAAGATATGTTACTTCTTCTTCTAAACTGAAAGCTCCTAAAGGTTTGGCCCACTGTAGGTTTCTAATAAATCTTGTTGAAGGCTATATATTTGAAGGATTCTGTTTTTAGGTAAAAGCAGAGGGTGGCACTAGTAAGAAAAAATGGCCACACTCCCTCTTCTCACAGCATGGGAGGCTGGCCAGCATGCCCCATGACTGTGTGAACAGGCACACCCTGGTGTGCGGCTGGTAACAAGCACCAGCTTCATATTTTAAGACTGTAATTTCTCTTCTCCGGCAAAATGATGAGGTGAACTGGGCATATCTTCTAAAATGCTTAGTTCCCTCTTCCTCAAGTTGGGACATAAGACCTACCTCACGGGCTCCTAGGAGGGCTAAATGCAATAGCATTGCTAAGTCCTATAAAAACATCAAGTATTGCATGATTCTTTTTTTTTTTTGAGACAGAGTCTTGCTTTGTCGTCAGGCTGGAGTGCAATGGTGCGATCTCGGCTCACTGCAACCTCCACCTCCCGGATTCAAGCGATGCTTCTGCCTCAGGCTCCCAAGTAGCTGGGAGGTCACAGGAGCTTGCCACCACACCCGACTACTTTTTTTGTATTTTTAGTAGAGACAGGGTTTCACCAAGTTGGACAGGATGGTCACAAACTCCTGACCCCGTGATCCACCCGCCTCGGCCTCCCAAAGTGCTGGGATTACAGGCGTGAGCCACTGTGCCCGGCCTCATGATTCTTTTTTAAACTCTCCAGTAGCAGTAAAAGCATGTCTTTGGAAAAATACTGCCTTTGAAAATTATCAATAAATGACTAAATCAAAAAATTAGGGAACTATAGAAACACTGTTAATTTTATTTTATGGGTAGGGTCTCACTCTGTTGTTGTCCAGGCTGGAGTGCAGTGGCATGATCATAGCTCAGTACAGCCTCAAACTCCTGGGCTTAAGTGATCCTCCCATCTCAGCTTCCTGGGTAGCTGGGACTCCAGGTGTGTGCCACTGCACCCGGCTACAGAAACACTGTTTCATTACTGCAATAGCTTCTAGCTTTACAAAGCTCAGGTATTTTGGTAATATACCAAAATATACCAAAGTCAGCTACAGTGGTAGACTTTAAACTTTTAAAACTGTTTATGTCATTAGCAAGAAACTGTTCATATAAAGGCTTAATGTACATATGTTTATTTAAAAATTATGCACGTGTTCCTGTGTCACTAAATTACGGTTATTAAAATACATACAATAGATAACTTTCAAAAGATGAGATGAAAATTCTAAGTAGAAGTCCTACTTTTCATTCTTGCAGCTCACAAGATGGCCCTGCATAATCCTGAAGTTTACTCACCTTACCCTGGAGACTTGGAAGGTGCCAGGTAGTTTTAAAGTAAAGCAATGTACATACTGATGTTTTTATTATTGGTTGCATTTAATTAACCTTCCCTTGCAGAGGGATGTTAGGGGCATTATAAAATCCCACAGCGACAGGACGGGCCGGAGGCTCATGCTTATAATTTTAGTACTTTGGGAGGCTGAGGCAGGTGCATCACTGGAAGTCAGGAGTTTGAGATCAGCCTGGCCAATATGGTGAAACTCCATCTCTACCAAACAAACAAACAAACAAACAAAAACACAAAAAATTAGCTGGCCGTGGTGGCACATGCCTGTAGTCCCAGCTACTCGGGAGGCTGAGGTAGGAGTATCTCTTGAACCTGAAAGGCAGAGGTTGCAGTGAGCTGAGATAGCACCACTGCACTCCAGCCTGGGTGACAAAGTAAGACCCTGTCTCAGCAAAAGAAACAAAACAAAACAAAGCACCCCACAGGATGAAGCCCTTCTCACAAGGACCTCAGTCAGTGTCTGCTTGGGCATCTTCAATGACAGGGAAAAGGTGGGGTCAGGGTCTCAGAAATGGCTCGTTCAGGTACTGAACAGCTATTCTCCTGATGCACATAGCAACTCCCTCTCTCTGAAGGCAGGAGCAGATGCTACATCTGCCTTATCTATCACTGTATCCCCAAAATTAATGAATAAGTATTGAATGATTTCTTAGAAAAAAACTTCCTCACACCAATTGAAAATCTGGCTTTGTAACAGAGCAACAGCAAACCTTTATATTGCACTTAGTATGCACCAAGCCTCCTCATAAGCACTTGTCGTGTATTAGTTTGTTGAATCCTCCTAACGACCTCGTAAGTAAGGTGCTCCCATATCCCATCTCAGAGCTGAGGGAAGTGGGACAGAGAGTGGCTAAGAGTCACCCAAGGATGCTGGGGCAGTGTGGCTCTGACGCCGCAGCACTGCCTCTCCTCAGGGCAGTGGACTCCCTCTACCCTCCCAGTCCCCATCATCCGGCACACATCCTATGTCTAACTCTCCCTCAGGTGACTGTCTTGCAGGTACGGGAGGGCAGGTACTGGAGCCTTCACAATCATTGCTTTTCCAACCCCAACACCCTACTGCCTCTACCTGGTTCAACAGATGACGGGAGATTCACACCTTCTGACACCTAGGCCTCATCTTTCTTTGGGTTTAAGCTTGTCCCTAAAAGGTCAAGAGTCCAAACATGGGCTCAGACAGCCCTAAGTTCGAGTTCCAGCTCTGCAAAATCACTGTTTGACTTTGGGCCGGTAACTTCTGCTCACAAAGCTTCCTCAGAGCGTTTCCTCTTCTGAAAAGCAGGTTGGGACAGTGCCTTCCTCCTATGAGTGCTCACTGTCCGACCGTGCAGATGCCTTTCCTCAGAGGAGCTGGGTACAGCACACCACTCTCAGGGGAAACATATTTGCATTAATCTAGATGGTGACGCCAGACTTTATGGGGACAAACTGTGCCGGCTTGGGAAATAGCTTTTTTCTATTTCCATCGGAATGATTTGGTTCTTTAACGTAATTGTATATGGTGACAATGACTCAATTCTTTGTCACCTGCTGTACGGTTCCTCCTTTCTCACAGGAAAAATCCTCATAAAAACAATTTATAATACATCAAAATATTGACAGGAATGTTAAGCTGTAACGTCTGAAGTTATCTGTGGGCATGATTTATTATAGAAGTTCCACTGTGATAACTTGGCAATTAGGAAATATTGATAAATGCAAACACATTATTGATGTCAATTAAAAAAGCACAAGATTGATGAGCCTCCCCAAGTGCCTTGACACAAGCAGTTAGAGAGTAATGCCCATCAATACACATCTAACCACGGTAACTGTGCAGAGAAATTAGGCTGCCAGGAAACAAAGGGTGCCTCCACATTCAAGTGAGATTACTGAAAAAGATGAGCATCTAGTCAACAGGAACAGATAACAGAACCTCAAGCCAAGTCCTTCTGAAAAAACATACGTACTTACTGGTGATTCATGATAAGGTAGGCAAGGAAAGTCTTCAAAAGCATTCAAGACTTTGACACATCGAGTTGCTTAAGGGGAAAGGGGGCAAGTGCCTGAGTTGTCTGTGCCTGATTATATAAGTGTAGAGCATATACCAAGCCAGATCCTCAAGAAAAAGGGTAATATCTTAGAAGAGATTTTAATATTCACAAGCATCTTCTATTTTGGAGACCCTGAGCCAAAGTCTGGAATTTATTTTAAATAGATAACCTAATCAAGGTCCCGTTTCCTATGTGTAAGGAAGAGGGAGGATTTGAGCTTGGGTTACTGAGAAATGGAAGAATTAGGAAGGTAAATTAGTTTAAGAGAAAGGGAGGGCAACTAATTCAGTTTTGGACATCACGGGTTTGAAGTACTCATAAAACACCCAAGTACAAATATCTACTTGTCACAAAGGCCTGCATTTTGCATGAAAAGAGAAGACGAAAGGTGAAGTTTCAATGAGGAGGTATGATAAACAGCATCGGGTTTGTCAAAAAGAATCATGCTAACAAAAGTCTGGCTAGCTTAACACTAAGAAGGTCTGTGTTCTTGATGTAAAAAAAAATCAACCTACACCTACTGTGTTAAAGGACTCTATGAGGTATCATGAAAGGCAAGGCACATTCCCATTGTCCATCTGGAGGTCATTCTCTTTCATCAGAGCCCAGGGCCACATGGAGCAGTGAGAGACAGGATTCTTATCCAGAACTGCAGATGTTCTGAATTAGCCCCTGGCTGTCCAAACCTCATTGACCAGTGATACCCAACTCTTACAAGCACTGTAAAGTCAGGAAAGGGCTAAACTGGTTCTCAATCCACAGAGAATGGAGTTTAGACACAGAGAAGGACTGGCCTAAGGTTCCCATCTTAACCTTCCTTAAAGGGTAACTAGATCAAAGTTCGCCTTCTAATCTAAATCCGGTTGTTTTTATGTCTAAAAGGTATACCTTACACCAACCATACCCACTAGGATGGCTATAATCAAATTGACAGAAAATAACAAGCATTTACAAGAATGTGGCAAAATTAGAACTACTATACTCTGCTGGTGGTAATAACATACAATGGTGCAGTCATTTTGGAACAAGGCTTGGTAATTTCTCAAAGTTAAAACAGAGTTACCATATGACCCAGCCATTCCACTCCTAAGTATATATCCAAGAGGAATGAAAACATATGGTCACACAAAAACTGGCATATGAATGTTCATAACAACATCATTCATAAGAGCAAAAAAGTGGGAATGACCCAAATGTTCATCTACAGATGAATGGATAAATGAAATATAGTATATCCATATAATGAAGATCATTTGGCATTAAAAAGGAAGTACTCCCTTATGCTACAACATGGATGAACCTGGCGAATATTACACTAAGTAAAAGAAGCCAGACATGAACACAAATTTCATCCACAGAGATAGAAAGTAGACTGATGATTGGCTAGGGGTAGGGAAGACTGGGTTGGGGGAAAAGGGGAGTCACTGCTATAGGTATGAGGTTTCTTTCTAGGGTGATGAAAATGTTCTAAAATTGATCATGGTGATGGCTGCGCAACTTTGAATATACTAAAAACCACTGACTTGTATACTTTAAGTGGGTGAATTTTGTGGTATGTGAAT
Organism: Aotus nancymaae; assembly: GCF_030222135.1. Classification (NCBI taxonomy): domain Eukaryota; kingdom Metazoa; phylum Chordata; class Mammalia; order Primates; family Aotidae; genus Aotus; species Aotus nancymaae. The sequence continues at coordinate 2,645,929 of NW_026988465.1, forward strand.
CATATCTTAATAAAGCTGTTATTTAAAGAAATATTACGGCAAGTTAACGCATACATGCTTTTATGAAATCTACACAGTATTGTAGGGAAGAACAGTCACTACCAGAATGAAACTGTCACAGAGATTTTCATCAATAGGCTGGACCTTGAATGGCCCTGAAATTAAGAAAAATCAGACTAGGGAATTGCCAGGCAATTGCCTTAGAAAAGTTTGGCGTTCTCGTCTGGCCAACCCATCCCAATTTAAGCTGTACCATCCAGCTCCTTTGGATGATAGGACATTTGGTATCTGTCACTGGGGCAGCATTTGTTACTAGGTATTAGCATTTGTCACTAGGGCAGATCCCAAAAGCCACTGCCCCGTTTTGCTTCTACAGGTCTCCTTGCTGTTCCCAAGGTGCTATCAGAGTTGATACTGAGAACAAGTTGTGCAGCTGAGGGGTGCACATAGTTTCAAAACAGACTGGTCTAGAGTATATTCATAAAAACAATCTTGAAGGGCTGAACAAATTTTACAAGTATCTTTCTTGGTTTATAAGTGTATCAATCTTCTCTTCTTCCCACAAACTCCCCCTGAAGAGAAGGTGTGTGACTTTCTTAGTAACTGTACATGTACTTGGAATCCTGCTTGGGAAAATGCTTGCTATAAATATATAGGACACTGTACGTATTCTTATTGCCAGGGTTTACATGATAAGCCTGTATCCAGAAGTGCAGGATCATGAGCCACAATTGGTATGGGTAGCAAAGCTTCAGCTGCATGACAAAAATGCCTCTAAAAGAGCGTTAAATAACATCTCCCTCAGATGAGGACTCCATTCTTGAGGACGTGACTCAAGTATTCTTTTGACACTAAGCCATGTTATTCTGCTTGGTTGTTAAGGATAGTGTCTTGTGATATCAGCCTGAACCCCAAAGAGGCTCAGCAGAATGCACTCTATTCTACTGGGTGGGAGCACATGAAATATGCAGTTGCAGTAAGGATTTTCATTGTTTAATTTAAAATAAAACTTATAAAGAGTCTGAAACTCGGTAAAAGTGCAACAGAATAAAAATAATCACCAAAAGAAAGATTGAATTTAGAGAGATCCAGAAATCAGGGAAAGTCATCACAGAGACCAAAGACAGCTTGCCCAGAGACTGGCCTTCTGCAGAACATGCACTCTGCAGGGCTCGCAGGTGGAGTGGACCAGGCCGAGGCCCTGCTCTAGTTCATTGTAAGCTGCTGGTTCTCAACTGTGGCTGCACACTGTCATCGCTTCAGGGATACTGACGCCTGAGTCCTACACTCCGAGATTCAAATTCAATTGGTCTGGAGTAGCCTGGTCATTGAGATTTGTATAAGCACTGTAGGTGGTTCTGATATACAGTCAGGACTGACAATCACTGGCATAAGATAAAAGCCCCATCTTTGAAGACACCCTTAGAGGCCAGATAGCCTTTCATTCACCCAGTAACACCATGTAAAAAAGAAAGTTGAATTAAATTCCAAGTGTACCATAATGTATAGAAATAAAATATTTTAAAATTAAGATTAATTTTTCATTTCTTTTCTTGGTGGGAGTGAATCACGGTTGTTTTGAGATTGGTTATGGATTTTCTTTCCAAATATTACAAAGTGCTCAGATAATGGAAAACTCCAGTTGCGTAGGGTTTAAAGTATCTGAGGAGAGCAATTTAGAGTGCAACATGGGTATTTGATATGGAATGCGCCCATCTTCATTTAGTTTCCTTTTGCCATCAAGGACGGGAACAGGTGATCAGGCAAACCTTGGCACTGCTTGCCAGTCCTGGGAGTGCATGTGCAGACTCACATGCTCTTCCCAGTCTAGCCAAGAACTTCAGATCTCTGACAGTGGCCTGGAAACATACCAACGCCTCAAATCGTCATCAACTGGCAAGGGGTAAGGGGGTTGACAAGCTCATGCCACAAACTGTCTTACTTTTCTTTGAGTGAATCAGTTCACTGAGCTGACTAAATCCTCTTTTCAGCTTTCCGTGTTCAGCTCTGGGGCCGGCCTGCTGACTCCCTCCTTAGCTAATCTGTTGCTCCAGAGAAAACAATCTATCTTTCCAAACCTGTTGGCAGTGACCCTCTCACAGATCTGAGGACTAGGGGGCAGCTGCACCTCATTTCTCTCTGTGGGCTCCTGAAGATCCAGGGCACCGAGACAGGGCAGTCAGGAATCACGGGGCTGTGGGTGCCTTTCCCAGAGATGTACTCTTTGACTTTGAGCAAGTCATTGGCTCTCAGTTGAAAGGGGTTAGCCCAGGCTACAAAAGTGTATCTACGTGAAATTTTAATAAAATTTATTCTATTAAAATACGATTAAAGGATCCTACTGGGAGGTCGCATGATATGGTGATGGAGACTTCAGCTCTCATTTCTTAACTTCTCTGAGGCTGTTTCCTCATCTGTAAAATAAGAAGGCCCTGCAGGGTCATCTTCTTTCATGAAATGATCCATGCCTGCAGCACCTGCTATGTAAAACATAAATGAAAAGTTAATTGCTGGCCAGGCGCGGTGGCTCAAGCCTGTAATCCCAGCACTTTGAGATGCCGAGGTGGGTGGATCACGAGGTCGAGAGATCGAGACCATCCTGGTCAACATGGTGAAACCCCGTCTCTACTAATACAAAAAAAAAAATTAGCTGGGCATGGTGGCACGTGCTTGTAATCCTAGCTACTCAGGAAGCTGAGGTAGGGGAATTGCCTGAACCCAGGAGGCGGAGGTTGCGGTGAGCCGAGATCGCGCCATTGCACTCCAGCCTGGGTAACAAGAGCGAAACTCCGTCTCAAAAAAAAAAAAAAAAAAAGAAAAAAAGAAAAGTTAACTGCTTCAGCCTCCATAATAAGTGAATAACCATAACCGAAACTTGTTTTCACAGGTGCAATTACATTTTGTTGGTAAATCTAAGTTTTTATAATGAATTTGTGTAAACAAAATGTCCTGACAAGAACATAACTGTATGTGATCTTCCCGTATTTTCAGCATGTCTGAATTCACATAAATAGAATTCTCCCATAGGTCAAAGTGAGTAAATTACATTGTGTGAAGAATCTATATGTCTAGAATACCTGTATTCCATGGAATACAGAGACACGTGCTGAGAGGCCAGTGGGGCCTGGCTCATGGTGCAGTGTGTGGTTCCTGAACTTGCCTTTGGTGCTCCAACTCCCCTGGGCAGCCTGACTTCCCACCTTCCAACATCCTTACATACAAACAGGAGGAATATGAACTTTCTTTGCCATTCCAAGAGGCTGCGAAAGGATGATGTGGGCACTGGAAGGACCATGTGGCCTAACTCAGCAAAGGGCCTTTTGTTCAGGTGTTTCGGCAAGAATTACTCGTTCCAACAGGCCTTTCCGAAGCGGTTTTTGGCCACCCCACCCACCTTATTTCTCCCTAGTTCTCCCAAGAAAAGATGAATAGCCTGCCATAAGTTTTTATCTATGCCAGGGCTGCCAATTGCCTCCAAAGACAGAGCTGTTATAAATAGTTACAGCTCTAATTACTGTTCCATGATATGGCTAAAATGTTGTTAGCTTAGACTTTTTGCTTTTTTCATAAGGATTATTCCATAAATATAGTGAATGACATGGAGCTACTATGAAGGAATTCAAATATGTGGAACCTAGTCCTTTATAATTACAGCGTGCAATTCATTTGGCAGCATTTTCTAAGCATTATCAGTGTGTAGGGCACTGTGGTAAGTGTGGGGCAGAGAGGACAGTCCTAGTCCTCACGAAGAGAAGCACATACGACACTAATAAACCAGAAAGTCACATAAGCAACTCTGAGTACTTGTCCACCCCTACATAGGCATGTGTTTGAACATGCACACATGAAGTCTGTCCTCCATCTGTCATTAGAAAACAGGTTCCTCAAATACAGACCATCAGCTACCCATGCCCTCTGGACTTTGGTACTTGTTCCAGGGGACATTCCATGATGCTCGGAAATACAGGCTGAGATGGGTATTACAGAAATAAAGGGAAAATTTCACTGAAGCTCTGATTAGGCATATCTTGTTGATCAGGCACCGTTCTATATACATGGATATGGAGGAAAGACAAGTGTGAAATCAGGCCTTTCTGTCTGTATACAGTAGTCTGCTGTCTGGGATAGCTGCTTGCTAGGCCTCCTAATGGTTCCAGGTCCTGTCTCCCCATCTTCTGAATTTGAGAACACCTTTATTCAAATTAAGGCACTCCCATTTTTTACTTCCAAACACCAACTAGCCCTACATGAGATTTTTATTTTCCTGGAGCCTTTCTTTCACTTCATTGCCTACCAATCTGCAATGTGATGGGAACGTTTAAAATATGGAAGATAACGTGGACTAAAATTTTCCCTCGGCCCTCCAGATTCTATTTGGTGGATATACTTGTATCAGCATGCAATAAATATTTCATACTGAAACTGTCACTTGGAATTTAGTCTTCACAGCTCCACCTAATGCACTAAAGAGCGTCTGGGAAAGTCAGACGTGTATTACAACAAGAACGGCGTGCAGAGAGCCTGCAGCTGGGCAGGGCCCCTCATGCCACATCTAAGCGGCTGGAGAGCAGAAGCGCATGAAAGAAGAATGGACAGCTGCTCCCTTTCCGCACACTTATGGGGCTGAAACTAAACTGGGAACGTCTCCATCGGGATTTGTTTTAGCACTTGAGTTTTTAAAAGTAGTATGGAAAAAGCAACTTGAACTATAGATGAAGCTGCAGCTGTCTCTTGCTTATTAAACACTTATCGCGGGCCCAGTGCTGTGCTATGTGGCTCACAAACACTGTCATTCAGTCTCCTTCACACCCCTAGGAAGGGCAGACTATTACGTCTATTTTACAGAAGAGAAAGAGTCCCACAGAAAGTCATTTGCCTAAACTCATAAAGCTTGGGAGTGACAGCCAGCATTTGAAACCACTCCTGCTGGATTCTCGGCCCTGTGCCTTCATGCCCCCCAGTGGGGCATCAGGGAAAATATAAAGTGTTCCACAGTGTTCTTTCATCCTGTTAGAACTTACCTGATGGATCACCTCTCCAACTGACTCTGGGGGTGGGCTGGGGGACAGGGGAATACTCTAGTTTCCTTGGCTTCCTTTCCGGAAAGGGATATGGTCACTTCCTCAATTAAAGGAGGAGATTTAGTTTGAGTGTTGGTTAGTTAAGGATAACAGGACTCACCTGTGTGAAAGAAAAGCAGACTCAAAGGACCCCAAACTCATGATGCCAAAGGGAAAGTGAAGCTTGGGAAGTGAGTCACACAAAAACTGCCTTCCTTTTGCTATTGACTTCCCCTCTCCATCTTCACATGTGAAATGCAGACTCACTGAGCGCTAATCAGAGCCTCACAAGGATGGAACCACTTGCCTCACTGCCAACCCTCTCTCCTTTTTTCCCCTACCTCTCTGGTATGCTCTTTCTCCTTTAAATACGGAAGTTCCCAAAACCCTCTTTGGAAAAAGCACAGATGACAGATCCTCATATGACTTGTGTTGCTTTTTCCCGGGTGCGTCCTCAACCTTGGCCAAATAGACCTCTATCGATTGAGATCTGCCTCAGTCACTTTTTGGTTTACACTGGTCAGAAGCTTTGCTGTTTTCAGAGGATGCTAGTATGTATGATCTCACTTTGTCTATTTGCAAAGATACTAAGTGGTGCATAGGATAGGTGAAGACTCCTAGCCAGAAAGCAAGTAAGAGCCTGGACTAGAACCATCCTTCTGAGTTTCAGTGGAACTTCCTGTGCTTTCCTACAAAGCCAGCTTGACTTTGTTAGGCATTCATGGAGTGCTTTCTACATCAACAAGACACTGGGGGTATCACAGTGAAATAGAAAACAACCCTGTCTCTCTGGAAGCTCAGAGGGTAGGGACAGGGTGACAGGGTGACTTACTAAAATGCCATTCTAAAACAATGTGATCATGCTACTAAGCGGAGTCACAATAAAGTGTGTTGTTGGCAATGAAGACAATGAGATTTCATCAGGAAGGGGCAGGAAGGTCACTGAAGGCCTTCCCTAGGGGAGGGCATGAATGCAGAATGGAGTGCACTGGTGTGCTGTGTGCCTCGTGCTGTGCTAGGTCCCAAGGACACAGAAAGCCTGGCCCTCTAGCATCCTGCAATCTGGCTGGAGAGAGACTCAGGGTTATGAAGCAACTGGAATACTGCAGAGGCTAGCCATAAAGTACAATTGTCACGGGACAGGCTGAACAAGGTACAGAAACAGACAGGAGTAAGCCATTTTCTGAGTGGTTCCCTGAATTGCCTGGGAGAGAAAAAAGTATGGTCAATGTCTTGTAGAAAAAACAGGCTGAGTTTCAAAAATTATTTCCAGAAAGAAAAATACTTCAATATTACGAAAAACATGAACAGCTCTACAGACAGTGGTGAGCTTTAAATAACAGCTGAGACTTACAGAAAACAAAACTAAGTTTGGCTCTGCTAAAATAGAAGCTGGTTCAAAGTAAGAGAAAAATTTATTTTTGCTATTTTTCCAGCCCCTCCCTTCTCCACCTCACTCCTCAGAAGTTCTGATGAGTTCCAGGGAGGGAAACCTCATTCGTAAATGAGGTATCTACAACCTACCACCTGTTAGGAAAGGGGCAGGTTCTGTTTTCCAGGTCACAGTCCCCCAGAAGTCACCATGATCCATGCAACATTCCTGCCATTGCTGGGTGTCAAAAGCTTTCACGAAGTGCAGCTCCAGGCTTTTCTCAAATAGGCCCTGCTGCTGGGCTGACTGTGAAGAACCAGCATTACATAACTCAGCATTACATCATCCAGTTATTCCCCCATGTGCAAGAAAACACACTGGTTGGGAGACTTGGGCAGTCGGGCTTTCCTTTTATAGTCAGTTTAGTCAATGGAGAGGGTCAGTGACATACCTCACCCTTGGTCAAAATCCAGCATTCGCCAGAGTGTTTCTGGGACTTAGCAATCATTAGCATTTATTTTCAGAACCAGAAAATGTCAGGCATGAAAGGGACCTTAGAGATCCACTGAGCAACCCTCTCTTTACCCACAGGAGGAAGCTGGCCTACGAGGGCTGGCTGCTAGCCAGTGCGGGGTGGGGGCAGAACCTAGGTCTCCTGGTTCCCTGGGCCAGCAATCAGGGAGTATTTATTGGGCTCCCAAGGCATGGCTATCTCTGTGTGTAATTCCAAAACACACTCATCAGTGAAATGGAATAGCCTATTGAAAGAAACCCCAAGGATCTCAACAAGGCAGTTAAATTTAGGTTGTAACAATGGAGTCAATTCATGAAGAAATTCTTGTGCTATAAGGGATCTTGGAAACCCATATGCTCAACTCCTTAGTTTTTACAGGTGAGGCCTAGAGGGGTGAGGACTTCCTGGTGATGCACTTGTGACAGACTTTGAAGGGGAATCCTTATGATTTCTGGGTTGGTGCTATTTTTACTCCATTGAGGAGGCGGGAAGAGTGGGGAGAAGAGAAGTGCTTCTTGGGCTGGATGAAGTGGAAATGTTTGGGGAAAAGAAAGACATGTAAAATACGGATTTAATTTTGCACAGTGTTATTTAATAAAACTAAGGTCATTCTGGTACCACATTTTAGAGAATTCTTAGAGCCTTTTTAGTATTCATAACTGACCAATCCATGAAATCACAGCTTTAATTACCAGACAGGGGAAGATTTAAATTTCTGACACATCACTTGGCTCTGGTATTTCAAAAACACACTGAGTATAAAACTAACACTAACTTAAGAATGGTACTCCCTTTCCTTTAGCAGAAACACTGAACGATGGCATGACTTTAGAAGGAGTCAATAGCATGACTGAGGATAGAGAGCTACTGAATAAGCGTTATGAGGACTTAAATTTAGGTGTATCTTGCTCAAAACTGCTTCTCTTACTCACCACTCCTATTACAGTCTCAGGGAGGAAAAGCCACACAGGTTTTTAGACTGATGGATGTATAATTAGGAGAGATCCTCCCAACAGCACTGATGAAACTAGCCTTCATACATACACAGGTGAAATCCATGCAGTCTGAAAAGAAAATTCAGCTGTAGCTCTCAAGGGCTCAGGAAATGAGTGCATGCCCTCATATACACAGCAGGCAAGGGGTCATCACCTCCCTGCTGCCTCAGAGGGTGCAGTACCGAAATACAAATTAACACAAACAAGGGGGAGCCCCTTGGACAGTCCTTCCTAAAAGATGTGACACTGTTCCTTTGTCATCTTGGGAGAAGGTCTTCTGCATAAGCAGGGCTAGAGTCAACTTTGATTACTTGAAAGGACAAGACAAGCCGTGAGGCATCAAAAAGTTTCCACTTAAGGATACTTCAGTGATAGCTTGTCAGGAAAAGCACAATTGGAGCTGCAGCCTTCAGATCTATGGGGAAATTCTAAGCAAATACTTCTTAAATAAGGTGGTTGAACTTTAACATTTTCAGTGTAGTTTTTTTATTTTTTTTTCTTTTGAAGGCAGAGAGTGTTTTCTGGTAAGTGATAAAGGAGCTTGGCCTCTAGGGATCAAGCTACTCATAAGTCTACAAGGGTAAGCTGTTACCTTCTAATAAGAGCTCTAAATGAACAATTAGAAAAAGGAAACAGGCATCTTGCCACCTTCTTTCATCTTCAACGTCTTGTCTGCCTTCTGTCAAGATAAGGCCACCCACAATCTGATCCCTCTTCTGAGAGCTGGCTACCAAGTGAGAGTGCATGTGAGCCCATCATTCTCCCAATTGTGTGTCCTTGGGAGAATTACTCCAGCATGCCAGGTCGGAATTTCCTGGCCTAAAAACTGAGGATAAGAGTTTGTTTCTCCTAGGAGGCACTGAGACAACGTGCTCAAAACGTTGAGTACAGTGTGTGATGCACAGTGTGTGTGCAAGGAAGCAGCACTGAAAGCACACATCACCACTGCTGCCACCACCACCACCACCACCACCACCATACAATTGACTCTTTACAGATCTGGTAAATTAGGCAAATAGGCAACTTGCCAAGATCATGAGGTAAAATTCCATCTGAGCTGAGAACTTCCGCTTCTTGCCTATGAAACCAATGTGCTTTCTGTGCCAGAGTTAATAATATCTGCTTCCGCTTTAGGTGCTTCAGCATCAAAACAGTTCTTCAAGGAATTCCACAGTGAATGATACGGGGACTAAATGGGAGAAGGATGGATGTCATAATAAAAATTCCCAAATGAAACTCTTGCAAAAGTTTTCTATACACAGCACCACTGCTGCCTTCTTCGGGAGCTCTCCTGCACATGGAAATACACTGAAGGACAACTGCTGTATATGAAAGACGCACAGGGGAGACAGGCTTCTTTTAGAAAGGAAATGGAATCTTATTTTATGCACATCATCCTCAGAGGAATCAAGCAAAACTAACAGGCAATCTCCAACCAAATGAGAGGCATTCCTTCCACAGGAACACCAACTATGGGAATGCTACTCTCCCAGACTTGAGGATTTACTAGAATTTCTAGAAAAAGCAGGAAGGGAGGAAATGGTTTAAATTCCTATATGAAGACATCTTTTTATAGCTGCAGAGGAATTCTATATTGAAAAAATGAATGTCATATAGGGGCCAAAGTAAAAAACTAACAACGCATCTCATTGCCTTGCTTTCTTAAACTTTGACGGGGGCTGGAGAATTTTCCACTCATCTGGAAAAACTTCTTATACCCAAAAGATAAAGGGTTCACTTAGCGGGCAGTTCTGGTCATTGTATATAAATTCATATTGCTTTCCTGAGGATTTTTACTGAAGTTCAAGCCAGAGTATTTAAGTCTTCTTTGCCTCTGATGGGTTTATCATTTTATTTTATTTTATTATTATTTTTGAGATGGAGTCTCGCTTTGTCACCCAGGCTGGAGTGCAGTGGCGTGATCTTGGCTCACTGCAACCTGTCTCCCAGGTTCAAACAATTCTCCTGCCTCAGTCACCTGAGTAGCTGGGATTACAGGCACCTACCACCACACCTGGCTAATATTTTTTTCTATTTTTAGTAGAGATAGGGTTTCACCACGTTGGCCAGGCTGGTCTGGAACTCCTGATCTCAAGTCATCTGCCAACCATAGCCTCTCAAAGTGCTGGGATTACAGGCCTGAGCCTATTAGTACATTTTTATTACACCTAGCCTATTATTATCTTTTTTATTTTACCTAGCCTATTACTACTTTTTAAATAAGTAGACTGATCCTTTGATTTAATTGTAGTTGATCTATAAAGGTACAGGGGAAAGTGCTGCTGGGATATGCCTTCAAACTTTATCCCTGTTCTATTAAATGAGCAAACAGAAGGGATATTTAGAAGTGAGAAGAGTGCTATGTCCCTGAAGAGTCAAAATGAGAAAGAACTTCTACAAGGTCCGAAGGGCCTCATAATTCCGTGGCAACTCCCCAATTCATAACTATATGGCATAGAGTGGGTGCTCAATAAATATCTAGGAAAAGAAACCATGGGCAATGGAATTGTAAGCCATACAGTGTGTGTTACTTATCCAGCAGAGGATGTTGAACATGGCTGAGAAGCCAACCAGAGAACAATGAGAAGTCAAACCAAGACACTAGTATAAACATTAAGATGGGGCTTGGGAAAAGCATTTAAATCTTTCTCTTGCCCATCAGTTATCACATTATTGTTCTTCAACTATTATAATCATTTTCTTTGGAAGACAATGGTCGGATCAGAGATACATTCTAGTACTGGTAACCCATCTTCTACCATGAAGAAAGAAGGCTAACAGCAGAGGTGCTAACAACATGAATGAAATAATTCAATTTTCTGGGTTTCCTTATGACAGAAAGGCTAGACCAAGAGAAGTCCTTGGAATCTATAATGATATAAATAAATAGCTGGCATATAACTTTGTTCATCTGCAGCCTAAACTCTGTAGAGTTAAGTTCTTGGTGAAAAATGGCTAAGGAAAACTGGGCATACAGTAATTCAGTCTAACACATATCAGTAGTTTCTGTAAAGAGAGAAGAAGGGGACAGATATTTAAGTGAATGTTGAACCATGGGATTTTGGAACTAGCAGCAGCCTTAGAAATTACAGAATAATCCTTTGGTTTCACATATGAGAAAACAGAGGCTCACAGATATAAATTCACTAGTTCAAGCTTCAAATGACTTAAGCTTCCTATCCCTAAATACCAGTGTCTGAAGCATTTAATTTTATTCTTCCCAATTAAAAAAAAATCAATGACTGGCTATAATTCATTTTGAAGAAGAAGAGTTTTGTTTTTATTGTGGGAAAAACACAAACCATACAATTTATCATCTTACCCATTTTTAAGCATTTAGTTCAGCAGTGTTAAGCATATTTACATTGTGAAACATAACCAGAACTTTTTCATCTTCCCAAACTGAAACTCTGTACCCATTAAACAATTTCCCTTTTTCTCCTCCTTCAACCCATTATTCCTCATTCTACTTTCAATTTCTATGAATTTGACTAGTTTAGATACCTCATATAAGTGAAATCATACAGTATCTTTTTGTGTATGGCTTATTTCATTTAGTGTTATGTCCTCAAGGTTCATCCATATTGTAACATGTAACAGGATTTTGTTCCTTTTTATGGCTGAATACTATTATATTGTATGTATATACCATATCTTGTTTATCCATTCATTGTTGATGGACATTTGGATTGCTTCTACCTTTGGCTATTGTGAATAGCATATAATTATTTTCATGTATTTTAAATGCCCCCTAACGATAGAGATTGACTTCCCTTTATTCCACTAAAACAGTAGCCACGTAAATTTTAGAAATTCTCCCAAACTATCAAATATTAATAGTACATAAGTTAAATGCATACAAGTGGAGAGATACAGAGTGCACCATCTCTTTTCCCGTAAAGGCTCAAACATACCTACTTTTTCTCAGGCTGCTGTAAAAGGATGAGGACCATGGATAAGATATCACTTTCATTCAAGTTTTAACCGCTATCTAGGGCATTGGAGCAGATATTGCAGTGACTGACAATGAGAGAGGGCCTGGCCATGATTCACTAGCTTCTAATTTCACAACAGCACATTCAGACTGAACCATAAAATAGCAAATAAAAGTAAAAATAAGTACGGTTTCAGAGACTCAACTACCACTACCCCAACAGCAATAAATTCAGCAAATTACTTGGCTTAGTGATCTACAAAAGGAAAAATAAAGTGTAAGCTAAGAAACATAAAAATGCTTCATCTCACACATATTAACAAAAATGCAGGCTACATGTAATATTAACCCCTTCCAATGATCTTTAATGGCTGTACATAGTATCTGCTCTTAATCTCTTACAAATGCAGGTTCCTAAATCTGAGTGTAATACATCTACTATTTGAGTTGTTTAACTAAAAAAGCACTAGCTTAAGAACAGCTGCTGTGGTAGAAAAGAGTGAGCCCTGAAGAGCTGATGGGAAGATGGGTACGACCCCAAAACCCTACAATTACCTAGAATTAAAACACATCCAGTTTATCTTTGTACTGCACAATTATGTACTATAGTGACAATATATTTTTTCATCTACGTACTTCGGTTACAGATACACCTTGCTTTGCTGGATGCAGTCCTGACTTCTATAGATGCGTATCTCAGGAACCTCTTGTCTTTGGTAGGTTAACTAAACATTATTTGGATGCAAATTTAGTGCTAACCCCACTAGCCTACCTAAGATAGTGGCTGGGAACCTCTCAATACAGAATAGCTCTTCCTTTCCTAGAGATCATGGATTCACCTGGTTAACCACACTATGCAAAACATTCACTCTCAAACCACCCCTCACCTTGTAAACAACTCCTGTTACTCAACTTTGCTGTTATATGAGAACCTACAAGAACTGAAAGGTTGCTTTGCTCTAATTAATGCTGATTGCATCATATAGCTGTAAAAGTAACCAAACTTTGCAGTTACATTAGCTCAAATCAGGTTTCAAGGAAGAGCTGACACACATTTAGGATTTTGCTGAATATTCCTGAAGTCATTATTTTAATTCACGTGTTCAAGGGAATCTCATTAGAATCCAGAAATCCAGTTCTGGCAACTTCTCTGATGCTGCATTCCCATTCCTGTTTTCCATTCCCAACACTCTTTCACTTTGTCCTCTGTAGACATGCGGCTATGAAGCTAGCTCTATAACAAAGATTACAACTCTTTCAAAATGCTTAGAAAATACTTTCTCTTTGACGAACACTAAATTTCTATGAACTATACAGGGAAGGAAGGTGCCCCAGTGATGCTGATGCTGCAGGTCTCTAGAAGATGCTCGAAGAGCAGGTGCTAACAGACAGGAAATAGTGACAGAAAACAATATACACTACAGTTGTTTAAAAACCAAAGGGGTGCAGCAGCAAACTGCAGAGATACAATAAGCCAGGGAAGTTTACTGATAGTCATTCTAACTAATGCCTTACAAATAGGATCCAGAAGGACTATCTTTATTTAGAATAGCAAAATGGAGCAAAGTACAAAGACAAGTGCAACATCTGGCTGACTTTTTTGATCATGTTTCTGATGTGAAACACCTAAGAATCCTTGTTAATTGTCTAGGGTAGAAATCCTTTGGTGCTTCTTTGCTGCCCAGAGTATTTGAGAGCTATTTGCCCGATCCTACAAACCACCCAGGTTTCTCCATTCTTTCCTGCTCCAGCTTGTCTGGATATAAAAGGCCTCCCAAACCTTTCTGATCTCACCTGGGAGGCAGATAGGAAGTTAGGTTGAGTGGGGGTAGCCCAGAACTTGCTTTCAGCAGAGAGGGAGAACCCAGAAGAGCTTTAAGGGTTAGCTGGCTTCACAGAATCATCTTATATGGAAATAATGGCAGTTTATCAAAAGGTAGAAGAACGTCTCTGCTAATTTTGGGATATGAGATGATACATGAAGTTGGAAAGAGATTCAAAACTGACAGAATGGATGGTAATTTTCCAGGGGAGACGTGGTCCAAGAATGTTAAGGAAAGAACAAGTGTATGTCTGGCTTCTATTGAGTGGGCCATAATCAGGGAAAAAGCGCAAAAGAAAGCTGACTTGCTTATCGCGAAAGAAAACCAACCTGCCACTTCTTGAAATGAGAGTAATCCTTAAGAGCTGTGTGAAGGCTAATAAGAAATGCTGATGTATCTAGAATTCCTCAGGGTTGTCACAATGACGACTAAATATCTTGCACATTAAGGATATAAAGGAAGAATAAATGACATCTGAGGAGAGTTGAAGTGGTCCTTAAATATCACGTGAACAAAATGGGAGGATGACTTAAGAGTATGTTTATCTTTCAGCTTCTACTGACTCAGGAGCCCATGTCCTTGAACTTCTGAGTTCGCTCTAAGGAGCCAGAAGATCTCCTGGCCATGTGGCCTTAGACAAGGTTTTCAGCTTTCCTGCACCTCGGTTTCTCTATCCAGAAAAACAGATCATTTTGGTCCAGAGATTTCTTTTAAAAACTGCATAACTTACCAGAGTTATGGGAGGTGGGGAGGAGGGTATCATAACCAGACTCATGTGACTGAAGAAGCTGCCCTCTGAAGAATGAGTGGAAAGCAGGAAAGCAGGTTAGTGTTGTGGGTGGAGGATTTCAGTGTGAGCACTGCCTTTACAGTGTGCACGTCTGGCAGCTGGAAAAGTGGCTGTGTGCTTCCTCATTGGCGGAAAGGTGAAGCTGGGATCCACGTGTACCTGGGTGGGTGGGACTTGGAGTCCAAATCATTATGTGGAAGAGAGACTTGATTGAAGAGTATCACAACTCAATGAGGGTAATATGTCATGATCTCCACCAGATTTCCATATTCCTTTCATGGTTCATTCCTTCAGGAGGGAGAAGTGGGTGGCCAATAAGACACCCTGATTTTGGTGGTGTAGACTCTGGGACTGAGGTGTGTAATCTCAGGGAATGTACTTCAGGCATTTATCTGGTCAGTGAAAACTTACTAAGAGCCAGTTCTATGAGGGATACTCTAGATCCTGTGGATAGGAACAGCAAGCATTTGCACAACATTTACTGTATGCTAGCATTAATCCAGGGGCTTTGCATATGTTAACGTACTTGATCCTCACTACAACCAAAGAAGTAGAACTTACTTTCATCTGAGTTTGCATTAGGCACTGAGAGGTTAACTGTCTTGCTCAGGGTCACATAGCTAGCCAGCTGAGTCAGGACATAAACAAAGGCAGGCTGGCCTCAGAGTCCATGCTCTCCCCACCCAGTGGAGATGATGAATGCGACAGGAGAGATCCCTGTCCTCATGGTCCCTGTTGTCTTGCAAAAGAGGGAAAAAATAGACAAGGCCACAAGTAATGTCATAGTAGGTACTGCTAAGTGATGTCAGGAAAACTAAGGCAGGGCAGGGGAGAGAGTCTGTTTTAGATAGTGTGGTCCCAGGACGTCCCCTATGGGAAGGTGAAATCTGAGCACAGGCCTGGGTGGAAGGGGAAGGGAGCTACAGGAACGTTTGGGGACTCCTCCAGGCACAGTGTGCACAGGCACTAAGATGGGAGCAAGAAGTTCATGGAAATGGTGAGAGTGAGGGAGAGGAGAGCAATGGAGGGCCTCTTGGGACTTCAGATCGGCTTCAGGTTTTATGTTAGGGTGCCATGAAGCAAGAGCCTGGAATGGGTTGAGCAGGGCAGCAGCTCCATCTTTCTTTTGAAAAAGATCACTGTGGTGGTGGTGTGTGGAAAACAGGCCATGTGTGGGATGGAGTGGGGCTGGGGGCACCTGGAGGACAGGTTAGAAGGCTACCACAGGAGCCGGAACAGAGGACGGTGTGCAAGAATACATACTGTCCACCAAGCTGTAGGCTGTTAGTCCAAAGGCAACTTACGCCAGCTTGCAGTCAGATGGCTTGGGGGGCCACTATGCCTTATACCTTAACTATGGTAAAGGCTGCATGTGGATTCAGAAAGAGTCTTGACATGAAAGGGAGGTGAGCAGAAACTTCCCAGCTGCTGATGTCTAACCAGTCCTCTGAAGGGATGCCAATGCTTTCATATCGGAGGTGGTGACAGCATGCTGTGCTGCAAGGTCGCTGTGGAAGCCCTGGCCCCACAGTGTGTTTCCTCCATCAGGAAGGTGCAGTGGCCAGGCTGCCCTGGAGAGGGCGCCCTTGTCCTGTACATACCATGCTCCAAGAGTGTCCTGGGGGTAGACTCACTGGGAAGTCAGAGGGCTGGTTTAGTCTTTTTGTTTTTATTTTTTATTTTGAAAGGGTAGTTTGGGCATTTCAAACCAAGAAGTGACATAGACAATTAGATACAGCAGAAGAAATGATGGCACAGATTATTTACAGTCCCCCTTTTCTAAGCAGTTTGTACTCTGTAAAATTTTACGCTAAAGATAAAACTTGTTTTGCCAACCTCTACACAGATAAAGTGCCAAAGAACAAAATCTTTCTGAGTTTATGCAAAATAAGAACTCGGGCTGCTGCTGCTTCTATGCTCCACTACTAAAAGATCTTATAAAATTCCACTAGTGGTGACTGGAAATGTCATTGTTCTTGAGTTTTCAAAATGTTGACTCACATAAATGCCACTCTCAAAGTATACGCAAATGTGCAGATTGGTTTCTTTTCTGCGTACCCTACTATCCTCATGGCTTTAGTCAGAGATCATTTCTGAGGCCTGAGTGTGGCAGTTATTCTATTACTAGATAGCTGTAGAACTCAAGGATGGTTATGAGAATCCAAAATGCTATTCTAGAAAGAACTGTTACATTATGTAGGCAATGTAACAGGATCTTTAATCTTGACATAAACTGCCAATTATAGTTTCAAATATTGCTTCTCTTTTGAATTCTGTTTATAGGCAAGCATGAAGAAGGGTCAGGGAAAGATTTTTGTCTGATTTAATGTCAGCCAAGTTGCCATTTCCCGATGATGCTAAAGAAGCCCTTTCAAAAAAGTACAGCATAACTTACAAAAATGGTAAAGGGTTACCCCCTCCACACTTTATAAACACATTTCCTGCAAGTAAAAGAAACGTGAATAGAAGCAGAAATGGAGTTTATTGTGTGATTGCTGCTAAGTCAAAGACAAACAGTGAAAAGGGTCTTTTTTAGAGAGCGAGAAAACCCAGTGGAAGGTGACTTTAACCTCTGATGTTCTAATTACTCTTGTGGATGTATCAGACCATCCGGGAGACCCTGCCCCAGCACATGCTCCACCCCTCATGAGAATGAGAAAAGCAAGCACAAGTCAAGGTGATCCCTGGCACTTCCACAAAATGAAAACTAAAACACCCTCCAGGGTCCTTTATTGCGGTCAGCACCCAAGCAGCTGTACTTTACACCATCTGCACCTGCAGATGCACCTCCCACGTGGCAACGTAATTCAGGTTCACCACCCACGATGGTGTCTTCAAGAAAAGGGCAACATTCTGTTTATTCCAAATTATGATTAAAAATACTAGGAAAAAGAGAATATATTTATACTCTGAAATATATCCAAGTATACATGTGTAATACATCTTACAAAAACTTAGCTTTCAAAAAAAGTAATGCAGAAGTTTCTCATACTTAAAGCATCAGCTTTCCAGAAGGATATACTCCCTGGAAATTCTGGAAAGCTGATATTTTAAGTTCAACTTGTATTTGAAAACATGAGAGTTCACCTTTCCATGTCTGTATTAGTACAAGGAAGTTTCATGATCCTACGCTGTAAATCGCCAACACTGAAAGCGCTGCTGTCTAATCAAGGGGGATATGTCGAAGTTTAAAGCTCTTAATGAAAAACAGTACATCACTGAACCATCTTACCTGTCGACGAATTATTCCAAGGTCTCTCTTGGCTTTATTCACCAGGGTTTGAATTTCTACAGGATCCTTTACATTTTTATTTTCTCTGAAGGCATCTCTTATCCTCCTGACAGCATACGTTCTAAATGAATTCAGAGGAAAAAAAAAAAACAAGAAAAGGTGTCAGTGTGTCTGAGGCTATGCTTTTAAATGAATTTAAAAGCTTGTTCTTCAGAATTAACTGTCTAATCTTCCCCTATGGATAATCCACTTTGATCTTTGCTCGTGGGGCAGGCCAACCCATTAACATTCTGGGATGACTAAGCAAACAGATTTAGGAAAATAAATCTACTCTCAACAAGTCACATGCAAATGGCAAACTGCTACTGAAATATTCCTTAGATTACTGGTTCTTTAGCATTATGCACATCTGGCTTGACTCCATTAACATGGATAATTGAACCTTCAATGTACAGAGACAAATCAAGAATTCAGAGGTTAGCTGCAATGAAAGACCCTGTCTCAAAAAAAAAAAGAAAAAGAAAAAGAAAAGAAAAGAAAAGAAAAGAATTCAGAGGTTAAATGATGATCACATTTGCATGTACCAAGATAGTGACCTATGCTTTCCAATTCCTGTTCCATCTTCTGGCTCTCACTTCCCTTTCTGTGGTCCACGTTAGGATCCCACCACAGCTGAAACTGTGAAATGAGGCCAACAAGCTTTTTTTCCCACCATCTTGAAAGTGCATACACCTACCACCCACCCCAAACCAGACAGATCACCTGCAGTACAGGACAGCAGTTCCAGCGCAGGGTTTGCAGATCAGACAGGCTTGGGTTTGTAGCCTTGCTCCAGCTCCTACTACCTGTGTGAACTTGGGCAAGCTTCTTAACATAAGGCCATGTCTCCTCATCTTTCAAAAAGGCATAATACTGCTAAGTGCCACTGGGAGGATTAGGCTTTATAATGTGTGTCTGGAATTTGGCCCAAAGCCTGTTATATGGAAAGACTCAATAAATGAAAGCTATTCTTAACACTTGTTATGCCTTAATGCAATTAGTATTCCCTCTCCTCATGCCATAGCTTTGCCTTCGTCCTGCACCCTTACAGTGACACCATAGTGTGTTTACAGAAGGTAGAGTGGTCTGGATAATTAGCCACAATAGAGAACTCAGCAGTCCTTAGACATACTCCCACACTCAGATGGCTATGGCCTAACTCTATGTCTACCCCAACTACTCCAACTTGAAAGGCACAAGACTAAGGAGAAGCAGACTGAGCCACACACGTGAGACACCATTTTCTCTATTTTTTTTGTTTTTTCCTTTTTAGAGATGGGGTGTCCCTCCATCGCCCAGGCTGAAAAACAGTGGCATGATCATAGCTCACTGCAATCTCAAACTCCTGGCTCAAGTGTTCCTCCCACCTCAGCCTCCACAGTGGCTAGGATTACAGGCACCCACCACCATGCCTGGCTAATAAAAAGAAATTTTTGGAGGAGATGGGGACTTGCTGTGTTAAGGTTGGTCTTAAACTCCTGGGCTCAAGCTATCCTCCTGCCTCAGCCTCTCAAGTAGCTAGGATTACAAGCACAAGCCACAGTGCCTGGCTCTCTAGTCTTCTTAGTGATCACAAACTGCTCTGCTTTTAACTTTGAACACCAGTTAAAGAATCCATGTGATGCTTAGCAATAGAAGAATGGAAATACAGGCAAAGAAATGAGAGGAGGGGAATATCAATTTCCTTGGGAGTAGTGGGGAGGGGGTATTGGGAGATTGTATAACTTATTGGGAAACCTTATTTTAGAAAGGACACATTTTGTTTTAGATAAAGTTTTCCAAAGTCAAAAGGCATTTTACATTAAAAAATTCAAATGTCAGGTCTATTTGCATTTAAAAAGCAAGAGTAAAACTAAATCTTATAATATTAGGAATCATAAAGGAAAAAGAAAGAGTTTAGAAACCGGTACTTTCAGAATGTAAGACATTGCTGAGACTTTGATCTTAGCCCTCTGTGAACCAGCTGGAGTTATTTCAGAGGAACTGCTGAGTGCTCAGTATCAATCTTAAAGGGCTATAGTGATTAGGCATGGAATCCATATACTAGCAGCTGCTAGATAACTGGGGCTCATTCACTTCTAGAGGGATATGGGAGGATTTTACAAATAGAATACATCAGATACAGACTCTCCTCAGGTGCAGCTGCTAATCTAACAAGATTTTAGATAGCAGCTAGGTAAATTAACAGCAATTTCTGGCACACTTTCTTGCACAGCCTAATGGCTATTTATATAACACAGTATCACTGTTCTTGACACCCACACATTCCTCCAAAGCAATTTCTTTTTTGGCAGTGATGGCAGCAAAGAGAGGACAAAATAATTTAATTCTAATATTTGTTCCATATGCAAAATTGGTTTATAACATGAATTTACCTCCGGGAATCATCTATTAATTTTTCATTTGGGATGCTGCAAAGGCTTTTTGGAAAAACCAAACGGGCAATAACAGTCATCACTAAACTCATTTTTCTAAAAGTTAGTAACTAGCTTAGAACAGCTAGAAAAAATGGAGTACTGCTTGCAATGTAAAGACCTAAGGTCTTCCAAAGTTTAAGGAAACAAGAAAATAGCTTAAATCACTCAACAGTTTATATCAACTGAGTTCAAGGTCCAGCGTCAGAATATTCTGCTATGTATTCTTGTTTGTCTTCCCAGCTCTCCAAAGTCCTTACCTAAAGAAAAGATACTCTGGATCTTGGAATTAAATGTGTCTAAAGCAATCAAGAGTCGCAGTTCAAATTTCTGATGCACTTTTGAGATGAATGCTTTCTTGCTCTCTCTGCCCCACTTAAAGCACCAAGTGTTATTCTTTGCCCTAAGGGAAAACATTTCACTGGCTCAGCATCACAAAACTACCACTGCATGAACATTTTATTTCTTAGTAAGAATTCTTATTTCAAATGATCACAGTTCTGTGAAAGTCATCACAAATCTGGGTGAATCTTCAAATCTGGTGGGAGAGGGTTAACCACCAATTATTTCAATTCTGGCCCTGCCCTGGTTTTTACCATTTGCTTTTTTTTTTTTTTTTTTTTTAACTTTTTTTGCACATTCTGGCTATCAGCTTCTTAACCATACCACTGAGCAAGAACATTTCAAAGAAAAATTTGCAGATGCTGCAGTAAAAATGGCAGCCAGCTGCTATATAATGCCTTGCATTAGAATGATCCTAATGAGTCTGATGCTGTCTGAAATAAGACATGAAAAACTAACACAGAAAGGGCAACAGAACCAAATACAAGGAAGCAGCCTGCATCCACAGAAACAGCGACGTGATGATGCTCTCACACACACTGCTCTCTCCACCCTCCTGAAGCCTGGCAGTTTCTTGGTGCTTCTTTGTGCAGGAGATTCCCATTTGGCTTTCCTCCTCCACCCCAGCCTTTGTTCTTCATTCTGTCATCAGATCTCAAGTGATCACAGGTTCTTTTTAACATTCCAAGGATTATACTCCTTTCTAAGATTCCTCCACTCATTCCAATTTCCCAGCTGCACAGCAACACAGCAGGCTGTAACGAAAGCTCTTTAGTACCTGAGGTTCTGGTTTACTCTATCCGCTCCCAGAAACACCAAATGCAGCCATAATCACAGCCTCTGAGCACTTACAGGCTCATATCAGCTTTAGCATCCAACGTGGGATATGGAAACCAGCTAATGTAATGCCTTTCATTTCTGTCATCTTCATCAGCATCTTAAGTGCTGGTTTCTCTGTCTACCCACCCTATAAACACATCTGTGCCTTTTCTTGCTCTTCTCCAACCTTAACTCAAGTATCCTAAGAACACTAAAAGCTCAATACTTTCTACTGGCCTCTGTGGGGCAAACTCTCATTTACTTCCAACGACTTGGAAGGACACATCCTCCACCTACTTACCTTAACTGAAATGTGCAAGAGAAAGTTGCTAAATTCTAGGATGTCCCCATATTCCACAGGGCCCAGAGGAGGATGCTGGTGTATTCTGGGAGCCTGCTGCTGCTTCGAGATCTCTGATTCACCCTTATGCATCTTTGAGGCCATGCCATCTGACAATACTGTGTTGCATGCCTCCATGACACTGTTATTTGTTAATTTCTGGAGGTCAAGTCTTCACATTCAAGTCTTAATGTCTAAAGAGGAGTCAGTGTAATACACAGACCACCAGTTTTAGGTTTATTATTTTAGAGACAGGGTTTCACTCTCATTCAGGCTGAAGTGCAATGGTGCTATTATAGCTCTCTGTAGCCTCAAATTCCTGGGCTCAAGCGATCCTTCTACCTCGCCCTCCCAAGTAGCTGGGAATACAGGGGCATGCCACCACGCCATGCTAATTTTTATTTTGTAGAAACAGGGTGTCACTATGCTGCCCAGACTGGCCTCAAACTCCTGACTTCCAGTACTCCTCTTGCCTTGGCCTCTCAAAGTGCTGGGATTATAGGTGTGAGCCACTATGTCTGGCCTAGCCACTCTTCCCTAGGCTCCCTTGTGGGCTCATCTCATTCTGCATTCTCTAGGGCACGTATGTGAACCTCTTTTCTTATTCATAAGATCTCTGCCAGTAATTGCATCTGTCAAAGGTTTCGGCTACCAGTATTTCTCTAGTCTAGACCTTCCTTCTGAGGTCCAAATCCACATACCCAATTGCCTTTTGGACTTGTCAACTAAAATACAGATGCTTCCAGTGAACACATTCAAAACTAGAGTGCCCATGAGGACCTATCCTTCCTCACGTAGGAGAATCTTCATGCAGCCAACTGCCCAAGTCAAATACTTTCAAGACTCGTCCTAAATTCTTTCCTTTCCCAGAACTCTCTATATGCAATCAATCACAAATCCTCCAATTTCAACTTTTCACATCCCTTCTGAATCACCTTCTACTTCTCCAACTCCTCAGCCCCAATCTTGGTTCAGGCTCTTCTCTCTCAAAGCAATTTCACAGCCTTAGGGTTATGGTGTGTGTATGTGTGTGGTGTAGAATAAAATGGATCACGACGCCTATGGAGAGGAAGCTCAAGGATCATTTGAAGGTCACATGCACTCGGGTAGATAAAGAGTGAAGAAGAGCAGAAAGCTTCTTTCTGATAATATGAGCTCCTAGTACAATGTAAACCCCACATAATAGGAACTTTAATCTTTCTTGCTCATCACTGTATGTGTCTGGCACAGGGAATAAATGTTTAATGAAAAAATGAGCTTATCAAAATATCATCAGCAATACCAAAAATACCCTCAAGAAAAATACCAATAATCAATAAATAAAACAAATGAAACAATGATAAAAGGGTTTGCAGCAAAAAGATGAAAACAACTTCTGGAAGGCAATGATTACAAAATTCCCAATTAGAATTCATTCAAGGAATATATACTAAATGCCTACTATGCAAGCACTATGCCAGGAGCTGGGAATACAGTGGAGAATAACAAGGGTAATGGTCTCAGGTTCGGTGGGTGATGAGATCTGTACATAAAGAGATGAATTAAGGAAGAGAAGCCATTCAAAGTGAACACAAAGGGCCCACGGGGACTGGCTGGAGGTAATGGAGTGGTCCTTCTCTTGAATGGGGTGGTGTTTTCAAAGGCCTTATGTTTGTCAAGTCATTGAACTGTACAGTGAAAATAGATGCACTTTATTGCATGTGAATTATTCCTCAGTAAGTTGACTATTAAATTTTAAAAATATATATAAGTTGTATTTCATTTGCCCACTTTTAAGAAAAGCAAAAGAAGAAAACACAAAAGAAAGATTAGAATGCTAGAGAATAAATTGCTAGAAAGAAGCAATAATACTGAATTAAAGAAAACAGAAGACAAACTAGAAATTCAAATCTAAAGCACAGAAAAATTAAATATGGTGGTGAGAAATATGTATAAAAAATTAACCTTCAGAATAGAGCAAAGGTGTATAACCTATGAATAATAAGTGTGAACAAACTGAACTGCCTAGGTAATTAAATTTATAATGGAAGAAAATGTCCCAGAAGTGATTATGAAAAATTGAGAAGACTCATCATTGAGATTTAACAACCAGAGGACAATGCCAAGATATTTACTTATAAAACCCTGGACTCCAAGGTTAGAGAAAGAATATTCTAAGGGCAAAGAAAGAACTTTAAGCAGGTAACATTGAATGGAATATAGGTAAGTACATCCTCAGATACCATACCTATTTTCAAATCCTCAAAGAAAACGGCTGCTTTCCATAAAAAATGATGAGTTCGTGTCCTTTGTAGGGACATGGATGAATCTGGAAACCATCATTCTCAGCAAACTGACACAAGAACAGAATATCAAACACCCCATGTTTCTCACTCATAGGCGGGTGTTGAAGAATGAGAACACATGGACACAGGGAGGGGAGCATCACACACTGGGGTCTTTTGGGGGGTGCCAAGAGAGGGACAGTGGGGGGGGTGAGGAGGTTGGGGAGGGATAACATGGGGAGAAATGCCAGATGTAGGTGACAGGGGGATGGAGGCAGCAAACCACATTGCTATGTGTGTACCTATGCAACAATCCTGCATGATCTGCACATGTACCCCAGAACCTAAAGTACAATTAAAAAACAAAAAGAAAGAAAGGGCTGCTTTCCACAGTAATTTGCATTGCTGTTTCGACGGTACAATAGGATAACAAAATTATTATCCTCAATTTTGTTGGGAAAAGTAGCAAAGGAGAAAGGACTTACAGAGTGCCTACATAAATTGGTTATGAGTAACATATAAACAAGGAAAAACAAACTGTGGAAGGCTGCAGGAGGCCTCTGAGAAGGAAGGCCTCTCCATGCCTCATGTTCTGGCGCAGGGTGACCTTGGCTCTGTTACCATAAATGTTGTGCTCAAGGACGTAAAACCCCTTCGTAGTACTATGATGCAATCAGACTTGTAGGCTCCTTGTAAGGTCCATGTTCCATCAGCTGTACATAGATAATCAGCTAAAGATAACCATATGTTCTTGTTTTGTGGAACTGCCAAACCACCACTGTTATCAATCCTTAGGATGACACATCAGTTCCGGTTCACTGATTCACTCCACCATCACCCTCTCCCCATCCCTACCTTGTAGATCAAAGTGATTGTAACCAATGGTGTGGATGATCAGAGTTCGGGGCCTTCACTGTCTCCTCCAAAGTAATGAGAGATGGCCCCCTCGTCCCGCTATCTCTATCTGTCTTTTTCTCATTCCTTTGTTGCCACCAAACACGGGGTACCCATAGGTGATGTAGGGCTGGTTCCCTACAAATTTATGATACACATACCATGCACAGAATAGTGTACTAAGTACCTGATACATATTTATCTCATTTAATCCTTACAAACTACAACTCAGATTTAAAAAATGTAGGCCAAGACCACATGTCTCGTAAGTGGCAGAGCTGACTCTAGAGCCTGTGATTTTGAACCCTAGGCTATTCCTCCTCCACAGGCCAATAAGCCCTATCCAATCTTTGTTAAGTACTTGATATAAAGCCCAGTGGTTTCCATTTGAAGAGGCATTAAAAAAATTGTCTCTGGCATCACAAAGCTTAAAAAGATCATTTTACCTTTAAACTCTGCTTCAAGTGTTCCTACAAATAGTTCAGCATCTTAAGAAAAGACAAGTGATGAGAGCATTTCAAGGGAATGAGCTATTAATAAAAGCACTAACAGTAAGTGAAATAATAAGTTTAATTGTTTTAAAAACAAGAGCAACCAATGGAGGCTTATGGAGTAGGAAGTGAAATTACCATGAAAAAGCCCATTTTTGAGATCAAAGCTTCTGGATTTTTGGACAGTTGTAAATAAAACCTATCGCACACTTCCCTGTTTAAAATTCCCTAGTGGTTTTCCATTATCTTGAGATAACAGTCACCTGCATTGGCGTGGATGGCCTACAGGACTCCCCAGATTCCTGCTCATCTCTCCCACTCCATCTATCAGCTTCCAGAAAGGACCACCAACTCCAGCCATCCTAAAAGACTTGCAGTCTCCCTGGTTTTCTCTTCTGTAGGTCTGCTATTTCTCCACACATGGAGTGTCCTTCTCCAGCGGAATTCTTGGCTAACTCCTATTCATCTTTAAAGACCTAAGCCAATCAGAAACAAATATGACAATATTAATATCCTTAGCATATAAATAATGCATATAAATTGAGTAGAGGCTGGGCATGGTGGCTCATGCCTGTAATTCCAGCACTTTGGGAGGCTGAGGCAAGCGGATCACCTGAGGTTGGGAGTTAGAGACCAGCCTGACCAACATGGAGAAACTCCATCTCTAATAAAAACATACAAAATTAGCTGGGCATGGTAGCACATGCCTGTAATCCCAGCTACTTGGAAGGTTGAGGCAGGAGAATCACTTGAACCCGGGAGGCAGAGGTTGCAGTGAGCTGAGATCATACAACTGCACTCCAGCCTGGGCAGCAAGAGTGAAACTCTTGTCTCAAAAAAAAAAAAAAAATCAGTCTCCCTCTTATTTCTGTCTCTTAAACAACCAGTTCTCTCTAGATGCTATAGTTGGCAGTTTCTTATACAGCTTTCTGGAGGCATCAGAGTCATGTGAAAATCTATGTGTACTTTTTTTTTCCTTCACAAACGGTAGCATTCTGAACATACTGCAGACCTTTAATTTTTAAATTAAAATCTATCTTAGTGATCATTTGATAATAATACAAATAAAGGTGACTCAGTTTTAAAAACGGTTGTATACTATTCATTGTACAGATGAACCAGAATTCATTTAGGTAGGGCTTTTTAATGGACGTTTTTGTTGTCTCCAATTGCACTACTAGAAACAATGCTGTAGTCAGCATCCTTGCTTACAGTAGCATCATGGGCATGTCTCTTTGTGGGATGGATTCTTTAAAGTGGAACTGATAAGTCAAAGATAGATAAATATTTCACTGGGTAAAATATTACAAAAATTATCCACTATTAGGCTACTTTCCTTATAGGAAGTACAAGTTTATATCCCCAACATCTCTGCCAACACAGTGCATCAACAAACTTTTTGATTTTTGCTAATCAATAGGTGAAAAACAGTATTTCATTTTACTTCTAATTGCATTTTTCTTATTATGAATGACGGCGACCACATTTTCACAAGTCTATTTGTACTTCTGTTTATATCCTTTGCCTTTCCTTAGTTGAGTGACTTGTCTTTTGAATGGATTTGTAAGGAGGTCTTTAAGAAGCTGGCCTTTTGTGTACAGTTATAATATTCACTCTGGTTTGTTGCCATTTGTCTCTGTTCATGGTGCTTTTTATTTTTCTCATGTAGAAATGTTCACTTTTTGTGTCGTCAGGTATACCAAATTTTATGTTATGGCTTCCACGTTACGCATCATACATATAAAAGCCTTCCCTATTTTGAGATTTTAAAAAACATTCATCCATGTGTTCTTGAGAACTTTTATGGCTTAAATTTTCATGCTTAACTCTGATTTTTCTGGAATTTGTTTTGGCGGAAGTTGTTGAATATGAATCTAACTTCACCATCCATTGTTAAATTTTTAAAAGTGAAAGATATAATTTGATATTCAGAATGGTCTCAGTTACGGAAAATATATGTGTAGGAAAAATTAGAAGGAAATACAACAGCATGTTAACCATAATTACTTTTGGTTATTAAAATTCATGCCTCCTAAATTACTTCAATAGCCGTTATTTCTTAATGATTTTAAAGTTACTATTGATATAATAAAAACCAGTAATATACACAATAAGGAAAAATCAATAGTAGAGAGGGTTCAAATTGTGTGAGAAGAGAATCGGGAATGGTATATATAATTAAATCAACACATATAAGCAAGTGAGATATATGATGAGGAATTAAACCCTGGTGAAAAGAGGAAGGGATGGATGAAGAAGTATTTAGTTGAGAAAAGCAATAGGCTCTATGAGTATATTTTTAGACAGTTTATTTTGAGGCAACAATGGGACAAGGTAGACATGTCCATTAGGCTGCCAGAAGTAAGGTTTTAGAGCTCAGGTGAGAAGGTTCAGACTGGCAGTAAACCTGAAAATCAGGGACAAGGAAGTGTAAGGCAACACCATGGGGTAGAAGAGCTTGTTCTGACGAAAGCCATAGAATGGGAAGAGGTGTTAGCCTTGGAAAGACCCCTGGATAAATTGTACCAATATTTAAGAGCAGGCAGAGAAAGATCTATGAAATGAGAGGGAGCAAGAAGGGTTAATGTAGAGGCAGGAAAGCCAGCATAACTCACAGGAGACAAGAAGGCAAACTTTACAGAGAGTAGATAAGACTGTCAGGATGTCAGTGAGTTTTGGGAAAAACAAAACAAAACAAAACAAAAACCCAAAAAACAAAAAAAACACCAGCATAAGAACACCAGAAATAGGAACACTTTTACATTGTTGGTGGGAGTGTAAATTAGGTCAACCATTGTGAAAGACAGTGTGGTGATTCCTCAAGGATCTAGAACCAGAAATACCATTTGATCCAACAATCTACTTGGTATATACCCAAAAGATTACAAATCATTCTACTATAAAGACACACGCTCATGTATGTATATTGCTGCACTATTTACAACAGTAAAGACTTGGAACCAACCCAAATGTCCACAATGATAGACTAAATAAAGAAAATGTGGCACATATACATCATGGAATACTATGCAGTCATAAAAAAGAATGAGTTCATGTCCTTTCCAGGGACATGGATGAAGCTAGAAACCATCATCGTCAGCAAACTGAAATAGGAATAGAAAACCAAACACTGCAAGTTGTCACTCATAAGTGGGAGTTGAACAGTGAGAACACATGGATAGAGGGAGGGGAACAACACACACCCAGGCCTGTTGGGGGGTGGGGGGTAAGGTGAGGGAGAGCATTAGGACAAATACCTAATGAATGTGGGACTTAAAACACAGATGACGGGTTGACAGGTGCAGCAAACCACCATGGCACATGTATACCTATGCAACAAACCTGCACATGTATCCCAGAACTTAAAGTAAAACAAAACAAAAAAACACCAGCATATACTTACTGAACACAATGTAGTAAGTATGGCAGAAAAACCCCTAAATTCATGGAAATACATTTATGAATAATAATTGGGCCTTGAAGGAAATTCACTACACAGTAAGAAAGTGTCTTTTTGTTGTTGTTGTTGTTGAGACAGAGTCTCACTGTGTCGCCCAGGCTGCAGTGCAGTGACGTGTCTCGCCTCACTGCAACCTCCACCTCCCTGGTACAAGCGATTCTCATGACTCAGCCTCTGAGTAGCTGGGAGTACAAGTGCATGCCACCATGCCTGGCTAATTTTTGTATATTTTAGTAGAGGCTAGGTTTCCCCGTGCTGGCCAGGCTGGTCTTGAACTCCTGACCTCAGGTAATCTGCCCACCTTGGCCTCCCACAATGCTGGGATTACAGGTGTGAGCCACTGCACCTGGCCAAGAAAGTGTCTTTAAAATAGTGAAAAAGACAATGCATAAACTCTTTGGAAAATAGTCAAAGCCATACTTAGATTAAACTTAATGGTTTAAATATCTTTGTTAATAATAAAATACTAGCAAAGTATAACAAATTAAGAATATTTCCCAATAGTCCAGAAAAACAAAATAGTACAGTCCCCATGAGAAAATAGAAAACAAGGTTTTAAAAATATATGTTAAACAAGTTAATTAATTAATTAATTAATATTTTATTTTATTATTTTTTTTAAAGACGGGGTTTCACCATGTTGGTCAGGCTGGTCTTGAACTCCCGACCTCAGGTGATCTGCCCGCCTTGGCCTCCAAAGTGCTTAGATTACAGGCGTGAGCCACCGCGCCCGGCCTAAACAAGTTAAAAGTGGAAAAAAAAAGTCAGTGGACACAGCTAAGACAATGTTCTTTTTTATATTATGGCTCTTGGGTTACATACCAGAAAAAAAAATAATTATAAGAAAAAAAGTAAAGAGGTTTGGAAGTTTGAGAAGAGCCTCGTTTTGGACAATCATTTTGGAAACAGTGTGAGAAGACTCTAGAACTTGCCAAGCAAATGAAAAAGGGCTGTTGTGGTTGGAAATGTCCAATGTGGTGTTACCAATTTGCCAAACTGGGTGATTTTCTTCCAGCTGTGGTTGACACCCAGGTGTAATAGAAAAGGCAGATGTCTGATTACATTCACAGGTACAGTTTTGACAGATGGGTGTAACAAGGGCAAATAGGGAGAGAAGAACTCTTTCCAGGGCTCAGAGTGGGTGGCGCTAGAAATTTTTTCCTCCACAGTTACAAAATTCCCAAAGCCTCAGCTCCTGTGACTTTGGCTATCCTCTGACTCAGCCCCCTAAGTAGGACTCAAGTCCTAATCTAAATGTCTAATAAAGAAAAGTCAGAGAAATTATGGTAAATCAGTGAAAGATATCTGTTGAGGTAAATATAAAATTTAAGTGCAAAAAAAGTATATTCAAAACAGTATGACATAGTTTCATATAACTGCAGGTTTTAAGAAAGGTTCTATGGGGTCTGTTGAAAGTAACGTTGTCTTAAAAAATTTAAAGAATGGAAAAAAGAAATATCACCATTCTATAGCAGATGCTTTTCTCATTCCCTAGAGGAAGAGTTTAGGGGTATTTCTGCCCAGGCGTCCTTTTTGGTGCTTAATAACATTTAAGATCTTTAACCTATAATTTATCAAAATTAAACTCTATCACTTGGATCTATTCTCAGAGCCACTGACATTTTGTTGAAAACAAGATTTTTCCAAAATGCAAACCAATTTATCAAAGTAAAGGCCACCTATAAAAATGAAACGTGTTTAGCTTGTCTGCAGTTAGGCATACAGATCAAACAGCGGTGAGGTCCTTGGCTCCTTTTTGGTTTGGGTTTAGACGTGCCTATTTAGACAGTGCAGTTCCCTGAAGGCTGAAGGCTGAGAACTGATGGCTGTGGCTAAGATCCACAGTTTCCTCCTCATATGCTCCTAGACTCAAAGATGACCATGTGCTTCATTTGTGGAGTCCTATAAATTACTTTTGTGAGGGGAAAAATACACTATCCTCAATCTACATATCCTCTTATGAAACTGGTCATATTTTTTCTAAAAGCATCACTGTGACATAATATACATCCATGTATACGGAAAAGATTTTCTGGTTTCTTTTTTTGCCTCACCTATCGGAATGAACTTGACCTAGTACCAGAAAAATCAGCTCAAGCGTCCATCATGCATTAGGGGTTAAACATTAGGCTACAGAACACATTTTTCTAAATTTTATTTTAAAATTATAGTGTGAACCAGCCAATAATGTAAGACATGACCTTTAAATTATTTAAAATTTATGGACAATAACTACCTACGGTAGATTAATTCATTCTAGATTTTCTACTTTAAGGGGGAATATAAAGTACGAACGATGAAAATTCCTCTTGGTCATTAGATGTCTTCATTAAAATTTCCTGTGGGCACTTCTAAATAGGAGTCAAATACAATGACTTTCACTTCATACTTTCCATCTGCTGTTAGTCACTGGCAACAATACATGAGCAAGGAAGGAAGGGGAAAAGGGGACATGTATCAGTCATCTATCTTCCTCTGGACAAGTTATTAAGGATGATGAACTCAGCACAAAAATGGAGAACACTTCTCCCTCCCCCTTCCTAAAATGTGTGAAATGGCAGAATGTTTACTAGGCTATTCAGAAGGAAGAAAATGTCTATATAAACACATTTCAAGGCCAGGTGCGGTGGCTCACGCCTGTAATCCCAGCACTTTAGGAGGCTGAGGTGAATGGATCACCTAAGGTCAGTAGTTAGAGACCAGTCTGGCCAATATGGTGAAACTGTGAATCTGCTAAAAACACAAAAACTAGCTGGGTGTGGTGGTGGGCACTTATAATCCCAGATACTGCACTCCAGTCTGGGTGACAGAGTGAGACTATGTCTCAAAAAACAAACAAACAAAAAAACAAAACAAACCAATTTCAGGTGTACAGTAACCTCATCCATTCATAAGAAAGCTAGAAACCAGGCAGTTACCAAAAAAAAAAAAAAAAAGACTGCAGGGCCAAATTCAGGGAGGCCACAGAGCATAGTTAAAAGTTTGCTGAGCTTCCTGGTTTTGAAAGGACAGCAAGGGAACAAGCTGGGCCTCTGTTCCCTCAATCCCTGAATACTGGATTGAATCTATTAGAAAGCCCATCAGCTAACTTTACTTCACTTCTTGAAGTTAAAGGGCTCTGAATGCTGTACGTATATTTTTATGCAAATGAGCATGTGAATCACATCCCTGTATTTACTAAAAAAATCTGGTAGCCCTTTCTCCCTTTGGAGAAATTTTCTTCAGAGCTCTGCAGGAAAGGGGCATTTCTAAAGGTTTGTCCAGTCTAGAATTCCACAAATTTGAAAATACAGTTAGCCTCTTTTATCTGCTGGGATGCCGTAAGCAACATGAGACCTGGAATATAATACCACGCATTGTAACATAACTAGGGACAGTTATTTTGATCTGAGTGCCACATTGTCTTGAAACAAAGTTTGTTTGCTTGGCTATTTATAATACAAATAACTTGTTACAGCATCTTTCTTCCAAGTAGGTCAAAATATTTCCATGCATTACATAATTTATTTCCATAACATCCCTGTGAATCATCCAGTAGGTGTTTGTGTGTTAGGATTTATTTTTACTTTAAAGAACTTGAGGACTTTGAGACTGAATAAAATTGAACAAACATTTGCATTTACAAATTGTTACTGGTTACCATGCCACTTTTTTCATTTTAATACTGATTAAACAATATCAGAATGGAATTTGGATCTGTCAAAACACAAGAAGAATAGACATGAAAGGTCAAACCAAAAAATGCAGTCTCAAAATAAACTGTTGAATAATATAAACTGGACTTTTCTCCTTCTTGCCATAGGATTGGCAAAAGGAGTCTTCACCTGTAGGAATATCACATCTCTCCCTTCGGGGCACACTGAGGCTGAAAGAACCTGATCATCCCTGTAACCTACAGTCACTCCGCAAAGCTCCAAGGAAAACTGCCTGCTTGGCTGGGCAGCCCAGCTCTGGAAATTCTCTGTAAATACAGATGCTACTCAAAGGTGGTGCCAATTTCTGGACACTTACAGGGAGCATGCCTGGCTTAGAAGGCATGGAACAGATAGGCAACTGAGGGTCATTACATCAAAGGAGCCAATATACTTCATGGTAGTGCAAAGAAGTGCAAGATAAGAATTTGCTGCATTGGCAATAAAACCCTTCACATATCTCACTGGATTCTTTTCTTTTTAAATTTGGTACCTTCTAATTGCTTTAGCCCAGGGTCTTAGCACTGGTGCTGTCTGCAAGTTGTCCTTAAGTATGTAGATACCAGGTTGTAAATGGGGAAACAAGGAGTTTATGCCCCACCACTTGTATTTTAGCACTAAAAACCTCAGGGATCAGAAATCTGCAGCACATTTTCATTTTCAGTTGCATGAAATTTTTATTACTTGGTCTAAATCCAAGGCTGAGTTTTCAATATACATAAATGCTCAGAGCAAGAAGGAATTTGGCCTCAGTATTGTTTGTAATTCCATGATTCAATAAGCCCTGTTCAGAATCGACAAACAGCAGCTTCCCCATGGGTATTCAGCAACCATGTTAATGTAGGGTAAACCAACTTAACTAAGTTTCATCTTAACTACCTATAAAAATTTAAAACTGTGCACCTTGCATTAAAGGCCACAGTAGTGTGATACACTGCATTTATCACAATACTTAGGAGAACTCTAATCCACGGATTAGCACAGGAAGCAAAGCCCCACCCCCAGCATTCAGTATGCAAAGGCTCAACTGGAAGATGCCCTCACTACCTTCTTCTCTCTGAAGATTCTTTGCCTCCCCTTTCCTGGGAGAGGGTCTCATCCACATGATCAATGGCAGGCAAAAAAAAAAAAAAAAAAAAAAGGGTGACTTGGAAAATTTGTGGAGGGCCTTCTGACTGCCTAGTTGTGCTGCAAGCTGAAAGCAGGTGACAATCAGATTTGACATGTGAACCAGCATTTCCTAGCATGTGCTATGGGAAAATACTAGTCCTAAGTGAGGAAGAAAAACACAGTATCTTATTCCCTTTACCCACAAACAATCACAAACAATACTTGAATATTACAAAATGGGAGAAGAAAAGTTAAGAACCTGGATTCATTTGCAGAACCTTACCCACCCCCAGTAACACCCATTACATTGTGGGAAATGCTGATCTGCACAAAACTTCTACCCAGCCAGTATCTTCAACATTAAGAGGCTGGAGGCTGATTCAAAGTACCTTACTTGAATCTCATATAACCCTCTAGCCATATATATCTTAAGAAGTGCCTCAGATAATCTCTCTCTCTCTTTTTAAAGAAGACAGGGTTGCTCTATGTTGCCCAGGTTGGACTCCAACTTCTGGGTGCAACCAATCCTCCTGCCCCAGCCTCCCTTGTAGCTGAAACTACAGGCCTGTGCCTCCAAGCTTAGCTTGCATCTGATCATCTTAGGTGTGTGAGTTCCATTAGTTACAACAGAGAGCTTCAATATATTCTTGGTCCCTCTCCCAAAAGGTCTCAGACCATATAGATCCCAGTGCTGGGTCATGGTCACGCATGGAACTGGCTGAGATGCCGACCCAGGCAAGTGAAACCTGGGCTGATCTGAAAATTCTTTGTCACAAGGCAGTTCTATAGCCTGCCCTTTCACCTCCTTCTCCCTAACCACGATAATCATTTCACTTGGTTTAAAAGGGGTGACCAAAATTGGCTCTAATTTCAAGTTATACTTCTGAAAACAGTCTATACAAATATATTTTCTATCATGATGTAAAACAAAAAAGAATAAAGTAAAAAACTCTCGTTCTTGTTTAAGAAGACTAAATTTAGCACTGCTTTATATTAGTTTTTGGGAAAATGCACTATTATTTAAATTATGTATTCTGTTTGTGTCCAGCATCCCTGAGATGTAGACAAAACAGGGAACTTCTGTGAGATGAGTCCCTTGTGTGCTTATTGCCCAATGGCAAGTCACCTTCAACCATACAGGTCCCTTCACTCCTGCGTTCCTCTGTGGAGGGGCCAGGTGCCTTAGGTGGTAAGGATTCAAATGAAAACAGGAGAAGCTCTACAAAGCTCCTTGTATTGGGGACATATTACAAATTACTCTATCTTATAACAGGAGTATATGCTCAGTGCTCTGAGAACACAGAAGGAGGGAGTAACTCAGCCAGGGGCTTTGAGAAGTCTTTCCAGGGAAGGTAATGTCTTTGAAGGACGAAGAAAATTTCACCAGAGGGAAAGCCATTCTGCAAAGGCAGGCTAATAATCAATAT
The DNA here is from genome assembly GCF_030222135.1 of Aotus nancymaae. Classification (NCBI taxonomy): domain Eukaryota; kingdom Metazoa; phylum Chordata; class Mammalia; order Primates; family Aotidae; genus Aotus; species Aotus nancymaae. The sequence continues at coordinate 2,680,941 of NW_026988465.1, forward strand.
AGAATTCAAAATGCCACATTCTATGAGTAGGAAAACACAGAAAAGATAAAAATATGGAAAAAGGAATACAAAGTTTTGGGAAAAGGAGAGAGGAGTTATTAAGAAAAAAAGAAAGGTGACTTTAAAAAGGAATATGTGGAACTGAATATGGGATGGAATTCTCTGGTAATATTACTAGATTGAGGGAGAAGGAAAATTACTATTGAAGTTGTAGTTTCAGAATTACAGATAGCAAGCAAATGAGATTCCCCAACTCCTGTCCCCCTACCCCAAGCCCCCTGAGCCCAGGTTCACTGCCAGCCCTGCTCCCAGGCCATACGCTGGCCTGGACTCCTGCAGTGCTTTGTATCTGGCAGCTGCTTACCCACCATTCTTGGCCTGTACCCGGGGAATCACTGCAGGTCTCTCCTCCCACTAGGTTCCTGGTCTCTTTAAGAAAGGTGCTTGGCCCTTTGCATAGTTACTTCCCCAACAGGACCTGCTATGCTTTGCACATAGTGGTGCTAAAATCACTGTTGAACTGTAACTTTTTTTTTTTTTTTTTTTTTTTTAACAAGGAGTCTTGTTCTGTCGCCCAGGCTGGAGTGCAGTGGCGCAATCTCGGCTCACTGCAAACTCAGCCTCCCGGGTTCATGCGATTCTCCTGCCTCAGCCTCCACAGTAGCTGGGATTATAGGTGCACATCACCACGCTGAGCTAATTTTTTGTATTTTTAGTAGAGACCCGGTTTGACTATGTTGGTCAGACTGGACTCAAACTCCTGATCTCATGATCCGCCCACCTCGGCCTCCCAAAGAGCTTGGATTACAGGCGTGAGCCACCACGCCTGATGAACTGTAATTTTTTATTTAATTTTTAAAAAAAGCTGGGTGCGGTGGCTCAGGCCTGTAATCCCAACGCTTTGGGAGGCTGAGGCGGGCGGATCACGAGGTCAGGAGTTTGAGACCAGCCTAGCCAACATGGTGAAAACCCGTCTCTACTAAAAATACAAAAAAAAAAAAAAAAAAAAAAAATAGCTAGGCATGGTGGTGGGTGCCTGTAATCCCAGCTGCTTGGGAGGCTGAGACAGGAGAATAGCTTGAACTTGGGAAGGTGGAGGTTGCAGTGAGCTGAGATTGCACCACTGCACTCTAGCCTGGGTAACAATAGTGAGACTCCGTCTCAAAAACAAAAACAAACAAACAAACAAAAAACAAATAAAAATGATCAAAAATACCTGTGACCCGACTTCTATTCTAAAAGGAATAAAAATTGAGTTACATTTAGTCACAAGAATGATATATATCAACAGACTAAACTAATACAGTACTCATTATTTTTTTTGTAACTTCACAAGCAATTTTGGGTAATAGTTTTATGTTTTGCTGAGTAATCACATGCTTATCTTTTCTTCGTTATTCATTTAATAGCCATTATAGCAAACTGCTAATATTCGGTAGTTCTGGCCAACATGGTGAAACCCCATCTCTATTAAAAATACAAAAATTAGCCAGGCATGGTGGTGGGCGCCTGTAATTCAGCTACTCGGGAGGCTGAAGCAAGAGAACTGCTTCAACCTAGGAGGCGGAGGTTGCAGTGACCTGAGATAGCACCACTGCACTCCAGCCTGGGCGACAGAGTGAGATTCCATCAAAAACAACAAGAAGAAGAAAAAAAGTGTTAGATACAATTTTCTGAAACCAAAGTTTTAGTTTTTGGTACATGTTGACTGGCTCCTAGTTCAAATTAACCCTATAGACTTACAGTTTATAAATTATGTGAAGGTCTCATCTGAACATTATTTTGTTTAAAAGAGATGGTCTGTTATAATAATCCCTTTTGAAAAATCTAGAAAGGGGGCAAGCACAGTGGCTCATACCTGTAATCCCAGCATTTTGGGAGACCGAGGCAGGAGGATTGCTTGAGCCCAGGAGTTCAAGACCAGCCTGAGCAACACGGTGAGACCCTGTCTCTAAAAAACAAACAGAAAAATTAAAAATTAGCTGGGTGTGGTGCTGCATGCCTGTAGTCCCAGCTATTTGGGAGACTGAGATGGGTAGATCACTTGAGCCCAGGAGGCTGAGGTTGCAGTGGGCTGTGATTGCACCACTGTATTTCAGCCAGAGTGACAGTGAGACCCTATCTCTTAAAAAAACAATCTCTAAGGAACAGAACAGGAGGGCTTTGAATTGCTTTGAACTTTGGTTCAAAGTTCTTAGGGGTCTTTCACTCTGTCCATGGGAAATCCCTCAAGGTAAAGAATTGGCTCTCTACTCAGTCTAGAGCTTGTATGGGAGTATAACTTCACATCCACTTTTGTTTAAAACAAGGATCCCCAAATCCCGGCTCTGTGGCCTGTTAGGAACTGGGCTGCACAGCAGGAGGTGAGTGAAGTTTCATTTGTATTTACAGCCACTCCCCATCACTCCCATTACGGCCTGAGCTCCATGTCCAGTCAGACCAGTGGCGGCATTAGATTCTCATAGGAGCACAAACCCTATTGTGAACTGCGCAAGCAAGGGATCTAGGTTGTGCACTCCGTATGAGAATCTAATGCCTGATGATCTGTCATTAGCTCCCATCATCCCCAGATAGAATCATCTAGTTGCAGGAAAACAAGCTCAGGGCTTCCACTGATTCTACATTATGGTGAGTTTTATAATTATTTCATTATATATTACAATGTAATAATAAATAAAGTGCACAATAAATGTAATGTGCTTGAATCATCCTGAAACCATCCCCTCCCATTCCAGTCCATGGAAAAATTGTCTCCCATGAAACTGGTCCCTGATGCCAAAAAGGTTGGGGACCACTGGTTTAAAATGTATCAAAAGTTGGGCTGAACTGAGCACTATTTATGAAGGATTGCCTAAAAGGCAAGCCCTGTATCTACTCTTCTAGATATGCTAAGCTGTGGCTGTGGATGTGCCAAGGACCTGCAATCTTGGTTACCTGCAAAATGCTTTCTTACTGTGGCCTTGTGCTACCAGCAAACATGACAGGATACCAGAAGCACCGGCCCTTTGAAACTGTTGTATTTATGCTAAGGATGCTGCCCTTCATCCAAAGAGCATAAGAAAATGTCTTACACTTTAGTACCAGAATGAGTTAGAATTCGTCTAAGAAACTGGCTGCTTACTAATCATGGTACTCTCCCTTGCAGAGGCTGCTGGGAAGCTCAGAACCAGACCTGAGGCCATGCTCCTGGCTGTTTACTCTCCTGCCTTCTAACTACCCTTTTGCTTGCAAACCTCTTCCCAGAACTTATTTTGGTTTTCCTATTCTTGTTTTCCTGATTTTCTTTCTTAAAGCACCCATAAAGAATTCTGATCTGTGGTTAAAAATATATTTAAATTTTAATAAAATGAAATGCCACTTGTTTTCAAATAAACTATAACAGTATAAACTATAAACTATGAGACACGATAGGGTTCTAAAATTTCTTTCTGAGAATTTGGAACAACAACGTTAAGAGACAGGAAGCTTCTTGGGCAGTCCAGGGAAATTTAATTTAACCATGATACAGCAAAATGACAGTGTTAAGAGAAGTCACTGCCAGGGTAATTCTATATTCATGTTAAAAAAGAAATTCTTATTAGAGGACTTGTGTTTAAAGAGACATCATTGATTATCCTAATTTGTATAGGCACTGGATATATAAGTCAACTAATAAATCATGAGCATTTAAATAGGAGTGAGTCCAAGGGCCTTATAAGCAATCCATATTTTATTCAATCAGTTGACTTGCTCTTTTCTCCTTATACAAACAAATAACAGGGTGATTTAATTCAGTGAGAGTGGTGAAGTGAATACAGATCTGTGAAGAACAATAAAATGTTAATTTTACGATCCTGTTCATTTTGCTGAAGTTTCTACATGACAGGAAACAAATGCAAATTTTGACCCAGGGTCAGTCCTTACTATTTCCAGCAGCAGAAAATGAATCTACTAGACCACCTGAATTCTGTAAGCAAATTCAACCTACTTCATATAAACATAATAAAGTCTTGGACACAGTTATTCATAGTCCTAGACTATTAACTGGGCTTTTGTTCAGCATTTATGCATTTGAAATCTACCTAATCAAATTTTCTTGACAAAATTTTAGCCTCTAAAGGAAGAATTCAGCTTCTGACAACCTATTATGCTACTTTTGCACGCAGGTATTGAGTGAGCAGCACAATCAGATTTGGAATTTAGAAAGACATTCTTTCTGGTGGTAATAGGAAGGATACCTGACAGAGCAAAGAACAGGAGGTAGACAGATCCTGAGGGGGCTGCTACAAAATGCAGACAGAAACTGATGAACTAACAAAAAGCAATCACTATTGAGACATAAAGAAAGTTCGGCAAGGGAAATAAGTGAGAGAGAACCTGCTGGGCATAGGGACCTACCAACTACAGTAAAGTAAGAGGAGAAAGTGAAGTGACTTCCAACTTGTGCAAGTGAATGCTGGGATGATGAGAGGGAACGCAGGAGTGTTGAGTTTGCCTGGAGGGCCAGGGTAGGTTAGGAATGATGTGGAGTTTTATTTTAGATATGATAAATTTGAACTGTTGGTAGTATACCCAGAAAAATCCCCAGGAGGCCCCTGGAAAGGACAAATGGAGGGGAATCAACAGAGCACACAAAGTTGGAGCCATGACTTGTGTAGGCATCTAGGGAGGGTATGAGAAGGTCAAGATGGAGGACAAGGGGCCTCCAATGTCAAGGGGAAGCAAAAGAGGAGGGGACAAGAAGGTAGTGTCCTACACACTAGGCAAGGAAGAAAGAAGCTGGAGACAAGTCAAACGGGCCAAAGATAAAATGAAGCAAAGTGGGAAGAAGGAAGGTGGCAAGCCAGACTGCAGCAGAGTGAGGAGTGAGAGCGGCTGACAGCAGGGAGAGTGCACAGACTGTTCCCACCAGCAGCAGGTGGTCAGGGCATCACTGACTTCCTAATTGGCACAGACCACACTGGTCTTTTCCCAAGACGGTACAGGCTCTTCCAGGTCATGATGCGGACCTGCAGAACCTGGGTTTCTGTTCTATGAGGGTCCCTGAGCACAGGCTGTTCGCAACATTCTCATCACCCCCATAGGGAACAGTGCCTGGCCATGGGGCACAATAAGTGCAGGAGAGAGGGGAGGGAAGCTGATGCCTCCAGCAGGGATGCTCATGCTGCCGGCTGCAGCCAATCAGGTAGAAACCGGGGCTTGTGGTCTAGGGCCTTTCCTTCCATTAAGGTAAACAGGGCAAAATAAGACTCAAGACACCACAGGCTTCAGAAAGATCACCTTTCAGTACTTCACTCAGCTTTGCCAAACCTAACCTCAGCCGTATTCTATTGCTGAAAACTCTCCTTACGGCACATCCCATCTGTCCAGGCCTTCTGCATCTCTGCTTGTTCCCTGACTCCCTCTGGTAAAATCTTGTCTCCTGTCTTTCCTTTCTCTTCATTTTTCTTCTGCCATCCATTATTACTACTTTGCAGAAATATTATTTTACATTAACACTACTCCTGCCCCTCTGCTTACATTTTGGAATATGGCATGTACCCAAATTAATTTATTTTCAGCATATAAAACTGTACCCTTTGTGATAATATCACCTTAGGGTATTCAAACACAATACACAAATATTTACTTAAGAAATCTAAAACAAAAGCAGCTGGGAGAAATATCTATTAAAATACCAACTGTGAAATCACAGTTGTTAAGTATCTGTTTCACCCTCTGTCTTAAAAGAAGAGCACACAAAGGGCTTTGCCAAGCTAGGGGAGGACTGGAGTTCCAAAGACAAGACATCTTGGGCAAAGTACTCAGGGGCTTCCATCTCCCCACAGACAGATCAATTGAGGATTGTAAACCAACAGTAGTAGTAGCCAATGTGGGTCCTAGTTTTGTAAGCATGGCCAGGGAAAGAAAGTACTGCCAAGAAAATGAGAATTATTTAGGGAGTAACAACTCAAGAGTCCACATTCTGACCTGTATTTTGAAGTCAAGGGGAGGCAAGCACAGAAAAAGCTTCACTGCAATACCAGCAGTGGCTCAACGGTGACGGCCCGCTTGGCGGGACACTGGAACTCGCCCGTCTTATCACTTACATAAAGCAGCACATCCAAAGATGCGGAAGGAGGAGGAGGCAGACCATGTACCTGCCGAACAAATGTGGAATATGGAGAAAAGCGTTGGCTTTGGAGAATTGGGTGTAAAGCTGCCTCCACGACAACTTTGTGGTTTTAGGTTTGTACTTTTATTCTATGAACTGCAGCTTTCTTGTTTGCAAAGTGGGGGTAATTAAAAGTGCCTGCTTCCTAGAGTTTTTATGACAGTTAAATAAGATAATACAAGGAAAGGCCTAGCATGTGTTTGGCCTATGGGAGATGGTCAATAAAAAAAGAGCTATTAGATTGTATTTGTAAAATGAAGTAAGAATACCCATTTCATAGTGATTCTATACTATATAAGACAATGCATATTCAAGTCCATAACATAAAGTGCGTGAAAGCATGTATTCAATCAATGTTAATTCACTCTGGAGCTACCCTTTCTTCTGGGTGTACCAAATAATAAGGGATTTGTGTGAGTATGGAAGAGAGATCCCTAAGGCAGTAAATAGTCTCATAGGTAAGTACTGACTTTATTAGCATTATAATGGTTTTCATCAGAAACTGAACGAAACCAATTCTTCCAATGCTTTTGATCACTGGAATCAAACTGTAACTTAGCCTCGGTATAGAATTTTGTATAGCAAAGGCATTTATGAGACTACTGCCTCCAGTGTCTTCAGTGATCAGAAGTATAGTAAGTCTCTGTTGTAACATAAGCTCCATGAAAGCTGAAACTTGCTAAGTTCTATTTCCCGGATGAATCTCCAGTGCCTAGAACAGTGCCTGTTACAGTAAAAACTCAGTAAATACTTGTTAATTGAATGAATATGGCTCACAGGCCTATGTTATATAGCAATGTTAAAGTTACTGTCCACAGAGATGAGAGACAGGAAAATAGGCAGTGGAGATAACTGGTAGTAAAAATATGATATATGCCATTGATCTGACTCGGGAATTACTGGAGATTCTAATAGAGGACTTCATCTTCTTTAGCAAGGCCGTAAGATCCTCCAACCTAAATAAGAAACTCCCAAACACTTCCAACCACATTACTACTACCTTAATTTGTAAGTGCTTTACAGATTACAAAGCTTTCACACACAAATTCTCTCTTTTATAATTTCTTGGCTTACTTGCACCTTTTACTATAGTTCCTACTCTAGCCAAAGCCAGTGGGAGATTTAAAAATAACATGATCCTGGGTGCTGTGGCTCACACCTGTAATCCCAGCACGTTGGGATGCCAAGGCAGGTGGATTAACTGAGGTCAGGAGTTTGAGACCAGCCTGACCAACATGCTAAAACCCTGTCTCTACTAAAAATACAAAATTAGCAGGGTGTGGTGGTGTGTGCCTGTAGTCCCAGCTACTGGGGAGGCTGAGGCAGGAGAACTGCTTGAACCTGGAAGGCAGAGGTTGCAGTGAGCCAAGATCATGTCATTTCACTCCAGCCTGGGCAACAAGAGCAAAACTCCATCTAAAAAAAAAAACCCCATAGATGTGACATGGTTTTCTGCTCTTAAAGAGCTGGAAATATAGCAGGGCTGAGAGAATTCTTCAAGGGCAAATGTGAAGGGCGAATGCTCAGTTTGTCTATCTGCTCCACCCACACTTGTCCCATTTGTTTTGCCCGCACCCTGCGCTTTCTTTTATTTGCACTGGCCCATCACCGAGCCAGACAGTCAGGACTGCAGTGAAGCTCACGCCTGGGGCACACGGCATGCTGGCTTCTGATGCTGCTGTCCACAGCTCCCACTCTTGTGCACAATGCAAGGACTCTGCGAATAGGAAATAAATCAACCATAGTCTCTTTTTTTAGGTACCAATATTCTGAACACATTTTTCTCCTGGTTGGCAAATGAAAATATAGAAGAACTGCAAAATGAAAACAGGTTGTGCTGAAAGGCAACTCTCTCCTCCATTCTTAAAGAAGAAAAAGAAAACATGGAGGACACAATAAAAATAAATACTGGATTCCCTCTTATTCCCTAGGGTTAGAAGAATTCAGGGAAGTAATTCCCTGTGATAATCATTACATGCCTGAAGTATATGAAGCTTTCTGAGGGACAGTGGGTTAAAGTTAATTACTATGAAAATAATATTGCCAGAAGACTGTATATGGTAATAGAAGTTATGAAACAAGAAGGGTTTTTAATTTATCAGTTATTTTTAATTAATTAAAACAAAGACTTATTTTTCCATACATTATCTTACAAATTGGTTCTTTTGGCCTTTGAAAATTATTGGTGAAACAGATGGTGGCATCTTAATAAAACAACATTTCCACAATCATATGGTGGCAGACATTTCCAATGATAGGAACCTTTCTTATTCCTACACCAACTTTTGCTCATCATCTGAGATGTCTTAACATCTGGGGTAATTTTTCCCTATGTTCTTATTTTTTAAAAGGGAAAGGAAATGACTTTGAAGAAACTATATTTCTAACACATACTGTTTCCTGAATTTAGTCTAAAGATGGTCCCAGACTTACGATGGTTCAACTTAGGATTTCTCGACTTTATCACGGCATGAGAGCAACAGGCGTTCCGTATAAACCATACTTTGAGGACTCATGCAATCACTGTGTTTTCCACTTTCAGTACAGGGTTCAATAAGTTAGATGAAATATCCAATACTTTATTATAAAATAGAATTTGTGTTAGATGATTTGGCCCAACTATATTATAAGGGTAGTGTCCCAAGCACATTTAAAGTTGGCTGGCTAAGCTGTGATGTTCTGTAGGTTGGGTATACTGTATTAAATATATTTTCAACTTATGATGGTTTTATGGGAATGTAACCCTGTCCTAAGCCAAGGGGCATCTGTCCTTTTTTTTTTTTTTTTGAGACAGTCTTGCTCTGTTACCCAGGCTGGAGTGCAGTGGTGTGACCTCGGCTCACTGGAACCCCTACCTCCCAGGTTCAAGAGATTCTCTTGCCTCAGCCTCCTGAGTAGCTGGGACTACAGGCGCACACCACCACACCCAGCTAATTTTTGCATTTTTAGTAGAGACAGTGTTTCACCTTGTTAGCCAGGTCGATCTCCTGACCTTGTGATCTGCCCACCTCAACCTCCCAAAGTGCTGGGATTACAGGCATGAGCTACCGTGCCCGGCCGCATCTGTCCTTCTTAAAAACGTTATTGATATGACATCTCTGTAATACATCCCTTCCCCAATCCCTGCTTATTAGGGGATGGATCATCTGAAGATCTCTGGGGATGAGGAGCCAAAAGCAGAAGGGCAAGAGTGCTGGAAAGGAGAAGAGAGACTCCTATCTGGGCTAGTTTGTGAGTTAAGCCAGAACACAGGAAGAAAGAGCCCCAAACCTGAGTCCCTTACTTTGTGATGAGAAGCAATTCTGACCTAGCTTGGGATAGAGGGATAGGACCTGCTGTCTGCATGGCCCCCTAGCACGAGGCACCAAGAGGGCCATAGCAACAGTGACGATGTGGGCTGATGGGTCACAAGAGACAGCATGCATACTTGGACATTCAAATCATGAGGCACAAAGGGCCCATCTGTGCTGACTGTGGGCTGTGGGACAAGAGGCGTCAGGATGAGCATGGAGCTTTCATGGCACTGACTGGGGTAAGCTGAGAGTGTAGTTCTGAGAAGTGATGGCATCTGAGGTGGGGTGGGGCAGGGTGAGGGCTGTTCTCCTGGTTCCTGCTGAGGCTCATCCCCTGCTAATGGTCTTCTCCAAATTATCCTGTTCCTGTATGGCTATCATTAGCTCTTTGCTTGCCTACACATACGTGGCACTGATCCCAATGACAAAGAAATCACGCGGACTTCATTTACAGGAAGACCTTTTGAAAAATACATATGTAATAGGTGAATTTCTGGGAAAAAAGAATCGATACAAATTTAGTTTGGGGAAACGGTGCCTGATCTAAAAATTCTATGGGAATCTTTCACATTCATATGTAATGAGGGAGGAAGGACAAGGAAGTGAGTTGCCGAGTCTGAACATGGCCGCCCCAGTAGTTCACCCAAATCCCTTTACCCCTACTTGTTAATAAGCAGCATGCACACATGCAGCGTCCACTCAGCCAACGGTTCTTATGCTTTGCAGTGTGCTGTCACTGTGGAAAGAGTTGACTCAAACACAGTTCTTACACCCATGGAGGATGGCAGTCTAGTGAAAATGTGGCAAGAGTGATGAGGACATGCTACAGCCAGGACTTTGCATACAGTGTCTGGAAGACAAGAGAGGGGCTGCCATAAACATGACTCATATGTACAGACTTGTGTACCCCACAGCTGCCTGGCATTGATGCTGGGGTGACAGTGCTGACCAAAAGCACATCTAGTCCTTGTCCTTGACTTCCTAGAGACTGTGGTCAGAGAACCATGACTCAGATCAGAACAAAATAAAAGTACAATTACAACTGGTGTAAGTGTCACTACTGAAACGTGTATGGGGCTGTGAGCTTAGAGGACTGGGGAGTGTTTTGCTGGGGTCCAGGCAAGTGAATGTGGAAGGCCTTAAGACAGAGGGACAGCATGGGGACCAGGGAGCATAGCATTTAAGAGGCTGAGAAAACGCCAGTGTGACAACACCATCCCCAGATGGGAAGCTGACAGGATGGAATGCGAGAAAAGCAAGCAAACACAGGCCATGGTAAGGATTCTGGACTCTATTCCAAGAACAATAAGAAACATCCATAGTTTTTTCCTTTTTCTTCTTCTTTTAAAAAATTTAAAAAAGGGAGCAGGGTGGTGTTGGGCGGTTTCAGAATGCTTACCCAGAATTGACCTATTAGTTGAATTCTGAAGGACGAATAGAAATTTGTTAAGAAGGGAGGAAAGTGTGTTCCAAACACAGGAAGTAATATGGAATCACATGAAGGTCTATAGCCGTATGGCACTATTAAGAAAATGCAAGAAGTTGGATTTGCTGACATGAAGAGTAGACAGGAAATGAGGGGGAAGAACAAGAGTGCCATGTGAAGCTAAGAATAAATTCCATTCCACAAACCACATGGTGCCACTGGCACATTTGAAGAAAGTGGGTGGAGTAGCTGGGTGAGAGTGTGCAGGTTCTGGAGTCAAAGACTGGGTTCAGTTCTCTGTTATCCTTGCAAGGTCATTAATTTGGAGAAACCATCGAACTTCCTCCTCTTAGGAATCCCCCAACTACCACAATTATCCTAGTGCCCAGCACACAGCTCAGTTAGTTGCCGCTGCACTTGAGAAACCCCACCGCGTGCAGGGGACTGACAGTGGTATACGAATGCAGCCATCCAGGTGAGATGTCAGCATGGGATGGGCAAAAGTAGTGAGGGTGAAGTGGAGGGAATGGGCCTGGGAGGTAGCCAGGCAGAATGTGGGGAAGCTGGGGTGAGGAAGGAGTCCTGGATGAATGCCCAGTTCCAGCTTTGTTGTGGCAGGTCTGGGTGGATGTGGAGCAGTGGCCTATGCACCTCTGAAGGGCCCTCACAGGAGGCAGGTGAGTAATGTGTCTGGTACTTGGGAGAGGGCCCGGGGCTGGAAACAGAGACTTGGGAATAAACATAGAGGTGGCAATTGAAACCATGGAATGTGTTAAAATTACAGAGAAAGTACCAAGAGGGAAAGGGGTGAAGGACCAACCACAGTGACCTGAGGTGTACGGACATACCTTTTAGTACATCAGAGCCTCAAGTGAAAACGGTCCTTCTATATGGGAAAAGAGACCTGCCTAACCCAGGTGCTGAGACTGATGGTCACTGTCAGGATTCTGCAGTCCACAACGGGCAGAGCTTGTGAGCAATGCCCCTTCTAGAAGGCTGCCTGATCAGGGTCTGCTCTGGTTTGGTTATACTCCCAGCTGGGAAGTTCCTTCAAGTTTCAAGTGTGAGGTAAAAACATGCTATGCTCACTATATCAATGTCCCCATAAGTCCAGAGGCCCCCACAGTGCTGGAAGCTTTTTATTCTTAGTCTTAGGAGGAGGGAAACAGAACACTGGTCTTTAGTACACAGTGAGTGCTCAATCGACATTTGTTGGATGAATAAAAGACAACTGGGCTAGGATAGGAGATCAGTGATCCTTTCTGGCTCCAATCTATCTGCAAGAAACTATTTTCTCATTTAATTTAGCTTCTCTTTAGTCAAGGGCAAAGGGGATTTTAGTTAAGAGACACTTCTGCCTATAGAAGTGATATCTGGTTAAAACAATACCACTCTTAGGAATCAGATGTTATAGGGAAAATATCTGAGTGAACATGCAGAAAGAAATGTAGAAAATCCTTAAGTCAGTAATTATGCTACAGAATAATATTCATAATTACAACCAATTGATCACATAAGTTAACTTGGAAAAAACTAGGCCAAAGAGAGGGGGTGGTAAACCCTTCCAGAACATTACCCCCGGAACAAAATAATAAATGCCTAAGGCTAATAGATGCATCAGTGATGTCTAATGAGGGTAACAGCCATCCATTAACTCTGAGAGCAGACATAATCAACTAATTGAGCACCGATGAATATTAATAGGCAAATTATTAACATAAATATAGAAAATATATAGAATAATTAGATAAAGAAGAGAGAAATAAGCAGCTATAGAAGGCCACACATTAAGTTAACATCCAGATCCAGGTACCTGCTTTAAGATCATGTCTGCAACGTTCAAATGCTCTCACAAAGTAATACTGTACACAAAAGTACTCAAAGAAAACGTCTTCCTCATGCCAAGAATGCACTGTCCTCTATGTTTGATGCTTCATTTGGAATGACTTTTCTTCTTCTAACGATATTCTCATAACCTTAGTTTGATTTGTTCCCTCTAATCCAACATATTCAACCAAACACTAGGGCCAGCTCATTTTGCTTATCAACATACCTCAAAGCCAGTTCCCTTCTCCCTGTGCTGTCACCATTGTTCCAGCCAGGCCTTTGCCATCATCTGAGTATACTCAACTAGGGCAATGGCCTCCCAAATGGCCTCCATGTCTTCAGTGTCTTTTCTAAATAGGGTGAGCTAGCTAAAGGTGTGTCTGCAATCTGCTGAAAACACCCAAATGGCTTTTCGATGCCAAGGGCCCCGTTCCAGCATCTTATCTCAGCACAGCATACGAAGCTCTCTGTGATTAGTAGTCCCACCTGTCTCCACACTCATCTCCCACTATGTGCCACCAGCGACAGCAGAGTGCTAACAGTTCCTCACCAACATCAACTAAACTGTGTTTCACGTCTTATCCTCTGCTCCTGCCTCCCTTCCCCAGCTAGTCCCTACTAGCCCTTTATAGACCAGGTCAGCCACCACTGCCTTCTTCAGCTCCAGCCCTCTTTCGGGTTAGGCTGTTGTCTCTCTTGTCTGCTCCCACAATATTCTGTTCATTTCACTATTGGTATATTGGTTCCATGCTGTTGTAAAAATTTCAGGGAATCTATGAGTCTATGCCCTGAACTACAAGCATCTCCTGGGCAAAGGTTATATTTTGCTTATCTCTGTAGCCTCAGCAAGGAGTAACGAGTATGGCATAAGGCAGGTACCCAATAAATGTTTGCTGAATGAAAGATCAAAAAAGCATCATATAAAAACTACATATTACAGTGATAGAGTTTCTTGGATGACTAATAAATATCTGGTCCAGAATATGGTTCAACAAGTTTAACTGAGTCAGCAAAACGACTGCTAGTTACGAGAAATTTCAAAGACTTGGCAGTTGGACTACCAGTGTAAGAGACAACTATGTAGTAACTAATTCATTTAGTTACTAATTCATAACCAATTCATTCATATCTGCTGAAATACAGAAATGATTTTGGAGCACCTACTAGAATATCAAATATTCTGCTAGAAAGTTTGGAAACTGTAGTAGTCTCAATTTACAGATGACACACAGGGAGTACATGATTTATATCAAGGTCACAGAATGAAAACCACTAGTTGGCCTAAAATTTGAGCCAAGGTTTCTTAAAGGCCAGAAATCTTTCTAAATCAAGACTGTCTCATTCATGACACTCATCCATTACACTGAAAACAACATGTAAGGCAAAGTCAGGAGTCACAATTTTGGGGAAAGATGGGGTAAAAAGAAAATAGGACGGAAATTCTAGAAGGAAGTCACTTGCGATTTTTCTTTTTTTTTTTTAAATCATGAAAGATCATTTCTGCGAGCTGTTTTTTAACCTCAAAATGTCTGAATTAAGAGAACTATTAATACAGTCAAACAGAATTCCAATGAGAACCTATGAAACCACACAGACGATTAAGATGTCACAGTGATATATTATGTCATAACCTTGGCAACTTGCATTCCTATCACAGGTCCAGACAACAGCCAGGCGGACCCACCTTAACTTAGCCGAACTTTGCTAAATCTAGAAACTCTCAGTTTGGTTCATGTAACTTGCCTATTTTTATTACTTTATTTGGTTTCTGACGGTCAGAACTTATCTAAATTGTCTAGGTACCAGCTGATTGGGGAAATAAATACTAAGACAAATGCAATCTATGATCTGATGAGGCAGGATTCAGTGTGAAGAAAAGGGTATACAGGAGAAGTAATATGATATGAAGTACCTTTCATCCTCAGCAAAGTCTGCTATGACTACTGACATGAATCATTACGAGGTACTTTTCTATTAGGCTCATTATAGCCATTTTCAAACAACGTTTTATAACTACATTTTGCATACAAAAGGGTATCATCCTATTGCAACAAAGAATAATTTAGAGACACTTTAAGAAAATTCTATTATAATTGTACTTTGTGGCCTAACTTTACTCCTCATTTTCTTGTATTCTCTATCTTTACTTTCTCTTTGCTTTGATTCCTTATTTTTTAATTATAACAATTATTTTATTTTATTTTATTTTATTTTACTATATGTATTTTTATGAGTTTTAAAAATGCTTTAAAGGCCAAGGCAAAGTATAAATAGAATAAGTGCAATTTAGAAACTCTTGTAAACTAGTCAATAAATCAGCAATGACATACAGCTCTAATAACTTTTTAACACTATGCTTTAATATCTAGAGTAAAAAAGAATGTACCCCAAACTTAGGCTGCTGAATATGATTTTCTCAATCTAAATATCTTAAATATTTTCAACTCTAAGTTAACTGTACTATTTTTATTTTTTGAAACCATTATAATTAAACCTGGCAGAACTTAGCAACATAAGAGAAAAACATTTTTTTTGAAACTCCAGCTTATTTAACAATAATGAATAATCCTTCAAAAGTCTAAGAAACTGTTTTTAGGCACACATGAATTACCTTTAGCTGCCTGTGGGGCATTGTTGAAGGGGTCAGGTAACCTTTCTAATACAGTGCCACAGGCTCTATACGAAACCCAGTAACATAAATTCAGAACAAATGTTAAGAATTGATTTGAAAACAACTTAGAAACTTTTACAAAGCAGTCTTCTTCTCTTTTAGTTTTTCCGTCCTTTACTATGTTCTTACATATCGTATAATAAAAGAGCTAAAGCAATTTTTACAGACATGAATGTGTTCAACATTTCGTATTTGGCTCCTTAAAATACAACACAACGTTATTCAAACAATATTTCTGTAATATGTGAGAGCCAAAACATCATTTTGCAACGTGTCTCCCCAGCCCCACTACATTCTGCAAATCTCCACTGTTGGGGTACTATTTCAATTTGCATGCTTGTATGCACAGTTTCTTGAGCTGTGCTTGTATTTACATTTCACAGGCCCAACCATACTACAATCTTGTAACAGCAGGGTCATCGTATGTTTGTATTGTACCTACTTCTAGGTTCTAGTGTGGTAACACACAGACACAGACACACCCACACATACCCACATCCACCCACCCACCACCCAATGAATTTTCAATAAATATTAGGAAGAAATGGATTTGTTCCTTTGTCTCAAAGAGGAAGAACATTTGGCATTACGCTTTCACTGTAGCTGCCGTTTTAGAAAGTGAAAGGTGCTTGTTGTTAATACTATTCATATTAGGGTTGGTTTTTGAATTAGTCTGTTCTGCCATTGACTGGGTAATGTATAAAGAAATAAGTTTAATTGGCTCAGGGTTCTGCAGGCTTAGTACAAGAACTGTGATGCTGGCATCTGCTCAGCCTTTGGGGAGGCCTCAGGAAACTTACAATCATGACAGAAGACAAAGGGGGAGCAGGCACATCACAAGCAAGAGCAGGAGCAAGCAAGTGAGGAAGGAGATGTCACACACTTTAAAACAATGAGATCTCAGGAGAACTCACTCATTATTGTGAGAACAGTAGCAAGGGGAATGGTGCTAAACTCTTCACGAGAAATCTGCCCCCGTGGTCCAATTACTTCCCACTGGGCCCCACCTCGAACACTAGGGATTACATTTCGGCATGAGATTTGGGTGTAGACAACATCCAAACTACATAATTACTATTCATGCTAGCTTTCTTGATCAATCAGTGACACATAGGGTAGAAGAGGCATTCACTGTTAAAAGATCTGCAACAAGGAATACATGCGAAAGAAATCCTTTAATGACTGAGAGGGCTGCCTGGTTCCCATTCCAGGAGCTCATGTTCTAATTCCTCAGTTTGCCAATGAGTCTGGATTGCAACTGGTAATTTATTAAAGAGTTCCAGTGGCTTGAAAAGGAAACAGACTTCTAAACATGAGTCATTATTTAGTTCCTTCATTAAGACTGCAATCACAGATACCAATAATGTTTCATTCAGTTGTGTAGTAAATAGTAACTAAGACCTGACATTGATCAGCACTTAAGAATTTTACCATTCATAAAACTAGGGAGCATGTTTAACCATTTCACCTATAAGGAGGAACTGTGAAAATAAATTTCCTTGGGGTGATGTTTCTACAGATTTTGCAGGCTTAGTCAGAGGATGCATGGGTTGCAGGAAGTTTGCTTCTGAAAAGGGTAGGGTTGTGGAAGCAGCAGCCCACAGGGAGTGAGGCGGCCTTCTAATCTCATTCTCCCCTTGATCAGTTATGAGATCAGTCAAGCTGCTTCTCCTTTCTATGCCTTACTCTGTTTTGAGAGCTATTTTGTTACTTACTGGGATTTTATTTACCATTTAACATCATGCCATCTGGTTCAGTCCAACATTTCAGCCACAGTTATCTATATCTGGTTCTAATATACGCCTTGCATTTTACTTTTCACATGCCTTACTGCCTTTGCCTGGAACGCTCCTCCATCGCATTTCCACAGCTGTGGCTGACACAGATTGTTGCCTGACCAATAGTTCTACCCAACCGTTTTCTCTCTGCTGTCTTTTCACTACACTGAAATAGCTATATCCTAATTATCTGGCCTGCTGTTTACCTAGTGATATAAATGTAATGAAGTTCTGGTCAATGAGACAAAAGCAGAGTCCTGCTGGAAAGCTTTACCCTTTCCTGGCTGGGTCTGCCCTTCTTCTTCCAAACATAAGGATATGTTTGGAGCTTCAATAGCTATTTGCAACCATCAGGCATAAGCATGAGAGGAACACTGAGACTCACACACACCTTGACATTTTCGAGCTGCTATAAACTCTGGCAGCTACACACCTCTAGACTTTTCCTATGTGAGAAGAATAAGCCCCCTGTTTACTTAAGCCCTATGTAAGGGCTTCCTATGACTTCTGGTCAAAAGCATTCCTAATTTTAAGGTGGCACTTAGGATACCAGCTCTTTTCTATGGCTTTTCCTCTGTACTTCATTGATAAACTTCTTTGGGAGCTTGTAATTTTTTATCCTCAATGGGAGGCTCATTTTGATCTGCAGCTCCTTGCACAATGCTTAGTGTATAACACATTAATAAAAACTCAAATATCTGATAAAGAATTAGGGAGTTCTTATACTACATTTGGTATGCATTTGGACATCACTTCAGCCTCTTCTCAAGTTTCACAATAACATATTTCTTAATCTATAAAAAGGAATGGCTGATAAAAATTACCTCTGAATACAATTTTCTCTTGCATTTCAACAATGAATATTTATTAGGTTGGTGCAAAAGGAACTGAGGCTTTTTTCATTGTTGAAATTTTCCATTTGATATCAGAATACATTCTTAAATAAATGTAGTTATATTATACATCATTTTAATGGGCAATTCTTGCTTGATTTTTTTTTGCTAATGACTTGCTGTTTATGTTTATTTTAGACTATGGAAATGATGTTAGACAAAAAGCAGATTTGAGCAATTTTCTTATTTGAGCTCAAAATGGATCGAAAAGCAGTGGAGACAAGTCACAACTCATTTGGCCCAGGAGCTGCTAATGAACATACAGTGCTGTGGTGGTTCAAGAAGTTTTGCAAAGCAGACAAAAGCCTTGAAGATGAGGAGCATAGTGGCGGGACATCGGAAGTTGTCAATGACCAGTTGAGAGCAATCACGGAAACTGATCCTCTTACAACTACCCGAGAAGTTGCCAAAGAACTCAATGTTGACCATTTGATGGTCGTTCAATTTGAAGCAAACTGCAAAGGTGAAAAAGCTTGATGAATGGGTGCCTCATGAGCCGAGCAAAAAATTGTCATTTTGAAGTGTCATCTTCTCTTATCCCACGCAACAACAATGAACCATTCCTTGATCAGATTGCAACGTGTGATGAAAAGTAGATTTTATATGACAACTGGTGATGACCAGCTTACTGGCTGGATTTAGAAGAAGCTCCAAAGCACTTCCCAAAGCCAAACTTGCACCAAAAAAATGGACATGCTCACTGTTTGGTGGTCTGCTCCACTACAGCTTTTTGAATCCTGGCCAAACTGTTCCATCTGAGAAGTATGCTCAGCAAATCCATGAGAGGCACAGAAAACTGCAATGCTTGCAGCCTGCACTGGTCAAAAGAAATGGTCCACTTGTCTCCATAACGATGCTCAACTGCATGTTGCACAACCAATGCTTCACAAGTTGAACAAATTGGGCTACGAAGTTTTTGCCCCATCCACCATATTCAACTGATTTCTCACCAACTGACTTTCACTTTTTCAAGCATCTTGACAATGTCTTGCAGGGAAAACACTTCCATGACTAGCTGCATGAAGAAAATGCTTTCCAAGAGTTTGTGGAATCCTGAAGCAGGCATTTTTACGCCACAGGAATAAATTTATTTCTCGATGGCAAAAATGTGTTGATTGTAACAGTTCCTATTTTGATTAATAAAGATGTGTTTGAGCCTAGTTATAATGATTTAAAATTCATGGTCCAAAACTGCAATTACTTTTGTGCCAACTTGATACATAGGTACTATGCTAAGCACTAGGAATAGAGATAAGACAGAATTTCTGCCTTCAGGAATGTATGGCAGAAACAAGGAAGTCAAGAATGATAACTGTATATGTAATATGAGCCCTAATAAAGGCAAGAACAGGTGCTTCCTCAAAATCTGCTTATCTTCCACTTTACCCAGAAACTGGCTGACAGGCTTGGCACAAATCAAGTCAAATTTCCACCCTCCCATATTCCAACTTACCCTCTTCTCCTTCTTTCCACTCACGTAAAACGAAATGCTGTTCCTTCTGTCCAAGACCAACCCCACCAGCTGTGCTCTCATGTACCACTTTTCACCTCTCATGGGGTCCTGCTCTAGCGGTTATCTACTCTCATGTTTTGTGAACCAAGATTCCGGTGGGAGGTGGAGGGGGTGTCTATACTCAACAGTAGCAATTTACTCACTTCTGATTCATGTCTCAACCCCCACAATCTGGGTTCTGCCATAACCACTTCATTAACATTCTGGTAATGGTACCAGAGGTCTCTACATTGCCAAAGCCACGGACCATATTCCCCTCTTTATTAACTGGACCTTGCTAAGGCAAGCCACCCTGCTGACCACAGCTACCTTCCCAAACATACGACTATCTTGGCTTCCGCAACACTACTCTTTACTTGGTCTTCTCCCATTTCTTAAACCCTACAGTAGGGTTTATTCAAGGGACCAGGGCAGAGGTCTCTGAGACCTTTCAGGGGATCCACCAGTAAAACTGTTTTCATAGTTATCGGGAAGACATCTGCATTCTCTTAGGAGTATACAGGGGAAATTGCCAGACACGAAGCAACATGTGATATAGCAACAAAGAGTAGGTAGTAACAAATTATAGGTAGCAACAAATTGTAGGTAGCAACAAATATAAGCACCCAGTTGTCTTCTAGTAAGCCAAACATGAAAGACACTTGCACAAGTGTCAAACTATCAATCTGCTAATTTTTGGGGAGGAAAAATGGTTATTTTTCATAAAAGTGTTATTTAACATAATCGATTTAGTCACTTAAAAACAGGTGTTTTTAAAAACTTTTAGTTTTGATTTCTAATATGATGTGTCCCACATAAAGAAAAGCTTTTTGGGGTCCTCAGCAATATTTAAGAATGTAAAAGGCCTAAGATCAGTTAAGTTGAAGAACCGCATTCTTAAACTTTGTCTTCTTGGCTCTTCTTCAGCCAACTCCTTCAATTTTGATGTTCCCTAGAATAGCATTCATAGCCCACTAATTTTCTCACTTTAAATTAGGATTTCTCAGTCTTAGCGTGACCAACCTTTTGGGCCAACTAATTCTTTGTTAATGGGGGCTGTCCCCCGTGCAGCCCTGGCCTCAGACGCCTAGCACCCCCTTTCCGAGTTGTGGCAACCAAAAATCTCCAGATATTGTCAAATAAAATCACCCCAGGATGAGAACTACTAACATAAATAGTATTCCTAGATAATTCACCTAATATCTAGGTTTTAATTTGACTTACGATGATAATTCTACTTATCAAGTACCCATTTAGCACCAGGGACTTTCCTAAGTACTTGACGTGTATTAACTCACTTAAGCAGTGGCACTGACTACAGTCCCCATTAATAAAGAATTAGCTGGCCCAAAAGGTTGGTCATGCCAAGATTAAGAAATCTTAGTTTAGGGTGAGAAAAATTAGTGGGCTACGAATGCCATTCTAGGGAACATCAATATTGAAGGAGGTGGAAGAATAAGAGCCAAGAAGACAAAGTTTAAGAATGTGGTTCCTGGTTGGGTGCGGTGGCTCATGCCTATAATCCCAGCACTTTGGGAGGCCGAGCTGGGCAGATCACCTGAGACCAGCCTGGCCAACATGGTGAAACCCTGTCACTACTAAAAATATAAAAATTAGCTGAGCGTAGTGGCGGGTGCCTGTAACCTCAGCTACTGAGGAGGCTGAGGCAGGAGAATCATTTGAACCCGGGAGGTGAAGGTTGTAGTGAGCCGAGATCGCACCATTGCATTCCATCTTGGGCAACAAGAGCGAGACTCCAACTAAAAAAAAAAAAACAAAAAAGAACGTGGTTCTTAAATGTATTTGTCTTGGGACCCTTTTACACTGTGTGAGATGATCAGTTACGATTCTTACAAAGAAACTGCAGAACAAAGAGTGGTGTGACTTGCTCAGGGTCACATAGAGTCAGTGGTGCTGACTATTGCAGTTCTGATTACTCTTCTGAGCTTCAGAGCCCTGTGATTATCTCTGCTGGGCATCCCAGGGGACATCTGCACTCAAGATACCCTGAAAATAAGCTAAAAAACCCTCTCTCCACACGTCCAGCTATTTCTGTATTACTGAAGTTAGTTAATGGCGCAAGTTTAAATTCACTCTCTCCTTGTCTTAGCGTAACCAGAAACCTGGATGCCATTCTAGACTCTGCTTAGATTCTCTTCTTCCTTAGTCCTCAGTCCCGTCATTCGAGTTCTAACAATTTCCCTTCTAATGATTTATCAAATACAACATTTATTTCTATCTTCCACTATTTCTGTCCTTACTAGCATCCTAATCTCTACCCTGCACTGCTGCAATCAACTCCCATTTGATGTCCTTGGTCCCTCAAAATCATCTTCTACTTTGCTGCCAGAGTGATCTATCAAAAATGCAAATCTGATCATGTCATGTTAGTGGCTGCCTGTGAGCTAAGGGTAAAGTCCAGGGTCCTCAGCATGGCCCCCAGGCCCTCAAATCAGTGGCCCTCTCCAACGTCAGTGCCTTCCTGTCACCCCTTGCATCATACTTACCTCCCTGGCAGTGCTCTGCTGTTTGCCTGCCTGAGCACACATGCTGCTTCATACCTTTGATCCAACGTCACCCCCTGAGAGGTCTTTTAGATTCTACACCCTGTGCATCCTTCTGTCACAGCACTTAAACCAGTCTGTGACAACTATCTCTATACCTGTGTCCCACATAGGCTTGTAAAGCCACTGATGGCAGGTGTCTAGTTTGGTTCAAAACTCATCTTCCTCTCTTCAGGGTCTGGTATAGCAGTGGTCCCTAACTCGGGGCCACAGACTGGTTGGTACTGGTCCATGGCCTGTTAGGAACAGGGCCACACAACAGGTGAGCAGTGGGTGAGTGAGCATTACGGCCCGAGTTCCATCTCCTGTCAGATTAGCAGTGGCGTTAGATTCTCATAGGAACACCTATTGTTAACTGTGCATGCAAGTGAGCTCCTTAGGAGAATCTAATACCTGATGATCTGAGGTGGAACAGTTTCATCCCAAACTATCCCCTCCCTTGACCCAGTCCCTGGAAAAGCTATCTTTCAGGAAATTGGTTCTTGGTGCCAAAAAGGTTGGGGACTGCTGTGGTACAGCACTGGGCAAAGTATGCTTCAGAGAAGTTTTGTAGAAGCACTGAGGGAAAAGAATGACATACAGCAATGAGACCTGTTTGGGTGGAGGGAGGGAGGGAGGGAGGGATGTGAGATGAAGACAGTAGGGCAAACTTTTGTTCAAAGAAGGTCACAATTGAGCTGAGTCTTGAAGGAAGAGGAGGCACTCTAGACAGGAGTGATAAAGGACCTGCAGGATAGAACAGTACTTGCAAGGGCCTGGAGGCCCAAGAGGACATGGCACATTTAGGAAACTACAACTGATGATGACAGAGGACAGGATGCACAGGTGGGACTTTGGCTGAGACTGGAGGAACAGACAGGGCTCATGCTATCAAAACATGGCCTATATTTTAGGTCTTGCAAGAGCGTTCCGAAGTATTTATTTCACTATTCCAATTACTTTAGGCACAACAATTTGCAGGTCATTAAAAAATTTTTACTAGTCTACTTTTGATTGCTTATCCAGCACTACCTGTATTACTTTTGATAGGTAACTTAACCTCCCTGTGCCTCAGTTGCCCTACAGGGTCATAAAAATAGTACCTACCTCACAAGATTACTGTCAAAAATAGACATGTTAATAGATGTAAAGATTATAAGGTAGCAGTCACACACAGAATTGATCAGTGGATGCTGTGTTGCTATTGATTTGCCATCAGTGACAAATAGCTGCTGAGATTAGAGTGGAGGGAAGGGACTGTTCTTGAAATCCACAAGACACAGCCTTAATGTAAAAGAAGGACATATTTTATAACAAGTAAGTTTATCTTGGGAGATGATAGTAGCAGAAACCTAAGTTTTTAGGTCCACGATCTCAGGCAACAGTATAAAACGATTACCAGACTCCTTTGAATAATACATTTATATTTGGGTAATAAGTTTAGCTTAAAATTATATGTTTGAAGTATAATTTCACCAATTATTTTCTGAATGTATATCATCTTACAGTTGCCCATACTGAAAGCCATTTTCAATTTTCTGCCTTTCAGGTACAGCCTTGAATGATTTTCCTGCAGTCTGAATAATTTTCCTGTTGAGTTTCTTGAATGATTTTCCTGTTCAGTTGGCAATCACTCATTTGAAAACAATTGGGACTCATTTGCTCATAAATCATTTCCAAAGAGAATTTCAGAAATAGAAGGGTCCTTAGAGACTGTCTAGTCCAACAGTCTATTTCACAAAGAAGAACACTGAAAT
Organism: Aotus nancymaae; assembly: GCF_030222135.1. NCBI lineage: Eukaryota > Metazoa > Chordata > Mammalia > Primates > Aotidae > Aotus > Aotus nancymaae. Next base: position 2,704,754 of record NW_026988465.1, read on the forward strand.
ACAGAGATTGAGTAACTAGTCCAAGTTATAGTCTTTGAGGGTTCCACCTTGACTTTCCTACATGCTCTCACATAGACCCTCTCCCTGCCACTTTCTTTAGCGTGTGAACTCCCTGCTGGTTCCACGTCCTTATGTATCCTCAGTTTAAATGACAAAGTATCTTCCTCCAGACTATGGTGAAATCAAATGGTTTCTATGTATTTAACTTGCATATTTCATGTGTTCCCTCAACAGACTTGGTTAAGTACTTGGTGCTAGGTGTTTGGTTAATCTTGCTAGAAATTGCACCAGTATGCCTATTATTACACTCCTTACTCTCCAAAGTCAAAGTCATTAAGTAAAATCATGCTCTCCCATTAAATTTAACCACTTAACTGGTTAGATACGACTTCAGTGGTATGACCTAGATGCTGTTCTCAAATTTGCAGAATGAACATGTTTTCTAGGTAGGTTTCTAAACATTTGAGAGTCATTGCTTAAGAGGCTTAGTGTTCCTGTCTTCTGACAGAGGTTGTACAGGTCGGTTTGCCAGCTCACACACCTGGTAGAGGGGAGCCTACCTAACCAGGTGTGTTCCAAGGACAGGCTCTGCTCCTATAACATCCAATCCATAGGCTGGCCAGTCACCTAAGTGAGGCTTGGGGTAAAGAGATGAGTTGATCCAGTCAGATTTTTTCTCAGGGGAATATGGCTTAAAATCAGAGAGTAGCAGTTAGTCAAAACCAAACCAAACCAAACAACACATCTGAAAAAAATGCAGAGAGAATCCATAAGAAAATGATGGGTCAGAAGCAGCAACAAAGTGAAAGTAGAGGTTCTGAATTAGAAAAACCCATACAGGCCAGGCACGGTGGCTCACGCCTGTAATCCCAGCCCTTTGGGAGGCAGAGGCAGGTGAATTGCTTGAGTTGGGAGTTTGAGACCAGCTTGGCCAACATGGCGAAATCTCGTCTCTACTAAAAATGCAAAAAATTAGCCAGGCGTGGTGGCGGGCGCCTGTAATCCCAACTACTCGGGAGACTGAGGCAGGAGAATCACTTGAACCCTGTGGGGCGGAGGTTGCAGTGAGCTGAGATCACGCCACTGCACTCCAGCCTGGGCAGCAACAACAGAAAAATAATCATAGGCAAATAGGGGAGTGGTGAGGCATGGAAAAAAGTGAATGTGTTATATTAAAGATGTAAGAGTTTAGACCCTCAGTGTCCCGCTGTCAAGGTCAATAAGCGGGATCTGTCTGGTGAGCCAGGATAAACTGAGGTTTCAGCTCCAAAGCTTGTGAGACCCTTTTTCCTTTACCGCTAGGCATTTCCATCGTACCCTAAATAGAACGGATTTGATTCTGGCAACCAAAAGAACTCTTTACGACACCTAGGAAATTTTAGGGAGGTGCTAGCGTGTGCCTTAAGCTTTTTAGCTGTGTGCTACTCACTGGCCATTTCCACGCTCAACTTTTCCAGTGCTCTAGGGAAGTTTTATGTATGCAACATACTGGCCTTAACTTCACCAATGGCTGATTTCCATCCTTTTATTCTCTTCTGCAGAAACATAACACTAATCATGCTCCGAGAGCACCGACCAAGGTAGCCTTTAGGGGAAAAACGTTGTAAGACGTGAACGTCTTCCCTGGTAGAAAGGAGGGCAAGCCCTCTGCTCCTCCCCAAGGTCTGAGAGGCCACACCTGCAGGCAGGAGCACGCTTTTCGATGGCGGAGCCCGGTCCCTGTCTCGCGGCCGCCGGCGCAGGACGGTGGTTCCTAGTCGCCAAGGACATTCCGTGGCAGCCCGCGCCCCTGGCCCCCGGCCCCCGGCCCCCGGTCCCCGGCGACCGCCGCGTCACCTGTAATTGTAGGCGCTGAAACGCTTGCTTTCTCTCAGCATAGCCCGGTACAGATCTAACACTTGTGCGCGGCTGGAGGCTGCCATTTTGGAAAGAAAAAAACAAACGGGTCCTCTTCGGAGAGGTCCCAAGTACAGCCCAACCCACGGAACTTCAGTCTGTACAGAAACTACGAACGAAATAAAGTGCGAAAGCTCGGCCTTGCCAGCAGGCCGGACCTAGACCTAGGCGGGCACTCCTGAGGACTGCGGACGACACCCGGCGTCGCGGGCCTCTTCCGAGGCGGGCACAGGCAGGCCTCGGGGCAGCTAAGGGGGCGGTGCCTGGAGGGAGGTGCCTCCGCTCCGCCCCGCCCCCGCCTGGAGGCTCTGGACCCAGCAGCCACTCCACGCGGCTGAAAGGCGGGGAAACTGGAGGCCTGGCTGTCGGTGCATCCAGCCGAGCCCCTGGGGGACGAAGATTGGAGGCGCGAGCATTCGAGGGAACTGCAGTTGCACCACGGAGAGCCTTTGCGAACCGTTCGGGGTCTTGGAGGGGACGTTTGTGTTTCAGGGCGCAGCGGCCCCAGTACCTCCAGGAAGCTGCGTTGCCCGGGTTACCGAAGGCCGCCGCGCCGAAGCCCCGCCCTTGACCGCCGATGCCCCGCCCCCACTGGCTGCGGCCGCCCTCAGTGCTGCCTGAGAGGCCTTGCGGGATTTCAAGGGTGACTTGACTTCGCCCTATCCTGCTCGGCTGGGTGGGGGTTTCCTGGCCTTCGCTAGGTCGGGAGGCGCGATGTCTGGGTGTGGAGGTGATGAGCCAAGGGTTCTGTGGCATTACGGCGCTGCTCAGGGCGACCTGCGTAGGGGCCTGCGGGACAGGCCCGCTTTCTGTCAAAATGGCGGCGCCCAGCGTACATGGGTATCTCTTCAGTTGGGGTTTAAGATTCTTGCCCGTGAGAGCGAACTAGCCTGCCACGCTTCTGATTTTGAAACACTTGGGTCTGGGTTTCCCGGGAGAGCGGTGGGTGAGTGCCAGCCTCTTGCAGCCTGGGGTGCGACGTGGGCAGTTGGTGTGGTAGGGGATTTACATTGGCCGTGGATTTTTCCCTCTTTCCGGATGTGGATTTGCTTTTGAGTGAAGTGTCCCCGTGGTTTTGTAAACTAATAAATGCGTAAAATGCAGCCTGGCTGTAGACTTCGGAGAATAATTAGAGACCTTTAGGGGTTTAGGTATTCTCCAAGAAGCGGAGCAAGTTTTCTCCCATGGCTTGACCTAAACATTTTTGAATTACCTTATTAAAATGGTGGATAAAGTTGCTTGTTCTGATCTTTGAGCATGGGACTGGACGCAGGGAAGCCGCAGCCAATTCTAGTACTGTGTTCGCAAAGCAATTTTCTTGTTTTTGGAATCTTGCTTTACATAATCAACCTTAGGAAGAACCACACCTTTCTGCACTCAAGCACAGTGAGGAGTACCTTTATGTGTAAAAACAAAACGGCCGGACGCGGTGGCTCACGCCTGTAATCCCAGCACTTTGGGAGGCCAAGGCGGGTGGATCATGAGGTTAAGAGTTCAAGACCAGACTGGCCAACATGGTGAAACCCCGTCGCTGTGACATGGTAAAAGCCCCATAAAACTACATACCTCAACCATACCTAGGCTTTGTGTTGAAACTGCTCTCTGTAACCCTGATGTGACAGGCAAGCAGTCCAAACCCACGCCATCTTGGCCCCTTCTACTTGTAATAAGTTAACTAAGGTCTGTAATTTCCACTCATATCCAGACAATGTGTAAACTAACGCTTATCTTGACTTCTGTAAACCACTTAAATAACAATCGGAATATCCAAAGCCCCCGAATGTCCGGAGCCCCTCACCCTCATCTCCGCCCAGGAGGTGGTTTACGGAATCCACTGGCCCTCGGAATGTCTAAAGCCCCTCACCCTCACCCCCGCCCCTCACCCTCACCCCCAAGGTGATTTACAGGCATAGAAGGTCTTGACACCCTCCTTTCGGGGCCACGGGTTGGAGAGACGTGAGTCCTCCGTGTCCGCCGGCAATAAAGACCCTGCAATTTGGCATACTTTTATCTTGGTGTTAACTTTCTATGCTCGGGCCAGTACAACACGCTACTGAAAAATAAAAAAATTAGCTGGGCATGGTGGCTCGTTCCTGTAATCCTAGCTACTTGGGAGGCTGATGTAGGAGAATCAGGGACCTGGGAGGCGGAGGTTGCAGTAAGCCAGTTACAATTGTTTCTCCCTATCAAGGAATTTAATCATTAATGTATATAATTAATGTATCTAAATGACTCAACTTTCTGGTAATCAAATAAAACTTTTCCAAATAAATATGTGTAGTTTAAATAGTTTGGGTAGCCTTGTCCTCTGTTAGTACAAGCAATGGTTGCAGTTAGGAAAGTGATAGCTTCCCAGTTAATTCTGAGCCAAGTCTTCACAAAAATACCTCATTATTTTATTTAAAATGGTTTACCAGTTTTTTGGACATCAGTGCCTTGAGAGCTAATAGAAAATATTAATTCGAAAGCTCCATCACACTTTTGCATATCTTAATTATGGAGATGCCTTTTTTGTTTTTTTAAAAGAAGAAAGTAACTCCATTTGAGATTATAAGTAGAATGGGCCAGAAGCTGAAGAATGGACCATACACATATGTTCCTTAACATGCATTCTATTCTGGGTTGAAATTTTTCTCAGGGAATATCTAAAATAGGTACGGTACCGGCCGGGCGCGGTGGCTCACGCCTGTAATCCCAGCACTTTGGGAGGCCTAGGCGGGCGAATCACGAGGTCAAGAGATTGAGACCATCCTGGCCAACATGGTGAAACCCCGTCTCTACTAAAAATACAAAAAAATTAGCTGGGCATGGTGGCACGTGCCTGTAGTTCCAGCTACTCGGGAGGCTGAGGCAGGAGAATTTCTTGAACCCGGGAGGTGGAGGTTGCAGTGAGCCGAGGTTGCGCCACTGCACTCCAGCCTGACGCCTAGTGACGGAGTGAGACTCTGTCTAAAAATAAATAAATAAATAAATAAATAAATAAATAAATAAATAAATAAAATAAATTAGGAGGTACCATTTAGGAATCAAAACATAAAAATTTCTTTAGTATTCATTTTTTGTTTATCCAAAGTTATCAACTACCTATAGTTCTTTATGTAAAATCTTGTATTATCTTCTATTAAAATTAGGGTTGTCCATGACCACCTAATGCTGTGTGAAGAGAAATTTCTCAAATCATAATAAACAGCATAATAACAATTTACTGTCCTGCAGCTTAAATATCAAAATAATGTATAAAGTAGAATTTGTATAGAAGTAGTAACTTATGATATTATTTAGAAATTATTCAGGTGGGCATGGTGCTTCACACCTGTAATCCCAGCACTTTGGGAGTCTGAAGCAGGTGGATTACTTGAGCCCAGGAGTTTGAGACCAGCTTGGGCAACATGGCAAAACCCGATCTATACAAAAAATACATCATAGCAAACCTCATCTCTACACAAAAAGTACAAAAATTAGCTGGGAGTGGTGGCATGTGCCTGTAGTCCCAGCTACTCAGGAGACTGAGGTGGGAGGATTGCTTGAGCCCTGGAGGTCAAGGCTGTGTTGAGCCATGATCACGGTACTGCACTATAGCCTGGGCAGCAGAGTGAGACCCTCTCCAAAAAAAAAAAAACCAAAAGAAAAAAAATTATTCTGTCCTGCACCACACAAGTATTATACATTGATCCTTCATTTTAATAGAATATGAAGGGGGAAGACATTATATATCAACTCATTCATTTGTACAGATGAACAAACTCAAGCCTTTTTCCTCATTCATTTATTCCTTCAGCATTTATTGAAGACTTCATGAGTACCATACTTTATGATTTGTTTTTTGTTTTTCTTTTGAGACGGAGTTTCACTCTTGTTGCCCAGGCTGGAGTGCAATGGTGCAATCTCAGCTCACTGCAATCTCTATCTCCCAGGTTCAAGTGATTCTTCTCCCTCAGCCTCCCAAGTGGCTGGGATCACAGGTGTACACCACCACGCCTGGCTAATTTTTTGTATTTTTAGTAGAGATGGGGTTTCACCATGTTGGCCAGGCTGGATTCAAACTCCTGACTTCAGGGGATCCACCTGCTTTGGCCTCCCAAAGTGCAGGGATTACAGGTGTGAGCAATGGTGCCCGGCCCATAAGGTATATAACCATATGTTATATAAGATGACATAGTTACAGTGATGAGAGCCTCCCCACCACTAAGAAACCTGTAGGTAACTAGATAAACCAAACAATAATTTATAGAGATAGGTTCTCACTCTGCTTCCTAAGCTGGAGTGCAGTGGTGTGATCATAGCTCATTTTAACTTCAAACTCCTGAAGTGATTTTCCTGCCTCAGCCTCCCAAGTAGCTAGGTCTATAGGCTCATGCTACCATGTCTGGCAGATTAAAAAACATTTTTTTGTGTGTAGAGATGAGATTTCACTATGATGTCCAGTGTGCTCTCAAACTCCTCAGTGCATCTCCTGCCTTGGCCTCCCAAAGAGCTCAGCTTATAGGTGTGAGCCGTGGCACTTAGCTAATAATTTCTTTTTGACAGTTGCTATGATAAAAGCAATAATTTACCAAATACAAAAGGAATACAGAAGAGGAATATTGAACCAGGACTTTCACCTAATGGAAGGCTTTCCGTCATAGGTGTTTCTAGAATGAATAGTAAGACCCAGATGAGGAATGTGGTTAAAGATTGGATTGTATATTCCAAGCATGGAGGCAGAAGGGTGCTTGATCTATTTAGAGAACTCTAAGTGTTTTAGGATGGTAGGAGGTGGGAAGGGAGGGACCACAGAAGTGGTTAGCCCTGCACTAACTTTATTTTAGTGATGTTTTCCCTATTTCTGGATAAATCATTTCTTCCCTTATGCATTGGCTGAGTCATATAAGTAGAGCTTAACAGCTGAGCTGTTGAAATGGAGATTATTTACTCAGGTACCGATAGCCTTTTGTTTCAAATCATGAATTTGAATCCCATATTTCAGAGGCACTGAAATTTTATTTGTGCATTCGAGAGATAGCCGGCAGCCTGGTAGTTCCAAAGTTACTGTTCTCGTGATGATAACTTGAGGACGATATATAAATCAAACATGGATCCCGTTTTCCAGAAGTTTATACTTTAAATACATTTGTATATAATTAAAATAAGGAGTAGGAGATATTAGGTTGGTGCAAAAGTAACTGGATTTGACCATTAAAAGTGATCAAAACTGCAGTTACTTTTGCACCAACCTATACAAAGTGCTTCAGGGAAAGGGCTGGTGAAGCGTTGTTGGGTCTCAGTGTAAGAAGTCACTTCCATTCCTTATGCTTCGGCCACACCTCAGACCAACAGCAGGGCTGAGGCCCAGGCTTCAGAGATTTTTGTTTAATTTTTTTTTTTTTTTGGGACAGAGTTTTGCTCTTGTTACCCAGGCTGGAGTGCAATGGCACGATCTCGGCTCACCGCAACCTCCGCCTCCTGGGTTCAGGCAATTCTCCTGCCTCAGCCTCCTGAGTAGCTGGGATTACAGGCACGCGCCACCATGCCCAGCTAATTTTTTGTATTTTTAGTAGAGACGGGGTTTCACCATGTTGACCAGGATGGTCTCGATCTCTTGACCTCGTGATCCACCCGCCTCGGCCTCCCAAAGTGCTGGGATTACAGGCTTGAGCCACCGCGCCCGGCCTGTTTAATTTTTTTTTAAAGTTCCCTCCATGATTGGGTATAGCCGGGGCTGAGAAACATTGATCTAAAGGAGTCAGGAGGCTTCATGGAGGAGGTAGTGTTTGTGTTGGGCTTGAGAAGATTTGTTTCTCCTGGGCCTTGAAAGGAATTGAAGGATTTGAATGGGTGTGTGGTGGTAAGATGGCTACTGTAGGTGGAAGATGATTTACCCTTTGCCTTGAAAGGGTGAAAGAGAAACCCTGATTGAGGTCTAAGAAAAACACTCATGACCTGGGAGGGGCTTTGGCTACAGCTGTAGAGTGCATGAGGGTGAGAACAGGGAGATCCTGTGGAAACGTGATATGTCGACTTTCATATGTGTTAGGCACGAGATGAGCTGAGTCCCAAATGATTTGAGTTAATCTTTCCATGACTCAATGGAAGAGCTGTTATCTACATTTAAGAAAAGTGAAGCTGGCTGGCCCGGTGTGGTGGCTAACATCTGTAATCCCAGCACTTTGGGAGGCTGAGGCGGGAGGATCACTTGAGCTCAGGAATTTGAGACCAGCCTGGGTAACACAGCAAGACGCCATCTCAATATAATAAAAAAGAAAAGAAACAACAACAAAAAAATGAAGCTGAGAGTTTATTTAGCCAGGATCATACTGCTAGAAAGTAGCTAGGGTGGGCATTGGCCTGAGATGTGATCTGTCTAGCTATGGTGCAGCACTGCTTCACAGATAAAATACCAGCTTCAGGAATTTGAAGTTTATTGATTTTTCTTGGATAACATGGGTAAATTTTAGTCATATTTGAATTTTAATTTAGTTGGAGTCTCACTTATTTGTAAAGCTAACCGATTTGTATAGGAAATATTATAAATATTCAGGGAATCTCAAATGTTGATTTTTATACCAGCTTTTTAGTTATTTAAGATAAATTTACATTTTATTCTATTACCATCTCTTTGAAAAGACTTAGTGCCTTTTTTAGATTGTCTATTTATGTGTGTATGTGAGACATTTCCTCTTGGGGGATTCTCTGAGACTCCCATTTCTGTAGAAGCTCTTTTCAAATATACTTATGGAAAATCTGTTCTCTGTTTTGAGAAACCTTGAAAGCTATGATACATTGCAACTAGACCCTCTAGCTTCATTGACTGGAGTCTAAGGGTTCCCTTACTTGTAGGCAGTAACAATAAAATTGACAATTTATTTTGTGTAAAGTATATCAAATGTCAGTTATTTCTAGAGATTTTTTTTTTTAACACATTATTTTCATTGTAAAGGGAAGAAACCATCTTTTCATACTACAAACCCCTACCAACATGGGAATTCTTTTACAGTGGGATTTGTTGTAATATTCTGTTATGGATCACCTTCATTCTTTTTTTCTTGCTGCTTATGGGGGACCAGTATTTTAGGAATAATATTTTCATACTGTCTGGATATTTTAGAATGATTTGTTAATCAAACTAGCTACAGCTGATTGTAACGATAGCTGTTATTTATTTAGAGTTTGTTTTCTCTCTTCTAGGAGCTTTGTCATGAAGAGTCCTCTCTATGCCCTTTAGCAATATCTCATTTTAGTAATTTTTCTAGGGACATATTTGAAGTTCTGATTGACTTCTTTGAGTGAGAGTATTAGCTGCCATCTCTTGTTTGTTCAGGTCAATAGATTGTTTACAGAAAACATTTAGGATTTGCAGTGTTGACTCTGTTTACAAAAAGCAGCCTACATTTTTCTGATCACTGGGAAAATACTAGGTCAGTGTCTTCAGATATGCAATACTGAGTTCTGTGATGTTAACTGATCTCTCAGGATGATACATAACTTTGATAGTATACTGGAGACTTACTAACAGCAGAAGATATACAGAGAAGTCAGGATTTATTTGCTGTTATAGTGAATACTCTTACATAATTTAATATTTTATAACTTTTTAATGTAAGCATTATTTTCTGAGCACAATTGAAGCACCTCAGCCTGGCAAACCTGTAACCTGTATGTGTGATTGTGAGTTTGAATTAACTAACAATATTTAAGATTAATAAAAGCCTGGCTTGTGTGAAATGGATTATAGTAATATTGGCAGACAGTAAAACAGAGTTAGCTTCAGTTAATGAAGATGAGTTTTTTGGGAGATATATCTTTTTTAACAATTCCTGGAATTCTGCCTTGCAGGAGAAAGTAAAATGGAGCAGTCATGAAATAGAAAAAGCTTACCAGGCAGCATACTTTCTTCCCTGTTTCTTGACATTTTGAGATAAGCACCTTGTTATTTATTTCAAGTCTTGGAGCACTTTGAGACAAGCACATGTGCCTGGGCATTTATGACACCCTTGGCTTCTGCGTACTGAGAGCTGGGCTGGATGATAATTACAGTCAGCTTTCATTTGTAGAGCCCAGGTCTTCAAAGAATTTCCAAGTAAACTATCCCAGATAAATACATTTCAGGATGTAAGTGTGCTTCACCAGAACTGTCAAACTGGATGCCCTTCTGTTAACTTTGTAGAGGAGATTTCACATGTGTCAAGTTATAGTGTTTCCTAAACTTTTTTGTGTTGTCTTGAAAGCTATTTGAAAATTAAATGTTCATTATAGTACTGGTGGTCAGGTATGTTCCTTAGATATTTATGAATTAATGTCACCACACCACAGACAGTAATTTTTATGCCATCTTCTCCCCAAAAACCTGCAGCACTTTTAGGATGAAGTCTAATTCCTTAACACAGCCTATGAGACCCTGACGAGTATGGTGCTTACCCACTTCTCCAGCCCTATGTCACACCTTTTTCTTTTTCACTTGCTGTTTCTCATTCTTTAGTACTTCCCTCTTTCCCCTCCACCCTGGGGGCCTTTGCAAATGCTAATCCAGTTGCCTGGAGTGCCCTTCCTTCCCTTCCTAATTATTCTTCGGATCTCAGTTTAACAGATGGTTACTCAAAGCTACCTTCTCTAACTTGAATAAATCTTCCTCTTTTAAGCTCCCTTAGTATTGTGAATTGCTCTTCAGTTTAGAGTGACAAAAGTTGCAAGTCACAGGAAACTGAAGTCAAATTGATTTAAACAATCATAGTGGCTTTATTGTCTCCTGTGTCTTGAGCGTTCAGAAGCCAGATGGGCTTTAGGGTTGATTGGTTTGAGTGATGTTGCTAAAGATTCAATTTTGTGCTTTTCTCCACTTTGTCTTCTCCAATGTCAATTTTATTGTCTGGCCAGAATCCTCTCTTGGTTGTGGGAGACCATCAACAGTTTGGGGGTACTTGTTTCCAGAACCTTAGAGGAGTTAGAGAGCTTCTGGACCAAGAGTGCCAAGCAGTCCTCTCTGTTCGTGTCACTGGCCCTCCTGCGTCATGTACTCATCCATTTCTGAACCAATAACTGGCCAGGGAGAAGATATGATTTTAGGATGGAAACAATTGCCTAACTCCTAGAGGCAGGGGTCGGAAAGGTGTCCCCAAAGTATGTAGGCTGTGAAAGCTGAAGGATGGAGATGTAGGCATGGGGGAACACACAATGAAATTGAGGTAGTTACCAAGAGAAAGGGAAATTATTTTTTGTAAAAGGTAACAAAGTTCACTAGAGCAGTCTTGCCAGAGTTATATGTTACTTTATTTGATTAATATTTTTTGTGATATTAGGCTGTGTATGAGAACAGAGATTATGTTTTTGATTACCATTGTTTCTTAAACACTTTACATCTAGCTTTGCACATAGTAAATGATCAATAAATATGAATAGTGTAATGACTCAGTCTATCACATAAGATCCAAATACAGTAAGGCCCTGCTCCCCACCCTTACCCATGGTTTTGCTTTCTTAGTTACCCAGAGTCAGCTATGTTCTGAAAATATATAATGGAGAATTCCAGAAATAAACAGTGCATGTTTTAAATGAGTGCGTTCTGAGTTTTGTGTTGAAACCTGCCCAGGGCATGAATCCTCCCTTTGTCCAGTGTCTCCATGGTGTATACACGCCACCTGCCCGTTAGTCACTTTGTTGCCTTCTCAGTTATCCCAAGATCACAATTTGGTTATGGACAGATCACAAGAATTAACAGAGTGAGTGCAGTGGGATGAAATATTTTGAGAGAGAGAAAGAGTCCATATTCTTTGTCTTTTTCATAACATTTATTACAGTAGGTATATTGTTATAATTGTTCTACTTTGTTATTAGTTTTTCTTGTTGAATTAATGATGGGTTTTTATTTTTTTCTTTCCAAAAAACAATAATAACCACTATCTTATGCAGAAATGATATCATGAGCAGTTGCATTATTAAATCAAGGAGAAACACAATCAGAGAACAGGCAAAAAATTATTATTATAATGGTTTGTGTTTTTCTTTTCTTTCTTTCTTTCTTTTTTTTTGAGACAGAGTCTTGCACTGTTGCCCAGGCTAGAGTGCAGTGGCGCAATCTCTGCTCCTCTATCTCCTGGGTTCAAGTGATTCTCCTGCCTCAGCCTTCAGAGTAGCTGAGATTACAGGCACACACCACCACACTCGGCTAATTTTTGTATTTTTAGTAGAGACAGGCTTTCACCATGTTGGTCAGGCTGGTCTTGAACTCCTGACCTTGTGATCCTCCCACCTTGGCCTCCCAAAGTGCTGGGAATACAGGCGTCAGCCACCATGCCAGGCCTTGGTTTGTATTTTTCTTATCTCAGATTGTTTCTATTTATTTTTATTGATATATAATAGATGTACATATTTTTGGGATACATGTGATAATTTAATACATTATTATAATTTGTAAAGATGAAATTAGTGTAATTGTGATATCTAGCACCTTAAATATTTGTTTTTATTCTAGAAACATTCAAATTGTTTTCTTCTTGCTGTTTTGAACTATAAACTATAGTCACTCAGTGATCTATCAAACACTAAGTCTTATCTCTTATATCAAGCTATATTTTTACTTATTAGTCAACCTCTCTGCATCTCTCCTGCCCTGTACCCTCTTGACCTCTGGTAACCACAAGTCTATTCTCTATTTTCATGAGATTCACTTTTTTAGTTACGACATATGAGTAGGAACATATGATATTTGTCTTTCTGTGCTTGGCGTATTTCACTTAACATAATGACCTCCAGTTCCATCCATGTTGCTGCAAATGACAGGATTTCATTTTTTCTATAGCTGAATAATACTCTATTGTGTATTTATGCCACATTGTCTTTATCCTGGCATCCGTTGATAGACACTTAAGTTGGTTCCATATTTTGGCTTTTTTTTTTGTGAATAGTGCTGCAGTAAACATGGGAGTGCCAATTACAATGCACATCTTTTTGATGATAATACTGATTTCCTTTCTTTTGGATATGTTCCCAGCAGTGGAATTGCTGGACATATGGTAGTTCTATTTTTAGTTTTTTGAGGAACCTCCATACAGTTTTCCATATTGGCTATACTAACTTAAATTTTCACCAACAGTTCACAAGAGTTCCCCTTTCTCCACATCTGTGCCAGCATCTTTTATTCCTTTTTTGATAAAAGCCATTTTAACTGGGGTTAGATGATATCTCATAGTGGTTTGGATTTGCATTTCTCTGTTAATTAGTCATGTAGAGCATTTTTTAAAAAACTATGGGCCATTTATATGTCTTCATTTGAGAAATGTCTATTCAGATCTTTTACCCAATTTTTAATCAGATTATTTGTGTTTTTTTCTTATTGAATTGTTTGTGCTCGTTATATATGCTGGTTATTAATCCCTTGCCAGGTGGATGGTTTGCAAATTCTGTCTCCTATACTGTGGGAGATTCTAGATTGTGTTTTCATTTTGTTGATTGTTTCCTTTGCTTACAGAAGCCTTTTTCCTTGATGTAATCTCATTTTTCTGTTTTTGCTTTGGTGGTCTGTGCTTTTGAGGTCTTCACAAAAAAATCTTTGCCCAGATCAATATCCTGGTTTGTTTCCCCAATGTATTCTTGTAGTAGTTTCATAGTTTCAGGTCTTAGATTTAAATCTTTAATTTTTGTATATGGTAAGAAATAGGAACTCAGCATCGTTTATGGAAGAGTGTCTTTTTCCCACTGTACGTTCTTAACACCTTTGTCAAAAATGAATTGACTGTAAATGTGTGGATTTATATCTTGTTCACTATTTTATTATTAGTTATCGTTCAATCTCTTACTGTACCTAATTTATAAATTAAACTTTATCGTAGGTATTCACATACAGGAAGAAACATAGTAAACAGTACTTAGGGTTTCGTACGCTCCATGGTTTCAGGCATCAACTGTGGGTCTTGGAACCTCCGCAGGCAGAGAGGAGCTACTGTAACTTACCTGTAAAAATTATTGAGTGACTTTGTAGATAGCATTAGTTGGCTACCCATCAACCATATCAACTATACTTCTTCCCGACCATTACAACCCTGATTTTGTTTGGGTGGCCACGTGCCTAGTTCCTGGAAATGAATTGTAATGTGGTCTTAGGCATTCATGGTGATTCCATTCCCTTTTTACCAGATACTTGTTTATCATAGCCAGGCATAGCCACAAGATACAGATCTGGTTAATGAAACAACAGGAAGTTGACTGGAAGGTTTCTAGGAAAGATTTTGTTTTTTATTAAAAGATAAGAATTCACACAATAGGGCTTACTTAGGTCATCTTCTCCCCTGCTTGGAATGCAACTAAGACTAATGCTTGAAGCTCAGCAGACATCTTGCAACTAGAAGTGCATGAGGGAAAGGCCAAGAGAATATGCGATTCCAGCCTAAACACTGGCTTTTCTGAGCTATGAGTGAACTTTTCTGAGCTTTTCCAGGAGTGAACCCTGGAACTAGATGCCTCTAGACTTCATATTGTGTTAGCAACTAATGTCTTTCTATTTTAAGCCATGATTATTTGGACTTTCTGTTTTATGCAGCTCAACATGTCTATTTATGTATTTATTTTAGAGATAGGGTCTTGTTCTGTCACCCAGGCTGGAGTGCAGTCACACAGTCATGGCTCACTGCAGCCTCCAACTCCTGGGCTTAAGCATTCTTCCCCTCTCAACCTCCTGAGTAGCTGGGACTGCAAGTGCTTGCCACCTTACCCAGCTAATTAAAACAAATTTGTTTTTGGTAGAGGTGAGGCTTTGCTTTGTTGCCCAGGCTTTTGAACTTCTGGCTTAAAGCAATTCTCCTGCCTTGGCCTCCCAAAGTGTTGGAATTACAGGTGTGAGCCTGGGCCAACATGTCTCAATATAGTGCCAAAAATAAAATAGAGCTTCCCTGCCTCAGCCTTGCCAAAAGTCTTTCTTTGTAATTTATTATATTTGTCAATTTAAGGTTATTTGTCTTTGCTGCTTGTGAAGCACTAGGATATTTTGTTTTTTTTTTTTTTAAAAAGAATATGTTTGTTACATGTACACATAGGCCAAGCTTTTTTGCACTGAAGGACATTTGTGTATGAGGGTCCTTCTTTTGAATAATCAATATTCTCTTATACTCTTCACTCCATTCATGACTACTCAGCTTAAATGTTGCTTCTTCAGGCAATGTTCCCAACTTCAGTTTAAATTACACCCTTCTGATTTTATTATTATTTCTTATGACAGCTTATTCTTTACCTTAACTTTTTATAATTTAAAATTGTACAAAGTATATCTGCATAATGGTAGGTTCTTGGCTTAATGTTGAGTTCTCGCACAAGAACTCCGTGAGGGCTGGGACCATCTCTGTTTTGTTCATCACTAGAGGCATAGTGCCTAGTAAGTGCTCAGTAAACCTTTGTTAAATGAGTAAATGAAGGAACATAAGCCTGAAATTTTTAGATTTCTGCATCTTTGATCCTCCTGCCCTGTCACCACCAAGAATATTAGGTAACATGAAGTGTTCAGCCACAGCACAGATTCTGTTGCATTTGTTTGGATTACATTGCTCCCTACTGGTCAGGATTTAGGGTTAGATTTTAGATTTCGAGACTTTAATTTTGTTTGCCTTATAAGAAAATATAATGGGAGTAGCATAGTCACTTAGCATACTAACTGAGTAAACATCTTGTCAGTTCCTTCAGAAGAGTGATACATATTTTGGATACTTTTTCTCTTGCGTTATGATTTCTTCTAACAGAATTTTACATTATCTTAAGCTTTGCTGGCACTATTTTTATAAATTGAAGTTAAAAGCCCCTGGTAGTGAATGTTTATATTTTATGCTTTTGGATAGCTCTGGAAGCATGGAAATGACTATCATTTTAGCTCTGTTGTTTGTCACAATCATTTAAAATTGCATTTGGAATCTCTTCTTTCAGAAAAAGTAGGCTCAGTGGTGGGGGGGCGGTGGGGACGGGTTTGTATAAATTGTTGACACAAGTTATTGACTTAAAATGCAGATACATTAAAATAATTTTTTTAGTTTCATCATGCTGTAATTCTACATTGTTGGTATTAGTTTTACTGTGTCTAGGGAGATTTATTGTGCATTTTTGCAATGAGTGTAAATGCTGTATGTATGTGATAGTAAGGGAGAAAACTTGACTGAGATATTGTCAATTTGGTAGCATTTCACAGCTGTATCAGATTTTTCCACATCATTTTAGGTAAATTACTTAACATTTGGATAATCACATAATTTATTTCCTATATCAGGATACTTGAGATCAGTGAAAGTGGGTGCTATTAAATAATTATGCTGTCATGACAGGCATAAACATGAACTGTCTTGGTGATACTGACACATATGGTCATTCTACTTGATAACAGTAATCTGTGATGACTTTGTTACTCTGTATACCCTTGTGAATTGCAAGAACTAAGAATTGGAGGCTCATCAAAGAGCTTCACTTTCCCTTTATTCTCTACAGAATGCCTGCATCTTCAACACCTTCTGCCCAGAGGTGTGATTCTTCAGTTGTGTGGATCACTCTGGGTTCCCAAACTGATGTGGCTCCATGGCCAGTAGGAGATTGGGGGTGTCGGGCACAATAAGAGCTTGTTCTCTGCTTTAGGGATGAATATCTTTGTGCATGATTAGCTGGCTGTACTAAGGTGCAAGAGGAATGGAAATGTTCACTTAATACAGAAATTGTGGGCACATGGTGATTTAATCATGATCTTACTTTGTATTGTTTGGGCTTGTAAAAGAAAGCTTCTGAATATTAACAGGAACATAAAAAAAGTAGTTGGGCCTTTCAGTACCGGAGCTTTTAACAAAGGATTTGCAGACTCTTCAGGTCTTTTCCCTTGCTGCAGCTCTGCCATCTGTGCTTTGGAAGGGGCCTCTACCCCTGCCTTTCCTTGGTTAAGATAGTGATTTTCTGTTAACTGAGTCTGTCTTCTATTAAACAGAAAAATGATAACATGTTAGTGTGATGTGGTCTTGAGCCTCATGTAGGAGATTTTCCTGAGAGTCACAGACAATATTGAATTCTCTTTTTTCTCAAACAGTTTTTAATTGATTGCCCAACATTGCAAAAGACATTTGACATACATTCTTACTTGGTTGGTTCTTATACTAATTTAGCAAAGTAGACATTGTTATTCATATTTTATCAAGAAAGACAAAAACACCCTTCTCCCCACTCCACCACCACCAAAGCTTAGAGTTTAAATAAGTGGCCCAAGTTCACATGACAGATTTGATATTTGAACTGAGGACTGTTTGATTCTAAAATGTGTGCATTTACCAGACTATGGCATGCCATATTTGATTTGGTAGTACAAATTAAAAGCAGCCTTGAAAAACTAAAATTATGTTTAATTCTTACTGTCTGTAATTAGCATCCTTCTGCATTGGTTAAGTGTTTTTACCACTAAGTGTTTGTTTTCAAGCCCTAATTGTCCAGGAATTGGGTTATTCTCTTTGGCTCTATGCTTGAAAAGGACAATTGATGTGTAGATTTTTAAATATGATGATAGAAAGTGATCATTAGTAAGCATACACTAAGTATTCAATGAATATTTGCTGTTTAGTCATTTGATGAAACTGAGCTTTGGTTTTATATTTTGTTTGAATCCCTTGCAAGCATTCTTTCAACTTCAATAATAGCTTTAAAAAAATTTTTTTTTAAATTTTTTAATTTAATTTTTATTTTTTGCTTAAAACTCAAAAAGCCAGATTTTTTTTCTTTACTATATTGCAGGTTTTGCAATTCTAGAATGGGGAATATGAATTTTAAAAGATTTGTGGTTCTGTCAGCTCAATCAGTTACAACTTTGGTCTCTTAACTTGTGTGCTAGGCAACCATGGGAGCCACAGAAACAAGGGCTTATGAATCCTGAGTGTCCCCGACATCATCTGTTGATTTAACGCAGTTTTGAAGTTTCAAACATACATATGTCCTCCCCATTTTCAAACATATGCAGGCAGTGTAGTGATTGTAAAAATATGCAGTGATTAAAAGCTACTGTGATTCATTAATGCTTTCAAGTAATTTCTAATTACTCAATGGATATTGAAAGTATATATCTGATCTTGTTGGGGGTTGGATACTTTTTCAGAGTTAAAACTTATGCTCAGGCTAGCATAGCCTGGGAATCCCTGGTGTGGTCATAATCAGGTCAGGATATTTCTCCCATTTTAACCATATGGCTTCTGTCTTGTCCATGGCTCCATGGTATACTCTCTTCTACCCTCATATGGCAAAAGCATGTCCTCTCATCATTCTATTAGCAGCGCCTGGGGCACTTCATTCTTGGCTCCCACCCCTTTTTGACTGAGCAATCAATAAAACTCTCTATTTTGCTTCTAATCCAGCTCTCATTTTGTTTATGTGCTGAACAATATATTATTAGCAGATAGATGCTGAGATAAATTCTGAGATTGCACCTTGCATAGGATTCAATAAATATTTGCTAGAATTCGACAAGTATTTGATAATTGACTGATTAATAATTCACTGAACTATCCTTATCTTGCTACTGTCTGTAGTTTCATTGTTTACTAATGGCTCTTGATTTTCTTACTTATTTTTCTGAAAATTGGATTTCTTTCATGTTGCAGGATTCTTGTATTTGAAGCTAAGTAATGTGAATTTTAAAATGAGCGTGGTTCTATTCTGATAGCTCAGTTGTCTTTGCTCCTCGCCACTCTGATGTTCCTGGTTTATGCTCTCCTTAGCTCCCATCTGCAGTAGTGGGACCACTCTTTGAGTGCTTATTATGTGTCAGGTGTTGGGTAGCTGCTTCAGGTGTTACCTTGTTTAACACTCATAACAATCCTGTAAAAGAAGGAAACAAACAGTAAGTGGGTCGGCTGGGATTTGGAGTCAAACATGGTTTATTGACTGAACTTCCTCCATAACCTCAATTTTAAGCATTTCTCTTACTCTGATATTCTTAGATTTTAGTTGACTCCTTTTGCTCCCACTACTCTGCAATTCTTTGAAACCTCTAGGATTTACAATCCATTGGCCTTCCCGCCTTTTCATTGTGCCATATCCCTCTCATATCTTTACTTCCCTTCTTACTTAGTCTAGATTTTGTGTTCACTGCTTTGTGATATCGTTCTAATTGTTCCGCTATATAGTTCTCAGTTCTACTTATTTCCCTACTCTGCTTTGTTGATGTGCTTTTACTTGTAGACTGATTTATAGTGTGAAGAAGAAACCTTGTAGGTATATACCCATCTCTCTAGCTATCTGCATTTCTGCTTATGATTTGGTGACATTGCATATGTAACCAGTATGTGGACCTAGTGCGAGCCATGAGATGTAAATCAAACACAGTTTTTTTTTTTTCTCTCTAGCATGCCTTTAAAATTGTGTTCAGTAACACTTATTTTATGGCATGAAGTGTTGTGCAATTCTAGAATCATAATAAAGCCAGTTGAGATCTTTCAACTAAAAAAGAAATGTGGTCATTCAGGGGTAATTTCCTGCCTCTGGATAAAAACTTCTTCCATTACCCACTCCCCCGTAAAGGATTTGGTGATGGGAAAGGGTGGGGATGTATGGCTGGCTTTTTTTCTCTTTCTCTACTTATCCCATTCCTGTGAGCTGGCTCTTAACCACTTAGGCCACTGCCAGGGTGGAAGAATGGGAAAAGAGAGTAAAGGACCACAGCAATTTTGTGTTAGCTGGGTGACTTGGTACTCTAGGCTTTTTCTTGGGTTCTTCAGAAGACCCCTACTGGATCCTTCCAATTTCATCTTCCTTGAATTAGGTGATTCTTCTTGGCTTGCTATATCTCCCTTTGCCCCTGGCTCTTCAGAGGTCCTTTCCACAGAAGAAATGTTACTGTTGATGTTCTCCAGCCTGCCCAGGTGCTTTCTCGGGCAAGACTTACAGTGGCTTAGTGCTGGCTCTCTCCTGTACTGCCCTTGTCTGGCCCATGAGACAGCCCACTGCTGGTTGGTGCAGTGACCTCACCAATGCAGTCCTTTGTGCTCACTCTTAGCCATCCTCAAGTTTCTAGTGCCTGTTGGGTGCATGTTCATGGTCTACCCCACTGCATGGAGCACACATCAACCCCTTCCCTAGAGGGTCGGTTGAAACTTCTTGAGCTTAGGAGGCAGATACTTTCTCTCCTTCCCTTGACTTGAGGCCAAGGGCTCCATCAAGCTCCTCTGAAGGAATCCTTTGAAAATCCCTCTCTTTTCAGCACTCTGACTGCTTTTTGTCTTTTCTTTGGACTGACTATAGTCCTAGAGTTGCAGAAATGATTTTCATCCGTTCCCTTTGTAAATTGTACATTTGGCATTTATTCATTTTTATCTCATTCAAAACTTCAATTTAACATCCTGACATACAGGTTTTCTGAAAATGATACCTACTCTTTATTTAAAATCCAAACACATTGGAAAAGAAGTGGGAGACAAGCCACAAGTCTTATAGTCTGGAAATAATGGTGGTTAATATTTGATAAGCATCATTCTAATCACCCGTGTTAGTTTGTTTTTGCACTGGTATAAGGACATACCCGAGACTGGATAATTTATAAAGGAAAGAGGTTTAATAGACTCCTAGTTCCTGGGGAGGCTTCAGCAAACTTACAATCATGGCAGAAGGGGAAACAAACACATCCTTCTTCACAAGGCAGCAGGAGAGAGAAAAATGAGAGCCAAGCGAAGGGGGAAGCCCTTTTTTTTTCCTTTTTGTGGAGAATAGGGTCTCGCTATATTGCCCAGGCAGGTCTCTTGAACTCCTGGGCTCAAGCCATCCTCCTGCCTCTGCTTCCCTAAGAGTTGGAATTATAAGCGTGAGCCACTGCACCCAGCAGGAAGCCTCTTATAAAACCATCAGATCTCATGAGAACTTACTATCATGAGAATAGCATAGGGGAAACCGCCCTCATGATTCAGTTACCTCCTACGGGGTCCCTCTCATGACCCCTAGGATTATGGGAACTACAATTCAAGGTGAGATTTGGGTGGGGATACAGTGAAACCATATTATCACCCCTTTTTGAGACAAAGTCTTGCTCTATTGCCAAGGCTGTAGTTCAGTGGCATGATCTTCGATCACTGCAAACCTTTGCCTTCCAGACTCAAGGGATTCATCCACCTCAGCCTCCTGAGTAGCTGGGACTATAGGTGTGCATCACCATAGCCAGCTAATTCTTGTGTGTGTGTGTGTGTGTGTGTGTGTGTGTATATATATATATTTTTTTTAACAGATGGGGTTTTACTGTGTTACCCAGGCTGGTCTCAAATTCCTGGGCTCATGTGATCTGCATGCCTTGGCCTCCCAAAGTGCTGGAATTACAGGCATGAGCCACCAGGCCCAGCCACCTCTCTGAATTTTTATGTAGATGAATGGAAGCATGGATGACTAGAAAGTCTTTTACAAAGATAGGATTATACCATGTATGGTGTTTTTAATTTTAAGAAATATATTTATTTTTGCTTAAATGTAACACAAGAGAGAGAAATTATGAAAATGAAGGGATTGCTGAACTTCAAACCAATCATGGAACACTGATGTTTGGCTTGTGATCTTTTTCGACAGAACATTTTGATTTTAGCTGGTGTATATGGTTGCTTTGAAAGATGAAAAAAGGGGTGTAATTGCACTTCCTCCCACCTTCCCTCCCTGCTCCACTCTTTGATTTGTTTTATTTTTATGTTGTTTGGTTTTTAACTTGAACACTCTGCTGTTACTCAGTAACTCCAGTGATTGTTTAGCTATACTCTTAAGTGGCATCAGTTCTTGCCAACCAGTTCTTTTCAAAGAGTTTCCCATTTCTTGGATGTGTATTTTGACCAACTTTTTTTTTTTTCAAGGAAGGGTTAATCAGTATTATGTCCTTGAGTTATTGGATGTTTTGAGAATTCGTGTTACCTTTGTACTCAAGAAACACTGGCCAGCCTTAAAAATGCTGCCAGACTGACTTTTCTGTTTTCTAGATAGCCAGCTTTTTCTGCCTAATAATACAGAATCTGGTTCCAGTCCATATTTTAAATGACTCCACTGTCTTTCTGAGCCCGTGTGATGAATTATTTTTCTCTGAAGTTCAGTACCTTTACCAAGCTATTAGTGTTGATCATTACATATTAATTTTTCTTGGAGCCTGGTCTGCTATTTTAATTTAGGAGAGGTCTCTTTTCTGTAATGTCTTTGAATATTTTTCTAATTTTTTTTTTGTTGTTGTTCTTTAGGAGTATGTAATCACGTAATGTGAAGCTACATCTCTTTTGTCTTTCATACCCAGCTTCTTCCTTCTGGTTACACTGTATTTTTATTCTTTTTCATCTCTTTTGGTGAGGCTTCTCAGGCTTGTCTTCCCTTCTTCTGACTGGATTTTTGTTTATGCTTGCTTACCATCTTGTTAACTTCTAATATCACAATCATTTTATACTAGTTTCAATTTTCTCTTCTATTTTTTGAGCTGTATCAACATATTTCTTATCTGTTGTCTTGAAGTGTCTACTTTTTCTTAAATCTCTGGTATATCTTGTTTGATTTGCCCCTTCTACGACTACTCTGTCTGTCCGTCCGTCTGTCTGTCTGTCTGTCTGTCTGCCTGCCTGTCTGCCTGCCTGCCTGTCCATCTATCCATCTCTCTATTGAGACTGGGTCTCTGTCTGTTGCCTAGGTTGGAGTGCTGTGGCATACTAATGGCTCACTGCAGCCTCAATCTCCTGGGTTCAAGCATTCCTCCCACCTCAGCCTCCTGGGTAGCTAGGACTACAGGCATGCATCAACACTCCCGGTATTTTTGTATTTTTTTCTAAACAGGGTTTTGCCATGTTGCCCAGGCTGCCGTGAAACTTCAGGACTCAAGTAATCCTTCTACCTTGGCCTCCCAAAGTGCTGGATTTACAGGCATGAGCCACTGCACCTGGCCTTTTTATTTTTTACCTTTATCTTTAGATTATGGATGGCAATTTGTCTAAAGACTTAGCCTCCCAGGGTAATTTCTGTTCTGAGGAATGTGCTCTTTGTCTTTTCTGCTTATATTTTAAATTTTGTTTGCATCCACTAGTGTCTGTGATTTGGTTCTTTTCTGGTAATTCCTCATCTCTGGATTGGCAGTTTCTTTCTGTCAAAAAATAATCACTGTGCAGCTTCTTTTTGGTTTGGTTATTTCTCATAGTCTGGGGGCTCCTGAGTTTTTGAGGTTCAGGTCAGTATGGCTTATGTTAAAAGCTGTGTATATTGTGATGTAATGACTGCTGCTTTTTTGTTTTGTTCCTCAATCTTACCTCACTGTGGCAGTCACTCACAGATAGGTTATAGATGTTAAAGGTGGTGTGTCTTTGCTGTTTCTTAACTTCAGCTCCACCTCCCCTGTGAGTTCCAGGGTGATATTTATAACACATATGTCATTATTATTGCTCTTCTAATGATATTGACCTTACTTTTTCTTTAGGACAAAAATAAGTGTTCTTAGCTCCTCAGTATGTGGCCCCCAAATCCCTTTCTTTTCCTATTCTTTTTTTTTTTTTTTTTGAGACGGAGTTTCGCTCTTGTTACCCAGGCTGGAGTGCAATGGCTCGATCTCGGCTCACCACAACCTCCGCCTCCTCGGTTCAGGCAATTCTCCTGCCTCAGCCTCCTGAGTAGCTGGGATTACAGGCACACGCCACCATGCTCAGATAATTTTTTGTATTTTTAGTAGAGACGGGGTTTCACCATGTTGACCAGGATGGTCTCGATCTCTTGACCTCGTGATCCACCCGCCTCGGCCTCCCAAAGTGCTGGGATTACAGGCGTGAGCCACCGCGCCCGGCCTCTTTTCCTATTCTTTACCACCCCATTTGTTGTCTACACTTCTTTTATCTTGAACTACTTGCTCTTTGGTAGTCTTCACACTTTCTTTCCTCTAGTCCTTTGCACCTGTGGTCTTTGCTGAGTAGAACTTTGCCATTAAGATCACTGGTGTGCTGATAGATGTTCAGTAACTGGTTTTTAGGGAGGGAGGCTGATTTGCAGTGTTTGGCCATGGTGGGTGCATTTACACTCAATTTCAGGATGCCAACATGAAGCCACCAAAGAATTGGGAAGTGGTGTACACAGTGTCTAATGTTGTGAGCAGTCAACCACTCAAGAGTCACTTTTGTGAAAGCTTTGCTCTTAGTTGCTTTTTCTCTTTCCCCATATTGGGTAGTCACTTCCTGTGTTTTAGTTGAAAACCTATGTGTTTCTCACTCCTGGTTCCCTGGTAGTCTGAGAGCTACTTGAGAGGTATGACCAATTGTTAGTTACAGTGCCAGATACTCAGATTGCCCTTAAACGGCTAAACCTGTGTAACAGTGATATTGGTTGTGATATTTCAGAAGAGTGCATGCTGATGGATTTTTGTAGACTACTGGAAAAAAATAAGTCATTTTCATGTTTATATAATTATATACCTCTACTTCTCATCTGTCTCATTCTAACCATAATAATAATTATATAACATAATCTGTGATTTGCTAGATTTCACAGGTTTATAAATCTAGTAGAAAACTGGTTGGGTTTTTTTTTTCTGTCAACCAGTGGCAATTGTCTGTCAGTTGATCACATATCTCAACTTTTGTGTCATTTAGTTGTAGAATTTGATACAGATTTCCTATATGAATCTCATAATTTAATGTGATTTTTTTGCTGCTTAGTAATCAGTCTGTACCACCACAGAGTGCCCCTGTGGGATCCGGTCAGTTGATGACAACTTCAAGATTTGGAAGGATATTACAGTCTATTGTACATGAAAGAACAAGAAATAAACCTATGATATTATCATTCTTACTCTTTTTAATCAATTTTTTTTTTTGCAATGGTGTTGAAGTTCAGACATTGGAAATGTGATGTAGGATTTGAAGTCACTATTCAATGGAATTAAATCATCTGTATCTCAATTTGTATCTTACCCTCTTGTTACCTTTCTAATTGTCCACTTCCAAAAGGTAAACCACTTTCCCAAAGATACCTTTCTAGTGACTTTTAATAGGATTGTCTGTGAATTTTTGCTCACTAGGTTTGACAGTTGTTTGATTCATGAAGAAGAAATATTTCAGAGGCATTATTAATCAGAAACTTCTTGACCAGAGATCAAAGTATAGCTGGGGCAAGGGAAATAAAACCAGATTGGCCGAACATCACCTTGTGCTGAGCACTTTCTCGACATTTCACTTTTACTTTTTATGAGAACTCTGAGATAGATGGCAGAATCTCTGTTTAGTAGATGAATACAATGAAGCTTCAAGGGTGTATGATGTATTGAAGTGTTGAAGCTGGAGTTTGAACCCAAGGCCATGGGACTCTAAAGCCACAGGGATATGATTGTTCTGGAATTTGGATTCCTTCTCTGCCCCTTGGTTAAGTAATCCATTTTTCTCTAGATGTGGAGCTGAGGCTCTTAAGTGTTTTTCCTTTGCTCTGACATTCAAGTTAATTACTTCTGTCTTTTTCAAAGTTTGGCATTACTGGCAATTTTGTTTAATAAGTAAGCTATCCTCTCTCCATGTGTTAGCCATGAGAGATTTTTGTAACTCACTTAAGAAAAATTTGGAGATTGTCCTACAGTTGTGAAAGTTTGAGAAGTGATTTATTGAATGCTTCTTACATGTGAAGGGATGAACTAAGGGTTGCTTCTCTTTATTGCCATACCTCATTTGGATTGCTCAGACATTGACACAGCTCTTACTTTTGAATACCTGTTGCACTAATTTTCCATCTTATTCATTTTAATCTTGGCAAAACACAGATCTAATATAATTGAGTCTCATTTTACATCTGGGAAAATCAAGGCTGAAAGAACTCTCACAAATTTACCAAGGTTACACAGCTAGTTATTGGTGAAGCTGGGATTTGAACTCTTGTCTGGATGACTGTGAGCTCAAGCTCTTTGCTGTCACATGCCTTCTCCTTGCACTTCTGTCTAGATCAGAGACCAAGGTTTGAATTATCTAACCAAACCTAGAGGTCAGACCTGTCTTCATCTAATCCTTTGTCTCTTGAGTTATTTCCAGCCATATGAGTTGGCAGATGGGTAACCTTCTAGTTTCATTAGCCCACTGGTTAGCTATCCTTGGCCTCACTTTAGACTGCCAAGAACCTTAGAATAAACACTGATATCAGGGTTCTACCTGTACCAAAGATACAGAAACTCTAGGGATGGGGTGCAGCCATAAGGTCTTTAAAAAGCTCCAGAACCTTCTAACGTGCCACCAGGATGGAGGACCACAGTCATCAAGCCCGAGTCAGACAGCCGAGTAGAATGGCAGAGGGCACCCATCTGTGCCTGTTGCCCCCATGCAATGTGTCCCGCTATTTCTTTTCAACACAGGTGTGATGTGTTTTTAAAATATTACAGAATTCAAGCTCCTTCCCAGCTGAAACTGATTTTATCTCCCTAGATAAGCACAGGCTTATGTGCATAATTATTGCAACAAACAACAACACAAAAACCAAACCAGGCTATTTGTAGGAAATGGTGAGGAGAGCGAGTGGCTTGGTGTGATGGGAGTGGTCCCTCAGGTAGCCGGGCATCCAGGAGGAGGGCATGTCGGGCTGTCCAGACATGCCTGAGGACTTGGCTGACCCGGAAGGATTTCTCTCTGCCTGTCTGTTCTCATCTCTATAAATCAGGCAGCACAGGAGGAGCAAACACGTGTTACTGTTATGCCTTGATTTGAAATCCACCTGTTCCTCCTCAGTGCAGGCTCAGTATTTCCTGAGCCAGCCTCAGAACACTGTGGTGTAAGGAGAAATAGTTTTTCCTCCCTGTGGTCTTTAAGCCTAATTCAAATAGAAGTGTTCTGTAATTAACTTCACCTTTCTGTCATTCATTGATCAAATGGTGACTGAAGAAGAAGCAGGATAAAGGCACAGATAATGAGTGCAGTGTCATGCCACTCAAAGCTTTTGGATTTGTAGGCAGGGTCTGGTTCACAGTATTTCTTTTTTTTTTCAGATTAATTGTTACTTGTCACATTTAGGTATTTGTTTGACTTTTTTGAAAAACTTAAAAGAAACCAAAAATGAAATAAAGTAGCAGGTTAGAATGACAAAATAGTTGGTTTTTTTTTTTTTTTGAGACGGAGTTTCACTCTTGTTACCCAGGCTGGAATGCAATGGTGCGATCTCGGCTCACCGCAACCTCCGCCTCGTGGGTTCAGGCAATTCTCCTGCCTCAGCCTCCTGAGTAGCTGGGATTACAGGCACATGCCACCACGCCCAGCTAATTTTTTTTGTATTTTTAATAGAGACGGGGTTTCACCATGTTGATCACGATGGTCTCGATCTCTTGACCTCGTGATCCACCCAACCCAAGAGATTTTGGAATGACCGTATTTTTAGTTACATTTTTGAGGAAAAGAAAATGGATATCAATTACAAATGAGTGGTTGCAGATACATTTTATAAATAGTTCTATTAATACACATTTTTTTATTTACCAGAAAACTACAAGTTCAGCCACAAAGAAAATGCAGTAAAACTCATTAAAGTTAAGGAATGCCACTTTCTGAATACTTTATACGTTTGTTTGTAAAGAGATTATATATCATATAATCTCTGTTAGGCCATAAAGGGTGCTGGCAGTTTCAAAACTAAAATCTGTTTCTGTGTAATAGCCTATTATCAGCAACACCAGATTTAGAGTGAATATATTTTGAAAGATATTTTTGGAACTTTCAGTTTCTTTTTGTTTTGTTTTGCTTTATTTTTGAGACGATGTCTCGCTCTGTCACCAGGCTGGACTGCAGTGGTGTGATCTCGGCTCACTGCAACCTCTACCTCCCAGGTTCAAGTGATTTTCCTGCCTCAGCCTCCCAAGTAGCTGGAATTATAGGCATCCGCCACCATGCCCAGCCAAGTTTTTTATTTTTAGTAGCGATGAGGTTTCACCATGTTGGCCAGGATGGGCTCAATCTCCTGACCTCATGGTCTGCCCACCTCAGCCTCCCAGTTGTTTTTTATTTAAATCTTTATATTTCATAGTTGATAATATACAAGAATGTTGGCTTTTTTTCTTGCTCAGCATTATTCCAATTTTTTTTGCAGTAAAATCCTAACATCATGTTGTCCATGCAAATTTTTTGCAATAAAATTTTAACACGGTATTACCCTCCGACCCCTTGTTTTAAGAAATAACACTGTACGTAGTCCTTTTGGATATCCTGACTTCATAAATGAGGGAAGTGTTAGCAGAATAGATACTTAGCAGTTTAATATCTCATATCCTGCTGTTTGGACTAGAACCTTAATCTTTTCAATGTTTTCTTCTTAAAGTATACTTCATCTGTAATTAATATAAATTATAATCTCAAATAAAGCAGTTGACTTTTGACATTTTCAGTTATTACAGTGTGATCCTGAAGTGGGGAAGGACTGAGCATAGCCCTAAAAGATCAGAGTTTGGCTCTGGCTGTACACTAGCTTGTGTGATCTGTGAATAAATGACCTTTTCCTCCTTTACTTTCTTCAGTAGCAGAACTGAAATAATCTATTCTCTCCTTACCCCTAGGAACATTGTAAAGATTAATAACATACTCTCATAACTGTGCTTTGGTTTTCTGAAATAAGGAGGGTGTGTAAGCAGGGCTTGGTATTGTTGCCATGAGTGCTGGGGTCCGATAAGAACACAGGTTTGAGGTTGTTTGTTTTTTAACTTGCATGGTGTTTTAATAGTAGAAGATAATGGTTTCTTCAAGATATGGTAAAATGAAGTGGTTTTTACAATTTTTATTTTTTTTTTTTTACTAAAAATGATAATGTTAATGGCATACTTTATTTGAAAGAAGCCTTATTTTTCTTACCGAAATACTCGATGGATGTTATAACCTGTGTGGATTTAAAATATGTTCCTTAACATTGTCCTCCATAACTATTAAACTTCACTCAGTTTTCCTGGTTATTTAGCAACAGTCTTTCCTTTATTAGGCTAAAAAAAAAAAACCATCAAAACTTGACATGAGTAGCATGATTTCCACATTTGAGTCTGAATTAATTTGGTATGAGATGCAGCCTCCCCCTGCCCCCCAGTATCATACACTATAGCTCTTTCCAGCAAAAGAGGTTCTATTTTCTCTCTCTCAAAGAAATACAGAAGGAAAGGAAATGCCTAGATGGTTTGGCTTTTACTAAGTAGAGAGGAGGGTAGAGTCTTCCGGGCATCCTTAGGAGGCCTTGTGTGCACAAGAAGATAGGTGGCTTCAGCGCTTGCTTGTGGCCCGACTGACCACACTGTTCAGGGGTCTTGTTGATGTGTCCTGCAGAGGCTTTGTGTAGATCTTTGAAAGAGAACTTGAACTGAGGATGGTGTGCTGTGATGAACACAGCCAGGGATGTGATACTAGAAAGCAATCTTGAGTTGAAAA
This sequence comes from Aotus nancymaae, assembly GCF_030222135.1. Classification (NCBI taxonomy): domain Eukaryota; kingdom Metazoa; phylum Chordata; class Mammalia; order Primates; family Aotidae; genus Aotus; species Aotus nancymaae. The sequence goes on from NW_026988465.1 coordinate 2,733,958, forward strand.
GGCAGTGAGAAGATTGAAAGGTAATAGAATGACAAGTGTATATAAATAGAGTTGAGTTAGTTGCAGAATGTATTAGTTTGGTTCTATATCTTTCTATAAAGAAATATAGAGAAATAAGATATATAAAATAAGGATAAGGATAACAAGATCTGTAGTTGGCAACCTGGAGACCCAGGAGAGTACATGGCATAAATTTCAATTCAAGACTGAAGGCCTGAGAACCAGGAGAGCCGATGGTGTAAGTTCTAGTCTAGGTCCATTCAAAGACAAGAGAAGGCCAATGTCAAAGCTTGAAAGACAAGCAGAGAGAGAAGTCTTTCTTAGCCTTTTTTCTATTCAGGACCTCAATGAATTAGATGAGGACCATCACATTGGAGAGGGCAATCCTTTATACTTAAGTCTGCTGATTCAAGTGTTAATCTCATCCGGAAACATGCTCATAGACACACCAGATAATATTTAACTAAATATCTGGGTACCCCAAGGCCCAGTCATGTTGACATAAGACTAACCATTACACCGGGCAAAGGCATTGAAAACATCTAGCTTCCCCTTAGTCCTGTCTTTTGAAGGCTAGGAATGTTTTTGGTTCCTTATCTGTGAGCTGTCTGTGGAACAGTAACAGTGCTGTGGCTGTGTGGCCGCCAGCTACATTTCCTGGATACTGCTCTTGAAGTCTGTGTGCATTTTTTACCCTTGGCAAAAATAATTATAACTTGCCCTTAAATGGAAACTGTTCAACCTATGATGAAAAGATCTTGATTACCCATGTGAATAGTGGCATGGAAGAACACAGCTAGTTAAAATTTACAGTAATTCAGAAACTCATTTACGCCTATTTTTTCTCTTCTATGAAGTAACAAAATTAATTACTCTTTCTGTACCTGCCCACTCAGACGTTGGTGCTTCAGGAAATGAAATGACAGGCAGGTGATTTACAGGGAGAAGGAGAACTGCCTTGGATAATATATAGACTTTGTCTAACTTCCCCACTGGAATAGATTTGGGTGTCAATTAAATGCTTTGCTTGGTGTTTCAAGTTTAATGAGATGGCTGTAGAATAAACTAAAATCATTTTCTGAAACATGCTAAGCCTTCCCTTCTGAGAACCTTGGTACTTCAGTTTCCTTATCTGGAAACCGTCTTTTTGAATGGCTTATCTTTTTATACTTGATTTAAAGTTTACTTCCTCAGATAGGCCTTCCCCAGCCATTCTTTTTTTAAATCAAAAAATAAGGTCTCTACTCCTATTTTTAGGTTTCTACTGATTCCTACTTGAATTGTTAGGCCTTCACAGCTTCAGAAAGTACCTGGGTTTACAGTGAATTATGCACCGGCTATAATTCATTTTTCAATATATAGTAGGTATATTTTATGGTTTAGTTAAGTATGTAGGGTAGAAGATCTTATGTTTTTAGTGACATTTTAAGATCTATTATTGTCATTGTATTTTCTTTTCATTTTTTATTTTTTATTTATATTATTTTAACTGTATTCTGTCAGATTGGCAGGAGCTATCCTGGACTTTAGTTTGAGGGATGACACTTTGGGGAGTAAAGATTGGGTTTACTTTGCACTCAGGCCTTCCACAATTTCCTTTGTAGGGCTAACCATTATCAGCAAGTATTTATGCAACTGTTGCCTTATGACTACATAGCATGGATTGGTCCTGGAGTCTAAAAGCTTCTTAAACAAAGCATGGGATTTAAAAAAGAAGAATTAGCAGATTAAACTTTAATAATATATTAATACTTTCCAAATGAAGGTAAGACTTAAAAAGATTTAATAGAATAAACTTAAATAATTCATGTATTAGAGGCATCAGGTTTAAAATAAACGGCTACTCTTCATTTATTTTGTCTTACTCCAGTCTTTAAATTAGAAATGAAAAGAACTTGTAGTTGTTTTGTTTTTACTGTGTCACAAAATACTTCCGTGTTTCATGATGGATTTTTAAAATTGTAGTAAAATATATATAACATGAAATTTACCATTTTAGCCATTGTTAAGTGTACAATTCAGTGGCATTAAGTACATTCACATGGTTGAGTAAAACACCACCATCCAGTTTTCAGAACACCATCACCCCACGCTGAAACTCTGTACTCCTTAAACAACAACTCTGCATTCTCCCAACCCCCTGCCCCTGGTAACCACTATTCTGTGAATTTGATGATATTTTAAAATTGTCCACAGTGACTGTCCAAACCAATATATAGTAATGATATCTCTCTGTGGGTCTACCGGGATCACCTCCTTTAAAATGACAGTAGCCTAACTAAATGCATAATTGCCTTATATTGGGAAATGGTAGACACTTCGTAAGGAACTGAAACCATTCAATTTAGTCAGTGCTCTTAGCCATCACTAACCTTACCTGTTCACCCTGAGTCAGATCATTTCTCTCATTTAAGAAAACAATAATTCTAGAAAATGACTTTCAAGTGACAGGTGGTAAAATGGACTGTCTTGAGTATGTGCTTGATATTCCAAACTTTTTACCAGGCTCCACTGAGAAAGGCAAAAAGAATCAGTAATTGTTATGTAATATTTTTTAATACTTCCTAGCTTGTCAGAATAATATTGTAAATGCTGTGCAACCATGCAAAGTAAGTACATTTAAACTTAGGGATTCAGATGGCTCTTTAGTCATTTAATGAGCATTAGGAATTTTGGACTTTGAAGGAAAGTGTTACCTTTCCAGAGGACTTGCTCTGTATCGCTAGGGGAATATCACTGCTCAGGAGACTGAGGAACAGAGCAGGGTATGCAGCCTCTGAGGGGAGAGGCCTACCATTGCCATGGCTGCTTAGAAAGAAGCAGCAGCAATCAGGCATGAAAGGCAGCCTCTTGCAGGGCCTGCAAAAGAAACACACAGTCCATGGTGCTTAGAAGAGGGAACATTCACTTCCTAGGTGGACACCAGGGGAAGCTCCTGAGGTGGGTGGTGGTTTCAGTAGGTGCTGGAGGCCACGTGCTATTTCAGCTTGTGCACATGGGGAAGGGAGACACACATGACATGGACATTCCTGATAAATGAGGCCACTGGAGTTGAGGGTTAGTGGTAGGGCAAAAAAGAGCAGCTGTTCGAGTTTTGATCAGCTGGAGTGTGCGATGTAGTCCCTGGAAGAGAAAGGGGCTTGGGGCTCATGTGGGACACTTTGATAGGCCAAGTAGAACCCTGGTTTTATGAAACTTAATAAACTGTGCTTTAGAAAGATGGATCCGGGAATGGTGCCTAAGGTCAATCAGAGAAGCTAAATTATTTCAAAGGGAAAGTGGTTAAAAGCTGTTGTATTTCTCCAGGAGGAACATACTGAGGGTCTCTTCATTATGTCCATTGTGGCGAGGGTGGAAAGGAGGGCCAAATAGCAGAGATACTGTCAAGAAAGAGGCCAGCTGAACAGTGGGGATAAAGGAGAGGGGCCATAAAGCCACTAGCTTGCAATGTATGTAGTATAACATTCAAGGGCCAGGCATGGTGGCTCCCGCCTATAATCCCAGCACTTTGGGAGGCTGCGGTGGGTGGATCATTTGAGGTCAGGAATTCAAGACCAGCCTGGCTGACACGGTGAAACCCTGTCTTGACTAAAAATTCAAAAAAAAAATTAGCCAGGCCTTGTGATGGGCACCTGTTGTCCCAGCTACTTGGGAGGCTGAGGCAGGAGAATCACTTGAACTCAGAAGATGGAGGTTGCAGTGAGCCAAGATCATGCCACTACACTCCAGCCTGGGCAACAGAATGAGACTGTCTCAAAAAAAAAAAAAAAAATTCAAAAGGCATAAAAGCATACAGGATGAAAAATCAGCTTCTCTCTTGTCTCTGTCCTTCAGCTCTTACCTCTGACCAGTTCTTAGACATTTTCTTATATGTGCATGTATATGCATAAATTACATTTATATTGCATTTCTAGAAAGTGTCAGCTACCACTGGCATCTTGTTTTTATCCTTTAACAGTATATCCCACAGATATCCTATATCAATACATGTAGAGCTGCTTTATTAATTTACTTAGCCAGTCCCCAATCAATAAAATTTCTTTCCTGTCTTTGGCATTTACAGATTGTTTAGTGAATATAATATCCTTGTTCAGGAACCATTGTGCACACAAACAAATGGTTATATATGTAGGGTTAAATTACTGCTTGCTGAATTAAAGGATATATGCATTTAAAATGTTGATAGATATTGCCAAATTGTCTTCTACAAAGGTTTTACCAGCAATACCTCTTTCTTAGACCCTTACTGATAATGTTATCAAACAATTTGATCTTTCCCAATCTGCACATTAAAAATAGTGTCTAATTGTCATTTCAACTTGCATTTCTCTAATAAATGATATTGAACACCTTTTTATAGCTCTCAGAGGGATTTGTAATTCATTTCGGGGGAACTTTCTGTCATTAGCTGATTCTCATTTTGCTATTCAGGGGTTGGACTTTTATGGAATGCTGGTCGTGGTTTCTCATAAATCACTATTCTGGAGTTTTGGTGGATATATTAAGGCAGCAGTCTTCCTATTTTATTAAAAGTTTATTTGTCTTTATCAAGAAGGAATGTTAACTTTGGTCAAATGTCTGGGGAGCTGATGGTATGCTGTTTCTCTTTTGATCATAGGATAAAGTAGAGAAATACATTTCCTGTCTTGACTTATGGTGTGTCTGCCTGCTATGGTGCAGTGTTCCCTCCATGGCTTCTGGGTTCTGTTTGTTAACATTTTATTTGGGATTTCTGCATATAGATCATAAATAGTGCTTATGTTTTACATCTTATTTATCACTGGAACTATTTTTCAAAGATCACTGATCACCTCCTGGTGACTACATTAACACTCCCTCACCTTGTTTATAGTCCCCTATCCCCTTCCACTCATCTGTGGCATTTCACACCCTGACCAGTGTTCTCATTTCAGCCTTCTTGAAATGTTCTCCCTCTTTGTCTTCTGTGGTGTGAAGAGCTGAGCACTGTGGTCCTTGGTGGGTCTTCCTCCTTGCAGCACCTCTGTCTTCTCTCCAGAGCCTCCCTCCCTGGCCTTTTGACTCCCATGATCACTAGTGCGGGCCTGTCTCAGGCATTGCTTCACGTGTTCTTCTACATGGCCTGCCATCGCCTCGAGCTCAGCGTGTCTGAAACAAACTCAGTCTTCACACCCACCCCAAGTCAGCTTCTCACTCAACCTCTAACGTTTTGTTAGCAATCCTAGCTCCAGCATGTGTAGAGTGCCTGCTGTGCGCCTGACTCTGAGAAGCCAGGTAGCAAGGAGAAAAAGTGACGGCAGAGGGGGCAGGCAGCAAATACATATTTCAGGAGACTTGAAGAGAGAGAGAAAAGGCCGCAGGTTGGTGAGGCTGACAGGAGTCTGATCTGTCTGAGATGCAGAAGCAGTCAGGGTGAGAAGTATCAGATGCAGGGACCAAACAGGCCAAGGGAGCAATGTCCAGGAGGCAACTGAGGGGAGCAGTAAGCCAGAGGAGGAGTCCAGAGGGAGAAGAGAAGGAAGGCGGGATCTGGAGAGATTGATGGGGGACCACCAGGCACTGGAGGATGAGGCCTGTGCTGAAGAGAAGTGTGGGGTTTGGTTCTTGAGGAGAATAGACACTTTAAGTCCTCTGAACATTTTTCTTAATGTGTACTGTACCTGTATAAGCAAAATCCTGTTCTCAGCTACTTTTAAGAAACTGAAATGTGTAGGAGGACACAGAGGACCACGGAGGGCTCATCTTCACACATGGTGGGTGCTCACAATAACTCCTTGAATGGAAGGCTGCATCAGCAACTGCATTCTCTCTTCAGGGAAGACTGCTTTTTAAATCTCTCCATTAGCAGTTCCCTATCAGCAGCTTTAGGGCAGGTAGAGAAGGAATTCATATCTCTTGAAATGTCAGTCACACCATTTAGGTCATGTTTCAGTGTCTTTCTCGGTGATGCTATCTCTGTGGGTGTTAAAGGAGCCATGCAGCCCAGCTAGCAGTTGCCCTTGAGGTGAAGCAGGAGCGGCTGTGAGAAACAGATCTCTTGGACGTCTAACTAGGAAGGAAGGGTTGCTTTATTCAGCCAGGAGCAAGGTGACATAGTTGTCTAACAGCCAAGCTCCTCTAACAGAGAAGCTCTGCTTTTATATAGGCTTACAACTCTAGATATTACATGCAAAAGGGTCTTGGGTTTGCAGGCTTAGGAATTACACGTGAAAGGGTCTTGGGTTTACAGGCTTAGGAATTACACGTGAAAGGGTCTTGGGTTTACAGTTTTAGAAATTACATGTGAAAGGGTCTTGGTCCATGGAGTAGGCATGGGGTGGGGGTTTGATTTTGTTTAAGTAAAAACAATGCCTTCCGGAAAGATTCCCCCATACTATGCCTGCTATCTATTGGAAGGTGATTAAGGAGGCTCCGGTTGGCCAGCCTTTTCTTCTATTGAAATGCAGTATGGAAGTCAAGGGGGAGGTGATCTTAGAGGCTGGGGCCTCTTTCCTCAGTGGCATTCTCTGGAATTCCTCGGTCTTGGGTGCTGCTTCTTTGCATGGGTCTTCTTCACTCCGGTTGTTTGCCCCAGTTGTTAAGAAAGTTCATACCTGTGGAGAATATGGTTCTTCCACTTTCCTCGCTCCTTTCCACCCATGGTCTTATACATCTGCCTAGAACACAGCTCTTCTTTTTTTTTGCATCATAACATTTCAAATAGGATAGCTGTGCCCTTCTTATGTCTCTTTCTCCAGGATAAAGGTAATTTTATTTGCTCATCCTCCTTTAAATACTTGATTTCCATACACTGTAATTTGTAGGCTTGCTTTTAGTACACTTTAAAGTGAACATTGGATTGATTATTGTCAGTAGGGTCAACTGTAACCCCTTGCTCCTAGATAGAATTACAATCTGACTGTCCATGTTTACTTACAGTGTCTTATGGTGCTTATCATAAGGGTACTAAGTTAATACTTTTTTTTTTGAACACAGGGTCTCACTTTGTCACCCAGGCTGGAATGCAGGGTTGTGATCTTGGTTCACTGCAGCCTTGACCATCTGGGCACAAGTGATCCTCCCACCTCAACCTCCCAAGTAACTGGGAATACAATTGCATGTCACCATGCCTGGATCATTTTTGTATTATTTATAGAGACGGGGTTTCGTCATGTTGCCAAGCTGGTCTCGAACTCCTGGCAATTTGCCTGCCTCGGCCTCCCAAAATGCTAGGATTATAGGTGTGAGCCACTGTGCCTGACAAGTTTGTACTTCTATTCAGGATAAAAAGTGCTTTTTCCTACCCAAGCTGTATCACTCTGTATATAGAAATGAATTATGTGTATGTGTATGAGTGTGTGTGTATTACATACATAATTATATGTAATGTATTTATAAAATACATGTATGATATGGGTACAAAATACATTAATAGCATATAATTATATATATAATGTAGAACATGCACAATATATACTTTATTATTATGTATGTAACATATGTGTTGACATGTGTGTATGTGTGTGTGAGAGAATAGTTTCTATATGTTAAATAATTTCCACATTAATTTTAGTGCCACTGCAGAATCTTTCAGAGTGATAAACTCCTCCTAGGTCCTGTTTTCCTCTGAACTGTGAATGCAGAAAGCCTGACCTCATCAGACCTAACACGGGAAGACTGGCTGCGCCTGTGGCCCCCAGATCTGGTCGTCCGTGGAGCACAGAGCACGGTCATTGCCCCGTAGCTTGGCTCTGTTGAGGGCTGCCTGTTAGCTCCAGCTTTACTGTTAGCCTGGTTAGCTCTTTAGGTAAAGAGCCAGACAAGCTCAGTTTGGTTTTGGTGTTGATTCTTTCCAAAGCCAAGCAAGTTTCCCGGGTGTGATACGTTTTCAGATTTGATTTTGCATGTTGAACCCGAGACTTTCCTTTGTCTGACTTGGCTTCTTAGCTCTGTTTGTGGGGAACTGGGCTGTAGTCATTTGCTGTGGACCTTGTGTCAGAGGTGGCAGTGGTGCTAGTGGGGAAGAGAGAAGAGAAATGGTGGAGTGATCCTCATTGTCATCCTGTTCTAGTGCTCAGAACTGCTCACGGAGGTGGCCTCAACCCACCCCATGACCTGTTCCTTCCCGGCTGCATTGTTTCTTCTTTCTATCCTGATTGTCTTTTTGGCACTGAGAGTGGCCATTTTTCCATTGCCTATTTCTTCTTGCTCTCCCTTGTCCCTGAAATCAGCCTGCCCCTGGCCTTGTGCAAGCCCAGTGAGGTGACGCTCGGGCTGTTGTTCCTTTCCTTCACACTTTCTCCCACCTCGTAGCCCTTCCCTAGTCCACGGACAGAGTCTTAGAGAGTTGGCCTACTTTCTGTCGATGCTGCTTCCTTGGAGGACCTTGTAGAAGGCCACAAATTCTGTATCAGAAATAGCTCTGTTTATTTGAATGGTTGGATGTCAGTCTCTTCCAGAAAAACACTGTTAGTACACATGGAGAATTCTTTAAGATGTGGAGCTCTTCAAGTTATCCCAGCCCCATGTGGCTCCAGTTGGTTTTTTTAAGAGATGATTCATCTTCATGGCCACACTTGGGAAATTTAAAGCTGTTCATTCAGCTGAAGGCAGAGGCTGGGGATGAGGAAAGCAGTCACAGAGGCCTCTGATTATTATTAAGGTAGTGCAGGTATCTGTCATGTTCTCCTGTAATATTTTCTCTGTTCCTCTCCCTTCTGTCATCTTCCTTCCTCTCACTTGCCTTGTTCCCAGAACCCTCCTCATATTTATCCAGGGAGTGTCACTGCGTCCAACAGGTTTGTTCCCATGTTGCTCATTGGCAACGTCACAGTCAGGACTGGGTGACAAAGATCTTCTCCTCTGGATCTTGCTTTCCCTCTGTGCTGAGTCCAGTGATCGTCTGTCGTGTTTTGTCCAACCATCTGTCCTGAGATCTTGCTGTCTGCTTCTTTTGATGTTTCTAGTCAATAGCTTAGAGCGACTTCTTTTTTAAAACCTCAACGATTTATTACAAAGCAAATACACTGATCTTTCTAGTCAAAAAAGAACATTACCTATACCACTGATCCTCTCCCAAACACCAATCCCTCCTGCTTTCCAAGAAGGAATCACTTTCAGAACACTTAGGATCATCACTTCTTTGTGGAGCACCTTCATTTGATACCTTATTATGAAGACAAGGTGGTTGTTCTCACTTGTGCGCTGTATGAATCACCAAATATGCTTTCTAATGCTACTAAGTTTGATGAGAGTTGTTCTAGGACATAGCTGTGACCTGTGGTTTTGAACATACGTGGGTGGATTCTCCCATTCATTCAACAAGTACACGTGCATGCTGGGCACTGTTGCAGGTGCTGGCATTATGTGGAGATGGGGGCTGGGGACAAAGTCCCTGCTCTTATGCAGCTTCCATTCTTCTCAAGGAGCTCGAGAACATGCTCTTAAAAGACAGAGAATTAGAAAAAAAAATGCCTCTCCACTGGCTTTGTAAGACATAGGTGAGAGAAAACAGCTACTGTTCAATCTTTGTTATTACTTCATTGACTCCATCATCAAAATGTTGCTAATTTTAGGGCTGTTGTAAACATATGTAGGCCTAGATCAAATCATTCTAGGTTGAATTTCTAAGATATTCAACTCTCAACATTAGAATCACTAAGAATATTGATTCCATCATCAAAATGTTGCTAATTTTAGGGCTGTTGTAAACATATATAGGCGTAGATGAAGTTATTTATTCTAGGTTGAATTTCTAAGATATTTAACTCTCAATATTCTAGGTTGAATTTCTAAGATATTTAACTCTCAACGTTAGAATCATTAAGAATATTACTCCTACATTTGCTACATTTTCCTCACAATCAGCCTGCCCTTAGAGTGGGAGAATTTTGATGACTGATTTTAACAGTGATAACTGAAATACTTTTTAAAATGTAAGAAAATGTTAATAAAATATTTTGATGACACATTTAATGTGTAATGTGAATCACATTCCAGATTTAAGCCCAAACTCAAGGAATTACATTTGAGTTTTAATGCTTAAAAGTTTGAGTATTCTATGCTTTCTACCAGTGTTCCAAAGATTGGACATAATAGAATTGCTTGTTTATTTGCCAAATTAGGCACTGGTTTTGTTACTGGAGGACGGTGTCCAGGTTCTTGGTGTTTTCAGCAAAGAATTGGACAAAATGCACAAACAAAGTGATGAAAGAAAGCACAGATTTTGAAAGTACACTCCACTGAATTGGAACAGCCTTGAGCAAGCAGCTCAAGAGCCCAGTTACAGAATTTTCTGGGGTTTAAATACCCTCTAGAGGTTTCCTGTTGGTTACTTGGTGTACGTTCTATGTAAATGAAGTAGTGGCCCATGACCAGTCTGATTGATTGCAGAAAGGGACTACTGAGAGGCTGAAGTGAAGTTACAAAGTTACATTCCTATGCAAATGAAGACTTGGCCTGTGACCAGTCTGATTGGTTGCAGGAGGGGACCAATCAGAGGTACTTTCAATTTTTCATCTGCTGCATGGAGAAAAGCAGGGAGAAGTAGCCTCTGGTTCTTTTGTTTCTTGGGCTTGGGAAGTTGGGGTTTTCCTTTTGATTTAGTTGTAGGAAGTCAGTGTGAATCATGAATCAGCCTTAGGTTCCCTGCCTCCAAACCCTGTTCTCTTGCCTCAGTTTGAATTCTTGCACCAGAGAAAATCCAAAACAGAAGGAATGCCACTCCTTTGTGTTCAGCGTTTTTTTTGAAAGCTAGTCAGAGAGTATAAAATTTTCAAGACTGATTATTAGATAATGGTGTTTTTCAGTGTAAAATAGCTTTGAACAGAAATAAGAAATAGCTTGCTGCATATTATGTTTCCTGAAACTACAGGAAAGTTGATTTTTTGTACATTTTGGTATCTAAAATCTTCAATAACAGTCATAAGTCAATGATATTTTACCCCTATTTATCTGTTTTGTACTGACTGTTATGGCAAGTGACTGTGTGTGAGGGAAACAGAAATACTTGACAGCTCGTGCTTCCTGATACAGAGGTTTCTCTCAGTAGGTTGTTCACTTTCTGTACAAAGCTGGCAGGTTCTGTGGAAAGAAACCATGGTATCTCACAGATTGCATTTAAGTTACCTGTGGGATTGCAAACTCCATTGCAAACTCTGGGAGAAAAAATCAGAGCAATTTGGTTATCGGTTTTATTGACAACTTAAAATGCACAATATGTTTATTTCTAAATTTTCAAAGTTAGAAAACAAGTTATTGAAAACAAAGAAAACAATAATATAGGAGTTTTTAAAGCAGGATATGTTCAGTGTAGAAGGTAGCTCAGTTTTTCTACTTGAAGGACAAAAACCCTAAGTTGTCATACTCCTGTTTTGATGACCTATGATTGGTTGATGAGCTCAACCTTAGTTGGTAGTATTTTCCTTTTATTCCCCCTGGCTGTGGCTTTAAATAATTCTAGAATGGCAGCACTATGCTAATCTTTGGTTTGTTTGTTTTGAGACAGGATCTCACTCTGTCCCCTAGGCTGGAGTGCAGTGGTACAGTCATGGTTCACTGTAGCCTCTACCTCCTGGACACAAGCCCAGCCTCCTACCTCTCACCTCAGCTTCTCGAGTAACTAGGATTACAGGCACACACCACTATGCCCAGCTACTTCTTAACTTTTTTGTAGAGACAGGGTTTCACTATGTTGCCCTGTCTGGTCTTGAACTCCTGGACTCAAGTGATCTTCCCACCTGAGCCTCCCCATAATTCTGGGATTATAGGTGTGAGCCAATGCCTAGCCTGTGCTAATCTTAGCAGGAAAATTTCTTTCCAGGTGTCTTCTTGAAGCATATATTGTATATAAGAATCTACCTGTATCTTTATCACTTTCATACACTTCAGAAATGGTTGTAGAAACTTTATGGTGTGATGTGCATTTGCCAAGAAGAACAGGCTTCATTAGCATTTACCTAAAAAATACTTAGCCATTTTTTTTAATTCAGTCTTGTTGACATGATCTACTATAAGATCTAAGCACAAGAAGCTGCTGCTTAACCTTGATCCTTTCATTTATCATTGGAATTTTAGTAGGATGCTGATTTTGAATAAGTTGAACATCTTCTAATTTTTTTCCCAAAATCCAGTGCTGCTGAAAACATTTCTCTGAAGGTGAGGTCCTGGAGCATTAGGTGGGAGGTAGGTGAAGAGGCTTAAGAGGCCAATGGTGATCCCAACTCCCTAAACTTTCCAATTTGGGGAAAATAGTCCTCTTTGACTTTTATAATTTTTAAGAAAATGAAGTCCAAGATCTTTCTTGTGAAAAATAATTATTTAGTCTTTCTGTAATTGATATTTAGTGAGAGATCAGTTCTTTTTGCCCTTAGAGTTAAATATTGAATAGCCGAGTGTGGTGGCGTATGCCTGTAGTCACGGCTACTAGGGAGGCTAAGATGGGAGGGAGCCCAGGAGTTTGAGGCTAAAGTAAGCTGTGATTGAGCCACTGCACTCCAGTATGGACAATACCGAGATCCCATCTCTTAAAAAAAATTAAATATTGAATATATTTGATGAAGAATCAGGTTTCTTTATGAGTATTCGTTTGTTAATTTTACAAATGTGCTAATTGTTGTATATACAAAGTCTAATAAGATATACTGTTTTCCTCTTCCAGAGAGTGCATAGTCTGGTAGAGGAGACGAATAAGTAAACAACTACAGTAAAAATCTGTAATATGGGTGATCATTGCTAGATAGATAGACAGATATATGCTTTGAGATCAGAAAGGAGGGTTGGTTACCTAACCCAGACAGATCAAATCAGAGAAGGTTTTCTCAGGGGGATTTTCAGGACGAATGGGAGGTAAGCAGGTGAAGGGGCTGGGAGAGCTTTCCTTGGCTTAGGGAGCTATGTTTGTATGACACACGTATCTGTATGGCCCATGTTTCCAGAGAGGTAATTGATGACAAGACATGAGATTGGTCAGGTATTCAGGAAATAAATTATGAAGGCAAAATACTTTAGATTTTCCTAAAGAGTTTTAAGCAGAAAAGTGACTTGTGTTTTGAATCATTTTGACAGCATCCTGGAGAGCAGACCAGAGGCAAATGTGTGGATTGGTGGCAGATAACTACATTTGTGGTATATTTTTGGTAATCTCAGTGAGAGATGATGAAATCTTGAACTGCCAGCAATAGGCACAATGGAGAGATGGACAAATCTCAGAGTGATTTGGGATTTGGAAGCAATCAGGCCTGGCCCCTGATTGAATATGAGAAGTTGAAGAGAAGAAGGACTAAAGGATGCCTCTCAGTTTTCCGGATTGAGTAGTCAGGTGGTAGTTGGTAGCATTCACCCAGGTAGTAAATGCACAAAGTGGTAGTATATTTGATTGTGTTGAGTTTGAGGTGCCTGAGGGACACCCAAGTGGAGAAGTCTTGCTTAGACAGGTGCACGTGTGGCCTGGAGCTTTTTAGGGAGACTGGTGTTGGAAATATAAATATTTAAGAGACCTTGGTGTATAATTGGCAATTGAAGTCTATTACATTTGTAGGTAAATGAGACGATAGAAAGGTATGTAGTAGAGGGAGAAGAGGGCCAAAGATGGGACTCTGGGGTTATTGAGTGATAGGAACAATGAAGATCCTTGAAGAAGATGAGTAGGAGTGTTCAGGGAGGTGAGAAGACCAGAAGAGAGGCCATAGAAACTGAGGGAAGGTGCACTTCTGAAGAGGGTGCAACCAATGTGCAATCAGTGGCAGCCAGTGCTGTACAGATTTCAGATAAGAAAAGCACTGACAAATGGCTACTGGATTGAGTAAATAGGAGGCCAGTGGTGGCACTGTTGGAAATAGCTCCAGTGCAGTGGTGGAGCAGAACTCGGAATTCACTGGGTTGAGAAGTGAATGGTTGAGGAATTGCAAACAAGAAGTGTTTCATGTTTATGTCTCAGTGCCTTCTTGGGAAAGAAAGATACAAGGCCATGAAAGAGGGAGTTGTAACTATCAAGAAAGGATTTTCAAGAGAGGGGATGCTTTTTGTTTTAGTAGGAGAAATTATGTGCTGAAGTGAATGAGCCATGTGGCTTTGGCCTAGGCAAGAAAGCTTCTGCTTGCATCCACATAGGACATAAGCAGGAAAGATGGATGCTGATGCATTTAAGGTTGCATGTATGCTAGGAGGGGAGGAGGTGGGGATGGAAGGATTATTACTTGGCCATTCTGTATGTCTACATTATAAAAGATGGTATTTAAAACCACAATTGGGCCATGTAATTTTTGTGGTGAAGAGTCTAGATTTGCTACGGGAAACTTGGACAATTTATAAATCTCTAAACCCCAATGGGAGAAACGTTATTACTTAATAATATCATAGATATTCACTTTTATTTAAATAACCTTGTTGGAAGATGAAATAGAAACTCCATATACCATTTTTTTTTTTTGTTCATCGATCAGAAGGTTTGTTCAAATTATATCTCTGTTGTTGGTATTTTGGAACTTGAGAACAACAGAACTGTTACAACAGGAATTTTTAGAGCCAGTTTTGACCACAGTGAAGTGGCTGTGAAGGCTGAAGGTCAGGAGCATGATTGATTGGGTGATTAGAATTCCTTTTAAAGCAAATTAGAGGTGGCAGGTCTGCCACAGGTGAGAAGTACTGCAAAGAAATGAATCTCATTATCAGGTAAAACTTCTTAGATCATCAAAAAAGAAGTTTAATGTTTAAAACACACACACTCACACACACACACACACACCCCATGCATATGAATTCTGTTTGTGATTATTATACAACCTAGCATCTAGCCTGACTTTCTGTATAGTTATAAATAATAAAGAGGTGTGTTTTATAGTTTTAATTCAGGAACAGGTGCTCTAATTGCAAATAATTTATCAGTTCAGTTTAGCCACTTACTATATTTGGGGTCTTCTTGATGATTGAATTTGTGACTAGGCATTTGAGTTTGGGATCCGTGGGGTAGAAGGAGGTGGAGGAGCAGGAAGGAAGCCAGGACCAGCGTTTAGGAAGGGAAACGAGGAGTAGAGGACAAAGAATGGAGAATTATTTGTATATGGTGGTGTGTAGGAAAAACTCTCGGTATTTTTCCTCTACTCTCACACTACAGTAATCATCAACACAGAAGAAGGCTTCTGTGAACAAATGCATGAAGTTGTTCCCCATACACCAAGTAGAGGCACCAGTTGGGTGTCCTCTAATTCAGTTCTGACACGCTCTACCCAGAGATAGTGTCAGATCCCACAGGTTGAGGGCTCAGTCCCCATGAGTGCCTCCCCTTCTTTCATCCCCCCGTCTCCCTCCCGGGACAGTCACAAGTCCTGGCCTCCTGAACTTCTGACTGATGACTTCCTCTTTGGGTGTGATTAATTTGCTGGAGAGGCTCACAGGACTTAGTAATAATAAACTTATTATTACTGGCTTATTATAAAAGATATTGCAAAGAATATAGATGAAGAGATGTGCAGGGCAAGGTATGGGGGAAGGGGCGTGGAGCTTCCATGCCCTCTCTGGGTGTGCCATCCTCCAGGAACCTTCATGTCTTCAGCTATCAGGAAGCTCCCTGACCCTTGGGTTTTTTATGGAAGGAAGCTTCGTAACATCAGCATTCCTTCCCCCAAATTATAGGGTAGGACTCTCTCATGGAAGGGTCTTAAGACCCACAATCAGAAAGCTGGGGGAACATAAAGTGAAAAGAGGGCAGGAGGTCAGGGGCCTGCCCCTGAGGCCTAACACACCCAACATGGCCTAACACGCTCACAACAAGGGCTGTGGGAGTTATGAGCCAGTAACTGTGGGCGAAAACCAATATACCTCTTAACACCACAGATGGGGGTGTGGGTCTCAGTCTTGGTGAGTGGCATGAGGCAGCAGTCTGTGGAGAACTAGTATTTCTCAGGGACTAACACATGCTAGACACCAAGCTCTGTGCCTTCATATACTTTATATCCTCACAATAACCTAGCAAGGTGGGCACTGAAATTATTTGAAGTTTCAAAGGAAGAAATGAAAGGAGGTGAAGAGGTATTTTTAAAAGATCTTTTAAAAGTAAAGAGAAGTAGTGATGATGATGATTATTGTTAGAGTTAGAAATTCTTTCAATTGTAATTGATGGTGTTATTCTAATTTTTTTTAGTCTTAGGTGTTTGAATCAAAAGGGTTAAAATTGTCTTTGAAGCTGGTAACCTGATGCTAGCTAAACTCTCCTTTTATGTGTGCTTGGAAATTTAATAATAAAACATTTTAAAAAGGAACAGGCAAAGAAATAAAATAGTCTTGGTAAAGATAAAAATGAGAGTATATTTATGAATAGCAAGGGGACTTTCTTCTCTCTTCTACCAGATTTGTATGATAACCATAGCCTTTGAAACCATTTTGAGCCAAAATTATTAACAAACCATTTAAGAAATAAAAACAGTAGAGTCAGTTGTTTTCAATGGGTCACCTCAGCTTTATTTAAGATGAAGACTCAGTTTAGAAATAGGTGGCTTCTTCATCTTCATCCTGTGGCAGTGGGAATTTTCTCTAAATGAAGGAGTGTTCATGCTGGAAAGAGGCTCAGGGCTAGAAACGTTTTGTCGCAGAAGGTGTATAGCTCCAAGGGAGCGAATCAGAGTCTAGACAGTGAGCATCTTTTCATGTAAAACACTGTGGCACGGACTGTGGGGAGCTACAAAGGCAGGAAGATAAGATAGCAGTGATATCCACGGAAGGCTTACTCCGTTCCGGGGACACGCTCAACACTTCCCGTATGTTTAATCCTTACTGCAACTCTAGGACATAGGTACTATTCTTTCTCATTTTTAAAAATTTTTATTTTTTATTGTGGTAAAATGTACAAACATAAAAATTATAATTTTGGCCATTTTTAAGCATAGAGTTCACTAGCATTAAGTACATTAATAGTCTTGGGTAACTATCACCACACATCTCTAAAACTTTCTCATCTTCCCAAATTGAATCTCCGTACCCATTAAACAGGAACTCCCTATCCCCTCCCCACTGAGCCCCTGGCAACCACCATTCTAATTTCTGTCTCTGAATTTAATCACTCTACGAACCTCGTATGAATGGAATCATACAGTGTTTGTCCTTTGTGTCTAGTTTATTTCAGTGAGCATAACATTGTCATGGTTTGTCCATGTTGTAGCTTGTGCCAGAATTTCCTTCCTTTTTAAGGCCAAGTAGTATTCCATTGTCTGGATAGAGCACATTTGTGTTTCTCCACTTTTTTTTCACCAATGGACACTTGGGTTGCTTCTACCTTTTGGCTATTATGAATAATACTGCTATGATCATGGGTGCACAAATATCTTTTCAAAATCCTGCTTTTAGTTATTCTGGGTACAGACCCAAAAGTAGAATCGTTAATCATGTGATAATTCTATGTTTAATTTTTCAGGAACCTCCATACTGTTTTCCACAGTGGTTGTACCATTTCACATTCCCACCAGCAGAGCACAGGGGTTCCAGTTTCCTCACACAGGAAGTAGGTAACTATTTGTCTTTCAGTGTTGCAAGGGAGGGAGGGAAGCACGGAGAGGTTAAGTGAGCTCACATAGCTAACATGTGCAGACTTGAATCTGAATTTGACTCCAGAACCTTAACTCCTGTGACATACAGGTAAGGTGAGGCACAGAGAGTCTCCAGGGCATGACTGAGGGCCCCTGCCTAATAGCATCAGTGATTCAGAGCCTGCCGTCAGAGTTCATGTTGTCAAGGACTTGTAGAGTTCGCTCTTTTTTAATAAAAATTCTCTTTAACAAAAGTAATCTTTGCATATTTTTATATGACATTTTCCTGCCTTTCCAAATTTATGCTTTAAGATGTTCTTGTTATTTAAAATATTATCTTTAAAAACTCTGTAGTATCTTTGATTTCCCTTTAAGATTTTTGAGTAAAATTTTGCCTTTAAATCATTTAAAGCAAATATTCATTGGTTCCTGTGGAGTTTTTGAAAACATCTCCACTCTATCCATTCCCATCAGAAGTTTACTTTTAAATAAAACCAAGCAACAGTATCTAAAGCTGGATTTAGGTTAGGGAAAGCCTGGAGGGCATCAATGGTAAACATGGAGGACTTTTAACATTTAGATAAGGTGAATTTTGCAGCTTTATCAACAGAGGAGCAACAGCTAAGAAACTTACACATTTCTCTGTATTATTTTTGTTACAGAGGATCTGTGTTTTCCCTCAGAGTCACAGTGGGGCTGCATCCATTCTGAAAATAGCACTGACCCTGGGTGATGCTGCTCTGCTGGGCATTAACAAGGAGGCATTAACAAGACCTCCTGTGTGTCAGTTCATGTCACTGACTGTCTCCAGTGCTTCTTGTATTGTTGTCAGGGAGATGCCCCCTGCAAATACAGACTGAGTGGCTTCCTGAACCCTGCCTCATCAGGGTTGCATTTTAAGGCTGGGAAGCCTGGCTGTACATGGTCCTCAGCCCTACTCCCAGGGTTGGGGGTGGGTGGCTTGTACAGTACACCATCTTAACTGGTGGTTTTAGACAAACACTTGGCTTTAGACAAATGCTTCTTGTCCCAGCATATGAAGGGCCCATGATCTTGCTAAGAGGAACTCTGATCTGGAAGATATCTATAGAATAATCTCTAATTTGGGGGTTCCCAGCTATGGCTGTACACTGCAGTCCACCTGGGGAGCTTAGGAAAACAATGATGCTAGAATCTCATGTCCGGTGATTCCAGTGTAACAGATCTGATGTGTGCCTTGGTCACTGGGATTTTAAAAAAGCTTCTGCGATGATTCTAATGTACCATCAAGGTGTAGGACCACTGCTGTAATTTCTTTTTAATACCTTGTTCTTTGGGCTTTAAATAATATTTTTATCATCAAAAGATACAAAAATGTCAGGAGGTGGAGGTTGCATTGAGCTGAGATTGCACCACTGCACTCCTGCCTGGGCTACAGAGTGAGACTCCATCTCAAGAAAAAAAAAAAGATACAAAATGTCTTTTATTAGGTGTCCTTATTAGCTGCGATTGCTGAAATTTGTTCCTCACATATGAAGGGAATTTCATCTATTTTGTTAATTTGTGGTGGAAGATCATTTTTATGTCTATAGAGTATGTTTTTATATTAACATGATATAGTACGGGTTGATAAAAGATAGATCTAATTTACTCTTCAGAGTCTTGCATTTTGGAAGATAAAGAGCGACTGTTTGCTTGCCTAGATTTCAATGCAAGCTTTAACTCACTTTGGATTTTGATGGCAGTTTCATTTTATAAACTAAAGACTATACTATGTAGACATCTGTGCTGATATTTCTGATAGTTCCTGAAGGTTTTTCATTTAGACTGTCATCTCCTCTGGCAAACATAGTTATAATGCTTTCTACACTCCTGTGTATTTAAACACTTAACCTTATTATTAAATTTGGAAATCTAGGTGTATCTTTGAGTAAACCATACAGTAAACCTGAAGGTTCTTTGGTTTGAAGGAGTGCTTTGTCTAAGCCCCTTCTGGGCCCCTGGGATTCGTTTAAAACTACAGAGCTGTATTGGTATAGTCTTCTCTTCTATGACAGCAATGTCTGTCTCGGACTGTGGGTGTAAGCTTATTTGGTTGAAAGTTCATCAAAGTGTGGAGTTAAATATGTTACGGTGGGTTCGGGAAGAGTAACTAATATAAAGCAATTGTGTTTTTTGTAAAACTAACATTCTAACACACACACACACACACACACACACACACACACACACAGGAGGACAGAAAATGGGGATAAATTGGTGGACCCCACACAAGTAAGGATTATGTGAGATGATTTCAGTGAACCATCTCCTTCATGTTGGGCATTCACTCAAGCAAACAGATTAAAAAGACTTGGTCCCTACCCTCTTAAGAACCAGGAGCTCCTTATGCTGTTGGTCATTTATCTTCTTAGCCAGGTACTTTTCCGGATACCAGTCACATCCATCTACCCTCCTTGTCACTTACAGACTCCAGGTGACAGTCTTCCCACACGTTGGTACACTTCTACTTCAGAACTTTCCTCTAGAGCTCTGCTCCCCTAAGTTTGGTCCTAGGAACAGCAGAGTCTCAGGCCCCATCCAAACCTGTGTTGTTGTGTTGTTTAACAAGACCTCCAGGTGACTTCTGTCTGCAAAATGTGTTAAGATTCAGATTTTGTTTCAGTAGAGCTTGGTGGGACCTGAGATTCTAATGGGTTCCCAGGCAGTGCCCATGTCGGTCTATGCACTACGTGGTAGATAGCAAGGCTTTGCTGTCAAGAGAGCCTATATCTCCCTTGTGTCAGAGAGTAGCAGAGCTGCTTGGGTTATCTGATGACATGGGATGACATAGGCTAACCAAGTACCTCTGTCCTTGGGGAGTTGAAGTTAAGAAAAGAGTGCCTGGTTACACAGTTCTCAGAGTTTTGCTTGTACACTGAATCCTCTCCTCAGTCTTAGGAGGTAAACACTATTCTTTACAGATGGGGAGATGAGGCATAGAAGTTAAGCAGCTTGAACAAAGTCACATGAAGTAACCAGTGAAAGAGCAGGGCTCTGAACCAGGCAGTGTGGCTTCGGCAGCAAGCTTTGAGATTATTGCTGTGCACTTCCTGAGTGTGTGCGGGGCTACAGCTGTTGGCAGGTAGAGTTGGATCACGGTGTAGAAATGAGAGTATCTTGGTTTGGGCAGTGGAGTGGTTCCAGAAGGCATGCTGAATTCAGGACTGAGGTCAGCATAAGGAGGGCTGAGCAACAGAGAGCGGGACTGTGAGGTTCATGTTCAATGGACAGGGCTAGTGGAGGAAGAAGACACGCAGGCTGCCAGCTGCTGAGGAACAAGAGTAAATAGCATACTTTTATTAAGCATTCATAAGTGTCAGATGCTGGGGTTTAAATTTGTTATTTCATCTGACCCTTATAATGATTCTGTGATGCAGGTACAAATCTTATAGAGAAGGGAACTGAAGTTCCAGAGACTAATATTCCCAAGGTACATAGGGAGAAGAGTAGCTTAACTTGAATTTTAAGTCAGTGCTGTTTGCACAACCTGTGTCTGAAGCTTCTTTGCCCTGCTGCTTCCCTGGCAGGGACTTAGAGGGGAAGTGAAGGTAAAGAGGAGAGATAAGAACTTGAGCATTGACACGAGGATATAAAGAGGTGCCTGGACACAGGGATGAGGGGTGAGAATGCAAGCGCAGTACCTGGGACTGACTGGTTAAAACTGGACTGGAGATCCCTGAGATCTTCCTAAGTAGGGTGCCTGGATTGGCACAGGGCTGAAACTGCATGTGGGGTTAAATGGCCCCGAGGTGAAGTCGGTTACCATCTGATGGTTAACGCCTGTTAGGGCTGAGCATGCGTATTTACCTCCTGTGTCTTCATCGTAGTGTTAGCTCAGAAGAGCCACTCCTGCCCTCCCTTTGACCCTTCCCTCCCCATGACTCTGTTTCTTAGACAAATAAGTGTGTGGCAACATTGGCTGCTCCCTGGACCCCTTGCTTCTCTGGAAGTGAAAAGTTGCTTCTGCTTGCCTTCCTCCATCTTTGTGATTATTGCATTTCTTGCCACAGACATTTCTCATTGCTTCCAATATGAAAATCTGGGCTTGTTGCTTTAACCATATGACTGTACAGCCCCATGTGACCCCAAGTAAATTTTTTAAATGGATAACTAAGCTGACAGCACGTGAAGTATGCCCAGGGAATTCTCTGCCTCGGGATGCTCATAATGAAGGGAATTGACTAGGGTTAGCAGATGGACACTGCTCATTTTTTGGCAATCATTGACAAGTACGCAACACCTCCAGGTGGCTCTCCATGGACTGCTCTGTGTGGCTCAGCCCATGATGCCTGTGCGTCCATAGAATGCTAATGGTCTCTCTTCCTCCCTGAGTAACATAGCAGGCTGCGTGGTCTGGTGTGGCTCTTTATCCTTGAGATCAAAGACATGCATATCATCTTTAAATAAAAGATTATCTTTTAATTATAGAGGCATTATAGCAGTATTACAAAAAGCTTAGAAATAGAGAAAGGAAAACACCCACATTTACCATCCCAGAACATGGTAATCAATCTATAAACAATTTTTCAGTGGCTTTTCATAGTTGTATCAGTTGTTTTGTGTGTGCATTTTCCCTTATTGCCATATAATCTTCACAGTTACCATTTGAATGGTTGTATAATATTCTGTTGTGATGCCACATTGTTAATTATTTAACTCTGTTGTTGACATATGGATTACTTCCAGCTTTTTACAGTTACTAATAATAGTTCAAAGTATACATCTGTGCATGTAGCTATTTTCATATTTTGAGTTAGTTTCTTATGATAGGGTATCAGATGTGACATTACTGGGTCAAACAGTATGAACATTTTTATGGCTTCTAAAATATATTGCCAGATTGCTTTCCAGAAGAGTGGAGGCAATTTACAATTCTACCACAAAGACATTCATTTCCCAGATGGCCAACTTGGTTAGGGATGCAGCCTCTCACAG
Organism: Aotus nancymaae; assembly: GCF_030222135.1. Lineage (NCBI taxonomy): Eukaryota > Metazoa > Chordata > Mammalia > Primates > Aotidae > Aotus > Aotus nancymaae. The sequence continues at coordinate 2,756,388 of NW_026988465.1, forward strand.
TAGATGAGAAGCTGTGTTTGTGTTTGTGTGTGTGTATAAAACTCGTTGGTGCATTTGTGTATTGATTTAAGCCCAGTGATACCATGCATTGCCTTTGTTAATAGGAATGTGCTATATGTCTAGTGACAACATAATGGTCTTCCAGTTCAGTGTTTAAAAGAGACGTGTGCTTTATATGGATTAAACCAAGGTATAGGTGTTTACTGTTTTCCAAAATTGGGACTGTTAAAAAAATGGACAAAGGTGAGTTGACAAGAGCATTTAGCCATTGTGACTAGGTTCTTAGTGTCTCCCTTCTTTTTGGGAATACCTAGTGATTTGGAGGTGAAGGTTTGGAAGTTAAAGGGGTTGGGTAGGAGCAGTAATGGAGGGCACTGGAAGTAGCTGCGCATGTGCTCAGGAGAGTACCTATGTGGACTGCACAAAGCACCTCACCTCACCTGGTAAGGGCAGTCTTTTGGGTGCTGAATGGAGTGCTTGTGTTGAGAAGGATTTTGAGGTAACACCTAGACTCAATGGGAAAGAGACTGTGATTAATTAGCAATTTGTTCTAGATCTTTATCAGTGCAATGTTATTCAATGTGTTATCTATCCAAGTGGATTATAGACATGGCATGCTTTCATGTAGGAATTGTGCCTTTTAAAAGTATAATTTTCTACCCATTTAAAGTGTCTAGCACATCATTTGTATACGATGTATGTGTATGGTAGTTTTGTGTCTCCTGATTACATGAATGAGAGAAAATAGTACTTTATCTTCACAGTCCCAGGCATTTTACCAAAGCCCTGTGTTTAAGTATTGGGATCCCACAGTTTGCCTGCTCACGTGTGAAACCTTCAGCAAACCTACAGGGGTAAAGGAAAGGAAATATCAATTGAGAAACTTCAGAAATGTAATGCCAGCAAAGTCCTTTGACTCATTTATATCACCACCCAAATCATTTAATGAGACCTTTTTGTTTTATAGAGGAGTAAAGTGAGCCAAATAAGAGCAAATGGCTTTCTCAGGATCACACAGATGGTGGGTGACTGGGGACGCCAAGCTAGGTCTTGATTCCTGGTCAAATGTCCGTTCCTCTATACCTTGTTAGGAGAACTTGGGGTGCTTGTTTTGCTTGCCCCTCTCCCACCACAGCCCTACAGGTGTATATATGGAGTTTTCTTTGCTGTATGACCATGCTTGTCCTCCTTTGTAACTGAATTAGAAATGAGTTTAGAGCTTTACAGACGCCGCCGCCGCCTGGGACCTTGTAGCATCAGCCATGGTCAATCCTACCGTGTTCTTCGACATTGCCGTCGATGGCGAGCTGTTTGCAGACAAGGTTCCAAAGACAGCAGAAAACTTTCATGCTCTGAGCACTGGAGAGAAAGGATTTGGTTATAAGGGTTCCTGCTTTCACAGAATTATTCCAGGGTTTACGTGTCAGGGTGGTGACTTCACACGCCATAATGGCACTGGTGGCAAGTCCATCTACGGGGAGAAATTTGATGATGAGAACTTCATCCTAAAGCATACAGGTCCCGGTATCTTGTCCATGGCAAATGCTGGACCCAACACAAACGGTTCCCAGTTTTTCATCTGCACTGTCAAGACTGAGTGGTTGGATGGCAAGCATGTGGTCTTTGGCAAGGTGAAAGAAGGCATGAATATTGTGGAGGCCATGGAGCGCTTTGGGTCCAGGAATGGCAAGACCAGCAAGAAGATCACCATTGCTGACTGTGGACAACTTTAATAAGTGTGACTTGTGTTTTGTCTTCACCATCAGACCATTCCTTCTGTAGCTCAGGAGAGTACCCCTCCACCCCATTTGCTTGCAGTATCCTAAAATCTGTGCTCTTGCTGCAGTTCCCTGTGGGTTCCATGTTTTCCTTGTTCCCTTCCATGCCTAGCTGGATTGCAGAGTTGAGTTAAGTTTATGATTATGAAATAAAGACTAAATAACAAAAAAAAAAAAAAAAGAAAGAAAGAAATGAGTTTAGAGATTGTGGCCTTGATGCAGTAGTCAGTTGGGGGTCTGAAGATTTATACGAGACAGTGCCAGATCAAAATTCAATTCTATTCAAACTTACGGCTTTGCATTATCTCCAGTTTAGAATATAAACTTTATTTTTTTTATATTAAAGGGAGAATGTATAATGGTAGATGTGGTACATAATTTGAGTGTGTATTTGCTACAATTGTGATCCTAATAAAACTGCCATTCTGATCTATATGCCTAGCGTAGAGATTTAAGGTTGTTAAGGGAGCATTACTTTGAGCTTCTTGATTTATCTTGTGTGACTGAAATCTAAACCTCAATGTTGCATCAACTCTGTGGTTTTTTTTTTCCTCTTTTCTTTCCAGAACCTCTCACCTCCAATCTGATGAGCACATTTGGTTGTGTCGTTGAGATTCTGAAGCCAAATGCATTAATAGTGAGGGAAGTAAGTATTCATAGTGAATGTCAAATGAAATGACTGAGGAGACAAAGCAGGGAAGAGAATTAACAATCTACTGGTTCTTTTAACAACCATGTGATGGCTGTCCTGGGAGTTGAATGATTTGTAGATAACTGGAACCTGCTCATTCCGTGGTGACTTGAGGCCCCTTGAAATTGATGTGAACCTAGTAAGCTGTCAGCAGTTAAAGCTAGTGGGTAATCAGGTTTGGAATTTATGGGTATTTACATTTCAGAGGGCCTTTACTATGTTTCTGTAATTTCAGATTAGAAATGCTTGTCCTTGATGTGACTGTTTCTTATGCATGGTGCTAGAGTGTTTAAGGCCCTTAGCATTCCCAGTGTGTTCCAGTGCGTAAGCCACTTTCTTTCCGGGAACCAAAAAGATGATCTACTTAATCCTGCTTTTGAATTAGTGGACAGGATGATTTTTCTCTCTACTAAACAACCTCCATACTGTCTTCTGTACAGTAACAAGTCACATGGTAAAAAGAAGTTAGAAAGTCTTACTGACCTGCCATTGATAAATATTTTTTACAGCGTGCTGAGGTGGACACATTTTGACTTTGCTTGGTTTCGAAGGGATTAACATTTTTTAAATGATAAAAATGAACTTGTTTGGAAAAACTTAAAAAGTATGGAAAAATTGAGAGAAAACTTATCTAAGACTTTCCAATGGGATGTAAACCACGTATGACATTTTAAATTTGCTTTCTTTTTTTAATGCGTAATTTTTATGTGGTTATAATCTGTTTATGAAAATTTGGTGTCTTAAAAATTAATACATATGTTTTTCTTTGTTATTATATATTTTTTCCTACAGAAGCTTCATTTTCCATTGAGGGGCAGTTATTAAAATCTTTACTTGTTCTTTCTGCATGTTATCCAGTGGGTCAGTCCTTTTCTTATCCATGGGATGTCCGTGGGTAATAGCACTGCCCATCAGTAATTATCACTGACAAGTTGGCTGTCTCTTCAGTCAGTAGTGGCCAGGCCTCCACTTTCATCTGAAAGTCATTTATTTGAACGGCTTATATATTTTTCCAATTATAAATTATCCTCTTGTGAGCTTTTTGTGCATTAGTTCTTTAGGATATTTTTTCAGAGTAGAATTGCTGTCATAAAAGGGACATTTTGATAAGGTTTATGAGACATTTTGATATTTTACACTCATGCGTGTGCACAGTATACATTTTATCATGTTGAATATATTGTTTTCTGCAAGTTGCCACGAGTAATCTCAAATGTATAAAACTATATATTACATGTAACATTGGGTATTATTGCTGTTTTAACTTGACAGGCAAAAATAGCATCAAGTTTTAAATTTCTTGGCTTAGTAGTGAGTGTGAGCACGTCAGCACACATTGATTAGCTACTTGATTCCCTGTTTTATGAACTAATTCATCTTGGCCTTGAAGTTGTGGTGGTTAGGAAGGAGTGGCACCTGTCAATCTTGGTGGGCCACATGGGGTTAGGACACTAGCCGCTGTGCAGCTCAGGGCTCAGCCTCAAGGCTTATGACCTGAGTTGGCAGAAAAGCACTTACACTGCCTGCATTGTTTTAGAAAATCAGGATCTCTCAACACTAAAGTAAATGCTTGTTTGTGTTTGACCTTACTAACTACTTCAATTTGAATTGGCAACTATTTGCAATTTATATGGAGATTTTTTAAGGACTGTAGGGAAGGTGTGAGATTTTATGTTTATCAAATAAAATGAGTCATGGATGTGAGAATTTTTTCACTTTTTAAAAGCAACCTGCTACAAAATTCTTTTTCCTTTGTTTTTCTTCTAATTTTCTCCCATTTATTGAGTGTCTCCTCTTGGCCAGGAATTCTGGGCTGAGAGAACACCACATGCAAAGGCCTCAGGGCAGAAAGGCAGTGATATGTCCGGTGAACAATGAAGCCAGGGTGCCTGGATGTTTACGAGGAAGACCTGGGTGAAGTCACAGAAGTGGGAAGGAGCCAAGCGATGCAGAGATTAGTAGGTCAGGGTAAATGCTATGGCAAATCACCAAAGGGTTTGAGTTGCAGGCATGAGATTCACAGAAGCATCACCCTGGAAAGGCAAGACAGGAAGCAGCGACTTCTGATGGATGCCTCCTGGGGAAACCAAGGCAAGAGATGATGGTAGCCTGGGTGCTTGTGCTTCCTAAACCATCTGTGGTGAAGGGCCATAAGTTTTTTCTAATCTGTTGTACACTGATACTGTTACAGAATACAAGAAACATAGATTACCAGGAGAATGACCATAAGCTTGAATGTGACAGTAATGTCAAATTGCTACAGAAGTTTCTATGTACTGCCAGACGTAGACAGGAGTAGGATTAGAACCAAGGTTGCTAAAAAAACAAAACAGAAAACAAACAAACAAAAAAAACAACAAAAAAAAAGTTTCTGTGTACTTACTCTTGCCTTGTGTCCTTACCTTATCATGGGCTGGTATTAGGTGGACCACACTTTGATAGCCTTGGCTGACAATACAGCTTCAACATCTAACAATGTGTTGCATATTTTCTGTAGATCAAGCCATGGTACATGGCTAGCAACTGTGTTAGTTAATTTGGGCTGCTATAACAAAATAACATAAACTGGATGATTTATAAACAGTAGAAATTTATTTCTCATAGAACTGAATGCTGTGGAATCCAAGATCAAGGGACAGATTTGATGTCTGGTAGGGCTTTCTGATTCATAGACGGCACCGTCTCATTGTATTACTATAGAAGAGGCAAGGGATCTCTTTCAGGCCTTTGTAATAGGGCACTAATTTCATTCATGAGAGCTTTGCCCCTGTTATCTAACCACCTCCCACTGGCCCCATCTCCAAATACCATCACCTTGGAGGTGAGAATTTCAAGATATGAATTTTGGGGGCACACAAACGTTCAATTTATGGCAACTATTTATACTACGGTGTGCTGTGTACAAGATAAACAGTGGGATATGAAATAAAGGTTGTCTTTGCCTTTCACATTTGATAGGTTGAATTGAGAGAGAAGTAGATGAATATGAGGCATATATAGCAGAAAGACTCTCTAGAACTTTCTTTCTTTTTTTTGGAGAATGGAATCTTGCTTTGTTGCCCAGACTGGAGTGCAGTGGCACAATCTTGGCTCACTGCAACCTCTGCTTCCCATGTTCAAGCAATTCTTCTGCTTCAGCCTCCTGAAGAGCTGGAACTGCAGGCACGTGCCACCACACTCGGCTACATTTTAAATATTTATTTTTAGTAGAGATGGGGTTTCACTGTGTTACCTAGGACGGTCTTGATCTCCTGACCTTGTGATCTGCCCACCTCGGCCTCCCAAAGTGCTGAGGTATGAGCCACCGTGCCTGGCCTACTCTCTAGGACTTACTAATGGATTGGATGTGGAAGATTTAAGGAGAAAGAGAATTCAAGGTTGAGAGGCAGTGATGGAGTACTGTTTACAGAGGAGAGAGAGACACTTTATTTAGACTTGACTGGATTGTGTGAGATTCTTGTTAGTCTTGAACTTTTATGTTTTAGAGAGATAATATACTAATTTCATAAAAGCAAAATAATTTACATCCTAATGCAGATTTGAAATGAATTTTCCTGATGAGATGCTGCCTCTAGGAAGAAATATGGTTGGCTAAGGATAGAGGTGGGGGGTGTTTAGAATTTTGTACTGTGCCTATGCACCTATTCAATAAAATGTGTTTCAAAATAGGTTTCTTATGACTTCCAAAATAACAGAATATCTGTGGGTAAATTTGAAATAAGAAATGTGGAAGATATATATGATGAAAACTTTAAAATACAAAGAGATTTGCTATTAGAGTTAAATGGAGAAAGGAACAGGTTAGAAAGGAAGACAATATTGAGAGATATCAATTATTTTTAAATTAATCCAATAATCAATGAAATCTCCTAATTGAAGGAGCAACAGGGTTTTCGTTGCTCTCGTTGTGCAGAGGAATTTGGCACAGTGATACAATCCATCTGAAAAAATAGAATTGTGAGAATAACTTGGAAAATTCTCCAAAAGATAAGTAATATAAGGCAACTTGACTTATTGGATGTTAGATACATTGTGAAGCTATAATTTAAACATTAGAACTGAATAATTGAAGATCTTGCTACAGAAGAAGAAAAAGGCACACAGATCAATGGAACAAAATAATTGTTGTTATAAGTAAAATTTTGACCGCAGAAGAAGAAAAAGACACACATATCAATGGAACAAAATAATTGTTGTTATAAGTAAAATTTTGATGCCGCAAAAGAAATAGCACTTGAAGATAAATCTTCTCAGCAAGACAGTTTACTTCTCTAGAAGGGTGTGGCAGATGGAGCAATGGCAGCCACACACTTGGACAAGTGGGGAAAGGGGTACTTAAGCCTGACGGGGGTCATCCCTACTGCCGTGTCATTCCCCTATTGGCTAGGGTTAGACTATACAAGCTAGACTAATCCTGATTCACTATTTTAAAAAGAGCAGGGGTCTGAGCTGGAGTGGCAGGGTGGGTGTTTTGGCAAGAAGGACAGTTACATGTGGGCCAGAGCAGGTAGCCAGGGGTGACCTAGGTCAAGGAAGGTGACCAGAGCAGGTGATTGGAGCAGGTGACCGGAGCAGGTGACCGGGATGAGTCAGGGTGGAGCCGGGCGTGGGAGAACAGATGTGAACTACTGATTAGAACCAGTAGAGAAGGTTGTTTACTGGAATTGCAAGGAAGTTTAAAATAGAGAAAGAATAAGAGAGCTGAAGATACTGAAATACTGATTCTTTGAAAAGAAACGGGGTTCACTATAACATTGTTCAAAAATAAACCCGAAATGGACCTGAAATTAGATTATGATAATGATGGTTTTCAAATCACCAGGGAAAATAGATTTTCCAATGATTTTAAATGTTTAGGGAAACAAAAGTAAACAAAATGCAATGTCGTTATTTTATTCTTTATACCCAAGTCAATTCCAGAAAGAAAAGATTTAAACATAAAACCATAAAGTATAATTTCTATAAGAAAACATGAGTAGATTTATTAATGATTTTGGAGTGGTGAAGGCCTTTCTCTAAGCAAGGCAAAAACCTCAAAGGTCATAAAATAATAATTGTTAGATTTGCTTATATAAGTTTTAACTTTAAGGAAAAAAAAAAAACCTACAAAGGCAGTCAAAAGATCAGCCCAAACAGGCAATTATTTGTAACACATATGACCGAGAAAGAGTTGCCAGTAACAATCTTAATTTAAAAAAAGTTATAAAAATAAGTAATGAAAAAGTTATCAAATATGTGTGTGTGTGCGTGTGTGTGTGAAAGTTTAAGAAAAAGAAATACAAATGCTAAAAAAAGCAAATGAAAATATGCAGCTTCACTGATAATTAGTGGAAGGCATGTCAGTGAGACATCATTTTTGACCCATTTGGCGAATAATCAAACAAAAAGAAATCTAAGCACTCATGAGGGTTTGGGCAAACAGAAACTCCCCACCAAAACATAAGGTCCATAGCCAGAGGCCCTTTTTAACAAAAAATCGATTTCACTGCTATATCCTGAAAATAGAGAAATGTAAGGGATCAATGAACATGTGTTGAATGAATGAATGCATGAAAATACTGTTCTTGGTAGAATAAGTTGAGTAATCTCACTTGAGTGGAGTGCAGTTTAGCAATATCAAAATAAAACTCATGTGCCGTTTTCTCTAGCAGTCCCACCATTAAAAAGTTACTCTTCTTCTGTACTTACAAAGGTTTGCTAAAATAGGTGGGCAAGGATGCTTATTTCAGCACTGGTTGTCATAGCAAAAGCCTGAGAACAGTCAGAACACATCAGTGAGGCATTAAATCATGGCACATCCAGATGATGGTATGGTTTGTAGTTGTTGTGAGTAAAGTCAGAGAGTGAATTCCAGTGCATGTTGTAATTATTAAGTAAAAAGTAGGATGTGGTGCATGACCCTGTTTGTGTTGAGAATCAAAAAGAGTATGTTTTACTGATAGATTAAATGGATGCTGCAGGGGTTCCCTCAGCCCCTTCAAAAGGGATCACAGGAAACTTTTAGGAAAAGTAGAAGAGCAACTGCATTGGAGATACAGAAGGGGTCCTATTTTAGTCACACGTGTGTGTGTGTGTACATTTGATGTTTCATTCTCATTATTTTTAACTCAACAGTTATCTGAGTATGAGGTTACAGAACTTTTCCTTCGTTTTACTTCTGTGTATTAAAACATACATACACCTACACAACCCTAATAAATGTTCCTTAGAAAAAAATTTCTACAAAATGTTCTTTATTTGTTGACTGTGGTATTGGCCTCAGATCAAATTATTTATCCTATTTTTTATAGATATATGAAGCCATCTTGGCTGGGCGTGGTGGCTTACGCCTGTAATCGAAGCACTTTGGAGGCCAAGGCAGGCAGATCTCCTGAGGTCGGGAGTTCAAGACCAGCCTGACTAACATGGTGAAACCTCATCTTTAAAAAAAATAAAATTAAAAAAGGAAAAAAAAAAGCCGGCCGGGCGCGGTGGCTCAAGCCTGTAATCCCAGCACTTTGGGAGGCCGAGGCGGGTGGATCACGAGGTCAAGAGATCGAGACCATCCTGGTCAACATGGTGAAACCCCGTCTCTACTAATACAAAAAAAAATTAGCTGGGCACGGTGGCGCGTGCCTGTAATCCCAGCTACTCAGGAGGCTGAGGCAGGAGAATTGCCTGAACCCAGGAGGCGGAGGTTGCGGTGAGCCGAGATCGCGCCATTGCGCTCCAGCCTGGGTATCAAGAGCGAAACTCCGTCTCAAAAAAAAAAAAAAAAAAAAAAAAAAAGCCATCTTAAAATTGGGATTTTTCTCAGTTTTTGACCTGGGTGTCTTATTTAGCTAAGAATAGGACCATGTGCCTCTTTTTGGTATGGAAAGTAAGTGAGAACATAATGGTATGTACGTGTTGGGAAGAAGCAGCTCATGTTTGGATCTAGCTGTCAAAAATATGAGATAAAAAGCCACTTACAGATTCCTTTGTTCCACAACTGTAATGTATTTCTGATTCACATTAATATAATATTAATTGTGGCCTCAAGTGAATTTGCCCATTGTAGGTGTTTGTCTGGGGGAGTCTAAGTTAGTTTAAATAACTTTCTGTGCATCATAGAATCTTTGGTGTGTTTAAGTGTTTTATGTAATATAAACATATTCATCCACAAACCATATTTAGGTACATAAAGCCCCGTGACTTCTAATGAACTTTTTACATGTGTAGAATGTCTGAGACTTGTAAATAATTTAGGAACAAGCAAATAACTTGGGACCATCTTCTGAAAGTGATTCAGATTATGAGTTAAGCTGTAATCCTTTTGAATCCTTTTGAATGTGCCTTTAACTCAAAAGGATGGCAGTTTAATTCATAGCATTCATTTATCCTCAGAAATTGAAGTATAAAAATTTTAATAAGAATTTCTTTTCGGTTTTGCTTACTATTAATCTATAATGTCTCATAGCTTATGTCTGTAGTATTTTTTGTGTTTCAGAAGGCCTTTTTTTTTTTAATACATGCTCATTTAAGCTTCATAACAACCCTGAGAAGTAGACTGGGAATTTTCTTTATTATCTGAGGACTTATTTATTGTTTGATATTTGAGGACAATATTGCCAACTTAGACTTCAATATCAAAACTTCAAAAATTCACCTCATTTCTAGCCACTGGGAATGTGCTTATTAAGGAGGGTTTTGAAAAGTAGGGTTATTCCCAATGTGTGTTAGAAAGTGTCGGACTCTCTCTTCTTGCCTTCTGTTCTGGGCTCTTGTTCCCTAGAGAGCCTCTCAGATTTTCAAGACCATAGTGCTAAGTATCAATTTTAAGGAGTCCAACCTGGACTCGAATAACAATTTGAGTGCCCAGTGTGTGCAAGCGCTGTAGTAAGTGCCAAAGGCACAATGTTGCAAAGACACAGTCTTTTTTTAGCAGCTTACATCAGGGGCTTCCTGTTGGTGACTTATGGTCACTGCAGTGTACATGTTCCTGCTCCCAAAGAACCTGGGGGATACGGTCAGTTCAATGGGCAGTCCCAATACTTTGTGTTCGGGGATATAATAGGAGATACATGAATTGCTGGAGAGCACATAGGCATGGCATCTAATCCAAATTGAGGACTCTGGGATGGGGGTGGAGAGAGAGAGAGGGAGAGAGAGAAAATGTGTGGTGGTACTGCAGAGCAAACTAATCAGCAAAGTACAACCAACCAAAACCCCCTAACACAAAGCAGTGTTGTTTATACATATAGTGGTTCATTGAAAGATCTACAGAAAATGACTTATTAAAGGATCATCTGAATTTGATGTTAGAAAATCACCTGCCCCTTGTCATCAGGCTGGGATGTGCTACCTAGTTATCTATGCAGATCCCAGGTTGTCTGTCTGCTGAGGGCGGCCCATACTCAGACAGACTACCACCAGTTAGTTCTAGTTTCCCAGTTAGTGCTAATTTACTACTGGCTTTATGTTTTACTCTTTAGCACATCTGTGGTACTTATTACATAAAGGCCAATTGATGTAGGGTCATACCTCATCATTTTAGCTGATTCCTGGCTGTATTCCCTAATTACATATCACAACTTTTACAACACAGATCTGCATTTATTGCCATCTAATATATCTTTTCCTGGTTGGTAACTTCATATGGATTTCTCCAGTAGGCAATTTTTGTTAGGGAATACTTTGGAACTCTACTGTAAATTGAGTTGAGGTATTTTTGGAAGGAGATTTGCACAAGCCTTGATAGGGGAGAAGTGTTCAGAGGGAGGGAACAGCCTAGGTGGGGCCTTAGATGTAAGAAAGCCTAAGAAAGTATTGAAAACAGGGAAATGATTTATATATGTGCTGGGGGAGTGGTAACAGGTGAGCCTAGAGAGATAAAGTCATTGGTTTAGTGGTTCCTAAACTTTGCTGCACAATGGAGTCACCTGGGAATTTAGAGGAAATTTAAATTAAGAAAGAAAAAACTCCCAATCCCTGGCTCCTCCCACCTTCTATGCCCCAGACATTGTGACCTAATTGGTAGGTAGTGTGCCTGGGCATTGGGAATTATAAAATCTTCTCAGATTACAATGTATAGCAAAATTTGGGCACCTCTGAGCCAGCTGATACGGGTCTTATGAATTATGCTAAAGCATTTGGATTGTATTCAGAGAGGGATTTATGGCATTGAGGAACCACTGAAAGTCTTTAACCAGCAGGTCTGTAAATTAGAAAGATCATTCCGATTGCTTTGGTGAAAATGGACCGAGGAGTCTAGTACTGCAGGCAGCGAAACCAGCTGAGGGTCCCTGAAGGTTAAGGTCGCCTGATGGAGGAAGGAGTGGCAGTAGAGTTGGAAAGAGGCAGATGGATTCCTGGGTTATTGAAGTGGTGGGTTCAGCAGAACTGTTTATAGATGGTATGGGTGTGATGGATGGGACAGGTGTGTGGGGGTGGAGGAGAGTAATGAGTTAAGCTTAGGTGGGTGGGAGCAGGGAGAAAAGGGACCATCCGGGGTGATTGTTTGCTTGTTTCAGCAGGGGTCTCTCTACCAGCCCTGCTGAATCAGGGTGACCAAGTTATACTAGTTTCTCCTTTCAAGAGCTAGCTGAGAAAATCCATCAGTTGTTTGCTGAGCACTTAACCTTGTATGATTAACTGCCTATAGTCTGTTTTCTTCCAGGCAGAGGTGACGTCTTGTTTCTCCTTAGTTTGAGCAGATGTTTTTTCTCTCATAGTTGATCATCTTGTAGTTCATTTGCATGAGACATCTGTGACCTTGATTAAGGGGGATTCTCCTTACACTTGTGGCCCACACAGGTCTTGATCGATATGGGATTACCACTGGCCCAGTGACCTCCAGAGAACTTCAGTTCTCTTGTGCAAAGAATGAGAGGTAGTTGGGGAAATAACAGATTTCATTACTCTTTCATGTAATTGAATTGGAAATTTATCTCACTTTTATCTGAAAGTTTTTGGAGAAATGTGAGGCAGATTTTATGTAGCAATCTGGTGTTCTTTGAGGAAAAAAACAACCTCTGTAGCGAAAGTTCAGTTGTGTTCTCTTTTTAGGAAAATCCAATATACAGAAATCTGAATTTACAAAGCAGGCACATTCTGGGTAGAGGTAATTTGTGGTTGATGATTTTGATAATGAATTCTTGTCTTTATGAAAAGCTGTTCTTTGAGAATCTTTTGTAAAGTAAGTTTTCTATGTTCTTTAAGTGACTTGGATTTTAGGAATAAATTTTTGGAATAAGTAACAACCTATCTGGTATGATAATATATGTAATCTACTATGTACTGTTATAAAAATCTTGGGCAAGGATTAAGAAGGATTAAGACCCCTTTGCCCCATGTAGTGCTGGAAATGTCAGAAAAAGAGAGTCTTCTTCCTTCATGTGTACACTGTCTAGCCTTTTCCCATTAACGTGGCTTTGGTATGAAATTTTCCCATCTCCTTCCTTGTATGCAGCGCCTAAATAACTCCTTAGTGAAATCGAATCCCTGTGTGTGACATTTTGATCTGTTGACATAAATGTAATTCTAAAGTCATAAACTGTAATGAAATTCACTATAGGTTTACCTAGGTAAGTAAGTTTTGAAGCCAAAAACCACAGAAGTAAATAGGAAATTCGTTTGATGTTGATAAAAAACAAGGAGAAATGATCACATCACAGTCTAAAAAAAACAAATGAAACCACCTACAATCTGAAAAACAGCAGGTTTTTCCCAAAACACCAAAATCTACTCTTGCCAACATATTAGTTTGAGAATAATGTTTGCTTTATTTCTAAAGGGTATGTTGATTTCTTTTTTCTTTCTTTTTTTTTGGGTGGGTAGGGGAGAAGAAAGGAAGCAATAGAGGATGGCAGAATTTCTAACACATTTACGATGGCTGGTTATAAATGCATATTCAGAGCCAAATGACCATGATAAACTACCATCTAGGAAACTGCTTTATTTAAATCAAGTCATTTCCCTCCTGCTACCTTAGAGGGCATCAACAAATGAGTTGTGCTTGAGGAAGGGAGAAGCACATAGTGCTGATGCTCCCTGTGTCATCTTGCATGGGCTTCATTATGGAGAGGGATGCCGATGGCAATCCAGACACCTGACTGGCAGCCTGAACTGACTAATGGAGCCATCTGCATGTTGGCTGACATCTGGTTTTAGAAGTTATTTATAAAGAAAGGATCGTTGTAATCAAAACAGCCAGAGAGATTTTAAATGTCAGATGTACTGGGAAAGATTCACTTAGGGTGACTGTCACTGTAGGAAGGATTAACAGTTTCTCTAAATGCTTGTATGTGTGGAGTGTTTTTCTCCTGTGTGTAAGTAGTACTTTAAGACAGCATGTTATAACAAGGTGTTTGAAACAAACATATGTTTTTGAAGTTATGAACATTGTAAATGTGGAGGGCTATAAAACTACCCAAACAACACATTAATAAGCCAAAAAAATTAATGAGACAACATGTGAAGAGCTTAAAAGTCTGTACTCCTGTCCTTGAAATAAGAGAAAAGGCTGAGCAAACTGAAAATCAATGACTCTTCTTAGACCCTTGGGAGAACTGAGGTGACAGAGTAAACCACTGCCCTGAGAAATGGAGAGAGGATACCTGGAACCTGGAATGACAGTTGACCAGAAACAGAAGTCCAGTAGCAGAACCCCATCTGCACCCCTATACTAGTAGGAACAGATAATCTGTAATTGATGAATTGCTGGAGGTCCAGCATGCACTGACTTTGAGAGTTAAAGACTGTGGGGCCCAGTGTTAGGTAGCCTCTACACTTTCATGAATTTTACTTCCAGGAGTCTCACCAGTCTCTCACAGAAATCCTACTTGTTTCCAGCAGAGGGAGGGGGAAAGTAACCATTTTGAAATATATCTAGAACAGTCTGTTCTCTTTAACAAAAGCCTGCTCTCAAACTATTTACCAAAGCCCAACAGACTTAGCTTTTATCAGAGTCTAATTGACCCAAGGGGTGGGAAATGTCAACTCTTGTCCCCTTCTAGCCTTCCTGTCTCCCCAAAGGGGGAAAAATCAAGCTGAGACCCACTAGTGAAGCGCACAGCCCAGGAGCTAATCCCACTCATCTCCTCTTACACTCACCTCCACATCAGTTAGGCTCTTGCGTGGTAACAAGGGATTACAGTGAAAAGTAATGCAAGGGTTAAAGGAGACCAAACAAGGATACCGTAGGGAATTTTAGCCTCTGGCACCTACAGTTGCAGCAAACAGTAAAAACAGCTAACTCTCCTACCCAGTTAAACATAAAACCTCAGGCCAGAAGCCTATATGCCTCAGTTCTTTTACATAATGTGTTCTGTCCAGTATTCGACAAAAAATTACAAGCCATGCTAAAAGGCAGAAAACAGTCGGAAGAGACAGAGCAGCCCACAGGCCTAGACTCAGGCAGAGGTTTTTGAATTATCAGATCAGTAGTATAAAGTAACTAATATTAATATGCTAGGGGTGCTAATGGACAAAGTGGAAGCATACAAGTGTTATTGCAGCTCAGACTCTGAGTTCTTGGCTTTCTTTTAAATAGAAATTAATATCAGGCCAGGCTGGGTGTGGTGGTTCATGCCTGTAATCCCAGCACTTTGGGAGGGTGAGGCAGGAGGATCGTCTGTGCCTAGGAGTTTGAGACCAGCTTGGGCAACATGGCAAATCCCCATCTCTACAAAAATACAAAAATTAGCCGGGCATGGTGGTGGGTGCCTGTAATCCCAGCTACTCGGGAGTCTGAGGCAGGAGAATCGCTTGAGCCTGGGAGGCGGAGGTTGCAGTGAGCCGAGATGCTACTGCACTCCAGCCTGGGCAACAGAGCGAGACTACGTCTCAACAACAACAACAACAAAAAATAAAAACAAAGACAGAGTTGGACAATAAGCACAAACAGCAAGGCAGTGAAAGCTGAGATTTATTTTAAACAAAAGTACACCACACAGCATGGGAACAGGCTCCAGCACCAGCTCAGCCTTTGTTACAGAATTTTCTTGGGTTTAAATGCCCTCTAGAGCTTTCCCATTGGCTCACTCTATGCAATTGAAGTAATGGCCCGCTGTTAGAGTAGAGGGGTTGTTAGAATAGGTAGCTAACCAGATGTGAGCAGGTGGAGAGGCCCTTTGAACCCCCCTAGGAATGTCAGGTGACCATCAGGTGATAGGAAGTTGTTAAACTGTCTCTCTAAAATAATAATTGGTCGACTGGGTGCGGTGGCTCACGCCTGTAATCCCAACACTTTGGGAGGCCAAGGTGGGCAGATCACGAGGCCAAGAGATCGAGACCATTCTGGCCAACATAGTGAAACCCTGTTTCTACTAAAAATACAAAAATTACCTGGGTGTGGTGGTGCACACCTGTAGTCCCAACTACTCAGGAGGCTGAGGCAGGAGAATTGCTTGAACCCGGGAGGTGGAGGTTGCAGTGAGCCAAGATTGCGCCACTGCACTCCAGCCTGGCACCTGGCAACAGAGCGAGACTCTGCCTCAAAATAATAATAATAATAATAATAATAATAATAATAATAATAATAATTGGTCACTACTATCGCCAGGGAAAGGCAGTCTGCCAATAGATAGAGGACATCTGAAGCTGTTGATGAGCAGCTTCCTGGTAAGATCTTAGGAGTTGGGCAAGTGGGCTCCAGCATGCACACTAAGAGGTAAAATGACAGAGTTTGACTGGTATAAACCCTTTCTCTGGGAACTCTCGACTGGTAAGGGAAAAGTGCCTCAAAGGAGCATGTGCACAACTTCAGTAAACACGTTATGCATGTGGCCCCTCACAAGTGTCCACCCCAAGGAAACTTAAGGGAGGAGAAATGCAAACTTTGGACCATGCCAGTGTATAAAACCCCAAGTCAAAAGTCAGACAGTGCTCATGGATCTCTCAAGTTGCCTACTTGACCCTCTTCCAGGTGTCCTTTACTTCCTTCTGTTCCTGCTCTAAAACTTAATAAACTCTCATGCCTGCTCTAAAAGGTCTATTCTCTCACTCTGCCTTATGCCCCTTGGTGGAATTCTTTCTTCCGAGGAGGAAAGAATCGAGTTGCTGCAGATCTGTATGGATTAGTTGTTGGTAACAGGGGAAGCTTTCTGCTACCTGACTTGGATCAGCTTAAAGCGAGGCAAGAAAGTAGGGGTGGGAAATTTCTAAGCAGAAAAGCATTCAAAATGTGGCCAGACTGCTTCTAACAACCTATACTTAGATGTAGGAATAAATAAATGACTGAAAGTTGAGATTTATACTTAGAAGGGAAGCAGAGTGTAAAAGTTTGGAAAATTTGCACTCTGCCCAGGTGTGAAAGAAAGAAAAAGCATTATCAGAGGAATTCAGGTGGGCAATAGAGCAATCACTTGCTAAGCAATATTAGCATGTCTTTAAAAGCCAGGCCAGGCACAGTGGCTCATGCCTGTAATCCCAGCACTTTGAGAGGCTGAGGTGGAAGGATTGTCTGAGTCCAGGAGTTCAAGACCAGCCTGGGCAACATAGTAAGACCCTGTCTCTATTTTTTCTTATTTTTTTTTTGCAAATAAAAAATAATTTAAAGAAAAAGAAAAGAAAAGAAGCAGGTGCTAATATGCAAGACAAAGGGAAGAAGGCCTGGAAGGCATTTCAGAATATTCTAGAAGCCCTCCCATTACAGGCTGATATGGTTAGGCTTTGTATCCTCACCCAAATATCATCTTGAATTATAATTCCCATAATCCCCACATGTCAAAGGAGAGACCAGGTGGAGGTAATTGAATCATGGGGATGGTTTCCCCCATGTTGTTCTCTTGATAGTGAGTGAGTTCTCATGAGATCTGATGGTTTTATAAGGGGCTCTTTCCCCTTCACTCAGCACTTCTATTTCCTGATGCCTTGTGAAGAAGGTACCTTGCTTCGCCTTTGCCCCTTTGCCTTTCACCATGTTGTAAGTTTCTTGAGGCCTCCCCAGCCATGCTGAACTGTCAGTCAATTAAACCTCTTTCCTTTATAAATTACTCAGTCTCAGGGAGTTCTTTATAGCAGTATGAAACAGACTAATACTGAATGGTTTTGGGGGCCAGGGCCAGGGCCCCTGCCATCCTGAGGAGCCTTGGGACATTGCCTCCCTCATCCCACTCTGGCTCTAGCCTCAGCTCAAAGGGGCCTAGCTGCAGCTCAGGCTGCTGTTCCAGAGGCCACAAGATGTAAGCCTTGGTGGCTTCCACATGGTATTAAGCCTGCAGGTGCACAGTGTGCAAGAGTGAAGAAGGCTTGGCGGCTTCCCCCTCAATTTCTGAAGAAGTATTATAAAGTCTAGGTGTCCAGGTGGAAACCTGCAGCAGGGGCAGAGCCCTTATAAAGAACTTCTACCAGGGCAATGCCAAGGGGAAATGTGGGTCACTGCCTAGTGGAGCTGTGGAAGGAGGGCCACTGCCTTCCACAGCCCAGAATAATAGATGCACCAGCAGCTTGCACCTTATACCTGGAAAAGCCAGAGGCACTCAAACCTGTGAGAGCAGCTGTGGGGCCCACACCTGCAAATCCACAGGGACAGAGGTGCCCATGGCCTTAGGAGCCCACCCCTTGCAACAGTGTGCCCTGAATATGTGACATGGAGTTAAAGGAGGTTATTTTGGAGCTTTAGTATTTAATGACTGCCCTGTTTGGTTTCAGACTTGTGTGGAGCCTATTGCCCCTTTCTTTGGGCCTATTTCTCCTTTTTGGAATGGTTATGTTTACCCAGTGCCTTTATCACCATTGTATCTTGGGGGTAAATAACTTGTTTTTCATTTTACAGGCTCATAGGTGGAAGGGACTTGCCTTGTCTCTGATGAGACTTTGGACTTTTGAGTGATGCTGAAATGGGTTGAGACTTCTAGGGGACTATAGGCAGGGGATGATTGTGTTTTGCAATGTGAGAAGGACATAAGATTTGAGGGACCAGGGGTGGAATGATATAGTTTGGATGTTTGAGCCCTCCACATCTCACACTGATACATAAACCCCAGTGTTGGAGGTGTGGCCTGGTGAGAGGTGTCTGGGTCATGGGGGCAGATCTCTCATAAATTACTTGGTACATCCTTGCACTAGTGAGTTCTCACGAGACCTGGTTATTTAAAAGTGTGTGGCACTGCCCTCTCTTCTCTTGCTCCTGCTCTTGGCATGTGATGCCGCTGCTCTTCCTCACCTTCTGATGTGATTGGAAGCTTCCTGAGGCTCTCACTAGAAGCAGATGTTGGTGCCATGCCTGTATAGCCTGCATAACCATGAGCTAATGAAACCTCTTTTCTTTATAATTTACCCAGCCTGAGGTATTTCATTATAGTATAAGCACTCAATGGGTTTGTCTTGCCTACTGCCCGGATGGGCCGATTTATTAAGGCAGGGAAATTGTAATAGAGAAAAAGTTTAATTGATGCAGAACCAGCTGAACAAGAAACCAGCAGTTTATTATTATTCACATCAGTCTCCCAGAGAATTCGGGGACTCGGGTTTTTCAAAGGTAGTCTGGGAGAAGAGCTGGGGCTGGCTAGGCACTGGGTGCTTGCTGCTGATTGGTTAAGGCTGCAATCATTGAGTTTTAAGAAATGGTTCTCCTGCATGCTGAGTCACTTCTGGTTGGGGCCACAGGAGTGGTTTGCAGGTCCCAGTGGAGCCATCAGTATCAGACAAGCAAAAAACCTGAAAGGACATCTCAGAAAGTGAATCATAGGTTCTACAATAGTAATGTTATCTGCAGGAGTAATTCAGGAAGTTGCATATTTTGTGTGCTCCAGAATAATGGCTGGCAATCATTTATGTCTATACTTTATCAGAATTCAGGTTCTGCTATCCTCCTAGCCTGGTGGTCTCTCATGAGCTTTACAAAGATGGTTGAGTTTTCAGGAAGGGCTATTCTCATCTAAACTATAAACTAAATGTCTCCCAAAGTTATCCTGGCCTAAGCTCAGGAATAATTAGGGCAGCCTGAAGGCTAAAGGCAAGATGGTGGATTGGCCAGATCATATCTCCTTCCCTGCCATAATTTTCTCACTATTATAAAAAGGCAGTTTCAATAGCAACGTGAACACACTAACTCAGAACTGAACTCTTGCTTACATCAATTAGCCTGTGGTAAAATTGGATTCGTTATATGTCATGTTTCTTAGAGTTATACCCAGTTTCCAGGAACTTTTCAAAGACTCTAAGTAAGGACTTAACAGTTGTTCCTTTTTTTGTTGGATGGTGGAGGGACACCCAGTCTAGTCTGGGGTAGAGGGAGGTTAGGTTGGTGAGAAGTGAAGAGAATGTGAGAGTTTCTATGATAGAGATGACTGAACGAGTGGGTAGTGGAAGTTAGCTGGCTAAGGAAGGTAGATGGCAGGGAGACTTCAGAGGCCTGGTACTGAGAAAGACCATCATTAACACTTCTGCAGCCCCTCCCTCCAGCTACCTCTAGCTTGTGTTGGTCTCTCTGGAGAGCAGCCAGGGAACATCTATGCCACTGTAACACTGGAAAAGTGTTTCCCAAAGACCTCTTTAAGGTGGTACTGTGACCTGCAGAATATGCATTTTAGGAGTGAGGATTGGGCCCTATGGGTGGTGAAAACAGCACTCTTTTCACCCAGAAAGAGCAGAGGAGATAAGTTCTAGGATATTGGAAACCAACAAAGGCAGAAAACATGCTTCACCTACTTTACTAAGTTGTCCAGAATAGAGACCCTAATTAAGATTTCAGGTGCACAAAGCAAGTGCTTTCCAGAAGATGTTCTTTAGAACACATAGTGCTTGGCTGTGGCACTGTTTACAATAGCAAATAACCAACCCAAATGCCCATCGATGATAGACAGGACAAGGAAAATATGCCACATATACACCATGGAATACTATGCAGCCGTAAAAAACAATGAGTTTGTGTCCTTTGTAGGGATATGGATGAATCTGGAAACCATCATTCTCAGCAAACTGACATAAGAACAGAAAATCAAATACCGCATGTTCTCACTCAAAGACGGGCGTTGAACAGTGAGAACACATGGACACTGGGGTCTGTTTAGGGGGTCTAGGGGAGGGACAGTGGGGGGTGGGGAGGCTGGGGGGAGGTAACATGGGGAGAAATGCCAGATATAGGTGATGGAGGGATGGAGGCAGCAAACCACCTTGCCATGTATGTACCTATGCAACAATCCTGCATGATCTGCACATGTACCCCAGAACCTAAAGTAAAATTAAAAAAAATATTAAGGTCATTTGGAGCAATATGGATGTAGCTAGAGGCCATTATTCTAAGTGAATTAATACAGAAACTGAAAACTAAATACTGCATATTATCACTTACAAAAAAAAAAAAAGAACACACAATGCTTGGGATAATGCCACTTGATAAATAGATCCCAAGATCAAGTTGGTGTAGAAAATGCAAATGTCCATTGTGAATCTAAAAAGGAGAAGAGTCCATGGGTTTCCAGAAGGTTTGGGCGACTTTTCACTTGAGCATCTGGAGAAACTGGGCTCACCTTGGGAAACACCTTTCCAGTGTTCCAGTGGCATGGATGCTCCCTGGATGGTCTAACAGGTCTGGGTCTCCCTGAAGATGTGCTGCTCTCCAGAGAGATCAACACAAGCTAGAGGCAGCTGGAGGGAGGGGCTGCAGAAGTGTTAACGATGGGATGCCAAAAAGAGAGTGAGGGAAGCTGTGCAGTTGACTGAGGTTCACTCTGCCAACTGCCCATCCGTTCGTTCTGTGCTGGGGACCAAGCCCTTTGGTTCCCTAAGTACCAGCTTTCTGTTGTGGCTGAAAACAGTCTGCTTCTTTCTTTCCTCCTCTGCATTCTTTGCACCTCTTAAGGTGGTACTGTGACTTGCATGAATTTTAACATCAACATTTATTTCCAACTATTTATAGCTGGAATATTGGTGGGAAAAAGTAGGAATTCTTGATAGAAAGAGATGTTAGAAAATAATATCTTTTGGTACCTCAAGCCTTGAGAAAATGGTGCTTTCTAAGATTTTAGTTTTCAGTGTCAAAGGCGGTTCGTTAGTTCACTTAAGCTGCTATAACAGCGGAAGCATAACATGAGTGGCTTTTGAACAGCAGAAATTTATTTCTCACAGTTCCAGAGGCTGAGAAGTCCAACACCAAGGCACCAGAATATTAGGTGTCTGGTGAAACTCATTTCTCATAGATGGCACCTTCTAGCTGTGACCTCACGTGGTGGTGATGAGGGCCAAGGCAACTCCCTGGGTCCTCTGTTATAAGAGCATTAATCTCATTCATGAGGGCTCTGCCATTTAGACCATAGCAGAAAGCTGGCTGAATTTTTTATGAGAAAGTTACATAAGATTCATCTCTCAACTATATTGGAAATGTCAGGTTTACCAATGAGGGCAGGTCATTTAGAAGGGATCTGACATTCTCTTGGACATCAAAGCAATAAAAAAGTTTTAGATTTCTCCTGATTCCATAAAGCGTTTATTCTGGGGTCACTTGTACAAAGTGATCATTCTCCCAGTTACTCTCCTGATGTCACTATGTGCCTTCCAGGTGTTAATTTCAGTAAATATTTGATTTGTGTTTTTCATGATGCTCATAGACTTCTAAAATCCTATAAGTGAAAAGGTCTTTACAGATGATGGCAGATGGTGCATTGGGCTTGATGTGTTCTTGCACTGTTTGTAGAAGAAGCCTTTAAAGTGGATCTAGAAAGATGGATGGGACTTCGGCATGAAGAGGGGAGGAAACAGTGTGAGCAGAGGGGGGAGGGTGGCCTGTGGAATGTGTTGTGGGAAGCTTTTCTGTTTATCTTTCCTTCTTGTGATAATTAAGTGTGGTCTCTGTGCCTTGTAGGAGACAGGGTTAGGACTGTGCAGGGGTGAAGAGGTGTGGGTGTTCAGACAGGGACATTTACACTAAGCTTTGTTATATCTACTTCATCCCCATTAGGTAGGTGCCTTCTATGTTTAACTCATGCCCTAGTGTAATTTTTCAATCCCTATAGAAATTTATCAAAGTTCTTAAAAGATTGTCTCTACAATGAAATCTGGTCAAATGTGAGAACCTCTAGATGCTACCCTTTCCTCCCTCACCCACTAGGTCTGCCTCATATATTGATTGCTTTTAGGGAGTCAAGTAGCCTTTTCTCAGAATCTTTAGTAAAGATTAACTGGACACTTGATCACCTGCTTTCACATGTGTGTTATGACACACACAGAGTAGAGCTATTCAAAATGTGTGGTGTGGTGAGACATAAATTATGTCTTACATTATTTTCAACTAGCTCTTGGTGCTAAAACCTTTTGTAGATGAGGCTGGTTTGAGACCAGAATTGAAGGACAGGTTCATTTATTCACCACATGCTATTGGTACCTGTTATATTTTAGGTATTGCTAGAGAATGAGCAATAATGGTGACCAAAACCAAACACATGTGTTTACAATCTGATGAGGCAGGCAAGGTTTCATCAGATAGTCATATAAATATAAATTTATATGGGAAGCAATGTAAATGTCCAATAGGGAAATGATAAACTGACATTTTGTTTTGGTTTAATGTTAGGTAGCCACTGAAATTATTTCCAAGAATTGTAAGATGATTTTAATAACACTGGATAGTTAAAAAGTTTGGTTATAAAAGTATAGAGTATAATCCCTCTTTTATAAAAACAAATTGATGTTTGCCTATGTATAAAAAAGTTCCTACAGGAAGTGATGACTGAGCGGGTAGATGGTGGAAGTTAGCTGGCTAAGGAAGGTAGATGGCAGGGAGACCTTCAGAAGCCTGGCACTGAGAAAAACAGCAGAATGTGCATTTTAAGAGTGAGCATGGGGCCCTGTAGGTGGTGAAAACAGTGCCGTTTTCACCCAGAAAGAGCAGAGGAGATAAGTTCCGGGATATTGGAAACCAACAAAGGCAGAAAACATGCTTCACCTACTTTACTGAGTTGTCCAGAACCTGTGTTGTTATGAACCACAGTGAACAGTGTTTCTCTCTGGTGACATGAAGAGGAAGCATAGAGTATGTTCTTGTTAAGGAGTAGTTTTTTTAAACCAGAATGTAGGTAGATTGTTTCCTTTGACTGAATTTACAATTACATGCATTGCCTACTTTAAGCGAGGAACTAAAACTTTAGCATGCATTCTTTTTCTTTCTTTGATTTGTTTCCTTATGGCTATGATAGGGTAAGAAGTAAGGTGAGGGTTCTGGAGGGCTCATCTTCTTGAGTGGGACCCTTGTTGTTCTGGTGAAAGCCCTCACACAGAGGGGCAGTGGGGCTTGCAGAGATGTGCTCTTTGGGCACTAATTCCCTTCCATTGCCTGTCTAAGCAGGATTCACCTTCCTCTGTATGCTGTTTATTTTGGTTTTGCTTTTGTCTGCTGTTTTGAAAGACAAAAACTTGTGTTCAGAGAGAAAGTTTTAGAAATGCTTCCAGTGACGATGAGAGTTTGATAAGTGAGTATTCCTGGACATCTGATTACCCTCTTTGTTATTGATCAGTATGTGGGTTGTTCTGATGAGTTTCGTCATTTCATAGTGATAGCTCCATCTTCAGTCCTTACCAAAAACGATGTTTTATTTGAAAGCTTTCTTTTGGAAGCAACTAGTGCATTATTACTTTTATCAATTTAATAAAAATTAAATCTGTGTTTCCAGGTTTTAGTTGTTTTTTATTAATCATCTATATATTTTGAGGGGGAAAATTAAAAATAATTGTTTCGGAAGTACTCATCATATACTCATAGATACAGATATTGGATATTATAGGGCATATAATTTATTTTTGTAAGATGCAAAGATTCTAAGTTTTTCTTTGATCTGTGCAATTTTCCCTCTCAAAAAATTTGTCTTTGTTTATGCTCCATAACTTATTTATTTTAAAGACCCACTGGGTCATTTAAAGTGAGAGAACTTTGTTGCACTGAGGATAATAGTGCATAAACTGGTCTTTTTGACATCTTGGACTTACCATTCTTTGCACAACAGAGACACCGAGGGTTGGCCTTAGGAAGCCTGGGTTGTTTCTGTGTTATGATTCGAGAGATGCTGAAAAAACCTCCTACTGCTTTCCTTGTACCTCAGATTATACAATTAGAGACCTAGGCTTTTAAGTCTTGACTTTTAATTATGAGTTTCTGTTAAAATATGACAATTAGGGTGTAAAGGAGCTGCTATCCAGAATCTTACCAAGATTTTTGCCACCAATTGAAAGGACAGAATAGAATGACCTGGTGGGGGAAGGATTTATCCCTGCTGGGCCTGAGGGAAGAGCAGGAGGGAAGCTGGCTTCCTCAAGGACTTTCTGGAGCTTATCCTGACTCTGTAGTTGACAGAGCAGGAGTATTGCCATCTTGGACAAGCACTGTCATTTTAAAATTCACCTCAATCAAAAACTACCTGAATCCGAAGGGCATCAGCCTAATGGCTAAGGTCACTATGACCATAAACCACAAATAGCGTCTTTGACTAGAAACATTCCAAACTTCTCCCCAACCAGAGACATTCTAGCCCGAAGGTAACCCCCTTCCAGCCAAGAAGATGCCAGCCTCAAGATAACTCCCTCCTGCCAGGAAGATGTCAGCCCCAAGATAACCTCCTCCTGCTGGAAAGATGTCAGCCCCAAGATAACCTCCTCCTGCCGGAAAGATGTCAGCCCCAAGATAACCTCCTCCTGCCGGAAAGATGTCAGCCCCAAGATAACCTCCTCCTGCCGGAAAGATGTCAGCCCCAAGATAACCTCCCCTCCTCCCAGAGGCATTCCAACCTTGCCATAAAACTTCTCCCTCACACAGAAACATTCCAAGTTTGTGATAAGCCCCCTCACTCTAAAACCAATGCATACTCTTAGTATGTAAGAGAAAGTACTCCTGACCAGAATTGTCCAGAAGCCCCTCTCATGTTTGATTTAAAGTAAAACCTTTAACTGTCTTTAACTTTAATTGTCATGCTGCAGTTGTTTCTTTCCTCTTAGTTTTAACTCTTACAGTAGTGGCAAACCCTATTATATGTGGCTGTAAGATTATTTAGAAGAGAGAGGATCATGCATATGCATTTCACCCGCTTGAAACTGATTAGGAATTTACTTCTGGGATTTTTTGTTTGTTTTGCTTTATAAATTAATTTATAACCTGTTTCGCCTTTGTCTTTCCTTACCTGTCAGTCACTGGCCTTTTTAGGGATTATGGTATTGTTGTAGGGCTATTACTATTATTATTTTTAACCAAGGTGTTGGTTACAATTTCATCTTACTAATCTGGGAAAATGTGGATCCTCCCACCTTTCAACCATCATCTCTTTCTTTTCTCAGTTCTTGCTCTGCTTCTTGAAAGTTTTTGGAACATGTCAGTGAAGAAACAGTTGAGCCCTTTCGTGAGATAAATTTCCATTTATCAATGTATGAACAGTACACATACTCCAAGCATAAATATATGATAAACTCTGTATAGACAGTGTTTGAGGAAGCCCAGCTGTTTACTTCCACAACTTGATGAAATGAACAAGGGACTTGAGTCTTTCTGGGCTTGGCTGGCAGCCCCCGAGTCTCAATCCCTTTTTAGGAAAAGTGCACCAAGGCCAACGTGTGCAGGGAGGGTCACGTGGCCCCACCAAGAGCAGATCCCATCCCTCTTCTGTCTTATCTCTGCCTCCTGAGAGCATTATGTTGAAAGACGTGACGTCCCTGCTGCAGGAAGGAGTTTGTTAGCAAGCTCTGGCAAACATCTGGTTCCTTGAACTTCCTATATACCTCACGGTGGCAGATTTTGAAAAATTTCGCCATTTATCAAAAATGGCTTTCAGTGTTAAAAACGTTCTTTTTTCGTTTTGTTTAATCTTTTTAGTTAGAAAAGAATGGCTGATCATTGCTTGGCTATTGCACAGATGCACGGCAGAGCAGCTCCTTCTGGATTCCTCACCCCCTTGTAAGCTGGGAGCTCTGGTGGGTGCGTCTCAAATCGACTTTCTTTCCTGAGTCAAAGGGGAGAGGAACTGCTGACATCCTGTAAGCCGGAGCATCTGAAGCAAATCTATTCCTAGCTTGAATAGTGCATGTAAGGAAATTGCCAGAGTGATGCATCACTAATTTTGCTCCCTGGTGCTAAGTGCACCTAGCAGGCATGCTGAGTACTGCCCCCTCCTGCCATCCAGTGGCGGCAGGGACTGGCATGGTCCCCACTGCTTGGCTGCCTTGGCTGCCTGTTTGTGCACGGGCTGGTTTCAGCTGTGTGCAGCCTCCAGACTTCAAGCACAAAGGATCACTCAGTTGCTGAAAAGCAGGAGCCACAAGCACTTCTGGTAATTTATTGCGGGGCCCAGTAATCTTCCTACAGCTCAAGCAACAGGCTCCTAAACAGGTGTCAGGTAGAACTACTTGCATACATTATCAAGCCAGCCATGAAAAAAATGGTTTACTTGTTTATGAACGTGCCTCAATTTATCCTTTTTGATGAAAATTTTAAATGATTGTTTTTCTCTATTATTAAGTTCCATAAAGAAGCATGAAGGAGAAATTACCAAATATTTGCAATACATATGATGGATAAATTGTTAAGAAAACAATACAGTAGTAGTAAAATATCAAGGATAGGCTGTTAACAAAAAGTAAGTACCAAAGTTGAATAAAAAAATTTTAAGAATCACTAATATTATAAATAAATATGAAAGCATACATTTTTAAGCATCAGTTTGGCAGAAATGGAAAAAACTCACAATACACCATGTCAGGAAGTAACTGGGAAAAGTGCCTTCTCATGTGTTACTGATGGGGGCATTTATAGGGACAATGTTTATAACAGTGTTTGGCAATGTGTGATGACAGTTTGGAATATGCACCTTTATTTTCTGACATGAGAATTTCTTACTTCTTAACTCATCCTAATAAGCCGACAAACCCCGAAGGAGACTGGCCCAGGATGGCTGAGTGCAGCGTTATTTATTTCCCAAGCCATCAGTGGAGGGCCTGCTCAACCTCCCGTTCTGCTGATGTGCAACTCACTGGGTTCAGAGCTTATGCGTAGCCCCAGAGCAAGCTCAGGGTAACCAACTGGTGACTGAAAGGACATTTCTGCTGTTCCGGGTAGAACAGTCATAGATTCTAGAGCAGGGGCCCTGACACTTGGTGAGGAGCATCCACTTTGCCTTTCCCTGAAGCAAATCATTAACGTCCAGCACAGGGTAGTTGTGTCAGCTCTGTAGACAGAGCCTGGCCCGTGTGGCTGCTGTCCCCAGAGCTCAGCGCATCTGCTCTGAGATTCACCTGCAGGTCCTTAGCCAGGGCAGGTCTGGTCTCTTGCCCTGACTGGCACCAGCCAGGACTAGAGACTGAGTGGCCTGGGGCTCAGAGAAACAGCTGGGCTCCTCCTTTCCTCCCTCCTGTGTCACCTTCCTTAAAGCCTCCAGGAGTTCCAGAAGCAAAGAGTTTCAGGAGCAAAGAGTTCCAGAACAGCAGCCTTCTCCCTCCACCCAGGAATACTACTGGAACCAGGTAGCCATTTGGGTCACCCGAGTGCCCTCACAGCAGCAGGGTTTGCTCTATTATCATGAATGGCATCTCCATGTGCCAGTGTCATCAGATGGTCAGAGTGGGAGTGTGAGGAGCATAGGGCAGTTGTGCTGTGGATTTTTTTTCTAGAGGCAATATTTGGAATTAGAAAACTATTTACATACACTTAGCATTAATTTACATATAATCCTCTAATAACTTCAAATACTCTTCTATTCAGCTAATTAGTGCAGCTAACCAGTGTTGTAGCCCAACCCAGCATTAAGGGCATTACATATGTGAATTACTGAGTAGATTTGTAAAACCATAATCATGGTAATGGTAAATCAGCTTAGGCTACTCACAAATGCAGCTGGCAATAGCTGCTCCTTAGCCGTGATTCCTTATGCTGGAGTGATATCTCAATTAACAAATTCTAGGGAAATTGTACCTTCATGACTTTTGGCTGAATTAGCCTTCCAATAAAAAAGGAAAAACAATTAACATTCATTAACTTTCATTTTATAGGCCTGTGCTAATGCTAACAGTTGTTATTCTACTTTAATTCTGTTATTTGATACAAAATCTACATTGTTTGTCAAATTGGTTTAAGAAGAGTTGAAACATCTAGGAAAGGCTGTACTATAGATTTTGTAGATTATGTGAAACTTGCCTGATACGATTTGGCTGTGTTTCCACCCAAATCTCATCTTGGATTGTTGCTTGCATAATCCCCATGTGTTATGGGAGGGACCTGGTGGGAGGTAATTGAATAATGAAGGCAGGTTTTTCGATGCTGTTCTTGTGATAGTGAGTATGTCTCATGAAATCTGATGGTTTTATAAAAGGAAAGCTCCCCTGCACACACTCTCTTGCCTGCAACCATGTAAGATACGCCTTTGCTTCTCCTTTGCCCTCCGCCATGATTGTGAGACCTCGCCAGCCATGTGAAACTGTGAGTTCATTAAACCTCTTTTTCTTTATAGATTACCCAGTCTTGCGTATGTCTTTATTAGCACTGTGAGAACAGACAAATGCATTGCCCTTAGGTTTACAGTGTATCACTGCAGCTGAGTTTATCTTTCTCTCCTTTTCACCTTTCTTACCCTTTATCCTGGAGTATGTAGTCTTCACCTGCCTCACTTGAGAACAGCTCAGCCTGCTCTGCCACTGATCCTGTGTTGACTTCCACTTGATGGATTCTACTGGACATTGATATTGTCTTGCACATTACTGAAATGACATGCTGACTACTTCTGTGTACAGATGACTTTCAATACCCCTTGCGGAAATTTTACCCCTTTAGAGGTTGTGCAGAGAATAGGAAGATCGGTTGTCAAACAGTAAAAGACTACTTGTAATTCATGTCATTCTTTGCATTCACCTTAAGATACTGATCTTCATAGATTTTTGATAACTAAATGTATTCGTTTTGTTTTTGTTTCTATTTAGTCACTTATTCATTTAGAGTCTACATGTTAGCTTTGGTTTATTTTTAAAGAGTTAGGAAAATAACTTTAGCAAGAGAATGCTCAGTCTCCCTCCTTGTTTACCCTTCACCCCAAAGCACTGTTGCCCATGTTGGTTGAGAATGTTGGTCTAGGGAATAATTTTTTATTCTTCATAATTTTACAGTTATGCTCTCCCATGAGTTTTAAGCATGAATGATATAAAGATGGGGGTTTTGTCTTTTGTTTTTAACAATGAGACCTTGAAACGGACTGTTCTTTAGCAGTGTCATGTTATGAAAGATGAACAGCTTGAGATTCAGGGGACCCAGGTTCTGGCTGAGCTCTGTGCCCATGAGCTCCCATATGACAGGGGCCAATCTCTGCCTCCATTTCCTAAGCTGATCCCTCTGGTCCATCATGTCTCTGACATCCACTAAGGCTATATCTTTTCATTAGTTTTACTGTATAGTTTGAACTATAACTGATGGCAGTGTATTCATGGTATCTTGGTGCCTCCTACCTTATCCCCATTGACTTTTAAGATTTTATGGGAAATTGAGTTAGACATCCTTAAAAATAAAAGAAAAAAACCTAACATGTAGACTTTTTTCTCTGCAGCTCCATGTCCTGGAACTTTCTGCTTTTAACCTGATTGTTAATAATGGAGATATTTCTTATTGCAATTTACCCAGTTTTGTGCCAAAGAGCTCATTTTTCGCACTCCTTCTCCCGACATGACTATAAATTTTTGCCAGAGGTGAAGTGGGATTAGTGTGGTTGAGCAGTTTGAGGGAGTGTCTTGTCTCTATAACTTTCCAAAATGGTCCTCTCCTGTGTGGTGGTTAGGTTCTGTGATTAGAGTGCTGTGTTTCAGTGATACTGTAGCCTGATCGATTTCTAAAGTCTCTGCTTAATGTTGTTTCTATACAAAAAACTGTGGCTACCAACCAACTTATAAACAAGTTGATTGGAGGCAATCCTTTTGTAATGTGAGGTAAACCATATGATAAAATATTTTAAAGTTAGTGTAGCATATCAATTTGTAAAACAAGCCATATGCCTTATTCAGTTTCTTCCAGTGTCAGAGTGATGCTTTAAAGTCATAAGTGATGATTGAGATCTGGAATAAATTCCCTAGTATTTTTCAACTGTCTGCTTGTTGCCCTGGCATGGTTGATGTGCTTCCAACCTGTAGTTTTGTTTTTGTTTTTAATTAAACTTGTGACAACAAATGTATGAGTTTTTAAAATTTTTTTATGCCAACCAATCATCCAAGTCTCTGGACACCAACTGAGTGTCCTACAGTTCAGTTCTGACACTGTCTGGGGTTAGGCCAGACACCACAGGTTAAAAACTGTCTCACAAGATTACGCGGAGTAGAGTCTCCAGTTGCAAGTCCCGTGTTATCACCTGCAGTTTTGACCGACCAGCTATAAATTGGGGGTTTCCTTGATCGTTTGCTAGAAGATTTTCCAGAACTCAGGAAAGCACTGTACCTACTACTAACAGTTAATTATAAAGGATGAAATCTGATGGTTTTATAAAAGGAAAGCTCCCCTGCACACACTCTCTTGCCTGCTGCCATGTAAGATACACCTTTGCTTCTCTTTTGCCTTCCGCCATGATTGTGAGGCCTCGCCAGCCGTGTGAAATTGTGAGTTCATTAAACCTCTTTTTCTTTATAAATTACCCAGTCTTGGTTATGTCTTTATTAGCACTGTGAGAACAGACGAATGCATTGCCCTTAGGTTTACAGTGTACCACCTTTTAATTAAACTTGTGACAACTTGTTTCTATACAAAAAACTGTGGCTACCAACCCAGGAGGAGACCCACAGGGTGACGAGGTCTGGGTATGATGCCTCCATGCCATTCCATGGCACACCACTCTCCCAGCACTTTGATGTTTTCACCAGCCGGGAAGCTTTCTCAACTCTGTGGGTCAGGGGTTTTGGTCGAGGTTTAATTATATAGACATGATAGATTACATCATTGGCTCTTGGTCATTGTGTTAATCTCCAGCCCCTTTCCCTTTCAGTTCTTGCTTTGCTATTTCTTGAGACCAGTGTCCATCCTGAAGCTGTATCATGGGCCACCAAGAGTGGCCTTATGTGAATAAAACATACTCTTAGCTTCCTAGACATTTCATGGGATTTAGTTCTCAGTCAGGAACTGGGGACAAACACCAAATTTTAGAACACAGGCTGCTCCTATTCCTATCAATCAAGATACTATAAAGATTTTAGGAGCCCCTTGATGAGAATCTGGGACAGTGACCAAATATATATGTAGATATTATTACATCAGAGTATAGTGTTGTCTTCTAAATCTTATCTATCCTCACTTTCTTCTTTTGTGATTTCTATTTCTTCGAACAGCTCTGAGACCTACTTTGCCATGTAGATTTTTGCTTTTTCAATTTTACATCCCGAAGTAGGTTTTAGGTCCCACGAGAAAGGAGATGTAGCTTATGCTGCTTCTGCGCTGGTGGCTCCCTTCGGCTCTGTGTTATGTATCCCAAGAGGAACCTACGTTTCTTTTGCTGGCTCCATGGGTACCCCAGGAACATTGAGGGTAATGTGTGGAGTCTTGCCTCCTATACAGTATGATATAGGCCAGGAGGATAACTAGCACATCTTCATGGAGTTGTAATCTTACTCAAAGCTTTGGAGGAAATGAAAACAAATACAGGAATATTATGTAGTAGCAAATGATTCACAAACGGGTGGTATCAATGACATTTTATGTTCATTGACAGATACCTTTGGATTACGCATGTTTCCCCAGAGGTATATTCATTTACTCTTCTCTAATGGGGTAGTTAAATTTGAGAAGTCAGAATATGCATATATTTGAGTGTGTAGTTTGTAAATTCTATGGGAGTAAATGTTACTATAGTAGACATTAATTCAGTAATTCTTGGCTGGGCTATGTGGGTCACGCCTATAATCCTAGTAGTTTGGAAGGCCGAGGCAGGAGGATTGCTTGAACTCAGGAGTTTATAGCAGCCTGGGCAACATGGTAAAACCCTGTTTCCAAAGAGTACCAAAAATTAGCCAGGTGTGGTGGTGCAGTCTGTAGTCCCAGCTATGTAGGGGGCTGAAACTGGCGAATCGCTTGAGCCTGGGAGGTTGATGGCACAGTGAGCCGAGATCACGCCACTGCACTCCAACCTGGGTGACAGAGTGAAATTCTGTCTCAGAAAAAAAAATGATCAATGGTTTTATTCTACGTATTTTTTTGAGCCTTATTTCTACGATGTTTTCAGATTTTACTCAGATGGGCTTTAAGAGATTTAATTTTCTCTTTTATTTTGCTTGGCTGTCTTAATCATGGCCTTCTTCATTTTAATGTTGCCTCATTCGAAGAGTTTTTGCCTGACTGATGAGTTGTAGTTTTAAAGTGCTATGTATTTAGATATTCATGGCAAGAGACTAAACTGAGCCGTGGATCACATCTCTGGGAGCATTCACATGTCCCTGTGTGCCTATGTCCAGCCTGCCAAATTATACCCCTTAGAATTCCCTGGCCACAGGGAAGGGCTTCAATAATAGTGTTCTGGTGGTGGAGATTTTCTCCTCTCCGACCACGTAAGTTAACTTACCTGGTGTCTTGTTCACATTCGTTTCTAGTTCCCCTGGTGGTATTAGGGCCAGTAGTGAAATAGCAAAGGTTAGATATGAAGTTGGACAGGTGTAAGGGACAGCTGGGGATTAGCCAGCCAGTTTCACCTCAGCTGGTATTGTTACTGGATCAGAGTGGGGTTGAGTCTAAAAGGCAGAGCGAGGTCAACATTGACAGAATTGGACTAAAAACAATGTGTGGGAAATAATTTAGCATTATCCAAGTGAATTTTGGAGAGCATCAGCTGCTTCTTGGGGCCTGGGCTCATACCTCTATAGTCATTGGTTTTAAAGAGGGCTTTACCTTTTGAATCCTACTGTGAACCTATTTCCTGACATTGCTGAGGTCCTTTTTGATCTCAAAGAGAACTTGAGTGAGGGTATGTGCATGGTTTAGTGAATTGGCTCTAGTTTCTTGAGCCCTAATATGCCACGGCACAGCTGCTCTGGTACTCACTGTAAATACATTATTTCATTGAGTTTTCACAGAAACTCAGTGAAACAGATATTCCTGATCTCCTTTAGTTTCAGACAGGAAACTAAATCCCTGAGAGGTCACATGATTTGCCCAGGCCTCAGGTTAAATTTGGCGAGTATCAGTGCTGAGATTCAGACCCAGGACCTTGTGACTTTAGAGACAGGCTCTCATCTTGCTCCAGTGATAGTCACTGAGCACCCAGTATATAGCAAGCAGGGTTGTGTGCTGGAAATATAAGGAAGAGTGAAGCCACCCACTTTGCAGGGGCATAGCACATCATCTTCAGCAGAATGCTAAGGAGGTTCCAAAATGACTTAATTGAAAGCACTGCATAAATGCATGACATTAGGCTGGCAATAGTTTCCTGCCAATATATGAAGTGCTAAGAATCAATAGAAAGAAATATATGGTTATAAAAAAGAAACGAGCAGAGCCATAGAAAGGCTAATGGAAAGCAGGGAATGTTAGGAAACTAGCAGATTTATTTTATGTGAAGTTTGGAAGATGCTGCTCTAGCAGTTTTTGGCTGATTTTGATGATTGAGGTTATACCTAAAGTAGCTGAGTTACTCAGATTAACATCAGTTTCTTTATTTAAAACATGTTAACTCAGAGAACCTTACTTTTAATACCCTTGAAGGTATACACCTATTTACGTTGGATGTAAGATGTCACAGAGTCAAAGGAAACAAATAAAACAAGGGCAGTGTTATGTGGTTTCAACACCACTTGTCTGAATATTGCACATATTGTGCCCAGGGGGTTAGTGATGATATGTGCACGACACGTAGGGCAAATGCTTTCGTGGAGGGATGATTAGAATCAAGGGATGAACTGCATTAAAAAGGTAATGGCTCCAGTATTGAGTATAGAAGAGTGAATACCGAACATTTGTTTTTATTGACCAAAAGGAATTATGCTTAGTTTACCAGCTCTTAGGTTTATAGACCAAATCAAGAATGTTATACTAATATTGATTTTCTTATATGATCTTTGAATGGATTAACATAACACTTTTTTTTTGGCATCGGTAACTTCTAAAGTGTACCGTTCTGCTTTCTGAATTGTCTTGACGTTTTCATCACCAAGTACTTTTTTTACTGTTTTAATGGAGTTATGGCAGTGAAACTAGAAAACTAAAAGATTTGGGGAGCAGTCAGTAATTAAGTGATACTGTATATTTTAGTCTTACTTGAAATAGATGGGAAGGGAGCAGAAGGAGACTTGTGTCTCTAGCTTCATACCTATCCCATTTCATCTTCATAGGCTTGATGACCATTTTGTAGATGAGGACATTGTGATTTTTTAAGAGGTTGAATGAATTTGCTTGTTAAGATGCTGTCAGAATTTGAGCCCAGGACTATTTCTTTCAAAACCCTTTCTTTTGCTGGAGTGTGCTGCTTCCTCCAGTTTGAAATGACTGAACTGTAATGACCAGAAAGATTATAAAACATGAAGTGGGAAAGCTGTGGTTATTTTCTGACTTATTTTGAGCAATGGTATCATATTAAGTAGATATTTTATAGTTTCTAGACATGTCTGAGGAATGTCCTACCTTGCTGGGCAATGAGGATGTATTCACCTTGAGCAGAGGCAGATGTCTTTCTGAATTGCTGGTGGCTGAGTATAGTTGAGTTTCCAGATGTTCTTTTTGGCAACTATACTTTTAAAACTCTACTCTAGCCACTGTTTCGATTCTCTTCTTTGACTAGGCTGTATGTATTTTGTGCAGTCCCTAGCCAGGTGTTAGACCTATACCTTACCATGTAATTCTTTATTGACTGGAGCTCTGCTGTTGTGGACTTTGTATGTCATCATCTACCATCTGCTGCATCATCCCTGTTTGTTTCAGGCTCTTTTAGTGTGACTCATCATTAAATATCCACTTGGAACCTCACCTCTTCCAGGAATGTCTTCCCTGGCATCCTCTACATTGCTGTTCTACCTCCTAAACCTCCAAGGGACTTGATGCCTGTCCTCTTGTTAGTAATATGCTCTTTTTGAAATGTATTTATGTTTCCCCGTGAATACGGTGGCCCTCTGGCTTCATACATTTTAAAATATTTGCGGTCAGGGATGACGATGTAAACAACGGTATTTTGCAAAGTAGGACTTATTTTTTAAAGTCCTCTCACATTAGCACTTAGTGTACAGTAACTGTTGTAGTAAAACTACTTGGCAGTTTAGTGGTAAAATCGTTTAATCACAGTGGTGGTACAAAGGACGCAGGGAGTTTGGCACTTGTACATTGTTGATGGGAGTCCTAACTGGTGCACTCCTTCTTAGAAGATCTCTTTGGCCCTATCTGTTAAAATGTAAAACACACAAACCATTTGACTAGCAATTCAGCTTTCAGG
Organism: Aotus nancymaae; assembly: GCF_030222135.1. Lineage (NCBI taxonomy): Eukaryota > Metazoa > Chordata > Mammalia > Primates > Aotidae > Aotus > Aotus nancymaae. Next base: position 2,792,156 of record NW_026988465.1, read on the forward strand.
AATTTATTCTAAAAATACTTGCATGTGTATGAAAAGATACAAGTATGTCCTTTATAGAGTTACCAATTTTAGCAAAATATTGGACACAAATGTTCATCAGTAAGGAAATGGCTAAGTTAACATGGGCTTTCATATATGGAATACTTGGCACCATTGAAAAGAATGACATAGATTGCTATGCACTACTATACTGCTGTGGAAAGTCACCGTTGTTAATTCTTACCAGACAAGAACAGGTGCAGAGCAGCTTGCTAACATTTGTTTGAAAATCAAGTCTGGTGGAAGATGGGGATGTATACTTATACATACAAGATGATGAAAAGTGTGAAATATTTGATAGTTTTGGGGCTTTAGTTTAAAATTTATGATTTTATTCTCCTCTGTAATATTTCCGCATTTGTCTTTAACATAAAATAATTACAAATCACTTAATATCAGGAAAACAATCCAAAAATATTATCTCTGCAGGAATAAAAATATTCTGTCAAAATGTGTAGTCTTGGCATATGAGCCATATTTATCTTGGGGCAGTGTGGAACAACTGCTTCCCAGCTCCATGTGTAGGCAAGCCCTATTTTGAGAAGCAAAGCTTTCTATCTATAAATTAAGGTTGGGATATGATTTTGCTTTTTGATGGTTTCTATGATGGTTGATGATTTCTTTTAAGTTGATGAAACTGAATTTGGCTTCTAAGGCATGTCACCATCTGTTGACATTTGACCTGTGAGAGCATTAGTTCTCTGACGCGCTTATGACTGTACTTTAGGAAGGCGGTGTCTGAATTCCTACTTCCAAATCAGTGTCCACACTTCAGGATTTTCATTGCTTTAAGTGACTCATGTATTTGCAAAGCCCATATCCATTTCAGTTCTGCTTCCATCTGATCCTTTGTGATCTGTTTAACAGCCCAGGCCTGAAAGAGAAACAAAGAGGGGAAATGAGAATAAGAAATGAATAAGTGCCAGGCAGGGACCCAGAGTTAACTATACAGGCGCTTTATGTCGATGTTTCTTCTTCAGTGTTGAAAGCTTACTAGATTGATGGACTTTTTTTCATCTTTGTATCTTGCACTTACATATTGATGTTGTATATATATTTTTACCAATATTGAAATGTAGAATTGATTTGATTAATTATACAGACTTACCATTCAGATAGAAACTGTTTCAAGCTCTTTTTTTTTGGAACAAATATTCTTAGGTGAATATTAACATGTTATTGAGCAATTAGCAATTAGTTGTAATGTAAGTCAGTTTTCTGTAATACTTTATCACTGCTGTTTGATGACATCAAGTTTTATTGGGTGATTCAGTGTATAAGAGTGTCATAAATGAGCTTTTCACTATTACTGGAGATTTAAGGTTTTGGAGAAATTGTGTGAACGGTAATCAAAAGGTATAAAACATTTAACCAAGTGGAAAGTGAAAAGTTGTTAACATTTGATATGTAAATATAGGCCTCATTTTAATTTAGTTATATTGTCAGCAGCACAATATGTGTAGTAGATAGTGGTACCTGTGCCTTTAATTCCATTCTTTTTATACTTCTGAGATAGATATTTTGCTTTGTATAGAGGAGAAGAGAGAGGAATAGATTTTATTGTTAAGACTGTGCTGAGTCTGCCTGAGGTGCCTCCCAAGTAGGGAGGGCAAGTAGCCCACTGTCTTTCTAGTGCAGACTCAGAGGAGCAGTGGACCTGTTTCTTGAGTACAGAGCTCTCTTAAGACTTGATAGGAAAATTTGCAGAGGTATAAGTGTAGTTGAACCATTAATTCTCAGGTGGCTTTTTTCCTATTGTGTTTTATTTTTATTTGTCAGATACTTTTAGTATCTGACAAATAAACAAACCGAAAGGTAAGATTGGTTTTGGGTAAAAACACTCAGAGAGGAGGAAAAAAACAACCTTAGTTCTAAATATATCACTTCAGGGTTATAAAATAAGACAGCCTTTTTTTCTGGAAGAACAGAGACATGGCAGTCTGATGGATTTTAAAAGTTTCAGTGACTTTATTTTATACCCATGTAACTAGAAGCTGTGAGTCTTTTCAAAGTGTTTCTAAAACGAAGACTAGTCTTTAAATATGTGGATCTCATAAACCTGTGGTCAAATAACATTATCAAAAGTCCAGAATTTTTAAAATTTACTTTTCATTTTTTTATTTTTAAATTTTTTTAATTTTAAAAATTATTGTGGGTACATAGTAGGTATTTATATTTATGGGTACATGAGATGTTTTGATACGGGCACGCAATGTGAAATAAGCACATCATGGGGAATGGGGTATCCATCCCCTCAAATATTTACCCTTGAGTTATGAACAATCCAATTATACTCTTTATTTTAAAATGTATAGTTGGTACTGACTATAGTGACCCTCTTGTGCTATCAAATAGTAGGTCTTCTTCATTCTTTGTGTTTTTCTAGATTTGTTTTTGAAAGAAAATATGCATGTGCTTCCTCATTCACTGCAGATGTTTCCCCCAATTTTTTTTTATCCTTTCAAATTTTTGATGTTTATAAATATCAGAAGTTTTAAATTTTCATGTGGTCAAATTTATGTGTCTTTCATTTGATTTTGTTTACTTCTTTTGAATTTCTTTTGTAAAATAGTTATTTCTAACACAAAATGAGTTAAAGAATTACCAGTATTTTTTGTTTGTTTTTCTTTTTAAACAAGTGGTAGAACTCTGTACTTTTTTTTGAATTTCCTTTGTAAAATAGTTATTGTTAACACAAAAATCTGTTTAAAGAATTACCCATATTTTTTGTTTGTTTTTCTTTTTAAACAAGTAGTAGAACTCTGTACTTTCTATTTTGGCACATGTCAGGAAGTAAATGTCACTTTTTAAAAAATCCAAATAGTTTTTCAACACCATTTTGTATGTAATTTATTTCTTCTATATAGGTTTATGAGATTATATGTGTGTATGTGTGTGTAAATATAATGTATATATGGAGACAGAATTAATCTATCAGAGTTTGTTTGCTGTGTCAACTCTTGTGTTAGTTTTCATTATTGTTGCTCTTGTTATTCTTTTTTAAAAAAATTCCTGGCTCCTGTCAATTGTTTAATCTTTAAACAAACTTAGGAATCATTTTCACAAGTCTTTCTCCTTATTTTCCTCTTTCTTCTGCAGACCTTTTCACTGTGAATTCCATTAAAATAATTTGGGTGGAGCTGGCGTTTTATACTACTCCATCTTCACATACAACAAATATCCCCTTTTTAAATTCTGATTTTCTTTCATGGTTTCTTATAAAGTTTTCTGACTTGTTTCACACAGGCCCTTTTATGTATTTGTTATTGTAAAGGATGTTTTTCATTATAGCTTTATTTATTGTTGGTAATAGCTGGGATTTAAGCTGTTGATTTTTCAAAATTGTAAGTTAATTCCCTACACCAGGCTATTATTTTTTCTAATAGTTCATGAGTTGATTCACTTGAGCGTTCTGGATATAACATTGTGTTGTGGCCAAAAATGTATCTTGGTTTCTTCCTTCTAGTAGTCACATTCCATTACTGCCTGTCTAATATTTTCACGTTGGCTAAAGTCCTATACATTTTAGAAATGATTGGCTGTAAAGTGCCTATTCACTGTTAGGAATGATTCTGTAACTCATCCAGAGACCACAGATTACTGTGAAGAAAGGGTGCTGGGAAAGCATCAAGTTTAGGTGGTAACAATCAATGATATCTTTTCATATTTTTGGTAGAACAATGAGAATTTTAGGGAAAACTTAATCAAAATAGTAGCTTTGAGAACTTAAAGCAGATTTAAAAATCGATAATTGTCCATTTTTATCCTTTTTCTGTTTCTGGATGGAAACTTGGTGATGTTGAGAAAGAGAAACTTAGAATTCAAACATAATGAGTTCACTGATTCAAAACCCAACTTTTATGGATGATTGTTTTAATAGACCTATAGAGTATATAGAATAAAATAGTTTGGGTTTTTTCACTAGATTCAGGCAGAGTTATCTTTTTAAAAAATTATTCCTGTGACTTTCCTGTTAACTAAATTGCTCTCATGATGTGCTGTTTTTAACTTCCTGAATTGTGTACTGCACTTTTGTTTTTACTAAAGCTGAAAAACATCTGTGTGCTCTCTGGTATGTTTTCGTCTCCCTTTCTGGACATTTTCTTGGATGCAGATGTGTTGTCTTTTTTTCTCCTCAGCAATCTTTTGCATAGCCTTTCAGATGTCCTGCAGTCCTGAGCATAATCCATATGGAACATGGCCTTGTCCAGGTCGCCCAATGGCAGTGAGTTTCCTCACGCTCTTTCCCCTGCTCTAAAATGCCCTCCCTTTTCCCCACCCACCCAGGCCACCTGCACAAAAGTTGGCCTCTTTGAAAGAACTCTCTGATTATCTCAAGTATGAGTTTTTGGATTTGCAGGGCACTTTATGGCATTCTCTATGATATTTAGTACTCTGTAGCTTGCATTCTGTGTATTTGAGACATGTTTATAGATTGGCACAGTGTTTTCATGGCTACATCACTTTCTCCATGAATCCTCAGTGCTTAGTATCACCCTTGTTTGTAGAATAAGTGAGTGCAGGGATGTTGTACTTTGGTGCTCAGTGTCTTGGAACATGCAGTTTTCTTGAGATTTTCTTATACAGTCCCCAGATTTACTAGCCTTCCCTCAATATACTGTTATTTTCAAAAATGTTGTATTAGTGACTCAAGATATGTACAGTATTGTATGCTTTTCATTTTTATTAGTGTCATATGTTGCTATTGGTAAAAATGAGTTGAAGCAGTTTATATTTTTATATGGCTTTTTCATTTCAAACATTTTAAAAAATTGCTCTAAAAATATACTGATCAGAAAAAATGCAAGATGATAAAAATACAACTGTGGCCAAAGCCAGGACTTTGTGTCCAGTGGCATGGCTATACTGCTCTGTCAGTATTTTATATCCTCTTACGAAAAATATTGCACCCTAGTGCCAATGTGTAATGTTTTGGAAGCTGTTATGTAACTGGGAAAGTTTTATCTCAGTAACAATCAGTTTTACCTAGCAAATATTCCTAATTGGCTCAAAGATAACTATATTTTAAAATCATGTTTAATAATGATAATGTCGAAAAGGAAATCAGGGCAAATTAGCACATTTTTTGTTTATTGTGCATACCAAAGATTAATTCACAAACCAGGAGACTTCTTTTTTTTCTTTCTTCTTTTTTTTTTGAGGCAGGGTCTCGCCTTATCAGCCAGGCTGGAGTGCAGTGGTGGAAACACGGTTCACTGCAGCCTTGACCTCCCGGGCTCAAGTGATCCTCCCACCTCAGCTGACAGTAGCTGGGACCACAGGTACATGCCACCATGTCTGGCTAATTTTTATATTTTTATATTTTTTATAGAGATGGCGTGTTGCTTTCTCGTCCAAGCTGGTCTCAAACTCCTGAACTTAAGCAATCCACCCACCTCAGCCTCCCACAGTGGTGGGATTATAGGCATGAACCATGGCACCTGGCCAAACCAGATGTCTTCAAACAGATAGTGGTAAGAAACTCGGCTCACAGCAACTTATAAAGCATAAATGAAGAAGTACATTAATCTCTGTTGCTGTTATTGTAATCTTACATTCCTTTTAGGACAAGTAGAGCTGTAAAACCTTATTTGCTTGCAGATGATTTGTTCAATTTCATCGTGGTTGTAAGGACAGAGAGCTTAAGTTTTGTTTATGGCCAGCATTTAGGAGAAGTCGGGATAGCTTAAGTTTCTCTTATGTGGCTATGGGTGGTTGGCCTAGGGTTATGCCCACACTGTGACCTCCATTTGATTTTTCTTTAATGATAAAAACAATATTAATATCAACCAAATACTGAGTTCTTATTAGGTGCCTTTCATATGTGTTTATCACAGTGACCCAGAATTGACGTTGAGTCTGCTTTGCTATGCATTTGCTATGCAATGATGGGCCATACTTTGTGATAAGGTAGCAACTAGTTACCTGTGAGATGTTTTCCTCATGGCCTTGCTTCTGTCAAATCCCCCACATGTCCAGGAAGCAGGCTTTGTTACATGACCTGGAATGTCAGCATGTGTTCAGAAGGATGAGTGTTTATACCCTAGAAATAGCTCAAGTATATTGATTATTTATTAGGTAAGATAGAAAATTCTAACTCTTGGTGAAAGGTTAATCCTACTGTGTTTTTATTCCTAAGGTCTCAGAATGCTTTTACAAGAAAGATCACTTTTTTTCTCTGATCTTCATGGTTTTCATGTAAATACATGAGCCCATAAAATTTGAAATGGTTTTTCTTAAAAATGAATCAGCGTTGTCTGGGTTTTTTAAAAAACATTTTTGGCCTACATTTTCCTAGTATTAGGAATGATTAGAGCATCAACAGTGCTATTGATGATACAGAATAAATGCAAAGATGGAAGTAGGTCTCAGGAAATGGCTACATTAAGCTCCCCTGTTCTTTCAATAGAAACCCTGGAAGCTCCCTGTTGTTTCCCATCAAGGCTAAGCCATCTTCTGCCCTCCTGCCTGGGTGCTGCTGTAGTTGTAAATGAGTTGGCTGTTGCAGGGAGGAGGAGCCATCTGCCTGGGGGTTTGACAGAGAACAGAAAACACAAAATGGATGAGGAAATATTTTTATTGACTCAGTTTTCTATGCACGCATTGTTTCACTTTCATTTGCCTGCTATGTGGTCATGGGGAGAGATTTTTTTTTCCTATGAGAGCAGTTGTTTTGAGGAATCCGTGAGAAGCTTTTCCTGGGAGACAGTGGGTGGGTTTGACAGCTCCCTCTCTCCCTCATCAGTGTCCCAGCTGGTCTTGACCTGCCTACAGTGCAAAACATCAATAGGCCCCTAATCGTCTACATATTTGTGATACTTTCATGTGGTTCTGATTTTCTTCTTTTTTTTGAGACAGTGTCTTGTTCTGTTGCCAGGCGCCAGGCTGGAGTGCAGTGGCGCGATCTTGGCTCACTGCAACCTCTGCCTCCTGGTTCAAGCAATTCTCCTGCCTCAGCCTCCCAAGAAACTGGGACTACAGGTACGCACTGCCACGCCCAGCTAATTTTTGTATTTTTCAGTAGAGACGGGGTTTCAACATGTTAACAGGCCAGGATGGTCTCCATCTCTTGATCTTGTGATCTGCCCGCCTCAGCCTCCCAAAGTGCTGGGATTACAGGCATGAGCCACCGCACCGGACCCTGATTTTCTACTCTTCTACTCTTATTTATGTTTCCCTACTTGGGACTCTTTGTTTTTATTTTTTTATCATAACTTTATTTATTTATGAATGACAGAGTCTTGCTGTTTTGCCCAGGCTGGAGTGCAGTGGCGTGATCTCGGCTCATGACAACCTCCACCTCTTAGGTTCAAGCGATTCTCCTGCCTCAGCCTCCCGAGTAGCTGGGATTAAAAGTGCCCACCACCACACTCTGCTGATTTTTGTATTTTTAGTAGAGATGGGGTTTTACCATGTTGGCCAGGCTGGTCTTGAACTCCTGACCTCAGGTGATCCACCTGCCTTGGCCTCTTAAAGTGCTAGGATTATAGGTATGAGCCACTGTGTCTGGCTAATTTTTTTTTTTATCATAACTTTATATTCTGCTGTAAGCTGATTTTAATTATTCAAGTTAAGAGGAAGGTAAAAAAAATAATTTCTAGTTCTTACCTTAGCTGAGAAAAATGAGATAGGTAATAAAATAAACCAGGTCAAATTACATTGCAAGTAAGAAAACTCAGTTTCTTTGTGAGGATCTGAAAAGCTCAAGTAGAATCACGTTATCACATTGGAAAGCATCTTAAAGAAAATAAAGACTAATTTGGTCATCTTATAGAAGAGGAAACTGAGACCTAGAAGATTCAACTTGAAGTTTGTAATACTAGCTATTGATGGGTTTTCCACAGCCTGACAGTGTGACTTTCATGCAACAGCACTTTCAAATATTAAAAATTAGATATCCTAAAACCACCTTTCCTAGGCCTAATTGGTACTCCCATGCATCAGCTGATGAACAAACATTCTACTACTTCATTACAGTCAAGCACAATAATCAACAGTTTCACTTTGCCAAGCAGTGTTTATTTGCACAATTATTTGAATACTGTGGTGCGTTTATTTATATCAGTTTCTAAAAATGAACAGAAATGGTAAAATGTAAGTGCTGATACTAACAGCCAGACAACTGAGACAATGATGGACACAGTCATGGTCAACTAGACAAGTGACTCATGGTCAACTAGACAGTTACAGAATATAACCTGATCCACTCAGTGCACAAAGGGGTAAAATTGAAATACAGCCCAAATTCCAAGACTATAATGTCCAAGTGATGGGGGGAAGTGAGAGAGAATTGAGAAAAGATCACTAAAATATGAAATGAAGATTATTATCAGAATATTCTGGGAACTCAAATACAGGGAACGAATTCATGGGTCCATTCGCTAGGTATACAGCTTACTAAAGACTCATCATCAACAGAAGGTAGCTAGTGCCTCACAAGAAAAAAGACCTCATTAAAATCTACGTCACTCATTTCTGCCCTACCCTGTACAAAATGGCCATTGATAGCTCCTTACAGTTAATAATGGTAGTAATAATTTATTTTACCGATTAGAGATGGTACTACTGCTGACAAAACTGTACATTTCAGTATTTTTGATGTTGTTTTAGGCATGTGCATTCCATAACCATTGGACATAAAAATATACATTTTATAACTAGAAATTTTACACATTTTTAGTTCTGTGGAACATGTAAACCCAGTGTTGAACTTCTGTACATTAAATTTTTAATCATCTTTTCCAGGAATGTGTCATGAATGAAAGTGGAGGATGAGCTGGTATGACATGGATCCTGTCTGGGGATTCTCCTGTGGGAGGGAGAGGGCCTTTGCCTTGGTAGCTGTCTAGTGTGCTGATATTCATGCCTCTCTGCTCAAGTCTGTGGTGTCAGTTTTACCACTTGAGAATTAAAAAATTTTACTTCCCTCCCTAGTCCCTTTAAAAGAGTAAAAATAACTTAAATTAGCTCAAATTCTAACCATTGGCATAAGTGGTCCTTGTACATGGCAATGGCTAAGAATGGGCACTGCTTGCTTCTGAGGTGTCCTCTATCTTTGCTGTGAGCTGCGTGGCAGCTGTGCCTTTCCATGCTTCTCTTCAGAGGCTTGTTTCTGGGTATTTGTTCACCTCAGTGGATGCTTAGATTTTCGTTTACCAAATGACACAGAAGTCACTGCATTTGATGTGGTGACCTCAGAAAAAGTGGCCTCCAGGTCTAGTTTATCTAAGTCAGAAACTGTGATTCAGGAAGGCCACTGCAACTGTTTCCTGTAGAGAGGCTGGCGGAGGCAAGGACCTTGTTCCCTGTGGGAGTATCTGCTTGCTAATACCATTGCTGCACAGGAATGGGTTCCTGGAGATGGTAGCACACAGGCCCAGAGAAGAAATGACAGGGATTTGTAACAGATCACACTGACCTGAAGGAAGGCCCTGACGTACATACATACTTCTCGTTATGTCTTGGATAATCCATGTCCTCTTGAGTATACGGTACCTCCCTAATCTGCTGGGCTCAAAGGCCAAGTGCAGGCAACTGAACCTATGCTCACTTTCAGTGGTTTAGGGAGGAAGCAGTGTATTATGGAATCATCTCCTTAAAGCCTTTGTCTGTATGAAAGGACACATTGAACTGACTGATAAAAATCTGCTCCACTAACCAGAGGCAGTGAAGTGAGAGTGAGCATGGTTGGCTTAGATACTGACATTTATCCATCAACCAAATTCAGTGGAAAAAGTATGGGCACTGGAGTTAGATCTGGATTTCCGATGCTTGCCAGTCCCGCTTCTTTGCTATGTAACCACAGTGCCTTGTTTTTTTTTTCTCTCTCTCTCTTTCTTTTTTTTTTTTTTTTCTGAGATGGAGTCTTGTTCTGTTGCCCAGACCAGAATGCAGTGGTGTGATCTCAGCTCACTGCAACTTCCACCTCCCAAGTTCAAGCAGTTCCCCTGCCTCAGCCTCCCAAGTAGCTGGGACTACAGGTGCACACCATGACACCCAACTAAGGTTTTTTTTTGGTATTTTTAGTAGAGATGGGATTTTACCATGTTGGCCAGGCTGGTCTTGAACACTTGATCTCACTGATTTGCCCACCTTGGCCTCCCAAGGTGCTGGGATTACAGGCATGAGCCAGCACGCCTGATCAATGTGTTCTCTTTCTATAATGTAATATTGATCTTAAATTATGATGGTTAGTAGATGAGACAATGTATGTGAAGTGCCTGGTTGGTGACTAAAGAAATATAATAATAATAATAATAATAAAACGCCATTATGATTATTTTATTATGTGTCTGTTCTTCCACCAGATGTTTTGCTGGAGGTGTTAGTAGGAAGGCAACCAGCTTTTAGAGATGTTCCTCTTTGATCTGCTACAGAGGTACAAAACCTTAAAGGCAAGCTGCTATTTTGATTTTGAAAAATCTCAGAAAGACCTAGGACTGCACAGATTGTAGAACTGGTATTTAAGCAGAGTACGTTTGTCAGGAGTGTCACTTCACCCCTAGGTACATCATATTAAGAGCAGCATCTTGATAACAGCAAAAGATCAGTTCTAGGTCTCCTTTACATAGCAGTTTACCCACAGCTTCTCAGGCATGTGTGTGTGAAACGAAGTCCATGTGCTCTCTATTCAGATTAGAATAGAGATGAATGGTAAGAGATTTAGAGAGCAGAGTAATTTCAGGTTAGTGTTTGAATTTTGTGTTTGAGAATAGCACACTATTAAATGCTATGAAGTGGCACAGGAAAATGACTTGAACTTTCAGAATGTTCCCTTTCCTCCGTTCTCCCACTTTACCCTGAGATTTTCCATTTGTATTAATTATCTCCACAACTCCTATTAGGTTATACAGTAGAATTTGAATTTCAAATAAATGTCAAAATCAGAAAATAGGCCTATAATCTTTCACAGCCAGTTATGAAGAGAATGGACCTTTTGTTTCTGAAGCATTTTGTTATATGAAGCACAGACCTTATTTTTCAAATGCCTTGTCACCAGAAACTATGATCAATTCTCATTAAAAGACTCTTGAGGAGTACTGGGATGGTGGCAGGACATGGCAGTGTGGAAGAGCAGGCCTGGATCAGCAGTGCTCACTGGCCGGGGCGTCCTGTCCAACTCACCTTGACTACCAGGGTTGTGCAGTTGCCTAGAAGTCTCAGAAAGTCAAACACTGCATGTTCTCACTCATAGGTGTGTGTTGAACAATGAGAATACTTGGCACAGGGAGGGGAGCGTCACACACTGGGGTCAGCTGTGGGGGGGATTAGGGGAGGACAGTGGGGGCTGGGGAAGGTGTGGAGGGATAACATGGGGAGAAATACCAGTTATAGATGAAGTGGGGGTGGAGACAGCAAACCACCTTGACATTTATGTACCTATGCAACAACCCTGCATGATCTGCACATGTACCCCAGAACCTAAAGTACAATTAAAAAAAAAAAAAGCTTCCCAACCGGAAAATGAGCATTGATTTCTGAATTCTTAAACTCTAACTTGAAGTACGTGATGCCCACTCTGCTCTGCTCAGGTGTTTTCTTGCCACTGTGTCAGTTTCATGCTGGTGCTTTCTTTGTGTGAAGGAAGATGCAGTGGTTGGTCATGAGAGAGCACTAGGTGAGCAGGAAGGGAGAAAGGAAGGCCTGAGGCTTTGTCCTCAGTTGCTTCCAGTCAGCACGGCCTCTGCAGAGAAGACAAGCTCTGGGCCTTGGTTTCCTCTTCTAGTAAATGCCCTCTGATCTAACTCATCTCTCAGCTTCCTCTAAGTGTAAATTTTACGTTTCTTTTGAAATATGAATAATTGTTTGATTAGCCCTGAGAGTTTTCCATCTTTCTGTCTTCCCTTCCTCCTTCCCTCCCTTCCTTCCTTCCTTCATTAATTTCTGTTTTTATTTTAATTGACACATAATCATACATATGTATAGGGTACAGTGAGATGTCTTTGTACATATATATTGTGTAATGATCAAATCAGGGTAGCTAGCATTTCTGTCATCTCATACATTCATCTGTTCTTTGTAGTGAAAACATTCAAAATCCTTTCTTCTAGATATTTTGAAATTATACCATGCAGTATTGTTAACTATAATCACCCTTCTGCATAGTAGCACGCCAGAACTTGTTTTTCCTGTCTATGGCCCTGTACCTGTTAACCAATCTCTCCCTACCACACTTCCCTTTTGCAGCCTCTGCTGTCCACATTCTACTCTTTACGTCTGTGAGATCACTTTCTTTGGCTCCTACATGAGTGAGATCATGTGATTTTTGTCTTTCTGTGCCTGGCTCACTTTGTTTATAATGTTTTATAGATTCATCCATGTTGCTGTAAATGACAATTTCATTCTTTTCTCTGGCTGAATAGTATTCCATTGTGTATTTATACTACGTTTTCCTTATTTACTTATCTGTTGATAGATACTTGGGTCGATTCTGTATCTTGGCTATTGTGAGTCGTGCTGCAATAAATATGGGAGTGCAGATATATCTTTGACATACTGCTTTCATTTCTTTTGGGTGCATACTCTGTACTGGGACTGCTGGATCATATAGTCCGATTTTTAGTTTTTTGAGGAAGCTGCAGACTGTTTTCCATAGTGGCTGTACTAATTTGCATTCCCACCAACAGTGTATAAACATTCTTCCTCTGCATCCTTGCCAGGATTTATTTTTTTTGTAGTAGCCATTCTAACCAGGGCGAGGTAATGTTTCATTGTGGTTTTGATTTGCATTCCACTGATGATTTGTGATGCTGAACAGTTTTCACGTATCAGTTGGCCATTTGTATGTCTATTCAGACTTTTTACCTGTTTTTAAATTGTAATATTTGTGGTTTTTTGCTATTGACTTGTTTGAGCTTTTTAGATATTCTGAATATTAACTCCTTGTCAGGTGTACAATTTGCAGATATTTTTTGTCATTCCGTAGGTATTCCAGAAAGCTGTCCTTTATTAGGTATGACAGTGGCTGTGACAGAAGCAAAGCCCAAGGCAGAAAGGCAAAGCAGGCTTTTCATCTCCTCCTGTTTGCCTCCCTATTATTTTTAAAAAGTGATTTCTTGTAACAGTGGTCATAGACGTAGATTCTGGTCTAAGTGATAAAATCTCCCCCTCGCCCCAGATGTTGCTATGTTAACATCTCCATCTCATCTAGAGATTAGTTTTTTTCCCTATGTCATCCTCTGGAGCACAGCCCAGGTCTGAGAATTCAAAGCCTCTCAGGATAAAAAATGGCCATTTCAGTCCTCTTACACTAAAACCAGACACCATATTCCCTAGTTATTCCCTAGTCTTTACCCAACTTCATTGAAACTACTTAATATTCAGTTCCCATGAGCTTAATTATTTTGCTTCCCAGATAGCTTACACTGGCATGAAAGTCTAGACTCAAGAGAGGATGGAGGAGCTGTGAGTACTATTATAATAATATCAGTAGAGGATCTGCTGACCAACCAAAAACAAAGGGGCAAAAATGAAAAACACTAAACAACGATGACTGCACAGAATGCAGCAGATTTTTCTAAAGGATTGCCATAGTCATTGAAAAAAGCTTAAAATATGTTTATATCCTCTTTTTAATAGTACAGTAACATTTCAGTGGATTTCTGTGCTAGTGGTTCCCAAACCGTAGCTGGCATGAGAATCACCCTGAAGAGTTGTTAGGGTACAGACTGATGGGCCCTGCCCCAAAGTTCCTATTTTTTGGGTCTAGGGTAGGGCTTGAGAATCTAACATCTCTGGTGATACTGGTGTCACTGGTCTTGGGACTGTACTTTGAGAACTACTGTTGTATATAAAATTATTTGAAGTATTATTTCAAATAATAAGTTGAAATTTCCTGGGATAAATAACTTGTATGTAAAACGTAGTCCTACGTAATTATTTTTAAAGTATTTTCATTTTGTATCATATTTCTTGTGGCCCCCCCACCTCCTCTGGTATTACGTGAGAGCTTATAGTCATGGGATTCTTTGCTTTTAAATAATTCTCTGTGTCGTTTCTCCACTATGGGAGTCTGCTCTGAGTTTCCTCAATGTAGAGAGACTGTAAATATCTATGATTTTTCCATTTTCAAATTTTCTTCTATTTTCATATTTCCTCATTTTAAATTTTAGTTTGCTTCCTTTTTATTGTTTGAACCCAAAGGATAATTTTACTGTTTTTAGATTTTTAATGCTGTTTTCTTTGAGCAGTGGTCATAATATTCAAACACACATGGACACACATGCACACACACAGTATAACATGCAAAAGGTTAGAAAGTCGTATGGTAAAACAGAAATTTCTTTCCCTGCTGCCTCCTAGCCACATCATTCTCTTCCTTGGAAACACCTACAACTATCAGTTTCTTGATATATACTCAATTCAGTATTACTCATGGATTCTGTATTTGTAAATTTGCCTGCTCTCTAAAATCTGCTTAAAACCTCAAAATCAGCACTTGATGTGCTTTCATGGGCATTTGCAGAGATGTGCACAACGAGGGGAATAAATCTGAGTTGCCCAATTCACACGCTTCCAGCTGAGGTTGAACACAGTGATGTCCTGGCATGTTCAGCTCTCAAACCATAAACTAGTGCCCTTCTCATGGTCTATTTAGTGTCACATTTCATGCCTTTCTGTGCTTTTTGTTGGTGATTTTGCTGTTTCAAAATCATCAGACTGGGCCAGGCGCAGTGGCTCATGCCTGTAATCCCAGCACTTTGAGAGGCCAAAGCAGGTGGATCATAGGTCAGGAGTTCAAGACTCAGCCTGGCCAAGATGGTGAGACCCCATCTCTACTAAAAATACAAAAATTAGCCAGGTGTGGTGGCAGGCGCCTGTAATCCCAGCTACTTGGGAGACTGAGGCAGTGAATTTCTTGAACCCGGGAGGTGGAGGTTGCAGTGAGCCGAGATTGTGCTGCTGCACTCCAGCCTGGGTGACAGAGCCAGACTCCATCTCAAAAAAAAAAAAAAAAAAAAAAAAAAAAAAAATGACCAGACTGGGCCAGGTGCTGTGGCTCACACCTGTAATCGCAACAATTTAGGAGGCCAAGGTGGGTGGATTACCTGAGGCCAGGAGTTTAAGACCAGCCTGGCCACCATGGTGAAACCTCATCTCTACTAAGAATACAAAAAATTGGCCGAGTGTGGTGGTGCACACCTGTAATCCCAGATACTCGGGAAGCTGAGGCACAAGAATCGCTTGAACCTGGGAGGCAGAGATTGTAGTGAGCCAAGATCGCGCCACTGCCCTTCAGCCTGGGTGATAGAGCGAGACTCTGTCAAATGATAGACAGACAGATTAGGTAGATTAGACAGATAGACCTGAGCAAAGTGCTGTCTAGTGTCTCTAAGTGCAAGAAGGCTGTGATGTGTCTTACAGAGAAAACATGTATGTTAAGAGCTTCATTTCGGTATGCGTTATAGTGCTATTGGCTGTGAGTGCAATGTTAATGAGTCAATAATACGTATTAAATATTTTTAAACAGAAGCACAGTAAGACAAGGTTATTTATTGATTAGTCGACAAAAATGTGACCAGAGGCTCACACGAAACCAACTGTATATTTCCCCTTGGAGCAGTGCTTCACTATTTCCTGATTCAGTGGTCATAGCAACTTGATAGACTATACTATTGCAGATGAGAAGAATGGACTGCTTATGTATATTATTTCTTATATACTTTGAAATTTCAACTAAATTATTTCATGTATTGCTAATCCTTACAACAGACCTACACAGATCATAGAGAAGTGGAGAGCTTTTTTTTTTTTTTTTTTTTTTTTAACCAGGAGAATTTTAGAAGAGAGCACAGTATGGTGGGGCTGTTTGGGGTTAATGGAACTCTGATATGTAGGCCTGAATTCCACTCTTCTAGCAATCTTGACACTATGTTCAGGATATGACTTACCATGAGTAGAACAACCTTCTCTGAATTATGAGAGAAAAAGTTGTTTGATTGCCATCTTTTCGAAGGACTTTGCTAAATGAACTTCTTTCAATGCTGTGCTTTGTTTTTCAACTACTTCATCACTAGATCCACTATGGGAAGAAGATGGGGCTTTGGAAATGTCATTGTGAGTTAATAAATAGTATCTTTTCTTAGCTAAACAGTGATTTGGAAATTTGTAACATAAATTTTCATAATGGGTTTATTCCTTTTGATTTGGAAAAACGTTCCTTTTAAGGACAAACATATTGTTCAAAACATTGTCTGAAGCAACTTGAGGACATATCGTCCCTGTCCTCAAATTGCTTAAGATCTGACAGATGGACTAGCATTGCCACTAGGTAAGTTTAGTGAGTGTTTCACGTGCCATGAGTGAGGTTTGGTACAGAAGACAATTGGGAAGAGAGGAGAGATGGCTCAGTTTTCCCTGAGGAGAGCATATACAGAAAGTTATGGTTTGTATAGAGACAAAACGTTTCTGGAATTATAAATTATGTCAATGGGAAGATATGTTTTGATTTAAAAAGAAATTTTAGAAAAAACTTACTAGGACTACCTCTATTGAAAAATGCAAGGTAGATTAATATTCATTAGGAGAGGGGAGGCAATGGCGATAGCAGGGATGGAACAGAACCAGGTAGGAGTCAGGTGAACTTGGTTTAAATCCTGGTGTGCTGCCACTTAAGTACTTTGGGTCAGTTGGCGGGATTTTCACAGATTAATGGATGTCTTTCATAGTGGTGTTGTGAGGATTAAAGAACTAAGAAAGAAAAGACTTCATAGAGAAGATGCTGCTGCTTTACCATTTGTAGTAGAGAAATATTTCGGGCTGTTAGACTCTAACTTGCTAACTGTGAGTGTAAAGACTGACAAAACCTTTGTGTAATTGCTGTACTATAGTCATGAGCCAGGAGTTTACATGCAGTGACTTCATTTAGAGAATCTTATAAATAATCAGTTTATTTAGAATATTTAGGAGAAAAGAATTTTTTAATCTGGAGGCTATTTCTTCTGTAGCACAGTAATGTTTTTAATTGCTTAAAGTAGTTTTTAATATGCGGTTTAGAGAGTTGATTTTTAAAAAATTTTAATTTTACTTGCCATAACTATTCTGCTTGCTAAATTGTTTGTGGGTGAAAAATTCATTCTTTTTCATTAGCTGAATATTTTTAATTTTAAAACTGTTATACAAATGTACATAGTAAGATTATTACGAAATTCTTTTAAATGCTGAATATCGTGGATAAATAATTGTGCCAACATTCCCCAAATATGGAATATGTAGAAATATAGTTCAGTAAATACCATTTGTTAAAAACAAAAATAAATGATTTTGTTGAGATGTTAAAAAGCATGAAGGGTGATTTTGATATTTGTGTGTGTGTGTGTGTGTGTGTGTGTGTGTGTGTGAGAGAGAGAGAGAGAGAGAGAGAGAGAGAGAGAGAGAGAGAGAGGAGTATATTGTGCTTTTTCCATTTATTGAGAGGAATTTTTTTCCCTGAAACGTTTCAGAAAGCATTTGTACTAATGGATATTGGTAACATGAACTGAATTTTTAACTGATGATATTTTTTAAAAGTAAAAAAAAAAAAAAATAGCAAAAGAATGATACAATTCCAAATATGGTGATATCTTTAGATACTTATTCTCAAATTAATTTTGTAGCATCTTTGGTCTCTAGTCATTCTTTTATGTATTCATTTAATTACAGGTTTTAACCTTTTGACTTATGACAGCAAAACGAATTTCTTTTGGAACTAAGTACTATGATTTGGGTCTAAAAAAGAAACTTTTAAAAGTTGTATTTTTCCATTTGTTGTTGTGCTTGTCACAAGATATGTTTCTCGTGAGTATAGACGTTTCCAGTGTGACAGAACACCTTCAAATCTCTCATTCTTGAACATATGGCATTTATTAGCAGAGAATAGTATTGATAGTCATTTCTCAACTGAATTATAGTGATGAAAAGCTGTCTGTTTGTTTTTTTTTAACCCAGCCTCCTGAGTATCTGAGATTACAGGTGCACACCACTGTACCCGGCTAATTTTTGTATTTTTAGTACAGGCAGGATTTTGCCATGTTGGCCAGGCTAGTCTTGAACTCCTGACCTTAGGTGATCTGCCCACCCCGGCCTCCCAAAGTGCTGGGATTACAGGCATGAGCCACCGCACTCAGCCAAGATATCTCTTCTTAATGAGGAAAATGGCATTGTATATTGAGATAATAATTATTTTAGAATTGCTTCCCGCACTACTTTTTTCCCCATTAGACTTAATTTTTTAAAAAGACATCGTCTGCATGAAAGGTAACTATTACAAAAGGAGACCAACGTGGCAAAGGATTTCTTGGGCTCTCTGATCCATATGCCCTGGAACTGTCTCTCGTAAGGCTTGCCCGCTTTGTGCATCTGCCAAGTCCTTGCATAATTGTCTTGACAAGTGGCATACTCATTAATATTGTATTGAGCCTTTGCCAACCCATGGAAGCCATGTGCCCTGGGCAGTGAAGTCCAGTGCCAAGTTCTTGCTGATAATTATAAACCATGCCTTAAATACATTGTTGAGACCAATGATAGATAAGTAAATAGTCATTGGACCTAAAAAAATTATATTTATCCATGCAAGCCAAGAGCATTTGTGAATGGTAAGGGGCTGCTGGAGTTCTCAGCTGTGGTCACTCTCATGTGCAGGAGCGGCAGCTTCCTGCCTTGAGGGCTCCCCCTTTGTCACCTACTTGCTCCAGAATCAATCAGAAGAACATACCCTGATAAGCCATCACAGAAAAGAGGTTATTCACTTCTTCAAGGCTGTTAAAGTGCCCAATCTAGAAGCAAGGTCGTTGTATGAGGGCCTGCAATGATTTCTAGAAATTAGGTACACCAGATTCTCTGAAAATTAATAATTGAGTCTAAATGGATAAAACTCAAGAAAAGAGTGTGAGGTGCTCTTGGTACAACTATATGTTAAAATTTTCTTTCAGGCATTTCCTGTTTCTTCAAATTAATGATTTCAAAGTGCACTGTTCATTTGGCCCTGTATTGTTTGAATGGTACTATGCAACTTGTTTTTCTTAAGCTCACTAGAAACAATTGTAGCACTGTGGTGTGAGAGCCATTCATTCATTTTTTTCATTAATTCATTCATGGAAGAAGTGCTTTCTTCTGGCACTTACTTCCTGTGCCTGACCATCTTATAGAAACAATAAAATGAATGGCTCCTGCCCTCAAAGGGTTGTGTTCTAGTGGGAAAGGTACACATGTCTCCAGGTAATTACTGCCTGGGTCATTTGGCATGAAAAATATGAGTATTTCCATTTTAAACATCTTATTTGTATTTATTTCAACAGAGCCAGTGGGAGGTAGGTTTTCCTGGTGCCCAGTTAGTTCCAGAATTTGTAGACCCAGCATTTTCTGTTCCTCTACACATCGGAGCTGGCCTCCTGGTGATCTTATTCTTTGAGTATTAAACAAAGTCCCTCTAAGAATAACCCCTAAGTATTCTCCCAGGTAGAGATCTAGATAATGTGTGACCCTGATCCTGATAATTGATTTCATTTGCATGTGAACTTTGAAAAATTTTAACCTTCCACTCAGAAAGAAGGTCTGGATAGGGTAACCAGGATAGGGAGCTGAGCTTGTGCAGTTTAAAATTTATCATGTTATGTTAGTAGCAGGAGGATGTTCTGAATTTAGAAAAATTGATGCCAGTATTCAAGACATTTTTAGCAAAACAGACAAGATCAGGCTATAGAATGCTTATATTACCTGAACCAAAGGAGACTCAGAAACCAAGAGCACAGCTGAAACTTGGTCAAATAGGGCAATGGTTTTAAATTTTAATTTAAAATATAATGAATGTCTATTTAGAATATTTGGAAATATAAATACATAAAATAGAAAATAAGTCCCGGGGTAATCGCTATGAAATCTTTTGGCGAGTTCTTCTCATGGTTTCTAAATACCATATGCGTGTGTTTATAGGTAGATATATATTTATAGAGTTAAGATGATATCATACATACGATTTTATCTCCTATTTATCACTTTATATAGTCATATCATTAAAAGTCTTTGCAACCATTATATTTAATGACTGCATAATATTTTATTGTACGGTTCTCCTATAATTTGCTTAATCATTCCCTTGTTGTGGGACATTTATGTGGTTTATATATTTTTTGTATTATAAATAATACTGTAATGAAACTTCTTTGTGTTTAACTTCTGTCTTCATTTACATTATTTCCTTGTGATAAATTCCTAGAAGGGTAATTACCCTGTCCAAAAATATGAACAGTTTTGAGTCTCTTGATAGTGCTGAATTTCTTTCTAGAAAGGCTGCACTGTTAACACTCTCCCGAGTAATACAGGAAACTGCCTGCTTATAGCCCTTCTCTTTTTGTTCATACTAGTCAGCAGGAACAAAAGCATTCTATTGACTTGCCTTTGTATCAGTAAAAGTTAATGGAAGCTGGCCATTTTCCCACCGTTATTAGTAGAGTAAACTGTGTAATTGTGTTGACTGAACCCAAGCTTCATTTTTTTCTTGATAGAAATTCTGTGAGTATTTCATCTGGTGGTTATACATTTTGCTTGAACACTTTTGTATAGGGGTGACCATGTATGGGTTATGCTTGCTCACCATTGGCTATTTTCCTTAAGCTAATTATGCTGTAGAGAAATAATCAGTCCAGTAGAGTTTGTGTTCTACTTAGTGTTTTCTTTACACACAAGAATGAGGGAGGTTGAAAGGACTGTTGAAACCATTATAAAACTCAATTCATTCTAACAATAGACGTTTATTCAGTGTTTGACTAGTTGTTGTTACTGTGCTGCTTTATAGTAATAAAGAAAGCTTACAGCATTCTGAATGTGTCCAAAATGAAAAACAAGCAAAATAATCCAAATGTGATCCATGGCCATGTAACAGGTGCTTCAGATACCTTTTGAAATGTTACTTCTTAGAGCAGTCTTGCGGAGAAGTGGACTTGACCACCATGCCCACTGTGTGGACATTCCAGGCAGCTGTATCCCAATAGTAATGATAGAAATAGTAATAGTAATGATAATAGCTGCCATTTGTTGAGTGCCTATTATGTTCCTTCAAGATACTGTATTATGCTTTTTACCTTCCTATTACCAATGCAAGGTATATGTTATTTTCATGTTGAGAAATAGAGAGAACGTAAGATTCAGAGAGAGGGAGCAAGAGAGAGAGAGCCAGAGTTCTCCAAGTTCATCCTTTTTGTTACAAATCACAGGATTTCCTTCTGTCTAAAGGCTGAATAATATTCTATTGTATACATATATCACATTTTCTTTATGCACTCATCTGTTGATGGACATTTAGGTTGATCCCACATCTTAGCCATTGTGAATAATACCGCAGTGAACAAGAGAGTGCAGATGTTTCTTTGACATGGAGATTTCATTTCCTACGGATATATACTCAGAAGTGGGATTGCTGGATCATATATTAATAGTTATTTTTTTTATTTTTTTGAACCTCCATACTGTTTCCACTAATGGTTATCCTCATCTAAATTCCCACCAGCAGTGTACAAGAGTTCCCTTTTCTCTACATCCTCACCAACACTTATCTTTTCTCTTTTTGATAATAGCCATTCTAACAGGTGTAAAGTGAGTTCTGACTGTGGTTTTGATGTGCATTTCTCTGATGACTAGTGATTTTGAGGATTTTTTCACATACCTGTTGGACATTTATATGTCTTCTTTTGAGAAATGTTTATTCAGATCCTTTGCCCATTTTTAAGTTATTTGCTTTCTTGCTATTGAGTTGCATGAGTTCCTTATGCATTTTGGACATTAACTCCTTCCTAGAGGTATGGCTTGTAGATACTTTTTCCCATTTTGTGATTGTCTCTTCACTCTGTTGAGTGTTTTAATAGTTCTTCACTGCCACTACCAAAGAGACAGCCCTCTTTGTTTAGTTTGACCTTACTGACCAATTTATTTCCATTCTTTTCTCTTTCCTCCTACTTCTCTTCTTCCCTCCTCTTTCATCCAGCATCAGATGTAGTGCTAGGTTGAGAGAGAGAGAGAGAGAGAGGGGAGAGGGGAGAGGGGAGAGGGGAAAAGGGGGAGGGGAGAAGGGAGAGGGGAGAAGGGAGAGGGGAGGGGGATGGGAGAGGGGAGAGGGGAGGAGAGGAGAGAGGGGAGCAGAGAGTGTGTGTATGTATATGTGTTTGTGTGTTCTACTCAAGAACCACACAGTCTAGTAGGAATACAGACAATAGCAGGTAGTAATAATATGGCATGCCAAGGATTGTACATTGAGAGGTATTTGGGTTTCAGAAAAGGCCTCTGTTTCCTTCTAGATGTTTTTCCCCCTGACTTCTGTGCTGTGGCACCCTCAGGTCCCCTCTATCTTATTCCTTACATCTCCTTCCTTTAAATATGATAAGTTTCAGTGCTCTTCTATCTTTTGCCCATTTCTACTTAACTCTTACCCTCCCATGGATTCTTATATACCCTTGTGATCTTAACTCTTACATCTATGCAAATTACCTTCAAGGTCTACATTTTCTAGGACTAATATCTTACCTCATTTTAAAACTATAGTATAACTTGAATTGCCTTACAGAAATTGTAATGTGGCTCTCTCATTCATACTGAACTTCCATATATGTCCAAATCTGTTTCCTTCTACAAAAGATGATCTGAACAGACAAATAACAAAAATGGATTCTGAGTTCTCTGTCTCAGTGAATGACTCTACTAGTTTCTCTGTTACCTGATCTCTAGAAATCTCTGGCTCACTTTTAACTCTGAATTCAGCTCATCTTCTCTCTCTTACACAGTGGTAATGAGTTAATTAGCTGATGAACAGAATCTAGTGTAATCTTTTGGTTATGAGATAGGCATTACTTTTCTCTGTTTTACAGATGAGGACCTTGAGGGCCAGAAAGATCAAATAATGTTTCTGAGGATGATACATGGTACCTAAGAGGTCCACTTAAGATCAAACCCACATTGCTATCTCTGCAAAGTCTGGCCTATTGCCCAATTATATTGTATTTTCTCTTCTTATAGTTGGTCTGATTGTTACTTTTGTACCAGGGCTAACATACTTCATGCCCACATTTGTATTCATGTTCCTTTTTTGTGACTTTATAATTTACATATATTTGTGACTAGGAAGACTTTATTAATAGTGTAGAAAAATTTTTCAGTAGCTTAAGTGAAAACAGGACTCAGGAAACTCTTTCCATAACAGACCTAATAGTAAGTATTTAGGCTTTGTGGGCCATACAGTCTCTATAGCAGCTACTCAATCTTACCTTGGTAGCAAGAAAGCTGCTGCAGATGATAAATCAACAAATGGCTGTGGCCATGTTCAACAGACTTTATTTGTAAAAACAGACTATGGGCAAGGCACGGTGGCTCATGCCTATAATCCTAGCACTTTGGGAGGCTGAGGTTGGCAGATAACTTGAGCCCAGACATTTGAGACCAGCCTGGGCAACGCAGCGAAACCCCATCTCTACAAAAAATACAAAAATTCACTGGGTGTGGTGGCTTGCACCTGTAATCCCAGCTATCTCTTGGGCTGGAGGGCACTGGAGCCTGAGACAGGAGGATCACTTGAGTCTGGGAGGTCGATGCTGCAGTGTGCACTCCAGCCTAGGTGACAGAGTGACACCCTGTCTCAAAAACAAAAATAGCCAAAACAAAACAAAAAACCACTCAAACAGACAACTGTGGGCAGATTTGGCCCTTAGATCTGTAGTTATGTCATTTTTACCATCTAAGCTAATGTGTTTTATTGGATTTACTTATTCATGCATTTATTTATGTATTTAAAATGCCTTAAAGCATAATTTCAATTAGATAAAATAGCAGTTAAGAGAGGTCATTGCAGAGATACCATTTGAATTTAACATTCTTGGACCTTTTGATTGAGAAGTATACTTTTTTTTTTTTTTTAAATGAGGTAGGGTCTCACTCTATCACCCAGGCTGGAGTGCAGTGGTGTGATTATGGCTTATTGCAGCCTTGAACTCATGGGTTCCTGCAATCCTCCTGCCTTAGCTCCCCAGTAACTGGGACTATAGGTGTGTGCCACCATACCCGGCTAATATATTAAAGGGGGTGTGTGTGTGTGTGTGTGTGTGTGTGTGTGTGTGTGTGTGTAGACAGGGCCTTGCCATGTTGCCCAGGCTGCTCTAGAACTTCTGGATCTAAGTGATCCTTCTACCTCGGCCTTCCAAAGTGTTAGGATCCTAGGCATGAGCCACCACACCCTACCAAGAAATGCACTTGACTAGGCACTGATTTCCCTCCCCCAGTCAGTTGAAAATTCCCTTATACCTTTTGACTTCCCCAGAACTTAACTACTAATAGCCTGTTGTTAACTGGAGGTTTTACTGATAACATAAATGATTAACACTTTTTTTTTTTTGAGACAAAGTCTCACTCTGTTGCCCAAGCTGGAGTGCAGTGGTGCGATCTCAGCTCACTGCAACCTCCACCTCCCGGGTTCAAGTGATTCTCCTACCTTAGTCTCCCTAGGAGCTGGGACTACAGGCACTTGCCACCATGCCTGGCTAATTTTTTTTGTATTTTTTTTTTAGTAGAGAGAGGGTTTCACTATTTTGGCCAGGCTGGTCTTGAACTCCTGACCTTGTCATCTGCCTGTTTCGGCCTCCCAAAGTGCTGGGATTACAGACGTGAGCCACCACACCCGGCCTGATTATATGTTATAGGCATTATATACTGTATTCTTACAATAAACTAGAGAAAAGAAAAAATTATTAAAATCACAAGGAAAGGAAATATGTTTACTATTTATTAAGTGGAAATAGATCATCCTAAAGCTCTTCATTCTTATCATCTTCACGTTGAGTAGGGTGAGGAGGAAGAGGAGGGGTTGGTCTTGCCTTCTCAGGGGTAGCAGAGGTAGACGAGGTAGAGGAGGTGGAATGGGAGGCAGGAGAGGCAGGCACACTCAGTGTAACTGTTATTGGAAAGAATCTGCATATACATGGATCCACACAGTTCAATCCGTGTTGTCGAGGGTCAGCTATATTTGAATTGCTCAGAATTCTGAACTTTGTCTCATGGCTAGCTAGGCATATGAATTTATGCTAGTTACGTGATCTTTATGAGCTTGATGTACCTTGTTGGTAAAATGGTTAAGAACAAAGCCTACATCACAGAACTGTTGAAGGGATGAAGTAGAAGAACAGTGTATTTGTAGAAGTATGAATGTCGATGATGTTATCCTCCTGAGTCTCTTATGTATTTCCAGATGATATATTTCTTACAGAGAAATTTGATAAAGGTGGAAGGAAAGGAAGTCACTTCTCAAATAGAAGTGGGAAAGCTCCCTTAGTCATCCATCTCTCTCTGTTAGCGATGATAATAGAAAGGACACCACTTTTCTGGGTGGGGCGAATGACAGTGGAGAACGTAAGCAGAGCTGAGCAGATAGATAGAAGGCCTGAAAACGAGGACAAGAACATCAGACTTTCATTGGCAAGCTGGGGATGCGTCAAGAGAGCAAGGAAGGGACACGAGGCTGGGGTGCATACCTGGGAAGGGAACCTAAGTATGGGTTTGGATGTGAAACTGGAATGGAAAAACATTGACAGAAGCCCACAAATAACTGCATCAGAAGCACCTTTCCCAGAACAATTCTGAACTTTGTCTAACGGCATATGCCTTTGGAGGGAAGAGAGGCTTTCTTGTGTTTTGGCAAGGGTGCTGAGTTAGGTAGCTAATAGCCTAACAGTTTGACTTTGTGGTAAGATGTGTAAGGCTACATTTGCATATTTAAAATTCATATCCACTGCAGTGACAAGTCACTGAACACTGTAGATGGGAAGACATTTCAGTGGAAGCTCAGCCAAAAGCCCTTTTGAAACAACTCTGACAAAATTACACCATAAATGAATAAAACCAGAGAGTTTCTGGGTATCTTTGAAAATATCTCACATGATGACAGTCTCAGACAAAGGTGCTGTGCACAACTTCTAATAAGCCATCACACACAAGCACAGCATTTCAACTTGCAGCTAGATATCCTCAGTTCCAATTTCGAGTCAGGTGGATTGTGTTGCCCAGGGACAGACTGTGCTTTGATAGGGACTTGGAACAATATAATTCTCTCCTAATGCAGCTTCATATCACGAAGTTGTATATTATCTTGGTATGATTGCATGGCCCTTGAAGTAACACAACCACATAGTTACATGCTTTAAAGTAGCCCAATAGATAAGAAGTCCACATTTTAGAAGACTGATTTTTATAATGTAAGTTTATGTATGTAAATTATTTATGAACATTGGGATGTGACATCTCAAGACTCTCATTGGGATCCCTGAGTGGGTTTAAAACTGGCTTCTGTGGGAGTGGGGAGAAAACACTGTGTGAGTGACCACAGCCCTTTGTGTTGTCTTATTGAACTCTTCCCCTGTGTTAGCATTTCGTCAGTTATACTTAGGTCCTTCTCACCCCATCTGTGACTTGAACTGCCTGTACTAGATGACATCTGAGGTGACTTTCAACTGTAAAGTTTGGTGATTTTATTAAATTCTAGGCATTTTATTTACTTAAAAATCTAGGTCAGTGCTCTGTCTTCTGGCTGTTCTGTCACTCTTTCCCAACAAGTTTAGTCTTGTTTCTGGTTAATCGTGGATGTGTAGTAGAAATTTGCCCTTTTACCAAGAAAAGGTGTAATTGAGAGGATGCCACAAAGATGTTACGTTCAAACGACATGGACAGATGTGAGAAGGTTTGCATTTAGAAAAATAGTTTCAACTGTCCATTGGTATAGCCTATGACTTTGTATAATATTTTCTTAGGGTTTCTATTTTATTTTTAAAATATTAAAGTTAATCACAATCTAAAGTGATGTATTTTGTTTAAACCTTTTTAAAAAAATTAGTAATGTCACTTTGTGATCTAGTGAAGTAATCCAGAAGTTATGCTATGTCAAATTTAAGGAGAACTCTGTAGTTATAAGAATGAATGGCAGAAATGTGAAGGATGGCTCTTGTAATCTCTTCTCTTCTTACAGTCTTCCTCTCTCCTTCAGAGGCCTCTAGCCAATCATTTGCTTCCTGTGTTATGGGACCCTTACTAGGGTCCAATTAAGTACTGTATTTTAGGTGATCCCTCTAAAGTTTTTGGTTTTCCAATGTACAGGTTGTCACATTTAAAGTTTTTTTCCACTTCATGAGTTCAGGACATGATAACATAATCAAGGAGATTTTCTACAAAGCCAAGAATCTGAATGACAAAGGAAGGACAACTGGAGATTAGGGATCTGAAAAGATTTAGATCTAAAAGTGATCTAAATCTTTTAGATCTAAATTTTTTGATTTAGTGCATTAAGTATCACAGGTCCATCAGCAGGTATCTTTAATTGGCTCTTTCAGCTGTTTGGTGGTCGTAGTTGGGGAGATATGGCAGTAGTTTAAGAGATTGCTGGTGGGAGACACACAGAACACACTCGCTTTCCACAAAGTGACACCTGACTTGTGTTTGGCCTGTGTGCTCTTTCCAGAACCCGTGAGAAGTTTCTACAATGGTGGGCTCAGCTCTCAGGAGAGGTTCTCATGCATATATCTACCTGGTGAGTAAGGCCAGTCACATCTCCAGAGGCCATCAGCATCAGGCCTGGGGCTGGAGGCCTGCTGCAGTAGAGCGTGTTGCCCGAAGAGCCCCAGGCAGTGTGGTGGAGCTGCTGGGCAAATCCTACCCTCAGGACGACCACAGCAACCTCACCCAGAAGGTCCTCGCCAAGGTTGGCAGGAACCTGCACAACCAGCAGCATCACCCTCTGTGGCTGATCAAGGAGCGGGTGAAGGACCACTTCTACAAACAGTATGTGGGCCGCTCCGGGACCCCGTTGTTCTCTGTCCACGACAACCTTTCTCCAGTGGTCACGACCTGGCAGAACTTTGACAGCCTACTCATCCCAGCTGAGCACCCCAGCAGGAAGAAGGGGGACAACTATTACCTGAATCAGACTCACATGCTGAGAGCGCACACATCTGCACACCAGTGGGACTTGCTGCACGCAGGGCTGGATGCCTTCCTGGTGGTGGGTGATGTCTACAGGCGTGACCAGATTGACGCCCAGCACTACCCTGTTTTCCACCAGCTGGAGGCTGTGCGGCTCTTCTCCAAGCATGAGGTGAGTCTTGAGATGTTTCTCATCGTTGAAGGATGTCATTGATGTTTTCTGTTGAGGTCACTAGCAATTAGCTCAATGAGAGCAGTGTAGTCATCCTTGCTTGCCTTATTTTGCCTTCATAAGTCATCCATGCTTAATGACATCTCGTGTATAGATGTGCCTCAGTATTTTTTGACTGATTTGTTGTGTTAGTAACTACAGAAATTGATAAGCCTTAGTTTTCAGTTGTCTGTCCTTATCCTTTCTCTCAATACTGACCTGCCTTTCTCTGGGTTACATCTTATGAATGGTGAATAGTCTGTGGCTCAAATTCACCTTTAATCCAGGATGGCTGAAGATGCAACACGGAAGCCTGTGGTCAGGTCATTCTTAGTTCTGTTAAGAGAAGTAAATTATGTTTTCATGCTGTTAGAGAGAAATGAATTTCTTAGGTACCTTAGGGGTCTGGAGATTTATTGGCTTGGGCTGTCAACTGTGTCTTGTCTCCAGGCTCTTTCCTGACTCTCCCCAACTTTGCATGTTGCTGTGGGATGTCTTAATTGCTGCTATTCTTGAAGTATATGTTTGGATGCATGGAGCCTTTTCTCCAGCTCCTTGCATCTGTTAGATGTTATCCTAATATGTTGTGTACATTTTTTTTTTTTTACAAATTATGAAAATCCCTAAAAGCTTGATTCCATTTCCCAAAAACTTGCCATGCTACTTGTCCCTCACTCATGTTTTAAAAACCATCTCTATTTTTATATAAGAAACAAATTCGTTAAACTAAGCACAGGGTGTATTTCATTTTACTTCTTTAGCAGTATTCCTTCCAGACACGTTCATTGGAATAGGAGGAATTATTATTGTCACAAAAATCTCTCCTGCCAACATAAGCTAAATGAGTTATTAATATGAAAACAAATAGTGTACCATCCTTAGGCTAATAAGTAACCATTGTTTTGTTGTATTCAGTAAGTCATATAGCAGGAGACAACTGAACAGGGCTGACCTCCCCTTCTCTCCTTTTTCTTTCTGTTTACCTCTGGATGTGCTGTTATTTTGTGACTCTGATAATACAGTAATAGGTTAGCCTTACACAAAAAGGTCATCCATGCTGGATCTCTGTGTGTCTTAAATGAGCATTCTCACTACTTGGAGTAGCTGACTGTTTTCAAAGTTAGGAATAATAATGATTAATAAGGATATAGATTTAGTAGGGAACTAAAATGAGATGAACAAAGATAGGTCAGAATCTGGGAAATATAACCAAGTGATAGAATGCTATTTAAAATTAATGTGCAAGAGGAGCTGTGATGCCAGTAATATGACGTCCGGGTCACAGTAGCAGACAGGTGCTCAGCCTAGCTTACCTCATTAAAGGAATAAGAAAGGACTGTGTGCACTGATTTGTAAGACTGCATGCCACGAAAGAGGCAATGAAAACTGCCAGGCACTTCTGGCATTTTAATGGGGGGAAAATCAAGGCTGCCACGGAGGATGGGAAGTAGGAAGTGGATAGGAAATTAGCCTTCACCTTATTTCCTATTTGTTTTGAGTGCAGTCCAGTTTAGTAGTTAGCACAAATTACTAATCTAAACTGATAATGCTATTGTATATTCTGCTTATAGTTAAAAATTTATGTGCATGTGTATGTGTGTATCTGATCTTCTGATATAAGGTACATCCATGTTCATTGCTTTATTTATTCCTCTTACTAAAAACCTCATAAGGTAGATAATTTTGACTTTGAGGAATGAGGTCCTGCAAGATTTAGTGACTCATCCAAAGTTGCTGATGCAGTTGGTAACATGGCTAAAACTGGAACTCAGGTCTTCTGAATTCATTGCCTATTTTTTTTTTTTTTTTTTTTATGAAACTCCTTTGTGTGTGGGACCCGCTTATGACCCAAAGGGGAGTTTCGGTTCCAAGAATGGTATGGAAAGTGTAGTCAGAAGGGGATGGTGCTTTCTGAATTCCTGACCTCAACTAAAGTGTTGGTAAGACTCTGACCTAATCTTAATTCTAAACAAAATGTTTTTTCTTCTTTCAGTTTATTTCACTATGAATAGGATTTTTAGAGTTGTAATAATGTTACAGAGACAATTTCATAACTTTGTTATCTTTTAAAGTATTTTTGTTGTTTAATCTTTGTAATTGTTACTTTCATCCCTATAAGGTGTATTTCAGGAAGAAGAAAAGTAAATACAGAGGTACAGGGTAAAAGAAACAATGATAAATATAGAAATGGATGAATCACAGTAATAAACACCTAGCTATTAATTGTGGGAAAAACCTTTTGCATTTTGAAAAATCAAAAATGAAAACTCTAGTTAACAGTAATAATCAGAAGGAGGGAGGAATCAATAGGTATTGAAAGTCTGCTAAGGCTCTTGTCATATTTAGGAATAGGATAAAATTACTGAGTGACTTCAGACTGTTGCAGAAAAACTTAGATTGCAATACAATCTATACATTCCAAATGGATTTGAATAGAAAAGGAGGAAGGTAGAGCATGACTCAATTTAACAGATGTTAGGAAAAAGGACTGAAAAAAAGTATGGTAAATAGAAACCCCAAATTAAGGGTGTAGATATAAGTCCACATACATCAGTATTCATGAGTTTAAATAGGTTAAACTTACTAATTAAAGTTTAACACACATTATCAGATTGGATATTTTTCAGTTAGAGAAACCTGAAACAAAACCAAACCAGAGGGTGAAAATAAGGGGCAGGAAAAAGATATATCAAGCAAATGGTTCCCAAAGGAAAGTTGGTACAGCAATATTAATATTTTATAAAATAGAATTTATGAAAAAAGTGTGCTGTAACAAAGAGGGATAATACATCAATCAGAAAACTTTATGAATTAATAATTTTTATGTATTTAACATAAAGGTACATAAAGCAAAACTGAAGAATTAAAAGTTAAGTTTGACCAATTTATAACCATGTTAGAAGATTTTAAGTGAAGTCAGTCAGAAACCAATGGGCTTAGAAGATAAAATGAGTAAAGGTATGGACAATCTGAACAGATAGTTAACAAGCTTGATTTATATTTATTTTTAAAATTTGGAAGCCAGATACATATACACACATACGCACAATTATATATGTATATGTGTGTAAACACACATGCAGACCCATGCACACACATGGAGTTTTATATGCAAATGTCAGAACTATATAGTCATATGGATTTCTAAAAATTACTTATACATTACTAATTGACAGTCGAAGGCAAACAAATGTCAAAGAATCAGCAACAAAAATAGAGCTTTGCCTGCCTGGCTTCAACATAGTTTATGTGGAGAGCAATAAGAAACGGTAATTAGTATGTTCCATAGTCTCAGAAATTTAAAAATATACAAGTATAGATTCATGGGTTAAAAAGAAATATTAGCAATAAATTGCAAATTACTTATCACTGACCAGCAATGAAAATACTTTGAACTGCTCAAATGTGGGGAACCATGGTCACTTCATTATGGAGAAACTTGGTACTCCCCACCTAAGCGGTAGGATCACAGTTAACATTAAAAAAAAAAAAAAAAAAAAGATAGTGTGTAGCTAAAAGGGTACTTGTGGTACCTTTTGCTTTAGATCCATTTATTTTAAAAATTGAAAATGGAAATCATCAAATTAAGTGTCCAATTTATGATGCTAAAAATGACTTTATTACCAAAAATGTGGAATGGAGGTGGGTGTATAGTTGTTGAGTGTCTCCAAGTCTTACCAAATTGATAGAGCAACTAGAATAGCAAAAACAAAAACCACAGACAACATCTACAACACAAGTAGGTGACAAGTTCTCCCTAAATCCTTACAAATGCATAGGAAGTCACAATGAATAGCTAGGAGTTCTGCACTGTATCAGAAACAGGTAGTACAGGGGCACAGTGGTGTCTGAGAAAAGGAGAGCTTCCTTAGTGGTCTCTCAGAGCACAGGCTTCCCACAATCAGATTTCTGGAGAGGCTTGGACTTGAAGTACCAGTATCACTGTTCATTAGTGACTACTAACATCACAGAGGGGCAACCACACTAACGTGTCTCCTGAAGAAAGGATACAATGCCCACTATAGAGTCTTCCCTAAAATGTTGGACTTGAGTCTGATTAATTCTCTAGACCCAACTACCGTATTTCCAGGACATATTTAGGCTGTGGGAAATTGTGTAGCAGGTCTACTGGAGATGTGATCTGCAGAATGAAATAAATAGAGAACTCAAAAGTAAGTATTTAGAAACGTTTAACCAATGCTAAGTGTTTAGAAATGTTTATGCCGTTATATTGAAGCATGTTATTAGTGAACTTATTTTGTTGAACAGTGTGTGGATGGGTTCAAGTGTCCTTAAATACTCTTGGTGAGTTGTGTGTGCCCAGGCTAAGTAGTAGCAGTAGGCCCATATATCAGTTTGTGATCCACTGGAAATCTAAAACTATTCCTTTACTATGGTTTGAGAAGCACTGCTCTATGGGATAAATGACCTAATTTCTTCAAATAATTTCAAGAAAAATAAGAAGGATGCAAATGATACCTGTAGATTAAAATAAAGACAGATCAATTGATCACCATGTATAGATCCTATCTATTTTTAAAGAAAAAAAAACATGATATTTGAGACCATTGAAAATTTGGACACTAATTGAATATTTGAAATTGAGTTCTTTTTTTATTTTCATTTTATATGTGTGATAAATGGTACTGTATTTTTGTAAAGTCCTTTTCATGATCTGATATCTGTGATGTTCTTCAAAACAATGTGGGGAGGTGGATTAGGTATTTGGAGATGGATGCAAGAGGATTAATAATTGTTAATTATTGAAACTCGGTGTTGGATGCAGAGAAATCATCATCCTTTCTATTTGTGTATATGTTTGAAGGTTTCCTAGTAAAAGGCTAAAGAAAAAGACTGAAGGAAAACATTGGAATCAGTCAGTCAGTCGAAAACGTTGACTGAGCATGTACTGGGATTCAGGACTGTAAGAAGATATCAGACAGTCACGAGATTGTCCCTGCTTTCATGAGGAAGATAACTATTAATATAAAAAAAGAATGCAGGATAAATTAAAGATAAAAGCATACATTACATGCAGTAGAAAACTGAAAGCAATTAACTCTAAAATTATAGCCTTTCATCCATCAACCTCAGATGATTTTACACGAGTTTTTACCAAATCATGAATTACTTATACAGTTTGTTTCAGAGCACAGAAACAGAGAGACCTATCAAGCTCATTTTATGAGGTTAGACATGTTAATATCCAAACTAGATAAGAAGAAAACTTTAAAAATTTCATCTTTATGAAGGTAGATCATTCTTTTTTAATGAACAGATATAGAATTAAGTGAAATATTTAAAAATTCAATGCATTGATTTATTGTGTCCTGCTCATTATTACTGTACATACGTTACATTATACTGTATTAACTGATGAAGGAGAAAAAGCATGTGATCATCTCAGTAGATGTAGAAAAATACTTTGATTGCATTTAATGTCTCATGACATTAAAAAAGCATTTGATGATGTTAATGACTCGTGATAAATACTTTTAGCAAATTAGGAATAGAAGGAAACTTTCTTGACTTTACAAATGAAATCTATGAAGTGCTTACAGTAAACATAATTCATGATGAATCATTCTAAACATTTCTATCCAAATTACCACAGTTCTGATTCCCTGCTATCACTCTTCATCATTATGTGGTAAATTCTAGCTTATACAGTAAGCCAGTAAGAGAAATAGGAGGCATAATAAGCATTGGAAAACATAGATAAAACTGCTTTATTTGTAGACGATTTGATGGTCTACCTAGAAAATAAATAGAACATACAGATCAACTAATAGATCTAATAAGACAATTCAACAAAGTTGTTGGATTCAAGGACAATATAGAAAAATTAATGTTTTTATATATAAGTAAGAACCAATTAGAAAGTGTAGTGACACATTTTATTTGTAGTACTAAATAAAATATTTTAGTACCTGGGTATAAATCTTGTATCAAATGTTTAAGATATTTATTGATAAAATTATTAAATATTATTTTATTTTTATTTTTTATTTTTAGAGATGGGGTTTCACCATGTTGGTCAGGCTGGTCTCGAATTCCTGACCTCGTGATCCACCTGCCTCGGTCTCCCAAAATGCTGGGATTACAGGCATGAGCCACCATGTCCGGCCTATTAAATATTATTAAAAGACATAGAAGAACATAAGAAGGAGAGATTTACCATGTTTGTAGATTCATAGTTAGGAAAACAGTATCATGAAGATGAAAATTCATCCAGAATTAATCTACAAATTCAGCACGAATCCAACCAAAATTTCCACTGAGTATTTTGGAAAAATTGAGGGACTAATTAAAAAATTTATGGGAAGACCCCCAGGTATTAAGACTTATACTTCTGTAGTTGCAAAGATAGTTTAGCAATGGCACAAGGTTAATTGGATAGAGAATGATGAAACAGCTCCACTTCATATTTGAGAACTTATAAAATCTAAGTGATATCATATAAGTGGGGAGGTGATGGATTCTACATTAATTGTTCTGAGACAATCATCTCTATAGGAAAACAATGGATGTCTGCCTCACACTAAATCCATCAAATGGATAGATTAATAATTTATTTATGAGAAAGAAATCTTTAAAGCTTTCAGAAGAAAATATAGGAGATTATCATTTTTACTTTGATAGAATATAATATCTTAAACATGAGAATTCTTAAGAAAAAGCCATAAAGGAAAAAAATGCTACAGTTGGCTACATTGTATTAAAATATCTGCGTAACGAAAGTCTCCTAATAAAAAAATCAAAGCTATGAGACATTTTTATGTGCTAGGTGGAGATGTTTGCTATTTGTATAGCTGACAGGAGATTGGTAGTGATTATGTAAAAGAAAGTCTCAGGATGAAAAAAAAGAATCCAGTAGGAAAATGTCTGGCAACACCAAGACGTGGAACCATGGGATGCTCTAGGAGGTATCAAAACCCACTCCTAAAGTTTTACTCTCAAACACAGATTTCAGAGCATTCTTGAGTGCATTCCATTTATCAGGAGATGGGTGAGAATGTTCATAGCACTGTTAGTATTAGCCAAATACTGGAACAACCCAAATTTCTACCAAGAGTAGAACAGAGAAATAAATTGTGGTGTTTTTACACAATGGTGTGTGAGTGTCATATATCTGTGAAAGTGAATAAATCACAACTACATGCATTAATATGAATGAGTGGAAAAACAGTGTTAATCAAAAAAGAAAGCCCTAGAGGCTTACAGTGGAAGGTTGAAAAAATAAACAACATTAGCCAATGCGTTATTTAGGCTTTCATGTATATGTAGACAAATCGTAAAAGAAAGTAAGAGAGTAATTAAAAAGAATTTTTTTTGCCCTCTCTGTGAGGAATGAGAAAGGATATCAGGTAGGGGCATGGAGGAGGCTTCCAGGTTTGTGATACTGTTCTCTTTTCTGAAAATGCACATAGGTGGCGAGCACACATGTGTGCGCTTTTTCTGTTCTTTAGACATGCCTGCCATACTCGTACACTTTTATGCATATGATTTATTGTATATATTTTTTTAAGATAGAAAAATTGGGCAAACATAGCCTATTGATGGAAAAAGGCACATGACTGGCTGATAAACAAGAACCAGTTTCATCAATAAACAAGAAAATGCAAATTAAAACAACCAAATATTATTTCAAACTCAACATATTAGCAAAATTTAATAATCCTTATAACACTAAAGGCCTAGAGGAACTGCCCATCTTACTCCCTTCTTTTAGGAGTGTATATATAGTTACCACCACTTTGGAGGGTAATTTGGTAGTTTCTGATGAAAATAAAAATTGTATGCTGTGTGATTTGGCATTTTTTCTTTATGTGTTAAAAAGACTCATAATGCCCATCAAGAAAAGCAGCGATAAATAAAATGGGCTCTGTTTATATATTGAATACTTTATAGCAATTAATGTAAACGATCTAGAGGTACTTGTGTCGACGTGGATGAGGTTTTAATGCAATCTTGAGGGAAACAAGTACACGGTGAGTGGTACTAACCTATCATATCTTTTTTAAACAGATATTCAGAATACACCCAACAACAAAAACATGCCCGACAATGTGTGTTTTCATGTACTTGCTTATATTCTTTCTCTGTCTCTATTTCTCTGTCTAGACGCAGAAACACTATTTTTTTCAAGTTAGATAAACATAAGTAGATGTGAAAAAATACATAGGAATAATAAATACCAAAATCAAGGTAGTGATTATTTATGATGTGGAAGGAGGGTGAATAAAATCAGGCATCATATCATTCTTTGCAAACAATGCAATATGTTATAGTTTTTAGGAGTGTAGAAGGATTTTGAGAGTTAAATGTTTGAGAACCACTGTTCTATAGCTTCAAAACGACATTTTTACAAAACATTGGAGACATTTAGTTTGCAAAGAATGGTGGATTTCAAGTATTTGACAGGTCCACCAGAAGAAACTCATACAAATCCTGTGTCTAATCGATTAAAAATATCAATTGAAACATGCATGTATGTACCAGTGCTCAGAGAAGTTCTGTTTTCCCACTGTCCCTGGCGGCGCCTTGTCCTGTTTGACCAGATGCGCACTTGTGTGTGGGCTCTGAGGATGGATGGAGGAGTTGTGTGAGAGACAGGCGTTCTGCAGGTTGTTCTCTGGTCGTGGCTGTGGAGTCTTTGCCTCCTTATTTTCTCCTCATTCCCCTTTGATAACGTCCTCTGGGTCAGTTTCTTCCAGGATTTTTCTGTCCTGTACATATATATGCAGGCAATAATACTTCCTCCTGAATTTAAGATGATTCCTTCCTGATTCTGTCTTTGTTATTATTATTTTGTTTTAAATTCTAAATGCCTCTTGTTTTCTTAAATTTTATAAAAGAACGTGTTTATCAGTTTCTTGGCCTCTGGTTAGTAGTTCTCAAACTTGAGTGTATTAACCGCTCCTGGTCCATGACCAGGTTTTGTTGATTTTACAGGAAAATCAAAAATAGGAGAGCAATGTACCAATTTTTATAAAGGTATATCTATTTATTTTAAAGAGCTCTCCTCTGTTCTAGGATGATTTTCTTGCGTGTTAAAATGTAATTTCTCTTATGAAATGATGGTGATATTATTTTAAGCATATGCCTGTACTTGGCAAAATAAAGCATTGCCTACCTTATCTTAGTCCCTATAATTTTTTGAAAATTTTACCACTTCATGAAATGTAAAACCTTACACCTTAGCAAATGAAGGCATATTTGTGGAGAAATTATAAATATATACTTAACATATAATTTATAAATATTTGCACAGAAACAAAGTGCAATCTTCTTGTAAAAGTAATGAGTGAAGGTGTACAGAGGAGTAAGCTTTTTATATAATTTTGACCACAACCCATTACTGGAATGGCTCTTCATCAAGAGGTGTGTGTTCAGTTCTTGTACCACCTACCGCTTTAAACATAATAATGCTCGTTCGCCATTTCCTCATGGAAGGGTGTGGGTGAGGGACTCCTTCCACGGGTGGTACTCTTGCTCTCACGATTCCTTCCCACGGTAGTGAGGAGCCTTCATTTAGAACACCCCTTTGGCATTCTTTGTGGTTCATCCTTGTCAGAAAAAAACACTGTCATTTGTCATTAGAAAATCTCACTTCTGCTGCCTTTGATATTCTCTCCCACTTTCCAGATGGTTCATTGGAACCCTCCTGTTCTTGGGCTTCTCTTTCCAAGCTTCCCCGTGGATACTCTTGTGGGGAGCCCATGGTAGTCTCTTTATTCCTGCTTTCTGCTCCGTATCACTTTTCTGTCTTTCAGTGAGTGACAGGGTTTTATTCTCCACCTTGTGGTTATTGGGTTTCCTTAATAGCCTCGTGTGGAGGGGCTTTGTTGAAGGCATTTTTATTCGGCTTTGACAGATTATAGTTCCCCCCGTCGCCCCCTTGTTTCCCTAATCTCTTCTTTAAAGTCTTTTAGGAAGCATTGCCCCTGTCAAAGACACCCTTAAATTGAAGCAGCTTTTCCTTTTTAAAATTCTTTTTCTCTGCCCAAATGTTTACTTAGTTCTCTCTCTTGACAGTGAAGTGAAAGGCAACGGGTTACAGCAAGGAGTCCATGGTCTGTTGCGTTTGGGGAATACCCCATTATTGGAGGACAAAGCACGATGTGGAGGACCATTTGGAGAGAGACCCCTTTTTTTGTGGCACAGGGCTTTTGCAGATAATTAGTCCTTGGCTATGACAAGATAGAAACTATTGGGCTGTTAGCCTGAGACCCATCACTGCCCTGTAGCAGTCTGTCCCATGACCCTTACTGGGCTTTCAGCAACTCACTGCCTTGAAATGTTAGTTTGTGTGTCCCTGGTGTCTCCAGCCGGTTAGTCACCTCCTTAAGGGTGCCACTCTATTTTGTGCCTCATCTTTCTAACCCAGGATTCTGCACAGAACAGCAGTGTCTCCCTCATTCTGGACTGCCAACTTTTACTGCAAAAGATGACAGCTAGCACTGTTAACTGCATGGCAGCTCACCTATCTGCTTTTCTAGTTGGGCATTCTCAGAGCTATTTCTCACACTTCAGCCTTCTAGAAGAGGACATGTGTCAGTTAGGGTCCAATTCTGATACAGAAACCACACAGTAACTTGGTCAAGGAGAGCATAATGTAAATAATTACTAACTGCAGTACAGAACTTGAGTAAGTAGGGATTGACTAGTAAGTGGTAATGAGAGAGTCCAGAAGTAGCACATATAAGTAGCAGCTGCTACCCCTAGAACTAAGATGCGTGACCCAAAGAAGAGCCCCTTCCTCCTTACCCCAGCTGTGGTTCACTGAGTGGCTCAGAAGTGGTGGTGGTACCATGCTGGTGAAATTGCTTGATAGTGACACTCTGGAATTGACTGAAATCTGCTTTCTTGGGTGTGGGGAAAACTAATTTGGGAGACTTGTCTTGCAGGAACCACTATGCTATGAAAATAATCAAATGGGGTACTGAGGGAAGCAGCTGGCCACTGGAGGAGCTGTGTTGCCACCTGCACTGCAGATCTGGGCAAAAGGAGCGCAGGGGGCCCAGTAAGAATACCTTCCTTTGCAGTGTCCCTCCAGCGACCTCTACTGACAGAGGTTAGCATTGTGACAGCTGGCAAAAGAAAAATAGTTCAAGGAATCAACTCAGTTTTCACAGAGCAGGCAATGAAGGACTGATTGTTTTGTGTAGGTGATAAGTGACAGAGTCAGCTTCCTCCCTTTCCTGAATGTCTAGAAGCCGTTAGGGGGATAAGATATCATTTATGCAATACATGAGTTGCTAGGGAAAGTCACATTTATGGAGGCAAAAATATTTGTTCTTAATTTGAATTTGACATTTTTGAATATAATTAGGTAGGGGGAACGTGCTCTAGTTATTTGTTCTTAGTGGATGGGATACATAGAGAATAGAGGATGTTCTGAAGGGTAAAAGCCTGTGCTCCTGAACCAATAATAGCATACAAAGAAAAACAGATTAATAATCTTTACATCTCATTCCTCTAAGATCTCAGGAAAATTATTGCCATTTACATTCTCCATTTGTTGTTGAAGCCTAAGAGGGCCTCATTAGGTTTGCCAAATCCATATAATTACAGTAACAGTGTTTTTTTTCTACTAGCTGAAGGGATATATGAAAACAGCAAAAATATTTTCACAGAAAAATTATGCTCTTTAACAGTAAACTTCACACCTTTCTGGGAACTGCAAGTGTGTATTATGCCTGGTGCATATTATCAAATGCTACTTGTAGTTATGAGTGGTATAATTTCACATTTCGAGCTTGGGAGGTGCAGGTGGGCTGTAGGTGAAAGGGAGTTCTCTCAGCCAGCCTCAAAATTGGCTAGCAGCCTATGTCACTCACATCGTATTGAATTATATGCCTACATACCCGAGTCTACTCACAAATGTAAAAGACTGAACTCCTGCTGTCTGACCAAGAATGCTCCCTGTACTAGGTATTTCATTGTCCCGTCTCCGAGGTTTTGTCCTGAAATCTGCTTCCCAGTGTCATCTCCCTGCCTCATCCTGGAATAAGGTCTCTGCAAAATTGTAAACTTTTGTTAATTTAAATGAATTTGAAAGGTAAAATAGGCTGGGCACGCTGGCTCACACCTGTAATCCCAGCACTTTGAGAGATCGAGGCAGGTGGATCACAAGGTCAGGAGTTCGAGACCAGCCTGGCCTACATGGTGAAACCCTGTCTCTACTAAAAATACAAAAATTAGCCAGGTGTGGTGGCGCACACCTATAATCCCAGCTACTCGGGAGGCTGAGGCAGGAGAATCGCTTGAACCAGGGACACGGAGGTTGCAGTGAGCCAAGATTGTGCCGTTGCACTCCAGTCTTGGCGACAAGAACAGGACTCTGTCTCAAAAAAAAAAAAGGTAAAATAATTTTCTTAAACTAGATACATCATCTAAATACAATGTTATTCTTTAGCTGTATTTTTTAGTTTTTATCAATAGCATTTTATTATAGCAATGATTTCTAATGTTTTTTCCTTTTCCCATTTGAGAGTCTGATGAGAGATTTGCATACTCCCCAGAAACACACACACACACACATACACACATACACACACAGAATTTTTTATATAGTTTAAAGGGTTTTATAGGCTCCTGGATTAGATTATGAAATTTGAAGTCAAGGTCAAGGAGATAGTTTTTGCTTTTAATAGGTAATTCCCTGTAGTAAATTGGAAAAGCTGTTCTGGATTCTTTCAGGAATCCTCTCTCTTTCCACATCCACTGCTTTTCTATAACACTTCTTTTGGGTCACATTGCCATGCTGAGGTTATGTTTGGTGGTTGATTATGTAAAAGCCACAGAAGTTAGGGTTAAGTTAGCTACAGGAAGGCAGAGAATGCTGCCTAACTTGGGTATGACCAGACGTCAGTTATTAGAATGATTTGAGATTGAGAACCAAGTCAGGAGTTCAGAGTCAGAGGCAGTGTAGGAACAGGAGGCTGGGTTGGATGTATTGGGAGAAGCCAAGGGAAAAGTTGAAAGTCTCCCTCTGAGGGCAGGGAACATTCCTAAGTTGTGGGCGTTTCTGAACCAGGAAATACAAAGAGTTGGTTTCTGTTTAGAAAGCTGGTAAGGTGGAGAGATAGCCAGAGAGCAGACTCAGGGACAGTGGGCAGCATGGGTCCTGTTGGGAGCAGATCTTATCATGCATCTGGTAAACACTGGCCCTTGGAATCTTGTTATGTGTTGGAACTTAGATAATTTGTTGTATTCTTTAAGGTTTATGAGCTATGCTTAAATCAAGCAAAGAGAGATTTACATTTGACAAATGACAAGAAATACTTTCTCACCATAGATTCTCAGTGAGACAATGAGTTTCAAGGGAACTTGGGTTAACCTTCTTCAGGGTGATGCTTCTCAATATTTTTATGCTATGGATTCCCAGATAAGGTAAAAGGCCCTTCAGATCAGTTGCCCCAACTCTTTCATCTTTCTAATGCGAAAGAAACTCAGCGATAGCAGTGAGGTGTCATGGGGCATTTGGTGGTTGGACTATGTAGAATATCTATCCATTTACTTTGGTAATAGTGGTATAAATGATTTTCACTTGAACTTTAGTGCCTCAAATATAATTTTAATATCTAGTTGTTAGATATTGATTCTGTCATGTGTCAGTATATGTACAGTAAAGTCATCCATAATGATGTAGCTAGAGTACCAGCGATTTATTATTAAAAGGCCCTAATAGCATGTGAAGTCTACAACCAACTCAGGCTACCAGTGAAGATCTACTGATAGTTTCCTTCTTGACAATTGTGGTGACTCCACCTTTTGAAGACTGCTGCAGGGATTAGAAACTTCTTTGGTATTGTCTGTTTATATTAGTCTCCAGAGTTCTCCAGAGCGATAGAACCAATAGGATATAGCACAGATTTATTATAATGAAATGGCTCAGGAGATTATGGAGGCTGGGCAGTTCAGCCTCGGGAGGAAGAGTGTTATAGTTAGTCTGAATCTGAAGGCCAGAGAAGCAGAAGTGCTGATGGTGTAGAGTCCAAGTCTGAAGACAGGAGAAGACTGATGTCCCCGCGCAGAGACAGTCGAGCAGAGAGAATTCTTTCTTCCTCAGCATTTTATTCTATTTAGGAGCTTGATGGATTGGCTGAGGCCCGCCACACTGGGAGGGCCACATGCTTTACTTACTCCACCTATTCAAGTATTAGTCTCATCCAGAAACAGCTTCACAGACACACCCAGAAATGATGTCTAATGAAATATCTGGGCACCCTCTGACCTCATCAAGTGAGCACCTAAAATTAACCATCACACCATTCTTGGGCATCTAGACTTCGTGGTGAAACACTGAGAGTCCTCAGTCAGTACTAATTTATTTGTGCTATGGATGCCACATTTTTATTCATAACTCCTAGTATACCACTCAGTCAATAACTAATAAATAACCTTTATTTGTATATAAAAGCATAAGAATAAGGAATTATGCCTTTTTTTTTTTTTTTGCCCTTTAGGACTGAATAAGGGACTGAATAAGGGACTGGCTTTCAGAACCCCTCTATGGGGCTTGGCATTGTATCTTGAAAATGTTTGTTTTTATAGTATTGCTTGTTATTCTCCATAGTAACACCAGCTTTTGAGCTGGTGAAAGGAGAGGCAAATCCTGGCTCTGCAACTTAGCCTCTGGTGACCTTCGATAAGTTATTTAACATTACACTCTGAGCCTCAGTGTTTCTAACTGAAATGAAGACAATTCCTGAGTGGTGGTGAACGAACCTGCCGTACTCCCTGACGTTAGGAGGTGTTCAGCTAATGGTAGCTGCCCCGCCCATCCCCTTCTGTGTATCTTAAAAATAGATGTCTCCGCCTGGCGCGGTGGCTCACGCTTGTAATCCCAGCACTTTGGGAGGCCGAGGCGGGTGGATCACGAGGTCAAGAGATCGAGACCATCCTGGTCAACATGGTGAAACCCTGCCTCTACTAAAAATTTAAAAAAATTAACTGGGCATGGTGGCACATGCCTGTAATCCCAGCTACTCAGGAGGCTGAGGGAGGAGAATTGCATGAACCCAGGAGGCGGAGGTTGCAGCGAGCCAAGATCGCGCCATTGCACTCCAGCCTGGGTAACGAGAGCGAAACTCCGTCTCAAAAAAAAAAAAAAAAAAAAAAGATGTCTCCTTTTTTTGTGTTAAGTGTAGATCTAGCTGAGCATTGTTAATGTCATATATATTGTGGGTTGTCCTTTTTAGTTCTTATCTAGTTTTCTTTTTTTTTTTAAAGCCACTGCTGTCCTTTCTGTTCCTTCCCATGGTTGACTGATTAGTAATGTGTCTTCTGTCACCTTCCTGTAGAATAGGTGATGGAATTTATGTGAGACCTTTGTCCTGTTATATTTTCCCCACTGGCATCATGAATGAGCTGTTTAGCCACCTGAAGAAGAAAATGCAATCTCTTTCTCTCTGTTTTATCTGTCATCATGGCCCAGAAAGAAGATGCTGAGAGATCATAATTTTAAAGCTGACAGCAGAATGGGTGAAGTTTACTCCTACTTTAAATGGTGGTTGTCATGAG
This sequence comes from Aotus nancymaae, assembly GCF_030222135.1. Lineage (NCBI taxonomy): Eukaryota > Metazoa > Chordata > Mammalia > Primates > Aotidae > Aotus > Aotus nancymaae. The sequence continues at coordinate 2,835,855 of NW_026988465.1, forward strand.
AACCAGTCCACACCAGGATGGGGTATCTTTTGTTGTCATTGTGCTTTTTGCCTCAACACATTCAGATATTTAATGTAATTTTGTGCAGCTTCCTTGCTTTGACAGATTGAAATTTCTGATTCTCTGTAGAGGCCAGAGCTTGGCAGAAATATTAATCTGCTTCCTTTTCCCATTGGTACCCCTTGGAGAGCCTCAAAAGAAGAAAACTACTGAAAAGTACACTCATCATGAAATGTCAGGGTTAATAAAAGCAGGCAAAGCAAATGGCCAAATTTCCAAAATACCCAGCAGCATTTGGCAGTATTTTTTGGGAGACCGAGTTCAGGCAACTTCCTGATGCTACCTCATTGACAGCACTGTGGAGGGCAGCCTTGCCTCGTGCCGGCCATGTGGCCATGTGGAGTCTCATGGGATGGAACTTGCTGCCCTCAGGATTTCTGCTGTCCTTGGCCTCTGGAGAGCATGTGTTTCAGTCATGAAGCAAGGAACTGAGTAGCCTCTGTGATATGTTCAACTGGAATTTTCTTTCATGGAGGCTTAAGTAAGAGGAGATAGAGATAGGCCATGTTGGCCAGTGAGGACTTGTTTGAGTTTGAATAAAGGTCTGTCATAGGGCTTTCCCTGAGAAAGCTTAGACTGAAACAGGAGGAACCTGTCTCTTTGAAGCTTGAGTTTCTAATCTAGTACTGCACCCTGACAGCCAGTATTTTGTTCAGCTGCCTGGCAGAAGTTGTTTCTCAGCCACCAATGTACTTTTGTAGCATCTTTCACCACAGAATACTGTTTCACATCTCTTCCCATTACTCCACTGGCACAGAGTCTCATTGCAAGGAGAGGAAATGAGACAAGCAGCAGGGGGAAAATAAAGTCTGCTTTTTGCAATACAGAGCTTTAATGCATTCCTTCCCCTGTGCTAAGCTTTGTAACTTGATTAATTGGCATGTGGTGTGTTACAGAAAATCCAGGGAATGCCAAAGCTGGTTCAGTATCAATTAGCTAAAACAGGAATGGACTTCTCTTAGAGAACTTAGGACAGATTTATGTTTAACTGGGCCCTTTCAAACACAAGTCTTCCCAAATGATGAGCGAAGAAGATGCCACTTAGGGCCCAGTTGTTTAAAGAAATAGAAAACGGTAGAAATTAGCAGCTGAAATCCACTTGGATGAGTCTGCTATCCTTTTAATATGTCTGTCTATTCATCTTACTAAGACATACCAATCCTTCCTCCAAAGTGATTTGAATACTTAATATTTGCTGAAATGCTTTAGTTGGATTTGAATAATGTAATTGAATTTGCTTGCTGCATTTAGGGGAAATGAAGGCTTGGGAGTTTCTGTGGTAAGAAATGTGAGTGTGCTCATGTTTAGAAGTGATTCTTATTTCTCCATCTGTGAACCAAGAATTAAGAAGCAGTGGGCCTGCCAAATATATGAGGCTGTATTCATCACAGTTACAGTCTGTGACTGTCACTCTCCAGATGAGTGGCTTATCCCTGGGGCTCAGGGGTCACCTGCTTAGCGACTGGTTTCGGTTGAGCCAAGCTGGATATAGATTGCTTTTGTGTTTGGATGCCACACATTTTTGGGAACCTCATCCTAAACCAGACTGGTATAAAATAAGATCTTGACTAAGTGCTGTTCCTATAGAGAGAGATAGATAAAGTATAAACTCTACTCCCCACAGTCAGCTAGTGAGAGATACAGCCAAGGCCCAGAAGAGGGAGAACTCTGTTCCTGGGGGTAATAATAGAAGGTGTTGCAAAGGATCTCAGGCAAAACATTATAGTTATACAAGCAGAGAAGGAGGGCTACTATGTTTCAGGTGGTGGGAATAGCAGATTGAAGGAATGAAGATGTATGAGGGTGACAGGTCCCTGGAATGTGTATTGTGGCACACTGGGAAGTGACAGGTGATGGAATCAGAGAGGGAGGCACGAACTGCTTCATGAAGGGCCTGCTATGGAACTTTTGTAATTTGGACTTTAGTTTAAAAAGAATGAGGAGTCTTGAATAAGTTTTTTAAGCAGCCAGAGTGAGACAATCAATCAGGTTGGCATTTTACAAAAATAATCCTGCAAAGTGACCAGTGGAATGGAGCAGGGTCAGGCAAGCCTGGTGATGGAAAGAGTAGTTAGGAGATTATTATAATCATCCGAGAGAACCAGTGCAGGCTAAGCCAAGGAAATGGCAGGGATGACAGATAAGAAGGGATGTTAAAGAGGTGGAATTTATTGGATTTTATCCCTGTTCATGGGGAAGTGAGGGAAAGGAAAAAACGATTAAAACTAACTCCTGGGTTGCTTTTTTGGTGCCATTCACAGATTTGGGGGTCTCAGGAAGAAAAATGTGTTTTGGGGTAGGGGCAGGAGAGAGACTTGAGTCTGAGATATGTTTAGATTTAGGGTTTGCAAGTAGAAATGCCCACTAGGCAGGTACATTCATGTATCTGGGCCTGGCACAGTTGCCTGGTGTGGAGGTGGAGATATATGATCCATGGGCATATGGTTATAGTTGAAGCTATCAGTTTAGCTGCATTCATCTAGGGGAAGATACACAGGGTAAGGACTGTAGAGGGCTGAAAATGAGGCCCATGGAGTACAAATATTTACTGACAGTGGAAGGAAGGGAAGCTGTGAAGAAGACCAGAAGAGAACTATCAGCCTCATCGTGGTTGTGAGAGGGGACAGTCGCAGCATGATCTGGGGCTGGAGGGAGTTTTGTTGGCTTGCTGGATGGTGTGTTTCAAGGAAGAACAGAATATGTTCATTGATGAGAAAGAGCCGTTGGAGAGATTATGGTACAAGAGAGGTGGCATGATTTCTAAGTGAGATCTTTGAGGAGACAGGGTGGATGGCATAGGGTATATCCAAGACGTGAAGAGATGGATTGGTAATACCTGGAGCCTGATCAGGGGAAGACACACTTTTCCTTTTGTTACTAAGGTGGGAATGACGGATTGAAGCACGGCTGCAGAAAAGACAGAGATGTTTATGAATGGGAATACAGGGCTAGACATTAGAGAGCTGCTTCTCTGTTGGCTTCTCTGTTTTCAGTAAAGAAGAGGACAAAGCCAGTTTTTTTCCCCCCCGATTGAAAGCAGTGAGGGTGGGATAGACATTTTAACAAGTGAGATACATAATTAGCATAGTCTCTGAGGTTTATTGGAGAGAACAGCTAATACTTTCTTCTCCAAAATTTGATTCTTGACTCGGCAGGTGCTTATCGAGGCAGTCTAAATCCATCAAGTCATTAGGAAGAATAGCGTGAAGCATCTGCTATGTTCAGGGCACCATGATGGGGGGTCTCTTCTCCAGAGATCATTATGTTTCCCCTCTAGAGTCCTTTCCTCATGCTTTTATGTTGGTTACAAACCATGGTTGCCTGTCTTCTCTCACAATAAGAGACTGAAGTGTTGTTTCTGGGGCTGTGGCCTGTCTACAGCATGCTGAACTCATTCAGAGGATATATAGTCTATATGTTAAATTTTGTAATAAACTTTGAATTTCAGAATAGTTCTAGGTTTCCAGAAAAATTGCAAAGACAATACAGAAAGTTGCTGTATAATCCGTATTCAGTTTCTCCTATCTTACATTAGCATGGTACATTTGTCTCAATTGGTGAACCAATTTTTTTTACATTATTACCTATATTCATTTTTGTTCTTTTGTTTATAAACTTTCTTGCTGTGACCTTTTTTCAGTTATCTTTGGCAGTGGGAGAAGCACTTATCTACTATCTAATACTTATCTAATACTTCAGATTTCTAATACTAAGTACTTACCTAATACTTCAGAAACCTGAGATGAACCAGTAATTTGAAGCATCCCCTCTCTTGTTTGGGATAATCTCTCTTTGGGATTATCTTATCCTAAAACCTACGTCTTCTTATTTCAAAAATCATACACTTGAGGGAGGAAAAATGGTTGCAGAGAAAAAGTAAATATCAACTGGGATTTTATCAAAATCATATGACCCTACTGTTAGTTACATGTGTATTTAATTTAAAAAGTATTATTATTTATTAAATGCTGTTTGACATAAGTCTTTTTAAAAATGGGGTTCACGGGGGATTAATAATGAAAAATGTTTTTTGGTGACAAGATTGTGCACCATTGCCAGCGATAAAATAGTTCCCTATGTCTTTGCCTCTAGATGGCACTGATTTGATATTTACCTATGATTTTTAAGCTATTCAATTTGGAATAAAAAAGCCTGTTCTTTTCTGGCTAACATTGTGTCTGTGTTCACTTGTGCACTCTGTTTTTACTTCTCTCTCAACAAAACACAATTAGGAACCTGTTTTAGTTCCTGTCAGAGTCCAGCCATTACAAAATCATTCATAAGTGATCTAGAATTTGCTGATGAATTTGTAAGGAAGAGAGCATTTGTATCATGTAACCCATAATGAAATCATTCTGAAAAATATTTAATGGATCTGTATTTTCTCCAAGTTCCTTTTCCTGTTGTCGGTGGGCAACTGTTCTGAGCCATTCCTCCAGGTGGAACTTTGCTCTCTGGTACCGGCTTCTCAGAGCCAGGATATATCAAAATCCTTTAAAAAAAAATCCCTTTTGTTATACTTGTCATATGGAGTAGTTTAACAGGTATCTTGTATTCCATGGGCCCCTTTGAGTTTTCACGTCTCCATCATATCTGTTTGTTGTTGCCCTCTGTCCACATCCCCAAACGTCAAAGATTCTCTTTACTTTTAACTCAGAGAGTAACATTTTTCCTTTCTAAGCAAGCTGCTGTCAATATTTTCTGTCAGGTCCTTTCTAATAGAATCATACAGCTAAATTAAACCGTTAAAAAATATCAGCTTGCAGAAATATTTTATGACTTCGGACATAGCTTCATTCTTGGACAAAGCACATCAGCTGACCACAATGTTATTTGAGTACTATTGTTGAGTACAATACTCTAAGCTGCTACTGTTCCTCCTCCCTTACCTCCCCCTCTTCTCTCTCCTGTCCTTCCTCTCTCCTTTTTATTAAAATACTGGTTGATACAACCTGGAGGACTTAGTTATGACCGCCTTTCTTTCATGTACTCAATCTGTCTACTTAAACTATTTTGTTTGGCTGCATTATCCAGCAGGATTTTTCTATTAGCGTTACCTTGGATCGTCTCTTCACTGCTCATGTCACTTGTACTTGGATTTGGTATTGTGCAGAGCAAGAATGCTCTGTGGTGCATCTTATCAGACTTCAGCTTTTTGGTCTATTACCTCAGGCAAACATTGACTTATGAAGCTAGAATTAATGAAATTGGTGATATGGTAGTGGCTGACTGACTTACCACCTGCTTGAAAATTTCAAATGCAGTTGAGGTGACTTTATTATATTTGTCTTCATGTTGCAATGCAAAAATGACTTGTAGTCATTTGAAAATGTTACATCTGTTTCTGAATTTTCTTTCTGAAACAAAGCTTTCTGAATTCTACTCCTACTACAGATTTTTTTTTGTTTTGTTTTTGTTTGTTTGTTTGTTTGTTTCTGGAGACAGGTGTCTCTCTGTTACCCAGGCTGGAGTGCAGTGGTGTGATTTCGGCTTACCGTAACCTCCGCCTCCTGGGTTCAAGCAATTCTCTTGCCTCAGCCTCCTGAGTAGCTGGGATTACAGGCATGTGCCACCACACCAGGCTAATTTTATATTTTTAGAAGAGATGGGGTTTTGCTATGTGGGCCAGCTGGTTTTGAACTCCTGGCCTCAAGTGATTACCTACCTCAGCCTCCTGAAGTGCTGGGATTACAGGCATGAGCCACCACACCCGGCCTCTACTACAGTTTTTTGTTCCAGTACTTACCTTGCTTGTTTAGGTTATTCAGAAAGTGAGTACTCTTGCCTTTTTTTCCCTGTGAGGTTAGGCCAGTTTCCAAACCCGTGCTTAGCCCTAGACATGTCAGATAGCAATGGTAGGTGGAATTATTTCATCAGCATTAGGATTAAGTTAGAAAGCAATGAGTATGTATTCTTTTGCATGCCCCATGCTAAAAATATCCTTACTGAGTACCCGTGAGGGATCCTGCCTTTTATGAGTCCTCAGCCAACCACAGGGACTGCTCAAATCCTACTGTTGCTTCAAATATTATTTTGATTATTTTCTATGATACATCATCTTTCAGAATTTTATAAACTGAACAACAGTATCAAAAACCAGTCTCTTTCCTTGTGAAGGCTTTCTTGTGAACAACTCCTGGGTTTGAGCAATATTTCTTTCCCTTAGCATCTATATGAGGAATATTTATTTGGTCAATTCTCAAACATATTTTGCCTACATTTCTTCTGCTGTTTTCCTTTGGTTCTCTTCTATTCCTTTAGTTTAAGAGGAAAGGGACTGGGATAACCAGTGTCAAGCCCTGGTATCATAATAGCTGCCCCAGGTATGGCCCCCTTCCTATTCTCCATATTGCCTTTGGGAGTTCATATGGCCTCTAACCACACAATGCCTTCTTGTGAATAATGTGGAACATTATCATAACTCACAGTTTTTTTCAAAGCAGTCCTCCTAAAATAACCCAAGAAACTGTTCATATTGATGCAGTTGCATATATGCTAAGTGCATTTTAAAGGCAGACCTGAATTTATCACTTTTTGAGAAATGTGTTAGTCCTTGTTCAATGAGAATGATTTCACTACGGGAAACTGTCGTTATTTTATGCAGGGTGCCTAAAGCGGTGGAAGTGTGTGGAGCCACTGCAGCTCAGCTCTGTTCCTGAGTGTTTTATGTCCAGTTCTAAATCCTGTCCCTCTGACCCTATTGATCCTTTTAGGACTGAAGCTGAAGAGAGTGATAATATATATTTCATCATGGAAATAACCATGGAGCCTGGAAGATAGGGTCATGACTCGGAGATTTTGCGTTGAATTCAGGCTCCAGCACTCACTATGCCACGGTACATGTTATTTAACCTTGCTAAGCCTCAGAGTTCTTAGTTGAGAAATGGGGAAATAATGACTGTGAAGATCAAATGAAACCATACAGTATGTAAGATAGGCAAGCAGCAAGGTAGCAAATGTACTAAATGGTATGTAACTATTAACCAATGGTACTGCAAGCAGCAGCGAAGTGTGTTATAGGATCATGTTATCAGTCACGGGAACTTAGAGTCAGGACAGATAAGTGTTTAGCATTAATTTGTAAGGTAGATTGTATAGATGAAACTGGTGGTCCATGGTTATTTTTTTAATGGCTGATAGAAAAATAACTACTTTGGGAGCCACAGACCAGTCTTCAATATCTCCTTGAAAATCTGTTATTATCCAAGCCCCATTTTCACTTTGCCATTTCTAGGATTTTGCAGAGCTGCAAATTCCTCTTCTGACCCTTTTCTTTCTTATATGCTCTTTAAATGTGTATTTAAAATTTAGACCTTTTGGAAAAAGCATTTTGGCTTTCTAAATTTTAAATTTAATTGGGTTTTGCAGTCCACTTTTATTCTTAAATCTGATTAGAGGTAATTCCTTGCTCAGTAATTCCTCAGTAGTTCTGAACTACTTTCTGTGGCTTTTGTAAGCAGTTGTGGTTGTGGATGAATTTGTGTTCTGGGTCGTTTGGATTTGCACAAGGACAGTTAGGAAAATGCCAGAGAAATAGAAGCAGTCCTAGTGGAAAAATAAATTATGCAGACTGTCGTGTGCAGTTAATGGAAATTAATTTAATTTCAACACTGTGGTGTCTCTCAAACATAAAGCTAAGTGAGACTCGGCAGACACTTAAAGGCCCCTGGAATCAGGGGTGAGATTGGTCCTGGCTTGATGTCTGATTGGCTGAGTGATTTTATCCTCTCTGGATCTTTACCTTTCTGAGTTTCCTTTCCTTGTATGGCCTTGGTTAGTGGACTACAGTCTTTTCTAGCTCTAGTGTTATATTTCCATTAGAAATAATCTCTGGCTTTGGTTGGATAGCCTCCTTCTTCCGTGTTGTGTTGTGCACGTGGTCTTATGAACTGCTGCTTTTCCTTATTTCAGAGTTTCAAAACTTTAGTGAGTGTTACAGTTATATTCTGGTCATACTCATATAGTGCATGTATGATTACATCTTAATAATTTTCTGAAAATAGCCTTAAAGTGACTGACTTCTTTTGCTTAGCACTATTCTAAGCTATAGTACCTGTGAAATCATGGGTTTGAGAGGAGAGTTATATATTTTTCTAGTACACATTGAAAGTATTAAGTAGCTATTAAAATGAAGTACTTAGCTTGCCTGCTATCTCAGCTACTCGGGAGGCTTAAGTGGGAGGATTGTTTGAGCCTAGGATGACCAGAATGACCACATTGGACTGAAGCTTAAGCTTCAAGACCAGCCTGAGCAACATAGCAAAACCCTATCTCTAAATATATTACATATATATTTTAAAAATAATTTACAAATATTTTTAAAATTTATTAAAATTTACATAAAATAAATTTTCACATGGAATGTGTGCTGCATTTTGGGAATTATCAGTGGGTTTTGGATTTATTGCTTCAACCATTCCCATCTGCCCTTAATATTTTTCATATATACCTATGTGGATATACCAGTATTTCTGATTGATCTATTGAAACTAGCTTGGCTGCAATAAGTTATTGAATACTGTTGTGCACAGGTGGATTCCCAGGATTATTATATGCTAACCATGGAATACTGGAAAAGATACATACTTCAAAAGATTTGGATTCCATGTGTGTAAAGGGGTGGTGGTTGTGGTGTCAGTGGCAGCAGTGGAGGATCTGGAGGTGACGATGGAGTGGCTCATGTAGAAGATGACAAGTGCTTTTAAAATTATAATACACTTTATCAGTGTGAGATATAATTAGTATTATCAGGCAAACGTGTTGTTTGGAGAAAGGCACCTTTTTCTTCTTTGACTGTGGGTATTAGAGCTTTACTACTTGTATGAGGATGGAGAACTGCTGAGATGCTCATTGGTTGTCTCCTCTGTGATATTTGTTTAGTGTGTGTATGGAAGGGGCAGAATGAATGAGATATCTTGAGTGTTCAATTATGCATTTAGATTGAAAATGTGTTGGTTTTAGTTTTTATTGCCAGGAGTGGAGGAGTGGTCATGGCCACATTGGACTGAAGCTTAAGGCTCTGACTTGCTAAATGATCAAGTATTTCTCCTTGGCTTGAGTGGAAATTTGAGAGAAGAGTTTATTTTTCTCTGGTAACTACATAGTGACATTAGTGTCAAAAAGGGGACTATTTAAGCTTCAGAATGAGGAGGAGCATAAAGCTGATATATATGTATGTGTGTATTTATACATATATGCACACAGTCCTGCACTGCAAAACATTTCCATTTTAGTACGTGTGCTGCAGAGGTGAGCAGGACCGTAAAACATTTCAGTTAATGGCAGACCACATATATGACAGTGGTTCCACAAGATTATGATGGAGCTGAAAAATTCCTGTCACCTAGTGATTTATGTTACAGTTACCTGCAGTATTCAGTATGGTACATGCTGTATAGATTTGTAGACTCGGCACAACAGGCTGTACTTCACAGCCTAGGTGTGGGTAGTGGGCTGTACCATCTAGGTTTGTGTGAGTACAGTCTACGGTGTTCACACAATTACAAAATTACCTAAGAAAGCAATTTTTCAGATTGTATCCTCTTCCTTAAGTGACGCATGCTTGTGTGTGTACATATATGTGTATATATAAAGACTACAGTAAAACTGTGAAGGTTTATTACTCAGGTTTTAGAATCTAAGTACCTAATTAGAAAATGTCTAACTGGGCAGTATCTCATGGAAACTCTGCTGTTTTTCTTGTACCTTGTGTAAGTGACATAGAGTAGGGGCTGTTTGTTTCCTGTTCCCAGTGTCACTTTGAAACATCTGTGTTGTTAGTAAAGAACAGTGTTTTTTTATTTTTAATTTTTTTAACATTTGGTGTCCTTAAGAACAGTATAAAAATATTGTTTTTCTTGATGCTCATTAATTTTTCACATCACACTCATTTTGCCTTTCGAAGTGGTACAGAAACCATATCCCATTGTCTATAAAAGGGTGATCTGCATGTTTTGAAAGAGAGCAGGACTATCACCTTGAGGGCCTCCTTTTTTTTTTTTTTTTTTGGCCTTTTCTTATTTAAGCCAGGCTTATTCTGCAAGGCCCTGCCCTAGTTCCCTTTTCTTGTTGAATGACCGTCAACACTGCGCTGATTAGTTTTGAGACAGAGTCTTGCTCTGTAGCACACGCTGGAGTGCAGTGGTGTGATCTTGGCTGGCTTCAACCTCCGCCTCATGGGTTCAAATGATTTTACTGCCTCAGTTGTCCATGTAGCTGGGATTACAGGCATGCACCACAGGCATGCACCACCACAGCTGGCTAATTTTTGTACTTTTAGTAGAGTCTGTGTCTCACTGTGTTGGCGAGGCTGGTCTTGAGCTCCTGATCTCAAGGGATCCGCCCACCTTGGCCTCTGAAAGTGCTGGGACTACAGATGTGAGCCACTGAGCCTGGCCGCTGGTTTTTAATGTGTAATTGCAAGTAAATACTTCCTTTTATTACCAAACTAGGTCAGGCAACAGAATTTTCACTTTTTCTGGATTATAAAAGATATTTTTTGGAACCTGGGGCATTTTTGGCCCTGATCAGCTATTTATATTTTTGTTTAGTAAGGATGACATTCTCTACCTGGAGCCACATTTTGACCAATAACACCTCATTTTTCTCTGTACCATTAGTAGCGAAATGTTCCCCTCCATTTCATCTTATTAGTTCTCCTTTCCTTATTCCTCACTAATTAACGTGTTCTGGGAGTAGTTTCCATCTCAGGAAAAAACAGCTTTATCTTCATTTGTAGGAATGTCGAAACACTGTATTCTTATAATAATTTTGGAGTTGGCCACTATATTTCTAGCATTAGGAGACACTGACATTTGAATCCTTTCCTAGTCCCCTTTTTATCTTTCTAGTAACATTTATTGTTTTCTCTGCAACTTCAAATGTAATCTTGCTTATTGAGGAAATGTATAAAATATATAAAAGCACCGAGAAGAAAAAAATTACGTGTAATCTGACCACCTAGAGATGATAAATGTTTTTAATGTTATGGTTTTATTTTAAATCTTGAATTTTAATGTTAATGCAATAGCCTGCTGATATTCTAGTATTCCATTAGAATAACTTTCATATATAACTGTTCTATAAAGAAAATTGTTATTGCTTGCTAATTTAATCTGTTGTATTTGCTAAATTCATTGTTCTTAAAGAAGAATAATGTTCATGAAACCTGGAATTCATATAAGCTGTTTCCCAGGAGCTCCATGTTACATGTATATTATGTTTAAAAGGTACTGAGAGATTTTTAAAAACAGATTCTAGTAATTAAAGGCTATTTTTATCTTTCAGTTAATTTCCTCAGGGGGCATAAATTCCAGTGATGCTAAAGTTGCTCAAATATTGTTAGAGCTGTCTTTAATTTTAGCTTCATATATTGTCATTGATCAGGCTTCATCACTTGAGAGATTTGTTTTTTGCACACAGCAAAAAATCATTTGGATACAAGGCTGGAATTTCAGGTTGTCAAGTGGAGTAATAATTTTTTTTTGATGAAGAATGAAGTATAAAAGTATAAAGGATTTTTTACCCCCTGGGAAATTTATAATCTAATTCTGAAAGCAGTTTATGAAATCAAGTTCTGGAAACTTCCACTTCTATCACAGACTAGATATGCTGGCTAAAAAGGAACTGAGTGCCAGGAGCAGTGAGCTCATATGAAGTGTGTGGAGGTGCTGCACCTGCTATCAGCAACAGGGCAGCTGGGAGATCAGGCCTCGTGGTAGCGGCAAGATAGAGAAGTCAAATCTGGGCCTCTCACCTTTGCCTCTTCAAGAGAGCCAAATTGGTCCCAGGGCTGTTGGTGCCCTGACAACACACTGTCTTTGAAGGCAAGCATCCCGAGCCTAGGCCCTCACTTCCCCCTGAGTGATATCATCCAGCCTAAGATCACCAAACACAAACTATCCTGTGTGAAAATTGGCAGTCAAGTCACGCCCAATTGCTTTAGCTATTTGAATTCCTTGGCGCAAAGTATAAAATAACTGTATGATATCTTAAAAGAAGTGAAAAATACTATCTCAAATATGTATAAATAATAAAAATGGTTTTAACAAAAGATCATATAGGAGTTATCAAGCAATGAGAAGATATGGAGGAAACGTACATGCATATTACTAATAAAAGAAGACAATCTGAAAAGGCTCCATACTCTCTTTCCAACTATATGATATTCTGGAACAACAAAGCCAAGGAGACAGTGAAAAGATCAGTCAGTGATTATCAGGGGCCAGTACAGAAGGAGTGATGAATTGGCCGAGCATAGAAGATTTTTAGGGCACTGAAAACACTGTATGATACTATAATTGTGGATAAATGTTCCATATTTGTTAAAATCCACAGAATGTACAACTCCACAGAATGTAAATGTAAAATCCACAGAATATGCAACTCCAGAGCCCTAAGGTAAACTATGGACGTTGGGTGATTATAATGTGTAGGTCCATCTAGTATAAGAAGTGTACCACTCCGCAGGAGGATGTTGATAGTGGAGGAGGCTGCACATGTGTGGAGGGGGATATCTCTGTACCTTCCTCTCAGTTTTGCTGTGAATGTAAAACTGCTTTAAAAAAAAGTCTTCATTTAAAAAAAAGACTTTGCTTGCTGATTTGAGAAAGAACTAAATAGAACATGTAAATTGAAAAATGTGTTTGTGTAAATAAACATGTCCTTTTTCTGGACTAAAATTCAATCTAGGATTGCATGTTATATTTTTCATGTGTTCATCTCCTTTATTAAATTGGGATAGTTACTCAGTCTTTCTTTCTTTGTCATGACTTTGATACGTTTGAAGGGTACTAGCCATATATTTTGTGGAATGTTTCTCACCTTGACATAATTTGGCATTTTCTGATGAGGAAATTTATATTCTACATTTTTGACAAAAATGTCATGGAAATTTTGTTGTGCCCTTATTAATGTGTTATATCATGAGGGATGTGGTGTTGATATTTACCAAGTAAACTTTGATCACTTGGTAAATGTGACGTCTACTATGATTCTCTGCCATTATTAGTTTCCCCTTTGTAGTTAATAAGTGTTTGTAGGAAGATACTTTGAGACTGTACAAATAGTTCTCATAATATTTTGTCCCTATTAACTTTGGATTCCATTGATAATTTTTGCCTGAAATCATTGTGGTGTTTGTCAAATGGTTATTTTCTTTCTAATTTATTCTAAAGCTATTAATTAGAATTTTACTCAAGGAAGACCTTTACCTTATCTCCCATAAATATATTTAATTATTTATATCAGTATGGCTTTATTGTATGGGTTATAATCTGTTACTAAAATGGTTTATTTTATTGCTGAAATTTACCTGGATTTGGTCTTTGGGAGCCCCCTCAAGTAGTCTCCTGTGTCCTCTGACATGATGTCATCATTTTTTGTCCCCATGAGATATCCCAGATTTATCTTTTACTTTCTCCGCCCCAGCCCTGGAATCAGTCATTTCTTTAAGAAACTCCGCTCCTTTTTTATTAAAGAACAGTATCTAGAAGCCTAGACCTCAGTATACTTATTGCCCTAGGGGTATCATTACTTGTAGGGCCCCTCAAGGGACAGAGCTAGGAAATATATATACCTACTTCTATTTCTGCATTGATGAATCTGCATATGTGTTAGAAAATACGAATTCATATGGGTACCACCCATCTAAGCCAACACCACATGGCTCATTCTAGCCCTCCACATTGCCTTTGACAGTGACAGTGAGAAACCTGGTTCTTCTTACTCATGATATGTTTACTTGCTTGTTCAGTCCTGGAAGGAACATAAGGTAGTTTCAGAATTGTTAACACCCACTTCTGTAGAAAAAAATTAATAACTAGTGTACAATATTTACTATGGTTATTTTGTCTTTAATCTTAGAATATTTAGTTAAAATACTGTTTTTGAAAGTTGTTTTGGTTAATTCTTTTCTTCTCCAACCTCTTCAAGTGGTGTCATTTATTTAGAATAAACTTCTGTGCATCATTACTGTTTGTATTCCATATGGGTTCTTCCCACCTCTGGGTGGATTTTCTTTTATTTATTTCTTATTATTTTATTATTATTATTATTGAGACAGAGTCTCCTTTTGTCGCCCAGGCTGCAGTGCAGTGGCGTGATCTCGGCTCACTGCAACCTCTGCCTCTTGGGTTCAAGTGATTCTCCTGCCTCAGCCTCCCGAGTAGCTGGGACTACAGGTGGGCGCCATCACTCCTGGCTAATTTTTCTATTTTTTGGTAGAGATGGGGTTTCACCATGTTGATCAGGCTGGTCTTGAGCTCTTGACCTTAAGTGATCTTCCTGTCTTGGCCTCCCAAAGTGCTGGGATTACAGGCATGAGCCAGGATTTTATTTTTAATGTTTGCATAGATAAAATGTTAATGTCCTTCTAAAAATCAGAATTGTACAAAAAAAAAAGGTTTACTTAGAGGTCATAACCCCCACGCTGCCATTCCTTATACTCCATTCCCATTCAACCATTGTTTCCATCCTGTTTCTACCCACCTATCTGTAGGTGATTTATTTCTGTTATTTCTAGCTTATCCTTCCTTTTTTCACAAATGAGAAGATTCATGTATATTTTATTATTTCTTACATGAAAGATAGCAAGTAATATATGCTCTCTTGTACTTTGCCTTTGTCACTTACTGGTATATCTTGAAAGTCCTTCCATATCAGTTCAGAGACATTTTCCTCATTTTTTATTACACCTGCAAAAGTACTCTATTGTAAAGCTAGACCATAGTTTATTTAACATCTTTCCAATGTAAGACTTTTTAAAAAATATGTTGCAGTTACAAACAATGCTACAGTGAAAACTTTGTGCGTATGTATTAATGTTGGAAGTATGTTTTCAGGACAAATAGCTAGAAATTGAAGGACTGAGTCAAGAGATGAACAAATATTTAGTTTTGTTGGATATTTTCAAATTCATCTCCAAAAGGGTTCTACCAGTTTCCATTTTCGCCAGCAAAGTATGACTGTACCTGTTTTCCAAAGCTTCAACATATTCAAGAGTATATTACCTAGCTTTTAAATTTTTGCTGTTGTGATAGGTTAGAAATATTATGTCAGGGTTGTTTTAATTTGCTTAATTTGTTCTTCTCTAAGTTTGAATCATTTTTCGTATGTTTAGAGGTGATTTTCATATATATGTATTTTTTTTGGTGAATTTTTCTGTTCTTTTTCCATTTTTCTATTGAGCATTTGGCCCTTTGTCAACTTTTAAAAGTTTCTTATATGTTAGTGGTATTATCTCTTTGTGGTGTGTGCTTCCTGACATTTTTTCTCTTCTTTTTTTGTCATTTTTCAGGTGAAAAGACCTTTGTGTGTATGTGTGTGTGTGTGTGTGTGTGTGTGTGTGTGTGTGTATGTTTGTGACATTTTTTACCTTCTTTTTTGTCATTTTTCAGGTGGAAAGACCTTTGTATGTATGTTTGTGATGTGTATGTTGTTAATGCTTTTTAGTTTAATTGTATTTTAATCAGAGAATATAGCTTATTATTTCGTCTTCATGGAATATACCTACTTGTGTGTAACTTATCATGTGATCAATTTTTTTTAATGTTCTCTGGGTCCTTGAGAATAAAATGTATTTTTTATTATAAAGGGAGTAAGTTTAATGTATGTGTGTATGTGTATGTAAAATATGTGTATACATATGTATGTATATATACACGATTTCCTCTTGTAATTGTGTTTTTAGGTCTTTTATAGTGTTAATTTTGCACATTTGATCTTATACTAAGAATGATGTATTAAAGTTTCCTGTTACTAATATTAATGTGTTTTTATGTGTGTCTTTTGCATCTCCTATGGTTCTTTCTACACAAAGGTAATTATTGCCTTACTGATGTATAGATATTCATAAATATTATACCTTCATTGTGATTTAAAACTTTTAGCATTAATACAAGATCTTCTTTGTCTTGCTCAGTAGTTTTTTTGCTTGAATTATACTTTGTCTGATTTTAAGAATGCTATGCTGGCCGGCCATGGTGGCTCACGCCTGTAATCACAGCACTTTGGGAGGGCTGAGGCGGGTGGATCACGAGGTCAGGAGTTCAAGACCAGCATGGCCAAGATGGTAAAACCCCGTCTCTACTGAAAACACAAAAAATTTAGCCAGGCATGGTGGCAGATGCCTGTAATCCCAGCTACTTGGGAGGCTGAGGCAGGGAATTGCTTGAACCCGGCACGCGGAGGTTGCAGCGTGCCACTACACTCCAGCCTGGGCGACAGAGTGAGACTCCGTCTGTCTCAAAAAAAAAAAAAAAAAAAAAAAAAAAAGAATGCTATGCTGCTTGGTTTTTTATTGTGTCTGTTTGCCTGTTATAGCCTGTCTATTTATTTGTTTATAACATTGTTTTAAGTGTATTTTTTATATAGTTGTGTCATACTTTGTGGCCAGATTTATTTTTTTTAAGAGGTGAATTAAGCCTTTTCACATTTATTGATATGACTTTCACATTTATTGAGTTACTGATATATTTTAGCTCAACTCTATCATGATAAATATAGTGTGGTATTGTATATGTCATAACATGTTATATTTTATTTCTCTATAATATGTTTATTATGCTTTTGAATGAAAATTTTTGTTGCTATTTAGAAAGGTTATATTTTTGTTTTAATGGTTGCTCTTATACTTAAAACTTAAATTCCCTTATCCCTCATATTTAACTCTGTTCTATTTAGTTTGTCTTAAAGGTATTCTTTAACTATTGCCTATACAATAATCAATATATTCTGCTTTCCTCTTTGCGTCTTTCTTCCATTGTTTAGTTACGTTATTTCTACTTTGTCAGAACGTATAACAATTACATATTACTCTTTCAATGTGATCCCCAGCTTTTAGTCTGAAATCTACATATTTTATGTATTGACATATCCTCCATTTGTTTTTTGCTGAAATTTTCCTAGTTATTTATTACTTGAACAAGGTTCATGCTTTGGTAAATTCTTCAGAAAGAGCTGATTAATGTGACATTCCCTGTGCTCTTGTGTGTTTGAAGGTTTTTCTGCAGAATTGGTGCTTAAATGATAGCATTGATGGATATAAACTTCTTGGTCCACACTTTTAAAAATTGAGTTGTTTGAAAATGTGGTTTCATTGTGGTCTTGTTTTCTGTGTTGCTTTTGAAGAATCTGATGCCAGTCTGATTCTTTACTTCTCTCTATGTTATTTGATCTTCTTGCCTAGAGGACTTGACTGTTTTCCCCATTATTTTTGAAGTCTGTTTTACAAGAATCTGTCGTATATTTGATCCTTTCAGATTTTTTATTCACAGGTACCCATTTTATCTGGTATTAATTTAGTTTTGTTCCATTGGTTTTTTTTCTCCTGTTTAAGGACTCCAATTATATAAATGTAATTCCTTCTTTGCCTGTGTTCCATTTCTACCACTTTCTCTCTGATTCTTCTTTCTTTATTTTGTCATCCTTCTTTGAGTTTTTTTTCCCTCCATTTTTTCAGTGCCTCCGTATTTAATCTTGATTGAGACCATTGTCCCTTGCATGCTTTGGAATTTAGACTTTGTTTGTGAGATGATTTTATTTCTTCTATTTTTTTCTGAGTTAAATCAATTCTCTTTTCATTTTTTCTTTATTTCTGTTCTTAATTTTTGAGTTTCTAACTAAAGCAATTTATATTCTTAAATGCTTCATTGAATATATGTAGTTTAGTTTTCAAGTGTTAGTTTTTTTTTTTTTTTTTTTTTTTTTTTTTTAGTGCTTCTTTTTTTTTTTCTGGTAGGGCAGAAGAGTTGGATTTTCATTAGTTTAGCTCTTTTGAATTGACTTTCTGATTTTTGAGTAACAATTTTCTACATTTTTATTAAATATTTTTGTTCTTTATTTGGGTGTGTAAAAGACTTTCTAGTTCTCTGGTACCCTCTTCTGTTAGTGTAGCAATGCACACTTTAGTGGTTATTTATTTCTTTCTTTTTGGTGTGGGTTAGAGAATGGTTTTGTAAATCCTCTGATTTTTTAGTTGTGCTTTATCTTTGACAACTGTGAATTTTCTTGTTTGCATCTTTTTTCTCTTCCTACCTAATTGAAACGGTTGTCTTTCACTTTTTATTAACTGTTTTCTTTTTCAGTGTAACCGTGCTTTTGGAAGCCTGTCACTCCAAATTGAGCATGCTTTTACATCAATTTTCTGTAGTCTCTGCTCAGGCCTACTAGTACACTTTTTAAAGGATTTTCACACTTAGTGTAACTTACACTTTCTGGGTTTTTAAGGTCCACCTTAGCACCTCACTGATTCTCCTCTCTTTCTCTCATTTTTTTTTTTCCAGCTTACTCTTGTCACTTCAAAGCCTTATCAGTGTGGTAGGAGTGTAAGAGTTCTGTCCCTGTGTTTTGGTTGGCCTGCCTGCCTGCCTGCCTGCCTGCATGCCAAAGCCATTGTGTTCAATAGTTCTTCTTGTTGCTCTAAATTATTTTTGGAGGAAGCCTTGACAGCTGTCATTGTCTTTAGTCCTCGTAAGAATAATTTGAGGCCTAGGATATTAGAATCTTTTTCTGAAAACGTTTTTGTCTTATATTGCTGGTCAGTTAAAGGAAGTATGTCTGGGATTGTCTTAGTTCATCTTAGTAGCCTGAGGCTCTCTCTATTGTCCAGAAAATATGGCGCCTGGCTGCAAGTCTATACAAGGACTAGTTTACTTTTGTCCTCTTCCTCATGAGGGGGATGAGTCTTTTAGGGACTCAGACACCCCAGCTTGGTTCCATAGCAAAGCTTTCCCTTTTGTCTCACTTGCCATGGCAAGTTTTCACAGCCCATGTTCAGGTTTCAGTTGATAGGTTATATAGGCCTATATTCTCAATGCTTCTCTCTGGCTTTGTGCTTACTTATTTTATTGTATTTACTTTTTACCCCTAGCTTCATGCTTCCTGTAGAGTTTAGTCATTCCTCTGTATCATTTTGTATTTTTAAGAATTTCTGTACTTTTTCAGTAGCATGTATCAGGAAGTTTGGTTCTAATTACCCAAACCATTATTACTAGAAATGGCAGCTGATTCATTCTTTTATTAAAACATTTTTTATGTTTGATTATGGGACTTGGGGTGGGAAGAATGATAGATTCATTTGCTCAGTTATCCATTTTGAGTCAATCTTGTACCAAGTAAAGACCTGCTATGTCACTGACCAGAAGGTTATTTTATTTCAGTGGTAAAACAGCTTATGACTGGTGATGGCTGTGGTTAATACTCATGATAACAATAATGAGGAAAACTTACTTAGCCATTGGAATGTACCAGATACTCTGTATTTTTCATATATTATTTTGTTTTTAATAAAATCTACTAATTTGCTATTATTATTTCCACTTTACAGATGATGCCCTGAGGCTTAGCTACCATATCACCTGCCTAAGTTTACATGGATAGTAAGTGGCAGAAACATGTCTCAGTCTCTGCCTTGGGCTTTGCAGATATGGGGTTAGCAAATTTCAGCTTGTTTCCTACCTTCATGGAACTTACAGGATTTAATTACGCGACACTGTGGGATGGTCAGGGATATAATTTTAGAGTCTGAAAGTGGTTCACTAGTATTTCTACTAGAACTAAAGATAATGTCTCTTCTTAGGAAATGACTGTAAGTTCATGCAAATGAAAAACAGATTAGCAAAGATCAAAAGAGTGTCTTTTAATTCTCTAAAGACCCTCCATAGCATGTAGTGTAGTGCTTTCTTCAGAGTTAGTACTAAGTGAATGTTAATTTCATTACGTTTATTGACAAGACATTATGAGTCTTATTCCCATGTTATAACTTTTTGAAGTCAAAAGATTTTTAGCAGAATTTTAAAGTTATTTGATATAGATGGGCCAGGATATTTTCTTCATTTATGTTTTCCTGTTGGTTTACAGTTATTTGCTGGTATAGAGGATGGAGAAAGCCTGCAGCTCTTTGAACAAAGTTCTCGCTCTACACATAAACAAGAGACTCACACCATGGAGGCCATGAAGCTTGTAGAGTTTGATCTTAAGCAAACGCTTACCAGGCTCATGACACATCTTTTTGGAGATGGTAAGTACTCAAACACAGGTTGAGTATCTCTTATCTGAAATATTTGTATCAGATGTGTTTGGGATTTTTTTTTCTTTTTTTTCAGATTTTTAATTTTTTTTTTTTTTTCTGAGACGGAGTCTTGCTCTGTCACCCAGGCTGTAGTGCAGTGGCGCTCACTGCAACCTCCACCTCCTGGGTTCAAGCAGTTCTCCTGCCTCAGCCTCCTGAGTAGCTGGGATTACAGGTGCCTGCCACCTTATATTTTAGTAGAGACAGGGTTTCACCATGTTGGCCAGGCTGGTCTCAAACTCCTGAACTCATAATCCACCCACGTTGGCCTTTGAAAATGCTGGGATTACAAGAGTGAGCTACCGTGCCTGGCCTGAAATTCTTACATGTACATAATGAGATATCATGGGGATGGGAGCCAAGTCTAAACACGAAATTTATTTGTATTTTGTATATACTTTATGCATGTAGCCTGAAGGTAATTTGATACAATATTTTAAATAATTTTGTGCATGAAACCAAGTTTTGACTGCAATTTGACTGAAAAATGTAATGAGGTCATGTATGAAGTTTTTCACCTGTGGCTTCAGATTGGCATTCAGAAACTTTTAGCTAGAGAAAGAAAAATGATTATAACCTTTGCTAAGAATGATAATGGATTAGGATCAATGTCATCAATGGAGCGAAAATATAGAGGCTGATAGGAGTATATTATTATGTTATCATTAAATGAGGACGTAATCAGTGGCACAAGGTTCTTTACCATGTGAATGACCCAGTGGAAAACTTTACATATTGCCATACTGATTACCACTATCAACAGCAAAAATATTAACATTAAATTTCCTGCAGGAGGAACAAATTGTTAAGATCCAGACCTCACTTAGTTACTTGCCTTTATTTTTCAAAAAATATTTGTTGTCAGTAATGCCACCTTTACTCCCAACTATTTTTAACTTAATTGAGATATATTTTGTTTTTGTAAATCATGATATAAAGAGAAGGGTAGTGGATTTTCCTAATTGTGACCTATCTTTAAAGAATACTGAGAAGACAGATACCTGCTGTGGATGGGATTCTTCTTTATTCTCTTATTCTTGTGATTTTTTTTTAAAATCAGTTTTGTTGAGGTGTAATTAACATAAAGTAAGCTATGCATATCTAAAGTGTACATTTTGTTTGATAAGTTCCCGTACAATGAACTGAACATACTTGCACAATCATACAAGTTTTGACATCTTAGAAGTTCATGCCATGAAGCTACCAGCAGAATCAATACATGACACCTTCATTGTCCCCAGGAGTTTCCTCCTGCTCATTGGCGGTCCTTTTCTTCTGCCCTTACCACATATCACCCCAGGCAACATGTGATCTGCTTTCTGATTAGTTTGCATTTTTTTTGTTTGTATAAATGGAATCTTATAATATGTGCTCTTTTTTATCTGGCTTGTTTTACTTAAAATAATTATGTTGAAATTCATCTGTGTCATAGTGTGTATCAGTAGTTGATTATTTTTTATTGTTAATCAGTATTCCATTCCATGATTTGTTTATCCATATACTCATTGATAGATATCT